>NC_064841.1:5060000-7560000 GCF_024166365.1 Elephas maximus indicus | reverse complement strand
ACGTTCACCTTATCCCGAGGGTCCCCGTGGCAAAGTAATAGATGTAAACTAGACATACTGTAAGAAAAACCAGTCTTTTTTTCATCTGCTTCACATAGCTACCAAGTAAATCTTTAATGACCAAAACAGAGCTCCTGGAAACATTTTAGTAAAAAGCTACAACATTTTATGTTTAATAACTTTCATTTGGAAGTAATTTCCAACTTTCAAAAAACTTGCAAAAACAGAACCAAGAGTTCCTGACTATACTTCGCCCAGCTTTCCTACATGTTAACATTTTATTTTGGGTTACAGTATCATTTACAAAACCGGAAATTTAGCATTGATAACCCTGCTGTTAACTCACCTGCAGACATTAGTTCAATTTCGTCGATATCCTCTCACTGGCTCCAAGATCCACAATGCATTTAGTCTTCTCCAGTCTGTGACAGTGTCCCCGTCTTTGTCTTTCATGACCTTGACACTTGGGAAGAGTGCTGATCAGTTACTGTGTAAACGTTTTTGTCTTGGTTTGTCTGCCGTTTCCTCAGGATTAAATTCAGGTCATGGATTTTCAGGAGTGATACCACCGAAGTGATGTCTGTTTTTGTCAGTGGGTCATATCAGGATGTTTCATTACAGCTCGTGACAACTGATGTTCACTTCGATTACTTGGTTACAGTGGTGCCTACCAGGTTTCTTCACTGTAAAGTTACTGTTTTTTTCTTGGGCATATCAGCATACTTCTAGATAGATGCTTCCCCATAATTAACGTCATAAATGCATTTTCTTTCTTGCGGGCATTTTACTGAAATGGGGTTATAATTTGTGCACTAAGCTAGGAATCGCTCAAGTTATTTTGTGCTTTGTTTGCAAGTTATCTTTTCCTTTCATCTGTAGCCCTCTAATGCTGCTCTTTCCTGTAAGTTGTAATCATCAGAGAGGAGCTGTCTGTCCGTGTCCGTGTCGACTGAACCTCCTGCACTTCCTAACCTCGTAGGTGTGTCGAGAGTACCAGCGTGGCAATTGTAACAGAGGAGAAAATGATTGTCGGTTTGCCCATCCTGCCGACAGCACAATGATCGACACCAATGACAACACCGTCACCGTGTGCATGGATTACATCAAAGGGAGATGCTCTCGGGAAAAGTGCAAATACTTCCACCCTCCCGCACACCTGCAAGCCAAGATCAAGGCTGCCCAATACCAAGTCAACCAGGCTGCTGCAGCGCAGGCCGCGGCCACCGCAGCTGCCATGGTGAGTGGAGGCACTGGCTCTCTCCTTCTAGCTAGCAGCCCAGAAAGCAATGTGAACAACTCTTATCTGACTACATGCTATTCGTTTATTAACTTTTTTTTTTTTTTTTTACTTTTTGCTAAAGATATGTTTGTTCAGGTATCCCAGACAATGCGTAAAGAAGTTACCGTTCACAGAAGTGAGGGCAGCTTCTCACCTGGTTCAGATTGCTCGTTCTCATGGCCTAACTCTTCCTACTCTGTCTGATTCTGGATGTAGGGTTTCCGAAGTTTCTGCTTTTCGTAAAGAGCCACCTGTCTCCTTCTCAATTTAACGACACTGCCGTTTTCAGCCCTCTTATTTCCGTGTGCCATCTAATCAGCCATTGTGGTCCCTTGGTGTGTCCTTTTGCACATCAAGACTCTTCTCTCCATAGATCTTGCTTTTAACAATGACGTAATCTGGAACTGTTTAGGAGAATTTCTCAACAAAATTGTTTTTAGCATTAGCGACAAGATGTTGAGCTCTGTGCCATCTAGATTGCCTTGGATAATATGGTGGCATAAACAGAATTGCAAAACTAAAGAAGCTTGACTATGCTGTTGTAGACAATAGTGTAGAAAGTAGCGTAGAAAGACAATAGTGGTCAAGTAGTTAGAAACTGGATCACTTAGAACAGATTGTGAGCTATATTCTTAAGGTAAATTTTAATGTGATCTAAATAGCTGATTTTAATGAGTCTATTCTCTGTTCTTTGCTTAGCTGTTTTAATGTTGTCCTTTTTTTTTTTACATGAATACATGACTTAATCATGAAAATATTCATAAAGACATCACTGTGTGGTATTTCAAAGCACAGTCAAACAGTTTGAGAGAGGTCTTTTCTGTGTTTGTTTCTGGATACTTGAGCAAAAATACAGAAGGCAGACTCTCTCCTCTCTTCCTGCCACTCTTTTTTTTTTTTTCTGTTAGAGTATCTTGTTTGTAATTAACTACAAAGAGGAGTTATCCTCCCAATAACAACTCAGTAGTGCCTCTATTGTGCATGCTTAGTCTTGTTATTCGTTGTATATGGCATTCCGATGATTTGTTTTTTTATTTGTTTTTTCTCACCTACCCAAAATGCACTGCTGCCCCCATGATGCACCTCTGCTTGCTGTTTATGTTAATGCGCTTGAACCCCACTGGCCCATTGCCATCATGTGCTCGCTGCCTGCTAATTAAGACTCAGTCGGCTGTCAAATCACTGAAGCGACCCCTCGAGGCAACCTTTGACCTGGTACTATGACCTTTCACCTTTTAGCTTGGCATGTAGCTTTATTGTAGATACAAGTTTTTTTTTGTTTTTGTTTTTTTTAAAATCGATTTGAAAATATATATTCTTTTTTCTGTTATAAAGTTGTAAAGTACAATGGAAAACTGAGTGTGGTTTCCTGACAAAATCAGTAGAAAGACTTTAATATAAGTACATGGATGGATATCATACAGTGAAAGATTCCGAAAGCCCAGCAGCCCACATTCAGTTTAACTACATTGTAGAATGTTCTAATGAAATACCTGGAGGGCATTAAAAGTGTAATTTTGACTCTATATTTATGTACCTGTTCGGTTAGCATGGCTTTAGTGATAGAATTATTTATATTTAATATTTATAGTTCAGTATATAAGAAAAAAAACTTGCATGCTTGGGAACATTTGCATGTCTAGGTAGATCTTGGGGGAGGAGCAGAATGGGGTTAGTTTTTAGTTTAATTTTATCCGTTTCAGTCACTCTGTACAATTAACTATTAACATTGCTTTGACTTGTCGATCCTCATGGGCAGTGCCGCTTTTCTTCTTTTCCCAAATCAGTGGCTTCTCAGAGAAAGCCTGAAGCATTATGGGACTTAAAACACTTTAACCCATTTTAACATGTGCTCTGTACTAGTGGGGGTTTGTTTCAGACAAAAATAATGCTTCTTTCAAAGCTTTTATCTTGCTTATTTTTTTCTTGGATGTTTTGTTTATTGGATTCCCTGCCCCACCCCCTCGGGTAGTTAAGTGGTCTGCTGCTTGCTTGCTCATGCTTCCTAACAATTGTAGCCTTCAACTGATTTTTCTTTTTTTCTTTTTCTCTTTTTACTGGTATTTGTTTTTTATACCCATTCACTAAACAGGGAATTCCTCAAGCTGTACTTCCCCCATTACCAAAGAGGCCTGCTCTTGAAAAAACCAACGGTGCCACCGCAGTCTTTAACACTGGTATTTTCCAATACCAACAGGCTCTAGCCAACATGCAGTTACAACAACATACAGCATTTCTCCCACCAGGTAAGGAGTTTGGGTTTATTAATGAACGAATTGGACAATCCATATAGAACTCTACTGGTAGCGCAGATAAGCCATGCCCCCAAATTACTTTTAGTCGTAGTAAGATGTAAGGTAAGGTGGTCGCAGTGGAAAAGTTTTCTGAAGGATCTCCTGTGGTTTTCCTTAAAAGCTAAGAATTTTTAGTATAATGACATGGACTGAAAGTTCAATGATGTTTTATATATTTACTTTTGTGTGTGTAATTTGGAATTGAAATATAGTTCTCTTCTCTCTCTTTTTTTCCTCTTTCCTCGACACTGTTACATGTCTGTCAAGCTATTTTATGATACTTTCCTGCTGTAAGACCCCTTTGCCTTCATGATTGTGTAGAGTTAATTTGAAGTAAATGAAATGACACTTTTCAGTTTTGATTTTTATTTTTCGGCCTTCTGGCTTTCAAGGTGGAGAATAAAAAAGTGATGATGGGTTGTAGAGCTCTTGAAAAATGCTCAGATTGGTGCCAATCAGTACATCGCTTCAAATTTTATTACTCCTAAGCTAATATTGAAATAGCCATGAGTGCTCAGATCTGTTTACATTCATTACTGAGTTTCCAATTCATGGCTTCATTTGATTTCAATTTAGTCACGTAAAAACACTCTACAGCCATTCACAAGGATTTAAAATTTCAAAACACAGAGAAACCAGTCATTTACTTACCTGGAAGTTTACTATTTATACTCACTCTGATTTTATTGCAGACAAAATGCATACTAAACTCCTTTTAATCTGGAATTCAACTAACCAGAAACACGATAAACCCATTTTCTGCTTAAAAAAAAATATATAAAAAAAATACCATGGGTTCAGGGATGTATTTAATAAATTAATTTTATTTCTGTAAATTCAATTAATAAGTTAACAACTAGGTGTGTATGCCACAGTTAAGTTTCTGCCACCCTATTATACTATATTGAGAATCTGTACCATATATTACGTGCATATTACATTCACAACTTCCGTAACTTCTTATTTTTGAATCATGAACAAAAGATTATATTCACATTAGTTTTTACTGCTAAATACAACTTTTTATACAGGATGTATTTCAAAATTGGCCATCTGTATATAAAAATATAGGAACATTTCATTAACTAAAAGTATCCCAGTAGTCAGAATAACCTAGGTAAAAAAAAAAAACCCTAGGTAAAATACTTGCGTTCATAAAATAATATCAAGTTGCAGTTTGTCCCTATTGGAAAAAACATCGAGTCGTTTTGATCTGTTAGTGAATTCTTTGTCTTCGAAGGGAAAGATACACATTTCTTTTATGTTTTATAATACTATAACTTTTTTGGTAAACATTTATAGTTTTTCAGAGATTTCCAGAAATAAAGTTTTTGTTTTCATACGGTGTCTTCAACAAACAATCCATTGATTTTCCTATAGTCATATCACCAGACAAGTTTCAGGGGACTGCAAGTGACGACCATAATCTCTTTGAAGAAATTAAAAATTATTCTTGTCAGTTGATTTCACTGGATAAGACATTACTGTTAGAAATGACAGCTTCCCTATTTAAAAAAAAATCAAAATCATACCTGTCTTCCTCCATATGTTATTTAAGGAAACCTAAAATAATCCATCTTATCAAATGGATTTTGCATTAGTTTCTCCAACAATATTCAAATGACTGTGGGCTTTTCTAAATAAGCATAACTATTAATTGCATGATATTTATGACCCTTTATTTATGACACTGGGCTGTCTCTAGAATGGCTTTTAGTCTGTGATTATGGCAAAGCAAAAGGTGGTAGGTAAAAGTCAAGGCAGGGAAAAATGATAAACACATTCATAAGTCAGAGTCAGGCTTATCCTTCTGTTCTAGAAATTAAGCATATTAATTTAAATAAAATGTGTCGGAAAACATGGAAATAGGCTGAAAATTTTAAGATACGTTCGCATTTCCTCTTTGATTTATGATTCACTTTGCATCAGAACTATTACTCTGTTCTCGATATTTGTAATCATGACCATAGGGAATTATTGCAGGCGTAATATAAAGCCCTTTATTTGTAACCCAGGTTTAAGGGGTATAAGCTGTAGGTTGACCTTTTTCAGTCATATAAGCAGAAGTGTAGGTACGACTTCCATGATTCATTACAAATATTTTCATTATTACATAATATGTGCCTGTGTGCACAAAAATCAACCCAGTAACGTTAAAAGATTGAAGCGGACCGCCCACCTTTACATCTGCCAAACCACTTTGTCAGCCAGCTAGAAAGGAAAGAAGTCTGATGCAGGGAGTATAAACTCAGATGCCTCAAGGACCAGGCAAGAAAGAAACATAAATGAGAAGGGAGAGATAAATTGGGTGCTCTGGGGTCTGGGAGGCAGTGGGGAGCAGAGACCCAGTGTAAAGGGGGACGGTCGGTGTTCAGCCTCAGCCTCATGTGGCCCCAACGGAATACCACACCTTTTGTGGCTCCGTTTACAGCAGAGTCTGTGGGAATGACGCCGTCCAGGGCTGGCCATGTATCCCTGTCTTCTGTTGCTGGATCTTCTGATTTTTTCCCAGATATTCTAGACATTTGGATGTTTATAGGTGAAATCTCCCAATTTTTTTAATTTGGAAAACTAGTTCAATTAAAAAAAAACTTCGTAGAATAAAAGGGAATTCATCCTGCCGCAAATTCATATGTAATCTCATGTATAATACCTGGGAGAAAGGGACGTTGGTTGTCCGGAGTCTGGATTATTCTGCAGGAAAATAATACGGAAGATCAGAGTATATGTAATAAGATCAGAGCATCCCATCTGGCCACATTATAATAATTTGGAAGGTGTATTATCAAGGCCTCATTAGGACGGGGAAGAAGATGAAAGTCATTTGTTTTTTTGCAGTTTATGATTTTAGAGCTCTATCATCTGTTGCTTTCTTTAGTAATCACTTCAGGGAGCAACTCATGGCGACCCCATGTGTGTCAGAGTAGAACTGTGTTCCATAGGGTTTTCAACGGCTGACTTTTCGGAAGTAGGTTTCCAGAACTTTTTCTGAAGCACCTCTGGGTGGACTCAAACCGTCAACTTTTTATTTAGCAGCCAACCACTTAATCATCTGTGCTACCCAGGGACCCTGAACTTCAGGGATAGATAGGCAGGCCTATTTCATTCATGTTAGGGGCCTTTATGGTAAACCATGGTTGGTCAGGTTATTAGGGCAGGTGCCTGCATATATAGACTAACTAGGTTGTTGACAGAAGATTGGGGTTCAGTGGGGAGCTAGCCAGCTAAGAAAAGTTATGATATTCCATAACTTTTAAGAATAGAATTGGACTTAGGTAGCATCTATACATCTATCCATTTATCTTTCATTCATTCAATCAACAAACATTTATCGTATGTCACATAAAAAAAAATAGTGTGCCGATATTTACACTAGAGGTTGCAAACTCATGGACCAAGGGCTAACTAAGTTTGGTTTCCAGAAATATTTTGTTTAAGAGTTTAAATAAAAACTAAGTGTACATCCTTTAAACAGTATACATCCTCTCCATTTCCAAACCCCACAATTCCCCATTGCCTTAGGGCAAGCTGCTTCACACATTTTGTTCCAGAGAGCTACCTTTTCTTGTTTGATATGTGCCATACTGCACTCGGGGCTTTACATACATTTTGTCATTTTTTTCTCATGACAACCCCCAAAAGATTGGTATGAATATTCCCATTTGACTAACGAGTAGTTTGGGGCGAGCGAGGACTTACAAGACTCTGTGGTTCAGCTAGAAGTTGAACTCACATCAGTCTTGAAATCCCTGTTAGCTCTTTTCATGAAGACCTACAAAGCAGTTTGGGAGAATGTTACTAAAACTTACTGATCACCTAACACCATGTGTGATGTTTTGCACCCTCTATCTCATATCGGAAAACCCTGGCAGCGTAGTGGTTAAGAGTTATACCTGCTAACCAAAAGTTTGGCAGTTCGAATCCACCAGGCGCTCCTTGGAAACCCTATGGGGCAGTTCTACTCTGTCCTGTAGGGTTGCTATGAGTCGAGATCAACTCGATGGCAATGGGTTTGTTTGGTTTTTTATCTTACATAAAGATAAATGCAAGTATTAGGTTAAATTCACATTTTTTTTTTAATTTAGCTATATACTACTTTTTTTACCCCCACCTTTCAAAACTAAATTGATTATTCATACAGATTATACATAGTCTAAGGCCTACTTACATTGTCAGTATGAATTTCACCCCTGAAATTATGGTGTGTAAGAACTAACACATTTATTTATATCAATTCATTTTCTTGAATTCAAGGGAAGTCCAACTCTAAACCCTAATCTTGCTGGGTTGGATAGAAACATCAGATATTACTGGGACTGCCCAGTACAGGGACCCCCTCCTCACCACACCTATAGGTATCTACTGAAGGCAGGTACTCTGGGGCTTCTTTGGGTACCAACATCTTTGCTCAGGGCTGAGCACCCCTGGAGTCACATAACCATCTACTCATGCAACCTGCAGACTGCCCACCACTTCAGAGTCTTGGGGAGTCTTCCACTCTCCATCCCATTTTGCCTGCATGTCATTCTCAGGAGCACACCTCTCTTCTTTCTGCCTACCATATTACCCTCAGTCAGTAGGCTTAGGATTTAAAAAGACCTAAGAATAAGTTTACTCCAAACTGTTTCTTCTTTGGCTTGCATCACAACTCTGTTAGAAATATGGGACAAAAGGCCAGAAAATTTTCTTAGGTGGTGGCAGCGGAGTGGAGGTTGTTTTTACAGAAAGAGCGCAAGCAAATAAAGATTTCAAGCAATTATCCTGCCACCTCTTTTTTTTTTTTTTCAATTAGTAAAATTAATGAGAAGGCTTACTTGAGACGTAGCATAGTGATGGAGGCGGGGGTGGGGGAGTGGTGGTTTAGTGGCAGAATTCTCACTTTCCCAGGAGACCCAGGTTTGATTCCCCACCAATACACCTTTAGGGCAACCACAACCCATCTGTGGGTGGAAGCTTGTGTGTTGCTATGATGCTGAATAGGTTTTTGCAGAGCTTCCAGACTGAGACTGGGTAGGAAGAAAGGCCTGGCAATCTATATTTGAAAATCAGCCAGTGAAAGCCCTATGGATCACAACAATTTAATTCTGTTATGCACGGGGCTAGGGGACAATACAAAGGTAGTCAGTGACAACACTGTAAGTAACTCCCAGTCACTCATGAAAGTTCAAAGAGTTGAGTTTCAAATCCATCTCTATTACAAGTTATATTCTCCCTAACCTTTGTTGTTGTTGTTTTTATCTGTAAAAAGGAAGGTAGTAGTGGTTTCATAGAGTTATGTTTAAGTGAATTTTAAACGTAACATTGATAGCACATTCCCTCAAAGCACTTTTATAGGTTTAAGAGCTTAAAAATAATACCTGGAACATAGTAAGCACTCAGCAAGTTTTATTTATTTTTATTTCTTAAATTCAACAGTGTGATAGAATAGAATGCAAAAGATTGAAAAGAAACAGGAACACATCATATGAACTGACTGCTTTTTTGAAATCAGTTTTAGGAGAAATTCAGTTGATTGTGAACTTGTAGTCCTAAACTGATATAAATTAGATTTTTTAAAGACCCTAAATCAGCTTTGTAGTTACTACCATATAAAAACCAAAAAACCAAACCTGTTGCTGTCAATTCCCACTCATAGCAACCCTAAGGTAAACCTAAATAAGCCTGAATTATATCTAAACTCCAATCCCCGACTAAATGTCCATTATAATTATTTTTCTCTCCTCTTCATTCTCCTTGAAGTAATTTTTAATTATACACACATTTCATTTGTAAATCACCATCCCAGTTGTGTATCCTGCATCTTCATGCAAGAGATTGATGACAAAATTTAAAAATTCATGTAATTAAACCAAATACACCATTCTGATATACACATGTCCTTGTAGGGGAAATTTGAAATCGACAAACACATTTCACTTAAATTTTGCCTTGTGCTGAAAAATTGTGGGAAAAAATTATATTGGCCATTTGTGCATGGTTCTTAGTAAATCAACCCATTTGGAGCAAAGTTGTATATCATGGTCATTTCAAAAGTGACTTTTGTTTCTGGTAAGTGGGTCCTACAGCATTATGTCTTTGTATTTGTGAGTTATGGCACCCTGGCTAGTATTTTCATTGCTGCCTTATGTTTATTTGCCGCAAATCCCTCTCAAAAACTGTGTGCATTGGTTATAATGTTAATGAGAAAGATAACTCAAACGAAAATTCAAATGCTAACAGCGATAGGGTTTTAGAGAGATAGTGTAAGGTTAATTCATTTTCAGCATGTGCAGACTTAATTATGCATGGGATGAAATACCATAGACAAATGATAGCATCGTAATAAATAAGAAATTAAAAACATATAAGCTGTAGAGTAGTTCAACTGACTTTACTGTCCCTTGAATACCGTGTCATTCTTTTCATTCACCTTTTCATCCTCTCTTCCTTGAACCCCCCACCCTCTCATTAGAAGGCTAATGATTTCACACGATCACACCTCACACCGCATATTACATTTTGCTTGCTCTACTGTCTCAAATTAACTCCTTTGTTGTTACTAGTGTGTTTTTGTTGTTGTCTTTCTCAAGGTCTTTGACTCAGTAGTGGTAGCAAACGACATAGATCTTCAAGTGTCCTTAACTCTACCTGTCCGTCTCATTACCCCACCTGAGAGGGTGTTTCCCGAGCTCCATTACTGAGCGTAACCACCGACCATCGAGCCCACAGCCTGATGGCGGTACCAGACTAATTGCAGCTGTTAAGGGGATGCCATTTAGGTGATCCGAGTTTCTCAATGGCCGCATATTTTGTAGGGCTACATCTGACAAGACTCGATTGGCAGATACTTCTCTAACAAATGTTGATCCCAGATGGTGCTAGTGTTTAAATAGGCTGTGCCAAGATTGAGATAGAAAAAACAAAAAAAATCATGGGATATTTTAAAACCTAAAAGTCTAAAATAATCTCATAGAAAGCACAGTGGTTCTGCATATGAGAAAACGTTCTGTATTTGGTTAAAAAAAAAAAAATTGGGTTTTCCAATGTTTATATGCCTAAGGAAACAGGCACTATTATATATGTAAGATATTTGTGGTTATGTATCCTGGTCGAAAAATTGTGAATTTCATTGCCACCAGCTCATAGATGTGACCAATGTGACTTTGCTATCTCCCACTCAGGGTTTTTGTTACAGTTTAATTAGAAAAATTTTTGCAAGATTTTGTAGGACATTTCCTACTGCAAGAAGTCCTGTAGGTCTAAACCAGCCTTGCTTTCCCAGATACCCTCCAAGTAAATCAATTCGAGTCTTGTAAGATAGTGTATCTCCTCTACATTTTTTTTTCCTATATTTAAATTCCAAACTAAGGAAATGCAGAGGTGTTGCTTTCTTTTTAGGTATAATATATAAATTATTGCTAGGTCTCCTTCCTCCCCCAGAATTCCCATATGGATGATCACGACCCCCTCCATGTCTGTAGGGTTGCAGTTACAATGGACAGGGAAGTAAAACCAAGGCAATGAAAGCAAGTGTTTGGATTTTATCATGTTGTTAAGTTAGTTTTGTGCACTGAGTTATTTAGCATTTTAATAATAATATCTCTAACTATTGAACACGCACTTTAATCTAAAGAAAAAGTTAACATATTCATACGTGAAAAAAAGAAAGAAGAAAGCAGCCAGATGATTTGTAACCAGATTAAAAACAACTTACAGTATTATTTTTAAAAAAGGGTCAAGAAGGTTTAAGATTTTATCCCAAAACGCTTTAATCAATAGGCAGCAGTTAAGAGAAACAAAGCGTACCAGCACACAGTTCAACTGGCTTTGACTCTTCACTGGAGACTGGTTCTAATTGATCACCGTGCTATTGTATGATTTGATTGTGCTGACAGTACATGCCACTGTTCCCATAATAACAATTTTTCTTCTTTGTTCAAATGAATTTCCTAATGACACGTGTGATGGGATGTTTTAATTCTTTTCCCTTTTCAAATCCACCTTCCTGTTGCAATGCATGATGGGCAGGCTCAATATTGTGCATGACACCCGCTACAAGTGTTGGTAGGTGCCAGCTTTGTTTCTTGATTATCTTAAACCTACAGTGCACCTCACAGCCCCTCAAAATCCACTGCCAAGTTTAACTTGTATCTATTGGGCAAGTCCATTTCCCTTTTACTAACACCTGTCAATTAAATGCCATTTTCTATTTAATTGACACGGACTCACATAAACGTTTTCTTTACACGCAACGTTTTCCTTTTGTCACCTTTGGTGGATTTTGATTGGACTATGAGTTCTGGTGTGTTTAAAAAAAAAAAAACTCATAAAGTAATAAACCGTATATTTTTATAAGAGTAACTAAGAAAATATGCTTTCAGATAACTGTATATAGATGAAATAATTACCTGTATTTTGACTTAGATGTTTGACTGTCTGACTATGAACATTATATGAAATTCTTGTTTGTGACTTAGCAAATTAAGCCTGTTTGTGTCGATTTTCTTGATTTGATGGTAACAAGCTTTTTTTCCCCCCCTCTTTTTTTTTTTTTTCTTTTTCTCTTTCAACCCCTCTCCCCTTCTCTTCTTGGAATGTTGTCCTGCTTTGCGCTGTGATTGCATGTCACTCGCTGGTGATGATGTCCCGTCACATGGCTTATTGCTGTGATATATACCATGCCCAATTATCTCCTCCATGTTGCCATGGTTTCCATATTGCTACACTCTTCTGTATGTTTGCTTATATGATTTTCCCTCCGAAAGTTCCCATGGTGCACGGCGCTACGCCAGCCACTGTGTCCGCAGCAGCAACATCTGCCACAAGTGTGCCCTTCGCTGCAACAGCCACAGCCAACCAGGTTTGCTCATTTACAGCTTTGTTTCTTAAAAACCAACTCTCAAAGGGCTCAATCCAACAGCCCTTACGCACGTGGATTGCCCATTGAGGTCAGTGGGAACCGTGTGTACGTGAGGGCTGTGGAGGGTGCTTTAATAAGCATGGGGTTTCAAAGATACCTCTTGTTGGCCTACACATTCTTTCTACGATGAGCAGCAGGATGCTTTTATGCCATTGATAAGTGCTCCAAAGTTGTCGCAGCTCCATTTCTGAAGCTACTAAAATGACATTTACACAAGCAATTCTCATTAGGTCTCCACCAGTCACGCAGGTCTTTTGACCGACCGAAAATGTAGGCAGAGTGAAGGTTTGCATTATCAATAAATAATTTGGTATAAAAAATGTTCAGTTCTCACCTAAATTCTTAATAAGAAGCAAAATATTTAAATTTATGACGCATGCCACAAATGACCGCTCTTGTAAATAGAGTTCCTTGTGCAGTATCATAATAGTGTGGCTTGTTTGATAAGCATGTTGCATATTCAAAATAAACTAAGTTTTTGTATTTTTGTACAGCATCTCAAAGCTTTGGTTCTTAATGCTTTGAGTGAAAAAAAAAAAAATCCTAAGCGCTCTTATTTCTTTAACTTACCCTGCATAAACGTTGCAGATTTATGAAGAGAAAGAGAAAAAGGAATTAAGTATGGTAAATTGATAGTCACTCTGTGTTCCATAAAAGTTTATAAGGTACCACGTATGCGGAACACTTTTAAAAGAATCTGGGTCAGAAAGTTAAATTTCATGATGTATAAGAGTGACTATTTAAAATGTTTAAAATTTAAAGATTGACTTTGATTCAACTAGTGTTTTATTTAAAATAAGCTTCAGAAAATACTGGCTGAGTCAGAGTCAAATGTATGTGCAAGTAGGTTTGGGCTTGAATATATAGATAGGCTTCTATTGAAAGCAAAGTCCCACAGGGCTAAGAAGGTATGACAAAATTGAGAGCCAACCCTCATTTCAGATGACACTCAGGTTAAGGTTAAATATAGCCAAGTGCATCTCCAAAGAGCCAGTATCAGGGGAATGAACATTTTGCCCCTTGGAAAGAGAGGCCCAGTTAAAAGCTATGTGAGTTTGTAGTTATTGATACGGCTGGAATAGGCTACCCTTGTTTTACAAACACCGTGTACTGTTAATGAAGAATTTTAAGCTCTCAGCCATTAGAAACTTTGAAAAGCAGTACGCAAAATGCGTTTATTTTACAGCTTCAGACAAGCTTTAAACATTTCTTGGCAGAGAATCGTTAGTTTTTGGGAAGCTTGTCAAAACAGCCCTGGATTTATGCTAAAACATCAGGCTCATTTACAAGAATGCTGGATTGTGCACGTGTGGCGTGTGAGTAGGTCATCTATGGCAAAAATCTCTTAATGGATCCGACGCCATCCATTTATGGTGCCGATCAATGATGCTGAACTCTTGCGTGTACCACGTCTGACTACAGAATTGCTGGTGTAAGCAGAACTCTAGCAAAGCAAATTTCAACATGCCTTTGGCCATCTGGGTTGTAGGGGACACTTTACTTCTTGCATTGTGCTGTGACCATTTCATGCATAATCTTGGGTCTTCATACTGTTTTATAAGCAGAAGAAGGAAAAGGGAATGGATATATATATACATACATATATTATATCTACATATACATACATATGTATATGTCTACAGTACACTAGCAGTGCTGGGCATAGCCGGTGCCACAAAATGCAGCCTGCATGCACGCAGAAGTTTATAGCTGGCCCTTCATCTGCATTGGTTGGTGTTGAAGGTCCTTGGTATGTTTCGACAGCCCCATCCTTGATGCTTCTACACTGTTGAGTGCAGCACCCTGCTCTGCGGCAGCAGGAAGAATGGTATGAGAAGCTTCGTTATGCTTGGAGCACATTTTTGTGCCATTTGCCAATGCTGTAAACTTGTGTAAAGATGTCAGCTGAGAAATGGGAATAAAATAGAGACCTATGAATTTACATTCCAGTGCGTGCGCTGGAATATGTTACATTAGTCTAGGACGTCTCAATTGAAGCTAACACACAAAAACAGGCTTTCCTGTGTCCGATTTCATTAGTCTCCCATCAACCTGGCTGAAATGTGATGAACGCCATTTTGTAGGTGAAAATGCTGAAACACAGAGCAGTCACGAGCTCTGCTCAAGGCTACACAACCAGGAAGTGGATCCCTAGTGCCAGAACCCCGTGTGTTCAGTCCTCTGGTAGCCTTCATCTGTCGTGCTGCTTCTCCCAGATGTGAACAGCCATAATTTGGGGGTTTTAGGAGAAGCAGGCTACAAATTTGAAATTCTTGGTTTCTGGAACTATTGAGATACGTCACCTCCATCTCGATTTCTGATTGCAGTAGCTTTCAAGTTCTCTAATCCTCTTGGCCCTTTACCATACAATAAAATGTGCAATCAGGATTCACAAATGTTTTTGAAAAGTGACTTAGGCTCTTCAGTGGTTCTTCTGAACGACTCCTTTTTAATACTTACCTGTTTTTTGTTTTTTTTTTTTAATTGGGAAAAAAGTTAGACACAATACGTTGAACCAAAAACATTAGAAATTGGTTGCACAAAAATAGGCAAGCCGTGTTGAACTCTTCTTTTTGGGTTCCTAAATAACTGAAAGCACAGGTGTGTGTGTGTGTAGGCCAACAAAAAGGGCTTTTTCCAATTACTGCTCTGCATGAAGTTCTGGTAGTTTAACTTCTCTTACTTCCTAAAAACTGGTAACCTGTAGAGAATTGTACTTAACATGAAAATTAAAAGAACAAAAAAAAGAAAAATAGTGACTATTTGGCGTTCAAGTTTACATTAATTTACCGTTATGTTGACCAGATAAGGATTGCTATCTCACAACTGAGTTTTACTTTTCTTAAAAAAAAAAAAAAAAAAAGTAATGTTCACATGTTTTCATCTTGTAGTTGTTGGCTTGCTTGCATGGATCATTCATTAAATAATTTTTTATTTGTTAGATACCCATAATATCTGCCGAACATCTGACTAGCCACAAGTATGTTACCCAGATGTAGAATTTCCATCACTAAACAGTAAGTTCATTATGTGATATATAGTTGTATATTACCATTCATGGTGGTGTTTTTTAAAGATAACAATTGTGTGATGCGTTTAAGAAAAATATGTCCCAAATTTTAAATAAAATATTTATATACCGTTCCAACTTTTATCTTAACGTGGGTTATGAGGAATTTTACCACACTTATCATAAATACGTTAACATCAGAAACCTTGGTGGTGTAGTGGTTAAGAGTGGCTGCTAACCAAAAGGTTGGCAGTTCGAATCCACCAGGCGCTCCTTGGAAACCCTATGGGGCAGTTCTACTCTGTCCTATAGGGTCGTTATGAGTCGGAATTGACTCGACAGCAATGGGTTTTTCTTATAACATAAATGCAAAAAATGCTGAGAGAAAATTAATTTGGTTTTTATTTCATATTGGAAATAAACACGGACATGAAGAAAGAATGTGACTGAAAACTAAATAGAAGATCAGAGGTTGGCAAACATTTTGTGAAAGAGCCAGATAATAAATATTTTTGGCTCTGTCGGCCGTACGGTTTCTGTTGTAATTGTTGTTATTGCAACTACTCAGCTCTGGCATTACAGCGTAAAAGCAAGCTGAAACAATATGTACGTGATTGGGCTTTTGGTTCCAATAAAGCTGCATTTACAGACACAGATCGCAGGTCGAATTTGGCCCATGGGAAGTAGTTTGCTGACCCTTCGTGTAGATCATCATGCACTTTATTTTGTTTATTTATTTTTGCTAGATGAGGATAGGTACATACCTCATTACACACCTCAACCCACATAGAATCATGGGAATGTGAAGAGTCTGACATTAAGTATATGCACACACTCACATATATACACACACATCCAAGTGAACGTTCCGTACTTCAGATGGTTGCTTAGAAGATTATGTAATTCTGCAAATGTTGCCATTGCTCAAAATGGTTTAAGAGTCTTTTTGTGTTTTGCCTTCAGAAGTGTTTTCATAGATACTTGCAAAGGTGGCTATCTTTTTTCCTTAAAGAATACGTTGTATTCAATATGCACGCATTCAAGTTATAATATGTGCTCAAAAGTGTGTTAGGTACTTATTTTTATACTTAGAAAGAACCAAGATATTTAAACTAAATCTCATAAATAAGAGGAGTGACCATTCTTTATTGTGTCTTCTCATTCATTCATTTGTTCATTAATATATTTGGCAAAGATTTTTTTTTTTTGTGCTCCCATGTGTTAGTTACCATGTCAACAAGATAAAGATGAATAGACAGGTGTGTGGATAATTTCAAGATACTATGGGTTGGGTTCTGGATTATATTAAAATAAGAGAGGTTTAAGCGTTTCTTTTGGAGCAAAGATGAAGAAGTAACTGTTCTCAGCAAAGGAGTGAATTTGGACAGTGGAGAAAAGCTGTTGTTATATAGGGAAGTGAGGGCCTTGCTATGAGTTGAAGTCGACTCGACGGCCATGGGTTTTAATGAGTTTTAAGGGCCTAGTAGACGAAGGGGCAGAGTGTCAAATCAGGAGACAAAGAACCAGTTCAGAGGCCCCTGTGATTAAAATCCACACAAGGGCCTGACAGAGTCCATGTAGGACAACAGGATGGATGCAGAACTGGAAAAACCCAGAAGTGAGAGCCCTTTAAAAAAGAAATGATACTCTGAGACGTACTATCGAAAACATGCTGCAAACATTGATGATATCACTGAAACTGATTTGTGCCCATTTCTTAAGCTTTCTCAATGTAGTTCTGATCAAAAGGCTCGTTTTTCTGATCAATGGCCATATTTTGAGAATAAGCATATTACTTCGTAGTGTGTACTTCAGGAGTTCTCCTTTTGACCTGTTAAAAAATTGTGTTTTAAGCTTTTATAGTATATTGGGTATATTTAGGATGTATATATATATATTTTTTTGGTTTTATGTATATAGAGAGAGAGATATACAACTGTATTCTATTTCTTAGTGGCCATCCAGGTTGGAAAAGTCTTCACAAATGACCCTAAGTACCACAGTAATTAGCAAAACAGTACATTTGTCTGTATTAAAGCATAGATTCTTGATATTCTGTTTAAAAAATGGCTGCGCATTTTCATGAGGAGTTGCAATATTTAAGCTGGTTTTTGAGTTCAGCAAGACAGTGATTTCTTTCATTCTCAAGGCTGTACTCTAAAGCATACATTTAAGTATGTAAAGATTTCCTGATGAGACCAAATTTCATGTTGAAACTGGAACTTATTAAACCACGATTACATTGTAAAACCTAATGAACCTTAATTAACCAAGAGCATAAGGAATGCTTTTCATTTTTTTCAGCTTTAGGAAGAAAAAACTCTGTAAACTTTGAATTATGCAAAACAGTCCCTTAAAGTACTAGTCCTTTTTTTTTTAGACAAATACTGTGCTAATTGAGTACCCAGATAGAGTGAATCCTGTTTAATAGAACTTATTGTTATATGGATTTTAATTTTGCCTGCCAAATCATTGCTCTTGAAATTTACAAAACTTTAGAACAGAAGTAAAAAAAGCCAAACCCAGTGCCATCGCGTCGATTCCGACTCATAGTGACCCTATAGGACAGGGTGGAACTGCCCCATAGAGTTTCCAGGGAGCTCCTGGTGAGTTTGAACTGCTGACCCTTTGGTTAGCAGCTGTATCACTTAACCACTACGCCACCAGGGTTTCCAAGAACAGAAGTAAAGCAGGTTTAAATTCTTCTCCAGTGGTGGTGTTAAAAAAAGGGCCCTACCGTATCATGCCATTTGGTTCTGCAAATGTAGTATTTTATGTTTTTAACTTAACGTTGGGCAGTTTTAGAGCCACGTAGGTCTACAGTGTCACCGAAGTGTGTATGCCGTTTCGTTCACATAGATGATAAACATATTTACATCCCTCTGCGTTTGCTTTTCTTTGTTTTTACACGAAGATAGATGAAAGTACACTTGAGCACACAGTTTCAACCAAGAAAAAGAAAATTTTCACAGTCAGTATATATTGGAACATGCTTTTAGATATTGTTTGGTTTAACAAAGATTGTTTCTTCTTTCCCTTGCAGATCGTACTACAGAGGAAAGGACAGTGTGCTTGGTTAGAGTAAAGGACACCGTCATTAGCCATATTGTATATACTGTCAAGCAACACACAAAAAAATCCCTCAGCCACAAGACTCACAACCACATATTGCATGTTAACCAGAAGAAATGACAACACGGAAATCCACTGCACACTGTTGCCTAGACACTTTGTACATTTAATTGATATTTGTGCTGAGGTGATAATTCCTGTCTCAAAGAACAACACCGTCTTTCTTTTTCTAGCACAGAGTTATGCATTAAAATATGCATATCTAATTAATTTCCTATATAGTCATGCCATCTTGAAAAGACAGACTATGGTGTAACCATGATTCTATTATGTATTGGTACGTCTGTAGACCAAGATATAATTTTTTAAAAAATAAGTTTATTTCTTTCAAGGTTTACAAATAACAAAGGTGCACCTTGTATTTAAAATCGCCATTATAGAGGAGAGCGTGCATGCCTGGTCATTTTTGTGTAAGAGTAATATTTTTAATGTCATAGATTGTAAGGCGTGGTGAGGGAGGATTCTGACAGATATGAATGTGCCAAGCAAAACCACAACTGTGTATCTTTTAAAGCACACCATGGCTTTTGAGTACCATGTTGTTAAGAATTCTCATGAAGTGCCATAGACTGTACATCAAATTAGAGTATTATTTCTTCAGTGTTAAACTGTTTTCAGAGCCACATTTCGTTGCTTATTTGCTAGGACTAATCAGTCAAAGGGCACCATTTCTTTTTTTTTTTTGGAAACCAAAGCTGTCTCAGAAATGGCCAATTTAACTTTACAGTAACAGTAGACAGCACAACAGAAACTCTCGATACAGATAAACTCACACGTACTGGAGATATAGACTAGATATATATATAAAATTACTTTACTGCATTGTAGTGTAATATTTATGCATACTATATTGTATAACATGTAATTCAAAAGGGATATGCCATTTCTGAGACACGAGAACAACAAAAAAAAATGTTTGAGGAAATTATTTTGCTCCTATTTATGGCCTCTGTCAAAAGTCACAAGACTATAAATGCCTTCCAGACATGGTTTCACATTTGCTAAAATGTTTTGTCACAGTCACGTTCAAAATAGTGACTCTAAACAAAGAAGAAAGCAGCACTGTTATCAGACGCGTGATAAACCAAAATCTGAAAATGGGAAACGTTTAATGAACCCAGTCGTTGGGTGGGTTAAGTACCTGGGTAAATTTTATATGTGATTTTTGTTGTTGTTGTTGTTGTTGTTTTTGTTTTGTTCAGATTAACTGCTTCTAGCCTTAGAAAGCCTTTTAAAAATTAAAAAACAAAAAAAACACACAAAAAAAAAAACAAAACAAAAAAAACAAATAGATGTGCACTCAGCTTTTAAGAATGGATTCATCCAAAGGAATTCCTCTTTTCGTGGTTTGGATGTTGCAGCTAGTAAAGGATATTTTTGCTCTGTTCAGCAGTTGTAAAAATTGCTGAAGTAGGGCCAGGTCACTGGTAGTGGTAGTGCGGAGTGGGAGAGGCGGAGGTTCAGTTATAGAACTTTCCATACTTCCAAGTTTACTGCAAGTTTTTATGCTTGAGAGAGATGCTTTTTAATATAAGACTGATGTGTTGATTTTCCTGATTGTACTGTACATCTATTAAAGCCTTAGATGATTACATTACGGGTTGGAACCCATACCAATGTAATTTCAATCGTGTTAAGAAAGTAATGGTGACTTCACATATTATTGTAGTTAGTTACATTATAGAATATTACTTATTTTTCTTGTTAAAATGTAGTTTTTCATTTCCTACATTTATTAGATTTTCATTTTCTATTAACAATTGAATACCATTTCAGTTTATAGACTCTTGTTTTATTAGATTTTACTGATGAATTTTTCAAAAGACAAAAAAAAAGTAGTTTTTCCTTCATAACATAACTCAGTTTTGAATTCCATGTAGTGTCATATGAATATTCGTATTATTGTTAACTAAATGATTTATATTTTACTGATTTAATATTATAGTGTAAGAATGTCAGTCATTGTTCTTGTCTAGTTTTCATTAAAAGAACAAAGATCTTTTATATGGATATCTTATAAATATATAATCATTGCTAAGTAAGAAGTTAAGTTGTTGCTATCGCAACAATCCTGGCAGACAATTGAGTAATATTTTGATGATTTATTTTGTTTGTAATTAGTTATTATAAGAAGATCTAGATCCTAGATATTAGAATAAAATTTATTTTCTACTGTATCCATTTCAAATGTTAAAGTATTGTTTAATATTTTTGAAATCCCTGAATATCAGGCCTTGTTATAAATAAGCTGCATAATCAATAAATAGAACAAGGGACTTTTTGTTGATAATCCAAATACTCAAAGTTTACGTAACGAGAATTCTAGCGTGTGTGCAAACTCTTGAGGGTTGATTATGCTGCAATTTAGCATGTTGGAACGTCTAGAGAGAAGGTTGACTTTTTGCACTTCTGTATATAGTCAAAAGAGAGAAACCTGTATAATAGTAAGATCTTATTTTGAATAAAAACGTCTATAATTACAAGGAGTTTTGTTAAGGCTAATAAAATGACAGACTGAGCAAAATTGCTTGCAAAACGGCACAGAGTTAGCACTCCATACCCGTTCAAACATGTTGCTTTGCTTTTTGTGGACAGCTTGTAGTTTGCCAGGATTTTTTCAGCTGGAAAGATACACCATCCTTCCAAGATCTCATGACTGACAAAAACTCCATTGGGCCAAATCTGCCTGAAGATCGTTACCAAAAATAGCAGGTACTTCAACCATTAAGGTGAATCATGGATCAAATATTCCTTACATTTTTCAAAACTACTGCATGTTTAAAACTTCAAAAAAGAAAAAAAAAGAGAGAGAGAAAGAACTATACCAAGGACCTCTATTATTCAGATCCGTTTCTGACAATTTCAGTGGTTTCTTGTTCACAAAACAAAATCTTCAAAACCAAGATTGACTGTCACAAAATTTAAACCATAAACAGGCAAACCAAACAGCACACTGTAGCTATAGTTGTTATGTGATTTTTCTTTTTTTTAATTGCTATATGATCCTGTTTTTTCAGCAGGTAAAAAAAGTGAAACACAGTTTAAATGTCACAGTTTTAATTTTCAACTCAGAAGCACTCAAAAAAGGAAAATGTGATAATGGGCACTTGTTTCATTAACTCGGGTATCCAGCCTCGCTCCAGCTGGGCCACAACGTTGCACTTCTCAGCAACCCTACCACTTTCATCTGCTGAAAGGACAGGTGTGCTTGGTTTTACTCTTATGTAATCACAACTTACTTTCTGCTTGTAGTTGCTTAAAATTATGTATTTTGTCTTGGGCTGCAATTTGTTTTATGCTTATTTTATTATTACTGCAGTAGTCGACTTTGCTGTATGGAAAAATAAAGTGAAATTGCCCTAATAAAACTTCTCTTTCTTAATTATATTTGTGTATCTGCAATTGGAGAGTAAGTTATTTTGCGCGTCTCACATATTCACGTGTGTCTTTATGAACACGTTGATACGAAAATCTGTTGTCCTCTTTTGACTTTGACTGCAGGGCAGGTGTTTACTCTCTTTCTCGTTTAGTGGTGCAGCCGTTAAGAGATCAGGCTGCTAACCAGAAGATTGGTGGCTCAAATCCTCCATCCCCTCCTTGGTAACCCTAAGGGGGAGTTCTGCTCTGTCCTGTAGGGTCACTATGAGTCAGAATCGACTCGACGGCAATGAGTTTGGGTTTTTGGATTTAAGGCCAGTATTTTCAGAAAAACCTTCCCTCTCTATTAAAGAAATTTTATTGGCCTGACTGCCCCAGGAGGCAATCACTGGAAATCAGGCATTCTAAGAATAATTCAACAATGAAATGGATGGCGGCACTTGATTCAGAGGGATAAAATAGCTTACCCACACGCTCACGCACGGGTGGGCCAGGCCACCGCATAACTCTTGAGTGGGTGTGTATGTGTACGTGTGAGTTTGTAAAATAGTGAGTCCAAAATTTGGTTCAAGTGAGGCCTGGTACAGGCTCTGCGTTTTGCCATTTCTGCAGGCAGCCATTGAAGGTCAGAGTTCCACTGTGAAGACGTTTGCTCGCTTGGTCTTCTAGTGCTACTCTGTGTTGACTGTGCTACTTTATATTTGGCCAAAGACTGTAAATTCTTCTTTGTAGGTTGATGCCTTTTTCTCCCCCATAAAACTTACTGCCATAAAAATAAGCACATTATTTTTAATTAATACAACTGTATTACTGGCTGAGTTATATAGGACATTTGTGGTGTTCTTGGTAGGATCAACTGTTTTTAGGTTCCAGTTCTCAAAAACAGAGTGGCTGCCCGGGAGATTATACTCTAAAGCTGGGGTTCACAAACTTTTTGATGAACGTCAAAAGCATGTAGCTTTTTCTGGTTAGTAAAAAGGATTTTGGGTATCTTTTAATTGGAAATAAAAATGCAATAGCAAAAAGTCACTGTAATTTTTGCAGTACTTTAGATGAATGTGTATATTGTTAATCATATCTGCATATACATCATATACACGGCATCTGAAAAGTGGTGTGGGAGACACTATTCCCTTTAAGGACAAGGCAGTTATTCCTACAGGGATCACTAGGGGTCCTCAGCCTACAGGATGGGAGCTTCTCTTAGAAGCCATTAGTTTATTCTTTCTCATTTGGGGAACAAAATCATTTTCTAGAGCTGTTATTCCGTTATAGACCTTTGGCACTCATGGAGTTTGCACTTTGGAATGACCCCACAGGTCAGTAAGATCTAACAAGCCTGATTTTTCTGAGGCACACTTTTGAAGATTAGCTACATTTTTATGGCACCCAGGTAGCACGGTGGTTAAGAGCTCAGGCTACTAACCAAAAGTCCGTGGTTTGAATCTACCAGCTGCACCTTGGAAACCCTATGGGGCAGTTCTACTTTATCCTGTAGGGTTGCTATGAGTCGGACTTAATGGCAACGGGTTTGGGTTGTTTTGGGTTTTTTTTTTTTTTTGCCCTCATGCAGGAACTAGTCAAACCTGTAGGAGAATCCCCTTAGCCACAGGATCTTATTATTTTTCTCTTTATTATTCAATTCTCTAAAGAGTCTGAAGTAGTCACTTTAATATTTGAGGTACTCCAGTGTATTTTCTGGAGAAAATGTTGCGTTAGGATATTGTTCAAGAATTGGGAACTTTTGAAAGCCCAGAACATAGCCATTTTAAATGTTCAAAATCTGTACTGACAACATAAAGAGAGTCAAAATGTGAAAATGTATAGATTCGAATGTCAAAGGATTTGTTTTAAACCCTCTTGATCTGTCAAAAAAAAAAAAAAAAAAACTGGGCTTCATTGGGATGATTTTAAAGTGACCCTTGTGGCATTGCCAGCCTTGGCCTGGTCTCTACACTTTGACCTTGAAATGGTTGACCCCAGCCACCCCAGAAGGGAGCCTGGGCACACCAGCGGCCCTTGGGGTGGGCTGGTGCATCTGAAGTTACCCTCAGACTGTGGCTGTGCCCAGGGCCCCTGCACACTGGGCCACAGGTTCCCCTCCAGACTCCTCAGGAGTCAGACTCCACGTTCTCAGGGGGCCTTATCCTCTGAGAAAAGCAGAGCTATAGCCAGGCATGTCCTGGGGGCTATAGAACTCTCCTTTCTCCCGGCCCTACTGCCAAACTTCCCTAGTGTCTGCACTTACCTGGACACCCTTTACCTCAGCTGGCCTGTCCTACACCTGCCCCATGGGGGGCCCAGCAGTCAAGGTGGCAGCCAAACCAAACCCAAACCCATTGCGGTCAAGTCAATTCCAACTCATAGTGACCCTAAAGGACAGAGTAGAACTGCCCCATAGGGTTTCCAAGGAGTGCCTGGTGGATTTGAACTGCTGACCTTTTGGTTAGCAGCCGTGGCTCTTAACCACTGTGCCACCAGGGTTCCGAGATGGCAGCACTGTGCTCCTTTATGCCTTCTGCCTCTTCACAGACCCAGACCTATAGTTCTCACCCCTTTTGTCACATGAGCTTTTTCTTTGTCCATGTAATGTTTTGCTAATTAAATGTTGGGGAAAATAGCCTGCCATTAAAGTTACCATTTTGGGGTGGAGAGGCGGGGGGGGGAAGCAGTGGTAGAATAATACCCAGAAAGATGAAATCTGTTACAGTTGGTGACCTAACTGGGTCTTTTAGAAATGTCTTAATCACGGGTGCTCAGTTCCTTTCTCCTTCACTGGGTTTCACAATGACAAGGCACAATTTCCTGTCCAACAGATGAGGAATAACCTGATAATTGTGTATATTTAACTGCCACTTTCAAACGCAGCTCTTGGTGGAGCCTGACATATTGCATACCTGAACTTGGAACGGAAGTGCTCAGAGATGGAGTTAGACTTCATCTTTGGATTGGAGACGTCAGTGACCCCACTACTGTGATTTCACTGCAACGGGCACCGTTTTGCTCGTGGGAAATAAGCAAGCAGCCACAGAGAAAAGCATGTTCTCCATAGGGTCCCACATCTATTGGGAGACTCTTCAGGGCCAAGAGCTTGGTTCAGGCAATCCGTTTGGCACTAGATGCAAAGTCGCCGTAGCAGAGTTCGGTGTTTACCTCCGCGTTACATGGAAAGCAGATTGCTTGAACGAGGACAGTTAAGACCAAGAATGGCCATGTAGACAGGATTTGTTTACAGGAAAAGGCCAGGTTTGAATCCACCAGCTGGTCCTTGGGAACCTTATGGGGCAGTTCTACTCTGTCCTATGGGGTCACTATGAGTCGGAATCGACTCAGTGGGAATGGATTTGGTTTTGGTTTATTAATTTATAGGAATAGATTATTATCTCCTAAAGTTATCATTTTTGAATGTGCTTTAAAAAGCTCCTTAAACTCATAAAACTCAAAGCTACTCATTAGAAATGGCATTCAAACACTGGAGAGGCGCTGCAGTAGTTAAGATCAGGGGCCTTGGAATCGAACTACCTGGGTACGTGTCTCAGCATCTTCTTAGACCTCAGCAAGTTACTTCACTTCCTTGTGACTCATTTTCCACCTTAATAAAATAGAAATGGTAACAAAAATATCTAGCCTGCAGGGTTGTTGAGGCAATTAAGTGAGCTGACACCCTGCTTTCCACAGTTTCTGGCACATTGGGATCATATGGGAACTTTTAAATGGTACTGGCGCCCCTGGACACCCTTTTAGCTGAGTACTGAAGTCACTCCTGAGGTTCACCCTTCAGCCAAAGATTAGACAGGCCCATAAAACAAACAATAATACAGGTAGCTCGACCATGTATACGAGACTAAATGGGCACACTTGCTCAGGGGCAAGGACAAGAAGGCAGGAACGGACAGGACAGCTGGACAAATGGAAATGAGAAACCCAAGGCTGAGAAGGGAAAGGTGTTGACACATCATGTGGTTGGTAACCAGTGTCACAAAACAATACATGTATTACTTGTTTAATGAGAAACTGATGTGTTCTGTGGCACAGTGGTTAAGAGTTCAGCTGTTGACCAAAAGGTCAACAGTTTGAATCCACCAACTGCTCCTCGGAGACCGTATGAGGCAGCTCTACTCTGTCCTATAGGGTCACTATGAGTTGGAATCGACTCGGCGGCCCCTGATTTGATTTTGCTTAATTTGCTCTGTACACCTTCATCTAAAACACAATTTTAGATATAAAACACCGAAAAAATAAATAAAAAGTACTGGTGCCTGGTTCCTACCTGCAGATATTCTGATTTCATTGCTATGGGTGCAACCTGGGAACCACTGGGTTAATGAATAAAAAGTGCTTAGAACAGTGCCTGAGACATAGTAAGCAACTGATAAACATGGTACCTGTCATTGTTCTTATATTATTATTCATTTTGTAAATTAGTGCACTTAATCTTTAACCGGAAACCCTGGTGGTATAGGGGTTAAGAGCTACAGCTGCTAACCGAAAGGTCAGCAGCTTGAATCCACCAGGTGCTCCTTGGAAACTCTATGGGGCAGTTCTACTCTGTCGTATAGGGTCGCAATGAGTTGGGATCAACTCAATGGCAATGTTCTTTTTTTTTTTTTAATCTTTAACTTTTCGTCTTAGTCCTTGTCCTTAGTCATTGCAAAGTAGCAATGGACACTCTCTCTACCAATTTGTATTATCTGTAGTTCTGCCCTTCCTGTTGAGTAGTGAAACTTTATCTTCCTGTAAGTTAATACCACAATAGACCCTGTTCATTACTTCACACACAGTGAGCATTTCAAAAATAGAACCAAGTACTTCTTGACTTGTTCTGAAAATTTTATTTCTTAATATAGTTCTTGTTCCAACATGATTCGATCACAAACCACACCTAATCCATGTCAAGTTGAAAGTGACAGTTCAGATGCAGCTTAACCGTTTGAATTGCCTCTTATTTAAACTGTTCAAGATCGAGTAATAGGATGGATGCATTAATCATCATGAAACTGTGCCATTAAACAAGGTTCTTAATGTGTTTTTATTACAGAGTTACCAAAATAATGTTGCAAGTAACATGTGGGTGACACTAATATATTTCTATATCATTTTTATTACATGTTATTTTAGATGCTTAAATGGGCACTGACTCAGCTTAATATGAGTTAAGAATCTAACTATGTGCCAGGCACCATACAAAGCTCTAAGATACAAAGATGGATAGCAAGACCTTCACAGTGCAATGATTAAAACAAGACATCTACAATATTTAAATTTCATCTGAAATACATTCTGATCTAGTATTTTCTACTTCCCATGGCATGGTGGGGGCATCTGACCTCCTCTAATTTCACAAGGGGGAAGGAGAACAAGGTCAGTATCCCAAGGCTGATTGCTATGAGACGGAGGTCAGACACATCTCCTCTCCAACTTTGTTACCAATTCTGACACCAACCATTCCTCTCATGGCACTCTCTGCTTCTCTGCTGGGTTTAATAATTTGTTGCAGTGGCCACACAGAACTCTCAGACCATGCTCACAGTTAAGAGGTTTATTAGAGAAGTAACAGGTTACAATTCAGATTCAGGAACACTCAGGATACAGTTCTTGCATCAGGACAGCCTCCTCTCAGGCATACCTCTCTCTGGCCCCTCCGCCTCTTGGCCCCTTCGGCCTCTGCACTACTTGGGCAAGTGTTACAAAGCCCTTTAACTCTGCAGTTAAATCCACCAGTAAGCCT
This sequence comes from Elephas maximus indicus, assembly GCF_024166365.1. NCBI lineage: Eukaryota > Metazoa > Chordata > Mammalia > Proboscidea > Elephantidae > Elephas > Elephas maximus. Next base: position 7,532,280 of record NC_064841.1, on the reverse strand, counting down.
CTTGCCCAAAGGTGCTCAGCTTTCTCACTCAGTAGGCTGGGAAGCCCTGCTGCACAGTCTCCCACCAGTCTCCTGGTACTGCTGCCTCTGCTGCCACTGTTTCCCTGCTGCTGCTTTTTGCCATCTCTGGTGTTACAGCTCTCCTTCTTTGTTCTGGTTCTGCTGCCTCTGCCTTCTCTCTCTGTCTTGCATGTTACAGCTCTTTCCGTCTCCCGCATCTAGGAGGTTCTCAGTGCAGTGATCTCAGGTCCAAAGGACGTGCTCCACTCCTGGCTCTTCTTTCTTGGTGGTGTTGAAACCTTCCCTTCCCCCTTCTGGGATGGCTCATTTTAAGCCTATTGGGATGACAAAACTGTACACCTTATTTGCATGGCCCCACCTATCCCCTTGGTGGGACACAAGCACCCACCCAGTCATTTGGTAAAAGTTGCAAAGACTGTGGCTAGAAGGGCCATTTTAATTCATTCACTGCACCATACAGTTCCAACCTTAACTGTGCCATAAGTAATTTAGAATATGATCAAATGAGAACTACTCTCTCTTCTTAAATACAATGATGTGATAACTCATTATCCAACTCACTTTATTATTAAAAATTAATGTGAATTTTGAAATGAATATGTAAAAGTATGTTCATTGCAGCATAGTCCCTAATAGCAAAACCTAGAAACAACCAACATTTCAATATTTAGAGAATGACTAAATAAAGTTTTTTGGACAGTTATGCATTTAAAAAACTTTTTACCCTCCCCCCCCCCCGCAAATTATTTAATGACATAGGAAAGTGGTTTTAGTGGCAGGATTACAGAAGACTAATTTTCTTGGTTTTTAAAAAATTATAGTTTTTTTTTTTTTTTTTAGTAAACTTTTATTATTCTTCTCACCTGATTCCTTCAATGTTTTACTTTGAATTCATTTAAATTATTTCTTAGATCATTTTTCCCTTTCGGTAAGTCAATTTGCCAGATTCAGAGTATTAAAACATCTAATGAAGCATGGACTTTACCTGCCACTGTTAGTTGAAAGGTTGTATAAGCATCTTACTAAGTCAGTGAAACATGTGTATTGTTTTAAGGAAGAAGAAACAAGCAAAAGAAGTTGCTATCGAGTCAGTTCTAACTTGTGGTGACCCCATATGTGTCTGAGTAGAACTGAGCCCCATAGGGTTTTCAAACCGTGACCTTTATGAAGAAGATTGCCAGGCCTTTCTTCTGAGGTAACTATGGGTGGGTTCGAACCTCCAACCATTTGGTTAGTTGTCAAGCACTTAACTGTTTGTGCCACCCAGGGACTCCTTAGGGAAGGATACTCATAGGATATTTATAAAAACCCCTAAGTATAACCTCTAAAATTATAATTCATTTCTGTGTGATTACATTACCCCTGTTTATATTTTCTTTATAGCAAATATCACTATTTTAAGTTATTTTATCCAACTATTGGTCTATTAAGGTGTTTATCTCCTCACATACCCCCATTCCAAAAGATACCTTGAGTTAGCAGGACTGGTTAAATTATGATCATTATGATTTTATTGAAAAAGCCAAGAAAATGTACTCGACATACTTTCCACAGATGTGCTGGCTGGGTAACTAGATTAACCAGGGAACTGGTGACAACTGAGCAGGGGTCTGAATGGAGTAAAGCTGGCACACCATCACCTTGGCACATACCCTTTCTAGCTACCTATGCTATTGAATAAGGAGTCCCAGTGGTGCAGTGTTTAAGCACTCGGCTGCTAACCGAAAGGTTGTTGGTTCGAACCCATAAGCCACTCCTTGAAGAAAGATGTGGCAGTCAGCTTCCGTAAAGAATACAGCCTTGGAAGCCCTGTGGGGCAGTTCTACTGTGTCCTTCAGTGACGCTATGAGTTGGAATAGACTCAACGTTGAACAGGTTTAGTTTTTTATTTTTTAATTGTTTTTAGTTTATGCTGTTGAGTGCTGACTCATCGTTCCTGCCAGATTAAACTCTGTTGCATCCAGCAGCATTCTACTCTTCCCTCCTGACACCCTGGAGGTGACATTAATTATTTCCGTCTCTATTTTCTCACAACAGATTGCTTTTATCTCCATTTCAGTACTAAGTTTTGTGCTGTTTGCTATTACAGGTTTGTTGTTTATACATCTGGACCTCCGCAGAGACAGGTGCTTTCTTATTCGCCTTGTGTGGCACCAGTGCCTAGCACCATATTTCATATTTAGTAGGCACTGTGGCTTGCTTGAATGGAGCCCTGGTGGCACAGTGGTTAAGAGCTATAGCTGCTAACCAAAAGGTTGGCAGTTCAAATGCACCTGACGCTCCCTGGTAACCGTATGGGGCAGCTCTACTCTGTTCCATAGGGTCACCATGAGGCGGAGTCCACGCAACGGGTTAGGTTTGTTTTTTTTTGAATGGAGCCCTGATGTCACAGTGGTTTAAAACTGAACTGTTAACCAAAAAGTCAACAGTTGGAATCCACAAGTCACTCCTTGGAAACCATTTGGGGCAGTTCTACTCTGTCCTATAGGGCTGCTAGGAGTGGCTGGAATGTCTGTTCACTTGGGTTTTCATTGAATCTATCACCTATCCCTGACTGAAAATGCAGATCAGGGATGTTCTATCAAACTCTGCTTTTCAAGCTGTGAAAACAAGGCAACCGCTGAGTATTTAGAAAGGTGGACAGAATCTCAATGCTTTCCTTTCTTTTAAAAAAATAGTATGGAGAACTCAGCTGGTGTTTCCCAGCCAACACCCCACTCTGAACCACAGAGCAGTTGAACTACACTGTAGAGTAGTTTTGAATGCGTTCTATTAAAACTACCCTCTCTTTTTGAATATAAAAAAATGTGATTATCTAACTCATTACCTATGGAAAGGAGAAGGTAGGAATGAATATTCTGGGATATATGGTAAACCTTATGATCGATTTCTTATAGTCTGTACCAAAAGAGAGAACATACCTTTACAATCTTTCTCCATTCTTTAAAATATTTCTAAGTCTGAACTTGGAAGTCTGTAGCCTGGCATGCTAATGCCATTTCCTACCATCTGCTGAACTGTTTCTTATTTATGGTTTTGTTTCATCTCCCAGGCAGCTCCAGCCTGTGTTAATTATCATCAACAGCAGAGCACAGGAGGAATAGAACCCATTTACTTGTGAACAATTATAAGAATTGCAGTGGACAGTGATTTGTACAGAATATACACCTATGACCGGAAAATGCTTCCTAACAGATTTATCTTGTTTTAATTAGTTGGTTTCCTTTTCTTCCTCCCTGTTCCCTGCATAGTATCTCATAAGGCTCTGAGTGCCCAGCACTATTGTAGACTCTCTTTCGGCTCCCAGCAGAGTCCTTTTGAACAATTACTTTGTTTGATATGATTTAAAGGGGCCTGGGAAGCCACTCCATTCCCTTATAAACAATTTTCCCACCTGTTCGCTGCAAATTTAACAACCCCTGAGTAAGAGATAAAACTTTTCATTCTATAGTTAACGAAGTTTAAACATCATAAGAGACTGTGGAAGAAAAGAATTTGAATTCATATTACTTTATTTCCTTCCTCTGTCCCTTCCTTCCTCCCTCCCCCTTTTCTTTCATTTTTTCCTGTCCTTTCTCATATAAGAATGTATAACCTGTATCAGACACTGTGGTAGACATTGAGAACAATGATTAATCCAAATCAATCTATGCTCAAAAACCAAACCCATTGCCAACGAGTCAATTCTGACTCACAGGGACACTGTAGGACAAAGTAGATCTCCCCCATAGGGTTCCCAAGGCTGAAATCGACGGCACTGGGTTTTTTTTTTTTTAGATCTTTATGGGAGCAGACTGCCATATCTTTCTCCCAGGGAGTGGCTGGTGGGTTAGAACCACCAACCTTTTGGCTAGTGGCCCACATTTAACCACTGTTCCACCAGGGTTCCTTCTCTATGTTCAAGAACTGCAACAAGTTTGATGTCATTATTGCATAAAACATGAGATACAGAAGGACAAATTAAAAAACTGGGGGAGGCTGGAATGGGATCATAGAAGTCTTATGGGCCTCAATAAAGAGCTTATACATTCAGAGGGAAGCTACGGACAAATGGAACACACTGGTTGCCATTGGCAGAGGATTTGTGAAAGCAAAGCTGGAAGTAGAAAAATCAGCTATTGCTTATGAGACATGATGATGGTCTGAATCAGGACTATGAGTATAGGTATTATATTACTTAGGAGCATCTAGGAAGCAGATGACAAGATGGACTAAACAGTTTTGAGACTTATTGGGGAGGGGCCAAGAGAAGATGAGTAGAGCCTTCAGATTGTCCTGTAGGTCTGATACCTGTGAAGGAAAGGGGGAAGGAAGGAGACTAGGGTCAGAAGAGTTTCAAACTCCAGCATGGTTCCAGCCAATCGAACACATCTCCAAGCCAACGTGGACCACGAAAGAAGTCCCACTTCGTGCTGTAATGGGCCTTGCATGCTCATTCACTGAGTGGGAGTCTCCATGAGAAGCGAAGTCTTCGTACAAATTTGGTGGTGGGTCCAGAAGGACAACTGCTGGGACTGTTAGTCAATTAAACTTCCCACAACAGGAGATCTGAAAGGTCCATATTCATGGCTACTATAGGGATAAAATCCATTGCCAAGTCCCACGAGGTTTTTGGTTGTACTTATCAGTCTCAGCAGCTACTTATTTTTGTCATTGTTGTTGTAAATATATCTATCACACAACTTTTGCCAATTCAACTTTCACATGTGTACAACTTATTGACAGCAATTACAATAATTGGCTGTGCAACCCTACCCTTAATCAACGTGATATTTCCATCACTGTTAACCTTCCACTTCCCCCTTCCTTGCAATCCCTGGTAACCACTAATAAACTTTGTTCTCTATACATTTACCTTTTCTTATCTTTTTATATAAGTGCCTCCCTTGCCTTGAGACCAGAATGGATGGTGCCCAGCTACCCATTACTAAATATTTTGATCAAAGATTCCATAGAAGAATTCTGATTGAAAAGGGAAAAATGCAGAACAGAATTTCAAATTCTCATGGACACCAGGCATCCTGGAACCATGAAGTTTGGATGAATCCCTGAAACTATTGCCCTCAGATAATCTTTAAATTTTAAGCCAGAAATATCTCCTGAAGTCTTCTTAAAACCAAATAATTTGAAAGTTAAAAGCAAAATGAGATACTGCCACACACCCACCCCAACTGCTAAAATGAAAAAGCCCGCCCATATCAAGTGTTGACAAGGACATGGAGCAACTGAAAGACTTACATGCTGCTGTTTAGAGTACAAACGGTACAATCACTTTATATAAATTGGCTTGGTGTTTCTTACTGAAATTAAAGACCCACATAACCTATGACCCAGCATATCCACCATTAGGTTTATGTCCAACAGAAATACCTGAGTATGCCCCAACAGACGTAAAAATGAATGTTCACTGAAGCATTAGAAGCAAGACCAATAAATTGGATAAACATTGGTTATATGTTCATAAAATGGAATAATATTGAACAGTAAAAATGAACAAATTACGGCTACGTGCAACCACAAGGACAAAACACACAGCAGGTCAACTGAATAAGACCAAACATAAAAGAAAACATACAGTGTGACCCCATTTACAAGAAATTAAACTCCCAGGAAAACTTTAGTGTTTAGAGATGTATACTGTTAAAAATAACCAAAACTCACTGAAATTTGAACATGAGGTTTATTCTGAGCAGTTATTCTATGTGCGTATAGAGAGACCATTTTTGATTCCAGAAAAAGCAAATGGCTTTAAGAATCTAGGTATAATGGGGCTTATAAAGAAAAGGGGGGGAGAAACATAGATGAACCATTGGCTAATCTTAACTTGATGGATCCAACCCTGCCTGTCTCCTTTACTGAGATCAACTGATGTCAGGTTACTTCTGGCCTGGTTCCTAATAATTTGGCCCTTCACCCACCTGTGGGAACCCTATGGGGCCATTCTGCTCTGTCCTATAGGGTCTCTGTGAGTTGGAATCCACTTGAGGGCAATGAGGTTTTTTGAGATTTAAATTAGGAGACAATGGTTTGACGACTATCCTTTTCTAGAAGGATAAGATAAATTTACATTGCAATTGAGCAGTTTCTGGCAGGCTTTTGCAGTTTGGGTCAGGCTGTTAATATTGGGTTTCATGGATAAGAAAAATCTTAAAATCAAAGAAAAGGTCTGTTATTAATTCTCCTATTCAATAATACTTAAGGGAAATCTAAAGAATATCAAAGTTCTACCCTGTCCTGTAGGGTCGTTATGAGTCGGAATCGACTGGACGGCAGTGGGTGGTTGGGTTGGGTAGACAGTTTTTTTTTTTTAAGTAGCCTTTTTAAGGCATGTTGGCAATGTTCCAGGGCTTGATCTGTTGGTGGTACAAATTTTATTAGAATTTATTAATCTGTATATTTGTATTTTATATACTTGTCGCATTTCACAATGTAAAGATGAAAAAACAAAAAGGGACTAAATAAATACCTTATTTCCCCAAGTAGCAAAAATTATGAGTTAAATTTAGGAAAAAAAAAATCTCTTAATATGGAGGACTCTTATGAGAACCAAACCCAAAAAACCAAACCTGTTACCATCGAGTCGATTTCGACTCATAGCGACCCTATAGGACAGAGTAGAACTGCCCCATAGAGTTTCCAAGGAGTGATGGTGGATTTGAACTGCCGATCTTTTGGTTAGCAGCCGTAGCACTTAACCACTATGCCACCAGGTTTCTTTTATGAGAACAGTAGGAGTTAATTTTTACAGATAAAAGGTTCAAATATGTGGTTTTCATTTAAAAAAAAAAAATTGTTTTCCTAATTCTCAGACTTTTTTCTTTTACTGGAAAAATAAATGTAGAAATCAATATTTTGTGTCTGATTATACCTAAAATTTACAAATAAATGTAGGAAAGTGTGTTCTTCTTCAGTTTGACTATTCCCCAAACACCTAATTAGTGCTACAAGCCAGACAGCGGAAAGGAAGCTCAGGAGAATGGGCAGAAGAACACAAGCCCCTAGCCAGACTGTGTTCCCCACATCTATGAAAATTAAGGTCTCGAAGTGGTTTAGCATTTTCTATGATACAGAGAGTATTCATCAAATGAGAGGTGGAAGTTAATTGACTCCCTACTTGCAGAGATATATCTTATTTTGCTTTAAAACAACAATACTTGCTTCAGATTTATTAAGGCTAACTGTGATGGTTAAGAGAACCCTGGTGGCATAGTGGTTAAGAGCTACCGCTGCTAACCAAAAGGTAGGAAGTTCAAATCCACCAGGCGCTCTTTGGAAACTCTATGGGGCAGTTCTACTCTGTCCTATAGGGTTGCTATGAGTCAGAACTGACTCGACGGCAATGGGTTTGGTTTGGAGACGGTTAAGGAGCCCTGGTGGTGCAGTGGTTAAACAGCTCGGCTATTAACCAAAAGGTTGTTCGAATCCACCAGCCGCTCCTTGGAAACCCTACCAGGCAGTTGTATTCTGTCGTATAGGGTTGCTATGATTCGGAAGTGACTCAGACAGCAACAGGTTTTTTTTTGATAGTTGAGGTTGTGTGTCAACTTGGCTGGGCCATGATCCTCAGTGGTTTGGTAGTTATGATGTAGTTTGGCTTTTTAACGATGTAATCACCTTTATAATGAGATCTGATATACTGCGTTCACTTCCCTGATGAGATCTGCTGTGAACAGCCAATCAGTTGAAAGGGAGTTTCCTTGGGGGTGTGGCTTGTGTCCAATATAGGTGAGCTTTCTGAGAAGGCTCTCTGGCTTTTGCTTGCTCTGGATCCTGCAGCTGGCTCCTGTTCATCTGACCTCCAGTTTTGGGGACCTGCCATCTTACCTGCCCATCTTGGGATTCATCGGCCTCCACAGCTTGTGAGCCAGAGGCCTCCTATCTGACCTTCCTGTCTTGGATTCGCCAGCCCCTGTGACTATGTGAGTCAAGAGAAGCCTTCAGCCTGACCCACGGACTTGGGACTTTCCAGCCTCTACAACCGAGTGAGCCATTTCCTTTCTATAAATCTCTCTCTCTGTGTATATACTTACACGCTGCACCGGTTTTGCTTCTCTAGAGAAGGCAGCCTAAGACAGTAACATACAAGAATTAGTAACTCATAAATTTATGGCCATGTTTATTTCCAAAAATTTGCCAAAATTATATTCTTAATAAAACAAATGCCTGAGATTTTTCAAGTTCATCTTTTCTTGGTATATGAGTCCTTTGGGTTTTGAGGCAGTTTTGAGGCAGCTGTTTGTTGTAGTTGTTTGTTTCCATCTGGTTCCTGTGCACTTTTTCTTTTTAGCTGTGGGCAGTACACATATCCAGTAGATGTCAGTGTTGGCGTTTGATGTGATCCGGGAAGGCTTCCACACAGGGGACCTTACCTCGATGATGAGCAGAGTACTGTGCAGGAGCTCAAATATTATAAAGAATGGAAAGGGCATTCTGGAGAATTCTGCTCTTGTGGGGGATGTTTTCTTCAGAGGCGTATTGCTCTAGGTTAAGAAATATGTATATCCTGCCATCTATTTGAGATATAATTTATTCTAATTATACATGAATTATCTGAATTTATTCTTCCTTTTGCTCCCAAAAGTATATGCATTATGCACTATCTAGTCCTTTCTCTGAATTTCTTCCCAGAATGGCCATTTTATTTTTTTTGAAGACTATAAGTGTATTTATTCAAGAAAAATATATTTAGGTTTTTTTTTTTTTTTTTTATGTGGATTGAGGTAACCCTGGTGGTGTAGTGGTTAAGTGCTACAGCTGCTAACCAAAAGGTCAGAAGTTCAAATCCACCAGGAGCTCCTTGGAAATTCTATGGGGCAGTTCTACTCTGTCCTATAAGGCCGCTATGAGTCGGAATCAACTCGACGGCAATGGGTTTGGTTTGGTTTTATATGGATTAAGACAGTGGTTAAGAGTTTGGCTGCCAACCAAAAGCTGGCTGTTCAAATCCACTAGCTACTCCTTGGAAACCCTATGGGGCAGTTCTACTCTGTCCTATAGGGTCACTATGAATCAGAATCGACTAGATGGCTATGGGTTTGGTTTTTGGTATATGTATTGACACAGTGGCTGCAATGATGGGCTCAAGCATAGCTAGGATTGTGATGGCTGCACAGGACTGGGTAGTGTTTTGTCTTGTTGTATATATGGTCGCTATGAGTCAGAACTGACTCCACAATATCTAACAACAACAAGTTATCAAAGAAATAGAACAGTCTGGCTTCTTGAAGGAGTCCCTGCATGAGGCAAATGGTTAAGCTTCCTTAAAGTCTTGTAACTATAGAGTTAAGTTCTATCACAAGGTGCTTAGAAAGCACAGAATACAGGACAGTGCACACTGTCTGTAGGGGTAGGCTTCTCTGACAAGGGATTTGTGGCCTTGAAGGGTGACTGGGAATTTTCCAGAGCAAGGAAGAAGAAATGACATGGGCAATTTTAATGAACATTTTTCATACATGATACTGCAATGCAATTGAATTTAGATCATAGCCCTGATTCTTTGGGAATGACTTAAAGTATAGTTGAGTAGTTAAGAATAGTTCGAGATTAGATGTCATTTAATAAGTGGATAAGAGCTCAGATTTAGGAACTTAGAGTCTGTCTCGCTCTTCCACTTATTGGGTATATGACCTGGGGGTGGGGAGAGGGAAGATAATAGATAATATTCTGTGCTTTCGTTTCAGTATCTGAAAATGAGATAATAATGGAAATAACACCTCAAAGGATTACTCAGAGGATTAAGTGAAATACATATAAAGTATTTAGTACAGTATGTGGCAGATGTTGTTGTTACGTGCCGTTAAGCTGTTTCTGACTCATAGCAACTCTACTGGACAGAGTAGAACTGCCCTATAGGGTTTCCAAGGAGCAACTGGTGGATTCGAACTGCCAACCTTTGGTTGGCAGGAGTAGCTCTTAACCGCTGGGCCACTCGGTGGCAGATATTAAAGTGGTCGAAATGTTAGTATTAGTAGCTATTGTATTTCATCAGGTATAATGAAGAAATAAGCAGGAATTTGACATTTAGTAGAAGTAGTCAGATTTTTATTGAGAAAATAAGTAAACCAATCATTTTGTTTTTCATCAATAGCTCACCAATGTTTGGTATTTTCACAGAATCTGCTGTGTCCTTTAGGGAAGAGAACAACATGTTGAAATAGGTATTTCAAGCAGTTGTCTGTTCCGCCCATCTTGCTTTGTGTTTTTGGATCGTAGTCACATGTTACCAATGAAGGACCAACTCAGGTTCAGGAGCACACCAAGAGAAAGACAGCTTAAAAAGCAGAAGGTAAGGGATCTCTTCAATACAGCAATAGTACTCAAGCAGAAAGGGTCAGGATTGCCGAGGGCTTTGTCAATACCAGCCTCAAAGCCAATATTCCCCTTGAGGAAGTCCATCACCCAGTAATTCTGCTTTTCCTCTGTCTTGTGAAAAATAGTGATTCCCTTCCTATGTTAGAACACCTAAGAATGAAATAGCATTTGTTGATGGAGGGGGGCGTGAGATTCATCTCCTTAGCTCTCACGTTTATCACCTAGGAGGCCACCATCACTGTGAAGCAGATGGATGATGGGACTTACTGAACTTGGGTGGACTTGTGTGGTTCATTTTTGTATTTATTTTACCAAAATCATGTGATTCAAAAAAGAAAATGACATTAAAGGGGGAAAAAGTAGACTTTGATTTAAAAAAAAAAAATCAAATGTTCCAACCACAAGGATGAATATAATTGCAATGACCAGGCAGGTGAATTTAACTCTGCTTCCCAGGCGATGAAGGGGAACAGATCAACCAAGTGGAGTTACTCACCTGCAAGGAGAAACCATCAGTCTCTCAAAGAAGGCCAAGCTCTAACCAGTGAGAGATTTTGTCACATGGATGTTGTATAGAGGACAATGAGTTGTACGGCGAAGACTATTTCTAACAACTATTCCACGGTGGAAACCCTGATGGCATAGTGGTTAAGTGCTACGGCTGCTGACCAAAGGATCAGCAGTTTGAATCCACCAGGCACTCCTTGGAAACTCTATGGGGCAGTTCTACTCTGTCCTATGGGGTCACTATGAGTCGGAATTGACTCAATGGCACTGGGTTTGGTTTTTGGGTTTACCCCACAGTACTGTCCCTACTCTTAATTTAATTAATGTATATTTGGACAACTAAAGTGACTCTGCAAAGTTTTAAACACACCTTTGAACTCTTCTTTTCCTAGGTTAGAATTCTAATTATTCATAATGATAGCAATCTACTCTCTTTGTCTCCTCTGTTTTTGGCCGTGTGCCTTCTCCTAGTTATGTGAACTTGAACAAGTTACTCACTACTCCTATGCCTTGCCTGTTTTCTCACATACAAAACAGGGACTAATATTAAATATTAGCCACTTTGTAATTGAGATTTTAACAGTTCAGAAATTTTCCAGGAGGAAACCATCTCTCCTTTCCATGTTAAGACTAAAGATGTTAACACGAATAATGTTTCATTGGCCCTGAAAGAATTAAATCAACTCAAGCTGATGAGAAGCACTAACAACTGGTTTTATATCCCTTGGTTTAAAATTGGAAATATGAATTAATTATTAACATCTAATTTGCTTGGTAGGTGAAATCAACCAATATGGAAAATATGGAAGGTTAAATAAAAAGAGTTAACTTTTTAGAGCCTTAGTTCTGGAAATTGGTATAATTTGGGGGTAAAGATTATGAGTTTTACCCATATTCCTGCTCTTAGTTCTGAGGCAGAGGTCTGAGAAATAATTCAAATGTTTAGTATGTGTTTATACAAGTGTCTCCGTTATCTAGTGCTGCTGTACCAGAAATACCACAAGTGGATGGCTTAACAAACAGCAACTTATTCTCTCATAGTTTAGGAGGATAGAAGTCCAAACTCAGGGTGCCAGCTCCAGGGGAAGGCTTTCTCTCTGTCAGCTCTGGGGGGAGGCCGTTGTCATCAACCTCCCTCTGGTCTAGGAGATTCTCAGGGCAGGGACCCTGGGCCCAAAGGATGCATGTGCTCCTGGCTCTTCTTGGTGATAATGAGGTCCCCCTTCTCTCTATTCGCTTCTCTTTTTTATATCTCAGAAGATATTGACTCAAGATACAACCTTATCCTGTAGATTGAGTCCTGCCTCATTAATAAAACTGCCTCTAATCCTGACTCATTAACATCACACAAAAAAAAAAAAAAAAAAAAACATTGTCACCGAGTGGATTCTGACTCATAGGGACCCTATAGGACAGAGTAGAACTGCCCCCATAGAGTTTCCAAGGAGCGTCTGGTGGATTCAAACTGCCAACTTTTTGGTTAATAGCCGAACCCTTAACCACTGCACCACCAGGGATCCCATTAACATCATAGAGGTTAGGATTTACAGTGCATAGGATAATCACATCAGATCACAAAATGGAGGACAACCGCACAATACTGGGAATCACAGCCTAGCCACACACATTTTTGGGGGGGATACAATTCAATCCATAACAAGTATAATATTATAATAAAGAGTCTGACTCCATCTTTTTTTTAAATGTTTGGCTCCTGACTGCTTTTAAACCTCACTCTTCTCTCTTCTCCTGCCCTACATCCAGTAAAGCTAGCAGGAAAGTCCTTTGGTACTTATGTGAAGTTCAAAATACGCACAGAAACATTTGTCCCAGCCCCACCCTCTAACCACCATAAAAACCCCAAGGAAGTCTCCTTTCTCTGATCTCAAGACACTTTTGGACCTACTTGGGAACCTCCCTGCTCTCCCCAGAAAGTCTCATTATATGAGTAATAAAACTTTTCATAACATCTTGGTCTGTGTGTGGTATCATCAGTCTTGACATTAAAACCAAATTTTGAGTCTAAGTCCATTATACATCTGTTGAGTGGCCAAAAAAAATGTGCTTTGGGTTATTCATACATATTTTGATTTAGTGAATTTATCTGGAGGTCACTTGTAGCCTAGCTATCTGAAAGACATCTTGAAACTCACATGAAAGGAAAGAAATCTGAGTAATCTATATACTTGTTCTAAGTCCATGTGTAAGACACACATATGTGAACACCAAATAGTCAAGCAGTTAAAAAGTCAGTTGAAAAATTAAGAAGCTTCTGAGAAGTGAGATAGTCTCTTTTCAAGTAGCACCAATCGGAGAAGTTATACTCTTTCTGCCAAAACTCAGTGAGATTTAAAAACCTTGCCCATAGTAGCATGGTAGCAAGTAGAGACTTAGACATCTGTGGAAGGCACAGATAGAGATTTGGAAAGTGTTCCAATAACAGAAGTTCCAGCTCTTGCAAAGATCTTGTTGGAGAAAATCAAGAACAAAAATAGTCAGGGAAGATAAAGCCTAATGTTGATGAAGACTGCACACAAAGGCTAAACTTGGTACATTTATAAAGAAAGTCCAAGGATTACCTCTATCTACTCTGGTGCAAGGTAAATAGATCATTATGGGCAAAAGGTTATAATCAGATAAAATAGATCACATTTAATAATACTACGGCCAGAATGCTCACTAGAAGCGAGGCTTTGTCTCACATACTTTCAGCATGTTATCAGGAAGAACCAGTGCCTGGAAAAGGACATCATACTTGGTAAAGTAGAGCATCAGCGCAAAAGATGAAGACCTTCAATGAGTGGACTGACACAGTGGCTGCAACAACAGGCTCCAGCATAACAACGATTGTGAGGACGGCACAGGACTGGGCAGTGTTTTGTTCTGTTGCCCATAGGGTCACTATGAGTTGGAAGCCACTCCATGGCACCTAACAACAACAACAACAACGTGGTCAAGAAAATAGCAATGAAGGTTTTGTGAGATAAGTGAGGAAATTCAGGGAAGTTACAAGTCCATACACAGTAGAGTCAAGGAAGAAACATTTCAATCATTTTTTATGTTATCAGCATCAATGTGGTTTCTTTAGAAAATAAGAAATTTCAAAAGCCTTCCCAAAATGCCTTCTCTGGATCACTCTAGATATCTAGAGAAGTCTCTAATGTTGAGGTCCTTGGATAAACCAGCCAATGTAAATCTTGTGTTCTTAGAATAATAATTGTTCCTTCTAAAAAAAATAATAAAACCCAGCCAAACCTCTGAGGAGTCATTAACATTTCATTGCTATATAAATGTGCAGCCTAAGCACAAGGAAGAATGATATTTCAGGGAATAATTTTGACAGATTACAGTTGAGATCTTGTTAAAGGTTATTAAGTACTATGTCTTCCAAATGATTTATCCATCGTAGTGGTAACGGACACGCCAAATAGCCTCGTAACTAAGAGTAAGCACCTCCATTTTAATTAGGTGTTAAAGCTCAGACACTATCTATAATCAATACTGCAAAGCATTAAAAAATAAAATATTTACATTATTCAAAAATAGTCAGCTTAAATACATCGAATTAGCACATTTCATCTCTACAGCCCCAAATATTCTTTCAACCAACTCTAGGTGAATAAATGAAAGTAGATGAAGGCACTCTAACTCATATACTCTGGCATATTTTGGAAATTATTCTGCTCTTGAAAGTAACAAATAAAGTAACTTTAGTTATATCAAGAAAAATGCTACGGTTATGTGAGAAGGACCAAATGGGTTATAGTCCACCTGCAGAAGGCAAGAGAACGTGAGCAAACACAAGGCAGGATAGAAATGTGTGTCATTGGACAATTCTGTCTTAGTGCTGTCTAGTGCTGCTGTAACAGAAAAACCACAAGGGGATGGTTTTAACAAGGAGAAGTTTATTTCCTCATAGTAAAGTAGACTAAAATCCAAATTCAGGGCGTCAGCTCCAGGCGAAGGCTTTCTCTCTCTTTTGGCCTTCTCATAAATCTCCCCCCAGTCTAGGAGCTTCTCCACAGAGGGACCCTAGGTCCAAAGGACATGTTCTGCTCCTGACACTGCTTTCTTGGTGGTATGAGATCCCCCTGTCTCTCTGCTCACTTCTTTTATATCTCAAGAGATTGCCTCAAGACAGGATCCAATCTTGCAGATTGAGTCCTGCCTCACTAATACAACTGCCACCAATCCTCCTTTATTAACATCACAGAGGCAGGATTTACAACACAGAGGAAAATCACACAATACTGAGAATCATGGCCCAGCCGAATTGATACGCACATTTTTTGGAGGATATAATTCAATCCATAAGAACTTCCTTAAACAAAACCATGAAACCAGGAGCAACTAGGGTCATAAAAGACTTGACAAAACAAATTACTTCCAAAGACCAAGAATTGATGCCATGTGATTGTGTCTATGACAGTGTTAGATTAAAAAGTAATGATGTAATGATGTAGTATTCATACCTTCTTTGAAGACAGAACCTATAGATAAAGAGCAGAAACCAAAAGCAAGGCTGTAGCTAATTGTTTTAAGAGACAGGACACAATGAATACAGACGAGTACTTTGTACAAGGTAATTAGGCTTTTGGGAGTCAGAATCTAATCTTGTTACCGGTATGAGGTTCTTTATTCTTTTCTTCAATCAATTATTTAAGCCTCTTTCAGGAATTTACACAATGAATACAGTCAAGGTACAGAGATTTTGGAGGATGTGAAATTGTCCAGAGATGCACCAAGGGTTACTTAGTCTCCACTGGCAAGTCTCCAGCCTATAAGTACTTGTTAGAAGTTTTAAAATAGATTATTTTATTTCAATTAAGGTCTTGGCAAGAATTAAGTAGTTCAGTGGTTCTCAAGACTGATAGAACCCGAGCAAATCATCTGGAGGGATTTGACACACCAGGCATTCAAATCAAGTCTTGAAACCAAACACAAAAATAGCAACCATCTCTTGGATACCTGTTGTTGTCGTTAGGTGCCGTACTCACAGAGACCCTATGCACCACAGAATGAAGCATTGCCTGGCCCTGCGCCACTCTCATAATTGTTGCTGTGCTTAAGCCCGTGTTGCAGCCGTTGTGTCAGTCCATCTCCTTGAGGGTCTTCCTCTTTTGCACTGACCCTCTACTTTATCAAACATTATGCCCTTCTCCAGGGACTAGTTCTCTCCCACCCCCGCCCCTAGTAACATGTCCAAAGTATGTGAGACAAAATCTCCTCTCCTTGCTTCTAAGGAGCATTCTGGCTGTACTTCTTTCAAGACAGATTTGTTCATTCTTTTTCGGGGTTGGCAGTCCATAGTTTATTCAATATTCTTCACCAACACCATTTTCAAAGGCGTCAATTCTTCTTTGGTCTTCCTTATTCATCATCCAGCGTTCGCATGCATATGAGGCAATTGAAAATATCATGGCTTGGGTCAGGGGCACCTTAGTCCTTAAAGTGACATCTTTGCTTTTGAGAACTTTAATCTTTTGCAGCAGATTTGCCCAGTGCAACGTGTTGTTTGATTTCTTGACTGCTGTTTCCATGGGCATTGATTGTGGACTCAAGTAAAATGAAACTCTTGACAACTTCAGTCTTTTCTCCATTTATCACGATGTTGCTTATTGGTCCAGTTGTGAGGATTTTTATTTTGAATTGAATAGCTTTTACATACCAAACACTCTGCTTGTTCTTTTAGATATATAATCTCATTCAATCCAAACAAAGCATTATAAGCCCTTTTTTTTTTTTCTTTAAAAGATAGAACATGGCAACTATGAAAGTTTAAATAACTTAGTGGAGGAGCTGGAGCTCTAATCTAGCCCTGCTCTTACCTCATCACACTCCCCTTTGTGGATTCACAGGGATAACAATGAAAATACCTCTAATTCCAGCTCTTTGGTCATGTTGAGAAGCACGCTTTCTACCATTCTTTGGGTTCTCTGGTCACAGGCTAAAGCTCAGATGTAGGACAGTAGGAATCAGACCATCCTCTGATAGCTTCCATGTGACAGGCTGTTTTTAGAAATACTTTGTGTAAGTGGTGGTGTGTAGTGGTTGGGCATGTGATATGCCAGGTCTAGTTTTGCCTTCACCACTAACCAGCTGTATGACTTTTGGTAATTTATCCCCTATAACCCATTTTTTAGTCACCTCTAAACTGGTAGGAATAGTAGTATCGACCTTACGAGACTGACAAAAATAATTAAATGAGATAGAGTAGGTAAAGTGCCTGGTCCCTAGTATTTGCTCAATGTATATTTAGCAACTAGACCTATGGAGCCCTGGTGGCGCAGTGGTTAAGAGCTCAGGCTGCTAACCCAAAGGTCAGCAGTTCGAATCTACCAGCCGCTCCTTGGAAACCCTATGGGGCAGTTCTACTCAGTCCTATAGGGTCGCTATGAGTCAGAATTGACTCGACAGCACACAGCAACAATTAGATCTATAAAAAGCTGGTTTCTATTAACAAAAGGCAATTGCCAGAAAAATGATTAAGAAAGTTTTTAAAAGTTTTCCATTTGATCATTTAAAAGGGACTGCAAGTATTTCTTTGTTTGCTTAGCAGCAGAGAGATTTCTATAGGAAGCACATAAGGGGAAAAGCATAACAATTTTCAAAAGACAATCCAGTAAAATAATATGAAAAAAAATAAGCCTAGTTAGTAATGAAACAAATCTACAATGTAATGACCCTGAGATGTCATTTATCATCTATGAAGTTAGCCCCTCCTCCCTCAAAAAGATACCACTCAATGGCTAAGAGAACAGTAAAGAAGGTGAATTTAGCCATTATTTATAAAAGATAACCATTAAGAATGGTAATTAAATTGTATTTTTTCAAAAAACATAAACATAATATTAATTTCTTAAACATTAATTCTACTTTTGAGGATTTCCTCTAAGGAAATAATCAAAATATGGGAAATCACTAGAGATACAGCTTTTTTTTTATTAGTATTATTTAATCGAGTAAAAACTGGGGACACTGTAATTATCCAAAAAGAAAGAAATGTTTGCAATAATCATGGTGCCATCTCTTCTTGACTTACTAGGTATCAACTAAAATTAAGGTTACAAAGACAAGCTTACAAAGAAGAGAAGGGTGTGTTATAAATTGCATGTAGACTGATTAAGACTAAATAAGAAACAGATACCCAGGAAAAAAATGATTGCAAGAAAATTCAAAATGTTAACAGCTATGTTAGAGTGGTGGAATTTGGGATCATTATTCTCTTTTTAAAAATCATTTATAATTTTAATAAATGATATTAACAAAGGATATAAACAGAAATGAATATATGCAAAGATTGTAGGAGTTTTTTTTTTTTTTTAAATATATCCTGGATATTAAACCCTTATCCTACATGTGGTTTCCAAATATTTTGTTCCATTCTCTAGGTTGCATTTTCACTTTCTTAGTATTATTTCAAAGTTTTTTAATGTACAGGTACTCAACATAGTTTCTTAAATTTATTCTTAATTATTTTATGTTTTTGAATGCTATTGAGAAAGGAATTATATATTTTATTTCATTTTTCATTACTCTTGCTAGTATATAGAATTATAATTGTTTTTGTATATTTACCTTGAGTACTATACAACCAAAAACCAAAACCAAACTCGTTGCTGTCGGGTCAATTCTGATTCCTAGTGAACCTACAGGACAGAGTAGAACTGCAGCACAGGGCTTCCTAGGCTGTAATCTTTATGGTAGCTGATCGCCAGGTCTTCCTCCCGTGAAGAGACTAGTGGGTTCCAACCACTGACCTTTCTGTTAGCAGCCTACCACTTAACCACTGCACCCACAGGGCTCCTTTTGAATACTATAACTTTGCTAAATTCATATATTCTATTGTTTGGTTTTTGCACTCCTTAGTATTCTCATTCTGCACAGTCATACCATCTGCAAAGAGAGACAGTTCTTGTGGTGACGGATAGTTTTGTATGGCCTTTTTCGCCACGGCCGGTAACTCCCACCCAGCTGATTGGGTAGGACTATGCAGGTAGGGTGGTTGTGGCCCACCAAGACTACTGGTCAGTTTTGCCATCCCGCTAGGCCCAAGATGAGCCATCCCAGAGGCAGAAAGAGAGGATCTCACCACCAGCCAGGAGCAGAATGTGTCCTTTGGACTCTGGGATCCCTGAGCTGAGAAGCTCCTGGAACCAGGAGAGAGAGAGACAGAGAAACAGAGACGGGGAGAGACAGAGAGAGCCCTGAAGAGCTGAAGACAGCGAGAAGCTGAAGCAGAGAGACGGCGGCAGGAGAGGCCACCAGGAGATGGCGCTGCGGCCTTCCGGCCAGGGAGCTGAGGGCCTCCCAGCAGGCGGCTTGCTGACAGAAGAGGGGCCTTCAGGGACTTGGTGCAGCTAGGGTTTCGGACCCCTTGGAGCTAGAGGTGAGCGCCTCCTGGCCCAGGCTTACTGGCGGAGTGGGGTACCTCTGGGGACTTCTTGGCCGAGCTAAGAGCTTTGCGACACTTGCCCGAGCAGGGTGAGGCGTGCCCGCGAGCACGGCTGAGAAGAGGCTGTCCTGATGAAGAGCTAGCTGTATCCTGAGCCTTCCTGAGCCTGAATTGTAAACTGTTACTTCCCTAGTAAACCCCATAACTGGGAGTATGCTCTGTGAGTTCTGCGTGGCCATTGCAATGGACTGTCCAACTCAGCAGAGAAGCAGAGAGTGCGGTGGTTGATGCCAAGATTGGGAAAAATGGCGGAGAGAAGAGACATGCCTGACCTCGGCCTTGTAGGACTCAGCCTTGGGCTGTGAGTCTTTTTTCTAATTCTACTTTCAAATGAATAAATAAATCCAGTTTCCCCTCATAATTTTCTTTCTTTCTTTTTTTAATGTGCTTTAGATGAAGGCTTACAGAGCAAATTTCGTTTCTCAAACAATTAATACACATATTGTTTTGTGACATTGGCAGCTAACGCCGCAAGTGTCAACACTCAACCTTTCTTGACCTTGGATTCCCCCATTTCCATTCATCCAGCTTTCCTGTCCCCTCCTGCCTTCTCATTCTTGCCCCTGGGCTGGTGCGCTCTCATATACTTGGTTGAGCTACCTACGTGTGTTATTATTTGTTTTATAGGCCTGTCTAATCTTTGGCTGAAGGGTGAACTTCAGGAGTGACTTCAGTACTGAGTTAAAACGGTGTCTGGAGGCCATACTCCTGGGGTGCCTCCAGTCTCTGTCAGACCAGTAAGTCTGGCCTTTTTTTTTTTTTTTTTTTGTGAGTTAGAATTTTGTTCTACATTTTTCTCCAGCTCTGTCCTGGACCCTCTATTGTGATCCCTGTCAGAGCACTCAGTGGTGATAGTCGAGCACCATCTAGTTGCGCTGGACTCGATCTGGTGGAGGCTGTGGTAGTAGTGGTCTATTAGACCTTTGGACTAAGCTTTCCCTTGTGTCTTTGATTTTTTTCATACTCTCTTGCTTCAGACAGGGTGGGCCAGTGGAGTATCTTAGATGGCTGCACATAAGCTTTTAAGACTCCAGACACTACACTTCGAAGTAGAATGTAGAACATTGTCTTTATAAACTATGTTATGCCAGTTGAGCTAGATGTTCCCTGAGACCACATCCCCAGATGGTCTGCTGATCTTGATTTCTCCTTTCCCCTTGTGAAGTTAAAGGAGGTCAGATGCTGCCCCCATGCCATTTTTACAGTTCTATTTCATTTCCAATCTGTACGCTCCTTATCTCTTTTTCTTGATTTGCTGAATGGGGTAACTTAATGTACAACGTTGAATAGAAGTTGCGAGAGCAAAGTATCCTTGTCTTGTTCTGGATTATGGGAGGAACACTCAATCTTTACCACTAACGAAGATTATAACTACATTTTAAAATACCTTTATCAGGTTAAGGGAGTTCCCATCTATTTCTAGTTTATGGCCTCCTTCTAGCTAGTGATTCCATCTGGTGAATTTTTCAGCTATATTCTGGGATTTTCATTTTTAGTATTTTCCATTTCTCTGTTGAGGTATCATTTATGTTCATTCATTTAGATCATTTATTTGAAATTTTTTTTCTTTATTCTTTGAACATATTTATAATATTTGCTCTAAAGTATCTTTGCTCGCCAGATCCATCATCTGGCCCACTTGAAGGAAGTTTCCACTGACTGCCTTTTCTTCCTAATTACAGATTGCACTTTTCTCTTTTTCTGCATGTCTAGTAATACGTGTTTGACAACTGGACAACGTGGATAATACATTGTAGAAACTATGGATTCTATTTTGTTCCTCTGGAAATTTTTGGATTCTTACTGTAGTAGTTGATTATTTTCCTGGACTCAAACTCACCTTGCTTTTTCTTGTGGAATGTGGCGGCGGATATCTCTGCTCATTTTCTCAAAGCTTCTAGTTGCTGCTTTTCCAGGCCTGGCCTCCTGCAGGTCTCTGCGGTGACTGCATTGTGATCAGCTAAAGATTCATGCAAAATTTATTCTCACATTTGTCGGCTCAGGTATTATGGTCCCCTTGCTTCTGGACATCCCCCGCTAAATTTCCAGATTCTCTGCCTCAGGCAAGCACTTCTCTGGTGTTTCACACTAGTAAAGCTTCAGCTTTCTCCAGTTTGATTGGCACCTGCATTTGGGAATGAACTCGGTTAAAAAAGCTAATGCAAAACTCCCCTGATGACTATGTTTTTCAAGCTTATACTCATTATTGGTCTTTCCCTGATTTATTTGCCAGACACTCAGGACTCTTTCTTTGCACATTTTGGTTTAGTGTTCAGTTAGGGCCTTCTGTAGAATTTAACACGCAGATTTTGGGTCTCACCACTTCTGCGGTTCTTTTACTTCCAGGATTTCCTTTATAAATTCTCAGCTGCTCCACAAGCACTGAGTTTTTTTTTCTGTGCATTCATGAGCTTGTTAGGAAGTAATTTTTCTCTGCTTTATAGGTGGTATTGGAGAGCATACTCAGGCAAGGTATCCACAAATATGCATTGGTTATCTTTTGCAGCCACTGTTTCTTAAGAACAAAATTTTCACTGGATTTTATTTGCACGTGGATACTTTCCAGTGCCTTTTAATTGTTTTTTGTTTTTTTTTTTAAATAAATTGGTCCAAAAATTTTAATTGCTTTCTGAGGGAGGGTTCATGCAACCATGCCACTGTACCACCGTTATCAGAAATCCATCTGCATCTGTCCTTCCTTCTTGGGCAAGTTTCCATAGCTGCCTTCAACTTTCCCTGGTGTTAAACTGAAGCTTCTAAAATAAATAAATAAAACTGGGACTCAGATAAAAAGATACTTTACTTTCAAAGGCTGTTGCAGTAGGGAGAGTACTCTGAATTTAGGAACTGCAAGAGGCTCAAAACGACACCTTACACAGTTGATTCTGACTCATAGTGACCTTATGTAACAGAGTAGGATTGCCCTGTAGGGTTTCCAAGGCTGTAATCTTTATGGAAGCAGACTGCCACATCTTCCATGGAGCAGCTGGTGGGTTTGAACTGCTGTCCTTTCAGTTAGCGGCACAGCCCTGAACTATGGTGCCATTGGGGCTCCTTTTTCTTTTACATGCAAAAAAAAAGAGAAAAACTGGTTGCCTTGAAGTCGATTCCAACTCATGATGACCCTATAGGGCAGAGTAGAACTGCCCCATAGGGTTTTCAAGGAGCAGCTGGTGGATTAGAACTGCGAACCTTTTGGTTACCAGTCAAGTTCTTAACCACTGTGCCACCAGGGCTCCTTTTATAGTAAGAGATAAACAGAACTAGCAGGGACTTTGTTCACGAGGAGGGCAAGAGGTTGGGGAGGGCAGGTAGCAAAATCAGGCTGCTTCAACAGGAAATGTTTTGTTTGTTGTCAAAATTAGCTCTTGACGGGGGTGTTCTGCACCTTAGTACTTTAAACTTGGGGGCAAGTCAAGCTTTAGAGTCCTGTGGGGAGGAGATAACCCTAACTAAAGTTTGGTTAACTGGAGCAGAGAGTAAGAAATTGGCAGTTGTGAAATACGTCGAGCTGGAAGTCTAAATAATCACTTTTTAAGGGAGTCAACTATCAAACAAACCTGGAAAACCATATCATTGGTTTTAGGTCATTGCAGGTCACTTGGGTAAGTTGCATGCCTGCTCTGTATTTGGGTTTTCTCTTCTAAATCTTAAGGAATTGGTTGAGATACACAATCACTTCTGCCAATAAAGTTCTATTTCCCCCCCCTAACTGTACCTCTATAATTTATGGGTATAGTGATTGTCTGAGATATGTTTTCCTTCTGTGTTCCCATTTTCCCTGAAGAGAAGCCACTTGTCAACTGAGATGTTGTCAGGAGTTCACTGAAACATTTCATCTCTTGTCTCTGTGGGTTTCTACATCCTGTTTTCAATTTCAATGCCAAAATAGACACATTACTCTCAAGGTGAATTTTGCAATGTTCTCTAATTTCCGCCTAGATTGTCTCATTTTTCCTTCCTCTATTTGCTGTCAATTTTCTCTGTTTCTTAGTATTTCGGCTATCACTCAATTCTAATTTCCAATTTCTTCTCAGAATTTTTATATCAGGTTGCAATGTCCCTAAATAAAAGAAAAACTACCATTGCCTGTCTTGGCCCAGGATATTTTTACTCTCTGCACAATTCAAAACCTGGATGCTGAATTATATTTTCTATGCCAGTGACAAAGTCAGCAAAATAAGAAACATGTCAAGAAAATGCCAGGTGTTATCAATAGATGGAACATAATATCTTAAGGAACAAAGTGTAGCAAGAATTCTGCCATGAACGGGCTCCTCACAAGTTGAGAATAACTGTTTTTATCTTTTATTTTTATGCATATACATGGAAAAGTAAAATGCATCTTATTAAATGTCCAGAGAGCCTATTAACTACACCCATTATCTTTTTATTCAATTGTTTATCAAAAATTTTTTGAATGACTACCGTGTGCCAGGGAGCCCTGGTGACACAATGGTTAAAGCACTCAGCTGCTAATCAAAAGGTTGGCAGTTCAAGAGAAGGATACAGTAGTCTGCTTCCGTAAAGATTTACAGCCTTGGAAACCCTATGGGTAGTTCAACTCAGTCCTACAGGGTCGCTATAAGTTGGAATCGACTGGATGGCAGTGGGTTTGGTTTACCATGTACCAAGAGCAGCGAACTGAACAAAATCCTTTTCCCCTCACAATCACTGCCTCCAAAACTCATAGGATGATGAAAGGTAGCTTAGAGTTGACAGTCGTCAGATTCAGAGGCAAAGTAATGCTACTGGGCAAGAGAAGAGAGTCAAAAATTCAAGGGTAAACATGTGCAGGTGACAGTATGAGGGACAAGACAGGAAAGATCAGAGAATGTTAGATAATTTGTTTTATTTTTCCCACTGAATTAACCAAATTATTTCTAATTAAGTTTATTAAAATCCACTTACATTACAAAAAACAAACAAACAACACGCCTGCTCATCGTGTCATTTCCAACAGGGCTTAAGTTTGAAATCACCTTTCACAATTAAATTAAGAAAGCAATTGCTTTGATGTTGTATTATCAGGAAGTCAACAATGTAATAAATTTTTCTTTTATTTATTAATACATAGCGGAATATATTCATCTAGTCTTTCAAAACATACCCACTTGAATTTATTTGTAATAGACACTGAGATTAATATGCATACATTTTATACATATACAATTGCATGACATTTGAATATTATAATTGGTTTTTGAAAGAATTAAAATATTTATCAAGAAATACCACTGCATGTCTCAAAGAGTAAATGATGTCTTCCAAAATAATTCTTGGAAAAAATTTTAAAAATTGATTTTCTGTTAACACTTGTTTGATAATACTTCAGTTTGGAGGACACTGAACTTCCAAAGCTAGGTTTAGAAACAACAAAAAATACATTTTAACTAATTCCTTTATAAAGGAATATTATGGGTATGGCACCTTGATTTAATCTGAAATATGGGAATATTAGATTTGTTTTAAAAGAATGGATTGCCTAGTTGAGTATCTGCCTGGAGATAAGCAGAATCCAATTTTTGAAAATCCCTCATGACCAATGATTTTTTTTTTTTTTTTCTGGTAGTAGGGATGGGAAGCAAAGATGATAATTTCTAACTAGCAGAAAATTAGAAAGAAATAGATGTAGTTTTTGAATGAGAAAGTGTAGCCTTTCTTTTTCACAGATCATCGATATGCCACCTGCATTTCTATAAACGTGCATATTTAGGCCAAGTAACCTTTTATATTTTAAAACCACCTTTACTATTACCAGTGATATGTAATAGACTAAAGCACACTCATGTTGATTATATGGACAATAAATAAATATGATGACTATGTTGCTACAGTTTTAAGCTATTGTTTTGCTAGATTTATAAGTGTAAATATTATTTATTATAGTAAAAAGCTTAAAGGAAATTATATTTCTTCCCTAAAACATATACTCTAACTTATCTTTTAATGCTTACATCCCAACATCTTCTAAACAAAAATAAAATCCTTCCTGAGTATCTTAGTTATCTAGTGGTGGTATACAGAAATACCACAAGTGGGTGGCTTTAAAAAACAGAAATTTATTCTTCACAGTTTAGGAGGCTAGAAGTCCAGATAAAAGGCATCAGTCCTAGGGGAAGGCTTTCTCTCTTTGTTGGCTCTGGAGGAAAGTCCTTGTCTCCTTTCAACATCTGTGGGCCCACCGTCCCTTGGAGTGCGCCATGTGTCTTGGCATCGATCTTCCACTGGGTGTAGGAGGTTCTTAGCACAGGTACCCCAAGTCTAAAGGGCACACTCCATTCTTTATTCTTCTTTCTTGGTGGTATTGAGGTCTCTCTGCTCACTTCTTTCTCCTTTTATCCCTTGTAAGATAAAAGGTGATGTAAGCCACACCCCAAGGAAACTTTTCCTTATATTGGATCAGGGCTGTGACCTGAGTAATGGTTTTGCATCCCACCCTAATCCTCATTAACATGACGTAATCCTGCCTCATTAATATAATGTACAGCTCACTCCCCAAAGGGACCATAACCACAGGCAAAGAGGCTAGAATTTACAACATATCACAAAATAGATAATCAGATCACAAAATGGAAGACGGCTCTACAATACTGGGAATCATGGCCTAGCCAAGTTGACACATATTTCTGGGGGACACAATTCAATCCATGATACTGAATTTGCCTCCTGTCTGCTAAGATCGTGCTAAAAAAATTAAAATGTATGAAATAAAAATAAGATTATAAGAGAAAAAAGAATTGTGGATGTTAGGATTGGGGAGAAAGTTATGAATGAGAAATTTTGTTAAATTTCGGGAAAACAGAAAAGATTGGAAATCACAGGTAGAGAAAATAAATTGAGCAAACAGAATCTTAACTGAGCTGGCAGCCAAAATTCATTCCCATTAAATAAACCGAAGACATTTCTCTAAATAAATGGAGCAAAGCTTCAGAGAAAAGCTAATATCTATACAGATATTCTCACTGTGTCATGGGGTAAGGCTTGAGCCAGGAAGACCAGGGCTGCACTAATTCAACGTGCGGGCTCCTGTTCCCACCCTGCCTTGTCCCATGAAGAGTAACTAGTCAGACTTTCTGCTCCAGGAAGTTGCATGTAAGAAAACAGTCTTACTTACATAAATCACTTACGAACTTTTTTAAAGAGTACCTCTTTGACAATTTTCATCTATGGTCATTAGACTTTTTGGATTTTCTCCCACTGTATAGGCCAGTTTTACTAATGTATGTCTTCCTAAAAAATTAATCATTTCATCCTTGTTTAAAATCTATTTTCGTGGAGCTTAATCAAGAACTCTATTTTGATTATCTTAATATTCTCTGTATCTTTGGTTATTTTCCCATCTTCATTTCTCATTTATATATTTGTCCTTTTGTTCCCCTTCTCTAGATTAGGCTAAAGGTTTAACTTTTTTAATTAACTGGTTATTTACTTTAGTTATGGCTTCCACTTTCTTTCAATTTTTTAATTCATTTATTTCTGTCATTGTTTTTTGTTATTCTTCTACTTCTGGTCCCTAACGTTGACTTCGTCATTTTTTTTCTAGTTTCTTGAATTACTACTGGTTCATTTAGTTTGAATTTTTCTTCTTGATTTATGTAAGTATTAAAAACAATGAAATTTCCTGTGGGTGCAGCTTTAGCCAGTGTCCCATAGTAATTAACGACACCTTCTAAGTGTTCTGAAATTAAAGTTTTGATTTCCACTTTGATCTGAGATGTTAAAAGAGATTTATTATTTTTAAAAATAATTCATTTATTTTTTAACCACTTGATATTTCATGGTTAAAGAGGTAAATCTAAGCATTTCTATCATGTTCGATTTTTGCAAGCGTTTTTTTCTTTGCAAATTTTGATCTTAAATTATGCATTAATTTGTGGGAAATGAACAAACAAGAAATACATGAAATTGTTTTCACAGAGCAGTTACTTGCAACAATTTGACTGACACCACAGTTTATTGTAAACATCTGACGTTACAACTTAGAGGCAGCAACACATTGCATAGTAGCGCACTTCTGCAGTCAGACTGTGCTTAGTGTAGACTAACTGATAATAATTCTTCGTCCGTTATGTAGTTATCATTTTTCCCTTATGTCTTTTCTTCTCCATTTTTTAAATTAGAAAAGTAATAATGCTTATTTCAACAAGTAAAGTAATGCAACCTCATATACCTTTTTTGAGTTACTAAGCTCTCCTAACCAAAGGGTCGGCAGATCGAATCCGCCAGGCGCTCCTTGGAAACTCCATGGGGCAGTTCTACTCTGTCCTAGAGGGTCGCTATGAGTCGGAATCGACTCGATGGCACTGGGTTTGGGTTAAGCTCTCCCTCTCCATTCCAAATCCCAACTCCTGAAGTAACCAGA
Source organism: Elephas maximus indicus (assembly GCF_024166365.1). NCBI lineage: Eukaryota > Metazoa > Chordata > Mammalia > Proboscidea > Elephantidae > Elephas > Elephas maximus. Next base: position 7,504,621 of record NC_064841.1, on the reverse strand, counting down.
ATTAAGTTTGTGTGTATTTTTCTCTTTTCTGTGGTCATATAAAAAAAATCTATCCTTTGGTTTTCTGGAACTGCAAATCTAGATTGATGGCTAAAGGATAATGTCATATTTTCTTTCATTTCCCTTTATTTCAATATTTAGATTGTATGATTTTCAAATATTTTAAGGAGTGAATACTGTATTCAAACAATTGTATGTAGAATCCAAAAGTATAAATCAGATTAAAGCACTATTGAGTATAACTTTAATTTATAAGCTTAATTTAATCACTTATTCATTAAAGACAATGAGCTCCAGGAGACTTTTTTGCTTTTGTGATAGTTTATTATAGCCATTCTGGGAAACTAATACAACCTATGAGAGAATGGCTGAGATGCAATTGGAAGGCCTATGCAAATAAATCGGTAAGTTGTCAAGGGAGATTTTTACAAAAGGAGACAACATTTGGGCTTGCTCCTCCATGGTGACTAGGGCTTGCTTTGGAGGTCAAATAATTACTAATACGTGAGGATATTCAAGCAGATGGTGTGTGCAAAAGATGTGGGTGTGTAAGAGTGTGTTCGTTTAGTACACTACAAGTCATTCAGTTCCAGGCTATTTAGGGGGGTGGGGACATAATTATGAAGAACTTATGGCACCTTAATGAGCTAAGATTTTATTTTATTGGTAGAGAATAGCCATTGGCATTTTGTGGAGGAGGGTGGCATGATTAGATTTGTACATCAGGAATATTCCCTTGACGAGCAGCGAAATAGAAGATGCAAAACATTACAATTGGGGCCATTGGTCTAGAAATTCCATGGATCCTTTTCAGCCCTGGCTACTACTAAGCTTGCTGAATAATGATTATTCTTTCCATATAATTATTAAAATAATTATTGTTAATTTTAAGTTATTTCCAGCATTTATAATATTGTAACATTTCTGTGTACAAGGCACTATTATTCTAAGCTCACTGCATGCATTAACTCATTCAATCATTCCCATTTAGCAGATGGGAAAGTGTAAAAATAGAATTACCCATTGCCATCAAGTTGATTGCAACTCAAAGCAACCGTATAGGACAGAGTAGAACTGCTCCATAGGGTTTCTGAGGCTGAAATCTTTACCGAAACAGACTTCCATATCTTTCTCCAGTGGAAATGGAGATAGAGAGGTTATACCACTTAGGCTGAGTCATAAAAAAAAAAATTTTTTTTTTTTTTTTTTTTTCATACAGCTAGTAAATTACAGAGTCTGGACTGTAACCCGGGCCCCTGACTCCAGAACTTACGCTCTTCCCTCGCACTAAGTGGGAACATCATAGAACCTTCAGTCCGGCGATTTATATTCTAGCCCCATCTCTGCTGTGGTACAGGTCAATCAGCTTCATGTCTCTAAGTTGGGTTGTATTAAAGGAGTTCAAAAGCCTACTAAGTTAGCATCATTTTTATGTGATCTTTGAGTTGCTATTCCAGGAGTGGGGATCAATTTGTGTGCTCCAAATACTTCTCATGACCAGTGGTATTATTCATTGTATTGCTACTTAGATTAACGGTACATTTAGAGTCCTGACAGAGAGACACTACCTGGCTTGCCCTCATAATGACCGTCTTCGTTATATGGATCTCATTAAAACTACACAGTAACCAACTGTTGTAAGTAATACTGACCTAAGATCCTACGCAGGCCCAGAATGCTAGATTCTCAAAAGCCCTCAAGGTCAGCTAAGGTCAGGACAGTCTAAGTCCGTGTGACAACTGCAGTGGACATGATCTTCAGATCTGATCAATACCAATTGCGCTGGGTTTGAGTGACCCACTGTTGGACCAAGTTTGGTCATTTGTAAAGTACAACTTGAAATGGCTTCTAAATCTGTTAATGATGCACTGTGGCTGCACACAACAACACACACCTCTGTTAATTTAAGCAAAAACCAAAGAAAATCCCCGCTTAAAGCAAAAATTAAAAATATATATTGAAAGCATAATATGGTGCAGCTCAAAATACAGCATTACAAAGAAGATAAACACTGGGTTAAGAAAGTATAGTAACTAGGGCATTCTAATTGGCAAGAACTAAATAAAGGGCACCTCTCTCTGCTGCAAAAGACCTCTTGAAGGCATTGAAACCAAAGATGTCACTTTAAGGACTAAGGTGCTCCTGACCCAAGCCATATTTTTAATCGCCTCATATGCATGTGAAAGCTGGACAATGAATAAGGAAGACTGAAGAAGAATTGATGCCTTTGAATTACGGTGTTGAAGAATATTGAATATACCATGAACTGCCAAAAGAACTAACAAATCTGTCTTGGAAGAAGTACAGCCAGAGAGCTCCTTGGAATCGATGTTGGCGAGATTTTGTCTCACACGCCTTGGATGTGTTATCAAGAGGGACCGGTCCCTGGAGGAGGACATCATGCTGGGTAGACGGTCATCAAAAAAGAGGAAGAGTCTCAATGAGATGGATTGACACAGTGGCTGCAACAATGGGCTCAAGCATAACGATTGTGAGGATGGTGCAGGACCAAGCAATGTTTCATTCTCTTGTACATAGAGTCACTATGAGTTGGCACCAACTTGACCACACCTAACAAAAACAACAGCTCTCTTCAGGATGATGTTAAAAGAATCAGCTCCAATTTTTTTTCATCTTTTTGTCACTCAGAGTTCAAGATTAGGGTATAGAGAGTCTCATCAATCTTAGTTGGCTCATATGCCCTCCTCTTGCCCAGGAGGAAACAAAACAATTTGGTTGACAGTCCCATCAAACGAGCCTTCAGCGATGGAGGGATGGAGGTATGGTTACAGGACAAGATGAATGGATGCAGGGCAGGAAATTATGACAAATGACTGCAATACTCATTGTATTTTTTCCTCTTTTGCTCTCAAGAGAGTAATTTCATTGGGCTTAATCATCTATCAGAGTATTATAGTATTCCATTTGGCTACATATTTTGAAGTAAGTGTGGACTCAAAACAACAGTGGCTTAAATAAGATTGAAAGCTGTTTGCCTCTCACATAAAAGAGACGGGTGTCCCAGGCCATTTGACAGTTAGCTGGCCTCCCTCTTCTAGGTTACCTTCAAGATGGCATCTGAACATCCATTCATCACATCTGATTTTCAGGCAGTCAGAATGAGGAAGCGAGAAGGCAGAAGATCACGCCTCCCAACTGAGTCATTTCCTAATGTGTATTCTTCCCAGAAGTTCCCCAAGATACTTTTAGTTAAATCCTATTGGCCAAAACTTTGTCATTTAGCTTCAGTATTGACTGAATACGAATATAGTTTTACCTGAGTGGATTGTAGCCCCACATTCTATCAGAGTTGTATTACTAAGGATGAAGGAGACAGTGAATACTGCCCTTACTATACTTAGAAACTACTTCTCTAATCTGCATAGGAGCCTGGTGGTGCAGTGGTTTAAGACATGGCTGCTAACCAAAAGGTTGGCAGTTCGAATCCACCAGTTGCTCCCTGGAAACCTTATGGGGCAGTTCTACTCTGTCCTACCAGGTGGCTATGAGTCGGAATTCACTCGATGGCAATGGGTTTGGTTTTAATCTGCATAAAAATCCACTCGATGGCAATGGGTTTGGTTTTAATCTGCATAGGATAGGATTAATTCAGGGCAGCTATAACAATCTGAGAATTTTGAACAACTAAATTTTTAGCAATCAATGGAGTTGTTCTAAGGTTTAAAGTTTTTCTTTTTTCCTCTTTGCCAATCATTTGTACTTTTTTCTTAATTGACTGCTATTTTCAATCAAGTACAATTGCCCTAAAGTAGAGTTAGAGTCAAATTCCACTGATGAGAGTTGTCTTCTAATGATTAATGAGCCAGTGTGAAATTCATACCACACTTATTTGGAACGTGATAGCACCATTCAGTAACGAACTTTCAAGAGATTATTTATTTCCCGTTGCCGTATTTCTAATCAAGCGCTCATATGCATAATGAATGCTTCAAGAGAAACCTGTTTTTTGCCTTGTTTACAAGAAGTGTCATCTTAACAGCAAACCATGAGCATGGTGAGATGGATTGTCTAGTCACACCTGAACATGAATTAAAATATTTAAAGGATTCATGAAACGGTAGAACAGAATGGCCTTTAAAATGCTAATAAAAGCACGTGAACTCAGATATATAATAGATTTAGTTCAACCCTCAATCTGATGTCATAAATATAACCAGGAGCAGGAGGCTCTCTGACATCTGGGGAATGGCCGCTGGAAGGTGGAAATTTATCATCTCAGCAGCTTCTTGTCGGTTCCAGTACCAGTTGCCCGTGAGTCAGTTCTGACTCATGGAGAACCCATGTGTGTCAGAGTAGAGCAGTGCTCCGTAGGGTTTTCAATGGCTGATTTTTAGGAAGTAGATCACCAAGCATTTCTTCTGGGACATCCTTGGGTGGACTTGAACCTCCAACTATATGGTTAGCAACCAAGCGCATTTGGACCATTAACCATTCACACAACCCAGGGACTCCCAGTCCCTTATACCACCAAAAACCCATGGCCATTGAGTGAATTCTGACTCATAGGAACCCTACTGGACAGAATAGAATTGCCCCATAGGGTTTCCAAGGAGCAGCTGGTGGATTCCAACAGCCAGACTTTTGGTTAGCAGCCGTAGCTTGCTGTACTCTTAACCGCTGTGCTACCAGGGTTACCCAGCCCCTTATAAAACCCATTCAAAAAAAAAAAAAAAAGCCCATTGCCATCAAGTCAATTCCAACTCATAGAGACCCTATAGGAAAGAGTAGAACTGCCCCGTATGGTTTCCAAGGAGCAGCTGGTGAATTTGAAGTGCCAAACTTTTGGTTAGCAGTCAAGCTCTTAACCACTGCACCACCAGGGCTCCCCAGGCCCTTATAAAAAAAAAAAAAACCAAACCCACTGCCATCGAGTCAATTCTGACTCATAGTGACCCTATAGGACAGACTAGAACTGCCTGATAGAGTTTCCAAGGAGCACCTGGCGGATTTGAACTGCCGACCTCTTGGTTAGCAGCCGTAGCACTTAACCACTACACTACCAGGGTTTTCCCAGGCCCTTATTAAAAAAAAAAAAAAAAAAAGGCCCTTATAGACAGCATTAATTGTTAGAACATTCCTTTATGGAGCAAAGCTGCGACACTTACTTTCCCCTCCATTGCCTTTAATGATTTCTCTCCTTTTGCCATGCTATGTGTGTATGTGCTAGGTAATTACTTTAGACAGAGTGAGCTGTCATCAGTATTGACAGCCATATTAGAACAATGTTTAATTTCAGAACAGGATAGCAAGTGTGTGAAAAGATCACCCAAGAACTAAATAAGACAGGAAAGGAGAGAGAGCCTAAGTTCTCTGAAGGGCAAAATTTGAACAGAGACTTAAGGGAAGTGAGGGAGCTATCCATGAAGATATCCAACTCTCCGCAGAGTTCCAAGGAGAGGAAACAAAGTGCAAAGGCCCAGTGGGGAGGGGGGAGCTTGGTGGGTGTGTTCAGGGTCTGTGAAGAAGACTAAAGCAACCAGAGCAGAAAGAGTGAGAAGAAGTTGCTGGGTGATTAAGATAGAGATATAGTAAGGGGGCCTGTGAGGGGGTGTGAAGACTTTGGAAATTTTTGAGTAAAGGAGTGATATGACCTACCTTAATTTTAAAAGAATCACTCTGGTTGCTATGTGGAAAACAGATTGCAAGGCAAGAGGGAAACAGAGGCAGGCTGATAAAATAGTCAAAGGGAGAGATGAGAGTGGCCTGATGGTAGTTATATTGAAGGAAGAGCCTATATCACGTACTCATGGGTTGGATGTGCAGAGAGGAACAAAATAATGAATTAGGTGATTTTAACCTGAGCTCCTGGAAGAATGACTGTACCACCTACTGCAATGGGAATCTTGGGAGGGGGGCTCACTTATGCAGGGGAATCAAATGCTTGCTTTGGATTCTAATACACCATTTAGGCATCCAAATGGGGATGTATGTGGATATATGCGTTAGACTACAGCTGAAGACCATTAGTCCAATGCCCTTACAAGAAAGACAGTGTTTGATTTTTTGGGTATCATCTGGTGGAAAAGTTGAACTGGATGGTGGCAAGTGTTCTTTGCAGGTCTAAATTTCAGTATTAATGATGTCATGGTCAAAATATCAAGAGTACACTTGACATTATGGCCATGATGCCATTAATACTGAAGATTTTTCTTTGGGCTTGAGTATTGTCATAGATACTGTAGTGTACCCACTGCCTTCGGAATGCAGGTAGGTGCTCATTTTCCCAGGTGTTGGGAGTGTTGGGTCCTTGTCTCTCACAGTTGCATGACTTTGCAGGATATGCCATCCATGGGAGGGGCTGCTTTGCCCAGGGGAATGTTCCTTCTCCTGGACAAAGTCCATATCTAGTGGCTGGTGAAAGTGGGAAATGTGGAAGGGTAAGATGTGGACACTTTGCCTCAATTTGAGAACACCCTTGTCCAGTGTTCACCTTGTGCCTCTGCTCAATTAGAGGCATTCCTCAGAGCAGTCCCTAATAAACTCTGACACTCAAACCTCCATCCTGGAATTTGTTTCTCAGGGAGCATGTCTTAAACCAAAAATGTCTCACAAGAGTAAATATTAAAAAAAATTACAAGTTAAAAAAAAAGCTGGTTAAAAGCATCCAATTAAACAATTTCCCATTTAGAATTATTTAAGCTAGTATAGATTTGTCCAGGTAGAATCAGTCTTACGGCAAATATGATTTCATTTGCCTTTAAGTGGCTTTCAATTTTAGATTACCCCATAGACCACCACCCTGAAATGACATTTTAATAGCAATTACTTTGAACAAAAACAGCAAAAGAAAACTTTTGAGCCCAATAACTGTTTAGTTGCAAAAATACCTCAGAACAACATGGTATGTTCTCTATTTTTATAATTCAGAAAACTTCACAAAAGACACCGGGATCAAACTCTCAAAGCTTTTGTGCAGGCTCTCACCTGTCAGTCAAATGCTCCCTTTCTGAACATATTGCCTTTCATTACTTCTAAAAGTTGGCACTTCTGTGATTAAGATCACCCTCTCATTTAAAAATCTCTCCCCAACTTTCTGTACTTTTCAGTGTTATTTTTTAAGAAATGCTAATAAATGGTCTTTTGATGGATTCGGTTTGTTTACTTGTTTGCTTATAAACCAGCAAACTTTAAGAAGCAGAAACACTGTTTCTTCTTTTTTAATTCTGAAAATAGCTAAACAATTTCTCGAACAAATTTTCATGGCTTTTATTATATATCTACTAAGGTTGACTTTAATTTTTTTGGAAATATATGAAGGAAAGCATGACTGAAAATGAGATATATTCCAGAAAACTTATTACTTAATTACCAAAAACAATACCTCTGAACACAGAAACACCTAGTTAGCAGCTTCTTGAAAATCACTGACCCTCTGCTATTCTGTGCCTTTAGAATTCCAACCTCAATTCCTTTCTTTTTGTTGATAGAGTAAAACTGTACCTTATGAGAGAAAATATACAATGTTTTTAAGATGATTTTATAGTTAAATACCATAATTTCAAATTATAGTTCATGGAAAGAAAACAAAAGATTATTTTTTCTAACCTTAGTATTAACGGTTGAGCTTGTTTTTAGCATTTTGAAAATATATTTCAAGTTTAAAATATCTGGCTGAAAGTTGATGCGAAAGAGGCTTTTTTTTTTTTCCTTCCCTTGTAATCCCTGAGTAGGGATTCTATATCATGGATTAAAAGCAATTTAGTTAAATCTGTTACGTCATACATCTTTTAATTTTTCTTAGGAATGATTCTTTATTACATAAGCTGGATTCTTTTTCAGTTTTCTTGACTCAGATTGTAAAATAGGAAAACTTTGGTCAGCTTCTCTACTCTAAGTGATCTACTTGGTGGCATGTGGTTGTTTATTACTTTGGAATCAGGTACTACTCGTGGCGGCCTTATGTGTGACAGAACGAAACATTGCCCAGTCCTGTGCCATCCTCCCAGTCTTTGGTGTATCTGAGCCCATTGTTGCAGCCACTATGTCAATTCATCTCATGGAAGATTTCTCTTGTTTTTGTTGTCCCTCCACTTTACCAAACATGATGTCCATTTTTGGGAATTGGTCTTTCCTGATGACTTGTCCAAATGAAGCAAGACAAAGTTTCACCATCCTCACTTCTAAAGAGGGTTCTGTCTGTACCTCCTCCAAGGTGGATTTGTTTGTTTTTCTGGTGTCCATGGTATATTCAATAGGTCTATATACCCCTTAAAAACCAGTTTTCAAGTAGGAAGGTGAATTAGATTTTCACTTGTGTGGTTCAAAAAGGCAGAACTGAGAGTCATGTGTGAACATAACAGATGGGCATATTTCAGCACGGTGGTAGGAAGAACCTTTAAACAATTAGAGTTGTACAAAATTCAAATGGGTGGTTTGTTACCAGTCCCTGTTATGGTTCCATTTCATTGGTCAGAAACATTGCAGAGAGGAAGGCAGCTTTGGGCAGTAAAGTTGAGTCTCCATTCCAGTTCTGGGATTCTCTGATTTAAATTGATAACTTTCTTGGGTTGTTTGAATACATCCTCCCCCACCAAATCAGGAATGTTTTAAAAATCTATACTGAAAAATTTTCATGTTGAAGCAGCCAAACCAGTTTGCCCAATTTTATTTCTCCCAGTGGTACAGAGTTTGCTCCCAGCTTGAGTTTATTGGCAGGTTTGAAGTGTTCTTGAACTTTCTGTCACTGAGGTTGCAACAGGAGGATTGACCTTGGGACCACTAGGGGATGAGGTCATGCCAGCCTCTCTCCATAGTGACCTTTCTGGTTTCCACATGGAATGACCTGTACAGTACTAGTCCAAAATATCCCCAGCTAGGTCATCTGTAGGAGCCTTGGTGGCACAGTGGTTAAGGGTTCAGTGGTTTACCCACCAGGAGAAAAGACCTGGCAGTCTGCTCCCATACAGATAAGAGCCTAAGAAACCCCACGGGGCAGTTCTGCTGTGACACATGGGATCGCTATGAGTTGGAATCAACTCGATGGCACAGAACAACAACAGGTCATTTGTGGTAGAGCAGAATAACTGGCCCCAAAGACATCTATGTCCTAATCAGGGGCACCTGTGACTGCGTTACCTTACAAGGCAGAAAGGGACTTTTGCAGATAAGATTAATGTTAAGTACCTTAAAAGATGGGGAAGTTATCAGGGTGGATCCAAACTAATCACATGAGTTCTTAAAAGTGGAGAACCTTTCCCAGCTGTGGTCAGAGGGAGATGTGACAATCAGAAACGGGCAGAGAGATGCAATGTAGAAAAGGGAGAGGACGTGAGCCAAGGAATTCAGCCAGCTTCTGGAGGCTGGAAAGGCAAGGAGCCAGACCCTCCCCTAGAGCCTGCAGAAAGGGACACAACCCTGCTGACACCTTGATTTTAGCCCAGTGAGACCTGTGTCAGATTTCTGGCTTATAGGACTACAGGGTTATAAATTTGCATTGTTTTAGGTCACAGAGTTTGTGTTAATTAGTTATGGCAAAAATAGGAAACTAATAGAGCACCCATGAAGCCACCTGGCTTTATCTCTGTGAGAAAGGCTTGCAATAAGCACAGACCTGAGTTTACAACAGCGCTGTCCCACTAAAAACCAGTAGCTGGGTGGCTCCACTGTCCTGCTCTGTAGATTTCCATATCTCCAAACAACCAAAAGGCTTAGGTAACCAGAACATTTGTAGTGGATTTTATAATGGCGACTCTGGGGTAGAGCAAAATCCTAAAGGATTTCTTGAATCACCAGTTTAAAAATATGATTTTCAACATTCTTTTTGGCTTAGTGTGTGTATGTATATATATATATATATATATATATATATATATATATATGTATAGTATGTGTATTGCATTAGAATTATTTAAAACCTGTCAGTCCATCAAGGCCCAGGTCAAATATTAGAAATCTATTGCTGAGAAGTCATATAAAGCTGTTGCAGCCAAAAGGGCCTTAGGCATATTTAACAAAGTAATGTAAATATACTTTTGATGTCTTCTGACTTTCTTCTCTGTATCTATGCCACTGGCTAGCTCACAGTTCAGCATGGGGCCTACAATTGCATAAAGTTGTCGTTACTCTAAACTTATTCCTTTCTTCACTCACTTAAGATCTTCTTTTTCCTGAGATCAAAACTACTTGTACCTCAAAGCGCTTGTCTTTCAGCAGGCAGGAAGCTGTCAGCTTAAAGTGATTCACTCTAAGGGGTGAAGGTCCTAACTGTTGCGGCAGGGGGGTTTGATACCCTAAGTATAACTGTAATCGATGGACCAAGCAGGGAAGTATCTTGGAAAGAGAGCCTTTTGAAGAGGAATGCTTAAGGTAGGCCATGAGCTCCATATGCCGTCTGCAGGTGTGCGCTGAATATATACCGATCTTCATGATAAGGCGCTGAGGGTCAAGCTCAGAGATCTTGGAGTCAGACAAAGCTCTACCCACAGTTGTGACTGGGCTTCTGTTTCCTCACCTGTGAAGTAAGTTGGTAACGGGCTACCTCTGAGGCTCAGTCTGAGGCTTAAGTGAAGCTATGCAGGTCAAGTGCTTGGTGCAGTGCCTGGCACAGAGTACCTATTGCCTTGGAGTCGGTTCTGACTCATAGCAACCCTATAGGACAGAACAGAACTGCCCCGTAGAGTTTCCAAGGAGTGCTGGTGGATTTGAGCTGCCGCCCTTTTGGTTAGCAGCCGTAGCTCTTAATCACTGTGCCACCAGGGCATAGAGTAAGGACTCAGTAAAAGTTACCTGCCAGTTACTCTCTATTTCAGGCTTTGGGTAAGGCATTGTGTGAAGGTGTAGAAGAACAACAGGCACCACCCTCTTCCCCATGGGTCTTTCTCCTAACCTCCAGCCTTCCAGGCCTGCTAACAAGCACCAGAAGAGCAACAACTTGCTTTTAAAAAGTAGTGAACTCACGTAAACCTGGGATTTTTATCAACATCGCCACAACAACCATTACCAAAATCCTCCTGTATAAATCATTCCTAAAATTAGGTTTTTTTCCCCTTTAATTGTAACCCACTGAAGGAATAAATGGAATTCATTTAGAAAAGATTATCTTTAAAAATACACTTCATGATAGACTTTTAAAAAAGGGAGGATAAATCTGGAAATCTGTCTCTACAACTTCCTCCAGAATTCTGAATTTACTCAGGAGACTTTTGTTACTGCAGTCAAACAGGTGGGTGCTTCTGAGTTAACGTGAGGTCATTGAGACTGGTGCGGTGAAGGTTAACTGCCAATAAGTGTTAATGGCTCCATTTTGTGGACTCATAAAAGCAAAACAACAACAGCAAAGTCCTCAGTATTAATTTTAGAAAAAAAAAAAAAAACTATACCCCGCACTGTATGACAAGGTAGATAATCCAAGAAGGGTCCTGTTAGGATTGCAGAAAAATAAGAATCAAGATATTTTTCAAAAGTTAAATTTATGGAAAAGTCCGATTATAGAAAGCTGTTTTTTCTTCCAAAGAGATACTATTCAGAACTGATTACCTTTCTCCGCATGATGCAGTGATAGATGTGACTGACAAGCGTGCCAAAGACTTCTTCCTTCTTCCTAGTTTATTATCAACTGTTCCTCCTGGGAGCCAATTTCAATGAGTTGTTATATTTTGAGACGCTGTCACGGAATCACTGGAAGGAACTGGAAACGTTAGTTCCTTGTGTCTGCAATTCCAGCTGGGATTCCATGTCAGGAATATTATGTCTAACTTGATAATATACTTTTTAGAAGTTTTTGGAACCGTATTGAGAAATGTAATAGATTTGCCTCAGTTAAATCTTTGTAATAAGCTTGTAGAACATCAAAACAGTGTTTCCTATATTCATTCTATTTAACTTCTTGTCACTGTGAATTAATACTTTTCTTTGTGGAGAGTGAATTGAGCACTTGACTAGCATATAAAAGTCAAATGCAATATCATTACTTACATTGTTAATATTTATTTAAGTACCCCCTTGTAGCACGAAGGATAAATCTAACTCTTAGAACATCTATTTCATGCAGTAGGGAAGGTGTGAACATTTGTAAATTTGAAGTTAACCCATCCTTCTTATGATAGGTGAGACTCTAAAAATCAAAAGCTAGATGTCTAATTTGCGCAGGATGGTGTTATTTTTCTAGGGGTAACGCTTATAAATTTCCGGCACGTGGTAGACAATAAATGTTAACTGTATTATCGTTTAGGAGTGGTATTGGTTGTGAGTTAAGAAGATCTAAAAACAAGTGGCGAAGCTAGTCCTTTCTCAGTGGTTTACTTCTCCCCGTGACTATAACATTTCTCTTTGAGCAATATGCCGGTGCCAGTTTATACTAGTTCACAAGCGCCAACTGATAAATCTTCAGGAATTTTTTAGATCAGTAATTAAGCTCAGCTTAGTTCAACTCAGAAACCCTGGTGGCATTGTGGTTAAGAGCGACAGCTGCTAACCAAAAGGTCAGCAGTTCAAATCTACCAGGTGCTCCTTGGAAACTCTATGGGGCAGTTCCACTCTGTCCTATAGGGTCCCTATGAGTTGGAATCGACTCAGCAGCAGTGGGTTTGGTTTTTTGGTTTTAATTCAACTCAATTTTAATTCTATAAAATTATAGAATGTAAAGAGAATTAAATAAATTATATTAGAAACAAAGGTAATAAATACTTAAAAGAGATTACTTCCTAATTATTTTACCACAGTTTACTATTACCTATGCTCCTAAGGTTATGTCCATCTATTGTATCTGTAATGTAGAAAGGCTGTTGTTAGGTGCTGTCGAGCTGGTTTAAACTCTTAGTGACCCTGTGCACAACAGGATGAAACATTGCCCGTTTCTGCGCCATTTTCACACCTGTTGCCATGTCTGAGCCCATTGTTACAGCCACTGTGGCAATCCATTTCATTGAAGGTCTTCCTCTTTTTACTGACTCATACTTTACCAAGCATGATGTCCTTCTCCAGGGACTGATCCCTTCTGAAAAGATGTCCAAAGTATAGACAAAAATCTCACCGTCCTCTCTTCTGAGAAGGATCCTGGCTATACTTCCTCCGAGACAGATTTGTTTGTTCTTCTGGCAGTCGATGGTGTGTTCAATGTTCTTTGCCAACACTGTAATTCAAATGCATCAATTATCCTTCGATCTTCCTTATTCATTGTCCAGCTTCGCATGCATATGAGGCAATTGAAAATACCTTGGCTTGGGTCTGGCACATCTTAGTCCTCAAAGTGATGTCTTTGCTTTTTAACGCCTTAAAGAGGTCTTTTGCAGTAGATTTACCCAAAGCAATACGTCCTTTGATTTCTTGACTGCTCCTTCCATGGCTGTTGATTGTGGAGTGAAATGAAAGTAAAATGAAATCCTTGACGACTTCAGACTTTTCTCTGTTCATCATGATGTTGCTTATCGATCCAGTTGTGAAAATTTTTGTTTTCTTTATACTACTCATAAGGTTTTCCCTGGGAAAAAAAAATTTTTTTTTTAAACAAGTAGATCGCCAGGTCCTTCTTAAATGAATTGTTAGAAACAAAAGTAATAAATCCTTAAAACAGACCGCTTCTTAATTATTTTAATACAGTTTACTATTATTTATGCTACGAGGTTATGTACATTTACTGTACCTGTATGGTGGAAAGACTATATAATATAAATATATAGACTGGTCTACTACTGCCCATCCCTTTCTAGTGCTGTGTTCAGTGATGCCATGGTAGCTGAAAACTAGCCACAGAGGGAGTACTTAGGCCATGGAAATTGGCAAAGTCTACAAATGAGAGCAGGCTGTAAACATTTACCAGCATGCCACTGCCTTATATTTAAAAAAAAAAAAAATGTTTAATAATGATGGCCAGCACAGAGACCCATTTAGTAAGTCTCAATGTCATCATCGCATCCAGGAGGTTATCCAGAGCACACGTCAGGAGAGGTAGGAGATTGTTCTTCCTCTATTCCCGTCTTGCCATGACTCTTGTGGGACCGCTGACAACACGAGGAGGTATTTCAGCTCTGAACTAGAGAAAATGAATTTTTTCGTGACTCATCTCTTGGGGATATAGGGCAAGGAAAGGAACTGCTAAATGCTTCCTCCTAAAGACTCATAAGTTTGTTTATGTGGCTTTGAGCTTGGAGCACTCATCAGAAAAGAAAAAAATGTACTTAAAAAAAATTCTGCCTCACTGCTTTACTGAGTGTCAGTCTTTGGAGGGTAAGAAAAGGAGGCATTGTGACAGAATAAAGATGCAATATTAAGCAGAAAACAAATGAGACAAGTGCTTTTCTGTGCCTGCTTTGAGCCTATTGAGACCATTTTTTTTTCTTTTCACCTTCGGTGTTTACACTTTTGATACCTACAGTTATATGCAAAGTCCCCACCCCATTGTCTGGAATTTGAGATGGTGCCAGAGAGAGTGATAGGAGAATGTAGCTTGACAACATACTCCACTGGCAAGGCTGTAGGGAAAAAAGCACACTTTTATATATGTGTATATATATATACACACACGCATACATATACACATATACATACATACACAAACACATACATATACACATGTACATACATATACGTACATCTACCTGTACACATACACACACATATACATACACATATACATATATACATACATATGGAAACCTTGGTGGCATCGTGGTTAAGTGCTGTGGCTGCTAACCAAGAGGTTGGCAGTTGGGATCCACCAGGCGCTCCTTGAAAACTCTGTGGGGCAGTCTTACTCTGTCCTATAGGGCTGCTATGAGCCGCAATTGATGGCAGTGGGTTTGGTTTTTTTTTTATACATATACATGCATATACATATACATATGCATACATACACACATGCGTATACATATGTACATGCACACGTACATATACATACATGTACACATATATACATACATACGCAAACACACACACATATATACATATACATGGAAACCCTGGTGGCGTAGTGGTTAAGTGCTTCGGCTGCTAACCAAGAGGTTGGCAGTTCGAATCTGCCAGGCGCTGCTTAGAAACTCTATGGGGCAGTTCTACTCTGTCCTATAGTGTCGCTATGAGTCGGAATCGACTCAGTGGCAGTGGGTTTGGTTTGCTTTTATACAGATACAGATACATAAAACCCATTGCTGTCGAGTGGATTCTGACTCATAGCGGCCCTGTAGGACAGAGTAGAGCTGCCCCGTAGAGTTTCCAAAGAGCACCTGGTGGATTTGAACTGCTGACCCCTTGGTTAGCAGCCATAGGACTTAGCCACTACGCCACCAAGGTTTCCATATATTAAAAAAAAAAATATATATATATATATTTGTATATGCATACGTATGTATATATATGTACGTATGTATATGTATATACACATATATAAAAGTGCTTTATATACATATATAATATATAGAATTTATTTTTTGTTGTCGAGAATGCGCGTGGCAAAACATACACTAATTTAGCAGTTTCTTTTTCTTTTTTTTTTACATGTACAATTCAGTGACATTGATTACACTCTTTGAGTTGTGCAACCATTCTCACCCTTCTTTTTTGAATTGTTCCTCCCCCATTAACATAAACTCACTGCCCCCTAAGGTTCCTATTTAATTTTTAAGTTCCTGTTGTCAGTTTGATCCCATGTAGATAGATCTTAAAAGAACATAATGCTTGAGGCATGCGTTCTTTAGTAATTAAGCTAAACTATTGTTTTTTTTTTCTTTATTGTTTTATTTTAAGAAGGCTTCAGAGGATATTTTTGGTTTAAGGTTTAAGCATTATCTCAGGGCAGTAGTTTTGGGGGTTCATCTAGCCTTCATGGCTCCAGAAAGTCCAGAGTCCCTGAGAATTTTAAATTCTGTTCTGTATTTTCTCCCTTTTTATCAGGATTCTGCTACAGAATCTTTGATTGAAATACTCAGGAATGGTAGCCGGGAACCGTCCAGTTCTTCTGGTCTCATGGCAGAGGAGGCAGTTGTTCATGAAGGCAATTAGCCACACATTCCATATCCTCTTCTTATTCCTGACTCTCCTTCTTTCTCTATTGTTTCAGGTAAATAGAGACCAATCTGTGTGCTGTGGACAGCCATTTGCAAGCTTTTCAGACCCCAGGCACTATGCCACAAACTAGGAGGTAGAACAGAAGCACTAAACATATTATTAGGCCAATTAACTGGGATGTCCCACGAAACCAAGACCCTAAACCTCCAAACCAAAGAATCAATTCCATGAGCTGTTTGGTTGGTCATAAGCAGTCTCAACAGCTACTCTGTTTTGGGTCATTGTTGGAATGATATCTCTTGCACAACTTTTGCCAATTCAACTTTTTACAGGTGTCCAACTTATTGATGCCAATGACATTAACTGGCTGTGCAACTCTACCCTTAATCAGTGCGATTTTCCCATCACTGTAATTAGTACAACCTCCATGAAGGACAATTGGGCAATATCTATCAAAGTTGCAAGTTGCTAACCTTTCACCCAGCAGTTCCACGTTGGGGAATATATTCTACAGATACTTGTGCATATGCTAAATGATATAGATTCAAAGTCATTCATGGTGACATTTTTGATCATAGAAAGAGGTTAAATAAATTATTTTTACAATGAAGTGATATGTACCTGTAAAAAAAAAATTCTAGGAATGATTGTGTGATAAAATATGGGATAGAACAGTATGTATAATATACCTTTTGTGTAAAATAAATGAAAATCAAAATCTATATTTGCATTTTTTTGAACATTCATAACTCTGGAAAGATTTATAGACTCTATGAATCTCTACATGGTAGGGAGGGAGGTTCTGGTCAGGTTAGAAGGAAAAGAACGTTTTTTAGCTTTTAAATCTTAGACTGGGGTTTGTTTTTGAACCAAGTGTGTGTATTATCTATTTAAATTTTTTGAAAAAATTATCTTAGATCCATTTATACAGCTGAAAGAGAAACACTCTCTCCATCATGACAGGCGTTGTATAGTCTGATTAGATAAGGATTTCTAGCTGTGAGATAGCTCGCTCAAGGGTTTAACAGAGGAGAGTTTAATAAAAGGATGATTTGTAAAGACTCACAGATTTAAGGGAACTAACATAGGTGAGTGAAATAAGGAGTCACCAGCAAGAGCAGGTTGGAAGGGGGAAGGGCTGGTGGTGTTAGCAGAAACTAGAGGGAGCTTGACAGCTGTCATAGAAGATCTGTAGGGAAAAAACTTCTTACTATAGAATGCAGCTACTGCCCAAAATGGCAGGAAACAACCCAAATGACCATCAACAGATGAACGGTAACCATGACATGGTGTATACATCCAGTGGAATATGACTCAGCCATAAAGAGAAATGAAGTTCCAATCCTAGGATATGGATGAACCTTGAAAATATTATGTTAAGTGAGATAATTCAGACAGAAATGGACAAATACTATATGATTCAACTTATATGAAATATCCAAGATACACAAAAGCAAAGAGACAAAATAATTTTAGTGGTTATGGGGACGGGGAGTTATTGTTTAAGGGGTTTGGGGTTTTCTGTTTGGAGCCCTGGTGATGCAGCAGTTAAGAACTTGGCTGCTAACCATAAAGGTCAGCAGTTTGAATCAAGCAGCCACTCCTTGGAAACCCTATGGGGCAGTTCTCGTCTGTCCTAATGGGTTACTATGATTAAGAATCTACTCGACTGCAAGGGGTTTGTTTTTTTTTTGGCTTGAGTTTCTGTTTGGAATGATGAAGAACTTTTGAAAATAGGTAATGGTGATGGTTGTACACGTGGTGAATGTAATTAACGTCACTAAATTGTACACTTAAAAAGGATTAAAATGGCAAAAAACAAAAACAAACAAAAAAACTAGCTAATATAGACTCTCCTATCATGCTTGTGAGAATATAAAATGGTACAATCACTTTGGAAAGATTTGGCAATTTCTTAAAAAGTTAAATAGTCATTCCACTTTTAAGCATTTATTTACCCTAGAGAAAATAAAGTGTGTGTCCATACAAAGACAGGCACATGAATGTTCATGGCAACTTTATTTGTACTAACCAAGAGGGGAAACAACCCAAATTCATCAACAGGTGAACGAATAAACTGTGGTATACTCATTCAATGGAATAACTCAGCAATGAAAAGGAATGAACTATTGGTACACAAAACAACAGGAATGGATCTCAAAACAAACATGTTGAGTGAAATAAACCAGGCAAAAAAGAGCACACATTGTATTAGTTCATTTATATAAAATTCAAGAAAATGCAAACTAAGCTATAGCATAAGAAAGCAGATCAGTGGTTACTTCAGCCAGGAGCTGTAGGGAGGGACAACAGAGAAGAATTATATGGGGCATGCAGAAAATTTGGGGGGTAGTTATTGTTGTTAGGTGCCATCGAGTAGGTTCTGACTCGTAGTGACCCTGTGTACAACAGAACAAAACACTCCTGGGTCACACACCATCCTCATGATCGTTGTTATGCTTGAGCCCATTGTTGCAGCCACTGTGTCAATCCATCTCATTGAGGGTCTTCCTCTTTTATGCTGACCCTTTACTGTACCAAGCATGATGTCCTTCTCCAGGGACTGGTCCCTCCTGATAACATGTCCAAAGTATGTGAGACGAAGTCTCGCCATCCTTGCTTCTAGAGAACATTCTGGCTGTGTTCTTCCAAGACAGATTTGTTCGTTCTTCTGGCAGTCCATGGTATATTCAATATTCTTCGCCAACACCATAATTCAAAGGCACCAGTTCTTCTTTGATCTTCCTTATTCATCATTCAGCTTTCACGTGCCTATGAGGTGACTGAAAACACCACAGCTTGAGGCAGGTGCACCTTAGCCCTTAAAGTGGGGGTAGTAAATATGTCTATTGACTATTGTGGTGATGGTTTCCACTTTTGATATATATACCAAAATTTATCAAACTGTATACTTTAGACATGTCTACTTTGTTGTACATCGATTATACTTCAATAAAGCTGCTTTAAAAATTTTTTAACAGAAAAACAGTGTGTAGGGGCAGTAAGGAGCAGAGAAAAATCACCATCACGACCTTTCTCTCCTCCCCCCTCCCTGATTTAATTAAATAGGGCAAAAGTTACAATGCATTGTGAGACACTAAAATCACGAAATTATTACATATTCACTTTGAAAACACATGTTTGTCAGGCATATTTTGAGGGTAATGACAAAAGCCATCTGAAATATCATAACAAGAATATAAATATTGTTGCCTTGCAGAAATGCTTGGCCCTCAGGCTACATACTGTCTGATAAACACCTGCACAGAAAAATTACATTTCCCAGTTTGCCAACTATTCTATGTGAGTGTTGGGAAGTGCATCCTGTGGATAAGAAAATATAATGTGCATTTTGTTTATGAAATTCTATTTTTGCTTCATTTGAAATTGCAACTGGATGAAATCTTT
Organism: Elephas maximus indicus; assembly: GCF_024166365.1. Lineage (NCBI taxonomy): Eukaryota > Metazoa > Chordata > Mammalia > Proboscidea > Elephantidae > Elephas > Elephas maximus. Next base: position 7,485,253 of record NC_064841.1, on the reverse strand, counting down.
CAGTAATACCAGCCAAGAGAAGGTTTGGCTTCCAGAGAATTCAGATTTATTCTTTTATAATTAGGATTATGATTATCAAACAGACCAAAATACCAGGCTTCACAGATGACCATAATTTCTTCCCTGAAGACTGGTTTACATTTGAAGCCAAATTCTAGCAGAATGTTCAGCTTGCAAAGTCCATCTTCTGCACCCAGGGAGATGGGTGATTTTTAGCCACATGACAACCCTCTCAGTGGAAAATACACATTGACTTTCATCGTCTGTGGCTCTGAGCTGGAAACATACAGACCACATTCAATTCTAATTGATCGTGTTTTGTTTTTTCCCAATTTGGCGTTAGTTAAAAATTGTTTCTTTTGCACACGTTCAAATATAAGAATCAGCACAAAGCCAGTTCCCATGAGGCGAAGGCTGCCGCACTGCTCCATCTCTGACAGCCGCCACTCCCCCTTCCCTCAGCACTTTCCTTCCCCTGTTTGGGTTCGGCAGTTCACGGTACTGTCTCACAGAACTCCGGAGCCATACATACAGTTAGTGGTTTATTAAGGAAGTAACAGGGTACATTTTGGGGTCAGGATCAACAGGCTATAACTCGGGATCAGAATCAGGAAGCATGTAGGCAAAGCCTCCCTTCTCCAGCAGAGGACACCTCCCTCAGCTCCCCTCAGCCCCCTGAGGACAGGCTCCTCTCAGCTGCCTGAGAACAGGCTCTTCTTGGCCATCTGAGGACAGGGTCCCCTTAGCCCCCTGAGGACAGGCTCCCCTCAGCCCCCTGAGGACAGGCTCCCCTCAGCCCCCTGAGGACAGGCTCCCCTCAGCCCCCTGAGGACAGGCTCCCCTCAGCCCCTAAGGACCGGCTTTTCTCGGCCCTGCCATCTGTCACCATGGACTCTGCCGCAGGGCCCCCTCTGGGCCCGTCACCTCCAGCTCTATCCATGAACCGCTTCTGGGCCTCTTGATGTCTTCAGTGTTCAGCCCTTGATACATGTTACAGTTCTCTTAGGAGATTTCTTGCCTCCTCTCTCTTTCTCTGCTTTTCTCTTCTCTTTTCTTCCTTACACTTCTTCCTGCAGCTTCTCTTCCCTTCTTTCTGGCTGCATATATACAAAGCTCTGTCAATTTCAAGGGATGGCCCTCCCACCAGGGTCACGAAGTGACCAATCCCCTCTTGGTAGGCCGCAGACACTTCATTTACATAGTATATTGACCAATCCCTGTAAGGTACACACCAATCACAGGGGACGCTGCAGCTCAGGATCAGATAAAAAGTGTCAAACCAAGTTGTTTACAGCATACCCAGGAAATGTCAATCAACCGAGGCAAAAGTAGCAAGCTCTCTGGAGTAGGAAACTAGGGCTTCAGGGGAAATCTCTCAAACTGGAATTTCCAAAGAACCAAGGCAAAACAGCACATAAAGAAACTCATTTCTCTACAACATGTTAATGATATTTATTTTGCCCCAGCTTAGACATCCTCAGATATTGCCTATAATAACTCTGAATATCTAGATAGAAGTTTTAATAACCTAGAAATTTCTCAGACATGTGTTAGTTTTCTGTTGCTGCATAGCACATTCCCACAAAATTAGTGGCTTGAAACAGCTCCTGTTTTTCAGGAATCCAGGTACAGGTGAGTCAGACTCGTTGCTCTTGGTCTCAGCAGGTGGAAATCAAGGTGTTAGCTGGAGTTGCAATCTCATCTGAGGCTTGAGGTCTTCCAAGATTGCTGGTTGTTGGAAGAATTCAATTCCTTGTGATTCAACAACTGAAGCCCTCAACTCCTAAAGGCTCCTTGCCATTTGCTGCCAGGCAGCCTTCTCCACAACATGGCGGTTTGTTTATTGAGGGCTAGCAGGAGAAAATCTGCTGCTGCTTTGACTCTTTCCCTCCAGGCAGCTGCAATAGAATCTAATATTAACATAACTGTGATGGTTAAGGTTGCGAGTCAACTTGGCTGGCCATGTCAGTGGTTTGGCAGTTGTGATGCAGTTTGGCAGTCATATGACGATGTAAATCGCCTCCATGATGAGATCTGCTATGAACAGCCAATCAGTTGAAAGGGAGTTGCTTTGGGGGTGTGGACTGTATCCAATATATGTGGCCCTTGTGGCAAAACTCATGGGCTTTTGCTCACTCTGGATCCTGCATGTGTCTCACCAGCCATCTGACCTCCAGTTTGGGACTTGAGCCAGCTGCTTACCGGCCAATCTTGGGATTTTGTCAGCTTCCGCAACCTATGAGTCAGAGGCCTGCTGTTTGACCTGCCAATCTTGAGTTCATCAGCCCTACAGTCATGTGAGTTGGGAGAAGCTTCCAGCCTGACCCATAGACTTGGCAGTTTCCAGCCTCTGCACCTGGGTGAGCCATTTCCTTGATATGTCTCTCTCTCTGTCTCTATACATATACCTATGCTTCACTGGTTTTGTTTCTCTAGAGAACCCAGCCTAAGACAATAGCTTAACGAAGGAGTGCCTATCCCTTTATATTTACACTCAAAGCCAGGGGATTACGTGGGGTGTACACACCAAGCAGCGGGGATCTTGGGGGCCATCTTAGAACCCTGCCTTCCACACTATTTACCAGTTATTACGAGGAGGAGAGGAGAAGGGGGTGGCTTTGAGTTGACCTGTGGATGCTTTGAAACACAATCTCAACCTAAATTCCGGTGTGTCCAATGCTGTTACCCACTTGCTGGCCCTAACTGAAATTTCAGCTTTCCGTGATAGAAAAACAGGACTTTAGACTTGGATCTGTAGAATCGAATTCAGGGGTGTTATGAATTTGCACGGGGGATAAGATGATGCCAAAGGGCTCTAGAATAATGTTGCTTTTCAGGAGAAAATTATGCTAGTTGTCTGCATAAATTCTATCCGGATTCAGACGAACAAATGATGGTCATTATTAGCGAATGATAACAATCACTACCAGGTGAGTGCTTACTCTGTTAGGGGCACCACACGTATTATTTCCTCCAGCCCTCCCCAGGAGTAAATTGATGCTCAGTTAATGTTAATTATGAATAAGTGTTAAAATGTTAAAAAATTAATGAATTTTTATTGCTTAACGTTCTCAGCTAGTTGGTCTCAGAGCTAGGGATTCAAACCTGGCTCCATTTGAGTTCAGAGTATATCCTCTAAATTTTACAGACAGAAGCCTGTTACCGAAACTAGGAGCCCCAGTTATTGAAACTAGAAGTTCTCCTTGAACTTGTGCACAAACGTTTATTGAGTGCCTCCTATGTGCTAGGCATTATTCAAACCACAGAGAACATAATATTGAGCAAAAGAACATGGTCTCTGCCTTCTAGAGTAGGCTCTTAAGTGTCTACCAGAGTCTGATCAGGGAAGGATTACCCAATAAGCAAGGTATGCATGGGCCTACTTGTGCTTACTTACTAATCTGTGGTGCACAATTTCACCTGTTTTCACCACAAAAAACCAGGTGAAATTGTGCACCACAGATTAGTAAGTAAGCACAAGTAGGCCTGTGGGTACCTTGCTTTTTGGGTAATCTTTTGCATTTTTTTTTTTTTTTTGCATACCTTGCTTATTGGTTAATCTGGCCCTGTCTGAGATCATAGATTTTCTGAGATCATACATTTTCTTTATATCAAATAATGTTACTACTAATATTACATTAATACTATGCTATTGTACTAATACTATGCTACTGTTACCACTAATAATACTAATAACAGAGGTATAATCTATGTTTGCATGTGAAAGCTGGACAATGAATAAGGAAGACCGAAGAATTGATGCCTTTGAATTGTGGTGTTGGCAAAGAATGCTGAATATACCATGGACTGCCGAAAGAATGAACAAATTGTCTTGGAAGAAGTACAGCCAGAATCCTCCTTAGAAGTGGGGTTAGAGAGACTTGGTCTCATGAACTTTGGATGTGTTGTCAGGAGGGGTCAGTCCCTGGAGAAGGACATCATGCTTGGTAAAGCACAGAGTCAGTGAAAAAGAGGAAGACCCTCAACAAGATGGATTGACACAGTGGCTGCAACAATGGGCTCAAGCATAACAATTATGAGGATGGCACAGGACCGAGCAGTGTTTCATTTTGTTGTACTTAGGGTCACTATGAGTCGGAACCAACTGGACCAGCACCTAATATCAACTAAAAACAACAATCTATATTATTAGTTTTATTAACAATACTAATCAGTAACATTAACAATATTGTTCTATATTGAATATAATAGATATGCTTGGGTTTCTATTTTGGTCACAACCAATCTAAATTTTTTTTCTAACTGTGGTTGTTGTTGGTTGCTGTCGAATTGATTCCTAGTCATGGCAACCCCATGTGTCAGAGTACAGCTGTGCTCCATTGGGTCTATAATGGCCAATTGTTTGGAAGTGGTAGATCACAGTTCTTCCTTCTTAGGCACCTCGAGGTAGACTCGAGCTGTTAACCTTTTGGTTGGCAGCTGAGTGCATTAACCATGGCATCATCCAGGGACTCCAAAAACAAAAAGAAAATGATAGATATATTTTTTATTTGCAGCTATTATAAAACTTTTCAAGAATAGTGAGAAACCATGTTTTGTGTGTATGTGTAAGTTTGAGAAAGAAACTATTTGGTGAAAAAGTAGTATTAACCATTGCCAAACCCAAAAAACCAAACCCATTACCATGGATTCGATTTTGACTCATAACGACCCTATAGGACAAAGTAGAACTGCCCCATAGGGTTTCCAAGGAGCGGCTGGTGGGACCTTTTGGTTAGCAGCCAAGAGCTTAACCGTTCTGCCACCCAGGCTCCTATAACCCTTGTAGGATTGAAGATTAGTAAAACCTGAATTATAAACTTGGATTGTCCTTATGTGGTGTGTGTGTCTCTGAGCTGGAGCAGGGTTACCCAGTTGCCAGACCGAGCATGTGCTCTGGGCATGAACAAAGGCCGACACCAAACTTGTAAAACCAAACCAAATCCATTGCTGTTGAGTCCATTCCGACTCATAGTGACCCTATAGGACAGAGTAGAACTGCCCCATAGAGTTTCCAAGGAGCGCCTGGCAAATTTGAACTGCTGACCCTTTGGTTAGCAGCCATAGCACTTAACCACTATGCCACCAGGGTTTAAGTTAGTAGATAATTAAACAGGGGAGACTGACAGCAAGTGTGAGAGCAATAGCAAGCAAAAGAGAGAGAGAGAGAGACTGAGATTGACTTAGTTTCAAATAACTTACACAGAATTTTGCAAACAGGAAATCAAGAAAGAAACGGTTTTCATAACTATGTAAATATAAATTGTTTTGTTTTATGTAATGGGAGAGAATCACCTGTACTATAATGTTTTCAGTGATTTGGGGATACTAAAAATCTTAATCCAGTCAGTCCTATTTTGGATTAACTACTTACTATCTTTGGTTCTCTTTTTGTGGGGCTGGTCATGAAAACAGGAGCATGCATTTCCTATATGACAGAAATAAAAAAAAAAAAGAAATAAAAATGTTTAACTTCCTCTGTGAATTAAAGAGACAACTATTGCCACCTAATGGTGGCGGTGTAAACTGCAGTAGGTTCTCATTTCTTTAATAAGTATCTGCAACTTCTACAGCATATTGGACTGTATGAAAAACAGAATCCATATAAAATACAAACGGCCTTAAAACAAAACAATCTGGCAATGATAAATACGGGGACATCCATTAATATCATCAGTGCATTATTTTCTAATGATAGGACTTCGAAAGATTTTATGCCTCGTGGTTAAAAGCTAGGGCAGCTAACCAAAACGTCAGCAGTGAATCCGCCATCTGCAACTTGGAAACTCTATGGGGCAGTTCGACTCTGTCCTGTAGGGTCACTATGAGTCGGAATCGACTCGATGGGCAACAGGTTTTATTAACATCAGACATTAGTATCAGTTCTGATAAACTTCATGATGTTAATTATGCTACAGAAAAAGCATGATACAATTTTCTCTTGGGAAGCATATTTAAAATGTTAGTTAAAACTGAGATTTATTGCATAATTTAAGATGAACTTCTCTAAGGTCAGAGTTAGGTAAGTTGATCAGTACAATGAGTTAAAGTAAATGTAGTTATCATTTATATTTAGGATATTGCTGTGGGGTCAATTCTGACTTGTAGTGACCCTGTAAGTGTCCTCATAGGACTCATAGTGTCCTATAAGGACAGAGTAGAACTGCCCCATAGGGTTTCCAAGGAGCAGCTGGTGGGTTCAAACTGCTGACCTTTTGGTTAGCAGTTGAGCTCTTAACCACTGCTCCACCAGGCTCCAGGCTCTCTGAGGAGACAGTAAAGACAGCTGCCTATCTAGCGGAATCTTTAGGTTGCCACGTCCAGTCATTGTGTCTCCAATTAAAATGAAAATTGCTCCTCAACATGACTGACGTATTATGTCTTTGTTCATGTGTTTATTAGTTTGTTATGTCTTGTCCATATCAGAGCTTTTTGGAAGGACGTGGGACCAGAAAATTTAGATGAATAATTAGAGAAGAAAGCTAGTCCTGACTCTGCGGCAAATGTGGAAGGAAGTGTCCAGTGTGAAGCTCTTTCCTCTCTGACATTCCTAGGGGAGCCCCAGGGAAAGGAAAGATTTTGAGGGCAATGTTAAGGGACTAGGGAAACTATTTACCTATTTTGTTATGTTAGTGGTAAAGGATCTGGAGCCAGAAGATCACCATGCGTTAGTTGTATAACCTCTACCAGGCCATCTCTTAATCTCTATAAGCCTTGCTTTATCTATTCACAAAATGGGTATAAAAATACTTGCCTAAGGACAGGATGAAAGAAGCCCTGGTGGAGTAGGGGTTAGGGTTGCTGTGAGTTGGAATTGACAAAAAAGGAGCAGATTTTTTTTTGGGGGGAGGGGGGTGATTGTACTTTCTATATTGGTTTTCTAAGCAGCCAATTAATTGAACATTTCGGTTTCTTCTAATAAATTTTTCACCTGACCCTTTTGTGTTTTTCAAGTATACAATCAAATGTACTACAAAATGAAAAATTTTCCTCCTGTTTTTATCTCTTATGCCTCAGGTCTTTCAATTACGTCATTGTCTTGGGTTGTATCTCAAAACCAAAATTAAAAAACTGTGCTGATGATGGACAGCTTTCTGTTGTTCCTGACTTTAAAAGAAATGCTTTTAGTTTCTGGCCCGTGATGGTTAATGTTATGTGTGACCTTGGTTAGGCCGTGATTCCCAGGACTGTGTAACTGTCCTCCATTTGTTCTTTCCCGAATGTATAAAATGTTTTGCAGTTAAAAGAATATCTTTAAAGGAATAAATCAGCAGAGTAAAAAACAAATGTCCTTGGAGTCAGATGATTCTAGCTCCAACCTGGAATTACTTTTCTATTTAGGAGAGTTTGGGATTTTGGACAAATTAAATATTTTCACTAGGTACGAGTTTCCTATGTCATAGAATCACTCTGAGAACTAAATAAGATATATGTATATATCCTGATTTAAAACTTACATGGTACCTGCTCAACAAATCATTATTCCCACATTTGTTGAATAAATGAAGGAATGAACAATCATGACACCATGTCTTAGAATTATAATGAGTGAGTTAATGCACAGCCTTCCTCAATTTAGAATTCAGGAGCGTGTCCGATGGAGTAAACAAGATAATCATTTCTGTATCTGGCAAGAGGTATGCAGTGAGTCTCGTCATTGTTTGACCTTTACCTTTTGACATCAGCAAATAAAACATTATTTTCTGCCCACCTGAGAAAGCTGCACCTTTGGTCATCATGTCTATTATTTGTCTTTATTTAAAGATGTTTTCTAGAGTGTAGTTCCAAGAATTAGTCATAGATGGCCTCCTCAGCAACATCTCTTTGCCTTGGAAATGAAATGCTGCTTAAACCTTGTCATATGTTTTGCTTGTTAAAAATAATGGGCATGTTTATTTGCCAGTATTTAACCTGATGCTCATTAAAAGCCAGCCTCTTCTCCCTACACTGTTTTACCACTCCCCCCCATTCCAAAATGGCGGGACTCATCATGACTCTGTCAAGTGTTACGTCTGTGGTAAAGTTAGACACACTGGAATCAAATTGACTACACCTGTGGAAAAGACTATGGAACAGCTCAATATGCCCAGTCAGAACAAGGCCAAGGGCAACATGCAGAACAGACCATCAATTGCTCATATGCTAGTTCATGCTGAAACTGAAGAAAATTAAAACTAGTCTATGAGAACCAAAGTACCACCTTAAGTATAGCCCACGTGAATTTAGAGAATATCCCAAGAATAGATTTGATACATTGAACACTAATGATGGAAGACCAGACGAGTTGTGGCATGACATCAAGGGCATCATATGTGAAGAAAGGAAAAGGCCATTAAAAAGACAGGAAAGAAAGAAAAGACCAAAATGAATATCCGAAGAGACTCTGGAACTTGCTCTTGAATGTAAAGTAGCTAAAGCTAATGGAAGAAATGATGAAGTGAAAGAGCTGAACAGATGATTTCAAAGGCTGGCTGGAGAAGACAAAGTAAAATATTATAATGAAATGTGCAAAGACCTGCAGTTAGAAAACCAAAAAGGAAGAACACGGTCCTCAGCATTTCTCAAGCTGAAAGAACTGAAGAAAAATTCAAGCCTCGAGTGACAATATTAAAGGATTTTATGGGCAAAAGATTGACCATAAAGAAATAGACACAATCACTGTACCAAAAAGAATTGATTGATGTTCAGCCATTTCAGGTGGTAGCATATGATCAAGAACCGATGGTACTGAGCGAAGAAGTCTGAGCTGCACTGAAGGCATTGGTGATAAACAAGCCCCCAGGAACTGACGGAATAACAATTGAGATGTTTTAACAATTGGATGCAATGCTGAAAGAGCTCACTTGCCTATGCCAAGAAATTTGGCAGAGAGCTACCTGGCAAACTGACTGAAAGAGATTCATATACATTGCCCATTCCAAAGAAAGATGATTCAACAGAAGGGGGAAATTGTCAAACAATATGCATATCACGTGCAAGTAAAATTTGCCAAAGATAATTCAAAAGTAATTACAGGAGTACATCGACAGGGAACTGCCAGAAATTCAAGTTGGATTCAGAAGTGGATGTGGAACAAGGGATATCATTGCTGATGTCAGATGGATCTTGGCTGAAAGAAGAGAATACCAGAAAGATGTTTACCTGTGTTTTTTTGACTATGCAAAGGCATTTGACTGTGTGGATCATAGCAAATTATGGATAACAGTGTGAAGAATTTGAATTCCAGAACACTTAATTGTGCTCACATGGAATCTATACATAGCTCAACAGGCAGTCATTTGAACATAACAAGGGAATGCTGTGTGGTTTAAAGTCATGAAAGGTGTGTGTCAGGGTTGTGTCCTTTCATCATACTTATTCAATCTGTATGCTGAGCAAAAAATCTGAGAAGCTGGACTATATGAAGAAGAACGTGGTATCAGGGTTGGAGGAAGACTCATTTGCAAACTGCAATATGCAGAAGACACAACTTTGCTTGCCGAAAGTGAAGAGGATTGGAAGAATTTTCTGATGAAGATCAAAGACTACAACCTTCAGTATGAATTACACCTCAACATAAAACAAAAATCCTCACAACTGGACCAATAGGCAACATCGTGATAAACACAAATTATTGAAGTTGTCAAGGATTTCATTTTACTTGTATCCACAGTCAACACCCTTGGACATAGCAGTCAAGAAATCAAATGATGGATTGCATTGGGCAAATCTGCTGCAAAAGACCTCTTTCAGGTGTTAAAAAGTAAAGATGATTTGAGGACAAAGGTGTGCCTGAACCAAGCCATGGTATTTTTAATCACTTTGTATGCATGTGAAAACTAGACAATGAATAAGACAGACCAAAGAAAAAGAATTGATGCCTTTGAATTATGGTATTGGCACAGAATATTGAATATACTACAGACTGCTGGAAGAATGAACAAATCTGTCTTGGAGGAAGTACAGCCAGAATGCTCCTTAGAGGCAAGGATGGTGAGACTGTGTCTTACTTGTTTTGGACATGTTATCAAGAAGGACCAGTCCCTGGAGGACATCATGCTTGGTAAAGTAGAAGGTCAGCAAAAAAGAGAAGACCTTCAATAAGGTGGATTGACAAAGTGGCTGTCACAATGGGCTTAAACATAGCAACAATTGTGAGAATGGTGCAGGACCGGGCAATGTTGCATTCTGTTGTACATAGGGTAGCTATGAGTTGGAACAACTCAATGGCACCTGTTAACAACAACGACGATTAGACGCCCATAATAGAACGTGAAGTTTCTGGTCAGTGGCAGTGGGCAGGGTCTCAGTAGGCTCTTGGTGTTTGCCTCTGCCTTCTCTCAGTGGGGAGCAGAAAGTCAGAATTTATATGTGGAATTCTCACCTTGGCCTCACACAATAAGGGCCAGTGTGATGTCAAAGACTAATATGTTATATCATTTCTCCAGGGTTAGAGATTAGCCAAAGTCACATTTTTCTTCAAGGTTAGAAATTAGGAAGATTGTTTAGGTTTATGTCTCAAGGATAGTTTACAAAGATTAACTATGTTATGTCTTTTTATCTCAGCCTATCAGGTCAAAGTCAGTTTAAAGGTTGTTTACATTCTTTACATACTCCACATGCTTCTGTGTGTCAAAGAAGAAAATCTTTTAGTCCGTTAGGAGTGAAAGAAAGGGAGTTTTACTGAGGAATAATATAACTCAAGCTGGGCAGCACTAAGTAAAAATACAAAGCACTCTGCAGTTCAAGCAGAGGGAGGGGTCTATATACATGGAGAACAAAGGAAGGTTAGGGAGTTAATGATTGATTGTCGATAAGATCTGATTCAGCTTGAAGTCCTTTGAAATGTAAAGGTCAGCCACTTGGCTAGGAGGGAGTGAGTTACACCTAAGCGAGCGGTGTTAGTCACACATGATCCAGTCATATATGATTATAGTCATACATGATTACAGTCATACATGATTACAGTTCTGAACATATTTTGCTCGGGAACAAATTGTTTACATCTTGACACATTCTTCCCATGAACAAAGGTTTTACATCCTGACCTTTTTCTTCCTGGGAATGCATGTTGCCCCATCATTCTTACATGTGACATGCATCCCTCCAGTTTGAAGCTTTTCCATTTACCTGAGTTTCTGTGTCTAAGGTCAGAAATTTTCTAAATAGCTTTCTCATGACTTACAGGTTTCTAATGGCTTATAGTTAAAGTCAGAAAGCCTCGCAAAGATAGACATATTTCTATTTCTTAGTTCATGTCATGAGTGCTTGTATGTATGTATTTTGAAAGCACAATAGTGCCTTATACCTATGGGATTTGAGATCATTTTAGTAACATACAGAACATTGAGCTTCCGGGGAACGCTTTATCTGAGCCCTTCTCCTGCCTTGTTGACTGAGTTTTGCACTTTTTTTCTTTTGTTTCTCCCTTTTATTTTTTTCACATATGCCTTTGTTCCACATGTTAACTGGAGCCAAATAATCGGACCCTTGGCTTTCTGTAGGGTTAGACACACAAAAGAAGTAAGGTGCTGGCTCTGGCTCTTGAGATGAGAATAACCCAGCCACTTCACTCATTAACTCTATGCCACTCTGCCTCTACCCTCCCCTGTCTCACTTGCCCTCCAATTCAGATTCTCTGGGTACCAGCTCCTGGTATCGACCAACATCTGGGTGGGATGCTAAGTACCATTGTGATTCATGGTGAAGGAGTCACTGAGAGGTCAGAAGGGCAGTGAGGAAAACAGCTGAGAATGAGGGCAGCTGTGTGAACTCACCCCTTAGGTGCCTGGCAGGATTCCCAGTAACTAATGACTATAAATTTAATGAAGAAATCATTGGAAGAGATGGCCAAAACACAGCTGAGGCAGAAGCATCATTTAGCTAGCCAGAGCCAAATCAAAGTTAGAAATTATTAGAACGATTTGATCAATGACTTCTGCTGCAATTTAGATCCCTGGTTAAATAGTCTTATAATATATGTAATGTACAGTTGTGCTATCCAATATGGTAGCCGTTAGCCATATGTATCTATTCAGTTGTAATAAATGTACAACACTAATGGGTGATGTTAACACAGTGGCGGGGAAGCGGGATATATGGGAACTTTGTATTTTCTGCACAAGTTTTATGCAAACAAAGAAGCATAGTCTATTCATTTTTATAATACAAAAAGTAAAATATTACCCACATGATGACAATTTACTGAGTGTGTAGTATTTATAGGAAATATATTGCTCCCAGATTAAAAAAAATCAATTTTTGATTAAAAAAAATCAATAATCTCATCTAGTACTTCCTGAAGAAAAAAAATTGCAGTATATTTACTAGAGCTGTTTTAGATAGGTTTGAGGTATATCTTGCAAAATAATGCCTCCAGGTGGTATACAACAGTTTTTGAAATTACTAGTTTAATAAATTATTCACCTTGAAGTACTAAGAGTGTAGGCTTTAAGTACATTTCAAACTTAAACCATCCCTTAAATTTCCTAATTTGTTCATTTTCATTACTTAATATACTGTTGGGAATACTTTATCTTCGGCCATGTCTAGACATACAGATGGTTTTGATGAGTTCAGTTTAGAAAGAGGCTGAGTATAGGGAATTGACCAATTAATATATTCAAACTAGGCATATTTTTTCCAAAAAAAACTTTTACGAAATCATCTCAACTGAATTATTCACCTTTCAAGTGGTAATTCTCGCATCATGTAGCCCAGAAAGTTCATTTATTTCTGGCCACTCCCCTCAACCTCTGAGCCTCCATACCCAAAGGGGAAAAATGTCGGGGAATCTCAGTGAACATGCTGGTATTTTGAATGATTGATTGATGATTGCTGTTTCTTAACACCATTAAAACCTTTGGACTGTTAGCAGCCAGTGGAGAAGTATTTCAACTGTTAACAACCCATAAAGTTGCTAAATTTGACATTCCTGTGGGAGTACCAGTCCTGAAGGCATGTTATGCCTTTTCCCCTGCTGGTTTCCCCAAGTTTTGCCTTTGACGCAGTTTCTTTTCTCTCCCAGGACTGTAAAATTGTTTGCTTTTAAGTCATCTTTATTTGCTTGTGTTCAGATGTATTCAGATATATCAGCTGGAGCATAATCGTTGAAAAATATCTAAATGACTCATAGTTATTGTCCAGGTTTGACTAGTAAAGTGCAGAAAAGTGGCACAATGGTCGAGAGCTCAGCTGCTAACCAAAAGGTAGGCAGTTCAAATTCACCAGCCTCTCCGTGGAAACCCTATGGGGCAGTTGTGTTCTGTCCTGTGGGGTTGCTATGAGTTGGAATCGACTTGATGGCAATGGGTTTGGGGTTTTGGGGGGGGAGGTTAGTGAAGGTTGGCACCCAGTCTCAGAAGCTGTATTTATGACTGGGGTGTAATCAAATAGAGCCAGGACTTGCCAAACAGGATTCTAGAGGGATTGTGTTTAACTTAAGGCTTAGACATTAACTTTGATGGTAGGTAGAAGTCATTCATTCCAGGTAGCTGGGGAGATGGCATTTTTTTTTTTTTTCAGTTAAATTAACCAAAGGACTTGACAATCACTGAAGCCAAACATTGGGTTAAGAGCTATTAACAACATTTAACGAGCTTTAGATAACAACTTCCTTGCCCCTCCCCAAGGATCTGGCAATAAGTCCATCCAGAGGCTAAGTGGATTGACTGGGTTCTGGCCTGGAATCCTTGTTCTGCGTTGTATCAGCCCATTGGAATCCTTTTCTGTGGCCTGATGACATTCTGTACTGGGATGCTGCTCCTTTGTTTCTGGGCCTTTCTGACTGTTTACACAGAGCCCCCAGCCTTCCCATCATAAATGTTCAAAGTTCACTTCAAGTACAGGACAGTTTGTCTATACGCAGCCCTCTGCCCCCTCTGGTGCTTGGCTAAATGCTGACCCATTGCCTGCTTCTTTTTATTTATTTATTTGCTTGCTTTTTTAGTGCTAACCCAGGAATGGAGTTCCTTTTCTTGGCTCCCTTTGATTACCCATTCATGGGGCGGAGTCCTTTCCCCTGTTGGGTTTTTGACCTTCGCCACACTCTGCTCCACCTGCTGGGTTTGCTCTCCCACATGACTTAGCTTATTTTGGTTGAAGGAGTTATTTTCTGATCGAGGTCTGAGTTGAAACACCCCCTCCCTATTTGAGTGAGGTCCTGGCATTTGTTGTTTTTGTTAGGTGCTCTTGAGTCAGTTCTGACTCACAGTGACCCTATGTACAACAGAATGAAACACTGCCTGGTCCTACAACATCCCCAGAGTCATTGCTACGTTTGAGCCCATTGCTGCAGCCACTATGTCAATCTACCCTGTTAAGGATCTTCCTTTTCTCCTGATCTTCTACTTTAAAACCAAGCATTACACCCCTCTCCAGGGACTGCTCCCTCCTGATAACACATCCAAAGTACATGAGGCAAAGTGTCGCCATCTTTGCTTATAAGGAGCATTCTGGCTGTGCTTCTTCCAAGACACATTTGTTTGTTCTTCTGGCAGTCCATGGTATATTCAATATTCTTCACCAACACCGTAATGCAAAGGCATCAGTTCTTTGTTCTTCCTTATTCATGGTCCAGCTTCACAAGCATATGAGGTGATTGAAAACCCCATGGCTTGGGTCAGGCCCACCTTAGTCCTTAAAGTGACATCTTTGCTTTTGAACACTTTAAAGAGGCCTTTTGCAGCAGTTTTGCCCAATGCAATGTGTTGTTTGATTTCTTGACTGCTGCTTTCACGGGTGTTGATTGTGGATCCAAATAAAATGAAACTCTTGATAGCTTCAGTATTTTCTCCATTTATCACGATGTTGTTTACTGGTCCCGTTGTGAGGATTTTTATTTTCTTTGCGTTCAGGTATAATCACTACTGAAGGCTGTAGTCTTTGATCATCATCAGTAATTGCTTCCAGTCCTCTTCACTTTCAGCAAGCCAGGTTGTGTCATGTGCATATCGAAGGTTGCTAACGACCTTTCCTCCAATCTTGATGCCGTAATCTTCTTTACGAATAAATTTCAGCTTCTCGGATTGCTTACTCAGCATACACATTGAAGAAGTATGGTGAAAGGATACAACCCTGACACATACCTTTACTGATTTTAAGCTACTCAGTACCTCCTTGTTCTGCTTGAATGACTGCCTCTTGGTCTATATACAGGTTCCTCATGAGCATAATTAAGTGTTCTGGAATTCCTATTTTTTGCCGTATCATCCATAATTTGTTATGATCCACACAGCCGAATGCCTTTGCGTAGTCAATAAAGCACAGGTAAACATCCTTCTGGTGTTCTCTGCTTTCAGCCAGAATCCATCTGACTTCAGCAATGATATCACTCATTCCACATCCTCTTCTGAATCTGGCTTGAATTTCGGGCAGTTCCCTTTCTATGTACTGTAACCGTTTTTGAATGATCTTCAGCAAATTTTTACTTGCATGTGGTATTAATGATGTTGTTTGATAATATTCTTTTTCTGTTGGACCACTTTTCTTTGGAATGGGCACAAATATGGATCTGTTCCAGTCAGTTGGCCAGGTAGGCCGTCTTCCAAATATCTTGGCATAGATTGCTTCCAGAGTTGCATCGACTTGGTATTCCATCAATTCCTGGAACCTTGTTTTTTTTTTTGCCAATGCCTTCAGTGCAGCTTGGATTCCTTCCTTCAATACCATCAGTTCTTGATCATAGGCTACTTCCTGAAATGGATGAATGTCAACCAATTCTTTTTGGTACAGTGATTCTGTGTATTCCTTCCATCTTCTTTTGATGCTTCCTGCGGTGTTCAGTATTTTGCCCATAGAGTCTTTCAATATTGCAACTCAAGACTTGAATGTTTTCTTTAGTTCCTTCAGCTTGAGCAATGCTGACAGTATTCTTCCCTTTTGGTTTTCTAACTCCAGATCTTGGCACAACTCACTATAATACTTTGTCTTTTCAAGCTGACCTTTGAAATCTTCTGTTAGCTTTTTTATGTCATTATTTCTTCCATTCACTTTAGCTAATCTATTATCAAGAGCAATTTTCAGCGTTTCTTCTGACATCCATTTTGGTCTTTTCTTTCTTTTCTGTCTTTTTAATGACCTTATGCTTTCTTCACCTATGATGTCCTCGATGTCATCCTGCAACTTGTCTGGTCTTCAGTCATTAGTGTTCAATATGTCAAATCTACTCTTGACATAGTCTCTAAATTCAGGTGGGATATACTCAAGGTCATACTTTGGCTCTCATGGACTTGTTTTAATTTTCTTCATCTGCAACTTGAACTTGCATGTGAGCAAATGATGGTCTGTTCCACAGTCAGCCCTGGCCTTGTTTTGACTGATACTGAGCTTGTCCATCACCTCTTTCCGCAGATGTAGTCGATATGATTCCCGTGTATACCATCTGGTGAGGTCCATGCGTATGGTCAACATTTATGTTGTTGAAAAAGATATTTGCAATGAATAAGTCATTGTTCTTACAAAATTCTATCGTGCGATCTCTGGCGTCATTTCTACCACCGAGGCCATATTTTCCAACTCCTGATACTTCCTCTTTGTTTCCAACTTTTGCATTCTAATCACCAGTAATTATCAATGCATCTTGACTGCATGCTTTATCAATTTCAGACAGCAGAAGTTGGTAAAAATCTTCAATTTCTTCATCTTTGGCATTAGTGGTTGGTGCATATATTTAAATAATAGTCATATTAGCTGGTCTTTCTTGTAGGTGTATGGATATTATCCTATCACTGACAGCATTGTATTTCAGGATAGATTTTGAAATGTTCTTTTTGATGATGAATGTGACACCATTCGTCTTCAAAATTTGTCGTTTCTGGCATAGTAGACCGTATGATTGTCCGATTCAAAATGGCCAATATGAGTCCATTTCAGCTCACTAATGCCTAGGATATCAATGTTTATGTGTTCCATTTCATTTTTGATGA
This sequence comes from Elephas maximus indicus, assembly GCF_024166365.1. NCBI lineage: Eukaryota > Metazoa > Chordata > Mammalia > Proboscidea > Elephantidae > Elephas > Elephas maximus. The sequence goes on along the minus strand of NC_064841.1, from coordinate 7,468,349 downwards.
CTCCTGATTTTCCTAGATTCATACTTCATACATCCCAGGTTCTGATTATTAATGGATGTCTGCAGCTGTTTCTTCTCATTTTGAGTAGTGCCACATCAATAAATGAAGGTCCCAAAAGCTTTACTCCGTTCATGTCATTAAGGATGACTCTACTTTGAGGGAGCTGTGGTGGCACTGTGGTTAAATTGAGCTACTGCCGACCAAAAGGTAGGCTGTTTGAAACTCCCAGTGGTGCTATGAGAGAAAGATGTGGCAGTCTGCTTCCATGGAGATTTACAGCTTTTGAAACCCTATGAAGTCATTATAAGTTGGAATTGACTTGATGGCAGTGGGTTGATTTGGCTACTTCGAGGAGGTAGCTCTTCCCCAGTCATATTTTGAGTGACTTCTTAGAAACAAGGATGGTGAGACTGCATCTTACATACTTTGGACATGTTGTTAGGAGGGATCAGTCCCTGGAGAAGGACATCATGCTTGGCATAGTACAGGGCCAGCAAAAAAGAGGAAGACCCTCAACAAGGTGGTTTGACACAGTGGCTGTAACAATGAGCTCAAGCATAACAACGATTGTAAGGATGGCTCAGGACTGGGCAGTGTTGCGTCCTGTTGTGCATAGGGTTGCTATGAGTCGGAACTGACTTGACTGCACCTAACAACAACAGCAACGAAGCGCTTAGCTGCTAATTGAAAGGTCAACAGTTCAAAACCATCAGCGGCTCTGCAGGAGCAAAGATCTGGTGATTTGCTCCTGTAAGGATCACAGCCTAGGAAACCCTATAGGGCACTTCTACTCTGTCCTATAGGGTTCCTGTGAGTCAAAATTGGCTCGACGGCATACAACAACAGCATAATTAAATACCTAAAAACACAGTTACTGTCATTGCTTAATATTTTGAATATATTAACCATAATATTCCTTCACTCCTTTCCCTCCGTTTAAATAAGAGTTTAGAAATCGGTTCCCAGTATCTTAAGAGGTCTGTGGAAGGGCAAAAAGCACATGCTGCCTGAGAAAAAGTCATTTCCTGGTTCTTTTTTAAAGAGACTAAACCCTTGCTGGGTAGTGCAAACGTTAACGAGCTAGGTTGCTAACCAAAAGATTGGAGATTTGAGTCCACCCAGAAGAACCTTGTAAGAAAGCCCTGGCGATCTGCTTCTGAAAAAATCAGCTGTTGAAAACTCTAAGCATCACACACCTCTGACACACATTGGGTTGCCATGAGTTGGAATCCACTCAACAGCTACTGGTTTTCTGGTCAAAGTAAAATGACTTAAAAGAAAAGAGAAAACAAAAAGAAGATAGAGGGAGAAAGATCTTTCCCTGACTTCTAAGAGATTATAACCACCACAGAGAAGAGGGAAGCATAAGGACTAAGTCCAGTCTGCTGGGTGGCCCCGGGGAGGTGGGGAAGGGACTGGCTTAGTGTTCTGTAGGTTTCTATAATGCTCTCAAATCCCACGTGGTATAAGTCACTATTATGCTTTCAAAATAAATACGTATTAGCACTCATAATATGAACTTAGAAATATATCTACCTTTATGAGACTCTCTAACATTAACTATAAGTCATCACAAGTTATTTAGGAAATTTCTGAACTTGGAAACACAGAGACATGCGAAGTATGTAAATAGCATAAACAACCTGTAAGCTCATTTTTTTAAGCTCTCTTTGACCCAGTGTGCTGTGACACAAGAAAATATAACATAAATCTAAACAACCTCCCTAATCTCTAACCTTGAAGAAAAGATACATCATTCAGCTACTCTCTAACTCTGGAGAAAAGACATAACGTTCTAGTCTCTGAGGTCACCCTGGACTTTGTTGTGTGGAGGCAAGGTGACAAAATCACATATAAACCCTAAATTTCTGCTCCCTCACGGAGGGAAGGCAGAGATGGAATTGAGATTCTGTCTACCGCCGCCCATCTCAGACCCTACCTGTGAGGGACCTCCACCGACTTTGAGCCGTGGTGGAGCCTTCTTCCTGAAACCTCCTGTTAAAGGTAAAAGTCTGAAGTCTAAAGATTTGGACTCTAACCATTGAATTGACATTGCAATTGTAATTGTTAATTCTGGTTCTCTGATTCTAAATGCGGGTCGTGAGGTCTTCCTTTTTGCCTTGCCATGACTGCCTTGCAATAAACTAAATGAGTATATGCGTGTCAGACCTGAGTATCTCTCTATTAATTTTCTAAGATTAAATTTTTTTTTTTTAGTGGTGCAGCTAGCCCAGGTACCTCAAACAGCTATGGTGAGCAAGGCAGGCAATAGAAATCACTGAAAGGGTCTGATATAAGAAAAGTCATCATGCATAAATTATAAAAATGTCACCTGACACCTTGCCTTAGTGTCTGGGAGATAAATGAGTTTGGATGGCCTGTGGCAATAAACAGGGCAGCCCCTTCTCAACCCCGCTGACTGTTGCCACGTGGAGAGAAAGCCCACTCTTGTTAGGTCTTCTGATTTTCAAGAGAAGCCAGAAGTTTTGATTTTTTGGTGAACTCTCCTGGCTTTTCCAAGTTGGCTGAAATGTTTTATAACATTGTGTAGGCCAAACAAAACACATCTGCAGGCCACATGTAGCCTCCATGCCACTAATTTGTAACCTTAACTCTAGGCAAGCTGGGCTTCAGCTAAGATTCCTGTGCCTGAGGGTGGCCCTGAGACAGTGGGATGTGGTTGGTCTGAAGGGAATGTGCAGACAAGGACCCTGGGAACAGGAAAACTGATGACCAAGGACCAGAGGATACCACCACCACCGTTTTGGACCCATGACCTGACTGCAAAGGGTGGGCAAGAAGAGGAATTCCAATAAGTATTGAGGATAATTGCTTTGCCAGCCAGAGAGGATGAAGGCTGAAAATAGAGATTTATGGTTTATGGAGAAAAAGGAGATGGGATATTTCTCGCACACAAGGGTTTGTGGACTGAGATTTATACTTGCTATTCCCAAGGTCTTGTCAGATGTTGCTAACAATTCCTGGGTGAACATATGTTGGCTCCCAGTATCCCACCCACAAAACCCATCAAGGCTGCCCCTTCTTAATCTTCAAGCCACTGGTGACCTGAGGATTATGCTCTGCCTTTTGGGATAGGGGACGGGATCCTATTCTGTCTTTAAAAAAAAAAAACAAACCAAACCATTGCCCTCGAGTCGATTGCAACTCATAGCGACCCTATAGGACAGAGTAGAACTGCCCCATAAAATTTCCAAGGAGTGCTTGGTGGATTTGAACCGCCAACCTGTCGGTTAGCATCCATAGCTCGTAACCATTACGCCACCAGGGTTTCCATTCCATCTTTATTGAGGTGTAATTCATGTAACAAAATTTACACATTGTAATTGTACTGTTCAATAATTTTATTAAATATATGGACTTGTGTAACCATCACCACAATCCAGCTTTTGATGATTTCCATCAACCCAGAAAGTTCCCTAATGCTTTCTTACTGTGGGTCCTCCCTCCCACTACAGCCCCAGGCAACAACTGACCTGCTTTCTAGCTCCATGGGTTTTCCTCTTCTGGACAATTCATACAAATGGAATCATACAATATGTAGACATGCAATATGTCTTTTGTGTCAGGCTTTCACTTAGCATCATACTTTTGGAGTTCATCTAAGTTGTAGTATGTATTTTTTATATATTTTTTAATGCTGAATTGAACTACACTATATTTTATATGGATATATTAACCAGTTGTGTGTGTGTATGTGATATACATATCCCAGTTAAACCTAGTGCCGTCGAGTTGATTCCAACTCATAGCGACCCTATAGGACAGAGTAGAACTAGAACTATACATATATAAACACAAAAATCAAACCCGTTGCTGTCGAGTCGATTCTGACTCATAGTGACCTATAGGATGGAGTAGAACTACCCCGTAGAGTTTCCAAAGAGCACCTGGTGGATTCAAACTGCTGAATTTTGGTTAGCTGTTGCTCTTAACCACTATGCCACCAGGGTTTCCACATAAAAAAAAAAAAAAAATTTTTTTTTCTTTATATAGAAAGAGAGAGAGGCAACGGTTAAGTGCTTGGTTGTTATCCAAAAGTTGGTGGTTCTAACCCACCCAGTGGCTTTGCCAGAGAAAGCCTTGGTAATATGCTCCTATAAAGTTAAACCAAACCAAACTCATTGCCATCGAGTTAATTTCGACTCACAACCTAGCCAACCATGTGGGGCAGTTCTGCTCTGTCACATGGGGCTACTATGAGTCAAAAAACTGGCTCAAACAATGATATCTAACCACAACAACAACAATGGAGCCCTGCTGGTATAGTGGTTAAGTGCCAGGGTTGCTAACCAAAATGTTGGCAGTTTGCATCCACCAGTCACTCCTTGGAAACCCTATGAGCTGTTCTGCTGTGTCCTATAGGGTCACTTTAAGTTGGAATTGACTCCATGGCAGTGGGTAGGGCCAGATTACCTAATAAAAAAGGTACGCAGGACACAATTTGCCATTCCACCAGTCTGCAGTGCACAACTTCATCTGTCCCCCACCAGGGCAACGATGTGGTGAAACCCGTGTGAAATTGCTCACCACAGATGATCAAGTAAATGCAATTAATACCTTGCTCGAAGCAGCCGATGCACAGTGGTTAATCCACCCCCGGCAATGTGTTTATATACATATATACATTCATCAGTTGATGGACACTTATGTTTATATATACATACATTCATCAGTTGATGGACGCTTGCATTGTGCCCAGTTTTTGGCCTTTATGAATAATGTTGCTATGAACATTTGTGCACGTGTCTTTGTGTGGCACTGCCATGCTTTTTGAGTCCCTGAGTGGTGCAAATGATTAATGCACTTGGCCGCTAAACGAAAGGTTGGCAGTTTGATTCCACCAAGAGGTGCCTTGGAAGAAACACCTGGCAACCTACTGCCAAAAAACCAGCCATTGAAAAATCTATGGAGCTCATTTCTATTCTGACACACACGGGGTCACCACGAGTCGAAACTGACTTTACGGCAACTGATTTGCTGTGCTTTTGAGAGAGAATGTTTCAACATCTGCCAGCACACTGGTTAAAGCACTCAACTGCTAACGGAAAGGTTGGTGGTTCAAAACCACCAGCAGCTCCATAGAAGAAAGGGGTGACAATCTGCTTCCATAGAGATTTACAGCCTTGGAAGTCCTATGGGGTCGCTACTGACTTGATGGAAGTGGGTTTCGTTGGTTTTGGAACACAGAGACTAAGGTGTACTTGGGGAGCTAAGGAGAAGAACTGACAGGGTCTGCCAAGCACTCCCCAGGTGTCAGTGGGAGGTCTTGATATGCTGGGTAGACATGTCCAGATGGTGCAGGCTGATGCCTGTTTTGGCCTTCTACCAGAAAGCAAAGCCCTCAGCAGGAGCGCTGGGCTAGGTCTGGAAGGAGAGGTGAGGGGAGAGGTCTGGTTCTTAACACAGGCAAAGACAAACAGGAGGCCACTCCCTAGGACAGATTATGAGTCATGACGTGAGGGTGGCGGTTGGCTGGTGAGCCAAACCTAGGCGAGGCCCATCGAAGGCTTTTTATGACTCAATGTAAGTTCTGCCTGTAGCTGTGGCCGAGCAGCCTTGGAGGTCTGGGCCAGTGCTGGAAGAAGAGAGAACTTCTCTGTGCTCCTGGATGAAAGAGGTGAGCTTGAGGTTTGCTTCTTGGCACGTCACTGAACACGTTCAGGAATACTGGCAGGATTTACAGATGGGCTTAGATTACATTCCCGTCAGTGCACCTGACAGGACTTGCAGACATTCTCTGGAGACTTAGTTTTAGGCAATGGTGCTGTTACTAGTATATTTCATCCTCAAGACTTCTAGAAGTGTACGAAATATGTTAGTCCTATTAATACAACTTTATAAAAACCGCTGCTTTTCATTCTAAAGTTTTATCTTTATTATACAACAAAATGTACGTGCGTAATACACATATGTAAAAAAATTCAAAAGGAGAAATATTTGGATAAAAAAAGAGAGAAGTAAATCGCACTCAGTTCAGCTACCATGAGATGATATTGGAAAGAATATCCTCCCAGAAGGAATACACGCGCACACACACGCGCGCACACACACACACTTATATATCCCAAGCATTGCTGTGTTTTCTAGCCCCCTGACATCAGTGTTTCCTTAAATATCTAAATGTGTGTTTCTTTATCTCAGTGAGTGTGTTGAGGTTTCCTGGTTGTTGTTCCATCCTGAACTGCTCCCCTGGATTCTCTTGCCACATTGACCATATATAGTAGAGTCCCTGGGTGGTACAAATAGTTCATGTGCTCGACTGCTAATCAAAAGTTGCAGGTTTGGCTCCACCCAGAAGTGCCTTGGAAGAAGGGCCTGGAGATCTATTTCAAAAAATCAGCCACTGAGAACCCTATGGAGCACAGTTCTCCTCTGACACATGTGGGCTACCTATGAGTTGGAATCAATATAGCACCAACTGGAAACTGGAGTAGTGGGAAAGTGAGGGGGGAAAAAAAACCCAAAAAACAATTAATTCACGGGAAACCAGATCCCCTACTCATAAACTATATGATGCTTTTTTCTCTGAGTCTTGACCCTAACTTTCTGTCCTTGCTCTAGCCACATGCTGACACAGTCAGGGTATGCTTGGTCCATGAACTCCAGCAGTGTGTTGAGTCTGGATGGATGCTATAATGATGACTATTGACAGGTCCCAAATTAATGCATTTTATAAGACAGGAGGGAGCAAATTCATCACCAGATGCCAAAATAGGAAAAGGTTTTTGGATTCCATATTTGTGACTCCCCAACCACGCATCATTGGTCTTCCTGAAAATTAAGGTTAAAAGCTACAGCTGCTAACCAAAGGGTCGGCAGTTCAAATCCACCAGGCACTGCTTGGAAACTCTATGGGGCAGTTAATTCTACTTTGTCCTATGGGGTCGCTATGAGTCAGAATCGACTCGACAGCAATAGGCTTGTTGGGTTTTTTTGCTTATTAAGACACCTACCTAGAACAGGTCTTTGAAAACTGGTGTCAGCTTGTTCCTCAAATTGCTTAACACCTTACAGACTTTGCTTTTAGACTGAGATGGCTTACACAGCCAGAGCCCTGCGCTATCTCAGCGTATCAAGACCTCCCACTGATACCAGTCTTTGCCCTTCTCTGAGCATTGTAGGAGAGTCACTGGGTGGTGGGCAACAAACTAATGCTGAGGAAGAACCCTGGCTGTCCCCATTTTCCTGTGCAAATCACCAGAAATCCTGTGATAGCCCGGCAGGGCTGAAGTGAAGGAGGTATATGGCTCCCCCAGTTCAAACAATGCTCTCTGTCTCTACAACCCAGACCAGCTCTTGTATTCCTCAACCCCTTAACATCAGCCCTTCCTTCATTTCTTTGTCAGACTCACACAGACACTATGCTGTAGGGCTAAATAATCACACAGAAAAGCAAGGTTAGAGCTGTGTATGATTTAGGGTCATCATGAGAATTAAACAAGGTAACACACGTAAGGAAACCTGGTGGTTTAGCAGTTAAGAGCTACGGCTGCTAACCAAGAGGTTGGCAGTTCAAATCCACCAGGCACTCCTTGGAAACCATATGGGGCAGTTCTACTCTGTCCTGTAGGATCTGAGAATAGTAAATGGCCCATAACGGACACTCAACAAATGGAAGTGATGATGACAAAAATGATTATTATCATGCAAAGAAAAGCTCTAATGAACTTTTGTTTGTCTTATTCACCTACCTATTCTGACACCCTGGTGGTATAGAGGATGAAGAGCTACGGTTACTAACCAAAAGCCTGCAGTTCCAGTCCACGAGGCACTCCTTGGAAACTCTGTGGGGCAGTTCTACCTTGTGCTATAGGGTCACTATGAGTTGGAATTGACTCGATGGCAGTGGATTTGTTTGTTTGTTTGTTTTGATCCTGACACCTATACATACATGTTTTCATTATTATACTTTTAAAATACATGAAATTGAATAACCAGCAGAGTGATTCCCATCATTATTTCTTTACTGTTTTTTTTTCTAGATATTTTTACATTGTCTTCCTTCCCGATAAATCTTAGAATTGTTTCTGTCAAGCACCGAAGAAGTTTCTGATGAGAATTAAAATATCTAGTATGTAAATCTGGAGATACTTAGCATGAGTACAGTGTTAAGTCTTCTAGATGGTGGCCTGTATCTCAGTCATCCACGCGCTGGTTGCATTAAGGCCTTCAGTAGGGTTTCTTTGTCATGTAGCTTTTCACATTCCTACTCGCATTTATTCTTAAGAGTTTTGCATTATTTGTTGCTATTGTGAATTATCCTTGATTTTCTAAATGGTTGCCATTTTCCTTTAGAAAACACTATTGATTTCATGCAGTTATTTTGTACTTTGTCCATCTGACTGAATTCTCTCATGATCCCTCAGTTACATATTATATGTAATTTGCCAAAATGAAACAAGAGAAGATGTGAGTACAAATAGCTTTATGTTTCAGGCCAGACGGAGGTGGTTCAAATCTTACAGGAAGAGGTACTCTTGGTATTATCGTAAAGATTCTGGGAGGACCTGCCTCAGCAGAGAATAATGCTAGGGAGCTTTTTCTTTAACAATTACAGAAAGATAATAGAATTTTAAAAAGTAGCTAAATACAGGATTGCAATGCTAAGTACTCTTTTTTCTCTGGAAGTAGATGCCATCATGTATGTATCTATATATAGTATCTACATCTGTAATCTGGTTGACTTAATAAAACGTGTACATAAGTGACATTTTTATTTTTTAGACGAATCTCTTATATTTTATGAGGCCATCATTCTTACATCCTTGATCTGGGCAAGAAGCTACCCTCCCTCCCCCACTCGCCCTCCCTCCCCCACATCCCCTCCCTCCCCCACTCATCCATCCCCCCCACCCCCCCCATTGCTGAAGTGCTCGTCCAGTAGCTCAGAAAATGAAGCATATAATCCAGGATAACTTGTTTTTACTAAATCTGTGGCAGTTCTATTGACTATTTCCTTTGCTAAGTAAATAGCTCACTCTAAAACTTTGCTGTGAGTCATTCTCAGACCCACCAAGCATGTTTGTGGCTTATTCCTTTTTTTTCCCCCCCGCTTTGAAAATTGGAGTAAGATTTGTCTGTGTTGTGTTTGTTTGTTTGGTGTCTTAGATTTGTTTCGTGGTTCTTGGCAGCAGCTCAGCAATCTCATCTGCTCGGCCCCTGGGATATAACGAGCCTGAGACAGAAGACCTGAACTAATTACAGCTTGATAGGGGAGATCTGAGGATGTCTTCATCCGTTTTGGTTTGTGGCTACCTCTTCCTACTGTTTCTTTCTCCCCATGTTTCTAGTCTAAGGATGATTTTATTTGACATAAAGAAAAAAAAAAAAAAGGATTGAACATTTATTGTATTCTGTTATCCCTTCCCACTATAGGTTCTCACACCCAAGTAAGCCTTTTTTCGTTTTTATCTGAACATACCTGGTCATTTCTTTTAGGTACTTCACATGCTTTTTTGGTTGTTATTTTGTTTTGAAACCTAAACCTTTTCTGGCCATCTTACAAGTCTGCTGTCATCTCCTATATTTATCCTGAGTAATACGTCTGTTCTTTCTTCTTCCCAATATGCTTACTTAGTGTCTGAACTCATAATTACCTATGCAGTCGTTTCAGACTCACTATGAACTTTTCTTCTAGAATGTGGAGAATTTGAGCCTATGTCAATAAATCTTTAATTTCTGTGTGGATCTCAACCTGCTTAAATTGCCACCTTTTCCAGAGGCTCAGGTTATACGATTATACCTTTTTTTTTTTCCCAAACTTTTGAAACCTGCCACTCTAAAAATTAGAATTTACTCTTGTTTGTAAAAGGTATCTTACTCTTAGATCCCAGCACTGCCTTTCCAAAATCCAACTAAAATACTAAGAGAAAAAGAGAACAAAGGAAAACATACAGCATATACACACACAGACACCCGCACACACGCATACCCACGCAGGCACACACACATATGCACACACGCACTGACATTCCACCAATGGCAAAATTCTAGTAGAAATAAAATGTTTACTAACTACAGTGTTGAGTCATTATATGGAAACATACTTTTGGTGGGCTACCCATGATATTTGGCCTGAAAAAGTTAGTCTAGTTACAAGAAAGTAGGTTGAAAGGAATAATTCCTTCATACCTGCCCCCATTTGTAAATGCAACGACTGTAATGACCAGAAAACTGGGCAACCAGCTCTGCGCTGCATGGATGATGTTCTTGGAATAAATTATAATCCTGCTTCCACCCCAGCCCCAGGAGTCCATCTCATTTGCTTGTATATTCCTCTTTTATCATTACCTCTCGGAGACTGAATTTCTAGAAAACAACTAGTCAGAATGTGATGATGGTGGGAGGGGCTGGGGAGAGCTGGTCTAAAGGCTGCCCTGGCATATCCGTTCTTAGAAGTTAAGATGTTTTCTCCGTAATGGGATTCTGAGTGTAGCAGCAAGTACAGCTCTAATGGTATGTAACAGCAAGTATAAATTTTTTAAATTTTTTACTCATTACGGATTGCATTGGTCTACTTTCTGCTGCATTATCTCTGAGATCTCTCTTACTGATCGCCTTGATTCTGTCCCAGCTGCACTGGTCTCCTTGAAATTCTGTAAACATACCAAGCCCTTTGTACTTGCCATAGCCTGGGGTTGGAGTGCTCTTCCTAGAGATAAAATGTATGGCTCGCTCGTACCCTTGACATCTGTATACATCTGTCACCTTTCAGGAAGGCTTTCACTCACCACCCCATATAGAAAGCCAAGTTATCCCTCTCGTTCTGTGTCATTTTCCTCTGCAGCTTTTATTATCTTCTGAGATCCTAAATAATTACCTCATGATTTTAATTTCCCAGTACTAGAATTTAAGATCCACAGGGGCAGGGGACTTTCCTTAATTCACTGCTGTTGTTTTCAGATGTAGAGTACTGTCTGGCTAATAATAGATATTTTTGATGAATGAATGAATCACTTTATATGTTATGGGACCATCAGTGACATGGAAGTAGATGACACTTCAGTCTAGCAGAATTGTACTCAATGTAAGTTTCTAACCAAAAAGCCAAACCAAACTCAGTGCCGTCGAGTTGATTCCGACTCATAGCAACCCTATAGGACAGAGTAGAACTGCCCCATAGAGTTTCCAAGGAGCGCCTGGCAGATTCGAAGTGCCGTCCCTTTGGTTAGCAGCCATAGCACTTAAGCACTATGCCACTAGGGTTTCCAAATTTCTAAGAACATAGAAATTATGTGAAGAGCTATACACATTAGCATGATACCCAGGTGTCCCTCTGAGACGGAGTTTAGAACAGAATGCAAGTAAATGAGTTAACCCACACATCTCATTTGTTGACAAATACTAGGTCTGGAGATAGCTTTATTTATTGTAGAATCAGTCATTATTTAAAAAAAAAAATAACACAATGTGGACCTACGGCAAAATGTCTCAGAGCAAAGAGCAGGAAATATCATTTTTTAGAACTCAAAGAGAAAATAAATTTCTGAAAATAATTTAGCTTAGAAACCAGAAGAAAATTCTAGGGAGCTTGGCATTACATATAGTTGTAATGCATTGGAGGCCTGTGGCACGTAAGTATTATTTCTAAACTTCAAAATAATATTTTTTTCTTCTAATGAAAATTTTAGTTAAAATAATTAAGGGCATCTGTTATTTTTGCCAATTCAGGTTCTTGTATATGAAATTTGAATGAGTCAAAGCCAAAAACTTATCTAGGGGCAGGCTAGAATTTCTTGTCCCCAAAAAAAACCAAACTCAGTGCCGTCGAATGTATTCTGACTCATAGCGACCCTATGGGACAGAGTAGAACTGCCCCGTAGAGTTTCCAAGGAGCACCTGGTGGATTCGAACTGCTGACCCTTGGTTTAGCAGCCGTAGCACTTAACCACTACCCCACCAGGGTTTCCTCTTGTCCCAAGGATGTAATAAAATACCATGTTGTTGTCGTTGCTGTGTGTCAAATATACCATAAAATGCCATATTTCATTTCTTCTTTCAGAGATAATCTTCATTGAAATATTCACAGTGTTTGTTTCATACTCTCTCACTGTGTTCTTTTTTCTTCACAATTGAACTCTCAACTGGATTAAGTCCGATACATAGTAAACCAAGAGAAATTTTTTTCTTTTTTAATATACCAAATAATTTGTATCTGTATCAGCTGAGTTAGGGTTATAAAACACATGGTAGTAGCACTATTATTTCATTGCCATAAGGACAAATTGGAAAAGAACAAAAGAAAAAAATAAAAGAAGAAAGGTGTTCAATCAATAACATAAGCTTCTTTCCACCAAGGAGCCTGAGTGGTGCAAGTGGTTTGTGACTGACTGCTAACCTAAAGGCTGGCAGTTCGAACCCACCCAGCAGCTCTGTGGAAGGAAGGCCTGGTAAACTGCTTCCATGAGGATTATGGCCAAGAAAATGCTGTGGAGCAGCCCTGCTCTGTAACATACGGGGTTGCCATGAGTTGGCGGCCAACTTGAGGGCAGCAAAAGTAACAAGCTTCCACCTTAAGAAATCAGAAAAAACAATAGCAAAATAAACCCAAACCAAGCAGAAGGAAAAGACTAATAAAGATTAGAGCAGAAATCTGTGAAAAAGAAATCAGAAAAAAGGTTCCTTTCCGGCATCATGGCAACATGTAACCCACCAAGGGACAACAAAGTGGCAGACAGGTAGTGAAAAAGGATTATAGAACAGTATTATGGAAAACATTATGAGATTTAATAAAACCAAAAGGTGATCCTTGGAAGATATCAACAAAATTGACAAAACGTTAATGGTTCTAGAGGAATTAAAAGGATTACGTTGTTGTCAGTTGCTGTTTGTTGGCTCTGACTCATGGTGACTCCACGTATGACAGAATAAAACATGGCCCAATCCCGCACCATCTTCATCATGGTTGGTATGCTCAAGTCCATTGTTGTAGCCACTGCATTTTGAGTGCCTTCTAATTCCAGCACTATATGGAAAAATATTCTGTTGTGATTTTTAGAAGTAGATTGCCAGGCCTTTCTTCCTAGTCTGTTTTAGTCTGGAAGTTCTCCTGAAACCTGTCTTCCCTGGGTGACCCTGCTGGTATTTGAAATACTGGTGGCATAGCTTCTAGCATCATGTTGTTGTCGGGGGCAGTCTAGAGTAGAACTGCTCCATAGGATTTTATTTACAGAAGCCATCTTCCAAATCTTTCTTTCACGTAGCCACTGGTTGGGTTCAAACCATAAACCTTTTGGTTAGCAGTTGAGCACTTAACCATTGTGCCACCAGGCTGCTTTTCAGCATCATGGCAACACGTAACCCACCCAGGTACAACAGGATGATGGAGCAGTGGTGAAAAAGGATTATAGGGCAATATTATGAAAAACTTCTCTGAAAACAAATCAATTTATATAGAATGAAAAAATTCTTAAAAGGCACAAATTACCAAAACCATAGTAAGAAAAAATAGAATATCTGAACATACTTATAAGATGTTGAATTAGTCATTAAAAATTTTCTCCCAAGGAAAAGCCCGGGCCCTACAGCTTCTCTGTGAATCTTATCAAATACTTAAAGAAGACTTGATACCAGTTCTTCACAAACTCTTTCAGAAAGTGGAGTGGGAGGAAACACTTCCCAAAGCATCCTACGAGGTCAGCATTACCCTGATACCAAAGCCAAAGACATCGCCAGGAAAGAAAACAAAGTCCTTCATGAACACAGATACAGCATTTCTTAACAAATTATTAGCACACTGAATCAGCAACATATAAACATATAAATAGGGTCCTATACCATGGCCAAGTGGGATTTATTCCAGAAATGCAAGGTTGGATTAACATCAAAAATGAGCTGATGCAGTAATATGTTAATAGAATGAAGGAAAACAAGACGTAATTTTCTTAAATGTGCAGATGAAACATTTGACAAAATCTAACACTTTTTTTGTAATAAAAACTCTCAATAAAATAGAAATATAGAGGAATTTCTTTATCCTGATAAAGGGCATCTACTAGCAATAAATGCAATAGAAGTGCAATAATTGTGTGCGAAGTATTATAAAATATTGCTGAGAGGAATTAAAGTAAAACTAAATAGAAGTTCCATAATCAAGGTTTGAAAGACTCAATATTGTTAATATGGCAATTTTCCCCAAAATTAATTTTTTTTATGAAATCCCAGCAGGCTGTTTTGTAGAAATTGAGAAGTTAATAAAATTTATATTAAAATGCGTGTATTTATGCCCATCCCTCATAAGCTTTGATTATCTAGTTTAATTTACTTATATTTTCTCCATTATATCTAGGGATTTTTTTTTTTTCCCCCAGAATGATTGAAGTGTATCTCTCAAGATCCAAGTTCCCCTTTCCCACCTTGTTCACAAATGAGGCTTAGAGCTTATATTGAGCTCAACCAGAACTTGGTATCATTGCAGCAGGAAGACACACATAGCAGCTTCCCCACTAGCGACAGGAACAAGAACCCTGAATCCACGCCTCATGGCTACTGCTTGGGATGTCTCCTTCCCACTGGGCTTTGATACCCTTTGGCCCTAGTTTTGGCAGCTCTTGCCTCTCTGAATTACCTCACGGAGAATTAGCCTGGTTAAAGCAATCCACAAGCTTCAGTAAGTGCCAGCTGTTAGCACCACTGGCTAGCCTAGCCCAGCAGTCATGAGACTGCTTAAAATGTATAAGGCGGCAGAAATGAAGACCCGTGACGAGAAGGATTGACACAGTGTCTACAGCAATGGCCTCAAACATGACAACGACCATGAGGATGGCGCAGGGCTGGGCAGAGTTTCAGCCTGTTGTATGTACAATCACTATGAGTTAGAACTGACTTGACGGCACCTAACAACAACAACCATTTAATAATTACAATAATTATTTATGAACTGTGTTATCTCACCTAAGTTAAAAAAAATGTTTAGCGTGGCTTCTCTTTTTGAGGTTAATAAACTTAAGGAAGGTTTTTAGTAGCTATAGAAAAAAAAATGTTTAAACTAAAATTGTTCTTATTTTAATATTTATATTTGGGTGATTTGCGCTTTTTCCTACACCTTTATATGAGAATGTTAACCATTAATTGAGGGTCACTCTTAGACGTAGATAAAACCCAAACCAAACCTGTTGCTGTCGAGTCTGTTCTGACTCATAGTGACCCTATAGGACAGAGCAGAACTACCCCAGAGGTTTCTAAGGAGCAGCTAGTGGATTCGAACTGCTGACATTTTGGTTAGCAGCCAAGCTCTTAACCACTGCACCATCAGGGCTCTCTTAGATACAGAGACTGATATTTAAAAATGATTACGTGGTAGGATGTAACTCAATTAATCCCCGTAACAAGGCTAAAATAGAGACATTACGTTCCTGTAGTTTGGCAGGAGAAACGGAGGCTCAGTCAGAATTAGAAATTTATTCAGAATCACAGAACCGTTAAGTAGCAAAGGACAAGTGCGTTCTCTGATTTCTTTGACTCCAACAAATTACCTTCACGGTGCCATTGTACCATACCTTATTAAAACTTAAAAAATAAAGTTTAAGTAGAAGAGCCTGAGAATTTATGCTAAAAGTTGATCTAGCATAGTAACTGCGCTTACATTTTAGTTCTAAACTCATGCTTTATAAAATCTTACCGTTGGAAGAAGTGGAGGAAAGGTGTGATTCATAAGTTCAATTACCTGTGTGTTTGCTTCCAGGAGCGCTGGATAGATTATTTCCTCTTTTGCTTCTTTAGTCAATTTCACATGTACAAGTACGTTTAGGATGGTGTTACAATGGACATACATCTTACTGCCTGCCACCCTGGGAGAAATCTCATTTCACTGTTCCGAGGGAGAGACATAGATTTAAAACTCTCTTTACTCCGTTTTGAGAGATTCCTTCTATAATTTAAAAATAAAAACTTTCTTCATTTCCCTAAGTCATTGTTTGTGTTATAATTTCAACAGTGTCTCACTGACCTTTGACATCAATGAAACAAAAGACCCTTATAAAGAACGGACCAAAAAAAACCAAAAACAGTTACTGGTAATAATATTTGATTCATTTTGTCATAACAAAGACTGCATTTTTGCGTATTGTTGATTGCCTCCTCAAAATCCAACCCCCAAAATGTCAAATGATCCCATTTATTTTGATGAAAACCTATCTGTAGCCTAAAAATGCCAGCTGTATCACTGAAAGATCACATTTGGTTGGGCTTGTTTGGAATGCAAAGAAACACACCAGTGATAAAAGTGTTGAAAACTGCCATGAAATACTTCTAAAGGCATATGAAATGAGATAACCAGTTTTCTCTGCAACCAGGTGAGGATGCAGGTCCTCAGAGCTGCGTACTGCCCCAGTGGGACTTCCCTCTGCATCTGCCCAGGTGTAGCATGGGTGCGAAGGCCGGCGCCACAGCTGAACCCTCAGCTGCACTGATTGCAGCTTGTGGGGACAGAAAACGTTTGAGGCTTAATTATTCTCCCTTTTAAAATAGAGGTCAGGTGATGAAAATCACCATCTTGTGAGATGATAAACCCAGATTCCCCACGATGTTGCCCCTGGCTACCTTTTGGATATCATGTCCTGCCATGTTCCCACTTGTCTCTGACTCCTGCCACTCTCGGACACAGCAGACATGCTCCTGTCTCAGTGACCTTGGAATCGCTGTATTCCCTGCCTGTAATTCTTTTCCTTGGATACAGCCACTGGGTTTGCCCCCAAAGTTCCCTCAGTTCTCTGCCACTTTATTAGAGAAGCCTTTCTCAACTATACAATGTAAAACAGGACCCTCCTCCTCCCATCACTTTGTTGAGGTCCCTGGTATTATTTTCCTTCACACTTGGTAACCACCACCTATCATAAAACATACTTTTTGTTTATTGCTCTCCTCCGACCAGAATGGAAAGCTTCAGAAGAGTGGAAACATTAGTTTTATTAACTGTGTTATTCCCAGAACTATGTCTCTTACTCATAGTTGTTGTTGTTGTTGTTAGGTGCCAACACCGCAATTCAAAGGCGTCAGTTCTTCGGTCTGTCTTATTCATCGTCCAGCTTTCACATGCATATGAGGCGATTGAAAATACCATGACTTGGGTCAAAACCCTACTTAGAAAGTTATTTTTGTGTGATTATTTTCTAATACTGCTTCTACATTGGCTGTTAATTTTTCAATATAGAAAATGCCTAATGGAATACAGCCAGGACAATCTGATCTGACAGTTGAGGTTTCAGAGAGCTGTTACGTTTTTGTTCTGGAAACAATGACGCGCTAAAAAAAAAAAAAAACTAATGACGCGCTAGCTAAGAATAATAATGTGAAAGAGACAATGTATGTGTGATGCCACGCTATTGTTCACTTACACGTCTCTGAAAATTGTACTTCCTTTATTTATTTTTGGTGAGGCCAAAAATATGTCCACCATTACAAGCAACTTCTTATCCATATCTAGTATGTTTTTTTATGAATAAGATAGCTATGTTTGATTTGCTTTTTTATTTTCACTGTGCTGAATTTAAGAGTTTTTCAGTCTCCTCCATAGCAGATAAGACTCTTGCAATGCTAGAATAGATTAATGCTTTTAGTAGCTTTTATTGTTAAAGATCAAAGCACGTATACATAGACAAAAATTAGTTTCCTCATGAAATAGAATATGTATACCATGTTCAGGCATGTTTCTTGTTTAACATTTTATACATTATCTAAAATGTATACATAATTAGGAGCTTAGCAAAGAAATGACAAATCATTCATTCTTTTTTTTTTCTCAGAGTTGTTATTGCCACAGACATATCTATTAACTCCCGTAATTTACATGCATCTGTTCAATAATACCTCCTTAATTTGTTTCATGACAGTATAGTTTGAGGTACCATGACTGCAGTAAGTTTTTATCCCTGCAGTGATTCATCATAGTAAAGTCAGCTAAGGGCAACATTTCATTTCTCAGTACTCTAGAAGGTAAAATAACAAGGAAATGAATCAATTATAACTGAATTCTGAACATGAACAAAACACCAAGAAAGATAAATTTAGTTTGCAGAGGCACATAAACATATTAATCTTAAGGTTCGAGGCCATTTTAGTGTTTTCTTTCTAAATAGAAAAAGTGACATTCTGTGAATTTTTTTTTAAGACTGGATATGTTTGTGGAATGCTCTGGCCACTTCTTCTGTCTCCAGATCAATTTTTATTGCTTAAACTGTCATCCCTGTAAGGAAATTGGAACCCCCGTGGCTCGGTGGTTAAGCATTGGGCTGCTCACCAAAAGGCTGGCAGTTGGATCCACCAGCTGCTCTTTGGAAGCCCTGTGGGGACGTTCTGCTCTGACCTATAGGGTCCCTGTGAGTTGGAATCGACTCAAAGGCAAAGGGTTTGATTTTTGGTAAGGTAAATATTTATCTTTACAACCAAAGTTTTTAAGCTACAATCTGAATACAGGTTGGATATTCAGTAGTCCTGCTCAGGCATTGCTGTGTTAATTGGATGTTTTCCTTATTAATGTAAACATGGGTTATGTTTCTTGTATCCTTACAAGACATCTCTACTTGGTGCTAAAGAATAAGAAATCAAATTAGCAACTGACCTTGAAAAAAAAATGTTTTTTCCCAGGGAAAACAAATGTCTTATTCTGAGTTATTACAATAAAAAAAAAATCAAGTTCTTGACTGGAACTCACTGAATTTTAAAATATAATGTAAAAATATATGTTGAACACACATGAAGTAATTCTATGAAATCCAGCTGCCTTTATAACCTAATCCTTTTAAATTGCATTCCTCTTGCCAAAAAAGAAAGTTATTCTATTTATTTCTCAAATTTTCTAGAGAATAGTATATAGATAATGTATTCTAGAGCATTTAATAATCAGTTGTTTATGTTTCTAATGCCCAGCTTAATTCTCCTTTTCCAGTTGTTTAAATATGTTCCATCCATTTTACTTCAAAATACTTTATAATAATTTTAATTAATAAACTCATTGAGCATTTATTGTGTGGCAGGCATGGCCAATAAGTTCTAAAAAGAACCCTCCAGAAAAGTTTATAACTGTTCTTTACTTGGTATACAGGAAAGGGAAGTTACATGTATCGATCCCCTGGTATGTATCACATGTCATGCAAGATGAATTGCAAACATTATTTATTCCTCTCCACAGTATGACCCCAAGAGAAGTATTTAATAATTTTGGGGAAATTATAGGTGGGAAATCTGTGTTCTAAAAATTTGAGTTTTCTTCCCATAAGTAGACATGTGTGTAACCTTGGAAACTCATGTAATCCCTCCAAGAATGATCTTTTTAGATAGACGAGCATTTAGCTAATGACTCTCTAATCAATAATACAGCCTCCACCTATAAAACTTAAAACACCTGAGTGATTCCCCAGAAGTTATTGCCATTGCACATAGCCCTGTCCTCCGTAAAACAGCATGTCTGTTTTGTGTAGATTCCCTGTTGCGAAGACAATCTAATCAACAGTTGTGTCATTTCCCCTGCCCTGTTATCAGACTCTGTGTTCAAAGTCTTGCTAAAGCCCTCCTTCTCAACCCCTAGACTCTGGTGAAGATATACATGGATCCTTCCCCTAAAATGGCTTTAAATGTAGAGTGAAGTCATTTCTAAATTAACCTCCAGTTGTAAATTTCTGTGATTGTATTCTTGATTCCCTATAGAGACACTCTTGATTTAACTGAGACAGTTTATGTTTGAAGTAGATGTTGACAGTAGCACATCGCTTACGAAGTACTCTTAGGTATGGACTCCATTTACCCCCACCAGGAGAAACAAAATGAGGGAAGAAGATGAAGGAATTCTCAAAGCACTATATCCCTAAAGACAAATAGGAAGAAACCTCTGTGAAAAAGACAGAATCACAAAAGATTTGTGTTCAATCGCTTTGCTTTCTTTTTCTGCTTCTGTGGGGGTTAGAGGACATGACTTATCAGAGCCAGGAACAGGGAACTGGCTAATAGTTCACCTTCTCTTCTCAGAGACAGCCTTCCAATGGTACGGGAGGAAATGTGAGACGAGATGGAAAAACCAAGAGAAACATCCAAGATTGATCTCAATGTTTATCTGTCTAGAATTCTAGGAATATTCTGGGCATGTTGTCAGACACAAGTGAAGATACAAATAGAAGGGAAGAGGCTGAAAATGGAGTGAGAGAGAGAAAAAAATTAAAGCTCGAAGAAGGTCTGAGAAATTATAGACAGCCAAAAGAGCCTATAGATGCTCCCCCAAACAAACCAACCAACCCATGGCTGTGGAGTCGATTCCGACTCATAGCGACCCTATAGGACAGAGTGGAACTGCCCCCATAGGGTTCCCAAGGAGTGGCTGGTGGATTAGAGGTGCCGACCTTTTGGTTAGCAGCCAAAGACTTATCCACTGTGTAAACTTGGTTAAATGGGGGTTGCGTTTTTCTCTTAGGAGGGAGAGATGAAAATGAGTGAAGTGATAAATGGAGTTCATGAACTCCCTAGCAATAGTTATAAATATGGATAAGTAATGTTTACGAATCTGGAAGTGGAAACGGGGAGAACTCAGGGCAAACCATGCCCTTCTTGTTCCAGCAATCCTACTGAGGTATCGCTGCCACCTGGTGGCCACCATCAACCTCAATTCTAGCTGGTTCTTATTTTTTCAGGGTGGGGGGCAGGGTCCCACCATTTTTTTTTTTTTAAGATGAAAAAACAGTGAAGTTACTACTATGGCTTCTCAGGTGACCTCTAGTTTGTACTCTCTTCCAGGTCTTTTCAACTTGTAGGAGCCTACACATACCAGCAGGTACTTAGCTCACTTCATAAGAATTGTTTTTTGTACTTTGAGTTACACATCGTGTTATTTTTCTTATTTAGAAGGAGGGGTCCATGTTTGATGTTTTAATTCTCATATCGAACCTTCAGCCCTTTATAGAAAGTTAAGTGCTCATTTTTTCTCATGAGATATTAAGCAAACACCTGGCAGAATTCTGCTTTTTTTTCCCCGTCACAGAATGATTTGACCAGATGTTTTTTCTCACAGCTACCGTTTGCTAAAAGGTTCATAGCCCCAAGCTCTGAGGAAACAGTAAATCGAAGGGGATGGAAGGAAGACATAGAGGGAAAAAAGGAAAACAGAGAGCTTCTTGGAACTTACGTCTTTCTTGCCTTGGTTTCTTGGAAGCAATGATACGGTGGGTTATAGATCCACTGGTGATGTTTATAGTCAGCTTTCCCTTTAGCTTTTCCACCTTTGTCACTGCCATTGTAGTACCTACCTTCACAGTGTTAATGAGTAAAATTACCAGGCTTAGAAGAAAAGTTTGGGACAACTGATTATTCCCCAAACAATCAACCCTGTGCCCCTGATTTAAAGTGCTGGGAGGCAGTTGTACAAACAAAATTTAGCATTGTTCAGTAACATATTCGGAATTCACACTCAGTTCTTGTACTCCCTGACAAGTGGTTCATCCGATCAGTTCTCAATGGCAGTGTCTGCCTTCTGAGCCCTGGCAATTTAACACAATCACAGCACAGGCAAATGTAAAGAAAAGATACAGATTTTTAATGGAACTGTTTACTTCCACCTGCCAAAAAGGTTTTCATTTATTTTATACTTCTGTATTTTAATAGCTTTATCTGAGGCATTCTTCACAAATCTTGTTTTATTTTTAAATAAAAGCTTTCTTAATAGAACAAGTGTGTAATTTTCAAGAGGAAGGAAAAGTGTGGATGAAGAAGAGATGTGTGGGATTAGACTCCCTCTCACCCACGTACTCCTGACTGAAGCAGACATTGGTGGCAACATCAGACTGCTGATTTCCAGATACCCCCAGTATCTTCCATTAGCCAAATCAAATACAGAGGAACTCCAGAAAAGAGCAATAAGATAACATTAATATATCTTTGAGGGACAGGATTCCCAAAGAAAACAAAAAGAAGGGGTTGAGTCAAATATAAAAATGTCTGCATGTTTTACTTTTTCACTTACACCCTCTAGTCCTTCTATTCTGTAACGGAGAGTAAGGAGGAGCCCTTAAATCAGTCAGCCACATGCCATGGTCACAAATTTTGCTTTATTTGTTTTTTTTATGGCTATTAATTTTCTAAATCCATTTTTTCTACTCAGCCTCATTCTAGGCAATAAACTCTATGAAAATTACAATTTGACGTTAGCTTTTATTACTGACGTAAATATAAGCATGTGACTCTTGCAATAAGGAAGTGTCTGCTGCTCAAAATCATCTTGGCTGCTGTACTTCAGGAAGCACCGCTGTAGACTAAACATACTAAATGCCCAAACCTGAAAGTCCAAGGGAAGAAAATAAATATAGCGATTTTCCACAATATGCCAAGCATCTCTCTCTCTCTCTGTGACACGTAATGACATCAGCTATGACATGCGTTGCTCTAAGAATTCAGGGGAAAAAATAGTCCAAAGAAGGGGAAATGTAAATAATATAGCACTTTAAAGCAGTCAAAAAAAGCACCTTCGTATAGAAACTTCTACTCCTGTCCATGACGGAATGACAAACTTAACCTCCTGCTGTAAATAACTAGAAAACTGGATGAAATATATAAAACAGCTATCTTAGACTTTAGGCAACAGACAACCTAGGGTTGTGATCCCTGAGGAAAAGAAAACAAATGATTTGATCCCTACCCTCTCCCTAGCTTCTTGCCTAGAGGCCGTTTCTGTACCAGGAGTACAAGGAAGGGAAACCCAAACAAAGTCCTTGGTCTCAAGTGAGATTAGGATTCAGAGAGCCTGAGGTGACTGAAAACTGTAGGGCAGAGTTATGGAAAGGAGGAAACTGTGCAAAAAAATAGTTTCAGATATCTTATCATGATCACCTTGAGTCTTTGTCAAGTACAAAACCACCCAAAACCCAAACCCAGCACCATCGAGTTGATTCCGACTCATGGCGATCCTATAGAGCAGAGTAGAACTGCACCATAGGATTTCCAAGGAGCTACAGATGGATTTGAACTCCTGACCTTTTGGTTAGCAGCTGAGCTTTTAACCAGTGTGCCACCAGAGCTCCATACAGGTGAGACTAAAACTCTGTGAGATCACAGAGCAACCTGGGAGCTGTAAGCAAAATAATTCTTAGAGCTCACAAATGTCAGGGTGCCATTTGAGTTCTGACTGAGCATAGAGAGTGTTCAGTAGCCACTTGGGGGCATTCAGTTAAGCCTCCAGAGGGTCATGCCTAGTACCAAAAAAATCTAAACCTGTTGCTGTCAAGACAATCCCGACTCATAGCAACCCATGTGTTACAGAGTAGAACTGCTCCATAGGGTTTTTTTTTTTTTACTGACTGTAGGCTGTAATCTCAATGGCTGCAGATTGCCAGGCCTTTCTTCTGCAGCACTGCTGGGTAGGTTTGAACCACCAACCTTTAGTAGTCAAGCACAAACTGTGCCCCCCAAGGACCTTTTGCCATGCGTACAGTAGGGCTAAATTATCTCTGTAGTGAAAGCTATTTAAGATCTTCCCTGACGAATACTCAAAGGGATCAAATTGATCTGCAGCTTGACTGCCTGCCAAAACACTCTTTAAAGGAAGACAAGAAAATCTATACACTCAACAATGTAACAACCATAATGTCCAACATTCAATCAAAAATTATTAGACATGACAAGAAGCAGGAAAATGTGATTTCTAACCAGGAGAAAAAGCAGTTTAAAAAAAGTAAGCATAATGAAGGGAGAAGTGGAAAGCATGAACAAAGACGCAAGCACCCTTCCACGTGGATTTCCCTTTGATCCTTATAACCAAACCAGTTGCTGTCAAGTCAGTTCCAACTTATGGTGACCAGATGTGTGCAGAGTGGAACTGTGCTCCACAGGGTTTTATGGCTGTGACCTTTTGGAAGCAAATCTCCAGGACTTTCTTTCTTCCCCTTTAATTCTTATGCTAATCATTAAAAACACAGGAAAGCATTACTTAGCCTCATTTTATAGATAAGAAAATTGAGTTACAGGTTAGTAAATGAATTGTCGAAGAATAGAGGCCCAATAACTTTTATAATCAAACCAGAATACAGATTTCTGAAATCCTTAATGTTCTTAGGTAGATGGTAACATGAATCTCAGTTAAAGGAGGCCATTGTGAATGGTAGTGGATCTCATTAAATTTTCCTAGATAAGCCTTAGGGCAAAAATATGAAAGAAAACTGTGAGTCCATGTACACGCCCGTGTGTGTGTGTGTGTGTGTGTGCACATGTGTGTGTATAAATTACATAATTTGACACAATACAGGCAGCCCCCAGATTAAGAACGAGTTCTATTCCGAAGTCCATATTTACGTTGAATTTGTACCTGAGTAGAACAGTCAGGTACAAAGACATGGCAGTCTGCTTCCATAAAGACTATAGCCTTGGAAACCCTGTGGGCAATTCTGCTCTGTCCTATAGGGTGTCTATGAATCACAGTCCACTCCATGGCAATGGGTTACGTTACCATGTTATTTTCTACAAAATTAGGCAATAAGTTCTCAAGCACTGACAAACTTCTCAGACCTTGGAATATAGTTTTGAAAAATAACTTTTAGCATCCCGCAAAGCTACTGTTACTCAGAACTTAATTTAGATAACATTGTTAAAAGTGCTTGCTTCAAAAATTTAGCACTGAGATAAGTCTGCCTACACTTAAACCCAGTACCTGGGTGCTGCAACGTTGGGAAAATCAGATTGCATGAAGAAAAGACAGATATCTAAGATGTTTCTTTACGTGGGAAAGGCTATGCGTCAAGGCCATGGTTTTCCAAATTCATGATGCTGGATTCCAGTGTTGCTCATGATTAGCACCAAAGTGGGCACCAGACATCACCCACACACATGATGCCAATTATACATTTGTTTTTGCAGTGACTAGTCACTTCATAAACATGATGTAGGACAGATAGACTTCCTGTGCAGTTCTCTACAGCCAACGGGGGAAAAAAGTTTGATTCTTTACACAAAGCCTCCTTGTTGTCTGTCAGTACATATGGTCTGTAGTTTCCAGACAGGGTGCCACCTGAAAAATTGCCAATGAGGTACAAGAAAATGTCAGCTTTTGCTACTGAAGCGAAATGAAATTCATCATTGGGAGAAGCAGTGCGGCCGCTAGATGCGTGTGTATGTATTACTGATTATGAGATAACAGTATCTCTTCAATTTCAAGGAAGAAAATGTAGCTTTCATGTAAAAAGAGAATAGATGCATTTTATTATAATGGCATTGTAGAAAGCAGTGAAGAGGAAAAATGAGTGAAAACTCAGAGTCTTGAACAGAATCCTAGGCTCAGTTTAAGTACCATGATTTTTTTTCCATGTCTATTCTTGGTTCGACAGTTAAGAGTTAGGGCTGCTAACCAAAAGGTTGGTGGTTTGAATCCACCAGCCGCTCCTTGGAAACCCTATGGGTCAATTCTACTCTGTCCTATAGGGTCACTATGAGTTTGGAATCGACTTGAGGGCAACAGGATTTTTTATTCTTTTGATGAAGATGGGAATAACAGGCTACAATCTTAGCCTGGAGATGTTTTTACATTAAAATAATGTAACTTCCTTTTTTCTAACTACAACCTTCTGATAGAAAAGTTTCCAGTGTCAATGATTTCCAGTGTCAATGTAGACTTTCCCTGTGGAAAAAGATTATACTGAACATTCTGACTCCTTGGCAGTTATTTATCAGTGTAAGTTAAGGCAATAGAATTTTGGCTTATAAATTAAAGGCCACAGATGTTTAAAGAGGGTAAGTAACTTTCAGAGTATTTCAATTACTTTCTTTTATAGATCTGGAAATTGAGAACCAGAGGATGACGTGATTGCCAAAGCTGTTTCTTACATGTTTATCTGAGTTTATATAGTTTCCCACACTTGATTATTCCAGAGTAAATGGAAATAACTAACAGTCTCTCCACATTTGATTATTTCAGGTTTGCTGGAAAAAAACGACATTTCTGAACCTATAAATCTGAGACTTTTCGTCCATTTGAACACCATCAAAGGGCAGCCAGTAGGACATAATCTGTGTGGCCAGAATTTTGCACGGTGGTCAAAGAATTCTGAGTCTGAACCTAGCTGCATGACATTGGCTGTGATTTATCTAAGACTCAGTTTTCGTATCTTTAAAATGGGGCTCCTAATGCTATATTAATTATCCCTAATCTACAGGGTTAGTGTAATGACTTAATAAAGTAAATACGTAGCCAGCATCCGATACAGGTTGGCCATTATTAAAATATAGTTCCATTCTCTCTTTTATGCCTAAAGTTCTACATGGAAGCCAGAGACTGGACTTCTGTCTGTGTTTTGGAGGCTAGGGTTTGTCATGGGTCAGACTAAATTCTCTGCTGTGGTCATTTAGAAAACCTGTTGCTGTGAGTCGACTCCAATCATGGCAACCTCAGGTGTGCTCCATTGGGTTTTTAATGGCTGATTTTTCAGAAGTTGATAACCAGGCCTTTTTTCTGAGGTACCTCTGGGTAGACTCGAACTGCAAACTTTTGTTTAGCAGCCCAGTGCATTAACTAGGTGCACTACCTAGGCACTCTGCTCAATGGAGAACTCTCCTTTTATAGGTAGACAAGAAAGGATATCTTACAGGCTCCAAGCCCAAAAACTGCTCTATTCCAACTTACTTTACATCTATTAATTCTATTAAAATCTAACTTGCCTTAACTAAATTCTACACAAAACAACTATTTTGGGTAAATCATAGATCCTGATAGACTGAACATTTGTAGAGATAGACTTTTGTGATTTTAACATCTAACCCTGAGCAGTTTCCTTTTACGTTCTCATTATTTCAACAAATTGCACTTAGAGTCTTTGAGTTTTTCAGCTCGGTAACAGAGGTAGAAATACCATAGTTTGGCCTGGTTCAGGCCCTGGCTATTAACCAAAGATGCAGCAACTACTACTCTCAGCAGTAATTTAGAGCCTGAAGCAAAGTTCTCAAAGAGATGCCATGAAATTTTGTACCCAGAATACATTCAATTGTAGGGTGGCCAATCTCATTACTCTATGGTCATCAGACTTTTGTTATTTCATTTTGATACTGTTGTTTCATGTTCTGCTGCAGATCCTTAAGAACACAGAAACCAGTTGCCATTGAGTCAGTTTTGACTCGTGGTGACTCCGTGTGTATCAGAGCAGAGCTGTACTCCATAGGGTTTTTAATGGCTTTTTTTTTTTTTGGAAGTAGATCACCAAACCTTTCTTCTGAGGCACCTCTGGGGACTCAAACCTGCGACCTTTTGGTTAGCAGCTAAGCACATTAACCATATTATATATAAAAGGAAACACCCTTCCTTTTCTCCATTCTGCACACCACTGCAAGATTAATCTAGTGTCATATCCCTGCTTAGGAATGTAAAACCTCCAACCTTCTTCTTTTTATTGTGCTTTAGATGAAGGTTTACAGAGAAAATTAGTTTCTCATTAAACTATTAATACACATGTTGTTTTATGACATTGGTTGCCAACCGCGTGATGCAACAACACTCTCTCCTTCTCAACCTTGGTTCCCCATTTCCATTCATCCAGCTTTCCTGTCACCTCCTGTCTTGTCACATCCTTGCCACTGGGCTGGTGTGCCTATTTAGTCTCATATACATGGTTGAGCTACGAGTATTATTGTTTGTTTTATGGGCCTGTCTAATATTTGGCTGAATGGTGAACCTCAGGAAGGACTTCAGTACTGAGATAAAGGGTATCTGGGGGCCATACTCAGGGTTTTTCCAGTCTCTGTCAGACCAGTAAGTCTGGTCTTCTGTGAGTTTGAATTTTGCTCTACATTTTATTCCAGCTCTGTCCAGAACCCTCTATTGTGATCTCTGTCAGAGTAGTCTGTGGTGGTAGCCAGGCACCATCTAGTTGTGCTGGACTCAGTCTGGTGGAGGCTGTGGTAGTTGTGGTCCTGTAGTCCTTTGGACTAATCTTTCCCTTATGTCTTTGGTTTTCTTCATTCTCCCTTGCTCCAGGTGAGGTGGGACCAATGGAGTGTCTTAGATGCCTGCTTACAAGCTTTTCAGACCCCAGACACTACTCACCATGTAATGTAGAACATTTTCTTTATAAACTGTGTTATGCCAGTTGAGCTAGATGTCCCCCCCCACCCCCCGATCATGGTCCCCAGCCCTCAGCCCAGTAGTTCAGTCCCTCAGGGAGTTTGGTTGTGTCTATGAGAAGCTTCTATGAGTTTGCCTTAGTAATGCTGTGCTGACTTCCCCAGTATTGTGTACTGTCTTACCCTTCACCATCTTCTTCTTTTTTTTATTGTGTTTTAGGTGAACATTTACAGTGCAAATTAGGTTTTCATTAAAAAAATTTATACACAGTTCGTTTTGTAACATTGGTTTCAATCCTTGCAATGTGTCAGCACTCTCCCTCTTTCCCTTTCCACCCTGGGTTCTTCATGGTCATTTGTCCAATTTTCCTGCCCCTCTCTTGCTTTTGGGCAGGAGTTGCCCAATTGGTCTTGTTTACTTGCTTGAAGCACATTCCTCATGTGTGTTATTGTTTGTTCTATAGGCCTGTCTAATCTTTGGCTGAAAGGTGGACTTAAGGAGTGGCTTCAGTTCTCAACCTTTTTCTTGCAGATGAAATTTAACTTGAACTCCCTTTTCCTGTTTCAAAGGCGTGGGCCCTGGTCCTCCAGTCTCCTCTCCCACTGCTTCTGAGCCTAGTCACTGGAACCAGTTGCTCAGATTCCATGTATCTACGTCACCCCTCATCCCATTTCTGTTTTCCTACTATTTTCGTTTCCACCTAAAATATTTCCTACCCCAATTAAGCCATGTCCTTGACTTGCTTTAATTAACCCATTCATCCAATAATTAAATATTCATTGTATGTATACTTAACATCAGACATTTACACAATCTTGAGGACTAAAGAAGTCCCATTTCTTCACTCAAGTTTACTCACTGTCTAGTTGTGGGAGGACAGAAAGGCTGATAGGTATTTCCAATATGGTTTGGGAAGTTTATAAACTTCTAGAGGATAGGAACTCTGTCGTATGTCACAGACATCAGCCACAACCCCTCGCACACCTGAGTGGCCTACATAGCCAGAGCTTAAATTGCTATAACATTGAGTTGAACTGAGGTCTGATATTGGTAAAATCCTGTTTGAATTTATCCTTTGGGAGGAATTGCAAAGGAAGTGTCCTATCTAAGGAAGGAGAGCCTCTTCTGAGAAATGATGCTATCACATGAACTAGATGCAAAGGAGATAGAAAAGAATGAGAAAGCATTTGTGGATTTGTGGGCTGATTTGAGAGAACCTCAAATGAGAGGTTCTTAGCCAGGGACAGGCATTCCCAGAAGCTGGCAGAGGGCAGCCTCTCAAGTCATTTTTTCTGGTTTGGAGTCCGTTAACTTTTGACACAACCACTGTTGCCCCCTTGCCTCGATCTCTTGAGGGAAATCTGCTCCTGACTTCACCCTGCCTTACCCCATGACAAAAGTTCTTTGACCTCCCAATTGCTTCTGCCATTACTGTAAAGGCTTGGTTTCTCTCAACACAACAAGTTTGTGTTTTGTGGCTTCGTTGTCCACCCTGTTGCTTAGAAGGTAAGAAAATATATTTTGCACAGTGGTTATTGTTATGTTAGAGGTTCTTAGTTTCTATGACCGTAAAAATGAGTACTGACTACATACCCAGACCTCAAAAAAAAAGGGCACAATGCATACTTAATTGAAAAGGACACAAGATATTGCCTGTGTGGTCTTTGTCATGGTATCGGATTCATTTTTTCTGTGAATCTTTAGGTAAAAGACTTATTTAAGAGCATGTACAAAAATTTGCTTGAGTCTGTGAAATCTACTGAGATAGTATACAAAGTGTTGTTGTTGTTGTTAGGTGCCATCGAGTTGGTTCCGACTCATAGTGACCCTATGCACAACAGAATGAGACACTGCCCAGTCCTGCACCATCCTTACAATCGTTGTTATGCTTGAGCTCATTGTTGCAGCCACTGTGTCAATCCACCTTGTTGAGAGTCTTCCTCTTTTCTGCTGACCCTGTACTCTGGCAAGCATGATGTCCTTCTCCAGGGACTGATCCCTCCTGACAACATGTCCAAAATATGTAAGACGCAGATTCGCCATCCTTGCCTCTAAGGAGCATTCTGGCTGCACTGCTTCCAAGACAGATTTGTTTGTTCTTTTGACAGTCTATGGTATGTTCAATATTCTTTGCCAACACCACAATTCAAAGGCGTCAACTCTTCTTCGGTCTTCCTTATTCATTGTCCAGGTTTCACATGCATATGATGTGATTGAAAATACCATGGCTTGGGTCAGGTGCACCTTAGTCTTCAGGGTGACGTCTTTGCTCTTCAACACTTTGAAGAGGTCCTTTGCAGCAGATTTGCCGAATGCAATGCGTCTTTTGATTTCGTGACTGCTGCTTCCATGGCTGTTGATTGTGGATCCAAGTAAAATGAAATCCTTGACAACTGCAATCTTTTCTCCATTTATCATGATGTTGCTCATTGGTCCAGTTGTGAGGATTTTGGTTTTCTTTATGTTGGGGTGTAATCCATACTGAAGGCTGTGGTCTTTGATCTTCCATAGTAAGTACTTCAAGTCCTCTTCACTTTCAGCAAGCAAAGTTGTGTCATCTGCATAACACAGGTTGTTAATGAGTCTTCCTCCAATCCTGATGCCCCGTTCTTCTTCATATAGTCCAGCTTCTTGGATTATTTGTTCAGCATACAGATTAAATAGGTATGGTGAAAGAATATAACTCTGACGCACACCTTTCCTGACTTTAAACCAATCTGTGTCCCCTTGTTCTGTCCGAACAACTGCCTCTTGATCTACGTAAAGGCTCCTCATGAGCACAATTAAGTGTTCTGGAATTCCCATTCTTCGCAGCAAAGAGCTGGAGATGGAAAACCAAAAGGGAAGAACACGCTCTGCGTTTCTCAAGCTGAAAGAACTGAGGAAAAAATTCAAGCCTCGAGTTGCAATAGTGAAGGATTCCGTGGGGAAAATATTAAACGATGCAGGAAGCATCAAAAGAAGATGGAAGGAACACACAGAGTCATTATACCAAAAAGAATTAGTTGATATTCAACCATTTCAAGAGGTGGCATATGATCAGGAACCGATGGTACTGAAGGAAGAGGTCCAAGCTGCTCTGAAGGCATTGGCAAAAAACAAGGCTCCAGGAACTGATGGAATATCAATTGAGATGTTTCAACAAACAGATGCAACGCTGGAGGTGCTCACTTGTCTATGCCAAGAAATATGGAAGACAGCTTCCTGGCCAACTGACTGGAAGAGATCCATATTTATGCCTATTTCCAAGAAAGGTGATCCAACCGAATGTGGAAATTATAGAACAATATCATTAATATCACACGCAAGCAACATTTTGCTGAAGATCATTGAAAAACAGGTGCAGCGGTATGTCGACAGGGAACTGCCAGAATTTCAGGCTGGTTTCAGAAGAGGACGTGGAACCAGGGATATCATTGCTGATGTCAGATGGATCCTGGTTGAAAGCAGAGAATACCAGAAGGATGTTTACCTGTGTTTTATTGACTATGCGAAGGCATTCAACTGTGTGGATCATAACAAACTATGGATAACACTGCGAAGTATACAAAGTAGTCAAAGGAAATCATGATACCATTAATACTCTGGATTGTGCTAATGCTGACTATGTCAAGTGGAATGATGAGAGTCGGATGGACTTGGAAGTTGTTATTTTGGCAGATAGTCAGTGGAGCTGATCTTTTATATATAAAGTGATAGTCTGAAGTTTGGAAATAAGCTGAAACAGTAGTTTTCAGATTTAAGTAAAGGTATCACTTTCCTCAGGAAAGGCTGCCCTTGCAAACAAGCAGAGTAGACAATGTAGTCTAAGATAGGGGATCAATGTTTGGGCCTCTCCTCTGATAATAACATGTGCCTTAAGTTCTAGAGCCCTGATGGCACAGCGGTTAAGAGCTCAGCTGCTAATCAAAAGGTCGGTAGTTCGAATCCACCATCTGCTCCTTGGAAACCCTATGGGGCAGTTCTACTTGGTCATATAGGGTCACAATGAGTCAGAATAGACTTGAAGTCAATGAGTTTGGTTTTGGCTTTAAGTTCCACTGCTGGAATGAGCTGTTAATTTGAATATTTCTGTTAAAGGAGCATAGCCAGCTGATCAGAGTAATCCTAAATATAATTTGCTACTGGCCATTTACAGAAGGAAAAATCTGTCAATGAGAGAGTGAATGGAATGGAGAGAACAGACATAAATTACATGCTTTCTATGTATTAGGCAGTCTACATTTATCTTAGTTTTTACAAAAACTCTGTACTATACAGGAATAGCTGCCACTCACATGTAGAATTCTTTTGTACAAATTAGAAAAGGCTCCTGAACCTGGAAAGACAAAGTCACAGGGGACATGGCTTGGTGAGGGGAATGCAGGCTGGATTTTAGCTGTGACCCACACTTTTGTACCCAAGCTTCACAACTGTGCATAGTGCTCTGGAAGTAGATATTATTAGACAACAAAATGGGAGCTCAGTCGCTAAGTATCTTTTTTAAGAGCAGATAACAAGTAAATCAGGCAATCAGGATTAGAACTTGGGCCCATTAGATTTCATACTAGTAATTTTCTTCTTCATCTATAAAGTGGGATAAAATGTGCTTACGTTATAAGGTTGTCATAAAACTTGTTGCTGTAGAGTTGATTCCAACTCATAGCAACCCTACAGGACAGAGTAGGACTGCCCCATAGGATTTTCAAGGCTGTAATCTTTATGGGTGCAGACTGCCACATCTTTCTGTGGAGTGGTTAGTGGATTCATACTGCTAAACTTTCAGTTAGCAGCCAAGTGCTTAACCACTGCGCCATCAGGGCTCCTTAAAGTTGTCATGGGAGGGTTTGAATGAAGTAATTTATGTAGAATATTTCACACTGAACCTAGTCCATAAAGTACCCAAGATCATATTCCACTGTATTACCTCCCATAGATATTTGGGATGGCAAGTGTTTAACAGCTGGTCCTGGGACCTTCAGTTTCAGAGACACTCAGGATTTGACCTTTGGTCAACCCACCTTCCCTCAAGGACTTGTTTAAGGTTTACCTGCGTTGTATCCAAGATAAATGAGAACCTAAGGACCAAGCACCTCATCATTGAGATGGAGAAATGGGTAACCTGAGTTGATGAGAATGGACATGAGTCAGCCATGCCTGAAAGAGGGTAGAGTAGGCTTATAAGTCACTAGGTGTAAGTGGTGAAGCAACTGTGGAGTTGTCTTCCCTGAGTTGAAATTGTCCACATATACTCAGCCTACCTCTCATGACCGCACCTGTGTCCCAAATAATAATGACTGGGACATCAGAAGTTGTGATGGGAGTCGTGAGACTGCCACTGTGCTGTTGTCGTCCAAACTTGGCTTTTTCCTGTCCTATCTTAAAGCTGAATAAACTTATGGCTGGGTGAAGCCCACTTTGCCTTGTGAGTTTGATTGTCAACCTCAAGCCAAGACCACTGGTACCAGTAAGGGAGTATAGGTGTTGCGCTGGGTCACTGGGCAGCTTGGAGGTTTAGAAGAGGAGCAGAAGGGAACATGACTGAGAAAAGAAACATGACCATAGACAATAATACTGCTGTATATTTCTGTGGGGAAACCCTGGTGGCGTAGTGGTTAAGTGCTACGGCTGCTAACCAAAGGGTCGGCAGTTTGAATCCACCAGGTGCTCCTTGGAAACTCTTTGGGGCAGTTCTCCTCTGTCCTATAGGGTCACTATGAGTCGAATTGACTTTATGGCACCGGGTTTGGTTTTTGGTATATTTCATGGACCTACAGCCAAGATACATAGTTAGTCGAAAATTGAAAAAATCAAGTTGGACAGGAATATGGATAGTGTGCTATCTTATGTACAACAAAGTGAGGGGAAATATACATATATAAAAATATAAATATTATGTTTTATTCACATACATACACATGTATTACACAATTAAAGCAAAGCCTAATAAACATATTACCTATGTCAGTAAGAGGGAGAGAACAGAGAAAACAGGGCAAGGATGGACACTAGACGTTTCTGAATGTACCTTATTGTATGGTTTCAATCTTGGAATCATGCTTACATATTATGTCCTTAAAAAAATTTAATCAAAACCAATCTCTAAAAATAATGAAGAAACCCAAACAAGTGAACCTAACTGTGTATCAAGTAGGTGACAGTGACATGGGAATGTTTTTTCAAGTGGCTTTTAACAATAGTATTTGACTGTACGTACTAAGGAAAAAAAACAAGAACAAAAAACTACAAAGAAATTTTAAAATGCATTCGGTAGGCTTGCTGTTGCTGGAAGTGTTTTAATTATATTAGAATAAAGCAGATAAAATTTATTCATAAATATTTTCATGAACCAAGATATTTTCAGAGGGAAAGAGATATAAATATAAAACCAAAGGACTCAAGTACAAATGCTTTAATTTGAATTGAAATATTTAATTTAATTTGAAACCTGTCATTTGAATTGGTACAAATAGCAGGATGACTTTGGTAATGATGTTTCTTTTCCAAAATGTACATATTTCTGGACTTTCTGCTAAAATGACCTAGAAGCAATGAACACCAAGAAATAACAAACACTCCCGGTGCCCTGACTGTGGTTTGGGAAAAAAAAAAGAAATCTATTTCCCGTTAAGAGGAACTAAGGATTCGTGGAAAACTGCTGATTCCACATCTGGAGGAAGACATATGGAAGATGAATTTGGAACATCTTGTTGTGCAGAAAGCAATGAAACTATCAGAAAAAACTGAGGCGGTGTCAAAAGACATAGGGGCAAACCTGAGGGAGCTGCCATTGATCCAAATTGGGAGAACTTAAGCATAAAAAAAAAAAAAAAAAGGAAAATCAAAGAAAAACAAATACAATGAATTGAACACATTAAATAAACCATTTAAAAATCTGTGAATTTATGATGCTATTTAAAAATAAAAACTCAATGGTGCCCATATAAAAAAGGAGAAGAGACACAGACACAGGGGGATGATGGCCATACGACAGCTGTAAGCTGAGGGACTCCTGGGGCTACCAGAAGCCTGGAGAGAAGAAAGGGTCTTCCCCTAGAGGCTCAGGAAGGAATATGGTGACACCAGGAATTTGGATTTCTAGATTCCAGACTTGCAAAAAAAAAAAAAAACCAAACCTGTTGCCGTTGAGTCCATTTCGACTCATAGCAACCCTATAGAACAGAATAGAACTGCCCCATAGAGTTTCCAAGGAGTGCCTGGTGGATTTGAACTGCCGACCTTTTTGATTAGCAGTTGTAGCGCTTAACCACCATACCACCAGGGTTTCCTCCAGATTTGCGAGACAATAAATTTCTGTTGTTTAAACATAAACCAAAAAACCCATTGCCATCGAGTCAATTCCAACTCATAGACAGCCTGTAGGACACAGTAGTACTGCCTGGTAGGATTCCCAAGGCTGTAAATCTTTATGGAAGCACCCTGCCACATCTTTCTTCTGTTCAGCAGCTGGTGGGTTCAAACCACTGACCTTTTGGTTAGCAGCCAAGCACTTAACCACTCTACCATCAGGGCTCCTTTATAAATAAATAACTAAAAATTAAAAACTCAAGCATCACTTTTGGAGTGTGCTAGAATACCAACTCCTTCCCCTGAAAATTGATGAGTATAGTAAAAGACTCCAGCATTTATCCTGCCTTTCCTATAAGGATCAAATTTTAAGGCAACCAGGTAATAGGTGAGGAAGACTTCTCCTCGGTAGAAGAAGGAGAAATGGTAGGCTTTAAAAATCCCATTTTGCAATCCCTAGTGAAAAGAAACCCTGGTGGCGTAGTGGTTAAGAGTTTGGCTGCTAACCAACAGATTGGCAGTTTGAATCCACCAGGCACTCCTTGGAAACTCTATGGGACAGTTCTACTCTGTTTGATAGGGTCACTATGAGTCAGAATCGACTCGATGGCAATGGTTTTTTTTTTTTTTTTTTTAGTGACAGAAAAGATTTAGGCAACGATCATTGATGGCTCTGAGCAGAAGACAAGTTTAGGAAATCCAAGGAAAAGAAGGATGGCTGGCATGCCTGAAGCAAACAGCAGGGGGACAGTGGAGCAACATGAGGCCAGAGGGAAAAAGGACAGGTGGTGTGAATAGTGTGACCACGCATCTTGGTTTGCTGGCCAAGTCCCAGTTTGTGCCTGCTGTCATGTTGCCGGAAACCCTGGTGGCGTAGTGGTTAAGTGCTACGGCTGCTAACCAAAGCCTCGGTAGTTCGAATCTGCCAGCCGCTCCTTGGAAACTCTATGGGGCAGTTCTACTCTGTCCTATAGGGTCGCTATGAGTCGGAACCGACTTGACGGCGTTGGGTTTGTTGGTTTTGGTCCTGTTGTCATTAATGTCTTCATCACCTAGTGCTGATATAACAGAAATACCACAAGTGGATGGCTTTAACAAAGAGAAATTTATTTTCTCATAGTCTAGTAGGTTACAAGCCCAAATTCAGGGCTTCTACTCCAGGGGAAGGCTTTCTCTCTCAGTTGGCTCTGGAAGAAGGTCCTTGTCCTCAATCTTCCCCTGGTTGAAGAGCTTCTCAGGTGCAGGCTTTCTCTCTCAGTTGGCTCTGGAAGAAGGTCTTTGTCCTCAATCTTCCCCTGGTTGAAGAGCTTCTCAGGTGCAGGGGCCCCGTGTCCAAAGGAGGCACTCTGCTCCTGGTGCTGCCCTCTTGGTGGTGTGAGGTCCCCAACTCTCCTTGCTTCCCTTTCCTTTTTATCTCCTGAGAGATA
Organism: Elephas maximus indicus; assembly: GCF_024166365.1. NCBI lineage: Eukaryota > Metazoa > Chordata > Mammalia > Proboscidea > Elephantidae > Elephas > Elephas maximus. The sequence goes on along the minus strand of NC_064841.1, from coordinate 7,431,602 downwards.
AAAGGTAGTACAGACCACACCCCAGGGAAACTCTCTTTACCTTGGATCAGGCAGGTGACCTGAGTGAGGGTGGTGTTACAATCGCACCCTAATCCTCTCAACATAAAATTACAATCACAAAATGGAGGACAGCCACACAATACTGGGAATCATGGCCTAACCAAGTTGATGTACACATTTTTTGGGGGGACATAATTCAATCCATGACAACTAACAATGCCTCTTTCATTTCACAAGTGTCTCAGAGTGGAATACGAAAAATAAAATCACCCTACTTAGAGCCTGGATTTTATTCCAAGTGCCAGGGGGACCCGTGGAATGATTTTAAGCTAGAGAAAGACAAGATTCACCTTTTGAAAGAGCACTGTGTTTACGCGAATTATCAAATGATTTTTTTCATGTTCATAAAGCTAATACTGATGACAGAAACAAACAAAACCCAAACCCATTGCCTCTGAGTCAATTCTGACTCATAGTGACCCTATAAAACAGAGTAAAACTGCCCCATAGGATTTCCAAGGAGTGGCTGGTGGATTTGTACTGCTGACCTTTTGGTTAGCAGGCGAACTCTTAACCACTGCGCCACCAGGGCTCCAATACTGATGACAGATGCTCTTAATTTAATGGGCAAACTGAGGTGATTTCCCAGGTCTCCACACCAAAACTTTTCTCATGGCCACATAACCACACAAGTCCCATGGACTGGGTACAAATACACCTTTTTCTACTATTATCTATCTCAAAGACAATGGAAAACATACAGAAATATATAATATAGTAAAACCTGTGAAAACTAGAATCTATGTAAGGAGAAAACCTGTCAGAGAAGGAAAACTCAAATAATTTCTACTAATAGAGAGAGAGAGGAGTGGTAAGACTGCCCCCTTTCAAAGGCGGAAAGCATGTGAGACTTGGGAAAACAAGGTGGTCCCGTCAAATTCTGGGTCTCACTGTATTTGTAAACTTCGTTTTACTAAAGGTTTCCTCTTATTCTCTTATATCTGTGGAATTAAATCAACAACCTCTTCATCTCCAGGGAACACATCAGGTGTGCTCTTTAGATAACACGATGACACACTGCTAAGAGCATTAGATTAGGAGATCCAACAACACCTGTGGCCGTTGAATCAATTCTGACTCATAGCGACCCTACGGGACAGAGTAGAACTTCCCATAGGGTTTCCAAGGCGCAGCTGGTGGATTCAAACTGCCACCTTTTGGTTAGCAGCTAAGCAGTCACCTTGAATTCTACCTGTTTGAGTGGAACAGTTTTATCAAAACATTTTAGGGCTCAGTTTTATCAACTGGAGAGTGCAGAGGGTGTTCTTTTCATCTCTGCCATTCACCAGATCCAAAACCCAAAACCAAACCCTTTGCTGTCTAGTTGATTCCAACTCATAGTGACAAGATAGGACTGTCTATAATGCCTTGTGGAAACCCTGGTGGTGTAGTGGGTAAGATCTACTACGGCTGCTAACCAAAAGGTCGGCAGTTTGAATCTACCAGGTGCTCCTTGAAAACCCTATGGGGCAGTTCTACTCTGTCCTATAGGGTCGCTATGAGAAGGAATCGACTCGATGGCAACAGGTTTTGTTTTTTTTATAATGCCTTGTGGATAAGAGCCAAAATAATGAGAGAGAAAGAGAGAGAAAAGAAGAGGAGAAAGCAGGCTAAGAGGGAGTGGGAGGAAGAAGAAAAAGGGAGAAAGAGGAGCAGGAAGCTGAGGGGAGGGAACAGAAGGAGAGAGATCACAGCAGGGAGAGAGGAGAGGAGGAGGGAAGAAGCAGGAGAAGGGAGGAGAGGAGAACAGAGGAGAGGGAGGGAAGGGAAAGCCTAGGACATCAGGTGTTGATATCAGTCAGGGTTTTTAGTTGGAGGGAATGGAAATCAATTTGGTTTATTGAAGCAGAAATATAATTTTTCCCAAAGTGGGCCATATAGCCAGGCTTGGAGGGCGCAGCCAGAGACAGACAGCTAAATTTGCACTGCCTAAAACCAGGCCAAGCAGAACTAGTTGGACACCAGTGTCACTTCTTGTACACACAGACCCCGAGGCTTGTACACGGGTACCCATTCTGCCGCAGACTTACTGGCCTTTATCCTAGCCTGGTGGGCATGTCTTTGCATCATCAGTTGCCAAGTCAACATTCAGAAAGAAAGCACCTGATTGGCAGAGTCTAAGATACAAGCCTATGCCCTTGCTTCTCGGGACACCAAGGAAGCAATTTTTCGGAGGAAGCCTCTGTCTTCCACCACTAGTGATAAGATAGGGAATTCCCCAGACGTAAGAGGGGGATTCAGATGCTGGGCAACCGAAAAAGAAGGACACATGTTCATTACAAGAAAAATATATTCTATTTAGTGATTATCTAAGGTCTCTGGTGGCGCAAGAGTTAAGCACTCGACTGCTAACTGAAAGGTTGGTGGTTTGAATCCACTTAGCAGCTCCATGGGTGAAGGACCTGGAGATCTGCTTCGGTAAAGATTACGGCCAAGAAAACCTTATGGGGCAGTTTTACTCTGTCACATGGGGTCACTACGAATTGAAAATCTACTCGATGGCACCTAATAACAACAACAGATGGCGCAAATGGCTTGTGCTTGACCGCTAACCTAAAGGTCGGCAGTTCAATACCCATCCAGCAGTACAGCAGAAGAAAAGACCTGGCGATCTGCTTCCGTAAAAATGACAGCCAAGAAGACCCTTTGGAGCAGTTCCACTCTGTAACTCATGGGGTCACCACGAATTGGAATAAACTCGATGGCAGCTAACAATAACAACAACAAAGTGATAGCCTTGTGAAAGCAATGTCGTGGTATAAAATACAGTCACTTGGTAATCTTGGGTTAGGTGACTCAAGTAACATGTGCTTTAGTTCTGATCATATCAAGGGGTTGTTTAGTCCGGTGTCAGGGGAGAGTGTAGAGGTCAACGATCTCTCTCCTCTTTTCCACAGCCAGATGACAGAAGCCAAAGCAGCTTTCACCGGCAAGCCCTTCGCCATCACCTTGGTGATGAATGCTTCATGGTTCTCTGATGTCCGCTGAAATTTGACTTTAAGTTTCTTGTGCTCAGAGAGAAACAGGAAGCCCACTTCCTTATCAGCTGAAGCAGAGTGAGTCCCTGGCCCACGGCCCCACCCCAGAGAGGGGACTTTGCACTGCCCAAATAGGCTGCGGAGCTCATTTGTGCCATCATCAAATCGTTTACAGCTACACAGCTGGCAGACCAGACCCACTTCCTTGATCTCCTCCATCCTGAGTTCATTTTAGCCAAGCCAAGAGCTGGGGGGAGAATAACCATAACAACCACAAAATGAACAGAACCAGAGCAACTATCTGACGTTCTGGCACGGCAATTTAGTCACTGGATCCCTGCTGCTCAGAATAACTTCTCCGGACCGAAAACTCAACCTTTTTTTTAACATAATTTATAATCATGGAAACCACACAGATCTCTGAGACCAGGGAGCCACAGAGAGACCACATCCTTTGTTTTCATGTCTCAACTCCAAGTATCTTAAGCACATATCGTGCCTGGCTCCAAGACTTACAAGTCATCCGTCCTGAGTGGCTGGGTTGTGCAAGAACATTTCACTGGCATGATGCCTCCTGCTCCGTCCATACCAATGGCTGGACTGGTTTCTGATAAGCTCAATCATCGTCCTGTCTGTCTGTCATGGAAGTGGGTCTATCTCTCAGCTGGTAGAGGACGATCTACGTGTGCTGTGTTCCAGGCTCACCTGTGGACTGAGCTGGTTCTTTCACTCGGACACGTGGGAGCAACGTCATGGGAGGGACAGAACTGACTAGCTAACATTAAGTGCCTTATGTCATACCTGTCTGCCCTTCCTTCCCAACAACAGATGGGGCAGCATCCTTGAACTGCCCTTTCCTGTCTCCAGCATAGATGTTCTCACTCAGAAGGAATACCCGCCTCTTGCTTAGAACAGAGCTGAGTGTGGTTTCCTGACAACCTGACCGGCTCTCTGGACATGCACGTAAAACAGCGCGGTGGGTCAGCCTCTGTCGTCTGTCTCTTCCTTTCTAAAGCCAGGAACAAACCCAGTGCCATCGAGCCGATTCCGACTCATAGTGATCCTAAAGAGCAGCTGTATATTTCAAGGATATCTTAAAGACTTATCAAAGGCCTAATACTTGCCCAATTACTGGTTTGGTGTATTTCTTTGTTAGATTTGGTTTGTTTTCCGCAAGATCAGCTTATACGATTAAGAATTCACTTTGAACCTTGGAGACTATTCCTTAAAGGGAATGAGCAATAGGTCTTTTCTATAGAAAGAGTTCACTCTGGAGTTGCCTGAAGAGCAGTTATGGCTGTAGGTTAAGAGACTGAAACTTCGAGATGAATTTTCATCTAAAAACTCTTCCAAATGTGAAGCATTGGGTTAAATTTAAAGATAGATCAAAAAAAGAAAATCTTTGGATTTTTTTTTCTTTCTTTCCTGTTTTTTGTTCATCTTGTTTCTTGATTTGAAGTTTCAAAAAAATTGCTATTTGTTTGAAAATCTAGAGAAGCCATGTATCCGGCTAAAGGAGAAGAAAAAAATAATGCTGGAAAATGTGGGTACTATTAGTTTACTCTCGGGAGCTTGCTGTGTTACTTAAGATAAATAAGTGAAATCTGAATTCTTACCATTTTCTTCTGGGCAAATGTGGGCTATGGCATAAAGGAGTGAATTAGAGGGAAAGAGGAGAGGGGGAGGGGGAGGAGGGGAGGGGGAAGAGGGGAAGGGGGAGGGGGGAGGAGGGGGAGAGAGAGTAAGAAAAGTTGGCAGAGGTTCCAAAATTGTAATTTGTACAATATTCTATTTCAGAGATGTCATCCTCCTTGGAAAGCCACGTGGGACCAAAGGGGTTGCCTAAAGGGCAGGAAGAGTTCATTGTGCACCTTGGACCAAGCTAAGCCTTAAGGAAGTAAGGTTTCCTCTTTGATCTGTTTCATTTCTCTCTGCTCTAACACAGCTGAGGTAATTAGGTGGGGTCTGGAGGAATTTCTCCCTTGAAAGAAAAAAAAAAAATGGAAGTCCAGGAGGGCTTGGAGCAATCTCTCTGGAATCTAGGCCTCCTGCTAAGGGAAATCTTGAGTTACCCAGGATGTCTCGCCCACCTATTGAGGGTAGGAGGCCAGGAGTGGATTTGTGCCTAAAGCTCAAACTGTGTATATTTGCCTGGAGTATTGTATACACTGGAAACCCAGAGCACAGGGTGGCCTCGGAAGTGGGGTACACTCTGTCAGTTACAAGGCAGGCTCCCTAACCAATCCAGGTGAAGGTCAACTGCAGGGGGGGCGTCCCCTGAGACAATCCCTTAGGTGGATTGTAAACTGACCAATAATCCTTATCCACTTAAGTGGATATCAGACTAGTCATTTTAAGAGACTCACAAACCCAGGAGCAGAGAGACCACTTAAGAGAAACTCATTACGCCGTGCTCGCCCAGTGGGTTCTGGGCCTGAGCCATGTCTTTAACAGGCGACTGTCCTGTCTGCCAATCTGCGTGGTCCTCTTCCTTAAATGTGGCTCTTCTGTCTTCCAGGAATGCCGGTAGCAACTATTACCAGCGTAGACAAATTTTTTGTTCCAGTGGAGAAACACTAAGGAACTCCTTCACCCAGTGATCTGGAGTGTAAGTTCCTACACAGAACAGACACACAAAGCCAAAATAGGGCACGTCTGTCCCGAGGCCACACATACCCAGAACAGACACACAAAGCCAAAATAGGGCACGTCCGGCCTGAGGCCGTGACAGAGACATTGAACGCTGAAAAACAACCGCAAGCTCTAAGTCAGAGAATCACAAACCCTTGGGAGCGCTTTAAACGCTGCTCTAACTTTAGAGAAGTTAAGCGATTATTTTGGAATTGGAAGGGTTTACCTAAACATCTGGGTTTCCAACTTCTAATTAAAAATCCGAAGATGGGGCAATGCGTTGACACGTCGCCTTTCAACAGCGATAGCCTGGGTGGAGAAGCAGCTGCCCCCACGAGATGGGGCGTGAGCTTTCTAGGACACCGGAAATGTCATCGCTCCGTTCGCCTCCCTCACACTGGGGCTGAGTAACAGTACCAATTGTTATCAGACCTGCACAGCCAGGTGTTGTTTTGCTTTTTTTTTTTTTTTTTAGCATTGGAAATATTTCTCTGCTGCTGGTATCTGTACCAATAGCGGAACACCAAATACCATGCCATGCCAATGCAACTGTATCAAGAGAAATAGGAGGCTGTGTTTCTTCAGGGAAACAAAAACTATTTCTGCATTTTTAATAGGCAAACCCTCAGCTTGCTTCACTCATGTTTCTGTCTGATCCCTGTAGGCGTCCAAGTTTTTTCGAATCCTGGGGCGAGGTGTGTCATAGGTTGTATTTTATCCTGAAATGCCCAGAGCGCCTTGGACTGACCACCATGCGATAAGTTGTCTGAGTGGTGTAGAATGTCATCAGAGGCAGGGGCAGGCCTTACCCAGTACTCAGGGACTTTGAAAGGGTTTTGGGTTTCTTCATGTTACTCTTCGTCTCTTTTAGCCCAAATTACAGAAACGCACATTACGTTTTAATGGATTTAGGGCTTACAAGTCCAAATAACACAGGCTTCAAACAGTGAAGTCTTTGACTCATTCTTCGGAAGTAAATTTAAATTTTGTTGAGTTAACAACTTTCTATTTCTGCCCTTAGCATTTGCATGGGGCACTAGACTTAAGAGGTAAGAAGATGGATTAACAACACAGGGCCTTCTATTTCCACATCAGCAAAGATTTGAGGTTAGTTGCTGTTCTGGGAGCCAGTGTGGTCAAATGACTTCCTTTCTCTAAAATTTTTCGAAAAACCTCCCCAAAGTGTGGGATGAGATGCTATTTCAGTTGTTAAGACAGGATTTTTTAAAAATAAAAATAGCAGTTATTCTCTTGTCTTGACATCATCCAAAAGTTTTAAATATATTTTTTCACAATGGTGGAATGACGATAGTACGTTAGCTATCATTTTGTACCCTGAAGTAGAAATATATCCCATGCAATCTTCTCCATTATATATCAGAAAAGAGTTTTCAAGTAAGATTTATGCTGACTCCACCCACCGGACAGTTAGACTTGGATATCTGCTTTCTAATTGCTTAGAATTGTAGCGACTTAGCATATTAACCAGGAGTTGACAATACAGTTTTACAGTAGAGGATGTGTGACCTGCAAGGTGAGTTTTCATTTCCTGAAGGAGGTGGGGTCTGCATGTAAATGTGAGGCTGGTTGGGTGTAGTGCTTCTGGCACTCTTTATTCTCAAACAGTGCAATTTGCATTATTGCTTTTCATCTCGGAAATGCATATACTTGCAAAGAGCTCTGGTTATGTGGTGAATTGTATGTACAGTGCATCTTTTCTCTCATGGCCATCAGCCAGACCAGTAGAGTGAACACTGTCCCGTTTTTCCTGAAGGCTCCATGGAGCTTCCATCCCCATCCACCTGGGCATGCTTTCCTACCTCCTTTGTAACTTGCCTGTGCTCTCATTTTCTTTTCTTTTTTTTTTTTTTGATTTGAATAGTTTTTGTTTTTTTTTAATATTTTTTTTCTTTTTATGTCTCAAGTTAATTTCTCATTCAAAAATTTATACACATATTGTTTTGTGACATAGGTTACAATCCCCACAATGTGACCATCCTGTCCCCCTTTTCACCCCAGGTTCCCTGTGTCCATTCGACCAGTTCCTGTCCTTTTCTGCCTTCTCATCCTGCTTTTGAACAGGAGCTGCCCATTTGGTCTAGTATACCTGATCAAACTAAGAAGCACACTCCTCACGTTATTATTTTTTGTTTTATAGTCCTGTCTAATCTTGGTCTGAAGCGTAGCCTTCGGGAATGGTTTCAGTTCTGGGTTAACACAATGTCTGGGGGCCATAGTTTTGGGGGTTCCTCCAGTCTCTCTTAGTCTATTAAGTCTGGTCTTTTTATATGAATTTGAATTCTGTTTTACGTTTTTTTCTCCTGCCCTGCCTAGGACCCTCTGCTCTGTTCCCTATCAGAGTGGTGATTGGTGGTAGCCGGGCACCATCTAGTTCTCCTAATTTCAGGCTGGTGGAGTCTCTGGTTCATTTGGTCCTTTAGTCCTTTGGGCTAGTATTTTCCTTGTGTCTTTGGTTTTCTTCATTCTCCTTTGCTCCAAGTAGGATGGTACCAATAGATGTGTCTTAGATGGCCACTCACAAGCTTTTAAGAACCCACCGGTGAATAGTTTGGAAGCCTAATTGCTGATACAGGCATAAACAGTAGGGCTATAAAACCAAAAAGCGAAGCCCCTTGTGGTTGAGTCACTTCTGACTCATGGTGACCCTGTGTGTGAGGAGTAAAACTGTCCCATAGGGTTTTCTTGGCTGAAATCTGTATAGAAGCAGATTGCCAGGCCTTCCTTCCATAGCACTTGCTGGGTGGGTTTGAACTGCCCTCCTTTTAGGTCAGTAGTAGTGCAAACTCTTTGCACCACCTAGGGACCTCGGTAGTGCTATAAAAACAAGAAAAACCAAACCCAGTGTGGCTGAGTCGATTCCGACTCATAGCGACCCTATAGTACAGAGTAGAACTGCCCCACAGAGTTTCCAAGGAGCGCCTGGCAGACTCCAGCTGCTGACCCTGTGGTTAGCAGTTGTAGCACTTAACCACTACGCCACCAGCGTTTCCCGTAGTGCTATAGGTGTGACAAAAGTACCAAGAGAGAATTATACTGCATACTGAAACCCAGGTTTATACAAAAGCCCAGCACCAGTAGGAATTTGATCCATTAGGAATTTGGTGCAAGACTGCTAAGTCAGGAAGTAAGGTCATGCAGCCCATGTACAGCACTCAGCTACTGAGAGAATTGGGACTGGAGCACAGCCCACACTTTGCTCACCGTGTCTTTTGTCCTGGAATGGTTGCTTCCATTGGGCGGAAGAGAAGCCTTTTTTCTTTGCATAAAGGTGCTTCTGATGTCTGGTCACATCTTGGGAAGGACTGCATATGCCCAGAGGTCCCACTTTAAAAAAAAAATTCTTCTCCCCAGAAAGAACTCCTCTTTCTAATTTCACAAACGTACCCTATAGGGTAACAAACAAAAACCAAACCAGTTGCCATCAAGTTGATTCTGACTCATGGCGACCCCATATGTGTCAGAGTAGAACTGTGCTCCACAGGGTTTTTAATGGCTGATCGCTCAGAAAGTAGATGGCCAGGTCTTTCTTCCATGGCATCTCTAGGTGGACTCCAACTGCAGATCATTCAGTTAGCAGCCGGACGCTTTAACCGTTTGCTTATCCAGGGACTCTTCTAGAGAGTAGAGTGGCCCTAATTGTTGGAATTCCTTAAACATCATCTAGGACAACATAAGACACTACCTAGGAGAATGTGGCTGGCAGAAAAAGCAAGTCTGAAAACAGGATTGCTTCAGGAAACGTTTAGAAAAACCTAGTGACTTGAAAACACAGACTGTTTGGAACATGTCTCCATAGCGACTGGGCTCACAGGGAGCACTGAGTCAGTGACCTTTTCTATGCTGTGCTTTGGAACCCCTTCTGCCTCGTCTTTGCCCTTCCTTGTCCCCTCACCTCTGTCAGCACTCCAGCTCCCATAATAAGGGATAGGTGTAATTGGGGCAGTTTCCTGGAGAAATCACCCAGCATTATATTCTGAAGGATAAAAGGATTGCAGGTTGGGTCCTGTGAATTAAGCACTCTCTGCTACTAATAGGTAATTTTAAAAGTAAGTGCGGCTGTTTATGACTGAAATTGTTGCACAAAACATCCTCTGATAAATGCGAAAAGGAAATGAAAAAATGCTCGCCTCTGCCTATCTAATTTTTGGTTCTCCAGTGTCAGTCAAAGTCCTGGAGTTCAGAACCAGGGTTTGCCTCTGCCTTAGAAAGTGTGTGTGTGTCCTGTGTGTTCTTGTGTGGGCCTGTGACTCAGCTTTCACATGTTGGTGGTGTTGTTGCTGCTGGGTCGGTTCCAACTCATAGCGACCCTGTGTACGACAGAAGGAAACACTGCCCCATCCTGTGTCATCCTCACAATCGTTGTCATACTTGAGCCTATTGTTGCGGCCACTGCGTCAATCCATCTTGCTGAGGGTCTTCCTCTTTTTTGCTGACCCTCTACTTTACCAAGTATGATGTCCTCCTTTAGGGACTGGACCCTCCTGATAACATGTCCAAAGTAAGTGAGATGGTCTCACCATTAGTGCTTCTAAGGAGCATTCCGGTTTTACTTCTTCCTAGACAGATTTGTTCATTCTTTTGGCAGTCCATGGTATATTCACTATTCTTCGCCAGCACCATAATTCAAAGACATCAGTTCTCCTTTCATGTACATACCCTTAATGGCTGGAAATTTTCTGTATGAGCCAAATGTATCTGCAGGGTGCTCTAGAAACTAGAATTAGGCGGGAAGGGATTACAGAAGGTTGGAAATGAAAGCAGGCCTGGGCTTTCTGGGGACACTCACCCAGCTTCTGGTTATCTGTGCCAGATGCTAGTGAGGGCTGTTTGCCCTTCCTGTGTGCTTCCTGGAGTACAAAAATACAGCCAAAAATCAAGGGAAGTTTTCTTCCGAATTGTACAAGTGCTTCTTTGAGGGCTGTTGTAATAGTTAAAGCAATCCAAATCCTAAGACTGGGCTGGGAGCAGAAAAGTGCTTCCCTGGAACAGTGTGTTCAGAAATGTGTTTTTAATTCTAAGACTGACCACCTGCATCTTTTTAGGCTGTCCTGGGGAGGCTGAGCAGGAAGTGGTGGGTTTGGGAGGAAGAAGGCTGGGAGAAGACGACAGGAAAGACACAGACTTCGTAGTATCGCTATATTTATAACCTGAAGAAAGACAGGGACTAAAGATTGACAGGAATTTTTGTCTGTGTGTATGTGTGTGTCCACGCGCCATGCGAAGCCAGGTGTGAATGTGGTGGGGGTTTCAAGGCAGGCAATTGAAAACATAGCTGGTTGTAAAGAATATTTGAGGCCAAATGGGGAAATCTGAATATGGATTGGGAATGCTTCTTAAGTATGTTAAAAGTGATAATTATTTTAAAAATGGTGGAAGAATCTCTTTTTTAAAGAAGAATATTGTTTTTTTTTTTCTTTTTAATTTAGGGATATTTAGGAGTAGAATGTCCTGATAATTGTAATCTTCTTTAAAATACTTGACCATAAAAATAGTAATTGAAATAGAAGTCAGGATAGAAAAGAAGGTGTTTCATAAAATAAGTGTTAATCATTATAATGTGGGTAACTGTAACATCATTAAATTGTATAAAATATACAGAAATATACACCATAATGAAATATTAACATTTTTAGTAAAATAAATTGTATTTCGAACAGAAGAAATTACAGTAAGAAACAGAGAGCTGGTAAAGTGGTTGCCAGAATAAAAGATATTTAAGGAGAGAGTTGGTGTCTGCATATCTTTGCAGTCTCTACTTGCACAAGGTGTACTCATAAAATGGCGAATGCCCACAAACAAATGGGTGAAGCTGCGAAATTCTTGCTCCAAATTCCAACTTCTTTGTCCTCTTTAACCATATCTAAGAGGATCTTTCCTACGTCATTTTCCATCTTCTTTCATTATGTCGCCTGTCGGTGAAGTTTCTAAGCTGAACCCAAAGGGAAAATCTTCCTGGTGGTGTTGTGTGGTAGAAATGCAGGCCAGGATTCCATGGGCGCCAACACTGGCCGGTGAGGGATCTTCTCTGTTTCTTCTCCTTATGCACGTCTGGAAAGCATATACCATGCCTGAATGATGCAGCTTGCTAATAATAGTTGTTCTAAACCTCTTATTTTGATTAAATTCAGTGTGTAATGCTTTTCACTTGAAGAAAAATAAATAGGATAAAGGCCTGGCTTTGACTATCTCTAGCATTCAGCCACACTGCAAATAGTTTAGTCTTTTTGGTATCCAATCGTTCTTTCCACAAATATTTACTGAGCACATAGTAAGTGTACAAGCCCTCTACCAGGTTTTAGAGGAAAAATAGGAGTAGTAGCAGACATGGCTATTGCTCTCATGGGACATAAAGTCTGTTATGTGATTTTGCTGCCAAAATCAAGATATAATTTGTAACATTTATTTCTCACCCTTCACCTCACCACCATGTTTTTGGTTAAGTAGGACCTCATATTTTTTAAAAATTGGAAATGTTTCTACTGATGTCAATTCTTTTTCCCACCCCAGTTTCTGGCTGGTGGTCGGAGTGGAGAAGCCAAAATATCACAAGATGAGCTGCCGCGCTGTGTTTCTTGGCCCTGCCAGACATGGAGGTTCTGAGAGCCTCCCAAAGAAGCTGGTCTTTTGTAAGCCTTCCCAATCTGGCTTTATGTGGAAGCTGTGGAGACTGAGGGACTCATTGTTCTATCCCAGATGAGCCTAAAGCTCTAGAGTCCTGCTTTAAGAATATATCAGAAGAGAGAAGATCAACAGCAGAATCTTACTTTTCTTTGCCATTATTTAATTTTCAGAAAGTATAAACTTCCGAGAACCGTAACTCTTACCCTACTTTTCCAGGTAAAGGCATGATGCATTTAAAAATTTAGAACTTTGAAATTCACTTGATACATCTTTGCTCTCAATACTCCAGCCTCATTTATGATGACCACCCTCTCTGGTCCTTCTTAGTGGGGATCAGCTTCATATGATTCCCCAAGGCAGGCTTGGTGGTTGATACCTGAAGGATCTGCAGCACAGTTGCTGCTATAATCTGCCTGATGGAACCAGAGAGCCACGTTTTCCTCTGATACTTCCCATATGATTTTCTACAGGCACAGTGTATACATGATACTCTGTGAGATGCTGAAGGCCTTCAGGTATGGGCAGGTCGCATGTCTGTCCTCGAAGAATGTACAGTCTCATAATTTTGCTTGTGGTAACATGAGTATACATTCTGTTCTACATGCTGTGCGGGTAACTGGACTATATTTGCCATCACATATAATGATATTGGAAACCCTGGTGGCATAGTGGTTAAGTGCTACAGCTGCGAACCAAAGGGTTGGCAGTTCGAATCCGCCAGGCGCTCCTTGGAAACTCTATGGGGCGGTTCTACTCTGTCCTATAGGGTTGCTATGAGTCGGAATCGACTCGACAGCCCTGGGTTTTTTATAATGATATTACAGCTTTAAGACTTTAGGCTGAAAGTTAATCAACCATCAATTAGACTGTTTATACACAGCTACTATGGCTTATGGAAACCCTGGAGGAGTAGTGGTTAAGTGCTACGGTTGCTAGCCAAAAGGTGGGCAGTTCGAATCCACCAGCTGCTCTTTGGAAACCCTATGGGGCAGTTCTACTCTGTCCTGTAGGGTCACTATGAGTCAGAATCCACTCAGTGGCAACGGGTTTGGTTTGGTTGGTTTTGACTATGAATTACATAGGATGTCGATTCTAAAATAAATGTGAATAAAGTATATAAAAAAAACTATACAGAATAGTTTTTATCCAAAATGGCTACGAAAAGGAAATTTTGTAATTTTGCTTCTAAGGCAATTCTGTAATTTTTCTTCTCTCTACGAAAATTAACCTATTTGATTGTAATTGTACTTTCATTGTCTTTTAAGTGTAATCATCCTACATTTAAAGATAATTTCATTATGCTTCTCCAGTGACTGATGCGATCAAAGAGATAGGTATCTTGATGCTTTAAAAAAGCTGGAATAGTTGTCACGTGCATGAAATCGGTATAATATGTTGGTGATTAGTACCCATGCTTTACATAAACCTGACAGTAAGGAAAAGGATGTTGTTGTTGTTGCTAGTTGCATGAGGACCCCATGTGTGCAGAGTAGAACCTCTCTGTAGGCTTGTCTGAGATCTTTTGGAAGCAGATAGCCAGACCTGTCTTCCGAGGTACCTTTGGGTGGGCCAGAAATTTGGGGGAGTCCCTGGATAGTGCAAACAGTTAAGCACTGGACTACTAGCTGAGAGAAAAAAGATAGACTTGATAAATTAGTTTTAAAAATTAAACTCAACCTGTAATGTGTTGATCAGTGTTTAATACACTTGATAGCAGATAATTTTTCATTTTGGATGGGTATTCCACATGTTTCTTTGGAAACTGGCATTTCACTATTTATTGACTCCAAAATTATCTCTAGAAGTTGAAATTTGGAGGTATGAATGAGGTTATAAAAGATGAACTCTGTATATTTTAAATGCTAAAGAAACAATTTTTCTTCTTCCCTTTCAGCATAAAAATCTATTTTTAACCAAGTTAAAACTTTTATAGTAAACTTTTTCCCAATAAAGTTCTTCATTGTTTTAAAGAATGTTCTAAAATTACAAAGGCCCTATCACCAACGGATGGCATGTAGTATTTTCCCTTGAAAATTATTTCATTGTTAGGTCCCTGGAGAAAAATACATATTTTAGCCCCCTGTAAAATGAATACATCAAGGGTACTTAATTAAAGGAAGTGTAGTTTGAGTTTCTGAATGCTTCGACAGTAGAAATATCCAATAGGGATTGATTAAACAAATTCTGGCACTTCCATGTAGTGGAACACAATGCAGCCATGAAAATGATGCTAAATAATGATGCTTATCTTTATTAGGAGATCTTAGTTACGTTCAATTTTTCTAATGCATTCATGTCAATGTGGTATTGTTTACTGATTCTCTAAGAAAAGTTTCTCACAATGCTGAGTTTACAGAGGCCTTTGGAAATTCTAGCAAATGTAGCATGTGGGGAGGAGAGGGGAACTCCCTTTACTACGTAGGTGGTAAAGTGACTCCGTTGAGAAATTTTACTCAAGAGTGCCGATTTCAAGAGTTTTACTTTCTACCCTGAGTTTAGTTTTCTAGAGAAATGCAATACTAATATGTTGCTACTATTCTGTTACCAATACCTCTAATTACACCTATTTCAAATACTGACCAAAGAACATTACATCAGCCAGTTCTATGTAGGCAAGGAGAAATTTTTTTTCCTCAAGTCACATTTTATATACCATCATTCCTGTTTTATCTTAATTCTTCCTTTTCCAACCCCTGTTTTATATGCCCAGTCAATGTTTTTAAAGCTCACTTGCCTTTAGAAGAGAATATCAAGGGATTGAAACTTTCAATTTCTTTCAGTTTTAATTTTTCTTCTTCTCCTCCTTCTTCGTGTCCTCCTTCTTCTCTTTCTCCTCCTCCTCTCCTTCTCCTTCTCCTTCAGGTTCTCTTTTTCCTCCTTCTCTTCCTCCTCACGTCCTCCTTCTCCTCCTCCTTCATGTCCCTCTTCACATCCTCCTTCTCCTCTTTTACCTCTTCCTTCCTCTTCCTCTTCCTCTAACGAAGGACAGCTAAAAGTGGAGACTGAGAGAGATGGGTTGTGAAGGAAGATGGAGGTACAGCTGAAAGGAAGAAAAAGGAAACAAAGATGTCTTATATCAAGAGTAAGGAAAAAAACTGCTAACCTTTTGTTTGGGGGTTTCATTGGGCTTCCTTGCAATGCTAGACCATTCTTAATAATATTTTAAGTAAAATGACATTTGGAAAAGTTAAGGATTCACAGCTGAAACTGAAACTTTTCTTTCTTAAGTCAATTAGGTGGCTGAGAACTAGCTATTATACTCAGATAACTCAGCCAGAAGAGAGACAGTACACTAATATTGTGTTGAGGAAGACTAAGGATTTGATTTCACTTTGCATGAGGTTTACACTTCTACATTATGGCTCGGGTGAGCAGAAATGTAATGCTCTTTGGTTTCCCCAGAACTGGACCCAACTTGCTCAAATCCTTATTTCTGCTCTGTAATGACAACCAGTCTTCACACTTGCAGGAAACTCGGTCTCTCCTAGCTTAAAACAGTCTCTTCCAGGTAATTGTTCAGTCAATTCAGAGTTTAACATAGATGGTTAAGGTTCAACCTTCCACTCAGAGCTGTTTCCTTCTCAAGGGCTGACTCTTTCTTCTCCCCAGGGTTGTTGTTGTTAGCTGCCATTGAACCAGCTCCCCGACTCCATAAGACCCCAAACGCAATGAAAAGAAATGCTGTCCAGTCCTGTGCCATCACCACGATCAGTTGTAGATTGTACGGTTGTGATCCACAGGGCTTTCGTTGGCTGATTTTTTTTTTTTTTGGGGAAGTAGACCTTCAGGCCTTTCTTCTTAGTCCATCTTAGCTTGGAAGCTTTGCTGAAACCTGTTTGGTATCACAGCAACACTCAGGCCTCCACTGACAGCAAGCGGTAGCTGCACATGAGCCATGTTGGTCAGGAATCAAACAAGGTCTCCCATACGAAAGGTGAGAACTCTACCACTGTAATAAAACCTTCCCACCACCAAGGCAGAGGGAAGGAGCATCTCTACCTGGTCCTCTCTGGCCTCTGCTCAGGAGTTATACTCTTCTGTAGCTCCATATTTTGGCCTTTTCTCCTAGGACATCTGCTACTTCCTTAGGTCATTCTCTTCTTCCTCTAGATCCAGTGGAGGGAAGATGCAAAGCAACATGGATAATTTGGAGAAAAGAAAAAAAAAAACCTGACATAAAATTTCCAAATTTTATCTTGCCATAACTTATTTTCGTTTAGTTATTCCTTTCTGCAAATAAGTGTTTTACAGAGAGATGGCTCCTCTGTTGAGGGGATGATAGAAATATGACCTTATTATTTTCTCCTTTAAATACCACCCAACACATAAATGCCACTATTTCCTTCTATAAATAATAACAAGGGCACATTTTATTTCCTAATCGAAAAGTTCTGTAAGGTCTCCAAAAGCTGTTTATAATTTACATTCCTCATTTCATAAAAATGCATATGAAAATGCATAAGAAGCCCATTAGTTTATGCTCTAAATAATATTTATTAAGGCTTTACTATATCTCCAGTTGCTAGAGGAAATTGTGGTAAATTAGAACCTGCCCTTGTGGAGTTTACAGAATATTGGCAAGAAACAGTTGTTTGAAGAGCTATTATAATAAAATATGATGACTGTTATGACAGGGGAAATATATGGGATGAGAGAGTTTTTGGAAGGGGAGTGAGATTCAGTTGGAAACTGAAAGAACATTAAGGACAGAAAGAGAGAACAGCATGTGAGAGACCTTTAGACTAGAAAGACCGTACTCTAAAAGAAACCAGCTGAGCTTATCACAGCTAAGGAGTATTCATGGCCCAAAATAAGGGTAGAGAAAAGCCCCCACTGAGCTTTAAGGGACGTTCTTAGGATTTGGGGATTTATCTCAAGGACCACAGGAAGCCATTTGTTGGTTTTAAGTAAATATTTATTAAAATGATCAGTCTAGCTGGGAAATATATTAGCGTGTACGGGACCCTGAGTGGATATGGGAAATCAGCAATTCAGATGTCAGCTGCTGGCTGAGGCTGGAAAAAAAAAAAAAAGACAGATTTGGGAGACATTAAAAAAGTCAGCTCGACAAGGCCTGGTGATGGATTAGATATGGGGGTGATGAAAAGGGAAGAGTCAATGATGATTCCTCATTTAACCCTCAGGTGTAGACATTTAAGGGGATATGGGACACACAAAAAAGGGGAGCAGGTCCGGAGTGAGAGAGGAGGAGTTTAATTCAGGATATATTTAGTATGAAGAGTCTATAGGGCACCTATCTGGTAATTTCCAGGAGACAATGGACTATACAGAACTGTTGTATGTTGCCATGAAGTTGGCTCCAACGAATGGCGCCCCCATGTGTAACAGAAGAAAATGTCGCCCAGTTCTGCGCCATCTTCATGTTTGAGTCCATTGTTATGGCCATTGCATCACTCCATCTCACTGAGGATTTCCCTCACCCTCACTGGACCTCAACTGCACCAAATGTGATGTCCTTCTTCAGTGATCGGTCCCTCCTGATGACACATCCGAAGTAAGTGATTTGAAGTCTTGGGCAGTATTCTACGCGATGAAAAGGTCTGAGTTGGAAGTGCCTACTGCCACCATCTAAATACACTCAGAAAGAGAAGGGCTGACGTGGGCCAGATTCGTAGAGGCCATTTCTCTGAGGATAGCCAGAGAAAAACCTGGATAAACATCGGGTTTGTCTTTCTGTTTGGCTTCCTGGCTTGAGCAATCGTGGGGCCTGTGAAGGCACTGCTTTAGCCCCAGTTGTGCTATCATTGCTCAAACACGGTGCCAAGAGTATCTGCCAGTCAGCTTCAGAGCTGGCGGCTACTGAAGCATCGGCCCCAGCTGAGATGTCTATCGAGCCCTGTTCTTTCATGGATCTGATGGCAGTCCTTCTGGCACTGCTGGGGGCTTTTATTTCAGCATAATTATTAGCAAGTCAACTAAAATTTTAAGTGGGCTGTGCTGTCCACAAATAGAAATGAGGCTTGTTGCTGGGTGGGCTTCTTACTGATAGTTCAGCCACGTAGAGTAACTCCTGAAACAACGTTGGTATAAATACAGTAAAAAAAAAATGCGTCCCTCAGTACAGACAGTTCAGAACTGCCTTGGCTATATCATGATAGATACAGCATAGGATTGGTTCTAAATAGTCTCCTGAAAAAAACCAAAAAAAACCCAAACCCATTGCTGACGAGTCGATTCCGACTCATATCAACCCTATAGAACAAAGTAGAACTATCGCACGGAGTTTCCAAGGAGCGGCTGGTGGGTTTGAACTGCCGACCTTTTGATTAGCAACTGAGCTGTTAACCACTACGCCACCAGGGCTCCAAAAGTCTCCTAATTCCTAATTTATTTCAGGGTACTGGCTTAGAATACTGGTGTCCTAAACGGAAAATGATCAAATCTAAATTAATATGAATTTCACGAGGGCTTTTTATGAGTGACCTTTTGCACATGTGAAATGCCTGCTTTGTTTTTGCATTCGTAACAGCCTTTTTGAATGAGATTACAAACCGACTCTGTTCATTGGGACCAGCCTCACCATCGGGGGCCTCTGAAGGGCTGCAGTCTTCCAGCTAGACATCCTATCCTCACTTACTGCTGAGTCGCTGCAGTCTGAAAACAACGAGGCAATTCATTGTGCAAGCGTCCTCCACTGGGCAGAGAACATCAGTCCCCAGCTGAAATCTTCAAATAAGGGAGCCTTTCAAAGTTTGTCTAATCCTCTTTAACTCACGCACAAAAAGAACAGAGACCATGTCCTGGCTGGGAGAGTGGAATGGAAGAGAAGACAGCAGGAAGGGGAAACCGAAAACTGATGTCTATTTATCTGATTCTCCAAACTCAAAGCTAAAGCAAATACCAGTCACGGGCAGAAGGATGTCTTGTTCAAACAGCACGCATGCTGGGTGGCTCTGGGGCTCTTGGCTGGATTGGAACGGAGCGGAGGGAAGTCATTGGGTGTCAACCTCTTCGTGGCTTATCACGTTCAAAGTGGATGAACCTGGCTGAGCAGCAGCCTGTTTTCATGACAAGCTGTGACAGCTAACTGTGCTCTTTTAGCACCATGAGAATGAAGGCATCACTGCCCTTGACTTTCAAGCCTTGATGACTCAGTGTGCTGAATCCTTACTCCTAGCGACTGGGAGGAGAAAACCTCAGCAGCCAGCCTTTTGATTTGGAGGGCCCAGAACAAGGCATTTACGTTTTCCAAGCACTTGTCTTCTCCTTAGTCTTGAATCTTAATGCTGCAGTGGCTTCTGATGAGCTTCTTATTGCCTATTGCATGTTTGTTCTTCCCCCCCAGACAGTGAACTCCTCCAGGAAAGGAATGTGTGTTTTCTTGTGTGTGATCTACTGTTTTATTCTCAGTGTCTGGAACTTTGTAGGTGCTCAATAAATTGTTGCTGAGGGCCTGAATGTTTGAAAATGTCTCCTGCTCGTAGAAGCAACGAGATAGCGACCCTTAAACAGAAGTTAACAACCTTTTGTTGGAAATACCTTTTTTTTTTTTATCCCTGTTTTCCTACTGACACTTCAACTATTTCCCCAGGCCAGATAGGAAAGATATCTCTTGTCATTATTATTGTACGAGAACTATTGTCTAATGAACAATAGTTTGGGACTTGTAAGTCCAAGTGCTTATCATATTCACTCAGGGCTTTTTAATCAACCATCCTGAGATGTATTCTTACATTTTTAAAAATTGTACTTTAGATGAAGATTTACAGAGCAAATTAGTTTCTCGTTAAACACATATTGTTTTGTGACACTGGTTGCCAAACCCAGGATGTGCTCAATCTTGGATTTCCCATTTCTAGCTTTCCTGTCCCCTCCTGCCTTCTTGTCCTTGCCCCTGGGCTGTTGTGTTCATTTAGTCTCATTTTGTTTTATGGGCCTGTCTAATCTTTGGCTTTAAAGACCTCTTTAAAGTGTTAAAAAGCAAAGATGTCACCTTGAAGACTAAGGTGTGCCTGACCCAAGCCATGGTGTTTTCAATTGCCTCATATACATGTGAAAGCTGGACAATGAATAAGGAACAATGAAGAAGAATTGACCCCTTTGAATTATAATGTTGCTGAAGAATATTGAATACACCATAGGCTGCCAAAAGAATAGAAAAATCTGTCTTGGAAGAAGTACAGCCAGCATGCTCCTTAGAAGCAAGGATGGCGAAACTTTGTCTTGCTTACTTTGGACATGTTATCTGGAGGGACCAGTCCCTGGAGAAGGACATTATGCCTGGTAGAGGGTCAGCAAAAAAAGGAAGATTCTCCGTGACAAGGATGACACAGTGACTGCAACAATGGGCTCAAACATAAAAACGGTTGTGAGGGTGGTGCAGGGCCGGGCAGTGTTTCGTTCTGTTGTATGTAGGGATGCTATGAGTTGGAATCGACTTGATGGCACCTAACAACAACAACAGCAATCTTTGGCTGAAGGGTGAGCCTCAGTAGTGACTTCAGTACTGAGCTATTTGGGTGTCCGGGACTTAAACGTGTTATTGCAGGAATACCCTCACAGGTTCTCCTAATCCTGTTTGTTTTACCTGTGAGGAAAATGAGATGCACATAGGTAGAATGCCTTGCTGAGAATGAACTTGGGTCAGAGCCAAACTAGACCCCTGGGCTCACTCTTCCAGGGACTGTGACCTCAGAGTTCCTACCTTATCATTTCCAAATGACTAACAAGCACAGAGGCATTAAGTCCCCATACTTCATGCCAGGACAGAGCCAGGGCTGGGAAAACAGCATATGAAGTCCAAGTGCTACTGAGTACCCAGAAAACCCAGCTCTCTGCATTTCCCCCATGACTTCTATAAATGATTCGCACAAATATTCTATACGTCGTTCCCATGATGAATTAGAAAACCATAGAATCTCAGGATTGGGAGGAATCTTAGATTCCCATCAGATCCTTCTCTGCCTTGGCTATTATTATACCTCCCACCCAGTGCCTGTCTAGGAACTCATAGACAGAGTTCATAATAATAAAAATAAGTCTGTCAGATCTAATTATTAGAAATTTCATTCCTTAGACCAAGCCTACATCCCTGCAACTTTCACTTGTTGGTTCCATTCATATCCACTGGCCTAGGGAGAACAGGTGTGAGGCCTCTTGAGTATGCTGGTGCAACTGCTTGTGAAAGAATAACATCGTCTTCCTAAGTCATCTCTCTCTGTCCACTGTATTTTTATAGTTATAGGACTTGCATGATGATTTAAAAAAGCTTCTAACTACCTGGAAAATAACACAGAGAACAAAATGTTGCAAAATCATACAAATAGTAATTATTCACAACTTAAATTCAAGACAACACGAAAGGTAAGAAAAAGTAAATGGAAATTATTGTTTTCACAAGCAAGGTATAGGGACCCTGGGAGTAGTAAAAAGCAAGGGTGTTAGAGAGAATGGGTGAGATGGGGAGTTTCTGAAGGGCTTGCTCAACTAACTAACTTTACACAGCCCTTTGGTGATGACAGTCATTTCTTTTTTATCGTTTCTGATGTGCAGAACTGCTAAGATAAAAGCTACCATTCAAAATCTTCTCTAGAGCCTAGGCTTTTGTAAGACTTACTCAAAGCTTTGTGTGTGTGGAGACGGGCTACCACGTTGCATCGGTTCTTTCAGGAAATCGTGAGATAAAAAAAGTTTGGGATGACTGCAAATGGTGGAGGAAACAATCAAAAGATTGACCAAATTCATGTATGAAGTACTGAAAATTGAATGTTTGGACAGCATCTCCAGTTTCCTGTGGTTTCAGAGACAGAACCCAAAAGCCCTAATATCCATCTTTTGCTAGCCACTTATTTTGTTAAAATGACAGAAGTGCCTGAAAACTAGAATTAGGATGAGAGAGACACAGAAGTTCATTCAAATGTTGCTGACCATACAAATTGAGGGTTGAGTGACAGCCAAGAGAACAGATCTGGGAAGTAGCGCAAGAAACAAGGCATTAGGGAAATCTATACTTCCGTACTTTGGGAGAGAAAATAAAGTATAAAAAGTTATGCGGAAGGGTAACTGTGTCCTTTCCTAAATTGTGGACTTCTGTAACTGCTCTCAGAGCTTTTTGAAAGATTTCTTTATCCACCCTCCCTGCAAAGAGTCCAAATATATGATAACACAAGAAGCATTATTTGAATTGTATTTTTTTTTTTAATTCAAAAATACAATTAGAGTAGCCTGAAGAGATAAGATTGCTCTCAGTAGGGTAAAAATGTATTAGATCAGTGCCCCTTTGGGGACTTTTCTTCAACAGGAGGATTGTTTCCAGGCAGCCTGGTTACTGCTCCCAGATGAGAGCTCCTTCTGAACAAAAAGGTTCCATTTCCTTTCTCTTTGCCTCCTTGTGGTGTTTTGGGCTCTCTTTGGACTTTAACACTAATTTTAATCACAAAAATGAAGAAATGATGAGGCTCACTGTAAATATGATTCCAGGGTGAGGTATAGCATGTCCCCACCTGGTCCCTGGAATTCTACTTGTGAAAACAATCACACTCAATTTGTGCATGCAATTCCCGTAATGGCGTTCTCCATTATGGCAGACATTACAGTTCACATCTTTAGTTAACCTTGCTGAAGACAATTCTCTCACTTTTATAAATGTCAGTTGTGTAAGTGGCATGTCCACTGTCTCTGTCTGCACTATAGCTTTTTTTTTTTTCCCTTTGGCTACTTATTTTCCCCCCTTTTTCTTTATTTTTAAACTCTTGTGTGCCATTGTACACTTTCGGTAGGCTACAGAAATAAAGTCCGATTGTATCAGTGAGTAGAAGTCTGTGTTTCAACTCATTCAGTATTATTGCTTTTCTATGTTAAAATTCAATTAGTGAGAAACATCCCATAATGTCCAAGTTGATGTGCACGTAGTTCGGATTATGCCTTTTTGGCCAGCTGTCACCGAAGCATCCTGAAAGTTTAGCTCAGGTCCAAGAACACCAAGAGTTGTGTTCAGTTTTACACCACCGGGAAAGCAACGGGGTGTGAATACACTGGCCATCTGGGTTTTGTGAATTTGCCACATTCTTGGCAATTTACAGATCCAGGGTTTTAGTTTGTCTGAAAATATTTGCTTTTTGGATACTGTGACTATAAAATCTTCTCTCTGAGAAATAAAAAAATCCCACAAAATTTGAAACATGAATAGGCTGTTTAGGCAAAGAAGAGGCACGTCATTTAGCAGTGACTTCTGTCTGTCTGTGTGCAGTTAATGTGTGTATATAAAATGTGCTAACATAGAGGGGGTTAGAAGCTGGCAAAATGGACACGAAAAGAGAGAGTGGAGGGAGGGAGCAGGCTGTCTTATTAGGTGGAGAGCAATTGGGAGTATGTAGCAAGGTGTATGTAAGTTTTTGTGTGAGGGACTGACTTGATTTGTAAACTTTCACTTAAAGCACAATAAAAATTAAAAAAAAAAAAAACCTTAAAAAAAACATGCTAACAGATGTGACGGCACTGTCGTCGGCTGTGATTGTTGTTGTTAGGTGCCATCGATTCTATTTGACTCCATGTGACAGAGTAGAGCTCCCCCGTAGGGTTTCCTAGGCTGTGATCTTTATGGGAGCAGATCACCAGATCTCTGGGTAGGTTCGAACTACAGACCTTTCCGTTAGCAGATGAGGGCTTATCCGTTGTGCCACCAGGACTCCTTGTGTGGTCAGCTATCAGGATTTTTTTATTTTTTTCATGGCGGATTTTATTTCTATAATGGAGAGGCATGTCATAAAGTGAAAAGAACATGAGCTTCCAAGTCAAGGGGACCTGGGTTTGGGGAGCTGGATGACTTTGGTCAAATTACTTACTTAGCCCTGCAGGCTCTGGTGGCACGTGGTTAAGAACTTGGCTGCTAAACAAAAGGTTGGCAGTTGAAATCCACCACCTGCTCCTTGGAAACCCTATGGGGCAGTTCTACTCTGTCATATAGGGTCGCTATGAATCGGAACCGACTCGACAGCAATGGGTTTATGTCTGCCAAGGGAGTCGTGGGGCTCCTTACCTGAATGCCTATTGGGGAATGCTGATGACAATTTTGCTGCTTGCCTCTGTTTTTCAGTCTCAAAAACTTAAAAAATAATCTCTGTTCCCATTTTGGGGAGAGGGTACTATATGAAGAGCTACATGGTGGACATTGAGATGTGTCATCTGAATCACCCTCCAAGGAAGACTTTCTTCCTGCAGTTGCCAGCTTCTTCAGGGTTTGATTCATCTGCGGAGAGCCAGCTTCCCCAAGTGCGTGCTTTTTCTGGGCAGCAGACACTGAATGAGGCAGGATTACAAAGGCCCAGGCATGTCAGGCATCCCCAACATGGATCACCTTTAAGGGGCCATATAGACCCTAGAGCTCGCCATGGGACTTGTCCCTCTGTCCAGTCCTGCTTCCTGCTCTTCCCTTTCCAAAGGTGTTGGCGTCCAACAAAAACTCTGTCTGCCAAACTCCATTTCAGTGTTAGCTTCTGGAGAAACGGGCCTGCAACAAGAGTGGAAGTGACATTTTGAGATCTATGCTATTCTGTGTGAGTTTGAGGGGGTTATGAAAAAAAATGGAAAAAAAAGCAGAGAATTAAGAGAGAATGCATTAGCAAATACAGAGAGACAGATTTATTTATCATAATTGTGTGCAATCTCGCACGTTGATTGTTGGATCTTTCAGCAACCCCTCAGTCAAAGCACTCGGACAAATTAGGTACTGTTGATACTTTCCCACTTTTCTTGTAACATCTCCCCTTTTACTGTCAAATTAGCCAATTTAAACAGCTATGCTTTTTAAGAGCATTGGATTAAAAATTACCAAAGGAAGCAGAAAAAATATTGTAATATGAAAAACTGGGAAGGAATATACGGAATCCCGAGAATGTGAAAGAAATTGCAGAGAACATTTTAATTAAATCAAGCGAAATACAAGCTATTTTGACATGAATGACCTAGTGGAGATCATATGTTTTGGGGTAAACTTCGGTGATGTCACGATTTAATTAGTGTCCACAGTGTGCAGGGCTGTTGTCAGATGCAGCAAGAGTTGCATCAAGGTGAGATCAAGAGGGTTCTGCCCTTGGATACAGGATGAAACGAGGGAATATGTGAAATTTCAAGTGCTCTGCTGTTCTAGAGAGACAGACAGACAGAGACAAGGAGAGAGACAGAGACAGAGAGACAGAGATGACGTTTGTTTGAGGAAAAAAGAAAAGCTCCTGGGAGTCAATATCCGAGCGAGAAAGTATAAAATAAGGTTTGCCAGTTGGAATTGAAGGGGTATAGACTCCAAGTCGGAAACCCTGGTGGAGTAGTGGTTAAGAGCTATGTCTACTAACAAAAGGTTGGCAGTTCAAATTCACCAGGCACTCCTTGGAAACCCTATGGGGCAGTTCTACTCTGCCCTGTAGGGTCACTATGAGTCGGAATCGACTGGATGGCAATGGGTTTGGTTTTGGTTTTGGTGGACTCCAAGTCAAGGAAATAGCATAAGCAATGGAGAGGAAGGTCTTGTGTGTTTTGCTTGACTTCACATGGCTGAAGTTTCTCACCCATAGAGAGAAATCGTTGGACCAGTTTAGGGTTTTTCATATTGTGTCTCTTGAAGCACAGTTAACTCATTCAGCACGTTGTTCTAAGCTAACTTGTTCAAGCACACTCCTTGGAAAAAGGACCTACAATCTATTAGTATATATTTAAACTTCTTGTGAATGTGCCTAGATCAGGAAGGCCTGTTTTCTTTTCCTTTTTGGAATGCAGGCCTCTGCTTGTTCTTTCAAATAAAAATATCTGAGTGACTACACCTCCAAGCACATGTAAGCCAAGTCCAATTAGACGTTAGATGGGCCACCGCTGCTCTGCTCTGCGCATGCACTCATCGCCACCTGGCAGTACTTATGCAAGAGCCAGCAAGTGGGTAGCACACCAAGTAGCTATAACATCTTTTACTCTTTTACCAGGTTTTATCTGACAGTTTTGCCGAACTTCTTGTCTGACTTTTATTTTCGTGAAAGAGAATGAGAAGATGTTGGATGTTGTCAGTCGGAGCCCTGGTGGCACAGTGGCTAAGAGCTCTGCTGCTAACCAAAAGGTTGGCTGTTCGAATCCACCAGCTGCTCCCTGGAAACCCTATGGGGCAGTTCTCCATCCTATAGGGTCACTATGAGTCGAAGTCGATTTGTGCTTGGCTACTAACCAAAAGATTGGCAGTTCAACTCTACCTCGTGGTGCTGCAAAAGATTATTGCCATTGAAAACCCTATGGAGTACAGTTCTCCTCTAACATATGTGAGTCACTGACTTGGTCATCTAGTGCTGCCATAACAGAAATACCACAAGTGGATGGCTTTAACAAAGAGAAATTAATTTTCTCACAGTCTAGTAGGTTACAAGCCCAAATTCAGGGTGCTGGCTTTAGGGGAAGACTTTCTTTGTTGGCTCTGGAAGAAGGTCCTTGTCCTCAATCTTCCCCTGGTCAAGGAGCTTCTCAGGCACAGGGACCCCGTGTCCAAAGGATGTGCTCTGCTTCTGGTGCTGCTTTCTTGGTGGTATGAGGTCCCCACCTCCCTTTCCTTTTATCCCTTGAGGGATAAAAGGTGGTGCAGGCCACACCCCAGGGAAACTCCCTTTACATTGGGTGAGGGAGGTGACCTGAGTAAGGGTGGTGTTACAATCCTACCCTAATCCTTTTGAGTGTAAAATTAGAATCACAAAATGGAGGACAACCACACAATACTGGGAATCGTGGCCTAACCAAGTTGATACATATTTTTGGGGGGGCACAATTCGATCCGTGACAATCACCATTTGTTGGAATTGACTGGACAGCAATGAGTTTGTTATTATATGTCTGGAACAGTAATGATAGTATCTGCTAAGTAAACATTTGTTGAATGAATGATCCTTCATCTGTATTAATTTCTAGTGGGAATGGAAAAGAAAAGCTACATACATAATGATCAAGACTTTAGAGATATGTTATTAATGGAAAATGAGCAAAAAGAATCAGTATGTAAAGGTTTCAAAATACTTAAATATGAAATAAGAAACAAAGCAAGTTCAGTAAGAACTTGAAATTCTTGGGATATCTGAGATACAGATTCATCTCTAAGAGAAGTTTTGGGTATCTATTTTCAAATAATAAAAATTTGAAAAATTCTTACTTCAGAGTAGACCTGAGTAAAAGAGATGTAAGTGTCTACAATGAGGAATAATGAAATATGATTGCTAGCATTTTAGTATAATGTAAACAGTATTTTCCAGGAAGTCTATTAGAAAAAAAAAATATGTAACAGAATTAATCATCAGAGAATATCTATAAATTGAGGCAATGAAACTCAATAAAACCATCAATTTATTATAAGCAGTATTTTTTCCCCCTTTAGGAGAATTAACCTCTCCAAAAAGAGAGCAGGGCAATTGGCATAACAGAGTTTATAAAGAAAATGTTCTACATTCTGCTTTAGTGAATAGCATCTGAGGTCTTAAAAGCCTGTGAGTGGCCATCTAAGATACTCCACTGGTCTCACCCCATCTGAAGCAAGGGAGAATGAAGAAAACCAAAGACACAAGGGAAAGATTAGCCCAAAGGGCTCATGGACCACAACTATCACAGCCTCCACCAGACTGAGTCCATTACAACTAGATGGTGCCAGGCTACCATCACTGACTGCTGTGACAGGGATAACAATAGAGGGTCCTGGACAGAGCTGGAAAAAAAATGTAGAACAAAATTCTAACTCACAAAAAAAGACCAGACTGACTGGCCTGAGACTGGAGAAGCCCCAAGAGTATGGCCCCCAGACAACATTTTAGCTGAGTAATGAAGTCACTCCTGAGGTTCGCCCTTCAGTGGAGGGTTGGACAGGCCCATTAAACAAAACGAGACTGAAGGGACATACCGGCCCGGTGGCGGGGACCGGAGGACGGGAGAGGACAGGAAAGCTGGTAATAGGCAACCCAGGATCAAGAAGGGAGAGCATTGACATGTCATAGGGTTGGTAACCAATGTCATAAAACAATATGTGTACTGTTTAATGAGAAGCTAGTTTGTTCTATAAACCTTCATCTAAAGTCCAAAAAAAAAAAAAAAAAGAGAGAGAGAACAGGGAAGCATGATAGAAGGTATAGAAAAAATATCTATCACGTCTTTAATACGTAACTATAGAGCTTACAGCAGTGAGGAATCCTCAAAATTTATCTGTTTCCAAGTCCAGCTTTTAACAAACAAAGCAGCTTTGTTCACAGTTAACAGATGAGATCACTAAAGTCTAGAAGAAGTTAGCGGCAGCCTTCCACTTCCACTTCTAGTTTGAGTTTTAGCTAGAAAACTTATTGTTAAAATGTGATTGTCAAGAGACATTAAGAATATCAGGAGATGGTTCGCTTTATTGTTTTGTCAACACTTACAAGGGTATCGAACTTAATGGTCGTTAAATAAAGCAAGATTTTCCCAGTGGTCATCTGCCGTTTTGTGGATGGAAGGGTAGTTCGACTTGCTCCATCTTGCTCCATCTCTTGCCCCCATTTGTGTGTGACCTTGGTGGGACTTGGTGCCAGCCTCCCACAATGGATCCTCAATGTGCCAGGTCTTCTCTCTCCTTGCCTAGGTGCAAGGAAGACGGCACAGTTAAGGGCCCTTCCTGCCACCTGGCTCTTCATAGCTCCCTGGTCTTTCTTGTTGACAAAGTCAAAGCCTCTGGCCGCTGCTTACTCTCCTGACCCCCACACTTAATCAGCAAATTCCCTTTTTCTTAAATGAGTCAAAGTTTTTTTTGTTTTGTTTTGTTTTGTTTTCCTGATGCCTGCAACCAAGAACACTGAAAATCATAATACTTCTTTGTGGAACAGACAGTGGTCATCTCTTCAAAATAACAGCAAGCATTTAGACCCCACACAGTCTTCACTAATAATGTGAACCACTCTTTACATTTCATGAATGAGGAAGCAGAAGCTTGAAGAGGTAATGCTGGCCGCCCAACATCATACTGTTAGTCATGGCAAAACCTGGACCCAAACCCAGCTCTAAGGAGTTCGAGTCTAGTGCTTATGCTGATTCATAAATGTAGAATTAAACTAGGGTCATATGTATTATGAGAATTATAGGTTTGATTCTGGGCAGTGTTTTGGTTAGTAATGTGACTGCCTCGTATACCACCAACGCTTCCAGGTGTGCTTACCAATCCATAAAGCACAGGAATATGACAAATCGCTTACTAATATTCACAAATAAAAAATGGCTATGTCTCTATTCAGATATCCAGGTCACATGACTTCAAAATAGTTACTAAATTTGGGTGGAGACTGGCTTTTCAAGGCCCATATGCCAGAGTATGATTCAGTGGACCTTAGGAAAAAACCACGATCATTTGGGATTTTAGAAACCAGTCACGTCCTTAGCTTGTACCCAACAGCTTTACAGCTTCTGCTGAAGCCTGTCGGCAGTCTTTTTCTTAATTTGTTTTGTAATTTAAATGCTGTTAAGTTATCAAAGGAGCAATGGTAGATCAAGATACACAAAAAATAAGGGGAATGCTGCCTCTCCTTAATTCAGTGGAAAATGAGGGTGAGTAGAAGCTCCTCTGGGGGAATGCATTGATTCAATGAACTGTCTTAGCTAAATTAATCCCACAGAGAACCAAACACCATCCAGTGCTCTGGAAAAAGTAACCTACTAAATGGTGCTCTGGTCTCCCAACAGTAAATATAATATAGGTAGGTAAACACACATCCATTATAGATCCCAAGAAGCTTTATCTCGATGGTTGCTTTTCTCTTAATCTCGGTATCTAGAGTTTTACTGTCCGATGCATCAGACTCAGAAGTTTATAAAAAGTTCTCCTTAAAGCTGTCCACACAATTGAATAAATAACTTCATCCAGTTTCTTACTAAGTACCTTTCCCAAACTTCTATTCTATATCCATCAAAAGATCAGGTACTTTTTTCAGGGGGATTTTCTTCAGTGGATTAAGTGGAAAAGAAGAACGTATCCATAAGATGACTTGAAAATTCAGGCCGTGACTTTGAATTTGTATGGACTTAAACATAGTGCCCTAGAGAAATACAATGAGTGACATGTCCTAATGTAAACAGTGGTTTCATTGGAAATTAAAATTAAAAAAGTAATATTTACAGTAGCATCAAAAATATAAAATACTCAGGGATGAATTGGATGAAAGATATAAAAGATCTGTGCATTAAAACTACAAATCGTTGCTCAGAGAAATTGAGGAAAACCTAAATAAATTGAAGGATATTCTTTGTTCACTGGTTGGACTCATTATTGTTAAGATATCAATTCTTTCCAAATAGATCAATAGTCAATGCAGTCCCTATCAAAATACCAGTAGGCCTATTTGTAGCAATTGACAAACTGATTCTAAATTTAATACGGAAATGCAAAAGACTTAGAAAGGTTAGAACAACTTTGAAAAAAAAAAATGGACAAAGTTGGAAAATTAACACTATGTGGTTTCAGGACTAATTATAATAACAATTAAGTGATTATTATAGTAGTTAAGATGATGTGACATTGATGTCAAGATAGCCAAAAAGGCAAAAGAAAAGAATAGAGTCCAGAAATAAACCCATATATGGGTGGACACTGGTTTTCAATAAAAATTTAAAGGAAATTCAATGGAAAATGACAGTCTTTTTCAACAAATGGTGTCCAAAAATTAGCTACCTAAAAAAAAAAAAAAAATTTTTTTTTTTTTTAATCTATATATCTCTCCATGTATACCGTTGCTGTCAAGTTGATTCAGACTTATTGCACCCCTAAAGGGCAGAATAGAACTGCCCCATAGGGTTTCCAAGGAGCGGTTCCGGTGGATTTGAACTGCCGAAGTTTTGGTTAGCATCTGAGCTCTTAGCCTCCGTGCCACCAGGGCTCATATCTATATTTATGTATATGTACATATATACATATATTTGGTCTACATATTATACCATGTAAAAAATTGAACTAGAACTGGATATTAAATCTAAATGTAAAACATAAATGTATAAAAGTTCTAGTTGAGTACCTTTGTGACTTTAGGTTAGGCAAAGATTTCTTAGATACAACACCAAAAGTACAATCCTAAAAAAAAAAAAGGATAAATTGGACTTCTGCTCTTCCAAAGATATTGTTAAGTGAATGAAAAGATAAGACACAGACTGGAAAAAAATATATGCAAAGTATATATCTGATAAAAAATACTTGTATCCAGAACATATACATAAAGTTAAAGACCTAGTAATAAAAAATAAACAACTCAACTTGAAAAATGGGTAAAAGAGTTGGACAGTCACTTCACCAAGAAGATTTGATTTATGGAGGATAAATAAACACACAAAGAGATGCTCACCATCATTTAACATTAGGAAATGCAAACCAAGACCTCAATGAGATACCACTGAACACCTGGAAAGCTAGCCAAAATTAAAAAGAATGACTATGCCAAGTAATGGTGAGGATATAAGTAACTGGGACTCTCTCTCAATGCACTGCTGGTGGGTATGTAAAGTGGTACAACCACTAAAAAAAAAAAAAAAAACTAAGGGAAAAATACAGAAAACTATTGAGAGCTTCCTATACTCATCCATGCATACATACACTCCTCCTGAATTCAGTTGCCTACCCTCCACTCCATTATCTGTGGCAGAGTGTATTTCTAAAATATTGATTGACTAACCACTTGGCTTTAAAAGTCTTTGAGTTGATATACTTATTTAGTGCCTACTATGTGTAACATGTTGAAGTCCTGGTGGTGGACTGGTTGATAACTATGGCTGCTAACCAAACAGTCAGCAGTTTGAATCCACCAGCTCCTCCTTGGAAACCCTATGGGGCAGTTCTACTCCGTCCTGTAGGGTTACTATGAGTCTGAATCAACTCGATGGCAATGGGACAGGATGTGTAACATGGAGCCCTGGTGGTGCAGTGGTGAAGAGCTCGGCTACTAATCAAAAGGTTGGCAGTTTGAGTACACCAGCCACTCCTTGGAAACCCTATGGGGCAGGTCTACTCTGTCCTATAGGGTTACTATGATTTGGAATCGACTCGAAGGCAGTGGATATGTGTAACATTCTCAAACTTCCAGCAGTTGGTGAAAAATACAAATTATACCGTGCCAAGTTGCTTATTTTTATTTCAATTTCCTAGATTGTGGCTTGTAAGTGAATCTACCACAAATTAGTTAAAACCCCAAATCAATTCATTGGGAACCAGCAGACTGAGTTCATACCTTTTAAAGCCCCACTTTTTTATTTTTCAAACAAAGTTATTAGTATATATTAACTATTGTAGCTGATAACTTTGAGAATTTGTGCTTCTGTGAAAATTTCTAGTATAGTTGCCCATTATTGCAGATAGAAAAGCTTTTGATGGATCAGGAAGATTCACATTGAGGTCTCTCTTAAATTTTTAACCAATTTTAGTCTCTCAGATTTAAAAAAACAAAACAAACCTTCAATCGAATACTTCAGAATGAGTCAAATTTCTTCAAGTTTTCTTCTTTTTACCGCCCATTCTTCCTTCTATTAAAGACCCCATTACTCGGTTCTCCCTTTATACGTTCAGCTTAGGATACCAACCAGGCTCAATTATTTTCATATCTAGCTAGACTACCCCCTTCTCCTTCACTACTTTAGTCAATTTTGCAACATCATCATTTCCCTTGTACCCCTTGTCCTTCTCTATACCTCACCTACCTGTCCCTAATTTTAAATCAATCCAATTATCTTAGATGCCCAAGTCCCACTGGAGAAACTACACTGCCATGCAGACAGGCACTGCTCCACATGCCCAGTCACAGCTGCCTCCAGCCCACCTGGCCAACCAGTTATTGTAGTTAGTTGCTCCCGTCCCTCACAATGGCAAGTCAAAACCATTGGCAACCTGTTGAGTTCTCTTTCTCCTGCTGCCCCAGCACCCAACTCTCTTTATGTGGAAGGGGTATCAGCAATGTTGGGGTGTATATGACTTCAATTCAGGATCAAATATTTGACTTGGTGTCATCTGAGAGTTTCCTGGGCTTCATCATTGGAAGCGTGCTGTAGAAGCTACACCAAGACATTGGGACAAAGGAGAGCAAGGAGCAGGGTATGACCATAGGGGAGAGGAGTGTG
This sequence comes from Elephas maximus indicus, assembly GCF_024166365.1. Classification (NCBI taxonomy): domain Eukaryota; kingdom Metazoa; phylum Chordata; class Mammalia; order Proboscidea; family Elephantidae; genus Elephas; species Elephas maximus. The sequence continues at coordinate 7,398,210 of NC_064841.1, read as the reverse complement.
GTCAACTATCTGGGGAAATTAGGTAGATGTAACCTTCAATATTAGCTTCGAAGTGGAGCTAGTGTTAAAGCAGACCGTGGTCTTTTCCGGTGAGGGAGACAGGAAGACAAAGGCAAGGAAGTGACAAGAAGTTCAGAGTAGCTGTAGCAGAGGGCAGGTGAGATGTGGGAAACACAGGGAAACCATGGGAAGAGATAAGGCTGGAGCTGCAGGTGCGGCCACATTTTGAAGCCTCTTTTATGCCACGTTCAGATGTTTTTACTTTATCTTAGAGTAATGGCTGTTAAAGAAAAATTAAGAAGGGTGCGTGATAAATTTCTTGCTAAGGGTAGTAACAGATGAGAGTAGACTGATAGGATGGGAGGTTGGTGGGGAGGAGTAGGGCTGGCTACATGGGCATGTGGCCTGTGCAGTCACCCAGGGCCCAGCACTGTGTGCTCAGAAGGGCCTCCTGTGGCTGTAATGTAATTCTTCATAATCATTTTAGCTTTGAACAATAGGACATGTACTGGGGGCCTGCAAACTTGCCTCACATGCATTGGACTACTGCCACCTCTCTGCCTCCCCCAGGCTGCCTACTTCCATGGTTCCTGGCACCTTGGGTATCACCAGCTCTTCCCTTCCCCATCCTTATCCCAGTTGGTGCTGTAGTCAGTCAGGTGGTGACCTGAGCAAGAACACAGGAAGGGTGAGGGGCATGTGTGAACACCTCACAGCATCTTAGGGTGGGAAAAGGGCAGAATCCTGGGCAACTCAGTGGGCTTGAGTCTCTCCTTTATCCCACTCCAGGTACCAAGCAGGTCCCATAATGGTGGTTGTACCTCTTGAAGGTCACCATTCATCGTAGGTTGAGATGACAGCCCTGTAGGAAGGGGAGATGCCTAGCTCAACATTCCTGCCCGTGGCCAGAGCACAATACTTATTGCAATGTGGCACAGGCCCTGCAGTTGGTGGAAGGAGCAACCCAGAAGCTGATGGACCAGCAAATAAGTACTGTGAGGAGGTAGTCCTTCAGGCAAGCCTTGCGGCTGTGGTCTTCCCTATACCTCCCCCTGATCGCATCTTTGGGCTTCAGGAACAAACCGTCTCACACCTCCTCCAGGCCTAATGGTTTGTCTAAATGTCAGCAGGATAAAGGAGATATAATTCTGGGTGAGGCTCCAAGATGTCTGAACAACCCCTGCTAGGGTAACTAGGTGAGAAAATTCTCCATGTAATGGGTCACATAGGCTGGGGATATAACATAGCCTAGGGAGAGATTTTTCTCTGTCTCTTCGGCTATGGTGCTCGTGGGATACATGTAACGTTAGCCTTACAGTCACCTAAGTGGACCTACGTAGCCAGGGCAAGACCAGCAGAAGGTAGGCTCCTACTGTGTGCTGCAATCATGATGCCAAGTGAAGGGCTTAAGTAAAAGAGTCCTTTGTATTCACTGGGACAATTTCCAGAAGCCAGGGGAATGGGCGTGCTATATAACTGTCCCAGTTAAGTCCCTCTCACGACTTAAAGTGGGGTGTGCACGGAAGTTTTCCAATCTCACCCCCACAGTTTATGAGCCAGGGGGGCTTCTCATCTGTTGTATACCATCTGCTTCTTATTGTAAGTAATGAAAGATACTTTCCATGTGCTAATGTGTGTCCAGGCTCCTACCTGAAGGGCACGATGTTTATGGAGAAATCCATATTAGTTATTAGTTCCCTTTTTCTAATGGCCTCCTGGCTATCTAGAAATTGGGGGCCACCTGTGATTACCATGCGGATTTGGGGTGCTGCCTCTCACATACTTACCTAGTTGTGGGTGGGTGCTCCAGCACCTTTTAAATCCTGTGCCAAGGGAACATGACATGAAATAGCAAATATAACCCATCAGGATAGTGAGAAAGCAAGAGAGAGAAATAATTTTTATTTTATGATACTTTAGTACCTTTTAAAGGCACATTTTGCACCGGGCCCCATAAAATATTTAGGCAGCGCTGACAGGAAACTAGTTGTACTATTTTTGGGGTCCAGGCAGGAGCCTGGGGTGTGAGAAATGGAATGATTTTTTTCTCATTCCCCATTAGGTCGACTGAATTCCGCCGGCTCCTAAATGACTTCATACTTCAAAAGCAACTTTATGCATTATATTTAGAAGTTTCTTCTTAGTCAGTTTCACTTTCTTCCACTTAATGAGCAGGAGATTATCTTTCTGATGAAGTAAGAAACCCCGAAGGTGACAAAATAATGGGCCCTTGATCAATGCTTATTGAATAACAGAAGAGTAAGAACAGCAAACGACCTCGCTGAGATGTGTGTGCGTTTGTGTGTTGTTTTAACAGAAGCCATATAGCTTCTGATATTAAAAAATAAAAAGAAGTTGCCACCAAGTTGATTCAAACTCATGGCAACCTCATTTGTGTCCGAGTAGAACTGTGCTCCAAGGGGTTTTCAATGACTTATTTTTCCAATGTAGATCACCAGGCCTTTCCTCTGCGGCACCTTTATGTGGATTGAGCCTCCAACCTTTGGTTTATCAGCTGAGTCTTTACAGTTTGTGCCAACCAGAGAGTCTTCTGATACGAAAAATGTATGCGATCTTACAAAGAGTTGATAGAGCTGTGGAAGCCTCCTGTCTTAGTCTGGGTTCTCCAGAGGAGGAAAACCAGTGAACTGTGTGTTTATTTATAAGACTACTTCAACGAAATGGCTTACACAATTGTGGGGGCTGGCAGTTCCCAAATCTGTGAGTCAGGTGGTAGGCTGAAGACTTCTGCTGGCTTATGTGGTTGCAGGGGATGATGAACCCAAAATCTGCAGGTCAGGTGGCAGGTTGGAGGCTTCTGTTGGCTCATAGGGTGACAGGGGCTGACGAACCTGAAATCTGCAGGTCAGGTGGCAGGTTGGAGGTCTCTGCTGGCTCACAGGGTGGTGGGGGCTGGAGAATCCAAATTCTGCAGGTCAGGCGGCAGGTTGGAGGTCTCTGCTGGCTCACAGGGTGGTGGGGGCTGGAGAATCCAAATTCTGCAGGTCAGGAGGCAGGTTGGAGGTCTCTGCTGGCTCACAGGGTGGTGGGGGCTGGAGAATCCAAATTCTGCGGGTCAGGAGGCAGGTTGAGGCTTCTGCTGGCTTATGTGGTTGCAGGGGATGACGAACCCAAAATCTGCAGGTCAGGTGGTAGGTTGGAGGCTTTTGCTGGCACATAGGGTGGCAGGGGCTGACGAACCCAAAATCTGCAGGTCAGGAGGCAGGTTGAGGCTTCTGCTGGCTCATAGGATGGCAGGGGCTGACGAACCCAAAATCTGCAGGTCAGGCAGCAGGTTGGAGGCGTCTGCTGGCTCACAGGGTGGTGGGGGCTGGAGAGTCCAAATTCTGAAGGTCAGGTGGCAGGTTGGAGGCGTCTGCTGGCTCACAGGGTGGTGGGGGCTGGAGAGTCCAAATTCTGTAGGTCAGGCGGCAGGTTGGAGGCGTCTGCTGGCTCACAGGGTGGTGGGGGCTGGAGAGTCCAAATTCTGAAGGTCAGGCAGCAGGTTGGAGGCGTCTGCTGGCTCACAGGGTGGTGGGGGCTGGAGAGTCCAAATTCTGCAGGTCAGGCGGCAGGTTGGAGGTCTCTGCTGGCTCACAGGGTGGTGGGGGCTGGAGAATCCAAAATCTGCAGGTCAGGCGGCAGGTTGGAGGCGTCTGCTGGCTCACAGGGTGGTGGGGGCTGGAGAGTCCAAATTCTGAAGGTCAGGCAGCAGGTTGGAGGCGTCTGCTGGCTCACAGGGTGGTGGGGGCTGGAGAGTCCAAATTCTGAAGGTCAGGCAGCAGGTTGGAGGCGTCTGCTGGCTCACAGGGTGGTGGGGGCTGGAGAGTCCAAATTCTGAAGGTCAGGTGGCAGGTTGGAGGCTTCTGCTGGCTCACAGGGTGGTGGGGGCTGGAGAATCCAAAATCTGCAGGTCAGGTGGCAGGTTGGAGACCTCTGCTGGCTCACAGGGTGGTGGGGGCTGGAGAATCCAAAATCTGCAGGTCAGGTAGCAGGTTGGAGGCGTCTGCTGGCTCACAGGGTGGTGGGGGCTGGAGAATCCAAATTCTGCAGGTCAGGCGGCAGGTTGGAGGCGTCTGCTGGCTCACAGGGTGGTGGGGGCTGGAGAATCCAAAATCTGCAGGTCAGGTGGCAGGTTGGAGGCGTCTGCTGGCTCACAGGGTGGTGGGGGCTGGAGAGTCCAAAATCTGCAGGTCAGGTGGCAGGTTGGAGGCCTCTGCTGGCTCACAGGGTGGTGGGGGCTGGAGAATCCAAAATCTGCAGGTCAGGTGGCAGGTTGGAGGCCTCTGCTGGCTCACAGGGTGGTGGGGGCTGGAGAGTCCAAATTCTGAAGGTCAAGCGGCAGGTTGGAGGCATCTGCTGGCTCACAGGGTGGTGGGGGCTGGAGAATCCAAATTCTGCAGGTCAGGTAGCAGGTTGGAGGCTTCTGCTGGCTCATAGGGTGGCAGGGGCTGACGAACCCAAAATCTGCAGGTCAGGCGGCAGGTTGGAGGCCTCTGCTGGCTCACAGGGTGGTGGGGGCTGGAGAATCCAAAATCTGCAGGTCAGGTGGCAGGTTGGAGGCGTCTGCTGGCTCACAGGGTGGTGGGGGCTGGAGAATCCAAAATCTGCAGGTCAGGTGGCAGGTTGGAGGCGTCTGCTGGCTCACAGGGTGGTGGGGGCTGGGGAGTCCAAATTCTGCAGGTCAGGCGGCAGGTTGGAGGCGTCTGCCGGCTCACAGGGTGGTGGGGGCTGGAGAGTCCAAATTCTGCAGGTCAGGCGGCAGGTTGGAGGCGTCTGCTGGCTCACAGGGTGATGGGGGCTGGAGAACCCGAAATCTGCAGGTCAGGTGGTAGGCTGAAAACTTCCGCAGGTTTATGTCCTAGGAACCGGTGATAAGGCAACAAGGAGAGCGCAGAGTAGAGAGAGAGCGAGAATGGGGGAGAGGGAATGAGAGCCTCGCTGGGCCATTCACTTATATACTGGAGGCAGGCTGCACCGCTAAGAAAGCTTGTCTTTCGACTTATTCATCACAGCAGATCGCATCATGGAGGTGATTACGTTATAGTTCATTACGGCAGAGCAATCAGTCCAATGCCTGCCGAGCCACCGAGACTCATGGCCTAGCCCAGCTGACACATAACAGTAACCATCATACCTCCAAAGACCCACCTTCTACGTGCTGAAAGCCCTTGTCCTGTCCTTGTTCTGAAGGCTGTTACCCGATAACAGCGGAGAAGCTTGGATAATTAAGAAGTTAAGGATAAAGCTTCAGCCCTTATTCTTGCGTTTTAATACACAAAGTACACATATCTTTCAAAAAAAAAAAAAAAAGAAGAAGCTGACAACTGAACAGCTTGTAGGAGGTAAAGATCTGCTGCCTTTATTTTCCCCCAAGAAATAACAGCCTGAAGAGAGAAAATAAAGAGTTTTTAGTTCTTCTGAGATAAAACTTTCATTTTTCTTTTTTCGGTTTGGGATAATGATTATTTTCTCCCCTGTTACCTAAAACCTTAAGTACTTAAGATATTGCCTCAGCGACGAGTGTAACATACTTTGACAAAACGATGTCTTAACAGATTCTCGGAAGCCTTATTGCCACATGGTATAGTTGAGTTCCTGCTGAACCGGACCAAAAGGATCACAGAAGGATCTTCTGTGAGTAGTAGTCACTGAGGTCAGTGTTATTTAAAAATTTAATGTAGTTGGAGGAATAAGAGAAAAACACAAAGAGGACCCAGAAAAGGGCGTTTGCAGGCAAATTTTATTGGAATTTTTCAGGCTAAAGAGAATTGGGTGAAGCTTGAAAACAATCTAGACAATGAAATCAAAGTACTGGGCAGGTTTTAACCCTAAGGAGAAATGGGAAAGTTGTGGACGGATCGCTACAGAGACTAAGCGGTATCTCCAGGTTCTGGTTATATGTGTTTCTGAATCTCAGCACGCCTGGCTCCTGAATTTTAAGCCACTTCAGACAAAACATAGGAAAGGGAATGCCTGCCATGGATCCCTAAGGCAAAGTCAGGGCAGTGGATATGGGATATCCGTGTATGGGTTTTGGAGTTAGCTGAGGGGTGAGACCCATTTCTGCCTCTTTATTTGCTCTGTGACTCTGGACAAATTCTTAACCTCTCCAAGCCTCCATTTCCTTGTCTGTGAAAAAGGACTGCAAAGAATGTACCTGGCTCATAAAATTGTTGTAAGGGTTAGAAATACCGCACGTAAAGTTAGACTTGGCACAGTGCCCGGCAGGACTGGCGCACTATTATTACCTGTTTTTACAAACAGCAAGAATTGGTGAGAAAAATCTCAAAATTGCCTGGGTTATCTTGGAACTGAAATTGGGTACAGGTTTTGCATCCGTCGACTGGATGGTATAGAATGAAGTACTTCCGCTTTTGTTCACTGGTGGCAGCTACAGCTCCTTCTGAACATGTTTTTGCTGTAAAAATCAAGCAAAAATGTGCAAGTTTCTTTTTCTTTGAATTTCTTTGTGTGTGTGTATGTGTGCGTGCGCTTAGGGACAGGATATATCTACAAGTATTTCTGACATCCATTAAATGCATAGACATTTATTTATCTTACAGGTAGTACCAAATCTAATGGTGGTGCTCTCAAGCCAGTGATAACCCAGTGCGTTGGAATGATAGGACTTTTTTTTTTTGTTTGAAAGGTAGAAGGATTAGCTTACAAATATTTAAATGAGCTTCAACTTCACCAAAGTTCAGGTCCCTGAGGTAAGCTCTTTCTTGTGTTTTACCTTGAAAGCCTTCTCCAATGATGCACTTGAAATCTTTACTTTATGTTAAAAGCCACCCCTAATGGGTCTGATTGTAAAAGAAGCTGGGGTTAGCTATTTCTGTCAAGGAGCAGGGTAGAATTGAAAGTTATTTGTAAAAGGAAATGAAACGATTCCATGTAATCGCTGTTTTGCTATGTAGACATGGTGAAATAAAAAATAAAATAGAAACTTTGTAATTTGAGAAAGAATGGTCTCTTCAGAGCATGGAAATCTTTATTTCGTTCTTTTCGATGTTATTATTAAAGTGGAAGTTGCAAAATCCTGCAAAGCGGACTTGTTAACTGATGTTTACATCAATACCTACAAGTGACCAGGAGCATCCCTTCATGTACAATAAAGGCAAAACAAACAAACAAACAAATCCTTTTCATCTGCTCTGGTGATATTGACTAGCAGAGAGGGGTCTCATGTTATATTTATATAGTATTTTCTAAATTACTTATGGTTTAAAAAAAAAAAATCGATTCTTCTTTTCTCCCTGTGATGAAAGCGGCTGTTGTTTTCTTTGACTAAAAGGTGTATGTGTTTATTGCTGACGCCTTCGTAAACACAGAGCTGAGGGCTGCGATCCATCTTCATGGAAGACACCAGGCTCAGGCTTTATCGTATTTAAACCAAGTGCCAAAGCTGACCTCACCGTCTTTGTTCACAGAGGGCTGCAGCTGGACGAAGTGTGGGTGGGGCATGTGCCCTAAGTCCATGCTCAGCATCAGGGTCACAGCAAAGGGGGCTCTGACAGGATTCCATTGTGACCTCATTCTGGAGCTAAGGCAACAATTCTCTAGCAGGCTCAGGCTCGGTGCACGTTGCACTGGTGCCCACTCCTCTACTCCCCAGAGAGGTCCTACATTGCACTGGTGCCCACTCCTCTACTTCCTAGAGAGGTCCTACATTGCACTGGTGCCCACTCCTCTACTCCCTAGAGAGGTCCCACATTGCGCTGGTGCCCACTCCTCTACTCCCTAGAGAGGTCCCACATTGCGCTGGTGCCCACTCCTCTACTCCCCAGAGAGGTCCTAGATTGCACTGGTGCCCACTCCCAACCTTCCCAGAGAGGTCCTACATTGCACTGGTGCCCACTCCTCTACTCCCCAGAGAGGTCCTACATTGCACTGGTGCCCACTCCCAACCTTCCCAGAGAGGTCCTACATTGCACTGGTGCCCACTCCCAACCTTCCCAGAGAGGTCCTACATTGCACTGGTGCCCACTCCTCTACTCCCTAGAGAGGTCCTACATTGCACTGGTGCCCACTCCTCTACTCCCTAGAGAGGTCCTACATTGCACTGGTGCCAACACCCAACCTTCACAGAGAGGTCCTACATTGCACTGTGCCCACTCCGCACTTTTCCAGAGAGGCCCTATATTGCACTGTGCTCACTCCCCACCTTCCCAGAGAGGTCCTATGTTGCACTGGCACCCACTCCTCTACTCCTCAGGGGGGTCCTACATTGCACTGGCGCCCACTCCTCTACTCCCTAGAGAGGTCCTACATTGCCCTGGCGCCCACTCCTCTACTTCCCAGAGAGGTCCTATGTTGCTCTGGCGCCCACTCCCGCCTTCCCAGAGAGGTCCTACCTTGCACTGGTGCCCACTCCCTACCTTCCCAGAGAAGTCCTATAACAGATGTTATAATGTGGCCCAGAGGGTGGGGAGGGAGGAAGAATGAAGGGGACATGTAAGTCAGAACAGTCATTGTTCTATGATTCTATTCCATCCTGAAGTGGTTGATCTTATTTTTCCTGCTTCTGTAATGTCTGCCATACCATCTACTCTAAAACCCAAGACTAGAAAAAACCCACAGGTCATTTTACATGTGAGGAAATGAGGAAGCAAGTTGTTCAAAGTGCTGGTTCTAGAAATAGAAAGTAGGGGTTCTATAACTTATTCAGACTTTGACCACTGTGTATTGTTCTGACACTCATTATCACATTCTAAATCTGTCTTACCATTGGTTGAGTTTTGCTGTATGTCTGCATACCATATCAAGCCATAGAAAAATGTACAGGTGGACTCTTCCTAGTTTTAAGAGTTAAACTGTCAGGAAAAATGTGAAAAACTTTGAAATGGGGGAAAAAACCAAAAACTGGAGTAGTCCATCTAGCATACCTGTCAGGTTTATCTCTCCCTTTCATTGTCTTCAAACTATTTTACAACTCTGTAAGTTGTAGAAAATGGATAATAATAGAAATAATTCCTGTCCATAGAAATGAGAATGAATTGTGGATGGTGGAACTAAGTTAACCATTGCCCTGTAGATATTGACAGTTTTGCCTCTATCTGTAAATTCATTTCCACATTCCTGATAGCCTATATATGTGTGTGCTCAAGCTTCTCCTTTGACCTAGTTGTAACATCTTATTCTTTCATTAAATAATTAATGAGTTAAATAAAATCTTTGACATGTGCTTATTTTATATTTGTATGACCAAAACACCCAAACCAAACCCATTGCCGTTGAGTCGATTTCAACTCATGGTGACCCTAAAAGACAGAACAGAACTTCTCCATGGGGTTTCCAAGGAGTGCCTGGTGAATTTGAACTGCCAATCTTTCTGTTAACAGCCAAATGCTTAACCACTGCACCACCAGGGCTCTGTTTGTACTGTAGTCATGATTTTATCTTTCTAAAAATTTATACTTCATCAGGAGCTTTTAGTCAACAGACTCTGAAGTGTTCTGACTCGCTTAATAGGTCATCAAATATTTCTGTCTTTGTTGTCCCAAGATAGTCTTAAAGACAAAATTATCTTGTCAGTCCACCCAGAATCTAGGTTAAGTTGAGGGGGACCGTTAGGAACCACTGGCTAACAGTGCTGGTGAGATGTTCAATTCAGCGTGCCTCCAAAAGGATGAAGTTCTTGTAAACGTAAGGAACAATTAGGCTAAAAATCAATAACTCAGGTAATTGTTAAATAGGTTCAATTGGATTGTGGAAAGAATGTCTCTCTCCTGCTGTAATATAATGCTGCCCTAAATGGCTTTCTACCTTATATAACTCTGAAAACAAAGATAAATATTTGAGGAAACATCAAACCAATAAAATAATAATGGGTGCCATTTATCGGAAAGCTGCTGTTGCAGACACTGGTGCTGAGCACTTTGCATTACCAGACTTATTCCTCACACCAACCCTATGTGAAGGCATTATTATCTGTATTCTATACATGAGAAAACCAGTGCTCAGAAAGACTAGATAACTTGCCCCGGAGCATCTCTCCAGCAAGTGGTAGAGCAGAGTATGAACCCTTTTTTGAGTAACTCTGAAGCCAGCTGGTTTAGCTGTTACAGAACATGGAGCCTGTGTAACTGGGATCTGGAGTTCTACTGTATGGCTTTGAATCCTGACTTCACCACTTCAGCTCCCTCTAGAAACACAGACATGAATGAGAGATGAGTAAGAAAGGAGGATCAGGGAAGAAGACTAGAAGGAAAGTTCTGGAATACAAGAGGAGGGCTGTGGAAGAACATGGTCACAGAGGAAAGAAAGGAGAGAATTGGAGAATGGGATGTTCGACTGTAGCAAATAGCATAAAGGTATCAACTAATACAGTTAAAAAGCATTATTGGGGGCAGTATTAGGAGGTTATTGGCAAATTTAGCAGAGATACAGATTCAGCAACCAGAGAATAGTCTGTTGAAGGTAGATAGAAGATGAAGGTACAGGAGAAGGAGATACTGAGAACACATGAGTGGGAGGAGGTCCTTGTGAAAATTCTCTTAAGACGCCTTAACCAAAAAAGCCAAACACATTGCTGTCGAGTCGATTCTGACTCATAGTAACCCTTTAGGATGGAGTAGAACTGCCCCACAGGGTTTCCGAGGAGCAGCTGGTGGATTTGAGCTGCCGACCTTTTGGTTAGCAGCTGAGCTCTTAACCACTGTGCCACCAAAACACCTTCGACAAGTAGAAAAGACCATCTGAAGGGACGATGGATGCATGAGCCTTGGAAGTCAGGAGGGAAAATTCCCGGAAGGCTTTAATTTCCCTGTGAAGTAGAATTTTCCTGTGAGAAGAGGCCTGCTGAGGTATAGGGAGCAGGGTGCGGGTGTGGGGAGGAACAAGAGAAGGAGATTGCCAATGGTTTTGACTTGCCGCGGTGAGGCATGGGAGAGACTACTTACTACGGACGTAGAAATGGTTGGCCAGGCGGGTTGCAGGTAGTTGGGACTAGACATCAGGAGCTGTGTTTGTCTGTATGGTGGCCTGGTTTCTCCAGCAGAGCTTGGGTGCCAATATATTGGATCGATTTAAGATTAGGGCTGGGTAGGTGAGGTGTAGAGAAAGACAGGGGTATAAGGACATGGCAATGCTGGCAAAAGTGACCAAAGTGATGCAGGACAGGTGGTGGTCTAGTGGATATAAAAAGAATTGAGCCTGGTTCGAGTCCTGAGCTGGCAGAATAAGGGGAGAACCTAGTAACGACAGCTTCTATAGGAGGAAGAACAGGGGCAATGAAAATACATCTTAGCTCAGACTTCGTCTAAAGGACAAGGCGAGCATGCACAAGACGGTGTCTGAAACAGTGAAAAAATTCCTCCATGGCTCAACTCTAAAAATGTTAAATTCAATGAGTTATTAAATACTAAGCTCTCATCCTAATAGAAGCCATTTTAAACAGACTTCTCTTCCAGCTGTTTCTGTAATAGCAGTAGGATATGAAGAAGGTATGAGTAAGAAGTCTGTAGAAGCCTCTGCCTACTACCTTTTCTTTTCCTAATAATTAACGTCATTTTCGTCTGTATACTCTTTGTTTAGTGACAATGCAATCATCTGCTCACAGGAAAAAGGACTGTAAAGAAAACACATTTAAACAATTATCACAGGTGATGTTTTTATACAGACTTCCTGAAAGTGTGAAAAACTCATTGCCGTCGAGCCGATTCTGACTCAAAGTGTGAAAGAGGAATGAGAAATACCACATAAATCTCAGGGTTTAAATTTGGGAGACCATAACCTATTTTATTTCTGGACTTGATCAGGGCTCAGGAAAAACTAGCAGCTTTCTATTCATGTAGAAGAAAGCACCTCATTTCTGCTCATAGCTCTTGTTTCCAGTGTAGCTAGAATACAGGAAATAAGAAGGGGTGGGGGTGAGAGGGGAGCAATTTCGGTAACTAAATGAAACCAATGTATCACCAGTTTTTGCATTTTTGTGTGTTTGATCAATTTTAGCCTACCGTTACTGAACTTGATTGTTTGAAAACTCATGAAAACTTGAAGGCATTTGAAAGGAATTTGTCACTACTTTTTTTTTTAAGGTCAGGGAGAGGTCTTTATTTTCTTTGTTTTCCTCTCAAGCTTCTTAAGGACTCAATATTAGTGGATTGTCTGTGTCCACAGGGATCTAGACACTATAAATAAAACAAATCCTGAACTGAACTTTTGCTGGAATCGGCCAAGAAAATGAGACATTTAGTTAGTTTGTCTTGAACCTGGTTAAAACCTTTCATCCTTGAGGAAATAGTAAGTTAAAACATCTACTTGGAAAGCCTGTAAGATAATTTGAGGGGGGAAGGCTAGGGAGTCAGAGTGTTAATGATGGGCTCTCAAGGATGGAGCTGGCAGTGTGGCTCGCAAATCAATTACGATTCATGAGGTTAATGTATGTACACAGGCTCTTCTCTCTATGTCAGGCTCAGCATTTTCCTTTCCATCTTTCTTTCTGGAAATTCTATTAGTGGACTAATGTACCTTGCTACAAGAGGCAAGGAAGTCTTCAGGGATTTGAGATATGCTAATGCCTTTGGTCATTACACAGATGAATTTCCTTAGTGCTTTGCCCAGAGTTAACTGGCTTAAGTAAAAAAAAAGTTAACTTTTGATAGATATTATTTTCACTTCAGTATTTTTACATAGCAATATAATTTTAGTCACATATTTCCCTATCCAGGCCCAAAGGGAAAGAAAAGAAAGAAACAAATGGAGGAAGTCATATCAGAGCTGAAGGAAGTTAGGTGGAATTTAAGAGCTTTCTAAATATATTAGCATTGACAATATTTTTAAATGAAAACATTTTTAAAAATGAGGCATTCTTTTGAAAAAATATTTTATTTCCTTTTCTAATTAGTCTCCAATGTGCGTACATGATAACCATCAGGGTTAAGCCCTGTACCGGTTCAGAACTGCACCAAGAAAAGGTAGCTTTTATCATCTTCTGCCTTTCATTTATTGTCCTTCCTGGTACTCCTGTATTATTCAAATGTTATATAAACTTAAATATTTTAACACCACTCTTGAATTGATATATTTGATCAACAACAAACAACCCGTTGCTGTCGAGTCAATTCCAACTCATAGTGACCCTATTGGACAGAGTAGAACCACTCCATAGAGTTTCCAAGGAGCAGCTGGTGGATTCCAACTGCTGACCTTTTGGTTAGCAGCCATAGCCCTTAACAACTACGCCACCCACCAGGGTTTCCATATATTTAATCATTACTTGTTAATCATTTTTCTGAGGAATATCTGTGTTAAACACAGCTAGGTTTTAAAGAAGGACTTCCCACAGTTTCCTCTTGCACCTGGGCTGTGTGGCTGCCCCATAACTAGCCCTCTAGCAGTTGTCTGTTGTTGGTCCAGATGCAAAAAGTCAGGTCGCTGGCTGAGATAGGGCCGGTGGGGGAGCCTGGGGGAACGCACTGAGAGCACAAGGATGTGTGTTCTCTTTTTCTCCCAGGCATTTGTATTTCTTGTAGCTTCCAGGTACAGACCCTCAGGAAAAAAATAGCCAGCCTCTCCTGAGAAAGCCCTCAGCCTCCTCAATTCCCTCCTTTCATTTGCTCTGCACTCTGGAAAAAACCTGTTTTTTGCAGCGAAATCCAAAACCAAACCAAACCTGTTGCTCTCTAGTCAGTTCCGACTCATAGCGACCCTATAGAACAGAGTAGAACTGCCCCATAGGGTTTTCAAGGAGCACCTGGTGGATTTGAACTGCCCACCTTTTGGTTAGTAGCCGAGCTCTTAACAGTATAGTATATATATCTACAGTACACTACATAAACTATTATGTATAGTATATATATTTAGAGTATAGTACAGGAATTACTATATCTAGTATATATATTTGTATTATAAAACCAAAACCAAACCTGTTGCCGTGCAGTCGATTCCAACTCCTAGGGACCCTATAGGACAGAGTAGAACTGCCCCATAGGGTTTCCAAGGAGCGGCTGGTGGAGTCAAACTGCTGACCTTTTGGGCTTAGCAGTCAGCCTGTTAACCACTGTGCCACCAGCGTTCCTTCTGCCGCACAGGCCGTGCCAAGTGATGTGTAAATCCCAAGACAAGGCTTAATAGGCAGGATAAAGAATTCCCTAGCATTTAAAATGCTCACAACCTGTCCTTAGGAACTGTCTGGAGTGCCTGGAGTTTGTTGTTAACCTGTGTACAAGCACAGCGCTAGAGTGATTTTCTAAAGGCAAATAAAATTTTGCCTGTCTCCATCTTATCACCCGATCTTCAATGTTTCAGAATCCTTTGTTGCCTTCCAAAACAATTCCTGAGGGTTAGTAAAGGAGTGAGACTTTCCACATAAAAACATATTAGAGATGGAACTGAAAGGCATTTTACAAGCCAAGACCAGGTCCAGGCCCTGGAGTCCTCTGTTACTCTTGTAACCGTTGATAACATCGCTCAACCTGAAGCTGCTTGGCGCTGCCTTCACGCTCAGTTTTAAATGTTTGATGTTATCAGCTGTAACGGGGGAAACCAAAAACAACAATGAGTGTTCAGGTCTTGCTCGACCAAGGAGGGAGGGGCTACTCATAAACCTTTCTAGGAGAATGTGCCTCTCTGATTGCTATAAATCCAGATTCACGTGCTAGCTAACGTCTGTTGCTGAAATTGTTAAAATTCATTTCCATCAACCTTTTCATGGAAGCAGAGAACAACTTGGTATCACTGCTTCGCTGCCTTTTGAAAACATTTCTTTGATGAAAGATGACAAAAATAAATACCACAACCCACTTCTCGGGCTTGACGCTAGCCCTGTGCCTAAGGGAAAGCCTTAGTTAACTCTATTCCTATGAAAATCAGTCTTTGTTTGGAGAAGGAGGTGAGCAAGCAGGGACTTTTAGTGGGAGGAGTAATAAGGCCTTCAGAGATCCAAGGAAAACGCTGCAAGAAAAGCTAGCCTCCTTGTTAGGACCAAATTAGGACAACTTTACAGAAAACAAAGCCATCTCTCTGGTTGTGGGGCTTTGGAGAAAGTTAATCAGCTTCTCAAATAACAGCTGGATAGCAACATCAACCAGGGTTGAATTAGTGAGTTTTAATCAGCTGCAATTTCTTGTAAATTGGACAAAAACTTTTCTCTGTGATAAATGTTCGGAAGTGCCATTTTCTCTTTATTTTTGTTTTATTTTATTAAATGACACTGGACTTTCAGTTAACCCCTCAGTCCTAAAACCTGGCTGTTGAGAATGAAGAGCTGTGATAGTTACCGCAACTATTTTCAGCATTGTATTAACGCAGGGGAGATTAAAGAAGAAGAAAACTTGCACTCATGCTGAAGTTACAAGGAGAAATGTGTGAAGGACCTCTTGGGCCCTTTTGCCTGGAGCGCAGTTGTATTTTCTATATAATGACCCCATATACTACTCAGTATAATTGGGCTGGATTTTTAAAAATATTTTGCTGTGAGTAACATACACACTTTCAGCATTTAGGTATGTTTAACAGGGAAAAAAAAAAAAAAGGAATTTAAGAAGCGCTTCTAGTGGAAAAACAATTGATGTTCTCCTTCGTTGTAATCCATTCCAAGTAGGTGTCTTCTGCCCCAGCACTTGCTCTGTAACGTGAATCAGTTCATATGGGATTGGTAAATAGGGAGATGATGTCAATATAACTTGGAAGGCCAGGAGGTTCTTATGTGGTTTGCCCCTGTGTCTACCTTGATGATTTACACTGCCGGTCACAGCAGCTGAAGGCAAAGTACACCATCACAGCTGAACTCAGTAAGCCCTGGTGCAAAAGGAGCAACACAGTGATACAAAACCATCAGTCCGTGTCATCTCGTCCCCACCTACGACCTCTGATGGGGATATGTGTATCTCCACACTCAGCAGACTTCCTTATATCCCTGCTGGTCGGATTCTAGGATAAAGAAAAGTCCTGTGCTGATGACTACCACCTTACTTTCCTTATTATGATCTGAACACTAAAAACCGTGATGAATTGATTTGAATTTTGTTGGTTTTTTGGTTAATGCATAGGTTTTGAATGACCTGCACTAATCCAATTGTTTTCCATAAGCTCCTTAACTTTTAGTTTGCAACATAGCGTATTGCAAGGTTTTCAGAATGTGTATGTCTGTGCTATAGCAGATGCTTGTACTTCTAAATACACATTTTTATCAAATCAGCGTAGTCGTATATTTGTAAATGGTTTACAATCATCAGACAGCTTCTGCATGACAAGTCTTCAAAAGGTCAAAATGGGTTTACCTTGTCGGTGCAAAACAAGCAGATGTCTTTGCTGTTTAGTGCTTTATTGAGTGCTAAACCAAAAAAAAACAAAAAAAACAATTTCCTTGGAGTTGATTCTGATTCCAAGGAGAGGCTGGTGATTTTGAACTGCTGACCTTTTGGTTAGCAGCCAAACTCTTAACCACTATGCCACCAGGGCTCCTGTTTAGTGTGACTATAACACAAATACCACAAGTGTGTGGTTTTAAAGAACAGAAATGTATTGTCTCACAGTTCTGGAGGCTAAAGGACGAAGTCAGAGTCTTGGCTGTGTCGATTCCTTCCTTGTTGGTAACCCTGGTGGTCCCTTGGGTCTTGGCAATCCTCAAATGCATGTCTTCCCCAGTACATGCTCGAATGTCTCTGTGTCCAAGCTGCTGTTTGTATAACTCAGAAGTAGTTAGGTTTTGGGTGCACCCTACCGTATGACTTCAACCGACTGATTATATTACATTGCATTACTGAAGGTGGTTACATTACATTAGGTTTGATTACATCCACAGGGCTAGGATTTCAACACATATTTTAGGGGGACACAATTCAATCTATAACACTAAAAAAAAAATTTTTTTTTTTTATACTAGGATATCTTAATTTCTAATTTTGGTGATATATTTATAAAAAGAAATAAATCATCTCATACAAAACAAGCAATTGTTGAGAGGAAGTACAGTGAGGCATATGAATGAAGGCTCTGTGTCCTCATTGCCTGGTTCAAGTACTACCTCAGCCCAAAACTAGCCACATAACTTGAGAAGGTCTTTTAACCTCTCTGTGCCTGTTTCCTCATTTGTAATATGAAGGTATCATAGTGATTACCTCACTGGGTTGTTTTGAGGATTAAATGTGTTATTACACATGAAAGTACTGGTACATAATAATAATACATATGAAATAGTATAACTTCTTTAAAACTACAATTAACTGATCAATTATTATTTATTCTCTTCTAATCTGAGTTTCTTGAAGGTAGAACCTGTACCGTATTTGCAGTTGTATCTTCAGTGCGTAAAACATAAGGTTCGATCATTGCTTACGGAACTGGATTGAATTCTTTGATTATTTTATTTTCTTGTGTGTTTTCCTTTGACCAGGAAAGTTATTTGAGAATTCTTCAAAAGATACCACTTTTATTTCTGTGTAATATACGCTAATTTTATAAAAGAAAAAAATTAAATTTCGAATTAGTTTCAGAATTCTTTATCATGTCCCTGAAAATAAAAAAGAGAGCAACAAATAGGTACCGGATCATGAGCTAAGAGGGGACAAAAGCTGAAAAATCTAAAAGCGAACAGTGAGATTTTTGCATATAGAAGTTTCATTTCCAAGGAAACAGTGGGCTGCACTTTCATGGGTAGCTAAAATGATGAATCAAAATTCAGGTGAATGCCTTTTAAAATATGATAATTAACAAATGCTTTTTGAGTCAAACACCCTGCTGGATGCTGGAGAATCAGAAAAGAAAACCCCTCTGCTGAAAAGCTTATGATATTATTAAAAGGATACACCCCAAAAAACCAAACCCATTGTCATCGAGTCAATTCTGACTCATAGCGGCCCTATAGGACAGAGTTGTTGTTATGTTGTTGTTAGGTGCCATCGAGTGGCTTCTGAATCATAGTGACCTTATGTACCACCGAATGAAACACAGCCCGGTTCTGTGCCATTCTCACAATCGTTATGCTTGAGCCCATTGTTGCAGCCACTGTGTCACTCCATCTCATCGAAGGTCTTCCTCTTTTTTGCTGACCCTCTACTTTACCAAGCATGATGTCCTTCTCCAGGGACTGATCCCTCCTGATAACATATCTGAAGTATGTAAGGTGCAGTCTCACCATCCTTGCTTCTAAGGAGCATTGTGGTTGTACTTCTTCCAAAACAGATTTGTTTGTTCTTTTGGTAGTCCATGCTATATTCAATATTCTTCACCAACACCACGATTCAAAGGCATCAACTCTTCTTTGGTCTTCCTCGTTTGTTGTCCAGCTTTCTCATGCATATGATGTGATTGAAAATACCATGGCTTGGGTCAGGTGCACCTTAGTCTTCAAGGTGACGTCTTTGCTTTTCAACACTTCTAAGAGGTCCTTTGCTGTAGATTTGCCCAATGCAATGCGTCTTTTGATTTCTTGACTACTGCTTCCATGGCTGTTGACTGTGGATCCAAGTAAAATGAAATCCTTGACTTCATTCTTTTCTCCATTTATCATGATGTTGCTTATTGGTCCAGTTATGAGGAATTTTGTTTTCTTTATGTTGAGGTGCAATCCATACTGAATGAAGGCTGTAGTCTTTGATCTTCGTCCGTAAGTGCTTCAAGTCCTCTTCACTTTCAGCAAGTGAGGTTGTGTCATCTGCATAACGCAGGTTGTTAATGGGTCTTCTGCCAATCCTGATGCCACATTCTTCTTCATATAATCCAGTGTCTGAGATTTGCTCAGCATACAGATTGAATAAAAAAAAAAAACCAAACCAACTGCCATCGGGTCGATTCCAACTCATAACAACCCTATAGGACAGTAGAATTGCCCTGTAGATTTTCCAAGGAACTCCTGGCGGATTCGAACTTCGACCTTTTGGTTAGCAGCTGTAGTACTTAACCACTACACCACCAGGGTTTCCATAGATATGGTGGAAGGATACAACCCTGATGCACACCTTTGCTTACAGAGTAGAACTACTGTATAGGCTTTCCAATGAGTGACTGGTGGATTCGAATTGCCAGCCTTCTGTTAGCAGCCAAGCTCTTACCCACTGTATCATCAGGACGCCAAGACATATATATGGCACCTAAAATCCTTGAATAACACAGGATCATAAAATTTAGAATAGGAAATTGTATCATAAGCACCTTGTCAAACTGGGTTCTAATCTTTCTTCTATCCCAAACTGGTGGTACAGCCTTGGCTTAAACAGTCCCTTCATACCCCTCGTGTATAAAACAGCCTCTCCATACCCCTCGTCTATAAAAAAGAGGTTTTTAGATGAATGTTCTTCAGACTGTGAAAGGCTGGAAGTTAATATCTTTAAATAGTCTTCATTTTTTTATGCATTGAACTTCAACAGCCTTCTCAATTGACAATCTCCCAAGACATTTATCTCATATTTCTCATTAAATTACCATTTCCTACTCATGAAAGGATATGTGGCTATTCTGGATTTGGCAACAAGTAGGTTATTAGTGTTATTCAACTGAACAGAAGCGGAAATAGTCTTCATTACAAAGCCTTAAAGAGAAATTGAGAATATATTCTAGGTGAGGTATCTTGGTTGAATTCTTTTTGTGGATCGGTAAAACATATTTATTCCTGCTGGTAGGAATACAATCATATCCCTACTTCATGTTAAGGAGAGAATCACAGATTAATTCCTTTGTATTCATAATATTAAGGTAGGCTAAGATCACTTTCTTTAGACTCTGGTGTGTCCCAGTATGTTTCCAAAGTGGTTTGCTGTTTCTAGCTCAACATGTTCAACATTTCACCCCTTCTGGATGTTCTTTCTGTGTGTCCTCCAGTTTCGCCGTTTGTTCAGTTGCAGTCTGAGTAAGGATTAGACACGTTGTCTTAGTTATCTAGTACTGCTATAACAGAAATACCACAAGTGGATGGCTTTAACAAAGGGAAATTTATTTCTTCACAGTAAAGTAGGCTAAAAGTCCGAATTCAGGATGTCAGCTCCAGGGAAAGGCTTTCTCTCTCTGTCAGCTATGGAGGAATGTCCTTGTCCTCAATCTTCCCCTGGTCAAGGAGCTTCTCGGGTGCAGGGACCCCAGGTCCAAAGGGCGCATTCAGCTCCTGGCACTGCTTTCTTGGTGGTATGAGGAGAAAACATGCTGGGGAGTGTTGGGGTCACAATGTCTTCATGATCTTGCATTAAGCAGTAATTTCTTAGATACAACAGCATAAGCACTAAAGGAAAAAAAAAATTGAAAAGAAATG
Organism: Elephas maximus indicus; assembly: GCF_024166365.1. Lineage (NCBI taxonomy): Eukaryota > Metazoa > Chordata > Mammalia > Proboscidea > Elephantidae > Elephas > Elephas maximus. The sequence continues at coordinate 7,378,022 of NC_064841.1, read as the reverse complement.
ATAAATTGGACTTCAGCAAAGTTAGAACTTTTGTGTTTCAAAAGATATGATCAAGAAAGTGAAAAGAAAAACCACAGAGAGGAAGGTAATATTTACAAATCATATATCCAACAAATGACTTATATTTACAATATATAAATAGCTGCTACAAATCAATAGTAAAAAAGATGAAGAACCTAATTAAAAAAAAGGGCAGAGCATCTGAATAACTGTTTCTCCAAAGAAGATTCACAAATGGCCAAAAAACACAGGAAAATATGCTTGACATCATTAGTCATAGCACATCAAAACCACAATGAGATACCACTCCTCAAGCATTAGGATAACTGTTAAAAAAAAAAAAAAAACAAGTATTAGGGGAGGATTTGAAAAGCATGGAACCCTCCATACACTGATCGTTGGGATGTAAGATAGAAAACAGTCTGGCAGTTTCCTTCCTTACAGCAACACTGTGAGGTTGGTGGTGTTGTCTACAACTTTACAACTAAGGGCAATGATGGCCAGAGTAGAGAAGGTGAAATGAGAGTGAACTGTACTGTTAAGGAGACCTATGTTATTGTTTTTGTTAGGTGTCGTCGAGTCGGTTCTGACTCATAGCGACCCTCTGCACAACAGAGCGAAACACTGCCCGCTGCTGCGCCATTCTTACAATCGTTGTTATGCTTGAGCTCATTGTTGCAGCCACTGTGTCAATCCACCTCACTGAGGGTCTTCCTCTTTTCCGCTGACCCTGTACTCTGCCAAGCATGATGTCCTTCTCCAGGGACTGATCTCTCCTGACAACATGTCCAAAGAATGTAAGACGCAGCCTCGCCATCCATGCCTCTAAGGAGCACTCTGGTTGTACTTCTTCCAAGACAGATTTGTTCGTTCTTTTGGCAGTCCATGGTATATTCAATATTCTTCACCAACGCCACAATTCAAAGGCATCAACTCTTCTTCGGTCTTCCTTATTCATTGTCCAGCTTTCATATGCATATGATGTGATTGAAAATACCATGGCTTGGGTCAGGTGCACCTTAGTCTTCAGGGTGACATCTTTGCTCTTCAATACTTTGAAGAGGTCCTTTGCAGCAGATTTGCCCAATGAAATGCGTCTTTTGATTTCTTGACTGCTGCTTCCATGGCTGTTGATTGTGGATCCAAGTAAAATGAAATCCTTGACAACTGCAGTCTTTTCTCCGTTTACCATGATGTTGCTTATTGGTCCAGTTGTGCGGAGTTCTGTTTTCTTTATGTTGGGGTGTAATCCATACTGAAGGCTGTGGTCTTTGATCTTCCTTAGTAAGTGCTTCAAGTCCTCTTCACGTTCAGCAAGCAAGGTGGTGTCATCTGCACAACACAGGTTGTTAATGAGTCTTCCTCCAATCCTGATGCCCCATTCTTCTTCATGTAGTCCAGCTTCTTGGATTATTTGTTCAGCATAGAGATTAAATAGGTATGGTGAAAGAATACAACCCTGACGCACACCTTTCCTGACTTTAAACCAATCAGTGTCCCCTTGTTCTGTCCAAACAACTGCCTCCTGATCTATGTAAAGGTTCCTCATGAGCACAATTAAGTGTTCCGGAATTCCCATTCTTCTCAGTGTTATCCATAGTTTATTATGATCCACACAGTCGAATGCCTTTGCATAGTCAATAAAACACAGGTAAACATCCTTCTGGTATTCTCTGCTTTCAGCCAGGATCCGTCTGACATCAGCAATGATATCCCTGGTTCCACGTCCTCTTCTGAAACCAGCCTGAACTTCTGGCAGCTCCCTGTAGATATACTGCCTATACATGTGGGGTAATTTGCTCTGTATGCTACCTCTCTTGCACAGTGTTACGCCCATTCACTGAGGAGGAAGCTGTAGATTAAAAGGTGAGGGTATTTGCTCTGTCACCAGGATAGTCAGTAGCAAAGACAGGGCTCAGAGTCCAAAGCTCCTGTTACTTCCAGTACAACACTCTGTCTTTTCCAGATGCCAGCCACACAGCCTGGTACATTGAAAGCTTCAGTTCTTTACTGCCTTAGATAAATTGCAGGCCACCAATCTTTACTTCCTCCCTGGAAAACTTTAATGTGACAGCCGGTTACAGCTTGCCTCTCTTCTTTCTTAACTTTGAAATCTGCTCTTCCCTTTTCAGTAGATTATAGTTCATTTTAATGTGGCTCTCTGCAGCCCCCGTTTTCCTTTTTAAATTTTTATTCTGACAAGCAATAGTGTATAAATGCAATGACAGCTATTAGTTGTGACAACTGCATTGGAATAATTTTTATGACAAAATTACTTCTAAATTATTTTCTTTTGGTATTGCATGGATTTGGAGCTTAGTATTGTATAATTCATACATGAAATTGGGTTAGTCTGTCTATGATTACAAAAGCAGTCAATTAGTTTAAAGAAGATAAGTTAATGTTGCCAGAATAGTTTTTTTCTCCATAAAATACCACTTTGATCATGTTACTCCTCTGTTCAAAAACTGTCAGTAACTCCTTGATCCTTTGAAAGTATAAACTATTTATGTTGTTGCCTTCAAGTTCATCGTGTATTTCTTCAGTCACATCTCCCATAGCTTCTTGACATCCTTCTCCTCAACCCACTGTCCATCAAACACCCTTGCACATTCTTACCTGTTTTCTTTTCATGCACTATATTGTTTCCCTACAATACTCTCCGTTCCTCTCTGACTATATTCATCATTAACCCATTGCCATTGAGTCTATTCCTACTCATAGTGACCTTATAGGACAGAGTAGAACTTCCCTATACAGTTTCCAAGGAGCAGCTGGTGGATTTGAACTGCTGACCTTTTGGTTAGCATCTGTAGCTCTTAACCACTGTGCCACCATACTCTCCTTCAAATCTCACCTCATTCATGAAGAGCCATCCTTTGCTATCTCTCTCCAAACTTGCATGGACTTAGTTACCAAACCAAACCCATTGCTGCCACGACTCATAGTAACCCTATAGGATAGAGGAGAACTGCTCCATAAGGTTTCCAAGGAGTGCCTGGTGGATTTGAACTGCTGATCTTTTGATTAGCAGCCATAGTTCTTAATCACTGAGCCACCAGGGCTCCAGTATAGTTACCACTCATCTGACTAGAAATTATTAGTTAAACCCTATTATTTTGTAGAGGAGAGAAATGAAAATCAGAGGAGATAGGTGATGTGACACTATAACTTTCTGATTGAGCTCCACAAGGCTCAGTTTGATTGAGCCAGTAGCTACCGGATGCTTATGACATGGTAAACATTGTGCTGAAAGCCTCTGAGATGCCAAGTTAGCGAGAAGACCTAAGTCCCTGAAAGATGCGTTAGACACGCTTTTGGAACAAGGAACACTATGCATGGAATTAAAATAAAAGAATAAAATGTATTGTCATGATATTTTCTGGTTCCAGATATGAATCTCAAAGGCATTTTGTGAACTTCAAGAAAAGATTTATACCAAGAACCAGGTGCTTTATTTGTCAACAAGCTTGGGTACTTCCCTTCTCAGAGAGTCCCTGCAAGTGTACATGTTGGCCTAAAGGGCACTTTCAGCTCGATTTGCCTGAGATCCATGTACAAAATGAAACTTCTTCTTTGAATTTGGGGTTCAGTTTTGTACATAAATATTTGTCTGTATTTATTATTTTTCCCTCATTTATATCCTTCAAGTAGAATCACTGTGTCAAAAGATATGATCGTTTTCAAGATCGTTGATGTAGACTTAGGTTTTATGAAATACTGTGGGTCCTTGTAGCATGCTCCGTGTAGTGATGATTCTCAAATATGAGTAGCTTAGAAAAAAAATATATAGAATGTTTAAAATTTTTATAGTCTCATTCCTTTTACTTCTGTTTTCTCCTTGAGGTTTTTTTTTTTTTTTTTTTTTTTTTTTTACCCCTCTTTCATTCTATGTCTTCATGGGTACGTTGGCAGCAATGCTAGTATATGAATATCAATTTTTTTTCCCATAGGCCTTAATCTTTTTGCTTGTTGTGGAAAAGAAACCACTGTCTGAAGCCATCCAGATGAGAAATTGGTAGCTTCTAAAAGAATACCCCTGGAGCAAAAGGCACTTTTCAGCTCCATGTAGAAGATAGTGAACCTTTGCGAAAAGTTTAACTCAGTCCTTCTAAACATACCACTGAAGTTTTTACTCAACACTGACCTGAATGCCCCCGAATTTACCAATGTCTTTATGGGATGTTGTTCTCTGGATCCCCAATAGTAGGGCTTGGATTCATTCCTTGGTTCATTTATTCAATAAACACCTCTTTCCTAGTATTTGCCCAACAGTGTTCAAGGCACTGGAAATACAGGATGAACAAATTAGGCTTTTGTCAGTCCAATGGAGCTTGCATTCAAGCAGGATAAGGAGAATACCTCCTCCAAATGTACAGAAACTTTAAAATTAATAAGGTCCATAAATAAGGGGGGGAAAAAAGAACAAGTATAAAAATAGGATAGACTGTTTCAAATTACAAGGAGCCTGGACTTTTTTTTTTTGATCTTATGACATGGGCCATGGAAATATTTGTCCGTACTATCCTTGTGACAGACGGCCATTGAAAAGACCTGGATTACCTTTCAGAACTCCCACTATTCTCTAGACAGTTTACAAGACTAGCCTCCAGGATGTCACAAGTAAGCATTCTGGACACAGTACATTCAACGAAGGTATTAGTTCATTTTAATAATTTTTTTAATATTACAAAACTAAATTATGTGCATTAGAAAAGATTCAGAAGAGAGAGACTCGATATGAAAGAAAAATGGACAGTCTTGAGTCTCACCATTGAGAGGTAACCTCTGTTAACACTTTAACATATGAAAATACGTATTGTTAATAAAATATGTGCATATAAATGTACGTGCTTTAAAAATTAGAATCATCCTGTAAGCTCTATTATTCTGTAACCTCTGTTTTTACTTAAAAATATGTTGTGAAATTTTTGGCTGTCTTCAAGTGTTTCCCTCAAACATGCTATCCAGTAGCTGCAGTAATTTGCCTCACCAGCGCACTATTGTTGGACCTTTATGCTTTCTCCGTATGTTCCTTTGATCACAGCGTCTCTGATTGTTTCCTTAACATAGATTCATGGGAGTAAAATTTTGGGGTCAGAGCAAACGCACATTTTTATCATTCTTGATGCAAATGAACAGATTGTACCAATTTATAGTCCTACTAACAAGGTGTGCAAATACTAAAGGGTTATATTAAAGAGGAAAAGAGAACAAAAGGCCAGCAGGTGAGACGGACAGGCAATCGTGGCGGCGCAGAGCCTCACGGGCAGCCCACGGAGGGCTTGCCGCCTTCAGAGAGGGCTGTTCTGCTTCACCCGTGGTCTTGCAGTCCGTGTTCCGATGAAGCACATTGGTTGTTTTCAGTGGGCTCTGAATGATATTTTACAAGCAAGATCTGGGCGTTCTTTCAGCTTTGGCCAACACTTATTCTGTCTGTCAACCTCTTTTCTTTGCCCGCAAACAAAACAAGCAAACAAACAAAAAGAAACAGGTGCCATCAGCCAGTTTCAAAGCATGGTGACGCCACGTGTTTCAGAGTAGAACTGTACTCCACTGAGTTTATAACGGCTGTGATCTCTTGGAAGTAGACTGCTAGGCCTCTCTTCTGAGGTTGCTTCCGGGTGGATCGGAACTGCCAACCCCTTGGTTAGTAGCTGAGCACTTAACAATTTGTGTCACCTAGGGAGTCCTTTTGTTTGTTTGCCCAGGAAACTCCACAGGAGATTACAATCAGAGATGCTGTGATCAAAGGAACATACGGAGAAAGCATAAAGGTCCAACAATAGTACACTGATTGCATGATTACATCAGAGTTCAGAAACACCTCTTTTTTCTGGAATTTTCCTTCTGCTCCAGGCTGCAGAGCATGTGGTGGAACATATGACCCCGTGGCCTCTCTGACCTATTCCTGACCCTTACTCAGTACCTTCCAGCCTCATAGATCCCTCTTTCTGTCCCTTGAACTCTTCAAGCTCATTCCTACCTCAGGGCCTTTGCACACACATGCCTTTCTTTCTCTTTTCTCAAACCTTAACTTCTGGATCATAATCATTCTGATATAAATATCTAAGATAACGCCCCTCTACCATCACACTGGAGCCCTAGTGGAACAGTGGTTAAGAGCTCAGCTACTAACCAAAATGGGGGCAGTTCAAATCCACCAACCGCTCCTTGGAAACCCTATGGAGCAGTTCTACTCTGTCCTATAGGGTCGCTATGAGTCGGAATTTACTCGACAGCAATGGGTTTGGTTTTTTTGGTTTACCGTCACACTCACAGGGTTGCCATGAGTCAGGAGCCAACGTGACAGCAGCTAACAACGACAGCAACCATCCCATTTACCACTCTCCATTATAGAGCTTGGCTTTATTTTCTTTTAGCACGCAGCATTATCTAAAATTACAGTGCTCATTTATTTCTTTTTTCTTGTTTATTATCTGTCTCCCCTGAATGCAATATAAACTCCATGAAGGCAAGGACCTTCTTTGGCTTGTTCATTGCCATGTTTCCCCTAGGTTTTGAGCTGTGCTGCATTCGATAAATATTTTTTGGATAAGTGTATAAAGAAAAGAAGGAAGGAAGAAATGAAAAACACTGGACTTGCTAGTTGTAGGCTGTCAAGACCCTCTACTTTTCTGCCAGTCTGCTCCCACTAACACAGCAGATTTAGCCACTAGTGAGCTGTAAGCAGTAAGCCTTTCTTCCCCTGCTCCTAGTGGAGCTGTGTTCAAATGCACATTAACAATAACATCTTAGTCTTGTTTGCCTCCTTTGCCTGGGGAAGTACCTTTACTGTCTCCAGTGGAGGTGGGAAGCTCAGGGATCAGGGCTCTTGCCCTTGTATCAGAAATAACTTTTTAAAACCAAAAGCAAAGAAGTTTCCTGAATAAACTGAATGCTTCGAAGTCCAGCATAGCAGGGGCAGGGGTTTGGGGACCATGGTTTCAGGGGACATCTAAGTCAATTGGCATAATAAAATCTATTAAGAAAACATTCTGCATCCCACTTTGAAAAGCGGTGCCTGGGGTCTTAAACGCTAGCAAGCAGCCATCTAAGATGCATCAATGAGTCTCAACCCACCTGGATCAAAGGAGAATGAAGAACACCAAGGACACAATGTAGTTATGAGCCCAAGAGACAGAAAAGGCCACATGTACCAGAGACTACATCACCCTGAGATCAGAAGAACTAGATGGTGCCTGGCTACAATCAATGACTGCCCTGAAAGGAAACACAACAGAGAACCCCTGAGGGAGCAGGAAATCAGTGAGATGCAGACCCCAAATTCTCATAAAAAGACCAGACTTAATGGCCTGACTGAGACTAGAAGGACCCTGGTGGTCATGGCCCCCAGGACCTCTGTTGGCCCAGAACAGGAACCATTCTTGAAGCCAACTCTTCAGACATGGATTGGACTGGACAATGGGTTGGAGAAGGTTGCTGGTGAGGAGTGAGCTTCTTGGATCAGGTGGACACTTGAGACTATGTTGGTATCTCCTGCCTGGAGGGGAGATGCGAGGGTGGAGGGGGTTAGAAGCTGAGGAAATGGACACAAAAAGAGAGAGTGGAGGGAGAGAGCAGGCTGTCTCATTAGGGGGAGAGTAATTGGGAGTATGTAGCAAGGTGTATATAAGTTTTTGTGTGAGAGACTGACTTAATTTGTAAACTTTCACTTAAAGCACAATAAAAATGATAAAAAAAAAAAGAAAGAACTTTTAGATAATATGTGTACAAATTTAAAATTGTCCCAGATCCCAACCCTGGCCTTACAAGATGTTTAAGGAACTAAGCTCACACGCTATTTTCTTATTCTTTAATTCTTTTTTTATTTTTATGTGAAGCAAGTTTAAACATTACTAATGCCTTGGGGCCTCATTTTATTTACTACTTGCCTACCTTACTCTCCAATTTCTTAATTAAATAAGATTAAAAGATAAAACACATCTTTTTTTTTTTCTTTTTTAAAGTCCTAAGGAAATTGTCACATGGAAAGCTCTCCAAAGAGGTTAATTTTTTATCCAAGAGAACATCTCAATTTTTCTGAAAAGGCACAGAATGAAACTAAAAAGCATATTAAATTAATGGGTGGAGAGGGAAAACATTATTCTTCCTTTTGTTGTTGTCTCTTTGTAAGAAATTCTATTTATTACCTTTACCTCCTATATTTTCTTTTTCAGAATGAATATGATAAACTAGCAAACTGAACCCCATAATCCCACAAAGCCAAACTCATTGCTTTCAAGTCAGTTCCAACTCACAGAGACCCTATAGGACAGAGTAGAACTGCCCTATAGGGTTTTCAAAGAGTGATTGGTGGATTGAACTGCTGACCTTTCTGGTTAGCAGCTGAGCTTTTAGCAGCTGGGGAATATTCAGGAGGAAGAAGGAAGGGGATTTATCTATTGATCTGAGCTCTCCCTGCCAATCAGCATGTGCCCTTGGGGGACCACTGGGATGCTGTTTTCTTGTTGTAAAACAAGAGGTTTCAGATTGCTAATTCCTAAGCATCACGGTGTTAAAGAAAAATTAACCGACTCATAAAATTGGGTTAACTCAAACACATAGCAAAGTAAACAAACAAGTAACAACTTATTTCTGGCTTATATAAAAAATAATAATCAGGAACTCTGGCAACACCATCACTGATCCCACGGTTTGGAATGATAATGTTTGGCTGAAGGTGAATAGCAGTGACTCCGCTGGCAGAAGGCATGTTGTCTGCAGTGAGCCACACTCGTTTTTTGCTTGGCTTTCCCTTTTATGCCACGTTCTTGGCCCTGGAGACATCAGAGTGTACACCTTCTGCATGACATGATCCCCCAGGTGCCTTCCTCCCCTGATACTTGGGACCACATCCATCTGCCTCAGGCTTTGCTTCTTTCTGGCTCCACCACCTCATCATGTTAAGAAAGCCTGAGACTCTTCGGTGCTTCAGGACTTGGACCTGCCTCATGGGTGAGGGAGATGGCCGCTCTTTATTCTGTGCCCAAGCTGAGAGCTTGAGAGTCTTGAAGTAGGGAAAAAATAAAACAAGACAAGTTGGGGAACTGAGAGGGACTGGAATATAAGAAAAGTGAGCCAGAGTTTTGGCTTTGTTTTCCTCATTTGTCTGACCAAGTTTGTCTTGACTTTGTATTTAATCTATAATGTGCCCCTAGTTTAGAATAGTGTTCAGTAATGTCAGTACCCCTCCAAATTTTGGCCCCATTAGGAACTGGAGAATGTGTTTTTGTAACAGCCTTGTCATTAAGAGGAAGTAAACGGAAGCCTAAATTATATGTATGCATTTTTTAAAGAAAATTATTTTTGTGTGTGCTTTGAAAAGGAAAATTTGGGACAGATTTGGAAAATATGATTGCTAATCAAAAGGCAGATTGTGTTTAAAAACAAAATGGGAATAACGGCCTTAGAAATTGGAGGGATTGAGGAGAAACCTGACAAAGGACAGGTCAGAGGTCCTCTCCAGTAGCAGCATTAATCTGGTAATGGCAAACAAGAACAATGTCAGAAAGGAAATGAAGGTCTTAACAGTGGAGCCAAAAAGATGTCATTTTTGTTTCCCCCAGAATTACCATCATCAGCTGTGAATGATGACGAAGGGCCACTTAACATTTTCCCAAGGAAAAATTACCAACCTTCTCTTTGGCCCGGCCTCACATGGAGTAACATGACAAAGACATAATTTTGTCCTAATTCTTAAAAGAACAGGAAAACACTGATGTAATCTATTTGTTTAATTCTAGAAAACCTTTCCCTGAAGTCTGTTTCTTCGCACTGCCAAACTGGGACAGGGTGTCTGGGGGAGTAATTAAAGGCTTGAAACGTGAAAGAAACAGATTAGTATTGCAGAACGGGGACACTCAGTGAGAAAAAAATGGGAAACAAGGGAAATTTAGGTGGGCAAGCAAAAGTCAGCGGGAAAATATCTGTCAATATTGTACAAGATGTTTAAAGTTGGTGCCAATGAGGGCCAGTCTGCTCCGGTTTACTTTTGCAAAGTCTATACTAAGCAAATTAGTACTTTAAACAAGATTGCCAGAGGGAAAAGAAGTGTCTGCTATAGAGAACAGACTCCTTAAGGACTTGAGCTATTTCCTGTTGATTGTAGATTGGTATAGATAATGCCCTAAAGTTCTGTCCTTGGAATTTCTACCTTCAGAGAAATTACTTAGAGTTACTGCTATGCTCTGAATATATAAACTATGTATAATACTAATTTCAAAGGCACATATGTGAAAATGGGACGTAGTGAAAACTGGAGTCATTATTTGTTTTTCCTCCTATTTCACTGGCTGATTTATTTTCCCCCAGCACCTTAATTGGTCCTTCCTTTTCTTTATCATCTGTATCTGTTTCTCTGACTCAGGGAATAGTTCTCGGCCTTCTTACTTCATAGGTGAACTTAGGTTCATAGTTTTTTTTGTGTGTGTGTGTGTGTGTATACATATATATACTGACTTTCAGATTCACATCCCTGGTGCTGAATTTGGACTTCTAGCCTCCTAAACTGTGAGAATACAAATTTCTGTTTGTTAAAACCATCCACTTGTACTTCTGTTACAGCAACACTAGATAACTTAGACACCTCAAACCTGAATATTTTGTCCTGTATTTATTTCTTATTTTCGTTAATAGCGTTGTTGTCCATCTAGCCATCACCCGTCTCTGTATCTGTGTCTCTTCTTTTCATAAGCACTTCACTCAGATGGGATTGGGACCCATTCAACTTTGGTATGACTTCAGGTCAACTTAACTGATTAACATCTTCAAAGATTTCGAAACAATGTCATGTTCACAGGTACCAGGGATGTGGATTTCAACCTGTTTTTTGGGGGACATAATTCATTCCTTAGTAAGAGTTAACATTACCTATCACATTACGTGGTAAGAACTACAAGACACTTCCCAAGCTAGCTCCCTAGTTGGTGATTGGAGTCATCAGATCCCTGGGAAAGAACTTTGGTATGCCCAGGACTAGAATTTACAGGGAAGTAGATGACAGGCTCAAGTAGAGGGTGAAAAATGGTGGCATCATCATGGGCATTCCCCTATATCGCAATATCTAGCCTTAGTTAAGTGATAAATACTCTATTATGAGATGGTAATTAAGAGATAGATATATACTGTGCATGAAATGTTCCATGAGGAAAGGGATTTATGTCTATTTAGTTCCTGATCTATCACCAGGGAATAAAGCCGGGCACATAGTGGGCACACAAGTATTTATTATATGACCAAATATTAAGACCAAAAAATGCAACCACACTAAGCAAGACTATAAGAAAAACCAAACTCAGGGCTGTCAAGTTGGTTCTGATGCATATGACCCTATAAGACCTAGCTGAACTGCCCCATAAGATTTCCAAGGAGTGGCTGGTGGCTTTGAACTGCCAAACTTTTGGTTAGCAGCCAAACTGTTAGCCACTGCCACAAGGGCTCTAAGACTATAAGAGATGGGTAAAATTCTTTTTAAATGACTCAGGATCGAGATCCCATAGGGTCGCTATGAGTCGGAATCGACTCGACAGCACTGGGTTTTTGGGTTAGGATTGAGATTGCCTCTGACAGTTTTCAAGATGAGTTTTAACAAAGAAGCTGGGCTCTGAAAGCATTAAAGTTTTCTGCAAAGTTGCCTGGGAACAATATAATGGCGGAAGATTTTGAATGTCAGTAAAAGTTTTTTGTATATCCAGCCTATAGAATGTTGTTGTTGTTAGGTGCTGTCGAGTTGATTCCGACTCATAGTGACCCCATGTACAACAGAATGAAACACTGCCGAGTCTGGGCCATGCTCACAATCATTGCTATGTTTGAGCCCATTGTTGCAGTCACTGTGTCAATCCTTCTTGTCGAGGGTCTTCCCTTTTTCGCTGATGCTGCTACCTTATTCATGGTGTCCTTCTCCAGGAACTAGTCCCTCCTGATAACATGTCCAAACTACGTTAGATGAAGCCTCACCATCTTTGCTCCCAAGGAGCACTCTGGCTGTACTTCTTCCAACACAGGTTTGTTCATTCTTCTGGTAGTCCTTGGTATGGTCAATATTCTTTGCCAACGCTGTAATTCAAACGCATCAGTTCTTCTTTGGTCTACCTTATTCATTGTTCGGCTTTTGTATGCATACGTTGTTGTTGTTAGGTGCCCGTCAGTTCCAACTCATAGCAATCCTGTGTACAACAGAACAAAACACTGCCCAGTCCTGCGCCATCCTCACAATCATTGTTATGCCTGAGCCCATTGTTATAGCCACTGTGTCAATCCACCTCATTGAGGATCTTCATCTTTTTCGTGAAACCTGAACTTTATCCAGCATGATGCCCTTCTCCAGGGACTGATCCCTCCTGAAAAAACGTCCAAAGTATGTGAGACGCAGTCTTGCCATCCTTGCTTCTAGGGAGCATTCTGGTTGTACTTCTTCCAAGACAGATTTGTTCATTCTTCTGCCAGTCCATGGTATATTCAATATTCTTTGTCAACACCACAATTCAAAGGCATCAATTCTTGTTTGGTCTTCTTATTCATTGTCCAGCTTTTGCATGCATATGGGGTGATTGAAAACACCGTGGCTTGGGTCAGGTGCACCTTAGTCTTCAAGGTGACATCTTTGCTTTTCAACACTTTAAGGAGATCTTTTGCACCAGATTTGCCCAATGCAATAGGTTTGATTTCTTGACTGCTGCTTCCATGGGCACTCATTGTGGATCCAAGTAAAATGAAATCCTTAACACTTCAATCTTTTCTCCTTTTATCATGATGTTGCTTATTGGTCCAGTTTTAAGGATTTTTGTTTTCTTTATGTTGAGGTGCAATCCATACCGAAGACTGTGGTCTTTGATCTTCATCAGTAAGTGCCTCAAGCCTATAGAAAAGGGTTTTGTTTTGTTTTTTAGAATAGAATTTTTGTTTTGTTTTGTTTTTATATATTAATAAAAGATCTGTGTAAATATTTGGGAAAGTATAGAGAAGAAAGTAAAATCATACCACCGAGAGATATACAGTTTTAAGGTACTGGTGTTTTTCCTTCTAGTTTTTCTGTGTGTTTTTAAGCACAGCAAACACGCACACACACATCCCTGCATGTATCCTCATAGTTGGAAATATATTGTGGCTGTATTTTTGGAATTCTTTTTATCTTCTGATAAAAAAAAAAAATTTATCATAGCACTTTATAATTCTTCATTAATTTAAATTGCTACATATTCTATAGACTGTGCATCCAGCATTCATAGAAACTGACCATAGATCTGTTACAGAAATAGAGAGTCCTGGGCAGGCATCATCAAGAGCAGCTGGCTGCAGAGAGGAGCACGCGGGCCCCAAGATAGTGAGATCATGCTACCTGTAACCCTGAAAAGTAGCACTTCCAGGAGTCGAAGAGAACCACATCAGAGCAAGTCAATAAAAATGGGCTTTGGAAGGCCTGGGTTTGAGAGGAAAAGAAATGACTTAGGAGGAAGAAGACAGACAGGGAAAGCCAGAGAAATCAATGCTTAATGTCCTGTCAGCTTGCTTGCGGTATTTTTGGCATGGGGAGTTCTCTCCATTACTGAGGAATAGATGGAATGCTGTGGCATCCTTCTCTACCTATACGCTTGAGCAACCTTGAAGGAAGAGATTTTCAAGTGAGTTTTTGGTAACTATAAAAACACTCTAACATGAGTTATCTTTGCTGTAAGATAGCTAACATTTACCGAGTGCTTACCGTGTGCCGGCATCTGCTCTGTGTTCTTTCTCCCTATTAACTCATTCAATTCTCACAATAATTCCAATAAATAATCTCCATTATTATCCTCATTATTGGAGCCCTGGTAGCACAGTGGTTAAGAGCTCGGCTGCTAATCAAAAGGTGCGTGGTTCGAATCCATCAGCTGCTCCCTGGAAACCCTATGAAACAGCTCTACTCTGCCCTGTTGGGTTGCTGTGAGTCAGAATTGACTTGATGGCAACAGGTTTGGTCTTTTTTTTTTTTATCCCCGTTTTACAGAAAGGAGAGAGGAAGCATAGAGAAGTTATACAAATTGTCCTGGGACAAAAAGCTAGTAAGATTCAAACCCAGAAATTCGGTGTCCAGAGTAATGCTATATATAGATAAATCCCCGCCCGCCAAAAATTGCTGTTGAGTCAGTTCCACTCACAGCAACCCTATAGACCCTATAGGACAGAGTAGAATTGCCCCATAGGGTTTCCAAGGTGGATTCAAACTGCCAGTCTTTTTGGTTAGCAGCTGAGCTCTTAACCACTGTGCCACCAGGGTATACAAATAATTTCCCCGTTGGTGTTTTTCCTAGAATCGACTCAACGGCACTGGGTAGTGAAACCTTATTTATGTCCCCCCCTAACTGTGATACAACTCTTTCATCCTCTGTTTATAAAAACTTGTAAAGAATTGCACTGGTTGGAGCTACCTTCCTCCCTCCACATGCGTAACTCAGTCTATTGGAAACTAGGTTTTCTTCTCACTGTTCTATTACTGTAGTTCTTTACAAGAATACCAATAGCCTCCCAATTGTTGTGAAGACTGGGGTAAGCTGAATTATGGCCTCCCAAAGATGGCCATGTTCTAATTCTCAGAACCTGTGAATATGTTACCTTACATGGCAAAGAGATTTGCAGATGTGATTAAATTAAGGATTTTGAGGTGGAGAGATTATCCTAGATTATCCAGGTGACCCCTCAGTGCAAAGATATGCTTCCTTATACAAGGAAGGCAGATGGGTTAAAAAGGAGAAGGCCATCTGATGACAGAAGCCGAATGGAGTGATGCAGCCAGAAACTAAGAAATACAAGCCACTCCTAGGAGCTGGAAATGACAAAGAACAGATTCTTCCCTGGAGCCTTCAAAAGGAACCAGCTGGGCTAATATCTTGATTTTAGTCCCATGAGAATCATTTTGGACTCCTGACGTCCAAAACTGAAAGCTAATAAATTGGTGTTGTTTCAAGCCACTAAGTTTGTGATGTGAAAGCTGGACAATGAATAAGAAAGACTGAAGAAGAATTGACGCCTTTGAATTATGGTGTTGGCAAAGAATATTGAATATACCATGAACTACCAGAAGAACAAACAAATCTGTCTTGGAAGAAGTATAGCCAGGATGCTCCTTAGAAGTGAGGATGACGAGACTTGTCTCACGTACTTTAGACATGTTAACAGGAGAGACCAGTCCCTGGTGAAGGACATCATGCTTGATAAAGTAGAGGGTCAGTGAAAAAGAGGAAGACCCTTAACGAGATGGATTGACCCAGTGGCTGCAACAATGGGCTCAAGTATAACAATGATTTTGAGGATGGTGCAGGACCGGGCAGTGTTTTGTCCTGTTGTACCTAGGGTTGCTATGAGTCTGAACCGACACGATGGCCTCTAACAACATGTTTGTGATAATTTTTAATAGTAGCAATAAAAAACTAATACAGAGACATTTTAGGACTATCATTTTAGACCTCATTATAGCTTTTTAAAAGACTTGACAACTTCTTCCAAGATACTTTCTGCCATTAAGCTGCAATAACACTGCACCTCCTTATTTCTTTTGTATTTCTATGACACTTCTTTCTTTATCAGCTTAACCTGCTCTTCCACTTTTGGACCTTTAATAATTGACACTTTCCAGATTGTCATACTCAACCCACTGCTTTACTCACTCTGCACATTTCCCCTGTCTAATCCCATTGTTTCAAACTATTTTATCTCTCATCTTTATGTGATAATTCTCCAGTCTGTAACTTGCCAGAGCTTACCCTGAGATTCAGACATTTTTCTTCACTTATCTGAGCATCCTGAGAATATCTGATAGGCACATTTAACATAACATGCGGTGTCAACTCATCATCTTTCCCCCAAACTGCTCATCCTCCGGGGTACTCTAGCTCAGTTGATGGTAAGCTTTTCCATCCGTGACTAATTAGAACATTAGCAACATTTTTGCTTTCTCTATTTTTCTCACTCCCCATATGGAGTTGCTTTTCAAGTCCTTAGTATTTTAGCTCCTAAATGTTACGTAAGTTTTGTATTAATGATGATACTTTGACTTGCAGGTGACAGAAATCAACTTCAATTTCCTTTAGGCAAAAGGGAAACTATACAGACTTGTTTACTTGGAGTTGTAGAAATACAGCTGTGTAACTAGGAAATTAGAAAAGTAATGCACCTAGATATCTCTCTTAACTTTCTCACTCTCTCTCGTATTGCCCTGTGATTTCTACTTCTTTCTCTGTGGTGGCCATGTTCTCCATGGAAACTCCAGACTCACAGCTTCATACAGAGAGAAAAGGGTCCTTCCTTTCATAACTCCAGTTCTAGGAGTGATTTTTATTGGCCTATCTTTTGTTATGTGTCTACCACATGGCCCAGTTACAGTAATGGGGGTGGTAGGAACTAACTGATTTGATCCATGGAGTGGGCCCATTTGCCACAGTGGTGGAAGGGACACCCATCCATCGAATGAAGAAGTTTCTTTTATCATAAGAAGTGGAGAAAGGGGTGCTGTGCAGACAAAAATAATAAATGTCCACTACAAATCTAATCTTTCTTGTTTTGCTTTTCTATTCTCCTAAATCACCACTACAGTCTCCTTTTTTTATCTCTCTGACTCTAAATCATGTTCTCTTCAAATCCATTTTCAACACAGAGATCTAATTTTCTACATACACTCCTCACTTAGCAATTCCAAAGACCAGGTTGTTACGTGAAAATTGGCATTATGTGAAAATGGAGGACAAACACATCCAATCACAGAAATGGAGGATGACTACATCATTATATAACTGCCAAATTACATCATTACATGACTGTGAAACCACAGAGAATCATGGCCCAGCCGAGCTGACACATAACCTGAATCATCACAGCCAGCATTACTCTTCCTTTGTACCTTGATGTTCGTTACTGCCAAATGTACATCATTAATGTGAGAAATAGTCGGATAGTAGATTTTTTAACTATTGTTATAAATGCAAAATGTTGGATAACGAGATAGTCACACAGTCCCATTCTTCACCAGCTTAAGGTCCTAAGATTCTTTTCATGGCTTCTATGATTCCTAGCTCCATACCTGGTAATCCAACCCCTGTTGTTTTCACTTCCGGTCCTATATGTTATTCCTTCGTAAAATCAAAATGCTTTTGTTTTTGTCAAATAGAGTTATCTCTTCCTTTATTTATGCTTCTCTGATCAGGTGGTCTTTCCTTTTGCCTGGTATGCCTGATTTTTATTTCCTCAGCCCAACTCTTTGTCGTTGTTAGTCGCTGACAAGTCAGCTCTGACTTATGGAGACCTTGTGTATTACAATGTTGCCCCGTCCTGTACCATCTTCATAATCATTGGTATGTTTGAGTGCGTCGTTGTGGCTGTGTGTCAATTCACCTCATTGAGAGTTTCCTTCATTTTCACTGATCCTCAACTTTACCAGCCATGATGTCATTTTATAGTGATTGATCTTTCCTGATGATGAGATCAAAGCATAAGGGAGTTGAAGTCCTGCCATCCTTGCTTCTAACGAACATTCTGGTTGTATTAATTCTAAGACTGATTTGTTCTTTGATATTTTGAACTATCTTTTAATGAAGTGCACTGTAATTAGAACTTTATGTCCAGGGAGTGAATGCTATTTAACTAATCAATGTAAGCACAATATCACATGGCATTTTAAATGAGCTTTAAGTAGGGTTTCTACTCTGAGATCCTAATTTTAAGGTATATTTATATATATTTTGGAAACGGAATTTTCTCCATTCTAGAAGAGAGCACCAAGTGTAATGCATATTTTTAATAATACACCATCTGCTATTACAGCATGTAATTCAGATAAAGAGATATATGTCTGAAAGTTACAATTTAAGTGGCATTGAATGGATTTCCTCAGTTACGATACATAAAGTAGAAACGTCATATATGAGAATTACCATCCTCATACGTTTGCAGCATTTACTAAATGGTAGTACTGATCCTGATAGTGGGGTGGGGGGTGGAGGGAGAGTAGGCAAGGTGATGGTGGGCTGGTCACGGGAAATGTGTATAAGGCCATTTTATCAGAGAAACAATGGACTCATAGGATTGAATAACATGCAGTCTAAAAAAACTAGGAGGATTAAATTAAGCATGAAAATACCACAAAGCCAGTCAGTCTTATGAGTCAATATTTCTGAGATACCTTGCGTGATTCTGGTCTGACACATTTATAAATCACGTTGAACCTACCTGAAACCATGTTACCGTCTCTTAATTATATCCATTACCTTTGAGGTTCAGTTTAAAATCATGTAATTAAATGAGCTGTTTGAAAATTGTGTGATTTAATTATTTAGATAAATGAAAGTTGGCCAAAATCATGCACTAGTCTATATTTACCAACAGAGCATGTTGGGCAAAATGGAAGTTTTTTTCTTTTTGATTCTGCATCTTATACTATCCCAGTCATATCATAATCAGTATTATTACTTATATAATATGATATTTGTATGAGGTATTAGAAATTTGATTAGACAGCTACTAACCTTAGAGAAAACCCTGGACTTCTTTTAAAATAAATCCCTTATATCAACTTTTTGCTTCTTGGCCACACTTAACAGAATTGACCACTTTTTCCCCCTTTCTTTTATGATGTGAATCTCACTTCCCTTCTATTTCTTCACAAAACACTTTCTTTGTCTCCTTGGCTGCCTCATTCACTGATTCAACAGTTATTTCCTGAGTCCCTTCTAAGAGCTGGTCTTTCTCACAGGCCCTGTGTTCATGGGTCACTCTCTCCCTAGGTATTCCTGTTAACTCCCACGGTGATCTTTTTGGCCCAACAGAGACCTCTTTTCTGAGCTTCAATGCTTCATATCCATTTGCCTCTTTACTTAGATTTCTAACTTCTACCTTTGGTTCAACATATTGCAAGCTTAACTTATGTGTTCTTCCCTAATTTCCTCCTTTTTATTCATTAAATGGCATCAATGCACATGGAATGTGCAAGTCAAAACACCGGGAGTCTGTCTTGTCACTTCCTTCTCTCAGCATCTTGTCAATTATCAGATCACGTTGACCTTGCCCTCACTGTCATCCATCCACTTGTTTCTTCCCCTTCTGCCACCCCCACAGCCTAGTTCACCATTACTTTCTCTGCGCTCCACTAATTCACTTGTCAATAGCTTCTGGCATCACTTTTGCCTCTTTCCAATCTATTATTCACACCGTTGACCCAGTGATCCTTTAAAAAAAAATTGATCTGATCATGTTTCTCCCATGCTTAAAACTCTAAATGATTTCCCATTACTTTTAGGACAATAGCCAAATATTTAAAATGTCCTACAAGGACTTGCCTTCCTCTCCAAGCTCATCATTATCTCTCTTCTTCTGGATCTATCCCTATGCATCCATTTTGGAAAGTTCTTTTTCTTCCCCTTTAAAGAATTATCTCTCTTAATTCAGGCCCTTTGCACATACTTTGTCTTCTGTTGGAAAATTGTTTATTGAGTCCTCATTAATTAGATTTTTTTCTCTCTTGGAGATAAAATTTATTTATATTTTCTAAAATTGTTTAATACCAGATAAGGTTATATGATGTGTTCAGTTTTTTTTTTTTTTTTTATCATTTTTTGTTTATTTGATACAGGAAGTATAAAGAAAATAAAAATGACTCAGAAACCCAAATTCTATGACCCAGATAATCTGTTCACATGAAAGCAAGAGTAAAATATGCACACGGTCAGAGACTTCACATTATAAAAAATGTACATAAAATAGAAACCAAAAGACTTCCTCTTACTTTGACCCCGTCACTGTTCTCAAAAGTATCCAATGTCATTTGCCTTTTGTGTGTTTTCCTAAAATGTATGTACGTATGCACATGCGTGGATGTGTGGTTACATCAGACACACACACACACACACACACATTTTATGTGTATATATGTATGTTTTTCCTTGGCAGAACTGACTTTATACTCTGCTTGGTATTACAGTGCAATGACTAAAGCACAAATTCTGAAACGTGACCGCCTGTAATCAAACACCATTTCTGCCAGAATCTAGGCCATGGGAACTTGGACAAATTACTTATCTATCCTGTTCTTTGCTTCCTTATCTCTTACATGGAATAGTGACAGCACCTACCTCATGAATTGCTGTGACTATTAGGTAAACATATACACATGGAGCCAGATGAAGCTGACACTGATTCTGCTGAGTGTATTTATTTTGTTAATGTGCTCTACACTTGGAAAATAACTATAGGATGAATACATCGACCTCAGGATTGGAGGAAGACTCATTACCAACCTGCATTGTGCAGATGACACAACCTTGCTTGCTGAAAGTGAAGAGGACTTGAAACACTTACTGATGAAGATCAAAGACTACAGCCTTCAGTATAGATTACACTTCAACATAAAGAAAACAAAAATCCTCACAACTGGACCAATAAGCAACATCATGACAATTGGAGAAAAGATTGAGGTTGTCAAGGGTTTCATTTTACTTGGATCCACAGTCAACATCCATGGAAGCAGCGTTTAAGAAATCAAAAGGCACATTGCATTGGGCAAATCTGCTTCAAAAGACCTCTTTAAAGTATTAAAAAGCAAAAATGTCACCCTGAGGACTAAGGCGTGCCTGACCCAAGCCATGGTATTTTCAATTGCCCCATATGCATGAGAAAGCTGGACAGTGAATAAGTAAGACCAAAGAATTGATGCCTTTGAATTGTGGTGTTGGCAAAGAATATTGAATATACCCTGGACTACCAAAAGAACAAACAAATAAGTCCTGGAAGAAATACAGCCAGAATGCTTCTTAGAAGCAAGGATGGCGAGACTGCATCTCACATACTTTGGACTTGTTATCAGGAGGAAGCAGTCCCTGGAGAAGGATACCATGCTTGGTAAAATAGAGGGTCATCAAAAAAGAGGAAGACCCTCAACACGATGGATTGACACAGTGGCTGCAACAATGGGCTCAAGCATAGCAACAATTATGAGGATGATGGAAGACCAGGCAGTGCTTCGTTCTGTTGTGCATAGGGTCTACATGAGTCGAAAGCAACTCGATGGCACCTAACAACAACATCAAGCTCATTATGAGATGGACCCAAGCCGAAATTCCATTTATCAACCAGCCTCCAAAGGCTCAGTCTTATTGGTGGTTATATTTTGGATTAGCTAAGAATCCCTGAGAGGCTTGGGCGTTTCCTTTTCTCCAACATGCACTTACTTTAGCAAATGACCACCTGTCCTTTTGAGAAAGGTAAAGGGACGAGAATATGGAATATATTATTAATGCTATTTTTTTTTTTCCTACAAGGTGTCTAGGCCTTCCATTCATTCATAGAACTTTGAGTCAGAATTTTCTCAGGCCTAGTAACTGAGGGTCTATAACAAAACCTGTTACTGTCGAGTTGCTTCTGACTCATAGTGATCCCACGTGTTTCAGAGTAGAACTGTGCTTTATAGGGTTTGCAGTGGCTGTGATCTTATGAAAATAGAACTCGAGACCTTTCTTCTGTGGCACCTCTGTATGCATTCGAGCCACCAACTCTTTGGTTTTTAGTTGAGCGCTGTCATGGGTTGAATAATGTCCCTCCAAAGTGTGTGTCAACTTGGCTAGGCTGTGATTCCAAGTATTATGTGATTATCCTTCATTTTGTGATTGCTC
Source organism: Elephas maximus indicus (assembly GCF_024166365.1). Classification (NCBI taxonomy): domain Eukaryota; kingdom Metazoa; phylum Chordata; class Mammalia; order Proboscidea; family Elephantidae; genus Elephas; species Elephas maximus. The sequence goes on along the minus strand of NC_064841.1, from coordinate 7,356,390 downwards.
TGTAATTTCCCCACGTATTATAAATCCTAATCTCTGCCTGTGGCTAATGAAGCAAGATTATGTTACATTAAGGAGGATTAGGGTGGGGTGTAACACCCTTACTCAGATCACAGCCCTGATTTGATGTAAGGGGAGTTTCCCTGGGGTGTGGCCTGCATCACCTTTATCTTATAAGTGATAAAAATGAGAGAGAAGCAAGCCGAGAGATACAGACCTCAAACAACCTAGAAAGAAGGTCTGGGAGCAAGCACATTCTTTGGACTCAGGTCCCTGTGCTGAGAATCTCCTAGCCCAGGGGAAGTTTGATGACAAGGACTTTCCCCCAGAGCAGACACAGAGAGAAAGCCTTCCCCTGGAGCTGGCGCCCTGAATTTGGACTTTTAGCCTCCTAGACTGTGAGAGAATGAATTTGCTTGTTAAAGCTGTCCACTTGTGGTGTTTCTGTTACAGCAGCACCAGATAACTAAGACAAGCACAAACCGTTTGTCCCATCCAGACATCTTCTGAGGGGCTAAGAAGACCTATTATTGTGGATCAAGTCAGTCCTCTGCTCACCAGAGTACATAGCCCAGATGGGATCTAGGTGGTCCTAAGAACGCTGTGATCAATTAGCCAACACCAATGATCTCCGTAGATAAGATCATCCTGAGATCACTTTGGCTGTTATTGCATGTTACAGCAACTACACACACCTACTTGTCCCCTCACAAGAGTCCTTCATCCCCACTGCTGTGTTTCTGTCTAGCTCCCCCTACCTGGAAAGACCTGTCACTACACTTAGGACTGTGGTGCTTTTCTCACCAGTGTATTTATCATGGAGACGGAAATGTCTGTCAAACCCTCGGTGGGGGTAAGGTAAGTGAGCCACATATGGTCTAAGACTTTGGGCTTCTTCCTTTCTATATCAGTTTTTTTCTCTCATATCACCTTCATTTGGTGTGGATCAACACTGAATGCAGTTTTCAGTCAACTGAACGTGACTGTTGCCCTAGCCGCCATGATGACTCACGAGTGAATTCGTCCATATTGATAAATTCAGCCTGATAAAAAATCATGTACCTTCCTCCTTGGTCTAGCACTTCTGAATTTCATTCTCTCAGATTTTCTCCAAATTTTTGCCAATAAAGATTATCAAAGCTTTGCAAATCTTTTTGTAGTGAGCTTTCTTTTTTAAGATACAATATTGTGATTGTGCCCTGGGGCATGCAGAGTGTCGTTCTACTTAGAGGTCCGGAGACAGTCTCAGGACAGCGGTAGTAAGGCCTAAAGAGACTTAGTTTCCCATTACAAGGTAACTGCCTCCGATGACTTCATTACAGGGTCTTCAAGCAAGGCAGGAACAAATTCTACAGCAAATTGTGAAGAAAAGATTGCTTCTGCAGGCAAAGCATTCTCAGTGGACTTTGTGAATTCTGGGTACAGGGACTTATCTAAAATCTTCCACGTCAATGACTGGGGGTCCTTTCATTCCCAATCAGTGCCCTAATGTTACATAGGGGACCTAATGAGGCTGTGGCTTCCTTATAGGTTATTTCATGTGATAACTGAATTATCTTTTTTTTTTTCATCATCCCCGGGGGCAAAAATGGTTAAGTGCTTGACTGCTAACCAAAAGGTTGGAGGTTCAAGTCCACTCAGAAGAACCTGGGAGGAAAGGCCTGGTGATATACCTCCACAAAATCAGCCCATGGAAAACCCTATAGAGCACAGTTCCACTCTAATACACATGGGGTTGCCATGAGTTGGAATCGACTTGACAGCAACCAGCCTTTTTTTTTTTCCCCTTGTAACCATGGGCCACCGAAGTCCTGTTCTGAATGGTAGGTAGATTTCAGAGTAGCAGCACCAGTCTGATCCAGTCCTAGGTTCCCCCTAATTCATGAATTTTTATTGCTCGCATCTCTTTTTTGACAACTCTTTCAGTCAGAGCTTTTAGCTGCAAACAACAAAAGCTGACCCTGGATGAAAGTCTAAACAGGGTCTTTCCTTTCACTATATTTTCCATCTATTTACTGCTGCATATAGGAAATCTAATAACTTTTGTATTAATTTTCTTATCATCTAACTTATTGATTTCTCTAGTTTTTTCTAGCTGTATTCTAACTATGCAATTACTGTATATACAAAAATGAGTAGTTTTTCTTTCCCCCTTCAGTGTTCATACCTCATTTCTTTCTCTTGAGTATTTGCTTTCGCTAATATATCCAGAACAGTGTACATAATGGATGTACATGATGGAGGTCCTAGTGAGCGTCCTTGTCTTGTTTGTGCCCTTGATGTCAATGCTTCTATCAGTGGTTCACCGTTAAGCTTAGTGATGTTGACGTTTGGTTTCACCTGTGCATGTATACAATAATTATTATTTTAATAGTATCAATGTTTATTCTACCAAAGATATTTTTGAAAAAAACATTTTGAATTCGGTCAAATGAGGTTTTGGTATCACTTGAAAAAAATCATGTATTTCTTCTTTGGTATGTTACCGTGGTGTAATTTAAAAGAATTTCTAGAGCACCGCTCTTGCTTTCTGTTATTTTCAGGTACTTCAGTCATATTCCGTTCCTCTTTTGTTCTTAACCCTATCTTGTCTTTTTCATTGTCTTACTCATCTAGAGAATAAGGTTTATTTTGATTCTGAAAAATTGATTTTAAGATTTAGTTAATGTGCTTCAAATTAACTTTCTGAGTACTGTTAGTCTACAATCTCTCATTTCTTTATTTTTCTTTCTCTCCTCACCTCTTTCCCTACTCAATAAACATCATATCCCTTGGTATGATATCATTCGAAGATTCAACTGCCAAGATAACACACAGTGAGTATTCACCCACTAAATCCCAGTGAAATTTGGCTAAAAGGTCATATACATATGCCTGTGGAAATTAAGACAGGAGAGTCCAAAACAAGTCAAGATTTATTGAAGGCATGCTAAATGCCAAGCATATTGTTGAAAACATAAATAATGAATATGTCCTAGTTTCAAACTCAGAGGAGTTTTAAGTCTGCTGAAAGAGCAATAACAACAACAAAAAACCAAACCCATGGCTGTCCGGTCGATTTCAATTCATAAGGACTTGACAGGACAGAGTAGAACTGCCCCATAGAGCTTCCAAGGAGTGGCTGGTGGAGTCGAACCACTGACCTTTTGGTTAGCAGCCGTGCTCTTAACCACTGCACCACCAGGGCTCCAAAAAGAGCAATAGGCAATTACAATAGTCTACAATGGGATGCTACAAGGGTACTTAGGAGGAACACGTCCTTCTGGGGAAGATTACAGAGTGCACAATATTTAGTGGAGTTCTGAAAGACTGCAAAAAGAACTCTTTTCCTGGTTTGGCACACTCGATGGATTCAAAGGTAGAAGAAGTTGGATATAAAATTTTAGAAATGATTCACTATATAACCAATACTTGTTATTTTTATTAATTTCACATTTTGGGAAGAATGAAATCTGCTATTTTGAACCATCTTTTTAAATGAAGTACATGGTAATTAAAACTTTTTGCCCAGAGGGTGTAACACTGAGCTAAATGCTGGAAATACAATATGACATGACATTTTAAATGAGCTTTAACATAAGTAGGCTTTCTACTTGGAGATCCTAATTTTGAGGCATATTTATGTAAATTTGACAATTAGAATCTCCTCCATTCTAGAAAAGAAGCACACCAAGTGTAATGCGTATTTTTAATAATATACCATCTGCTACCACCACGTCTGTCAGTGTGTCATACTGTGGTGGTTTGCACATTGCTGTGATACTGGAAGCTTTGTCACTGGTATTTCAAGTACCAGCAGTGTCACCATTGGTGGACAGGTTTCAACGGAGCTGACAGACTAAGACAGACTAAGAAGAAGAATGTGGCAGCCTACTTCTGAAAAATTGGCTAGTGAAAATGTTATGAATAGCAACCAAACACCGTCTGATATAGTGCTGGAAGATGAGCCCCTCAGGTTGGAAGGCACTCAGAATATGACTGGGGAAGAGCTGCCTCCTCAAAGGAGAGTCAGCCTTAATGACTGGATGGAGTCAAGCTTTCAGGACCTTCATTTGCTGATGTAGTATGACTCGAAATGAGGAGAAACAGCTGCAAATATCCATTAATAATTTGAACATGGGATGTACAAACTAGGAATCTAGGAAAATTAGAAATCATCAAAAATGAAATGGAATGCATAAACATCGATATCCTAGGCAGTAGTTAGCTGAATGGACTGGTATTGGCCATTTTGAATCAGACAGTCATACGGTCTACTATGCTGGGAGTGACAGCTTGAAGAGGAATGGAGTTGCATTCATCTTCAAAAAGAACATTTCAAGATCTATCCTGAAGTACAATGCAGTCAGTCATAGGATAATATCCATATGCCTGCAAGGGAGACCAGTTAATATGACTACTATTCAAATGTATTCACCAACCGCTAAGACCAAAGATGAAGAAATTGAAGCATTTTACCAACTTCTACAGTCTGAAATTGATCAAACGTGCAGTCAAGACACATCAATAATTACTGGCAGTTGGAATGCGAAAACTGGAAACAAAGAACAAGGGTAGGTAGTTGGAAAATATGGCCTTGGTGAGACATTGGCTGCAACCATGGGCTCAAGCATAACCGTGAATGTGAGGGTGTCGCAGGACCAGGCAGTGTTTCGTTCTGTTGTACATAGGGTGTCGCAGGACCAGGCGGTGTTTCGTTAGGTTGTACGTAGGGCCGCTATGAGTCAGATCCAACTTGGCAGCACCTAACAACAACAACAACGGCAACACCATGTGCTGTTAGAGCAAGTAATTCAGACAAAGAGATATATGTCTGAAAGTTTAAGTGGCATTAAATGGATTTATTCAGGTACTTTTTTTATGTATAAAGTAGAGAATGTCATATGTAAGATTTACCATTCTCATAAGTCTGCAGCATTTACTAAGTGGTAGTACTGACCCTGATGGCGGGGTGGGGGGCGGGGCATAGTGATGGTGAGCCAGTCATGGGAAATATGTATAAGGCCATCTTTTCAGAGAGACACTGGACTTACAGGACTGAAGTCATATTTAACTTCTTGGCCTCAAATGACATTACTAATTTTATCACATGTTCATAAAACTTCATCTGAGATGTCTTTTTGATGTTTCAAAAATCAAATTTACTCTTTAAAATTAAGATCTGACACCTCTGAGCATATGTATAATATGTGTTGTAGGCCCTGAAGTCAGTTCAAAAATAGGGCAATGATGACATTATTGGCATAAATACTTAGCCTGATGAGGTGATTATTCTGAAGAGTAAAACACCCATTTGGATACGTTGGTAGAGACTGCTAGCTGTCCTCTTAAGTCCTTTCCGTTTACATGGTAATAAACCAAAACCAAACCCACTGCCTCCGACTCATAGCTACCCTACAGGACAGAGTAGAGCTGCCCCAGAGTTTCCAAGGAGCGCCTGATGGATTCGAACTGCCAACCTTTTGGTTAACAGCTGTAGCACTTAACCACTGTGCCTCCAGGGTTTCCTTACATGGTAATACAGCAGCCAATTTTAGCTGGGTACATGACCACATGGACCACAAGACTATACTTCCCTGTCTCCCTTCAGGCAAAGTGAGGCCATGTCACTTGGTTCTGGTCAATGGAATGTAAGCAGAAGTGCTTTGTGACAGCCTTAAATCTTCATTGGTAGGCAGTTATCATGCATCCTTTACCCTTTTTCTTTGTCCCTTTGTTCTTCCTACAGGATGCAGTACAGATGAAATAACTGGAGCTAAAGCAGTTTTTTGGGACCATGAGGCGAAACTAGAGGCCACATAAATAGTAGAACAATTGAGATAGAATCCATGTACCTGAAAAATAGATGGAACTGAATCCTATACAAGTGATAGACTGCCTGCTTCCAGACTTTGTGTAGGAGAGACATAGTGTGTCTCTATGCTAGATGGGTGTGTCTAAGTCACCATCATTTGGGGTCTCAGTTACACAAAAGGAACCCCATCCTTTATGATGCCGGTGAATAAGTTATATTGTGTTTGTTCAAAATATTCTTTTATGTTCTAGAGCCAATTTGTACTTTCTGAATAACTAAAACATAAACACAAAACAGAATTACTTTTCATAATTTTAAATAATGAGTGACGTAAGAGTCACACTGGTTTATTATCATTGAAATAGTAATTTTCAAGAAAATTTCCAAGTTGGGAAAAATATTGATGTGCTCTAGGGTTGCCCGAGCGTGAGAGAGGCAGGTGAAGGGAAGCTGCGTTTTAGATATCCTTATACAGAGTTTAGGAAAAGCTAGGAGGCCCCTTGGGGTCTACCTGAAAATCCAGTGTTGCTCAGTTCTTACCTATTAATTCTAGCACAGGTATTTATCTGGTGCCCACTGTGCTAGAGACACTCTTTTAGGGACTGGCAATAGTGTAATGATGAAAACAGACAAATCTCAACTCTCCTGGGACTTCTTTGTGTGAAGATAACACCGCTCTTGTTATCATCCATAAACAAGTAACAAAATCAATATAGATGATAAACAAGTAGCTGGTAAGTACATGGTATGTAACCTGACAATAAGTGTTAGATGAAAAACTAAAGATTTAGAGGTGGAGGAGAAGCGAGTGTGTGCCTGCTGGGTGGAGGGGAGGAGCGTGATGATTCAGAGACCGCCCTCAGTCAGGAATAAGGAGAGTTGCTAATGACCATATACTTGGCTCCATGGGGTTTTTTGTTGTTGTTTTATTGCCCTTAATGTCCCCAACTCCTGCCAACTCATGGGTGAGCACACACTGGCACTTACATTTTCCAAGGACAAAAACCCAAACCAAAACCCATTGCTGTGAAGTCCCTTCTGACTCATAGCCACCCTATAGCTGCCCCATAGGATTTCCATAGAGTTGCTTTGAGTTGGAATCGACTGAATGGCAAAGGGGTTTGGTTTGGGTTTTATAGGGTTTCCAAGGAGCCAGCTGTTGGATTCGAACTGCCAACCTTTCGGTTAGCAGCCGAGTTCTTAACCACTGCACCACCAGGGCTCCTATAGCATTTATTTATAAGATTAGGCTTCGGTATGTATGCACACGTTTCACTTTTCACGTATTACCAGGAGATTATGGCTTTACATCTCACCACTTTTATTAACCTTCTGAAACGTATTTCAAAACTCTTCTGGCGCTGGGAAAGCAGTCCTGTCAAACGAGAGTGTGGGATTCAGAATGGGGCAAGAACTGCGTGGGCACACTAGTCAGGCCTGCACACTCACTACCTACCTGAGTGTCGTGGACCACGTCACTAAGCCTGTTTCGCCATATGTAAGACAAGAACGACATTAACAAGCTCCTGGGGTTAAATGAGATTCTCCCTGGGGAAGAACTACAAAACTGTAGACACACACTGTCAGTTGTTATTATACTTACTAGTGTTTTCTCAAGGCCCAGAGAACAGGACATTGTAGCAGGTTGAAATTCCCCACAGTGGGTGTGAAGATTGTGTGGGCTGAGAGCAGCTTCTGCTAAGCAGAGTCTGAGTAAGGACGTATTTGTTTAAACTTGTTTCCTTCATTTACTCCAGTCATCACTCCCTGCCAGTAAGGGCAGAGTCTCCAAGTTTTACCAACAGTCGAGAATCAAAGGACAATTTTCTGGGGATTAGACCATCTCATTATTTGATCTTTAAATATATATACCAAAACCCGTTGCCATGGAGTTGATTCCGACTCATAGTGACCCTGTAGGATAGAGTAGAACTGCCCCGTACAGTTACCAAGGAGTGGCTGGTGGATTCGAACTGCCGACCTTTTGGTTAGCAGCCAAGCTCTTAACCACTGAGCCTCCAGGGGCTCCCAGATATATGTACATATATATACAATATTTGCCAAAGTGAGGAAAAGGCTTGTAAAACAAAATTAGACGTTGATGTCAAGCTGGGGAGAAAAATCACCACATACATGACAAAAGATCCTTAAAACAGAAGAAAGGTTCAGAAGTCAATAGGGAAGAGCTAAATACCCATGGAAAGGTAGGAAAGCCATTTAAATAAGAAGATTGCCTACAGACATAGGAGAAATCCTCATTTTCATTCCATTGTCAAAGAAAATTTTTTAAAAGTGCCATATTTGGCAAAGATTTAAAAAAAAAAACTGTTGAGAGGAGGGAGAAATGGACATTCTCATACACTGCTGGTTGTTGTTGGGTGCTGTTGCGCCGGTTATCCACTCATAGTGTCCCCATGTGACGGGTAGAACTGCCCTATAGCGTTTTCTAGGCTGTAATCTTTACGGGAGCAGATCGCCAGGTATTTGTCCCACACAGCCGCTGGGTGGGTTCAAACCGCCAACCTTTCCATTCGCAACCAAGTGCTTAATTGTTGTGCCACCAGGGCTCCTTAAATGTATAAATGGGTACAGCTAGAGAGAATATGGTCATTTGAATAAAAAGCTATAAAAATGTGCACATGAACAGGAGGTTTGGCAATAGAACTCAGTTGTTTTATTTCTAGGATTTTATCTAGATTAGAAATTATAAGATGCTCACAAACCCAGCCCAACCCAGATGCTCACAAAGTTTTATGCAAATGGATATCTACCAGAGTATTCTTTAGAATAGGAAATTTTAGAAGCAATCTAAAGAACAACAGGGGATTGGTTAAAAATGAGTTAAGAAATGAATAGTAAGACTGTTTAATGACAGGGAAAAATTATCACAAATATTGTTAAAAAACGTGTTAAAAGCTAGTATTTATAGTATAACCCATTGCCGTCAAGTCGATTCTAACTCATAGCAACCTTATAGGACAGAGCAGAACTACCCCATAGGGTTTCCAAGGAGCGGCTGGTGGATTTGAACTGCCAACCTTTTATCTAGCAGCCACAGCACTTAACCACTACGCCACCAGGGTTTCCATGTACAGTATATGTTCACTAAATGAATATGTGAAGAGGTACATTCTAAAATTGATGACACATTCAATAGTATTTTTCTTTGGGTTGAATTATAAATGTTCCAAATGAATATGTGCTTTTATTATTATAAATAACTCCCAATGAACAGAATTTATTTCTTTAAAAAAAATTTTAAAGACCCAGATCTTAAACCCTATAGGCAGAAAATCACTTCAAATCAGATATGCAAGAATATCACTATTTTCTCTAACTGGCTTTCCTTTGCTCTTGAATGCTTAATTCCACTCATTGGCCACTGTGATTTTTTTGTGGGTCGGGTGAGGTTAAACACTGCCAAGTAAACACAGCTAAATTTTGCATGGTGTAAAGGATCTTTTTAAGTTAATATGCCAGTTCAAAGATAGGGCAATTTCTACATTCTTAAGGAGTCTTCCCCACCCCCTTTTTCTCCCCACAACGTTTTCAGGCTGAAGAAGGGGGATGATACGCCTAGGAGGAGGGTCTGTGCCAGGCTAGCCTGTCTACGAGCTGCCTTGTTCCATTGGTCTCTAGCCCCGTTCCTACACCCACCTCTATTGTAACTTCTCCCTGTTTTCTGAGAAGCTGACATCCACTATCAATGCTTATGGACCCTGCCATTGACTGAGTCACAAGGGCCAGCTCTTGCCAATTTCTTGTCTGGATTCTACTTCTTCTCACCAGTCTTCCTGGACCTTTCAGTTCACCTTGCATGAAGCGGGGAGCTGTGCGTTAGGGAGAACTTCAGTATTTCCTGCAAGCTGCGCACATCCATAGAAAACTGGGACCCTGACTCAGACCCTCTGTCTCTGCCCGAACACCTACAATAACTTCTGTTCCTTGGCTGCAGTCTGGAGCACAGTGAAGCTGGCATCTTCTGAAAGTTCCAAAGACCAGGAGGACACAAGCACCTCTGCTTTGCAAATATCCCTGGACTGTGTTTCTGGGGAACAGACATTTGAGTCTGATTTCTGCCTTTTTTCCTTTCTTTCCTTCCTTCCTTCCTCTCCCACCCCACCCTTTCCAAATTAATTCCTGCCCCCCACCCCCAGATCCTGGAAAACTTACAAAACATCCTTTCTTCTTATCTTGGGGAAACTTAACTTAGTTAACATCCTTCTTTCTCTCTATAGCTTACAAAGCAACTCTGTGACTGGAGTCAGCGAGACTTGGCTTTTATTATTACAGCTGTGAGAAGTCAAAGAAGTAGGTTTCACTGATGAGAAAAACACATTCGTTGAGTCTATCAAAAATATTACCTCTTACAAACTCCCTCTAGGAAATTTTGCATCCCCACGAGGGATATTTTGCTCATCTATGTACCTTCCCATTCAGAAGGATATCTTCTTAGATTCTATTATGCTTGCCTCCTCAAGTTAGTCTTGGTAAACTTTGGTACAGTGTAAAGTCCTTAGCTTTCTCTAATACCCTTCACCACCACCACCTGTCTGTCAGTTTGTCATATTATGGTAGCTTGCGTGTTTCTAGATGTTGGAAGCCATGTCACCGGTATTTCAGATACCAGCAGGGCCACCCTTGGTTGACAGGTTTTAGTGGAGTTTCCAGACTAAGACAGACTAGGAGGTTAGGAAGAAGAGCCTGATGATCTACTTCTGAAAATTAGCCAATGAAACCCTAATGGATCACAACAGAATACTGTCTGACATAGTGCTGGAAGATGAGCCCCTAGGTCGGAAGGCACTCAGAATACATAGTAGCATCAACAATGAACTTGAGCATACCAACTTTCATGAACATGGCTCAGGACCTTTTGTCCTGTTGTACAGCAGACTCAGTGGGAACTAACACCACCACCACCTTCCCCAGAATGCTGAGCCTCGTTCTAGTCCTGGCTCCCTCCTCATCCCTCTGCCTCCTTGACCACTGGGGAACTTAACTAAAAGTGCACACCTTCCCCTAAAGTTCCCTCTAACTTAAGATAAATCTTGGATAAGTCTTATAACACTAGGAATGAAGGAAGTAAGCATTGCCTCTGATGAAAGACAGCTGGATAACACCAGCCCAAGTCTTCCACCATGACCCCCGCCATCAGTGTCTAACCTCTGGCCCTCAGACACCTGATCGAAGAAGTAGAGAGGTAGACGTAGAGCCTAGGGACCGCCTTGTCTTTCTTGTAGTCTTTTCAGTGGGCCATAGCTTCCATGTCAATCACTGTGGGTTCTCTTTCTGACTCAGAGAGTCCCCTCTTCTTAAACAGCCTTCAGATGCTCCCTGGACCACTGAGCATCAGCCTGAGCTGCTACTACAGGCTGGAATTTCTCTCTGAAAAGTCACTTAAAAGTGCAGTCCCTTAAAAGTCTGAAATCCAAGCCAGGGAACTAAAAAATTGTTTTCTATGCCACTCCCTCTCTTCTATCGGCTGGTTACCCCATATCTATTTCTGCGTGTGGCTGCTGTCACAGAATTGTGACCCTCAACTCAAAATGACATGGCTTCCAAATTTGGGTCCGTTTTAGGTCTATGTATTCTAACCTCTAGAACCCTAGTGGCACTGTGGTTAAGAGCTCAGCCTGCTAACCAAAAGGTCAGCAGTTCAAATTCACCCATCATTCCTTGGAAACACTATGGGGCAGTTCTACTCTGTCCTATAGGGTGGCTATGAGTCAGAGTCAACTGGACAATGGGTTTGGTTTTTGGTTTGTATTCTGACCTCCACATATTGTTTCAATACTTGTACATTAAGATAACAGATATAAAATAGCATACTTTCTTCATTTCCTCTAATTTAAGTAAAAAAAAAAAAAAGGGCAGGATAGACACATATATATCCACATCTAGATCCATCATAATGAAGCTACAGAACATCAAAGCTGAAGAGAAAACATTAAAAGACCTTAGAGGGAAAAGATGGAATTCATTTTAAAGAACAATTAGCCTGAATCTTGGACTCTTTACACAGATAACCATCATTCAAGAGTGAGGATGATATGCAGACATAGAAAGACCAAGAGACTTTACCATCCATGACCTTTACTGAAATAGTTAATAAAGGATGTACTCAAGAGGAAGAAAAGTGAACCCCAAGGGAATAATTGGAATATAAGAAATGATGAAAAGAAGAGAAACTTTTTAATATGTTGGCAAAAATAATAACACAGACAATGGTGTGTGTTTTCAAAAATGGACAACTAAAGAATAAATTAGTCAATGAATAGTTTGGGAACTATTGGCAATCTAGATACAAATATTTTGCCCAATTTGACACTTGAATTTGAGTTTTTTGTTTTTAACTATGCTGAAGTTCTACATTTTTGTGTAGTAAATTTATCAATCTTTTCCTTGGTTTATTTATTTTTCTTTTGGTATCTTCTTAGAAAGTCTCATTCTTATGCCACATTTATAAAAAATATTTATCTAAATTTTTCGGAGCTTTTATTGTTTCTACTATTTACAAAACTAAAAAGCACCTGAACCTCCTAATAAAGGAAATAAGAATACACTTACGTATTAAAGTAGAGCACAGGACATGTTAGAGCACTAAAGACAAGGCTAGAAGGAGAAAAGACGTTATCATAAAACCTTGAAGCTTATGATTGAGAATTTAAATTTACACCGAGGGTTGATTGCGAGTAAGGATACCAATTATTTCTTCCAGTGTACTGACAAGGTTTCTCTGCCTCCAGAGAGGGAATGATCTCATCAGTAGTCTTACTGGTATGATATTTTTAATCAGAGGTTGAGAGCATCAAATGCGACCAGACATTGTGTCTTTTTTTTTTTTCTAGATATTTAGACTGCATCTTTAAGTGCTACAAAACAGTTTAAACATATAATGGAATTATTGGGTTGGAACAAGTTCCAATCTGGTGGTGGTTGATTGAAGCAAAAGGTTAACAGTATTTAAGGCTCATGTAACTGTCTCCCCCCAAATAAATAATAACTCCTTCCTCATTTTCATACCTATATTATAGTTTTTTTTTTTCAAAGTGCAGAGTATGGGCCACCTTCATATCTATATGTAGATATAAATACATACATATAAATCATACATATATTTTATGTATATAAATTAATTGACTCACAGAATGTGGGGAACTGTGTTCTGGATTCCAACACATCCCCTAATGTATTGTGTGTATACCGTGGGGCAGAAGGACCACTGCCTGTGTGGCCAGGTGGGCCTGAACTGGGGTTGCCAGATTTAGCAAATGATGTCCGGTTAGATTTGAATTTCAAGTCAACAAAGAATAATGCTTTAGTGTAAGGATGTCCCATACAATATTTTATCGGGCAACAATATCCCGGATCTAAATCCCAGCATCACCATTCTCTGCTGTGTGACTTTGAGGAGTTACCTATTCTCTCAGACCTCTGTCTCCACCTTTGCAAATGAGGGGAAAAGAATTGCCATTTTTCAGGTCGTTGTAAGTCTGGAAATATATTTCTATGGTATGTAAAAGACCTAACAGAATACCTAAAACGTGATAGGTTCTTAGGAGTCTCCCGTCTTCTGAGACTTCATGGAGCCACATGGAAACAGCTGTACTTTTTACAATTTTTCATGTCAAGAAGCATAGAAATCACTAATAGATAAATGGATGATTCTGAGGTTGCCATCCAGGACTGTAAGGCACTCTTTCATTAATTAACTGATTTACGCCCATGTTGCCCCTGTCTCTAACAACAAGAACTAATGATCTTCTTGTCCTGAGAGCAGGGAGGGCGGCCAGGGACTCAGTTAGAACACTTGGATGTTCGATTTAACATGCACTAAATGGAGTTTGGAAACCCTGGTGGCGTAGTGGTTAAGTGCTACAGCTGCTAACCAAGAAGTTGGCAGTTCAAATCCACCAGGTGCTTCTTGGAAACTCTATGGGGCAGTTCTACTCTGTCCTATAGGGTCGCTATGAGTCAGAATCAACTCGGCGGCAGTAGGTTTGGTTTTTTGGGTTTAAATTGAATTTTTGATTCCACATCCCCATCTAATTGTCTCCCAGGTTTTCCTACCTCAGTAAAAGGTGCCCTAATCTACCTAATGCTGAAGCTAAACACTTAGATGGAATTCAATATAAAAAGCCCAGTGGGTTTTTCTGTAGAAAGGTAAAGCATCTAGAAAGCCCAAAAACTAATTTTGCCTTAAGAAATTTCATGAAAATGGCACTTTATTCTGTAATCTTCCCCCCCAAATCCATAACTCCAGTTTAATTATAAGAAAAAATCAGATAAATTCCAGTAGAGGAGTGTCCTATAAAATATTTGACTGTTGTTGTGTGCCATTGAGTGGATTCCAACTAATATCAACCCTATAGGACAGAGCAGGATTGGCCCATAGAGTTTCCTAGGCCATAATTTTGACCAGGTCAGATTGCCAGGTTTTTTCCCCCCACGGAGTGGCTGGTGATCTTGAACTGCTGACCTTTTGGTTAGCAACCGAGGTCTTTAACCATTGCACTGCCAGGGCTCCTATCTCAAAATTGTCAAGGTCATCAAAAACAAGGAAATTCTGAGGAACTATCATACCAAGAGGGACCTAAAGAGGCTTGGCAATTAATGTGGCATACTGAATGGGATCCTCAGCAGAAAAATGCATCAGGTGCAAACTAAGGAAATCTGAATAAAATATGGACTCTAGTTAATAATAATATATCAATGGACCCCTGGTGGCCCAGTGGTTAAGAGCTTGGCTGTTAACCAAAATGTCAGCAATTCGAATCTACCAGCTGCTCCTTGGAAACTCTATGGGGCAGTTCTACTCTGCCCTACAAGGTTGCTGTCAGTCAAAATCGACTGGAAAGGAACAGATACTGTATCAATATTGCCTCATTAATTGTGGCAAAGTACCATGCTAATATCAGATATTAATAACAGGGAAATTCGGTACAGGGTACGTGGGAACTCTCTTTATTGTCTTCTCATTTTTCTGTAAATCTAAAATTGTTCTGTTTTTTAAATAAAAGTGTATTTTTAAAAAAGAAATACACAGTTGAGAACTTAGACTATGTGATTTCAAGATTTATTATACAATTATAATAAACAAGGCAGTATGCAAGTGCTATAAGGATAGACATAATAATCAGTGGAATAGAAGAGAATCCCAACATTAACCCATATGTATATGGGCAATTGATTTTTGACAAAGATGTCAATGTAATGGAGAAAACATAGTCTTTTCACAAATGGTGCCTGAACAACTGGATATCCAATAGAAAAATATATAAACCTCTATTAGTACCTCACACCATGCAAAGAAATTAACCAGAAATTGATCATAGACTTAAATATAAAAAAGCTAAACTCTAAAACATCCGAAAGAAAGCATTGGAGACCATGTTCAAAATCATGAGGCAAACAAATTTTTTTTTTAGGATGAAAAAGCACTATCTATAAGAGAAAAAAAATGAATTGAAAAAATGAAATGAATTGAACCAAAATTAAAAACTTTTGATCTTCAAAAGATACCATTAAGAAAATGAAAAGACAAGGCACAGGTGGGGAAAAAACACTCATGAGATCTGTATCTATGTCTGTATCTGTATCTGTGTCTATGTCTATGTCTAAATCTATATCTATACCTATAGCTTTATCTATATATATCATGACAAAGGACTTACAGTAAGAAGACACAAATAAAATAATTTTTTAATAGGGAAAGGTAAAAAGATGAAATGTGAATGGCCAATAAAGAAATGACAAAAAATTCTCAACATTATTAGTCATCATGAAAATGCAAACTACACTAGAATGGCTAAAATTAAACCGACAATACCAAATGTTGGCAAGGATGGGGATGGAGTGGAATTCTCATACATTATGGATCTGAATGTAAAATAATACAACCACTTTGGAAAACTATTTAGCAGTTTCTTGAGAAATGAATCATATTGCCCAGCAATTCCATTCCTAGCTATGTATTCAAGAGAAATGAAGAAAAATGTGTTTATAAAAGGACTTGTGTACAAATGTTTCTAGCAGCTTTATTCAAAGTAGCCAAATGCCAGGAAAAAACCAAATGGTCTATCAACTAGTGAATGGATACAAAATTGTGTTTTATGAATATAATGGAATACTATTCTATAATCGAAAGAAACAACCTCTTGATCCATGTAACAACGTGGTGGAAACTTAAAAACATTTACGCTAAGTGAAAGAAGTCAGACACAAAAGAGTATATACCATATGATTTCATTTAAATAAAATCGGAGATCAGGCAAAATTAAACTATGGTGATGGACAGCAGATTAGTGTTTACCTGGAGCTAAGGGGACCCAGGGGTGGGGTAGGAAAATTAAAGGGTTATGACAGTGCTGCATTGGTTAAGAGCTACGGCTGCTAACTAAAAGGTTGGCAGTTCAAATCCACCAGCCACTCCTTGGAAACCCTATGGGGTAGTTCTGCTCTGCCCTATAGGGTTGCTATAAGTCAGAATCGACTCGATGGCAACTGTTTTGTTTTGTTTTGTTTTTTTAAGGGTGGTAGATACACAGCTTTTAGATACACAGCTTCATACGTTAGTCAGAACTCATTGAACTGTACA
This sequence comes from Elephas maximus indicus, assembly GCF_024166365.1. Lineage (NCBI taxonomy): Eukaryota > Metazoa > Chordata > Mammalia > Proboscidea > Elephantidae > Elephas > Elephas maximus. The sequence continues at coordinate 7,339,999 of NC_064841.1, read as the reverse complement.
CTTAAAAGTGGGGCATTATAAAACTGCATGTAAATTATACCTTAAAAACTTGGTTTAGAAAGAAAAAATACTGTGTGATTAAATATACAGCTTATGGATTCAAACAGCAGCTCTGCCACCTACTGTTTGCATGACTTTAGTCTTGTCACTGAACTTCTTCGTGGCTCAGTATCTTGATCTGTGAAATGGGACTAAAATAGTACTTGTCTGATGGAATTGTTATGAGTTTTAAATGAGTAAATGCATTTATATGAAGTGATCAGAGGCTGTCAGGCACATTCCCATTGCTGTCCAGTTGATTCTGACTCACAGCAACCCCGTGTGTGTCAGAGTAGAACTGCTCCACAGGGTTTTCAGTGGTTGATTTTTCAGAAGGAGATTGCCAGGCCTTTCTTCCGAGGTGCCTCTGGGTGAACTTGAACCTCCAACCTTTTTTTTTCTTAGTAGCTGAGGGCGTTAACTGTTTGTGTCACCCAGAGACTCTACCTGACACATAAAAAGTAAGCTCTAAATAAGCATCAGCTGCTCTTAGTATTCTTTATTTTTCTCTTTTCAGCGTCCTTATTCCATCTATCCATAAATCCTATCATGTCTACCTCCCAAACATATCTGACTTTCCCCCATCTTTTACTCCTAGTGCAAGTAGTCTCATAATTTACTTCTTTGCTTTCACTCTTGTCCCCTTTCTCTTTGAGGGTTTTAAAAAATATGAATGGCTTCATATGGCATCCTTGCTAAAATCCTCCAATGGTTTTCCGGAGCGCCTAGGATAAAATTCCGAACTTCTTAATGATCTCTGAGGAAGCCCCCCACAAGATCCCCTCTGCCTCTTAACCCACATCTTCCCTCATCCCTCCTTATCTAGTAGGTCCCCTCTTCAGGGGACAGGTTATTTTCCTGTTCTTGTAACTCACCAAACTCTTTTGTGTCTAGGTCTCCTGCACCAGCCGTTCCCTCTGCCTGGAGCACTCTTTGGCCACTTCTTTGAATGACTCTTGTTTTTCAGCTCTCAGCTTTAAAAGTCACCTCCTCAGAGAACATTTTTCTGACAACACTCATTTAAAGGCGTTGCCCATCTACAGCCACCTTCTACCATATTATCTTTTTACATGTTCTTTATTTGGAAACAACCAAAGACTTATAAAAAGGTAGAAATAAAGTACAAAAAAACTTTCCCTGAACCACTTGAGTGGATGCTAACATGATGCCCCAGTTTGTGGGTATTTCCTACAAACACGGATTCTCCTATATAACCACAATACAGTAAATTAACGTGAATATGTTATTACCATTTAATCATTTGACCCTATTCATATCATCCCAATAGCATCTATTATAACAAAAAGATCCCGTTTGAAATCATGTGTAGCGTTTAGCTGTCCTTAGTCTCTTCAGTCTGGCATAGTCCTCAGTCTTTCTTTGACTTGGATGACCACATTCTTTAAGATTTCACTAAACCAAAAAAAAATAAAACAAAAAATGGTTGCCATCAAGTTGATTCTGACTCATGGTGACCCCATGTGTGTCAGAGTAGAGCTGTGCTCCACAGGGTTTTCAATGGCTAATTTTTTCAGAAGATCTCCAGGCCTTCTTCACCTCTGAGAGAATTTGAACCCACAGCCTTTTGGTTAGCAGCCAAGCACTTAAGCGTTTGTGCCACTCAGGGACTCTTTCTTTAAGATTACAGGCCGATTACTTTGTGGTATGTCCCTTAACCTGTGTTTGTCTGATATTTTCTTATGGTTAGAGTAAGTTATGCATCATTGGTGAATATCACTGAAACGGTGCTGTCTGCTGAGGGTGGCAAGTGAGTTTTATTTCTCCCTTTACAAGTGATGTTCACTTTGATCACTTGATTAAGGTGCTGTCTGCCAGCCCTCTTCATCATAAAGTTACTCATTTCCCTTTAGAATTTCTAAGTTATTTTGTGGGGAGGTACTTTGTAACTGCGTAAGCATCACTTTCCTTGTCAAACTTCCAATTTGTTTTCATTCGTTTATTTATATATTATGAACTAATGGTTTCCTATTTATTCAGTAGGCTTTACTTCATTGCTTTCATGATTTATTTTGATGCTCAAATTCTCCTATGTTTGGCAAGCTGGGACCTTTTCAAGCTGACTTCTTTTCTCTTTTAACACATTCCCAAGTGTTTTTTTGCCTTCCAGTGCGATAAGTTGTTCCAGGCACATCTTGTATTTTCCCTGCCCTAGCCCTGGAATTAACCATCTTTTCAAAGACCCCTGTTTCCCTGTAGTGGAAAAAAGATTATTTAGTTTTATAGGTTTATAAATCAGTCAATATAACATTCAGAAGTGGATTCAATTAAAAAATTTAATTTGTACACTTAAGTAACGTAGTTTATCTTTTTCTTTTTCTTCATCCATGCAATATAGGCATTGCCATTTTGATAGGAAACAGCAAAGAAAAGCTGATTGAAATATAAATTATGTTCTACCTGTCAGGGAGATAAGTAACATCCCTCGTCGTGTGGAAGACATTTGGTTTATTTATTTTCCCATTTCCTGGTATGATCTCTTCCAGAGGGACACACTTTTGGCTTGGAGATGTTCGGCATGCTACGGCATGTCCCATGTGATATGGTAGTTGCTAAGGTAACTGTATTTTTCTGAAAATACCATACTAAACAGGAGCCTGAATCATCAGTGCGCAATTGGCTGCTGTTACGTTCGTTAAAGTTTTCCTTGGCATTCAAATAAACAAATAATGCAGGGATAGTTCTGGATCCTTTCTCTGACCTTGCCCCCTCTGACATTCAAAAGCCCAATCTCAAAGCAGTCACTCATGGAGGTGAGGGTATTTTGTGAGTTAGAACTCATGTACATCTCGGCTTCCTCTAATTAGGAATCTGATGACTTGATCTGGGCTGGGCATGTCCTCACAGTCGCTCTGCAGAAGACTTCGGTGTGTGTAAAAGTGGCATGGGGGTGGTGTCTGACCTCCTCTAACTTCACAAGGGGAAAGGAGCATCAAGACCAACAGCCCAAGGCTGGTTCCCATGAGGCGGAGGTCAGACATTTCTTCCCTCTTCACCATCTCTCCCAATTTTAGCACCAACCATTCCTCCCACAGCACTTTCTACTGGGTTCCATAATCCATTGCAGTGGCCACACAGAACTCACAGACTGTACTCATTATTATGGGGTTTATTAGGGAAGTAACAGTTATAATTCAGGCCCAAGAACACTCAGGGTACAGTTCTTCCATCAGGACAGCCTCTCCCCAGCTGTGCTCGCAGGGACGGCTCTCCCTGGCCCTCAGTCTCTGCCCAAAGGCACTCAGCTTTCTCTCTTGTGGGCCATGAAGCACACGGCACTGTCTTCCGCTGCTGGGTCTGTCCTGCTGGTCTCACCTTCCTTGGTGGTGGTGGGCGTCTCCTCTCTGCTCTGGAATTAGCCCTCTTTTAAGGTAAAACTGACCAATCCCCTTGGTAGGCCACAATACGGTATCACACAGTCCTGCCCAGTCACCTGGGTGGAAGTTACGAGACCATGGCTAGAAATGCCACACGTGAAAGTAATTAATCCCCCGCAATATGCAAAGGGGTAGGAGAAGGTGGATTGCAGTGTGCCTAAGATGTTAGACTCTTCACAGCCTCTGTCTCTTCCTGTAAACTAATTTGTATCTGTGATATCCATTGAGTCTTTTTTTAAACCATAACTTCAAAACACCTAATTAAAAATAGTCATAGTAACTATGTATATTGATAATTATTCTTTTATATTCATTTGAAAATAATCTGAAAGTTTTAATTTTTCTACAATTCACACTTCTCCTAATTTAGACTCTCCTTTCCAGCAGTTAGCACGCTTATTTTAAAGCAATTTTTATTGAATGAAGCAACTTAAAAAGTTATATAGGATTTTATTGGTTTGGCGACAGTATTCCCGAAACTGATAAAACCACACGTTGTTGATTGACTTGATTTCTAGTAGTTAAAAAGCATGTCTTAAAAATTCTGAATCAACGTCTCTGTTGTAGTTTTTGTGATTCCCTAAGCATTTTTTGTCAAGAAATTCAACCTTACATTGAAATCACAGAAACACATTTTCTGAAATGGTGTAGATTACAAAAGAGTACATTCAACTTTTTGAAATGGAAATGGTATTTTCAGAGTCACTCACACCTGAGACAATGACCAAAAAAACAAAAAAAAAAACCTACCCGAATCAAAGATTTCCACACTCCCTCAAGTCAGATGGATGGAATTCAAATTCGCTTCTGCTGCTTGCCTACAGCGGTACCTCTGGCAAGCTAGTGAAAGAAGAGTTTCCGTACCAGCACCTTGGGGGTTACAGTACCACTACTTCTTAAGTGTTGTTTAATGATTAAATCAAATAACCTCTTTAAGGACATAAATATAGAGCTTGACACACTGTGTTAAGTGTAAAAAAAAAAAAAAAAAATTAGAGCTATCTGATATTATTGCTCTTATTTATTAATAAATTAAAATGATAAATTCATTTTAAAAATTCTTTCCTAGGTTGAACATTATCTTTGAGAATTGAGCACTGTGGATTTCATCAAATGCCATTGCAGCTCTCTAGAGATGTGAACTTTCTCTCAGAGAACTTGGTGAGGCACTTATAGTCAAGAGCTTAATACCAGCTTTGTAAGGAAATGATAGTTTCAACCAAGTTATTGTCAGAGTGAAGCTTGGCCCCTCCCTGAAATGACAAAGGGGTCTTTTTAGTTTAAATTAGTTTATTACACACTCCTGAGTCTTAGTCAACACGGAACATTTGGACATAGGTTGACATTTACTGGTGACTCAGGCCCCTCCCTGTGAACGGTTAGTCCTGCGATCTAGCATCGTCCTGTTGCCTTGGACTACTGTGGGTTTCTGCGTGGTCTTTCTTTGGGCTCCTTCTTACTGTCGGCTGTCATTTCTATGCCTTTAGCAGTTCTGACCCTGTTTCATCTGTAGCAGAGTCACCTGGACGAAACCAACAGACCAAGTGAAACTGGCCAAGTAGAAGGAGCAGCCTTAAGTTTACATACAAAAATAAATTGGTGGGACCTAGGAGAGTTGCTCCGTTCCCTGTAGGATTTTGTGTTAGGGTATTTGAGGTTGCTGTGATTCTATCAACAGGCTAAATGAGACAGTTTGCAATTAAATCGTGCCATCTTGGGTGACTCGAACATAAAGATGTAGGGCTGAGGAATGTGTACTTCAGTGAGTTCACTGTTTGAAGGCCTTTCTACCCCACTCCCAGCAGCAGGGAACAAAAGGTATAGTGCATGTTGCATAATCTGTTAGTTCTCTGAGTCACCAGCTTTCCAGAAGCATCTCACCTGCTCTCCTCCAGATAGCAACCTAATTGCTCTTTCCAATACGTTTACAGTTTCTGCTTTTTGGCTTACATTCTGTAGCTGGATGCAGAAATTAATTGGAAGCTCCTTTTTAATTGTCTCTTGATAAGGGAACTTCCTGTATGGATTCATTGATCAAACTTCGTCACTTGAAAATAGTTCTGTACTGAAGTCTGTTGCCTTTCAACTATGAAGCTTTTTGTCTTACATTTTTACTTCCTTTCTGGTAATAAATGTTTTGAGGTTATGCTGCCCTTGATTTATCCGCATTACTCAATCGCTTCTACTTATTTTATCACACTTTTGATAACCAAGATAATATTACTTAGCTGATTCAATATTTATATTTAATTTAAGATTCTCAGGGCCTAATTAGTTAGTTGGGGCCCTGGTGGTGCAGTGGTTAAGAGCTAGGCTGCTAAACAATAGGTTGGAAGTTCGAATCCACCAGCCCCTCCTTGGAAACCGTATGGGGGAGGTTCTACTCTGTCTGTCCTATAAGTTTGCTATGAGTCAGAATTGACTCAACAGCAATGGGTTTTTGGAATTAGTTAATTAATTAAATGAATATCCATTATGATCTTATTAGTCATTTTTGTACCATTAGTGGCTAACAGAATTCTGGCATGGATTGGGTGGCCCATTTATGGTTGTTTGTGAATAAATAAATGAATGAATATTGATACCAGGCCCAGTGCTACTATACTTGTCTTACTCTGAAGGATCCGATGAAGATGCTTTTGTTGTTGCAGCTGCTGGTGGTGGCGTGTTTTTGCTTATCCATCTACTTCTTGAACATTTTGCAGAATGTGATTTGCCAGTACAGAGGTATAAGGCAATGAGCTAGGCCCATCTGGCTCCCCATTATATATCCAGGATCTTTCAAGGTGCCAGACATATGGTAGGTACTCAGTGAGTATTTCTTGACTCAATGGATGGATTCAGAATTATCAGCAGAAGATGGTGAAAGAAGACATGAAATTCATATTTTTTTACTTACGGTGAGAGCTATGGCTATAACATTCCCTGGGCTACTTCTGTCTCCATCACAAGTTCATTATCTCTTTGTGAATAATTATCTTCAGTATTGGAACATCACAATAATGTGTTCTCTAACTACCTCAGGCTTCTAAAACAGCATGGAAGCATAGCATGTCCTCACCCCTTGCCCCTGTCATTGCGACCCCCTCCATCTGAGACGCCAATCATTTCTGCTTATGCCTTATGTGTTTAAGATATTCTATTGCTCACCATATCTCCCCTTTGATAACCCCATTCTTTCTCCAGCTATAATAACCACTATCTTGTGGATCATTCAGGGGTCATCCCTCGTATTTAGATCTTATTGCTTAGACCTCTTGATGGCAAACTTATTCCAATTTATACATGTTCTCAATGCTTTTCTTGCTCACTGATTGGAACAGTGACTAGAAAATTGTGTAGACTTGGCAAATGATAGTTTTTAAAAAAACCATCCCCTTGTTGCTAGCTACTTCCCATCATAGCTCAAAATTCTAAAACCAACATCTGGTTTCAGTCTAATGTGGCTATGATCTCTTTACAACCATGTTGCATAAAAACACTTTGGGTAGTTAATCACTAGGAACAATGGAGATAAAACAGGTACAGATAAAGTAGATATAGAGCATATGAGGACAGGACAGAGTGCTTCTATCAATGATACACATCACAGAAGCTCAGCAAGGCAGTGGAAAGAGGCTTTGGCAAGAGACTTTACTCGACAAATATTTGTGGAGCACTGCCCCCAGACACCCTTTTAACTCAGTACTGAAGTCACTCCTGAGGTTTACCCTTCAGCCAAAGATTAGAAAGGTCTATAGGGCCGACAACAACACGTGAAGAATGTGCTTCATAGTTCAGTCGTGTATACAAGACTAAGTGGGCACACCAGCCCAAAAGCAAAGAAGAGAAGGCAGGAAGGGACAGGAAAATTGGACAAATGGAAATAGGGAATCCGGTTGGAGAAGGGTAGAGTGTTGACACATTACAGTGTTGGCAAGCAATATTGGAAAACAATTTGTGTATTAACTGTTTAATGAGAAGCTAATTTGCTTGGTAAACTTTGACCTAAAGCATGATAAAATATATCTGTGGAGCACTTACTGTGGGCTGACGGCTTTCATATTGGTGTGAGCATTAACTTGTAACAGCTATCTTTTGAATGTACCGTGGACCATCAGAAGAACGAACAAATCTGTCTTGGAAGAAGTACAGCCAGAATGCTCCTTAGAGGCAAGGATATCGAGACTTCATCTGACATACTTTGGGTATGTTGTCAGGAGGCACTGGTCCCTGGAGAAGGACATCATGCTTGGCAAAGTAGAGGGTCAGCAAAAAAGAGGAAGACTCTCAACGAGATGGATTGACACAGCGGCTGCAACAATGGGCTCAAGCCTAACAACCGTCATAAGGATGGTGTAGGACTCGGCATTGTTTCGTTGTGTTGTACATAGGGTGGCTGTGAGTCAGAACTGACTCAATGGCACCTAAGCACAACAGCAACCATGTAATGCAGCAGTTCAATTTAAGTGCAGATCTGTGTGTGGATCGTCAGTGATTGGGTAATAGTAATGGTGTTTGTCTTCGATAGTGTGTGTATGTTTTCCAGTTTTTCTGCATAGTTGTACTTATCAGGTTCCTAGCTATTTTAACTTGTGAGTATAGGTTACCCAAAGGGTATGAACTACTCTGTCTGAAATGAATTTCAGGGAAAGTCTGAAAGGCCAGGCTCTAGTCTATGTCAGCCAACGAGCTGCGAGAGAGAAAAGGAGCTATTTCCTAAGGAGAAACAGCCCAGCCAACAGAAAACCAGTTAATCAGTCACTCGTGTTTGCCATAATCTGACCAGGTACTGCTAAATGCTCAGGAAAAAGCAGAATTCATAGAAGGCTATTATCGCAGACAGTAATCCACCCACCCCGAGGGTTTAGAGAGGCGGACAAAGGGGTGAATGCTCAACCTGTAAGTATCATGCATTTTTATCAGCTCCTACCTCCAACCAGACTTCCGTGCTGCTCTGAGATTTCTCCTGAAGACACCAGTACCACTGTTGTTGCCATAGATTTCTGAGAAAAAGCAAGATTGTCCCAAAGGAACACAATGGGCAAGGGAAAGAGCAGAACTTAATTCGATTATCCCTTGCCCTGCTACTGCCGCTGCTGCTGCCAGCTACCCTCTAACCCTGGCTGCAGGCTCACCATCTCCCTGCTCCGCCAATACGTATCAGTTCTTATAGTTTTCTTTGTCCCCAGGGTTTTATCCATCTCCCCAAGGTCTTCAGAAACCCTGGTGGTGTAGTCGTTTAGTGCTACGGCTGCTAACCAAAGGGTCAGCAGTTCAAATCTGCCAGGCGCTCCTTGAAAACTCTACTCTGTCCTATAGGGTCGCTATGAGTTGGAATCCACTTGACGGCAATGGTTTGGTTTCCAAGGTCTTCCCTCATATTCGTTATGTCTTAGAATCCGTATTTCCTTCTTACAATGAGACAAGAAAGGGCCCTATGGCCATCTCTCCAGGAGAGCCTGGTGTGACTGGACATGCCTAGCTGTCCCCTTACTATAAAACCTGCTGGACCCACTATCAGAAGTTCTGTTTCTTACCAGCTAGCTGAGATTGATCCAGCTCCTTGAGGATCTGCAAATTGCAGGAGCCATCTGACCCCTTCTTTACCATCTGTGTATGGCCTGGGGTTCCTCTCCTTTTTTCTCTGCTGGGTCTGGAAACCTGGGATTAGCATTAAGTCTTGCTTTGCTGTTGATTTTTTCTCTTAACTTATATCTGGTATACTGTCTTATCTATGTAAAGGCCAACTTGGCTAGAAAACAGAAATCTTCTTTTAGTTCCACCCAGAAAGCTGAAAAATTAATCTTAAGAAGACCGAAACACCTCAGAAGGGGTTGGATACAAGACCTGAGTCAGACCAAACAGGCTTTCCTAAGACTGACCTGTGGTCAGAATCTCATAAAGCCTGTAAAAATATTGGAGCTGACTGATTTCAAAGACAGGGCCCAAAATTGCCTTGTTTCCAGTTTTCAATTTCAACATATTCTTTATTTTGCTTAAGTTTCCCAAAGCCCATTTCTCTTGCTCATCACCAAAACCCTTAATTGATTCACTTAAATTGCGGGTAATTATGAAAAATTGAAGCTAATAATGTATGAAAATCATTTAGCATGGTTCGCTACGCAAGCATTCAATGAATGTAAACTTTTGATATTTATTAAGGACAGTGGTGAAAATCAAATCAGAACAATATCTTAGAGGTGCGAGGTGAAAAATCATAAAGCAGTATACAAATGTTAGTATGTTTATTACAATTATTACTCTAAAAGGAACACTTCGACATGTTCATATTTTAAGTGCTTGCCCATGAAGTCTTGTTAATTATTTTAAGCACCCAGTCTTGAGATGTTCACTCCACTGCATTAGAACTTATTGTACCTGTTCTTTCTCTTTAGATAAATGATGGTAAAAATGATGGTAATGTGGTCAAATTCATCCAGGTGGAAAATTAAATTAGCTCTGGGAAAATAAGGCATTTTAGGTACATTTCTGAAGACTCCATTTCAAAGTTAAACATGTCCTTAAAAAAAAAAAAAAACTAAATCAGCTGATGATCCGTCTCACCTGACCACCTGGGTCTCGACACTAATTGCTGCTGGTGAGTTGCTCTTTCTGTTGGATTTTTAAGTTCAGGTAGAGACAGCATTTCGTTTTTCATCATTCATGCTCTAGTCCACACTAACTTACTAAGGAGAGTTCAAGGAAACAGAGTAAGAAAAATCAGATGGCAGAATTGCAGGGTATGGCCGTACACTTTAACTTGAAAACAGGTTTAGACTTAAAAGTTAAGTATTTCTAAGTAAACTTCATTAAAGCTGATTACAACCATTATGTAGGAGAAACAGAGATTTCCAGGTCTGAGTCTTCATGGGAAAATCAGCCAATGGGTTAATACTCTTTCCTCCCCAGATACAGCAGGCATGTCCCAGTCAATCACCCAATTAGCAAATATTTTGTGTGTTTGGTGCTCAGCCATTGATATTGCAATTATGGAGGTTCCATAAGACAAATAAAAGAAACAAGAAGCCTAACACTTAGTTGGAAACCCCGGTGGCGCAGTGGTTAAGTGCTACAGCTACTGACCAAAGGGTCGGCAGTTTGAATCCGCCAGGTGCTCCTTGGGAACTCTGTGGGGCAGTTCTACTCTGTCCTATAGGGTCGCTATGAGTCGGAATCGACTCAGTGGCACTGGGTTTGGTTTTGGTTTTTGGTAACACTTAGTTGAAGATTCAGCTTCACTAACAAACATTATTATAGGCATACCTCGGAGATATTGTGGGTTCGGACCACCACAATAAATCAAATATCACAAGAAAGCGAGTCACACGAATTTTTTAGTTTCCAAGCACATATGAAAATTATGTTTATATTATACTGTAGCCTATTAAATGTGCAATAGCATTACGTCTAAAAAAATGTGCAAACTTTAATTAAAAAAACACTTTATTGCTAAAAAATGTTAACCATCATCTGAGCCTTCATTGAATCTTTTTGCTGATGGACGGTCTTGCCTCGATGTTGATGGCTCCTGACTGATCAGGGCGGTGGTTGCTGAAGGCTGGGGTGGGTGTGGCAATTTCTTAAAATAAGACAACGATAAAGTTTGCCACATCGATTGACTCCTCCTTTCACAAAAGATTTCTCTGTAGCCCATGACGCTATTTGACATCATTTTACCCACAGTAGAACTTCTTTCGAAATTGGAATCAGTTCTCTCAAATCCTGCCACTGCTTTATCAACTAAGTTTATGCAATATTCTAAATCCTTTATTGTCATTTCAGCAGTGTTCACAGCGTCTTCACCAGGAGTAGATTCCACCTCAAGAAACCACATTCCTTGCTTGTACATAAGAAGCCACTCCTCATCCATTAAAGGTTCGTCATGAGATTGCAGCAATTCAGTAATATCTTCAAGCTCCAGTTCTACTTCTCTTGTTGTTTCCACCACATCTGCAGTTACTCCCTCCACTGAAGTCTTGACCGCCTCAAAGTCATCCATAAGGGTTAGAATCAGCTTCTTCCAAACTCCTGTTAATGTTGATATTCTGACCTCCTCCCATGAATCACAAATGCTCTTAATGGCATCTAGAATGGTGAACCCTTTCCAGAAGGTTTTCAGTTTACTTTGCCCAGATCCGTCAGAGGAATCACTATCTATGGCAGATCTAGCATAATTCTTAAGGGCACTAGGGTTTTTGGAGTGGTAAGTGAGCATTGGCTTCAACTTAAAGTCACCAGCTGCATTAGCCCATAATAAAAGAGCCAGCCTGTCCTTTGAAGCTTTGAAGCTTGACGTTGACTTCTCTCTAAGTATGAAAGTCCTAGATGGCATCTTCTTCCAATATATGGCTGTTTCGTCTACACTGAAAGTTTGTGGTTTAGTGTAGCCGCCTTCATCAGTTATCTTAGCTAAATCTTCTGGAGAACTTGCTGCAGCTTCTCCATCAGCACTTCATCTTGCACTTTTATGTTATGGAGATGGCTTCTTTTCCTAAACCTCATGAATCAAGCTCTGCTAGCTTCAAACTTTTCTTCTGTAGCTTCCTCACCTTTCTCAGCCTTCACAGAATTAAAGAGAACTAGGGCCTTGCTCTGGATTTGGCTTTGGCTTAGGGGACTGTTGCGGCTGGTTGGATCTCCTAACCAGACCACTAAAACTTTCTCCGTATCAGCGATAAGGCTGTGTCACTTTCTTATTTGTGTGTTCACTGGAATAGTGCTTTTAATTTCCTTCAAGAACTTTTCCTTTGCATTCACTAGTTGGCTAACTGTTTGGTACAAGAGGCCTAGCTTTTGACCTATCTCAACTTTTGACATGCCTTCCTCACTAAGCTTAATCATTTCTAGCTTTTGATTTAAAGTGAAAGACGTGCAATTCTTCCTTTCACTTGAACACATACAGGCCATTGTAGGGTTATCAATTGGCCTAATTTCAATATTATCGTGTCTTGGGGTATAGGGAGGCCTGAGGAGAGGGACAGAGACGGGAATGGCCAGTTGTTGGAGAAGTCATACACAATGTTTATCGATTAAGTTCACCATTTTATATGGGTGTGGTTCATGGTGCCCCAAAACAATTACAATAATAACATCAAAGATCACTGATGACAGATCACCACAGCAGATATAATAATAATGAAAACATTTGAAATATTGAGAGAATTACCAAAATGTGATACAGAGACGTGAAGTGAGCACATGCAGTTGGAAAAATGGTGCCAATAGACTTGCCCGACGCAGGGTTGCTACAAGCCTCCAATTTGTAAAAAACACAGTATCTGTGAAGTGCAATCAAGCAAAGTACCATAAAAAGAAGTATGCCTGTACATTTAAGTTTCCTCAACTGAAAATTAGGGAGACTAGCGGTTCTGCCTACTTCAATGAAAGAGTGGCTCTGAGAATGCTTGGTAAATATATAAACGTTATTTGTTATAATCATTTTAAGATATGGGCATTGATAAACTTATATATTAACTAGGAATGCATTCGCAAATATAAGGTAACATTTTAACATCGATTGCAAAATTGGTGCTGTAGACTAGTGCTAGAAACATTCATGACCCGAAATTGGCCTGCGCCACAGCTGCCAGAAAGGGGTTCATGGAGCCAGTGATTTTAGTGGATGTTTTTCCTATCTCAGTAAATATCATCACCATGGAAGCATATTTGATACCTTTGTTTCTCTCAAACCCATATCCAATTCGTCAGAAAATCTTGTTAGCTTTACGTTCAAAATTAACCTCCAGTCTTATCACCACTTCCACTGTTAAGATCTTAGTTCAAGTATCTGTAATCTCTCATCTGGCAAAGTGCAGAAGGCTCCTTGCTGATTGACTTAGTTATCTAATGCTGCTATAACAGAAATAGCACAAGTGGATGGTTTTGGCAAACAGAAATTTATTCTTTCATGGTTTAGGGGCCTGGAAGTCCGAAACCAGGCTTCTGGCTCAAGAGGAAGGATTTCTCTCTCTGTTGGCTCTGGGGGATAGTCCTTGTCATCAATCTTTCCCTGGTCTAGGAGCTTCTCAGTGCAGGGACCCCTGGTCCAAAGGATGCACTCTGCTCCTGGCTCTTTTTTCTTGGTGATAATAAGGTCCCTCTCCTCTCTGCTCGATTTTCTCTTTTATATCTCAAAAGAGATTTACTCAAGATACAACCTAATCCTATAGATTGTGTCCTGCCTCATTAACATAACTGCCTCTATTCCTGCCTTGTTAACATCATACTCATTGCCATCAAGTCAATTCCAACTAATAATGATCCTATAGGACAGAGTAGAACTGCCCCATAGGGTTTCCAACAAGCGGCTGGCAGATTTGAACTGCTGACCTTTTGTTTATCAGCCAAGTTCTTAACCACTGCACCACCAGGGCTCCCATCAACCTCACAGAGGTTTGGATTTACAATACACAGGATAATTACATGAGATCACAAAATGGCAGACAACCACACAATACTGGGAATTATGATTTAGCCAAGTTGACACACATCTTTGGGGGACACAATTCAAACCATAACACTGGTCCGCTTGCAGTTACTCCTGCATCTCTGTTAATTATTCTCACAGTAGCCAGGTGACTCTTAAAAACTTAAGATCTTTTTGTTTCACTCTCTCTCCTGTTCCCAATGTCCTAACTTTCTGGTAGCTCCCATATATTTAGAATAAACCTTGACGTGCTTACCAAGATCTATAGGCTCTTTAGTACCTAGCCAATGGCTGCCTTTGCAACCTCACGTCCCCCACCTCTCCCCTCAATTCACTGGCTCCAGTTTCATCCTCAGTGTCAAACTCAAATATTCCTGAAACCTCAGAGTCTTTGTGCTTCCTATTCCCTGTGCCTGTGCCTGGAATGTTGGATTCTACCTTATAACAAATACAAATACAAAGAAAACAATTCCAGGTGAATTGTGAAAGGCAAGATGATGAAGTGTTAAAAAAACAATATAAGAGAATGACTTCCCCACTTGTATGGGGAAAAAAAAAATCATTAAACAGGGCTCAAAAAACACTCCCTATGAAGGAAAAGATCGATAAATTGGAGCACGTTAAAATAAAGAACTTGAGTTCATCAAAAGAAACCATTAAGACAGTGAAATCAGTAATCATTATAGTGTGCATTTTTCTTGTGTACACTTTTCTACATACATGTTTTGTTTTATGCTCTTGCACACACACAAAATTTAAAACCTTGGAAGGGTGGTTGGCAGTCACCTGGACAGGCAGTAGAGGGGGATGTTGTAAGGAGACAACACAGGACCTACAGTGCTCCTGGGAGTGGAAGGGACAGCATGATGGAAGACCAGGAAGGGAAGTGTGGATGAAGCGTAGAGAATGAGGTGAGGCACCCTAAAGTTGAGACCAGAAGGGCAGCAGGACCCTGCCCTCGCAGGGTATATAAACTGCTGAAACACACAGTGCTATCTAGCTTACGTGTGGTAGATTATCTTTAAATAACTCAATCTATTTATTCTTAATATTCTCTTCAGAATGTGCTTCTTTTGTAAAAGCTTATTACAAGAAGTTAATGCATCATTTTTAAATATAGTTCTACATTTTTCTGAGCATTGAATAGAACAAAATCACGTTCCTGTGAAATCTGATTAAAATACCAGATGATAAAAACCCACAATGCTGCTTTTACATGCTGAGTAATTAGTTCATGTTTTATCATCTCCAGTACAGATTAGAGAGAACAATAGCAGTTTAAGTATTAAACAAATTAACAATGAAAGCAATCACTGAATTTATGGTAGACTTTGGCAGAGAAGAACTCACTATTTCACACTCATCAAAACCTGTGAGCTAAGATGATACCAACGTGAATAAAAATGCTATACCATATATAGTTATCTTTTCCTAATGTCAGGAATGTCCATTTGTTACTGCTGGAAATAAACCCATCATAGTTTCTAAGTATCTTGACTTTGAGCTTTAAAATAAAAGCAACTCGTTGTTGTAAATATTTAGCCAACAATTATTAAACACATCAGCTCAGCGTGACTATTCCAGCTGGAAGAGATTTCTTGCTGCTCAAGTTACTGTATAAACTGTTCTTTAAGTAAGGTCGAGAATGACAGGGCTGATTATCTCTGCTCCTGGTATTCATTACATTCTCACAACGCACTTGCCCTCTGAAGTCTCCATAATGGTAGAGCTAAAAGGGGTCTGCAGTTAAAGTTTTCAGGTCATTTACATCACCTGAATTTTCATTTGTGGGACTTAATAAAGCGGAGCATTCCTTTCACAAAGTGGAAGACTTTATAGATGCAGGTATTTTGTGACTGGATACGTGGAATGGTACACCTTTAGTTTAAATCCAGCCCATTTGCCTGCAATAGGGCTCCTTATATGTAGTGCTAACATCTTCTTGCCTTGATTCCTTACCACGTTCTGTATTTCACAATGCTCAAAAATAATATTCCAGTGCACTTATGCAGTATCTCCTCTAAATACCTTCTGAAGCATCCTTTTTAATGTGCATTCTTACATGTTTTTGTTCTAAAGACACCACCAGAAGTTTAATATTAAAGATACTTGACCCATTTCCCTATAAGAATACCCATCTCAGAGACTACTTAAAAAACACCAAAAAATAAACCCTCAAACATGTTGCTGTGGAGTTGATTCCAACTCACGGTAACTCTAGTGTATCAGAGAAGAACAACTCTGTAGGGTTTTCAACATTTCTGTGACCTTTCAGAAGCAGATCACCAGACCCGTCTTCCAAGGCACCTCTGGGTAGGGTCAAACCACCAATATTTCGGTTAGCAGTTGAACGCTGAACTGTGCCACCCAGGGACGTCTACGTAAAATATGTTGTTGTTGTTAGGCACCACTGAGTTGGTTCTGACTCTTAACAGCCCTATGTTCAACAGAACAAAACGCTGCCAGGTCCTGTGCCATCCTCACAGTCATTGCTGTGTTTGAGCCCATTGTTGCAGCCACTTTGTCAACCCACCTCCTTGAGGGTTTTCCTTTTTTTCACTGACCCTATACTTTACCAAGTGTGATGTCCTTCTCCAGGAACTGCTCCTTCCTGATAGCATGTCCAAAGTACCTGAGATGAAGTCTCGCCATCCTTGCTTCTAAGGAGCATTCTGGCTGTACTTGTCTTCCAAGACAGATTTGTTCATTTTTCTGGCAGTTCATGATATATTCAATATTCTTAGCCAACACCATAATTCAAAGGCATCAATTCTTCTTCAGTCTTCCTTATCCATTGTCCAATTTCTGCATGCTTATGAGGCACCTGAAAACACTGTGGCTTGGGTGAGGAACACTTTAGACCTCAAAGTGCCATTTTTGCTTTTTAACACTTTATAGAGGTCTCTTGCGGTAGATTTGTCCAATGCAATTTGTTGTTTGATTTCTTGACTGCTGTTTCCATGGGTGTTGATTGTAGATCCAAGTTAAATGAAATCCTTAACAACTCCAATCTTTTCTCCGTTTATCCTGATGTTGCTTATTGGTCCAGTTGTGAGGATTTTTGTTTTCTTTATGTTGAGGTGTAATCCATACTGAAGGCTATAGTCTTTGATCTTCATCAGTAAGTGCTTCAGGTCATCTTCACTTTCAGCAAGCAAGGTTGTGTCATCTGCATAACGCAAGTTGTTAATGAGTCTTCCTCCAGTCCTTCAATATATAAAGCAAATATCTAAATCCTTAATCCTAAAAATTTAAAGTACCATAAAATAATGAGTTTGGAGCTATTATCACACTTCTGATGTGAATTTCCAATTATGGAATAATATATTTTTTTAAGAATTAAAAATTGCACCCTATTTATTTCTTAAAATAAACCAAATATAGTAGTTACTGCATTTGCTGATTTTTTTTCTCTTGGTGTTGATGTTTAATAATTAAGCCATCTTTGTTCCATTCCACTTTCCAAGAACTTGCCTCATTATCCAAGCTTAGAAAATGAAATTTTAATTTAGGACATGCTCCTCAAGAAATAACCACTGTTTCCTCTCATATTATGTATTACCACCCCAGATGTGAGCCAGATCTTCTAAATACTTGAGGATGTCGTAAACACATTCCCAGTTAGCAGTCATTTTACGTTGCTCACTAAAAATGAATGAAAACAAATACAGTTGCCATGTATAACTAGCCTCTCCCTAACTCAATCTCAGTTTCCGCAGCCATGGTGTCAGCTGCTCTCAACGGGTTGTGTTTTCATAAACCAAACCAAACCCATTGCAGCTGAGTCGATTCCAACCCATATCAACCCTATACGACAGAGTAGAACTGCCCGCACAGGGTTTCCAAGGAGCAGCTAATGGATTCGAATTACTGACCTTTTGGTTAGCAGCCAAGCTCTTATTTCTCATGGGCCTATGAAAAAGGAGAATGTATAAGTGGTTGAGTGCAACCCATTACTTCTATGAGATATAAGGCAAAAAGACTTAAAAACTAAAGTGTATAAAATGCATATCAGTGTTCAACACACTTGGTCACAGGACCATATTTACATCTTCAACCTATTTAACATACAGCACGTAGCCCTAGTCTCGCATGGCTGGTGTTACATAGAGACAAGAATATGCCTGTGAATAGTCATCCTGGGAGAAGTGGAATAAGACGATGAGCTATGCTGATAGTTTGTAAGGCCTAATGTTTTCGTACTTTCTCCATTGGTTTCCTAGGTCTGCTGTTTCAGTGGCACAAATTGGGTAGGTTGAAAAAATAGAAATATATCCTTTCACGGTTCTGGAGGCTACAAGTCCAAAACTGAGGTGTCAGTAAGGTTGATTTCCGTCTGGAGTGCTCTGAGGGAGGGTCTGTCCCATATCTCTCTCCTGCTTCCTGGGGGTTACCAGCAATTCTTCGCATTCCTTGGCTTGCAGCAGCGTAACTCTAATTTATGCCTCTGTCTTCTCACAGCCATCTCCCTTCTGTGTTTGCTCTGTGTTTCTTATAAATACACTAGTACCTTTGGATTAGGATCCACCCTATTCCAGTATGACCTCATGTTGACTTTACTAATTACATCTGCAAAGATCCTATTTCCAAATAAAGTCACATTCCTAGGTTCCAGAGGTTAAGACTTCAACAAATCTTTATGGGGGACACAATTCAACCCATAACACTTTTCTAAGGGAATCTCATTTATACAATTGGTTTGGGGAATTCTGACTCATAGGGTAGCTTAGGCTATGCTTAAATACAGGACCCCTAAAAGCAACAGAGCTGCGGAGTCAAGGCTTTTCATAGAATGAATGTGGCTCCAACTGGCAAACGCCAACATAAAAAGCAGTGAGGGAGCTCCTTTGCAGACCTCTGTCCTTTGTACTTTACTATTTGCTTTATCTGACTGTTCCTCTAGGCAGACTGTGACCTCTTTGAGGGTAGCGGTCGCAAAATCTCAGGGCTGAGCACAGAGCCAGTTATATGCAGTAGGCATTTAGCAATTGTTCCAATGCATAAATGATTAATAAATGAAATTTTAAAGAAAATCTAACTTAATAGTAAAATAAATATGAAGATTAATGGAGCAAGGAAGAAGGCCATTGGTATTCAAGAGGTACTAAATCCACAAATACATAAAAGCATAGAGAAAAGGAGTCGGTTTAATTTAGAAAATAGAAAATAAGTTAATGGGAAATAGTATTTGGGTTATTTGAAAAAAAGTTTTATCAATCATTGTTTCAAAATAAAAATTGCAGGTAGGATGCAATGGATGATATCCTTATATATTACTTGGTCTTGTTAGGTGCTGTCGAGTCGGTTCTGACTCGTAGTGACCCTATGTACAACAGAACGAAACACTGCCTGGTCCATTCACTCTAGCAGCATTTTAATGGATAGAGTCCTGTTGGGGAATAATATGATAACAAGAATCAAGAACAGCTCTTTGCCAGACCAATTTCATATCTGAGTAGTGAAGCTAAAGGAATAAAATAAAGTTTGGAGAAAAAAAATTCAGTAGATATTCACTGCAACATTATCTAAAATAATGGGAAAATTTAAGCAACTGCAATGTCCATCTCTAGAAATTGCTAAGTTAATTATGGCATATCAGTGTATTAAAATATTAAGTGGTTTTCTTAAGATGGGAAATTGATATTTATGTAGAAACAGAGTAGCTATGTGCCATGGTGGTAAGTAAGAACAGGAGAGGTCAAACTGTGGCCACGTTGAGATGGCAAGTAGGAGAATATAAAGCCTCCCTACTGCCAGAATTTAGAATCGTTTGTTGGAGAGATGAGAACACTTTTATTTTGCGAGTTGCCATGGCTGTGAGAGAAATATCTTTCGTTGGAGTTATGTTGATGTCGCTTGTATTCTCATTGCCCTCAGGTTGATCCCAACTCATAGTGACCATATAGGGCAGAATAGAACTGCCCCATGGTGTTTCCAAGGAGCAACTGGTGGATTCAATCTGCTGACCTCTTGGTTAGCAGCCAAGCGCTTAACCACCGTGCCACCAGGGCTCCAATAATATTATTAAAATGGAATGAAACAGCATAGATACCTTCAAGAAAAAGAGAGGAGGGAAACTTCCTGGTGCTTCCCTCATCTAACTCAAGAGGAGAATTGCTACAGAAATGATGTGCATCTTAGATCCAGGTGTAATGGATTGGGCAAGGGGTGGGATCCTGGAGCTTGAGCACTGTTCTCATTGCTCCATCTACGACATGTGTGAACTTGGGCATGCCTCCCTGGGCTTCAGTTGTTTGAAAAACTGAGACGGTTGGACGTACTTGCTCATTCAGATTATTCTGTGTATACGGTATAGGTTTTCTCTTTTTGAAGCAAAGATTGTGGGAATTCAGCTCAGTTATGTTGGGCTCGTTATCAGAAAAGAGTACCTGCTAGAAAAGGACATCATGCTTGATAAGGTGGAGGGCCAATGAAAATAAGGGAAACCCTCAATGAGAAGGATTGACACACTAACCATAACAATGGACCCCAACATACCAAGGATCTAAGGTCACCTTGAATAGGAGCTGACTGGATGGCCATTAACAACAGCAGTCCTCTCATGGCAGCATTGTTATATTCTTTCTTTTTATTTTATTTTTTTCAGAAAGTATGAAGACTGGGGGAAGATGTCTGTTAAGCAGTCAAATGATTGTGATCCCGGACTCTTGAGAACTCCACTTAGGGAAAACAACACCCCAACTGAAAGAGCAAATGTCCATATTAGGAGCTTCAAAATAGCTAGGAGACGCTTGTAAATCAGGCAGAGAAATAGGTGCTTACAAGGCAGTCCTTCCATGAGGTAGCCTCTCCCCAGCCGTGCGCATAGGCACGCCTCTCCCTGGCCCTCAGTCTCTGCCCTGAGGCCCTCAGCTTACTCTCTCCTTGGGCCGTGAAGTCCACCAGGCTGTCTCCTGCTGCTGAATCTCTCTGCTGCTGGTCTCTCCTTCCTTGGTGGTGGTGGCGGGGGGGGGGGGGGGGGGGGAGGAAGGGCTCCTCCTGTCTGCTCAGAAATTGGCTCTCTTTTAAGGTAAAACTGACCTTTTCACAGTCTTGCCTAATCTCCTGAGTGGGAGTTACAAGACCATGGCTAGAAAGGCCACACAGAAGTAATCAACGGCACTGCGGCACTATTTAACATCAACAAAAGGCAGCTTTCACCACCAAGGGTATTAAGATTAATTAGAATATATATTCACTTTCTGAGTCAAGTTGACTGACAATTTCAGTACAGGAATATTCTCAGACTTAACTAACAGCATTACAGCCTAAAAAAATGTGTCTTTTAAAACTTATAACATGCAATTTATAGTCAAAATTTTGTTCTCTTTCTTCTTTGCAATATATGCTAACAGATAACATTCACCTGTTGTCAGTTGCCTGACTATATACCAATACATATATACCTGACAATTCATATATGTGTACATATATATACATTTGACAAATGCTTACCTATGGGATATATATATATATATATCTCCAGAGCTCTGGTGGTGCGCTGGTTAAAGCACTTGGCTGTTGACCAAAATTTTGGAGGTTCAAACCCAGCAGCCACTCCTCGGGAGAAAGATGTGGCGGTCTCCTGTAAAGATTTACAGCCTTGGAAACACTATGGACCAGTTCTACTCTGTCCTACAGGGTTGCTATGAGTCACAATCAACAACAGTGAGTTTATATATATATACATATATATATATGCTCTTATTTGGGAAAATATATAAATACATATTATATATATGTATATTTCTGCCAAATAAGAAACTAAAGAGCTTAGGAATTAAATATTTTAAAAACATCTTTACCAAACTTCCCTTTTCTGTCTTATTCATCTCAAATGAAGTCAAAATTGATCACTGTCTTTAGCTAAATAAATTAAAATGAAATATAATCATCCTTTTAAAATATGCATCCTAACTGAGCAGTGAGAGACAGAAGTCTTTTTGTTAATATTAGGTACAAAATGTGCCTGAGAACAATTCATGGATTAGCATAATTACAGTCTTTTGTTAAAAGTCAAAGTCGATTAATTTCTTCTAAAATTCCCTATTAATCTGAAACCACTGCTAAATCATTATTCTTATGTGGGATTCTAATGGACCTACCTGATGTCCTTTCTGAATGACCCGTAGGAAGGGTTTGGCAAGACTGTATTTACATCTTAGTAATTCTACATTGAGTTACTCAGAAAAACATTTTTTAGATAGGGAAAATGGTTCAAAAGTCTATAAGACTTGCCATTCTCAAAAAAAAAAAAATTATTTTCAGCCTTCTGAACTTCTTGATTTATTATGATTAGTTTAAATTTTTAATTATTGTTGTTGCAGTTGTTAGGTGCCATCCAGTTGATTCCGACTCATAGCGACCCTGTGTACAACAGAACTAAACGCTGCCTGGTCCTGCACCACCCTCACAATCATTGTTGTGCTTGAGCCCATTGTTGCAGCCCCTGTGTCAATCCATCTTGTTGAGGGTCTTCCTCTTTTTCGCTGGCCTTTTACTTTACCAAGCATGGTGTCCTTCTCCAGGGACTGGTCACCCCACCCCACCCCCAATAACACGTCCAAAGTATGTGAGACAAAGTCTTGAGTCCTTGCTTCTAATGAGCATATAACATTTATATAAGGTATGTAATACCAAGTGTATGATACTTAGTATATTATATTTTTCTATAATCTCTATTATTAATCAGTTACTATGCATTCATTTTTCAACAATATCTACTTCAAATCACTCGTTTACAAATGCGTTTTATTTCTATATAATTTACATAGTATATTTTTTTAATTGAGAAATAATTCTATTACCCATTTAATAGATATTCACCCATTTAAAGTTTATAATTCAATGGCTTTTGTATATTTATGAGATCATGCAGCAACACTGGAAACCCTGGTGGTGTAGTGGGTAAGTGCTACCTCTGCTGACCAAAAGGTCCGCAGTTTGAATCTGCTAGGTGCTCCTTGGAAAACTCTATGGGGCAGTTTTACTCTGTCCTATAAGGTCGCTATGAGTCAGAACTGACTCGACGGCAGTGGGGTAGTGGGGGCAACAATACCACTATCTAATTTCAGAAACCTCGTATCGATTAGCAGTTGCTTCTTATTTCCCCATCACCCCTAGTTCATAACAACCAATAATCTACTTTCCATCTTTAGAGATTTTCCTATTCTGGATGTTTTATATAAATCTAAGCATGTAAAAAAAAATTTTTTTTCTTTAATCATGTAATCTGTGGCCTCATGTGTCCTGCTTCTTTCACGTAGCATAATATTTTCAGAGCTCATCCCTACTGTAGCATTTTTAGTACCACATTCCTTTTATGACTGAATAATATTTCTATGTATAGATGTACCCCAATTCATTTATCAGTTCATCAGTTATAGTATTGTCCCTACTTTTTGGATATTGTGAATAATGCTCCTATGAGTATTCATGTACGAGCTTTTATGTGAATATATGTTTTTAATTCTCCTGTATATATACCTAGGTGTGGACTTGCTGCATCATAAGGTAATTCTGTGTTTAACTATTTGAGGAACTCCTTGATTGTTTCCCAAAGCAGCTGCGTCATTTTACATTCCCATTAGCCACGTATGGTAGTTCCAAATTCTCTGCATCTTTGTCAACACTTAGCTTTGTCTGCATCTCTGTGAACACTTAGTGTTGTCTGCCCTTTTTTTTTGTTGTTGTTATATGCACCACAGTGAGTGACAAGTGGTATCTCATGATGGTTTCATTTGCATTTTCCAAATGATTAATCATAGTGAGCATCTTTTCATGTGTTCACCGGCCATTTTCATATCTTCTTTGGGTAAATGTCTATTTAAATCATTTGCCCATTTTTTAAATTGGGTTGCTTGTCTTTTTATTATTGATTTGTAAGAGTTCTTTATATATTTTGGATTATAGACCATTATTAGATATATGCTTTGCGTATATTTTCTCCCATTTAGTCTTTTCACTTTTTGATAATGTCCTTCGAAGCACAATTTTAAAAAAAGATGATGATGTCCAGTTTATCTATTTTTTCTTTTGTTGCTTATGCTTTAGGTGTCATGTCTAAGAAACCATGACCTAGTCCAAAGCCACCAAGATTTCTTCTTATGGTTTCTTCTGTGAGTTCTGTAGATTTAGATCTTACATTTACATCTTTGAACCATTTTCAGTTAATTTTTGTATATGGTGTGAGGTAGGGATCCAGCTTCATGGTTTTTCATGTGGATATCCAGTTGTTCCAGCACCATTAGTTGAAAAGACCATTCTTTATCTCATTAAATTGTTTTGGCGCCCTTGTAAAAAAAAAAAAAAAGAAAAATCAGTTGCCATAAGTGTATTTATTTCTTGTCTCAACTCCATCCCACTGATCTATGTGTCTATCCTAATGCTAGTACTGAATAGTTTTGATTATCGTAGCTTTGTAGTAAGTTATGAAATCAGGAACTGCGAGTCCTCCAACTTGGTTCTTTTTCAAGATTGTTTTGGATATCCTGCATCTTTTGGACTTCTCTGTGAATTTTAGGGACAACTTGTCAATTTCTGAAAAAATGACAGCTAGGATTTCAATGAAACCCTGGAGGCGTAGTGGTTAAGGATTGCATTAAATTGATAAACCAGCTTGGGGAGTGTTGTCATCTTAACAATATTAAATCTTCTGGTCTATGAACATAGAATATTTCTCCATTTATTTAGATTTTTAATTTCTTTCAATGATATTTATAGTTTTCAGTGTACAAATCTGTCACTTCTTTTGTTAACTTTATTCCTATTTATTTTAATATATGTTATTGTAAATGCAATTGTTTTCTTCATTTCACTTTTGGATTATTCATTGCTACTGTATAGTAATATAAGTGATTTTTGTACATGAATCTGTATACTGCAGCCTTGCTGAAATCTTGTATTAGATTTAATAGTTTTTTGTTGTTGTTGTTATTGTTGATTGTGTAGGATTTTCTACATAAGCAATTGTGTCATCTACGAATAGAGATAATTTTACTTCTTCTTTTCCAATCTAGGTTCCTTTTAATTCTTTTTATTGTACAATTTCTCTGGCTAAAACCTCCAGAATGACATTGAATAAAGTAGTGAGAGTGAACATCTTGGTCCTGTTCCTGCTCTTAGGGAACATGTTTTCAGTCTTTCACTGTTAAGTATGATGTTTGCTGTGGGTTTTTCTTAGGTACCCTTTATCAGGTTGAGGAAGTTCTACTTCTAGTTTGTTGAGCATTTTTATCATGAAATGGTGTGCACAAGTTACAAGCTGTCAGTAAAAGAGTACCTTGGAATCATATACATGATTATATTATTTTACTACTTAATAGTCCCCATGTGTTTCCAAGTGCTTCCAGGATAAACTCTAAGCTTCTTAATGCAAGGGTCCTTCCCATTATGACCCAAGCCTGGCCACTTATATCACTCACCACATCTGAACTTACAATCCACAGGCCAGTTATATAGAACTCCTTGCTCTGTCACAGAAGCACCATATTCTCCCATACATCTCTGTGGTTGTGCATACACTGTTCCTTTGCACAAAACAGAAACTTCCTTCTTTTCCTGTCAAACTCCCACTTTCCTTCAAGATACAGCAAGTGTGTTAGTTTTTTGTTGTTAGATGTTCATCCTATGGCTTGCTAACTCTCACTCAGTGAAAATGTATAAAATATATATAGTGTATATATGTGTGTGTGTATATGTATATATTCTAGCATACTCTGTACTCTAATAATCCATTTAATTGTCTAACTCCCACTAATCTGGGGATTTTCTGATGTGATACTTGCTTCCTCATTTTATTTCCATTTTCTAGCATGCTAGATGGCATATAATAAGTTCTTAAGTCAGAGAAGTTATTTTTAATTTTAATATCATGAGAGCTAGCTTCTGGACAATGAACAAATTATAGCTTACTTATAGAAATTTTTTTTTTTTTTTTTTTTACCATCAGTTGGCCTATAGCAGAGGTGCTCAAACTTTTGGCATTCATAGATAATTTAATGGGTTTTTGACACACATCCAAACCACAAAATTTGGATACATTTTTCAAAGACATATCACAATTTCAAATATTAAAGCATAATATTTTAGAAATTAGCATCAATGATTACACAGATTATAAAACAACTTCAATGAGTGGGAGAGTACTATAGGCAACCTTGCAGTAAAATAGCTATAAATCTTGAAGATGAAGAGCTTGCATCAAGAGCCAACTTCTACATCATCAGTTTCCTGAGTCATAATGAAAGAAGCCCTGGTGGTATAGTGGTTAAGCTCTTGGTTGCTAACCAAAAGGTCAGTCTTATGAACCCACCAGCCGTTCCATGGGAGAAAGATGTGGCAGTCTGCTTCCATAAAGATATATAGCCTTGGAAAACCTGTGGGGCAGTTCTAGTCTGTCCTACATGATAAGCTGAAATCTACTCAACAGCAACGCATTTGGTTTTGGTTAAGTCATAATGGTAATGTATCAGAAAAGGCAGCATTTGTTTGGTTAATCACTAATGTGGTTCTAGACAGTTGGATCATAAGATGTTTTACTCAGATTTCTCCTCATACACTACTTTTTGTTATGTTAGAAGCTACGACACAAATATCTCCCATTCAAGAATGTTTGAAATAGAGGCTGATAGACTCCTCATCCTCTTTTTGGTTATAGTCAACTCTGAAAATTATTTTTTAACATTGTATTGCAGCAGTGTGTAAGGTTTTAATATATACTTAATAATATCATCTCTTTCTGTGACAAGTGTAGAAATTTTTCAAGGGTGGAAAAGAATCAGACATTAATGATGGAGATATTTGCTTTTTTTTTTTTTCGAAGACACTTTAATGAGTATACTTAAGAGTAATACTCTATGTTTCCTGCCTGAAGTGATAGATTCAGGTTATCTAGATGATAAGCCTATGCTATACGACAGTGGTTAGTGTCTGGCCCTGGTGTCAGATTGCCCGGGTTAAAATTTTGGGTCCACCATTTACTCTCTGTGACCTGGGACAATTTGCCTATCCTTATTTTAAAAATAGAGATAATAATAATTTCTACCTTAAAGGATTTATGAGGAATAAATGAGGTAAAATACGTAATACATTTTGGAGACTGCCTGGCATTTAATATGCGTTCAATAGCAAGTGGCCAAGCAGAGGATATGGGAAAGAAATACTCTTTAGTTTCAGTCTCTCACTTCCTGCCTGTGCTTCCTATTGGTCAACGCCAGCGACAAGCCAGTGGAGAACCTTGGGGATCATCAGAATTCTGCCTACCACAGTCTCTAACACTTTGATCCTGTTTGCCATATATTAGTCATTCCATCATTGCTTTATTGTTAATTCATTTCTTTCTTTCTTTCTGTTCTTCGTGAGTTTCTTGAGGATAGAGGTATCTTTTTCATAACTGAATCCCAGAAGGGCTATAGTAAATATTATCAAATTGGATAAGTACCATAATAATGATACATACTCAAGGACAGAGGATCCCAGTAGGACTATAATAAATATTGTCAGATTGAATAAGTACCATAATAACAATACTAGTCAAGTGCAGAGGAATTTAGGGGAAGGAGAAGGCTTTTAGAATAGGTAGTATTTTTGAAGGGACAATAAAGACAGTTAATTTCTTTTATCCTCTATTTTCACTTTTTCTTACAGCTTATCCAAGTTTTTTTATTTTTAAAAAACAGGTATTATAGAAATATTTTCTCTTTGTAAGAAAATGCTCAAGCGATACATAAAAAACCAAAAAACCAAACTCATTGCTATCGAGTTGATTCCGATTCATTGCAACCCTATAGGACAGACTAGAACTGCCCTATAGAGTTTCCAAGGAGCGCCTGGTGAATTTGGACTGCTGACCTTTTGGGTAGCAGCCGTAGTTTTTAACCACTATGCTGCCAGGGTTTCCAAGCAATACACCAGCATGGAAAATAGAAAATTTTCCCAAAATTCCACTCTCCTCATCAAAGATAACTACTTTTAATAAATCGGCGTGTCTTTTACTGAAACCTTTCTCTATACATTTAACACATGTGTGTATGTGTGTGTAAGCATTCAATTATATATCTATGAATCCTTATTTTATACAATTTAATTACTATTTTCTACTGCAATGTTCTGCGTCTTACATCTTTCACTAGAAAAAATATCTTGGGGATCTTCCCATGATTTAGACAGTGCTGCAATGAACTTATTTGTACATGCATTTTCATGAACATTGGAAAGCGTATATCTTCAAAATTTCCTAGAAATAGAATTGGTGGGTTAAAACTTATGCACGTTGTAAATACTAACAAAACGGGAAGAATTTTTAAATAATTTCTTCGCTTAAGACTTTCTCTTGAAGTATATCCTTCAAGCCTCTATCAATTTATAATGAAATAGCTAGGTAAATAAAAGTTGTAAGTGGCCAACTATCTATCTCTAGAGAGTAATGATTGAGGTTAAATAAAGGTACAATGCAGATTTATTATTGGTAAATTGGTATTTTTGATGTTATCTATTTATCAGCTTGTTCTTCAAAAAAGCACTTAAAATGCCTCCCAAAAACCAAACCTGTTGCTGTCGAGTCAATTCCAACTCATAGTGACCCAATAGGACAGAGTAGAACTGCCCCATAGGGTTTCCAAAGAGCAGCTGGTGGGTTTGAACTGCCAACCTTTTCGTTAGCAGCCAAATGTTTAACCATCGTGCCACTAGGGCCCCCCAAAACAACTTAATGCCATGTAAATTGCTATGTTACAAAGACTTAAGGAAAGAATGAAGGAGGATAAAAACGGTAATAAGTAAAAATTGTAGCTGATCAATCTTTTTATACCAAGGATAATATTTACCTCAAGTAAATATGAAAGCACACACGTGCCAAGAACCATGGTAATTACTGAGACTATGGGGTTGAACAATGTTAGGTCCCTGCCTTTTAGAAACTTAATATTTAACAGAGGACCTAAAGATATCTCAGCTAAAATATGAATGTCTAGATCAGATTCCCCAGCAGCAGAGGCTGATGCAGGGAGTTAAGTGCTAGACTGAGGGTGTGCTCTTAAGAAAACCTATCAGGGAGGAAGTGAGACAGGATAAGGAGGGGAAAGAACAGAGCAAGGATGTGGTTTCAGGTAAAACCCAACCTTACACTGATCCACAAAGGGAGGGTCTGAAGCCTAAACCACAACACGGTGGTGTCAGTCTTTAAGTAAAGGGGCTGATCTATTGTATCTTTGTTTGAGTCAGTGACTATTTGTGGGATAACCCAGAGAAGGAGGCAGCTCCCATTAGCTGAGAACAACTCTCCTGACAATGGTCATCTGTGAGCCCATAAAAACCAGCATTTGCAGCAGTTGTTAGAGGAATGTACCAGTCAGGTAAAGAGGAACTCAGAGAACCACCACCTTGTCTAGTATTAGTCCTATCGAGTCGTTGTCTAGTGTAAGGAATAATAAATTAGGGACCTGTGGGAGACAGAGTTTTCCAGACAAAAGGGAGAACATATGCAAAAGTCCTGAGGAGACAGAGAGCATGCCCGACTCTGAGACCTGAGATAGCTTGGCATGGCTCGGGCCCACAAAAAGGTCCCTGAAAATATGAACACTGTTTACTTTTAGGCCAGCGTACAGCAATTCATGGACTCCTTTCTCACCACCTCATGGAACCAGCTTGCCATCTCTTACAAGCTCTTCTGAATGTCTAATATTTCACGGTGGCCACCTCTGTCATTCAGTGTTAACTGGAAAATATTTGGATTCCTATGGTGTTCTTAACATCATCCGGTATTCTGACTTTATCTCCAACCATTTTTAATGATTTCTTTCTCACTTTTGATTATCTTGATTGTCTAAAGCTGGATTGAGCTAAAAGTAAGTGGTATGTATGCCGTAAAGTCTGTTTGTTAAAAAGTAGTCTGTATGTTGAATGTATATGTTTGTAAGTGGGCTGCCATATTGTTGAAGACAGTTTTGGCTTCCCTGTGGAACAATGATCCTCCACTGCTCCAGAGTATTCTATACCACTAACCTAGGGTACTGCTGTGGATTCAGAAAAATTCAAAGCGTGGTAGGGGCTTAAAAGGGGAGAAATTTGCCATTGCTGGTTTTGAAGATGGAAGGGACTGTATGGCAAGGAAAACAAGCAGCATCTAGAAGCTGAGAGTGGTCCTTGAATGACAGCCATCAAGGAAACAGGGATCTCAGTTGAACAACCACAAGGAACCAAATTTCGCCAATAGCCTGAATAAGTTCTCAAACAGATTTTTCTGCTGACACTTTGATTTAAGCCTTTGAAATCCTGCGCAGAGAAGCTGGCCATGCCATGCCTGGATTTCTGCCCTACAGAATGATGAACTAATAATTGAGTGTTGTTTTAAGGCACAAAGTTCTTGCTAATATGCTGTACAGCAACAGACAACTAATACCAGGATATTAAAAAAGGTAATTAACTCAGGCTTGGGAAGATAAGAATGATTTGGAGAAATTAAATTTGAACTGGCCCTGGAAGGATGTTTTTTAACACTGGATAATTTGGGAAGGGCACTCAGGCTGGGAAGAGAAATACAAAAAAAAATAAGCATGTTGGGTGTAACACACACGTACACACACACACAACTGACAAATGCCATTTACAAATATAGATACAGATACGAAAAATAATATATTAGTAAATTAAACACAGAAATATGTTGGAAAAGTAAAATGTCTATTATAGGAATAAGATTAGTTAATGCTGAGTATTTTTTTTTTAATTTCGTTCATATAAGATAACATCAACAGTCAAAAAAAAGGGAAACAATCATACAATCATCTCAATACAGAAAATCAATTGATTAAAAAATAGCATTCATTTCTGATAAAGTTGGCATATCAACATTAAAAGAGTGCTTCATCATCATCATCACCATCACCACTGTCATGGATTGAATTGTGTTCCTCCAAAATACCTGCCAACTTGGCTAGGCCGTGATTCCTGGTACTGTGTGATGGTCCACTATTTTGTCATCTGGTGTGACTTTCGTATGTGTTATAAATCCTACCTATATGATGTTAATGAGGTGGGATTAGGACTCAATGTACAAGATTAAGTTTTGTCTTAAGCCAATCTCTTTTGAGATATAAAAGAGGGAAGTGAGCAGAGAGACATGGTGGAACTCATACCATCAAGAAACAGGAGCCGGGAGAATAGCACATCCTTTGGACCCGGGGTCCCTGCAGTGAGAAGCTCCTCGACCAGGGAAGATTGATGACAAGGACCTTCCCCCAGAACCAACAGGGAGAGAAAGCCGTTCCCTGGAGCTGGCACCCTGAATTCAGACCTCTGGCCTCCTAGACTGTGAGAGAATAAACTTCTTTTTGTTAAAGCCCTCCACTTGTGATATTTCTGCTATAGCAGCACTAGATGACTGAGGCAACCACTATCATCATCACCAACACCATATATAAGAGCATTTAATGCCAATCATTGTGCTAAATTTTCATATGCATGTATTGCTCCTAATAGTCCCCTGAAACAGTAACTATCTACCAAGTTTTACAGATGGGGAGATGAGGGTTTGAGAGGCCATTCACTCATGGACGTGTGCCTTTGAAGTGGTCTGACCTGTGCACTTGATTTTTACAAGCAAAGACATGGACTATGTGCAGAACACTCAACTCTTTATCTCTCTCTGGGAAAACTTAAGTCCACAAATCCTCTCCCTCTATCCTTTAAAAGTAGTTTCACAAAATGCAGTACTTGCATGAAAACAGATTTCTGAGTCCCATTAGAAAATAATCCAATGCTTTTTATTGTCTACATTGAACCTCACTCAAGATAAATCCGACCTACTCCTTTGGTGTATTTAAGAGGTTGAGATGCCAAAGAGTTTGGAAAGGGCCGGGGTGAGATCCATCCCAGATATTGTCCGGGAAAAGCCATCAAATCTCACTTTTGTAAAAATGAAGGAGGAACCAGTCTTCCTTTCCTAATCCTAACCCAGGGGTTCTCAGTTGTGTGCTGTTAACATTTTGGACCCAATACTTTTTGTTGTGGGAGTTGTTTTGTACACTGTAGGATGTTTAGCAGCACCCGGGTCTCTACCAATTAGATTCCAGGAGAGCCCCCTCCTCCCACGCACACTCCAGTTATGGCGACTAAAAATATTTCCAGACACTGCCAGATGTCCCCTGGGGAATAAAATAGACTCCTGTTGAAAACTACCACCCTACATAATTGTTGGTTAGAATATTAATTTCAACAAGTCTATTTTTTATTTAGTATACCTGATTGTGTAATTTCTAGAAAGAAATTGGCAAATTTGACAAATAATTGGACGTGGTTAAGCATCTTGCCACACAATGTAGATCTCTAGACCCTTATTAGTGATTTTTTTAATGGCCTTAATATCCACAAAAAAAACAAACAAAAAAACCTGATGGCCTTAATATATACGCCATAAATTTGTTTTTTTTTTCTTCCCCCGACATTGTTTTATGTTAATTATTATGCTGCTAATTAACTGTCCAGTTTCCCCATCTGCTTCTGCTGACATCTTGATTTGATTGGCAAGGAATATCCACTAATCCTCTTGTCGTTCTTAATGTGAATGGCTTCAGCCAGACCTAGAAGTTTTACATGTCTGGAGAAAGAGTGGCCCTGTCTCTCTTACCAGTAACTCAGCGCTGCAGTTGGTTCTCTCGGTTTTCAAATCCTTCCCAGTGGTTTCCATCTGTAACAAGCCTTCCTTTCTACCCTGAATGCCCAGGTATAGGGCAAGAGAAATAATCTTACCTTTCAAAAGACTTGGAAATATGAAGAAACTGCCCTTCTAAGGACAGTCAAGCTTCAGTATTAAGGAGAAATTGCATTAATTGTGCGTTTTGTTTCTGCTTCTGTGCTGTAATTCCTCTTTTTTTTTTTTATTTTTTACAAAATACCTACTTCACAGGGTCATCAAGAAGACTAAATAAAATTGTGATAGAATACTTTGCTTGTGGCTCCCGAAAGACTTTAGTTAATTAGCAGTATTATTATTTATTTATATATAAATCATCTTTTAAAAGATATGTACATTCTCCCCACACTGTTCTTGGGTTACCTACTCTATATGCGATGCTGAACAGTCCCGAGTTTCTGCATGCTCACTGTTTCAATATTATAAAGCTTTTAAAAAGAAATGACAGCACCTACTTCTGTGGGCAATGCCATTCGTATAAGTTCTCCTCAATAAGCTTCCATGTATCAATTTAGAGACTGGTTTTATTAGTTCTTAAAGAAAATCTTTTGAAATTTAAAGAAAGGATTCGAATCTAATTTTTTTTTTTTTCCTGCCAGCTATTTAACATATGCGGTTATATTAAGGCTATAGCTGTATTAAACAGAAGGTTGAAATATAAGTCAGGGCTCAGTTATAATTTTTTTTCCACAAGCAAAATTATTTCTTTCCTAATATTTTCTTTTTTTTCTCATAA
This sequence comes from Elephas maximus indicus, assembly GCF_024166365.1. NCBI lineage: Eukaryota > Metazoa > Chordata > Mammalia > Proboscidea > Elephantidae > Elephas > Elephas maximus. The sequence goes on along the minus strand of NC_064841.1, from coordinate 7,306,730 downwards.
TGTGTTTGGGTAGTACTTTTCACAAAGAACAATGAATAATTTCATAATCTCTATAATCTCTTGTTTTGTTGAGGCTCAAATCCAGTAATATGGAAGAAATAGATGACTCTCCTACTGAGAACCAAAGTGTTCAAAAAGTCTGTTTGTACTTGAAGGATACAGTGATGCCCTCTGAGAAATTAGTTATTCAGTGTGGTAGTCATTGCAGGAAAGAGCAGCTCACTGGGACAAATCTTGCTTTTCCTGTGAAACAGTGCAAAATTCAATTTTTGCATGCAGAGGAACCGGCAAAAAGGCTCAGATGTGTGGGCTTCACTTTGGTTTGAAATCTCTTTGCAATCTGCACTCACTGTCGGACAAAACATAATTTGGTAACAAAAGACTTCAAGGAATGATACGAATTGGACTAAATCACCCGTCTGTGCTGCCAGCAGCCCAGATGTATGTTGAGGTTGTGGGTAAAAGCTTGAAGTGATTTCTTCTAGCCAGAACACAAAGTTCAGGTTTCAGCCCTAAGCTGGTGGTATACACAGCGATGCCAGGTCTTTGCCCTGTAGAGCCTCAAGTGAAATTCTATAAGGATGGGTGTCTGTGCGAATGCATTTATTTTCCTACCATTGCAGCCATTCTAATTTTTGCAAAATTTGACCCGTGTGTTTACAACTATTGATTACTGAAATTTAGCTGAAGTTGCTCCTTTACTTCAGGAGCAAAATGTGAAGTTCATAAAAAGGAATATTACTTTTTGAAACTTCAGCCATAGAATCATAGAGTGTCTTCCAGCGATTCTCAAAAGGCATTCCACACAGGGCTAGTCATGTGACACCTGACAGTTACTTCCTGTTGACAAGTTACGTATTTAGAGGAAAACATCTGCCTGGTGGGCTTACCGACGTACCTATTTTCCTATTTTTTCTAAGACAAACATTATTTGCTGTTTGGTGTGTCAATACGTGTACTTCTTAAATTGTTTATCATGACATGAAACACGTCTTTCATGCTACAAATTCTTCTTGGAGAATGTTGTTGTTGTTAGGTGCCCTCAAGTTGGCTCCGTATCATAGAGACCCCCTGTATAACAGAATGAAACACTGCCTGGTCCTGCACCATCCTCACAATCGTAGCTATGTTTGAGCCCATCGTTGCAGCCACTGTGTTAGTCCATCTCTTTGAGGGCAATCCTTTTTTTTTTTTTGCTGACCCTCCACTTTACCAAGAATGATGTCCTTCTCCACGGACTGGTCCTTCCTGGTAACATGTCCAAAGTACGTGACACTTTGATTTCTTGACTGCTGCTTCCATGAGTGTTGACTGTGGATCCAAGAATAATGAAATCCTTGACAACGTCAATCTTTTCTCCATTTATCATGATGTTGCTTATTGGTCCAGTTGTGAGGATTTTTGTTTTCTTTATGTTGAGGTGTAATCCATACTGAAGGCTATAGTCTTTGATCTTCATCAGTAAGTGCTTCAAGTCCTCTTCACTTTCAGCAAGCAAGGTTGTGTCATCTGCATAACGCAGGTTGTTAATGAGTCTTCCTCCAATTTCTTCTTCATATATAGTCCAGCTTCTGGGATTATTTGCACAGCATACAGTTTGAATAAGTATGATAAAAGGATACAACCCTGACACACATCTTTCTTGATTTTAAACCATGCATTATCGTCTTGTTCTGTTTGAACAATGGCCTCTTGGCCTATGTACAGGTTCCACATGAGCACAATTAAGTGTTCTGGAATTCTCATTCTTCACAATGTTATTCATAATTTCTTATGACCCACACAGTCAAATGCCTTTGCATAATCAATAAAACACAGGAAAACACGTCTCCGGTATTCTCTGCCTCCAGCCAAGGTCAATCTGACATCAGCGGTGATATCCCTCGTTCCATGTCCTCTTCTGAATCTGGCTTGAATTTCTGTCAGTTCCCTGCTGATGTACTGCTGCCAATGCTTTTGAGTTGTCTTCAGCAAAATTTTACCTGCCTGTGATATTAATGATATTGGTTGATAATTTCTGCATTCTGTTAGATCACCTTTCTTTAGAACAGGATAAATATGGATCTCTTCCAGTCAGTTGGCCAGATAGCTGTCTTCCAAATTTCTGGGCATAGACAGTGAGCACTTCCTGTGCTGCAGCTGTTTGTTGAAACATCTCAATTGGTATTCCATCAATTCCTGGAGCCTTGTTTCACCAATGACTTCAGTACAGCTTGGACTTCTGGACTTCTGACTTCATCATAGGCTACTTCCTGAAATGGTTGAACGTTGACTAATTATTTTTGGTACAGTGACTCTGTATTCCTTCCATCTTCTTTTGATGCTTCCTGAGTCATTCAATTTTTTTTGTCCATAGAATTTTCCAAAATTGCAACTTGAGGCTTGATTTTTTTCTTCAGTTATTTCAGCTTCAGAATTGCCAAGGATGTTCATCCCTTTCAGTTTTCTAACTCCAGTTCTTTGCACATTTCATTATGATAGTTTACTTTGTCTTCTCAAGCCACCCTTTAAATCTTCTGTTCAGCTCTTTTACTTCATCATTTCTTCCATTCACTTTAGCTATTCTACATTCAAGAGCAAGTTTCAGAGTCTCTTCTGACATCCAATTTGGTCTTTTCTTTCTTTCCTGTCTTTTTAATGACCTTTGCTTTCTTAATGTATAATGTCACTGATGTCATTCCACAACTCACCTGATCTTCAGTCATTAGTGTTCAAGACATCAAACCTATTCTTGAGATGGTCTCCAAATTCAGGTGTGATATACTCAAGATCATATTTGGTTCTTGTGGACTTGTTTTAATTTTCTTCAACTTGAAATTGCACATGAGGAATTGATGGTCTGTTCCACAGTCAGCCCTTAGCCTTGTTCTGACTGATTATATTGAGATTTTCCATCATACCTTTCCACAGATGCAGTTGATTTGATTTCTGTGTTTTCCATCTGGTGAGGTTTACATGTGTAGTTGCCATTTATGTTGGTGAAAAAAGGTATTTGCAATGAAGAAGTCATTGGTCTTACAAAATTCTATGATGTAATCTCTGGCATTGTTTCTATCACCAAGGCCATATTTTCCAGCTACTGATCCTTCTCCTTTGTTTCCAACTTTTGGATTCCAATCACCAGTAATTATCAGTGCATCTGGATTGCATGTTTGATCAATTTCAGACTGCAGAAGTTGGTTAAAATCTTCAATTTCTTCATCTTTGGCATTAGTGTTTGGTGGGTAAATTGGAATAACAGTTGTATTAACTGGTCTTCTTTGTAGGTGTATGGATATTATTCTTGAATACATTCAATTCAAATGTGCTTATCCTACTTATCTTGTGTTTGTCTTTTATTAGATAATTACACACTATAGTGTGTTTACTTTTTGACTGTGTGTACTAGAAGCTCAGTATTTCCCTCATCCTAGATTTTGTATACTCATTCTACATGTCTTGCTTCTTTCATTACTTTGATGCTATCATTTTACTCTTGCTCTATTGGTTCTGTTAGTCTATGATATAAGTCTGTGTTTTACTGTGAGTTATTTAATGAGCTAAAAGTTGAAACCAGAGCTCATTGATATTATTACTCAGTATTAGTGGGCACCCAATATATCTTTGAATAAATCAATACATGGGTGAGTAAATGAAATAAACTAACCTACTGGATATCAACATCTAAAAGGATAAATTGAACTGGGATTTCAGAAACTTTAAAGGTGTAAGTTGATATCATGCGAGTGAATGATATTACGAAGGAAAGAATTTCAACACAAAGAAGGTTGAAATAGAACACTGAAGAGACTACACTTAGGGGATGGGACATCAAGACAAGATACAGAGGCATGGCCCAAGAAGGAAAGGAGAATTCACTACCACAAAATGCCAGAAAAGAGGGTTTTAAAACTGGCGTTGTGATCAACTGATCCATTCACTGCAGAAGATCAGAGGACTCCTCAAAAGGCAGCTAGAGTTGGTGTTTAGGAAGGTCCCAATCACATTCAAGCCGGCATTTTCAGTAAAGCGGAGGCAGAAGGCAGATTGCAATCAGATGAGAGGGAGTAGAAAGAAAAATTGTAGCTATGCTTTGGACATTCGCTGGGAAAGGCAGAAAAAAGGCCCTTAATGTAAGGTTACTGGGGAGAAGGATCATATTTACGAGTGCTGGGGGAAAGAAAGATGCAACATGCCAGGGTGTGCGGTAGGAGGTATCCAGAGAGTCTTGGGTGAGTGTGAGGAGATTATTCCAGAAACCAGATGAGTCCTTGAGAGGACAAGGTGGATTCTCAAAGAGGATAAGGAGCTTCTCTTAGGAAAGGTTTTGAAGGAATAGAGTGGAGAGGCTAATGACACAGAAGTTTTGAAGTAGAGAAAAGGCAAATGTAAGTAATTTCCTTCAGGCTCAATGTTTTCATCCAACAATGAAGAAAAATTACCTCTGAGAATGCTGTTTTTGTTGCTAGGTGCCCTCAAGTCAGTTCTGACTCATAGCGACCCTGTGTATGACAGAACAAAACACTGCCTGGTTCTATGCCGTCCTCACAATCGTTGTTATGCTTGAGCCCGTTGTTGCAGCGACTGAATCAATCCATCTCTTTGAGGGTCTTCCTTTTTTTTACAGTCTCTCCACTTTACCAAGCATGATGTCCTTCTCCACTGATTGATCCCTCCTGATAACTTGAGTAAAGTACTTGAGATGAAGAAGTCTCGCCATCCTGTCTTCTTCCAAGACAGATTTGTTCACTTTTTTGGCAGTCCATGGTATATTCAATATTCTTTGCCAATACCACAGTTCAAAGGCATCAGTTCTTTTCTGGCTTTCCTTATTTATCATTCAACTTTCTCATGCATATGAAGAGATTGAAAACACTAAGGCTTGGGTCAGGTGCACCGTAGTCCTCAAGGTGACATCTTTGCTTTTCAAAACTTTAAAGAGATCTTTTGCAGCAGGTTTGCCCAATGCGATGCATCTTTTGGTTTTTCGACTGCTGCTTTCATGGGTATTGATTGTGGATCCGAATAAAACGAAATCCTTGACAACTTCAATCTTTTCTCCATTTATCATGACATTGCTTATTGAGAATGCTAGGGAAAAGGAATCAGGAGAAAGGGGGAAAACATAGGGCAACTATTTGTTGTGACTACAAAAATTAGTCAATAAAGGTTTTTCCAAGTAGTAGTGAAACCCAGCTAAATATGAAGGGAGAGGACACTAATTAGAATCTGAGGTTTTTTTGTTTGTTTGTTTTTATTTTTCTATAATTGCTACATTAATTGGAACTATGGAAAGGAAGACAGTAGGGTACAGAGAATGAAAGGTAAAAATGCATACCAGCCTTTATGTGATTTATTTTTTAAAGCATTTTGGTCCTAAAAAATATAAGCTATATTGACCGTCTGTTGTCTGTTGTCCATTGTCCGTTGTCTTTTGTCTGTTGTAGCAAGAAGCACCGTGTTAGAGGAAAAAGTGTGGTACTCCAGTACCAGATGAAGCACTTACTCCTTGTTCAAATGTTTGGATTCTCTGAGCTTCAGTGTCCTTGGCAGTGAAATAAAAGTAATATTCTATTCAGTTACTGAAAACCTAATGTGATAAGGTCGTAACATGCTTAGCACATAATGGTCAATGAAAGTTGAACATTTCCTAGATTGACGTATTGCTTGTTTAATTTTTACCCCTTGGGCCAACAAATCATAGACACATATTAGCATCTATTAAATCTGGGCTGTCTAATTGTCTTGAAATTTAGGTTCCAGCAACAATTTGGTAGAATAAACATGGACACCTGGCTCTCTTCTCTTTGGAATTCAGTATTCATCCAATCTACTTTCTGGATTTAGTCTTGAGCTTTTTCCACAAGCCTTCAACTGGGTTTTGCCAATCATTTTGCTTCTGCAAATTAACTTCTTATATCCAAGAAGGGATTCTTTGCTCACAATGCCTGGGTTTCTGTTCTGCCCCTCCCTTCTTCTGGTGAAGGCCAATATTGATGATCTCTACTTATGTCTCTTTCCTGGCAAGAGAAAGAACAATTGGCAACTTAACCTTGAACTGACCACCATCTTTTCTCTATTAACACTGCCCAACGCATGTTCTTTTTGCGTCTGTGAAGACCCTATTTATTATTTTCCTTTTAGTTTTTGGTTCTCTTCAACATCATTGGGATTGTTTTCAAGTTATTTTAAAAAATTTTTTTTGAAAAAAAGCAAAATCTCTCATTTATCTTGGGTGTTATCAGAATTTCTAACTGGTTGCGGAGTCCTACCTAAATATTGCCTTTTTTGGTATTCGTGGTCAGTTCTCACTGTGCATAAAGAACTAAATATAATAAAACAAACCTTTAAGACATACATTTGAGCATTGAGTGTAGTCAGCATACAGATTTATTTCTCAACAACTTTAAATTTAGAGTTTTTTTTTTAACTATTTTGTTTTTACCTTATTTGTACATATTTTCCCACCACTTATCTGTCAGTTTGTCATACCGTGGTGCCTTGCATGTTATTGTGATGCTGGAAGCTATGCAACTGGCATTTCAAATACCAGCAGGGTCACCCATGGTGGACAGGTTTCAGTGGAGCTTTCAGGCTAAGACAGACTTTGTCTGAAGGACCTGGCAATCTACTTCCAAAAAAAATTGGCCAGTGAAAACCTTATGGATAGCAGTGAAACACTGCCTGATACAGTGCTGGAAGATGAGCCCCTCAGGTTGGAAGGTATTACATCATGGTTGGTAAAGTAGAGGGTCAACAAAAAAGAAGACCCTCAACAAGATGGATTGACACAGTAGCTGCAACAGTGGCCTCAGACATAGCAACAATTGTGAGGACAGTGCAGAGCTGGACAGCATTTCATTCTGTTGTACATACAGTCCCTACGAGTTGGAACCGACTTGATGGCACCTAACAACAACAACAGCACATATTTTTAACTGAATCTGTAAAAAATCAATTTTCTTTTCTATATCTGTACTCTCTTAGGTTGATATCCCTTTAGTGAAACCATTACTTATGATTGCACATTACTGAAATCATATAAATGATAATTTCTAAAGCTGCTTCAGGAGCCATGGTGGCTTAGTGGTTAAGCATTTGGCTGCTAACCGAAAGGTTGGCAGTTTGAACCCACCAGAGTTTCCTCAGGAGAAAAGCCATGGTGATCTGCTTCTGAAAAGGTTACAGCTTAGGAAACCCTATGGTGCAGTTGGGTTTGGGTTGCTGTAAGTCAAAACTGACTTGACGGCACACACACAACAACAACAAAGCTACTTCAAGTTTTGTAGGCATTAAACTGCTGATGTAAATTAAGTGTTTTGGGAAAACTTATCTCAAATTCATTTTCTTCCAACAATATCTTACTAGTATCTCTGGAGCTTTCTGAAGGAGACCTTGTCCCAGAAATGTATGTTTTTCTGCAGAAGAAGGCTTTCAATAAAATGGTAGTCGCCATGTTTGGAAACATTAAATGAGGACAAGATGTCTTCCTTTCTCTGCTGTTTGGACTTTCCTTCCACTTCTCACTTTTCTCTCTAATCTCACGTATAAGCCATCAACAAATTATATGGACTCTTTCTTCACAACATATCCATATGTGTTATTTATTCTAAAATGAGGTTTTGTATTATTCATTGAGTTGCTGAGCTAGTAGTATAAATATGGCTTTCTCTGTCTTTCTGTCTTCAGGGCTACTAGGCTGGACGTGTAAGGTTGGAGTTCCTGAAGTCCAGTGTGAGGCCAAGATATGTGAGGGCTTAATAATATTTTGCACCAAGCAGATAAATATTATACCATCTCCTCACATTGATTTTCTTTAAATATTTGTTTAACAATATTTGAAAGCAAGAGGCTGAGCGCCATATAGGAAAAGAAAGCAAGAAAAGACAGCTGTGGGGAGGCTCGGCGTCTCTTCCTTTGTATTGTGAAATTCCGTTCAGTTTCCTAACTTGCACCATCCACTGGGCAAAATAAATGTTCTCCTTTTACTTTTTACCGTGCAACACATTTTGGGATCTCACTTGTCCCATCCCAAGTATCTTTAAAACATAGTCCATATACTCTGATATTATATTCTCCCATAGAGGCTTTCTATAAATGAATATATTTTTCCCCAGCTGGTGACAGTGACTGTCCTTCGCCCTCATAGAAGGATTCCCTGAGCAAGGGGTCCACCGGCTAATCCCTTAATCCAGGCTTGATCAAGATCTTACAGCTCTAGTGCTATTATTTGGGAAAAAGGAAGAAGGTTTTTGTCCTTGCCTAAAATTGGTTAAAAAAAAAAATTAGCTTTAATCAATTAAACCCCATTTTTTCAACTTTGTTCATTTACTAAGTTCTTCAAAATAACAGCAGTTTTTATTATTATCATGAATAGAAATCAAGCCTCAAAAATGAAAAATGGAAACAGCTTTTACCCAAATCTTAACTAACATGTAAAATGAAAAACGATTGTTTAACTAAGACTTTCTTTGATAATAAATGAATCGCCCAGATTCTATTGTGGTTGGTTTATTTGCTCTGCATTTAATTTACTTTCCTGGGCAAGTTTTCACCGGCTGTGGGAGTAGCTGCCGAGGAGCTTTATTCAAGGGTGTGAGCCGTTCCAAGGGATCCGCAGAAAGTCGACGCCGATAGGCGCACAAAGACCAAGGCAGTGATGACAGCTACAGAGTTAGAGCCTTCACAGATACCAGCAGAGCTAGCCCAGGCAATGGGACAGCAAGGGATGATCTGTGCAAATCTCAGTAACTCAGGAGCCACATTTTTTTGAGCTTCAATGCCACCATTTCCAACAGAGTAGGGCTGGGTGGTGGTGGTGGTGGGAGATGTTGGGATATCGCTTAGTTTCAAAGCAATGGGTTAGTGTCTATGTCTGTCTTGTAAAGAGCAAGGACTAGATCTGATAGAATTGCCCACTTTATCTTTTTATTTCTTAATGGGAGGGAAAGGTAGAAAAAAAGAGGGGAAGAGCCTTACTTGAATACCTACTAGTTCCATGTCATTGTGTCCAGTATTAATTAGGGCCCAGAAGGTATCTCAAAACCAAACCCTTTGCTGTCGAATCAGTTCCAACTCATAGCGACATATGGGACAGCGTAGAACTCCCATAGGGTTTCCAAGGAGCAGTTGGAGGATTCAAACTGCTGATATTTTGGTTAGCAGCTGAGCTCTTAACCACTGCACCACCAGGGCTCCCAGGACTCCTGAAATAATTCTAAATAACCCCGGGGGTCCTTAGTACAGAAGCTGAGAGCTATTTCTCCAGCCACAATTAAGTACTCCCCATTCTACAAGTGGTATTATTTATGCTAGTTTAACCCAAAAGTCAGCTGCTGGCATACTTAAGTTCTCCAGTAATTATTACAATTCTGGCTACCTTATGCTTCAACATTTTAATACGTTTGCTCCCAACTCCTTCTCATTGTATAGTGGGAAAACCAACATCCCACCAAATATTTGGGGTTACTTCGAGGCTCTAAGCTTTGCTTCCACTGAATTCTCGACTTCCTCTTTACACTTAGTAATCCACATTTTATCACCATGCTTTATCTCGCCACAGGAAACTCCCTCAATTCCATAATACTCAGAGCATTACCAAGATAAAGCAGTGATATTGTATCACTTCCCTTCATTTTTGGATCAGTTTTGATTGGCTGATGTTTCTCTGCATTGAGTTGTATTTGCATGTTTCTTTGTATATCTGCCTTGTCATGGTTTATTGGTTGCCAGACGTTATAATTTAAACTCTGAGGTCTGGGTATTTTTGTATTCCTATGAATATTTTTTGCCTTTGTCCTGCACTTGGTTGTTTGGAAGGAGCTATGAGTCAGAATCGACTCAACAGCACTGGGTTTGGTGGTTTTTTTGTTGTTGTTGTTATTTGTTCCTTCTGAGTCTTGCTTTTAAGCTTTATTGGGCAGGATCAGCACTGAAGTTAATATTTCCCCAAGACTGAGGCAAAATATCTTTATAGCTCTAGCCCATGCCTCCTCATTTATGAGGTTTTCTACTTTGGCTGCTGGATAGAGGCACCGCTCCTGCTAATCCTTTTGCGTGGTTCCTTTCCCGAGCTGACGTAGCTTGCTCGTAGGCATGTACTGATCAGTACTCTCTTAAACCCTGGAGGGGACCCTGGGCAGATCTTTGGAATTTTCTCTCCTTGCAGCTCTTCTCTGGTACTCTGCCTTGTCAGCTGTAGCTCTCTAGGCTTCCCTAGATATTCAGTTCCATCTGCTCAGTTTAGGCATACCCCACATCTGCCTGGATCTTCACTCCATTACTGCTTACACCCCAGGTAGTAAAAACCAAAACCAAAACAAAACAAAACAAACAAACCTTTTGCCATCAAGTTGATTCTGACTCATAGTGATCCTACAGAACAGAGTAGAACTGTCCCTTAGAGTTTCTAAGGAATGCCCGGTTGATTTGAACTGCCAACCTCTTGGTTAGCAGCTGTAGCTCTTAACCACTATGCCACTATGTCACCAGTAGGCTGGGCCAAGTATAGGGCTCACTTGTTTGTTTCTCCACTCTGAAAGCTCACTTTCCTTTGTTGCTTGCTGTCCTGTGTCTCATATACCATTGTTTCATACATTTTGTCCAGTTTTTAAATTATTTCCAGCAGGAGTGTGAATTCAATCTCTCTTAATCTGTCTTGACTAGAAGCGGAAGTCCTTAGATACTGTATTTTGAAATTAGTCTTCTGGGTGGACTGCTAATACCACTGTGAATACCCTCTCTAAAAAAAAAAGGTTTAGGGAAATCCAGCTCAATTGTCACCTTTTCTGGTTAACTTTCTTTGATTCATTTGAACCCCCTACCTCACCTTTGGCAGAATTTATTGTTCCTTCTCTGATTTGGCGATATTATATCCTTGTATCTATTTGAACATTTGTCATATACCTGTGTGTTATTTTTCAAATATATATAGATCCCAGGCAGTTTCTGTTAATTGAAATATAAATCTTTTTAAATATATAAAACTAAGAATTTTTACCATGGCTAGTAAAAAAATTTAAAAAAGATGTTTTTTAAAAACACACAGATAATCTTTAGTGAAAGATGGAAGATCAAACATTTGTATTTACTTCTAATATCTCCTGAATCCCTGCTAAAAAAAAAATGAAAACAATAAAAAACAGTTTTTTTTTGAAGATAATCATGACAGTATGTTACTGACAAAGGGTTAGACACATAGATCAATGAAACAGAATAGAGAACCCAGAAATGCATGGGCAAAAATATACCCAATTAATTTTCGACAAAGGAGCAAAAGTAGTTCATCATGGACTTTATTGTAAAACATAAAACTTTAAAATTTCTAGAAAAGAATATAGGAGAAAAACCTCTGAAATCTAGGACTGACAAAGAGTTCTTAGACTTGACACTAAAACCATCACCCATAAAAGGAAAAATTGATAAATAGGACCTCATCAAATTAAAAAAAAAAAAAATGCACTTGCAAAGACTCCGCTAAAAAGATGAAAAGACAAATTATAGACTGAGAGAAAATATTTGTATGGCACCTCTCCGAAAAAGACCTTGTATCTAGAATATATAAAGAACTCTCAACATTCAACGTTAAAAAAAAAAAAAAACAAACAAGTAAGCCAATTAGAAATAGCCAAAAGACATGCAAGTACATTTTACCAAAGAGAATACATGGTAAATAAACACAGGAAAACAGATTCAGTGTCATTAGCAATTGGAGAAACGCAAATTCAAACTACAACGTGACAGCTCTACCAAATGCTGGGAGGATGCAGAGCAAACGGATTGCTCATCCGTTGCTGGTGGGAATGTGCAGTGGTACAGCCATTCCGGAAAATAGTTCTGGCAGCTTCCTTCAAAACTGCAGATGGACTTACCATCTGACCCAGGAACTGCACTCTTGGGCATTTACCCCAGAGAAATGAAGCCTTATTTTTATGCTGAAATATGTACAGAAATTTTCACAGCTGCTTTATTGGTAATAGCCCCAAACTGGAAACTACCCAAATGTTCTTCAGTGGATGAATGGTTACTGTGGTACACCCTACTGTCGTTGTTGTTAGTTGCCATCAAGTCGGCTATGACTCATGGCAACCCCATGTACAACAGAATAAATCATTGCCCTGTCCAGCATCATCTTCATGATTGTTGGTATGTTGAGTCCATTGTTGCGGACTCTGAGTATTTGGATTCCAACCCAGAAGACCCCTGGTGGCACAGTGGTTAAGAGTTCAGCTATTAACCAAAAGGTCAGCAATTCTAAACCTTATGGGGCTGTTCTACTCTGTCCCATAGTGTTGCTATGAGTTGGAATCAGCTCAACGGCAATGGGCTTAGTTGAGTTTTGGTCCAACCTAGAGGGCTCGTCTTCCAACACCGTATCAGACAACATTCTGTTATGATTAGTTAAGTTTTCATTGGCTTATTTTCAGAAGTAGATCACTAGCCCTTTCTTTCAAGTCTATCTTAGTTTGGAAGCTCTACTGAAACCTGTCCACCAGGAATAACTCTGCTGGAATTTGAAATACCAGTGCCATAGTTTTCAGCATCATAGCAACATGCAAGCCACCATAGTGTAGCAAACTGACAAATAGGTAGTGTCTAGGGACTACTACTCAGCAATAAAAAGAAACTATTAATACACACAACAACTTGAATGACCCCCAAGGAAATTAGACCAAGTATATAAAAAAAAAAAAAACTCAAAAGAATATACACTACATAATTCTATTTATAGAACATTCATGAAATAATATAATTATGGAGGTGGATAACAAATTAGCTGTGACCAGGATTTAGGGATGGGGGGAGAGGGCATGGTTGTAGTTATAAGGGGCTAAGGGGAGGGAGTATTGTGGTGATGGTCCAGTTGAGTATCTTGTTTGCTGTGGTGATTACACAAGCATATAAACATGATGAAGCCTATATATTACATAGAGATACAAACTCACACACACACACACACACACACAAGTGCATGTATAACTGGTGGAATCTGAACTGTGTGGATTAAGTCAATGTCAATTTCTTAGTTTTGATATTGTACTATAGTCACGTAAGATGTGGACAGTGGGGAAAGCTGGAGGAAGTTTGCACAGGACTTCATTGTACATTTCTTTGCAACCTTCCATTAATTTATAATTATTTATAAATTAAAAAAGACTTTAAGAACATAGCAAAAAAGACTGAAGATGATCACAACAATTTTAGAAGTTGAGAATGAGATGACTCAAGAGTGTCTTTAATAGAACTAAAAATTTAGCTTACAGAATGGCAACATTATTATACTGCAGAATCCTACCCACTGCCTCCCACCAATCTCAGGGATTGATAGCACCAGACACCTCTGGAAATAGGAGAGCAGTAGTACTCAAAACAGGGAATTTGGTGAAGGTATAAGAAGCCACTAACCCTTTGAACCTGTTGTCGTGGATTCAATTCCTATAGCGATTCCTCTGTCCTATAGCAGCCCTATAGGACAGAGTTTAACTACCCCATAGGGTTTCCAAATGGAGCCCTGGTGGCACAGTGGTTAAGTGCTCGTCTGCTAACCAAAATGTTGCCAGTTTGAATCCACCAGCTGCTCACTGGAAACCCTAGAAGGCAGTTTCAATATGGTTGACTAAGAGTTGGAATTGACTCCACAGCAATGGGTTATTTGTTTGTTTTTAGGGTTTCCAAGGAGCTCTGGTGGCACAGTGGTTAAGAGCTCCGCTGCTAACCAAAAGGTCAGCAGTTCGAATCCTCCATTCACTCCTTGGAAACCCTATAGGGCAGCTCTACTCTGTCCTATAGGGTCACTATGAGTTGGAATCAATGCGATGGCAATAGGTTTTTTTTTTTTTTTTTTTTTTACTGAAGAGCCGGGATGGTGCAGTGGTTAATGTTTTTGACTACCAACCCTTAAGTCGGCTGTTGAAAACCAGGAGCAGCTCTGTTAGAGTGGGAGAAAGATGTGGCAATCTGTATCTGTAAAGGTTTACAGCTTTGGAAAACCTATGGGGTCATTATGAATTGCACTCAATGGCAGTGGGCTTATTTTTATTTATTTTTTTGGTACTGAAGACACAGTTTCCTGAATTTTCTGTCTATTTTTCCTGCTTTACTATCTCACTTTCTTGAATCGTATACTTTGGTAGCATCCTACCTAAGAAAGGGTGTGTGGGAGGTAAGTTTTTTTTTTTTTTAATTATTGGACAACATAAATGTCTTTATTCAATCCTCACTTTCGATTGATACCTCGGCTGGGTACAAAATTATAGGCTGAAAATAATTTTTCATCAGAATTTTTAGTCCTACTTTTCTACTATCTTTTGGATTTCAATTTTATCATTTTGATTCATTTATTTTATGAGTTTTTTTATAATCTGCCCTTTAACAGGAGGTGATCTGAATCTTCATGGTGATATTACTTGGTGTGACTACTTTATCTAGTTAATTTTGCTGGGCACTCAAGGGCTCCTTCAGTTTTGGAATTATTTTATTTCTTTGATCATATCATTTCTTGTCTTTTTTTTCTTCTGTCTGGAATTTCTACTAATTAGATGTTGGACCACCTAAATTAATCCTTTAATTTTCATTTATATTCATTCTTATCTTCTACTGTTTCCTGTTTTGGTCTACTTATAGATTTTTCTAATGTCTACAGATTTTTTTTTCTTTTTTGGGTGTAATTTACATTAATTTGTTTTTATTTTTTGAGAGAGAGAGAAGGAGAGAGAATCCCGTTATTCTTTTCTGGATGTGCTTTTAAAAAAAGACTTCTGTGGGTGGCACAAATGGCTTGCTCTTGGCTACTAATCAAAAGGTTGGTGGTTCTAACTCACCCAGTGGTGCCATGGAAGAAAGGCCTGTTAATAGGCTACCTTAAAGATGGCAGCCAAGAAAACCCTGTGGAGCTCAGTTCTACCCTGTAACACCTGGGGTTACCGTAAGTTGGAATTGACTCAAAGTCAACTGGTTTGTTTTTTTTTGGTTTCTGTTTTGGTGTGTGTTTTAACTGGGTCTTTATTTTCTAAGTGTTTGTTTGTTTGCTTTACATTCAATTCTGGGAGAGTATTTTCTCTCAGGTGTGTTATTCCTTCACTGAACATTTGTATACACAATTGAAGCACCAAATGCTTATTAGAAGCTCTGGGAGGTGGAGAGGAGCCCTAGTGTTGCAGTGGTTAAGGGCTCAGCTGATAACTGAAAGGTTGGTGGTTCCAACCCACCAGCCCCTCCACAGGAGAAAGATGTGACAGTCTGCCTCCGTAAAGATTACAGCCCTGGAAACCCTAGGAGGCAGTTCTACTGTGTCCTATAGGGTTGCTATGTGTTGGAATCAACTTGATGGCAGTGGGTTTTGGTTTGTGGGTGGTAGGGGGCAGGGGGACGATTCAATGAGCCGACTTCATTTAGAGTGTTTAGACCAGTTTGATCACCCCATTTTCAACCTGAATCTCCACGTTTCGTGGTGTGCCCTGGTACCTGAATCAAATTCTCCAGAGATTAAACCTTTTTTCTCCCCGTGCGCGTTTGTGAAGGAGTAGGGAGTAAGAGTGGCTCCCGCTCTCCATGCCACCGGCTGCCCTTGTGATGAGCCTTTCAGGGAATTCGTGAGGTGAAGAAGCTCAATTCCCATCAGAATCCCCTTTGTGTGGTCAGTGAGCTTTTTAAATGTTTCTGCTATATCCATTATCCCCCCTCTATCGGATTCTACTTTCTAGAAAAAAATGACTGTAATAGCTTTTCTGATGTTTTATCTTCTACTATTTTCTTTGTCCTCTTAAGTTAAAATATTCGTCTTAGCCATCTAGTGCTGCTATAACAGAAAACCACATGTGAATGGCTTTAACAAAGAGAAATTGATTTCTTCACAGTAAAACCGAAAAAATACCCATTGCCGTGGAGTCGATTCTGACTCAAAGTAACCCCATAGGACAGAGTAGAACCACCCCATAGAGTTTCCAAGGAGCACCTGGTGGATTCAAACTGCCGATCCGTTGGTTAGCAGCCATAGCACTTAGCCACTGTGCCACCAGGGTTTCCTCCTCACAGTGAAATAGGCTAAAAGTCCAAATTCAGGACGTCAGCTCCAGGGGAAGGCTTTCTCTCTCTGTTGGCTCTGGAGAAAGGTCCTTTTCTTCAATCTTTCCCCTGGTCAAGAAGCTTCTCAGGTGCAGGGACCCTGGGTCTAAAGGACCAGCTCTTCTCCCAGTGCTGCTTTCTTGGTGGTATGAGGTCCCCATGTCTCTCTGCTTGCTCCTCTCTTTCATATCTCAAAAAAAGATTGGCTTAAGACGCTATTTAATCTTGTAGATCTCATCAATATAACTGCCACAATCCATCTCATTAACATCATAGTGATAGGCTTTACAACACGTGGGAAAATCACATCAGATGACAAAGTGGCCGACAATCATAGAGCACTGGGAATCATGACCTAGCAAGTTGATAGATATTTTGGGGGGACACAATTCAATCCATGAAAATATTTTTCATTCTTTAAGCCATTTTTTGTCATGTTTGGGAGGAGGAAGAGATAATCACCCATGGTCAACCTTTTACATTTAACCCCAAATCAGCAAATACGTTAAAAAATATTGTTAGGTTATACATTAGCTTATCATTCCGTATTTTCATAACCGTATACACTAAGTGAACACTGATGTAAAATGAACACCATGTAGTGTTTTGATGAAACCATATAGTGTTCTGATGAAAAAAGTCCTTCATACAAGAAAGGTTTATAAAGCCCTCATCATGTGGATGCTGAGTGAGGAGGAGACACTAAGGCAAATCCAGAACTCTTGGGTAGGATCCAGATTGTAAAGGAATTAAACTGGCAAATCCCTGGTCTCTCACTATGACAAAACCTTTTTTTTTTTTGTAGATTCTGCCACAAGCTAGAACTTCCCAATGAGCATTATTCAGAGACTCGTTTGCTCATAGATAATAGGTGTCAGCTATGAAGGATAGGGTCTTTTTCTCTGTAGTCTATACTTCAAAAAATATTATCTGAACTGCTACAAATAACAAATGATAACACATTCGACTATAGCTGGTTCTTTGTAGTAAAAATTTATCATCTTTTTTTCTTCATTAAGGTAGAAGATGTAAACACCAAACTAAATTGGCTGTAACAAAAATTGAAGGATCTTTCTGAACAGGTAGGAATTTATTTAGACTCCTTTATTTAATGTAGCGTAAAAAAAGCAAAGCTAATGAAGCGCGGGGAATGCTTTTCGTCATCAGTGAACTTGTTATTCTTCTATCTTTTTGGTTGAGTAAGAAATTTAGGTCATATGTTATTTTGCTTACAAAAGCAAGATATCAATCTTTCTATTTTTCCACATTCTCCTTCCTACCAGAACCATTTTTACTCCTCCTGAAAGAAAAATAAATATGTATGATTCGTTGTTCACATATTGATAAGTACAGTAGTAGGAATGACATTTGTCTCCACATTTGTGGCACAAAGGAAAAGTCTGTTAGGAAGCTGTATGATAAAGCTGCTTGGAAAGAATACAATCCTGGTGTATTTCATTTATCGGATTTGAATATATAAGTTGAAAATGAATAAATGAATTAAGGCAATACTTGTCTCATCTACAAAACCCAGGGAAAGAAAGAGGGCAGAAGTAGGGAAAAAACCAAGTCTTGTACATATGACAGCAAAAATATTTTAAAGGGGAAAAATAAGGGGATAAGAAATGTAATGATCATCAAGTTATCCTAAGCTGATGTTTCAGCCAGAGACCCTCTCTCTGTCTGTAAAGGGAAGTCTATTCGTTAGCACAAAAAATCTAAATCCCTGTATCACCAGTTTCCACTGCCACTCTAACAGGTATTTCCTCTCCTTTCTTGCTAAGAAAAACTTGATTTGTCAGACTTAGATTCTATTCCCTTAGGAAAACTGATTCCTCATCTAGGTGAGCATGTTCCCCAGGTCTAGAGGGAAGTCTTCTAGAGAATTTTTGGGAATGAATTTTTCTCCCTGATAAGGAAGAAGCACTCCAAGATGCTCTTTTCTGTGCCACCCAACCCCTTGCTTCTTGCATTGGACATGGGGTCTGGATGACATGCTTGGAACTGCTGCAGACATGTTGGTCCCATGAGGGGTAACCCAAGAGGTTGACCTTTAGCTGTGATATAATTAAGTTGTTGGATCAAAGTCAGAAACTGCTTATTACAAAACTTCTTTTTAGAAAAATAGGTTCATAATTATTTAAGCCATAGTTGTTTATGTTTCTGCTATTTGCAGCAAGTAGCAATCCTGACTGATATGCCTGCCTCCCATTCTTTGCCACCTTGCCCTATGTCTTAGGCTGGGTTCTCTAGAGGAGCAAAACCACTGAAGTGTATGTATATTGCCAGCAATCCCCTGTTCCGACATTTTTGTGTACACACACACACACACACACAAAGAGAGGCTGGCAAGTACCAAATCTGTGGGTCAGGTGTCAGGCTGGAGGCTTTTCCTGACTCACATGAACCCAAAATCGGCAGGTCAAGCAGCAGACTTCAGGCTCATAGATCTGCGGGAGCTGACGAATCCCCAAATCTGCAGGTCAGAGCAGAGGCACAGCTAAGGTGTAGCAGATAGGGCGTGTGGCCTGGGCGCCACTTGAAGGAGGGTGCCAATGCACAGTTTCTATTGGTCATTGCAATTTCTATCACCAGCTGTGAGAGATCATTCAGCAATTTAACACTAATTGCCCGAGGTACTATTTTCCCTAGATAAGCCCCTGGGTTATATGACAGGCTGCTGGCTTATGTCCCAAGAACCAGAGCTGAAGAATGATGGGCTGGATACAGCTCTGCCAGAACATTCATATATATTGGATGCAGGCCGTACCCCCAAGGAAACTCCCCTTTCAACTGATTGGCTGTGTACATTAGATCATAAAATGGAGGATGATTATATCTGGAAGCCGCTGAGAGTAATGGCCTAGCCAAGTTGACCTAGAACCTTAACCATCATATTCTGCTATGCTTGCCACCACCCTCCACTCAAGCCATGTATCAACTTGCATTTCCCAAGATGCATCTTGCTGTCTCATGACACTCTGCCTGGGTTTAGCAGCATCTTCTACCTGGATCCCTGCCCTTACCCTGTGAACCTCTAGTCATCCTTCGTTTGATGAGGTTTTACTATTTAATGAGGATTCTTCTATGACAACTTGCCTGTCCCCAACCTCTCCTCAGCCTACCACCCCCATTTGTTCACCTGCTACAATCTAAACAGAATATACTCTTTTGATTGTTTCCTAGGCTTATGCCACACTGGTCTGGTTTCAAACACACTGAGGTCTTTCCCACCTTACTGAGCACTGACTCTTCCCTTGCCAGCAGTGCCCTGTCCTGCCGTCTTTGCTTGCCTAGCTGCTGTTAATCAGGTGTAGTGTGCACCCTCTATCACAATAGAATTTAAGTTTAGAAAAGGCAAGGATGGGTGTTCTTTTGTTCAACGTTGCGTCTTCAACACATCTGACATAACCTTGAATGGCATGGATTCTCAATAAATATTTGAAAATTGATGAACTGAGTTCTATAGTGGAATCTCCAGCCCTCTTCTGAAGGCAAGCTCTTCAATGGCATACTATTCATGTTTGCAGATTACAGAAGCCAGTCAAGTACAATTTTATTTTTTGTGCCAAGAATACAAATGCCCCATAAATGCCTAAAGCACAGGGTGATGGATGACTGGCCTGGCAATTTTACCAATTTCTTCTCTCTGGAGAAAAGTGTATTCTTACTTCCAGGAAAGATGTTGCATCTGAATGGCAGGACTGGCAATGCCTATGAGGTCAAATCTTTGTAAAGCAGATTGATATATTTGTAAGCCAGGGCTTAACTATAAACAACTTTAAGAGCATGCTTATTAAATTTAGGCATTCCCAGGAAGCCTTTGTTCCCAGAATCTACAAATCGGAAACCTGAGAGGTCAAGCTAAGGCCAGGCCATTGATTGCTCTCTCTATTGGTGGATCCGTGATAACAGTGCCTTTGCCAGTGTTTTTCACCATAACGAAGATGGCCGTGCCGTTAAAAATTATGGCCGATCATTTTAGTCAGTGGGGTTTTGGAGCAGAAATGGGGAAGTAAGAATTAGAGGTTTGATTGAACTTCAAATTAAGTCTCTCTTTGCAAAGTTACCAATATAAATAATGTTCAAAATATTTATGTTAAGCAACAAAGATTGGAACTTAATACAAATTAAATATGAAGTACAAGAAGGAAAACAAAACCCCTGAACATTTGCAGAGACAGGAAGTTGTTTTGAGAATTCTTCAGCATTTTCCTCTTTGTACAACTCTAAGTATATTGATATTCCATCCGTTCCATCATTAAGCCTGGGTCTACCTGATGTCAAATACTTTTCAAGGAATTAGAACAAACATTTCCTCTTCCCTTTTCCCCTTCAAAATGCCTGTTTAAAACATCACTTTGTGACTACTAAAATAATTTACTTCAAAACCCATATATATTTCAAAATAGAAACTTGAATCAAAAAATAATCTCCATTACCTGGAAAGATAAGGTTTATACTGGTGAAACATTCAGAAAAAAAATACGTGATTTTTTCCAAGTATTAATGTGTGTGTTACAATATATAATCCAGGAAGATTGAGAAACTTCTGGGTAGGGCAATCTCATGAACAAAGGAGGATTTGTGACAATCTTTAGAATATTGTGAGTGTTGGTCAAACAGAGTGATGCAAGGAACTTGTGAGTGATATGAGAGCAGGAAAACTCAGAGCCTGGTGCTAATGAAGCCATGTTATGTATTCAGACAGATCACTGTAGAAGAAGAGTACCTTCTTTACTACTGGTGTTAGGATACAGAAATGCTTTCTGATTTCAATGTCATCTTTGCGGACAGTGGTCAACCAAGTCATTAGAGCAGTAAGTTCATGACCTGTCTGGTAAGGCTTTTGAGGTCTGGCTAATGAGACCAGATTAGAAGTGGTAATAGATTTCACGTGGTTATTCAGAATGAAGTCTCTGTATTTAAATATACACATACCCAGCATCTTTTAGATTGTTTTCTTGGAGAAGAGAATCTTTCAGGATTCATCTGATGATTAACCCATGTGCCGTTATGGCAAGGTGGCCTGGTTATATCCCTTCTGTCCACTTACAAAGTCTTGGCTAATTAAAGAGAAGGTGAAGTCTCTCATCTTAAAACTCCCCCTGTACTACCATCTGAGCAACCAGGGCAACAGTTTGCAACAAGTGAAAACACATTTCTTCAGATCACGTTAGCCAGGTCAAGAGCATTAGAGAATAACTTGGATCTGTTATTGTAGTTATAGTACATGGATCCTTTCAGCTCATTACTAAGTGTTACACTGTGTAAGAATGGGGAAGGGGAAGTCCAAAATTCAATCTGGAGAAAAATATTAAAAATAAAACAGAAACATGTGCACGCAAATGAAAAGCGATCTATAGTTAATGATGAATAGTTGGGCTTATTATTAATTTTCAGGGATGAATTGTATTGTTCCTAGTTCTAGGTATTACAACTTAGAGTTGATGACAGATCAGAAAGAAACTTGAAACCAAGAACAATGGGATAGTCATGAATCATATTTCATTGGCATTCTAGGGTAACCTTTCATGTTTCATTTACATTATAAATAATACTCTCGTTGACTGTAATGCATTTTCTATATGCAATGCTGAGCAAAAAAGAAAATTCATTTTCCAAGTATCTATAAATAGATGACTATGTTTCATAAAGTTAGATCATTTTTAAATCATGTTTTTTTACAAGAAATTTTCTTAACTGACTTCAACTGTTAATTTTGCAAACTGATTTGAGTTTGTGTAGACATAGCCATGAAGTGCATATTCCATCTCCATTAGTGAGCAGAACAGAATTTTAATTTATCATTCAATCTCTTTGGTACTCTATATGCTTGTGCTTGTCAGGCAAGATCAATTTTTACTGCTAAGGCATGAATTTTAGGCCAGAAATGTGAACTAATTGAGATACGTGGTTCATGAGGGTCTGGATCTATATTTAGTTTACTTTGGTCACAAAAATACAGTACCTTTTAACAGAGAAACTTACAGATTCAGTTGCATAATGATGAAATTTAAGTTGAGAAGCTGAAAACTATTTGTGGTAAAGCACAGACAGGGTTTCATATCGTTTCATAAGATTAAAAAAAAAAAAATAGAGTCCCTCTAACCTTATGTCAGAGTGCTCCTATCCTTTCTTCCAGTTAAATAAATCCAAAACAGTATTATTTTTCAAAATTTAAGATAGTCTTTGCTAAAATATTTCAGTGTAAATATGTTGCTTATTTCTGTACACTGAAATTATTATGTTTCATGTCAGGGGAGAGTGTTAATGTATGTGTTTCGATACATGTTCAAGAAAGCTCAGAAATGAGGAATGATAATTATCTTACTTCTTGCTCTCATCTCTCAAACCTAATCCCTTGTCCTACCACCTTCCTCTTTCCCCTCTTTCCTACCCTTCTGTCATTTTGATCATTAGAACGCAGCAAGACTAAAAAACAAAGCAATAAAAGAGGAGTAGATGGAGAGAGGAAAGGCTTGGAAATAACTTGGAGCAATGTTCACCCCTTTAGAAGTAGAGAGGAAATAATTCAATGCACCAAGAATTTTTTAAGTGTCTTCCATATATAAGAGACTTATTATAGGGTCACTACGACTGGATGGCTCTGGGCACTGAGTATATATAAGAGACAAACAAGAAAAGCCTCCAAGTGTCAAAACGTAGTATCAATCCCTACTTTCTTCTGGCCTCCTCCCCCCAAACATACTTCATGAGCAACGTTCCATATCTCTGGGTACAGAAATAGAACTGAACCCAAATCAAATTGAGCTGAAAGCCCAGGGACAGCCTGAGGGAAGCTGTGAGACTATGAAGTCTAAAGGTGGCAAGCCCTCAGTTTCTTTTCTTTTGACCTCTTCCTGCACTTGGTTCTTTTCCAGATCACCTAAAGGCTATCTACTAATGATCTCTGTGATACCGCTGAATCAATGAAAGTTATTGTGTGTTAATCTGTTACTCTGTTTAAGAAGAGTCTCTGTGACAGTGTGTTAAATCAAAGAAGCGGGCTAAAATAAGACTTTAATGAAAATTTAAAACACTAAGGTTGATCAAATGAAAGAAAACATTTGACTTTGAGGAACGTTTTGAATACGGACATCCTAGGGGTCACGCTCACTATCACATATGGTTAGCACTGTAGCGTGAGAGCCTGCCGTCTTTTATAGCAGGATCTAGCCTGATGCTTTCTGTTGCAGATAACGTTCTTTAAGAGCACAGTCACGTCGGTATTTTATGTGTTGTCTGCTTTCGTGCTTCGATGGCAGAGTTTAGTAGTTGCAACAAAGACCATATGGTGCGCAAAGCCTGAAATATTTATTATCTGGCCCTTTACTGGAAAATTCGTCAACCCTGCTCTATAGGAATGATGCCATTAAAAATTGTGACAAATCTTCTGTCTTATTTCTACTTCTTTTCCTTTTCTTTTTTTTTAACTTCTTTTTTCTTGAATTGTAGAATAGAGCAATTCAAACTTGCAGTTTAATACTTAGCGAGGAAATTTTACTTAAAAAGCTGGAAGCAATGAATCATGGGCATCTTGAGACATCTTAATCCCTGCTGCCTTTACACTCTGGACATAATTGAATGAGAGTTTGTAGTGATTGTCTTGCATGGTTATGTAACTCCAAATCAATTCTTATTTGGCCTTTTTTAATCACTCCCAATGACCAGTGATTTATCATACCAGGAATTTACTTCCAATCCAGCACAGATAAAGGCGTGTTTTCTTCTTATCTTACACCACTCTTGCATCAAGTGCATAAAGAAAGAGACAGATGTTTGTTGTCGTTGTTAGGAGCCATCGAGCCGGTCCCGGCTCATAGCGACCCTTTGTACGACAGAATGAAACGCTGCCCAGTCTTAATACATCAGACGCTGTTTCGCTGCTATTCACAAAGTTTTCACTGGCCAATTCTTCCTGAGGTAGACAGCAGGTCCTTCTTCCTGGTCTGTCTCAGTCTGGAAGCTCTGCTGAAACCTGTCCACCATGGGTGACCCTGCTGGTGTTTGAAACACTGGCGACATAGCTTCCAGCACCACAGCAGCACTGTAGCCCATCGTCCATTTTTCCCATTTCCCGAAGCTTGCTGCATTGAAAAAGAGATCTTTGTTATAACGTCAGTTAAGACAGGAAAGGCTGTAGAGGGCAAATAAGCTTGGGAAAGGCAGAGTTAAATGGCTGCCCTTGCTACGGGACTTCCCAGGGCATTGAATATGAAAATATGCATCGTATGATGGTGCAAGGGGAGGGTAGACTGTGGTTTGGTTTTTAATTCATTTGTTTATTCACCCGTACAATAAATATTCGCATGCTCTGTGCCAGTCACTGTTTCAGATGCTCAGAATAGAGCACTTTCAAAAGCTTCAGCTCATGAGGAGCTGGAGGGTATCACCTTCGCTTAGAAGATTTCGGAAAGGAGGCTTGAAAGTGAAGGACCGTGAAGATGAGTGGGATAAGGACAAGTGGTGTTGTGTAGCGAAAGGCATTCTAGTACCTAAATCCTTGTAGATGAATGACTAGCAGATACACGTAGGTAAGGGTTAATATGTATTTATTGAATTTAATTGAATACAGGAACTAGAATCATTGTAATAGCGTGATGAAATCCTTTGCTTTGGTAATGGCACTTGGATATATTGTCAGTCTGCACACACATATAACACACACACCAAAATACTGAAATCGACTTCGTTTTGGTGCACCAGTTACAATATTATAAATCTGCTAAGTATTAACAAAACTGTTACGTGAGTTTTATTGCTTCTGTTGGCTTTTTAGAGGCCCTGGTGGTGCAGTGGTTAAGAGCTCTGCTGCTAAGCAAAAGGTCGGCAGCCGGAATCCACCAGCCGCTCCCTGGAAACCCTACGGTACAGTTCTACTCTGTCTTCTAGGGTCACTATGAGTTGGAATCGACTTGGCAGCAACAGGTTTTTTTTTTAGTTTGTTTGTTTTATCGGCTTTTTAATTTTTTAATTTGAAGGATTTTTTTTTTTTTTTAACATTTGATTGACTTTTCAGTGTCTTTAATCTGCTATTCTGGAGTCGTACCCCTAGTATCTTTTTTTTTTTTTTTTTTCCTTACTCTAAAAATATTGAAGAAACAAAAATAAAACATGTTCATTTTATTCTCAAATGTTCGTTCAATGTAAAACATAAAAGGGGATGCCCAAATGCTTTGTGGGTTTTCTATTGTTAGCCTCATAATTCACTGCAGTTGTCTGAAGAGTAAAGCCATCACATTTATTGTTCTATTTAAGGGAGAGTTCCCACACCATACTTTACTGTCACCGGGTGAGCAATTTTAAATGAAGCACACTTAACACATTTGTACCTGTATTTATATCATTATAACAGCCCCCAATCCTGACACATCTTATTCCTCTTCACTGCTTTATTTTTTCCCACTGCCACTCATCACTACCCAGCATACCATATGTTTTACTTCCCTGTTTTGTTCATGAGGAGTCCCTGGTTCCTGCAAGGCATTAAGCACTTGACTACTAATGGAAAGTTGGCAGTTCAGACCTACCCACAGGTGCCTCAGAAGATAGGCCTGGCCATCTGCTTCCACAAAGTCACGGCCTTGAAAACGCTAAGGAGCAGTTCTATTCTGCACACATGGAGTTGCCATGAGTTGGAGTCTACTCAATGGCAACTAGCGACAACAGCAACATTTTGTTTATAGGCTCTCTGCTCCTCTCGATTTTAAACTTCATGAGAGCTGGGGATTGTGCGTGATTTGTTTAATGCTGTATCTCCAGAGCCTAGAACAGTGCCTGGTACTCAGTGACACACTCTCTCTATATATGTGTAAATAATAAATGGCTAAGAATTTGCAGATGTATATAAAGGACTTAAAGAGGTCATCTTGCTCTTCCTTTGTCATAACGGTACATAGGTTAATCATCAGCTGAATCCCAAAATATGCTCTTCTCCAAGAAAACAACCTAAAAGATGCTTGACATGTGTATATTTAAAGCCAAAGAAAGAGACCTAATCCTAAATAACCGTGCAAAGTCTGTTACATCTTCTAATCTGGTCTCATTAGCCAAACACCAGGAGCCTTACCAGACAGGCCATGTATATACAATGATTTATAACTCTTTAAGAGAAATTTAACATGGCTTACAAATATAAGATTTAGCATGATAAAATAAAATAAATAGGCACACCAGCCCAGAGGCAAGGACTAGAAGGCAGGAGGGGACAGGAGAGCTGGTAATAGGGAACCCAAGGTCGAGAAGGGAGATTGTTGCCTTGTTGTGGGGTTGGTAACCAATGTCGCAAGATAATATGTGCACTGCTTGTTTAATGAGAAGCTAGTTTGTTCTATAAACCTTCATCTAAAGTACAATAATAAATAAAAAAATAAAGAAGAGTAATTAAGCCAAAAATAAATAAATAAAATAAGAAAAATGATAAAAAAGGGAAATTAAGGACACACAGACCTATACCAAAGGGTCCTATACACTAGCTATAAAGATTTGTCAGTTTCGACATACTGTTTTTTTTATGTTGGTCTAAATTGTAATCTAAGGAGAATTGTACTACTTGACAATAGTACCAGTTCTTTCATTTTATCCACTGATTTTAATAACATAGTAAGGTCAGTTGGTAATAAGACATTTAAACAGTTGCTTAACCACAGCCGTATGCAATTGATGACCATATTAAACAGAGCTGTTGGTTGACTGGCTGTACACAATACATTAGCTTAAAATAGTTATATGTCTGAGCAGGTACAAAAATCTGATTATGACATAAAATGATAATTTAGGAATCTCAGTGTGCAGGAATGCAAGGGTGTATTGCTCAAAATTTGACCTTTGAAAATCAGATCCATTGAAAACCAAACCCATTGCTGTCAAGTCGATTCCAACTCATAGTGACCCAGTAGGGCAGAGTAGGACTACCCCATAGCGTGTAAAGGAAGCAGCTGGTAGATTCGAACTGCCGACCTTTCAGTTAGCAGCTGAGCTATTAACCACTACATCACCAGGGCTCCTTGAAAATCAAGAGTCGCTTATATGTCATAATATTACAAGTATCAGTAAGTGAACATTGCCATATGTCACGCTCAGCACTTTACATGGAATATCTCATTTAAACCTTCCAACAACCATTATCCCATATTAAAGATGGGGAAGCCAGGGTCTAAAGTGGGGAAGCCAGGGTCTAAAGTCAGATGGTCTTGCTATGGAATTCACAGTTGTACCAAATTTTCTGCATCACCACCTCCTGTTACATTGTACTATTTCCTGAAAATATACGTTAGTTTGTGTTACAGGTGACCTAGGTCACTGTGCATGTTATTGAAAGAGATCTCTGTTATCTAGAACTGGGGACTTATTGGGGTCCTGGAAGAAAATATGAGGAATTTAGCTCAGTTCTCAGCTTTCTTTAAAGACAAGAAGTTAATTAGGGTTTACTAGCATGTAGAATACTGAGGGACCTGATATCCTCACTAGCTCCTTATTTCAGAAGGTAGCGATCACCACGCCAAGGTTGGAAAGTGGTGCTTCCACCTGCTCTCTGTCTGCCTGCGATAATGAATTGGTGTTTGTGTGCCTGGTAACATTAACTTACAGGTTGTATTTTCTAGTTTAGATTAAACTACCTCTCACAAAATAGACAAGAGGCTTAAAAAGCTTCCTTCAAGGAAGCTGTAGTTCTAAGGTATTACCAATAATGAAATTAAAAGCAAAATACAAGAAAATGGCAGAGCAAATATTTCTTCTCCTCCTTATACAAGTTCCTTGTCAACCACATTGTAAAGTAACAATGATGACCTAATGATAGGTGTCAAGGTGTTAGCAGAAAAAGTTAGGATTATCAAGAAGACCATAGAAATAGGAATTTTGATCACCCATTGTTCATGATAAAGCTCATCCCAAGTGTCTGCATTGTCTAGATACTTCAGCCAACAATAGTAAGTGGACAACTTGATTGACAAAACGTTTGAAACCTACGCATCCAGAAATTACTTTTACTGACAACCAAAAGGCTTTTTTTTTTGCACGATCAAAAATTAAAATAATTATTTTAGATAGGTTTCTCTCATCTTTTTTAAATTTGATATTTGTGTCTGTTTTATAATATACAAAACCAATAGGATGCAGCTTGTCTAAAATTTATACATAAATTTGATGACTACATATAATAAGGGCGCATGCTTAAAATCTGTTTAAAAATGGAATGAGCAATCAGAAAGTTTGGAAAACAGTCCCTGGCAGATTGGGATTTTAGGCAACCAGGGGATGTGCCGCGTATACGTCTCCTCTTTTTATTTGTCCTGACTTGAGCTGTTGAACTGAAATCGAGTTTGGTGCATGTTATTCTCTAGGTTTCTCCAGATGCTTGGAATAAATTTTGAATAAGCTCAGAAAAATAAAGTTAGCAGATTGGAAAATTATCAAATATCTAATGCTCTTTTTGCTAGAAATTGGCTCCTTCATAAAACCCACAGATAAAAGGCTTTTTTTCATATACAAATGAATGTAGAATTTAGTAGAAATAAAGGCACTAAGGCACTTCTGCGGGCTGAGATTTCCATGAGCTTCTTTCAAATTCTCTCAGCTCAGCACAGAAACCCAAGTTTCATTATGTAAAGAGTGATTTGCCACTAATCAGCAGTTCCAATGACAACGAAGATGTGTTTGTATGTTCTAAAAGTAGCTTAATTAGAGTGTACTCTAAGATTTGACGCATGACTCAAGCTAATAAGATTATTTCGAGACGTGCGTTGAACTACCAGACTTCATTTATTAAAAACTAGTTAGAACAGTTTATATTATGGGATAAATGATCAGTGATTTACCAAGCTGCTGGAAGACTCTTGTCCCGCTGCAGAGGTCAAGGCATGGAGAAATTTATGAGAAAAAAAAATGCATGAAAATATTAATGACATATCCTAAATAAAACTGTCCAAAAAAAAATTTTTTTTTTCTATAGTAGTGTATTCTGAGGTCTGAAATAGCAGAGATAAATGCTATTTCCTGTAGCCCTTCTGTATATATGTCTATCATAGCCATTAAGAACACAGACCAAGAAGTCTAGCACACTAGGGTTTATTTACTCTGTGACCTTGGGAAATTTACTTAAACTACCAAACATCAGCTCTTCTTATCTTTGAAATGGAGACAGTAATAATAACACCCTTCTCATAAAGTAGTTTGTAAAGATTATTAAATGAAATAATATAAGTAAAGGGCTTAGCAAGTAAAAGGTTAGTCATGTGAGTTTATATTCAATAATTGTAAACTATTATCACCGTAAATAATTTTTATGGTAAACACAGCCAAACAGTTAACTGTGCAATATCAGAGATCCAGAAGCTTTCACATGTAGGTACCATCAGTGGGAACTCACGTCCCTTGCAAGTAAAGATAGTAGTTTAAATAAGTGACAAATAATTTCAACATAAAATTTTCAACTCAATACTTCTTCTAAAACTTTCCCAAAACTGACGAATTTATACCAGTGACATAATCATGAGTAAAAATAATCTCTCCAATTAATGAATTAAAATAGCTGATCCAGATTTCCAAAATTGGAATTGCCTTCAGGCCTAGCTGTGGTATCTCATCTCTTCATTTTTATTTGTCTGTCCTAAACCAATGTCACAATGAAAAGAATGAAATTAAATAAAGGAAGGTCAGGATGGAGAGGCTGGGCTTCATTCTTGTTACTTAAGCAGTGTATGAATTCTTGAGTAATAGATGTATTGATCAAAATTGATGAGGAAATTTAAAGTCCAAAATATCACTGAAGGGCATCATTTATCAAAATATGGATTGTAATTCGTTGAAAAGCTGATCAGTCCTATTTAGCCAACATACTTCAACAATCTCTTGAGTCCTACGCATCTGACTGGCTTTGTGCAGTATTTTAAAGCTGATGCTGCTGGGAGCAGCAATTCAATTAGCCAACATGGAGAACCTAGTGACAACATCTTTGAAAACCTTTTTCTCTTCTCAGTAGTGCTTTGGCTATCATTTTTTTGTGGTCAGTTATTATTTCTTTATGTTCTGTACTCTTTTCATCTGCTCAAAACAAAAGCTGGTGCTTTTAAGGTATAAGTTTTCACAGAGAGTCATGTCACCTTGCTAGTTTGAGGAAAAACACCTTGAAATGCCACATGAATGTATGACAAAAGGAACAAAGCTCCGTACATGACTTTCTTATAGACTGTATCTCAGTGCAGACTGACTATCTCCTTGATGCCTGATTGGGAAATCTGTAAGTGTAAAGACTCAGGTGTACTAGTTTCTCAGGAACGCTACTAACAGGAAGAACACCAATGTTCTCAACTTTCTCTCTATTAGGTCATGTGAGAGTGGAGCCATCTCATTTGTGCCGTGATCAGGAGATGCTAAGATCATGCTCTCAGTAGTGCACTATATGTTTTTACACTCTCGTTAACCCCAGCCTAGGAGGATATGATCCTATATATAGAAAATCTCAGAGTGCACTAGAAGTTTTTTTGTGGACTCTTTGGGGTTTTCTATATATAGGATCATATCATCTGTGAGTAGAGATAATTATACCTCTTTTTTTCCAGTCTGGATACCTTTTATTTCTAAGAGAGGAATTTAGCAAATTTGCAGGCTACACAGTCAACAAATAAAAATCATTTGAGTTTCCATACACAAGCAACGAAAAATCTGAAAGGGAAATTAGGAAAAAAAATCCATTTCCAATGGAATCCAGGAGAATAAAATACCTAGGAATAAATCTAACCAGGAATGTGAAGGACTTAGACAATGAAAACTGTCAAATACTGCTGAAAGAAATTAAAGAAGACTTAAATACATGGAAAGAGATTCCATGTTCATGGATCGGAAGACTTAATGTTGTTAAGATATCAACATTTACCGAAGTGCTTTATAGATTCAGCATAATCCTGATAAAAATTCCAGCAGCCCTCTTTACAGAAATATAAAAAACCAATCCTCAACTTTATACAGAATGGCAAGAGGCCCTGAATAGCTAAAACAGTGCTGAAAGAGAAGAACGAAGTAGGACGCACACTTCCTGATTTTAAAACATAATTTATAGCTACAGTAATCAAAACAGCCTGGTATTGGTATGCCAATAGACAACATATAGATCAATGGAATAGAACTAAGAGTCCAGAAATAAACCTACAAATCTATGGTCAACTGATTTTTGACAAAAGTGCTAAGTACATTTGATGGGGAAAGGAAGTATCTCTTCAATAAATGGTGCTGGGAAAATTGGATTTCCACATGCAGAAAAATGAGACAGGATCTAAGCCTCACACCATACACAAAAACAAATTCGAAATGGGTTAAGGACCTAAATGTGCATTCGACAATGGATTATCTAATATTACAACAAAAGCAAAAAACAAAATAAATACACTGGACCTCATAAAAATTAAAAAATTTTGTTCATCAAGACTTTACCAAAATAGTGAAAAGACAAGCTATCGACTGGGAGAATATCTTTGGAAATCATATATCAGACAACAATCTAATAACCAAAATACATATATAAAACTTCAACCACTTAACAACAAAAAGACGAATAACCCAATCATAAAATGGGCAAAGGGCTTGACTAGACCTTTCACCAAAGAGGACATTCAAAATACCACCAAACATATGAAAGACGCTCAGCGTCATTAGCCATCAGAGAGATGCAATCAAAACCACAACGAGATACCATTTGACTCCCACTAAGACGGCCAAGATAAAAAAACAGAAAAGAGAAAATGTTGGTGAGGATGTGGGGACCTTGGAATCCATTGCTGGTGGGAATGCAAAATGGTACAACTGTTGTAGAAAACAGTATGGCAATTTCCCCCCAAATTAAAAATAGAACTAGTATATCATCCAGCAATTCCACTCCTAGGAATACACCCAAAAGACCTAAAAGCAGAGACTCAAAAAGAGACTTGTACACCAATGTTCACTGCAGCACTATTCACTATAGCCAAATGGTGGAAACAACCTAAATGCCCATCAACAGACGAATGGATAAACAAAATGTGGTACATACATGCAACTGAATACCATTCAACCAGTAGTAAAAATGAAGTCGTAATCCATGATACAGAATGGATGGAGCTTGGAGACATTATACAGAGCAAAGTAAGTCAGCTGCAAAAGGACAAATACTGTATTTATATAAAAATACAAGAAAACTCAAATATAGAGAGAGACCAAAGTTTATCAGTGATTACCAGGGGCGTGAAGGAGGGGGAAAAGAGGGATTAACAATGATGGCAAAATCACATTAAGGGTAGGATTGCACAGCCGATTATTGTAATTGCTTAAAATAAGGTGTACATCTGTAAAAAACTGAACCGAAAAAATTTGTGTGATAGATACATTTACAACAATGACAAAAAAAAAAAGAGTAGCTGCTGAGGCTGCTATGTGCAACCAAACACCTCATAGGGTTTGGTCCTTGGTTTGAGGGTTTAGGGTCATGGTTTCATAGGACATCCTATTTAATTGGCCTAATAACGTGTATAGTGCTTCTGTTCTATCTCCTAGTTCATTGTGTAATGAATTGATTTTCATTTAACTATAGAAGATGGAGATATCTATCTCAGTAGGGTAAACCTAGCTGTAATGAAATGGTTTCTGACCGATTTGTCACGTTGTTGTTGTTGTTGTGTGCTGTTGAGTCAATTCCAACTCTCAGCGACCCTACAGGACAGAGTAGAGCTATCCCACAGGGTTTCCTAAGCTGTAATCTTTACAGAGGAGTCGTGGTGGCACGGTGGTTAAAGTACCGAAAGTTCGGCTGTTTAAACCCACCAGCTGCTCTGTGGGAGGAAGATGTGGCAGTCTGCACCTGTAAAGATTACAACCTTGGAAACTCTATAGGGCAGTTCTACCCTGTCCTGTAGGGTCACTATGAGTTGGAATCAACTGGACAGCAATGGGTTTATGCGATGTGTATATATACACATACCATTTTAGGAGTCCTGGGATGGTACAAACAGTTAATGCACTCGGCTGCTATCTGAAAGGTTGGAGGTTTGATTCCACCCAGAGGAGTTCTTGGAAGAAAGTCCTGACAATCTACTTCTGAAAAGTCAGCCATTGAAAACCCTATGGAGCACAGTTCTACTCTGAAATACTTGGGGTCACCGTGAGTTGGAATCAACTCAACAGCAATTAGTTTTTATATCCTTTTTTAAAATTAAGTAATTTCACAATTATATAATTAATTATAGTCATGTAAAAAAATTTTTTTTAAGCATTTATATTTAATATAAATTGTTTTCAATGAACAATCCATCTGCTTTTCCTACATATTTTTGTCAAGTGTGTCTGATACCTTTACTGGTACCATCTAGAGCTCCTACTCAGATGATAATTGGAAAGCCAGTGAGAAGTTAGGAAACATGAGAGAGAGATCACAGCCTGGAGCAGTGGGAGCCACTTATCTGGGACTCACTGTCATGTGGTCTTTGGATTCATTCTCTTCCTCTCTAAGGAAATGGAGCTGGGCTAAAAGTTTCCATATTTCACCAAATTTGCTAATGATAAGGATCACCTGGGGTACTTGTACTCGTTAAAATACGAATTCCCAGACTCCTTCCAGGCCCACTAAATCAGAATCTCCAGGAGAGGGGCCTGGAAGCGCTGCATCTGTCAGGACCTCCAGGTGATTTCCGTCACTGGCAAATATGGGAACCAGTGAGGTGAATATTTCTAACATCCATTCTATCTTGAAATTCTATGACTCTCTTATTCTGTTTTTGACAGTAAAATGTTTGAACCGAAGCTATGGGGTTAGGAGTGGATATGCTAGCAGGAAGAAAAGTAGGCTCTTTCTTTAAAACAAAGATAATGTTGAATGATGTTGGATATAACATTTTCTGTGAAATATTAAAAATGATTTTATAATATTGAATTGTTAGAAGTGAGACTTTATCTTATCAGCTCCATGTCTTTTCTTATGTTTCCTTTTCTGGGTGAATTTATTTCTAATTTTGGGTGTTTTTAAATTTTTCTTTTTTCTGTTGTTAGCAAGGAGAGTTTTTTCCTTAAATGCTGGCTTTGAAAAGCTGATCCTTTGTCATTATAAATGTCTAAAAGTGATACTACAATCTTTCTTCAAAGTTGTATTACACATTTCCTATAAGCCTCTGCCAGAAATTTCCCCCTAAAAAGGCTGAATTAACTTCTCAAAGCAGGTCATCAACATTCTTTCTTCACTTGGCAAACACTTGTTGTGGCTGACAAGGTGACAAAACTTAATGTCAGTCAATCTGGGGTCCCCTGTATTTTCCCTAAAACTGATGTTTTGGGTGCTTTAAAGGACAGCTCTCCAAATTAACATCCTCAGTGGTACCTATTATCTAATATGGGAGTTAGCCATCAGTCCTCAAATGTTACTAATAAGATGTCATTTATTCTTGGTATCATGGCTTCCCTCAAGGCTGGCTGCTTTCCTTATTTCTCCTCTGTCACTCCTGGGAGCGGAGAGATCCTTCTGCAGCTCCTGGGGCTCAGGAAATCTCTGTGAACTTGTCTAAGGCTCCATGTGACTAGACATAACCTATGGCCATTTTTTCTCTGGTATCTTGCCCTCTTCCTGAGTATCTACACCAGAAGTAATACACAAAGTCTTGTTTTCTCAGACCCCGCAAAATCATCTGTGATTTTATAAAAAGTCTAACTTAGAATTTTGTATTGCATTTACCATCAGTCTTAAATGCAACCTACCTAAAGTATAAATGCAATGTGTTACACTAACCCTTATTTGTTATACATGGTGGACATAAGTACATAGTTATATCTATCTAAATCTTAATTGCAATAAATACTATTTCAGTAACTATTTTTTAAAATTATTAACTAAATATTTGTTCCCACATGAACTAGAATTGCTAATTTATTAAATAGACTCTCTAAAGTTTTGTCCTAAATAATGATTTCATCATAGTTTAAAGATGGCTAAATGTTAGAATGGGAATTTCAGAACACTTAATTGTGCTCATGAGGAAACTGTACGTAGATCAAGAGGCAGTTGTTCAAACAGAACGAGAGGATACTCTATGGTTTAAAGTCAGGAAAGGTGTGAGTCAGGGTTGTATCCTTTCACCATACCTATTCAATCTGTATGCTGAGCAAATAATCCCAGAAGCTGTATGAAGAAGAGCAGGGCATCAGGATTGAAGGAGGACTCATTAACAACCTGCGTTCTACAGATGACACAACCTTGCTTCCTGAAAGTGAAGAGGACTTGAAGCACTTACTGATGAAAATCAAAGACCACAGCTTTCAGTATGGTTTGTGCCTCAACATAAAGAAAACAAAAATCCTCACAACTGGACCAATAAGCAACATCATGATAAACGGAGAAAAGATTGAAGTTGTCAAGGATTTCATTTTACTTGGATACACAATCAACACCTGTGGAAGTAGCAGTCAAGAAATCAAAAGACGCATTGCGTTGGGCAAATCTGCTGCAAAAGACCTCTTCGAAGTATTGAAAAGCAAAGATGTCACCTTGAAGAGTGAGGTGCGACTGACCCAAGCCATGGTGTTTTCAGTTGCATCATATGCATGTGAAAGTTGGACAATGCATTAGGAAGACTGAAGACGAATTGATGCCTTTGAATTGTGGTGTTGGTGAAGAATGTTGAATATTCCATGGACTGCCAAAAGAATGAACAAATATTTCTTGGAAGAAGTACAACCAGAATGCTCCTTAGAAGCAAGGATGATGAGACTACGTCTTACATACTTTGGACATGTTATCAGGAGGAATCAGTCCCTGAAGAAGGACATCATGCTTGGTAAAGTAGAAGGTCAGAGAAAAAGAGGAAGACCTTCAACAAGATGGGTTGACACAGTAGCTGTAACAACGGGCTCAAGCATAACAACAATTGTGAGGATGGTGCAGGATCAGTCGGTGTTTCATCCTGTAGTAGATAGGGTTGCTGTGAGTTGGAACCAACTCGATGGCACCTAACAACAACAACAACAAATATGATAATACATGCTGTGGGTATAGAAATCTAAGAATTTAAAAGTTGGTTTAGTTCAAAGTATTTTTCTGAAATGGCTTCGGCATAGAAAAATGAATTTCACACACAAATTAAATATACAGGTGTTAGATAAGTAACCATGTAAATATTACCATCTCCCACCTATAAAAACGTCAGTAGCATTCTGAAAAAATCAAACTCTTGCATCACTTTTTCCATGGTTTATATTTTACTTTTAAAATTTATGACTTTACTTAATGTTATTTTTCTTCTTTTTGGGATTCATTCTGTCTTCCATTATTTTGGAAGCTATTTATTATTCTTAGAGAAATCTCTTATATCTTTTTTCTTGAAATGATAACTTTTCTTGTATATCCTACATCTTGTTTATAATGTCAGAGATATCTTTTCAACTGAACTAAAGAACACATAACAAGAGCAGCAAAAGGCCATAGAATCAACTGTTTTCATCAGTTTTTTTCCACATGCTTGAATAAAAATACTTCTACCAACAGCATTGCTGCAGTTATGTATTCTTTTTTTAACATAATATTATAACATAAACACTTTTTTATATTACTACCTTGGAATTGACAGAATACCAATTGAGATGTTTCAACAAATAGATGCAACTACGAGAACGTCAAGAAATTTGGAAGGCAGCTACCTAGCCAACAAACTGGAAGAGATTCATATTTGTGCCCATTTCAAAGAAAGGTGATCCAGCAGAATACAGAAACTATCAAATAATATCGTTAATGTCACACACAAGTAAAAGTTTGCTGAAGATAATTAAAAAAACAGTTGCAGCAGTACCTCAACAAGGAACTGCCAGAAATTCAAGCCAAACTCAGAAGGGGACGTGGAACAAAGGATATCATTACTGATGTCAGATGGATCTTGGCTGAAAGCAGAGAATACCAGAGAGATGTTTACCTGTGTTTTATTGATGGTGCAAAGGCATTGGACTGCCTGGCTCATAACAAATTATGGATAACATTGGGAAGAATAGGAATCCCAGAATGCTTAATCATGCACACGAGGAACTTGTACTTAGACCAAGAGGCAGTTGTTCAAACAGAACAAGGGCATGCTACGTGGTTTAAAGTCAGGAAAGTTGTGCGTCAGGATTGTATCATTTTACCATACTTATTCAGTTGGTACACTGACCAAAAAATCTGAGAAGCTGGACTATGTGAAGAAGAATGGGGCATCGGGATTGGAGGAAGACTCACTAACAACCTGTGATATGCAGATGACACAACCTTGCTTGCTGAAAGCAAAGAGGACTTGAAGCACTTGCTGATGAAGATCAAAGATCACAGCCTTCAGTATAGATATCACCTCCACATAAAGAAAACAAAAATCCTCACAACTGGACCAATATGCAACATCATGATACACAGAGAAAAGATTGAAGTTGTCAAGGATTTCATTTTACTTGTATCCACAATCAACACCCATGGAAGCAGCAGTCAAGATATCAAACGACAAATTGGATTGGGCAAATTCACTGCAAAAGACCTCTTTAAAGTTTTAAAAAGCAAAGATGTCACCTTGAGAACTGTGCATCTGACCCAAGTCATGGTATTTTTTATCACCTCATCTGCGTGCAATATCGAGACAATGATAAGGAAGTCTGAAGAAGAACTGATGCCTTCGAATTGTGCTGTTAGGCAGATAATGAATATACCATGGCCTGCCAGAAGAATGAGAAAGTCTGTCTTGGAAGAAGTATAGCCAGAATGTTCCTTAGAAGGGAGGAAGATGAGGCTTCATCTTACATATCTGGAACATGTTATCAGAAGGGACCAGGCCCTGGAGAAGGACATCACGCTTGGTAAAGTAGAGGGTCAGCGAAAAAGAGGAAGACCTTTGAGATGTATCGATGCAGTGGCTGCAACAATGGGCTCAAATGTAGCAAGGATTTTGAGGGTGGTGCAGGACCCTGCAGTGTTTCATTCTGTTTTATGTAGAGTCCCTAAGAACAGGAACCAGCTTGACAGCACCTAACAACAGCAGCAACAGCCTTGTCTTTACAGTCACGTTCTTAATGGCTATATAGTATGCCAACAGTTTCTTTAATATAATTAGCTGATTCCAAAATTGGTAGGTATTTAGCAATTTCCAGTTTTTTTAAAATATTATTATGAACCTCGTAATAAAAACTTTCATATATATACATTTTAGAGGATATTGAAGGGGAAGTTATCACTGGATTAAAGAGTGCTAGTTTTTTATGGCTCAAGCTATTCTGTAAATGATTTTATGATGAAACCATCAATTTTTAACTATGTCAATTTCAAAGTATACTAACCAGAACTGTTTTTACAAATTGAGTACAATTCTCATGTTAATTTCTCATTGTTTCAATTTCTATTTATTATCTCCTAGTGTGTTAATAAATATTGGTTTCCTTCTATACGTAGCATAGATTTCACTACAGAAGTTCTGATATAAAAGGCGAAGTACTAAACAGAATTAAATGCATGTTAAAGCCATCATAATAGCGAATAAATAAATATTATAAAATTATGTATATGATTTTCTTTTGCTTAGAACTTGTCCTTATATTTAACATTTTTCTTATGCAATTTTCTAGTAGAGCTTAAAGAGATCGTATTTTGGGGTATAACTTCCTTTTATTTAAAAGTCATCCATGGAACTTTCTAGTAGGCCACAGTTTTCTTAGTACTGAGGAAAGATAAGGTGATAAAGTTGGTGTAACTGTATGCTAATTGTAATGCTAATGGGATAGATGCCAGAGTACTGCTGTCCATCATCTGAAAAGTCTCAGTTTTCCTTTGTGTTTATTTTTAATAAAATCTTTACCTCAAAAATTGCCTCTCACTGTCAGAGAGTTAAGCTGTCAAATGTCAGAATTAGATTGGCTTGACTGCCTAATTAAACACAGATTCATCTGGAAAAGCATTCTCCACTCTCACTTTTCACTCTAAAATCCGCTCAAATTCAGGATGGCCCCTACGTAGCCTAAACCTTAGAGCAAGGACAAACAGACAGAAATACCAACCGGCTCCTGACTTGCATTTCAGTCAGTTCTTGACCCGAGGAAGGCAATGCACTAGTATAACTGCGAAGTGTTGAATATGGAGGAAAGAGCACCCCCAAAATGGAAAAGGCCTATATTAGCATGACTCAAGAACTGGGAGTCAGAATGGCCCACGTCTCACTCTCCCAGTGGTCCCCAAGAACTGTCCCAGTGCATGGGGAAGGATGAGAAAGTGGTGGCTGCCAGCTCTGTGCATTCTTCCCTCGTGACATCATGCAGAGAATGAGAGGCAGCTGGAACTAAGAGGAAAGGACGCTGTTAGTCAAAAAACTTGACTCCAGCCCCACCATTGCTCCTCAATAATTGCTGGTGTTAGAGAAGTCAGTCCACTTATCAGGGGTTAAGTTTTTCTCCCTGAGACATGAAGGAGTCAGTCACCATGAAGTAAAAGATTCTATCACAAGTCTAAATTCCTGAGTGTCTCTTATCACCAATATGTAGAAATTCAGCATCTTGGGTACTTCGGCTAGCTTCGGCTCTTGTAACAATCCCAGCAAGGTTGAACTTTATACAGGAGCAAAACAAGCTTAGCTGGTTCTCTCTCAGGCTAGCCAAAAGTTGACAATGCAGTGTAACATCAATTGATCTGAAGAAGAATTTATCATGTATATTATGTATAAGGGAAGATTAGGAACAAGCTGGGAGAGTAGAAATATTTTTTGGACTCGTAAAAATAAAAGTCGCTCTAGATAGAATATCCAGTTGGGTGGCTTCCCTGATTGTTTCAGAGAGGGCTAAGCACAGGCAAGGCACTCACATTCTCGGGCACAGACAAAGAAGAATTTTCTTCGTCAAACTAATAGTAGTGGAGGGGACACCATGCAGAGAGAAGGAAGCTTAACTGTGTGTGTCCTCTGGTGGGCCCTCAGCCAATCACTGCATTCTGCAGGATCTACTCAGCTATTATACTTTACATTTTTCAAAATAAGCAAGGACAAAGCAGCATGGTGCTAGTGTCTAGCTTAAAACATCTAGCTTCAAAGTTTTATTGAGAAGAACAAAGTCGAATGCACCCAAGCATGTTTTTTCTTCCCTTTTCAATGAGCTGCAGCGGGGGCAGGGGAGGGAGGGAGAGATAATAATCAATGCATCTGATTTACAAGGCATGGCTAATCAAGAACAATGTGGTTGCCAAACATGCATTGTTTTTGAACAGAACGAGGCATTTTTGCACTGAGTTATCTATTTGATTTCCTCAAATACAATGAGCGAAGCTTAGGTGTTTTTATATTTTTAGAATGAATAGAGAATAGATGTTTATAAAATGTGGAATTACAAACCACATGCCGGTTGGCAAGTCTTGCACTATATTTATCCTGTCCTAGTTTAATAATTGACCTCTACTAGGACATTTCTCTATTAGA
This sequence comes from Elephas maximus indicus, assembly GCF_024166365.1. NCBI lineage: Eukaryota > Metazoa > Chordata > Mammalia > Proboscidea > Elephantidae > Elephas > Elephas maximus. The sequence continues at coordinate 7,266,273 of NC_064841.1, read as the reverse complement.
GTCTATTCCAGTGAACCATAGACTTTAAAAGGATTTTTCAAAATAGATACAGAAAAGAATACAAACTGAAAAAAAAAAAAAAACCATTGAAGATCTATGGATTGGAGGCCATGATAATACTTGGACCCCAAAGTATTAAAGATCACATCATCATCTTAGTAATAGTGTTGAGTTAAATTAATTCAGGAAACAAATGCTGTTCTACATTTTTACAGATAGACACCACTACTTACTAGCTGTAAATGTGGATTATTTAGTGTTTCTATGCCTCAGTTCCCACTTTTGTGGAACAAGTTTCATAATATGATGGATCAAATAGAGATTTTTTTTGAGGATTAAAGTCAACATTGAAGAAAAAAAACAAACCATTGCCATCCAGTCGATTCTGACTTAGCGACCCTATAGGACAGAGTAGAACTGCCCCATAGGGCTCCAAGGCTGTGATCTTTATGGAAGAAGACTGCCAGATCTTTCTCCCATGGAGCAGCTGCTGATCTTTTGATTAGAAGCCAAAGCTTAACCACTATGCCACAACACCAAAAAAATAAACCCATTGCCGTCGAGTCGATTCTGACCTATAGAGACCCTATAGGACAGAGTAGAACTGCCCCATAGAGTTTCCAAGGAGTGGTTGGTGGATTCGAACTGCTGACCTTTTGGTTAGCAGCTGAGCTCTTAACCATTACACCACCAGAGCTACTCCTGAAATCCATATAAGGTCTTAAAACTGGGACATATTAAGAATTCTGTTAACACCTTTTAAATAATATTTAAAAAGCATGCACTGTACAGCTACAGACCTCTCAAAATCTTAATTCTACCTCATGCTAGTGTTATAAACTTGAGCAAATTACTTCTCTCTGTATTTAGTCTTCTCACCTGTAAAATGAGTTGAAAATAGCTAGCCTGCAGTGTTGTTTCAAGCCTTAGTGGTAGTACATGTAAAAGCACTAGGACAGTAGTCAATAAAAGCCCTTAGCAGGTGATACCACAATATGATACGTATGTTGTCATTGTGTTAGTTGCTGTTGAGTTGATTCCGACTCATGGTGACCCCATGTGTTACAGAGTAGAACTGCTCCATAGGGTTTTCTCAACTGTAATCTTAACAGGATCAAATCTCCAGGTCTTTTCTTCCACAGTACCGCTGGGTGGGTTTGAACCATCAACCGTTAGGTTAGCAATTGTGCACAAACCATTTGCACTACATCGGGAACTCATGATATGAGTATAATTAATGAACAAGAAGTTAACAATTACAAAATTATTAAAAAGTACATTTATATTTTTGCACACTGGGATTTGAAAGTAGTTTAAATGTGAGTGCATCATTTTAACATAAATGATATTTCTAGTATTCATCTTTACTAATGAGATAAAGACTAAATAACCTCATTAAAATGGAATAATTCAGTATAGAAAACGTTCCTACAGCTGGAGAGGAAATAGGCAAGGGTTTTGCTTAATAATTTTTCCCAAAAGTTTTCTCATATAATTTTTAGTAACTCTAATAAAACAAATAGATAAAAACAAACTGAAAAGCCTGGTGATACATATTTCTTTGCATTTACATCTTCCCATGTTGCTTCCACATGGGAAAATGGCAACTTTTGGTGCTTGGTGTTGGCTTGGTAAGTGGCTGAGACTTGATGCAGGGAGAAAATGTGCACCATCGCACATGTTGCTCCTTAAAAACCGGCTTGGTGTTGGACTGGACAATGGGTTGGAGAGGGATGCTGGTGAGGAGTGAGCTTCTTGGATCAGGTGGAACCTCGAGACTATGTTGGCATCTCCTGCCTGGCGGGGAGATGAGAAGGTGGAGGGGGTTAGAAGCTGGCGAAATGGACACGAAGAGAGAGAGTGGAGGGAGAAAGCGGACTGTCTCATTAGGGGGAGAGTAATTGGGAGTGTGTAGCAAGGTGTATATGGGTTTTTGTGTGAGAGACTGACTTGATTTGTAAACTTTCACTTAAAGCACAATAAAAATTATAAGAAAAAAAAACTGGCTTGGTGTTTCAGGGTGTCCTCTTGAAATTGCACTTGGTGAGATTGCAAATTTCCAAGCAAATACAGTGGATTATGGGGCTTTTTTTTTTTTTTTTTTTTCACCTTCTTAGCAAGAAACTACTCAGACCTGTGCATTTTCCTGGGAAGACATGCCGAAAAGAGACACGTTGCTCAACACTACTGTAGCAGAGAGAGCAAAAACAAACTAATTTAGGAATTTTACAGTTTACTGATTCAGTACAAAAAAGTCATTATTTATGAATGACTGAATTATTTTCTACAATGGAAATAATATTTTCCAATTCCCTTGCTTATTAAATCCCATTAACCACTGTTCACGTATTATAAATTCATTGTAACAATTTAATTTAAACCCAGTTGGTTTCCAGACTTCTTGAGAATGGACTCGAGACCACTTCAGCAGGGCAGATGATGCTCTGGGGCTGGCCACAAGAGCATACACCCTCCTAGCCAGTCTACAAGGCGGCAGTGACCCCTGACAGTGTGCTGGATATGTTACATTTGGTATCTCACTAGGCCCTATCCATCCTCTCAATTCCAGATTGTCTCTTCGCTAATTAGTCCAACCTCTCAGTTCTTTCTACCGTTCGTTGCTCATTTTGTCATAATGTGGTGGCTTGTGAGTTGCTGTGATGCTGGAAGCTATGCCAGGGGTGTTTCAAATATCAGTAGGGTCACCCATGTGGGAGAGGTTTTGGGCAGAGGTTCCAGACTGAGACAGACTAGGAAGAAGGACCTGAAGATCCACCTCTAAATAAATTGGCCAGGGAAAACCTTAAGACTAGCAGCAGAACACTGTCTGAATTAGGGTCATAAAGTGAGCCCCTCAGGTTGGAAGGCACTCAAAATACGACTGAGGAGGAACTGCCTCCTCAAAGTGGAGCTGGCATTAATGATGTAGATGGAGTAAAGCTTTCGGGAATCTTCATTGGCTGATGTAGCACAACTCAAAATGAGAAGAAACAGCTGCAAACATTCATTAGTAATCAGAAGGTGGAATGTACTAAGTATGAAACTAGGAAAACTGGATGTTGTAAAAAATGAAATGAACTCATAAAGATTGATATCCTAGACATTAATGAGCTAAAATGGACTGGTATTGGCCATTTTAAATAGGACAATCATATGGTCTACTATACTGGGAATGACAAATTGAAGAGGAATGGCGTTATTTCAAGATCTATTCTGAAGTGGAACACTGTCAGTTATAGGATAATATCCATATGCCTACAAGAAAGACCAGTTACTACAATTATTAAAATGTATGTACCAACCACTAAGGCCAAAGATGAAGAAATTGAAGATTTTTACAAATTTCTGCAATCAAGATGCATTGATAATTATTGGTGATTGGAATGCGAAAGGTGGAAACAAAGTAGAAAATTGGAAAATATGACCTTGGTGATAGAAACAATGCCAGAGATCGCATGATAGAATTTTCAAAGCCAATGACTTATCCATTGCAAATGTTTTTTTTTTTCAACAACATAAACGGCAACTATACACATGGACCTCACCAGATGGAATACACGGGAATCAAATCAACTGCATCTGTGGAAAAAGACACTCAGTGTCATCAGTGAGAACAAGGCCAGGGGCTGACTGTGGAACAGACCATCAATTTTTCGTATTCAAGTTCAAGCAGAAACTGAAACAAATTAAAACAAGTCCACGAGAGCCAAAATACTACCTTGAGTATATTCCACCTGACTCTAGAGACCATCTCAAGTATAGATTTGACACACTGAACACTAATGATTGAAGACCAGGTGAGTTGTGGGATGACATCAAGGACATCATACATGAAGAAAGCAAGAGGTTATTAAAGAAACAGGAAAGAAAGAAAAGACCAAAATGGATGTCAGAAGAGACTCTGAAACTTGCTCTTGGACATCAAGTAGCTAAAACAAATGGAAGAAATGATGAAGTAAAAGAGCTGAACTGAAGATTTCAAAGGCCGGATCCAGAAGACAAACTAAAGTACTATAGTAAAATGTGCAAATACCTGGAGTTAGAAACCAAAAGAAAGGAATACCCTTGGCACTTCTCAAGCTGAAAGAACTGAAGAAAAAATTCAAGCCTCGAGTTGCAATATTGAAGGATTCTATGAGGAAAATATTGAATGATGCAGGAATCATCAAAAGAAGATGGAAGGAATACACAAAATCACGGTACCAAAAAGAATTGGTCAACATTCAACCATTTCAGGAGGTGGCATATGATCAAGAACTGTTGCTATTGAAGGAAGAAGTCTAAGCTGCACTGAAGTCATTGGCAAAAAACAAGGCTTCAGGAATTGATGGGATACCAATGGAGATATTTCAAAAGTAGATGCAACACTGGAAGTGCTTGCTTGCCTATACCAAGAAATTTGGAAGAAAGCTACATGGCCAACCGACTGGAAGAGATCCATATTTATTCCCATTCCAAAGAAATTATCAAACATAATGCAGAAATTATCAAAGAACATCATTAATATCACATGCAAGTAAAACTGTTGAAATCATTCAAAAATGATTGCAGCAGTGCATCAACAGGAACTGCCAGAAATGCAAGCTGGATTCAGAAGCAGACTTGGAAGGAGAGATACTATTGCTGATGTCAGATGAACCTTGGCTGAAAGGAGAGAATACCAGGAAGATGTTTACCTGTGTTTTATTGACTACACAAAGGCATCCAACTGTGTGGATCATGGCATTTATGAATAACATTGCAAAGAATGGGAATTCCAGAACACTTCATTGTGCTCATGAGGAACCTGTACGTAGGCCATAGGCAGCCATTCTAACAGAACAAGGGGATATTGCATGGTTTAAAATCAGGAAAGTTGTGTGTCAGGGTTGTATCCTTTCACTTATTCAATCTGTATGCTGAGCAAATAATTCGAGAAGCTGGGCCATACGAAGAATGCAGCATCAGGGTTGGAGGAAGGCTTATTAACAATATGAGATATGCAGATGACACAACTTTGCTGAAAGCAAAAAGGACTTGAAACATTTCCTAATGAGTATCAAAGACTACTTACAGATGAGGATCAAAGAAGGCAAAATCCTCACAACTGGACCAATAAGTAACATCATGATAAACAAAGAAAATATTGAAATTGTCAGGGGTTTCATTTTACTTGGATCTACAATCAATGCCCAAGGAAGCAGCAGTCAAGGAATCAAACATTCTATTGAGCAAATCTGCTGCAAAAGACCTCTTTAAAGTATTACAAAGCAAAAATGTCACTTTTAGGACTAAAGGGTTACTGACCATGGTATTTTCGATTGCCTCATATGCATGTGAAAACTTGACAGTGAATAAAGAAGACCAAAGAAGAATTGATACCTTTGAATTATGGTGTTGGTGAAAATATTGAATACACCATAGAGTGCCAGAAGAATGAACAAATCAGCCGTGGAAGAAGTACAGCCAGAATACTCCTTCAAAGAGAGGATGGAGAGACTTTGTCTCTTGTACTTTGGACATGTTATCAGGAGGAACTTGTCCCTGGAAAAGGACATCATACTTGATAAAGTAAAGGGTCATCAAAAAAGAGGAAGACCCTCAATGAGATGGATTGACACAGTGGCTACAACAATGTTCTCAAACAGCAACAATTCTGAAGATGGCGCAGGACCGGGCAGTGTTCTGTCCTATTGTACATGGGGTTGCTATGAGTCAGAACTGACTCAATGCACCTAACAACAGTGACAACAACTGTTGTTTCTTTTGATACCATTTCCATGAATTGTCTCAAAACCCCACTTGGTGGTGATCTTGTTTCATACAGTCTTATGTGATGTTAGTAAGGTTCCTATCACGGCTAATGTTTTGGTTTACACAATGTCCTCATCCAGCAGTGCTACGCCTACAGATCCATTTGACAAAATGCCACGTTCCCTTTTTGCCTTGACTCCCAGAGAGAGCTGTCCCAGTGTTCCAGCTGCAAATGATCTGTCCAAAGTGAGTTCCGGGACACTTTCTTCTGGAAGAGTCCAGGTTGCAATTTCTACTGCCTGTTATTTCATTTATTTGTGTACACATCTTAACTTCCCCTCTGAATTGTGAACCATTGGGGAACTGAAACAACGTCTTGTATGTACTTTGCCTAGCACAATTCTGCCATATAAACAACAATTAATACATAAATGTTAAAATAGTGAATCCTTCAACTGCCACGTTTCTATAAGAATCACTTTCCTCTGGATAAGCTTTGATTCCCCTAATGGAGTTGATTAGACTATCCCCTGAAAGAGAGGCACATTCAAATGTTCCATGCCTATGTCTTAGGTTCTAATATAATTGATTACATAACATACTGCATCCCCCATCCAGCGGCCACATGTGAGCTATACAGAGATGTCATAGATTGAATCATGTCCCCCCAAAATATGTGTCAACTTGGTTAGGCCATGATTCCCAGTATTGTGTGGTTGTCTTCCATGTTGTGATTGTAATTTTAGGTTAAAGTGAGTTAGGGTAACATTGTAACACCCTTACTAAGGTCACATCCCTGATCCAACGTACAGGGATTTTCCCTAGAGTGTGGCCTATACCACCTTTTATCTTACAAGAGATGAAAGGGAAGCAAGCAGAGAGTGGGACCTCATCCACCAAGAAGGCAGCACCAGGAGCAGAGCGTGTCTTTTGGATCTGGGGTTCCTGTGAGGAGAAGCTCCTAGTCTAGGGAAAGATTGGCAAGAAGGACCTCCCTGCAGAGCTGACAGAGAGAGAAAGACTTCCCCTGGAGCTGACACCCTGAATTTGGACTTCTAGCCTATTAGACTGTGAGAAAATAAATTTCTCTTTGTTAAAGCCATCCACCTGTGGTATTTCTGTTATAACAGCACTAGGTGACTAAGGAGACAAAAAGACAACTGATCTTAGACAATTCTGGTCACTCTAAAGGCATTGATAACCTGGAAGATCCTTAGAAACAATGATTCTGGATCTACTCAGAGCCTCTTCAGTTAATCATTAAATGCGTTTAGAATAATACCATGAAATTCCAACTTAGGAGTAACGCCAAAGTGAATATTTGAAAGTGTGTTGCCCTGAATCTTGATAACAGTTGAATAGCTGTATTTAGATGGCAGTGTTGTACTAATGTGGTCATTTCCCAAATGTTGTCTTTGTTTTTCTCTTGTTAATTAGAGAGGAAGTAAATGCAAGTATTTCCTGTCTCAAAACACTTGCTTTTAATTTGGGAAAAAAATCTCTTCATATTTTTGCTTTATAGTTTTAAGGCTACCTCGCTGACTGAAAAATTGTAAAGAGAGAATTGCCAACTTTGTGTCACATGTAATTTAGCTTTTCTGCTAACACTTTTCATCCTGAAGAAGCAATGATACTCCCCAAATTCAGCAAATTTCTTTGCAGGGTCGATGACATACTTTTTGAACACCTTTTACGTGGTCTAATGGTGAGTGGCATAGTGGCTAAAGGCTATTTATGGCTGCTAACCAAAAGGCCGGCAGTTCAAATCCAACAGGCATTCCTTGGAAACTCTATGGGGCATAGGGTCGCTATGAGTTGGAAGTGACTCTACGGCAGTGGGTTGGGTTAATGGTGAGGATATGGAGCCCTGGCAGAACAGCGGTTAAACGTTTGGCTGCAAACCGAAAGGTCGACAATTCAAATCCACCAGCAGCTCCTTGGAAACCCTATGGGGTAGCTCTACTCTGTCCTATAGGGTCACTATGAGTTGGAATTGGCTCGACAGCAAAAGGTTTAATAAGGAGGATATAGAGCTCAAGCGAGGAATTCTGAATTTTATTGTTGACTTTTTATCACAGTCAATCTTTTCTTCTCTCATAGATAGATAATTTTTATTTATTCATTTATTCTGGTAACTTGAACAAACCAATTGCCCTGTGTGGTTGAGATTTCACCAGCCTATAGCATAGAAATGATGTCTTATATTTTATTAGGAATTTTTAGGAAAAAGATTTATATATATATATATATATAAAACCCACTGCCGTCGAGTCGATTCCAACTCATAGCGACCCTATAGGACAGAGTAGAACTGCCCGATAGAATTTCCAAGGAGCGCCTGGCGGATTTGAACTGCCAACCTCTTGGTTAGCAGCCGTAGCACTTAACCACTATGCCACCAGGGTCTCCCAATCCTCTTACTAATTAAATTCGATTGATCACTGTTCATTTTAATATAATACATTTATTTTGGTAATTTAATTTAAATCTAGTTGGAAAAAAATTTTTAACTCTATACAAAAGCATAAAAACCACCACCAAGAAGTTATACGGACAGAAGAATGAACAGTGGTTTTATTACCTTAAAAGGGAAATTGAGAAAGGGTTTCTCTTTTGGGAAGGAGTTTTGAGTTTAGAGAGATTCATGGCTTTATAATTTACTAAAGAATGTAACTGGTAATGGTTTGTAAGTCAAGTTTATCAACTTTGTACAGTTTGCTTACTTGCCCTGGCTATAAACCCAAAACCAAACCCAGTGCCATCAAGTGGATTCCGACTCATAGCGACCCTAGAGAACAGAGTAGAACTGCCCCATAGAGTTTCCAACGAGCACCTGGCAGATTCGAACTGCCAACCCTTTGGTTAGCAGCCATAGCACTTAACCACTACGCCACCAGGGTTTCCACCCTGGCTATAGAAGGAGTTTATTTTAGAAGGAATACTGTGGAATGATAGGGATTGCAATTCTGTATCTCATTGCAATTGAAATTATTATTGTTTTTTTTTTTGCTCTGTGTTAGCCCTTGTGGGGCCCTGGTGGCGCCGTGATTAAGAGCTCGACTACTAATCAAAAAGTCGGCAGTTCGAATCCACCAGCTACTCCATGGAAACCTTGTGGAGAAGTTCTACTCTGTCCTACAGGGTCACTATGAGTCGGAATTGACTTGATGGTAATAGTTTGGTTTTTTTTAATTAGCCCTTGTAATGACTGTGAAACAATGGAATGATTGACATATTAACCATTTTTCTTTGCCTCTTGATGAAAACACTGAGTAACTACACTTACCTTTGCCATACTTTACTTCTGCTTGCAGCCTCCTCTCTCTTTCCTTCCTCCTTAGTTCATTATCTCCAGTTACATTTACTTATTTGCAGCTGAATGCGTTTGTCAAGGTAATCTTGTTGGTTTGGATGCCATATTAAGTCATTCATCTAAGATATGACTTATTAGTATATTATTTAAAGAACAACACAATTAGATTCAAATGTATTTTTTGAAATTGCTGGGGTTGTTTTCAGTTGTAAGGCATCACTGGAAAAGTTTGATTTCTAGGGAATTTTTCTTTAGCTGGTAGGACTTGACCTTTTATAAAGAATGCATTTAAATATACAGGTTACTTCCAGAAGAAATGATGGTAAGAAATTTTTCACTGGTGACATATATAATCAATATTAAGCCTGACATTTTGGAAATATTTTCTCCTAGAGTTTATTATTACTGCAGGCTTGTTTCATCTCTTTATTTAAGAATGTTTAAAGCTTCTTGTTTGGTTAAAAATGTAGAACCTGAGGTTCAGAAAGAAAGCATATTGACACGTCGCGGGGTTGGCAACCATTGTCACAAAACAATATGTGTATTAGTTGTTGAAGGAGAAACTAATTTGCTCTAAAGGGCAATTAAAAAAATACATTTCCAATTTTTTAAACAATGTAGGGGTGAAAAAAGGAAAGGGAAAACTGAAAAAACTTGTTAAGAGTTGATTTGTTTTAAAAACAGTTTCACTAACCCTACACGCTGTTCGTTATGCTGTTGGTGAAGTTCTACGTGCCGTAGTGTAGAAGGGTAGCATAATCAGATGGAAAGAGCATGGGTTTAGAACCCAACAAAACCGAGATGAATTCTGGCTTTGCCTTTTCTGTACAGCATCGTCAGTTATATGAAATAATTATAAGAACTTCCACTGACTAAACACATAATAAGGACTGAATTTGGTTTTCTCATTTTGTGAGAAATTTTAATAGTAATAATTTCCTTAAAGAGTTATTCTACAAACAAGACGTCATACATAAATTTGAAAGATCTGGTAGAGTACATGGTATTCAATTAATGGCTTTTGTTATATTAGGTCATTGTTATCAAATACCAATGAACAGGCATGTTTCTCAACATTTATTTACCTGTTAACTTTTCCAGTCTTCCTTTTTTTAATAAGCAAAAGCTTTATAAATACCTTACCATGCCAGCTGCCATTCAGTTCATCGTGACTCATGGCACCGCCATGTATGTCAGAGTAGGACCGTGCTCTGCAGGGTTTTCAGTGGCTGACTTTTCAGAAGTAGATCACCAGGCCTTTCTTCCAAGGTACTTCTCTTTGGACTTGAACCACCAACCTTTTGGTTAGCAGCTGAGTGTGATAACCATTTGTAGCACTCACGGACCAGTATAGTTATTTTGACATTAGGAAGGACTTTTTATGCTTTAACTTCAGCACTATCTGATGATTAGAATAGTGCCAGTCACTTTTTAGGATCTGAAAATATTGGTTAATGATGATAATGTAACATTAAAACTGTCACCATTGAGTCGATTCTGACTCATAATGACCCTATAGGACAGAATAGAACTGCCCTACAGGGTTTCTGAGGAGCGGCTGGTGGATTCGACCTGCTGACCTTTTGGTTAGCAGCCGAGCTGTTAACCACTGTGCCACCAGGGCTCTGAATGTAACATTAGAAAGTCATATAAAATAGTAAAAAGGCCATTGACTTTTTCTTATTATGTAATTTTGGACAACTCATTTTTCCCAGAACACACAGATGTATTTATGTTCCATACTTGCATTGGAGGACTCACGTGTCTACTTTTACCTGCTTGTTTCATTTTTCAACAGACCACTTTTGAGCAATTGATCTGTTTATTGTGAATTTTGAAATAATGAAACAGAACAGTAGTAATAAAATGTATATTCAAAAAATATAAATATATAAAACGTTTTAAAAATATACAAACACTAATAGGCAAGAGACATGAAAATAGTTTAGCTCCTGCATCCCTTGCCCAGCCAGGTATTAAAAGAGAGAAATGAATGAATATATTCCATGTCGTGTGGAGATGGGGTCAAACCTGGCTCACAGATGTGTGATCTTTGGTGTGCATAGTTTTGGCTCACATAGAATTTTGTTGTTATCGTTGTTAGGTGCCGTTGAGTCAGTTTCAACCCATAATGATCCTGTGTAGAACAGAACGAAACACTGTCCGCTCCAGCACCATCCTCACAATCGTTGTTATGCTGGAGCCCATTGTTGTAGCCACTGTGTCAATCCATCTAGTTGAGGGTCTTCCTCTTTTTCGCTGACCCTCTACTTTACCAAGCAAGATGTCCTTCTCCAGGGACTGATCCCTCCTGATGTCATGTCCAAAGTGTGTGAGATGTAGTCTCACCATCCTTGCTTCTAAGGAGCATTCTGGTTGTACTTCTTCCAAGACACAATTGTTCGTTCTTTTGGCAGCCTATGGTATAGTCAATATTCTTCACCAGTACCACACAGCATTTTAAATTGGAATTATTAGCCAACATGTACATGAAAAGAACTTGCCTAGAAATCCAGATTTATGAGTTTTCTTTAAAAAAAAAAAAGTATATATAGTAAAATGTAATCAAATGTGTGCACAGTATAATATATATAACAAATATATATTTCTGTATTAAAATGTACAGGATTATGACGTGAGACTATATATTATAATCTTGAATTCCCACGTTGCAACAATTAGCTGACCTGCTTAGCATCATCCCTTTTGAGGAAGGGTATGCCCTCCAGGTCTTCAGAGTTTGCTGCCATCCCTATTTCCCCCTGCCACGGAAAAATAGATTACAGGCAACTTGCTTCACTGATACACATAACTTGCCTGGATGTTTTAGGAGATTTTATTTTAATTCACTGTAACACATACACACTTGTTTAAGAATGTAATTATTATAATAAACATATGTTTTCTTTAAAAGATCACAATTACTTTTATATTCCAAATTCGTGAAAGGTATATGAATAAAATTGTGTATCAGTTCACCTTCTGTAATAACCCCACCATCTGCAGACACCTTGATCACTCAGTAGGGACCACTGATGGTTTGTGGAGCCCTCTTTGAGACACACTGATTTGTAGGATCCAGTGCCAACTCCTTCTCTTGTATTCAAGGCCAAATAGCATCTGGTCCCTGCTTCCCTTTCCAACTTTAACTCATACAAAATCTATCTCTCCTCAAAACCTTTTTCCAAACCAAAATGTAAGACTTGTAATTGTCAGAATTTGCATGTTCGTTATAAATCCACTTGCTTATGCAATCCTTTGTCCAGTTTAATTTGCTCACCCCCTCCCCTTGTCTATCTGGCAATATAATTACGGCTTATACATCAGCCTTCCTGACTTATCTATCGGCTTAAAGGACAGGACTGTTCTCTTTGTCTGTCGTCATAGTTCCTGGAACAAATTAGACAGCAGGTAATTCAGAGTGTGCTTAGTGAATAAATCAATGACTTTGCAGTGACCAGCTGGAATCAAAACCTAATCAACAGTTACAGTGATTTGTAGAAAAGACCATCCAGATTCTGAATGCTTATTCTCTGAAGATAACGTAAGAGGGAACGAGATTTTTTAGGGATAGGTACAGGATGGATGGAGTTCCTGTGTGGTACAAACGGTTAGTGCACTCAGCTGCTAACTAAAACGTTAGAGGTTTGAGTCCCCCCACCCCAGAGGTGCCTCAGAAGAAAGACCTGTCAATCTACTTCCAAAAAACCAGTCGTTGAAAACTCTACTCTGACAGACATGGGGTTGCCATGAGTTGGAATCAACTCAAGGGCAACTGGTGAGTTACATGTCGAGAATCAGTCATCTGGAGATAACTAACATTGGAGGATTTTCTTTTCACGTCTCTTCTTCATGGGAAGAAGGATACAAGGCAAAAGATTCTGCAGGAAATTATTCTAATATTTTCTCTTATTTGTTGGAGCTTTTGGAATTACTGGAGTAATCATATCTGCAGATGTCTAAGCAGTTAGGAACTTTTTAACACATTAATTTTCAGCCATTCAATCGTGTATTTGATTTTACTACAATTTAACTTACAAAACCAAAACCGAAATGTTTTGCTTTGGAGTTTAATCCATGAAAAATATTTCAGGAAAATTCATGGCGCTTTTAAAAGAGCATACAAAACCAAAAAACCCACTGCTGTCGAGTCAATTCCGACTTATCAAAGAGCATACGTCAGAGTACAAATTATCTATACAAAAAAAATCCTTCGTGAATGTGTGTCTTTAAGCAGAGGCTTCACAATGAGATTCTGGTTTTATTTTATTTTTTTAAGTTTGACCTTTTCCACATTAGATACCAACTCATTAACAACCAAGACACTTGTGCTGTGGGATGGACGGTTTCCAGTCAACAGTGAGTGACTGGAGGAAGTTACTCACCCGCACACATTTGACGCTTTGCACCATGAAATTAGTTGGATAAATATTGCCTTTCATTTTGTTTTATTTTTAATGTAGTAAACGTATTTGTAGCAAAACGTGTGCCATTCCAACAATCCTCATACGTACAGTTCAGCGACGTTAATTATACTCATCATGTTGTTCACCTATCACGCTTGTCCATTGCCCAAGTTTTCCATCACCCTTAAGAGAAGCTAAGCGTTGAATATACCATGGGCTGCCAAAAGAATGAAGAAATGTCTTGGAAGAAGTGCAACCAGAATAAAAGCAACGATGGCGAGGCTGCATCTTACATACTGTGGACATGTTGTCAGGAGGGATCAGTCCCTGGAGAAGGACATCATGCTTGGCAGAGTACTGGGTCAGTGGAAAAGAGGAAGCCCCTCAACGAGGTGGATTGACACAGTGGCTTCAACAATGGGCTCAAGCATAACAACAATTGTAAGGAAGGTGCAGGAGCGGGCGGTGTTTCACTCTGTTGTGCACGGGGTTGCTATGAGTTGCAGCTGACTCGACGGCACCTGACAACAACAACAACAACAACAAGCATTGAGCCCCTTCCTCCTCCCTGCCGCTTACCTTCAGTAATTAGTAAGGAACTTTGATCTCTATACACTTGCCTATTCTAGCTACTTCATACAAGTGGGATCAAACAATTTGTCCTTTTGTAACTCATTATTTCACTCAGCACAATTTTGCCTTTTAATGCAGCTGATTTAGGAATGGAAAGCAAGCAAAGAATCCAGTTCCTTTATTGTTTATCTCTGAAGCTCTCTAGCTGTCCTTTCTTCCCCAACAAAGTGTCGGAGCTAGCAGGAAAACAGACAGTGATCAATAACAACAGATGCACTCCTTCCATGTGTGTGGTATTTGGGGGGAATAGGGAGCAGCTGATGGCAACGAGTCCTAAGACATTCTCTTCTGTCTTTCCCTTCACTTTTCCCAGTCTGCTCACCAGAGCTGGAGGCATGAGGAATCTCCATGGGCCCTGCAGCTTCTCATCCTCCACACCAGGGGCTGGACCTTGGGATCATCTCCTTCTCTGTAGGTGTTTACACTAGAGGAGGAAAACCGGGAGGAGGGATGGGAGAAGAGCCAGACTAAAGGCAAGTTCTGAGTTGGAGGAGGGTTAGTCACTCCTTCAACTGCCATCAGGGATACCTGTTATGTGATGTCAACTTACCATCAATAATTGTATTCTACTTCCAATAACTGTTACGACATTGAGCTGGGATAATTAATTTGAGCTTAACTATGTTGATGACAAAATTCACCTTTCAGGGAGGTGTACTGTATAGAAATTTAAGATCAGATACTGGATTTGGCATAAAAATCTCTGTCAGTGAAAACATGTGGGGTTTTAGCCACGTGAAAGCATTAGAAATAACTCATTCAGATGTATCATAGAAGTAGACGGATTAAAGAGACAAAGGTCAACTGAAACAACATTATGCAATTTTTGAATGAAGGCTAGGAAAAATAAACATTTTCATTTATCTCAGTGACAGGCCATAGTGAAGAATGCATCTATCTACTTGCATCAGTCAGTAAATGGCTGCATTGCCCAGTCTCATTAAGAATGGATGGGCTACCGCTTGTGCTTTGAGAAAGGACTCCAGACGTAAGGCACCAGTGGGTCTGGCGTAGCACAATTGAAAAGCCAATAAAAACTAGACCGACACTGTGACATTCTGTCATCTAGCCACAGGAAACATTTCACCAGAGGGAGCAGATAGATATCAATAGAATTGTTTAAGCTGGCATGGCAACATGTATTTACCTCATTTTTCTCCACAAACAGTGCCAAGATCAAACAAACCAAATAGAATACTATTGAATATGAACTGAATTATGGTATAACAAGTATGATCCTATTTCCTTACACACGTAACCTACATCACTGAACTGTTACGTGCTGGGCACTCCACTTAAAAGAAATTCATTCTTCAGTTCTGAACATTACAAAAAACCTAGTTAGAGGTAAGTGACACTATTATGAAAGTTAGCAAAGGAAGAACTAGCCCAGGTGTTTTCCAATGTCTGAAGGGACATAATTTAAAAATGCTTAAGAACAGCTCTTCTGCTATCTTTTTGGTGTGGGTTCAGTTGTACTTGCCAACAAATGCATCAATATAGGGTAAATTTAAATATGTAGTCTGGAGCTGGAAAAGGGGTAAAAACTAAATTCGGCGATATTTTCTTTGCTTTTGGATGAGAATAGAAAATATGAAATCTAACATAACTGTCAGTAAAATGCTTCAAGGTAACCATTCTTGGCTACTAGATCCATGAACCACAGCACATTTTTGTGGAATCCTGGAGTTATGTGGAAAAGAATTTAAGAAACCTCCAACTTAGCCACCCAGTTCCATAAAAGTTCTTTTTTCTTTTTTTTCTGTACACACGGAAAACTTCCTTGAAAATAAAACGCAATTGAGAGATAACAAAAAACCTATGATGGGTAACTTAATTTATGACCTTTCTGTTGTAAAAGAAACTTTCAAAAGGAACTCTATTTAGGGTAAAGCTATTCTCTTATCTTGACGGGAAGGAAATGGCTGCTCAGTCTCCAACTTGCTTGGTGAGTAGCCAAGGAGATAAGGTATGTGGAAGTTCTGTGGGTCTGTAAAAGGCTGTAGAGATGTTACTTGTTAAAGAGCCAGGCAATCCATAGAGGTTTTTTGTTTTCGTTTTTGTGATCGTAGACCCCATGAATTTCTTTTCTTCTTTCCCCTGCCTTATCCCCGAATAGATTAAAGAAACTTACAAGGCTTGCTGACACTAAAGAGTTGCAACTTCATAGTATTAATGCAATAATGCACGTGGAGAAGACACTAACAGAATGAAAACAACAACATGCACGCATGTCTAGCTCCATTCTAGTCTTCCTGTGGCCCTCAATCCAGTTTAAGTATAACTCTCTACGGTAATCCTAAGACAACTTTGCTCACTCACGCATTCAACAAAATCTTTCTTTGGGAACTACTATATGTGAGATGTTCTCCTAGGTGCAGAGGAATCAGCAAGGAACCAAAAAGGAAATGCCTACCATGTTGCTCATATTTCATTGGTCAGATGCTTACTTTTATACGTTTAAGGAATTATCAATTCTCTCTTGAATAAAAATATTCAGTTTCTCAGATAATCTTCCCCTTCTCTGCTTCTTTCCATAAGATAATACCCTGGTGTATAAAACAGAATGGATGGGGTATGCTCGTCTGGCCTCATGACGGAGGTGAAGATTCTGTATGAGTGTCTGTGTTGGCTTCTGATCTTCGAAGGGATGTCCATTGTCTACTTAGTCAAAACGGGAGTGAGACAGAGAGGTAAGCAGGCAACTGCATTACAGTGTCGTCTGGTTAGTGCTGGGGTAGACATGCTACAGCTCCAGAGACACCATTTACGTAGACCATGGAGTGAACAGGGATCCCTGGGGTTGTGCATGCAGCACACAACAAGGCTTTGGATTTGGCAGCCCTGAGAACGGTACAAAGGAGAGGCATGTGATTCAGTCTCGGGAATTAGAGGAAGAACATACATGATGAGCTCTAAGGCATAAGCAGAAATTATTTAGACAAAGGTGGAAGAGAGTCAGTTATTGGTAAATAAAGATACAATGAATAAAGGCCCAGAGATCAGAGAAACATGATTTATGAAGGAATTAAAGGAGTTCACTTCAGCTGGAGTGCTGAGTGAGAGAGGAAAAAATAATGAGAAGTGGGAGGGGAGGAGGAGACAAACCATATCACAAAGAACTCTGTCAGCAGAAAAGACAATGAAGACAACTTGAAGCACTTATTAATGGAAGTCAAACACGCAGCTTTCAGTATGGATTACACCTGAACGTGAAGAAATGAAAATCTTCACACTGGACTGATAAACAACATCTTGATAAGTGGACAAGACATTGAAGTTGTCAGTGATTCTACTTGGATCAACAATCAACATCCATGGAAGCAGCAGTGAAGAAATCAAACAATAGATTTCATTGGGAAAACCTGTTGCAAAAGACCTCTTTACAGTTTTAAAAAGCAAAAACGTCACTTTGATGACTAAGGTGTGCCTGACCCAAGCCATGATCTTTGTAATTGCCTCATAAGCTTACGAAAGCTGGATGGTAAACAAGGAAGACCAAAAAAAAAAAAAATTTGATGTGTTTTATCTGTGGTGTTGGTGAAGGATATTGGATATACCATGGACTGCCAGAAGAATGAACAAATCAGTCTCAGAAGAAATACAACCAGAATATTCCCTACAAACAAGAATGATGAGACTTCGATGTGTTTACTTTGGACACATCATTAAAAAAAAAAAAAATTAGGAAAGATCAATTGCTGGGAAAGGACCCCATGTTTGGTAAAGCAGAGGGTCAACGAAAACAAGGGAAATCTTCGATGAGATGGATTGACACGATAGCCACAAGAATGGACTCAAACGTATCAAGTATCATGAAGATGGCACAGGTAACATTTTGTTCTGTTATCCATAAGGTTGCCAGCAAGTGAAGAAAATTTGGTGACAACCAACAACATCACCATATTTTACAGTCTGACCTTTATCCTAGAGACAATTGGCAACCATTGTCAGAGTTTAATCCAGGGACATATAAGGGGCATATTTGCATATTAGAGGCATTACATTTTGCAATTTTCATGTTAGATTTGCTTTTTAGCTGCCTGGAGGTGAATAGATGAGATTAGACAGAGTAGTTAGGAGGCTCTGGCAATAATCCGGCCTAAAGATGAAGGGACCTGGGCACGATTTCACGTTTGGAATGGAGAAAAAAGGAAGGCTGCAATGGACATTCGAGGAGTGGGACTGAGAGTCCTTTGTTGATTGGGTGTGGGGACTGAGGAAGAGCAAGGTGTTATTCTCTGAGAGAGGAACCAGGAACGAGGAGCAAGGATGGAGAAGGAAGATGAGTCTAGTCAGTAACATGTTAAGTTTTTGGTTCTTGGTAGGGACCCAAGTGAAAATGTCTAGGAAACTATTATAATGCACTGGCCACTCTGATACCCAAAGGAGCAATCTGGCATGGGGAGATGGATGTGGGGGAAGGGGATTAGTCTATGGATGTTAATTAAATTCATGACACAGTGGGGATTTTCCAGGGAGAAGATAGCTGTTTCTGTCTTTTGGATCAAATTATTATAATTTGGTAAAAACTACCCAGAAAATGCAAATGCAAGAACTGGTTTTTTTTTTTTTTTTTGGTACATGGGGTATTATGGGCTTCTAGAAACAGGAGAAATTGGCGAGTAGTTCTCAGCCATATTTAATACCTTTATTACATACATATGTAACTGTGAGCAACATACACATTGAATAGTGTTTTAGACTTTTTAAAAATGGTACGATGCTGTCCTTACTATGCTGAGTCTCGTGTTTTTCTCGCTGATTTAACCACTTTGCCATATATGGATCTAATTCATTTATTTAACTACTTTATAGTATCCCGGGTGAAAATATAGCACCATTCATCCAGTCTCTTGTTGGTGGACATTTAGGTTGTTGCACTATGTTACTTGTATTAAGCAGCTGTAATGAGCATGCCTGGTCATGGCTTCTTGTGTTCCTGTGCAAGAGTTATTCAAGATATAGTCTCAGAAGTTGCTACATCAAATCATTTGAATGTCTTTAACTTATTATATAATTCCAAGTTTCCCTAAATTGACCGAATTATCCTTCTGCCAACATAATGTGTTGTTCTGCCAACATAATGGTGTTGTCAGACTTGTAAATTTTTGCCAGTCTAATGAATTTGAATGAAGCACTGCTTCATCTGTTTATTGGTCACTTAGATACCTTAGTCTTTGAATTTTATACACGTCTTCCATTGATTTATTTGTGAGTTTGTATTTTAGTGATTGACAAACTCTTGATATATTATAAATAATAATTTTGGGTTTTTTATATATCAAACAAGTATAACTTTCCATTCTGTGCTTATCTTTTATTTATGGTACCTTTGACAAATTAATAATCAATATTTCCTTCTCTATTACTGCTTTTTTGAGTCCTTTTTAAATCTCTTCTGTACCACAAGGTCATAAATATTTTTAATTTTTTCTAAATATTCTATGTTGCTTTTATACTTGGGTCTTTAGACCCTGTAAAATTTCCTTGAGTGTGGGTAGAATTTTTTTTTCAAAGTATGAATACGTTTTGAATAATATTTGAAAAACACAGCCATGTATTGAATAATCCATCATCTCTCCACTAACCTGTGATGTTGCTTCTGTCCTATTACAAACTTTCTTATATTCCAGGCTCTCCTTGTTATATTTGTCTATCACACCACCATACCACACTGTTTTAATTACTATACATTTCCTTGTTATATTTGTCTATCACACCACCATACCACACTGTTTTAATTACTATAGCTTTGTAATAACCCTTGATATTTGATATAGGGTTTATTGACATAGATTCATCTTTCTCTTCCAAAAGATATTACTATTCTTGGGCTTTTATTCTTTTATGTCATTCCATAAGTAGATTATCAAATTGAATAAAATTGTGATTACATTGATTTTTTAGATGAATGGGGGTACCCACTGAACCCATTACCGTTGAGTCAATTTCGACCCTATAGGACAGAGTAGTACTGCCCCATAGGATTTCCAAGGCTGTAAATCTTTACAGAATGAGACTGCCATATCATTCCCCTGCAGAGAAGCTAGTGAGTTCAAACCGCCCACGCTTTAACCACTGTGGAACCAGGTCTCCTAAAAATAGATAAATAAAACCAAACCAATTGCCCAGAAGTCCAGTCCGACTCTATAGGACAGAGTAGAATTGCCCCATAGGGTTTCCAAGGAGCAGCTGGTGGATTTGAACTGCCAACCTTTTGGTTAGCAGCCAAGCTCTTAACCACTGTGCCACCAGGGCTGCCCAGGTTTCCTAGATACCCATTGTCCCCATTGGATAGTCCATTATTCCTGTAGACAGTGACTAGAGGATACTTTAAAAAAATAATAAATTTACCAGAGGTTTTGTCATTTCCTCTTAGAGAAGCATTTGGCGTACTGGGCATGGATCTTAGAAACATGTTGTATATTCATCCATTCAACACACTTTGTTGACTACCTACTAAATTGTAGGCAACTTTACAGGCACTGGAGATGTAGCAGTGAACAAAAGGAACAAAAATCTCTGCTTTCATGAGGTTTGCATTCTAGAATAGGTAGAGACTAAGAATATAATAACTAAACGCATCATGTGTTGGGAGTACCGTATTCCATAGGAAAAAAATTGAGAAAGGAGGAGAGTTGGTGGTGGGAGGTTGGTGGTGGGAGGTTTGCCATTTTATGTAAGAAAAAATTTTTTTTCTTTTAAGGATAGACCTCAATAGCAGGTGACAATGACTCAAAGGAGGTGACAGCAAAACACAGAGACATCTGAGGGAAGACTGCTTCAGGGAGAGGGAGCAAGCAATCCAAAGATTGAAGGCAGGACCTTCTCAACTGTGTCTGAAGAATAACAAGGAGCCCAGGATAAATGAGGTGGAGTGATTCAGGGAGGAAAAGCAGGGAGGGGAGCATGCGGGGCAGGCATGGGGCTTCCTAGGCCATTGTGAGGGCTTTGGCTTTCGCTTCCAGGTCTGCAGAAACATGTCTTCCAGTGAAAATTGTTTCTACAAGAACACTGTTTTTCTAAAGGAGGTTTCATAGTCTTTGTTCAATAGATCACTGTTTTTTCAAAAACGTTTGCTAACATAATCTCTAAGAGAAATAAGAAAAATTGTGTTTTAAGTTGACTTCCAAAATGATCTACGATTATTTTAAGTATTTGCAAAGGACATGACTCATAGTATGTTGTAAATATTTAAAATCAACTGTTACATTACTATTTCAAATGTAGCGAAGTCCTGAATTCCCTAGCAATTTGCGACTATCATCATACCTTTAAATGATGCCTGAACAAGTTCATATTTAACAATTGAAAACTTTATAATTTCTTTATCTCTTTGAATTTCTGTTTCATTCCATATCCCCTGCAGAGTTTTACTTTTATATAATATATACTTATGCTTCAAATCTCTTATTGATCACCTTAGCATATTTTTCTACATCAAAAAGATATATGTAAACTGAAATTTAGAGTTTTTATAACTGTTTCTTGTGACCACAGTCTTAAAATATTTTTAAGATTGAGTTACATTTGTTGTTGTTGTTAGGTGCCGTCAAGTCAGTTCCAACTCATAGCGACCCTATGCACAACAGAACGAAACACTGCCTGGTCCTGCGCCATCCTTACAATCGTTGTTATGCCTGAGCTCATTGTTGCAGCCACTGTGTCAATACACCTTGTTGAGGGTCTTCCTCTTTTCCACTGACCCTGTACTCTGCCAAGCATGATGTCCTTCTCCAGGGACTGATCCCTCCTGACAACATGTCCAAAGTATGTAAGACGCGGTCTCGCCATCCTTGCCTCTAAGGAGCATTCTGGCCGCACTGCTTCCAAGACAGATTTGTTCATTCTTTCGGCAGTCCACGGCATATTCAATATTCTTCGCCAACACCACAATTCAAAGGCATCAACTTTTCTTCAGTCTTCCTTATTCATTGTCCAGCTTTCACATGCATATGATGCGACTGAAAATACCATGGGTTGGGTCAGGCGCACCTTAGTCTTCAAGGTGACATCTTTGCTCTTCAACACTTTGAAGAGGTCCTTTGCAGCAGGTTTGCCCAAAGCAATGCATCTTTTGATTTCTTGACTGCTGGTTCCATGGCTGTTGATTGTGGATCCCAGTAAAATGAAATCCTTGACAACTTCAATCTTTTCTCCATTTATCATGATGTTGCTCATTGGTCCAGTTGTGAGGATTTTTGTTTTCTTTATGTTGAGCTGTATCCACACTGAAGGCTGTGGTCTTTGATCTTCATTAGTAAGTGCTTCAAGTCCTCTTCACGTTCAGCAAGGAAGGTTGTGTCATCTGCATAATGCAGGTTGTTAATGAGTCTTCTTCTAATTCTGATGCCCCATTCTTCTTCATATAGTCCAGCTTCTCGTATTATTTGTTCAGCATAGAGATTAAATAGGTATGGTGAAAGAATACAACCCTGATGCACACCTTTCCTGACTTTAAACCAATCAGTATCCCCTTGTTCTGTCCGAACAACTGCCTCTTGATCTATGTAAAGGTTCCTCATGAGCACAATTAAGTGTTCTGGAATTCTCATTCTTCACAATGTTTTCCATAGTCTGTTATGAGCCACACAGTTGAAAATGCCTTTGTATAGTCAATAAAACACAGGTAAACATCCTTCTGGTATTCTCTGCTTTCAGCGAGGATCCATCTGCCATTAGCAATGATATCCCTGGTTCCACATCCTCTTCTGAAACGGGCCTGAATTTACATTTACAACAGTAAAATTTATATAACTGATCATCCAACATAGAGTAATATTTAATGTATAATTTTACTAAAAATGATTCTAATAAGATAGGTGAGTTGCTTACTGCTAAAATGAGACAGATTCAGCTTCAACTTCATTCCTATTGTTCCTTTTCAATTTTTTTTTGGAGGGGGAAGCAAGGACTGAGAAATTTATTTATATAAATTAAGTACATGTAATCATGAGTTTTTTAGAGAGGTGCTCCTCAGTTTTGGAAACTCCTTCAGAATTATATGCCAAAATCGCCTAAGTGTCGTATCATAAACGTGCCTAATGATCTATTAACTGGCATTTTATTTGGATCCTTCTTCAAATTTGTTGAAAACAGATGATTAGTAACAACTCCCATTGCAAAATGATTTTTTTAAATAACATTTTATTGAATTTCTGTTGAAAGTTTACACAACAAGCTAGATTCCCATTTGGCGATTTCCACACAGATTGTTCAGTGACATTAGTTACGTTTATCACAATGCGTCAACATTCTCTTTAATTGTGTTCTGTTTGTTCCATTCCCAGTACTCTAGGTTTCCCTGGCCGTTATCTTCTCATCTTTGCTTTTAAGTAAGTGTTGACCTTTTGGTCTCATACAGATAGTTTTTAAGTAAAGCACAGATCTTACCAGTAATATCCTTTATTTTGTGCGCCACTCTGCTACTTCACTGAAAGGTGATCTCAGATAAGCTCAGTTCTATGTTTAAAGAGTGTCTCAGGGCGATAGTCTCAGGGCATTCTCTGTTCTCTACTGTTGCAGTTTGTCTAGCCTTTTCTTCTTTTTTTTTTTTTTAATAAGAATTTGAGTTCTCTACTTTTTTTTTTCTCCCATTCTATCCAGGACCATTTGTTGTGGGCTTGGTCAGAAGAGTCAGTGGTGGTAGCTGGGTACCATCTAGTTCTTCTGGCCTCACGGTAGTTGAGGTCATGGCTTATGTAAACTTATTTCTTCTCTGACCTTTTGGTTACCTTCTTACTCTTTTGCTCCTGGCAAGTAGATGGCTGCTTGCAAGCTTTTAAAACCCCAGACACTATTTACTTCACTAGAATGCAGAACATGATTTTTGTGAACTATGTTATACCTATTGACTGTGTTGTCCCATGAGACTATGGCCCTAAGCTTTCAAATCCAGATAACCAGTCTCGGAAGGTGTTTGGTTATGTCTGAGGAGTATCTGTATTTGTATCTTCAAAGAATATATGTTCCTACATCCACGTATTTGTATTTATACATACCTATAGATATTTTGGAAACCCTGGGGGTGTAGTGGTTAAGTGCTACAGCTGCTAACCAAAGGGTCAGCAGTTTAAATCCAGCAGATGCTCCTTGGAAACTCTATGGGGAAGTTCTACTCTATCCTATAGGGTCCCTATGAGTCAAAATTGAATCAATAGCAATGGGTTTTTTTTTTCTTTTTTTAATAGATATTTTGGAAACCCTGGTGGTGTAGTGGTGAAGAGTTCAGCTGCTAACCAAAAGGCTGGCAGTTCAAATCCACCAGGCGCTCCTTGGAAATGCTATGGGACAGTTCTACTCTGTCCTATGGGGTCACTATGAGTCAGAAGCAACAGCAACGGGCATTTTTCTTTGTTGTCGTTTTTTGTTTTGGTATAGGTACTTTTATCCATTCTTTTACCTGCCCATATACCTGTATGACTATACCCATCCACGTGTGCTCAAGCACTTGTTTTTTTGGTCTTTATTGGAGTTGTTGCCATCTTATATATGTCCAGTTCTTTAGTACAGACACTTCTCAGCACTTGTCAGCAACATCATTTACTTTGGTTGTGCTGTGTTCACTGCATCCACATACAGTGCCACTTTTCCCATCACCAAAAATAACAAGTCTACAATCTAAAGTGTACTTTCCCCTGCCCGTCCTCTCCCTGGTAATCACCAATGAACACTTGTCTGTCTATATTTATCTACTCTTGTCTTCTTATAAAGGAGGGGTCATACAATATTTGTCCTTATATGCTTGACTCATTGCACTTAGCATTATGCCCTCCAGTTCTATCCATGTTATGTTTCATGAACTCATCATTGTTCTATAGGGTTGCATGGAATTCCGTTGTATGTATGTACCACATTTTGCTTATTGCCTTAGGTATCTAGTGCTTCTATAACAGAAACACCGTAAGTGCATGGCTTTAGGAAAGAGAAATTTATTACCTCACAGTCTAGGAAGCTAGAAGTCCAAATTGAGGGTGCCAGCTCCAGGGGAAGTCTTTCTCACTCTGTCCACTCTGGGAGAAAGTCCTTGTATCAGTCATTCCCAGTTAAGGAGCTTCTCAGTGCAGGGACCCCGGGTCCAGAGGATGCGCTATTCTCCTGGTTCTTGTTTCTTGGTGGCGTGAGATCCCCATGTCTCTCGGCTCACTTTCCTCTTTTATATCTCAGAAGAGATTGATTTAAGACACAATCTAATCTTGTAGATTGAGTCCTGCCTCATTAACATACCTGCCACTAATCCCACCTCATTAACATCATAGAGGTAGGATTTACAACACTTAGGAAAATCACATCAGATGACAAAATGGTGGAGAATCACACAATACTGGGAATCATGGACTAGCCAAGCTGACACACATTTTTGGGGGGGGACACAATTCAATCCATAACACTTATACATTCATCCATTGATGAGCACTTCAATTGTTTCCAATTACTTGCTATTGTGAATAAAACAGCAATGAACACAGGAGTTCATATATCTGTTCATGTCATTATTTTTAGGTAGTGGTTAAGTGCTACGGCTGCTAACCAAAGGTTCGGCAGTTTGAATCTGCCAGGTGCTCCTTGGAAACTCTACGGGGCAGTTCTACTCTGTCCTATAGGGTCGCTATGAGTCGGAATCGACTCAATGGCACTAGGTTTGTTTTTTTTTTGTTGTTTGTTTGTTTAGGGTATATACCTGGAAACCCTGGTGATGTAGTGGTTAAGAGCTACAGCTGCTAACCAGAAGGTTGGTAGTTCAAATCCACCAGGCACTCCTTTGGAAACTGTATGGGGTAGTTCTACTCTGTCCTATAGGGTTGATATGAGTCAGAATCAACTTGACAGCAACGGGTTTTTTTTTTTTTTTTTTTGGTTTTTTAGGGTGTATACCTAGGAGTGGGATTGCTGGATAGTTCTATTTCTAGTTTTTTGAGAGCAAAAATAATTTTTTTTTTAACCAAGACTTTAGAATAATTCATTTTCTCAACACCAACACCAATATATTAAACTATTCCTTTGTTTGGTGTGTCTGAGATTTTTCTTCCTTGGGAAAATACACTCTAGTAAGATTCATTATGGGTAGGAAAAGCAATTATAAGAAGGTCAGTTCAAATGGGAGAAAGATAATCCTAAAAGGAGAAAAGGGGAAGGAGAACTCTCAGACTTTAGGCATGTTTGTAGACAGATCCAATTTAGGACAAGGGTTTACATAGAAATTGAATATTTGGAGATTAATTTCTCTTAAATTATCCATGTGCTTGCCTAGCCCCTGGCGAAACTTATGTACCTCTACTCCGTTGTTGTCAAGTCAATTCTGACTGTAGCAACCCTATAGGACAGAGTAGAATTACCCCATAGGGTTTCCAAGGAGCAACTGGTGGATTCGAACTGGCGACATTTTGGTTAGCAGCCGAGCTCTTAACTACTGTACCACCAGGGCTCCCCTATGGCTGTACAAGTACCAGGTGAAGACAACTTCATTGGATCACTTGTTTCCTCTATTGGGGTAAGAACACAATGCTAGTCGTTTTTCCCAGAAGTGAAGAAACTTTTTATCACAAGTGATAGATAAACAGTATAGAAAAATAACAAAGGAGTAAAGAAAATTACCGATATCATTTACTTTTAATGTAAATGTTGATAACTCCATCACTTGCTTAACCATTGTGCCACCGGAGTTCCGTGTTTGTTTTAGACACCTGTTAATACAAAAGAATGAGCACTTTTCTTCCAATGTTCAGCTTATTTTCAAATATTACCTTTTAATGCAATTATGAAAGTGGAAAATACTCTCTTAGTCCAAGTATATTCACTACTCTTCAAGAAATTAAACATAGAAGAAAATTAGGTGATTTTCTAAGAAAAACACATCATTGGGATAATTTTCTAACAAGCTGAAACAGAAACTAATTAGTACCTCAAATGTAGACAAGGTTTCGTTCTCTGCTCTTCCTTAGTTTAGATAAAAATGCCCCAACCAACGTGAACACCTATATAAAACCACTTTGATATCTCCAGCTGATAAGGCATTATGATACATTATTACTCTTAAAAAGCATACTAACATTTCAATAAGAAACTGAAACTATATTCTCTCCTCCATAGTTTCCTTAATGCCTGTAGGAAAAAAAAAATATGTATCTCTATCCGCTGACTCTGCATTCCCTGTTCTGAAATTTTTCTGGACCAGTTCCCTCCCTGCCTGCCCTCCACACCTGCATCCTAGTGCTGTCCATGTCTGCCGTCCTGTCCAAAGAGGGAATACTGCCCGCCTGGTGTAGTGATGCGCAACTGACTGGTGTATGCCTGCACGTTACTAAGAGCTTCCTGAAGCCACGTATAGTATGCCATGGTGGAAAAAGTGTGAGAGGGTGTGTTTGGGAGCATGCACTCTGGGGAGCGTTATAGAGCCTATTACTTGAATATCCTGAGTTGTTAACAAGTTCCTATTTATTACTGATAAAATTCACAAGAATCTTTTAAAATATAATGCCCATCGTGTTGCAAACTCTGACTCAAGTTCAGCCAAAGAATCTTAATTGTGAAATGTGCAAAAGGATAGAAAGGAAGTGGAGGACCATGGGAAATACATGCCCTACTGTTTGCATTATCAACTTTCTCCCTTTCACTCCTCCACCAACTACCCTCTTCTTTTGGGAGAAGTACCAGAATGTGTCCCCAGGAATTCCAAAGATCTCCTAAATTGTCCTTACAAATACTATCTCTGAGGCTTATTTCCAAACCTGTTGCCGTCAAGTCAAGTTGCCCCACAGGGTTTCCAAGGAGTGGCTTTGGGATTTGAACTGCTGATTTTTTGGTCAGCAGCCAGCTCTTAAACACTGAGCCACCAGGGCTCTGAGGTTTATTTAGCGATTTAATTTTTAAGGCTCTTAAAAATAAAACAAATTTAGATCAAGCAACTCCATTTTGCAACTACTTCTGGAACGGTAATTTCTGAAGCATTTATTTTATTTTAAATTTGCCATTTGCTACCTCCAAGCAGAATACTGTCCGAAAATATACCACGACAACTCCATCATAAATGCTCTTGTAATAAAATCCAAACCCCTTAACTAGGTCTATAAGACCCTTCAGGTTTTGAATTCTGAATACCCTTCTAGGATTTACTGCGATTTTTGCTCATTCTCAAACTTTCTAGATATACTTGCCTCTTTGCAATTCTTTATCCTTGCCAAGAAGTTTCCTATTTGAGGACATTCTTATTCCCTTAGTTAACTAACAGTTTCCCCAGTTCTTCATTTATGCTCACCCTCAGCAAAGTCCCAGCTCGGATGCTGGCACTACAGCGTTGGAGCTCTTTCCTGACCATCCCTTGTAAAGGAGTCTCCTTCAACCACTCTCCATCCAAGCACTCTAACTCTTATTATTTCCTTTGTAGAGATTATGACAACTTGAATCATTTTATTTATTTGTTTATATATATTTTTTATTTTTCTCTACGGGGACAAGGACCTCATCTGTCTTATTCATCCCTGCATACTCAGCCCAAGGCAAATAGTCAAAAATATTGGAGCATGACCGAATAAAAAATAAAACAATTAGAGCAAAGTTATAGAAGAATTGTTGGTACAAACAATAAAAATGTGTTCAGATTAAATGGTTATCTTCAAAGCACTCTCAGATATGTTTTATTTTATTGTACTTAAATCTGCTCCCTTACATTGGAGTGGTCAGTAACTGGTTGCCATCAAGTCAACTCTAACTCATGGTGACCCTATGAATGTCAGAGTAGAATTGTGCTCCATACAGTTTTCAGTGGGTGAGTTTTTTGGAAGTAGATCACCAGGCCTTTGGGTGGACTTCAACCATCAACCTTTTTTTTTTTTTTTTTAAACTATATAAATGTATTTTATTTTTTATTTCCCTTCATATGGACTTTTTTTTTTTTTTAAATTTTTATTAAGCTTCAAGTGAACATTTACCATTCCAATCAGTCTGTCACATGTAGGTTTACATACATCTTACTCCCTTCTCCCACTTGCTCTCCCCCTATTGAGTCAGCCCTTACAGTCTCTCGTTTCGTGCCAATTTTACCATCTTCCCTCTCTCTCTATCTTCCCATCCCCCCTCCGGTCAAGAGTTGCCAACACACTCTCCCGTGTCCACCTGATTTAATTAGCTCACTCTTCATCAGTATCTCTCTCCCCCCCACTGACCAGTCCTTTTCATGCCTGATGATTTGTCTTCGGGGATGGTTCCTGTCCTGTGCCATCAGAAGTTCTGGGGAGCATTGTCTCTGGGATTCCTCTAGTCACAATCATACCATTAGGTGTGGTCTTTTAATGAGAATTTGGGGTCTGCATCCCATTGGTCTCCTGCTCCCTCAGGAGTTGTCTGTTGTGTTCCCTGACAGGGCAGACATCGATTGTGGCCGGGCACCAACTAGTTCTTCTGGTCTCAGGATATTGTAGGTCTCTGGTTCAAGTGGCCCTTTCTGTCTCTTGGGTTCTTAGTTGTCGTGTGACCTTGGTGTTCTTCCTTTGCCTTTGCTCCCGGTGGGTTGAGACCAATTAATGTATTTTAGATGGCTGCTTGTTGGCATTTAGGACCCCAGGTGCCACAATTCAAAGTGGGATGCAGAGTGTTTTCATAATAGAATTGTTTTGCCCATTGATTTAGAAGTCCTCTCAAACCAAGTTCCCCAGACCCCAGCCCCTGCTTCGCTATCCTTTGAAGCTTTCATTTTATCTCGGAAACCTCTTTACTTTTAATCCTGTCCAATTAGGCTGACCTTGCTTGTTTTGAGTGTTGTCTTTCCCTTCACCTAAAGCAGTTCCCATCTACAGATTGATCAATAAAAAGCCCTCTCCCTCCCTCCCCCCTTTGTAACCACAAAAGTATGTGTTCTTTTCCGTCTTTTCTATTTCTCAAGATCTTATAATAGTGGTCTTATACAATATTTGTCCTTTTGCAACTGACTCATTTCGCTCAGCATAATGCCTTCCAGATTCCTCCATGTTATGAAATGTTTCAGAGATTCGTCACTGTTCTTTATCGATGCGTAGTATTCCATTGTGTGAATATACCACAATTTATTTACCCATTCGTCCGTTGACGGACATCTTGGTTGCTTCCAGCTTTTTGCTATTGTAAACAGAGCTGCAATAAACATGGGTGTGCATATATCTGTTTGTGTGAAGGGTCTTGTATCTTTAGGGTATATTCCGAGGAGTGGGATTTCTGGGTTGTATGGTAGTTCTATTTCTAACTGTTTAAGATAACGCCAGATGGATTTCCAAAGTGGTTGTACCATTTTACAATCCCACCAGCAGTGTATGAGAGTTCCAGTCTCTCCGCAGCCTCTCCAACATTTATTATTTTGTGTTTTTTGGATTAATGCCAGTCTAGTTGGTGTCAGATGGAATCTCATCGTAGTTTTAATTTGCATTTCTCTAATGGCTAATGATCGAGAGCATTTTCTCATGTATCTGTTGGCTGCCTGAATATCTTCCTTAGTGAAATGTGTGTTCATATCCTTTGCCCACTTCTTGATTGGGTTGTTTGTCTTTTTGTGGTTGAGTTTTGACAGAATCATGTAGATTTTAGAGATCAGGCGCTGGTCTGAGATGTCATAGCTGAATATTCTTTCCCAGTCTGTAGGTGGTCTTTTTACTCTTTTGGTGAAGTCTTTAGATGAGCATAGGTGTTTGATTTTTAGGAGCTCCCAGTTATCTGGTTTCTCTTCATCATTTTTGGTAATGTTTTGTATTCTGTTTATGCCCTGTATTAGGGCTCCTAGGGTAGATCCTATTTTTTCTTCCATGATTTTTATTGTTTTAGTCTTTATGTTTAGGTCTTTGATCCACTTGGAGTTAGTTTTTGTGCATGGTGTGAGGTATGGGTCCTGTTTCATTCTTTTGCAAATGGATATCCAGGTATGCCAGCACCATTTGTTAAAAAGACTATTATTTCCCCAATTGACTGACACTGGTCCTTTGTCAAATATCAGCTGCTCATACATGGATGGATTTATATCTGGATTCTCAATTCTGTTCCATTGGTCTATGTGCCTGTTGTTGTACCAGTACCAGGCTGTTTTGACTACTGTAGCTATATAATAGGTTCTGAAATCAGGTAGGGTGAGGCCTCCCACTTTCTTCTTCTTTTTCAGTAATGTTTTGCTTATCCGGGGGTTCTTTCCTTTCCATATGAAATTAGTGATTTGTTTCTCTATTCCCTTAAAGTATGACATTGGTATTTGGATTGGAAGTGCGTTGTATGTATAAATGGCTTTTGGTAGAATAGACATTTTTACTATGTTAAGTCTTCCTATCCATGAGCAGGGTATGTTTTTCCATTTAAGTGTGTCCTTTTGAATTTCTTGTAGCAGAGTTTTATAGTTTTCTTTGTATAGGTCTTTTACATCCTTGGTAAGATTTATTCCTAAGTATTTTATCTTCTTGGGGGCTACTGTGAATGGTATTGATTTGGTTATTTCCTCTTCGGTGTTCTTTTTGTTGATGTAGAGGAATCCAAGTGATTTTTGTATGTTTATTTTATATCCTGAGACTCTTCCAAACTCTTCTATTAGTTTCAGTAGTTTTCTGGAGGATTTCTTAGGGTTTTCCATGTATACGATCATGTCATCTGCAAATAGTGATAGCTTTACTTCCTCCTTACCAATCTGGATACCCTTTATTTCTTTGTCTAGCCTAATTGCCCTGGCTAGGACTTCAAGTACGATGTTGAATAAGAGCAGTGATAAAGGGCATCCTTGTCTGGTTCCCGTTCTCAAGGGAAATGCTTTCAGGTTCTCTCCATTTAGAGTGATATTGGCCGTTGGCTTTGCATATATGCCCTTTATTATGTTGAGGAATTTTCCTTCAATTCCTATTTTGGTAAGAGTTTTTATCATAAATGGGTGTTGGACTTTGTCAAATGCCTTTTCTGCATCAATTGATAAGATCATGTGGTTTTTGTCTTTTGTTTTATTTATGTGATGGATTACATTAATGGTTTTTCTGATATTAAACCAGCCTTGCATACCTGGTATAAATCCCACTTGATCAGGGTGAATTATTTTTTTGATGTGTTGTTGGATTCTATTGGCTAGAATTTTGTTAAGGATTTTTGCATCTATGTTCATGAGGGATATAGGTCTAAAATTTTCTTTTTTTGTAATGTCTTTACCTGGTTTTGGTATCAGGGAGATGGTAGCTTCATAGAATGAGTTGGGTAGTATTCCGTCTTTTTCTATACTTTGAAATACCTTCAATAGTAATGGTGTTAAGTCTTCTCTGAAGGTTTGGTAGAACTCTGCAGTGAAGCCATCTGGGCCAGGACTTTTTTTTCTTGGGAGTTTTTTGATTACCGTTTCAATCTCTTTTTTTGTTATGGGTCTATTTAGTTGTTCTACTTCTGAATGTGTTAGTTTAGGTAAGTGGTATTGTTCCAAGAATTTATCCATTTCTTCTAGGTTTTCAAATTTGTTAGAGTACAATTTTATGTAGTAATCTGATATGATTCTTTTGATTTCATTTGGTTCTGTTGTGATGTGGTCCTTCTCGTTTCTTATTCGGGTTATTTGTTTCCTTTCCTGTTTTTCTTTAGTCAGTCTAGCCAATGGTTTTTCAATTTTGTTAATTTTTTCAAAGAACCAGCTTTTGGCTTTGTTAATTCTTTCAATTGTTTTTCAGTTCTCTAATTCATTTAGTTCAGCTCTAATTTTTATTATTTGTTTTCTTCGGGTGCCTGATGGATTCTTTTGTTGCTCACTTTCTATTTGTTCAAGTTGTCGGGACAGTTCTCTGATTTTGGCTCTTTCTTCTTTTTGTATGTGTGCATTTATCGATATAAATTGGCCTCTGAGCACTGCTTTTGCTGTGTCCCAGAGGTTTTGATAGGAAGTATTTTCATTCTCGTTGCTTTCTAAGAATTTCCTTATTCCCTCCTTGATGTCTTCTATAACCCAGTCTTTTTTCAGGAGGGTATTGTTCATTTTCCAAGTATTTGATTTCTTTTCCCTAGTTTTTCTGTTATTGATTTCTAGCTTCATTGCCTTGTGGTCTGAGAAGATGCTTTGTAATATTTCGATGTTTTGGATTCTGGAAAGATTTGTTTTATGCCCTAATATGTGGTCTATTCTAGAGAATGTTCCATGTGCGCTAGAAAAAAAAGTATATTTTGCAGCAGTTGGGTGGAGAGTTCTGTATAAGTCAATGAGGTCAAGTTGGTTGATTGTTGTAAGTAGGTCTTCCGTGTCTCTATTGAGCTTCTTACTGGATGTCCTGTCCTTCTCTGAAAGTGGTGTGTTGAAGTCTCCTACTATATATGTGGAGGTGTCTATCTCACTTTTCAATTCTGTTAAAATTTGATTTATGTATCTTGCAGCCCTGTCATTAGGTGCGTAAATATTTAATATGGTTATGTCTTCCTGATCAATTGTCCCTTTTATCATTATATAGTGTCCTTCTTTATCCTTTGTGGCGGATTTAAGTCTAAAGTCTGTTTTGTCAGAAGTTAATATTGCTACTCCTCTTCTTTTTTGCTTATTGTTTGCTTGATATATTTTTTTCCATCCTTTGAGTTTTAGTTTGTTTGTGTCTCTAAGTCTAAGGTGTGTCTCTTGTAGGCAGCATATAGATGGATCGTGTTTTTTTATCCAGTCCGTGACTCTCTGTCTCTTTATTGGTGCATTTAGTCCATTTACATTCAGCGTAATTATAGATAAGTAAGTTTTTAGTGCTGTCATTTTGATGCCTTTTCATGTGTGTTGTTGGCCATTTCATTTTTCCACATGCTTTTTTGTGCTGAGACGTTTTTCTTAGTAGCTTGTGAGATCCTCATTTTCATAATGTTTAACTTTGTATTTATTGAGTCGTTACGTTTTTCTTGGCTTTTTTCTTGAGTTATGGAATTGATATTCCTTTTTGTGGTTACCTTTTTATTTACCCCTATTTTTCTAAGTAAAAACCTAACTTGTATCCTTCTATTTCGCCTTGTATCACTCTCCATCTGGCAGTTCAATGCCTCCTATATTTAGTCCCTCTTTTTGATTATTTTGATAGTTTATCTATTGATTTCCATGATTTCCTGTTGTGTGTATTATTTTGTTTATTTATTTATTTTTTAGAATTAGTCTTAATTTGTTTGTTTTTGTGCTTTCCCTGTTTGAGTTGCGTTGATATCAGGACGTTCTGTTTTGTGACCTTGTATTGTGCTGGTACCTGATATTATTGGTCATCCGGCCAAACAATCTCCTTTAGCATTTCTTGCAGTCTTGGTTTAGTTTTTGCAAATTCTCTAAACTTGTGTTTATCTGTAAATATCTTAATTTCGCCTTCATATTTCAGAGAGAGTTTTGCTGGATATATGATCCTTGGTTGGCGGTTTTTCTCGTTTAGTGCTCTGTATATGTCGTCCCATTCCCTTCTTGCCTGCATGGTTTCTGCTGAGTAGTCTGAACTTATTCTTATTGATTCTCCCTTGAAGGAAACCTTTCTTTTCTCCCTGGCTGCTTTTAAAATTTTCTGTTTGTCTTTGGTTTTGGCAAGTTTGATGATAATATGTCTTGCTGTTTTTCTTTTTGGATCAATCT
This sequence comes from Elephas maximus indicus, assembly GCF_024166365.1. Lineage (NCBI taxonomy): Eukaryota > Metazoa > Chordata > Mammalia > Proboscidea > Elephantidae > Elephas > Elephas maximus. The sequence continues at coordinate 7,231,643 of NC_064841.1, read as the reverse complement.
TAAATGGGGTTCGATGAGCATCTTGGATAGATATCCTTTCTTCTTTCATGATGTCAGGGAAGTTTTGTGTCAGGAGTTCTTCAACTATTTTCTCTGTGTTTTCTGTCCCCGCTCCCTGTTCTGGGACTCCAATCACTCGCAAGTTATCCTTCTTGATAGAGTCCCACATGATTCTTAGGGTTTCTTCATTTTTTTAAATTCTTTTATCTGATTTTTTTTCAGCTATGTTGGTGTTGTTTCCCTGGTCCTCCAGAAGTCCCAGTCTACATTCTAATTGCTCGAGTCTGCTCCTCTGACTTTCTATTGTGTTGTCAAATTCTGTAATTTTATTGTTAATCTTTTGGATTTCTACATGCTGTCTCTCTATGGATTCTTGCAACTTGTTAATTTTTCCACTATGTTCTTGAATAATCTTTTTGAGTTCTTCAACAGTTTTATCAGTGTGTTCCTTGGCTTTTTCTGCATTTATCCTAATTTCATTTGTGATATCTTTAAGCATTCTGTAAATTAGTTTTTTATATTCTGTATCTGATAATTCCAGGATTGTATCTTCATTTGGGAAAGATTTTGATTCTTTTGTTTGGGGGGTTGGAGAAGCTGTCATGGTCCGTTTCTTTATGTGGTTTGATATGGACTGCTGTCTTCGAGCCATCACTGGGAAACTAGATTTTCCAAGTAGTCAGCTAAAAAAAAATGCAGTCAGATCCCTATCTGAATTCTCTCTCTGGCTCCGGGTATTCGGATGTTAATGGGGTCGCCTGGGGAGGGTGGGGGAGGGATCTGAGAGCTAGGAGTGTAGCACCACAGAATATAGAGCTGAACACCACGTTCACGCTCCGCCCCCGTTCGCCAAAATCCGGGCTGGACGGGTCCCTGGCTAGGACACTGCTTTCCTTGCTCGGAAACCAGTCACTTCCTCCTGGGGACTTCCTCCGGTGCGCGGCACCGCTAGTGGGCACTGGGTGGGCGTTTCCCGCACGAACGGGTGGGCCCGCCCCCAGGGTCTATTCAGGCGATTATAATTAGGTCCCGCGGTCACGCCCCGCCTGTGCGCGCGCCCAAATCCCAGCGGGATGACTTCCGGGTTGAGACGCTGCTTTCCCCGTTCGGGAACCAGTCACTTCCTCCCGGGGACTTCTCCTTCCGGAGTGCCACACCTCTCGCGCGAACTGGGTTGGCGTCACCTGCACGGCCAGGTAGGCCCGCCCCCTGGGTTAATTCAGGGTAATAAAAATGGACCCCGCGCTCACGCCCCGCCCGTGCGCGCGCCCAAATCCCAGCGGGATGACTTCCGGGTTGAGACGCTGCTTTCCCTGTTCCGGAACCAGTCACTTCCTCCCGGGGACTTCTCCTTCCGGAGCGCCACACCTCTCGCGCGAACTGGTTTGGCGTCACCTGCACGGCCAGGTGGGCCCGCCCCCTGGGTCAATTCAGGGCAATAAAAATGGACTCCGCGCTCACGCCCCGCTCATGCGCGCGCCCAAGCCCCGGCAGGACGGCACCCCGTCTGGGACGCTACTTTCTGCGCTTCGGGACCAATCACTTCCTCCCGGGGACTTCTCCTTCCGGTGTGCCACACCTCTCGCGCAAACTGGGAGGGCGTCACTCGCACGACCAGGTGGTCCCGCCCCCTGGGTCAATTCAGGGTAATAAAAATGGACCCCGTGCTCATGCCCCGCCCGCGCGCGTGCGCGCGCGCGCGCCCAGATCCCAGCGGAATGGCTCCTCTTCTGGGATGCTGCTTTCCCTGTTTTGAGACCAGACACTTCCGGGGATTTCTCCCTCTGGTGTGCCGTGCCACACGCGCGGACTCGGTGTGCGTCCTCCCGCACGAATGTGTGGGCCCCGCCCTGGGGTCACTTTAGGGAAATATAGTTGACCCCCCCCCGCTCGCGCCCCGTCGGCTTCTCGCCTAACTCCGGGCGGTACAGCACCCCAGCTGGGATGCTGTTCTCCCCCCTCCCAGATCAGTCACTGCCTCCCGGGTGCTTCTCCCTCCGACTGCGCCCCTACGCCGCCCGCGCCAACCTGCTAGACTTCCTCCCGGGATGGGTTCGGGGGGGAAGGGGTGGGCCCCCTTTCTGTGCCGTCTGCCCCCCTGGGCTCTGCCCCAGATCGAGCTCCGAAGGTCACCTGCCTGGTGCGCTGGCTCCTAGTTCTGAAAACAGTCGCTGTCTGCCCGTATTTGTTCGTTTTCCGTCTCTAAGTCTGTGCTTGTTGTTCGGAGTTCGTAGATTGTTATGTATGTGATCGATTCCCTTGTTTTTCCGAGTCTTTGTTGCAAGAGGGATCCGCGGTAGCGCCCACCTAGTCCGCCATCTTGGCCCCCGCCTCAACCATCAACCTTTTGATTGGCAGCAAAGTATGTTAACCATTTGCAGAACCCAGGACCTCCTATATTGGAATAGCCATCTGGTAACCTACAGTGTTCATACATCTTTGTGTTCAGGATAGCAGCTGTGTGTTATACGGTATAATGAACATGTCCTAAGACATATTTCCTGAACTAACAGTATAACAGAAATCTAGTTGAGCAGTTCAGAATTTCCACTAGATATGCCTAGCCCCACCCTCTTCTTGGTTGGCTCTATTCTCCCTCCTCAATGATCAGAATATTTAACCACAGACGGCCTTATAGGAAGAGTATTGATATCTTGAGGAAGAATTTTGGCATGACATACGATTTATGCCTCCAGTTTTGGTTAGGAAAATCGATACCTAACTGTATTGATTTAATGTTGCTGAGCATTTAAAAAACAAACAAACAAAAAAAACCTTAATAGGCCAAAATTAAATAAGAGTTCTGATTCACCCTTATGCCACTAAGTAGACAAAATTCAACTTACGGATTGATGTCCAACCTCCCCCGTGGCTGATAAGAATTTGAAGGGCATGATTATGGGAGACAGGTGATTTTGCTTGCCTATTTTCCTTCTCTTTTGGATAATATAAATCTCTCTCACTCCTGCTGATAAAAAAAAACCCAAAAAATCTCTTTGTCTAAATCTCAGCATTTTCCCATAGAAGTGTTTCTTTTTCAAAAACTGTTCAAATAATTACCAACCTTAGGAAAAACAGACAATTAAGTAAAAAATTATATTTCTAAAATAGGTGTTAACCCGTGTAGGTTTCATTAAGTTTTCCCCAGGGGCTAATAACTTGGGCTTCTTTATTCTTTATGTAATTTTGGGACATTGTACTCTTTATGGGAAAATGCCAGCAAGTTGTTTTCATTTTTATTTTAAAATTAAAGGTGTTACTTACTTTAGAAAGGCACATCTTTATTCACTAAAGGCTTGGGGCACTTTATGAAGTAGTAGAATAAGCACTATCCTGGGACTCTAAGAGATGGATCTCTGAATACGGTATTACTTCATTGTGAGTCTTGGGTTCTAAATTCAGGTAACTTTGGTATATTAGAGCTGTTAACCAAAATTAGCCTCTTCACAATCTTTTCAGTAAATGCAAAATAAATAAATAAAAGCCTGAAAAATTGACCACATGAATTTTTTAAAATTAATCTCTTAAAGCTTTGTATTCTCTATGTTAGTGTAAAGAAAGATTTTTTTTTTTGATACTTCTGTGATAATTGGAAATATTCTGTTTACCAGTATAAAGAGTTTTACTCTTCCTCTATTTCTAGCCACAAAGTGAGAAGGGAGAAGGAAAAAAAAGAATATTAGAAATTTATATTTTAAATCTATTTAAATACATCTGATTTTAATTACAGAATTAGCAACATACGCCAAACCACAATAAACGGACATAGTCAATTGTTAATATGACAATGAAACCCTAATTTCATTTCTTTTTAAACCTGCTCTTTGTGCGGCTGTTTTTGCATAACTTCATCATACTTGAAGATACTTAAGACTGATAAAAACCAAAAACCAAACCCATTGCCATCAAGTCAATTCTGACTCCTAGCAACCCTACAGAACAGGGTAGAGCTGCCCCATAGGCTTTCCAAGAGTGCCTGGTAGATTTGAACTGCCAGCCTTTTGGTTAGCACCCATAGCTCTTAACCACTAAGCCGCCAGGGCTTCCTAAGACTGATAAAAATATGCAAATATATGGGCCATAGGGATGCAGAAGTCTTCAAAATATTACCAGTTTCAGCATCTGGTCTAGTTTGCTAAAATCATCTGCCTCATTACTCCCTAAAATAGCCTTTATTGTCTAGTTTCTTGCTTTATACCTAAAGTACTCTTCAATCATGTTCAAAAGTTTAAGGTTTTCTCAGTTACTGAAAATTACTATCTAATGCTTTCAGATATATTCAGCTATTTAAAATCGTGGACAAATTTATTTCAGAAGTATATTATATGTGTTAGATAATATTAAACAGCTCTTCATGGATGTGTAGTACTCCATTCTTCTGCTAGAAACTGTACGTTGCCAGATTGAAGGCTCCCTGAGGGCAGCATGCAGAGTAACTATTTATTAAGTTGCCCTGAACAAAACTCCTAGCTGTTTCTTCAAGGCACTTGAGTAAAATAACACATTAAACAAGGTTTAAGTGATAGAACAAATGCAATAATAAAAAGATACCCACCATATTGGGCACCATACACTGTGTTTTACACAGTCAATCCTTGCAATAAACCTGGATAGTAACAATTACCCCCCATTGTCTAGAGAAGGAGACTGAGGGTCAGGGAGGTGCAATAGTTTGATCATGGACTCCCAGCTAATACTAGGCAGGTTAAGATTTAAATTCAGATTTCCCAGTGCTCACCCACAACACAGCTCTACTTCCCTCATAATTTAAATTGATTGCTTAGGCTGCTCAGTCAGAGACCATGGAAGCTTAGGGGTTAATCCCATTGCTAAAGAGTGAATTCCAACTCATAGTGACCCTATAGGATAGCGTTGAACTGCCTCATAGAGTTTCCAAGGAGGGTCTGGTGGATTTGAACTGCTGACCTTTTGGTTAGCAGCCGTAGCACTTAACTACTATGTCACCAGGGTTTCCAGCTTAACAGTAGTTTTCATCTCAAGCCAAACAAACCTGTCCCATCTGCCTCCAAGAGTTTGAAAGCCAGGAAAAAATATTATAATTTGACTGCACTGAGAGAATGAAGCATGAGGGGAAAGCAATTAATTCAATTACCAAAAAAAGGGACACACTAAGCAATCGATTTAAGAAAAGTTTTTCCATACAAACAAAGTATAGCAGTTGGGCAGTGTAAAGTATTTTATAAAAATATCTGCTATTTAATAACAGGTTCTAGTTGATGTTCGTTTAGTCTCTCATGTATATTTTGGAATGGTAAACCCACTCATGAGAACCACTTATCTCACAGTTATTTTATTGTTTTTTATTTTACGGTTATTTTATTTTTCTTGACTAAAAAAACCAATTATTTGCTTCATTTCCTTTGTTGTTTTTGTTGTTGGGTGCTGCTGAGTCAATTCCCACTCATAGTGACTCTATGCATTTTCTTTAGACATCAACAAGGTGCATTTCCATCTTCAAGCCACAGAAAGTTATTAATATTATAATTCTAAAAGACTTCTAATGGCCAAACTCACTTTAGAATAGACCATTTTATCCCATGCAAAGTTAAAGTAAAAATTGAATCCCCGTTTTTCTATTATGCACTCATATCTTCTATACGACACTTGATAATTTGGCCACTGAAGGTAAATTATAATTAAAAGTACCAGTGAGGCCTTTGCTCTGAAAATATAATTACAAATGACAAAGAAGCAAACAAACAAAAAATAAAACAGTCTCTAACACACATCCGTAGCGGAGAAGTGTTATTTATCCTCCCCACCTCCATAAATGCAATTTCTCCTTCTTCAGGATACAGCCTCAATTTTTGCTGGGTTTCCATCACCCCTTCTCTCAGTTTATAAATTGGGGTGGCGTGGTAAGCTGAATGATGGCCCTCAAAGATATTTCATGACACTCCCTGGAACTGGTGAATACCACCTTATATGCCAAAAGGGACATTGCAGAGGTACTTAAGGATTTTGAGATGGGAATATTATCCTGAATTGTGGGTGAACCCTAAACATAATCACAAGAGTCCTTATACAAGAGAGATTTAACTAGAGGACATAAAGACTGAAGCAGCTGCTATGGTGCTGCATTTGAAGATGGCGGAAAGAGTCAAGAGCCAAGGCCTCCAAGACGTGCCACTCTAGATGCTGGGAAAGACAAGGAAACAGATCCTCCCCTGGAGCCTCCAAAGGGAGCCTGGCCCTGCTGACACCTTGACTTTGACCTGGTGAAATGGGTTTTGCACTTGTGACCCCCAGAACTGTAAGAGAATGAATGTGTGTTGTTTTAAGCCACGAAGTGTGTGGTAATTTGATAGAGCAGTCACAGGAAGCTAATATAGATGAACGCAGGCGGGTGGAACAAGTGGTCTAGCCCTAAGCCGATCCATGTACCCCGTTTTACTATCTACAATGGCGGCTAGTTCGGCAATGGATTATATTATCCAATCAGAAGTGAAAACAAGCATTGGCCTGGAATGTTGGGAAGAGACAGGCGGTTTCTCCCACCTGACTGAATCGTCAAGGATGTGCCATCTATGAAACTTCAAGGAGCCTACTGCTCACAAGGGGAAAAACCTGTATGTGTGAAGCCAGGTGGAGGCGTGGAGGAGATGTGAGAGTCAGGGGAGCAAAGAGGAGAAGAGAGGGAAGACGTGAAGAGAACAGAGGAGAGAGAGAGAGAGAAAATAAAACTGGTGCTTATGATGTTTGATAACTCAAGTACCTCAAGCTGTATCTCAAGCCAGCCCTTCCTTCTACTTCCCAGTTCGGTGAGTGAATAAACTCCCTCTTCTTAAGCCAGATTGGGTTGGATTTTTCTGCCATTTGCAAATGAAAGTGCTCCATTGAATACATCTTTTAGGTTTGGATTTTTAGTGTTTTTTTTTTTTTTTTTTAAGTGGCAACCCATAGAACCCATTGCTGTTGAGTCGATTCTGACTCATGAAGTGACAAAGTTCAGTACAATTGTATGGCAGGTAACGTGTTCTTCACTATGTAAACATAGTCAAAGGCATGCTCAGCAGTCACACCTTGTGTGTTTAAAAGATAAGATTGTAAGCAATAAATATTAGAGTTGGCCAAATTATCCTTAGGGAGAGAGCTGGGAGGAGAAATCCAAAGGGCGGTGATTAATTCACTTGGGCGGAATTTCGGTCCTATTTCATTGGGGGCCCTGTTGTCAGATTTTGCTGTGGGTTTCTCATACCACAAGTATCCACACCAAGTATTCAGCTCTAAACCTTTTTTTTTTTTAACTTATGAATAAAATACTGCATTAACTGGTCCTACCTTTCTTCTGATATTAAACATCTGTTTAGGAATTGCTCTTGGTACTGCTTAGTTATCACTCTCAATCCCAGAGTGAATAGAGAAGATCATCCTCTTTCTTTTTTTCCTACTTCTCAGCAGCATAGAACATTTTTCTCCTGTGAAAAGAACCAGTGTTGCATTAAAAAATTAAAAGTCCGCAGCTTGATGTAGGCTTCGGTGTCTGTGACGTCACTGTGGTGAAGTAAATTGCTTGATGTAAAAGCAGTGGTGATGCTCTGCGTTAGCTAAGTGACAGGAAGGAGAATTCACAGACTGTAGCTGCAGGTTTTGTAGGGCACAGTCTTGTTAGGGATCATTTCTTTGTTATCTTCAAGAGATGTTTGTTCTAAGTAGGAATAAAAAAAAATGAAAAACCAAACCCATTGCCATTGAGTCGATTCCGACTCATAGCGACCCTACAGGACAGAGTAGAACTGCCCCACAGGGTTTCCAAAGCTGTGATCTTTACAGAAGCAGACCGCCACATCTCTCTCCCGTAGCTGGTGGGTTGGAACCGTAGGCCTTTGGGGCGGTAGAAATTTCCAGGATATAAATATCTCTTTCTTAAAAGTTTGATTGTAAATGTGAGTGTTATATAAACGGGTCACTCATAGATAGCTGATCATTTTTATTTAACTTTCAGGGGTGGTAGCTGCTTTGCAGTATGTATTTAACTTTTTTTATCAATAAATACACACAAATAGGTCCTTGGGTGGTACAAGTGGTTTGCACTGGGCTACAGACCTAAAGGCTGGTGGTACAAATGCACCTAGAGGCAGAAGAAATGCCTGGTGATCTGTTTCCATAAAGATTACAGCCAAGAAAAACCTACGGGGCAGTTCTCCTCTGTAACACGTGGGGTCAGCATGAGTCAGAATCAAGTAGATGTCAATGGGTTTGCTTTTGTTTTGTTTTGTCAGTATATGGCAATATGTATCCCTTCCCCCAAAAGTATAAGAAGTTTTCTAAGTCTTCCAGTTGTTGAGACTATGCCTTATTGATAAAATATTAATAAGGTGGCAATCTATATTTTTCAGTCAAAATATAACTCCATATTGATTGAAAGTAATAGCTAAATGAACAATTAATGCTGGTGACTACTCAGAGCCATCATTTGAAAAGAGAGAGGAGGCAGGCAGCACAGACCCATGGCTAGTCAAGGATTCATAGTTGAGAGTGGTTGGCTTCATTCTAATGGTTCCAATTCCTTTGTAAAGGTAGAAGGGTATGCTTTTATTGGTGTAAATTACTCTGGTGGAAGGATGAGACCCAAAATAGTTAGGAATTGTCTATCAACTCAGAATTATCTTATATCCTCGAAAAATTAAAGCTACCTTGTTTTTGCCTCCATATCCTTTAGTGATTCTCTCTCTCTCTCTTTCTCCACCACTCCTATCTCTAGCTGACAGATCTCAACTGCTTTCATTAAACACAGAGAAACAATATATTGTCCTCCATAACGGCAACCGCAGGACTATCAGATACCAGAGACTATCAGATACCAGCTTCGCTCTTGATACATTAACTTGCCAGTTCCAAGAGACATCGTCTAAGTTTAGCAATTAAACACTCTTTCACTTAGAATTTATGAGGGCAGTTTCATTATTCTTTCTTCCTCTGATGTGAGTCTGCATTATAAATAAAAACTTCAAATGATAGGTGTAGAATCTCTAAATCACCAAAGAATTCATAAAGACATAGCCTGTAAAACTTAATTACCATTTGACCTAAATACAACAAAGTATAAAACTCTTCATGAATGAAATGGGCGAATAATAATAATTAAAAAAAAACGTAGGATATGATTAAAATAGCAGTCAGCCACATATCAGTGAAATATATTCGGCAGTTGTAGACACAATCTTAAAAACTATGTTTTGGGAAATCAATAAAGAATCAGTAGCACTGCACTGTCATAATAATAAAAGTAACTCCCTCCTCAAGAAATATAAAAGTAAGCCTCATTTAATTTAGATTCTCTCTAGCTACATTAACTCAAAATCGTATTTCACTAATTAACTTTCCTGCAACCTGAGAAAATAAAAATAGTTCAATCACTTATCAAAGGAAAGAAAACAGGATTTTGTTTTTTTACTTACGTCCTAGATTAGCTACATATCAATTACAGTCTCTTTTACAGTTTCTATTTATACAACTAAAGTTGACATCCGTAATGACTGACCCTGGATCTCTGTTGAGTATTGAATCATCAGAAATAAAATTACTTCCTTGACACGCTGTGCTTACGTTGCTTTAAAAGTGACACCAAAGACTGGATTTTAAAAATGCAATCTGTACTCTTGATTATATTTTATTGTTGTTATTATTATTATTTTTTACCAAAGCCACATGTTATGAATTGAATTGCATCTCCCCGCTCCTGCCCACCCCTCCAAAAAATATGTGTTTAAATCCTAACCCCTTTTCTTTTGTTATGTTAATGAAGTGTTGCCAGCATAGGGTGGCACCTTTGAGTTATAAAAATACCAGAATAGAGGACAAGACACACACTGGGGGAAGAGGAAGGTAAATGACAGAGACAGACACATTCCCAAGCCCAGGAACACCTAGGATGGTCCTCAGCTGCTAGAATCTGAAATAGACCAGGAAAGACCTCCCCCTAGAGACGTACCCTGAATTCGGACTTCTAGCCTCCTCGACGGCGACAAAATAAATGTCTGTTCTTTAAAGCCACCCACTTGTGGTATTTCTGTTATGGCAGTACTAGGTAACTAAGATGCAAACAGGCGCAAGAAACACGTAGTGGTAAGAAGCTTAAAATAATAATAATAAACAGCAATCCTTTGGTCAAATTTATTGAACCCAAAATCTTTCTCTCCAAGAAAAAAAAAAACTTTCATTTTTTAAACTTTTTCTTTAGGCATTTATCTCAATATTCAGTGATGCTTATAGTGTTGATTTTCTGTAAATATACAATTATTGCTCACTGTGTTATCAACCCTATCTTGTACAAACGTCCTCCTTGTAATTAATAATAAAACCAAAAAAACCAAACCCATTGCCGTCCAGTCCATTCTGACTCTTAGGATTTTTCAAGGAGTGCCTGGTGGATTCAAACTGCTGACCTTTTGTTTAGCAGCTGCAGCTTTTAACCACTATACCACCGGGGTTTCCATAGTTAATAACAGACTTATCTTTTTATTTGCTAAACTTTCTTTGCTCCTGTGGCAAATTATTTTTCCTAACTTCTTCAACACATTTGTCAAATACTTACTGATTTTTCCAAACAGTGGCTCATCACATAACGTATTAGTTCCATTGGTATTTTTCATAGGGATTGTTTTCTGAATGCATTTATCTTTCCTACTCTAAATTAGACTGATTTCTTTCTGAATCTGGTACAGATCTGTAATCCTGGGACTTTATTTACAATTTTCGTGTGTTAGATCATGTCTTTCTTGGACCTATGTCATCCTAGGTCTTGTTTTACTATCTCATTTTGCTCAAATACATCCTTCAGTACCTTCTAAGAAAAAGGTCAAGGGAGGTTGATTGTTGAGACGCTGCATTTCTGAAAATGTCCTTATTCTCCCTTCATACTTGTATGATAGTTTAGCTAGGCTGAGAATTTTAGGTTGGAAATTATCCTCCCTCAGAATTTTAGGGAACTGCTTCTCTTTCTTCTAGCAATTAGTGCTGCTATTGAAAATACAGGAGCCCTGGTGGTGCAGTGGTAAAGAGCTTGGCTGCCCACCAAAAGGTCAGCAGTTCGAATCCACCAGGTGTTCCTTGGAAACTGTATGGGGGCAGTTCTACTCTGTCCTGTTGGGTTGGACTCCATGGCGATGGGTATTGAAGATGCTAGTGACACTCTAAATTTATTTCTCTGCGTGTATCATTTTTCCCACCTCTGAAAACTCTTAGGAACTCCCCTTTGTACCTTGTTTTCTGAATTTTTACAAGAATGTGCCTTGATTTTTTTTTTTAATGCTTTGTGCTTATCATTCATTATTCCCTTTTCTTCTGGGAACACGTGCAGTTTCATTTCCTCCTCTCCATTTTCCCTGTTGTCTCTTTCTTGACCACTTATCGTTTGAATACTGGACCTCCTGGATTGAGCTATTAATTCTCTTTTCTATTTAGTAACTCTGTCTCTTTTTTTTCCTATCTAGGGATATTTCTCTGACTTAATCCAAGAGATCTTTTTTGTTAGATCATTCTTTTCATGGTATTATATTCCTTTTTATGGACAGATACCTCTTAACTCTCTGAAGATATTATAGTTTTCTTTTAAATTTTTCTTTTGATTCCTTCACTGTCTTTGCTCCTTTTTATGTTCGTTTGTTTTGATCCATTCCTTTCAGACTGAAGGCCTTCCTCAAGCAATCAGAGACCCTTGGCTGTATATTTAAATTTTAAATTGAGGGATGTTAGTATCCAGCAAATCTTTATTTTGGGTAAGGAGTAGGGTTGGAGGGAGGGACTTTTGAATCACTAGAGGGGCATCAACGAATCATCTGCCTGGACTGGGGCTTGGATGTGTGAAGGATCCTGCCTGCTAGTTGCTTGCAAAATCGTGGGAAGCTCACCAGTTTATAGTACAGCTTCTTAACTGATCTTCCCGGGAGCAGGCCTGATGTCACCACAGTCCTCCATTGAGCCTCAGGACTCCTAGTTCAGAGTTTCAGAGTTGGGGGTTGATGGGAAGGAGAGGAGCACTGAGGAGAGGTGCAGTGAGGGCGTATGGGAAGAGTGCAGAGCGAGAGAAGAGACCCGGAGTCCCAAACCTAAGCTTCCCCTCCTCCACCCTGTACAGGTTTTTAACCAAACCCCCTTTCTCCCCTTCCATTAGTACTTGGTGTTTCAAATGGTGACCCTTTTAGTGATAAATTTGTCAACTTCCTAGGGAAGTTCTCCACTTCGGAGTATAGATTTCTTTTCTCTGTTAAATTCATTAACATTACTCCCAAAAATTCATTTAAATCTCTCATTCCCTAATGTCTCATCTGCATTCTCTTTATCCTTTGTGGACTGATGCATTTTTTTATCCTTTATTTATATTTTAACAGTGTATTAGAAAGGGAGAGAGATACCCACAATAACTAAAGCAAATCCTCAGAAATTATGTTATGATTAACTCTTACAGAGTATGTTTTAAATACTACTATTCCGCATACACTGTTACTTAGGGTTCTTCTCTACTTTCATTAGATACTTTTTTGAAGATAGTTGAAGAGTCGATTTTCATTTTAAAATGAACATTAACATTTTAATAAAAATAAAATTAATAATTTTTGCTTAATTGATAAAGAATCAATTATGTAATGGACATGTAGCTAATGAAATTAATGTATATTATTGAAGGTTCAAAATATATATATAATGACTTACACATTACCTATATTCAATAAATATTGAACAAATTAAACAGTTTTCTCATAGCAAAATGAAGATGTTACGTACAAGAAACATACCATTTTTACTTTGTTCTCATCATAAACTCCATCTTTTTTTTTTTTTTTAATGATTGGCATCAACTGCAGAACAGAGTTTTAAAAAAAATTCTATAATTTTTTTAAGGGAAAAAGTAGACACAATCTATGCAAAAAACAGTAATTCCACCCTTAGAAACATATTTTTACTCTAAGATGCTGGGGAAGAAAATATTTGCAAGAGTTGTCTTTTAGCATGCAAAGTAATACAAGCTAGTAGGTATTAAATCTATCATTTTTCTCTTCTTCTTCCTCACCCTAGTAGTTCCCCCAGGGCGTTGGTTGTAAAGCAGCGGGCTTCACATCAGGCAAAGAGAGAGGGGAGAGAGTTTGAGCGCTTAATAAAACAATCTCATAAAAGCTTTGAATATCAGAAAACCCATTGCTGTCGAGTTGATTCCAACTCACAGTGACCCTATAGGACAGAGTAGAACTGCCCCATTGGGTTTCCAAGGAGTGGCTGGTAGCTTTGAACTGCTGACCTCTTGATTAGCAGCTGTGCCACTTAACCACTACAACACCAGGGTTTCCCCTTGAATATTACAGGGAGTTAAAATAAATTACAAATAAACATTTTATTATTAGCTTTGAATACAAAATATCATATAAACCTATACACACATGTACGTGCATGCATGCACGCACACACACACACACATATATATAAACATTTGTTGTCACGTCAATTCTGACTCATGGTGACTTCACGTGTGTCAGGGTAGAACTCTGCTCCGTAGGGTTTTCAAGGCTGTGACCTTTCGGAATTAGATCACCAGGGTTTTCTTCAGAGCATCTTTGGGTAACTAAAAAAAAACAAAAAACAAACCCATTCAAGTTGATTCCATCTCACAGCCACCCTATAGGAGAAATTAGAATTGCCCCATAGAGTTTCCAGGGAGTGGCTAGTAGATTAGAACTGCAATCCTTTTGGTTAGCAGCCGTAGCTCTTAACCACTGCACCACCAGGGCTCCCATATATATATATATATATACATATATATATATATATAAATTTATATTTATACACATATCAAAAGAGAGAGAGTCTTTCACTGCATCAGTCTTTCAAGGGCATCGAAGGGTGAATAAAATTGAAAAGGCAGGGAGGACCATGTTGGGAGGATGAATGTCATGAAGAAAAGTTCAGAGGCCAGAATCATCAGACTGCATGGGGAACAGAGGATATTGCCTTGATGGGAGGATAGAGCTTGGAAAGGGAGATTTGGGCCTGCTATAAAAAGCCTTGAAAAATGTCAATGAAATAGGAGAGAAAATAAGTCCTTTGAGAACCCAAAACTTGATGAAAGTCCTATTTTAGGAAATAGAAAGAGAATGAAAAATATTTTTGCTGCAAACAGACTCATATTACCCACTTCCTTGTTGTGGTGTTTCAAAAGAAGTATCCCGCAATCAAGTAAGAGTCCAGGTCCCATGTTATTAAGTATTGATGCAGTAAAGAGTGAAAACAGTTCCTAGGGAAGACTTTTATAATAGATGCTCTTTAAAGAGTACATAATTGGCTGGGTATAGAAGATCAAATACCCAAACTGTTCTGTTGCAAAGCACAAGGTTTGAAAACAACACTCCCTTTAATTCTTGTAGCATTGGCTCTTTCAGATAGCTCAGAGTGCAAGTCTATTATCTAATTCTCAAAATATCCCAAGAAATGGATACATACAGAAAGTAATGTTCCCAATTTACAGACGAAGAAAACTGTGCACAAGGAAGCTGAGCGTCCATTGTCAGACAGTGGGAGCGCTACAGCTTAAATCTACTATTTAGTCTACTTTTTTTACAGCCTGTGATATTTTAGAGTCCCAAGGTTTAGACAGTATCTTTTTTATTTTCATTCCTGCATAGTAATCCAAATCTACAAATTTGAAAATACCTCATCTTGTGTAATGGATTGAATTGTGTCCCCCCAAAATATGTGTCAACTTGGTTAGGCCACGTGTAGTTGTCCTCCATTTTGTGATTTTCCCGTGTGTTATAAATCATAATCTCTGCCAGTGGTTAGAAGGACTACGGTGGGATGTAACACTCTTTCACAGGGCACCTCCCTGATCCCATGTAAAGGGAGTTTCCCTGGGGTGTAGCCTGCACCACCTTTTATCTTACAAGAGATAAAAGGAAAGGGAAGCAAGCAGAGAACTGGGATCCAATATCACCAAGAAAAAAGCACTGGGCACAGAGCTTGTCCTTTAGACCCCAGGTTCCAGTGCAAAGAAGCTCCTAGTCCAGGGGAAGACTGACGACAAAGACCTTCTTCCAGAGCTGACAGAGAGAAGACTTCCCCTGAAGCTGACGCCCTGAATTTGGACTTCTAGCCTACTAGACTGTTAGAAAATAAATTTTTCCTTGTTAAACCCATCCACTTATGGTATTTCTGTTATGGCAGCACTAGATGACTAAGACATTTTGTCAGTTGTCTCTATTTAAAAAAAAAAAAATTCGCAGAGAAGAAACACAAGAGTTATGAACTATACTGGGAGTTCACATTGTTGAGTTTGGAAAAGCAAAGTTTAAAGGGTTACGAGTAAGAGTGGAGAATGACTAGGTAATTATTGGCCCACTCCCTCCATTAAGGATACAAGGAAACTCCAGCTATTTTCACTGGGGTTTACACTGTGATGCCCCTATGTCTTTAGCTGCTATAAAGCTCCTCTCCTCTCCCCTACCACACACATACAAATGTAATGTTGACGTTTCGTTATTAAGAAAGAGCAAGTGTCCTATTGAAAGCACTGGGTTGCTTACACTAGCTAGAACTGGAGGCTGTCGCCCCATTTTAGATGACTTTGTCTGCAAGAAGAATAAACTAGAGCCAACCAATCTGTGAGTCCCTGTCTAGCCTTCTTAATTTGATACCATTATAGAGAAAGCATTGGAGTAACCCTTGTATCTTCAATACAATGGACCTAATGGATTCCATTTACTCATAGTCCAGAGCTTAGCAAAGGTAATAGTATTTGTGTTTTGATGTTTATTTTTTATATGTAATATTTTATCTTTATATATCTACTGTTATATATGGCCTTTAAAAGTTCTACTTACATAGGCATTTACCACTTTTCCCTAACCAACAATTTGCATGACTTTGAAAACCAATTTCTTAGATTTCTCGTTCCCCTTCCACTTCTTCTTCCTCCTCTTTTCTGTGATGTGGTTTTCCCATCTTTTCTATAATGTGGCTTTTCCAGTTGGCACATCCTTCTGTCTCTTTTGCTCATATGGAGGCATCAGCATTTCTGCTTTCCCAGACGGATTTTAACTCTGTGATTAAGACTTTGGAATTCTTTCTTTTCCTTTTAATAATACCCAATGAATTTTTATTTAAGCCTCCATCTTGCTTACATCTCCCAGTTCCTTTCCTGTGCCTTCTCATCCAATAATCTCAGCCATCTGGCTCCCAGATCTTTTTCTATAAGGCATCCTATTACTGGGAGGGACTTTATATTTACATGCTTCTTTTGGAGAACTGCCATGTTTTCCTATATTGGTTTTAATTAGAAGTTCTTGGTTTTCTACAAAACATTCTGCATGATGGCTCTTCTGTGCCCTAGTTTTGTTTCCTATAGCTTTTTGATGTTTTTTCATATCCTTGTCATCAAATCCAGCAGTGTCCTTTTTCTGAGTATTGATTTCCTTTGACATTTCTTTGTATTTAACTTGCCTTATATTCCTTTTTAGATTTATGATCTTTGTCCTTGACTTAATGCTTTTATTTTTTGCAGTAACTTAATAGGTAAGAGCCTTATTCTTGTCTGTTCTTGGAGAGAAAATTTTGATTTGCCTGATTCAAATTCTTGATCTAAGCTTAAATGATGCACCATGATATCTCTTAAGGAAACCAGCTCCCTTCATGCATTTATTGTGCATGGATTTAATTATGTCCCCAAAATATCTGTCAGCTTGACTAGGTTGTGATTCCCTTGTATGATTGTATTACTGTCTGCTGTTCTATCTTCCGATGCGATTTCTCCATGTGTTGTAAATCCTGTCTCTATGATGTCATAAAATGGATTAGCAGCAGTTATACTGATGAGGTCTACAAGATTAGGTTGTGTCTGAAGCCAATCTCTTCTGAGATATAAAAGAGAGAAGCAAGCAGAGAGACAGGGGGACCTCATACCAACAAGAAAGCAGCACCAGGAGCAGAGCGTGTCCTTGGACACGGGGTCCCTGCGCCTGAGAAGCTCCTCGACCAGAGGAAGATGGAGGACAAGGACCTTCCTCCAGAGCCTACAGAGAGAGAAAGCCTTCCCCTGGAGCCGATGCCCTGAATTTGGACTTGTAATACACTAGACTGTGAGAAAATAAATTTCTCTTTGTTGTAGCCATCCACTTGTGGTATTTCTGTTAAAGCAGCGCTAGATGACTAAGACAGATAGTGCTTCTCTGTGTTTTGGTATCAAGCCCCCGCCGTTGTGGAGCAGTTCCTGTTTAGCAATTCTAGCTGTTCAGTTTTCTTTCCTTTACCTTTTCAACAATATTACTGGCATGGTGGCAATATTACACACCATTAAGAAAGTGGTAAGATATGTACATATACTAACATATATGTTATGTATATATGTAAACATATATGGTATGACCCCAATTTAAAAGGTAAGTATATTTAAAAAAAAACCAAACCTGTCACGGTCGAGTCGGTTCCAACTCATAGTGACCCTATAGGACAGAGAACTACCCCATAGGGTTCCCAAGGAGCACCTAGTGGATTTGAACTGCTGACCTTTTGATTAGCACCCATACCTCTTAACCACTGCGCCACCAAGGTTTCAAAATATATATATATGTATGTATATATATATATATTCATATGAATATAATTGAAAGGGGAAAAAGTCTCTGGATGAGCAGATGTTAACATTGGCCACCCGAGGGTATAGAATTTTCCATCTGTTTTTTTCTGTGTTTGTGTGTGTGCTTGTGTGTGGTGTGTGAGTGAGAGTGTGTGTGTGTGTGTGATTTATCTGCAGTATTTATTTCCTCCCATAATAATTGTGCTCCTGGGTAATTAGTTGAGTCATTTTTATTAGAAATGACTGTGTTTGAAAAATTATTGTTTAACCTCTTTATTTTATCACATTTGTCATTCAAATAGCCTACCATAAGCCAGCAAGTATAGAAAACGAAGTCTGCTCAGACGGTCTACAGAAAGAATTCAGCTAAGGCTGTTAAAACAAGAACACTTTTCTTCCCTCTAAAAATGTCCTCACACTCTTCACTTCTGGAATGGCCAAGCCTGATAGGAATTCATTTCTTTCTTTCTTTGGCACTGTCACTTTGGCATCTGGCCACATCTTTCCCAGCAACGTTTTAGAACATCCACCTGGTAATCAATAGCCCTTCTCCAGCTTCCTGTCCTGAAGAGCCAGGACAGGTCCCCTTCCTGCATCCTCTGTCCTGCTTCCTTTACAACATAAACACTCACATACACGTTTGTCATCTCAAGGGGCTGTAATCAGCCTTCTGAGACCTGACGTTATTCGTATTATATGTAACTTTAAATTCTGCTTTTTCTAGACTGATAAACTGTAAGAAGCTTATCAGGACTTAAAGATTTCTTTGATGGGCAAGTTTTCTTTTACTGTGGACTCCTTTTTCTTCTTTCCTTTCTTCCTTTTGCCTCTCCTCTTTGAGAATTTATATCAATTTCCTCATATAGTCTATTCATACTTAATATATTTAATATAATATTTAATATTGTATATTTAATCCTGGTGGTGCAGTGGTTAAGCATTTGGCTGCTAACCAAAAGGTCGGCAGTTTGAACCTACCAGCCGCTCCTTGGAAACCCTATGCGGCAGTTTTACTCTGTCCTATAGGGTTGCTATGAGTCGGAATTGACTTGATGGCAATGGGTTTGGGGTTTTTGTTTTTGTTTATTTAATCTTCAGATTTTACATTCATTTTCCTCAGTCTTTCCTTCCATGAGGAAAGGGAAATGAGCCCCCTTCCCTTCTTTATACTTACCTCTATGTACTTGTAAATAAAATAGTCTTTTCTGAGGTAAGGAGACTTGGCCTCCTTTTCTCGCGTCCCATCTGTTTTATGGAAGTGCCGCTCGTTCGTGATCACTACTGTGTCTGTTTCCCTGTGCGTTTTCCCTTCCAGAGCTGAGCTGCAACTGCTTTGTTTCTCCCCTCTGCACTTAAAATGCCTCTTCTATATCTTTCCTCTCTTTTAGAGTCCTACATCCTTCTCCTGTGTTCATTCTGAGCAGATGTTACCAGCCTACTTTTTTTCATTTCCCCTTTCGTTGATTATAACATGCTCTTGGGTGTATACTATAAAGTGACCTTCCTCCCCAGCACAATTCTTTACAGTATTTTTTTTTTTTAACCAAAAGCAACAACCTTATCCTCCATTCCAAACCACTTTTCCTTACTAACTTCACACTAATTCCATAATTTTGTGAAGCCTATCTTTGGTACATCTCTGAGTGTCTGCGTGCTGGTAGTTATCTTTGTTTCTGAATGAAAAGTATTTGATCAGTATTTAACCTCATCTCTCCTTGCCACAGCTGTCCTTCACACATACGTTTTCTCATCCAAACACCAGCCTACCACTTTCATTGGTGATGGTACTCTCTCATGGTATCTTCCTAAAGGAAATGGCGATGTCTCGTACAACTAAGATTTCACGTCTAAGGAGAATGAACAGAGCCTCTAGCCATGGCTGGCTAATGCAATCACCACAAAGGTTTTCCAGCCTTGCTTTCCACTTTTTTCTGAGCCACTCATCCTCCAAATCAAATTCCATTTCTCTGCTGCTCTGAAGATCATGTCAAACTCTTTATTTCCAGCGACTCAAATTACTGTCAATATGTCCATTGAGTTACAAATGAATTAATAATTAGGGTCCCAATAGTGATTACATGCCCTGAAACGGGTCTCCATGAACGAAGCAGAACCTTATAACTTATCTTTTATCAAAGGAAGCCTTCCATCATCCTAGCAAGAATGCAGTAATTCCTTTCTTTTTTTCACAGTTGCCTCCTAATGCCCTTGCAGACAAAATAGATGAGACAACAGTATTTTTCTGCCTTCTTCCTTCTCAGTTCATTCATTCTGCTCAGTCCTTCCGTTTTCCCTGGACATCTATACATGGCTGCTCTGTTGGTCATAAATTCTCACCAGACCGTCCACCAAAGCAAGGCAGAAGAATGCAGTCGGCTCCCAGGGTCTGCTCTCATCACTGTCAGAGCAGTGTTTCCCCCACCAGCCTCTGTATGGCTGCAAGCACCATCCATCCTCCACCCCCCTGACTGTGGGTTTGCTTGTGACAATTGCTTTTCCTGAAATCCTTCTTCTCCTCCTGTCTCCTCCCCACCCACCAATCACACCCACGGCCACACTGCCTTCTACCCCAGAGATGATAACGATTTCATTGCTTGATCACATCCTTCCTGCTCCCATTTCCCCTTCTAAGAGAAGTAGCCCACCCTTCTTTTCTCTCCCATTAGAGTCTGTTGTTCAGCCCTGGGTGAGGGCTCCAATGGTCAGCCTATTCTCTACTCCTTCAGGCCAAAGTGAACTGGACCATGTCATTCAGATTTTTTCCCCAGGAATTTATCATTGAAAATAAAGCCAGGTATTGAGTGCCCATGTCAA
The DNA here is from genome assembly GCF_024166365.1 of Elephas maximus indicus. Lineage (NCBI taxonomy): Eukaryota > Metazoa > Chordata > Mammalia > Proboscidea > Elephantidae > Elephas > Elephas maximus. Next base: position 7,211,248 of record NC_064841.1, on the reverse strand, counting down.
GCTATGCCCATGCGAAAAGAGAAAAAACTGATCAACAGCGAGAGAGATGGGGAGGGGGGTGCGAGGGTGGGGTGGGGGAAGGAGTGAGGGGAAGAGAAGGAAGGAGAGAAAAGCAAACAGTTGAATAAAGAAAGGGTCTTTGGAGAAGTAGAGTAGATAAAATCTCTGATTTTCAAATTCCTATACCTACTTCCTTATGACACTCATACTGTTGTACCTTGCCAATGTTACTGAATCCTAGAAGGTGGTTCCATGTCTGGTACGCTCAGACTTGCCAATTATCTGGACACCGGTCTTTGAGAAAGAGAAAGTAACTTTATTGCAATGCGCAGAGCAAGGAGCTGGGAGGAAGCTCCTCAGATCTGGCTCCCAGAGCTATGGGGAAGCAGAGCTTATATGTGATTTGGGCAGCAAGATGGTGGCCACTGAGGTGTCCTGGGAGGAAACATTCTAGAAGGCGGCCAGGAAACAGGGGGTGACTGGTTCTTATTGGAACCTCTTGCTTTGGAGTAGGGTCTGTGTGATGACTTTCCTTCTGATTGGTTCCTCCTGTTGCTGCGTCCTCTGTTGAGGTCAATTAGCGGTCACAGCTGGCCCTTCTGTGCATGCAGGGCAGGCCAAATTTGGCTTGGGCTAGTTTAGGGACTAATGGAAATTTACTGGCATTCATAGGGTCAGGTTATACCAAAAGCAAATAAAGAGTCACTTTATTTGATCAAGCTGGTTTCAAGGGATTTGGCGTCTTACATCCAAATGCCCCCTTATCAAGACATATCCATTCAGAGAAAATTACAAGCAATGATGATAATAATAACCATAATAATGATCACTATCATTAGTTGTGCACATACTCTGTGCTGGGCATACACGCACAGCAATCTTCTGATATAGGGGTTATTAAATAATAACACCGGCACAAGACAGGTGTGGTGATTACCCAAGTGTATCTATTACAGCTGGTAAGTGGCCCAAACTGACCTTTGTACCAATTTCTGTCTTTCTCTCCAAGCCTGTGTTTACCTGTGTGCTGTGAGCTAATCCATGTGAAGTACATGCATCACAATTCCAGATTCCTAAACATGTATGACTTAGTCCTTGGACAGGAACAGTTACCACATTTTTAAATTGCACAGCACAGCCTCGTCAGGCAGGATCAGATAAAACCTTGCTACTGAGAGCTTAGTGGCTGGGTGAGCAGCTTGAACATCAACTGGATACTTGTTAGAAACAGAGTCTTGGAGTGTACCCAACCTCTACTGGATCAGAACCTGCATGTTAGCAAGATCCCCAGGTGATGTGTATGCACCTTCGAGTTTGTGAAAGCCTTCAGTAAGAGACTCAAAGATGGTGCCAATGAGGAAGATCGTGTTTTACTTAGTCGGTGGTTATCATCATTATGACGTAGTGTCCAAGATAAATATCTAGCTGTGGTATCAGGTGTCTAGAACAAAGGCTGAAAGATGAAGAAAATCAGAGCTAATGTAAGGCTCTGGGGTTTAGCAAAACCCTATTATTGAAAACACAAGAATTTATCAAGAAGCTACTGACTGTTTTCTTGCCTGAAGTATTACCTAGTCTCTATTTGGTTTCTTTTCCAACTACAAATAACCACTTCTATATTGGTTTTTATTTGATTTTACTTTTTTTCTTTTTTTTAATAAGCAAGAGTATTCCATCTTTGTAGGCTGACTCATTGGGTACTCACTTCGGCTACCCAGATTTCTTTCCAGAAGTGTCTAAAATTTGGCTTGTTTTAAGAAGATTCTCTGTAATCAGCCCATTCAGCCAGCCTTTAGACAAGAGTCTAAACTAAAAAAGTACCAGAAGTATTTATAATAAACGATACAATGTTCTCCTCTTTAAAGTTGGTTCCATTTTGGATACTACTGGTGGAAACCTGTTACCAACTCTTTACAGAGCTGGATTCCAAAACCTGAAACATGAGTGACACCAACAGCTATTAAATTTGATCTTGAAAAATGTGGAACACTTGGGGCATAATTGAGATCAACACCCAGAAATGAACTGATGGAAGGATGTGACTTACATAAGAAAACAGGGCTATTTCTTTATTTTTACTCCTGAGTTTCATTTGCCTCTTTGGAATTTAGGTTAAGTACTCAAAATGTAGATGTACCAAAAGTTAATAATTTATTTATGATGAATATGATAACGATGGAAAGTAACTCTCAAATAATGCCATATTCTCATCCTGTGTGGTACCATGGAAACCCTCTAAGGGTTCACAATTAAGGTACCAGACCTCAGATTTGAATAACTAGCTCTGAAGTATTTGTGCACCCACAGGCTTTATGAGCATTTATTTCTCTGTCTTTTTAAAAAGCTAAGTGCATAGAGAAATTGTAAGATAACTGGTATGCAATATAGAATTTCTAATCTGTTATCAGCGAATGTTCTAAGACATGTCTTTGGAAAGCCTGCGAGGTCAGAGACAAGGGAGGAAAAGGAATATTTATCAGGCAAGGATGCTTAGAGAAAGGCTGAGGCTACAAGCCATGACTGGAGTGTTTAAACGCATGTGCTAGGATTTATTCTGGATTTAGCAAACATTCTTTTAAAAATATTCCAAGACCAGGACTTCATGTAGAGAGGGCTAAGTGAACCAAATATCAAGAAACGGAATACAGAAAAGTGGTTCCTTTAGATACTCAACTTCTGGGAGCAAGAAACTTTCTGAAGGATGGAAGCAAACGTAAGTGGCCTGGGATTTTACAGGCTCTTGCAAGTGATTTGGCGGCACAGATGGAAAACCTAAAGAAGGCTCTTTAGCTGGTGGCTTATTGTTGCCTTCCAAGGGGCAAGTACTCAATAGGAACAGGACTGTGTAGCCTTTGTCATCTCACCTACCAGATCTCCGTACAAACATGGAGATTTAAACGTTGATGACTGAAAAGCTCTGTGCAGAGATTTATCAAGAACTGAGATTTCCAAAGGTCTCCCCCTCCCCTTACCGTGCAAATATCCTGCCTTCCCTTCTTTCCGCACCTGAGTGTTTCCTCTCCTGCAGTTCCCTTTTCTTCCCCTCCTCCCTTTCCCTCTTCTTCCTCTCCTCCCCTCTTTTCCTCTCCCTTCTCTCTTACCTCTGCCCTGCCCTGCTCTCCTCACCTCTTCTCACCCCAACCTTGGGTCAACCCTGCTGCCTGTATTCTGTGTCCTATACCCCTGCTGTGATTCTTAATGAAATAAATTTCCGGAAGCCTACTGATTGGATCCATGACAAGTGTCTTAATTTATAGAACAGCTGGGCCCTCCACATCATGGGACAGTCCTTTTATTCTTACTCAGTACACTCCCTCTCCAATTCCACTCCACCCTAGCCCTCTCTCCTTCTCCTTCATTGAAGGACTCAGCTATGAATTCCTCAGACTTCCTCCTTTTCCTATTTTCATCTTGGGGGAAGGAGGGGCCTCCTTACTTTCAACAGATGCATCTCAGAAGTTGTCACATCTTAGTTGATAAACTTAAAAGAGTCTCTCAAATGATTCCCTTATCTCCTAAATCAGGGTCTCATTCTCTCTCACCTGAAAATTCCTAACAGCTGTCCTGCCCATTGGCTCTTTCTTCTTTCATGCTGCCACCAGAGTTAGATTTAGGAGTTGCGATGAGTTGAAATTGACTCAATGGGAACCGGTGATTTAGTTAATCAAATCTTATGTTTCTTCAACTCAACTTTAAAGTTGGTGTCTTAGGCTGGATTCTCTAGAGAGGAAAAACCAGTAAAGCATATAAATATATATATAGAAAGAGATTTATATCAAGGAAATGGCTCACGTGATTGTAGAGGTGGAAATGTCCAAAGTCCATGGATCAGGATAGAGGCTTCTCTCAATTCATGTAGCTGCAGGGGCTGGCAAACCCAAGATTGGCAGGTCGGAGAGTGGGGCTCCCGCTTTCAGGCTGTGAAGATTGATGAATTTCAAGATCTGCAGATAAGCTGATAGCTCAAGTTCCAAGAGTTAGAGGTCAGACGAACAGGAGGCAGCTACAGGATCCAAATCCCAAGACCCGCAGATAAGCTGATAGCTCAAGTCCCAAGAACCAGAGGTCAGACGAACAGGAGGCAGCGCAGGATCCAGAAAGAACAAAGAACCACAATGTCTACTTATATTTGGATGCAGGCCACACCCCCAAGGAAACGCCCTTTCAACTGATTGGCTACTCACAGCAGATTTAATCATGGGAATGATCACATATAAACACTAGAATCATGGCCCAGCCAAGCTGACACACAATTCTTAATCATCACAATTGGAATATTTTATGTTTATCGGAATTTTTTTTCTGTTTGTGGTCTCGATTAGACTATTTCCCTATGACCTTTCCATCTTCGGTGATTGCTATATTTCCTGTGACTTTAAAGGAGGAGCAAAGAAGAGATTTTTCTGAAGATGGTGATGAGAATCTACACAGACATGAGAAAAGCAGCTTTTTTGTTTATGAGTTTGAGAAGGCCAAAGATCTCTGACTTCCTCAGAATTGTCTATCCTCTGATTGCATATTAAATGTTGGCTATTTTTAGAAAAAGATAAGTAGAATATTTGGGAAGCTTCTAAAATATTCTTTGACCAATAGCAGCTTAAAAATCTGACTCAAATATTTCTCTTATAGAAGGCTGCTAGGAATGACCCTTTCTGTGCTCAGTCTGTCCGAGTCTCTAAAAGATGACTGCCTATCCGTGCCCTGCACTGTTTGTATTTCACCACAGGGTGACGGTTAAGTACACGGGCTTTAGGCATAGATGATCTAGTTTAAATTCCAGTTTCTACTGTGTTACTATGGGCAAGTTACTTAACTGCTCTGTGCCTCAGTTTCATCACATAAGATGGGGATACAATAGCCAACTACCATCCTAGAATATTTTTAAGAATTAAAGGAGATCATCTTTGTTACTTGTGAACAGTGCATAGGAAAGGTATATTATTGTTGAATATTATTATATGTTGGTATTATTGTTAGCTATGTACAGCCTTTGCTTTTCCGACTAAACTGTAAATGCCTTCAAGTCAGGAGTTTACATTATTAATCAAATACAGATTAACACAGAATGGTTGAGGCAAGTCACTTCAATATATGGAGTATATTCTTTTCATACCTTTAAGGCACTTACAAGGAGCTCTGGTAGTGCAGTAGTAAAGTGCTTGGCTGCTAACCGAAAGGTTGGTAGTTCAAACCTACCAGCCACTCCCTGAGAAAAGGATACGGCAGGCTGCTTCTGTAAAGATTACAGCCTTGGAAACTCTATGGGGCAGTTCTACTCTCCCCTGTAGGATGGCTATGAGTCGGAATTGACTCGGTGGGTTTGGTTTTAAGGCATTTATGATTGGTGTTCAAACATCAATAAATGCTGATATGTTTTTGGGTGTTAAATAAGTTTTTTTTTTTTCTCATTAAACCTAGTCTAAGTGTTTTCCAAATAGAAAAGTAATCCACATATGATTTTTAAATACATGTAATATCCACAAGGCACAATTTTGATTTGAAACATAATTTAAACATAGAAAAAATATATTAAAAAAATATAGAGATGTAGTTAAATCTATTTAATGTGCAGAATGTAACAAAAGTATTTACAAAATTTACCTTTTTACATCATTAAAAAAAAAACGTCTATGGTGCACTCGACACAACTACCACCCCCAAATTCTTAGTAAAGTGTCAGTTTTCCGAAAGCGCTCAAGGTATCTGGACTAAGTGTACATTTCAAAGCATCCACACTGTGGGGTAACGCACTTGCCACAGGCTGCTCAGTGGGGTTACCTACTGCTTAGGTTGCAAATGAAAAATGCAAAGGAGTGAGGAGTTGGTTCCTGTTGAGTATTCACGGAACTCTTAACGGTTTTCTTTGCTTCTTTCTCTCTCGTAATACCAGCTAATGCCATCCTAATCAACCAACATGAAGATGTTGCCTGCTGCGAGGGCTCTGAATTAGAGAATCAGAGAAGTTGGGGACTAGAAGGAATCCAGTCTAACTCTCTTATATCAGTAGATGAAAAAACCGAGGCCTGCTGTATTCATTCCAATTAAGACTGTTTTCAAGATAGCAACCAACACTCAGGCCTTTTATCTGAGTTATTTAATTGTATGGTAGCTTGTCAAGCTGTTCAACTGGCCAGAAGACAAAATACCAGAGTACTCAGGAAGCCATGTGTACGGATATGGTCCTTTCTGTGTTCCTCTAAAGGATCTGTCTGGATCTTCCAGGGTATTTTCCTTTGTGTTTTCAAAGCTCAAGGTTTTCCTGGGGGTATTTTTTAAGGGGACATCATCATATAACATTTGGGACCACAGGAAAATCTTTATAGCATACATTATAGAGACATTATCTTTTCGGAATTTCTTTTTCCTCTAAGAGAACTCCTTTGTTAATAGTCACAGAAAATATATTGTTAATTATTGTCAGGAAGTAGATTCCATTCCTGCATGGTTTCATTTAACTGTGTCCGAGAACAACTAACCATTTATTTTCAAATCAAACTTACTCAAATTTTGAAGTGAACCGCTTAAAAATTTGATACATTCAAGGTATCAAAAAAGGATTTCAATAAGTATAGTAATTAAGGAAGTCCCCAGTCTATATTTTTAAGGTTCTTTCTAGAGGTAATTGTGACTAATCTCTTTAACTGAACGAAATAAGGATTGGTAATAAATCCCAAAAAACATGCCATAATCACTTTGGGGCCATCATTGTCTTTTACATCTGTCTACACAGAACCGTATTTAATTTTCAACGTGTTCCCAATACGATTTTGAAATTATATTTTCATTGCAACCTCTTTTGTTTAATTAAAAGTACTGGACGGGAGGATCTGGAGAGCCTGTCTTGTAGGTGGTAGGTATCTATTAAGTTAAATTGCGCTGAAACAACGTGCAGTATTGACTGACAATCTTTTGACAAAGCACCTTTGGAAATGCGCACATTGATGTTGCTAATTATGTCACTCTGTTAAAAAACTGGTTAATTACAAAAAACAATATTGGAATAAGAAGGGGGAAAAAAAAAAAGAAAAAACAGACTGGAAGAGCAGAAAGGGATTCCCCAACCGCCACCCTCGGGAAAACTCTGAAACTAGAAGGTTCCCGCATGTGCCCGCAATTCCGCCCCGGCGATGCGAGGCGCTCTGCAATGCCAGGGCGTTCCCGGCCGGGCACTGCTGGCTGCTCGGAGCCTGCAAACACCTGGTGTAGACTCTGAGGGCCCTGGAGACTTCTGTCGCGCGGACCGGTGGGCTTCGGGGCTACAGGCAGAAGGCTCGGAGCTGTCTTAAGGGTTTCCTGTATGTCAGCAACTTCACTTTGCCGAGATAGCCGACGGAAGAGCGAAGGAGCTCTGGTGGCCAATCGCTCGCAGGCAGGCAGCCCAGACCGCGCGCACCCCTCGCCCTCACCAGACTCGCGAGCAGCGGCGGGGCAGCGGCTGAGCGCGCCCGGCCAAGGCGGAGATCGGCTCCCCCGAAGACGGCCCCAACTGCCGGCGGCGCCCCGGAGCGCGCGGGCGGGCTGCCAGGCGGGCCCGGCGGAGGCACGCCCCTCGGCGCTCGGCGGAGCGCGGACTCGCCCGGGTGCCCAAACTCCGCCCACCCCCGCGGGGAGCCTAGCGCTCCTGCCCGCCCCCTGCACTCCGGACCGAGGCGGCCTGGGAAAAGGCCCCGAACTGCACAGACAGTGAATGGGACGCGATCCAGAGGCGCACGAGTCTGCGGCCACGCGCGCCCCGATGGCCCCTAGAGGCTGAGCGCGGAGGCGGGAGGGCGGAGAAAGGGGCGCGGGGCCCGAAGCCGAGCTGCCTGCTTCTAAGGTAGGGAAAGGACGATGCCCACACGAAGTTGATCTCTGGGGGAACGAGGCTGGGGCGCGCCCTTCCCAAGCCTGAGCGCCTCGGGGCGAGTTTGGCTTGACCTCGCTGCGCCCCGGGCGCGCTCTCCGGCGCGGATCCGCCGGCCTTCGGGAAGGCGCAGTCGGAAAGTTGTCAGCAGCAGTGCCCTGAGCGCCCTGTTGTGTAACCTCGGCGCTGCCAGCCGCGCGGGGAAGTTGCTGGCCCGGCCGCCAGCCCGGCGCGGCCGCGGCCCCGGGCGGATTTCATGGCCCGCGGCGAGCGCGGGGCCGGAGCCAGCTTGGGCGAGCCCCCGCGCAGCCCTTTCGGGGAGGACTCGCCGCGCCCGCTCCCTTCCGCCCGCCCGGTTTTCCGATGCTCGCTGCGCCCCTCGCCGCCGCCGCCCTCTCGCCGCCGCTTGCCTGTGGGAGCCGCCGCCTAAGTCGGGGAGGAGAGAATGACCGAGGTGCTGTGGCCGGCTGTCCCCAACGGGACGGACGCCGCCTTCCTGGCCGGCCCGGGCTCGCCCTGGGGGAACAGCACGTGGGGGAACAGCACGGCCGTCTCCACCGCCGCCGCCGCCGCCGCTTCGTTCCGATGTTCCCTGACCAAGACCGGCTTCCAGTTCTACTACCTGCCGGCTGTCTACATCTTGGTGTTCATCATCGGCTTCCTGGGCAACAGCGTGGCCATCTGGATGTTCGTCTTCCACATGAAGCCCTGGAGCGGCATCTCCGTGTACATGTTCAACTTGGCGCTGGCGGACTTTCTCTACGTGCTGACTCTGCCCGCCCTGATCTTCTACTACTTCAATAAGACGGACTGGATCTTCGGGGACGCCATGTGCAAGCTGCAGAGGTTCATCTTCCACGTCAACCTTTACGGCAGCATCTTGTTCCTGACCTGCATCAGTGCGCACCGGTACAGCGGCGTGGTGTACCCGCTGAAGTCGCTGGGCAGGCTCAAGAAGAAGAACGCCGTCTACATCAGCGGGCTGGTGTGGCTCACCGTGGTGGTGGGCATCTCCCCCATCCTCTTCTACTCGGGCACCGGGCTCCGGAAAAACAAAACCACCTGCTATGACACCACCTCAGACGACTACCTGAGAAGTTATTTCATCTACAGCATGTGCACGACCGTGGCCATGTTCTGCGTCCCGCTGGTGCTGATTTTGGGCTGTTACGGATTAATTGTGAAAGCTTTGATTTACAATGACCTGGACAACTCGCCTCTCAGGAGGAAATCAATTTACCTGGTGATTATTGTACTGACGGTTTTTGCTGTGTCTTACATCCCTTTCCATGTGATGAAAACGATGAACTTGAGGGCCCGGCTGGATTTTCAGACCCCAGAAATGTGTGCTTTCAATGACCAGGTGTATGCCACTTACCAGGTGACAAGAGGCCTGGCGAGTCTGAACAGCTGTGTGGACCCTATTCTCTATTTCTTGGCCGGAGATACTTTCAGAAGGAGACTCTCCCGAGCAACCAGGAAGGCTTCCAGAAGAAGTGAGGCAAATTTGCAGTCCAAGAGCGAAGACATGACCCTTAATATTTTATCCGAGTTCAAGCAGAATGGAGATACAAGCTTGTGAAGGCAAAAGAACCGCGCCCCCCCATAACCTCACTTTTGTTACATGGTAGGATGCTAAAATAGAGCCAAGCCCCCCCCCCCCCCCCCCCCGCCTTTAAGTTTCTAGTGAGATTAGAGGACATTCAGACCAAACAAGTTCAACAAAAGTAGAGAAATGCCCACGTCCATGCTTGGGCTTCCTTTCAGAGTCTCCCTTCTTTCTGACTAGAAGTATGTGTAGTAAATTATACTACCCCAGTTAAACATTTACCTTTTTTTCTTCCTTTAAAACTTACAACCTTCTCTCTGGATCTCCACATAAACATTTAAAGTGTGTGTGCACAGGAGTCTTGGAGCAATTTTGATATTAATAATTTCTCAGAAAACAACCTGAGTGCTTGAAACTTGAGTTTGTGGTTCCTCTAACCTTTATTTATTTATTTTTTTTAACAGCCCATGCTAGGAACAGGTCGGAACTCTACATCTTCAAAACTATGTAGTACACCAAAAAAAACAAATAAATAAATAAATAACCGAAACCTATTGCCGTCTAGTGAATCCTAACTCATAGCGATCCTATAGGGCAGAGTGGACCTCCTCCATAGGGTTTCCCAGGCTGTAAAGCATTACAGAAGCAGACTGCTGCAGACTGCCACATTTTTCTCCCACAGAGCAGCTGGTGGCTTCAAACCTCCAACCTTTTGGTTAGCAGCAGAGCAGTTGGCAGCCAAGGCCTTAACTGCAGCCAAGCAGTTAACCACTGTGCTACTAGGCCAGTCGCCTCCATATTTAGTACAGTATAGCAAAATACTAAACTCAGCTCACTCAGTATCCCACGGAAAGATCTCTGAGCTGGCTGTCTGTTTGGGGGTCTTACAAACATAGGTAGTAGCTGGTGAGCTTTGGAGAAGTGAATACAAAGGTCAGTGTTAATTAATTTAACAGCCTGGAAGGTGATTGCTTCCTAGTTATTTCTGGAAAGCTGCTCACTATACTTTGGGTCCTAAATGTTTGATGGTGGAAGCCCACATCAATTATCTTCAGGGAAAAATGCCTTCAGAATAATCCGAGTGTACGTACTTTCCTTGTGAACGGCACGACCTCTGAGACTTCCTATGATAAAGAGCGTTGACTTGTACCACCGCTGTGCAGTCCTTAGGAGTTGATTTGTGTTCCAGGGCACTCACATCTGTAAAAACAGTTTGAAAAATCGCAGCTAAGTTACAGGCCAGAGTTGAAATGAAGTGGAATGACTGTTAGCAAGTTGAGAGGATTTTCAGCAGGAGGATAGTATTATCAGAGGGGGAGGTGGCTGACAGTATCCATAATGCAGAGCCTGCAAGCATGTTCGCAAACCTGTAAGAGGCAACTGGGGATGGGCAAAGACATTCTAGAATGAGGACTTTAGTTTAAATTGAAATCAGTATGTAAAAGTCTCTGTTTTGCTCTGTTTGAGAGCGTTAAATGCAATATGTAAGAAGAAGATGAAGAAACAGGCTGAATTTGTATAGGTGATGCTGAGAGAAAGAAAAGCTATAATCCTTTAATGGATTTTACATCTCATGTTTGAAGAAAAAAAGACAAATATTATGTGGTAAAGAAAAATATGAAGAACTAAATCTGAGTACCTGAGGAAAGCTTACAGTGAAAATTAAGAAACTACTAATCAAAACTACTAACTCTTGGTCAGTGTTTTCTTTTGTATTTTCTCTCTGCCAGGCAGTAATAAGAGAAAAAAAAATCTGTAAAATACTTCAACAACTTTAACTGCAATTTTCAATGAATATGGAATGGCTGCCCATCTAGCCCTTGACATGAACCAATTTTATATCATGCAGAATGCTGAGGTAGGGCAAAACGTAATTTACAGCCCCAAACAAGTAATTCCAGTGTGGAAGGAATTTTTAGTTGTGAAGGCTAGCCAATGGCAGTGTCTGGAACTGATGGTGGGGTAACTTACACCCTACGTTGTTTGAAAGCACTTGGTAAGGAAAGTGGCACGGGGCAATGTGCTAAGGCAAGGACCTTAACGCCCCGTGAAATAAAGTGACAGCAAAGCCAGGATTTGATTTCAGTCCTTGCAGTGCCTGAATGGATGGAATAGCTGTGAGATCTTCAGTTAATGCTTAGCGCTGCCTCAGTTTACCCAATCTCCAGCCACTAAGATCAATGAAGAAGAGCTGTATTTAGCTTTCCTAAGCAGAAGTTCTTTTTAAAATGTTCATTCTTGATGCATAGAACCAACAGAAACCAAATTGAGAGGAAACCTTGGAGATGTCCAGCTACACCTCCTGCTTTGGAGGAAAGAAGTTAGCCAGGTTCTCACTTGCTTGAGATGGAACAGCTCTGTGTGTTGTGAAATCCTGAAAGACAAAGTCTGAACTATGTCATTATTCCACCGACCCTGTCAAACATCCTGCTGGGTGAGATAAGATCAAAATGGAAATTCCAGAGCCTGAGCTACCCTTGAATTCAAAGGCTAATGGTATCCACGTCTGTATTTCTTCACGCTTAACTTTCATTTTCTTCCTTTTAGGTCTCAGGATGCTCAGCCTGGTTTAGAGTATGTGTTAATACATTGTTTCAGCTTCCAGAAAACTTTCTCTCTGAGTGTGGATCCAGTGAGGAGGTGAACAGTGATTAGAAATGTCCTTGTGCTACTTGGCATGTTTTTTCCAAAGTGTTTCTTCTTTAGCTTCATGCATCCACCATGCTGGACAGCAATGACATACGTATGCATACCAAATAGAAACAAGAATGATCTGGCCAGCTCCTTCCAAGCCAAAAGAGGTCTCTGGAAAGAGTCTGTGCTAACGACGAAAATATACAGAGGGTCAGGATGAAATGGGGATCTTTGGGTTGAAATGCTGATTTATGCCATATAATGATATGAATAAGTATTTTAATAGTAAAGGCAAAAATCTGCTGACCTTTGGATGAAAGAACAGCTCAAACTCTAGAGCTTATCAGTTAACTAAATTTCACACTACAAAAATATTTAATGCAAAGTCCGATGTGTTCTATGGCTCACAAATTAGCATCTTTGAACATCAATTCGAGTTTACACTGAAATGATTTTAAAAAGACGAAATATGGCATGAGAGTTAGGGTTCAGAGTTGCCATTGACATTGCCACTCAGCTGTGGGACTCTTGACTCTTTCAAGACCACTCCGCATGGATTAAGAAGGTTGGATGCCATCTATCTGCTGGGCTTTAGGGGTCATGGTAAAGCATGAAAAGTGGAGACAGCTTGAGATGTGTGAAATCTGTCACTGTTATTATCCAGAACTCTTCAGTCCCAATCCTTGGCTGAAAATTCTTGCAAGGTCAGCAGCTGCAGTGTGGACCTATGACCTATCATCTCCTGTCTCCTTGGACACCTCAGACAGGAACTGGACTGCGGTTGGATACAAGAGATGCCCAGCGCTTACAGCAGCTGTAATTACGCCAGTGACAGCGCTTCAACGTGTGATACCAGCTTGAGATCTTTTGAGGCTTTAACTTTCCTGGTCAGATTGTAACTATCCTGATAGTATTTATTGATGAAGCTCACGGTCCTTCAGTTGTACAGATTGAAAAATTTTCTTGAGAGATCCAACATAGTGATGTAAATTAATATTTATTAAATGTAGAATGTTAATGCGTCACGTTGTATTTCACGTGATACATGATGCAGAGATAAAATGAGAGTTGTATATTATGATGCTTTTAAAAATCAGTATCTTGACATGTTTAAGTCCTTAGTTTTTTTTTTTTTTTTGATCTAAAGTATGAAAATCTTTTGTGACACAAGTGATGAGTTTTCCTTTGAAATCCTTTTGCATGTTTACCTTTTTGGTTAGGGGTCTTTCTGTAAGGACACAATTAGGTGTCAGATCGTCACAAAATCATTAGTAACAAAGTATCTTAGGCAGACTGGGTCCGTATTGTCTGCATTTTATGTGATATTATAGAAAAGTTTATATTCTTCTGTCACCAACCCAGGGGGTTTAAAATTTTGTCCCCAGTGTGGCAGAGCTTCCATTTCCAGATGCAAAAGGCCTGTCTTAAATTGAAAAGAGTTCTATTAGGTTTTGGAAGTCTGGTGGAGTGGGCATTATAGATACATCAGAATTTAAGAAAAAAGCTTTAAAGAGGTAGGAATAGAAAGGCAGCTGGCGCAACCGGTCTGTGGCTGCTCAGTTCTGCTTAAATGTTTGTATTGTGTTTCCTCTTCAGGTGAAATAGTATATAATCTTCATTGCTTTGCGATGGGATTTTTAAGTAACACACTACTAGCAAGTTCAGCACTGCTATTGATAATTTTAGTAATTTTAATTCCAAGTTTTATTGTGACAACGATGTATTATTTGGCTGCTGAATTCTGTTACAGTTTTTTTTATTCTTTTGTACAGTGTATTATACACATCATCAAAACTTAATATGAAGGGGAATATAGATCATATATCAAAATGTGTGAATTTGAATTACAGTATGTTTTAGTGCTTTTGCAAAAATGTTTATTTTTATATTATCTGTGATTTTAATATAGAAAAGTAAACTAGATTTCTCTGTGATTAATAGTGCATCGGATGAGCGGTATGGAAACAGTGTTACTTGACATTTGAGCTTTCTCAGGTTTATCTGTATCGGTAGTAGCTTCACAAAATCCAGACTATTGTGCTTCACTGTGTTTTTAATAAAAGGAATGTACATTTCCTCTGATAGCATAGTGTTTGCATGCGGGAGTGTGCAGAATCCTGTGTGTGTGGACGTGTGTGTGTGTGTGTGTGTGTGTGTCCAAGGCATGACAAGCAACTGTGTATCTGCTTTAGGGTAACAGCAGAGTTTCGGCATAATCATGGTCATGGGCTTGTACCTACCCTAGATAATCAAAGCTGAAAAAAACTCAATAAATGTATGCAACATGGTTTGATGGCTTCTCTGTTATTCCAATAGATTGATACGAGTTTCCTCCCATTTTAACCCGTATTCGGGTACAGGCTGGCAAATCCTGCCGGAGGTATTGAACTAACTCAGGCATTTCTTAAGGAGCAGCCCGCGCTATAAAATTAAAGTTTCAGAGAAAGAATCCTGGTGCGTGCTGATTAATAGTATTTTCATTATTGAATATTTAATCATCCGTGGGGATAGGACCTGAATCTTTTAAGCAAAATACTGAATGCTGCCTCAGTACAGCTCACACTCCTGTCCTATGCTGAAAATGTTGGCTCTCATCTTTTCTCTAATTTTTAGTCCATAGAGAGAATTATACTAATAACCCTTTGTGGTTTCTGTTTATCTATTAGCCTGCACTGCTCACTTCTCCCTTCTCCCAGGTTTATTTAAAAAAAAAAAAAAAAAAAGGTGCTACACAGTGCAGCAGCTACGCTAGAATGGAAACCTGCTCAAAGCATTGTCTTTTTTTCCCCCCGGAGTGGAGAAGTTAAGGGCACGGTGCTCCTGCCTTGGGGTTTTCTGATTGCCTCCTGAGACAGGCGCCCTGTCATAGAAGCCTGTGGGTAGAAGAACGGAATCTCTGGCGGCATTTATCTGTCGTCAGTATTAACTCCTTAATTCGCTTTACTGTCCAGACGTCACCATTTGGGAATCCTCACGTGTTAACAGCAGCTTTCATAGCACTTTGTGCACGTATGTATATGCGTATTTCAGTGCGCGCATACACACAATACCGGTAATTGTCTTTCTGATTTAAAAGAAATCTACCATAAAATCAATCACCTTGGGACTGGAGTTAGAGAAACATCTCCGCACGTAAATATACTGCATTTTAATCCCCTGTTTTACTAAAATGAACTTGAAAGTTTGTTTTCTCTTTTCAGAAGATTTAGGGTTTTTTTTTAGAAGCTTTAGAATTTTGCCCCTGTATATAATCAGAGCTTTCATTTTCAAATACAAAAAGGATACCCTAAATTCAAAGTAGATCTGTTATGGCTTAGCAGTCTGATGGGATCAGGCATTATAGACACTGCAGATGTCACCGGAATCCATGCGAATGTGAATACTGACCTTACTGACTAACCCTGCGAGGCTAGGTTGCTTCAGGGTGGGCTCTGAGGACCTTCGTCCTCAGCCAGCCTCGTTGCTGGGACCCACCTTCAAATAACAGCTGTGGGTGGAGTCCGGCCCCTGGGCCGCGCAGCTGACAGTACTTCAGCCTCTTGGGAATGGATGAGGTAGAGGAGTAGGGGGCTGGGAGGTGAGTGGGGGTGGGGGCTGCCAGTGCGGCATAAAGGAAAACAAGGCCTTACCTTTCTTGATTACCTGATGGGGAGAAATTACCTGCATGAAGGTAGAAAATCTTTGATGATAGACTGAAACAGAAAGAGGCCTCAGGGATGATCTAATTCCAGTTCCATCACCTCGGCTTGCAGGTGAAGGCAAAGTTTTCACATTCAGCCAAAGGTGGAGCTAGCAAAGAATCAGGGTTCTCGACCTTGGTCAGACGTTCCTTCCACATCCCAGGGCTCTTCCTGTAGTGGGTCTTGACCCATTAGTGGATCACGAAATCAGTATGGTGGGTTATGACCAGAACTCTTTTAACAAAATGAAATAGAAGAGAAAATATCAGTGTTCATAGCTCAGTGAGTAAGGATTTGGGATTTTAATTTCGCACACACACACCACAACACATATATATTTACATGTATTTGTATCCTGAGTCAGAGTAGAAATTTTATTTCTGGGCATACATGGTCAAAAATTTTGAAAATTCTCCACAATTTACTCAGTAAAAGGAGGTATGTAGTGAAAAGAAAACAGAATGAGAGATCGTTTTTCAAAACTGTTCTTAAATAAACACAAAAATCCTTAGTCGTTAATTTTATTATAGGCATTCATTCTGTTTTTTTTTTTTTTGTTGTTGTTATTTTCCTCTGGAGGTTCCATTCATAATTCCCAAAGCAAGTTTAAAGCTGCTTAGACTACACTTAAAGATGGCTATTTGCAATTAGAAGTAGAATAATTGAAACTCAGATTTATGTAAACTTTGATAGCTTAACTCTTCACACTGTTCCCTCTGGTTTGAACACTTAACAGCCAAATAGCAAATCTCAGCTGTCTTTAAGGTTATCAGCTTGCAGTCAAAAGTCTTAGGTTTGAGCCCAGCTCTGCTGGGCAACCATCTGTGTGCCCTGGGCAAATTATTTAAATTCTCTCAGCTTTGTGTTCCTCAACTGTAAAATAGTTATTGTAATATGCAGCTCAGAGGATGTTGGGATAATTAAATGAAATGGGATATGCACGGTGCCTGCCACACAGTACACACTCACTAAACCCAGAAAAACCAAACCTGTTGCCGTCGAGTTGATTCCGACTCATAGCGATCCTATAGAACAGAGTAGACCTGCTCCATAGAGTTTCCAAGGAGCGCCTGGTGGATTCGAACTGCTGACATTTTGGTAACCACCCTGTCACAGGGGTTTCCATAAAAAAAACTAGTGCCACCCTGTCAAAGGGGTTTCCATACACTTACTAGACAGTAGGTATATATCATTATTAAATATTTTTTTGTGTTTTAGGGAAAAGTTTACACAGCAAATTAGGTTCCCATTAATTTTTGTTTATTTATATTATACTAAAGTGTCTAAAGATGAAGGTTTACAGAACAAACTAGTTTCTCAATAAACAATTAGTACACGTATTGTCTTGTGACATTGGTTATCAACCCCACAACATGTTAACACTGTCCCTTCTCGACCTTGGGTTAGGTTCCCATTTAACGATTTTTATTCAAATTGTTCCTGACATTGGTTACAGTTTTCACAATGTGTCAACATTCTGATTATTTCCGTTCTGTTTGTGCCATTTCTGCTTCTCCAGCTCCCCTTCCCCTCTTTGCCTTCTAATTTTGCTTTTGGGTAAATGTCGACCATTTGGTCTCATACAGTTGATTGTTTAATGGAGCATATTAAGCCAGTCTATTATTTGGCTGAATAGTGACCTCCAGGAGTAGCTTCAGTTTCAAGTTCAAAGGATATCTTAGGGCCATAATTTTCAGGGTTCCTCTAGTCTCTATCAGTCCAGTAAGTCTGGCCTTTTTTAAGAATTTGAATTTGGTTCTACACTTTTCTCCGTTCTATCTGGGACATTCTATGGTGTTCCTGGTCAGAATGGTTGATAGCGGTAGCTAGGCACTGTCTAGTTCTTCTGGTCTCAGCCTAGAAGGGGCCATGGTTTGTGTGGGATACTAGTCCTTTGGACTTGTTTCTTCTTTGAGTATTTGATTTACTACATTGTCTTTTGCTCCAGACAAGTAGAGACCAATAGTTTATCTTAGACAGCTGCTCTGAAGCTTTTAAAACCCCAGACACTACTCATCAAACTAGGGTGTGAAACATTACCTCTATGAACTAAGTTATGCCAGTCGACTGAACTGTCCCGTGAGACTACGGTTCTAAGCCATTTAACGCAGTAAGCCAGTCCCACGAGGCATTTGGATATGTCTAGGAAGCCTCCAAAACTCTGCCCCCTATGTGCTTTGTTATATATATGTGAATATATATGCAGCACACACAAACATGGATATACATATGCCTACAGATATACCTATACGTTCATGTGCATGCACTCACATATGACTTGCCATACACATATATGCGTACATATCTACCTATGCAACCATACACATATTGTTTGGCTGTTACTGCTTTTGTTGAAAAATTGTATCATCTACTGAAATTGTCCCTTATTCTTGGTTACTTCCTAGTGTCTTTGTTGACCTTGGTAAAGTTGTGTAGACTTCACCCGTGTTTGGTATTGCCTTTCCTCTCACTCAAAATAACAAGTGTATACTATCTAGAAAGTCACCCCCCTCCCTCCCCCTCCCATCTCTAGTAACCATCAAAGAATGTTGCTTTCTCTGTGTGTACCTATTCCTGACTTTTTATAAAAATGAGACCGTACAATACTCGTCCTTTTGTGATTGACTTATTTCACTCAGCATAATGTCCCCAGAGTCATCCATGTTATAAGATGTTTTGTGGTCTCCTTATTCTTTATACTTGTGTAATATCCCATTGTCTGTATGTACCACCATTTTTATTTCCATTCATCCAATGATGGGCACTTAGGTTGATTCCATCTTTTTTTTGCTGTTGTGAATAATGCTGCCATGAACATAGGTGTGCATGTCTATTCCTGTCACTGCTATTCTGTCTCTTGGATATACACCTTTGAGTGGGATTGCTGGATCATAAGGTATTTCTGTTTCTAGCTTTTGGAGGAAGTGCCATATCATTTTCCATAGTGGTTGTACCATTTTACAGTCCCACCGGCAATGTCTAAGAGTTCCAATCTCCCCACAACCTCACCAGCATTTCTTTTCTGGTTTTTTTGATTGGGGCCATTTTTTCAGGGGTGAGATGATTGTAGTTTTGATTTGCGTCTCTCTGATGGCTGATGAAGGAGCCCTGGTGGTACAGTGGTTAAAACAACTGGTTGCTAACCAAAAAGTTGGCAGTTTGAAACCACCAGCGGCTCCGCGGGAGAAAGATGTGGTAGCCTGCTTCTGTAAAGATTTAAGCCTTGGCAACCCTATGGGGTTGCTATGATTTGGAATCAACTCAACAGCAGTGTTTTTGTTTTGTTTTTTCCTTTTTTAATGGCTCATGGGTCACTATTAACAGCAACAGCTTTGATGGCTAAGGATCACGAGCATCTTTTCATGTGTTTGTTGGCCGCCTGAATGTCCAGTAACATATCTGTTCATGTCCTTTGCCCATTTTTCAATTGGATTGCTTGTCTTTTTGTTGTGGAGTCATTGAAGTTTTCTAAATAGTTTGGAGATTAGACCCGTATCAGATATGTTGTTGCTGAACATTTTTTTCCCAGCCTGTAGATTCTCTTCTTACTCTTTTGGGAAAGTCTTTTGATGAGAATAAGTATTTAATTTTTAGGAGGTCCCAGTATCTAATTTATCTCCTATTGTTTGTGCATTTTTAGTTGTGTTTGATAGAGTATCTATGCCAAAAACTAAGTCCCTAGTTTTATCACTATGTTATCTTCCAGGTACTTTATGGTTTTAGCTTTAAAATTTAGGTCTGTGATCCATTTTGAAGTAGTTTTTGTGTATGGTGTGAGGCATGAATTCCATTTCATTTTTCTGCAAGTGGATGTCAGTTTTGCTGTTGTCATTTGTTAAAGAGACTGTTTCTTCCCCATTGAATGGACTTCAACCGTTTGTTGAAGATCAGCTACCTGTAGACGGATGGATTTAGTTCTGGGTTCTTAATTCTGTTCCATTGATCTATGTGTCTGTTGTTGAACCAGTACCAGGCTGTTTTCATTACTGTGACTGTATGGTAAGGTTTGAGATTGGAAAGTGAGAGGCCTCCTGCTTTGTTCTTCTTCAATATTGCTTTAGCTATTTGGGGCCTCTTTCCTTTCCATATAAATTTGGAGATTAGTTTTTCCATTTCATTAAAGAATGTCATTGGGATTTCGATAGGGATTGCGTGATATATACAGATCACTTTGAGAAATGTTGATGTTTTCACAATGTTAAGTCTTCTAATCCATAAGTAGGTATACTCTTGAAGCTGCTAAGGATTTTGCCACTCAATGTGCTGTTTTGTCATTGTTGTTGTTCTAAATTTGTATTGCCTTCTTTCATGCCATGGTGGTTTTCTGGTTTTGTGTGCATTTAATATTGCCTTTTTGGACACTCCATTGACTCTCTGAGATGAGACATTAAGAAAGTATTTAACTTTTCCATGCTTTGCACTATGGTGTGCAGTGTGGGGGCAAAGGCACATAAGACAAAGTGTGTACAGATAAAAATATATCAACAAGAAGTGTCTGCTGGCCTCTGTACTTGGGGCCTCCCCTCTCAGGTTGATGGTCTATTTTCAGAGTCAACATAGAGCAAAGTCTGATTTTCAGTTTTGCAGACCCAGAAACTTGATCGCAACAGTTCAATTAGAGTTCAGACTCTGGGGAACTGACTCACACCAAGTAAACTGACAAAAGAATCATTTACCAACTAGAATGCCAGTTTTTGCATATACAACAGTCTGATACCAGAATAATAACAGGTACCTTTTTGTTCAAGGGGTAGTCTCACTGTGGATGAGAAAGTTGCCTACAGAGCTTAAAATAAGACCAAAGAGAGGTGATGTTCTTGAAAGGCATTTTCAATAAAATAGGTCAGCCTAAAGAATTGCCTACCCCAGAGATACTAGTCTCGATAATCGTCATCTATCCTATGTTTGAAAAATCTCTGCCTACCTGGGGGATCTCAGCTGCACATGGACTGAAAATGTCTTTTTTGTATATTCTTTTCTAAAATCAGTCACCACCATCCACTTCTTTGATGCAAACTGTGTTTTAGTAACGTCTTCCACTGGTGAAAGTGGAGGGATAGGTGGCAGAGTGGACCTGCAATGCTTGCTAAATTGTAGATACTCAAAAGGCATATAACCAAAAATAAACAAATTCACTACCATGGGGTCGATACCAACCCACAGAGTTTCCGCGGCTGTAAATCTCTATGAAAGCAGACTGCTACATCTTTCTCCCATGGAGCTGCTTGTGGTTTCGAACTGCCAACCTTTTGGTTAGCAGTCGATTGATTAAACCACCACACCACCAGGGCTTCTTAAAGGATGTATAGCTGGGACTTTATCAAAAAAGTGAAGCGACAACCTACAGACTGGGAGAAAATTTTCTAGGACCATATATCTGATAAGGGTCTCATATCCAAAATAAATTTTAAGAACTTCTGCAGTTTAAGAAAAAGAACAGCCCAATCTAAAAAACAAAAAACAATGAGCAAAGGACTTTAACAGGCATTTCACCAAAGGGGATATTAAAATGGCCAACAAGCACATGAAGAGATACTCAATGTCATTAGCCATTAAAAAAATAAAAAAGAAAACCAAACCCATTGTCGTCGAGTCAACTCTGACTCATAGTGACCCTATAGAACAGGGTAGAGCTGTCCCATAGGGTTCTCAAGGAGCAGCTGGTGGATTCAAACTGCCGACCTTTTATTTAGGAGCTGTGCACTTAACCACCGTGCCACCAGCGCCCCCATTAGCCATTACCAAAACCAAATCAAGCCCATTGCCATCAAGTCAATCCTGACTCATAGTGACCCCATAGGACAGAGTAGAACCGCCCCATAGAGTTTCCAAAGAGCACCTGGTGGATTTGAACTGCCAACCTTTTGGTTAGCAGCCATAGCACTTAACCACTAAGCCACCAGGGTTTCTGCCCATTATGAAGATGCAAATCAAAAGCACTAGGAGATACAGTCAGTCCCTGGTTACAAAGGAGAGCCTTTCCTGTTCCCAACTGTATCTTTAAGTCAGATTTGTAGGTGAGTCGTAAGAGGTGCATACGGTTCTTATTTAGCCTTACCTTAGTGCAAGAAAAGGCCCGAAGCCTTTTCAGGGATCTGAAAGCTGCATGTGTGGCAAGTGACGGTGACTGTGACGAAGACTTTGTTCCAAGTAGGGGCTGGTTCAATCGTTTCAATGTGAGAACAAATTTATATTAAAGGGCAAATACAAGTTGTCTGTAAGTCGGATGTTCATAACCCAGGGACTGCTGGTACCACCTCACTTCCGTTAGAATGACAATAGTAAAATGAAATAAAAAAATTTAAAAAAAGGAAAACAACAGATGTCAACAAGGTTGCAGAGAAACTGGAACCCTCATCCGTTGCTGAGGGGAATGTAAAATGATACAGCTGCTATGGAAAGCAGTTTGGCAATTCCTTAAAAAGTTGAACATAGAATTACCAGATGACTCAGCAGCCTCAATCTTAGGCGTATACCCAAGAGAAGTGAAAGCAGGCACACAAATAGAAACCTGTAACCCCACGTTCATTGCAACACTTTTCACAATAGCCGAAAGGTAGGAACAACCTAAGTGTTCACCAGCAGATGAATGGATAAGCCAAATGTGCTATGTACGTACAAAGGAATATTACTCAACCACCAAGAGAAAAGAAGTCGTGATACATGCCGCAATATACGTGAACCTTGAAAACATAATGCTGACCAAATTAAGTCAGTCATGGAGATAAGAAAAGGCAAGCTGTACAAAGATCCCAGGGTGGAAATAACTGAGATTTCAGTGGAAACGTTGGCGATACGGTTTCCTCCAGTAGACAGATTGTCTGCCCTCAGATGGATGGAGTCCAGGGAGAGGGAGGAGGATTGGGTGCAGCAGTGATCGACAGCTTGGGTGGTAGTTTGAAACATAGCTGCAAATTCATTGGCATTCTCGCCATCAAAAATTGGGGTCAATTGTCCTTTTCCTTGAGGCTGAGAAGGTATGTTACCATTTTGTCCAACAGAATATGACAGAGGGGATACTTTGTAGCTTCTGAGCCTGGGTCATAAGGGCTATATGGCATTCGCATTGTTAGCATATTGTCTCTTGGAGCTCTGAGCTACCATATAAGAAGCCAGCTACCCTGAGAACAAATGCTCCAGTTGTCACACAGATTACTTGCAAAGGCTCTGGGGGAAGGGCAAGTGAAAGACAGGGAGTTGCCCTTCGAGCTTCTAACCAGACCAGCCTAGTCACCTGACTTGTACACAAAGAAGGCTCTGATCTCAGCACCCAGTTCTAGTCACCCCCAACTCCTTGAATCACTTCAGGTGACACCTCAGGCGTTGTGTAGTAAAGATAGGCCATCTTTGCTACGACTTATCTGAATTCTCCACCCACAAAATCTCTGAGGAAAATAAAATTATGGTTGTTTTATGCCACTGAGTTTTGGAGTAGTTTGTTACACAGCAGTATATAACTGGACTAGCCTAAGTTGGAACCGAAAGGTACGATATTAGATATCATAGTTACTGTGATGGTTAATTTTACGTGTGAAACTGTCTAAACTCTGGTACCCAGTTGTTTCCTCAGACACTAGTCTAGATGTTGTTATGAAGTATTTACATAGGATGAAGTCAGTTGCCCTGAAGGAAAGCAGATAAGCCTCCATAATGTGGGCGGGCCTCGTCCATTCACATGAAGGCCTTAAGAGCAACTCCAGAAGTTTCCTGAGAGAGGATTTTTGCCTCCAGACTATAAACAGACGTCTTCCCAGAATTCTTCTAGTTCCCCTACTGCCAGGTCTACCAGTTCGCACACACCAGACTGTGCAGTTGCCATTCTGCCACCTGATCTACAGATTTTGAACTTCCCAGGCCCAACAACCGTGTGAGCCAGTTCCTGAAAATCAATCTGTCACTCTCTCTCCAGAACATACGTTATTGTTCTGTTGTTCTAGAGAACCCTAATACAGTTACCCCTTTTGCCTTAGAAAGGTGTGACTGGGGCTGAGGTGGGATTGTTTTGGAAATATATGGCATACCCCTGACCAAGGATGATATTCAACCGCATACACAGAGACAGAGAGAGTCCCGGATGACTGGTCCAGCGTCTGTTCAGATTGGTTAAATTTAGTGCCTAAAAACAAAAAAAAACTAAACCCGTTGCTGTTGAGTTGATTCCAAGTCATAGAGACCCTATACAACAGAGTAGAACTGCCCCATAGGGTTTCCAAGGAGCGGCTGGTGGATTTGAACTGCTAGCCTTTTGGTTAGCAGCCATAGCTCTTAACCACTGCACCACCGGGGCTCCAACTTAGTGCCTAAAAAAAAAAAAAAAAAACTACACATGGTTAAATATTTCTAATATAACCTCTGCCTCTAAAACAGTGTGAGGGATCTTGAAGGCACTCAAATTAGCACAAAACATTTTGCAAATGGAGAATAATTAAGAGGTAAATAGTATTGAGAAATTTAGAGTGTAAGAGGGTTTCACAGAGGAGGGCATTGTTGTTGAACTAGAATAGACTGGGGAAGTTTATTCATAGAGGAAGATGGATTAAGAAGGAGCCCTGGTAGTGTAGTGGTTAAGTGCTTGGCTGCTAACCAAAAGGTCAGAGGCTTGAACCCACCAGCAGCTCCTTAGGAGAAAGATGTGGCAGAATGCTTCCATCAAGATTACAGCCTTGGAAACACTCTGGGGCAGTTCTACTCTGTCCTATAGGTTTGCGACGAGTTGGAATTCCACTCGATGGCAATAGGTTTGGTTGTCTGGTTTTAAAAGTAGGATGGAGTTTAATATTCAGGGGGAAAAAGGGAAGGTGTTTCAGGCTTGCTTTTTATTTGAGGTGGGGGTAAGGAGAAAAGAATGAGAAACAGTAAACTGGAAAGAGATGGACTTGGGTGGAGGAGAGGGAGAAAAGAGATTCACTGAGGCTCAGTGGATAGGAGAAAGAAATTAAGGTTAGCTGAGCAGAATATAACCTATGAAGGAAACAAGCCGAGAAGTTTGCATTTATCGCAATAAGCAAGAGAGAGCCCTGAA
This sequence comes from Elephas maximus indicus, assembly GCF_024166365.1. Lineage (NCBI taxonomy): Eukaryota > Metazoa > Chordata > Mammalia > Proboscidea > Elephantidae > Elephas > Elephas maximus. The sequence continues at coordinate 7,186,520 of NC_064841.1, read as the reverse complement.
AAGCTCTACCTCCGGGGAATGATGTAGAGGATCTGACAAGAAGGGCAAGGAGATCTGCTGAGAGACATTGTTGTTCTAAGCAAGACATTCCAAGAAGATGGTGGTGGTAATAAACTCAAGGGGCAGAGACACAAAATATTTTGAAGGAAGGAATTGTCAGCAGTGGTGTCTGAATAAAGTGGAGAAAAGGAAAGAAATAGTCAAAGACGGCTGGAGTTCTATCCAGAGAAACAGGAATAACAGTAGTAATAGTAGTAATTCTACTATATAGCATATAAAGGGAGTAGGAGACTATAAGAAAGCACGAAAAGAGTGTGCGAGACTCTCAGGCCTCTGGGCAAGAAATATGACTATTTTGCTGTAACTCGATTAATTATTTTGAGGCTCTCTTCTACTAAGCTGGCAGAAATTCAAATTCACTTTGTTTAGTTTCAAAGGGTGGATTGAGAAGACAAATTAAACTATTATAATGACATGTACAACAACCGGAGTTAGAAAACCAAAAGGGAAGAACACCCTTGGTATTTCTTAAGCTGAAAGAACCGAAGAAAAAAACTCAAGCCTTGAGTTGCAATATTGAAGGATTCTATGGGCAAAAATTGAACGACAGAGGAAGCATCAAAAGAAGATGGAAGGAATATACAGAGTCACAGTACCAAAAAGAAGTGGTTGAAATTCAACCATTTCATGAGGTAGCAAAAGATCAAGAACCGATAGTACTGAAGGAAGACGTCCAAGTTGCACTGATGGCATTGGTGAAAAACAAGGCTCCAGGGATGGGTGGAATACTGATTGAGATGTTTCAACACTGGAAGCATTCACTCATCTATGCCAAGAAATTGAAGAGACAGCTACCTGGGCAACCGACTGGAAGAGATCCACATATGTGCCTATTCCAAAGAAAGGCAATCCAACAGAATACAGATATTATTGAACAGTATCATTAACATCACATGCAAGTAAAATTATGCTGAAGATTATTCAAAAATGGTTGCAGCAGTACATTGACAAGGAACTGCCAGAAATTCAAGCTGGATTCAGAAGAGGACGAGGAACGAGGAATATCATTGTTGATGTCAGATGGATCTTGGCTGAAAACAGAGAACACCAGAAAGATGTTTCCCTGTGTTGTATTGACTACACAAAGGCATTTGACCCTGTGGATCAAAACAAATTATGGATAACGTTGCAAAAATGGGAATTCCAGAACATTTAATTGTGCTCATATGGAACCTACATTAACCAAGAAGCAGTCCTTCAAACAGAACAAAGGGATACCGCATGGTTTAAAATCAAGAAAGATGTGCTGTCTCCTTTTACCATCCTTATTCAATCTGTATGCTGAGCAAATAACCTGAGAAGCTGGACTGTATGAAGAACTTGGCCTCAGTATCGGAGGAGGTTCATTAACAACCTGAAATAATGTGGATGACATAACCTTGCTTGCTGGAAGTGAAGAGGACTTGAAGCGCTGATGAAGATCAAAAACTACAGCCATCAATATGAATTGTACCACAACATAAAAAAAGCAGAAATCCTTACAGCTGGACCAATGAATAACATCATGATAAATCGAGAGAATATTGAAGTTGCCAAGGATTTCATTTTACTTGGATCCACAGTCAACACCCATGGAAGCAGCAGTGAAGAAATCAAATGACGTATTACAGTAGGCAAATCTGCTGCAGAAGATCTCTTTCAAGTGTTAAAAAGCAAGATGCCACTTTAAGGACTAAGGTGTGCCTGACCCAAGCCATCGTGTTTTCAGTCACCTCATAAACATGCAAAAGCTGGACACTGAATAAGGAAGACCAAAGAAGAATTGGCGCCCTGGAATTATGGTGCTGGCAAAAAAGATTGAATATACCAGGGACTGCCAGAAGAATGAACAAGCCTGTCCTGGAAGAAGTAAAAAAAAAAAGAAGTACAGCCAGAATATTCCTTAGAAGTGAGGATGGCAGGACTTCATCTCGTGTACTTCGGACGCGTTATCAGGAGGGACCAGTCCCTGGAGAAAGACATCATGCTTGGTAATGTAGAGGTCAGTGAAAAAGAGGAAGGCCTTAAATGATATGGATTGGCATAGTGGCTGCAACAATGGGCTCAAACATAACAACGATTATGAGGATGGCGCAGGAAGAGTTTTGTTCTGTTGTACATAGGGTTTCTATGAGTAGGAACTGATATGACAGCACCTAACAACAACATTTCTCTGTTTTTCTCTTTGAAGCTGCAGCTTAAGTCCATAAAGGAGTTGAGTTGTTGAGAGAAAGCCATCTATCTGGTCAAGGTTATTATCCCTCGACACCGGCAATCATGAGATGGCCTTGTCTATGCAATGCCCTGCTTTGTCATTCCTTTACCATTCACAAAAGCCCTTCCTTTATGCCTCTCTCAGCCAATTCCATGACCCTGTTGAGCTCACAGCATTTTACTGTTGGGACAAAGGGCAGCCATTGGATGCCCTGTAGCTCTCTCAGTCCATTCCCTTAAATATACACAGTCACTTCTCCTTTGGGATTTTGTGTAAAGGAGAAGAGCAGAAGGTAAACTTCTGGCGAATACACAAATTTCAAGGGCTGATGGAAAGAGGCCTGTCTTCTTCTGAGATCAGCTTGGCCTGTTAACCTCAGATTGGAAGAAAGACTGAGAGAGACTAAGGGTTAAAAGCAGTCACCCATTTGGCAGAGAAGATGTAAGAGGGCAGGGCAAGCGGAAGACCCAGAGAGATTGATGTTCACAAGAGTGGATAAACTACCTGTGGGTAGGCCAGGTTGTAACTCATGGAACCTCTGAAGGTAGACAGTGGCGGATGGAACAAGAACGTCAAAGTCAAGTGTTCAGTGGTCAAGGAAACCAGAGAGAGGATGCTGGTCAGTAATGTGGCTAAGGTCAAAACCAAGGCAGCACAGTGGAGGAGAAATCTGGCTATTGACACACAGTCGAACAAGGTCAGGAGAAAGCTAAGAAAGGTCAGGTTAGAAGAGGTGGTAACAAAATTCGTGGTGCCAGATTCTGTCAAGAAGCCCAATGGTAAAATGTGTTGAGAGTGAAGCTGGTTCCTCTTGACAGTCCAAGACCAACCTCTCCCCAGTATGACCATTCTGTTTTATAGTAGATAGTCTGTCCACTTTATTAGGTTGGTTTGTAAGCCACTTTTTTTTTTTATCTATCAGTTCATAATTGGCTCTCCAGATGGTCCATGTCATTATGGGACAGGACTCTGCTCACCAAGATGCCTGGAAGGTACAAAGAAGGGCTAGACTTTGCCTGTCCTTCTCCTGCCTGACTTTTCCTGGTCTCCTTTGGCTGGACCAATCAAAAGTGGAATAATTGAGTTATAAAGTAGATGAGCATTATAAGATGAAAACTAAGTCTTATGAATGAGGAAGAAATTTAAAAGTCACACCATAAGGTCAGAGTAATTCTTCTCATATGGATGCTTAATAATAAGGGGGGAGGGGGGAGAAGGGTAAATATTGTATGGTGTTTAAGAGTCAGACCAAATTGGATTCAAATCCCAGCACAGATAATTATTAACCATGAGAAATTTGGCAAGATACTTACCCTTTCTGAGCCTCAGTTTTCTAGGGTTGATAATATGTACCTTATTGGGTTCTTGTGAGGTGTAAATGAGATCATTTGTATGAAGCACTTTGTACAACTGCCTAACAGTAAGTACTCAATCAGTCATTGCTATTAATGGTGAATGCTGGAATGCAAGGCTGAGGACCTAAGAAATAGAGTTGGGCAGAGGCTCCAAACTTCTTGTAGGGAGGGGGAAACTTGGATGGCTTGGAGTCAAGCAAGGCTAAACTAAAAAGACTTAGCTGAGGAAGACAGGAGAGAATACCCAGAAAGGCAAAGATAGAAAGGGAAAAATATGGTGTCTAAGAAACCAAGGGTAGTCCCAGGATGTAAATGGTTAACGTGGTTGGCTGTTAACTGTAAGTTTGGAGGTTCAAGTCCTCCAAGAGGAACCTCAGAAGAAAGGCTCCTAGTAGTCTACTTCCCAGAAATCAACCACTGAAAACCTGAGGGAGCACAGTCTTACTGTGACATACGTGAGGCCACCATAAGTAGGACTTGACTCAATGACAACTGGTTAACAAACCCAGAAGCAAAATAGTGGTCAACAGGGTTGAATGAGGAAAGAGAATGAACAAGGGGGGATTCAAGAGCAGCAGACCTGGCAACAGGATGATTGGAGTGGAGGGGAAGGAGGCCAACGGGCAGAGGACTAAGAAGGAAGTATTAAGGAACACTGTGTTCTCAGGTGAACATCAAGGAAGCCAGTTGCTCAAGAAAGGCCAAATAGCAAAATATATTAACTCTGAAGTATGACGTTGTTGTGTGTGAGTCTTTGTTTCTGTTGTTGTTTTTGTTCAAGCGTCAAACTCTAAAAGAACAAGCTGCCTCTGGCCGCCAGGACATATTACCCCTGCTGCTTCCAAATCCAATTCTGGCAAGCTCAGCCATTCCCCATGGTTTCCCGTTAGCATTCACACAGTGCTCATTAGGACTTGAAATCTTTTCAGGCTTGTCCAATTCCATTCTAGGGGCACAACAAATCTTCACTTGCAGATTGTAGTATTTCTTTCTTTTTACATGAACTCAGCTTCAAAAATTGAGTGCTGCAAATAACAGTAACTTTTTTTTTTAATTCTTATATTGGAGTTTTTCCTCCATAATAAAAAAAATTACCCTTTTTAGATGTTTCACGCTTTAAATAATAAACGTTCCTTGTACATTTCAGAAACAATTGAAATAACAAGAGTGGATTTTTTTTCTAACTCCTTTGCATGTAAATTTATAGTGTTTTGGCTAGTCCGGTGTTTTCTATATATTTACTTTGTGTCAGGAATATTTCAACATCCCTTTTGATCTGCCAGAGGAGCAAGTGAGTAAAAATAATCATAAGGTATAATTCCACAAATATCTGGAAGTCTCAAAATATTTCTTTCCATAAAAGCAAGTAATTTGGGGAAGAACCAGACTAGATCCTATGTATACGCAAGTGCCTATATGTAATATGCAGCACCATGAAACGGCCTAATTACACCATTTTGAACAAAGTGAATTTCCCACAATGCATTCGGCTCCATGTCGCTACTGTGATGCCTTCCAGTATTACTTAATATTTAGTCTGCTTTTGCCATGAAAGATCATTTTCTCTTTCCAGCTGTTGTTTTACAAATACTTGATAATGACTCTTAAAATACTGTATTGTAGCCCAACAGCAGCAGAGCGTTTTCGTCAGTACAAATTGTAATTCCAAACTGAGAAACTTCTGTTTCCAAATCTATTAACGTAAACGGTGAATTGTATTTTTAACTTTTTCGCAATTAGGTTCGATGCTATTTGGAAGAATCAAGTTCTCTGAACGTTAATCTCAGGTTTCTTTTTGACTTTTAGGGGTGAGTAAAATATATATTTTTTTAAGAATTAAAAGTTATACTTGGCATCTAATCACCCAAAGATTTGTACATTCTGAATATAACATGGAGAATTGCCTTTAACATTTTTTCAGCATGACTTCTCTTTAAGAAATATTGAAAAAAGATGAGAAAGTTTAACTCTATTTTAAAGTAAGAAAAAAATTGTTTTAACAGCCAAAATAGGGGACATTCCAAATTCAACTAAATGTATTGATTGCATGCTAGGTGAGACATGGTGGGATTGAAACTTGAGTGGTTCCCATTGTGAATGGCAAGAGAAAATATTTAGGACTCACACATAGGGTGACTGGATGTGGAGAAAATGAGGGAGAAGCAGCAGCCTAGGCTTCAGGTGACTTACACGTTACCAGCTTGAGCGGTGGATTCGGTGAGTGGTGGAGCCATCCCCCATACCTGGGAAACAGGATGAGGAAGTGACATGGGCCATGTATCTAACTTTGATAAGCCATAGAATCATGTTTTATGCTTTCAGCAGATGAATTCTGAGTGCCTACTGTGTATCAGGCACTGTACTAAGAGCTACAGATACGGTAGGAAACAAGACACATTCCTGTTCTTGTAGTATTTACACTCTACTGAGGGAATAGAAATGAGGAGTAGCCAGTGATGAAGGTAAGTTATTAATAAGTGCTATGAGAAAATAAAACATCAGAAGGACAGAATAACGGGTTGGCAAAGACAACCATGACATTATGCCTGCCTGTAGAGGTGGCATTTGATCTGAGCGCTGTGAGATGAAAAGGAGCTGTGTGGAGACCTAGGGGAAAACCTGTTAGACATGGCCCTCCAGGCTCTCGACATCGGGCCAGCAATCTGCTTGGAAGAAGAGTGAAGGGACCGGTCACGAAGAGATATTTGTATAGAAAGCCCACTCCGTTTACTTACGGCGTGCGTTTATTTGAGGTTGAAAAATAACAGGTGGCTGAGTGCACCTTCTTCATACCCACCAAGCCACCTTTTGGGTGATTAGCAGTTCCAGGCGGAGGGAGTAATGAAAGTAGGCTAAACAACAGGCAGGAACTAGCTTGACTCTCCCAAGGGGCAGGCAGAGTGCCAGTAGGATGGGAACACAGTTAAGAAAAGTGAGTGGTAAGAGATGAGCTCAGAGAGAGAGTTGGGTCACATCATGCCAGGTCAGGTAGACCACAGTAAAGGGAATGGAAGGCTTTCAGCAAAGAAAGGATGGGGAATTTTTTCTGTCTTTATGTATTAAAACTGCAAATGTTTGGCGCAATACTGTTATTAGTGGTCACTGATAGAAAAGCAGTACCCAAAAGAAAGAAAGAAAGGGAGGGAGGGAGGAAGAGAAGAAAAAAAAGAAAGAACGAGAAAGAAAAAGAAAGAGGCACAATAATTGCTGGCAAACTTTCAATGTTTTCTTGTAAAATACTCTCCTTCCTTAGGCTGTATCTAAGTCAGGTATCCCTTACTACTTACTGTTCGTCATTAGCATCTTCTGTTCTATTGTGCAGAGTCGCTGTGAGTCAGAACTGACCCGACAGCACCTAACAACATTAGCATCTTCAAAATGTGTGTGATGAGCTAGTCTTCAGAAAGAAAAATACACAGTCTCAAAACGACATTGGTCGAAGCTAAATGCTGTAGTTTAATTCATGCCCTGAAGAAATGATCTGCTTGTCATCTAAATAACAATAATAATACTCTTGAGATGTGTTAAACCCCTTCTCAACTGGGATAATTGGTATAGCTGAGGCTGGATGGAATTCTGATCTTTGTTTGCTGAAGATACGGATCTGCCTCAGTCTTTGGTAATTCTTTCCCATCAATGATGCAAAATTTCTGGAGCTGAAGTATTTTTGGCAGGAGCAAAATAGGAATATTAGATTTTTAAACCGTTCCTTGATTTTACAAATAAAGGGAGATTTCTCACGACTCGATGGCAGTGGGTTTGTTGGTCTCATTGGTTCCAGGAATTTCGGGTTAGTATGTGCAAATAGAGGTATGAATTGCCTAAGAATTTCACGGTAGTTTCCTTTACATAAAATTGGGAAAATGTAAGAGAAAAACGGATTTAAATTTCAGAATCCTTAACAAGGGAAAACGCAGTCACTGAAAGAAATTTTTTCTCTCTTGAAACATCAAAACCCATGGTCTTTTAGAGTAAAAAGATGTTAAAAGTGGGGTTAATGTCAAGTACTTGAGTTCATTCATTCATTCTATGAGCAATTACACACCTACCACTGTTTTGGATGCTACACAGAAAAACAAGAACAAAACAGTAATTAAGTGGATGGTCTGTATAATCAAATTGCTTACAGTCTAGTTGATGATGCAAAGCAGAAACATAAAATATTTACGAGCATAAGAATTTATACGAGACAGCAGTAGAAACTATGTCACAAGCAGTAGAGGGTTTTAAATGCCAGGTTGGCACTGCAGATCATTCTGGGTGGTGGGAGCTTTGAGGATGCTGAGTTTGCTGGGTGGAGTTCCTTCCTGCCTGGACATTTTCTCACAGTAGGTAGACACGTTTCTTCAATAGCATAAACCTCACTGAGGTCAGGTCAGGGTTAAAGCTGACACTTCAGCCACAGAAAATATATAGTTCCCAAGTCAGTTTTGCCATAGCAATTCTATTACCATAAAAGGGAATGTTTTCTCCCCCATAATGAAGAAGAACTTTCATTTATTCTATGCGCTATTATTTTATCTTTAGTGAACAGACACTTTAAATTGCATACTTGGAAAGCTTCTGAAAGAAGCCTTTCAGAAATCCGTCATGAGTCCTCTTAGCATGACTAGATCCTCCCTCAGTGTTTCTGCTACAGACTCAGCAGGTGCCCTTAGAGAGAAGATCGAGAAGATTTATTTAAAATAATTTTGAAAGCAATTTTTGACCATTATGCTCAATAGTGGTCAAAGTTGGAATGAGTCGGAATCAACTGGACAGCAATGGGTATGAGTATGGGTATGCTCAGTTAGGGAGCCCTGATTACACAGTGGTTAAGCACTCGGCTGCTAATCAAAAGGTTGGCAGTTCGAACCCACCAGCTGCCCTGTGGGAGAAAGAGGTATCAGTCTGTTCCTGTAAAAGGGGCAGTTCTACCCTGTCCTACAGGGTGCTTATGAGACAGAATCAACTTGACAGCAATGGGTTTGGTTTTGGTTTATGCTCAATTAACAAGGAGATGTGGTGGTGCAATGTTTAAGTGCTCAGCTGCTAACTGAAAGGCCAGCTGTTCAAACCCACCAGTGCACACAGAGACCTAAAAACATCCCACGAAGTATGCTTTCTCACTGCTCATGTTACTGGACGTATTTTTCTTACTAGTCATTTGGCAGAAATCCCCATGAAAATGTAATCAGGGCAGATTGGTTCCTATATTCAAACTGCTTGATCACCTTGGGTTGGGATAATAAGAAAGCCTGAGAGATCACAAAATCAAACCCAGTATCTTTTTTTTTTCCCCCCAGCATCGCACTAATTTCCAAAGATGGCTCTATTTGTTTTTTTTTTTTTATTATTAAGAGCCCTGGTGGTGTAATACAATGGTTAAATGCCGGGCTGCTACAAAAGGTTGGCAATTCCAACCCACCCAGCGACTCCACAGAAGAAAAGACCTGGTGATCTGCTCCCATAAAAATTACAGCCTAGGAAACCCTGTGGGCAGTTCTACTCTTGTCGCACAGGGTCACTTTGGGTTGGAATTAACTCGATGGCACACGACAACAACATGCTCAATCAGAAATATGAATTACCTAAGAATATCTTGATGGTTTCCTTATATGAAATTGAGAAAATGTAAGAGAAAAATTGATTTTTTAAGTTACAGAGTTTCAAAGCAATACAGTTTATTGCAAAACTGTAATTTGGGCTCTTCTTTTTCCTTTCCTATCCACTCTTTTTCCTCCCCCTTCCCTCCCTCCCCTTTCTTTCTTTCCTTTCCTCCTTTGCCTCTCTCCTCTTTCTTTTCCTCCCCTTCCTTTCCTGAACAATTTGGTCCTAAAGCCATTAGGTGAAGCAGAGCAAGGATGACATCTGCGCCAGCCTGGAAGAGTTCCAGTGGCTCAGATCAGGGTGCCAGAGCCTCAAGGGGTAGAGGAGGGTGTTCACGGGGTGGCTGGCTCTGCATGACCCAATCAGGGACAATACAGGGATCCAAATAAATAATGATAAGAATGGATTCTAAACCTATCGAATAACAGAAGAAACTGCAAGTTCCTTCAGATATAAACAAATACATGAATAAATTGACAGTTTGATGAGGAATGGAACAATTACATGGTTCCAAAGTACCACCGCACAAAACACTTATTAATTACAAGGGGAAGAGCAATCTTACAGTGAAGAAGCCCTGTAGACAGCGCCTGAATTTAGCCATCAAAGTGAATGCCTTTGGAGTTGGAGCTAATCAAAACTGTATGCCCCCTGACAGGCTGCAAAGAGCACAACATCGCTTTCGTGATAATCCTGCCAAGGATGCGTATCACGTATCTAATCACAGGAAAATGTCAGACAAACCCAGATTAAGGAAATGCTACAAAGTAGCTGGCCTTCAAATCTCAAAAGCCTCAAGGACGCCGTAGTCAAAGACTGGGGAGACAGATTGTTGCAGCCTAAAGAGACTAAAGGGCCACGACAACTCAATGCTCCCTGTGCACCCCCAGTCTATGCATGCTAATGTACAAATTTATACGTGAAAATACTACATTTGCATAGAGCTACTCAGTTTCTTTATCTGTAAATTCAGCATGTGGAACCTCCTGTTATAGAGTACGTTCATAGGACAGTGAGTGACATTTGAATGACATCTGAGGATTAAATAGGAGTGATGTATCTGTCTGAATTTTCTGATACCGATGGTTGTGTTGCGGTTGTAAGAGAATGTCTTTGCTTGTAGGAAATATGCACCGAAGTGTTCTGGAGTTAATGGGGTCAGGTTACCAGTGGTTCAGGGAAAAAAAAAAAGATATCGTATTGTTCCTTCCAACTTGTCTGTAAGTTTGTAGTTGTTTAAAAGATACATAATTTTGAATTTGCTGATACAACCGGTGGTAATCCTGCAGCATTGTTTAAGCACGTTGTTGCCGTATATATTATTTCATTAAATTAGATAACCCGGGATTCATCATCCATTTTGTCTGATCATTTGACAGATGACCACAGTAAAAACTGTCATTGGAGTGTCATTGTTATTAAAAAAAAAAAAAAAAATCGTAGGGTCGTGTGGAATATTCTTTTTCTATTTTAAAAAGGGGGAATGGGATACAGCTTGGAGACCTAGTGCTTTGTTAGATAGAAAACAGGACGATTTATTTTAGTATTCTAAATTTGTTTTTGGTATTCAGGTCCAAAGCATGTGATTTCTTTTTTCTTTCCCAGCAGCAGAACAATAGATAACAGTATCACAGTTCAAAAGTGGAGTCATTTTACTCGCTAAAGAAACCAGTGCCACGTAAGAAAGATATATTAAAACCTTGGCTGATTTACCTGCCCAATGCAATTTTATAAGTTAACTTTTGGAATTTCCCCAATAACTATCCTTGGTCTCATTCTTTAAAAACACATAGAAATTTAGCTAATTTGTATCTGTGCTGAAAATGGCTAGCCAAAGGAAAACAGGAATATTAACCCCAAATCAGAGGCTAATCAGATAAAAAAAAAAAAAAGAATTTTTTTTATCAATATTAAGTAGTCACATGTGAGATCTTTTTCTGTAGAGATACAAACATACATACCTACTTATGTATATGCACATCCAAAAACCAAACCAAACCCAGTGCTGTCGCGTCAATTCCAACTCGTAGCAACCCTATAGGACAGAGTAGAACTGCCCCATAGAGTTTCTAAGGAGCACCTGGCCAATTCGAACTGCTGACCCTTTGGTTAGCAGCCGTGGCACTTAACCACTACGCCACCAGGGTTTCCTGTATGCACATACATATACCAAAAACCAAAAACCAAACCCTCGCCATCAAGTTGATCCCACCTCATAGCAACCGTATAGGACAGAGTAGAACTGCCTCGTAGAGTTTCCAAGGAGCACCTGGTAGATTTGAACTGCTGACCTTTTGGTTAGCAGCTGTAGCTCTTAACCGTTGTGCCACCAGAGTTTCCCCAAATACCATAGTCATCTCATTTCTGGCAGATTGAGGAAAGGGGCAGCAATTAAGAGAAATCTTGATTATCTTTGAATTTTAAGTCCAATCTGTCTTAGAAACTGTATGATACCAATTTAACTTGAAATAAGCTAACAATCCTAATATGACTCCATTTTATGTGCTCAGCTGCTAACCAAAAGGTCAGCAGTTCGAACCCACCAGCCACTCCGAGGGAGAAACATGTGGCAGCCCGCTTCCATGAAGATCACAGCCTTGGAAACCCTATGGGGCAGTTCTGCCCTGTTCTGTAGGGTCGTTATGAGTCGGAATCGACTAGACAGCAACGGGTTTGGGTTTGGGTTTTTTTTTTTTGGTATTTAGAAATTGGCATATCTGTAATTGTTGGCTTATTGTTTTCAGTCAATTTTCTTGGATTATTATTCTTATTTTAGATATAAAATTGCTGCGATTAAATATTCTTGAATGCAGTAAAGTTCAGAGTAGTTTTATTTTACTAACCTAATCTGAGAGTAAGAGCAAGTAAACTGAGGCACTTGTTGGGTAACGTGGCTGCTCTAGAGTCTGGGCCCCTACTCCATCTTGCCTTTCTTTATATACGTATATTTGTTTGTTTGTTTATATGTATATATATATAAACTGTTTCACAGGAGCTGTCAAGGCCCTTCCTGAAATGATGTCTCAGAAAGAAGACTTTGATGCTGACTCTCATCTAGGTCTCCTAGACAACTGCTGACAAGAAAAATTGGACTTGAGCAAGCTGTTTCTAAGAGAGAAATGTCCTGTAACCTTCCCCCTTCCTTGCCCACTTCCAGTAAACTGCTTTGCATTAATCTTAAGTTTGTCCAATCAAAACAGTCCAGCTCAAGTCCTTTGTTCTCACCCTTTGAAAGGTCTCCACAGAGCTGCCATTTTGGAAGCGCTTGTTCTGTCTGTAAAATCAGACGTTTTCCCCAGTCCAAACTGTTATGGAACCTACAATAAATCTCCTTGTTTGACTTTAACAGCGTAAGTGTTTATTACTCTTAGACAAACCTGAAAAAGTATTCCCCAATTTCACCTTCAACTAAAAGAGACAAATTCTCTGAGACTGTAATTCCTGCTTTGACTTGGAAAAGCTACTGAAATCTCCACATCTTTTACTAAAGCTTCATATTCTTTTTTCTATTGCATAAGAAGAAATTTAGATTTTTTTTTTTCTTTCCTTTGAAAGAGTTCTTACAGATGACGTTGCTTTTAGAATCATATCTTCCTAGAGCCACGGTTAAATTAAGGAGCTCTGCTGTATTTCAGAAGGATGGTTGGGAAGCTTACAAAATGTGAGTTACTTCTGATCTGGTAAGTGAATCAGCAAGATGCTAATGAGATTAGAGGGGCGCGTAACTGGCCAGTCGAGCCAGGAGGGTTGGCTAAATTCCCTTCCAACACAGAACATCTTGGATTATGATTCTTACATGTTGTGCAGGGTTTGGGAAGTAGGTCGTTTCTTTCAGAACAAGTTATTTTGTCATTTGGGGAATTATTACTCAAGTATAATAAAAGTGACACTAAAAACTCATGAGACTCCAAAATTTAGCAATTGACAACATCTGTATGCTAATACATGGCCTCGTGTGGGGATACTAGTTAAAGACAAGCACTCTGGAGCCAGATGCCTGAGTTAGAACCCCAGCTCTTTCACTTGGTTTGACTGAGTCAACCTCTCCAAGCTTTAGTTCTTCATCTGCAAAATGCGGAGGATGATAGTACCTACCACTAAGGATTATATGAGTAAATCCACATAAAAAAAAAGCCCTGGAAAAGTTCCTTGGGTGTAGTCCTCTATAAGTGATAGCTATGAAAGAGTAGGACCAAGTCTGCTTGTGGTTGCCACACACGTGTAATTTGCGCAGAACGATTTTGCTTTGCAGACAATACGTGACTGGCTTCTGTAAGTGTATGTAAATGCAGAAAATTATGCCTTTTAAGTATGTACCACATTTTTATTTATCCATTCATCTGGGGTTGCTTCCATTCTGGGTTATTGTGACTAGTGCTGCTGTGAGCAGGTGCACATATGCACATGTATTTGTTTGAGTACATGTTTTCAATTCTTTCAGGTATATGCCTAGAAGTGGAATTGCTGGGTCATATGGGAAACCCTGGTGGCGTAGTGGTTAAGTGCAACGGCTGCTAACCAAGAGGTCGGCAGTTCCAATCCGCCAGCCGCTCCTTGGAAACTCTATGGGGCAGTTCTACTCTGTCGTGTAGGGTCGCTATGAGTCAGAATCGACTTGACCGCAGCGGTTTTTTTTGTTTATTTGTTTGTTTTATGGTAAATTTCACTTTTTGAGGAACCCCAAACTGTTTTTCGTAGCAGCTGAACCATTTTACACTGCCATCAGCAGTATACAAGGATTCTAATTTCTCTACATCCTCCCTCGTTACTTTATTAAACGCTATTCTGTGAGTTTTTTTTCCGTCTGCCGTCCATTTCCCGCCAGAACTTTGGCTGATACAGATGCCTTGAGTTTGCTTATGCTTTTCAAATTTGATACATTTAGGGGTCCTTAAATTGTCCTGGTTTTAAGTTCCATATTTTAGATCCCGGTATACCTATCTGGAATCATAAAATACATTAATTGGAAATTAGAATAGTACCCAGATAGGTTAATCTGTTCCAGTACAGAAGTGTTCTTTGTATTTTAAGCATTTTAAAAATATCATAGTTATCTAATTTATTAGTACCACTCAAAAATGGGGCTGAATGCTCGCTTCGGCAGTACACACACTACAATTGGGACAACCTAGAGAAGGCTGGCATGGCCCCTGCACAAGGATGACACACAAGCTTGTGAAACCAAGAACACCCCAAACCCGTTGCTGTCTAGTCATCCAGATTCATAGCGACCGTATAGGACAGAGTGGAACTGCTCCATAAGGTTTCCAAGGAGCAGCTGGTGAATTTGAACTGCCGACCTTTTTTTGTTAGCAGCCAAGCTCTTAACCACTGCACCACCAGGGCTCCAAATTTTTTTTTTTTTCAACTCTGTATAGTCTCAACATTAACAGCTATATATATATATATACACATATACAAATTTTTTTTTTTTTATGGGGCTGAATACTGACTGAATAAAGGTCAGTTCTAACAGCCCTAAAACAGAATGCCAGAAACACAAGCAAAAGTTTTGGTAACAAAGTCTAAAACTGGGAGCATAACAAACTCTTTTGCCCTGTCATGAAGGTTAAAAAAATAATCCAAAAAAGAACTGTATCATCCGTAATTGTTGACCCCATCATCAATGGCATGTAACCCATAGATCCATAATCTCATTTTATTATAAATTAGCACACTAGATTCTTGGGTAATCTGCCATCTTAAAATGTAGTTTGGAAAACATCAATATCCAAGCGTTTTTTGTTTTAAAAGATAGTAAAATGGTAGGCTAGCTTTTTCTTCTATCCTGAAGCCCAAAAGTTGAATTATTATTGTCTTAGAAAAGTGAGAAAAATACACTGACTTGAAGAGATAGTATTAAGATCAAGTCTAGGCCAAAGAGAATGTGACTCACCTGTAAATTAGATGATCTGAATTCTTGCAAAGGACATTTAACAAAATCTCACTAGAAGAAAGAACAGAGCAATGGTATTAAAATGGCTGCATGCCATGTGGTGAGTTCTCATCTCTCGCTTGCCATTCTATCAGTCTACTGAAAATGAATAGAAAAACCATTTCTCGAACAGTAGCTAGTAAAACCCAGTCCCAGTGCCCTCGAGTCGATTCCGACTCATAGCGACCCTATAGGATGGAGTAGAACTGCCCCATAGAGTTTCCAAGGAGCGCCTGGCGGATTCCAGCTGCCATAAGGCAAAGCAAATGTGGTTCAGCAATGCTAGGAAGACTCGAGAATCTACCCACATTGCACCAGCAAAAAAAAAAAAGTCTGAATGCAACTATTCAAGTATGAGTAGATAAGAGGAAGAAAGAAAGAAATGTAGCTTTCAAAGAAAAGCTACATATTCCTGTGTAGAAGAAAACATACTTGAAAGCACAAAAAAATTTATCACAATCATCTCACCTTAGAGAATAACTTAAAGCATGAATTCAGGAGTTCAAAGTTAATACAAATAGAGGAAATAGGAATTTCGGATTTAAGGAAACAAAAGTGATGTAAACATAATTACAGAAATAAATAAGGTAAAGTATAAAATAAACATCACTTAAAATTGAAATACTAATCTAGAAGAAAGTGTTGAGGTCGTTTCAGTAAATGTATATGAAGGAGAAAAATAATAATAAAGCAATCACAGAACAGCTGATAGATAGGACAAAGAAAATGCAACACAAGGATGTATCAAAAAAAAAAAACAAAACATTGGCATCAAGTCGATTCTGACCCATAGCGGCCCTGTAAGGGCACAGTAGAACTACCCCCATAGGGTTTCCAAGAAGCGGCTGGTGGATTCTAACTGCCAACCTTTTGGTTATCAGCCAAGCTCTTAACCACCCTGCCACAAGGGCTCCAAGGATGTATAGGGTGGCTATGAGTTAGAATTGACTTGATGACAACGAGTTTAAAGATACATAAAGTAAAAAATTGGGGCAGTTCTACTCTGTCCTATAGGGTCGCTATGAGCCAGAATCGACTTGACAGCGCTGGGTTGGTTTAAAGTAAAAAACAAACCCATAGGGTTTCCAAGGCTGTTATCTTTACGGAAGCATTCTACCATGTTTCTCCTGAGCAGCTGCTGGTGAGCTCGAACCACTGACCTTTTGGTTAGCAGATGAGCTCTTAACCACCGAGCCACCAGGGCTCCTAAGCGTATAAAAAAAAAAAAAAAAAAAAGCGTATATAGCCATCCTGAAATAAAGACTCTGACAAAAGGAAAGTAGATTTTCCTGAAAGATACAATATAAGACAGATATCACTAAATCCACACACACATGCACACAGACACACACACACATACTTACCTGGAATGGTGTCGACCTAAAGAAACAATGACTACAACCAAATGGTCAAATTTGCGGTTATTTTTTTCAGAGGGTTATGTCGTTTTCACTTTTTTTTCCTAAATTTTTTACATTATGGTAAAGATGTTTCATTTTTTACAAAAATTGATTTACCTATAATAATAGGTAACGTATTAATTTGGACATTGTCAGTACTCTGCCCATATCACCCCAATCCTCTGTGTGTGCCAGCTGACTTCCATCTGCCTTTGTTCACATTTCCGAACCCAAAGCTTTCCTCTCCCAGCTATGGAAGGCCACTCTCTCCTCCACTCCCTACACAGTGGTCCAGAGGTGCTGGGAGATTAACACCCATGCCCGGAACACTAAATCCAGCCCCACTGAGCCTCAGGTGGGTTAACACATGTGTTTGGTACCATTTCCCAGAGTTTCTCTATGGGATTAACTCCAGTTACCCACTGAGTGAACTAATGTACTTTTTTTGGCTACCTTCCCTTATCTGTCTCATTGTCCCACTGCTCTGCTGGTGTCCCCTACACATCTCAAATACACTACTTGCACTCGTCTTTGTCTTAACATCTGCCTGTAGAAGAAACCAAACTAAGATATACAATATGTACGAGTAATATACATATGATAATGAAAATAATAAACACTGGAATTTCAAAATGATTCTGGACAATCAATATCATTGTCATTTTATACTCTTTCTTCACTTTATTTTATTTCCCAGTATAAAGAAAATCTCATAAAGAAAGATTGAAGCAAAAGATACAGAATGGAGTAAAATGCTTTCTTCCAGGGCACCTCCAGGTGGATTCAAACCTCCAACCTTTTGGTTAGCAGCTTTGCAACACCCAGAGACTCATGGAGCAGATATAGTATAAAATAGAAATCATTGTCCATAACTAAGCAACCCTAGAAGTTATTAGCTCATCCTGCCCCTTAAAATCATTTTCTTGGCACTGTGTAAATCTTCTATGACTAGAGTCTGGGAATTGATGTCACCCACCAGTACTGTTGTTCTTAGGTGCCGTCGAGTCAGCTCCGACTCATAGTGACCCTGTATGAAACAGAATAAAACACTGCCCAGTCCTGCGCCATCCTTACAATTGTTATTATACTTGAGCACGTTGTTGCAGCCACTGTATCAATCCATTTCGTTGAGGGTCTTCCTCTTTTTTGCTAACCCTCTGCCTTACCAAGCATGATGTCCTTTTCAGGGGCTGGTTTCTCCTGATAACATGTCCAAAATACATGAAACAAAGTCTCGCCATCCTCAATTCCAAGGAGCAAGCACTCTGGCTATACTTATTTCAAGACAGATTTGTTCGTTCTTCTGGCATCCATGGTATATTGAATATTCTTTGCCAACACCATAATTCAAAGGCGTCAATTCCTCTTTGGTCTTCCTTATTCGTTGTTCAGCTTTTGCATGCATACAAGGCAATTGAAAATATCATGGCTTGAGTCAAGCACTCCTTAGTCCTCAAAGTGACATCTTTGCTTTTCAACACGAGTGTACTCAGGACTATATCTTCTTCCCTCTTTTTCTCTCTTGTCCTGTCAGCTCCTTTGATCTTGTTCATCTCTTGGCACTGTACAGTGACATCATCGTACTATCACATTTACTTCTGTGCTTAGAGAGGGCATTCTGTATCAACAAAGTCTATTTCCTAATAATAAATAATACTAATAAGCTACCTACATAGAACCATAAAACTCATGAATACTGTTTATTCTAATTCAGTAATTTTATAAATTATATCCAGAAACATAATTAGATTTGTTTAAGGTCAAACAGCTAGTTAAAAGCAACTAGGACTAGGACCAAGGAGTCCTGGTGGCACGATGGTTAAGCACTTAGCTATTAACTGAGAGGTTGAAGGTTCAAACCCACCTAGCAGCTCTGCAGGAGAAAGACCTGGAGATCTGCTCCTTTAAAGATGACATCTGAGAAAACCCTAGGGGGCAGCTCTACTCTGTCACACGGGGTTGTTCTGAATCAAAATCGACTGGATGGCACCTAACAACAACAACAAGGACTAGGATAAAAACTGGTCTCCTGAATTCTAGCTCAATTATTTCCAAAATATCTCTTCATTTCAGATTTCCTCCTGGGCCTCTTTCCCCATCCAGATACCCGATAGACAGCGACGTGAGGTCGATAGCAAACAGGCAGGGGGCAAGGAAGAGGTGATCAGAGGCAAAAGCAATAGGTAGAGCTTACCCAGGCGGAGATCATGATCGCCTACTCATGATTCAACATGATTCATTGATTTCTACTGAAGGGAAATGGGTGGGTCTGGTGGACTAATGAGAGCATTTACACAAAGAGTAGCA
Source organism: Elephas maximus indicus (assembly GCF_024166365.1). NCBI lineage: Eukaryota > Metazoa > Chordata > Mammalia > Proboscidea > Elephantidae > Elephas > Elephas maximus. The sequence goes on along the minus strand of NC_064841.1, from coordinate 7,167,680 downwards.
AGTCTGAACACGGCTAAGCACATCCATCCATGTCTGGCCAGTTTCTCGTTTACTTGCAGTCCTTGCCACAAATCCTCTTCCTCTTTTGGCCCAGTAGTTTCAAGCTCTACAGCTAAGGAAAAAAAAAGAAAAAAGAAAAGCGTCATTAAAACTTTCAGAAGTTTCAAAATAAAGTTCTAAAGACTGACACTTCTTCCACAATCCTAAATTATTCCAAGGCCGGACTCTCCAGAAGTAATTGCCTGAAAATTTAAGATCTGAAAACAAAGTCACAGCCCTCGATGAGTGTTTCTGAAGGACACTGAAAGGCTGAAAGTTATGATGGCTCCCATCAGGGAACTATTGTGTGTTTTGGATAGTCCACTTTGGTCTAATTTTTTTTTTTTTCAGAAGAAACATAGAAAGAAAAATGAAATCACTTTATTATATGATATTTAGGGTCAAACAAAGTCACAAGAGTTCACATACAGAAGGGCACCACACAATGATAGTTCCATATTATGCCTTTTCCATTTTGTTGCCTGTCAAAATCCTTTCAAACTAACCTTTGAAATCGAAGTTCTTTTGTCATGCATCCATGAATTAACTCTGCTTACAAATTGTGAAATTGTACGCTGTGTATGTAATAGAGTGGTAGTCAGTACAGGCAGTTTAGAGAGGAATAAAAAATAACATCCCTTCAGACAAGGAGTTTATGTTGTATTTGGTGAAGAATATAGTTACCATAACAAAAAAAAATTCAAAAAAAAGAAATGCTATTTGAAAGATCAGAAACCTACCTAGGCAGCGTAGTGCTTAAGAGCTACGGCTGCTAACCAAAAGGTTGGCAGTTCATATCCACCAGGTGCTCCCTGGAAACCATATGGGGCAGTTCTACTCTGCACTATAGGGTCACTATGATTAGGAATTGGCTCGATGGCAAAGAATTTTTTTTCTTTTTTGGAAAGATCAGCTCTATTAATAAACTCAAACCTTTAAGCTGGAGTGAGCCACACCATCTGATCACCTCCAATGCTCTGCTGTCTGTTTCCTTCTTGTTTCTCTTGCACTTATTCGAATGTCTCGTTTTAAAGTTCCGGTTGTTACGTGGTTGCGTTGCCGGAATTAAGGCATAAGGTGAAAACTTCATTCTTAGGCCAAAATGTGAAAGGAAAGTGTTGTTTTGAGGCCTTCACGCTGTTCTCTGTACCCCAGGAAAATCCTTCGAGAGGAAGGCCAAGGACTATGGAATGGACCTCAGAACCATCAAATCCACGATCTTGTCCTCCAGTGGGTTCTTCCTTCATCGCCTTGAGGAATCTGGGTTTGCTATTAATGCTATTAGTGAAACAACTACAGGATTTTTATTAAAATACATAGAGTGAGTACAAAGGAAGAAGGAATTCCTTCTAATTGGAGAGTTGAGTGAGGAGAGATTACTAAAAGATTCAACATTTGAGTTCAGGCTTCAAGAAGAATTTCCACAAATGAGAATGTAGAAGAGACAGTCTTCCAGGCTGAGGCAGCAACACCAGGTTGTTGCTGTTAGGTGCCATTGAGTCAGTGCTTACTCGTAGCAGAACAAAACACTGTCTCATCACGCACCATCCTCATAATTGTTTTTAGGCATGAGCCCATTGTCGCAGCCACTGTGTCAATCCCAGGTAAGGCACCAAAAAAACAAAACAAAAACCAAACCCATTTCTGTTGAGTCGATTCAACTCATGGCAACCCCATGTATGTCAGAGTTGAACTGCTTCCTGGGGCTTTCTAGGCTGTTGTCTTTATGGAAGTAGATTGTGAAGCCTTTCTTCTGTGGTAGTAGTTGGCTAGCTTTGAACTGTCAACCTTTAGCTTAGTTGTCAAGCACAAACCGATTGTGCCACTCAGGGACCTGTAGGTAGGGCACAGGAGAATGAAAAATACCAGTTGAGGAATATTTCACATGACATTAAGACTGACTCCATTGTTTCTAGGACAAAGAAAGGCTAAAAGTTATGATGGTTCCCATCAGTGAACTATTGTGTGTTTTGGATAGTCCACTTCATTCTAATTTGCTTTCTCCAGAAGAATAGAAAGAAACAAAAATGCTAAATAATTTGGTAAATAATAGTGCCATTTGCTAAGATTGGAGCAAAGGTAAGGAATTTTCACTTGGAGTGATGTGAATTAGGGAAAACTCAGCTCTGTGTTGGAGGCTCCAGGCACATCTCCCAAATCCACGTCCAGTGATGTCAGGCTGGTAGTTTCACCTCTGTGACATTTGCCAATCAGACCAGGCTCTCAGGAGACAAGCCAGGGCCAGAGACAAGAACTTGGAACCATCAGTCAGAAGAAAACATCTGAAGATCTAAAGAATTTTAGATTCCTTGGAAGAGACTACACTGTGAGAAATGGGACAGAAACCAGGTAGATCCTGGAGGAATAAAGAAATAGTTACTTAAAATGGACAGATTGAGAAGAACCCTGAAAAAGGAGAGAGAAGAAGAGTGCTTCTAGAAGCAGAAGAACCTCTACAATAGAGAAAGCTGCCTCAGTGATAAAAGACAAAATTGTTAATGAAACAGAAACAATAACCATCATCATTCATCATCATCAAAGCAGCCCCTATTTATTGAACAACTATTATATACCAAGAAATGTACTACATGTTTTCATGAATTATCGAATTTAATTCTCACAAAAAATCATGTGAAGTAAATACGTACTACTATTATCTTTGCAGCCCTGGTGGCACAGTGGTTAAGAGCTCGTGGTGCTAACCAAAATTTTGGAGTTTGAATCCACCGCTCACTCCTTGGGAACCCTATGGGGCAGTTCTACTCTGTCCTATAGGGTCGCTATGAGCTGGAATTGACTTGACAGCAACGTTTTTTTGTTGTTGTTGTTGTTTTTATCTTTATTTGGCATGAGAGCAAATTGAGGCTTAAAGCATTTAAGTAACTTGTGCAAATGTAACAGCTGATAATTGGCATAGCCGAGACTCAAACTGAAACCTTGATCCCAGTTCATGTTCTCAGAAACCGACTTGAAATTATTTCAGAGATCATTCAATTGTAACAGACCATTTGAACCTCACACTCCACCATTGCTTCATTTCCTGATTTTGGCCATTTTTCTGTGTTCACTAATGAAGGATGTGGAAGAAAAGTACAAAACAGAGAAGCAACGAGTAGCTTTGTTTTTCATTTGCAGCTCTAACCAAAATTAAATTAAAAACTTGGAGACAATAGAGACTTAAATAAAACAAGCTTTTAGGGCTTTCTGTGAACTTTGATTACCCAGCATATATTTTCCTAATTATCGCAGCTGATTAAAATTGTTTGGATATTATCTGCTGCTTTATTCACTACAGTCCTTTATAGACTTCATCTGACTGGCTTTATAATATCATAGCAGCTCCTAACTAATTCAGCTTAACTCTTAGTATTCAGATATTTTAAATTTAAATATCTTAAAGACATAAAGAAAAACTTTTCAGTGAATATGCAATTAAGGGAAGGAGTTGATAGTCTCAATACATTATTTGAATGATTAGCTATGGTGCTCCTTTCAATATAGGGGAATTTTCTTGAAATCTTCATGTTATACAAAAATTATGTCTGATGGGTTTTTTATTAGGAGTCTGGGTGGTGCAAGAGCTTTGCAATTGGCTGCTAACCAAAAGGCTGGCGTTCTAACTCCACCCAATGGTTCCGCAGGAGAAATAGCCTGGCAATCTGCTTCCATCAAGATTACAGCCAAGAAAGCCCTACAGAACGGTTTTACTCTGTAACACATGGGGTCACCACGAGTCGGGGGCTGACTCCATGGGTGCTCACAACAACCAACAAGATGTTTATTAGATAATTATCAAACTTTCATCTCTTGTAATGTTTTCTCCTACATTTGTTGCCCACACTTTGGCTTCTAGTTATGCATAAGACAAGGCAGAGTTATCACAATATAAGGTCAGACTTCGGTGACTCTTAGCATGTAATAGGCACTACTCTAAGGGCTGTACATATATTAACTAATTTGATACAACAGTCCTGTAAGTTAAGTGCTTTTATTATTCTTACTTCACAGTTGCAAAAACTGTAGCATCATTAAGTAACTTGACCAAGGTTTCACTGCTAATAAGTAGATGTGCAGAAATTCAAACCCAGGCAGTCTTCTCCCAGGGTTCTTGTTCTTAACCACACACAAAAGAGCCTTTTATAAAACCAGGCCTATTAGTAATAACAAGGGAGCCCTGGTAGCTCAGTGGTTAAAGCTCTGGGCTGCTAACCAAAAAGGTCAGCATTTCAAACCCAACAGCTGCTCCTCGGGGGAAGGATGTGGCAGTCTGCTTCCATAAAGATTACAGCCTTGGAAACCCTATGGGGAAGTTCTACTCTGTCCTATAGGGTCACTATGAGTCGGAATCAACTCCATGGAACCAAACAACAGCATATTATCAACATTAACTAAAGACTTGTGGTAGAAGGTATGAAACACACCTGCTGAGACAATTACTCACTTTTACTTTATCTTAGCTGATCTGGAGCTTGCCTGTCACATAACCATAATCACTAAAATGAATCACCTTTTATTGAGTCATAGCTGCGTGAGCAAAACATCTTACCTTTTTGTGAGTATTGGCAGTTGCAGTTAATTGCTAGAGCTGATGACTACCTTCTTGACATCATCAAGGTAGCGTCTTCATATTAATTCTCTTCCACTTGCCGTCAAGTCCACTCTACTTTTTCTGAGTACTATAAACTGCCACTGAGGTTTGGGAGATATAAATTTCGATCCTGATCCTTCTATAGATTTCTCAGCTGGGCTCTCTCCTGTTGTTTGCACCTGCTTCCTTCCCTTTGAATTCAAACTGTTACCTCACAGGAGGACCTTGAATCAATTCATTAGAAATTCTCTAGCAATGAGTTGTAATTATGGGGGTTTGGGGAGTGTGTAAATTACAAACATTTAATCTTTTAAAACAACTAAATCACTGAGCAAATTCAGTATTTATAAGTCCAGTAGTACAGAGTGCAGTCTGGTAGAAGCTTGCCTTAGGCCCAGGAACCCACTTTGTAAAACCTCAAAATTCTGAGTTGGTACCAATTCTTTTATCTTAATTTTTCTTTTTTTCTCTGAAAGCCTGGTTGTCAAAAGCACCTTGTCGTAGTTTGTGACAAAGACTGAAGTATATCCTGAAAGATAGAATCTATGCCTCTTCCTGTTTTCACTCACCAAGTTGGACAAACACATAGAACTCTATCTTATCATCTGTGGGTTATGCTTTCTCTTTTAAATTACATCACTGGTTCTTTCCCTCCACTTGCAACTACACAGAAGGAATCTAAAGGTGAACAGAAGAGTCCCTGTGAATGAGAATCACTCCAGAGGTCTTGGAATCTACTGCTAGCAAGGTGAAGAGAACCCCACAGTTCTCTGTGTTACTAGATGCAATGGGATTTATAGTTTATAGGCGGTACTGCAGTCTTTCTGCTTTATTAAAATATATCAATAGTTTGGATCATGTATGAAAGTCCATAGTGGGACTTATGAAAATCATATATGGATTTCTGATAATTCTTCATACATGCTGCCAAGGGCATTGTTCCATTATCATAAGCATTTAAAACATCAGAAAAGAATATGCACTTGATATTGTTAGGGACTTCCCTAATCCCTACTTCAGAAAGGACATCAGACTGACAAAACCTGTGGCCGTCAAGTCAATTCCAACTCATAGTGTCATAGCGACCCTATAGGACAGAGTAGAACTGCCCCATAGGGTTTCCAAGGAGCAGCTGGGAGATTCGAACTGCCAGCCTTTTGGTTAGAAGCCAAGCTCTTCTTAGCCACTGTGCCACCAGGGCTCCTCAGACCAACAAGGTTATAAAGGAAGTGTACAATGCTCCAAACCTTTGAGAGATAAGTAAGATTTCTCCAATCTTAGCCCCAACTCTTGGCTCTTTACTTCAACTTTTTTTTTTTTTAATTAATTTTTATTAAGCTTCAAGTGAACATTTACCATTCCAATCAGTCTGTCACATGTAGGTTTACATACATCTTACTCCCTTCTCCCACTTGCTCTCCCCCTATTGAGTCAGCCCTTACAGTCTCTCGTTTCGTGCCAATTTTGCCATCTTCCCTCTCTCTCTATCTTCCCATCCCCCCTCCAGTCAAGAGTTGCCAACACACTCTCCAGTGTCCACCTGATTTAATTAGCTCTCTCTTCATCGGCATCTCTCTCCCCCCCACTGACCAGTCCTTTTCATGCCTGATGATTTGTCTTCGGGGATGGTTCCTGTCCTGTGTCATCAGACGTTCTGGGAAGCATTGTCTCTGGGATTCCTCTAGTCTCAATCATACCATTAGGTATGTTCTTTTCATGAGAATTTGGGGTCTGTATCCCATTGGTCTCCTGCTCCCTCAGGAGTTGTCTGTTGTGTTCCCTGAAAGGGCAGACATCGATTGTGGCCAGGCACCAACTAGTTCTTCTGGTCTCAGGATAATGTAGGTCTCTGGTTCATGTGGCCCTTTCTGTCTCTTGGGTTCTTAGTTGTCGTGTGACCTTGGTGTTCTTCCTTTGCCTTTGCTCCAGGTGGGTTGAAACCAATTGATGTATCTTAGATGGCCGCTTGTTGGCATTTAGGACCCCAGGCGCCACAATTCAAAGTGGGGTGCAGAATGTTTTCATAATAGAATTATTTTGCCCATTGACTTAGAAGTCCCCTCAAACCAAGTTCCCCAGACCCCAGCCCCTGCTCCGCTGACCTTTGAAGCTTTCATTTTATCCCGGAAACCTCTTTGCTTTTAGTCCAGTCCAATTAGGCTGACCTTCCTTGTATTGAGTGTTGTCTTTCCCTTCACCCAAAGCAGTTCTTATCTACGGATTGATCAATAAAAAGCCCTCTCCCTCCCTCCCTCCCTCCCTCCCCACTTTGTAACCACAAAAGTATGTATTCTTCTCCGTTATTTCTATTTCTCAAGATCTTATAATAGTGGTCTTATACAATATTTGTCCTTTTGCCTCTGACTCATTTCGCTCAGCATAATGCCTTCCAGATTCCTCCATGTTATGAAATGTTTCAGAGATTCGTCACTGTTCTTTATGGATGTGTAGTATTCCATTGTGTGAATATACCACAATTTATTTACCCATTCATCCGTTGACGGACATCTTGGTTGCTTCCAGCTTTTTGCTATTGTAAACAGAGCTGCAATAAACATGGGTGTGCATATATCTGTTTGTGTGAAGGCTCTTGTATCTCTAGGGTATATTCCGAGGAGTGGGATTTCTGGATTGTATGGTAGTTCTATTTCTAACTGTTTAAGATAACGCCAGATGGATTTCCAAAGTGGTTGTACCATTTTACAATCCCACCAGCAGTGTATGAGAGTTCCAATCTCTCCGCAGCCTCTCCAACATTTATTATTTTGTGTTTTTTGGATTAATGCCAGTCTAGTTGGTGTGAGATGGAATCTCATCGTAGTTTTAATTTGCATTTCTCTAATGGCTAATGATCGGGAGCATTTTCTCATGTATCTGTTGGCTGCCTGAATATCTTCTTTAGTGAAGTGTGTGTTCATATCCTTTGCCCACTTCTTGATTGGGTTGTTTGTCTTTTTGTGGTTGAGTTTTGACAGAATCATATAGATTTTAGAGATCAGGCGCTGGTCGGAGATGTCATAGCTGAAAATTCTTTCCCAGTCTGTAGGTGGTCTTTTTACTCTTTTGGTGAAGTCTTTAGATGAGCATAGGTGTTTGATTATTAGGAGCTCCCAGTTATCTGGTTTCTCTTCATCATTTTTGGTAATGTTTTGTATTCTGTTTATGCCCTGTATTAGGGCTCCTAGGGTTGATCCTATTTTTTCTTCCATGATCTTTATCGTTTTAGCCTTTATGTTTAGGTCTTTGATCCACTTGGAGTTAGTTTTTGTGCATGGTGTGAGGTATGGGTCCTGTTTCATTCTTTTGCAAATGGATATCCAGGTATGCCAGCACCATTTGTTAAAAAGGCTATCATTTCCCCAATTGACTGACACTGGTCCTTTGTCAAATATCAGCTGCTCATACGTGGATGGATTTATATCTGGGTTCTCAATTCTGTTCCATTGGTCTATGTGCCTGTTGTTGTACCAGTACCAGGCTGTTTTGACTACTGTAGCTATATAATAGGTTCTGAAATCAGGTAGAGTGAGGCCTCCCACTTTCTTCTTCTTTTTCAGTAATGTTTTGCTTATCCGGGGGTTCTTTCCCTTCCATATGAAATTAGTGATTTGTTTCTCTATCCCCTTAAAGTATGACATTGGTATTTGGATTGGAACTGCGTTATATGTATAGATGGCTTTTGGTAGAATAGACATTTTTACTATGTTAAGTCTTCCTATCCATGAGCAGGGTATGTTCTTCCACTTAAGTATGTCCTTTTGAATTTCTTGTAGCAGAGTTTTATAGTTTTCTTTGTATAGGTCTTTTACATCCTTGGTAAGATTTATTCCTAAGTATTTTATCTTCTTGGGGGCTCCTGTGAATGGTATTGATTTGGTTATTTCCTCTTCGGTATTCTTTTTGTTGATATAGAGGAATCCAAGTGATTTTTGTATGTTTATTTTATATCCTGAGACACTTCCAAACTCTTCTATTAGTTTCAGTAGTTTTCTGGAGGATTCCTTAGAGTTTTCCATGTATACGATCATGTCATCTGCAAATAGTGATGGCTTTACTTCCTCCTTACCAATCTGGATGCCCTTTATTTCTTTGTCTAGCCTAATTGCCCTGGCTAGGACTTCAAGTACGATGTTGAATAAGAGCGGTGATAAAGGGCATCCTTGTCTGGTTCCCGTTCTCAAGGGAAATGCTTTCAGGTTCTCTCCATTTAGAGTGATATTGGCTGTTGGCTTTGCATAGATGCCCTTTATTATGTTGAGGAATTTTCCTTCTATTCCTATTTTGGTAAGAGTTTTTATCATAAATGGGTGTTGAACTTTGTCAAATGCCTTTTCTGCATCTATTGATAAGATCATGTGGTTTTTATCTTTTGTTTTATTTATGTGATGGATTACATTAATGGTTTTTCTGATATTAAACCAGCCTTGCATACCTGGTATAAATCCCACTTGATCAGGGTGAATTATTTTTTTGATGTGTTGTTGGATTCTATTGGCTAGAATTTTGTTGAGGATTTTTGCATCTATGTTCATGAGGGATATAGGTCTAAAATTTTCTTTTTTTGTAATGTCTTTACCTGGTTTTGGTATCAGGGAGATGGTAGCTTCATAGAATGAGTTGGGTAGTATTCCGTCTTTTTCTATACTTTGAAATACCTTCAATAGTAATGGTGTTAAGTCTTCTCTGAAGGTTTGGTAGAACTCTGCAGTGTAGCCGCCTGGGCCAGGACTTTTTTTTTGTTGGAAGTTTTTTGATTACCGTTTCAATCTCTTTTTTTGTTATGGGTCTATTTAGTTGTTCTACTTCTGAATGTGTTAGTTTAGGTAGGTAGTATTGTTCCAAGAATTTATCCATTTCTTCTAGGTTTTCAAATTTGTTCGAGTACAATTTAACGTAGTAATCTGAAATGATTCTTTTAATTTCATTTGGTTCTGTTGTGATGTGGTCCTTCTCGTTTCTTATTCGGGTTATTTGTTTCCTTTCCTGTTTTTCTTTAGTCAGTCTAGCCAATGGTTTATCAATTTTGTTAATTTTTTCAAAAAACCAGCTTTTGGCTTTGTTAATTCTTTCAATTGTTTTTCTGTTCTCTAATTCATTTAGTTCAGCTCTAATTTTTATTATTTGTTTTCTTCTGGTGCCTGATGGGTTCTTTCGTTGCTCAATTTCTATTTGTTCAAGTTGTTGGGACAGTTCTCTGATTTTGGTTCTTTCTTCTTTTTGTATGTGTGCATTTATCGATATAAATTGGCCTCTGAGCACTGCTTTTGCTGTGTCCCAGAGGTTTTAATAGGAAGTATTTTCATTCTCGTTGCTTTCTAAGAATTTCCTTATTCCCTCCTTGATGTCTTCTATAACCCAGTCTTTTTTCAGGAGGGTATTGTTCATTTTCCAAGTATTTGATTTCTTTTCCCTAGTTTTTCTGTTATTGATTTCTAGCTTCATTGCCTTGTGGTCTGAGAAGATGCTTCGTAATATTCCGATGTTTTGGATTCTGCAAAGATTTGTTTTATGACCTAATATGTGGTCTATTGTAGAGAATGTTCCATGTGCACTAGAAAAAAAAGTATATTTTGCAGCAGTTGGGTGGAGAGTTCTGTATAAGTCAATGAGGTCAAGTTGGTTGATTGTTGTAAGTAGGTCTTCTGTGTCTCTATTGAGCTTCTTACTGGATGTCCTGTCCTTCTCCGAAAGTGGTGTGTTGAAATCTCCTACTATAAATGTGGAGGTGTCTATCTCACTTTTCAATTCTGTTAAAATTTGATTTATGTATCTTGCAGCCCTGTCATTGGGTGCGTAAATATTTAATATGGTTATGTCTTCCTGATCAATTGTCCCTTTTATCATTATATAGTGTCCTTCTTTATCTTTTGTGGCGGATTTAAGTCTAAAGTCTATTTTGTCAGAAATTAATATTGCTACTCCTCTTCTTTTTTGCTTATTGTTTGCTTGATATATTTTTTTCCATCCTTTGAGTTTTAGTTTGTTTGTGTCTCTAAGTCTAAGGTGTGTCTCTTGTAGGCAGCATATAGATGGATCGTGTTTCTTTATCCAGTCCGTGACTCTCTGTCTCTTTATTGGTGCATTTAGTCCATTTACATTCAGCGTAATTATGGATAAATAAGTTTTTAGTGCTGTCATTTTGATGCCTTTTCATGTGTGTTGTTGGCCATTTCATTTTTCCACATGCTTTTTTGTGCAGAGACGTTTTTCTTAGTAGCTTGTGAGATCCTCATTTTCATAATGTTTAACTTTGTGTTTGTTGAGTCGTTACGTTTTTCTTGGCTTTTTTCTTGAGTTATGGAATTGATATTCCTTTTTGTGGTTACCTTATTATCTACCCCTATTTTTCTAATTAAAAACCTAACTTGTATCCTTCTATATCGCCTTGTATCCCTCTCCATCTGACAGTTCAATGCCTCCTATATTTAGTCCCTCTTTTTGATTATTGTGGTCGTTTATCTATTGATTTCCATGATTTCCTGTTATGTGTATTATTTTGTTTATTTATTTATTTTTTAGAATTAGTCTTAATTTGTTTGTTTTTGTGCTTTCTCTATTTGAGTTGCGTTGATATCAGGACGTTCTGTTTTGTGACCTTGTATTGTGCTGGTACCTGATATTATTGGTCATCAGGCCAAACAATCTCCTTTAGCATTTCTTGCAGTCTTGGTTTAGTTTTTGCAAATTCTCTAAACTTGTGTTTATCTGTAAATATCTTAATTTCTCCTTCATATTTCAGAGAGAGTTTTGCTGTATATATGATCCTTGGTTGGCAGTTTTTCTCTTTCAGTGCTCTGTATACGTCGTCCCATTCCCTTCTTGCCTGCATGGTTTCTGCTGAGTAGTCTGAACTTATTCTTATTGATTCTCCATTGAAGGAAACCTTTCTTTTCTCCCTGGCTGCTTTTAAAATTTTCTGTTTGTCTTTGGTTTTGGCAAGTTTGATGATAATATGTCTTGCTGTTTTTCTTTTTGGATCAATCTTAAACGGGGTTCGATGAGCATCTTGGATAGATATCCTTTCGTCTTTCATGATGTCAGGGAAGTTTTGTGTCAGGAGTTCTTCAACTATTTTCTCTGTGTTTTCTGTCCCCCCTCCCTTTTCTGGGACTCCAATCACCCGCAGGTTATCCTTCTTGATAGAGTCCCACATGATTCTTAGGGTTTCTTCATTTTTTTTAATTCTTTTATCTGATTTTTTTTCAGCTATGTTGGTGTTGATTCCCTGGTCTTCCAGTAGTCCCAGTCTACATTCTAATTGCTCGAGTCTGCTCCTCTGACTTTCTATTGTGTTGTCAAATTCTGTAATTTTATTGTTAATCTTTTGGATTTCTACATGCTGTCTCTCTATGGATTCTTGCAACTTATTAATTTTTCCACTATGTTCTTGAATAATCTTTTTGAGTTCTTCAACAGTTTTATCAGTGTGTTCCTTGGCTTTTTCTGCATTTATCCTAATTTCGTTTGTGATATCTTTAAGCATTCTGTAAATTAGTTTTTTATATTCTCTATCTGATAATTCCAGGATTGTATCTTCATTTGGGAAGGATTTTGATTCTTTTGTTTGGGGGGTTGGAGAAGCTGTCGTGGTCTGTTTCTTTATGTGGTTTGATATGGACTGCTGTCTCCGAGCCATCACTGGGAAACTAGATTTTCCAGGTAATCAGCTAAAAAAAAAATGCCGTCAGATCCCTATATGAATTCTCCCTCTGGCTCCGGGTATTCGGATGTTAATGGAGCCACCTGGAGAGGGTGGGGGAGGGATCAGAGAGCTGGAAGTGTAGCACCACAGAATATAGAGCTGAACACTGTGTTCACCCTCCGCCCCCGTCCGCCAAAATCCGGGCGGGACGGCTTCCCGGCTAGGACACTGCTTTCCCTGCTCGGAGACCAGTCACTTCCTCCCGGGGACTTCTCCCTCTGGTGCGCGGCACCGCTCGCGCGCACTGAGTGGGCGTCTCCCGCACGAACAGGTGGGCCCACCCCCAGGGTCTATTCAGGAGAATATAATTGGGCCCCGTGCTCGCGCCCTGCCCGCGCGTGCACCCAAATCCCAGGGGGACCACTCGCCGGCTGGGACGCTGCTTTGCTGCTTTCCCCGGTCCGAGACCAGTCACTTCCGGGGGTTTCTACGTCCGATGCGCCGCGCCACATGCGCGATCTGGGTGGGTGTCAGCCGCACGACCAGGTGGGCCCACCCCCTGGGTCAATTCAGGGGAATATAATTGGACCCCGCGCTCACGCCCGCCCGCGCACGCGCCCAGATCCCAGCGGAATGGCTCCCCGTCTGGGACGCTGTGTCCTCCCGCACGAACGTGTGGGCCCCGCGCCGGGGTTGCTTTAGGGAAATATAGCTGACCTCCCCCCCGCTCGCGCCCCGCCCGCTTCCTGCCAAACTCCCGGCGGGACGGGTCCCCAGCTGGGACGCTGTTCTCCCCACTCCAATATCAGTCACTACCTCCCGGGTGCTTCTCCCTCCGGCTGTGCCACTACCCACCTGCGCCAACCAGCTAGACTTCCTCCCGGGATGGGTTCGGGGGGGAAGGGCTGGGCCCCCCGTCTGTGCCGTCTGCCCCCCTGGGCTCTGCCCCAGATCAGGCTCCGAAGGTCACCTGCCTGGTACGCTGGCTCCTAGTTCTGAAAATGGTCGCTGTCTGCCCATATTTGTTCGTTTTCCGTCTCTAAGTCTGTGCTTGTTGTTCAGAGTTCGTAGATTGTTATGTATGTGATCGATTCCCTTGTTTTTCCGAGTCTTTGTTGCAAGAGGGATCCGCGGCAGCGTCCACCTAGTCCTCCATCTTCTACTTCAACTTTTATACCTGCCTCTGTACCTCTTGAATTTGGCACTTTTTTTTTTTTTTAACCCCACTCTTGCCCTTTTGGACATTGTTTCCTCTGCAGGGAATGACTTCTTCGATCTCACTATCTCTCATTCTCACAGGCCAGCTGCTGGCTTTTCCGTGAAAATGAGGAGAGGATTTAGAAAATTTCCCTAGTGCTTCATGGGCATCGCCAAATAAATGATTCTTAAGATATCCTTGGTTTCAATATGTTCAAAATCGAATGTCCTTCCGTTCAAACAAACCACATCATTCTCCTGACTTCTGTATTTCTGACCATACTTTCACCATTCTTCCAGTTACTCACATTTTTTTTTGTCTGCTTTCTCTTTATAATGTCAAGTCATTTAGGTTCTATGTCATATGTTTCACATCCTCTTCAGCTTCTCCATTTCGCATGACCCTATCCTAGCTCAGTAACCATCTCCCCAACCACCAGCTCTCACAGTGTTAGTCATTTCTATGAACCAGATCTTAATTAATTATTCTAAAGAACAGGTCTGATAATCTTACTTCCTTAACTAGCAATTTTTAGTGTTTCTCATTGCCTACCAAATTAACATAAATTGTCTTTTTTGGCATTCAAGGTCAACCAAAAATATATCTGGCACTTACTTTTCCTGTCCTATACACTGATATCCAGGTATCTGTCAGTTTGTCATACCGTGGTAGCTTACATGCACTATGATGCTGGAAACTATGCCACCAGTATTTCAAATACCCATAGTGGAGAGGCTTCAGCAGAGTTTCCAGACTAAGACAGATTAGGAAAAAGGTCTGGCAATCTACTTTTGAAAATTAACCAATAAAAATCTTATGAGTTACAACAAAATATTGTCTGATATAGTGCTGAAAGATGAGCCCCCTAGGTTGAAAGGCACTACACAATAGCCCCCAAAATGGACCGAAACATACCAGTTATCACAAAGATGACACAGGACTGGTCAATGTTTTGTTGTGTTATACATAAGGTCACCATGAGTTGGAGCCAACTTGACAGCAACTAAAAACAACAGCAAGCACTGATGTGGACTTTAAACTTTCACCAAGCTAGACATTCTTTCTTAATTTCCTAGGTGTGCCAAAACAAAATGCCACAAAGTGAGTGGCTTTCAAAGAACAGAAATCTACTGTCTCAACTCTACCCAGTACCCAGTGCAGATACGGCTGCTAACCAAAGTCTCAACTCTAAAGGCTAGAAATCTGAATTTAGGTTGTAGACAGGGCTATTCTCTTTTTCTGTCTCTCTCTCTCTCTGTCTTTCTCTGCTCTTGGGGAAGATCCTTCCTTGTGTCTTTCAGCTCATGGTAGTCCTGAGCATTTCTTGGTGTTCTTGGTTTGTAGACAGATTCTCACATGGCCTTTCCCTGTGTGTGGCTCTGTTTCTGCGTCTGTTCTCCCCTTTATAAGACACCACACAGAAATGGTTAAAACTAAGAACCACCTTACTCCAGTACGACTTAATTGATAATATCTGCCCCAAAGACCCTGTTTCTGCAAACAAGGTTACATCCACAGGTACACGGATTAGAATTTCAAAATATCTTCTTTGAAGACACAATTCATTCAATAACAAATTTTAGTCTTCTCTGAACAGACCTTGAATTTTGCTTTCCTCCTGCCTTTGCTGTTTTCTCATCACAAGTGTTCATAGTTGCTTCTGTCTTGAGCAGAGCTCTCTAATTCTACTTTCTGTAGAATGGAAGTGTGCTACAGTTCTGTGCTATTCAATATGGTGGCCACAAACCACATATGGTTATTGAGCCCTTGACATATGACTACTGCAACTGGGGAATTGAATTTTTAATTTTATTTGATTTTAATTAAATTTAAATTGTCACATATGGCTGGTGGCCACTGGGCAGCTCCAGTCTAAATCCTACTTCCATCTCTCAGAATTTCCTTCATCCTACAAAGCCCAACTTAAAGCACCACTTGTACTTTATTGCCCCCACTGGTTCTCCTCATTGAAATAGTTCCTTCTTTGACTTTTACAGCACTTAACTGTATGTTTTTCACAGCTTATATAGGGTCGCTATGAGTCGGAATCGACTCGACGGCAGTGTGTTTGGCTTTTTTGGGTATATTATTGAAAACAGTAACACACACACACAAAGTGATTAGATACGTACACTGTGGATGCTCACTGCGATACACTAGCTGTGTAGTTTTGTGTTGGAGAAGTTTACTTCGCTTCTCCAAGTCTCCGCTTCATCATTTGATAGTAGCTATTTTGAAGAGTTGTCATGAGAATTAAACAAAAAAAAAGGGGGAAGATATTTAGTTTTATTTTATTATAAGAATTTGTGTGCAAATCACTGACTCCTTAGAATTATGGATTCAGCATCTATTGAACATGTACTTGTCATCCAGGATGCGAAGATAAATGAAATACTGGCCTTGCCATTCCTGAATTCACAAACTAGTCCAGGATGTCTATATCTTATCTCTTCTTCTGGATCTTGAACCCCTGAAGGGTAGACATTGTGTTTTCTTCATCTTTATGGTCCTGGTACAGTCTTGTACATCATCTGGTACTAGGAGACTACCAGTAAACGCATGCTCAATGAATGTCAATCTCTCTCCCTCTCTTCCTTTCCTTTTAAGACAGCTATAATTTGAACTTCTTCAAAGGCATTTGTTTTACTCAGTCTTCTATTGTAGGTATTTGTGTGCACATCTTATCCTTCCTCCTTCTACTTCTCAAACACTAATCAATATACATTTAAAGACAGTGTCTATCTTATTGCTTTTGATATTTTTATCATAGATTCTTTGCATACCTCAGTAGCTCAATAATGCATTTCTTCCTTTTTTTGAAAAAAATATTGTACTAGAATTTAAAGCTCAACAGATGTGTCAAGAAGTTAAAACCAGAACTTCTATTATTTTCTGCACATTTAACCTGTGTAAGAGTTAAACAAGACTTGACTTCAGCTGTTCCTACGCAGTGCTTACTTTGGGATGTCCCTTACTTTGGGAATATCCCTTGCACAGTTGAGAACAAAAAACAATAATAATAATAAGTTTTTCAAAAATAACATCTGAAGATTGCTAAGATGTGGCATATCATTTTAGATTCCTGTTGATAGCAATTGTCCCACAATGTTGCTAAAACTTTGAGTTGCTAAGAATTGAGAATAGTGTTCTTTATATAGTTTTATGTGTTCTTTATATAGTTTTTCTATATAATGACTAAAAATATTCTAGTTTATGTCCATTATAAAATTTACTCGCTGAAAGATTTTCAGTGAGATGGAGTGATGTGCCTGGTCATAGGTGTTTTTTTTCTTTTTTTTCCTAAATTTTATTTTACAATTATAACATCTGTTATTTGGATACATAGATCTCAAAAGTCTTTATCACCCATATCAAAGCCATTTTTATTACTCTTTAAAATACCAGCTGCTTCGGAATAATGGCACTCTGTTAAAGCAAACTTTTTTTTTTCTAATTGGTGATTAAAAGCTATCCCCGACTTTCCATCTAAGAACTGTTAGTAAGTTGTGAAATATAACAACAACCAACTTGTGTTTGTAACTTCTTAAATCTCTTTAAATATAAAAGGGGAAATGAGATTAACTAAACATTTTGAGAAGTGAAGACCTATAAAAATAAAAAATGAAAGCCATGGTTCTTATGCTTACAGTGAGCAAAATAAATGAACTGAATGATTATGAATATGACTGAAGTTATGGATAAAGCATAACTGGATGAGCTAAATTTCTTTTCTAAGGCTCCCTGTGAGTTAGAAGCACATAAAAAATCCGTATAAGCACCAAGTAAGGAATTTAGCTTGAGACTTGGGAAATATTTAAATTCTTGAAATCGTTTAGCTTTGCTAAATAAGTTTTAAACGGGGTAGAATTTAATACATCACCATAATAAATCCCTAGTGCTTTTGTAAAAGCCAGTTAGTGGGCCATGGACCTGTCTTACTGAAGCTTTGCACTTTTCATAGGTATCCTTCACAGAAGATAACTACATGCTATGAGTCGGAATCGACCCGACAGCAGTGGGTTTTGTGTTTTTTTTTTTTAAGAAAACTATCAATCAGGTAGCCGTTCTAAAGCAAATTGCTCTTGAAATGCAAGACACTCTCGTCGTATTTGCTGGAATACGTATGCTTTGTGTTGTGTTATAAATTCTTAAGCTTATAGTTATAGTACTCTCCAAAAGATTGGATGGTTTCAGTATTATCAACTAGGAGAATTTCCAGAATCTGTTAGAATCGTTATAACCTCTAAGCCGTTAGTTGTGTAATAGCCTAAAATTAACAACAACAATAAAAGTCATTTAGTGATCATTTGGGTAAAAACTGGCAGACCTTTCTGTTTCTCGGCAGCTTTTATGATTTTTTTTTTTTTTAATTAAACTGTTTTAAGGGGCACATGTTTACCCAGGGAATGTTGAAAGACAACTCGTTTCTTTGACATTGGAAACTAGAACCATGCAATGGATATTTTAAAAGATTGCAGGGTAGTGAATTAAAAGGAAATGGGTGAAATTTTATCAATTATACCTAACTCAAACACTCTTAATCTGTTTCAACCTGGTGGTACAGTGGCTAAGATCTCAGGCTGCTGACCAAAAGGTTGGCAGTTCGAATCCACCAGCCGCTCCTTGGAAACCCTGTGAGGCAGTTCTACTCTGTCTTATAGGGTCTCTATGAGTCAAAATCGACTGTAGGGTAGGTTGTTAAAACCTGTTACCATCAAGAGGATTCCGACTCATAGCTACCCTATGGACAGAGTAGAACTGCCCCCATAGGGTTTCCAAGAAGCGGCTGGTTAATTCCAACTGCTGGTCTTTTAGTTAGCAGCCGTAGTTCTTAACCACTGCACTACTAGGGCTACAGAGGAGGTAGCCAGAATCTTACACTTATTGAATTGATTTGTTATTGAATAATATTCATGAATGTCCTTTTTTAGTAACTTTGAATACAGAATGATTATAAGAAGCCGGACTTACCAATGATAATGGAACTTTGATTTCTTAATATCTCTGATGTCTTTGATTTGTGGTCCCCATTTATTCCTGCATTCTTTTCTAAACTTAATTTCTTAAATAGGGTTAAAATTATCTTAAAGTCTTACAGGGGTTTAATGCTAAAAGAGTTAATGGAGTCCTGCCCCCACCCCCTTTGACCTAGGATGAGCGGGAGTGAAAGATATTTCATTCAAATTGAGCTGAAACATGGCTTAGTGCAACACTTCACATGCACCCTTCTTTGGCTCAGGATACTTCTAAAGTTAGGCATTCAAACTTTGTAGCCTAGGACCAGACTGGGCTCCAGTCTTCCCTTTGCCTTTTACCCTTAGACAAATAGTAATAGCAATAAATAGTATCCATCTTACAGAGTTGTGATGGAGATTAGTAAGCTAATTTACATACTTCTCTTAGCATAATTCCCCATAAATATTTATAATAACTATTTTTTGGTATTATTTTGTTATTCCTATTATTATTATTATTATTTTAGGCTTGGGTGTAGACAAGTTGCTTAAATCTTCATTCTTGTTTCCTGAGGGACTTTCCCATTATTTAGGTCCCTAGCTGAGGCCCACACATACAAAGAAACCTCATAAAAATACAGACCATCAAGTGGATTCCGACTCATCGCTACCCTATGGACAGAGTAGAACTTCTATGTCCTTCCCCACTCTGAGAGGGTTTTGTTACAAGCTTAACCCCTCAACTGCTGATGGTCTTGAGATTTTCTGAATAGTCTTTGTTTGATTTTCCCTATTTCTTATCCCTTGAGTTTACTCTCTGATGAATTTGACTTACCAGGCTATCTATCTACTCTTAGTGTTTTTTTTTTTTAAACAATAACGTTGCATTCTTCCATTTACTACACTGAATTTTTTAAATACAAATATAGCTTATATTCACTTGTATTTGTATTCAAATGCACAATATTTCTTACATTCACTGCTTTGTGTTCCAGTTTTGAGCTAAATCAGTATCAGCTACTGCCTCAGTAATGCCATGTAAGAAACCATCCCAAGACTGGGTGGCCTATGGCAACAAGCATTTATTTCTTGCTCACATTATCTGTAAACCATACCAAAACGAAACGCATTGCTATGGAGTCGATTCCATCTCATAGCGACCCTATAGGATAGAGGAGAACTGCCCCATAGGATTTCCAAGGAGTGGCTGGTAGATTTGAACTGCCAGCCTTTTGGTTAGAGGCCAAGTTCTTAACCACTGCACCACCAGGGCTCCATATATCTGCAAGTTGACTGGAATTTGGATGATCTAGACTGGGCTTGACTGTGCTTAGTGCCAAACTGCAGAATAGGCCTAATTCTACTCTCTAAGTCTCCCATTCCCCGTGGGCTGGCTACCTGAGGCATGTTATTCTCATGGCAAAAGGGCAAAGACTACATCCAATTGCACAAGTACATTTCAAGCCTCTGCTAACATCATGTCAAGGAGCCCTGGTGGCCCAATGGTTAAGTGTTCTACTACTAACCAAAAGGTCAGTAGTTCAAACCCACTAGTGGCTCCGAGAGAGAAAAGACCTGGCTATCTGCTCACATAAAGATTACAGTCTAGGAAACCCTATGGGACAACTCAGTGACACCTAACAACAACATGACATCATATCACCAACAGTCCATTGGCCCAAGCAAGCCACATAGCCAAGCCTATCCTTAATCCCATTGCTTTCAAGTGGATTCTGATTCATAGCAATCCTATAGGACAGAGTAGAACTGCCCCATAGGGTTTCCAAAGAGTAGCTAGTAGATTCGAACTGCCAACCTTTTGGTTAGCAGCCATAGCTCTTAACCACTGCACCACTAGGGCTCCTGTTTATCCTTAATCAGAGCAGGGTAAATACTCCTCCTGTGGAGGTCACAGGGTTGGGCACTGAGTAAATATTTGCTGAATGTGAACCTAGCCTACTACACCAGTCCTGTAACTGCTCCAGGGTGTGCTCATGCAACACTCTCTTCATCAGATACGTTCCAATAATTTTTCAGTAAATACTTATGGGATACCAACTGCATGCCAACACTGTTCAGTCTCTTGTTTCTGGGAACAACCCCTCCCCATACTTAACTTGCCTTAGTTATTGTTATTTTGAGCTAATTTTTTTCTTCTCAGGGTCTATAATTGTTTTTCTTTGCAGAGTGGTCAAATCCAAAATTTTTATTTTCCCTCCAGGTCCATTAAACACATTTGCATCTGTCTTCTGCATTCTTCAGTTCCCTTTCTTTGTCTTTTTAAAGTTTTACTCTGTCCATTACCATGTGCTCACTGAAAGTGTTCAAACTGGTTACATTTTTCCATCTCATCCTTGTCAGATTCAGAGTGGCGCTGGAAGATTCCATACTACGCCTGTCCCAAGCTGGAGCCCTGGTGGCTCAGTGGTTAAGAGCTATGGTTGCTAATCAAAAGGTTGGCGGTTCAAATCCACCAGCTGGTCTTTGGAAACCCTGTGGGGCAGTTCTACTCTGTCCTATAGGGTCTGTGTTTTCGGAGTCAACTTGATAGCAACAGGTTTGGGGCCCTAAGCCACTTTACATTCAAATGGAGCTGAAATATTGCTCACCAAGACTTTCCGCCCACCCTTCTTTGACTCAGAATAGTGCTAAAATTAGGAGTTAAAATTGTGTACTCTTGAACCAGACTGCCTGGGTTCCAGGCTTGTCTCTGCCCTTTACCCTTTGGCAGTTTATTTAACAGATCTATACCTTGTTTTCTTTTCTGAAAAGTAGTAGTAATCATAGTACCTGTGTTACATAGTTATAATGTTCCTTATGGATAATTATAATAAATATTGTTCTGTTATTATTATTGTTATTATTTTAGACTTGGATATAGGCAAGTTGCTTAAACCTTCACCCTCATTCCCTGAGGGACTTTACCCTTATAGGGAATTAATAATTATTAAAAATCAACAATAAACAAAGGAATGTAGTTAGGCACATAGTTCAGATAGAGTATTATTTAAACCTCACAATCATTCTGAAAGATCAGTCTTCTAACTTCCACGTCACACAGAAATCTGAGTTAGTGAGTGTATGCAACGATGTTATCGGGGTCGAACAGCTGGTTACTGATAGAATTTAAGTCTGTGCTATTTGTTTATTTTATTACTCTCTCTGGCACCTCTATGATTTATATCATAGTTTGCTTGCTTATGATGCCGATGTATCTATTCTGAAATATTCCAGCTATTCAGTAGACCATACGCCTTGTCAATTAGGATCAGGGTTTCTGCTTCTGACTTGAAGTTGTAATAATCACATCTATTAAGCATGTTTTGTACATAGTGTGCAGCTTAATTCGACCAGAGCTAGCAGTCAGCCTTTAACATCAACCCACAAAAACCAGACCACTTATCTCAGAGTCAAGACAAGCTATTTGTTATGGACTGCATATGTTCCCCTAAAATAATGTGTTATAAATCCTAACCGCTATACTTGTGGTTACAATCCCATTTGGGAATGGGTTGTCTGTTATGTCAATGAGGCAGGATGTATCTTGAGTCAGTCTCTTTTGAGATATATAATAGATTAAACAAGCGAGCAGAAGAAAGGTGGGGGAAGAGAGATGCCAAGACACGTGAAGATAGCCCAGGAGCAGAAGCTCAAGGAGACAAGATCTTCCTCTGGAACTGACAGAGAAAGACTTCCCCTGGAGCTGGCACCCTGAATTCAGACTTCTACTAGCCTCCTATATTGTGAGAAAATAAATTTCTATTTGTTAAAGCCACCCATTCGTGGTATTTCTGTTATAGGAGCACTAGATAACTAAGACACTATTCAAATTAATTAGTTTATAGCCATAAAGTTTAATTCAATCTGCGCAAATGATTACTGTATTCTCCCAGGTAAACATGAACACTGGTTAGTATAATGATTTAAAGTGCCATAGTCAAAAAATAAATAAATAAAAATTACAACCAGTGGAGCAGGAAAAAAATTTTTTTTTTTTAAATTAGACCTTTATTAAACTCTGAAACCAATTGAGATGGGGGGGGAAGTGATTGTTTTCTAAATTTCTAAATTAATGGAATTTTAATATTCTCTGGAGATTTTGTGATCTAAAAATTTAGGAACAATCTTTGAATGTCTTTCCAGAGGCACTTGATGTAAGGAATTAAGTGGAAAGTAAGGAACACTGAAGCAGATTTAAACATATTGTCATGAGCAGTTTGACAGGCAGCATTTAAATTAACCATCTGGAAAAACAGAAAAGGTTGTTGCACCCTCCTTCTTGGAGTAGAGATTTTAAGGGTGTGAGGGAGGGATGGCCTCATCCAGGGAAGCTGGTAGTGCAGGCTGGCTGTGGCAATTTCATTTAAGCAATAGCTGTATTAGGTCCCATATTCTCTGTATCCCTTGTGATTGGATGCTTGCATATCTCACACCCCATCTTGCCTTACACATCTTTCTCCACTTATTTCAAGTGCGTGAATGTGAGCATAAGCATGACATGCTGCTTCCGAACTCTGCACCTCGTTCTTGGTGTTTTTAGCCTCTGTGTTTCCCATGGCAAGAGATAAGGTGAAGCCCTGAACCCCTTGTGTTCCTGGGAAGACCACTTTCCCCTGGCCTCCACATCACCTTTGCTACTGTTGTTGTTGTTAGGGGCCATTGAGTAGGTTCCAGCTCACGTATAACAAAATAAAACCTTGCTCGACCCTGCGCCATTCTTACAAGAGTAGATATGTTTGATGAACCCATTGTTGCACCCACTGTGTCAACCCATCTCATTTAGGGTCTTTTTTGTTGACCTTCTACTTTGCCATGCATGGTGTCTTTCTCCAGGGATTTGTGCCTTCTGATAATATGGCCAAAGTAAGTCTCGCCATCGTCGTTTCTAAGGAGTGTACTGGTTGTATTTTCTCCAGGACAGATTTATTCGTTCTGATAGACCATGATATCGTCAATATTCTTCACTGACTCCATAATTCACATGGGTCAGTTCTTCTTTGGTCTTCCTTATTCATTGTCCAACTTTCAAATGCATATGAGGCGATTGGAAATACTCTGGCTTGAGTTAGGCTCACCTTAGTCCTCAAAGTGACATCATTGCTTTTCAACACTTTAAACAGGTCAGTCGCAGCAGATTTGGCCAATGCAATATGCCATTTGATTTCTTGACTGCTGTTTCCATGGGCATTGATTGTGGATCTAAGTAAAATGAAATCCTTGACAACTTCAATCTTTTCTCCACTTATCATGATGTTGCTTATTGGTCCACTTGTGAGGATTTTCGTTTTCTTTATGTTGAGGTATAATTCTTACTGAAGGCCCTGGGCTTTGATCTTCATCAGTAAGTGCTTCAAGTCCTCTTCACTCTTAGCAAGCAAGATTGTGTCATCTGTATAACACAGGTTGTCAATGAGTCTTCCTCCAATCCTGATGCCGAGCACTTCTTCTTATAGTCCAGCTTCTTGGATTTTTGATAAAAGTAACACGAGATCTGCATGTTCCTGGCAGTCCCTCCATCTTTCCCTTCCAGCAGAACTAATCTCATTATGTTTTTATCTCTGTTTACATCTGTAACAACAATAAGCCCTGGAGTTCTGGCTCACCATTTATCTCTAGATTCTAAACTCGAAAAGATTCAGTGGACTGTGAGATAACACCCTTTATCCTAAACTTTTTTTTATACTAGTATTTGCTCTACCCCTTCTTGATGTCATTTCTTTTTTCCACAGTATTTACTGGCATCTGACATACAACATAGCATAGTTGTTTATCTGTGAGGGCAGGGATTATTACCTGTTATGTTCACTGTATCTCCAATGCCTAGAACAGAGCCTGGCATATAGTATTTTTTCAGTGAATATTTGTTAAATAAATGAAGGGATGAATGTCTCCTCTGTTCTTTTTCTCTTCTTGCAACTGGTAACTCTTAATTATTCTTTTCCATTCACTTCAAGTGTCATCTCCTCTAGGAGGCTTTCCCCAATCTCTCCAGGATCACATTTTATACATTAGCGTCTTGTGAACTTTGGTTAGTGCGTGTAACTTTCATAGGGCTTGGGGAGCATTCATTGAAATGAAGCTTAAAAGGAGCATTATCTTCAAAGACCATTGGCCAAAACTACCTGATTTTTGGTACAGAGATTGTCTTAATCATCTAGTGATGCTGTAGTAGCAATACCACAAGTGGGTGGCTTTAACAAACAGAAGTTTATTTTCTCACAGACTAGTAGGCTAGAAGTCCAAACTCAGAGTGTCAGCTCCAGGGGAAGGCTTTCTCTCTCTGTTAGCTGTGGAGGAAGGTCTTTGTTATCAATCTTCCCCTGGACTAGGAGCTTCTCCTTGCAGGAACTTTGGGTCCAAAGGACGTGCTATACTTCTGGTGCTGCTTTGTTGGTGGTATGAGTCCCCCGTCTCTCTGCTCGCTTCTCTCTTTTATAACTCAAAAGAGATTGGCTAAAGACAAAATCCAGTCTTGTAGACTGAGTCCTGCCTCATTAACATAACTGCCGCCTGTCCCATTCCATTAACATCATAGAGGTAGAATTACAACACATAGGAAAATCACATCAGATGACAAAATGGTGGACAATCACGCAATACTGGTAATCATGGTCTAGCTGAGTTGGTACATGTATTTTTGGGAGACACAATTCAATCCATGACAGAGATGGTATAGTGAGTTCAAAGAAGTTTGGAGCTAATCAAGGAAAAAAATATGACCAAGAGATAGTAATATTGCACAATGAGCTATTTAGTGGGGCCAACACTTCGAGTACTCACATGCAGGGGGTGACCCCCATAGCAGGAAGGTCTCCAGAGCAAGCAGAGCAGGGAACCACAAGAAGGGAAAGAGGGAAAGGGAACTCTCAGCAGAGAGAAGTGGAGAGCTTATGTATGTCTAAGTGATGGCCCTCTGCAACAAGGTGGGGAATCTCTTAAACACTAATGACCAAAACCAAATGAGTTGTGGGATGACATCAAGGACATCATTCTTGAAGAAAGAAAAAGGTCATTAAAAAGACAGGAAAGGAAGAAAAGACCAAAATGGATGACAGAAGATACTCTGAAACTCACTCTTGAATGTAAAGTAGCTAAAGTGAATGGAAGAAATGATGAAATAAAAGAGCTCAACAGAAGATTTCAAAGGGTGTCTCAAGAAGACAAAGTAAAGTATTATAATGAAATATGTGAAGACCTGGAGTTAGAAAACCAAAGGGAAGAACACACTAAGCATTTCTCAAGCTGAAAGAACTGAAGAAAAAAATTCAAGCCTCAAGTTGTAATACTGGGAGATTCTATGGGCAAAATATTGAACAACACACGAAGCATCAAAAGAAGAAGGAAGGAATATATAGAGTCACTGTACCAAAAAGAATTTGTCTACATTCAACCATTTCAGTAGGTAGTATATGATCAAGAACTAAAGGAAGAAATCCAAGTGGCACTGGAGGCATTGGTGAAAAACAAAGCTCCAGAAACTGACAGAATACCAACTGAGATGTTTCAACAAATGTATGCAACGCTGGAAGCACTCACTCATCTATGCCAAGAAATTTGCAGACAGCTTCCTGGCCAACCAACTGGAAGAGATCTCATATTTGTGCCCATCCTAAAGAAAGATGATCCAAAAGAATGCAGAAATTATTGAACAATATCATTAATACCACACACAAGGAAAATTTTGCTAAATATAAATCAAAAACAGATACAGCAGTACATGGACAGGGAACTGTCAGAAATTCAAGCCAGATCCAGAAGAGGATGTGGAACAAGGAATATCTTTGCCGATGTCAGTGGATCTTGGCTGAAAGCAGAGAATACCAGAAATGTGTTTACCTGTATTTTATTGATTATGCAAAGGCATTCAGCTATGTGGATCATAGCAAATTATGGATAACACTGAGAAGAATGGGAATTCCAGAACACCTAATGGTGCTCATGAGGCATCTGTACATAGACAAGGGACACTGGGTGGTATAAAATCAGGAAAGATGTGTGTCAGGGTTGTATCCTTTCACCATACGTACTCAATCTGTATGCTGATCAATTATCCAAGAATCTAGACTATATGAAGAAGAATGAGGCATCAGGATTGGAGGAAGACTCGTTAACAACCTGTGATATGCAGATTACACAACTTTGCATGCTGAAAGAGGATTTGAAGCACTTACTGAGGAAGATCAAAGACCATAGCCTTCAGTATGGATTACACCTCAACATAAAGAAAACAAATGTCATCATAACTGGACCAATGAGCAGCATCATGATAAATGGAGAAAAGATTGAAGTTGTCAAGGATTTCATTTTACTTGGATCTACAATCAATGCCCTTGGATGCAGCAGTTAAGAAATCAAACGCCGCATTGCACTGGGCAAATGTGCTGCAAAAGACCTGTTTAAAGTGTTGAAAATTAAAGTAGTCACTTTGAGGACTAAGGTGCACCTGGCCTAAGTCATGGTATTTTCATTCGCCTCATATGCATGTGAAAGCTAGACAATGAATAAGGAAGAGTGAAGAAGAATTATGGTGTTGGTGAAGAATGTTGACTATACCATGGAGTTCCAGAAAAACAAACAAGTCTGTCTTGGAAGAACTATAGCCAGAATGCTCATTAGAAACAAGAATGGTGAGACTTCATCTCACTTACTCTGGACACGTTATCAGGAGGGACCGGTCCTGGAGATGGACATCATGCACTCAAGCGTAACAAAGGTTGTGAGGTTGGCTCTGGACCAGGCAGTGTTTCATTCTGTTGTACACAGGGTAGCTATGGGTCAGAACTGACTCAACGGCACCTAACAACATGGGTATCACGTGTTGGGTACAGTTTCACAGGATTTGTAAATGAGGCAGGCTCTAAGTAACTAAAAATATGCTTATTTGAGCTATTTTTAAAGCAATTAGATCGTAAAATTTGAATTTGGTGCCAACAGACTTTTGGGGCTAACGAGCCTCAGCTTGTTATGAAGACGTGAACAACCTGGAATTAATTCACAGAGGCCATCTTTGGCTCAGTTGTGTGACCGATGGATATATATGCTGACCAGATTCTGCATCTCTGTCCCCTATCTCTACATTCTGTTAACTGGTCTCTCCACTGAGGAGGCCCTTCCTTTAGATTTGTTGACATCAATGTCTAGACATAAAGTTTAATGTGCCAGCACAGCTGAGTTTGTCCAAAGGCACAACCAGATCTCCTAGATTAAAAGTCTGATGTTCCAGGACTCCTTCGAGTCACATAGATAAGGTGCTTTAACTTAGTTCGTTTCACTTTCTGTGTGTTAGTTTATTTAGATTAACTTTGAGTTCTGGGACTTCTCAATGGAAAATTTCATTTCCATTCTGTTTCAACATCTATAAATGAGAGGCCAGCAAGGAGAGAAGGTGAAACATATAATTTTCTTTCAAAAAATATAAGAAACAAAATTATTTTAAAAAAATAACTGGGAACCAACCCCTGATTAACACTCTTGAAATGGGACTTAATCTGTTTGGGAAAGGGAGACAGTGACAGAGACAGCTGCCCTAATATATGAGTCCTAAAGGACACACACTCTCACATTAGAGAGGCAGGATGGCATTCCCCATCCCCTCCCCGCCCAACCTGACAAGCAATACTATAGAATATATTATTATGTCTAATTCTATGTGAACACAATTTAAATATTCACTGTCAGTTATGGTTCATTTTTGGAAAACTTAGTGTGATCTTTGGAGCTTCCTTCCGGTTGCAACACTTTAAGATATTTTAGTAATCTGCTCTGTAAGCATCAAAGTAGTGGATTAAGAAAATATATAAATTTCATAAATTGCTTTGTTTTTATAAACAAGCTACCTGTGAGTGAGTTATATAAAACCAAACCCGTTTGCCATCGAATCGATTTCGACTCATGGTGACCCCATATGTTACAGAATAGAACTGCTCCATAAGGCTTTCTGGGCTGTAATCTTTATGGAAGCAGATCACCAGACCTGTCTTTCATGGCACCGCTGGGTGGGTTCAAACCTCCAACCCTTGAGTGTTGAGTAAGCGGTGATAAAGAGAAGCGGATGTTTTGTTTATGGAGCTTTCATTTTGGTTTTATGAAGAAAGATAACAAATATAAAAGCAGAATTTTTTTTAATACATGGTTTCAGTAGTGACAAGACTACAAGGAAAATAATGTAGATACTACCCACTAGGGAATTAAATGTTTAGCCTACCAAATACTGATGACAGGGAAAGAAGGAAGGAGCTGTGTTTAATTTTCAGTCTGCTTTGCTCGTCAATGATTTTTAGCTCAATTACTTTATGAACACTCGGCCTTCTGCTTTTTCTTTTAAGCATAACTATTTACACAGCTGGAAATCCTGTTAGCGTAGTGATTAAGAACTACCGCTGTTAACCAAAAGGTCGGCAGTTCGAATCCACCTGGCGCTCCTTGGAAACCATATGGGGCAGTTTCTATTCTGCCCTGTAGGGTCGCTATGAGTCAGAATCGACTAAATGGGAATGGGTTTTATTTTGTTTTGTTGATATTTACATAGCTACTCTACATAGTATTTTGTAATGGGGTTCAGAGTTAATTACAATTATTTCCGAATAGCAAAGATGATAGGTAATCTGATTCAGAATAAAATTTATTTAGGAATGTAAAGAAAATGACAGTTTTTCTGTGTGTTTTAAAAACAATGCACAGTGTGGAAAATAATAGATGAGGAGATGGTAAACTATAACTTACTGAGCCCTACTGTGTGCAAGCCATTGGACTGGGTATGATTGGGGCATTCAAACATGGTGATATAGGGTTCCTGCCCTCTTCCTCAGTCTCCATCAGAAAAACAAACTAATCAAATTTTTAAATAGTATGATACATGCCTGAGTCTTGGTGCTGCAGTGGTTAAAGCGCTTGGCTGCTAACCAAAAGGTTGGCAGTTCGAACCCACCAGCTACTCTGCTGGAGAAGGGTGTGGCAGTCTGCTTCCATAAAGACTTACAGCCTTGGAAACCCTATGTGGCAGTTCTAATCTGTTCTATAGGGTCTCTAGGAGTCAGAATCAACTCGATGGCAATGGGTTTGGTTTGTTTATGATATATGCAAGTCAGGATTTTTTTTTTGTGATATTAATTTCCATTGTGTTTCTCATTTCTGAAAGATTGGAAAGTATTTTTTTTTCCCTCCCTGCTTCAATGATTCGTTCTACAACTGATCATGGAGATGGTGCAGGACTGGGCAGTGTCTTTTTCCATTGTGCATGGGTCGTCATGAGTTGGGGCTGATGTGCCAGCAGCTACCAGCAACAACTTTTCGAATAGACCAAAATGAGCTTTTATGTTCTGTTCCCCTTCACCAGCTTTTGTGTACCTGGGTCCAAAACCATAAGTTTATAAAAAACCAAACCTGTTGCCATGGAGTCAATTTCAACTCGTAGCGACCCTATAGGACAGATTAGAACTGTCCCATAGAGTTTCCAAGGAGCACCTGGTGGATTCAAACTGCCAACCTTTTGGTTAGCAGCCATAGCTCTTAACCACTACGCCACATAGGTTAAAAAAAAAAAAAAAAACAGGTTTTGTTTTTGAATCAAAGAGGAAAATAGAGGGTAACTATCCAGAAACAGAAAGAGATACATGGTGGTGGATTACGAGGGAGACCATGGCATCTGAGCTTTGAAATCCTTGAAAACCACCATCTCCAAACAGGATCACAGCCACAGGTACAGGGGCCAGGAATTCAACACTTATTTTAGGGGGACACAATTCTATACATAGCATCTTCCTTTCGTTATTCTCAGGCACTTCCTCCACTAACCTCTTGCAGTCTTATCCTGTCTTGGCTTCTGCTTCTTGGAAGATCCAAACTAACACAGTACCAGTTGGATGTGGGGCAGTAAGGACAGGAAGATCCTAGGAGGATTCTCAGATATCTAGCCAGAAAAAAATGAATTTAAATAGAATAAAATTCAAAATAGAACTCAGGGCAATGACCTGGGTGGGTCACCCTAACTCTTAATAGTTCTGGTAACAAGTACAAGGAATATATAACAAGAGGTTAGGAAAGACATGGTCTGTTTATACATGTTGTCTTTTCAGGATTCTAGGATGTTCAGGTATCTATTTCTCATAGGGAACTTATGAATCAGGAACTCAGAAGAGAGGTCAGAGATGCAGGTATAAATTTGAAAGTCATCAATACATTAGTGGTAGCTTGTGCTGTGGACATGAGTGAGAACACCAAGGAGGAGGTCAAGTATAAAACTGAGAAAAGCTTTGGAGGATGCAATGAGGAAGGTTAAGAAATGACTAGAAATATGGGGCAGACACACACACACACACACACACACACACACACACAATGAAACTTTCTTTGCTTCATAAAACAATGAAGAAAACAGTGTGACTAAAGAGTATCAGCCAGTGACAGCTGGGGACCATCCTCTGGGGGGACACTTAGCTTGACTGGCATAACATAGTTTATAAAGAAAATGTTCTACGTTCTACTTTGGTGAGTAGCATCTGGGGTCTTAAAAGCTTGTGAGTGGCCATCTAAGATACTCCACTGGTCCACCCCCTCTGGAGCAAGGGAGAATGAAGAAAACCAAAAGCACAAGTGAGATTAGTCCAAAGGACTAATGGACCACAACTACCACAGTCTCCACCAAACTGAATCCAGCACAACTAGATGGTGCCCGGCTACCACCACCAACAGCTCTGACAGGAATCACAATAGAGGGTCCCAGACAGAGCTGGAGAAAAATACAGAACAAAATTCTAACTCACAAAAAAAGACCAGACTTACTGGTCTGACAGAGACTGGAGAAACCCTGAGAATATGGCCCCTGGACACCCTTTTGGCTCAGTAATGAAGTCACTCCTGAGATTCACTCTTCAGACAAAGATTAGGCGGGCCTATAAAACAAAAGGAGACTAACTGGGCACACCAGTCCAAGGGCAAGGATGAGAAAGCAGGAAGGGACAGGAAAGCTGGCAATGGAGAACACAAGGTCAAAAAGGGGATAGTGTTGACACGTCGTGGGGTTGGCAACCAAATGTCATGAAATAACATGTGTATTAATTGTTTAATGAGAAACTAATTTGCTCTGTATACCTTCATCTAAAGCACACACACACACAAAGAATATCAGCCAAATGCTGCTGAGGCCAGGTATATGAAGAAATAAAATGATTCTCTTAGCATCAAGTGTGCTAGATAAGCTAAGTAGGAGTTGTTTAGGTAGAGCTATTTTGGAAAATGCCCAACAAGTACCCAATGTTTAAGAGGGAATAAGAGGTAAAGAAATAAGACAATGAATTCAGACCCTTAAAAAGCTGTGGTGGGAAGGAATGAAAGCAGAGATAGGATGCTGGGGTCCAAAGAAGCATCTCCCATTCTTACCAACATGGAAGAGACTTGTGTGGGTTAGCAGGCAAGCAGCAAGGAGCCAGAACTTAGAATGAGAGACAGAGATAGATGATTTGGGATTGCCATGGAAAGACAGAAGGGCATTAGATTAAGT
Organism: Elephas maximus indicus; assembly: GCF_024166365.1. Taxonomy (NCBI): domain Eukaryota; kingdom Metazoa; phylum Chordata; class Mammalia; order Proboscidea; family Elephantidae; genus Elephas; species Elephas maximus. The sequence continues at coordinate 7,135,760 of NC_064841.1, read as the reverse complement.
GCACAAGTGGTAGGGTTAACCTTGAGCAAGGAGGCCATAAAACTAAACCAAACCAAACCCATTGCCGTCAAGTCGATTCTGACTCATAGCAACCCTATAGGACAGAGTAGAACTGCCCCATAGAGTTTCCAAGGAGCTCCTGGTGGATTGAAACTGCCAACCTTTTGGTTAGAAGCCATAGCTCTTAATTACTACGCCACCAGGGTTTCCAAGGAGGCCGTAGGTCCGCTTTTACTGAGCCAGGTGGCAATACACATAGATATGTAGGTTTCAAGGTACAATGGCAGGAAGGTAAGGCTGTTTCCACATGATAGCTTCATTTTTCTCTCCAAAAGACAATGCTGAGAGAGGAGGTGCTACCAAAGGAGAAAAGGCTCAAGTGCCTTTTGAAAAGAAGGTTGTGTTCTGAGAGTGGTTATAAAAGCTTAGGATTTCAGAGTCCACCAAGTGATGAGAATGAGAAGGCACAGTCAAGCAGGAGATGAAGGAAACAGGAGGCTAGAATGAATGGCTTGTTCACATGGACATGAAGTCTATTCAGGATTATGACAGAAAACAGGGTGGAGAAAACTTCCAGGCAGCTCCAAAGTCCTCAGTGATAGTGGGATCATGATATGGGCAACAAAAGTAAAACTAGGTTTAGACTGTTGGTATGAATCTCAAAACAGGATGAGTTTCTCCAAGAGGATGTAAAACTAATGGTCTTCCGAAGGCAGTGGTTAACAGGAGGAATGCAATCCTTTTGTCCCCATCCTGGTGAGCAGAACCGGCACTACAGATAACTGGGAAGCCTTCCCTTGAAAGGATCACGAGAAGGCTGTGTCCTGTGGAGAGAGCCAGGTCTCAGTCAATAACGATTAGAGTGGTAATAATAACATTCCTTGACGTTATTACATTCTAGGCACTGCTCCAAGAATTTTTGTATCTGGTAACTTATTTAAGGCAAGCGGGTAGAGGGGATGATCTGGGAAGAAGAAGCTGGCAACGTAAAGGCATCTGTTTTTGATGAAATACAGGTTCTAGAGGAACAATAGAGAGAGGACAAGGTCAGCATGAAAGACAGAGGAACATGCAGAGCACTGGGCTAACTGGACTATTAGCTGTGTTGAAAATCCGGCCATGAACAGGGTCTCTGAATCCTGTGTTATCAGACACCTTTGAGGGACCTTCAACGAGCGTATACAGGAAATCCCTGGATTACGAACAAGTTCTGTTCCTAAGTCTGTCTTTAAATCGAATTTGTACCTAAGTCAGAATAATTAGTGTCTGGTTTGTATCTAGTGTCAGTTAGTTAAATGTTTGTCTTAATATATAGTATATAGTGTATCTTTCCATGCATAAAAAAAAAAAAATAAGAAACACTTCCAGATACACTAAAACACCTGTATAATAATACAGTAATAATAATAATAGTGTTTTGATATTTGTCACAAAGTAGCGCCCATTTGTTATTACGAACCTTTGTATGTACCTTTTCCACATTTGAAGAGATACCTACAGGGCAAATGTTACCCAAAATACTCAGAATATTCTGCCCTGTAAAATCTTTGAGACCACTTTATTGTAGACTCTGAACTAAAAAATTTACGTTGTACCACCTGGTGCATCTCTGCTGGATTTCGAACCCTGCTCAGCAGAGGCAGAGAGGGTTTGGGGCATAGGTAGAATGGTGCTGGGGCCAGAGAGATCATTCCACCATCACCTCCTCACAGACCTGTCAACCCCAGGTACCAGCTCTGAGGCCCCTGCCTCAGGGTACAAAGGAGAAGGTGCCACTCAGGATTTGCTAAGAGCAAGCCTGGAACCAAGGGTTGGGAAAACCAAGCCTGAAGTTCTCCACGGACACTCGGAAACTATATGGACCTACAGAGGTCAGGAATCTACGATTGCCCCCCCAACCCCCTGCCGTCCAGCCAAGAACCACTGCAATAATGAAATCCCACGTGTGTAAGGTAGGAGAAACAGAAGCCCAGAGGGATGTTGCGGTGGCCCTGGACTGCACAGGGTGGGGCAGAGCTAGGTAATGGGGTACCTTGGAGGCCTGGGCATGTGGGTTCTCAGAAGACACCTGTGCATGTGGAGAAGTGTGGCCATGATGGGAGCCGCTGGGGCCAAACACCCAGTTTTTCCTGATAGGCTTTACAGGGGTTGGTTCATAACTACAGGTTGTGCACATGTCAGATGTTCATAACTCGGGGACTGCCTGCATACCAATAACAAGGACCAACAAAATGACACTGTTTATAATTTACTAGGTTTGGGCTCTAAATCTCATGTGGAACCTTTGTGTTAGTGAGCTAAGATGGGTAAATGAACTACATGGTTCATTCTTGACTCTGGTTTAAGACTCACACGAAAGAGACCAAGGTCATCTACTTGATTCTTTTCACCTACATCCACACTTTCATCCCTTAGGAAAAAGTCACAGTCTCAGAGGCTCAGGGGCAAAACTAGCCTGAATATATGTGCTTTGATCCACAGATTTTTTTTTTTAGTTTGAACTAATTGCCAATATTTAAAAATGTTTGCATAAGGAAGAATGGTAGGAAGGAAGGAAGGATGTTCAAACTAGGGTGGCCAACTCTTCCCAGTTTGCCTAGGACGTTTTTCTAATTTTAGTATTGAGAACCCCGTGTCCTGGAAACCCCCACAGTCACAGGCAAGCAGGGACAGTTGAACACAGTAGCAACAGCCCGTTTCTTTAGGCTGACACAATGTACTGTGTGTTTCACCATAGTTGTTAACCATCTTGCTGGCATCTGTAGGTCTCTAAGCTTTCCAGATTTTGCCTATCAGAATTAAGGCCAATGAACAGCTGGTTTAATCCTCCCACTCTGTGATTTTTCTGGAATGGAATTACCTCCCAATAGGGAGGTCACTGACTTACTTAATCTTAGGAGAGAACAGAGAGAGAAGAAATCCATGTAGGCAAATGCTTATAAAGGATGAGTGCTCTTTATCCCACTCATTCATTATACTCTAAGGTCCAAGCTCAATAATGGATTATCTTGATTCCCAACCCAAATCACATCCCTATCTTATTTAGGATAGACCTAGATAGAGATCAGCCTCAGGCTCCCTATAGTGGTTGGAATCTATAGGTATATAACTCAACCAGGTGAATCTGGGGACAGTGAGAAAGAAATGAGAGACACAGATGCAGCAATTGGACCAAGCTTTCCTTTGGAATTCTGAGCCTGAAGAATCGGCTAGAGACAGGACACTAGCAATCACGGTGAGGCTACCGTGGTCTGAGCTCAGGATGTTGTTGCAGTTGGTGAACACCTGATTCCACGGTGATCCTGAATCTGCCCAGGAAGAGGGCAGCCTTCACTTATGAGCCAGAAGAGAACAAAATGAGATAGCATTTTAGTGTTCTGGAAACATTCAGCTCCAGGTAGTCCAAGAGATTCATGGAAGCTTCAGCTCTCTGTCTTGACTGGGCAGTGGCTTTCCTCCATTTAACCAGTTTTTGAATATAAGTACTGTATAAACCCATGGCTATTGAGTCAATTCTGAGTCCTGGCAACCCTATAGGACAAAGTAGAACTGCCCTACAAGGTTCCAAGGAGTAGCTGGTAGATTCAAACTGCCGACCTTTTGGTTAACAGCTGTGCTCTTAACCACTGCACCACCAAGGCTCCCTATAACACCTATAGTAAGCCCATATCAATAAGATGTAAGAATCTGGGCTATTTAATACATTAAAGATAACAGTATTTCAATTGAGAAGCAGTTCCCCAGTGTTAAAGAAATGTGTGGTGTTTTAAAGCCGCCCTCAAAACTTTCACTTACGTGTAAGTGTAGATGCTGCTTTTCAAAAATAAAATCTTATCTGTTTTATAAGTGATAGTTCAGATTAAAGAACATTTGCTTCAGGTAAAATTCAAGAAATCAAAGGTGTGGTAACGAAATGACAGCATGCAGATACTGGGTGTGCCAGATATTTGCTGTGATACACCCTCCATCTTCCCTAATTCATGGATCTTGAGAGGACTGGCTTGGCCACATTTATTAGCCTTTCCAGCTGTCGTGAGCCTCCGTGGGCACTTCCAGCCACCTGCCACTTTGGCACCAATGCTGTGTCACTAGACACCATTTTCTGCTGGGAAAGAAACTAAGATGTCATAATCTATTCAGGGTCTATTTTTACTCTATCCAATGAACAAGTTGAAGGGGTGAATCAGAGTAATAGAACCGAGAGTAAAACTCATTCCATTGAAAGGAAGACCTATTTTTTTAAAAAAAGAAGATTAAAAAACCCAGCACCTATAAAATGGCAGGCAATCTATCAATATTTGTTGTATTAATATTTACTGAAAAACCGTTTGACCTTTGGTCAAGTTTAAGTTTCTAGAACAGGAAATTTTTTCTAAACTGTTTTGAGGGACCATGTTCACCTCTCAAATGTTGGTAGAGCTATTTCATTGGAACAATTATTTTTCTGGTTTTCAGCTTAACAAAAAAAATCTAGTCACTTAAGTGGTGCAGTGGTTAAGCACTCACCTGCTAACCAAAAGATTGGTGGTTTAAACCCACCAGCCATTCCAAAGGAGAAAGATGTGGCAGTCTGCCTCCATAAAGATTTACAACGTTGGAAACCCTATGGGGGCAATTCTGCTCCATCCAATAAGGTTGCTAGGGTCAGACTTCGACTCAATGGCAATGGATTTGGTTTGGTTTTGGAAGTCTATTATTCTTGTAAGAAGTCCAAAGCAAATAATATTCCCTTTCATATTAATCTGTCAGTTTAATATTTAGCAAAAGTTGCATTCTTCCATAATCTTTTCTTATAATGCCAACATTGTTGGTGGGAGATGATGTCTATGTAAAACACCATCAAAGTGAGACTAATTAACTAGTAGATTCAATACTGAGTGGAGATTAGACTCAGCAGAAATCACCTTAATAAGTAAACTGTCCCTTAGGTCAAGCCAGGAAGAATAGCACTAAAAAAATAAGTCTAGGATTGATCAACTAGGAAAAAGTACCCAATTAGTGGAATTAAAATATGTGTGTCACCCCCATGTTCTGCACCTGCTAGCAGCTAGACCCCTCCACTCATATTGGTGACACCACCAGGTACAGTGTCTCCTAGATCTCCATCTAGAGGCAGAAGGTAACCCAGAACCTACAGCTCCAGGAAGCCTCTGGTCCTCCATCCAGTGGCAGAAGGCAGCCCAGGTAGGTGCTTCTCTCTCTCCCAGTGGTACCAAAGATAGAGTGAAAATCCTGCCAACATCATGGAATTGAAGAAAATGCCAGGAGAGATGCTTTCCATCTCTGAGGCCAGTAGTAAGGGGAATCAGATGTTTGATCTGACAAAGATATTACAGCACCACCATAAAATTGCTTCAACAAGTAATTATAGATTTCATTGAAACAAATTAGAAAATAGAAAACCTCAACACAGAAGTAAAAGTTGTAAAAAAGAGAACCCAATAGAAATTATAGAATGGAAAAATACAATAACTGAAATTTAAGGGAAAAAAAACTTTGCTAAATAGGGTCAATGATAGCATGATGATGACAGCAGAAAGAATCAGTAATTTGAGGACATGGAATAAACTGTTAGAATTGAAATGAGAAATAGACAAATCTGTAATTATAGTTGGAGACTTCAGCACCCCACTCTCAGCATTTGATAGAACAACTAGGCAAAAATTTAACACAGATATAGACAAACTGGACACCATCATCAACTAATAGGCTCTAGTTGACACGAATGGAACACTCCACCTTAAAACAACAGAATGCATATTCTCTTAAAATGCCCGTGGAGCACTAATTAACATAGACCATATTCTGGGTCATAAAACAAACCTCAACTAATTAAAAAAAAATGAAATCATAAAAAGCATATTTTCTGACTATACTGGAGTAAATCAGAAATCAGCCAGATAGACTCCTTAAGCAATGCATCCATCCAACTATCTATCATATATCATCTGTCTGTCTGTCTATCTATCTATATCTATATGTCTATATCTATCTATCATCAACTATCTACCGTTTATCCACCTAATGTTAGAATCAATTAGAATGGAACTATTCTTGCCTGGTCCACAGTGCGCCAATGTGATAGATAGATTCCATATACTGGATTTTCAATAAGAATGAAGGAGAACTTGCTCCCTGGCTCTCAAATTCTTTTCCTACCCCCCACTTCCCAAGAATAAAAGAATGGACAGAGTAGAAAGGATGTGGAGAAGAGATTGGGGAAGATATTATTTTGGAGACAGCTGGGCAGAGGTTGAGGAGTTACTACCTTCTGACCTAAAGCATGGTGAAGGAGGTTTCAAGGCTACCCCATCACATGCTCTGGAAGGTACTCTCTGCAGTCGAAGGCACAGAAAGCTACTACTTGACTCATACCTGGGAAAACATAGATTGGATCCTGCTTAGGAAATCTAGAGGGCGAGAGAAAACCACTCTGGTAGAAAAGCAGAGTAGGGATGCCGGGTTAGGGTCTGCCTGAATCCCAGGGTTTGTTGGTATAAGGGAGGGATAAGGGTTTTGTGATGGTTAAGGTTGCGTGTCAACTTGGCTCGGCCATGATTCTCAGTGGTTTGGCAGTTAGGATGTAGTTTGGCAGTCGTATGATGTTGTGATCACTTCCACGATGGGATTTGCTGTGAGTAGCGAATCAGTTCAAAGAGGGTTTCCTTGGCCTGCACTGAATATAAATGGACGTTCTGGCAAGGCTTGTGGGTTCTTGCTTGCTGTGGCTCCTGCAGCTGGCTCCTGCTCATCTGACCTCTGGTTCTTGGGACTTGAGCTAGCAGCTTACCTGTGGTCTTGGGATTCATAGATCTTTGCAGACTGGGAGCAAGAGCCCTGCTCTCTGACCTGCCAATCTTGGATTCACCAGCCTTTTGTGGCTGCTTAAATCAGAAGAAGACTCTATCCTGACCCATGGACTTGGGACGTTCCAGCCTCTATGACCACATGAGCTATTTCTTTGATATAAATCTCTCTCTATATATATTTATATGCCTTATTGGCTTTGCTTCTCTAGAGAACCCAGCCTAAGACAGGTGTCCTGAGAACTAGAGACAGACCATGCAGGAGAGACAGCAGATACAGGGTTTTCTTGAGTCTCATTCAATAGGTCTCCTCACGTCTCCAGGCAGTGGGAAAAGGCTAAAAGTTTACCAGTGGATACCCAGGGAAACAACTTCAATTGATTGGCTCGAAGTTAGGTATATCTGCCTATATCCAGGGAAGGATGGGAGGCAAGGGTCTAGTAGGAAACCTCTAGAAGCCCATGAAATCTCTCACAAAAGAATCAGCTTTAACTGCCAGGGCAGGTTCCTTTGCTGCTCCTTATGTGACAGGGATAGAAAAGAATAGTTGGCAAGTTGGGAAGACGGGGATGAGGGAGAGGATAAAGAGCAGAAGGACCAGACCTATTTCCCCACTGCCGATTCATCCTGAAGCCAGTCTGAGCTGGAGAAAGGGGGTGGAGTTAATTCTGAGTTCAAGTTTTGAATATTACCTGGCATTATGGATTGAATTGTGACCCCCCCCCCCCAAAATATTTGTTAAAATCCTGGTCCTTGTACCTGTAGATGTGATCCTGTTGGGAAATACAGATTTTCTTTTGTTAGGTTAATGAAGTCATACCAGTGTTGGGCAAATCTTTCTGAGTTATAAAAGGACTAGAACAGACACAGAGACACACACAGTGGGGAAGACAGTGCCATGTGAGGGTCTTCTACAAGCCAAGGACCAGGTACCAAGGAATGCCCAGGGCTACTGACAAGGACCAAGTGCCAAGAAATGCCCTGGGATACCGACAAAGAAGGTATCGACATGGCTGAGATGCTAATTTGAACTTTTAGTCTCTAGAAGTGTGAAAATGTAAATTTCTGTTTTTTAATGCTACCCGCTTGTGATATTTGTATAACAGAAGTACCAGGAAACTAAATCACTTGTGATTGGACGTTCTATTTTCTAAAATGAAATGTGTCTGTGATTTAAAATGACTTCAAGGCCATCTATTATGAAAAAAGTGAGCAGCCATGTCCTAGGCTGGTAAAAATTCCATCAGCTGAAAAAGGTTCAAAGAACATTGGGAGACAAAAGTAAAAATGTATCTAGATTGCAATCTGGATGTCTCCTTATCCAGCTGGGAAACTACGAAGTAACTTTATTTTAAAAAGCAGTATAGGTTATTTAGATAATTTTTTAAATGCAGCTAAGCACTAAAAAGTCATTCTCAATCTTAACACCTAAGTACAATTTATTACATTTTCAGATTTATTCTTACAATATTTTTTTCTAGGTGTATATTTTTATCTGGAAACCCTGGTAGCATAGTGGTTAAGAGCTACCGCTGCTAACCAAAAGGTCACCAGTTCGACTCCATTGATTGAAATAGCTATATCTTTGGATGGTTTTACACTGTCCATGCTGTTTTATGAGCTACATTTTCCCCTTAAAATGTTATGTCATTAGGCATTCTTCTGTGATATTTTATGACACAGTAGCTTCCTATTGTGGACATTTCCATTCTTTCCAGTTTTTATTTATAACCATCACACTATCCTGAGTATCATTGTGGCTATAGCTTGAATCAGGTACACGATGATTTATTTTAGTAAAATTCCTGGGTATTGTCTTAGTCATCTAGTGCTGTCATAATGGAAATACCACAAGTGGATGGCTTTAACAAAGAGAAATTTATTTTCTCACAGTCTAGTAGGTTACAAGTCCATATTCAGGGCATTGGCTCCAGGGGAAGGCTTTCTGTCTCTGTCGGCTCTGGAGGAGGATTCCTTGTCATCAATCTTCCCCTGGTCGAGGAGCTCCTCAGGTACAGGGACCCCGTGTCTAAAGGACGTGCCCTGTTCCTGGTGCTGCTTTCTTGGTGGTACGCGGCCCCCAACTCTCTGCTTGCTTCCCTTTCCTTTTATCTCCTGAGAGATAAAAGGTGGTGCAGGCCACACCCCAGGGAAACTCCCTTTTGGATCAAGGAGGTGACCTGAATAATCCTTTTAACCGCAGGCAGAGATTATGATTTATAACACATGGTAAAATTACAAAATGGAGGACAACTCCACACAGCCTAACCGAGTTGACGCATATTTTTGGGGGATACAATTCAGTCCATTACAGGTACGAAAAATTGTTTCTTATTTCAACAAATGCTCTGAAATTCCACAGTTGAAAACCTGATTATTTTGTCTACATCTATTGTTCTTGAGTTTTACTGTAACGATGAGAGTAATATATTTTCATTCAGTCCCAGAATATAGATACCAGCTCACTGAATGTGCTTTGAGGTTCAGATAACAGTAACGAATGTGATCATTTTCAAGGGTATAACACCTACCAGTTTTAGCAACACATGATCAGCTTACTGTTTACAATGGTCTCCAGAAATTTTAAGAGATTTATGACATTTTCTAGGTACTTCACTAGTCATATCTTGTGATTTGCACCGCATAAGGAGAGTTGAAGTAAATGGAAGTAGTAAACACACACAATTTCGTCACGCTAATATCTGCAAAATTTCCCCAACACCAAGCATTTTTTTTACTTCAATATGTTAAGTGGATATTCAAAGCAGTTAAGAAACACTTAAACTCACAGTCTTCATGTAACTTAAACAGAAGTGGATTTTCTTCCTAAATTATTCAGAAAATCACTTAATTGTCTCCTTCTTCTGAAAGTTTTCTTATAACACTCTATTACCTTCCTTTTTTAAAAAAAATGCATTTTCTAGACATAAGTTCTGAAATTCATTGAGTTACTAGGAGAAAAGGCAGCCCAGGTGGCACAGTGGTTAAAGCGATCAACTGTTAACTGAAATGTCGACAGTTCAAAGTGACTCCATGGGAGAAAGACATGGTAACCTGCTTTGCTAGAGATTTGCAGCCTCGGAAACCCTATGGGGTCTCTATGAGTCGGAATTGATGCAATGACAGTGGGTTTGGGTAGCAGGAGAAAAGGTTCCCTTGTTGAAAATCGTACCTTATTCTGAGTTCGTTGTTTTAGAAAGTAGTCATACTTCCGACTAAGAATGGGAAGCTTGAGAAAGTCCGACTCTTTATTAAAGGAACAGAGAAGGTTTAAAGATTATAACAGATAATTTGAAAAGATCAGTCAGTGAGAAACACAAAGTAAATGAAGCCCAATATTGTAGGCTTGAGTAGGGGTGTCATTTAAAATCTCTTATAACAAAATATATTTAAAAAATAACTTCCTGCATAATCAAAAGACTTTAAGACCCAGCTGTAATGCATTTTAAGACATTGTGTCAGACAATATTTTCATGTAAGTAAATAAATTGAACAGTTTACAGTCTGTACTACAGCTGAAATTCACAAACACTGATGACTTACTGCATACCAGGTACCACGTTAAAAGCTTTATGTGTTTTATATCATTTCATCCTCACAATCACCTTATAGCATAGATACTATCATTATTTTGTTTACAGCTGAAGAAGCTGATCCTCAGAGAGTTTGTAGAACATGCTCGGTATCACATTGTTAGTATTCGGCGAAACCACAGCAGGCCCTTTCCAGAGCCTAAGCTGGTTCCTCCCTCTAGAAGCTCTAACACTCTTGGCCTATAAGATAATCGGCAATGTTGTTGAGTGTTCATCAGCCTTTTATTACGTTATTATGCTTAGTTCTAATGAGTAACAATTAAGAGGTTAAAAAAGGCTTTCTCAAGGATGGATTAAAGGGACTTGTTTCTAATTTGGGGAAGAGAAAGATGGTTGCCAGGTAATAGCACTGGAAATCAATAAAGCATTATTACCAGAACGTTGAACGAAAGAAAGTTGAGTGAATCTGCAGCCTGTGGCTTGCTTGAAATGTGAGAGAAAGGAAACCTTAGTTGTCAGATGTTTTCCTCACACTAGCCTTCGGAAGTGACTTACCAATATAACTCAGTGAGCGAGTGAACTGGCACCCATCCCTCTGATCCCTGGCCAGGGCTGTCTCTGTTTTTCCATGCCATGATTTAGGGTCAATCTACATGATTTCTCAAGCTCCCTTCATTATTCCCCAAATTGTACAACCTGTGATTTGCATAAGCCTAGAGAGAGAGTCTCTGCCAGCTTTGGTACAGGGAAAGGAAATAATAAACTTACATACACACACACGTGCACACACACACACACACGAACACACAGCTGTTGAGAGTATGCTGTCAAGCTTCTCTCTATTCCTGTTATCTAGAAATAGCTGGAGGAACACTGGGTGCCCCTGACAATTCTCAGAGAGGCATGCCCAGTAGAGTTGAACTTGGCTGTCACACACAGTGATTCAGCAATTTATCAACAGAGAGTGTGAGAGAGAGAAGGAGGATTTTCCAGCCTGGGCTTGGGTAAGGCACATTTCTCATTGTGAACAAACAAAGAGATAACTAGGGCTGTTATTTTTGTCCTTTATTCTAAAGCTACTAACATGCGTAACTAGCTGATCGCAGGCAAAAATCTCATCTGCCTTAACTGAACGCTGAGAATAAGAAAACTGATGCCACAACCTCATGCAAAAAAGTAAAATAAAATGGCAATTGAATGAAAATATGTTACATGGCTAATGAGATGGGAGTTTTGTTTTTTTTTTTTGCATTAGGGGACGTATTTAAATCAGATAGACGTGTGGGAAAGACAGATTGACAATTTTGTTAATCCTAGTTTCCAGAAGAGAAAGAGAAGGCAAGAGAACATTAAAGGAATGTTCCCGAAACCATGTAATAGGATGCAGCAGCTGAACGACATTGCTTCCTGAAATCGGACTGCCCCTCTCCACACAATCCCCGGTTTATTAAGATGTAATATCAACTCTTCTTCAAAAAAGCAAACCTCCATGTGAATTCTATCAGTCTTTCTATCAAGTGATTCAACGTGGATGTGAGATAGCTCCGTGAAGAAAGGAGAGCACATGGCCTTATCCAAGGAAACTTGGGTCCTTCTAGAAGAGAACCGTTTGTGACTTCTTGGCTGGAAGGAAAATAAAAGTTCAACCCTTTGAAAGGGAACTTAAAATAAGTAGCAGAAAGAGCAAAAAAAAAGGAACTTTCAAAGCTTGATTCTAAATTCCTTTCTGAGATTCACGTGAGCACTTTAGGTCTAGAACACGGTTTCCAGAAACACAATCTATCAATAATGACATTTATAGGTCACTTACTGCTACCTGGGGATTTTGGTCTACTCTTATTTTACAGCATATCTGCCAAAAGCAAATTACATGTGGCACGTTTTAACTTGGCTGTAAGCTTTCTGAAAGCTTTTCTTTCTTCTTCAGCTGAAAACTCTGAAACTTACCTGCTACCACTTTGGCCCAGAGCCGGTTCATCACTAAATTCCCCACGTGTTGGGTTTCTCTGGACTCCAGCTTGCCTCCGATTTCAAATTTTGGCACAAATAACAGAGCACTGAAAATGAAGCTACAGAATGTTGAGATGAGGAGGGGAAGGAAAAGTCTGAAACTTCGGGGTTAGAGCCAGAGAAGAGAATGCTGAAGAGTTCAAGAACCGACAGGCAGGTTCCTTTTAGCCACTGCGGTGACAAGCTACTGTCCTCCCGGTTACTATGACAACTTCTTAGTCGTTGGATTTGGGAGATCCACTTTTTGCCTTCTGGGAGATAGATCATTGGGGAATCTACTTCATTATTCATTCATTTATTCCTTTATTCATCCATTCCCTCACTAACTCATTCAATCAGCCTTTTAAGAACAATTTTATTTTGAATGGCACACAACAGTGCTTCTCAAAATGTAACAAACATTCAAATTCCCTGGAAATATTGATACAATGCAGTTTCTGATTCAGTAGGTCTGGGGTGGGCCCAAGATTCTGCATTTCTAATAAGCTTTTAGGAGATATACCTTAGTTTCATTTCCCTTTCCCCTAGACCAGAAGTTTTCAAACTTGTTAGAAAAACGCAGATTCTTGGGCCCACTCCAGACCTACTGAATTTGGGAATGGGATCCAGAAATTCATGTGTTGCTAAGTCCTCCAGGTCATGCTGATTCATACATACTCAAGTTTGAGAATCACTCGTTCTCAAACTGGGCGGCATGTTAGTATCACTAGGGGAGTTTTTAAAAGAATAGCAATGCCTTTTACTTGACCAACTAAGTCAGAATCTCTGGCAGTGGGGCCTTTGCATGGAAATTAAAAAAAAAAAACTCCCTCAATGGATTAAAAAAATGTAGTTAGGGTTAATATCCACAAATTCAGACAAATTTCCTGACTATACTTTTTTTTTTTTGCAATAAGCCAAAAACACTATAAGTAGTTGAATATCAGTGTAAGGTTATCTATAAGTTTTACATGTATCAAAATCAGTGATATAGATCAGAAGTATAGCAAGACAGTATATATATATATTTTTTATTGTGATTTAGGTGAAAGTTTACATAGCAAATTAGTTTTTCATTAAACAGTTAATACACAGATTGTTTTGTGACACTGGTTGCCAACTTTGTGATAAGGCAAACACTCTCCCCTTCTCTACCCCAGGTCCCTGTTTTCATGTCCCTTTCTGCCTTCTATTCTTAGCTTTTGGGCTGGTGTACCCATTAGTCTTACATACATGATTAAACTATGAAGCACATCCCTCATGTGGTTATTTTTGACCCTATAAACGTGGCAAGACAGTATCTTTTTTTATATAATTTTTATTGTGCTTTAAGTGAAAGTTTACAAATCAAGTCAGTCTCTCGCACAAAAACCCATATACACCTTGCTACATACTCCCAATTATTCTCTCCCTCCACTCTCTTTTTTGTGTCCATTTCACCAGCTTCTAACCCCCTCCACCCTCTCATCTCCCCTCCAGGCAGGAGATGCCAACATAGTCTCAAGTGTCCACCTCATCCAAGAAGCTCACTCCTCACCAGCATCCCCCTCCAACCCATTGGCCAGTCCAATCCATGTCTGAAGAGTTGGCTTCCAGAATGGTTCCTGTCCTGGGGCAACAGAAGGTCTGGGGGCCGTGACCACTGGGGTCCTTCTAGTCTCAGTCAGACCGTTAAGTCTGGTCTTTTTATGAGAATTTGGGGTCTGCATCCCACCGCTCTTCTGTGCCCTCAGGGATTCTCTGTTGTGTTCCCAAGACAGTATTTCTTAAAGTGTAGTTAAGGAAATATCAACTTTAAGAATTACCTGAAGTCTCCTAATAGATTCCTAGGCACCATCTTAAACCTAAAGGCCAGAAACTCCTGGGGTGGGCCCTGAGCAGTGCAAGTTATCTAGCTCCTGAGGTGACCCTATGTCCACTAAGATTTAAAAGCTATCTGTATAAGCGTGATTGATTGAGCAGGCTTGTGCCCCTGGAGACATCCCTGAAAATAAGGGAATTCAACTAAGGTAAGAAAACTGGAGCTCTGGTGGCACAGTGGATAAGAGTTGGGCTGCTAACCAAAAGGTCAGCAGTTCCAATCCACCAGCTGCTCCTTGGAAACCCTATGGGGCAGTTCTACTCTGTCCTACAGGGTTGCTATGAGTCAAAATCAACTTGATGGCAATGGGTTTGGTTGTGGTTTGAAGAAGAGAACATGCTTGAATAATGGCATCAGTTGAAACTGTCAAGAAACTTAGCCACTGGCACAAAGGAGGGTCCTTCCTGGAAACTGATGAAAATCAGGAGGGACTGGTAAGAAAGTGTGGAGAGCTCTGAATGCCAGGTGGTAAGCGGTTGGAGGAGAAACATCAACATCACCTGAAAGCTTAGGAGCACTTCAAAATCTCAGGCACCAACCCAGACCTATCAAATCAGTAACTGCATTTTCACAAGATCCCCAGGTAGTTTAAGTGCACAAATAATTTTGAAAAGTACTGGCCTGGTGGGAAGGAGTCCTGGTGGCACAGTAGTTAAAGCACTAAACTACTAAGCAGAAGGTCGGCGGTTGGAACCCACCAGCTGCTCGATGGTAGAAAGATGTCAGTCTGCTGCTGTAAAGATTTACAGCCTTGGAAACTCTATGGGGCAGTTCTACTCTGTCTGTAGGGTCACTATGAGTCAGAATCGATTCAACAGCAGTGGGTTTGGTTTGGTTTTGGTCCTGGTGGCAGTAAGAAACCTATGGGGGCATTTCTGAGCAAGGAAGTGGTATGATAAAAATTAATGCTTGAGCAGGCTTACCTTAGGAGGTATATATAGGGAAAATTGGAAGACTTGCAGAGCTTTTCGATGGATATTTCTGGAATGATGGAAATAAATGTTCTACATATGAGCTGTTCAGTGCGGTAGCCACCTCCCATATGTGACTGTTGAACACTTAAAATGTGGTTAGAGTGACTGAGAATATGAATTTTTTATTTTATTGAAGTTTTTATGGCACGTGGTTTCAGTACTGGAATGCACACTTACTAATTGAATATTTAAAATTTTTGGTTGGTAATATGGATTTTGAGAAATATAATCTGGTAATACAAGCCACCAATGAGGTGAATGGCACTGTGATGTCACCAGTTTATGGTGTGACAGTATACCAATGAGAGCAATATGAATAAGTAATTGTGGGAATTCGACAGCAACGAGTTTGGTTTTCCATTAGGTTACATGAGAACCTCTGGTTTTCCAAATATGACACAGAAAAATGAAAACAAACCCATCAGGGCTCCCTAGCTATCACACAGGAAAGCCGTAATTATGCTTGCAAGCCTTATCTGACAGAAATAAAGGGAAAAAAGGCAAAAGCTTACAAAGGGAAGCATCACGTAATAGAATGCTCAACCTATACAACAGTGAGGCTCCTACTCCCTTCACCTGAGCCTCGCGCATTTCAAAAGGGACCCACTTTGACATTAAATGTGTTAGGACCCCAAGTTAATGCCTTATCTCTGAGGTCCAGAGGCATAAAAAGTGGCTGGCATACCATTAACCCAATGATAACGAAAGAAATAAGGTATCAAGTGTTAGTTCTCACACCATTTTTATAGGTGTTCAGAAAAAAGCAGGTAATCCAATTTTCTGTTGAGTAAAGAAATGAATGAATGAATTAGTGACTGACTTTTAATTGTGATTGTAATCATCTTTCAGTTATAAAAATCTGATTATCCAGTCTAGTGCTTATCTAGTGCTTCTGCCCATTGCTACTCTTTCATTTCCATTTTGCCTTTTATATCACTTGGCTTGTCAACATCACTTGCCAGAGGGTTAATAGAAACCATGAAACACAACTGCAAAGGATCTACCTGGTTTAAAAAAAAAAAAAAAAGGGATGAGGACACTATTGTTTGCATGAAATTTACATTTGGGGATGTTCGGCCAATTTCAAATGTCTGTTGCTCTCAAAACTCATTGACCTTTTTCTTCATGAATAATCCATTTAGTGACAGCAGTGACAGAAGAGATTGAGTGTCATGCCCTTGATTATTATTAGTGGGATTTGTGTAGCATATATTCTAATATTGGAAAGAAAATGAACACACAGCTGTGAGCCCCGGCAGGCTATATGTTTTGCTCTGGCTTCATTAATCCATCTTTTGTACCCCTCTTCTTAGTCTATGACCTTCCCTCAATTACTCCATGCTCCAGAAATCAAATCCCATTTCTAGGTCTCTCTGAAGCTTAATATGTACTTCTTACTTAGATTCTGGAGCCCTGGTGGTACAGTGGTTAAGAGCTCAGCAACTAACCAGAAGGTTGTCATTTTGAATCTATTAGCTGCTCCTTGGAAACTCTATGGGACAGTATCACTCTGTCCTGGAAACTCTATGGGGCAGTATCACTCTGTCCTATAGGGTCGCTGTGAGTCTGAATGGACGTGACCGCAACGGGGTTTTTTTTTTTTTTTGGTAGGGCAAACAATAACATGTGTGAGGAACGTGAATCATAGTTCAGTCATGTACACGAGACTAAATGGGCACACCAGCCCAAAAGCAAAGATGAGAAGGCAGGAAGGAATAGGAAAGCTGGACGAATGGCAACAAGGAACCCTGGGTGGAGAAGGGGAGAGCGTTGACATATTGCAGAGTTGGCAACCAATTTCACAAAATAATTTGTGTATCAACTGTTTAATGAGAAACTAATTTGCTATGTAATCTTTCACCTAAAACACAATTAAAAAAAAATCTGTGAGGAAGTAAAATACAAAGGAATAGCTTCAGTACAGTATTATTCCTACCAAAAAAAAGTATAACTTTGGAACAAAATTATCCAGAAAGGATAAGGAAGGCTACATTGAAAGGGTGGCTTTTAACCATCATCTTAAAAGATAAGGAAAAGTTTGGCAAACCGATGAGAGTTGAGGCAGATATGAAGGAAGCAGACCCAGCCTTGGAGGTATGGAGGAGCATGGTGCAAGCAGGGGGATTCAAAGAATGTCATATGGATGGAGCAGAGGACACACAAAATTACTTAATTGCTAACTGTGTAAACAGGGGCTAGATTGTGGAAGCCTTGAACATGGACAGTACCAAGGACTTCTGAATTGGTCCTGTTGGTGAGGAGGAGCCGTAAAAAGAGTTTTGAGTAGGGATTGCTGAGCAAATCTTCATGTTTAAAATAGTCAGATGGTTAACGTATTGGAGTAGACAAAAGGAGGCTCAGGAAGACAAATTAAATGTTACTGCAACAATCTAGGTAAAAGATCGTGGGGCTTACATTGAGAACAGACCACTGTGGACTGAGAGAGAATAATTTAGACCATTGAGGAGCAGAGAAAATTAATTTCCCAAATTATCAAGTAAAATGAGGTTTCTTTGGAAATTTTTAAAAAAGCT
Source organism: Elephas maximus indicus (assembly GCF_024166365.1). NCBI lineage: Eukaryota > Metazoa > Chordata > Mammalia > Proboscidea > Elephantidae > Elephas > Elephas maximus. The sequence goes on along the minus strand of NC_064841.1, from coordinate 7,118,063 downwards.
GTTCTCTAACGGCTTGCTGCACCGATGACATAGAACTTGTGGTCAGATGTGGGATGTGAGCTTGGACCTTGAGATCAGAGAGAACTGGACTGGAGACTTAAATCCAATTACTTCCAACCTGAGTGACTTATGGACAGATATTTAACCTCTCTAAACCTCAGGGAATTGAGGTAACTCCTGCCTTGAGGAAAGCTTGAGAAGTTTAAATAAAGTATGAAGAGTGCCTGGCACATTTGGGCAATCAATTAATATTAGCTCTCTTTCCACCCTCTTTTCCAATTATAAAATCCTTGGTTCTGAATCCTTAAACATAGAAAAAAATCATTCTTTTTGAGTTGTCGGTCTGACAGCCTAAAATGTTTTTCAAAAAATAAATGATTGATTTCTTTCCTGTAGGATCAGGCCCAGCGCACCAGTCTGTGATAAAATTTCCAAGTGACAGTTATGTTAAATGTGACAAAACTGTAATACACCTACAGCTGACACTTTCTGATCAATAGAATTGTTGTACAAAATGTCGGATTCAATAAAGCGTTCCAATGCCACTTCCATTGCCAATTGGTTTATAAACGATCCCTGATAAAGACTGAAAATCCCCAAAGTGGAAACAGTTATTTCATGACAAATGCTATGCAGAAAAGAAGTTGTTCTCTAGCTTCTGAGAAGCTTTTAGAAATAGCTTTGAGTCAAGCCTGTTACTCTGTATATGATAAGCCAGCATCAAATATGTCAATAAGAAAAAGATACCAAAAAGGGAGATTTAGAATGGATGATGGCTGTAGGCATCACCAAAAATCATTCTGATGAAAAAAATTCTACACTAGGCCAACCTGCCAAAAGACTACTTAAATTAGAAAGCTAAAAAGATTTTGTTTTCATAGCTTTGTTTTCTTCTGTGAAATTTAAAATAGAAGTAGCCCCTGGAAGTTATAGCCCAATTCCATAGCTCAATTTGTAAAAATGAAACAAACTAAAACAACAGAAGAAAGCCTACCAAAAAGTTATTTGGTAATAATGTATAGAAAGAGGCCCTTAAAATAATAAAAGTGAGAAAAATTAGCCTGTGAAGAGGCCAGTGATATTGAGCCAGAAATTGCCAAACTATATCCAAGATTTTACCAAAAACTATGGTACGGGAAACTTTTGGGGACATGCAAATAGCATTTTTATTAGTCGTTATGTACTCTACCTGGTTCTATGAGGATTACCTTCAATGCATTGTTACTTACAATACAAAAATCCCAGGTGCTGAAAGGAGGGAAAACTGAGCCTAGAGAATTTAGGTAACTTGCCCAAACTCAGACAGCTAGAAATGAGTTACGTCAGTCATACAGCTAGAAAGGAACTTAGATGATTCCCTCCTACTTACACAGGATTCGAATCCACACCTATCTAGCTTTAAGCTCCTGCTGTTTTTATTATAACGTGTAGAGTTTTTCAAAGGCTTAGTGTTGTCTGCAAAATGGGAATAAGAGTTTCGGTCAGAATTCTGGGGGTTTTAGTCAGGAATCCAACAGGAAATAGATACACACTCAACTAGCTGATTGAAGAGCCGAATAAAGGGTCCATTTATCAGAGCGTGAGCAAGGATGTAAAAAAAGAACAGGGCCTTGGACTAGCAATAGGGGAGATCCCTTATCGTTCGCGTGGCCTTAAGGGATAAGGAAAGAGAGTGCGTACTGGAAGTGGGAAGAGAGCTGTAATGTAGAAAGGGCAGCTTGCCAGGGCAGAGGGCTTTCCTAGAAAAACACTGCCAATGTCAGCCAGACGTCAGGCAGGGAGGAGGCTGGGGGATTCATACCCTGCCATCCTTCTCCTCCCACCCTAAGATCTCCTGTGATAGTCTCCCCAAGGCCACCGTCCTGACATAGTCTGCATAAGACAGCCACCCAGGCGCAGAGCAGGCTGGAAAACAGATCCGGAGGGAAAAACAATATCTGGCCCATCGGAATGGAGTAGGAGGATGTTCTGAGAACCTGAGATAGACCCCTGGAGGTGGACTACGGCCACCCTGTTCTCCTTGTTAAGCCACAGATACGCCACACTCTTTGCACCGACTCTTCTGGCTGCATAGAGCCCAACGACACTTAGCTATCAGTATTGCTTGCTTCTGTGCTTCCTTTGTATCTGTTAAAAAAAAAAAAAAACCCACAAAACTCAAAACTGTCATCTAATTAAAAGATCCCCCAGGATGACCCCTCAAAACATAACAACCACTTTCCCCCTTCAACACTGACGTGTTACCTGTTTACCTTATCCCACTTTATTTTCTTCATGGTGCTTGGGATTATCTGACATCTTATTGCAGGTTTATAGTTTGCTGGGTTTTTGTCTTCTTGCCCACCAGAAGCTAAGCTCCATGATGACTAGGACCCTGATTTGTTCCTTGCTATATCCTCAGCGCCTTTTTTTTTTTTTTTATATCCTCAGCGCCTGAGAACAGGGACTGTCATGTAGCAGATGTTCAATAAATTATCCCGTAATGCTTGAATGAATGAATGAGGGAACTTGACAAGTAGACCACTGTGGTACAGTGTCTAAAATGCTGTGTGAGTGGAAGCTCAGGTGCTTGGGAAAGGACCTGGATGGGCACCTAGCCCAGACCGGGGAAGTTCAGGAGGACCCTTTAGAGGGCATGTTTCTGAGGTGAGTTGTAAAGATCAGAAGATTAGGGCACTTGAAAACAGAATTGGGCTTAGAGCTCAGGCGGAGAGGACATCAACAAAGGCCTGGAAGGTCTGGGACCTGGAAGTGGTTCCGTATGACTGGAGCGTGGAGAAGTGTGAGGTGGGGTGGGTCGTCTAAGGTAAGGCTGGAATGAAGTCTGTGAAGAGTCTTATAGGCCACAGGCAGACTATGGGCTTTAGCCTGAAGGCAACAGGGAGCCTCTGAAGTATTTTACATCAAACGAGAAATGTCTTTGATGGGAAAAATTCATTACATTTTTGCATTATGAAATGGTGTATAATTCTTGATCGAGTGGTTTCAACCATGATTTTGTGCTAAACCTTTTTTTTTTTTTTTTTGGTCAGAAATTGATTTTCAGAATGACAGTTGATGCCATCGCTAGAGACAATGATTAAGTTTTATTGACTGAAATGGCAAAATATATTAGATATTCCCTCAGTACGGAAACAGTTAAGATGAATCACACAGACGATAACTTTTTATAACGTTGATATCCTTCAAACCAATGTTTTAATAAAATATCCAATCAACAGTGGAAAAATGAGAGATTGCCTTGAAGACTCTGCCTTGAAGTCAGAAGAGAAATTATATTCCTTACTCACAGTCTCTCCATGTGCCCGACATGTCTTCTTTTAGGAGATACAGTTGACTCTTTGTGCCCACGAGAGAGATTCCTGGAGACTTCAGGAAATCCCCAAGTTTACAGATATGGAAAAATTCTGGACGAAATTCAGATTAGAGCTCAATCACACTTCCTGTCCCAGGGCGGGCGGATGTGGGACCCAGAGAGCTAGAGAGCAACAGATAGGATATACAGGACTTGGCAAAGTGCGTCCAATACATCCTGTTCACCAGTAGGGATTTCTGAACTCTATTATAACGTTATGGGACCACGAACGTATGTGCGGTGGGACGTTGCCAAAGTGGAGGTTACACGGCACATACCTGTGCTTAGAACTGTTCCTATTAAATTCAGGAATGCCAAGTTACTAATGTGCTAACACACGTCCCTTATTTACTCTGTGAGGTTAAAAGGGACATATCCCTATGCTTCAGCCTTATACAGATGAGGAGTTAGCTGCGTGCACCTCTCAGAGTTACAACTCAAGATGTGAGTGGGATTCAGCTAGCTCTACAAATCCCTACTAGTACAATGATTTTATTTCCCATTCAGGACACTTGGAGGATTGTTCCTGGAGATCTATAGTCAACACTGTGCTCAGGATGTATGTGAGGGAAGCCCAAATCAACTTTCTGAGTCTATTAGCCTGAGAGACAATCAGATACAGAACAGGTGTCAGTAGGAAGTTTGTGAATATATTCTTCCCAGAGCATCTAAAGCTGATGTGAATATAAGGAAGATTTCATATGCTCAGGTGTTATATGCTGTGAGGGAAAATAGGCTTCTTCAAGGTTTCTCTTTTGAGTAATTTTTGCACCAAACTCGTTGCCTTTGACTCTATTCTGACTCATAGCGACCATTGGATAGAGTAGAGCTGGCCCGTAGCATTTCCAAGGAGCAGCTGGTAGATTTGAACTGCCAACCTTTTGGTTAGCAGCCTGAGCCCTTAACCGCTGTGCCACCAGGGCTCCAATTATTGCACAAGGCATCCAATTCCTCTCCTAATTTTTCATATCCCTACATCAAAAGACTCCAAAACTCATTGCTGCCAAGTAGATTCCAACTCATAGCGACCCTATAGGACAGAGTAGAACTACCCCGTAGGGTTTCCAAGGCCGTGATCTTTACAGGAGCAGGCTGCCACATCTTTCTCCTATGGAGCGGCTGGTGGGTTCAAACTACTAACCTTTCAGTTAGCAGCTGAGCACTTAACCACTGTCCACCAGGGCTCCTTTATCAAGAAACTAGGAAGGTTTACCTGCAGCTTTTTCCCCAGAACAGTCATTTCACGCTGACTCATGCCCTGATGCTTAGAACCCCTTGGCTCTTGTTGGAGTTGGTGGAGATGAGAACAGGATTGTGAATGTCATTTAGACTTAGGGCCAGAATTTGTGCTTTTAATTCTAGTCAGTCATCTCAAGAGTATGTGCCAGTTGCTACAAGAAGAAGCAGGGACGGCTCCAGTCACTTGTCACCCCTGCCCTAAAAACAAGAAAAAGCACATATTCTCCAGAAATTACTACATTAATGAGTACCTCATCTTATGTGGACTTCAAAAATTGAATGTCAAATGAAATGTTTACATAGGGCCGCCATTTCAAAGAATTCTGTAGTGAATTATCTTCTTAAGTGAGTAATGCTCACCAAATTGTGTTCAAAATCCAGTTTTTCTTAAAAGAGGAAAAAAAGTAAAAGAGGACATTACTGTTATTTCCATGAGTCAGGGCTCTCTGAGGAGGATATTCTTAAAGCTTTGATATTACAGTAAAAGAAATGAGACTGCTGCCCGTAAAATTAATGAGTGGGCAGAATTGGTGTGGAGATGTGTTTGAGTATGACAGCAGCTGCATGTGGCCAGAAGTGGTCATGGTCCAGTTGGGAGACATTGGGTTTTGTCATGAAATAATATACCAAAGTTTCTACTAATCTTATAACTTTTAAAGCTCTCAACCCCCTCCTGCCAAAAGTACACCCCGCTACATCTTATCCTACCTGTTCCATGGCACAACTAAGAGAATCACAGAGGTAGAATATCCATTCCTCATCTCATGCTTCAAACTCTGCCCTCAACATCTCGTCCGTCCTTCCAATAGCGGGAACCGTTACTTCCTGCAGTATATCAGTCCATCGAGACAACTTGGTCTCTCAAAATCTCATCCCTATGTTGAATCAGTCTCCTTCCTTCTTTCCCTTCTTTTTGTCCTGGCTCTGTCATAAACAGAGGGTGGTTGTTATCTTGTCCTTCTCATCATCGTCAATACCATCTACCTGTTACTTACTATGTGAAAGACACTGTACTAAGCATCTTATTTCATCCTTCCTAAAACTTTGGAAGAGGTGTGTTGTTACCCCTGCTTTACAGATGAGAAACTCTAAGGTTTTGAGAGGTTAAGTGATTTGGCCAATGTCATATGTCAACAGTGACAAAGCTAGGCTTTGAACACAGGGCTGTCTGGCATGGATTGAGTTGACTGGACACGTTCAGTTCCCAGAAAATCTCTTCTGTTTTATAATCTCCAGATATGTCTACTAGGCTACTTTTTAAGACATATTTAATGAGAAAATCCAATGACCCTTTTTGTTGACTATTTGACTTGACCTCTCCATGGTATCCAACTCTGTTGACTACTCCCCTGCCTTCAGCCATGACTTAAATGCCAGTTGCTCCCAAAGTGATATTTACAAGCAAGAGTTCTTCGCTTCTCACCACAGGCTTATTTTCAACCACTTATAAGGCATTTCAGCGTCAATTCCGACTCATAGCAACCCTATAGGACAGAGTAGAACTTCCCCATAGACTTTCCAAGTCAATAATCTTTACAACTGCCACATCTTTCTCTGCAGAGTGACTGGTAGATTTGAACCGCTGACATTTTGGTTAACAGCCAGGCTCTTAACCACTACCCCACCAGGACTCATGGAAGGTCTGAATTCAGAACTTCCAAAAGTAATTTCTGTTCATTGTTCCTCCGGTTAACACATCTAGAAATCTTCATGCCCTTTGATCTCCTGCTCTCCCTTATGCTCAACCCCACATCCTGTTGGCCATTAAGACTTAGCCTAGCTTAACCTGGTTAATGGAAAGTTCTCGATAAATGCTTGTTGAGTGAATGTAGCTGATAATCATGAGGAATACTGTGTGGTCTATTTCTCATACAGAATGTGTTTGCTCATACCTATCCATTGCACTCTCTCTAGATATAGACATAGGCTCTTTACATTTACATGTTTTATGATGTAAAAATATTTTTGGTAGGAAAAAATTTTTTCATAATTTCAATAAGCTTTTTACAGCTTCCCTCTTTTTTGTTCTTCATTGTTCTTATAGTTATTCTCTCTGCATTTACAACAACTCTTCTAAATAGGTTTTTGTCTTAGTTATCTAGGGCTGCTATAATAGAAATACCACAAGTGGAAGGCTTTAACAAACAGAAATTTATTCTCTCACAGATTAGGCAGCTGGAAGTCTGAATTCAGGGTGCCAGCTCTTGGGGAAGGCTTTCTCTCTCTGTTGGCTCTGGTGGAAGGTCCTTGTCTCCTTTCAGCATCTGTTGGCCAGGTGTCCCTTGGAGAGCTCCATGTGTCTTGCCGTAAGAAGTTACAATTCAGGATCAGAAACGACTCAGGATACAGTTCATCGGCCAGGACAGCTTCTCAGTTGTGCCCACAGGCACACCACTCTCTCTCTCAGCCCTCAGCCCCTCTGCCCAGCCCAGCCACTGCCCTTGAACTCCACTGATAAGTGCCCAGAGGTATGCCACTCCTCCAGTAAGCCTTGGCATGAAAGCACTCAGGTCTCTAGCTCTGTGGGTCAGCAAACCTAGCTTTCCAACAAGTGCCTGGAGCATCCTATTCCTCCAGCAAGCCTCCCGCCTAAAGGCACTCAGCTCTCTTGTTCACTGTGCCTGCCATGTCTACTGTCTCCTGCTGGTTCTGCTGCCGTCAGTTCTCTACTGCCACTTATTGCCATCTTGTGCCATCCCTGGCATTACAGCTCTTTGTCTCCTGGGTTTAAGAAGTTCCCTGCACAGGGACCCCAGGTCAAAAGGCTCTTCTTTCTTGGTGGTGGTGAGGTCCCCTGTCTCTGCTTGCTTCTCTCCCCTTTTATCTCTTGTAAGATAAAAGGTGTGACGCAAGCAAGGGTGTGACTTGAGTAAGGGCATGACTTGAGTCACACTCTCTTATAAGGCAGCAACGACATACGCTCCACCTTGATCCTGCCTTATTAGCATATAGAAGTTAAGATTTACAGCACATCACAAAATGGAGGATAATTACATCAGCTCACAAAATAGAGGACAACCACACAATACTGGAAATCATGGTCTCGCTAAGTTGGCACATATTTTCAGGGGACACATTCAATCCATAACAGCATTTAAATTTTGTTTTCAATTTGTTTTAATATAGAGAAGGGGGAGTAAATAATGCCCTTAAGAGTAGCAATAAGGTCTTATTCATTTCTATGTCACTGTGCTTAGGAGTGCCTGAAAAAGAATAAGTGTGGGTTAAGTAAAAAGTAAAAATGACCCCAAAATGAAATAGATTTATGCACCTTTATCCTTGAAATTGAAACTCTGTATTTGGTGTGCATTTAATTAATAAAAATAAAAAATGATTCAAATGTGAAACAGTTGAAGCAAACGTGTTTTCCAATTATTTCTTCATGCATTAGGCAAGTGAGGTAGCCTCTATTCTTGGTAGCTGTAGGTGTAAAATTCCTTCATTGTCACTTATGTAGTCATTCATCCACTAAACAGATAGTTATTGAGCACCCAGGCCTTGGGCTAAGTACAATGCATATCATGATGAGAAAGTAAAAAAAAAAAATTTTTTTAAGTGTCTTGCCTTTCTGCAGCTTACACATGGAGAGAAGACACTGACAAATAAGCACACAGACAAATATAAAATTACCCAGTGAAAAATGTTACAAAGGCAAGTTTAATGTCCCTCTGAGAGCAAATAATAGTGAGATTTGAGCCAGTAGGGTGAGGTTCCCAGGGGAAGTGAAGATTGAGATGTCATCTAAAGGATGAGTAGGAGGAAGCCCAGGAGTGCTTGGTATCTCAGAAGCCAGGGAAGGCTGTGGGTCACAAAGAGGGGAGTGGCCCACAAGGTCAGATGCTGCTAAGAGGACAAGAAAGGTGAGAACTGAAAATGGTCAGTGGACTGAGTGATGTGGGGCCTTGACAAGAAGAGTCTGGTGGAGTCTTAAAAGAAAAGCTAGATGAGATAGTCTGAGGAGTGAGTGGAGGAATGAAACTGGAGACAGGGTGGATATGCAATTCTTTGAAGAAGCTTGGTTGCAAAAGGAAAGAAAGGTAGATAAGCTGGAGGAACTTGTGGAGCCGGGAGTGTTTTTTTTTTTTAATTTTTGTTAACAAAAGAGGTTTGAGCTTGCTTAAAGGTCTAGGTAAAGTTTAAGAGGGAGTGCCTGAATCTATAATAGAGAGAAGACACTGAGAGGCCGAGATGTGTGAGAAGGAGGGAGAAAATGTCCCTCCCTGTATTCTTAGTGAGTGGGATGGGGCAGAAGCTGGCAGGGTCATGTGTTTAGTATCAGGGCTCTGAGAAATTGCTGTCTGACACCTTCCATTTTCTATATAAAGCATGAGATACGGTCGTCTGCTAAGGGAAGGGGTGGGTGGAGGTAGTGGTGAGGGTCAGAGGCACAAAGAAAGAGGAGCAGATTTGAAATGATAGCAAGGTGGAGTGAGTGTGAGTTGATGAAAGAAATGTAGTAGGGTTTCCCACAACTAAGAAATTATTTGAAACTGATATTCATGAATTTGGGGTCCCTGGGTGGCTCAAACAGTGAAGCACTCAACTACTAACTGAAAGGTTGATGGTTCAAACCCACCCAGAGGCACCTCGGAAGACAGGCCTGGTGACCTGCTTCTGCAAGGGCACAGCCTTGAAAACTACTCTGCACACATTAGGGTGCCATGAGTTGGAATCAACTCAATGGCAACTAACAGCAACGGCAACATTCATGAATTTATAAAGGGACATGTCTTCACGGTGCAAAAGAAAATGTTGTTGTCACTCTCCCACTCCTAAAAGCAACTGTGTTATATTGTGCAGTATCTGGTTCAAGGCTCTCCGGTCTCAAGTTTTTATGAGTTTCGTCCTAAGATTCTTCTATTTTCAGTTCAAACTACATTTTTTCTAGGCATTTCATTCAGGTTTACAATTTGCGTCACCATCTACAATAGAGGCGCGTTGGCTTGGTGTGGCCAGCAGATGAATTTGTTTGGGCTCGCAAAGTGTTTTTTAAAATCTTGAACTAGTTAAAAATCAGGACAGTTCATATTCGAGTCAAAGTTTCTGGTATCTCTTAAATAATTCAAAAACACTGGGTCCGCCGTCCCACGTCAACAATCCACTGAAGCTGAGTGCCAGCTGTACCTTCCTCAGGTCACCACAGTCTCCACCGTTGTTTATTACCCACTTCATTCATTTACCTTCTTCGCCCGACAACCGCACCCCGTGGACATTTGATTTTGTGATTCTCCATCTGTAGATCAATGACTCCTAAATATTGAACTTCAGCGGAGAGGTGTCTCTTGTACTCCAGGTATCAGTAGCCAGCTATTTGTTGGACGGTCTTTAGGTGACTGGAACTCAGTATCCACAGCAGTAAATGAGCTTCCAAACTTGCTGCGCCTTCTATAATTTATTTCTCGGCTCTAGTGCCACAACCCACCCTGTTTCTGAAACAAGAAACCTGGGAGTCTACTTTCTAACTACTTCTGTTTTGTATTCACCTCCCTCCTTCATCCCCATTGCTCTGATTTTAGTTCAGACTCCAGCATATCTCACCTGTACTATTAAGATGACCCTCAATCCATAATCTCCACTTTCTCCCTCTTCTAATGCTTCCTCTGTACAGCCACAAGATTGATCTTACCAAGCACATGGTCTTGTCTGGCACATTTACTTGAGTTACAGCAAGCTTATCATTTTATCAGTGGGCTGGGATGATTCACATTCACACTTTGCCAGTTGCTTCTTTCTTGATCTGGAATGCCTTGATGCCTCTGACTTTCTATTTCATCCTTTAAGACACAGCTCAAGTATCTCTTCCTCCAGGAACCCTAACTGCTGCAAAGGTAACTTAGGCATAGCTGTATGGTATAGTCCTTCCCTCGTGCTCTGGAGGTGCCTGCCTAAATACAGGGCATCTCCAACTAGACCATAAGCTCCTGGAAAGTAGAAACTTCAGCTTCATAATCCGGTTATCTATAGCACCTTGTTCCTGGTCATAACTGGCATTCAATAAGAATTTTAATAAACAAATGCTTAAATTCACAAGAACAATGACATGACATTAGAGAAAGACTTCCTGACTTTAAAAGAAAGGTTATTTATCCTTCGACAGCTTTTTCACCTCCTGAGTCACTCTGCAAGGATTAATCCTAAAATTTAAACCATGAGGACGCAGCATATTCTCTAAGAACATTTGTTTGTGTTTGTGTGTGTGCTTGTTCGATATATGGGAAAGCTGGCTCATCAAATCAGGAAGAAAGGAATGGAATACTTGGTAAACGATGCTGGCCTGTTTGATGAACTTTTTTTTTTTTTTTTTAATCAGCTTAGAAGCCTGTGTCATCCTATGTACTAAACTAAAATTCAGATGGATTTAAAAGCTAAATGTAAACAATAAATCCATAAAGGAAAGGGGAGAATGTATTTAGGACAGCAGTTATGTAAAATTGGTCAAGGGTTACTGTTTCAAATCTCTACACCCAAAGCAGAAAATGTAAAATAAAAATAGGTAGTTTTAACAATGTGAAAGTATATACAACTTTTGTAATGGAAAAAAAAAAAAAAAACTTCCAAACAAATTAAATACAAACAGGAGAAAATATTTGAAATGTATGATAAGAAAAAGGTCTATTTATATCCTTAATACATAAAATAGTCAAATCAGTCAATGAGAAAAAAATAAAAGCAGAAGTACCACAGATTCCCCGGAAGCCTTTCTCATACATTTCATATTTCTCTACCGCGTTCCCTCCTGGAGCCCCTGAATACCGCAAATAGTTAACACGCTCAGCTGTTGACCTAAAAGTTGGCATCTTGAGCCCACCCAAACGGACCTTAGAAGAAAGCCCTGACGGTCTACTTCCGAAAATTCAGCCATCGAAAACCCTATGGAACACAGGTCTACTCTGGACGCACATGGGGTCTCCATGAGTTGAAATCAACTTGATGGCAACTGGTTATGTTTTCAACTGGTGTTTTGCCGGATACCTGGTTTCATAGATAGGCAAGTGGTAAAGTTGGTACTAATATATCTTTGCTTTTCCTTTTTATTTCTAAGTTTTAAGCAGCTTTATCTAAGGAAATGTGACTTTTGAGTACCTTTTGGAAAGTATATAAAATTAAAGATGTGTAATCATTTCCTCTTCTGGGTACGTCTGCAGACTGATGAAAGGAGATGAAAATAAAGGAAATGACGCACTTTGCTTCAGTTCCCACCTGCCTGTTATCTAGTCCTCAGGAACTTGGGAAAGATTACTGATAAATATAAGTATTAGAACTTTTTTGAGTGTCATTTCTCCCAAAGAAATCTTTGTAGCACTCCAGTTCTTTTTGGAAAAAAAGATTACTTATAAGGGCACAGTTCGTATTTAGAAGATTTGATTATATAATAAGATTGAAAAGAGGGAAAGCAATGAAAAAGATAGATGGGGTGATAAACACATAGGATACAAGAAGGGTGAAACCCTCAGAGAAGGTCAACTAGGAATACAGAAGAATTAGCTCTCCCACGGTTACATAATTTTCCAGGCTGACTCCAGGGAGTTGCTGATAGCTCAGAGTTTGGATGAAATTTGTTTTTCATAACATAGTCTTTCTCCTAACTGAGGCTTTATACTGTGGAGGCAGTCTGGGAGTCTCTAGCATTAGGATACTCATATCTCTCTGTGGCTTTTCTCTCCATATTCCTTGAAAGAACAGATTCCACACTAGAATTATGCAAGTGAGAGAGAAACAAAACCAAAAACTGTCTAGAAAAATAAATTATAAAAACTGCAGACTTCAGTATGTGTAAAGAAAACAAAAATCCTCACAACTGAACCAATACACAAGATCATGATAAATGGAGAGAAGATTGAAGTTGTCAAGGATTTTATTTTATTTGCATCCACAATCAACACCCATGGAAGCAACAGTCAAGAAACCAAAGGTCACATGGCATTAGGCAAATCTGCTACAATAAGATCTCTTTAAAGTGTTAAAAAGCAAAGATGTCACCTTGAGGACTAAGGTGCTCCTGATCCAAGCCATGGTGTTTTCAATCACCTCATACGCATGGAAAAGCTGGACAGTGGATAAGGAAGACCAAAGAAGAATTGAAGCCTTTGAATTGTGGTCTTGGTGAAGAATATTGAATAAGCCAAGGACTGTTTTTTTGCCAAGAGAACAAACAAATCTGTCTTGAAAGAAGCACAATCAGAATGTGCCTTAGAAGCAAGGACTTCATCTCACGTACTTTGGACATGTTATCAGGAGGGATCAGTCCCTGGAGAAGGACATCATGCTTGGTAAAGTAGCGGGTCAGCAAAAAAAGAGCAAGACCCTCAACGATATGAATTGGCGCAGTGGCTGCAACAATGAGCTCAATCATAACAATTGTGGGGATGGTGCAGGACCGGGCAGTATTTCTGTTGTGCATAGTGTTACTATGAGTTAGAACCAACTCGACCACACCTAACAACAACAACAAATTGTTTTTAAAGTTAATTTTATGGCTAGATTAATCAGTTCTGAATCTTTTATAGCATTTTAGTTTAGTCAAGTGCACAATGTGTAATGACTTTCCATGGATATTCAGCTTCCCTGCTATAATGGAATATATTCAATAACAGCTTCAGAATAACAAACTTTTTCAGAAAAGGAAAACATATTGGAGGGTGTAGGGAAAGTAGAGAACTGCTGTAGCTTTACACTGTGCCAATAGCCTGGTGGAAATATGAGATTGTATCTGTTTGTTTGGCAGATTGTATTTATTTGTTTGTGGATTATTCCAACCCATTATCTCTCTAGATTGCATACTTTTGTTCTTTGTCTTGAATTTCTACATGATAAGCTTGAAATAGCACAGAAGTTTGTTTTTTAAATGACTCACTGTAAAGGAATAACGTGACTAATACAGATGTCAGGATCCACACATCTTCAGCTATTTAGAACCCAGTGTCAAATCTGGAATTAAACAACAACAACAAACAAAATGCCTTTGAGTGACAGATATCATTACAAAGCAAACAGTTATCATACAGCCAAAATATTTAATCTGAAGAAGAGATGATGCTCTCAAAGAAGACTCCCTGTGGAAGAACTCAACAAGTTAGGCACAAGGCTGTAGAAGAGAAGCAAACACTAAGGGAATAAAACCAGATGATTCTAAAAGTTTGCTAGAACTACAGAAACAGAGTATGTTGGGTCCATTTAGTCTAGGGAAATCGTTTAGTCCTTTTACACCTCTATAGTGCCCCAGAGCATCACCAAGGACAAAGCCTTCTCATGGTTCTGAGTCATCCTCTGAGGAGGGAGGGGACGATTTCATTCAGCATCCTTTACTGGCAAAGCAGTGTGGTATGTCCTGTATTTTAGAAAATAGCCTTGATGCAAAAGGGCACGCTTCAGTTATCTCGAAAATTCATCTCTAAGAACCACTTTCCTGGCAACACTGGATAAAATGGAGCATCGTTGCCTGTAGGTTTGTTGAAGAGCTATAAACCCAAAAAACCCCGCTGCCGTACGGTCGATTCCTTCTCATAGCGACCCTATAGGCAGAGTAGAACCGCCCCATAGAGTTTCCAAGGAGCACTGAAGAGCTCTAGATTTGGCAAAACCCATCAAGTTATGCATTTAGAATAAATGGCTCATGAGTACATATTCAGGCTCACGTCTTCTTTTAGTTTTATTGTTGCTACTTTTTAATTTGAGGCTTGGGAGATGCAGTTCTTAAATAAAACCGTAATGGAGTCTCCCTGAAAACATCTTTCAGGTTCGAAGACTAGCCCTTGCGATTGACTTTGCCCAGAGCTGGAAGAGGTATCAGAGTATGCCATTTTCTCATCAGATACAGGATAACCCAACTTTTGAAAAGCATTACCTGATAACCTTTAACAATCTCCAGCACCTTGGAGTGGATGAATTTGGCTCATAATCTGTTTTCAAATAGCTGTTCTAGATTATACTCAGTTTAATCAGTTTTTGATTACCACAGAGGCTAGTTGTCATTAGGTACCACTGAGTCAATTCCGACCCATAGCAACCCCAAGTGACAGGGTAGAGCTACCCTATAGGGTTTTCTTGGCTGTAATCTTTACAAACGCAAGTCACCAGGTCTTTCTTCCACAGAGTGTCGGGATGGGTTTTAACCAACAACATTTAGGTTAACAGCCAAGCACTTAACTTGTGCCAAAAAGACTCCTGCTAACTGAAGGTTGGCAGTCTGAACTCATCCAGCAGCTGCACGGAAGAAAAGACTTGGCTTCCGATCCCATAAAGATTGTTGTTTTTTGTTCTTAGGTGCTATGGAGTGAGTTCTGACTCATTGTGACCCTGTGTACAACAGAACAAAATACTGTGCCATCCTCACAATCCTTGCTGTTTGAGCCCACTGTTGCAGTCACTGTGTCAGTCCATCTTATTGAGGGTCTTCTTTTCTTTTGCTGACCCTCTACTGGTCCCTCCTTATAACATGTCCAAAGTACATGAGACAAAGTCTCACCATTCTCACTTCTACGGAGCATTCTGGCTGTATTTCTTCCAAGACAGATTTGTTCCTTCTTCTGGCAGTCCGTGGTATGTTCAATATTCTTTGCCAACACCATAATTCAAGTGCATCAATTCTTTTTTGGTCTTCCTTATTCATTCTCCAGCTTTCCCATGCACATGAGGCAATTGAAAATACCATGGCTTGGGTCAGGTGTACCTTAGTCCTCAAAGTCCACAAAGATTAAAAAATAAAGTTTACAGCCTAGAAAAAACTATGGGAAAGTTATACTTTGTTACATGGGGTTGCTATGTGTTGAAACTGACTCGATGACACCTAGCAACAACTACAGAGGCTAGGGAGACCTGCTTTTTTCCTCCTTGTGAGGAACTGCTGTGCTTTACGTCTCTCTTTTTCCATGATGCAGGAAATTGACTGAAAGCCAGGGATAGTGACAGGTCAAGGAGGAGCTGAATCCACACTCCCATCTCTAAGAACATTAGTTGTTTTGTTGTTTGGCTGCCCTTTCGTATGTTTGTTTGTTGGTTGGTTGGTTGGTTTGTTGGTTGGCTCCAACTCATAGTGACCCCGTGTACAATAAAATGAAACACTGACAGATATTCAACTGTGAGAACACACACACACGCACAAAAACAAGTGCCTCAATAAATTGGTCTGAAATAAATATCCACCCTCATCTAATGCATCAGCATCCCTGTTGTTCTACCTGCTAAATATATGTAGAAACATACCACTTGTCACCACCTCAGCATGTTAGCGCCACACTCCAATTCAGCATCAAGTCTCACCAGGATTATTGCAATAAGTGGTACCCCTGCTTCCACCTCTTCCGCTTTACCATCTTTTTTCAATACAGCCAGAGTGATGCTGTTAAAACACTAAGTTAGGTCATATCAGTCTTCTGTGAAAAACCCTCTGGTGGCTTATCTCAAACTCAAGTCCTTTCAAGGACCTCCAAGACGCTGTATGATCTGACACTTCTCTGACCTTACTCACTACTATTGTGCCCCTTTTTACTGCCTCTGACACTCGGACCTTCTCCCTCGTCCTTGAACACACTGGGCACATTTCTACTTCAGGTTCTTTGCACTGACCATTTATGCTACCTTCTGTCTCTTCCCTCAGATATCCATATGGCTCCTTTACTTACCTCTTTCAAGTCTTTGCTCAAATGCCACCTTCTCAGGGACACCTACACTGTCCACTCTATTTAAATTGAGACCCCTACCCTGGCCACTCAACCTTACCTAACTTGCTCTATTCTTTATAGCGCTTAACATCTTCTAGCTATCCTATATAGCATACTATTCACTGTGTTTATTTTCTGTCTCTCCACATTAGAAGGTAAGCACCATGAGGACCAGGATATTGTCCTTACTGTTTTGTTCTATGATGTATTCACAGTACACTGCCTGGCTACACTGAAGGTACTCCATAACTATTTGTTGAATGATTGAATGGTATACTGAAGAAAATATGATGTCAAATGAGTACATTCTTGATGTGCGAATTTAAATAACATGAAAAATCTTCTAAAGAGAGTATGACGTCAACTGAGAACAGAGAATGACTCTGAAGTGAAAACTCATGTTGTAAGTTTGTTCAGAAACTTCAAATCTAATTATTTAAAAATTTTTGTCAGTAGATTTCCTAATAGACTCCTTCTTCTATGCTACTTCGTATGCCTTGAGTTAAAGTGTCATGTCAACACACAACTGTGGTTTGTGCACTGCTGGTCCGGGGAACAGTAGTTAAAGATCTCTGGAGTTGGGATCCCGACTCCTCCATTTCTTATATCTGTGACTTGGGCAGTTTGGTACAACCTCTACTTCTCAGTTTTTCATTTGATTAATCTGGACTTCGCATTTAAGCAGTGGCTTTTGTTCTGATCTTACCTTATTTATTCTCTCTCATTAAGCGATACTACAGCTTTTGCCATCTTGAGCTTTCTTATCTATTAGAAGCTCCCAAAGATAACATGTATGTCTTTGGTTAATATTGTCTCTATTTCCAATGACCTACGTATAGAATTTTGCAATGTTCCTATTTTTTGATCTTGGCGTTGAGAAGACCTAAATGATATCCTTTGTAACAACTTGTCTAGTAACGCTGGTGCCCCAGTTTTTATGGGCAGATGTTAAGTGTTATAAGTTGCCAATACCTCACAACAAGCAGATAGAAGGAGACACCCAAGAGAAAATATTTCTAAGGAAAGGTTACAGTTGGCAGGCTGACACCTTGCCCCATAATACCTTTGATGATGGAAGGCATTAGATTGTGAGAAGGCTGTGAAATGGTGCTGTGCAGAGGGTAGTTAGAGTGATTTAAATCAATCTTTGTCAAAGTATGCGTCCTTTGAGCTAGGCAGGAGGAAGCTGCAGGAGGACCATAAGAAATGTGAATTAAACTCTTTGAAGGTTCTGCAGGTTATACATGTGCTTGTCTTCTACCCTTTAACCCAGATCCCGAAAAGGCCGAGTCTGTGACCTGGTATCAGAACCACACCATGTAGCCAAATACATTTTGAACAATTTCCATCAAACGAAACTTTAAAATCATTACACTTGGATTGTCTTGAACCTGCCTCAAATTTATTTTCGTTTCTGATTGATACATATTTATTCCACTTTCAGAAACTCAAGATCATCTGTAAAATAAATTTGTGTAAACATTTATTACTATTCACTTCTTATTTTTTTATCCCACCCCAATTTCTATTCTAAAAGTTGAAATTATTATATGAATTGCTGTTTTCCAAGGCTACCAGACTACTCTTGGATGACATTTTTCTTTTTGGCACAATATATGATAAAGGGAAAAATGCTGAATTCCATCGTTATCTGTTTTTCATTATTAGCTTTATTATTGCTTTTCACTCTCTAGGTCAAATTGCTGCATTTTTGTAGTAGGTATATTAGAACGTTCTTTTAGTCCAAACGTGGATTAAAAGCTCACGTGATTCTTGCACTCTCCATTTTGGTTACTAGGTACAAAGGGGATCTTTGAAGTAAACTTCGTGTTCATGTGGTAAAACATTGCATACCTGACACTGGCTCTCCCAGCCTCTGCTGCTGGGACTTAACGAGGTGTCACTTTTCCTTTAGCAGATTTCTCATGGTGCCATTGAATATTACACAGTAAAGAGCTGACCCACCTCTTTTCTGGTATACAATGAGCCGTGTTAAGCCCGTCAGTTTCCAAACTACACTCCAGTATACAAGACTACCATGTGCCCATAGGCTTCCATCTTTTCATCATCTAACTTCAGTTGAACTTATTTGGACACAGTGAGACAACTTCAGCTGCAAAATGCTTGAGGAGTGCAGATGAGAAAATACGATCTTGATTTATCAGTGTACCTGTTTATGGCCACTAGAGGGGTCTCTATTGATCAGCCTAGGCTTCCTCTCCTAGCACCTGCTCGATCCTTAAGATTTTAGACCCGGATCTTGCTATGGCTTATCTTCCCCGTTCAAGCCACCTGGATATATTTGCATGCTTTACGGATTGCTGAAAGCAAAAATAGCAGTCCTAACCTTCTATTGCTTAAATAATAAGATGCTTGCTAATTCGCGAAAAAGAAACCTGGTTCTTTTTATTGAATTATCATGCACATCAGTAGCGATGAGACCCCAGCCTTTGACATAATTGATATCTTCCTGGTTGTTGTTTTACTTGTCATCATCCTCCCAATGAGGTTGCAACCTAAAAGCTAGACGTAAAAGCTGGTGCTTCAATAATGAGGTGATAATGTTGTATTAGACAGCGTTCAACAAGTCCCTGAAAACCCAGCCAACCTGGCCTAAACGCAGAAGGAATCTATTGATTTATTTAACCATAAGTCTGGCTTTAGATGGGTCTTAATTCAGCGGCTTCAATGAAGTCATCAAGACCTGATTCTCTGCATCTCTTACCTTGGCTCTCCTCTATGCATTTTCTTTGTTCTTAGGTAAGCTTTCCACTCGTGGTTTCTAGAAGGAGTATGCAGCTCCAGAATTTATACTTTTCAGCCTCAAATACAGAAAATTGAACTTTTCTCTGCCAAGAGATAAACAAAACTACTGGAGCTGCTCTCATTGTCCAAATGTTGTTACCAGTGAATCTCTAAATCTACCACCTTTGCTAAAAGTATGGGATACACCCATTGGCTTAGACTAATCTAAGCCCATGCCTGAAGCTGAGGACAAAGAAAACCCCACCCAAACCACCTATGGCCTGAAATGTAGGATAGAGTGTTTCCCTGTCAACAAGTGTGTTGTATCAGAAGACAAATGAGTATTTAAACAGGATCATAGACTTGGTAACCACTAGTTTCTTTTCTTGTTTTGGTTTTGTAATTTCTGCAAAATTGACAGTTCTATATCAATATGGCATCTGACCACTTATCCAATTACAAGTCCAATACACCATCTATTTTAAGCTGCCAAAAACCAAACCCATTGCCATTGAGGCAATTCTGTCTCTTAGCGACCCTGTAGGATAGAGTAGAACTGCCCTACAGGGTTTCCAAGGAGCGGCTGGTAGATTCAAACTGCCAAACTTTTGGTTAGCAGCCAAACACTCAACCACTGGGCCACAAAGTGAGCAGGGAGCCCTGGGAGTGGCTGCTGTCCTAGCAACATTGATTGTTGTCACAGTGAACATGACTGGGAATGAAGAGTACCAATGAGCTAAGGTTGTTCTTTATAGTTAGCTGAGCCATCTCCTCACTTTCCCTTTGGATGGAGAACCAGGGCATTTCCATGGTTACAAAGATTTGCTTTTACAAGGATGAAGTAAGACATATGAACCATCCTGGGAATTAATAACAGCCCATGCCAAGCTTTTGTCTTTGTGGACGTGTACACACTAAAGATGTGAAACACGTGCTACTAATTACTATTACCTTAGACTGCATTTCACTATACGACTACCTAATGCTTCCGTATAATCTTTATTAAAATTTGTCACACTACCAAATTAATTATATAATAAAACCATATCTAAGGTTAAAAAAAATTAAACTCCAAGATAGCAGTGAACTCTCTACAATCAGGGCCCTAATTTTGCCTACTGTAATCAGTTGGTGGCTGAGTTTTTGTGTCTCAACCTGTCTGGGGAGAGTCTACTATCTAGAATAGATATGTTTACCTAGAAGACAAAGACACTCCCTTTTTAATATGTCATCAGAAGTATTTCTGGGAGAACTATTTCCTCCATCTTTATATGTGTGCATTTGCGTGTCTGTATGTGCCTGTGTGTGTGCGTGTGTGGGCATGTGTGGGCATGTGTGTGCGTGTGTGCATGTGTATGCGTGTGTGCATGTCTGCATGCACGTGTGTGCATGTCTGCATGCACGTGTGTGCACGCAGGGTAGGAAGGAGACAGGAGTAGAGAAATTGAGGCTCTATATCTATGTTTTTACTTATAAGAGCTGAACGAAGGACAAAGGAAACTATGACCAGATAATAGATCTGTGGATTAAAATATCTTGCTTTTGCTGTCTATAGCTTTTATCCTCATAAGAGTTTGTGGTGAAGGAGGCTTTGGCCAGCAAACGTGGTTACCCTCGTTGTTGTAGTAGAAACCTGTTATTACAGAAAACCCGAACCCGAGCTACTGGAAGAAATGGTATCCCATATTCTCTCAGGTTACTTGAGTAACATCAGCATGAGGAAAAGCTAGCATTCTACACAAGACTGAGTTGTGTTTTGTAACCATAATAGCCAATGGTTAAAACTGACCCCGCCTTTTCTACACTGACGTTGGCAGACTTTGCTGACTTAGAATGACTCTTTGTACCTGTCATAACCAAGCATATCTAGGCGTTTGTGTGGCTAAGACTGTGTCTGAACCTGTTGATCAGACTTTTCTTTCTTGGAAATAACTCTGCTTGCCCTACAAACCACTCCCTCCTCATTGCAAATGTGGCACAGCTTCTTACAATTGGCCAAGAACTCTCTGTGGTATACTCACACTGGGAGACATGAAACACTGCTGGATAGATTTTCGTAAACATTTTATGTGAGCAGAGGTATAATGTTTCCGGGCAATTTATCTCTTTCTGAAGTTTTAACACCTTGAGAAACCGAGAAAATGATGCGTAGCTTCTTTTGGAAAAGAAAATGCATGTCCATAACTCAGCCATTTCTCTTCTCCGTGGGCCATGTTAGTAATACCAGTCTGTGTAGTTACTACCCGTCTTGGTTATCTAGTGTTCTGTAACAGAAATACCACCAGTGGATAGCTTTAACAAAGAGAAAAACTCACAGTCTAAGAGGCTAGAAGTCTGAATTCAGGGTGCCAGCTCCAGAGGCAGTCTCTCTCTCTCCTTCAGCTCTGGGGGAAGGTCCTTGTCATCAGTCTTCCCCAGGTATAGGAGCTTCTCAGTGCAAGAATCCCAGGTCCAAAGGTCCAACAATCTTATCCTCATTTCTTCTGTTTTATGTATTCCCCAATTCAGCCCTTGAGCCTGGGTGGCACAGAGGTTACAAGCTTGGCTGCTAATCAAAAGGTCAGCAGTTCAAATCCACCAGCTGCTCCTTGGAGACCCTATTGGGCAGTTCTACTCTGTCTCGTAGGGTTGCTGAGTTGGAAACGACAGCAACAAATTTATGGTTTAATTCAACCCTCTGCCAAGTTATTCTAATTAGGGAGACAAAATTATATTAATTTTCTACCATTAAATTATGTCACTTTACAACACGTATGAATCTAAACATCTACTAATAAAATGCAGACTTCTAAGGCTAACATATATGCTTCCCTTGTGCCCATATGCCTCTGTACTGTTTACCTCCAGTAATTCTCCACGGCTGTGTGTCTGAACCTAAACCCAAGTAACACCTGTTATTCAGCAAACTGTGTGTTTAAATGTCTATAGTCTTTAAAAAGGGGTTTCAAAATAAAACAAACAAGAACTGGGGTGGGGAATAGGAGGAAAGAAATGAATTTATCTCTGCCAAATTCCATAAACTCAATTTTGATATGCTAAAAGCACCTTAATGATTCATCAGTAAATAAAGAAATACTCAGGGAACAAACATCTGCAAAGGTGACAGTTCTCTCTCCTTTTACAGCTTAACAGAGACCACTCTATTTGCACATGTAGTCTTTAGACTTTTGTACCCTTGACTGGTAAGGATTTTAATAAATGTTGAGGATATTTAATTACGCACATGGTTACTTCGTCATCCTTTTTAACTGCTGTTGAGTCAGTTCCCGACTCATGGGGACCCCATAAAAATCAAACAAAATGCTGCCCAATCCTGCGCCATCCTCATGATGTTGCAGACTGAACCACTGTACTCCACAGAGTTTTCACGGGCTGATTTTTGGAAGTAGATTACCAGGCCCTGCTCCTAGCCTGTCTCAGTTTGGCAGCTTCACTGAAACGTATTCAGCATCATAGCAACACACCAGCCTCCACTGATAGATGGGTGGTATCTGCATATGAAGTGCATTGGGCCTCCCTCATGAAGGCGAGAATCCTACCCCTGAACCACCACTGTCCCCGTGTTGTTCTTTAAGGGCTTCTATGGTCCAGGCTGGAGCCTTGGTGGTGCAGTGTTTAAGAGCTCAGGCTGCTAAC
Organism: Elephas maximus indicus; assembly: GCF_024166365.1. NCBI lineage: Eukaryota > Metazoa > Chordata > Mammalia > Proboscidea > Elephantidae > Elephas > Elephas maximus. Next base: position 7,095,428 of record NC_064841.1, on the reverse strand, counting down.
CAAAAGGCTGGCAGTTTGAATCCACCAGCCACTCCTTGGAGACCCTATGGGGCAATTCTACTGTCTCCTATAGGGTCGCTATGAGTAAAAGTTGATTTGACAGCAGTGGGTTTGTTTGTTTGTTTTAATGGATAAAGTCCAGGCCCTGGACTGTGGGGGTGGAGAAACAAAGAACTCACCAGCTAGTAGAGGAGGTGGACACATGCAAGAACGTGTAATACAAAGGCACTTGCAATGACCATACATACTTTGCACTAATACAATGTGCCCCATGCCATAACGAAGGTTATGGGACTACACAGGAGGGAAGAACTAAATTCCATTTGGGGGTGGGATGAAGAGGTTCCCAGAAGCTGTTAATTTCAGAGTTGACATTTGAGCTGGCCTTGAGGGCTGAGTCACAGTTCACCAGAAATGGAGAAAGGATATTCCAGGCAGCCAGAGGAAGCTGCCACACAAAGGCTCAAGGAAGGAAGTCTGGAGAAATGGTGACTAGTTGATGGGGGTGGGACGAAGGGTACGGAGGGATACCATCAGCGGCAGGGATGAAGTTGGAAAGATTGGCTAGGGCATAACTGTAAAGTGCCCATAGACCAAGCAATAAATTATTTTGGCCCTGAAAGTCATTAGAGAATTGTCAAGAGAAGAGCCATGTCTTTAATTTTAAAGATTCTTTATGATTCTACCCCCCTTATGAGAAAGATGTTCTTATTCTTTCTTGCATTCATGTCTTGGTTTTTCAGTGTCTAGTATGTATTTTCTCAGATAGGGTTGCTATGAGTCGGAATTGACTGGACGGCACTGGGTTTGGTTTTTTTGGTTTTTAGTATGTATTTTGAGTGCCTCAAAAAAATCTATGGATGTGGTGTAGCATGTTTGGTTTACCTGCCTGGTTTGCATCCAAGCAGCTAGGGAAGCTCATTTCTTTGGCTCAAGTCAGACCCAGTCTGTGTCCTCTATTACGGTATGACTGCATTACCCAAAGGATTAAAACAATCCTGTATCAGTCCTTTATGCCTAAGAAGAAGTGAGTTTCTTAGATTAAATCTTGAGAGCAGACATGAATAAAAGTGAGAAGGAGAGGGAGCCTAGGAAACGGGGAACCTTTGGAATAAAGAAAAGTCCTACAGGAACAGAGGTGTTTGGATAAATTTTCTCCACCAGTTGACTCTGCTCTTTCCTCTCCAAAACAGAACAAAACAAAACTCTGTGTTTATACACTTTGAATGAGTGCCCTCTTTCGTGGGTCTTCTAGGCCTGTTGGCACTTTTTGGTTCTTTCTACAGAAACCAGGAATCAGCAGAAAGAAGCTGTCCAGTCATCTCTTTATTTCTCCTCAAAAGAGCAAGAAAAATTGGCATTTTTCACACGCCCACTTACTTATAAAGCCAGAAAATAATCAAAGAAAATGCCATGTCTGTGCTGGTCACAGGCATTATATCTATGCCTTGTCAATGGCGATTCCAAAACCCATCTGTCATTTTGTTTTTGTTGGAATTAAAGCACTTAATTTCTTAATTCTATTTCAGCTGTGGGTTTATTTCACTGTCACTTCTGGATAAATGATTCAGACACTAGAGCTTTTTTCCATCTCATCACGGTGGGAGTAAAGATGACAACACATGCTAATTCCAACAAAATGAGCATTTAAATGTGGGTGAAATTACAGGGCGACTGAGTAGTTTATGAAGTGAAGAGTTTCTTTCTATCACGTATGATAAAAACTTGTAATTCCATTACGAATACATCAATAAAAGTTTTTTTACTCAAGTCCGGTCAGTACACAGGATACATACGGATTTATTAACGTTATTTAAGAATATTTAAAATCCTACTGTAATAATTTTGGAGGGGAGGAAAGTTACTGTTTACTATATATCCTAATGATATTAAGACATAATTGTGCTCTTGAGAAACCTGTACATAGAGCAAGAGGCAGCGCTTCAAACAGAACAAAGGGATACTGCGTGGTTTAAAGCCTGGAAAGGCGTGTGTCAGAATTATATCCTTTCACCATACCTATTCAATCTGTATGCTGAACAAATAATCTGAGAAGCTGGACTATATGAAGAAGAACGGGGCATCAGGATTGGAGGAAGACTCATTGACAGCCTGCGTTATGCAGATGACACAACCTTGCTTGCTGAAGGTGAAGAGGACTTGAAGCACTTACTAATGAAGATCAAAGACCACAGCCTTCAGTATGGATTGCACCTCAACATAAAGAAAACAAAAATCCTTACAACTGTAGCAATAAGCAACATCGTGATAAACAAACAGAGAAAAGATTGAAGTTGTCAACGATTTCGATTTACTTGCGTCCGCAATTAACACCCATGGAAGCAGCAGTAAAGAAATCAAACGACATATTGCATCAGGCAAACCTACTGCAAAAGATCTCTTTAAAGTCTTAAAAGGCAAAGATGTCACCTCGAAGACTAAATCGTGCCTGACCCAAGCCATGGTGTCTTCAGTTGCCTTGTAAGTGTGTGAAAGCTGGGCGATGAATAAGGAAGACAGAAGAATCGATGCCTTTGAATTATGGTTTTGGCGAAGAATATTGAATATACCACCGACTGCCAAAAGAGCGAACAAACCTGTCTTGGAAGAAGTACAACCAGAATGTTCCTTAGATGCAAGGATGGTGAGACTTCGTCTCACATACTTTGGACGTGTTATCAGGACGGATCAGCCCCTGGAAAAGGACATCATACTTGGTAAAGTAAAGGGTCAGCAAAAAAGAGGAAGACCCTCAAAGAGATGAATTGACACAGTGACTGCAACAATGGGCTCGAGGATAACAACGATTGTGAGGCTGGCGCAGGAACGGGCAGTGTTTTGTTCTGTTGTACATGGGGTCACTGAGTCGGAATGGACTCTACGGCACCTAACAACAATAATATTTAGTAGTTACATTATAAAGAACATAATATAACCCACCATACACTCAAAACAGCCTATTTTAACAGGGCTCCCCATTGTTATGGATTTAATTGTGTCCCTCAAAAATATGTGTTGTAAATGGAGCCCTGGTGGTACAGTAGCTAAGAGCTCCACAGCTAACCAAAGATTGGCAATTTGAACCCACCAGCCGCTCCTTGGAAACCCTATGAGGTGCTTCTACTCTGTCCTATAGAGTTGCTATGAGTTGGAATCGACTTGATGTCAACAGGGAAGAGATGGGGGAAGATAGATGCCACATGTCATGGGTTGAATTATGTCCCCCCAAAAACGTGTGTATTAACTTGGTTAGGCCATGATTCCCAGTATTCTGTGGTTGTCCTCTGTGGTTGTAATTTTATGTTGAGAGGATTAGGGTGGGATTGTAACACCACCCTTACTCAGATCCAATATAAAGGGAGTTTGCCTGGGGTGTGGCCTGTACCACCTTTTGTCTCTCAAGAGATAAAAGGAAAGGGAAGCAAGCAGAGAGTTGGAGACCTCATACCACCAGGAAAGCAGCACCAGAAGCAGAGCGCGTCCTTTGGACCTGGGGTCCCTGTACCTGAGGAGCTCCTCGACCAGGGGAAGATTGATGACACGGAATCTTCCTCCAGAGCCTACAGAGAGAGAAAGCCTTCCCCTGGAGCCGATACCCTGAATTTGGACTTGTAACCTACTAGACTGTGAGAGAATAAATTTCTCTTTGTTAAAGCCATCCACTTGTGGTATTTCTGTTATAGCAGCACTAGATGACTAAGACACCACACTACATAAAGATCACCAAAGAACAAAGGAACGAGGGCCTTCCGCCATAGCTGACAGAGAGAGAAAGCCTTCCCCTAGAGCCAGCACCCTCAATTCAGATTTCCAGCCTCCTAAACTGTGAGAAAATATATTTCTGTTTGTTAAAGCCACCCGCTTGTAATATTTCTTTATAGTAGCACTAGATAGCTAAAAAAAAAAAATCCCTGCCTGAAAATGAAAAGAAGATAATGCAGCCACAGAATATTGGACCCACCCCAGAGAGAGGACAGAGCCAGTATTTGTTAGAAATTAGCCCAGAGTCTTGCCTGTGTTAGATGCTTTAAATATTATATTTCATCTCCTACCTTGAACAACACTCTTAGATAGCATTCTCATTGACCATTCAAGAAAATGAGCCTAAGAAAGGTTAAGAAATTTACTCATATGTTTATACACTTAGGCAGTATAACAACAACAAAAACACCCTAAAATGGTTGCCATTGAGTCAATTCTGACTCATAGTGACTCTATAGGACAGAGTAGAACTGCCCCATAAGGTTTCAAGGAGCGGCTGGTGGATTCAAATTGCTGACCTTTTGGTTAGCAGCTGTTGCTCTTACTGTTGTGCCACCTGCCATTATACTATTTCCTTTACCATTACAGATGCTTCTTATTAGAGAAAGAAATGATTTGGGATGAAAATGTGTTAAGAAGCATAGCAAGAAGTCCTGACCTGTTCTCAGGCAGGGAAGAGTGGTAAGAAAATAGATAAAATAAATGTCTGGAAAGGTGAGAATGATTAATATATAACTTAGGACGATAATAAGGGAGCCCTAAAAATTCTTGCCCCCATGTGTCTGTCAGTTTGTCGTACTGTGGGGGCTTGTGTGTTGCTGTGATGCTGGAAGCTATGCCACCAGTATTCAGATACCAGCAGGGTCACCCATGGAGGACAGGTTTCAGCTGAGCTTCCAGACTAAGACAGAACAAGGGAATACTGATTGGTTTAAAGTCAGGAAAGGTGTGCATCAGGATTGTATTCTTTCATCATACCTATTCAATCTGTATGCTGAACAAATAATCCGAGAAGCTGGACTATATGAAGAAGAACGGGGCATCAGGATTGGAGGAAGACTCATTAATAACCTGCACTATGCAGATGACACAACCTTGCTTGCTGAAAGTGAAGAGGACTTGAAGCACTTACTAATGAAGATCAAAGACCACAGCCTTCAGTATGGATTGCACCTCAACATAAAGAAAACAGAAATCCTCACAACTGGACCAATGAGCAACATCATGATACACAGAGAAAAGATTGAAGTTGTCAAGGATTTCATGTTACTTGGATCCACAATCAATAGCCATGGAAGCAGCAGTCAAGAAATCAAAAGATGCCTTGCATTGGGCAAATCTGCTCCAAAGGACCTCTTTAAAGTGTTGAAGAACAAAGATGTCACCTTGAAGACTAAGGTGCACCTGACCCAAGCCATGGTATTTTCAATCACATCATATGCACGTGAAAGCTGGACAATGAATAAGGAAGACTGAAGAAGAGTTGACGCCTTTGAATCGTGTAGTTGGCGAAGAATATTGAATATACCATGGACTGCCAAAAGAACGAACAAATCTGTCTTGGAAGAAGTGCAGCCAGAATGCTCCTTAGAAGCAAGGATGGTGAGACTGCGTCTTACATACTTTGGACATGTTGTCAGGAGGGATCCCTGGAGAAGGACATCATGCCTGGCAGAGTACAGGGTCAGCGGAAAAGAGGAAGACCCTCAACAAGGTGGATTGACACAGTGGCTGCAACAATGAGCTCAAGCATAACAACAATTTTGAGGATGGCGCAGGACCAGGCAGTGTTTCGTTCTGTTGTGCACAGGGTCGCTATGAGTCGGAACCAGCTCCACAGCACCCAACAACAACAACAACAAAGAAATTCTTGAATACTCACCATTACCACCAACAGAGTCTGTGAGAGACTAAGTGATTTGCCAAAATAAATAAATAAATAAAAGCTGAGAAGTGGCAAAACAGTCCTTCACTTCCCATTGAAGCTTTTCCGGTTTTGTTACACTGACCGCACGGTGACAGTCTCTAAGATCAGAGAGCTGAACACATTCAGAGGGGAGGTTCCCACCTAGCTATGCAGCCTGAGCAGGACCTAGAACAAGACCTCTGGAATCTTCATCAGGTTTGACAGAGAGGCAGAAAATGTGGTGGACAGCAAGAAAGCTTGGACCAGTCTACCCCCCATCTCAGAAAAGAAGACAGAAAGATCTTTCTTCAGGGTCAGGAAGGGGAAGCCAGGGCACTTTCTGAAGTCTCCGCCGCTTCTTCCTTCATAAACACAGGGAGGGGACCCCCACTTAATTCCATAGTTAGAAATGAAAAGTGTTAGGAATTCCAATGGTAGGAATGAAAAATGCAAATACCTGCTTGAAAACATTGAATGTGTTCCAGCCCTGGTGGCTGCTGAAAACTCTGGTGGCCTAGTGGTTAAGTGCTTTAGCTGCTAACCAAAAGGTCAGCAGTTCGAATCCCCCAGGCCAGGCACTCCTCGGAAACTCTAGGGGGCAGCTCTACTCTGTTGTATAGGGTCGCTATGAGTAGGAATAGACTTGATAGCAATGGGTTTTGTGGTGGCTGCTGACGGAAAGGTCACAGTTTGAACCCACCAGCTGCTCCGAGAGGGAAGGATGTGGCAGTCTGCTTCCATGAAGATTACAGCCTTGGAGACCCTATGAGGCAGTTCTGCTCTGTCCTACAGGGTCACCATGAGTCAGGATCGACTGGACGGCAGTGGGTTTGGGTTTTTGGTTTGGTTGTGCACATTTACGACTGCTGTGGTGGGCAGAGTCACAAGTCAGCTTAATAAGGTACTAGTTAGTTTCTAATAACAAACCTGGAAACAACCTGTAGAATAACGTGTTTTCAAAGCTCAGGTGAACCTCAGAGGTTATTATAATATTATCACTACTCTCATTCTGTCTCTAAAAGGCTTTGCAATGCAGTTGGTGATAATTTTAATTTGCAAGCTCCTTCCTTAGAACTTTAGACTTTGATGGATCTGGGGAGTTAGACATCATCGGGAGGAAGGAAGGGGGCCTGTCTAGATCCCAGTGTTCATTCAAAGTCAGAAAATTGATTAAGGCAAGATGCGGATTGAGAACCAGGAATCCATCCTTTCTTGCCCCTCCTGGCCCTTTGCCCAGCTGGCCCTCCTGGATGGCCACACCATAAAGCACCTCTAACTGTCCATCTTGCTGTCCTTGCCACATGAGGTGTCTCTCTGTTTCCATTCCAGTACACCTTCAGAAATGAATTAGCGGAAACAGCACAAAATTGGTTTTCATGCCTGGTTGTGTTATTTAAGTCTGTTTAATTCTTCACAGGCATTGTTTAGAAACGTCTAATTTCTTAGAAACCTAATTATCTAACTAGATGGAATAGTGTGTTCTCAAAGCTCTCCATACTCTTCTTATTTCTAGAATTAAAATGAGAAAATTATTCTAGCCTTTTGACTGCCCAATGTTCATTACAGAGTTTAGGAGTGCATACACCCATAAGACATTTAAAAGGTGAATTATGTTTATTCTACAAATGATTTATGCACACTTTAGTGTAACTGAGAATATGATGTTTTTCTAAGCACTTGTATACCTCGGTTTTTGGCACAGGACTGGGCCACATGTCTTTCTGCTGTACATCAGGTTGCCATGAATTGGAGCCAAACCAACAGCAGTCTAACAACAACAACAACATACTTGGGTTCAAAATACTTGGTTGCAGTCCTGAGCGATAATACTTACATGCCTTAATTCTCAGGTTTCTTATATGTAAAGCTGCCTCTCAAGTTTTTGTGAAGTCCAACAGCAGTAAGGAGCCCTGGTGGTGCAGTGGTTAAGAGCTCAGCTGCTAACCAAAAGGTTGGCGGTTTGAATCCTCCAGCTGCTCCTTGTAGGGTCTCTACGAGTCAGAATCATTCTACCGCAATGGGTTCGTATTTTGGTTTTAATGCAATAAGGCTTTTTAGAGCCTAGCTGCCTTCATGGCATGGCACCGAAGTTGAATGAGGAATAGTCTTCCTCCCCCCATTAATCCAAGCACCCCCGAAATTTCTTTCTAAAATTAAAGCAATTTTTCACAGACATGTTTGCCATAATGTTCAGGATATTTTGGTAAAAATAAATTATAAAATTTACTCAATATATTACTGGCTGCATGCAACTATGAAAGCTGCTAAGAAGCTTCTGATTTCAGTTCTATTCAAGGACCAAGAGTACTCCGCATAAATTTAAGTGTATAATTTTATGGATTGTTCCATTTTCCTTTCCTTTGCCACCTCTTTATAACAGAGTCAATTAACAAAGAGGAGCCCAGTGGCCAGTGTCGGCTGCTAACCGAAAGGCCAGTGATACCAACTCGCCAGCAGCTCCTCCGAATAAAGGTGTGGCAGTCTGCTTCTGTAAAGATTGTCCAATGCGGTCAAGTTGATTCCAACTCATAGCAACACTGCAGGATCGAGTAGGACTACCACAGAGGTTTCCAAGGCTGTAATCTTTACGGAGCAGCCATGGTGACAGAGTGCTTAAGAGCTCGGCTGCCAACCAAAAGGCCAGCAGTTCGAGTCCACCAGCTGCTCCAAGGTCTTGAGGTTAGCAGCCACAAGCATATACACATATGAAATTGTTTTCCGTTCTTAGACTTTTACTTTTCAATAACTACAGAAGTTGGTGTAAATCTGAACTGTTTAAATGACTAAAAAATTTTATTTAGTCGAATCACTTCTAAATAATCTTTGGTGTCATCTGTAATATAGGAACACTAGGGTATCAGATAGTAACATTTGCAAATAATTATCAATAAAAGGTTCAAAATCATTTCTCAAACTTTCAATTTTAGCATTTAGAAGGTCAGCCCGTATATAACATGTGTCAAGGGGTCAGATGGACTCCACCCTGTCTTTCAGATGGAGCCTTACAGTCTCCAGAGAAGCCTACATGGCATAAATCATTCTTGAAACAGATCAATTTTTTTCTTCTGCTTCCTTTCTCCTCCTGTTACATCAGCGCATCAGAGATGAAGGAATTGGTTACAAACCTGAACTTTGTAAATCTAGCGATTTAGCAAATTATTGACAAAAAGAGTTGCCTGCGTCTGCTACTGTGTGATTCTGCTCATTCATACATGCTGCCCCAAAAGGTTTAATCGTACAAAAGGGGGAATGAAGTATGGCAAAAGGCTAACTTCTCCTCCACACTGTAAATCCTTATATCTTAACCCAGGTGAGTATGTGTATCTATTCTTGAAGAGTGACTACTATGTCCAGGTTTATACCTGTTTTCCCAGAGTCATTATTATCGGGGGCTTTTCATTTTCAACATTTTCCTAGTTTGAATGATAAATTATACAGTCATCCTAATTTTTGATAATTAGCCTAATACCTAATAATACATATATTAATTTTGGAAAAGACATAAACTCTTGTGCTTCCAAGACAATAGTGACAGGAAGTGAGAGTATGTAATAGTCATCTCCATAAAGAGGTCATTGAATGGATTTCAGTGTTATTTTTGTCTGTTGTGCAATAATATAATTTTTTAAAATTCAGTGGAGTTGAATACTTCTTTTTAGATAAACCATTTATCCTCTAGGGTCCTCGATTGGACCCATGATATGAACATTAGTAACTACTCCCTGTTTGTTTATGTCTATATACACAAGGCCTTCAGAAACAGACCGGATCTGGATGAGGGAGAAATCCCAGAAACTTAAGGAAATAGCCATAGATAAACCCTAAGCAGGAAATGAGAAGGAGCGTTACGGTCCCTGGTCTTGCTATAGGGAGTCCTTGAACTCTACATTGGCAGCTGTGAAAAAAGTAAGTATCTCTTACATGTTCAGCAAAGAGGGCATGAATCTCCTCTGTTACTAAAGCAAGAAGCTAAGACCACCCATGGTCTAACTTCTTCAAGGTGTACACTGTTGTTGTTGTTGTTGTTAAGTGCCATCAAGTTGGCTCTGACTCATAGCAACCCTGAGTATAATAGAACGAAACACTGCCCAGTCCTGCACCATCCTCACAATAGTTGCTATGTTTGAGCCCATTGTTGCAGCCACTGTGTCAGTTCATCTCATTGAGGGTCTTGCTCTTTTTCACTGACCCTCTACACTACCAAGCATGATGTCCTTCTCCAGGGACTGAAACCTCCTGTTGATGTGTCCAAAGTATGTGAGACGAAGTCTCGCCATCCTTGCTTCTAAGGAGCGTTCTGGCTGTACTTCCTCCAAGACAGGTTTGTTCTTCAAGCAGTCCGTGGTCTTCAGTATTCTCTACTGAAACCACAATTCGAATGTGTCAGTTCTTCTCTGGCCTCCCTTTTCCGTTGTTCAGCTTTCTCATGCATGTAAGGCGATTGAAGGACCAGGGCTTGGGTCAGGCACACCTTAGTCATCAAGGTGATATCTTTGCTTTTTAAGATTTTTAATAAGGTCTTTTGCAGCAGATTTGCCCAATGCAATATATGTCATTTGATTTCTTGACTCTTGCTTTCATGGATGTTGATTGCTGACCCAAGTAGATTGAAATCCTTGACAACTTCAATTTTTCGGCATTAATCACGATCTTGTTTATTGGGCCAGTTGTGAGAATTTTCATTTTCTTCATGTTCAGGTGTAATGCATACTGAAGGCTATGTAGTCTTTTACCTAATGAGAAAAATACACATTGTTATTTTATTACTATAAAGAGTATTGTTTATAATAAACACTGCCAGTTGCCTACACAACATTCTTTCTCCTCACCTTTCGTACTATACTACTAGGACCTTGATTTTACAACTGGCAACCGAACCAGCTTAAAATACTTTCTTCCTAGAATCCCTTGCAGCTAGGGGTGACCACGTGATCCCAGAAAAACAAATACCCAGCTTGGAGGTACAGCAGCCATTTTGTGATTATGAGAATGAAATATACATGCTAAGAATGATGAAGACAAAGCAGTAGAAATTGGCTCTTTGAAGACATCCATCCATGAGCCGTTGTACCAATACTGGACTCTTATCTCTACACACCTTTACATGAAAAAAAAAATCAGACTTTCTCTATTTGAACCAGTTTTAATTTTAGTTTCTTCATTCTCAGCCAAATGCAATCTTAATTAATATATCATAAAACCATGAGGGTCAAAGAAAACATAAAAATCCTCCGATGAAGTTAAGTAATAATATTCATAGTCATGGATTAAAGAAAGATATTTAAATTCTTTTTTTCTGCTTGAAAATTTGCATAATCAGTTTTTAGGAATGGACCTTTTGTCTTTTTAAATAATTTTCTGATGATAAAAGTAATACATTTTCCATGCAGTACATTTAATAAAAGCAAAATCAAGGAGAAGACCCAAATTATCTGTAACCCTACTCCCTAGAGAGGATTCTTGCCTGTTTTTCTCTATAATAAGTACATACCTTTTTGCAAAATTGGAATAGTCCTATTTGTGCAGTTTTGTAATATGTTTTGTTTTTTTTTTTTCCATTTAACATCATATCATTTTTTCCTGGTTAAATAGTCTTCAAAATACGGCTTTCAATATCTAGGTAATGTTTCAGAGTAGGTGCATGTTGCCATCTACTTAACCCCTGCCTTAATATTGCACATTTCAGGTGCTGCCCATGCTTTCCTGTGATATAACTTCCTCTGCACTAGCTTGTACAGAACATTAATTGGAGTAAATCTCCACCTGATTTTCTTGGATTACAAAACCAGGTACACACTGTGCTTTTAAAGCCATTTGTTTCAAGTTAAAATGAAAATGAATATAAAAAGAAATATGTATTTTCTTCTTTGGATGGTAAATGTTTCCAAGTTACGCGTTTTCTCCTGCGTATTTATTGGGCCGACTGGATAATATACAGAGAATCATCTGGCAGAGTTTTCTAACTGGATGTTCCACGGGTATTTCAAGCTCAAATGTCCAAAACTGAACTATCATTCCTCCTAATCTCTCCCACCCTCGTATTTCCCTGTAAATGGCGTCTTCGTATATCCACTTTCCAAGATGGAACCTGGGCTCATCCATTGGGCCCTTGTTTGGTTAGTAGTTATCCAACCCCCTCTGTGGGCTCTTATCATTTCTTGCCAGAAGCAGTGCAATAGTTTGCCTGACTCTCTAGCTTGAAATGTTTCTGGTTTATTCTCCTCAGAATCAACAAATGATTGTTATGAATTCGATTTTGTTCCTCCAAAAAACCTATGCTGAAGTCCTAACCCCTGTAGTTTTGAATGTGACCTTATTTGGAAATCCTTCTTTGATGATGTTATTATGTTAACCAGGTTATACCTTGTCAAGGATTGAATTGTGTCCCCCAAAACGTGTGTCAACTTGGTTAGGCCATGATTCCCAGTATTGTGTGGTTGTCCTCCATTTTGTGATTGATATAATTTCCGTATGTGTTGTAAATCCTAATCTCCACCTGTGGTTAATGAGGCAAGTTAAGATTATGTTAAAGAGGATTAGGGAGGGATATAACACCCTTACTCAAGGCACATCCCTGATCCAATGTAAAGGGAGTTTCCCTGGGGTGTGGCCTGCACAACCTTTTATCTCATAAGAGATAAAAGGAAAGGAAAGTGAGCAGAGAGTGGGGGACCTCATACCACCAAGAAGGCAATTCTGGGAGCAGAGTGAGTCCTTTGGACCCAGGGTTCCAGAGTGGAGAATCTCCTAGTCCAGAGGGAAGATTGATGAAAATGACCTTCCTCCAGAGCTGACAGAGAAAGCCTTCCCCCAGAGCTGAAGCCCTGAATTTGGACTTCTAGCATCCTAGACTGTGAGAGAATAAATATCTCTTTGTTAAAGCCATCCACCTGTGGTGTTTCTCCTGTAGCAGCACTAGATGACTAAGACATACCTGAATATCCCTTGTGAGTGGTGTCTTATAAAAGGGGAGAACAGACAGGGAGAGCGATTCATACAGGAAGATGACAGATACCATGTGACGATGTATCTAAAGGCCACAGAACACCAAGAAACCCCTGGGGGTACCAGAAGCTGGTATCTCCTAGAGCAGAAAGAGATATTATGGCCCTGCTGTTGCTCTGAGTTCTAATTTCTAGCCTTCAGAACTGCGAGGCAAGTTTCTATTCTTTGATGCCACTTAGTTTGTGGTATTTTGTATGGCAATCCTAGGAAACTGAGAAAATGGTCTTTCTGAAATATAATCCTTATAATCAAATTATCCTGTTTAGAATCGTCAATGACTCCTCACTACGTACAAAGTGAAACCTTAACTCCTTTAAACGGCGTTTAAGACTCTTCATGATGCGATTCCTTTCTCTCTATTCAGCTTCGTCTCTTGCCCCTCTCTGGTCTATGTGCCTACAACACAGAACATGGGGTTCCACAAACATTCCGGGTCCCTTCCTGCCTTTTCACATTTCCTTTTCTTCTTTTAGAATCATCTCCTCCCCACTGTTCACCTAAAAAACTACTTATCCTACAAGTACCATCTCAAATGACAACTCATCTAGAAGAACTTGGTGCTTCTTCTCTGGCATTCCCAATGCCACAGTATACATCTACCTATTGTAATATTTATTAATTACATTTAAATAGTTTGCATTTCCTTCTTGATGTCTGGAACCAAAGCTTAGAAAAGTGCCTGGCATATAGTAGATGTTCAACAAATGCAGGCTAAAAGAATAAATGAATGAGTGATTGAGTGAATGGAACATAGGATTGAGACGATTGAGGTAGAATTGAGAAGCACCTGAAAAGTCAGCTGGCTCAGCTTTCCAGTAAATAGTTTCAATATGTCCAACATTGCCTTTGGAGCTCTTCTCTCATTTTGAATTGTTATAGACAAGTGCAGTATAATAGAAATATAATACAATTCACATATTTCATTTTAAATTTCTGTTAACCATGTTATTAAAATTTTTTTAAAAAATTAGTTTTAATATATTTTATTTAAACTTAACATATCCAAAATAATGTAATTCCAAGATGAAAATCAATACAAAAAAGCATTGTAAGATATTTACTTTTTTTTCTTTTGTACTAAACTTTCAGAATCCAGTGTGTAGTTCTACCTTCCATCCCGTCTCAATTTGGGCAGCTAACATTTTATGGGAGATATTTGATCTATATTTTGATTTCATAAAATTTACAGTTGAAAAATAGATTCCCATACCAAAGTTGTTCCAAACATTCTTAAAAGTGTTCCAATATCTGAGTAGCTGTTTTAAAATTTAAAATACTTACAATTCTATAAAATTAAAAACTAAGTTTCTCAAAAAAGGAAGCTCAGGAATCAGAGGAGGAACTGGAATAGAAATCGAATTGCCTCCATGAACAACTGCCTCCTTTGCCATGAGACCAGAAGAACTGGATGGTGCCTGGCTACCATTCCTGAACATTTTGATCAAAGATTCTATAGAAGAATCCTGATCAAAAAGGGGGAAATGAGGAAAAGAACTTTAAATTCTTATGGAATCCAGACTTTCTGGAGCGATGGAGGCAGGGTGAACCCCCCCCAAACACTATTGCCCTGAAGAAATCTTTAAACCTTAGACATAAACTATCTCTTAAAGTCATCTTTAAATCAAACAGTAGTTTGCTCAATTAGAAAGGAATGTCTGACTCATCAGACATGGAAGGGACAGGACAAAGGGTTGGAGAGAGGTGCTGGTGAAGAGTGAGCTACTTGTATCAGGTGGACACTTGAGACTGTGTTGGCATCTCCTGTCTGGAGGGGAGATAGGAGGGTGGAGAGGGTTGGAAGCTGGCAAAATTGTCATGAAAGGAGAGACTGGAAGGGCTGACTCATTAGGGGGAGAGTAAGTGGGAGTATGGAGTAAGGTGTATATAAGCTTATATGTGACAGACTGACTTGATTTGTAAACGTTCACTTAAAGCTCAATAAAAATTATTAAAAAAATAATAAAAATTAAAAAAGAAAAGTGTCTGCCTTGAGCATTGTGTTCTTTTAATTAAAGAATTATCTGTGTATGATCGAGAAAGATGACACGACTGGAAGAATGTAATCAATGTCACTGACCTGTACATGTAGAAATTGTTGAGTTGGTATATGTTTTGCTGTATATATATTCACCAAAAGTAAAATTTTAAAAATTAAGTTCCTCAGTCTCACTAAGCACATTCAAGCACCAAATAGCCACATGTGAATAATGGCTACCATGTCAGACAATGCAGTTATAGACGTTCTTTTCCGTAGTCCAAAATCTCCCCCCTCCCACTTTATCCATTATTGCTACTATTGTCCTCTGGAACAAAACGCTATCTTCAACTTACATTCATTATTGAACAATTTGTAAAGAATGAAACAGAAAAATTTTTAGATAAGCTTTTTATTTATCTGATTAAAAGACCATTTGGAAATCTAAGACTCATTTGCCAAATGTCATCATTCATTGAGATATTTGGAGTATAGTTCAGGAAGCCCATGTAATTTATAATACAGGATATTCATCAAAAGTTGTATCTCAGAAAATATGTTTCTTTACAAGTCGTTCTTTCCAAATTTGGAGATAGTTGTTAAAAATCAACTGATATATGAAATCAGCCATGGGTATCATTACTGATAGAGTGCCCTCGAAAACCACAAAGCCTTCAGAGAAAAGATGACTGATGTCCGTGTGAGCCCCTGTAGACTCTCATTGAAATGCCTGTGAGTATCTTGAAAAGATTGTGGGTTCAGTTATTGTCAGCTACATTTAAGTCACCAATATCCTCCAAGAAACTCTTGCCACTATGACAACCACCGGTTTCATTCAGACCTCTTTGCCGTTAAATATTACAGCACTCCTTTGTGTATGTTAAATTGTATACCAGGTAAAAATAGAAATAAATAACATTTGTTGAGTGTTTTCTTTACCAGGCAATTTACTTGAGTTATATTATTTACTCCTTACAATAGCCATCTTACAAGGTATGTACTACCATCCTCATTTTAAAAATAAACTAAGGCACAGAATAGTTTCATAATATGTTCAATATCATACATCTAGTAAGTGAAAAAGCTAGTATTAAAATCCATGTTACTCTAGAAGCTATCGCTAGACCAGGGGTTGGCAAACTTTTTCTGTAAAAACCCAGATAGTAAATATTTTAGCCTTTGTAGGCCGTATAGTCTCTGTAGCAACTATTTTGTAGTGCAAAAGCAGCCATATACAGTAAGTAAATGAATGGTCATACCTGTGTTCCAATAAAACTTTATTTACAAAAATAAGCAGTGAACCAGATTTGGCCCGTGAATCATTGTTTCTGATCCTTGGGCTAGACCAGTACTTCTTAAACCTGAATGTCATAAGAATCACCTGGAGATCTTGTGAAAGTAGAGAATCTAATTCAGTACAACTGGGAAACAGCCTGAGATTCTACATCTCTTATGAACAACCAGGTGATGCTGATGCTGCTGGTCCACGGACCTCACTTTAAGTAGCATGACTCTAGGCCATTGTACTACCTTGCCAGGTAGAGCAAGATTTGTCAGAATTGGTTTGTTTCTCAAGACACATTACCATTAACTACCTTTTCAAGCTAATACTTACTGAGCATTTAAAATATGCCAAATACTGGTCCAAGTGTTTTGTGTACACTTTAAATAGAATTACTATCCACTCTATTCCTCAAGTCAGAAATCTGGGGTCATTCTTTAGGACTCACTCTGTATTACCTATCAACTCCCATGTACTACCCACCATTAAAAAAAACAAAAAAAATTTTTTTTTTAGTCCCTTTAATTCTCCTTCCAAAACATATCTCAAATCTGCCCTCTTGTTCAGAACCTACTATCACCACACAATTACAAATTATAGTTCTTTTTACCCAAACTTCTGGAATAGCCTCTTATTCTTTGTGTCTCCAGACAATGCAGCCATCAATCCATTCTTCATACAGCAACCAGAGTGGTCTTTTTAAAATGTAAATTGGATCACTTCACTCCTTTGATTAAGACCTCTAAAATTACAATGACACTTGGAATAGAAGCCAAAACTCTGAACATGACATAGAAAGATGTACAAATGTGGTTTCTGCCTATCTCTCCAACCATTCACTCATTCACTCACTCACTCACTCACTCATCTTGGAGGAGGTACAGCCAGTCTGCTCCTTAGAAACAAGGATGGCGAGACTTCATGTCACGTGCTTTGGACATGTAATCAGGAGGGATCGATCCCTGGAGAAGGACATCATGTTTGGTAAAGTACAGGGTCACCGAAAAAGTGGGAAACCCTCAACAAGATGGATTGACACAGTGGCCGCCACAATGGGCTCAAACATAGCAACGATTCCGAGGGTGGTACACGATCAAGCAGCTTTTCACTCTGTTGTACACAGGGTCACTATGAGTTGGAACCAACTCCATGGTACCTAACAACAACAGTTTTTTTATCCTAGTATCTGCCTTCTTAACCAAGCTATATACCACGGAGTCTTGCCTTATACTACGCTGCCAAGGATACTCACTCCCTCTGTCTCAGACACAGTGACCTTCTTTCATGTCCTGAAATACAAGGTAGGTCTCAATTAAGGATCTTTTACCACATTCTTCCTTCTGCTGGAAATCCTTTCCTTCCACTTTTTCATGGCTGGATCCCTCTGATTTTTTTTAACGTATCAATCTATGTTACCTTAGTAGAAAAACTGTCCTCACCACACGGTCTCAAATACACCCCTCTTTATTTTCTCATAACATCCTGTCCTCTTCCTTCTCAGTACCTTTCCCAAGAGTTAAGCATTTGTGCTTGATTGTGTATTCTGTACCCTTCCAAGTAAGCCAAAAAAAACATCAAACCCACTGCTGTCCAGTTGATCCTGACTCATAGCGACACTATAGGGCCATAGAGTTTCCAAGGTTGTAATCTTTATGGAAGCAGACTGCGACATCTTTCTGATGGGTTCAAACTGCCCATCTTTCAGTTAGCAATGGAGTTCAGGACAGACTCTGAAACTCGCTCATGAATGTGGAGTAGCTAAAGTGAATGAAAGAAATGATAAAGTAAAAGAGCTGAACAGAAGATTTCAAAAGGTGACTCGAGAAGACAAAGTAAAATATTATAATAAAATGTGCAAAGATTCAGAGTTAGAAAACCAAAAAGAAAGAACACACTCAGCATTTCTCAAGCTGAAAGAATTGAAGAAAAAATTCAAGCCTGAAGTTGCAATGTTGAAAGACTGTACAGGGAAAATTCTGAACGATGCAGGAAGCATCAAAAGAAGAAGGAGAGAATACATAGAGTCACACGGTACCAAAAAGAATTGGTCAATGTTCAGCCATTTCAGGAGGTAGCATATGATCAAGAAAGGACAGTACTGAAGGAAGAAATCCAAGCTACACTAAAGGTAATGGTGAAAAATAAGCCTCCAGGAATTGACTAAATATCAACTGAGATGATCTATTCGTTGAAAATAGATGCAGCACTGAAGGTACTCACTCATCTATGTCAAGAAATTTGGGAGACAGCTTCGTGGCCAATTGACTGTGCCCATTCCAAAGAAAAGTTGTCCAACAGAATATGTAAATTATCTAACAATATCATTAATATTATAAGCAAGTAAAATTTTGCTGAAGATCATTCAAAAGCAGTTGCGGTGGTACATCAACAGGGAACAGTCAGAAATTCAAGCCGGTTTCAGAAGAAGACATGGAAGGAGGGTTATCATTGCTGATTTCAGATGGATCTTGACTGAAAGCAGAGAATACCAGAAAGGTGTTTACCTGTGTTTTAGCGACTATGCAAAGGCATTCGACTGTGTGGATCATAACAAATTACGGATAACATTTTGAAGAATGGGAATTGTAGAACACTTAATTGTACTCATGAGGAACCTGTACGTAGATCAAGAGTTAATCATTCCAACAGAACAAGGGGATACTGCTTCTTTTAAAGTCAGGAAAGGTGTGTGTCAGGGTTGTACCCTTTTACCGTACTTACTCAATCTGTATGTTGAGCAAATAATCCAAGAAGCTGAACTATATGAAGAACAGAGCACTAGGACTAGAGGAAGACTCATTAACAATCTGCAATGTGCACATGACACAACCTTGCTTGCTGAAAGTGAAGAGGACCTGAAACACTTACTGATGAAAATCGAAGACCACAGCCTTCAGCATGGATTATACCTCAACATAAAGAAAAAGATCCTCACAACTAAACCAATAAGAAGCAACATGATAAATGGAGAAAATAATGAAATTGTCGAGGATTTCATTTTACTTGGATCCACAATCAACGCCCATGGAAGCAGCAGTTAAGAAATCAAATGACACATTGTATTGGGCAAATTTGCTGCAAAAACCTCTTTAAAGGATTAAAAAGCAAAGATGTCACTCTGGGGACTAAAGCACACCTGACCCAAGCCATGGTGTTTTCAATCACCTCATATGTGTAGGAAAGCTGGACAATAAATAAGGAAGACCAAAGAAGAACTGATGCCTTTAAATTATGGGCTTGGTGAAGAATATTGTATATACCATGGACTGCCAGAAGAACGAACAAATCTGTCTTGGAATAGGTACAGCCAGAATGCTCCTTAGAAGCAAGCATGGTTAAGACTTCATCTTATGTAGTTTGGACATGTTATCAGGAAGGGCCAGTTCCTGGAGAAGGACATCATGCTTGGTAAAGTAGAGGGTCAGTGAAAAAAGGGAGACCCTCAACAAGATGAATTGGTACAGTGACAGCAACAATGAGCTCAAGCTTAACAATGATTTGTGAGGATCGTACAGGACCAGGTAGTGTTTCATTCTATTGTACATAGGGTAGCTATGAGTTGGAACTGACTGAACTGCACCTAGTAACAACAACCACAACAATACTTGAAGCAATTGTCAAAAGTGCTTTTGAACAATACCAGAGATCCTTCCTAACTGTCTAGAATTTGGACTAAACATATACTGACTGCAGTTTTAATTTTTACTCCATTCAGATTGGAAGCATTTTTCCACTATTTTAAAATACCATTGATTTATTATTTATAATCAAGAGAGGCATGTATCATTGTAACAATGTGCTTCAACTCAATTAAACGTAATTACATTCCCCAACTGGAAATGACACAGTAGACAGGAAGTTGCACTATCATTTACTTTCCTTCCTACATGTTTAGCTGTGGGCACTGGTGCATGAAATGGCTAACTACATTCATTACTGTTTTGGGTTGTGTAGGCTTGTATTCACAGTTTCCACCAAAGCCACATTAACAGAATAAATTTGAAATTTATTACTAAATACCACTCTCTATTTCCAATACTGTAAGTAGCAAACCAAGTATAAATTCAGAGATGGAAGTGTACGTGTGTGTGTATGTGTGTGTATAACCATTGCCATCAAGTCAATTCTAACTCATAGCGACCCTATAGGGCAGAGTAGAACTGCCCCATTGGGTTTCCAAGGAGCGACTGGTGGATTATCCAAACTCTAACATTATCTGAATATTCATTATAGCAATACTAAACAACACTATAACAACCTGTAAAATATTCACTGTGTACCATACCCATTGCCGTCACATCAACTCTGACTCATAACACCCCTATAGGACAGAGTAGAACTGCCCTATAGGGTTTCCAAGGAGCTCTGGTGGATTTGAACTGCCGATGTTTTGGTTAGCAGCCGAACACTTAACCACTGCACCGCCAAAAACCAAAAAACCAAATTTGTTGCCATCAAGTCAATTCTGACTCATAGTGACCATATAGGACAGAGTAGAACTGCCCCATAGCGTTTCCAAGGAGCATCTTGGTAGATTCAAACTGCTGACCTTTTGGTTTGCAGCCATAGCACTTAACCACTGTGCCACCAAGGTTTCCAACCATAAGCTAGTGAAAACATTAAGTGGTGCTAGAGCTCAGGGGGAGAACTTACAAGGGCACTGCAGACAGTCCTATGTCATCTATTCTCCTGATGGGATCCTGCTGCTACCTCCATCAGCTAAAACAGAGGGTCAGCGAAAAAGAGGAAGACCCTCAACAAGATGGTTTGACACGGTTGCTGCAACAACGGCCTCAAACATAGCAATGATTGTGAAGATGGTGCGAGACAGGGCAGCTGTCATTCTGCTGTCCGTAGGGTTGCTATTTGTTGGATCCGACTTGAGAGCACCCAACAACAGTGCATCTGTGTTCAAACCAGGTTCACGATACCCTCAGCTTCAGCGACTTCAGCTTCTTTATAATAAGCTGTGTCCTCTTGAGTAAGTAACTTAACATCAGGTTCTTCACTTTTCTGTAAAATCGGGGGAGAGGGTACTTAACCGGGTTGTTGGCAGAATCAGAAAAAAAAATCTTTGTATACTGTTATCTTATTTAATTTTTGCCAACCACTTTATGAGGCTCAGAGAATTAAAAAATCTTACCCAAGTTCACACACCTAAAAAACGAGACCACTGTGATATCCAAAGCATTTTTCTGTGACCTCTCTGCCTTGTATACTAATCTTTTTTTCTTTTCTTTTGCAAGTAAGATTTTCTCCTAACTTCAAGCAGGACCTCACACTGGAAAGCTTTTGTTTTTCTTTCTTTTTTTTTTTTTTTTTCTCTCTTCAAATGATTGTGGAAATGTGCATTAATTATTGAGAAATGACCCCAAATGAAAATAGAAATGTATTTATGCTATGACCTTCTTTTAGCATTGCTAAATCCAAACGTCATTTAAAAATCCTTATCCTAGCAAGGGTACATGCACTTTTCGAATCAGTTAAAACTGTTTTAATCACTGGCAGAGGGTAAAAATTTCAAGTTATCGGCAGCGACTTTTAAGAAAAGTAAAATTATATTTCAGTAATATCCTCTTACTATGCCTTGCAGCAGATTTTCCCCTCTCGAAAGTATCAGCCAAGTCAGAAGCAAAGAAGCCCGGTCCTTCACAGCAAATGAAAGATACGGTGGGATTAACAAATACCAGGCTTAATGTAGGCAATCACCAGGTTGTGCTTTTCTGCTCAATGGAGTCTTGCCCAAAAGAAGAAAGAAAGAAGCAGCTCTGCTGCTTTTCACCTTTTATACTTTCATTTACTTGTCATCCTCATTGTACCAAACGCGTCTAATCAAGGAACAGCCAATCCCAACTTCACCACAGAACAGTCTTGACTTTTATGCAGGCACAAGAAGTTCATGCCCCTAAAAGCTGTTCCTGCCCATACAACTTAAAAAGCCCTCTGAAATGTCTGGCAGAATTCCTAACTCAAATATGGTCCAATTTGGGCTGCAAAGAGCTTGCATAAACCAGCCTTTTTTTCTGATTGCTATCAATAAGAAACACTACAACAATTACAATTAAGTGTGTCATATTGATCAGAAGGGAAAGTCTATTGCACTGAAAAGGAGGCATTTCCAGACTCACAGTGACCCTATAGGGCAGGGTAGAGCTGCCCCGTAGGGTTTCCAAGGAGTGGCTGGTGGATTCCAACTGCCTACCTTTTGGCTGGAGCCTTGGTGGCGCAGTGGTTCAGAGCTTGGCTGCTAACCAAATGGTTAGCAGTTCAAATCAACCAGCAGCTCCTTGGAAACCCTATGCGGCAGTTCTACTCTTTTCTGCAGGGTCTCTATGAGTCGGAATCAACTCGTTGGTTAGCAGCCAAGCTCTTAACCACTCCACCACTAGGGCTCCACTGTGCCACCAGGGATCCTATTATCAGAGCTTAGTTAGTAGAAACAGAATGTGTTGAAGTTAACGAATTTAGGAAAAACAAACTCTTAAGGGGAAACTGACTGAATATGAATGAGAAACGTGGAGATCAAATACATATTGAGACAAAAAATGTGGGGTAAGGCTGTAGTGGAAGTGGGCCCAAGTGGAGCAGAGGGTTCAGCTAAGGCTGAACTGTGCATGGCCCTCTTCCCCAGTGGGAGCCCAATACAAACCCTCCAGAATGACAAAATCAGAAAATTGACAGCATCAAGTGTTGGCAAGGATGTGGAGCTACCAGACCTCTTATACATTGTTAGTGAGAATGTAAAATGGTATAACTATTTTGAAAAAGTTCTGACAGTTTCTCATAAAAATTAAACCTATACTTACCTTATGGGTTAATTACACTCCTAGGTATTTACCCAAGAGAAATCGAAAATTGGTACAAAAATATCTACAGCTACTTTATTCTGTAATAGATAAAACCCCAAACAGTTCAGATGTCCATCAACAAAAATAAAAAGAATAAACTGATACATAGAACGATATGAATAACTCTCAAAAACAGCATGCTGAATGACAGAAGAAGCCTTTCTCCAAAGAGTATACACTGTCAGACTGTATCATTCCATTGACATGAAATTCTGGAGCAGGCAATGCTAATTATCTGTGGTTAAAAAATGGTGTCCTGGGAGGGGGAGGGGGTGAAGACTGACTGGGAAGGGACGTAAGAGAGCTTTCTGGTGGGATGGAAATATTCTAGGCACTGGGGTTGCACAAATGTTTATCTGAAACTATTGCATGACACACTTAGCATTGGTGCTTTTTATTGTATGTAAAGTTTACCTCAAATGAAAAAAAAAAATCTATGAACCAATATTGAAATCCAATTCATGATATGCATGCTGAAAAGATTAGGGATGAAGTATGCTAGTGTCTGCAATTTCTTCTGAAATGCTTATAAAAATGGGGTAATAATTAGATGGATAGATACGTGATAAAGCAAGTAGGGCTAAATGCTAATTGTAGAATCCAGGCCAAATATATACGAAGGGTACACTGAGAAATTCTTTCAACTTTTTGTATGTTTGAAATTTTTCATAATAAAATGTTGAGAAATTCAAAGATTAACTAAAAAAAAAAAAAATTGTCACGGCCTCATCTCCTGCTTTGGTGAGGGCAAAAACCAATGAGGACCTGAAGAAGGTGGATAGGGCAACTCTTGAGACCAAGAAGAAAGGGCACTGAATTTGCAGCCTGATTTGGGTTCAAATTCCAAATCTGTTATTCATTTGTGTAAATAAATTAGATAATTGCTTAGGCTCTTCGAGCCTCAGTCTCATTATATTTAAATGGGGATAATAATTTTTATTTCAAATGGTTGTTGGGAGTATGAAATTAGATGATAAACAGACAAAACTTTAGCAGTGTCTTGGAAAGAGATCTGCCCAAGTCTGAGACCCTTTAAACTCCACCCACCATGTGAGAATAAATCAAGTTTGGGTCTTTCCCCAATCTCTCAATCTTAACACGAATTTTAGCCTCACCCCTTCAATCGCAATATTTCCGGAAAGACATATTACATGTTCTAATTCAATTGAAAAGATATTTGGAATAGAAAGTTCCCACCTCCTCACTAGATTAGAGTATATTGCTGTGCGTTGTACTCCTAGGAATAAAATACTGACAAAGAAACATGTATTCTTTCTGTAAGCAGGGGTGCTGCTGAGTTGTTTGAAGTAAATCATTTACACAAATATGGACCGTGAAGCGGTTATGTGCTATACAAGCAAATTTACACACTCATAAAAAGAGACTAAATTTAGAATTCTGAACTGGCTTTCATAATGTATGTTTGTAGCTTCAATCAGGTCATCTGAACCACGAAATCAGCATATCTGCTACCACCTGGTGGTAGTTTACCCAAATTCCAGGTTGAATTTTCTTGAGTGTTTGAATATGTCCCTTGATCAACACACCTTTCAGCCGACACATAGAAAACATGTTGCCAAACTCAAAACCTTTTGGGGAATACATTTCTAGGTTTTTGGGCACTTGTCCAGATGCCTGGTTTACTGTTCTTTACACAGTACAATGTTATCAAACCGAAGCTCCTATGATGCTTTCCGCCCCACACTATTCCCCTTCATTTTCCAGGACTCCCATTCACACAACATGCATGCCAGCAAAAATTACCACCTTGCTGCTTCTCACACACTGATGGCTTTCTTCCTCAAGTTTAGAACGCCCTGTCTCGTGCTCATCTCTGCACGTACAGATCAGATCTTCTAATGCTTCCTCCTCCACAACACTTTTCCACTTTGTCCAGATGGACACATTCCACTTCTCTTATCTCCCAGAGTAATTCATTGTGACTCTCAGTCTCATAATACATAATATTTACTTTGTACTACAGCCATTTATATGTGTCTTCCTCCAATCTCCAAGGAATCACAAAATGTGAGATGTGCCCACTAGTGTTATATAAAACATTATCTACTTTCTGCTGTAGAAAGAAGAGAAGATTAGTATTATGTAATCCCCATACCCACCAACCACTCTGTCAGTTCATCCTACGGTGGTGGCTTGTGTGTTGCTGGAAGCTATGCCACCGGTATTCAAATACCAGCAGGGTCGCCTATGGTGGACAGGGTTCTGTAGCGCTTCCAGACTAAGACAGACCAGGAAGAAGGATCTGGCCATCTATTTCTGAAAAAAGGTGACCAGTGAAACTCATATAAATAGCTGCGGAACATTGTCTAATACAGTGCAGGAAGTTAAGCGCATCAGGTTGGAATGCATAAACATCAATATCCTAGGCATTAGTGAGCTGAAATGGACTGGTGCTGGCCATTTTGAATCAGATAATCATATGATCTACTGTGCCAGAAATGACAAGTTGAAGAGGAGTGGCATTGCATTCATCACCAAAAAAAAACCATTTCAAGATCTAACCTGAAGTACAATGCTATCAGGGATAGGGTAATATTCATTTGCCTACAACAAAGACCAGTTGCAGGACTATTATCCAAACTTACTTGCCGACCACTGGTGGTGTTGTTGGATGCTATCGCCTAGATTTTGACTCGTAATGACCCCAGGTGACAAAGCAGAACTGCCCCATAGGGTTTTCTAGGCTGTAATCTTTATAGGAGCAGATCACTAGGTCCTTCTCCTGCTAAGTTGCTGAGTAAGTTTTAGAGAACAGTAAATGAGCTACTGGGGACAATTTCAACTCCTGGCTTTGCTGTTTCCAAACTGTGTGACCTTGACAAGTTGTTTAACCTCAAATGTCTTCCTTTTCTTTAATGGGTGGAAAAATTACACCTATCTTATAGAACTCACAGGAGGATTAAAAGAGAAAATGCAGATAAACTGCTCAGCGTTCAGTGTAATGGCAGGCGTGTAGTAAGTACTCAATTAATATGGGCCATAGTGGTGATGCCAGTGATTGATGATGTTGTATCAGAGACTTAGGGTGACTATTCAACTTCAATCATGATGTCTACTTAATCAAAGACTTATTTTTTGAGTTTAATTGTTAGGTTTTCTTTGTGCTGCTGCTTTGTTTTGCTATGCTTTTTTTCTGCTTCTTTTCCCGTTGGGAATCAAGTGATTCAATCTGTACTTAAGGACAACTCGCTTGTCAATGGAATTGAATTCCTCAAGGGAAGGGGCTTTGTTAAATCAATCTACGAGAGCCTACAGCCTATCATACTTGATATATTTCATTGCACTTCTTGTAAGTTATTGGAGGAATGGTGAGAAGAGGAGACAGGTAGTCATGCACTGGAAATACGGAGACCAGTGAGACGGCTATTTAACTACCCAGGTGAGAGACAAAGAACCCTGAATTTGAGGTAAAGTAAAAGCCAAGAAGTAGATAAGATGGTTTATATTGCCAATATGTGTGTTGTTGCTAAAAAAAACTCTAATATAGATAACTGTGGAGAACTATTAATAAAGTTATGAATCTTGGTTTTCTTGGCACTATATTTTTAAGGTTAATTTTTTTCTTCTCTAAATGTCCTGAATTTTATTAGTAGTACCATGATAACTGAGGTTAAAACTGGTACCTGGAAGTGGAGTGTTGCCATAACAAAACACTAAACCATGTGGTATTGGCTTTAGGACTAGTATTAGTATAGGAACAATGACAACAACAACAAAAAACTAACCCATTGCCATTGTGTGGATTCCTACTCATAGCAACCCTATAGGACAGAGTAGAACTGCCCCCATAGATTTTCCAAGAAGCACCTGGTGGATACCAACTGCCAACTTTTTGGTTAGCTGCTGTAGCACTTAACCACTACACCACCAGGGTTTCCTAGTATAGGACTGGAGGTCTTAAAAAGATCATAAGAGTGAGGATATTGTTATTGAAGCCTGGAGAAAAGATTGCCCCTGTTATGTAGTAGCAGAAATTTTGGC
The DNA here is from genome assembly GCF_024166365.1 of Elephas maximus indicus. Taxonomy (NCBI): domain Eukaryota; kingdom Metazoa; phylum Chordata; class Mammalia; order Proboscidea; family Elephantidae; genus Elephas; species Elephas maximus. The sequence continues at coordinate 7,068,648 of NC_064841.1, read as the reverse complement.
AACATTTCTTGCTTGCAATAAAATGGATGATGGAAAGCATACTTGATAAAATTGTAGATATGCCTAAGGACATTTCCAGGCAGTATTTTGAAAGTTCCAAAAAAATTTTTCAACCGTGTATGGTAGGATAAAAAAAAAAAGACGAACTTAAGAAACAATTGTTCAGCTTTCAGGTAGAATATAGAGAAAACATTGCCAACCCCAAGCTTAGTGGAAAATAGAACTCTTTGTCATCCCCAACTTCACACCTCACAAAAGACACTCAAAGCAAATTACAACCTGGAGGCAATGATCACATCTAGGGCACTAGAAGTCAAACATGGCCTCAGGCTAAAGATCCATTTGAGGATGTGATTGTAAGACCCTTTGTTGGGACCTCATTTTAATAAAAATTTAGTGGAGTCCTTTGTAGGCTTTCTTCGCTAGACAATAGAGTTAAGAATCATACGGGCATGCCTCATAGACTCTTTCTGTTAAAAATCTAGGCTTCCAAGAATTGTAATGGCATGGTTCTCGCACAAAAAGGGCTTCTAAGAGTCTTTGAGGTGTCCCACAGCCCAAGGTCCAGAGGGGCTTACCTGAAAGAAATTTGCAGCTGCCATTTTTTGTATAATGAAGTAGATTATAATTTGATACACAGAAATTCCATATTTTTAATAGAATTATGCTATCTTGGAAGAAAAGGAACAGAGGTCGCTCAAAATTTAAAAAGCCCTCTGGATCCCCAAACTCCGTGGGTAAGAAGAAGGCTGAGAAAACTACTCATATCTAAATGTAAGCCATTTCTTATGGAAAAGGAAGGATGATTCAGAAGGCAGAGTGAAGGGTCCAGGGACCAGAGAAGATCCAAGAACCACGAAGATCATTCCCACAAAGAAGAACTATCCCTAATCAGGGAACGTTCTCTGCCCCTGGAGTGGGAGAAAATGGTAACATGTGCCCAGCTGGATTTCAGAATTGCTATGGACTGATGTCTTCTATGGGCCTTCTACTTCTCCTCTTTTTGAACTGGAGTATGTATTGTGGTTAGCCTATCCCATGTCATCATTGTAAATTAGAGGTGGCAGTTATCCTAACCCATGTCATCATTGTAAGTTAAGGGTATGGAAGACAGATCGTTTGTCTTTTTAGTTTACCGGTCTCTGCACCTGAGGAACCACATCTGAGGAGCCACCTCCATATCTGAAACTGATTTAGATGACAACATCCTGAGCCTTGAGCTATGTCATATTAGGATGAGGCTTTGAGGGTTTAGGGAGGAATAAGGGTATTTTGCCTGTTTGGGGGTCAGAGGGTAGACTGTGGTAGCTAGTTTCCAAAAATGGTCCTTAGCATTTCTCTGTTCCTCGGATGTATTTGTCATTCCTTATAGCAAAATATAGAGCTTATTTCCTGTTCATTTGAATATGGATTGGCTTGTTCCTAGCTTTGACCAGTAGAATGTGATAGAAATGACATCCTTGAGTTTCTGGGCCCAGATCTTAAGAGCATGGTCAGTTTCCACTTTCTGCCTCTTGGAACCCGGCTGCCTTGCTGTAGAAATCCCAGAACACATGGAGGGACCATGTGGAGGAACCAAGGCACACAGGTGATAGCCTCAGATGAACTCCCAGTCGAGAACCTGTATCAGCCTCCAGCCATGTGAGTGAGCCAGCTTATACTCCAGCACAGTCAAGTACCCTGACAACTGCAGCCCTAGGTGACATCATATGAAATGGAAGAACCACTCAGCTGAGCACAGCCAAGCACATGGTTGAACCCAAGAGAATCACAAAGATAATAAGATTATTGTGATTTTAGTGCTTTGAGCTTTGGGATGACTTATTAATAGCAATAGATTCCTGAAACAGAAATTTGTATTCTGATATTGGAATACAGATACATGCTCCAGTATGGAATATATTTGTAAAATTCAGTCACCTCCAAGCACAGACTGTTGTCCTTTCCACTGCTGTCCAGATCAGTAAACACAGCCCTCCAGTGTAGAGCCCATGGCAGGCCACTTGAAGTCATAAGGGAGGAAAGGAACACGGGCTCTGGGTTTGTCCCAGTTTGAGATTTTCTCCACCAAAGAGTATATTCATCTTCAGTGTCCAGGTCTGTGTGTGTTGGGGGCTGAGGAACAAGGTAGTAATGCATATTTGTAGTGGTTATCATGGATTGAATTGGGTCCCCCCGAAATATGTGTCAACTTGGCTAGGCCATGATTCCCAGTATTGTGTGATTGTCCACCATTTTGTCATCTGATGTGATTTTCCTATGTGTTGTAAATCCTACCTCTATGATGTTAATGAGGCAGGATTAGAGGCAATTTTGGTAATGAGGCAGGACTCAATCTACAATATTAGGTTGTCTTAAGTCAATCTCTTTTGAGACATAAAAGACAGAAGTGAACAGAGAGACAGGGGGACCTCATACCACTAAGAAAGCAGTGGGGGAGCAGAGCACATCCTTTGGACCAGAGCCCCTGCACTGAGAAACATCTAGTCCAGGAGAAGATTGATGATGAGGACCTTCCCCCAGAGCTGACAGAGAAAGAAAGCATTGACCTGGAGCCAGCACCCTGAATTTGAACTTCTAGCCTCCCAGACTGTGAGAGGATAAATTTTTCGTTGTTAAAACAATACACTTGTGGTATTTCTGTTATAGCAGCACTAGACGACTAAGACAGTGGTCTCTCCTTTTTACTCCCTATCATATGACTTTGGTGGAAGGGTTCAACAGTCTAGAAGATAGTTAAAACAACTTAGTTTTAAAAAATATATCTAATACCTGAAAATTAGAACTTTTAGAAAACTCTTCCACTTCCTGAGGACAAAGTGTCACTTTTTAATACAAATAACTTCTCTTGATAAAAATATATGTGAGTAATTTCCATTAAAAAAGATACATAAGTGTTGAAGTGGGGCCAAGATGGCGGAGTCATCAGATGCTTCCTGTGGTCCCTCTTACCACAAAGACCTGAAAAAGACAAGTGAATGTATTATATATGACGAGCTAGGAGCCCTGAACATCAAAAACAAAGTTGAGGAGCCGGACAAGAGCAGGGCGAGGGAGAGACAGGAGGGAGAGGCACCGAGCATTTGCCAGACTTGACTTGGCCAGCACCCTGCAGGCTGGATTGGCCGGCACACATGGTGCTCGGGACTCAGTTTCCACATGGGAGAAACCAAGTGGCAGAGAGTCTACTGAAGCCTTTGGAACCAGGGAGAAGCAGCTCTGAATTGACGAAAGATAAGTACAAGTGTCTAACCTACTGTGGGGATCAAATAATAATAACAAAATAATATATTGAAATAACACTGTCGAGTGCTCTACAAATCCAGCTTCAGGTTATTAACTATGTGGATGGATTTGGGGGACACAGACCTTTGCGTGACCTTCAGATCACACCGTCTACGTGCTGCCTACACCACCCCCATGTAGAGCTGTACCTATGTACATGTATCAAAAAATAGATTTCAAATAACACAAGTGATTGCCATGATCACAGGGGAATTATTATTAAAAATATTACTTTGATTGAAAATGTCAGTTTTGAAAAGCTTTTAATATCTTGCACCAGTATAGAACTGACATCAGTGACATTTCGATATTAGTTTCTAAAACTTGCTTTTCATTTGTATCCTTATTTAACTGAGCTTTGAGTCTTGCGAATTTGTAAAAGACAGTGGCATTCAGTCATTCTTTAGTTCACAAAGATTTTTGTTTCAAAACTAACCCATCAACCCCTACATATTCTGAACAGATATGTTTTTCCAGTTACTGAATGCTCTGACGTTGTATCCTATAGATCATAATAACACCATCATCTATTTACGTGGGTAAAGAGTTGTATTGCTTATTGAGATTTTTCCCTTCTTAAATTAAAATGTGCATTTGTTTTTCATTAGTCTTTAAGAAGATTATTGGCGCCCTGGTGGCACAGCGGTTAAGAGCTACGGCTGCTAACCAAAAGGTGAGGAGTTTGAATCCACCAGCCACTCCTTGGAAACCCTGTGAGGCAGTTCTACTCTGCCCCTAGGATCGCTGTGAGTTGGAGTCCACTGGGGCAATAGGTTTTTTGGGTTTTTTTTAAAGGTTACAGTTCAAAATACTCTCTTTCATGTACTAAAATTGAAATTTTGCTCTTCACCTCAAAAAACAAGAGGGTTTGCTGAGAAGCCAAGAGTGAGTGGCATTCACCCACTCAGCCAACCCTGACAGAGCATCTTCTCACAAGACTCTTTCCCTGACACTGGCACAGAGCAGTTCTGCTCGTTCCCGAGGGCCTCTGTGACAAATTACCACTAGCTGGGTGACGTACAACAACAAACGTCTTTGATGGGGGAGAATCCACGTCATGCCTCTCTCCTAGTCTCTGGAGGTGTTGCAGCAGCCCTTGGCTGGTGGGAGTGTACCTCTAGTCTCTGCCTTCCCCTTTATGTGGCCGTCCTTCCTGTGTGACGGTGCCGTGTGTCCAAACACTCCTCCTGTAAGGACACCTCTCTTGGATTAGGACCCAGCCTACTCCAGGGTGACCTCATCTTAACTTGATGATGTCTGTAAGCAGCCTATCTCCAGATAAAGTCACATTCATAGGCACTGGGGGCTAGGACTTCAATATTTCTTTTTTGAGGACACAGTTCGCCCGTAATAGCAGTGAATGAGAGACGACCTGTTTCTGTTCTCATGGGGCTTACACCCTCTACTGTACAAAGCACAGCTCTAGGTGAAGATGCAATCAAATGAGTCCAGGGAAACCTTAGATGAGCCTGTGTTTACATACATACATATACATGTGTGTGTCCATGTGCTTTTTGAAGCTGAGAGAAAGTATATTTTAGGATAAAGTGGGAGGAAGGAAAATGGGCTGTAAGTACCTCACATGCAGAAAACATTTTTGGAGTTTTACAGTGCCAACCAAAAAGTCACTGAGTCATCATATTTTCTTCCCTCAACACTCTATGCACGCCTCCACCCCCCTAATCTCAAATGTCAAAGCTGACATTTTCCCCCAGCTCAATAACCACTCTGTTTTATGGGGAGGCTAGAAGCTCCACTCGTGTTATTTATGACACTACATCACTTCTGGGGTCTTTACTAACCACGCAATTTCCGTTTTAGTTTTCAAATTTATATGTCAACTTTGCCCTCCTGCTTTCCTGGTCCTGCCACCCAATCTGCCCCCTTCTCTGTTCCTCCAAAAACCAAACCAAATCCACTGCCATCGAGCAGATTCTGACTCATCACGCTCCTACAGGACAGAGTAGAACTGCCAGCCCCATAAGGTTTCCAAGGTTATAAATCTTTATGGAAGCAGACTGCCAGGTCTTTCTCCCGCAGAGCGGGTGGTGGGTTTGAAGCACTGACCTTTCGGTTAGCAGCTGAGCACTTTAACCACTGCACCAGCAGGGCTTCTTCTCTGTTTCTCAGCAACATGGAACACCTTTTCTATCTGGCTCATCAGCCCTTTTTCTAGGCTCTCTACTTCTGATTTCTATAAAATTACTTCTGTATCTTTCTCACCTTTTCTGCTTTTACCTCAAACCTCCCGCCCCTTTATTAAATATGTAAATATTAACCAGGAAATACAGCAGGTCATTTTCTCAGCGACGTGGGCCACCTCCACATTGCAATTGGGCTCCATTATTTAAAGATATCACTGATAAGACACTAAACACTTGTAACCTCCTCAGTTGTTTTTATTTTTTTTCGTTGACTCTGGGGCACAGATAACAAATGGTTCAATGAATGCCATTTCTAATGTAAATAACTCTTGTAAATCTTACAGTGAGAAGACAACATTGTCAAGAGGCAAGTTGGAATCTTTGAAAAGAAATGACTTTAAGAATATGCTTCTCTTATTCAGCCATGTTGCTTCTCACATTCCTGTTCTTGAGCCATGTTTTCCTTAACAGTAATATTTAAATGTTAATTTTAAAAGGATGGTATGATATTTCATAGTTTGAAAAATATGTTCTTACACTGCCTTATGAGAAATTGGGGAAATGATGATGGTTAAATACTAAATTTATTTTACACAACAACTTGTGACTTGCCCTTGTCCACCCACCTAAGTGAAGATTTAGAAAATGAAATTCAAGCCTTCTGAGATTAGAGTATGTGATTATTTTCTGTGCACCAGCACATGGCGGTGCGAAAATTACCTGCAAACCTTTTGGATTACATTATCTCAAATAAAAAAAATGGCTTGTTAAAATTGATCCCTGTTACCTAGTGATGGAGTCCCTGGGTCATGCAAAGGGTTAATGAGCTCAGCTGCTAACCAAAAGGTTGGCGGCTTGAGTCCCCCCAGAGGTCCCTCAGAAGAAAACCCTGGTGATCTTCTTCTAAAAAATCAGCCTTTGGAAACCCTGTGGAGCACAGTTCTACCCTGACACACATGGGGTCACCATGAATCTGGATGATTCGATAACAACTGGCTGGCTTTTTTTCACCCACTAAATGGAGTATGCCTTCACTGATACACTTTTTAATCTAGTGAAAAGCAAAAAGGATCAAGTGCACAGCTGACGGAGTCCAGCTGACTGGGTTTGAATCTCTGCTCAGCTATTTATAAAGTGCATAACCTTGGACAATTTACTGAAATTTTCTGGGACTTAGTTCTCTCAAGTATAAAATGAAAGTAATAATAGCACAGCCTCATAGGTTGTTTTAGGGATTAAATGCTGTAGTTCATCTCGAACATTCGCTATTGTTATTGTTATTACAGTAGTAGCTGTAGCATCTCTCCTACCAGTTTTCTTTAAATTTTTCACCCCATGTATTCTTCTCTTGGTCAGTCAAGACCCGTCACAGTGTGACGTACTTAGAGTCTATTCATATTTTTGATTGATGTTTATTAATCTATAATGCGTAATTCAAAATAACATAAAATCTATTTTTCAATTTCAGTTAATCACTTCCAAAATCGTATCTCCCTTAAGAAACAAACTTAGAGAGTTCTTGAAAACATAAGAACAATGGAAACCAGGTAAAGATGCTGGCCTTCCCCAAACGGCTCTTTCTATAATTTTCAATCTGCCTATAATCATCTCCAAACAACAGGCCTTTGAGGAATTATTTGGGGGCCTACCAGCACTGTGACATCCCATTTTATCATGACTCCACGCCATGCACCGTAATTAACCCAGGTGGCTGTTCAGGCCAGAAACAGGATTTAATCTCTGATGGGCTACAGGGTCTTGCTTTGGCTCAGCAGGATCACTGCTTATGTAAATAAAGATGGCTATTGCTGCTAGGAGCTCGGTTCAAAGGGTAGAGATTGTGTGGACTCCTGGGAAATGTCATGAAACAATTGCCTGTGAAAAAGACAGCCAGCGAGGAAAAGTAAATAACCTTGTGCTCAATTAAGTATCAGGCCACGAGTATTTGTCATAGACCTCAAATGCCGGGATTATGGTGTGGGCCCTGTTGACAATGCTGCATTTGTTCTCTTCTGGAGTTATTGTTATACCTCATCCAAATACTGTATCTCAGATAAAGCAGACAAAAACTCTGTTGTGAAATTGTAATGACCGTGAAGACTCAGCGTCTGATCTGGGCTCCAGAAATCCAGATACGTGACTGGGGCAAGTAGATTTTTCTGAGCCACAGTGTCTTCATCTGCAAAATGGAGATGATATTAACTTTACTGAATCCCCTGAGAGTTGCCTGATGTTTCAAATTTGATTGCAGTTGTAATAGGGTGTTAAAAGCTATGAAATGATCCATCAGCGTCAGACTTTCATTGGCCCCAATGTGTGCGGTGCTTGGAGTTGTTTCTAACATCCAAGACAAGCTGCAAAGCAGATCTCATTTCTAACTTCCAGGGAAAGTTTCAAAGTACAGTTCTCTTTGCCTCCTAAAAAAAATGTTTTCTGGAGGCATTTCTTTTAAGAGCAGAAAGACTAAGGTGCCTAGGGCTGCCAGAAAAAAAGATACTGTCCTATTTTTTCCTGGTTTTCTTTATCTTTTCCAGCCAGAAGGCTAACGAGAAAACCGGGTGCTCGGGCTTCATCATGCTTCCATTTCCGCTGTCTTTAGAATGACTTGCTGCCACTTCTGGCATTTAAAACCCAAGACTACCCTGAAGACCTGACAAAGAAAGAAAACTTAGAAAAACGCTCAGCTTGTGGAAGATTCCCCCGAGCGTTTTCATTTCTTGGTCATCAAATTGGATATGATTGGGTCGGTTCTATGTTTTATCCTCTTTGGCACTTAGCTCCAAAACCGCAAGGTTCTGGGGAGAGTTTCTATTAATAGCACGTAGACTTTGCATCTAATTTAATTTGCTTGAGCTGGCAATTAGTTCTACTTGTCCCCCATCCCTCAGCCCAAAGTCCCATCCTTCAACTGTGACCAGATGGACAGCAAGAGGTAGTTTGCTATTCTAGGATTTAGTAAATGAGAACTAACCTAAGAAATACCTGGCGAGTAAGCAGTTCGCCGTCTACCTCTTCTTGAATCAGTAAAAGGTGCATGAAGGGAATGAGCCTTTGTTCAACAAGACACCTAAGACTTGGACAATAATTCTTTTTTTTTTAATGAATATTTGATTGTGTTTTAGGTGAACATTTACACAGCAAATTAGGTTCCCATTTAACAATTTTTATACAAATTGTTCCGTGACATTGGTTACAATTTTCACGATGTGTTTGCATTCTGATTATTTCCCTTCTGTTTGTTCTGTTTCTGTTAATCTAGCTTCCCTTCCCCTCCTTGCCTTCTCATCGATGCTTTTGGGTAAATGTTGACCGTTTGGTCTCATGTAGTTGATTGTTTAAGAAAAGAAAGGGAGAATGTTAATCACGGGTGTTATAAGCCAGTCTGTTATTTGGCTGAAAGGTGACCTTGGACAGTAATTCTTTACTATTCATCTGAGTTGTATATACTTTTAGAAACCAAAACCAGCCAACCAAACTCATTGCCGTCGAGTCAATTCTGACTCAGAGCAACCCTCTAGGATAGAGCGGAACTGCCCCATAGAGTTTCCAAGGAGCACCTGGTGGATTTGAACTGCCAACCTTTTAGTCTTTGAAAATCTGATTTAACCCTTTGTAGTTCTCCAATCACAACATATAGCAACCGAGGGTCTTCTTTGCAAATGACAGAAATTCGCTCTGGCTCTGTGAAGGAGAAAAGCACTTATAAGAAGTATAGAAAAGACTCATGGAGTCAGCGGCAAGATTTGGAAACTGAATAAGAATCAGGATGGTATCAAATAATTAAGAAGAGTAAGGAACAGAAACCGTTTGAACAGGAAGCCAGCACCTTCGTTTGCTCCAGATTCAATGTCCCAGGTAAAAGCATCTGATTGGCAGGCTTTGTCATGTTCCCATGCTACCTTGGCTGCCAAGACAGTGTTTGAAACATAGTTGAGCCTCACATGTTTGTTGAATGAATTAATGAATGAACATATTAGTGAATGAATGAATGAAGTTGTTCGATTTGTAGTCATAAAAAATATCTTTTGCTGGAGCCACTTCTGGATGTCAAGACTACATTCTGATTTTTTTTTTTCTGACATTTACCTGAGTTGTAGATCTTTTATTTTGTCCCCAATTTAGTGGATCATTATAACTAACTCCATTTTATTTCTGCCTCTGATTATCCTCTTCAAGAAGGCAAGAAGCTGAGCTGGGCTGGATGATATTAAGAGGATCCAGTATTTTTTAACTTCGGAGGTCTGAATTTCATTTCCTCGAAGGTCTTGTGAAATGTCGTATGAGTGGTGGGCACAGGAAGCAGCGGGAAAGCTCTCAGACCTGCGTTCTTGGGGTACTGAGAGAGTCTGGAATAAAAACATATATATAGAAGAGGAAAAGAGAAGTATCCTAGGCTGTCTGTTTTTTAATGTGGCTGTTTGTCTACAATTCACTGAGGGCCTGGGAGGAGACCACCAAGCACAATACACTCTCCTACCTAGATCTGACTTATTGTTCACCCAAGCCCCCACAAGTACCATTTATTTTGAAAAAATACATCAAGCCCTATGCTGAGTCCTGTCCACAATGACGATGCCAGGCGACTGTTCCCTGGTGAGACAAGACATGTTCTCTTCTTTACACGTTCTCTCTGGCTGAGCTCACCCAATCCCCAGGCTATAAATACTGACTCTATACTGATGACTGATGACTTCCAGCTTCGTGTCACCAGCCCTGATGCACTCCAGAAGTTCAGGCTCGTATTTCCAGCTGCCTGTTTGAGATCTCGAAAAGCAACACACACATACTACTGAACTTTTGGGTTTCCCCGAAGCCTGCTCCTTCTTAAACCTTCCCAACTTTACCAAGGTACTGAACCCAAAAATTTACAGTCCCTTTCTCTTTCTCAAGGTCTCTGGGTGGTGCAAACAGTTTGCACCAGGCTACTAACCAAGAGGTTGGCAGTTCAAAGTCCACCCAGCAGCACCGAGGAAGAAAGGCCTACTTCCATGAGATCAAACTATTGAAAACCCTATGGAGCAGAGTTCTACTCCGACACACATGAGTTAGAATCAACTCCATGGCAGTGGGTTTTGTTTGGTTTTCTCTTCCTCACCACTGTTACAATCTGACAGTAAAAGCTGTGGTCTCTACCTCTAAAACACGCTCTGACCCAACCAGTCCTTTCTACCTCCACAATGACCATCCCAGCCCAAACCACCCATCAGTTGCCTGGACAACCGTGGTAACCTCCTAACTGTCCTCCCTTCATTTGCCCCTAACTGCTAAATCCATCTTCCAACAAGCAGCCAGTGTTATCTTTTCAAAATGTGTATCCGATCACTTCAGTTCTATGATTCATACTCTCCAGTGACCTTCTATTACACTTAAAATCAGATCCTTTCCTCTCCCTGGCTTCCCAGCTCTGTATCATCTGACCTCTGCTCAGGAATCCAACCTCAGCTCATGTCATTTTTTATCAGACCTCAGCCACTCCTGCCTTCCTTTGGTCCTTGAACCTTAGAATTTCCTCTGTCAGCACACTCTCCTCCCAAAGCATCATATGGCTGGCTCCTTCCTATCACTTAGATCTCAGTTTAAATATCTCCTTTTCAGAGAAATGGTCTCTAGGCACCCATCCCAGGGCAATGCGTCTATCACTGTCCATCATATCACATTCAACTGGATCTTATACTAATTGACTAGTTATTTATTTACTTATAAATAAGTACCTGATCACCTACTACCAATAAAAAAGTAAGTTCCATGAAAGCAAGGGCATTGCTTGACCTGTAGGCCATAACGTCTCCCAGGCTAGAAGTACGCTGAGCACAGAGTGGGTATAACTGATTAAGTCTTGTACTAACTTGCAATCCACTCATTTATTTGTGAGTATAAATATTCCTTTGGAAGCACCTTGATAAGCCTAATGATTGCTTATTCCTTTACTTCACATCCACCACTTCTTTTGAAAACCTTTACAATTAAAAAAAGAAAACTAAATTCAAAATAGTCTTAAATTCCAGATTCCTAATAATTGCACAATATGTATACTTTAGGGAGCATTCAAGTTCAGACTGCTCCTAGAAATAACATTGACTTGGATTTAGGGAGACAGATATAATATTACTGCAATAAAATTATTTGTGGCAAATTTTGTATTCAAATTATACATGAAAAAACATGCCCATTCTACTTTGATCAAAACTTTCTATGAAATTTTTTTGATTGAAAAGAAAGAAGAACAGTGATCCTTCTAACTGGAAGGAATATTAATTCATTCAATAGGTTTAAGCGCTATTTAATTATTTGTGTAGTGAAATTTCATGATTTTTGTTCTGTTATTATACTATTGAATCAACAGAAAACAATTTCAGTGAGTCAGTGCTATATACATAAAACCAAAACCCAAACCTGCTGCTGTCCAGTCGTTCTGACTCATAGGGACCCTATAGAACAGAGTAGAACTGCCCCATAGGGTTTCCAAGGAGCGCCTGGTGGATTCGAACTGCCAACTTTTGGTTAGCAGCCATAGCTCTCAACCACCAGGGCTCCCGCTGCGCTATGTATATAGACAGATACATCACCTTATGGATCCCAATGTCTTTACATTTGATCGACTATATTTCTGCTTTGGTTCACAGAAAACTGAATACTGTGAAGCACCAGATTCAGGAAAAAAAATTCTCATACGCCAATAACATTTTCCTCGCCACTGAAAACACAAGAAGGGATCTTGGTATTTTTAACCCCAAAATAAGTGTTACTACTTGTTGTTGTTGTTGTTGTTGTTAGGTACCCTCAGGTTGGTTCTGACTCATAGCAACCCTATGTACAACAGAACAAAACACTAGGATCCCTGGTGGTGCAGTGGTTAAGAGCTCTGCTGCTAACCAAAAGGTCAGCAGTTCGGTTCCAGCAGGCACTCCTTGGAAACTCTCTGGGAATTTCTGCTCTGTCCTATAGAGTTACCATGAGTCAGAATCGGCTCAACCACAAAGTGTGTTTTTCGTTTGTTTCTTTTTTTGGTGGAGTAGCTGTAAGTCTGGGTCACACAGCCATCTGCCAGCTGCCACCCTGATCTTGGGCTCCATCAGTCAGGCAAAAATAAATATATTAATTTCTATACAAAATTAGTATTCATTTTATATTTTAAATTTTCTTAGGCAGTATAATTTAATGTTATCAGGAACAACAGCAAAGATCCAATTTTGCCAGTGTAGGAAAGAAGAAATTACGATAGTAATGAATTGCCAATCAAAAAACAAACAAAAATGCAACAGTGAGACCGAGAACAATGTAAAAACTTCATAGCCAAAAAGGGTCCACCCAACCCTCTGACTCATAGTTTTAACTATATCCTAGTTGCAGAAAGATGACTGAGTATTTCTTCAGGTGAATTAGAATGACAAGTGCTAAAACATAACAGATGCATGTTATAAAGCCATCAAATGAAAAGTGGTGAAAGATTGCCATTTCATAATTAAATCTCCGTTTTGGTAGTGATGTTACCTGGATTCTGGTATATTAGAAAACATCAGAATGGAAAATATTCAAGTGACATTGTGTTCAAAATATGAGCATTTTACTAAGTCCTGAGCACATTACTTTTTTGTTGTTAAAAATCATCTTAATAATTGCGAGACTTATGTATAAAGAAACTTAATTACATTTAGCAGATTACAAAAGGACATTAGTTGAAAGGTCTACAAAACAAAAAATGAAATAATTGGTACTCTAGGCTTTTTTTTTTTCTAGGCTAACGGTAACCACTCCACCCACTGCCGTCAAGTCGATTCCGACTTATACGGCAAAGTAGAACTGCCGCATAGAGTTTCCAAGGAGCACCTAGTGGATTTGAACTGCTGACCTCTTGGTTAGCAGCCGTAACACTTAACCACTACGCCACCAGGGTTTCCAACATTAGGCTTCGCTATTTAATATTTAGGGATTCTATCACTATTTTTTTTTTATCACTATTAGAAGCAAAATAGAAAAATGAAATGTATCGAGCATTTATTACATGCTTAGTTTTGGCTTCAGAATGTGGGGAAAAATAAAAAGAACTTTGTGGTTCTTAGAAAATAAAAAGTAATGTATAAAACATAAAAGTTTTAAAACCAAAAAAAGAAACCTTTTGCCATTGAGTGGATTCCAATCCTATAGGATAGAGTAGAACTGCCTGTAGGGTTTCCGAGAAGCAGCTGGTGGACTCCAGCTGCCAACTTTTTGGCTAGCAGCTGTCTTAGTCATCTAGTGCTGCCATAACAGAAATACCACAAGTGGATGGCTTTAACAAAGAGAATTTTATCCTCTCACAGTCTAGAAGGCTAGAAGTCTGAATTCAGGATGCCAGCTCCAGGGAAAGGCTTTCTCTCTCTGTCAGCTGTGGGGGAAGGTCCTTGTCATCAATCTTTCCCTTGTCTAGGAGCTCCCCAGCACAGGGACCCAGCTTCTCTGCTCCCAGGTCTGCTTTCCTGGTGGTAGCAGGTCCCCATGTCTCTCTGCTTACTTCTGTGTTTTATATCTCAAAAGAGATTGACTCAGGATGCAACCTAATCTTATAGATTGAGTCTTGTCTCATTAACATCATAAAAAAAACATTAACATCATAGAGGTACAATTTACAACACATAGGAAAATCACACCAGATGACAGAATGATGGACAATCACACAATACGGGAATCATGGCCTAGCCAAGTTGACACACATCTTTTGGGAGACACAATTCAATCCATGATGGCAGCCAACCTCTTAACCACTGCACCACCAGGGCTCCAAAAGTTCTGAAGTTTGTAGTAAAAAATATCCATTGCCATAGAGTTGATTCTGACCCATAGCAACCTCATGTGTTACAGAGCAGAAGTGCTCCATAGGGTTTTCTTGGCTGCAATAGCTACGGAAGCAGATTGCCAAGCCTTTCATCCATAGTGCTGTTAGGTGGGTTTGAACCACCAACCTTTAGGTTAGTAGTAACAAACCATTTGTCCCACTAACCATAAATGAAATAGAATCCATAGGAAAGAGGTCTTTATGGAGCAAGTAAGGCCTTGGCTAAATCTCAAGAAGTTGTAGGGTGACCAGAAGGGAAGAAAATGGCTATTCCTGATGTCAGGATTGTCACAGCCTATGTGTGTGTGCGCTGCATATATAAGCTTCTAGAAAGCAGGGTGCCCGGGGTCCCGTTCCAAACTCTGCTTCTGTTGGTCTTGTGAGTGAAGAGCTAGATGATATACTAGGAATCTTAAATACTTTCTTTATCTGACTCTTACGTGAACCTTAGAAGGCTGATGTTATTAGCCTCATTTTATAAAAGTGGAAAATAAAGAATGAAAGAAATCAAAGTCAAATCCCTAATTTTATGAAAAAGCTATAGTTTGAACCCAGATCTTTCTCTGGTTCTGAAAATTTTCCCACTATGTCAACCTCTCTTCTTTGCACACTCAGATGTTGTGACATTTAAATATATATATAAGAGCTATGGAAACCCTGGTGGCGTAGTGGTTAAATACTACGGCTGCTAACCAAAGGGTCAGCAGTTCGAATCTGCCAGGCACTCCTTGGAAACTCAGTGGGGCAGTTCTATTCTGTGCTATAGGGTCACTATGAGTCAGAATCGACTTGATGGCACTGGGTTTGGTTTTTGGGTTTTATAAGAGCTACAGCTGCTAACCAAAAGGCTGGCTGTTCGAATTCACCAGGTACTCCTTGGAAACCCTATGGCGCAGCTCTACTCTGTCCTATAGGGTCACTATGAGTTGGAATTGATTTTTTTTTTTTGGTTTTCTATGTAGTGCATATGTAACTTTGATCTTATCTGAATAAAAATGAACATGAAAAATAAATATGAAGTGTATATACATAGCTAATATTCCCAGGCCTATTCTTTTAAGGCACTGTTTTTTTTCTACAAATAATTTTTAATAGTTACATTTACATCATTCATAATTCTAACAATAAGGCACACAGAGAAGTCTTGTCTCCACCCCTGCCACTGCCCCTCATTTTTTCCTTGCCCATTCTAGGTAAGAGTTAGTTTCCTGCTAGTCCTTCTGTGATTCTTTATGTAAACACTGTCAAATACAAATACATAGGCCTGTCCTCCCTCTTACACTATCTATGCTGATCAGCACCTTACTCTTTTCACCTGGCAATCTATCCTGGACGCCCGTACCAGTCACCAGAGGTCCTCCTCATTCTTCCTTATAGCTATGTAACATTCCATTGTGTGGATATGCCATAGTGTAACTAGTGCTCTACTAATAAACAATTGGATATTGTTCCAATCTTTTCCTATTAAAAACAATGTCACAATTAATAATCTTAAAAAACAAAACAAAACCCAGTGCCATCGAGTCGATTCTGACTCATAGCAACCCTATAGGACAGAGTAGGCCTGACCCGTAGGGTTTCCAAGGCTGTAAATCTTCACAGAAGCAGATTGCCACATCTTTCTCCCATGGAGCAGTTGGTGGGTTCAAACCTCTGACCTTTTAGATAGAAGCCCAGTGTTTCAATCACTGCACCACCAGGGTTCTTAATAACCTTATTGTTGTTGTTGTCTTTGTTAGGTGTGTCGAGTCGGTTCTGATTCATAGTGATCCTGTGTACAACAGAATGAAACACCGCCTGGTCCTTGCACCATCCTCACAATCCTTGTTATGCTTAAGCCCATTGTTGCAGCCACTGTGCTAATCTATCTTCTTGAGGGTCTTCCTCTTTTTTGCTGACCCTCTACCAAGCATGATGTCCTTCTCCAGGGACTAATCCCTCCTGATAACATGTCCAAAGTATGTGTGATGAAGTCTCACCATCCTTGCTTCTAAGGAGCATTCTGGCTGTACTTCTTCCAAGACATTTGTTCATTCTTATGGCAGCCCATGATACAGTCAATATTCTTCAACAATTTCATAATTCAAAGATGTCAATTCTTCCTCAGTCTTCCATATTCATTGTCCAGCTTTTGCATGCATATGAGATGATTGAAAACACCATGGCTTGGGTCAGGCACACCCTAGTCCTCAAAGTGACATCTTTGCTTTTGAACACCTCAATTCATCCATTTGCAGTTATGCTTGTGGAATAGGTTTTCAGAGCAGGGCTACTGGGTCTAGTAGATACAGTTAGTTTCCTTTCCGTGAAGATCATACCATTTTGCATTTCCACAAGCAATATGTGAGAGGGTCACTTTTGTCACAACCTGACCAAAAGAACATGTTCTCAAACTTGTGGATTTTTGGCAATTCGATGGACGAAAACAGGATTTCAGTGCAGATTTGTTATTCCTCTTTTTATGACTAAGTGCTCTTTCTTGAGCATATTTTCATAAAATAGGGGTCGTAAAATAAGGGTCATAAAATAAGGGTATTTGATGGAGCCCCAGTGACAGTGTGGTTAAGATAAGCTCCTTGAGGGCTAAGACTAGGCATGGTTTGTTCTCTGCTGCACCCCAGTGCCTAGAACAGTGCCTGGCACATAATTAGTGCTCAGGACATGTTTGCTGAGTGAACAAGTACAATAGGCTATGGTTGAGTGCCTTTCCTCATGAGATGGCTTACACGCCCACCAGAAACAAGAGGTGCTCTAATACCTGACAAAACTATGGCAGGTCACGTCAAGTTTCAGTAGTGATAAAAACATTATTCTGCTCATTTTCTTTTCTTTTCTTTTCACATCTATATCACCTATGGGAAACTCTGAAATATAAGCCCAAGGGTTTAATTACAGCAGAAGCTATTTGTGACAAAATGTGAATTTAGGCTTTCCTTCTTTGTCTCTTATCTCCGTGGGAAAAGAGTTCAATAGCAGAGAGATTTTACTCTGTGAATAACAAGCAGCATTTAATTACAACTGACAGAATGGGAGCAAAGTTATTTACACTGAAGTTACCTGAATTCTCCAATGATAACTTCCACTTCATTGCTGTCAGCTTGTGATGCAGGCTTGTGAAGGGAGCAAGGAAGCCCTGGGTTCCTGCTGTGTCTGCTTTTTACATGCATTTCTGTGAGATTTGCTCAAGTTTTGGGGGTCCCTGTTTATTACATATAAAACGGCAGTGCTTGTTTCTTTGAAATAAATTAACAGTGATAGTAATATAAGGGTATCATTTATATTTTAAAATATACTCACACTTACTGCAAAACAAATGGGAAAATGTCATTCTGTTGTCATTTACATTAGGAAGGAGACAAGACTGAATCCCAATTCCAGAGATGACTGTTAACCTTATAAATTACAAAGTTTGTAATTGTCAAATAAACTTTTTCAAATTGATTGGAAATTTCTGCCATGTTTATTTTATTAGGGAATGTCAAATGGACAATGTAAAAAGAATTCATAAAATTTTCTACAGTGAACAATTAATTTGACAGCTGTTTCCCTGGGCACTAGACAGGAATAACAGATTGGAAAAAGTTTCATGGATTGAGATGAGGAGCGAGAAGAAGAACAGGAGAAATTTTCTGTTAAAATCACGTTTTCTGTTAAAATATTTTTACTTATTATATGGACTTTCTACAAGATGTATTTTGTGATTTTTTTAAAAAGAAACTAATTATTTAAAAAGAATATAACATGCAAATGATTTATGTAATTTACTTAAATGAGTGTTTCTTTAATACTACAAACATATAAAAATATAAATGCTATCAAATGAAAATTATTCAGCATGGAATCACATATTCAACGTTTTCTTCCAGGTGCAATAAGTACGTGTTATTAGGTATCGTCAAGTTGGTTCTGACTCACAGCACCCTATGTACAACGGAATGAAACATTGCACTGTCCTGCACCACCCTCACAATCGTTATGCTTAAGCCCATTGTTGCAACCACTGTGTCAGTCCATCTAGTTGAGGGTCTTCCTCTTTTCTGCGGGCCCTCTACTTTACCAAGCATGATGTCCTTCAGGGACTAATCCCTCCTGATAACATGTCCAAAATATGTGCGACGTAGTCTTGCCATCCTTGTTTCTAAGGAGCATTCTGGCTGTACTTCTTACAAGACTGATTTGCTCGTTCTTTGGCAGTCCATGATATATTTGATATTCTTCACCAACACCACAATTCAAAGGTGTCAATTCTTCGGTCTTCCTTATTCACTGTCCAGCTTTCGCATGCCTAGAAGGCAGCTGAAAACATCATGGCTTGGGTCAGGTGCACCTCAGTCTTCAAGGTGACATCTTTGCTCTTCAATACTTTAAAGAGGTCTTTTGCAGCAGATTTACCCAATGCAATGCGTCTTTTGATTTCTTGACTGCTGCTTCCATGGGTGTTGATTGTGGATCCAAGTAAAATGAAATCCTTGACAACTTCAATCTTTTCTCAGTTTACCATGATGTTGCTTATTGGTCCAGTTGTGAGGAGTTTTGTTTTCTGTATGTTGAGGTGTAATCCATACCGAAGGCTGTGGTCTTTGATCTTCATCAGTGTTTCAAGTCCTCTTTACTTTCAGCAAGCAAGGTGGTGTCATCTGCATAACACAGGTTGTTAATGAGTCTTCCTCCAATCTTGATGCCCTGTCCTTCTTCATATAGTCCAGTTTCTCAGATCATTTACTCAGTGTACAGATTAAATATGTATGGTAAAAGAATACAATCCTGACGCACACTTTCCTGACTTTAAGCCACGCAGTATCCACTTGTTCTATTCGAACAACTGCCTCTTGACCTATGTACAGATTCCTCGTAAGCACATTTAAGTGTTCTGGAATTCCTATTTTTTGCAATGTTATCCATAATTTGTTATGATCCGCACAGTTGACTACCTTTGCAGTCAATAAAACACAGGTAAACATCTTTCTGGTATTCTCTACTTTCAACCAGGATCCATCTGACATCAGCTATGAGATCCCTGGTTCTGCGTCCTCTTCCGAATCCAGCCTGAATTTCTGGCAGTTCCCTGTTGATACACTGCTGCAGCTGCTTTTGAATGATCTTCAGCAAAATGTTACTTGTGTGTGAAAATATTAATGATATTGTTGAATAATTTCCACATTCGGTTGGATCACCTTTCTTGGGAATAGGCATAAACAGACAGGTAGCTGTCTTCCAAATTTCTTGGCACAGACGAGTGAGCACTTCCAGCGCTGTACCTATTTGTTGAAACATCTCAGCTGATATTCCGTCAATTCCTGGAGACTTGTTTTTTGCCAACGCCTTCAGTGCAGCTTGGACTTCTTCCTTCAGTACCATTGGTTCCTGATCGTATGCCACCTCCTGAAGTGGCTGAACATCGACCAATTCTTTTTGGTATAGTCACTCTGTGTATCCTGTCCTTCTTCTTTTGATGCTTCCTGCATCATTTAATATTTTCCCTGTACAGTCTTTCAATATTGCAACTCGTGGCTTGTATTTTTTATTCATTTCTTTCAGCTTGAGAAATGCCGACTGTGTTCTTCCCTTTTTGTTTTCTATCCCCACATCTTTGCACAGGTCATTATAATACTTTACTTTGTCGTCTCGAGCTGCCCTTTGGAATCTTCTGTTCAGCTTTTTGACTTCATCATTTCTTCCTTTTGCTTTAGCTGCTCGACATTAAGAGCAAGTTTCAGAGTCTCTTCCATCATCCATTTTGGTCTTTTCTCTCTTTCCTGTCTTTTGCCATGGCATTGATTTTGACCCATAGAACTACCCCCACAGGGTTTCCAAAGCTGTAATCTTTATGGGAGCAGACTGCCACATCTTTCTCTCCCTAGGGGTGTCTCATGGATTCGAACCATCAACATTTCAGTTAGCAGCTGAGCACTTTAACCACTGTGCCACCAAGGTACCTTATAGTAACCATAAAGGTCAGATTATAAAGTGTTTGGACCTCATTTATTCTTGGGATGGAAATTCATAAGAGAAGCCTTTCATAGGAGACTTGTTTTGGAAACATACCCTAAAATAAATTTTGGTGGGTCCACTTTCCTCAGAATTTCGAAAATTACCATGGATGCCTGTTGACTAGCTAAGAAAGGAAGAGACCTGAGGACTGGCCAGTGGACTGAAGGGATATTGCTATCTGACCTCAAAATATGGGAGAATGATTTTGATGTGTTTTCCTGCAGTACTATCCTTTACATGTTTTCAGAGAAGGCAGAGAACCACTTGGGGGTTCAGTCACTGTGACCACTGGAATCATTGGCAGAAGCTTCTTCCAATGACTATTCATTATAAATGGTTGTGTCCCAGGAAACAGGCTCTAAATACGTGGGAAGCTAAGTTATACACGTATTTGTAATTGTAAGATTTAGGTAAAATAACCATAACCCGTAACCTACTACCATCGAGTTGATTCCGACTTATGGAAACCTTATAGGGTGGAACTGCCCCATAGTTTCCAAGGACCAGCTGGTGGATTCAAACTGCTGATCTTTTGTTTAGCAGCTGAGCTCTTAATCGGACGAAATCTTAAAATTAATTCTATTTGTACTGTATCTGACTGAAAAGTTAAAAATTAATTGATTCAAACCAGAAAAATCTCTTTAATTATAAAAATGACTATATTCTAGTTTCAGAGGAAGTGTTTGTACCTTTTTACATCTCTGGTTCAAAGAATAACATTGATCATATTCATTGATTAGTAGCACATCATTTATTTAACAATTATTCATTGGTTATCTCTTTTATACCAGGCAGTTTTCAAGGCACTTGGGAATACATCAGTGAACAAAACAAAAGATCTTAGCCTCTTGGAACCTAAATTCTAGCTGTGGGAGACAGACAATAAATGATAAATATATAATATATATATTATATATATAACCCCCCAAAACAAAATATATACATATGTATTATATATATATAATATATTGGTGGGTGGGTTTAACATATTTATTATAAATAAATAATAAAGCTGTAAATTATATATTGTGTGCTGGTTATTCTCTCTTTGCCCCCTTACCCAAAACCATTCCCTGCCTATAAAGGTAGTCCCACGAATAGCACCCAGGCTCCCTTGCCAGCTGGCTTCCAGTTGAGTTGGGGTATGTGAGGTACAAGCTGAATTATTTCTTCGCCACTTCCTCCCTTTCTGGGAGTGGCTGGGTCCCTGTATGACTAAATCGCCTCTTGGGTGCCTTCCTCTTCCAAGACTCCAGCTCTCTCCAGGCTCCAGTAATTCCATTTCTTCCCTTTGCTTCTTCATGTCACTGGGTGTCTCAATATTCCTTGTCACTTCCCCTGGTCTTGACCACACCCTTGTAACTAGTCTCTTCGTCAGTGTCTCTTGAGTCATATTCTCCTTCTGCCATCTGAGATGTATTATGTTTTCACTGAGGTTCAAATTGATCATCATATTAAAAAAAAAAAAATTGTTGTCAAGTCAATTCTGACTCATAGCGACCCTATAGGACAGAATAGAACTGCCCCATAGAATTTCCAAGGAGTGCCTGGTGAATTCGAACTGCTGACCTTTTGTTCAGCAACTATAGCTTTTAACCACCATGCCACCAGGGTTTCCTTGATGATATATAGCTTTAGTTAATTTTGCTAACTGCTGTACAATATTCAAATATTTGGATATCATATTTTATTTGTCTCTTCTATTGATGGCTCTATAAATTATTTTTAAATTTTTATCATTATATTTTGAACATGTCTCTTTGCATATCTAAGATTTCACATTTTCAAAAGGTGTGAGGCTCTTAAATAGAGTGGAGCTTTCATAAACAAGAATACTCCAAGAAATAGTTTAAAGGTGATCAGGAAGATAAATAATGTCCCATTTTGATGGATTCTAGGTGAGCAAGAATGGGCAATCTACATTCAATTTTTTCCCCTTAAAAATACAAACTTGCTAGTTCACAGAGGAAAAAAAAAATCCTCATATATCAAGTCACCCAGTCAAGTATTGATACGTTAAATCTATCACCCTATTGGTCCCCAAGTTGAATGAAAAACAGTAAACCCTGAAGGAACTCTAGAACAAGTTTATCCTTCCTTCTCTTTTAAATTTCAAGCTACTTAGTTCAGTGTATAACAGTTTTAAAGCAATGCTAACGTGGTCAGTAACAACCACTTACTCAAACGGGGTGTTTAAAAGTATATTTAGCGTTGGCATCTGCGAGAGAAGGAAGTCATTAAGCTGTTGGCCTGGTGATGTTTACATAATCACGATAACTTAGGCCAACATAAATCAGGCTTCTTATTGGGCTGTGCGATATGTAAAAAATAAACATGCAGCTAAATGATATTTTACAGTATAAATTTACGCTTTTTCTCCTTATATTCCCACCTCTCCTCCATTGAGCTGTTAGCTGCCTTTAGGCTTCCTTGTACCTGGAGCATAAACCATTCAGGAGACCCTGCTATTTGCCCCCTAGGACTTTTAAAAGAGTTAGCAGTTGTCTGGAAAATCCAGAAGAGTCTAGAGTGGACAAGAAAAAAGGATGAGATATAAGAATCTGGTGGCTACTCGGACCGAACGGGCCTGGGGCCGTTTATTGAATGTCAACTGAAGGTAAAGTGATTGAGAGAGGGATCTTTACGTACTCATTTAGGCAGCTATAGACATCTTTACCAGGGATGTCTTTTATTATTTTTCTTTTATTATTATTAAAAATAATAAAAGACATCCTTGGTAAGATGCCCTGCCCCGGGAGTGGTCCAGAAACAGCAGGGGACTGAGACCCTGAAGATCCTGCATGGGCAACATAATCAAGGATGAGACAGGGTAGCTAATGACAGTGTAGGTAACCAAGGATGGGGTGAGATGACCAAGGACCACAGATTCTCATAGCCCCCACCCACCTAAGTATTGCGTATATCACAGATTTGTGAACAAGGGCAGATTATCCTGTAGGCAAGGTAAGCACAGTGCTTACCTTGCTTACCAGATACCTGTAGTGAACAATTTCACATTTTTTCACCACATCAGAGATTCTCCTTCTAGGTATGGCTGACATCTGTCTCTCTCCCAACCCCACACCACCTCCCTACAGAATCAAAGCCTCCTTTCAAATTTACAATCCCTGACAGAGGCAAATGACCCACCAAGCAAGGTAAGCACGGGCTTCCTTGCGCTTACTTACTAATCTGTAGTGGACAATCTCACGTGGATTTCACCAAATCTAAAAATCCATGTGCAGGACTGAGGTTATAATTTGACATTTGTTTCTTTTTCATCTCCTGCCAGCCAGACACAAGTGGCAATTGAAATCAATCAAGGCAAGCTATAGAAAAGAAAAAATATTATATTCCTTATATACCTGAGTTTGTAGACCGAGAGTTATTCATACTTCATGATACTAACTACTGCGTTGATGTCACCCATAACTCTGAGTTATGGTGCTGGGAAGCCCGTGCTTTACCGAATTCAGACCCCACGCAGGCAATCTCTAAAGAAGTATTACCATGGATTGTTGCCATTCCACAGGTGAAGATGTTTTAACTGCAGGAATCTAAGCACGTAAAAACATTCCTTACGTAAATGACCCAGAAGAACAAAATTCCCTCCGCTCTCAAATGTTCAGATGCCCTATTGCTCCCAGTTGGGGCCAGGCTTTTCTCCATGTGCCCTGTTCTCAGCACAGTGATATTCATTCTTTCAGCTCTCCAGACTTCCTGCCTGTCTTTGGCCAGTTTTCTTCTAAATGCTCTGAGTCTTACTCCTGACCTTGCTCTCCCAGCTCTAAGTTTTGCTTCCTCTGGTATCCTGAGGTCAAAAGCTGCCAGTAATTTCTGTAGACCAGGGTAGTGGAGTTGTCACTCAGTTCCTTTCTGAGTTCTCCCTTAAGGAACACTATTCATTCTGACCCCTTCAACTCTTCCCAGAAGGCATTAGCAAATTCCCCTCTCTGGAACTCTGTCATAAAACTTGGCTCATATTCCCCCTCTCACAGTCTGCCCACGATGTCTTCCCGAGACTGACGTGAGCACACAAAGACCTCACTCGTAACACCCGTGGATTACATTATGTCTATGGTACAGCCCTTCCTGATTGCCTGATAAACACATAATGGTAAAACTCCTCTTCCTGTTGGAGCAGTCCTTTCAACTTCTCTACCCATTGACCTCTTTTATGTCAAATTGTTGCTCCCGTACCCTGTTCACCTGTGAACTCCTACCAGCTTTTGTTTGTATGCCACTCCATGGAGTCAGATCCTGGCAGACTTCCCAAGTATCAGTCTGTTGGCTTGTTTGATCTTCCTCTTTCACTAATCAATAACCCACAAAGCCTCTTACAGCATTGGCCATCTGATAACAAGAAGGCTAATATAGTTCTCATTCGCATTGAAGAGAGAAAACATATTTCTTAGAGACACAGAAATAGTGACAGCGAAACCAGAGTCAAGAATTGTGTGTGTGTGGTAAGATGGGGGGATGCTGTAAAGGGAGAACCAAAGCCTGGCCTTCTGCCCAACCTCGTTAGCGTGTCTTTTCCGGACGATCACTCTCATACGTGTAATCAGCTCCCCTCTGGCTGCAATCTCCCGTTAGATACCCATGTACCATGTGACTTTATTCTAGAAAGTTTTACTACTAGAAACAAGACACCCAGGAATTGTCCAGGTCATCATTCCTTTTTATAAAATCACCTACTAACTATTTTCCTCTGAGCATGCCCCTATCCAACGTGCCAAAATACTTCCACTGTGGCTGCTTTTTATTCTGTAGCTTCTCTCTCTTTCCGTATTCTGTGGCTTCATCTCGTAGATTAGTCTGTAAATAATTTACTTAGTAGATAATATTGATATTTCTGAGAAGCGTTTGATCCTTTCCAATATTTATAGGCTTTAGGATAGTAGCAGCAATACAAGGTTTTTACTAATGAACCAGGGAATTTAAAATACCGAAACCAGCTAGATCATTAAAACTTCAGGGTTCCTCTTTCCCTGACAGTGATTTGACCCCATATCATTTTCAACCTCTGGGCTGTCGAAGGATTATGAGTCTACTCTGAAGAGTGACCACTGGGACCCAGTCGGGGCAGAGTGTGATGGGAACAGCAATGACAGAGGGTTAGGCAGCATCTCCTCAGGTAGAGGACAGAGCAAGGAAATTGACAGGTGCCAACAACTAATTCCAAAGCGTCTGTACAAGTTAGAATTGAATTTTAAATCTCTTGCTCAGAAGAGTCAACAGCAGCATGTCACCCATCAATAATTCACCGTTTCTAAAAACCCTCACGGCACATCCAAGAGAGCGTTAGCTTGGAAAGGAAAAAATACAGATTCCAATTCTACTTCTGGCATCTTCTTAATGTGACTTTCAAATTTTCTGAGTTTCAGCTTCCTTATATTTAAAGAAGAGTTGCTTACTATTTTATGAGACTAATGCTTATACTTGCAGTTAAGTGTAGGGAAGTTGGTTATTTTAATATTTTTACAAGTAATTAGCATTTCGTACTCACATCTACTGGTCCTTACAAAAAAAATTTTTTTAAATAATTTGTCCTTGCTGGGCATTATTCTACAAGTGTATTTTTTCCTTATCTCACATATAGGGTCTGACATCTTTCTACCCAACCAGATTATGAAAGCTCACAGATGACAAATATTTAATATTACAACACGATCAGTGAAGGCGTTTTATTTGCAGAGACACAAGTTATATAACTCGTAGAAGATGTATTCTGGGATCGTTAAAGGCAGTTTCATTCTCTGATAGCAGTTACCGAATCAGTACCATTCTGCCAAGGATTGTTGTAGATTAAGAAACAAGAGACATTTGAAATGAAAACATAACTTTTCTTTCAAAATAACATAATCCACACATTTTTGGCAGAATTTCTTATCTCTCCAGGTGATAAAGTTGGTTTGTGCAAAAAAATGTGCTCGAATGATGTTTAGTTTTGCTTCACAGGTTGGCTGATGAATTCTACCAACACCTGACACATCACTGAAGCCTCAAGTTGTTCAGTACAATGGTCTAGAGACATTTCTGGTATCCAAGTCATCTTAGTTAATATATATGTAAAGGTGTGTGTGTGTATAACCAAAAAAAAAGCCCAGTGCAGTCAAATTGATTCCGATTAGTGGCAGCCCCATGTGTCACAGAACAACTCCATAGGATTTTCTTGGCTATAAGCTTTTGGGAAGGAGATGGCCAGGCCTTTCTTCTGTGGCCTGCGGGGTGGGTTTGAACTGCCAACCTTTAAGTTAGTAATCAAGCACAAACCATCTACACCACCCAGGGACGTGTGTGTGTGTGTGTGTGTGCACGTGTATGCACGCATACATATGCGTACACACAATTTCATTTTTAAAGTATTACAATTTTATTAGTATTATGCATGATATGTTTGAAGATCATTTCGAAATGAAAATTTAAATCATATTTCATAATCCTTGCTAGAGAATCAATATGCTCCCTTTTTTTATAAATGCATATTAAAAAAAATTTTTTTTTAATGAATAAGCCAAATTTTTTTTTTATATCTATACTACATAGAACTAGATTCTACCATCTATGGCTGGAAAAAAATAGCAATTAAAAGCAAGATATAAGTTTACTTCCATCTCTTATAAAGTAAGTTTAGAGGAAGGTACGACAGGGTATATGAAAACTCTTCGAAGCCTCAGAAGCCTATAGGCTCCTTGCAGTTTTCTGATCTCTCTTCACTAGGGTGCTACATTCATCCTCATGATCCCATATGGCTGCCAGAGCTCCAGCTATCCTTTTCTGCATTCCAGGCAGTGAGATGGAAGAAAGAAAGAAGGGGGCGGCCATTCTCTTGTAGGAGATTACCCAGGCATCCCCACACATTTCTGCAAACATCTTATTGATTAGAACTTAATCATACAGCCATATCTAGCTGCAAGGGAAATATGGAACTATAGTCTTTTCCTAGACAGTAACATGTCAACACGTAAATAAAGATTCTGTTACTAGAGAAAAAGAGAATAGATATTGGGAAGCCACTAGTAATCACTGCTACAGTGCACTGGACATGCTCTCAAATAAAGCCATATTTTTTTTTAATCTGGAAATAAAAAAAGCTCCTCCTAAAGACACTAAAGAGCCCTGGTGGTGTAGTGATTAAGAGCTCCGCTGCTAACCAAAAGGTCAGCGGTTCAATTCCACCAGCTGCTCCTTGGAAACCCTATGGGACAGTTCTACTCTGTCCTATAGGGTCACTATGAGTCAGAACTGACTCAATGGCACCCAACAACAACAAAGACAGTAACCCTGCAACACATTATATTTGCAAAAATATTCATCAGTGTGTCTGTCCATTTAATGATTGACCTTCATAAAGTTGTTTCTTAGTTAAAAGCAATGTGCCTGATAATCAAGAACAAAACCCAGTGCCATTGAGTTGATTTTAATTCCTAGCGACCCTATAGGACAGAGTAGAACTGCCCCATAGAGTTTCCAAGGAGTGCCTGGTGGATTCGAACTGCCGACCCTTTGGTTAGCAGCCGTAGCACTTAACCACTATGCCACCAGGGTTTCCATGCCTGATAATAAAAAAGAAAAAAATTTTTTTTTTTTTTTTAGCTAGCTCATTTAATGATAACATTTTTACGGTAAAGATTTTATTAGTATCGAACAAAGATACTCACCTGTAAGTCATAAAATTTGGCAAGTCTAAAAAATCAGTCAATAGAAAGGATATAAAGATATAAGGAGAAGCATAAAGAGTAACAAAATTAAAAAAAAGAATTTCTTACCGTGTCAACAGTATATTATTATTATGTGGTCCAACATGGTGTTAAGTCTATGAATTCCAGTCTGATCTCAGAATCAGAGTCTACTAACCTCTTTTGAGAGCCTACACACTATAAACTGGGCCAGATTCTTTTAACTATGATTTCTCATTTAAAAGGCACAACATTTTGGAAGGTAATAGCATGGCTGTATAATTAGTGTGGAAACTGCATATCCCTTGGGGCTTTATTTTATTTTACTTATTTGTCTGTTTGTTTGCAATCCT
Source organism: Elephas maximus indicus (assembly GCF_024166365.1). Taxonomy (NCBI): domain Eukaryota; kingdom Metazoa; phylum Chordata; class Mammalia; order Proboscidea; family Elephantidae; genus Elephas; species Elephas maximus. The sequence goes on along the minus strand of NC_064841.1, from coordinate 7,040,381 downwards.
TTAAAACTATAAAATAGTTTCAGGCCAGATAGGCCCCTTGAGCTGTAGTTTGTCAACCCTGCAGAGAGGAGTCATTGTTGTTAACATTCAAATCAACTGTGAAAACCAAGCATCTTGGCCTAGATGTAAAGTTAAAAAGAAAGGTAATGACAGCCACCTAACCACAAGGTGGTGGAACTAAAATATGAATGATTAAGACTTACACTGGGGACAGAAAGTGACCACTTGCTTCCGCGTCATTAGGGGCCTAGGAATGAAACCTTCAGCTTGCGTTCACGTTCACACACAGCAGCCTTCTTCTGAACCATCCACTCTCCCCCAGGTTTACTCCTGTATTTAAGCACTGTTATCTCCTGTTACGCGTAAAGATATATTCAGTCTTGGAACATGAAACTATTTATTCCAGGTGAGATAGGTTTTAAGCAAATGGAAGACCTGAGTGAGGACTTCAGAGAAGTAGTCTTATGGGTTTCATTGTTCTTCCTACTCAGAACCTACCTTTTTAGAGTATTATAGCTTTTCTTAGTAAATATGAATATTTGTGAAAGGTATATCTGGTTTTTGAAAGCCTTTAAAGATGACGCTGTATTGAGCTCTCTCAATGTATGGTTATGCATATTTCATAACTTTTTGAATGGTTCATCCACAAAAGCAACCAGCTGCCATGGAAGGATCAGATTTAGGTAAGGAGTACCTCTACCTGAGGGTGAAGGTAAGGAGTGCCTCTGCCTGAGGGTGAAGGTAAGGAGTGCCTCTGCCTGAGGGTGAAGGTAAGGAGTGCCTCTGCCAGAGGGTGAAGGTAAGGAGTGCCTCTGCCTGAGGGTGAAGGTAAGGAGTGCCTCTGCCTGAGGGTGAACATAAACCAGTCACAGCGTCCCCCACCTTCTTGAATTCAATTTAGAGGGAAATTAGTCACTTCATGGAGTTCACGTTTTCAGTCTTCTCAAACTTGAAAATTCAAAAGAATTCCATTTATTTTCAGATTAGGTGTTGACCCAAACCATATGCTTTCTGAAGCCTCAAAATTTTGATCTCTCAAGGATACTAAATTTCTTGGTTTCAAAGCATGTTTTCTAAGTCAAAGAGAAGCTTTTACTTAGACCATGACTGTGGCAAAAATCAAGGGGATTATGGGTTTATACAACAGATTCCAAAGGCAATTGTTGGACTGCAATGCAAAATTATTTTAATTACCACTAACTTCATTGTGGCTGGAAACACCTCAGAACTGCCATCATTAGAAATTTATATACCCATTTAACTGAAAAGTTTGTAGCTATGGACATTATTTTTATTACTTTTGAACTGTAACCATCCTGGTACATGATAATTAGTAGTGAATATAAAAACCCAATTATGAAGTAATTATACTTCTCATAGTCACTCTATCATCTCAACTGTGGGTCCTGCTTTCTGACTGTCAGACTTGAAGCCAACCACATGAAGCAAGACTTAAGCAAGAATAAAATCAGAAATATAATGCCATTGAATGTAATTATTCCTCTCTGTTCTAATTGGTCTTTAATTCAAATAAGAAAACCCCAAAAGCTAATTAACTAGTCCAGGAGGTAAATGCCAAGATCTTTCAAGTGAATGGTTCGTGGGCTTTCTTCTCCTCTGGAGGCCACCTGCTTAGCTTCAGAAAAAATAGGTAAGAAGCATTTGAGGCATAAATCTGACCATTTATAAAGGACAAAACAGCAGGAAGCTTATTGATATTCTTCTCTTTTTATTTCTTCAAGCTGTAGGCTTGACAGCCAGTTTTCCTGAGAATTGATTGATTATACAGAAGATGAACTTGAAGCATACACAGCTCTTGAAGGGGGAGAAAAAGTGATAAAATATGAAAGGCTGTACTTACGTGCTGGTATTGAATGCAGCCCGTAGCAATGAGTTTCAATCTGATTATTCAATTGTATGTGTTGATTCTATGCCTGCATGAAGTACTCATTTCCTTTAGGTTGCTTTTTCTTTCCCAAGAGGCAACCTTGGGAAAAGTGACCTTTCAGAGAAGTGTTCTAAGAGCAAAGGCAGTATATAGGGCTTGGTCAAGGTGACTCAGGAGGGCAAAGGTAGGGCTTCACATTAGATAGGCAGGTTTTGATCCCATAATTCATACACAGTGGTTAAGTGCTCGGCTACGAACCAAAAAGTTGGTGGTTCAAGTCCACCAGCCACTCTATGGGAGAAAGATGTGGCAATCTGCTTCCACAAAGATTACAGCCTTGGAAACCCTATAGAGCAGTTCTACTGTGTCCTACAGGGTCGTCCTGAGTTGGAATCGACTCCTTGGCAATGAGCTTGGGGGTTATTTTCCTGAAGGAGCTCCTGGTGCCACAAATGGTTCAGTGTATAGCTGCTAGCCAAAAGATTGGAGGTTCGAGTCCACCCAGAGATGCCTCAGAAGAAAGGCCTGCCAATCTACTTCCCAAAAATCATCCACTGAAAATCCTGTGGAGTCCAGTTCTACTCTGACTCACATGGGGTCACCATGAATCAAAATCAACTGTAAGGCAGCCAGTTTGTTTTTGGTTTATATCCCTATGTGTCCGTATTGTTATTGTCAGGTGCCATTGAGTCATTTCTGACTCATATCTACCGTATGTATAACAAAATGAAACATTGCTTGGTCCTGTGCCAGCCTCAAAATAGGTATATTTGAGCTCATTACAGCAGACACTGTCAATCCATCTCAGTGAGGGTCTTCCCCTTTCACTGATCCTTCTCCAGGGACTCACCCTTCCTGATAACTTGCCCCAAACAAGCCAGACAAAGCCTCATCCTGGCTTCTAAGGAAAATTCTGGCTGTACTTCTTCCAAGACAGATTTGTTCATTCTTCTGGAAGCCCATGGTATGTTCAATATTTTCACCAAACTATAATCTAAATGTATCAATTCTCTGTTCTTCCACTTTCACTCTTCAACTTCCACATGCAAATGAGGTGATTGAAAAGACTGTGGCTTGGGTCAGGTGCACCTTAGTCCTTAAAACAACATCTTTGCTTTCCAACACTCTAAAGAGGCCTTTTGCAGCAGATTTGCCCAATGCAATACCTTGTTTGATTTCTTGACTGCTGCTTCCATGGGAGTTGATTGTGGATCCGAGTAATACGAAATCCTTGACAACTTCAATCTTTTTTTCTATTTATCTTGATGTTGCTCATTGGTCCAGTTGTGAGGATTTTTGTTTTCTTTATGTGGAGGCATAATCCATACTGAAGCTGTACTCTTTGATCTTTATCATTCGGCTGAAATGTGGTCCAGGAGTGGTTTGAGTTCTAAATTTAAAGGATATCTGAGGGCGGTAGTCTCAGGGGTTCCTCTAGTCTCTACCAGTCCAGTAAATCTGGTGTTTTTTCAGGAATTTGAGTTTTGTTTTACATTTTTCTCCCATCCTATCCAGGACCATCTGTTGTGTCCCTGGTTGGAAAGGTCAGTAGTGTTAGCTGGGCACCATCTAGTTCTCCTGATCTCAAGGTATGTGTCTTAGTTATCTAGTGCTGCTGTAACAGAAATACCACACGTAGATGGCTTTAACAAACAGAAATTTATGCTCTCACAGCCTAGAAGTTTGAAATCTGAATTCAGGGTGCTGGCTCCAGGGAAAGGCTTTCTCTGTCAATTCTGGGGGAAGGTCCTTGTCATCAATCTTCCCCTGGTCTAGGAGTTTCTCAGTGCAGAGACCCGGGATCCAAAGGAAACACTATGCTCCTGGCACTTCTTTCTTGGTAGCCTGAGGTCCCTTTCCTCTCTGTTCGATTGTTTCTTTTATATCTCAAAAGAGATTGACTCAACATACAACCTAATCCTGTAGTTTGAGTCTTGCCTCATTAATGTAACCACCACTAATCCTGCCTCATTAACATCATAGAGGTTAGGATTTACAATACATAGAATAATCATATCAGATCACAAAATGGCAGACAATCACACAGTACTGGGAATCGTGGCCTAGCCCAGTTGGTACACATCTTTGGGAAATGCAATTCAATCCGTAACAGTAGGTGAGGCTGTTTTTTATGTAGATTATTAGTCCTGTAGACTAGTTTCCTGTCTGAGTCTTTGGTTTCATTCTTTCTCTTTTGCTCCAGATGAGTAGAGACCAAGAGTGGTATCTTAGAAAGCCACTCACTAGCTTTTAAGACCCCAGATGCTATTCACCAAACTAGGATATAGAACATTATCTTTATGAACTATATTGTGCCAATTGACCAAGTTATCCTACAAGGCTATGGTCCTAAGCCCTCGAAGCCAGTAAATCTCTTGGGCTATCTAAGAACTCAGTTATGTTATCAGTAAATAGTGGTAGTATTTCCTCTACTTTCCAATATTTATACCTCTAACTTCTTTACTTTTCTAATTACATGGGTGTGTTTTGAGGACAATGTTAAGTGATTGTGATTGAAGACATACCTGACTGGATGCTTCCCCTTTAAGAGTGGTGATAGCTTCTAAGTAAAGATCAATATTATCTGTTTATATCTATTCATATTATTCATATTTATCCATATTTCACTATCTGTTTTTATCAGGAATAGATGTAAGATTTTATAAAAATGACTTTTCAGTGGCAATGGAGATATGTATGGTATTTTTGTCCTTTGATATAATAATATGGAGAATTAAGAAATTTTCTAATATTAAAACACTTGCACTTCTATAAGAAACTTTTGGACAAAACATATTTTTCTTTACTGAGCTGGTGGATTCCAGTTTGTAATATTTTATTTAACCAAAAAAGAAAAAAAACGATGCTGTCTAGTCAATTTCAAGTCATAGCGACCCTATAGGACAGAGTAGAACTGCTCTATAGGGTTTCCAAGGAGCGACTGGTGGATTCAAGCTGCTGACTTTTTGGTTAGCAGCTGAGCTCTTAACCACTGCGCCTCCAGGGCTCGATGCTTTATCCAAGATTTTTATATTATTACTTATTAGTGAGATGAATTTGCAGCTCCTTCCTTTCTGCTTTCCTTCCTTCCTTCTTTCCTTTCTTCCTTCCTCCATTCCTTGAGAAGTACCCAGTGCCTCTTTTTCCTTAGCCTTTGGTGGACAGATTTACTTCTTGTTGACTTTCTTGCTTTACTCCATTGCAGGCTAAGGTTTCACTTTCTGTAAAGGTCAGTAACCATGACGCATTTAATTTTTAGCTTCGAAAATACTGTGTGCCCCTCTCATCTGCTACTATATGCCCTTCGGTTTATGCATTTTAAAATCCTTTATTATGATTGTTTAGTCTTAAGAAAGAAAGAAAACTAAACATCTATGGTCAATCTGCTAGTTTTACCTGGACAGCCCACTTCCTTTTCTAAACCTAATACATTATGCTTTGAGTAGGCTACTTAGAAGCTTGGGCATAATCAACAGCAGGTTCCTCCATCTTTGGTGTAAAGAATCTCTAGTTTATTTGTTTAATTTTTGTTTGTTTTTGAAACTGCATTTTTTTTCAACTACCTTTCCCAAACCTTAGTCTTCAAGAGTAGTTCCATTGTCACAGATCGTTGTCATTGCTTCAGCAGTCTGAGTCAGCCATGGGTTCTCTCTGTTCTGGATATTTAATTTGTCTAGGCAATACAGCCCTGGTGGCACAGTAGTTAAAGCGACTGCTAACCCAAAGGCCAGCGATTCAAATCACCAGGAGCTCTGCTTCCGTAGAGATTTACAGCCTCGGAAACCCCATGGGGTCACTATGAGTCAGAACCAACTCAGCAGCAGTGGGTTTTAAGCAACAGAACCTGGACTCATGTAAGTAGCTGGGTGCTCTTCGGTAATGTCTTCACCCATCACGTCTCTTCCTATTGCCAGCATCTGAGCTGCACTACCGGTCAAAGAGTGTTCTTCTTGACATAAGAGAGTGGGAGTAAAAGAGCTCTACTTTCTCTTTATCATTTCTTAACGCTGAATCATTAGCACCAAGAGTTTATAACTTCCTTATTCTCTTGCTTTTTCTGAATATAACTGAAACAGTCCATTCTGCTGTACCTAGCAGGTTCGTTAAGCCTCAGCTCATTAAGCAGACTGTAGATGGCATGGCACAAATGTCGCAAAATCACGCACTCACAAGACTACAGGTTTTAGAGACAGCCTCAGTTTAAATCCTGGGTCCTTCGCTGGTGAGTTGTGTAACATTGAGCAAATTAGTTAATGCATGTTCCCTCATCTGCAAAGATGAAGTTGATGGAATCAGCTGCACAGGCTTGTTGTGAAATTCAAATATGAAAACATGGAAATTCACTTAGCTCAAACCAAAACTTAGCTCAGGATCCAGCAAATCACGCAAGAAGATAGCTGGGAAGTGTTCCACAAAGGGCATTTAAGGCCTCAGGTATCTGTCCATGCCAACGCAAAGAGCGTGGAAAATGAGCAAAGTGCATTGGAAACAGGAACTGGTAAAAATGGATAAATTACATTTCACAGGTTTCCTTGAGTATTGGTGGAATTTGATTTGTGATGGTTGCTGTTAGGTGCTGTCGAGTGGGTTCCGACTCATATCAACCTTACGTAAAACAGAACGAAACACCGCCCGGTCCTGCGCCATTCTCACAATCGTTGTTATACTTGAGCCCATTGTTGCAGCCACTGTGTCAATCCTTCTCATTGAGGGTCTTCCTCTTTTCCACTGACCCTCTACTTTACCAAACATGATGCCCTTCTCTAGGGACTGATCCCTCCTGATAACATGTCCAAAGTATGTGAGACATAGTCTCACCATCCTTGCTTCTAAGGAGCATTCTGGTTATACTTTTTCCAAGACAGATTTATTTGTTCTTTTGGCAGTCCATGGTATATTCGATATTCTTCACCAGCACCATGATTCAAAGACATCAATTCTTTTTTGGTCTTCCTTATTCTGGCCAGCTGTCCCATGCATATGAGGTGACTGAAGATACCATGGCTGGGTCAGTCACAACTTAGTCTTCAAGGTGACACCTTTGCTTTTCAACACTTTAAAGAGGTCTTTCGTGGCTGATTTTCCCAATGCAATGCGACTTTTGATTTCTTGACTGCTGCTCCATGGGTGTTGATTGTGGATTCAAGTAAAATAAAATCCTTGACAACTTCAGTCTTTTATCCATTGACCATAAGTTTGCTTATTGGTCCAGTTGTGAGGACTTTTGTCTTCTTTATGTTGAGGCATAATCCATACTGAAGGCTGTGGTCTTTGGTCGTCATCAGTAAGTTATGATGAACATGTAGTAATTATAGGATAGTATGTTGAATCCAACCCCCTTCCTCTCAGAAAAAGTACCTTCCTTGATGGAGCCCTGGTGGCACAGTGGTTAAGAGCTGTGGCTGCTAATCAAAAGGTCAGCAGTTCAAATCCACCAACCATTCCTTGGAATCCCTGTGGGGCGGTTCTACTCTGTCCTATAGGGTCACTATGAGTCGGAATTGACTTCATGGCAATGGGTTTTGGGTTGATCAGCCTCTGTGCTTGGTGAAAACTGACTCCAACCCAATCTCCAGAGGTGGGCCCTGATTAGTTTAAGCTAATCAATATATACCATCTACTAGTGAAAACTGATTGCATAAAGATAGGCGTGTGGTCCGTTTGTCTATATGGAGATACAAGAAAATGTGTGTTGGGGGTTTGAGGGAAATAACTTATTTGTCTTTACCAGAACTCCACAGAGGAATTCTGTCTTACTGCTAGTTGTGAATATGGCCACAGGTAGCCGTCAAGTCATCAGTAACATCTTGGGATGAAGAGGAAGCCAAGTCACATTAACATGGTTGAGCTGCTGGAACAAGCCTTACCTGGAGCTCAGGCAAATACTTCTGTGAATGGAGGATCCCAGCTGAGCCTAAAATGACATCCAGACTGCTGGCTGTGCAGGACAGATGACTTCCTGCAGTATATGGTCACAGATTTATTTGAATTGAAAGAAAAGCTTTAAGGAGGAGTTCTAAGGAAATTGATACATCACTCAAGGGTGGGAAAAGAGGCAGACCGTTTTTTAATTTTCCTTGCTTTTTTATTTTTAGTAATGAAATATAGGAGATATATATTGGAGTAACATATAAGAGAGTTACTATCTGGGACTACTGAGCTTTTCATTTATTTATTTATTTTTGATACTGCTCTGCTATAACTAAATATATCATCCCATTGATCAGAAGTAATGGTTTTTCTAAGATACTGGCCAAACATAACTGAGTGTGCTGTGGAACGGGTGGTCACACGAACACCCTGAATGGCAAAGGCACACGGGGCACCCTCCAAGGGGGAGGGACACGGTGGTGGCAGCCAGAGCTGCAGCTGAGTCCACATTCATCCACAGTCAGGACTAGGGCCAGTTGGAACATGAGTCGTCCTTTAGAGATGCCAAGGAAAATAAACAATAGAGAACAGTATGGCAGCCTGCATCATTTGATACAAAATTAGAAAGAAAGGGGAAAAAAAAAATTGGACTACACTTCAAGTGATACATGGATGAAATTATGAAATTGTAATTTCTCCCCTTCACACATCCCTCCTTAGTGCTGGAGCTAAGAGGATTGAGTCAATGTATATGAAAAACTTACAGCAGGATCAGGAACAGGTAAACACTATAAGCTTTAGCTATTGATACTCTTATTGTAGGACGAAAAGTGCTACATTCCAGAGAAAGAAAACCCTATGGGCCGCAGGACTGAGTTAGTAGACCTTGCTCATTATTATCAGCTCAACTTGCTGACTTCTCCAGATTCCTCCCTTGAGACTAGCCACGAATTGGCACAGGCTATTTCCTCTGAGGCCAGTGGTCTGACAGGCTGAGATGTGAGTACAAATAGACAGAGAGCTATGCTGGAAGGTGGTGGAAGGTGGCTTTCATTTAAATCTATGAAAGGCAAGATACAAGGCCTCACAGCTTAGGCCTATTGGTCTTGAATGCTGGGAGAACCCTGAACTGTGTTAAGTCAGGAATTTCTGGGGGAGGCTGCGGACTCGTGAGGTTGTGGGCAGTGCCGTGGACATCAGCTCAGACTACGAATGTCTGACTGGGGTAGTGATATTGAGCAGCATCACATTCTATCTCTTCTAAGCTTTGAATTGCTTGTCAATTGTAGGCTCCCAGGGCAGGTCCTGTAGTGACTGGTCTCCATCAGTGAGAACCCAGAAGGGAAACCAGGAGGTGGTTGACTTGCCCCTGCTGGATGGTGTGGAAGGTCGAAGGAAAGGCAAAATGAAATGCTGCAGACTAGGAGAAGGTGTTTGTTCTTTTTGCCATAAGAAGGGACAAGGACCGGACAAAAGAAAAGTACCACTGAATGGGGTTTCAGAACTCTGACCTTTACGGACGCATTCTAGAAAATTGGCTCTAAGAGAACTTAATGATTCAAGGGACTATAGTTTGGAATTTTTTTGTTTTTTATCATTGGCAATATATTTACTTTTCAGACTATGTACCATGGTGGTAGAAAAGAAATCTAGAAAAATAGGAGGTATGCTAATTTACTGCACAATGAATAGGCCGTGTGATTCAAAGCCAGGGAAGCAGTGAGAACTACCCCAGCCCCGCCCCCCCCTTTACCCTTCCATTATCTACCTATGAATAGGATATTCAGAGGCAAACCTATAGCGGTGACCTGGCAAAAGTTGATAGAAATCACCAAAGCTTAGAATCAAAATAGAACCAGATAGCCTCCATCTAAACAACCTGTCTAAGGTGATGGTTCATTCTAGGTGCTACCTCAAAGTGTCTTCCATGTGGACCAGAAAGCTGAGCTTTCCAAACAAGGGAGGAATCTTGGGACCTGTTTTCTCAAAGGTGTGTTTCAATCAAGGAACAAAACATCTAGGACTAAATATTCCTAGGGGGCCACCTATCAAAGTGATTTAGTAGAACTTGCTAGAAACTCTACCCACAGAACTGAAAAGACAATAGAGCTAAGGGAGTAGATAAATCCTAGGCCTTAAAATCAATGACTCTTCTTACTCTCATTTCTTGATGTTTGAGAAGGAGCCTCAGCTGCCCTTCTCCGTTTTGGTTACAAGGAGGCAAAAATGGCCCTCACTTCCCGTCAAAGTAACCTGAAAGAAAAACTCAATGTGGATTTCCCCTTTGGCTATTGTGTGCCTTTGGCATAATATCCTGAGACAGAAAATCGGTGCAGAGCCAGAACCTCCAGACCAACCATGAGGTCTTTCTTTGGAATGTGTGCGTTGTATGAAGTCATAAGATGGCTATAACGAGGACACGGTATGTGGTGTTGGATTAGGGAGGATTTTAACCAATTTATAAAGTACAACTGGAAGGAAGGATTGCTTGTATGAAGAGGGTGTACCCCACCCTGGGACATTGACACCAACCCACAGAGGCAAGGATAACAAATAGTTCTCTAGATGGAGCTCCCATGAGTCCTGCCCTGCCCAGGGAGAATCGGAAGATGCAACTCTGAGAAACAGGGAAAGGGGCTGGGGAGGAGCTTGGGCAGCGTGAAGAAAAAGAAGGAAATAATGAGGTAGAGGGTCCTGGAGAGATGCTCTCAGCTGACCTGCAGGTGGAGGGTAGTTAATGAGGGGCGTTCTAAGAATCCAGGTCTAAAGACCTATGCCCAGAGCAAGTTGAATAGAATAAAGAGGCCAGTCCTGATTCTTTGCCACCAGGAGAACTCAGAATGAGTTATTACATATTCCTTGACCCTAATATAACACACTGGTAGAGCATTCTCCAGGAGTTGACATGTGTGTTTGACTTGCTAATGATAAAACGTTTTTGTTGTGTGTCGTTCCATGTCATTCCATGTTGTGTGTTAGTCGATGACCATTCAAACTCTGGGCTAGACAGAGTGGCCATGAGGCATAAGTGTTGCTTGTTTTTAGGAGGAAAGTCTTAAGTTTGTGATACGTAAAATTTGCCATGCCCCAGGGATCACAACAGAGGGTCCCAGGCAGAGATGGAGAAAAATGTAGAACAAAATTGTAACTCAAAAAGAAAGACCAGACTTGCTGGCTTGACAGAGACTGGAGAAACTCTGAGAGTATGGCCCCCGGACACCCTTTCAGCTCAGTAATGAGGCCACTCCTGAGGTTCACCCATTCAGCCAAAGATTGAACAGGCCTACGGAACAAAACAAGACTAAAGGGGTGCACCAACCCTGGGGCAGGGACTGGAAGGTAGGAGGGAACAGGAAAGCTGGTAATAGGGAACCCAGAGTTGAGAAGGGAGAGCGTTGACATGTCGTGGGGTTGTTAACCAATGTCATAGAACAATGTGTGTACTGTTTGATGAGAAACTAGTTTGTTCGTAAACCTTCATCTACAGTACAACTAAAAAAAAGAAAAATTTGTCATGCTCAAACTATAATATCCAGAGAACAAAATACCTTATTCCTGGTGATCTGCTCCCACAAAGATTAGACCCTAGAAAACCCTAGGGGGCCATTCTACTCTGTCACATGGGGTCTTTATGAGTCTAAACTGACTCGACCGCACCGAACAATCACAAACATCCACCGTTTCCCAGAGACAGGAAGCGAGAGGCAAATAAGGACGCTAATGGTAACCATTCGGAGCCTGCAGATACAGGAAAGAGGATAATAAAATTTGGTGCCCCAAAAAGCTTCCTGCTAGCTCCAGCTTGGCGTGATGACATTGAGGTGTGAGTCATGTAGGTGAGGCCGAGGAAGAAATGCTTGCACTGTCTTCATGGGGATCTGCAGCTACAAAGCCAGGTATGACTGAGATGCTCCTTTCCAACAGTGATGGAGGAATAAAGAAAGCCCTGGCATTGGCCCAAGTCAGAAGTCCACTACAACATATTTCTCATACTTTGGAAGTGGTTGGTGGCTGTGCCAGCTAGTGTCTGAAGTAACTGCAACTATGGCAATAAAACAAGTTCCCACAGCTTTGTCAGTTACTAAGTGACTGCGGGGAATGTGGGATAAACTTTCTGAATCTCTTCATTTATATAATAGGTTGTTGTCGTTAGGTGCCACTGAGTCAGTTCTGACTCACAGCGACCCTATAGGACAGAGTAGAGCTGCCCCACAGGACTTCCAAGGAGTGGCTGGTGGATTTGAACCACCCACTTTTTCACTAGCAGCCAAGCTCTTAATCACTACACCACAATATAGTAATCTTATATTATAAAAATGTCACAATTAGATAACAATAGAATGTACTTTCCATGGTGCATGGCATATAATATTATATAATAAATATTATATATATTTTTTTAATATATATTATATAGTAGGCGTTAAAAAAAAAAAAAAGTGTAGTAGTTACTAAGGCTCTGGCGTTAGACCTGGCTTTCAAATTCCAGCCGCACCACTTACTAAACCTTTGTAGCCTTGGGTAGAAACGGAATTAGTCTATATCCCCCAGAAGGAGCCCTGGTGGCACAGTGGTTATGTGCTCAGCTGCTAACCGAAAGGTTGACTGTTAGACCCACCAACCACTCTGGTGGAGAAAGATGTGGCAGTCTGCTTCCCTAAAGAGTACAGCGTTGGAAACCCTACTGGGCAATTCTACTCTGTTGGATAGGGTCACTATGAGTTGGAATTGACTGAAAGGCAATGGGTTTGGTTCGGTTTGTTTTCCCCAGAATTTCCCCATCATGGCGGTTGTAGAGATACAGTAAGTTATGCAGACAAAACCCACAGCCCACTGCAGGACACACAAGAAGCACAGAATAAGTTATTATTACTATCATTATGACTATGATGGAGAAGGCCATCATGCATGGTAGAGGGTCAGCGAAAAGCAGGAAGATCCTCAGTGAGATGCACTGACACACTGGCTGCAGCAATCGGCTCAAACACAGCAAGGATTGTGAGGACTGCGCAGAACCGGGCAGTGTTTCGTTCTGCTCTGAGTTGCGATGAGTCGGAACGGACTCAAGGGCACCTAATAACAACAACATCATTATTATTACTCTCCAGGACAGGTGCATTTTTGTTCACCACTTTTGCCACATAAATATGTTGTTTATTCTTGGGAGGTTGGAGTTCTAAAAGAAATCATTTTTCAGCTATAAATATTTCATTCTAGAACACAGCGTTTTGTTTTCTAACCACAGCCAATTACAAGTGACTTCCACTAGGTGGCTCCCTACCACTCCCATTACTCCACAAGGATTAAATCACTTTTCAGTTTTTTTTTTTCAAGAAATTCTGTGAAAACAACTGAGTTTTTTGTTTTACAAAGAAATATGACACTATAAAACTAATTCTTCACAATTTTCTATTTTTCTTTCTGATTCCTTGTCAAAGGTAATTTTTATTAAATAATGTATCCAGACATAGCCCTAAACTTACAGATTTTTTAATCCTGGCTGATCTAAGCATTGACTGATAGGATCTTGTTCTATTGCTATTAAAAAAAAAAAAATTTTTTTTTTTTTTTTTTGCCGTCTGAAATTACACTCTGGGTCCTGGTTCATTCAATTTTGTACACGATCTAGTGTTTTTGTAAATGATACCAAAAATCTAGTTACTGGGAAATATCAAAGTGAAGGGCTGATCTTTTTGAAGTTTATATTTAGAACACTGAGTTCAAGACACCTCAGTTTCTGCATTTTACTTTCCAAAATAGATGAATGTTATGGGGCTTTCTATGATGTTTTTTACGGTATTTGCTTTTATAGTTCAGGATTCCATGTGGTTTAGATGAGTGTATCTAAGAATTCACGTGGGAGGGTGCAGATACGGCGGAATCACCCCTTCATTCGGTCTCAGGACCACCTCAGCGCTCCTTCTGTTTCCCCTGAAGTATTTCCTGCTTGAAATGCTAAGGCCATTAATTGTGGGAGAAGATACTTCCTCACGGATCTCCCCTGAAAGCCTGAGTCCCTGCTAACCCAGCCACTGCTGTTAAACCCGCCTGGTAGGCTTTTTTTTTTTTTTTTTTTTGGTAGGCTTACTGCGGCGAGGTTATTTTTAGCATTTTGTTTCTCCTAGAATTTGAAGTTCTGCTGCTTTCTCTCCCTCGGAGGACTGCTGGCTTACACTTAGCTTACCTCCAGAATGAGCTTCTAGATCAAACCCCAAAATGTTCTTTCTGGCCCCAAATTTTCATTTTTAATTGGCTTTATTAAGAGATTTCTGCGACGCATTCAAATTCTGTAATAAGCAATGGTTTTGCATACACAAAGCCCCCTTCCAAGTGGGACAGTCGGCACACAGACACACATACACGCACACACAGACGCAATGCGAGGCCTTCGTGGCTTTTCTATTTTGCACGTAGGAACAGGCCTCCTTATTCTGCTGAGGAACCTCTGCGCAGAGAGGGCCTGGGCTTCCAACTTCCCGCAATTCCGCCCTCTTCTCTTTCACCTCTGGGCTTCAATCTTGTAGATATTGTGACTGGACTCTCTGTAAGGAGCCCGGGTGGCTCAGTGTAATCAAAGAGTCAGCGGTTCGGACCCACTAGCTGCCCCACGTGGAGAAGAATATGGCAGTCTGTTTCTATAAAGATGACAGACGTGGAAACCCTATGAGGCAGTTCTACTCTGTGCTATAGGGTTGACTATGAGTCAGAATGCACTCGGTGGTAGTGAGGTTTTTTTTTAAATTTTATGTATTTATTTTTGGTTTTTTGGACTGTCTTGTACATTTGAGGCTATGACCCAGTCCTGGGGCTTCTGAGTCAGGCAGGAAGGGCAAGTGTATTTAGGGGAAAAGAGAGGTGAGCGTTTGTCCTTATGAATGGATAATTAATTTGTAAGTTGGGGGCTAGTTTGGCTCCACAGGCATTAAACGTGACTCTAGAATCCCATGTTAGAAGCGTAGTTAACAGAATTCCCTTGTTTTGTGTTTCTGTGACTACTCCACGCATTTCTTATAGAATTTAGACCAGGGAAAGGTGTGTGTAATACGGGAAGCCTACATGATAATGATGTTGCTTATCGGTCCAGTTGTGAGGATTTTCGTTTTCTTTATGTTGAGGTGTAATCCATACTGAAGGCTGTGGTCTTTGATCATCAGTAAGTGCTTCAAGTCCTCTTCACTTTCAGCAAGCAAGGTTGTGTCATCAGCATAACGCAGGTTGTTAATGAGTCTTCCTCCAGTCCTGATGCCCCTTTCTTCTTTATATAGTCTAGCTTCTCGTATTATTTGCTCAGAATACAGATTGAATAGGTATGGTGAAAGAATACAACCCTGATGCACACCTTTCCTGACTTTAAACCACGCAGTATCCCCTTGTTCCATCCAAACAACTGCCTCTTGATCTGTGTACAGGTTTCTCATGAGCACGATTAAGTGTTCTGGAATTCCCATTCTTCAAAATGTTATCCATAATTTGCTATGATCTACACAGTCGAATGCCTTTGTGTAGTCAATAAAACACAGGTTTTCTCTGTGGTCAGCCAGGATCCATTTCGTTTTACTTGGATCCACAATCAACATCGACGGAAGCAGCAGTCAAGAAATTGAAAGACACATTGCATTGGGCAAATCTGCTCTAAAAGATCTCTTTGAAGTATTGAAAAGCAAAGATGTCACTTTGAGGACTAAGGTGCCGGTGTTTTCAACTGCATCATATGCATGTGAAAGGTGGATAGTGAATAAGGAAGACCGAAGAAGAATTGATAGCTTTGAATTGTGGTGTTGGTGAAGAATATTGAAAATACCATGGACTGCCAAAAGAACGAACGAATCTGTCTTGGAAGAAGTACAGAGTGCTCCTTAGAAGCAAGGATGGCAAAACTGCGTCTCTCATACTTTGGACATGTTACGTGGGATCATGAGCATGATTAAGTGTTCTGGAATTCCCATTCTTCCCTGGAGAAGAACATCATGCTTGGGAAAGTACAGGGTCAACAGAAAGAGGAAGACCCTCGACAAGATGGATTAACACAGTGGCTGCAACAATGGGCTAAAGCATAACAACGATTGTGAGCATGGCCCAGGACCGGACGGTGTTTCATTCTGTTGTGCATAGGGTCACTATGAGTCAGAACTGACTTGGTGACACCTAACAAAAACAACAGCAACATAATGAATACAAAACGGTTCAATATTAGAACCTGACTCTGGAACAGGTAGCAAGGCCTTTCCACAGAACACCACAGGGAGAAACAGGAAGCACAATTATTCCTGTGAGGTGGGGGAGTTGCCCAGGTTACAACAAACCTGGAAGTTGTTCTGCTGAAATCCAGAACAGGGTCTGACATTCTCAGGGAGGGGCCTATCAGAGACCTGGAGGACTGCACAAAAGTAGACTTCATTTCAGAAGACTAAGTTGCTGGGGCAACCATGCTGTTAAGACAGCTGGAAGCAGGAAGAACTTCGTTAAGCTTCCTGTAACTCAGCACAGGTAGCTGCAGTCAGACACACCTTACTTCAAGCCTCACTGAGGAATTGCTCCTGGAGAGCAAGAATCAGGGCTTTGAACCTGTTTGCTTCAGTTTGAGGCCCTGCTGAGAATTTGCATTTCCACCCCAGATACACTGAATCAGAATCTGCATTTTAACAAGATCCCCAGGTGATTCTTACGTATAATAAATTTTGAGAACCACTGCTCTACTAGTGGTTCTCAGAACTGGCCCTAACCAGGGGCATTCGAATCACCTGGGAACTTGTTAGATATGCAAATTCTCGGCAGGGCGTTGAACCCAGAACTGCTTTGAAGCCCTGGCAAGAATTCCTTTTGGTTAGTGATGAAATCAGAGACATAAAAAAAGAAGCAGCCTAGTTGGAATCAGATGAGGATATAAATCCAGGACAAAAAGGAATGAAAGGGCAGAATATAACATTCGATCAAGGTAAACATTTCTCTTTTTTTCATGGGGGTGGGCTTGTGTGTACATAAAATACATTTTAAA
Source organism: Elephas maximus indicus (assembly GCF_024166365.1). Taxonomy (NCBI): domain Eukaryota; kingdom Metazoa; phylum Chordata; class Mammalia; order Proboscidea; family Elephantidae; genus Elephas; species Elephas maximus. Next base: position 7,023,627 of record NC_064841.1, on the reverse strand, counting down.
AACATGCCTAAGTGAGTTAACCTAAAAGAGACCTGATAGAACTCTCAGCTTTATTCTTGTCTAAGCCCCGTATCTAATATCTCCCAGCTACTTCAAATGCAAGAAAACTACACTTGCTACCTTGATGGGATTTTCCTGTCACCTACCTGTTCACAGGTGGCTTATAATACGGGGAGGCTAAAAATTGGAGAACACAGTTGGCAGTGTAGGTTGAGACAAGTGAGGCACTCAGGGCACAAAATTTAAGGTGGTGCTCACTCTAAAGATTGTTTAAATACAGGGTCAGCCCCTGACAGCGAGCGCCACCTTTCATTTTTCATCCTAGGCACCTCACTTGGCTCGCCCTAGTCCTGCCCCAAGCTGCATGGATTTTCTTTCCGTATTCATCTTTTTCATGAAGTTCAAGTGGGACGTATTTGGTGCTGCTGCCACTATGTGCAGGAGAAACCTGTCAGGATGAAGTGCGTTTCTCACCTGCACCATTGACAACACGTCTCCTTCCACCACCAGCTGTTTTGTAAGACAGAAAGGCAACTTCAGCTGTCTTATCCCCCCCACCCAGCAGCTGCTTGGGCCTGCTCCAGGCAGCACACAAAAGACGTGAGTGTGTTGTGTGTACTAGAGAAATGCTTTCAACACTTGGCATGACCCAAGCTGTTCTTCAGACAATTTTCCATAAAGTCTCTTTAGGATGTATCCTTACTGGTATACTTGGATGGTGGATGGCTTATACTTCACAAAAGCAATTCAGAATACCTATCATTGTTTCGCAGTGGTTAAGAGTTATGGCTGCCAACCAGAATGTTGGCAGTTCGAATCCACCAGCTCCTCCTTGGGAACCCTATGGGGCAGTTCTACGCTGTCCTATAGGGTCGCTATGAGTCAGAATCTACTTGATGGCAACAGGTTTGGTTTTTTTGGTTAGCAGTTGTTTGGTGCTAATGCAGTCCAATGTTCCAGTAATGAAAAAAACCTTTTCAAAGAACTAAAAAGATGATTTCACTGAATTATATAATATTAGAGCTGGAAGAAAACTTAGCAAGCTCCTATCTTACCCTTCTGATTTTATTATACTTACAAAAATTGCATTTGATGACAAAATGAAATTTTACCAGAAGTGTTATGAGATATTTTCAAATGACCTTAATAATTCAATTACGTGTAAATACGTGAAAGCTCGCAAGACACGGTGATAAATGAAATTAGAGTGAAAGGATCTGATACACAGCATCATCTCAGAGGCAAGAAGTAGGGGACAGAAATGACAGTTCTAGAACCTAATTCGATTTGACTCTAAAGGAAAAATTAAGAACTTAATGAGTCAGGTATGTCAGGGAAAAAAAAAAAATGCCCAAACAAAAAACACTTTGACGCCGTAAAGAATGGAACTCTGTTATCTGAAACAGGAAAATGTAAGCACAAGGAAATAAAGCAAAGTTTTATATCTGCCATGATTCTGAACCCATAATCTGGCCACATTTTCAAATAGCCTTCTTTTAGGTACTTGAAGACAATGATGTTAGGAGGATGATACATATTTTCTATATCAAAGGAGCTGGTACAGGAGCGAGTATCTTTTTCTAGGACCCAGGGACTATCTCATAATGTTAGTAATTTGACATACTGAAATCAACCTGATAATATAAAATATACCATAAGGTAGCAGCTGGTGGTTAAGGGCTTGGGTTTCATCCAATTAAAAGTAACCGGTAGAATATACTTTATCACCTTAAGAAACTTACCACCCCATTTGCAGGTAGGCAAACTATCTTTCTATCAGAGAGCCACCAGACCATTTAAAATCAGTATTTTTAAATTATATTCACTATAGTTATTTCTTGTATTGTTGTGTACTGATTGAGACAAACAAAATTGGCAAAGCAGCATCCCCATTAGAATATATTTATAAGAAAGTTCAAATTTGAGGTTTAAAAATATTACTTTAATCACTTCAAAGGAAATAGGAAAACATTTTGAAATATTAAGTGACTTCAATTTAACAGTACCAATTAAAAATAATGAGTTTTTTCCGGTTTGTGTAAGCAGTACATGCCTATTTTAGAAATATGTAAACATTCACATAGAATATTAATATAACCCACTGCCGTTGAGTAGATTCCGACTCATAGCGATTAATATAGAAATTTAAGAAATAAAGAAAGGAGAGAGGGAAGGAAGGAGGGAAGGTTGGGGCAAAAGAGAGAGGAAAAAGAAAGAAAGAGAGAGAAAATAGGAAAGAAAGAACCCATATCCCCACTGGGCAGGTTTGAAATGGCATGGACATTCTAAGCACAGCGAAGACTCGTGTATGTCTCGGTAATTATATTTCTCTGCCTATTTGTAAATCAAAGGTTTTTCTTCACTCTTCATAGTCTATAATTTTCTTCTCCTTTTTACTGCTTCTAGATTTGTAATGTCTTTCTGTATCATACAATTTTGTTGTTTTTTAAATGTGAGGTCAATAATTTTAAAAATGAGAAGGTGAATGGCATAAAGGAAAATGACTGGATTTGGCATCAGAGTATGGGAATTCTCGACCTGGCTCGGTTTGTAATGAGACTTAAGCACAGCCTGATTCCACAGATCCTTAACTCCGATTCCTTGAAAAACCCCTGAGCCTTTTATAAACTTGATCCAATTTCTTGAAACTATTTTTAGTTTTCTATATAAAAAGTCTATATAATATGCAGTATCAATATAAGCCCACTGCCATCAAGTTGATTCCAACTCACAGCAACAGAGCAGAACTGCCCCGTAGGGTTCCCAAAGAGCGGCTGGTGGATTTGAACTGCCAACCTTTTGGTTAGCAGCTGAGCTATTAACGAGTATGCCACCATGGCTCCTCTCTATCAATACACATTCATCAATCCCTTGTATTTTCTTACTTCTCTGCTTACTCTCTGCATCACCACGCTAGAATGTGGGCTCCAGGAGTTTAGGGCCATTATCTGTCTTGTTCACTGATACATGCCCAGCACAAACACCTGATTTTTATAGGCTAATAAAAATCCTGTATAAACTAAAACTAAACCCATTGCCTTTGATTCTGTCTCAAAACCACCCTATGGACAGACTAGAACTGCCCCACAGGGTTTCCAAGAAGTGGCTCGTGGCTTCGAACTGCTGATGCTTTGGTTAGCAGCCAAGTTTCTAACCACTGTGCCACAAACTAAATACACGGTGAAGTTTTTGTTTGTCCACCCCCTGAAAAAAAAAAATTCCTAGAAAAGAAAATAACCACATGTATTTGACTCCTTACAAAGTCTTTTGTTTTAGGGCACTTTTATAAGCCCTAAAATACTGTTTAGGATAAAAACGTTAGCTGGAAACATAGTACAATCCCTTTTTCTACAATTAATGCTAGTTTTGGTGTTTACAAAGGTTATCTGTTAAGCTGGCCAAAAGGACACGAAAAGAGAGAGTGGAGGGAAGGAGTGTGCTGTCTCATTAGGGGGAGAGCAATTAGGAGTATACAGCAAGGTGTTTATAAATTTTTGTATAAGAGTCCGACTTGACTTGTAAACTTTCACTTAAAGCACAATAAAAATTAAAAAAAAAGATTATCTGTTAAAATCAGTATAAAAGAAAGCAATAAAAGTTAATAATTTTAATAATTACTTCTGAGTTTGACACCACATTTGCAAGTGGGAGGCCATTAAAAACAAGACTTTTAAAAAAGCAATAATGGTTATTACTTTAGGAGGATTAGGAATATAAACCAGAGGAAGGACTTCTTCACTGCAAATACCTTTTTTCACAACATAAATGGCGACTATACATATGGACCTCTCCAGACGGAATACACAGGAATCAAAGCGACTACATCTGTGAAGACAATGGAAAAGTTCAACATCATCAGTCAGAACAAGGCCAGGGGCTGACTTCGGATCAGACCATCAGTCACTCATATGCAAGTTTGAGCTGAAACTGAAGGAAATTAGAACAAGCCCATGAAAGCCAAAGACCTTAAGTATATCCCGCCAGAATTTAGAGACCATCTCAAGAATAGATGTGACACTTCTGACCCTAATGACCGAAGACCAGATGAGTTGTAGAATGACATCAAGGACATCATATGAAGAAAACAAGAGGTGTTTGAAAAGGCAGGAGAGAAAGAAAAGATCTAAATGGATGTCAGACGAGACTCTGAAACTTGCTCCTGAATGTCGAGTAGCTAAAGCAAAAGGAAAAAAATGAAGTAAAAGAGCTGAACAGAAGATTTCAAAGGGCAGCTCAAGAAGACAAAGTATTACGATGACATGTGCAAAGAGCTGGAGACAGAAAACCAAAAGGGAAGAACACACTCAGCATTTCTCAAGCTGAAAGAACTAAAGAAAAAATTCAAGCCTCGAGTTGCAATACTGAAGGATTCTATGGAGAAAATAGTAAACGATGCAGGAAGCATCAAAAGAAGATGGAAGGAATACGCAGGGTCACTATAACAAAAAGAATTGGTCAAGTTGAACCATTTCAGGAGGTAGCATATGATCAGGAACTGATGGTACTGAAGGAAGAAGTCTAAGTGGCACTGAAAGCATTGGGGAAAAACAAAGCTCCAGGAATTGACAGAATACCAATTAAGATGTTGCAACAAATGTATGCTGTGCTGGAAGTGCTCACTCGTCTATGCCAAGAAATTTGGAAGTCTGGCCAACCTACTGGAAGAGACCCATATTTATGCCTCTTCCTAAGAAAGATGATCCAACTGAATTAAGAAATTATCAAACAGTATCATTAATATAGCACAAAAGCAACATTTTGCTGAAGATCATTCAAAAGCGGCTGCAGCAGTATATCAACAGGGAACTGCCAGAAATTCAAGCTGGATTTAGAAGAGGACGTGGAACCGGGGATATCATTGCTGATGTCAGATGAATCCTGGCTGAAAGCAGAGAATATCAGAAAGATGTTTAACTGCGTTTTATTGACTATGCTAAGGCATTCGACTTTATCCTTTCACCATACCTAGTCAACCTGTACGCTGAGCAAATAATCCAAGGAGATGGACTATATGAAGAAGAACCAGGCATCAGGATTGGAGGAAGACTCATTAACAACCTGTGATATGTCGACGATACAACCTTGCTTGCTGAAAGTGAAGAGGACTTGAAGCACTTACTGATGAAGATCAAAGACACAGCCTTCAGCATGGACTACACCTCAACATAAAGAAAAGAAAAATCCTCACAACTGGACCAATGAGCAACATCATGATAAACAGAGAAAAGATTGAAGTTATGAAGGATTTCATTTTACTTAGATCCACAATCAACACCCATAGAAGCAGCAGTCAAGAATCAAAAGATGCATTGCATTGGACAAACCTGCTACAAAGGACCTCTTTAAAGTGTTGAAAAGCAAAGACATCACCTTGAAGACTAAGGTGCGCCTGACCCAAGCCATGGTGTTTTCAGTCACCTCATATGCATGTGAAAGCTGGACCAAATAAGGAAGACCGAAGAAGAATTGATGCCTTTGAATTATGGTGTTGGTGAAGAATATTCAATATACTATAGACTGACAAAAGAACGAACAAATCTGTCTTGGAAGAAGTACAACCAGAATGCTCCTTAGAAGCAAGGATGGTAAGACTTCATACTTTGGACATGTTATCAGGAGGAATCAGTCCCTAGAGAAGGACATCATGCTTGGTAAAGTAGAGGGTCAGTAAAAAAGAGGAAGACCCTCAATGAGATGGATTGGCACAGTGGCTACAACAATGGGCTCAAGCATAACAGCGATTGTGAGGATGGCGCAGGACCAGGCACTGGTTTGTTCTGTTGTGCATAGGGTAGCTATGAGTCAGAACTGACTCAACGGTACCTAACAACAACAACAATGCATGTGAGTGGAAGAAAGATGTGGCAGTCTGCTTCTGTAAGGATTACAGCCTTGGAAACCCTGTGGGGCAGTTCTACTCTGTCCTGTAAGGTCACTATGAGTCAAAATCAACTGGTCGGCAATGGATGTTTTTTGGGAATGTATGTGAATGGTAACCTCTGCTGTCAGCGTCCCATGTGAAATCACAAAGTGCTGTGTCTCCAACAACTTAGAAAGAAATCATGCTGCTCTGCTCTAAAAAAATGCGTCAGATGACTTGAAAATAGCTCCAATGTTTAAGATGCATCTGAACAGCTTGAATAACTTTTTAAAAATGTGACTGGAAAAAAAAAGAAATATTTCTCTATTGCTTTATTTAGGTAATATATAATTTAAGTGTGTATGACTAAAGTAATAAACTAAATTCTTTAAGCAGACAATTCACCGTTTCGTCCACTTCCTTCGGAGTTTATATTTTCAGAACAGACAAAAGGCTGATTTGGGGGATCTTCTCACTGGAATAAACAATACGTCTAATTTTAAACACATCCTGTGGTGCATTAAATGTGGTATTTCAATATGAAATTTTTATTCTTTTCAGTTCTGTATAATTCTCAACCAAAAGGCCTTTAAATATTGCCTAGTATTTCTTGTTTTGTAAAACTACTAAACAAATTCTGGGGATTCTTTATAGCTTATCCATGTCTCTTAACTGCTATTTCATATATATATATATCTTTAATTTCTTACCTCCTACTGGATTCTATGTATATCCTCAGTATATTCTCTCTAATATTTTAAAATTTTTCTAATAATTTTTTAATATTTTAAAATTTTCTCTTCAATTGTATTTTTAAGGTTTTTACTAAATAAGGTTTTAGTCTTACTTGTATGCTACTGCTTTTGTTTTTCATGATCTTTATGTCTTTAGAATTGTTATTCTTTGATCTCTCTGCAAAATCTTATTAAAATCCTAAATACACTTGCTTTCATTTTTTTCAGGTTACTCTATTATTTTCATTTCATCAACAGTGAGTATATTTTCCAACCATTCATTTTCTTGGCTATCAGTTATAATATTTCTGATGTACCTTGGAATATTGATTTTCAAGATTACTTTGAGTGGGTGTATGTATCTCCCATGTTCCTTGCTTGGTGGGCCTGGAGTTCCTCGGAAATCTCCATGTGTCTGGGCATCAGTCTTTCCCTGGGTCTAGGAGCTTTTCAGGGCAGGGACTCCAGGGTCCAAAGGACGCATTTCACTCCTATCTCTTCTTTCTTGGTGGTGAGGTCCCTCTGTCTCTTGCTTCTCTCTCCTTTTATCTCTTGTAAGATAAGAGGTGATGCAGGCCACACCACAAGGAAACTCTCCTTCCTGTGACCTGAGTAAGGGTGTTGCATCCCACCTAATCCTCTTTAACATAACCTAACCTTGCCTCATTAACTGCAGGCAGAGTGCCGCACCTTTCTACCTCAGAGTGGCTGAAGGGTTCAAACTGCCGACCTTTCCGTTAGCAGCCGAGCGCTTAACCACTGTGACACCAGGGCTCCTGCACTTTTATCCAAATACAATTAAATCCAGGGACTTGTCTTATTCACCCCTGTATCTCCAGCTCCTAGAATCGTGCTAGGCTCACAGTAGGTGCTTCATAAACATTTGTCAATTGAGTGCTTTTCTGTCCAGCCCTGAGTTAGTGGAGCAAGGAAGAAGAAAGGAAGGGGGGAGGGTGAAGTTGTCTTTGATTAGCTCATAGTCTAGCTGAAGTGGTGTTGTTAATATACATGACACAACATACAGTACAAGACACCACGGAAGAAATTTTCCAACTAGATCATACAACTGTGAGTGCCATGGCACTTAATAAATTTACAATGTCTATCTAGCCATAAATTTGAATGGAGATGTGAGCCCTGAAATGTGAATAATTGCTGCAGATTTTTATATAGGGTAGGAGGGTGTGGGGTAGTGAGGGGAGTGATTACTAGCTGTTTTATTTTTTATTTTTAGTTTCCTGTGGCCAGAGGAGCCCTGGTGGTATAAAGGTTAAAGAGTTTGGCAGCTAACAAAAAGGTTGGCTATTCAAACCCACCCAGCGACTCCGCAGGAGAAAGCCCAGTCAATCTGCTCCTGTGAAGATTAACTGAAAACCAAACCCAGTGCCATCAAGTCGATTCTGACTCATAGCGACCCTATAGGACAGAGCAGAACTGCCCCATAGAGTTTCCAAGGAGTGCCTGGTGGATTTGAACTGCCGACCTTTTGGTTAGCAGCTGTAGCTCTTAACCACTACGCAACCAGGGTTTCCCCTGTGAAGATTACAGCCTAGAAAACCCTACAGCCAGTTCTACTGTGCCACATGGGGTCGCTATGAGTCTGAGTCGGCTCAGTGGCACTTAACTAATGAACTAACTATGGCCAGAAGATGTGGTGACAACTTTGGGGATGTGTATCTGTGAAAATGTGCAAGCTCACAGGAGCGAACAGTCAATGTCAGGTGTTAATAATTGACACCTTTGAATTATAATGTTGGTGAAGAATACTGAATATACCATGGACTGCCAGAAGAATGAACAAGTCTGTCTGGGAAGAAGTACAGCCAGAATGCTCGTTAGAACCTAGGATGGTGAGACTACATCTCACGTACTTTAGACATGTTATCAGGAGGGACCAGTCCCCGGAGAAGGACATCATGCTTGGTAAAGTGGACAGTCAGCGAAAAAGAGGAAGACCCTTAATGAGATGGATTGACACCGTGGCTGCAGCAATGGGCTCAAACATAGCAATGATTGTGAGGATGGCACAGGACCAGACTGTGTTTTATTCTGTTGTACATGGGGTCACTGTGAGTCGGAACTGACTCAATGGCACCTAAGAACAACAACAGCTCTTTGCTAAATATCTAAGTTCAGAAGGTAGAAAACTTTCTTACAGGGCTGGGTGAATGTGATCACTCTTTTCAGAAAAAAGGCTTTTTTTTTTAAATAAGCAGTATCTCCATGGTAACCATAAAAGTAAACTGCTCTTTGTATGTATTAAATCAACACCAATGACGGCTAGGACAGGTTGAAGAAAAATGGCCAGGGAGCAGAAGGTGAAGGAATTTAGAGAGTGAATAAAGACAACGACAGCCCAAACCAGAAGCCGTGTACCTTCAGCCTTGAGTCATTGATCCTGCCTTTGAAGAAATCAGAGTTTCAGATCTATTTTTCTTTCTCTTTTTTAAGGATGCTTCCCCTTCATCCTGTTCAAATCAAAGGTGGGAGACGTTATTATGCCATTTTTTTTTTAAGGAAAAATAGATGACTTTAATTAAATATATTTTTTTAAATCAGTAGGCTTTGACAATTAGGGACTTATTTTGAAAACCAATGTCTTTGACAAGAGCCACACAAAGAAAAGGAAAAGCAGACCTGCACGCCCAGGCTCAGATTTGAATTAATGTAAGAGGAAAGCTGTACCGTCAAGGGACTTCTTTTCACGCTTCAGGAAAACACTGTATAATGCATGTCCCCGGAACACAAAGACCCTGTGTTACTGAGTCACTTGTTAGTAGGGAAAAGCAGTGCGCCAACGGAGGGCTGGTTGCTCTATTTGCTGAATGAAATCTTTTTTTTTTTTTAATTTTTCTTTGTGGATAAAAATATGAATAGAATTTTTGGGTACACTTTTCTTGGGTATATAAAAAATAATGCTAACTATGATTAGCCAGGTTGATAAGATCTTCTACAATAATTTTTAAATCATCTTTTTATTTTGAGATAATAGAGGATTCACATACAGATGTAAGAAATGACGTAGAGATTGGTGTGCCTTTTGCCCAGGATCCCTGGTGGCACAGTGGTTAAAGTGATGGACTACTGATAGAAACGTTGGCGGTTCAAAACCACCGGCAGCTCCATGGGAGAAAAATGTGGCGGTCTGCTTCCTTAGGAGTTTACAGCCTGGTTTCACCTCAGCTGCACGCGAGAGCTAGACAATGAATAAGGAAGACCGAAGGTGAATTGACACCTTTGAATTATGGTCCTGGCGAAGAATATCGAATATACCATGGACTAGCAAAAGAGTGAACAAATCCGTCTTGGAAGAAGTATAGCCAGAATGCTCCTTAGAACTGAGGATGGCGAGACTTTGTCTCACATACTTTGGACGTGTTATCAGGAGGGACCAGTCCCTGAAGAAGGACATCATGCTTGGTAAAGTAGAGCGTCAACGAAAAAGAGTGGCTGCAAAGACAATGGCTGCAACAGTGGGTTCATGCATAACGACAATCACGATGGTGCAGGACCCCACAGTATTTCCTTTTGTTGTGCATAAGGTCACTATGAGTCAGAACTAACTCAGCCATACCTAAAAACAACAACAACAGACCCTACGGGGTAGCTGTGAGTCAGAATTAACTCAATGGCAGTGGCCTTTTTTATTTTTAATTTTTGGTGCCATTTGCCCAGTTTTCTCCGCAAAATAACATCTTACAAAACTCTCATACAATATCACAGGCAGAATATTGACCCTGATACAATCCAACAATCCTATTCAGATTCCCCCAGTTCACTGGTGCTCATGTGCATGTATTTACTTCTATGCAATTGTATCACACGTGTAGGTTTGTGTATATCGCCCCACAGTGATGACGCAGGACAGCTCCATCACCACAGGGTTGCTGGTGCTGCCCTTTGACAACCACGTCTACCGCCTTCCCGTTCCTCTTGCTCATACCACTAGCAATCATTAATCTGTTCTCCATTTTTATAATTTTGTCATTTCAAAAATGTTACATAAGTAATATCAGTATGTAACCTTTTGGGATCAGCTTTTTCCACTCAGCATGATTTGTTTGAATTTCATCCAAGTGGTTGCATAGATCAACAGTCCATTCATTTTTATTGATGTGTCCCTGGGTGGTCCAAAAGATTAATGAGCTCAGCTGCTAATGGGAAGATTGGAGGTTTGAGTCCCCCCAAGGCACCTTGGAAGAAAGGCCTGGTGATCCATTTCTGAAAAATCACCCATCGAAAACCCTATGGAGCACAGTTCTGCCCTGACACACACGGGGTCATCATAAAGGATGTTCCACCGTTTGTTTAGCCATTCACCTGTTGAAGGCCATCTGGATGGTTTCCAATTTGTGGCTATTTCAAATAAAGCTGCTCTGAGCATTCGTGAACAGGTTGTTGTGTAAATGTAAGTTTTTGATTCTCTGGAATCAAGAGTGCAATTGCTGGCTCATATAGAAATTGGGGGTTGAGTTTTATAAGAAACCGTCAAAACGTTTTCAAGAGCGACTCTGCCATTTTACGTTTCCACCAACAATATATGAAGGATCTTTCCGAAATAAGTTAATTAAATTAGCTGATTAAAATTTTAACAAGCTAATTAAAATAAATATTGTCTCACCTGAACAAAGAAATCAAGGCTGTTTGTTTACTTGCCAGGATAAGATTATAATGCTCAGTCTGCCTGAGTTCAAATCTGGGCTCTGCTATATGGTAGCTATGAGCTCAGATAAGTAATTCTTCCACTCAGGCCTTAGTTTCTCCACCTGTAGAATAGAAATAATAATACACATACCCACAGGAGTGTTGTACAGGTATAATAATAGATATTTTATTTGTTGCTAATATTTATGGCAATTGTAAACAGGTAAAAAGAGGTATAACCCAAACCAAACCCATTGCTGTTGAGTTGATTCCAACCCATAGAGACCCTATAGGTCAGAGCAGAACTGCCCCATAGAGTTTCCAAGGAGCACCTGGTGGATTTGAACTGCCAACATTTTGGTTAGCAGTGGTAGCACTTCACCACTATGCCACCAGAGTTTCCAAAAAGAGGTATATAGAAGGCTAATGAGACAACACCATGCACTTTATCCTGCAACTTTGACAATGCGTGTTTAAGAAGAAGATTCTGTGACCATCTCTAAGCCGTGATATAAAGATGGTTGTCATCGCATAAATCCTTTCAGACTTGAAATGTACTGCATTATTAATGGTGAAATAGTGGCAGAAATAGTTATTTGGTAACTTGGATGAAATGGTAGAAGATTGGCAGAGCTTGTCCTGCAGGGTTATACCAAATTGTGGGCCATTCATTCAGAAGCCCAAGGCATGAAAAACCTCAGTTTACTGAGAGTTGATTGGATGAGAAACAAGATGGCTCCAGTGGTCAGGTGCTTAGGTGATGAGAGCATCAATTCCTCCTTGTCACCAGCTACTACTTCTAAAGAAAGGCAAGGAGAACAATAAAGTGGTCATTTTTAAAAATCGTGTATCAAAAAAAGAAATCATTTTACAGAAAATGATAGTGATCAGAGTTGTACCCTAAAACGAGCTGTTTGATCCCAGAGCGGACACAGCAGGCTAAATGCACCTTTACTGTGTCTGTTTCTGTTTTGTTCTTGTGTGTGTGTGCTCTTCTTGTTGAGAAAGAATACCATGCAAATAGCTAAAACTTCCATGTCTTGGTATATAGATTTAATTCAAATAACTTTATATTTAGTAAAATCAACAACCCAATTAACTTTGAAAATGTCTTATTTTCACTTTAAAAAATTTTTTTCATTTTTAATTTCCATTTCAATTTGAAGCTGCGTTGTTTTTACTTATCTTGATTTGGTTTCCAGAGGACATGGTAGAGAGCTGAAAAGAAGATTTATCCATCTTATGGCGGAATACATGCTGTAATTGGACTTTGCAACTCAGTGTGTAAAACTCACCTTTGACAGGAACTGACCTACCTGAAGGCAGGAAAAGCGATGTAAATTTAGATTAAAGCTTGTACCAGTGTATAAAAATATGAGAGCGCCACTTCCATCTCTTCTAAGGAGCCAGCAAGCTTATTACAACATAGACTTTGTATGTCAAGGTCTGACTTACCTGTTTTTCCATTTGCGTGATAGAGCATTTGAGAACTTCATTACAGCTTAGTTTCTAACTGGTTTAACTACTAGATAGTGGCACCAATGAAGTAGTAAGCAGTTTCAGTTTTCTTGTTGTTTTTATTGTTCTTTCTATGAAATCCAGCTCCTTCTCATCTCAATTTAAAGTCCACCAAATTCATATTGTTTCACCTTTTACCCATATGCCATTTGTTGACTTTAAAAAATGCAGAATTACACCTCTTATTCTTAAAAAAAAAAAAAAACCTGTTTTCACATTACCTTTTCCAATAGTTTGTCAACAAAATATTTCAGATTACTTATTTTTTATGCTCCACTTACATATTTTAGTTATGACATTTTTCTCTGCAAATAACAGAAAAACCATTTCTAAATAGCTTTTTAAGTGAGGGAGTTTATTACCCATATAACAAGAAGTTCAAGGTAGGGCAACCTCTGGTTGGTTAAGTTGGTGGCTCAATAATGGCATAAATGCTCATCTCCCCACCTTTTTACTCTGGCATCCTCAATGTGTGAGCTCAATCCCCTCATGGTCACAAAATAGCTGCAGTCGCTCCAGGCATCACATTTTCACAGAACAATGTTGAGAGGCAGAAAAGGAATGTTTCTTCCTTAAATTCCTTTTTATCCAGGTTACAAAAATTTGCTAAAAGACCTCTCTTTTCTGTCTTGTTGGTGGTAAGTGGGTTGCATTTACCAATCCCTTGGTCCCAGGCAGTGGTACCAAAATGACAAGCTTAGACAAAGGAGCCTTGCGAAGGTGAATGAGATGGACAATGTTAGGCTGTGGAAAAGCCACACACACACACACACACACTCAAACATCTGCCAAAGTATTAGGGGCTTTCAAGCCAGAAAGCTTGGGTGGTTTTTATGACTATATAAACTAAACCTCTGAGCATCAGTTTGTTTGTTTTTATTCATCTAATTGCCTTAAAAAAAAAAAAGATCACATAAATTAATGCTTAAATTGTGCACGTAGCTATTAGATGAGCATACTGTTAACAGCCTTCCCTCTTTCTCTGCAAATGTGCAAAATAAATAAATGAGTAGTGAACAACAAATAAAACCAACTTTAGAGATTAGATATCCTAGGTTTTCTGATACTCGTTTTTAAACTCTGCAAGTAACTCCTAACGCTACTTTTAAGAATCCACGGAACGGGCAATCCTTTAGTATAAAGAATTCCAATTTTGCTATTTTAAAATGGTTTTCAAAAGTTGCACTATCCTTTTAAAAATATAGGTAGATGTAGTACATATATATAAAAAGACATAGTTCTGAAGGGCTCTATTTTTTGTCTCCATTTTATTCACTTTGTTTCAGAAAATTCACACGTTTCTGTAATAATGCCAGATGTCATTCTAGATGCTGGAGATTAAGCAAAAATTGAGAAGCAAAAGTCCCTGACGTCTCCAAATACACCTTATTTATTCAGATAAATTTATATTTCCTGAATAAGTTTCAAACTAATTTGTAGTAAAGCTCTTAAAACACTCTTCTGGCTGCTTTTCTCATTATAGTCACTAGATGGCGCCCAAAGAACCTATTTCGCTCTAATTGAAAAGGTACAGATGAAACAGGAAATCTTCACAGGGTAAAGGGAACAAAGCTTCTGTTCTCTGTTCCATTTCTATTTTATTTATCAGCTACTTGGGTAGAGATGCACAGATGTGTTTCATTATCACTTGGCACTTTTTTAAAAAAATAGTCTTTTCAAGTCCGTTACACTTTTTTAAAGGTCTTTCCTTCAAATTAAGTCCGTTTTCTGTCCCTTTGCCTTACACAAGGGCAGTTTTTTATCCTGCCCACTACTTACACGGATACAGACACTGCTCCGCTTCTTTAGAAACACTTGAGTCATTCCCTTCTCTTGAGGATTACAGAGTCACCAAATGTCACTCCCTCGCTCCCTGCTCAACATTCTGCCACAACACACTGTCAAAATGTGTCCTGGAAAATTCCCCGCTCCACTTCCGCCTTTCCTACGTTGGAGTTTCACAACGTTCCTGTCTGCTCTAGAAAATACCATGTTGGAGTTTCACAACGTTCCTGTCTGCTCTAGGAAATACCATGTTGGAGTTTCACAACGTTCCTGTCTGCTCTAGGAAATACCATGTTGGAGTTTCACAACGTTCCTGTCTGCTCTAGGAAATACCATGTTGGAGTTTCACAACGTTCCTGTCTGCTCTAGGAAATACCATGTTGGAGTTTCACAACGTTCCTGTCTGCTCTAGAAAATACCATGTTGGAGTTTCACAACGTTCCTGTCTGCTCTAGGAAATACCATGTTGGAGTTTCACAACGTTCCTGTCTGCTCTAGGAAATACCATGTTGGAGTTTCACAATGTTTCTATCTCCTCTAGGAAATACCATGTTGACATCCGAGGAGCCAAATACGTGTGTTTGCTCTCACGAAAAAGGAATCCATCATTTCCCAAACTCTGTTTTGGGAAGGAAAAACAAAATACTGAAAAGAGAAATTAGTTTGGCTGTAAGTCATATTCCAACTCAACAATTACAGAAACTTTTTCTTTTCTGTCTGCATTCTGTCCTAAAATTTAGGGAAACTCTTCTATCGATATAATAAGTCAAAGAGTAACAGACTGAAGATTTATTGAAATTATTTTTCTAAGTGTAATCTTGAAATTTGAGTGGAGGTATTTATTTATGCATGTGCATGTGTTTATATATGTGCGTGAGTCTGCATATGTATATTTACACTCAATCTCACATATATACACATATGTGTGTTTAAGGGTTTTGGTACTTCCTACATAGGAAAAATCAGTATAATAAAATGGTTGGGTTCCAAATTAGTTTGAAATGAATTAAGGAAATATGTTTTTTTATGTGTGTATGACTATATATATGTGTGTGTATACATATAACCAAACCAACCAACCCACTGCTGTCAAGTGATTCTGACTGATAACGACCCTATAGGACGGAGTAGAACTGCCCTGTGGAGTTTCCAAGCAGCGCCTGGCGGATTCAAACTGCCCACCTTTTGGTTAGCAGCCATAGCACTTAACCATTATGCCACCAGGATGTCCATATATACGTATATATGTAATATACATATATAGTAAAACCTGCAAAAGCTGGAATCTGTGTAAGATGGAAACCTGTCAGAGAAGGAAAACGCAAATATTTTCCACGATAGAAAAGTGCTAAAACTGCAGCCCGTCAAAGGTGAAAAACCTGTTGCTGACAACTCAATTCCATCTCATGGTGACTCCGTGTGCTGTAGAGTAGAATTGCCCCAAAGGGCTATCTTGGCTATGATCTTTATGGAAGCAGATCACCAGGCCATTCTTCCCTGGAGTAACCAGGTGGGTTCGAACTGCCAACCCTCAGGCAAGCAGCCGACTACAAACCGCTTATGCCACCTAGGTAATCTCTCTCTCTATATATATATTTACACACACACATATACGTATACAGTAAAACCAGTGGGAGCTGGAATTCAATGGGACTGGATTGTTTTTCCAGGTCTTGCAAGTTTTCTGCCTTTGACGCAGTGTAGTCTTACCACTTTTCTGTCGCTCTTTATCAGCAGAAAATAGTTGCGTTTTCCTCCTCTGACAGTTTCTGCCTTACCCAGTTTCCGGCTTTCCCAGATTTTACTGTATATGAGTGCATAAAACCTCCCTCTTTGTCTCTTTGACACACTTCCACCCTATGAAGAGCTAGTCAACTTCAGGAACTCTTTATGGTACTTGGCTTTACAGAACTTGAATCAGGGCAATCAGGGCCTTTGATCCATCTTCCTAACCAGTTGTTTTGCTTTCTCAAGGATTTTGCCTGGAGCCAGAAGTTCACCTTGTCCTATTGTATATGGACTATAATTAAAGATGCTTCTCACAGACAAAATCTTCCTTGGACCCAGATGTGGCTCTTCCTGGTCCTTCTAAATAGCACAGCCTTGTATGCCTGAGATTTAAAAAAAAAAAAAAATGCTGTCGCGTCAATTCCAGCTCTTAGTGACCCTACAGGATAGAGTAGAGCTGCCCCATAGGGTTTCCAAGGAGCAGCTGGTGGATTTGAACTGCCGACCTTTTGGTTAGTAGCCATAGCTCTTAACCACAAGGCCACCAGAGCTCCACGCCTGAGATGGAGGAAGAATTTCCAGACCTATTTGTTTTATAAACTGGATATGCCGCCCATCTTTGCTTCTTTTTAGTTATTTACGTTATCCGTAATATATCTTGGAGGCTGAGGGATTGGCTTGCTCTCAGGTTATAAACGTGTTCACTGAGTTTCTTCCTCTTCCACTTATTACAGAAGGTAATAGGTGACCATGGAGGTGATGTCGATGGTCAATTATGACATACCCTTTGAAAGAACGGTCGGAAGCTTTTCTGTAGAGCAAATATAACCATAGATGCCACTGATTTTGTTTTCTTCCTGTCTTTCTCTAATCAATGAGGCAGAGGAGGTTTCCATGACTACAAGCTGGAAAACTTAAATAGGATCAAATAAGCAAAGACTCCCTTTTATTCAGAAAATGTAGGGAATCCTAGAAACCCCTGATTGGAAGACAGAGTCATAGATCATTGGTTATCAATTCTGGCTGTGCAAAAGGATCCCGGGAGTTACAAATTTCTACACCCCATCCCAGATCGTTGTTAGGTGCTGTTGGGTTGGTTCCGACTTGTAGAGACCCTGTGCACGACAGAATGAAACACTGCCAAGTCCTACGCCATCCTCACGATCATTGCTATGTTTGAGCTCATTGTTGTAGCCACTGTGTCAATCCATCTCATTGGGGGTCTTCCTCTTTTTCACTGACCCTCTACTTTACCAACATGATGTCCTTCTCTAGGGACTGGTCCTTCCTGATAACAAAGCACGTGAGACGAAGTATTGCCATCCTTACTTCTAAGGAGCACTCTGGCTGTACTTCTTCCAAGACAGTTTTGTTCATTCTTCTGGCAGCCCACGGTATATTCAATATTCTTCCCCAAAACCATAATTCAAAGGTGTCAATTCTTCTTTGGTCTTCCTTGTTCATTGTCCAGCTCTCGCGTGCATATGAGGTGATTGGAAATACCATGGCTTTGGTCAGGTGCACCTTAGTCCTTGAAGTAAAGTCTTTGCTTTTTAACACTTGAAAGAGGTCTTTTGCAGCAGATTCGCCCAACACATCATTTGATTTCTTGACTGCTACTTCCACAATTACCCTAGATTACTGACTTATAATTCCCAGTGGTTGGCCCAGGAATTTGTACTTTTCCCACAGCAATTTTGGTCAATTACAAGCAGTTTATGGATTAGCATTTTGGAAACACAAGTCTGGACTCTTCAACAACTACCTGTGGCAAGTTTGAATCTTTGTCTTATTGCCATTGTTTCACAGCCAAGTGTTCTTTCAGAATTTTTATCCCAGGATATTTCTAACATATAGCAGTAGCAATAATGTGATGGTGATTTACAAAACAGCTGTTGAGCCACTATTTGTTGACTCCCCATTGACGCCAGTCACTACATTCAGCACTTTGCGTATATTGACTCGTTTGATCATTATAATAAACCTGCACATGAGATGTTATTTTCTGTATTTATCAGATGGGGAAATTGAGGCTCAGAGTGGCTAAACAGCTTACCAAGCTTGTACTATCACTAAGTAGTAGAAGAAGTATTTAAAACCCACGACTTTGTCTCCATAGTTTGTGTGCTTCACCGCTCTCTCGAGCTGCCCCTCGTGGTTGAAAAGCTTTCTTTGTAGTGACTCAAAGCCAATATTCTTGTAGCCTCCATTCATGGCTTCTGGTTTTTCTTCAGGTGTTACAGACTAGAATACTTAGTTCTCTACTAAATTAACCTCTTGGATATATGGAAAACAACATGTAGCCACCCTACGTCTTGGCCTTTCTAGGTCAAATATCCAGATTCCTGCACATATCTAGGTAGTGTCTGTACCCCATGGTTGGCGGCACTTCCTTACACAACCTCATTTTGAGGCCTTTCATCACCAAAGTCAATCTCCTCTCACTATGCCATCAGCATCGCTGCCACTCCAACAATAGAAGTTCTGCAAGGTACCAGGCTGCCCAAGACAAGGCTGAGTAGCAGGGGGCCAAATCTGCCTCCTGCTGCCCACAATGGCTGCTTCTAAAATGGCGGTCTACAAAGAGGACTCATTGTTTTCACGCTGCGGTTGGTTTTGTTTTAACAGGTAGCACTTTAAAGGAGTTTTTATTTTGTTTTGTTTTTAAACAATTGCTACCTTTGTGGTCTATAGGTAAGCCTGAGGTAAACCAAAAAAAAAAAAAGTTTGAAATTTTTTGTGCTAATTAATATTTTTACAAGTAGTATTTTGTTCAGCCTTAGGCTTTTGAACTAGTGAAACAAGTGATTTTTTAAAAGGGGGTTGCGGTTTCCATTCAGGGGGGCTGTTGGTAAACAAAGATATTTTTGGTATATTGGTAGTTGTGTGATAGACCAGAAAACTTTTTCTACTCTTACCCAGTATCCATCTGTAGAGAAATGCCAGACTATCCAATATAAATCCTACCATTTCCGATGAATTTTATTTAGTTTCCTTTATTTCTTGAAAACAAGGAAGTAAATTTAGTGTCTACGTTTCATGGTTTTTATTTCTACAAGTTAAGATTTGCTGCTCAGGTAATTTCTCCCAACCCATGTGAATTCTCTTAAAGATGTTTGTGTTTTATGTTGTGAAAAGAAAGATCTCTTAATCAAACATAACAGTGTTGTCTTCTTTTTAAAGGTTTTAACTTCATTATTTTTAAATCATTCGAAATCAACTCAAATTGCTTTAGAAATTGTTATATTGTTAATCATGGAGAAGTCTTTAATGTTGTTGTGAGCTGTCTCAATTCCGACTCATAGTGACTCTGTATGACAGAGTAGAGCTGCCCCATAGGGTTTAATAGGATATAATCGTTATGGAAGCAGATTGCCAGATCTTTTCTTCTCCAGAGCCACTGGGTGGATTCAAACTGACAACCTTTTGGTTAGCAGCCCAGCACTTAACCATTGGGCCATCAGGGCTCCTAACGAAACACTAATAGAGCCATTTTTGGAAATTGGTGTTTTGCTGGGGGAAAAAGAAAATACTGGGTTTGATTCTGTGATCACTCAGGCTCTTACTTACTATTCCATCCCAAGCCTGATCAAGAGGGTTGAAGGCTGAATATAAGGACCAATCTGCCCTGATTATCTTTTCATGGGGATTTCCACCAAATGACTAGTAAGAAAAATATGTCTGGTAATATGAGAAATGAGAAAGCATACTTAGTGGGACATTGTTTAATCTCTGTGCCTTATCTAGGCCAACTTTAAAATATCACTAAATAAAAATCTCTATACTAGTAACAGTAAATCTCTAGAGTTTCCAGAGCTTAGTTTGGGAATTAAGGATCAATAGCCAAAATTCTGTCAGTAATCTTTATGTTTATTTGATGTTTGAATTGAAAGATCGTTACAGATTTGTTTAAAAGATTTTTTTGTTTTGTTTTGTTTTTGTTTGTTTACTAGGAACTCCAGGCCTTTGGTCATTTTCTAACTTCCCAGTGGACTTTTGAGTTACCACCCTAGGATCTAGTCCCTCAAGTTTTTTTTGCCATCAGTACCCAGCTTTTCCTTTGTGGAACTCAATCCATTTCTAATTTGCCTTTTTGACTCAGAAACGCTAGGAACAGGCCCCAGTTTGCTTAATTGGATCAACATTCCTCAACCTCGACTCACCCCACCACACAGAGTCAGTAGTTCAAGGATAATCACATGACTCAAAAAGAATCAGTGAAAGGGAGTAAGTCCCAGGCCTTGTGTGGCAACCACGGAAGCAGCGAGGTATGATGTCCTGAGTGAGACAGCCTCTGGGAGGCAACAAGTGGAAACCTAAAGTCAACACTTCAGGAAACATGAAAGACAAATAGAAAGATCCTATGACCTTAGTAACATGAAGTCTTGAGCCACGCTCTACTTCTGTTTCTCCCTCTACCTCTGGTCTCTTCCCTTATGTGACCCAATACATTCATTTTATTGTTTAAGCCCCCTTGAGTCACGTTTGGAGTACCTAGATGGTGCAAATGATCAATGCGCTCAGCGGTTAGCCAAGAGGTTGGAAGATTGAGTTCACCCAGAGTCACTTCAGAAGAAAGGCCTCGTGATCTACAGCCAGAAAAATCAGCCATTGGAAACCCTGTGGAGTACAGTCCTACTCTGACACACATGGGGCTACCATCAGCCAGAATTCACTGAATGGCAAGGCGTGGTGGTGGGTCAGGTTTTCTGTCCCCTGTAAACAGCTTTCCTGAGACCCAGTTTCACTCTGGTAAACAGATGTGAATATTACTGTCATCATCAGTGCTTTGTGGTGATTAAATCCGATAACATGTGTTAAGTACGTGGTATGTGATGAACTTTCAGCAACTATTAATTCTGCTTCCTTCTCTTTTTCTCTTTTCCTCCTACTCTCTAGGGAGATTTCAGAGAGGGGAGTGGTGTAGGATAAGGGCCGAGATCCTGATTAAAGAGAATACAGTTCCCACAGGCTCCCATTAAACCTGCTCCATCCTACTGCCTTTTCCAGGGAGCTCTAGCTGTCAGCCACCCTGGGTTTGATGGAAAAACTGACAGTTCTTCAAGGTAAGCAGTCAAACAGGAGACTAGACAAACAAGATTTTAATAAGATGGACACCGCAAAGAGGTAGCATTTAAAACATTTTGTTTTCCTGAGAGACAAAGCTTATGCAAGACAGTAAATATGCAGTGTAGATGATTTTGGTTTTAGAAGAGAAAAATTTGAGAGAGCTGCAGATTAAGAAGATGTCAAATCTGAAATATTGTAAACATCTAACTGTGAGATCTTTTTTTTTCACTCAGTTATACAATTTTGAAACAGGAAAGGGATGACCTTATTCAAACTTTTATTTGAAAGATGAGGGAACTGAGGTGACTTGCTCCAGCCCCACAACCAGTTAAAGGCAGAGCCAGGACTGCTGACTCACAGTCTGGTGTTCCTTAAATAGGCTGCACTCCATCTCAGTCCTTGCTTAACAGGCTCCATTTCACTTTCCATTGCAAACCAAGTGTCTGGCAGACACAGAAACACCCATCAAATCTAACAAGCATAGCCAGTTTTCCCAAAGGTAGCACAATTGTCATCTGTGAGTCACTGTCAAGTCTCAGGGACGTGTCTCCCTATTGCTGTGGGGGAAAAACAAACCATGTCACAGAGCACAACCTCTAGACCGGGGTCTCACCACCTCAGCACTATTGACATTATGGCTGGATAAGTCTCTGTTGGGTGGTAGGGGCTGCCCTGCGCATGGTAGGATATTCAGCTGTGTATGTGGATGCCAGGAGCACGCCTTCAGTTGTGACAGCTAAAAATGTCCCCCCCCCCAAAAAAAAGCAACCAAAACGCATTGCTGTTGAGTCAGTTCTGACTCATAGTGACTCTATAGGACAGAGTAGAACTGCCCCACAGGGTTTCCAAAGAGTGGTTGGTGAATTTGAACTGCTGACCTTTTGGTTAGCAGCTGAGCTCTTAGCTACTGCACTACCAGGGCTCCACAGCATTGTCAGATATTCCCTGAGGGGTAAAAAATCCCCATGGAGGACCAGTGCTCTCAAGGAAAGGCCTTTTGCCCTGAGCAGCCCTTAAACCATTTCCTCCCACGGTGCAATTCTAAATGGGGGTCCTAACACAGGGAGAGGAAAGAAAAGACATAAGGTGTGAGTTATGCTTGGCATTTGGAGTACATTTTTTTCAGGGAAATTAAAAATTTTTTCAGGCTTCTAGGAGACATTTTTACCTGATTCCAGTATTTCCATTACTGTCAGTAAGTATTTCCATGATCGCTCTGAAGAAAGCATCAGTGAGCTGAAGGCAATGAGAATACTGAAGGCTGACTAACAATCTTATTTTCATTGTTTTATTTTGTTTCAATTCCTAAGTATGTTGAGAAGCAGACAATCTTTATTTCTTTACTTGGTAGTATTTTACTTTTCTAGTAAAGAAGAAACCTGAAGCACTCTGATACCTTCTCACTACCACAACAAAGAGGAAGCGTACATTAAATAAAAATAAACTTTAAAAAATGGGAAGGTAGCCCCAATAATACAAGAAATGGCAGTAGAGGGTTGTCTTAGTTTCCTTTAAAAAAAAAAAAAAATTTTTTTATTGTGTGTTAGGTGAAAGTTTACAGAGCAAATTTATTTCCCATATGATAGTTTGTACATAGTGTTTCACGGCCTTGGTTTCATTCCCCACAATGTGTTAGCACTCTCCCCATTCCCACACCTGGTTCCCCATTTGCTTTTGTCCTGATTTTCTATTCCTTCCTGCCTTCTCATCTTAGCTTTTAGGCAAACGTTGCCCTTTTGAATCTTGTATAATTGATTGTTCTAAGGAGCAAGTTCCTCTCTGGTGTTATTGTTTATTTTTGGGGCCCGTCTGTGGTTTGGCTGAAAGGTGATCTCTGGGAATGTCTTCAGTTCCAGTTCAGAAGGGTGTTTTGGGGCCATAGTCTTTGGGGTTCCTCCGTTCTCTGTCAGACCAGTAAGTCTGGTCTTTTTTGTGAATTTGGTTTTTTTGTTCTATAATTTTTCTCCTGCTCTATGGCACAGTGGTTAAGAGCCCAGCTGCTACCCAAATCCACCAGCTGCTCCTTGGAAACCCTATGGGCACTTCTACTCTGTCCTATAGGGTCGATATGAGTTGGAATCAACTGGACAGCAACGGGTTTGGTTTTTGGTTTTCTGTCCAGGACTGTTTTCGTTTACTAGTACTGCTGTAACAGAAATACCACAAGTGGGTGGTTTTAAAGGACAGAAATTTATGTTCTCACAGTTCAGGAAGCTAGAAGTCCAAATTCAGGGCACCAGCTATAGGGCAGGGTTGTTTCTCTGTCAGCCTTTGGGGAAGATCTTTGTCTCTTTGAACTTCTGTTCCTTGGTGATCTCTACGTGTGGCATCCCCATCCATCTTTGTACTTCTTCTCTCTATGTCTATGCTATTCTTTATATTTCAAAAACATTAGGTTTAAGACACACCCCACATTGGTGTGGCCTCATTAACATAACAAAAAACCCTATTCCCAAATGGGATTACATTCACAGGCATAGGAGTCAGGACTCCAACACGTAGTTTGGGGGGACAAAATTTAACTCATGATAGGATTCCATGGAAATTAAAGGATTGAAACCTGCACACTCAGATTACATACCCGCCAAATTCCTGGCATTCCTTTCTCTTGGATGTCCCTACAGAAGGAGCACACGTTTTCACTCCTGAGTCCCTGCCAAGCTCCACAGCACTGTGAGTGCCAGTGAGTGTGGTGGGTGTAGAGTTCTAAGGCAGAAGCTGGGATAAAGAATAGAAGAGAAGAAGGATAGCAAAGGGCTGTAGGAATGTGGAAAAGAGAAACGTGGGGAAAAGAAAAAAAATGCGAATGAACAGGAAGTAGATCGGGAGTACAGCTAGGCTGAGGACTCTACCCCCAAACCCCCAAAAAACCACACTGACTGATAGCGACCCTATAGGACAGAGTAGAACTGCCCCATAAGGTTTACAAGGAGCAGTTGGTGGATTCAAACTGCTGACCTTTTGGTTAGCAGCCGAACGCTTAGCCACTGCACCACCAGGGCTCCAGCTCTACCCTAGTCCTGGAAAAATCATTTAAAAAAAGTTAGATATTCTCAGCACATATTATTTTTATGAAATATATTTAAAATGTCACTGGGTTTGGTTTTTCTTTTTGGTTTTAGAAAGTTTGCATCCAGATACCAATTGTGTTTCTGCTATTCTGAACATTTACCTGTGTCCAATTTACATGATTAAATCTGATACAATAAGAAATAATACCAAATACTGTATCAATGCTACTTAATCAGTCCTTCTGAATATCATAATATTCCTGCTGCTATTTCAAGCTGTCCTTGGAGATAGTCACAGCACAGTAATACACAAAAGATTTCCTTTCTGCCTTCCTAATTGTCTAGGACAACACATTCGTACATTTCATTTTTAATCACCTGAAGCTTTTCAGATACCCCAGAGTATGCCTTCAATAGTACAATAAATGAGGTCCGAGATTTTTAAGAGCCTTATGTTTCTTTCTTCTTGTGGTTGATAACATGCTGTTTCTACGTTGTATTGGTTGCCAGATGTGGGGCAGATAGCATAAGGTGAAGAAAATAAGAAGGCTATTCACGGGAGGGCCAGATTCATATAAGAGGGAAAATGATTTCCCCAAACCAGGAAGCATCTTTCTTTAAAAAAAAAAAAAAAAAAAAAAAGCCTCCATTCATTTCGACTGCTGAGATAAGGCAATTTAGAAGGATTTTCACCTTGGCCCAGAAATCTTGCGTAGAAACAGCACCATTAGAAGAGAACTGAATGGCACGTCTTGGTAGCGAGAGAGGGGAACAGAAATACAGGGAAACAAACAGAAATCTTCCCACTCAAAAAAATTCTCCAGAATTGTAAATCAGATTATGAACATGCTCTCACATTTGGAGAGCTAGAAATAAAATGAAAGGTGTTGCATTATTTTAAAAGACAGTTCCTGGTTTTGTCTTTCCGTGTGAATAGCTCAGATTTACAATAATAAAGGCAAGACGGTGGAGGCGATAATACTTACAGTATAACTATGAGTATTTATAAGTAAAGAATTAAAAATCACTTTGGTTTTCCCCTGTAGTTCTGGATTTAATAATTCCAGAATGAGGTCTGGAACTCTGTGCTTTAAAAAAAAAAAAAAATCTCCCTACGTGGTTCCTATGCTCTGTCCATTTTAGAAGCCAGTGGAGAACCCAGGTAAACCCAGGCAGTTTTTAAGACTGTGCCGATTTCGTCCACATTGGGGCTTTACGTGCTCCTGATTAACCCATCTTCCTCCAGTTAGCCTCTGGCTTTCATGTATAGTCATATGTACTGTGGGCTTTTTGGTGTCTTACAGTTCTTTGTTGATCTGATGAAAACTGTAGACCTCCACCCTAGAAAATTACATGTGCACAGACAGGTAAAAATCGTACGTACAGTTTTTGGGTGTTCATAGACTGCTGAAATCTTTCTAGGGAGCAGAACCGCTGTTTGAATGATCACCTTTGTGGTTTGTGAGAGTTCATAGCTCAGGAATTGCCCCAAAAGATTCAGTGCCTATGTTTTGTTTTTTTAAAGGGAGCTTCTATAATTAAGAGATTAGATGTAAGACACAACCAGGGAAGCCACAGACAGTAATCCAGTCTACTGCTTTAACGTTTTAAGCGGTCCCTGCCTCTGGTCTTGCTTCCTCCAGGCCATTCACCACAAATCAGCCAAAGTAATACTGTATTTTACGCAAATAATGCACACCTTTGGCATTGTTTGCCAGATGCTCCCTCCTCCCCATGAGGCATGCTCACAAGCACCACCATGCCAATCCCCTTCCACATGTTGCTGTAGAAAAAATTACCATAACACGTTTATGAAATCCCTCTGGGAGGGAAGGGGGATACAGCCAGCAAACAAACACAGAAGGTATGCGTTATTTGCGTAAAATGCCGTACTTCCCAAAGTGAATCTCTGACTATAGACCACCCATGCATGCAAAGCTTCAAGGTCATTCTATTGCCATTGGGATGACATTCAAGTTAAGTTGTGTAGCATTCAAAGCGGGTCAGGCCAAGCCTCTGCTTGGTACCAGCCTCCACTGTCATCCTTGTCGTGTACTTCGGCATCACGTAAGGAAGCTGTTACGGGTTGAATTGCGTCCCCCCCAGAAACATCTGTCAACTTGGCTAGTCCATAATTCCCAGTATTGTGTGATGATCCATCATTTTGTCAGCTGATGTGATTTTCCTATGCGTTGTAAATCCTACCTCTATTATGTTAATGAGGCAGGACTCAATCTACAAAATTAGGTTGTGTCTTAAGCCAATCTCTTTCGTGATATAAAAGAGAGAAGGAAGCAGAGATTCAGGGGGGACCTCATACGACCAAGAAACAAGAGCCAGGAGAATAGTGTGTGTTTTGGACCCAGGATCCCTGTGCTGAGAAACCCTAGACCAGGGTAGGATTGATGACAAGGACCTTCTTCCAGAGCCATCAGACAGAGAAAGCCTTCCCCTAGAGCTGGCATCCTGAATTCGGACTTCTAGCCTCCTAGACTGTGAGAGAATAAATTCCTCTTTGTTAAAGCCATCCACCTGTGGTATTTCTGTCATAGCAGCACCAGATGACTAAGACAGAATCTTTTTTAAAAAATATCAGTGTGCAGACACCTCCTCTTGGCCAATTACATTAGAATCTTTGGGGGCAAAGTGAGGGGGACCAAAGGGGACCTGTGGTATTGTTTTTAACTTTTCAGGAGACTCAGTTACACAATGAGAGTTAGGAGTCTCTCGACAGTATTGAACTAGTTTCAGCTCCCAGAACCCATCTTGCTCTATTTGGCCTTTGGGTTTTCACATGCGTTCTTACCTCAGTGTCTTAGTCATCTAGGGCTGCTATAACAGAAATACCACAAGTGGGGGCTTTAACAATTGGAAGTTTATTCTCTCACAGTTTAGGAGTCTAGAAGTCCAAATTCAGGGCACCACCTCCAGGGGAAGACCTCTCTCTGTCAGCTCTAGAGGAAGGTCCTTGTTATCAATCTTCCCCTGGCCTAGGAGCTTCTCAGCACAGGGACCCTGGGTCCGAAGGATGTGCACTACTCCTGGCTCTTCACTCTTGGTGGTCTGAGGTCCCTCTCCCCTCTGCTCACTTCTCTCTTTTATATCTCAAAAGAGATCGACTTAAGATACAACCTAATCCTGTAGATTGTGTCCTGCCTCATTAACATAACTGCCTCTACTAACTTCTGCATCACTAACATCATAGAGGTTAGGACTTACAACACATAGGATAATCACATCAGATTGCAAAATGGAGGACAACCACACAATACTGGGAATCATGGCCTAGCCAAGATGACAGATATTTTGGGGGTCACGGTTCAATCCAGAACACTCAGCTACAACACGTTTCCCTTTTTGCCCCTTTGGTATACTTCCTTTAGATCTGAGATTAAAATCCCTTCCTTCCCCTAGAGCTAGAACATTGTTTTGTGCCATCAAGTCGCTTCCAACTCATGGCGACCCCATGTGTTACAGAGCAGAACTGCCCCATAGGGTTTTCTCAACTATAA
This sequence comes from Elephas maximus indicus, assembly GCF_024166365.1. Taxonomy (NCBI): domain Eukaryota; kingdom Metazoa; phylum Chordata; class Mammalia; order Proboscidea; family Elephantidae; genus Elephas; species Elephas maximus. Next base: position 6,995,765 of record NC_064841.1, on the reverse strand, counting down.
TCTTCATAGGAGCAGATCACCAGGCCTTCCTCCTGCAGTGCCATTGAGTGGGTTTGAACTGCCAACCTTTCGGTTACCTGCCAAGCACAAACTGTTTGTACCACCCAGGGACGTAGAACTGGATTAGTTCTCTGTAATATGTGCCCTCTGCCCATCTCTGTGATTATCTAACTAGATCCTAAGCAGTTTAAAAGTAGTAGGTAGGTTCTGTCATTTCATTTTGTTTCAATTGCAGGATGAAGGCCTGACACTAAACTTACCACATTAAGTAGCCATAAAAAAAACCATTGCCGTCAAGTCGATGTCAACTCATAGCAACCCTATAGGACAGAATAGGGCTGCTCCATAGGGTTTCTAAGAAGTGGCTGGTGGATTCAGACTGCCCACCCTTTTGATTAGTAGCCGAACTCTTAACCACTGTGCCACCAGGCCTCCCAGTATCCATAGTCGCTTAATAAGTATTTGTTGAATAAGAAATTATTTAAGTTTCAGAGGTTAGTGTTTCAAATGATGCCAGGATTTAATGGTAGGTTCTTTATTTGGAAGGGCACATGGTACATCCCTATGGAAATTTGGAATGTGTTCATGGGAAGTTTTGTTTGCTCAAACCTGTCTTAGAAGACAGAAATCAGGAAGAAAGATTAAACAAGTCCCGCTTCATTGTTCAAACTCTTACCTTTTGTATTAAGCTTCTAAGGCTTAGTTTTAGAAGATGCTATTACTTCTTTAAAACAATCTAAGAAAACCAAACCCGTTGCCATCGCATCACTTCTGACTCATAGTGACCCTATAGAACAGAGTAGAACTGCCCCCATAGAGTTTCCAAGGAGCGGCTGGTGGATTCGAACTGCTGATCTTTTGGTTAGCAGCCAACTTCTTAACCACTGAGCCACTAGGGCTCCAGGAAATTAGAAATACTGTAGTTTGTTGCCCAATAAGTGCTATTGAAGCTACTGTGTGAGTAAATGAGTTTTATCTCAGTCTGTGAAAGGTTGGTCTACCGCCCTACAGCTTATGAACATGTAGCGTGTGATAACTACATACACTCCCAAGGACGTGTGATCTGAAGTTTCTCTAAAAAGGCCACCTAATAGTCTTAGAGGAGGTAATTTTGTACTAATGATATCACTTTGGGCATGCTCATCTTGGAATAGGTAATAAGGTTATTGATCACCTTTCTATGTGCCATGTACCATCCCAAAGCCTTGGTATACATTAACTCATTTATCCCTCACAACCCCTATTATCATCCCCATTTTACAGATGAGGAAAGTTAGGCACAAGGAGGTTATGTTACTCCTTTCCCAAGTTACATAGCTATTCAAAAGAAGAGTCAGAATTCCATCTGTTAGCTGGCTCCAGAGCCCATGTTTTTACCCACTGTCCTAGACCGTCTTTTGAAAGAGTAGTGAGGTTACAACACTGTGTATTTTTTAAAATGTATGTTTAATCTGGATCCATACTTGTAATTATATTTTAAACTTATGAAGAAGAAACCAACATTTTCTCTTCTGATACCTGGCTAAGCAGAGGGTTGGCTGATTTTTTTTTTTTTTTAAAGATAATTTGTCAATATGTGTCTTTTTTATAGGTTCCAAATTGTGTAAATAAAGCTCATGCTTCTGTGGCCTTATTATTAAATTTTCAGATCAGGGAAATTTTTTTTTTTAATTTTGTTGTGTTTTAGGTGAAAGTTTGGTTTCTCATTCAAAAATTTATACACAAATTGTCTTGTAACATTGTTTGCAGTCCCCCAACGTGTCAGCTCTCTCCCCCTTTCCCTTTCTACCCTGGGCTTCTCCGTGTCCATTCGCCAAGTTTTCCTGTCCCTTCCTAACTTCTCAAGTTTCCTTTTGGGCGTTTGCCCATATGATCTCGTATACTTGATTGATCTAAGAACCATGTTCCTCATGTGTGTTGTTGTTTGTTTTATACGCCTGTCTAACCTTCGGCTGAAAGGTGGACTTTGGAAGTGGCTTCAGTTCTGAGCTTGTAGGGTGTCCTGGGGCCATAGTCTCAAGGGTCCTCCAGGCTCTGTCAGACCAGTAAGTCTGGTCTTTTTTTGTGAATTTGCATTTGTTCTACATTTTTCTCCTGCTCTGTCCGGAACCCTCTATTGTGATCCCTGTCAGAGCAGTCGGTAGTGGTAGCCGGGCACCATCTAGTTCTTCTGGGCTCAGGCTGGTGGAGGCTGTGCTTCATATGGTCCGTTAGTCCTTTGGTCCAATAGTTTCCTTGTGTCTTTGGTTTTCCTCTGTCTCCTTTGCTCTGAACAAGGGAACACTTTTGATTTGTTATTAATCATAGAATGTTTCTCTTCCTTTTTAACTAGAGACTGAAAGACAGAAGTTAAAAAAAAAAAAAGAAAATAGGTAAGAATGAAATCTATAAAACTTTTGAGAAAAGAGATCTAAACAGAGTCTCCCACAATTTTTTTTCAGTATTATTTTAATATTATAATATTTTTGAGACCCTCCATGCCAGTTACTATCCTAAGCACTGGGGATCCAGTAGTAAACACAGTGGACAAGACCCAGTTTCTACTGGGGTTCACATTCCATGTCGACTGCCAGTTAACAAGTGAAGATGTGAGAAACAACTCCAGATGGTGATAAGTGCCAGAAGGAAAATAGAAGAAGATGTTTTGGTAAAGAATACCTAGATGTTAAGACTATCAGTGACTCCCTGATAGAATTCTCGCCTTCCAATTCCTGACTAATTCATCTCCTGGACAGCCAGCACCCGCTTGTAGATGGAGGCTCGCGTGTTGCTACGATGCCGAATAGGTTTCAGTGGAGCTTCCCGACTAAGACAGACTAGGAAGAAAGACGTGGTGATCTCCTTCTGAAAATCAGCCAGTAAAAACTCTGTGATGCGTATTGATCTGATCTCCCAGTCCAAACGAATGCAAGGTGGACTCCATTAGAAACTTGGCGGCGTTTTCTCCTTTGTACATGAGGTCACTAACAGTCAGCGGCTGACTCGACAGCAGCTAACAACAGGAACAACCTAGATGGTTGTGTCTTGGATTTTGGATTTGTTGATACCAAAGGACTAAAAAAAAAAAAAATAATAAAGTCATAGCATGAGTCATTTGGAGTTGAGATTTAGCTGAGAGTTTTGCTTGTAAAAGAAAGTGCATCTCACTTTCTGTGTTGTCTTTAAGTTTTACATGAAAAGAAACTTTCCATCAGTCTTTAAAATTCTCTTTTTGCATTTCATATTCTATACTTTTAATACAAAAATGTCAATCAGACCAATTTATTTTTCCCTCCAAATGAAATCAGGCAGGCAATTTGGGGCTACTTTATCTCTGAGATGTTTTCTATCAGCTTGTGAATTTTTCATGGAAATTTTTCTGAACATTTCCAATCTTATTAATCTAGCCGAAGACAGACCTAAGAGCGACTAAGTGGAAGCAAAACAAGAGAGTGGATATCTTTGTGTAGTTTTTTTTTTTTTTTTTAACAGGTCTGAACTAACCTTTGAATATCACGGTAAACCTACTGGAAAAAAGAAAATGAGAATGAAACTAATGACGTCATATCTTTTTAAGGATAATTCAAGAACTTATAACTTATATGATTAAAATACGGAAAAGTAAATTTGCACAATTCTATAGTTCGATTAAAATTTTTTGACTATTCAGCCCAAAATTTAAACTTGAAAATTTGACATTTGACGCTGGAGTGACTCACTGAAATGGAATTCCTTCCTTGGGCTTTCCATTGTTCATCCTGAAGCGTGTTAGCAAATTTCTGGCTATTCACGACCTCGCAGTTTTCCTGCTGTTCTCTTTTGGAAGATTTAGTAGTATACACACTCCTGGTCTTTAAAATGATAGGAACAGCCCTAAAAACAACAACCCCCACGATGCCATATCAGGAAGGAATTGTTCTCTCCAGTTCCTTGATGACCATGCACGTTTTGTGAGACAGCCCTTGAAAATGGCTCTTAATACTTCCATTTTCTCTTTGTACTGCAATATATTGCTGGTCATAAAACCCCCCATGAGTTCTGCCAAAAAACAAAATTGCAAATTAAGGCTGTACAGGGACGGCCACACAATCTGTCTCTGTTTATAGTTACCACCATTAGTTTTAGTGTGTCACTAAGGCTGGGCCTCTCTTCTGACGGGCTGAATACATATTTGCTCGGTAATTATACCATGTGGTAAGTCATGTGGTATGTTTATTGAATGTACACTCTTGATAAATAGAGATAAGTGAAATTGTCTAACAGCTGATGTACCAAAGGTCTGTGTAACAGCACCTTTTCAAGGTTATTCTTTAAGAGATTAACTAGCATTTACTTACTTAGAATTTGAGATCACAAAATACAACAACAAAGATTAACCTCTATGGAGCATTTTCTAGTTTAGAGTTTTCCTATCCATATAATGATTTGAGTCTCACACCAATGCTATGAGGTAGGCAAAAATATTTCAGTATCCAAAGCCAGAGAGAGAGAAAGCCAAGTTGTAGACCCAAGGACCTGGACTCCAAGTGCCATGTTAGACTACGCCGGGGTCAAGTCATTGACCCTTCGTCTTCAAAGCTCAGAACTGGAAATGTCCTAATGCCTTCGTAGAACCGAAGATCAGAAAAGCCTGGAGAGCAATTTGTGACATGTTGGCAGAGTGTTCTGAATAGTTGGCTTAAATTTATATTTATCATCTGTTTAAAAAGAAAAATCGAAGAAACTTTCTTCGTTGGCTAAGAAATAGTACTATGTACTAGGCGTCTTACAAGCTAAAAGGCATAATCTTGTTTTCAAGACTTCTAGTGAGATCCCGCATTCCAGTATGGTTCTGCCAGTCACCAGCTTTACAAGAGCGGATGACCAGGCCTTTCTCCTGTGGAGCAGCTGAGCAAATTTGAACCAACCTTTCAGTTAACGGCCAACCTGTGCCATCAGGGCTCCTTTTTACAAACACTCAGCAGCTGATTAATTCTTTTAGAAGGCCCCCCTGGCTACTCAATTTGCTCAATTGTATTTAAATAAGACACAGACAATCACATGCAACACAGTCGCGGGTGGAGGAAGCCTCTACCTATAAAACGGACTTATTAAGTTAAATGTTGTGAAGAGATGGGTTATACGGTATTTTTTTTTTTGCACTATAAAATTCATTTATTGTAAATGTACAGTTCTGTGACTGATTATGTAAATTTTTTTTATTAACTTTTATTGAGCTTCAAGTGAACATTGACAAATCAAGTCAGACTGTTACATGTAAGTTTATATACATCTTACTCCGTACTCCCACTTGCTCTCCCCCTAATGAGTCAGCCCTTCCAGTCTCTCCTTTCGTGACAATTTTGCCAGCTTTCAACTCTCTCTATCCTCCCATCCCCCCTCCAGACAGGAGATGCCAACACAGTCTCAAGTGTCCACCTGATATAATTAGCTCACTCTTCATCAGCATCTCTCTCCTACCCACTGTCCAGTCCCTTTCATGTCTGATGAGTTGTCTTCGGGGATGGTTCCTGTCCTGGGCCAACAGAAGGTTTGGGGACCATGACCGCCGGGATTCCTATAGTCTCAGTCAGACCATTACGTCTGGTCTTTTTATGAGAATTTGGGGTCTGCATCCCACTGATCTCCTGCTCCCTCAGGGGTTCTCTGTTGCACTCCCTGTCAGGGCAGTCATCGATTGTGGCCGGGCACCAACTAGTTCTTCTGGTCTCAGGATGATGTAGGTCTCTGGTTCATGTGGCCCTTTCTGTCTCTTGGGCTCTTAGTTGTCGTGTGGCCTTGGTGTTCTTCATTCTCCTTTGCTCCAGGTGGGTTGAGACCAATGGATGCATCTTAGATGGCCGCTTGTTAGCATTTAAGACCCCAGACGCCACATTTCAAAGTAGGATGCAGAATGTTTTCATAATAGAATTATTTTGCCAATTGACTTAGAAGTCCCCTTAAACCATGGTCCCCAAACCCCCGCCCTTGCTCCGCTGACCTTTGAAGCATTCATTTTATCCCGGAAACTTCTTTGCTTTTGGTCCAGTCCAATTGAGCTGACCTTCCATGTATTGAGTGTTGTCCTTCCCTTCACCTAAAGCAGTTCTTATCTACTAATTAATCAGTAAAAAACCCTCTCCCACCCTCCCTCCCTCCCCCCCTCGTAACCACAAAAGTATGTGTTCTTCTCAGTTTATACTATTCTCAAGATCTTATAATAGTGGTCTTATACAATATTTGTCCTTTTGCCTCTGACTAATTTCGCTCAGCATAATGCCTTCCAGGTTCCTCCACGTAATGAAATGTTTCACAGATCGTCACTGTTCTTTATTGATGCGTAGTATTCCATTGTGTGAATATACCACAATTTATCTACCCATTCATCCATTGATGGACACCTTGGTTGCTTCCAGCTTTTTGCTATTGTAAAGAGCTGCAATAAACATGGGTGTGCATATATCTGTTTGTGTGAAGGCTCTTCTTTCTCTAGGGTATATTCCGAGGAGTGGGATTTCTGGGTTATACAGTATTTTTTAAATGTAAAAAAAAAAAATTCTTTTTCAGGAGTAATAATAGCATTCCTCATGTTCTCTCTTGTTTTTACTGCAGAGGTCCTTTGTAAGAAGGGGAGTGGGTGAAAAGTGGGATGCAGACCTCAAATTCTCGCAAAAAGACCAGACTTAATGGTCAGACTGAGACTGGAGGGGCCCCAGAGGTCACGGACCTTGGACCCGCTGTTAGCCCAAGACTGGAACCATTCCCGAAGCCAACACTTCAGACAGGGATTAGACTGAACTATAAGTCAGAAAATGACACTGGTGAGGTGTGAGCTTCTTAGCTCATGTAGACACATGAGACTATGTGGGCAGCTCCTGTCTGGAGGCGAGAAGAGAAGGCAGAGGGGGACAGGAGCTGGCTGAATGGACACGGAGAATACAGGGTGGAGAGGAGGTGTGTGCTGTCACATTAGGGGGAGAGCGGCTAGGAGTACATAGCAAGGTGTGTATTAAGTATTTGTATGAAAGACTGACTTGATTTGTCAACTTTCACTTAAAGCACAATAAATAAATAAGAAAGGGAGCAATCTTGCAGCATGTAAACTAAGTTGCTGTAGACAGAGGAGACCTTTTTCTGTCCAGTTTCGAGGAAGTTCTAGGAGGAGACCAAATCTCTTCTACACAGATGGATGCGGTTATGCTGAGAAATGAGCAGGAAATTCGGCGATTCCACAGTAAAGATCTGTTCTTCAGGGGTTTCTTATGTCTTACTTCAAACATCAAGATGATTTACTGGCTGGAAACCAGACCAGGGTGCAGATTCTCACTTTCAGAATGATTTAAAAGGCAAGGTAAAAACTATCTCGATGGCAACTGACACTAGAGAGCCTGCGACGATGCGACCTGCCGCACCGAACCTCGACTGCAGCTCTTTCCCTTGTCCTTGCTGCTTTATTTTCTTGTCTATAATTAGGAAGAGTTCTGATCTACCATAATTTTTTTTTTTTACCATAATAGTGAACAGAAGAATAGTTACATGTCTGCAAAGCGTAGCTCCCAGTGCTACCATATGTTTGCATGATGAGTATCTATCTTAAGATTTCAGTGCTGTTATCAAAGCCAGCCAGTTTACACTATAATTTTCATCGCATTCCTCGGGGAGCAGACCATGCCTTTAGGGGGCTCAGCAGCGATCCTGCTGGGGCAGTGGTTCTCAGCCTTAACCAGACCGGACCTGTTGCCGTGGAGTAGATTCTGATTCATGGCGACCCCATTGTTACAGAGTAGAACTGCTCCATAGGGTTTTCTAGGCAGTAATCTTGATGTCAGCAGATCACCAGGCCTTTCTTTCATGGCACTGCTGGGTGGGTTTGACATTTGAACCACCAACCTTTAGGTTAGTAGTCAGCATAAACCACTTGAGCCACCCAGGGACCTTCTCAAACTTCGGCAAACGTCAGAGTGACCGAAGAGCTTGTTAAAATGCAAATTACGGAACAGCACCTCTAGAGTTTATGGTTCAGTAGATCTGGGGTAGAGCAGCCCTGGTAGTGCAAAGGTTAAGCACTCAGCTGCTAACTGAAAGGTTGGTAGTTAGAACCCATCCAGTCAGTACATGGGAGAAGGACCTAGAGATCTGCCCCCATAAAGATTGTAGTCGTTGTTAGGTGCCGTCGAGTTGGTCCTAACTCACAGTGACCCCATGTACAAGAGAACGAAACACTGCCCAGTCCTGCTCCATCCTCACATCCTGTGCTTGAGCCCATTGTTGAAGCCACTGTGTCAGCCCATCTTATTGAGGGTCGTCTTCTTTTTTATTGAACCTCTACTCTACTAAGCATGTTCTCCAGAGAAAGGTCCTTCCTGATAACATGTCCAAAGTAAGTGAGATGAAGCCTCTCCATCCTCACTTCTAAGGAGCATTCTGGTGGTACTTCTTCGAAGACAGATTTGTTCGTTCTTCTGGCAGTCCATGGCATATTCAGTATTCTTCGCCAACACCATAATTCAAAGGCATCAATTCTTCTCCAGTCTTCTTTAGCCACCCATAAAGATTACAGCCTAGAAAACCCTATGAGGCAGTTCTACTCTGTTACATAGGTTCAGCGCTATGAGTTGAAATTGACTCCAAGGCGTCAACAACAACAACAGGTCTAGGGTGGGACCCAATAATTTGCATTTCTAGCGAGCTCCTAGTTGATTTTGATGCTGCTGGTCCAAGGAGCACACTTGGAGAATCACAGCTCTAGGGAATTCTACAGGTATTCTTGCTTGGATTATTATAAATATCAAGTAAGATCCATTTGGGTGTGCCACAGCATTGAAGGAATACCGTGGACATGGCTTTATCCTCCGGGAAAAGTAGATATGGGCAAACAATTCTCAGATACACTATATAAAACCAAACCCAGTGCCATCGAGTCGATTCCGACTCATAGCGACCCTATAGGACAGAATAGAACTGCCCCATAGGGTTTCCAAGGAGTGCCTGGTGGATTCGAACTGCCAACCCTTTGGATAGCAGCCGTAGCACTTAACCACTATGCCGCCGGGTTTCCAGATACACCATACAGCAAAATAAAAGTTGTAATCCAAAACAGAATTCATTAATAAAATATTAAATATGTATGGTTACCTAGTCCTGTCTTAGTTGTCTAGTGCTGCTATAACAAAAATACCACACGTGGATGGCTTTAACAAAGAGAAATTTATTCACTCACAGTCTAGAAGTCTGAATGGAGGGTGCCAGCTCCAAGGGAAATCTTTCTCTCTCTGTTGGTCCTGGAGGAAGGTCCTTGTAATCAATCTTCCCCTTGTCTAGGAGCTTCTCAGCACAGGAACCCCGGATCCAAAGGACGTACTCTGCTCCTGGCACTGCTTTCTTGACGGTATGAAGTCTCCCTGTCTCTCTGCTCGCTTCTCTCTTTTGTATCTCAAAAGATATACAACCTAATCTTAAAGATTTAGTCCTGCCTCATTAACATAACTGCCTCTAATCCCGCCTCCTTAACATCATAGAGGTAGGATTTACAACACATAGGAAAATCGCATCAGATGACAAAATGGTGGATAACCACACAATACTGTAGATCATGGCCTAGCCAAGTTGTCACGTATTTGGGGGGACACAATTCAATCTACAACACTAAGGTAAGGCAATAAAGACTATAGAATGTAAGTGGGGTAATCAGGTAAGGCATAGAGAGGAAAAGTTCTAGATTTAATACTGTTTTAGCTGCTAGGTCTTTAGAAATTATCTCACCAGTCCCAAAAGACTCTGCATCTGAAATTAAAGTCAACTGACATTAAGAAGATATACACAATTCTAACAATGTTGTTGTTGTTAGGTGCTGTCTAGTCGGTTTCGACTCATAGCAACCCTATGCACCACAGAACGAAACACTGCCTGGTCCTATGCCATGCTCACAATCATTGTTACACTTGAGCTCATTGTTGCAGCCACAACGTCAATACATCTTGAGGGTCTTCCTCTCTTCCACTGACCCTGTACTTTACCAAGCATGATGTCCTCCAAGTGCTGATCCCTCCTGACAACATGTCCAAAGGTTGTAAGACGCAGTCTTGCCATCCTTGCTTCTAAGGAGCATTCTGGTTGTACTTCTTCCAAGACAGATTTATTTGTCCTTTTGGCAGTCCATGGTATATCCAGTATTCTTCGCCAACACCACAATTCAGAGGCGTCAAGTCTTCCTCGGTCTTCCTTATTCATTTTCCAGCTGCATATGATGCAATTGAAAATACCATGGCTTGTGTACCTTAATCTTCAAGGTGACATCTTTGCTTTTCAACACTTTAAAGAGGTCCTTTGCAGCGGATTTGCCCAATACAATGTGTCTTTTGATTTCTTGATTGCTGCTTCCATGCATGTTGATTGTGGATCCAATTAAAATGAAACCCTTGACAATTTCAATCTTTTCTCTGTTTATCATAATGATGTTTATGGGTCCAGTTGTGAGGATTTTTGTTTTCTTTATGTTGAGGTGTAATCCAAACTGAAGGCTGTGGTCTTTGATCTTCATCAGTTAAGTGTTTCAAGTCCTCTTCACTTTCTGCAAGCAAGGTTGTCTCATCTGCATAACACACATTGTTGAAGAGTCTTCCTCCAATCCTGATGACCCGTTCTTCTTCATACAGTCCAGCATCTCAGATTATGTGTTCAGCATACAGATTGAATAGGTATGATGAAAGGATACAACCCTGATGCACAACTTTCCTGACTTTAAACCATGCAGTATCCCCTTGTTCTGTCAGAACAATGTACAGGTTCCTCACGAGCACAATTAAGTGTTCTGGAATTCCCATTCTTCACAGTGTTATCCATAATTTGTTATGATCCACACAGTTGAATTGCCTTTGCATAGTCAATAAAACACAGGTAAACATCCTTCTGCTATTCTCTGCTTTCAGCCAAGATCCATCTGACATCAGCAATGATATCCCTGGTTCCACGTCCTCTTCTGAATCTCGCCTGAATTTCTGGCAGTTCCCTGTCAATATATTGCTACAGCTGCTTTTGAATGATCTTCAGCAAAATTTTGCTTGCATGTGATATTAATGATATAGTTCAATAATTTCCCCATTCAGTTGGATCACCTTTCTTGGGAATAGGCATAAATATGGATCTCTTCCAGTCGGTTGGCCAGGTAGCTGTCTTCCAGGTTTCTTGACATAGACAAGTGAGCACTTCCAGTGCTGCATCCATTTGTTGAAACATCTCTGTTGATATTCCATCAATTCCTGGACCCTTATTTTTCACTAATGCCTTCAGTGCGGCTTTGACTTCTTCCTTCAGTACCATCAGTTCCTGATTATATGCTACCTCTTGAAATGGCTGAAAGCAACTGATTCTTTTTGGTATAATGACTCTGTCTATTCCACCCATCTTCTTTTGATGCTTCCTGCATCGTTTAATATCTTCCCCATAGAATCCTTCCTTATTGCAACTCGAAACTTGAATTTTTTCTTCAGTTCTTTCAGCTTGAAAAATGCCAAGTGTGTTCTTTCTCTTTTGGTTTTCTATCTCCAGCTGTTTGCACATTTCATTATAATACTTTGTCTTGTCGAGCTGCCCTTTGAAATTCTCTGTTCAGCTCTTTTACTTCATCATTTCTTCCTTTTGCTTTAGCTGCCCAACATACAGGAGCAAGTTTCAGAGTCTCTCCTGACATCCACTTTGATCTTTTCTTTCTTTCCTGTCTTTTTAATGACCTCTTGCTTTCTTCATGGATGATGTCCTTGCACAACTCGTTTGTCTTTGGTCATTAGCGTTCAACGTGTCAAATCTATTCTTGAGATGGTCTCTAAATTCAGGTGGGATATACTCAAGGTCATACTTTGGCTCTTGTGGACTTCTAATTTTCTTCAGTTTCAACTTGAACTTGCATACGAGCAATTTATGATCTGTTCTGCAGTCGGCCCCTGGCCTTGTTCTGACTGATGATATTGAACTTTTCCATCATCTCTTTCCACTGATGTAGTCGATTTGATTCCTGTGTATTCCATCCAGTGAGGTCCACGTGTATAGTTGCCATTTATGTTGGTAAAAAAGGTATTTGCAATGAAGAAGTCTTTGGTCTTCCAAAATTCTATCATGTGATCTCCAGCATCATTTCTATCACCAAGGCCCTATTTTCCAACTACCAATCCTTCTTCTTGTTTCCAATTTTCCCATTCTAATCACCAGGAATTATCAATGCATCCTGATTGCATGTTCAACCAATTTCAGACTGCAAAAGCTGGTAAGAATCTTCAATTTCTTCATCTTTGGCCTTAGTGGTTAGTGCATAAATTTTAAAAATAGAAGTATTAACTGGTCTTCCTTTTAGGCGTATGGATGTTATCCTATCACTGACAGCCTTGTACTTCAGGATAGATCTTGAAATGTTCTTTTTAATGATGAATGCAACACCATTCCTCTTCAAGTTGTCATTCCCTGCATAGTAGATCATATGATTTTCTGATTCAAAATGTCCAATACCAGTCCCTTTCAGCTCTTTAATAACTAGGATATCGGTCTTTATGCATTCCATTTCATTTTTGATGATTTCCAATTTTCCTAGATTCATACTTTATACATTCCACGTTCTGATTATTAATGGATGTTTGCAGCTGTTTCTTCTCATTTTGAGCCAATCCATATCAGCACATGAATGTTCCGAAGGCTTTATTCCATCCACGTCATTAAGGTCGACTCTACATTGAGGAGGCAGCTCTTCCCCAGTCGTCTTCTGAGTGCCTTCCAACCTGGGGGGCTCACCTTCCAGCACTATATCAGACCATGTTCCACTGCTATTCATAAGGTTTTCACTGGCTAATGCTTTTCAAAGCAGACTGCGGGGTCCTTTTAACAAAAGCTGATGCAAATATGTTCTCTGGGAGTAAAGAACTCATTTTTCTATCTTTCCGTGGTAGGAAACATTCAGTTGATTATAGGAATTATAAAATTAGTGCTATCATCAGCTTTTAAAAATAATTTGAGTCTATAAAATTGTTCCATTTTCCTCGAACTGAAAATAGAAAATAGATTATTTTCTGCTCATTTTTCTTTATAAAAATATCCTTGTATATAAGTAAAAAAAAAAGGTAATCTTGTCCTAAAATCTTCTTAATACCAAGGTGATTCTTAAGGGTAAATTATAAGTTTCACAGGACGTTCAGGTACCATCTATTCCCATATTTTTTCATAAAATACCCTGGCAATAATACCTTAAACCAGCAACTCTGAAAAGTTCGAAGCTATTCCTATATCATTATATCATTTATTTTCAAAATACCTCCGGGAGAACAGAACAAGGTATTATTAACCCCATTCTACAGGCACAACAACTGAGGTCTAGTCTCCTTTGTATTGCTAAGTGACTCAAGGGGCAGTGCGGTCATTATCTACTTGCTTTAAGAATGTCTACATTCTACTTTCACTTTCAAGGCACATGTCATCGTACCTCCAGGATGAAAAGCGTTTTATTTTTGAATCAAGGCTTTATAAAATGCCAGGTTGCTTAATCCTAACTGATCCCACTCAGTTTCTTAGTGACTTTGCTCTCGATTTTTGCCATTTTACATATGCTTTTCTTATTTTATAATGAGTACTCTAATGACTTTTGCTTCTTATAAAATAATTCAGATTTATTATAACAATTTTTGGAGATATTCAAAATAGAAATAATGATTTTTTTTTTTTAATTCCTATTAACCCATCACTCAGAGATGTCCACAAATGCCACTTGGAAACATCCATCCATTTATTTTTCTATAACATCCTTTAAGACAGAAAATGGGGTATGCTCTTTATAATTATTTCCCCTTAATAATATATTCTGAAGATTTCTCTATGCTAATCAATCCTCCCTACAACCTTTTTTCTGGTAATTGTTGTTGAAGTGTATGACAATGTGCAGAAACATTGATAATCAATCATCAACACACAGTTTGATGGACTTCCACAAAGTGAACCTCCTCATGGATCAGCCTGAACCAAGAAACAGAACACTGACAGGACTCCAAAAGACCATCATGTGCACCTTCAGCCATGAGGCACTCCCAGCGTTAACCATCAGTTATTTTTTGCCTGATTTTGAACTATATAAAAATGACATACAGTATATAATCTTCTGGGTCTGGCTTCTTTCATTTAACATTGTGTTTGTTAGATGTGCCCATGACAAACTCTTTTTAACGACTGCATAGTATTCTATTGAGGAGACCTGGTGGCTCAATGGTTAAGTGCTCAGCTGCTAACCTAAAGGTTGGCTATTTGAACCCGCCCAACTGCTACGAAGGAGAAAAACCTGACAATCTTCTCTGGTAAAGATTACAGCCTAGAAAACCCTACTCCGTCACACCGGGTTGCTAAGAGTCAAAAATGGACTCGACTACACCCAAGAACAGTAGTATTCTATTGAATTGGTTACAGTAATTTAATCGAGCACTAATGCCATAAATCCTCTACTTCGAGACATTTAAACTGCTTCTAATTTCTCTCTGTCATAAATAGTGTTGCTGTGAGCATCCGTTTTGCTTTGTTCACATTCTTCTATATTCAATAAGTTCCTAGAAATGGAAATTCTGATTGAAACACAATTTTAAGGTTTTTGATGAGTATTACCAGGTTGTCATTTAGAGTAATGAAGATTTGTATTTCTACCAGGAGCGTATAAGAGTACTTGTTTTCCAGGGTCTTCTCTATCACTGTGTATTACAATCTTCTTTAATCCTTATAGTTTCTGGTGATTTCTGGTCATAGCACATCATAGATATTAATGGTAATAATTTCTCAATTATTTTTATTTCAAAGAAAAGAGGACCTTTTTTTAAGTTAAGTTTATTCTTATATAATATATAGTTGTAAAAAAAAAAAAATAGGAACCAGAATTTGCTTAGTACATGACTTTTCAGTTACTAACTCTTCTTAAATACTAACAGTCATCAGGATACAGGATTCTTGGATATATACAGCCTGACCTAGCTAAGTATTTTACTTTTCAAATATGTACTGTTCCAGGGTGTGAAAGGAAATATAAACACTGTGTTTTTATACCTGTATTTTAATTGCTTTCTATTCCTGTAAGTCTAGAAATTTACTCGTTGAGGTGATAACTATTGTCCCATGTTTTCAGAATTTGAATTTGTTCTTCCCATAAGATCTTTCTAAAGTACTTTTTTCTTATTCCAAAAGTAACACATGACTGTTGTTTGAAAATCATTCACAACACCTCCACTTAAAATCAGTTATGTCTGT
Source organism: Elephas maximus indicus (assembly GCF_024166365.1). Classification (NCBI taxonomy): domain Eukaryota; kingdom Metazoa; phylum Chordata; class Mammalia; order Proboscidea; family Elephantidae; genus Elephas; species Elephas maximus. The sequence goes on along the minus strand of NC_064841.1, from coordinate 6,980,549 downwards.
TATGTCTCATTGTATTCTTCCTGATGTACACTGACGTAATTATTTTTCACACAAAAGATGAATTGTACCGCATATGCTGTTTTGTAACCTGCTTTTTTTCTCTTTATATGTCACAGTCTTCCCTTCCAATATCCCTTGATTCAAATAGCATTACTCAATCCACTTGTGTGTTTATATGCATAAATACATTCTCTCCAGAGGGTTTTGTAAACACCAAACTGTAAAGAAGGTGAGAATTCCTTCTTCTGATGGAATTTCTTCACAACAATTGCGTTTGGCATTGAAAAAGTCCTGGCAGCCAGGGACCCCCGGTGAGAACGTATTTGTTAACATCATTCTCTAGACTCCAGCCCCTTCCCTCCCCTCATTTTGCTCCCGGCACCTCACTCCTACCAAATGGAAAGTTTCAGCTCCTCCTTCTTGACTTTCAACTCCAGTTTCCAGCCATGAGTCTTGAATGCAGAAGTCCGTGACTTTCTTGGTTCATCTCTAGCCAAGCCCTCTTTGGGGAAGCAGTCAAATGGCGACATTTGTTTCCATGAAGAGTCACTGTTGTCTAAACTTCATTTATTGCTTATCCATTAGAAGCGACATTTCCATTCATGCAATGTACAAGCTGGTGGTGCAATGGTCAGTCAACAATGACAACAGCAAAAATGTAATCACTGCATAGAACATACAGTTTTAGATTAAACTGCAAAGTTAGGATTTGGAATGCTTCTGTATTTTTTCTAAAAAATGTGTGGGGGGGTGGGGGGGAAGTATTACTATAGTTTCACAGCGGCATAATAATTATAAGAATTTTACTTCCTGTTTAACTGGCCAGAAACAGCGGTGGTGTTTGGTGTATATTTTGGGTGCTATTATTGTTTTCTTTGTGTATTCCTTAGCAGGCGAATCCAATGAGAGATACGAATTCCCTGATTTAACATTTTGCCCAGGACAAAAGAGGTAACTCCGTAAAAACGTGGCTTCAGCCAGGATCAACTGTGATTTACTAAGCCCGGGCAATTTTTTAGTATCTTCAAGGGTATTAAGAGTGATAATGTGTGTGAAAAGTTTGTCATCTTCATCCCTTGACAGAGCTAAATCCACAAATCATTAGCTCAAAACTAAACTTGAGAGGAAAGGTCACTGCTTTTTTTTTTTCCATCAAGCCATCTAACCTCTAGTTTAAGCAAAGTGTAAAACCATCTGCTTACCAGGAGGCAGAGAAGCACAAAATCCATTAACGCCATATGTATCAACAGAAGTGTGACTTCAGAGCCTCAAATGTTTTCCATTTTTTTCTTCATTATTCTGTGCCAGAAACTTAGTTGGAATCGTTTTCCCTTCCTTAAAATGCATTGAATTTCAGTTTAATTATGCAAGCCCCTCTCTTATTAAGCCTTCGCACATATTTTCTCATCGATGTGTCTATACTTCAGAAGTAACTGCTTCGTTTTGTTGGCAAAAACAGGAAATTAACCAAAAAAGAGGGCAATAATATTTTATTTTCAATTTCCCCTCTTCTTCCCTAGGGAAGCTAACACAGCTTCCAATGCATCACAAGATAGAAGAGCTGACTCAGTCTCTGAAATCATCCCCAGAGCCTACAGCAAGTTTTTAACGACAGAAAGTTTGCTGTACAAGAAGCTGTTTTATTAAAAGAGTGAAAAATAACTCTCCCTCCCTTAAACTGTCCTTAGTGAAATAATTCAAATCTAAAACCACACCCTCCAATATTTATCCCCAAACACCCTATTGCTGTCGGGTCAATTCCGGCTCATAACCAAAAAACCCACTGCTGTCAAGTTGATTTCAACTCATCACGACCCTATAGGACAGAGTAGAACTGCCCCATAGGGTTTCCAAGGCTGTAATCTTTACAGGAGCAGAATGTCACATTTTTCTCAAGAGAAGTGCCTGGTGGGTTCAAAACGCTGACTTTTTGGTTAGCACGTGGAGGGCAAACAAAAGAAATTCAGAATGACAAAAATTGCTAGTTAGTTGGAAATTATACTTTGGAAATCTTACCAAAAATGAGGTGTTAACTGTTGTCAACATATGAGAGTAAAGACTTGCCAAGTGAAAATAAAAAAAAGGACAGATCAAACTGACCTTCAGGGGTCGGTAATCGGAAAAGTTTCAGTACAGTTTCATAATGATTGTGCTTTATTTATATGGATGTAGATTCAACTAAATAATAACCTTTTGCATTTGAGGCTTATCAACACAAAAGCATTTTTATATACATTACTTCATTTGATTCTCACAACAAACCAGAGAATCAGGCAGGGAATAAACTACTTCCCCAAAATTCCAGATGGGGAATCTGAGGTCCAGTATTCAATGACTAATCCAACATTACATGTGGTTGTTAAGCTCTGAGTGAGCCCCGTGCTCTGCCTTTCTCCTTAACTGTTAGAAAAAGGCTCCGGTAAGACAGCAGGAGGAGAGGGAAGAAAAGTCAAAAGATCTATATACTCTGAGGAAACCTTGGTGTGTAGTGGTTAAGTGCTACAGCTGTTAACCAAAAGGTTCAGCAGTTCGAATCCACCAGGCACTTCTTGGAAGCTCTATGGGCAGTTCTACTCTGTCCTATACGGTCACTATGAATCGGAATTGACTCAATGCCAATAAGCTTTTTTTTTTTTTTTTAATATACTGTGAAAACTCAAAACTAAGGTTTTGCTGTCATCAGTTGACCATGAAGTAGCCTCACCTTGAGGATTCGACACTGATCTACCAGCTGACTACAAAATAGCCTCCGAACCTGTCTTCCATTCTCCTTTCTTTCCCTCCATCCTACATATTGCGGTAGAGGGCTCCAACTGTAGTCACCTTGTGTGAAACTTTCTATGGCCAGCTAAGAAGATATAAACTCTTCACTCTGGGATTCAAGAACCCTGCAATTAAAAAAAAAAAACCTAAACTCATTGGCCTTGAGGTGATTCCAACTCATGACAATCCCATGTGGTTCCATAGTTTTTTTTGTTGTTGTTGTTTTTAAAGGGAGGGGAGCTGTAATCTTTACAAGAACAAACCCCCAGGCCTTTCTTCTTTCCGTCCCCCAAACCTCCTCCTTCTCTCTTCTCTAGCTCACTTAAGGATATTACCAGTCACCCATGAGTCAGCAAAGCCCTGGGTGCCATTTTGACTCCTTTATATCATCCAACTTCCAAGTACAAATTCTGCAGTATGGGATGCAGTATGGGTTCAAATGCCAAGCTTTTAAGCTGGTACCAAAAATAACCAAACCAGTTCCCGTCAAGTTGATTCCAATTTATGGCAACCCGGTGTGTGCAGAGTAGAGCTGTGCTCCGTAGGATTTTCAAGGCTATGGCCTTTCAGAAGCAGATCAGCATGCCTTCTTCCAAGTCACCTCTGGGTGGGTTCAAACTACCAATCTTTCTGTTAGTACTCTAGGGCCAACCATTTAGGTCACCGAGGGACCTTGGAATATGGCAACACCAATTATTTATTAAACAACTTGTGTATAACCAAAACCAAAAACCAAACTTGTTGCCGTTGAGTCGATCCTGACTCATAGCAACCCTATAGGACAGAGTAGAACTGCTCTGTAGGGTTTCCAAGGAGAGGCTGGTGGATTTGAACCGCTGGCCTTTTGATTAGCAGTCATAGTATGGAACAGACATCTCAAAAACAATTGTAAGAAACATATACTTAGTTCTGTTTTAAAAATGAAAAAACTGACAGTAAGAGAGGTTAAGTAACTTGCCTCTTTGTTCTTAGGTGCCTTTGAGTCAGTTCCAACTCATGGTGACCCTATGCACAACAGATGAAACACTGCCTGGTCTTGCGCCATCCTCACAATCGTTGCTATGCTTGAGCCCATTGTTCCAGCCACTGTATCAGTCCATCTGGTTGAGGGTCTTTCTCCTTTTCGCCGACCCTGTACAACTTGCCATAGATTGGGCATTTGGCAAGTAGTGGAATCAGTGTCCAAAGCCAGGCCTGCCTAACTCCAAAGTCCAGCCTGTCTCTCCAGATGTATTTGTGATCACCAGGACCTGAGTATCCTGCCTTACCTTTGGTCTGGAGTGTTTGCTTCCCAGTCATTCTTGGGTGCTGTTGTGGAGACCACTTTTCGACCTGGAATGCAGTGCCCAGCTCTACAGCAGCCTGTGGAATTGTTAGTTCTGCAGGACTAATCTCACCTCCTCCTTGAAGCCTGTCCTGAATCTCACCTCCAGCCACCTCCAAAACTGGAAATATGTTCACCCTTCTTTGGACACCTTCAGATCTTTGCATGCTTCTTGTGATGATTATCTTACCCTTCTTTCGTTTTGGATATTTTCTCGTCCTCATTAAAACTGTGCAAGCTCCTTGAATTGAAAACTGAGTTTTTTCACTAGTAATGCTCTTGTAGCCTCTAAAAAAAAGAAGTGATTAAATGCTTCAATAAAGATTCATAATGTTGAATAATAAATACCACCTAGCATTTTTTTTTTTTTTTTTTAGCATTTAACAAGTCTAAAATGGAACCTTTTTCTCTCCCCCAAATCTTCTCCTCCTCTCTTCTCTAGCTCACTCAAGGATATTACCAGCCACCCATGAGTCAGCAAAGCCCTGGGTGCCATTTTTAATCCTTTATATCACCCAACTTCCAAGTACAACTTCTGCAAGTTTATCTTCTAAGTGTCATTCCAATTCACCTATTTGGTTTCATCAGCCATATCACCTATGCACTCTTGATAAATATATCATCATGTGGAGAATCAGGAAAAGAGTAGGCAATTTGCCCAATGCACTTCTTTACTGGATCTTTCCCTTCAGCTTTTAAACAAGGTCAAGGCTTTCCTAATTTATAAAACAACTCCCTTAATTTTAACTCTCCTGTGACTGGCTCCCTATGCTGCTTCTCCTTTTCCAACCAAAGTCTTCCCCTTCTCTACCTTCCACTCACTTCTCACCCCTCCTTCCCTGGCCTTCTCCTTTACCATTCAGCTTACTCTCTACCTCCTCAGCTGCAGTGGACCGCAGGGATTTTGGTTTGAGCAATGACTGGGCAGGATGGAGTTGCCATTTACTTTGGGGTATTGGCTGAGTTTGCTTTTGGGTATATTAAACTGAAGATGCCCATGAGGCATTGACTAGGCATTTACGGACGCGAGTCTGTAAGCTGATACTGTCACTACGTAGAGGATGTGTAAACCCTGTGCCTGAATAAATTCATTTAAGACAGTGGTTCTCAAACCTGGCTGTGCATTGAAATCACCTGCCAACCTTTAAAAATAACCCCAAAGCTGGACCCTACCCTAGACCAATTGAATCAGAATCTCAGGGGGCGGGGGCAGGGGTGAGGGGGTGAGCAGACACCAGTAGTGTTTAAAAGATTCCCTGGGTGATACTGATCTGGGCTTTGAGTTTCCAAAATCCTTGCATTCCAATCTCCCAAATTCCTCACTGCCTAAAAAACTGCAAATGTGGGTTGTTCTGATCAGGCAGATAGGTAAAACAGGGCAGAGAACATTGATTGTTATTCATCCACCATACATATTTCCAGGCTGGGGCATTATGTTAATTTCATGAGACTGAAAGAGAAAATGCAAGTCCCACGCCGGGGGGGGGGGGGGGGGGGGGGGGGGGGGGTGCTCACAGTCAAGCCAGGGAAGACAGGCTTACAAATAGATATAATCAAGTGGGCCATATAGGGGTGTCTGGAACCTATGAGCCAGAATCGACTGGTCAGCAAACAAGTTTGGTTTTTGGAGCCCTGGTGGTGCAGTGGTTAAGAGCTCAGCTGCTAACCAAAAGGTTGGCAGTTGGAATCCTGCAGCTGCTCCTTGGAAACCCTGTGGGGCAGTTCCACTCTGTCCTGTAGGATTGCTATGAGTCAGAACCCACTTGACAGGAATGGGTTTGGTTTTGGTTTGGAGCCCTGGTAGCACAGTGGTTAAAGAGCTTGGCTGCTAACTGAAAGGCCTGGGTTTAAATCCACCAGCCACTCTTCAGGAGAAAGATGTGGCAATCTGTTTTCATAGAAATTTACAGCCTTGGGAACCCTATGGGACACTTCTACTCTGTGCTATCGGTCACTATGAATCCTAATCGACTTGATGGCAATGGGTTGGGTTTTGGTTATAAAGGGTGTAAAGTTAAAATGATCAGTTTTATTGGGAGGCGATAGCTTAGGCTTTATAGGCGATGCTTGAACTGAATCTTGAAAGATAAACTGGTTGATGTTTTCAGGAAGAGAAGAAGGGTTAGTGAAGATAACCTCAGGAAGGGAGTGGTGTGATAAGGATGCCTAGTGGGTTTGAGAAACTGCAAATAATGTGCAGCAGAGACTGTGTGTGAGTGTGCACACCCTGGAGGGTGGGGCGAGGAGGGAGTCAGAGTGTGCCCCTAGAGCTGATTAGAGAAATACCTGGTGAGGGGAGGGAGATGAGCTTTACAAGCCATGTTAAAGCCTTTAAATTTTCTCCAGTTGACTTCCTCCTAAGGCACAGTGTACTTGTAATGTGGGTAACTGGAAGCCATTGAATGAAAGTTACATAATCAGATTGTATTTCCCAGTAAACCCCAGAGCCACCTACCCCATAAATTACCTCTGTAATCACTGGCCACTCTAATCAGCACTTCACTGTCTCTTTAGATATGCAGTTTCTAAGGTAGGAAAATGGGATTATCTACACAAGAATTCAATTGTTTGTCCCTTTTAGTGAGTTCCTTCCCTCCCCATCCTCCTCCATTTGCTTTCTCTTGTTGAACAGCCTCTTGCTCCACACGGTTAATTACCTCCAGCTACTGAGAGACAGTGACCACCCTGACTCACTGATGACACCTGTATGGAGGGACCTTACTTGGTTTGTTGTTGTTGTTATTAGGTGTCATCGAGGCAGTTCTGACTCACAGTGACCCTATGTACAACAGAACAGAACACTGCCTGGTCCTGCGCCATCCTCAATATCGCTATGCTTGAGTCCACTGTTGTAACCACTGTGTCAGTCCATCTTGTTGAGGTCCTTCCTCTTTTCTGCTGACCCTGTAGTTTACCAAGCATGACGTCCTTCTCCAGGGACTGATCCCTACTGATAACATGTCCAAAGTATGTTAGAGGTAGTCTCACCATCCTTGCTTCTAAGGAGCATTCTGGGTATACTTCTTCCAAGACAGATTTGTTCAGTCTTTTGGCAGTCCATGGTATACTCAATACTCTTCAGCAACACCATAATTCAAAGGCGTCAACTCTTCTTCTGTCTTCCTTATTCATTGTCCAGCTTTTGCGTGCATATGGGGCAATTGAAAACACCACAGTTTGGGTCATGCACACCGTAGTCTTCAAGGTGATATATTTGCTTTTCAACACTTTAAAGAGGTCTTTTGCAGCGGATTTTCCCAATGCAACGCGTCTTTTGATTTCTCGATTGCTGCTTCCATGGGTGTTGATTGTGGATCCAAGTAAAACGAAATCCTTCACAACTTCAATATTTTCTCTGTTTATCATGATGTTGCTTATTGGTCTAGTTGTGAGGATTTTTGTTTTCTTTATGTTGACTGAAGGCTGTGGTCTTGATCTTCATCAGTAAGTGCTTCCAGTCCTCTTCACTTTCAGCAAGCAAGGTTCTGTCATCTGCATATCACAGGTTGTTAATGAGTCTCCTCAAATCCTGATTTCTTCATACAGCCCAGCTTCTCAGATTATTTGCTCAACATACAGATTGAATAAGTATGGCAAAAAGATACAACCCTGACGCACAACTTTCCTGACTTTAAACCTCACAGTATCCCCTTGTTCTGTTCGAATAACTCTCTCTAGGTCTACGTACGGGTTCCTCATGAGCACAATTAAGTGTCCTGGAATTCCCATTCTTCGCAAGTTACTCATAAATTGACTTGTAGAGAGAATCAACGTATTGTGAAATGCAGCCCATTTTCTCACCACCCCTCCAAAGCTGCCCAGAGGGAGCTGACTCTTTCTGTCCATTCGCGATGAACTCAAAAGAGCCCTGGTGGTGCAGTGGTTATAATGGTCATCTGCTAACCAAAAGGTCAGCAGTTCTAACCCCCTAGCTGCTCCACGGGAGAAAGATGTGGCAGTCTGATCCCGTAAAGATTAAAACCAAAGCCAAACATATTGCCATTGAGTCAATTCCAACTCATAGCCCCCCTATAGGACACAGCTGGTGGATTCAAACTGCTGACCTTTTGGTTAGTAGCCAAGTCCTTAACCACTGTGCCACCAGGGCTCCAAAAGATTTCAGCCTTAGAAATCCTATGAGGCAGTTCTATTCTGTCCTATAAGGTCACTGTGAGTCAGAATCGACTCGACAGCAACAGGTTTTGTTTGGTTTGGGTTTGATGATAAACTCTACAGCATCATATTGTTGTTGTTAGCTGCCATTGACTTGCCCCAACTCAGGTGATTTGTGCACAATGGAAAGAAACACTGCCCGTTCCCGTGCTATCCCCATGATTGGTTGCAGATTGGACCATTGTGATCCACAGGGTTTTCACTGGCTGATTTTCTGACGTAGATCACCAGGCCCTTCTTCCTAGTCTTAGCCCGGAAGCTCTGCTAAAACCTGTTCAGCATCATAGTAACATGCAAGCCTCCACTGACAGACACATGAGGCACGTTGGCCAGCAATCAAACCCAGGTCTCCTACATGGAAAGCAAGAATTCTACCATTGAATCACCAATGCCTCACGTTTACTGCCTCACAGAGTACCATTATCCTGAAAGAAAGGCAGTTGGTGAGATGTTCATGTGAGCTAGTATTCAGTCCTCAAGGAAAAAGAAGCGCAGAAGTAGAGTCTTGTGTTTCTCCACCTGTCACCTGACCACTGAAGCTTTGCAGGTGGCATGCACAGAGGCATAGAAGCTGCTGTGGGAAACATCTATTCAAAATGTAAATCCCAGGACGAATGGTTAAGCACTCAACTACTGGCCAAAAGGTTGGCAGTTTATCATGGACTGAACTGTGTCCCTCAAAAATATGTGTCAATTTGGCCAGGCCACGATCCCCAGTGTTGTGTGGTTGTATGTGTTGTAAATCCATGAGGTAGGATCAGTGTAGGGTGTCACTGCCTTATAAGATGTAAAAGTCATATCCTTACTCAAGTCACATTCTTGCTTGAGTCACACCTTGATCTTACAAGACATAAAAGGAGAGAGAAGCAAGCAGAGAGGGAAGGGACTCACTACCACCAAGAGAGAAGAGCCAGGAGTGAAGCACATCCTTTGGACCTGGGGTCTCTGTGCTGAGAACCTCCTATATCCAGGGAAGATTGATGCCAAGACACATGGAGATCTCCAAGCAATGCCAGGCCCACAGATATTGAAAGAGACAAGGACTCTCCCCCAGAGCCAACAGAGAGAGAAAGCCTTCCCCTAAAGCTGGCATCCTGAATTCAGATTTGTATCCTCCTAAACTGTGAGAGAATAAATTTCTGTTTGTTGGGTTTGCATACACCCAGAGATGCCTTGGAAGACAGGCCTTTCAAACTGCTTCTGAAAGGTCACAGCTTTGAAAACCCTACAGAGCAGTTCTATTCTACATGCATGTGGTTGCCATGAGTCGGAATTGACTCGACGGCAACTAACAGCAACAATAAAGCCAAATCCATTGCCGTCGAGTCGATTCCAACTCACAGCAACCCTATAGGACAGAGTAGAACTGCCCTATATGGTTTCCAAAGAGCAGCTGGTGGATGCTAACTGCTAACCTTCCGGTTACTAGCCATAGCTCTTAACCACTACGCCACTAGGGCTCTAACAACAATAAACCAAAAAAAAAAAAAAACCAAACCCATTGCCGTTGAGTCAATTTCTACTCATAGTGACCCAATAGAACAGAGTAGAACTGCCCCATAGGGTTTCCAAGGAGTGGCTGGTGGATTCAGACTGCTGACCTTTTGATTAGCAGCCATAACTCATAACCACTACACCACCAGGGTTTCCCCAACAACAGTAAAAAACAGTAGTCATGTTTAATTCAGAAATCTGCCTGTGCTTTTCCCCAGACAAGGCCTACAAGTTTCAGCTTCCCTGCAGAAAGACCCTGCAGAAAGCAGGCAGGGCCCTTGCTCTTGAAGGATTATCTCTACTGCCCTTCCTTTAGAAACGCCTGATGTATGATATAGGTCACATGCCAGCTCTGCTGCCATCTGGAAGGCTGGAAGCCTCTAGTTTTGGTCTCAATCCTATTGCTTGACTGAGTGAACTTGGCAAGGTGCTTAACCTCTAAATGTCATAATAGTTTGTTGTTTTTTTATTGCTTTTTTTTTTTTCACCAGGAATAATACATGTCTCTTCCTAATCCCCTGAAGTTCTAGATAAACTCAATTTGAACATTTTGGAGGGAATAGTAAAAAGCATGTGCACCTCTTGGAATCAAATAATTCATCTCAAAAATATATTTTTTAATTTCCTTTTGAAATGGAAAAAAGAATCTTTCCTATGAGAAATGGTTTTCTATGCTATCGGCTTGGAATGAACACACCACAACTGTGTAAAGTATTTAAATATTTAAGAGTTCCAAATTAAAGACGTCATAACAAATAGCAACTTTTCAAAATTATACGTATCCACTGCTCTGGTAGCCATCTTAAAAAAAAAAAAAAATAAGAAAAAATAAAATCCCAGCAAGACTTCTGAGGTCCTGACCAACAGATTTGAACAATATCTCTCTATATTTCAAACTACACCAAAATCATAGGACGCAACATTCCATCAATGCAATAGAGAGAGGTGACTATTGCATTTCAGCTCAGATGTGTTTTTCTGTCTATTTGTTCCTGGTGAAGGCAGATTCATTTCTGAAATTCTCTCCTTTACTTCTCAGAACACGGCAGTCATGTTCCTAAAATTATACAATTAATCTACTTTTCGCTGAGACCAAACGGAAGCTGCTCTTGATGATGAGAAAAAGAGGTGGAGGGAAGCCTGACAGATAGGATCGTTCAGATGAAAGAAAGCTAAGTGGGTTTAAAATTGCAACCTGTCATTGCCTTCTACAAGTCATACTGGAAGAACTGAAAAGTAGAATAGAATTTTATCCAAAGTATAAAACCTAAGGAGGAAAAAGGACTCCTGGTTTAAAAAAAAAGTGTTCTGTTAACTGCCATGGTTACTTGGTAGCTTCTATGGCTCAATATGAAAAGGTATTATGTAACAAAAGTACCTGCGGGCGCCTGCGTGCTTCCTGACAGCTCTTTTCTCTACCAGGTATTAAAGGTCAAGAATAGCATATCACTGGGGGTGTCTGATGTTCTCAGTTAGATGACTGATACCTTGTATTTGTCTAGCATTCTTTTCTAAGCACATTATCAGTCATTAGCTGGCATATCTTCAAATAGCATCATAGATCCAGGACTTTTTCTCCTGTCACAGTTGAAGAAACTGAAGGAGGACAATCTGTTCTCAGTGTCCCCAAACCCCTTTCTACTGTTTGCCCTCTCACCATCATTCCCTCATACATACCTGTACAGGCACATGGCTGTCCACTGGCTAAGAGCCCAGTAATATAGTATATTGCACATTAAGTCATAGCACGTTATTAGGGTCTTAATGCATTACTTTATTTGCTTTTTAAAAAAGAAAGGCTTAACATAAATAATTTAAGCTCCAATAATAGAGCACTAGGAACTGTGGTATTTGTGTGAAAATAATACTGTCAACCCATTGAGTCGATTTCAGCTCATAGCAACCATATCGGACAGACTAGAACTACCCTATAGGGTTTCCAAGGAGCAGCTGGTAGATTCGAACTGCCCACCTTTTGGTTAGCAGCTGAGGTCTTAACCACTGCGCCATCAGGGCCCGGAAAATAATACTAGTACCCCCCAAATTACACTCTGTAAATGTCCACCTTTATTCTTATAAATATGGGTGACCTCATTGCTTTAAAAGAGCCGCGGTGGGATAGTGGTTAAGCGCTGGCTGCTAACCGAAAGGTCTGCGATTGGAACCCACCAGCCGCTCCATGGGAGAAAGATGTGGCAGTGTGCTTCCCTAAGTGTTACAGCCTTCGAAACCCTTTGGGGCAGCTCTACTCTGTCTTTACAGGGTTGCTGAGTTGGAATCCCATCGACTCGACGACAGCGGGTTTGGTTTTGTTTTGGTGGTATTACTGCCTTAAGCCAAGACATGAGTCGACAATAAAACCAGAAATTAAATTTACACCTCCCAACTCCTTATTCTGGGTTCTTGCCATCAGACTAATACATGCAGCCTCCTAGATGATAATTAGCAATGGTAAAAGCAGATGGAATTATTATGTCTGTATGGCAGAGGAAATGCTAACATCTTCAGTAGGTCCAAAGTAGAGTTGTACCTATAATAAATAGCTGGTACTCCAGACTGTTGGCTACATATTTTGACCCACCTTTTGGAGTCTGGAGGCCTGGTGGCACAGAGCTTAAGCACTGGGCTGCTAACCAAAAGGTTGGCAGTTCAAATCCACCAGCCACTCCTTGGAAACCCTATGGGGCAGTTCTGCTCTGTCCTATAGGGTCGCTCGCTATGAGTCAGAATCAACTTGATGGTAAAAGGATTTGGCTTTTTGGTTTTTGAAGTTAGAATTAAAAAAGGACATTCACATCTAATTACCAGGAATCTTGTAAACTTATTCTATAGTCCAAGCTATTTAAAAACTGGAGCAAAAATGAAGGTCTTGACAATAACTTAAACTTGACCATCTCTCATGTGTTGAGTGTTAAAGCAGTAGCAGAAGCTTAGACCCAGGAGAGCTGAACAGGAGGCGTGAAGGGAGGGGAGAGTTACCATTCATCCCTGAGGCAGATGGCCACAGAAATTCAGTCATCGTGGTTTCAAAGGGAGAACAATAAAATGAATTTGGGAACCTAAAACTTAGGAGAAATCAAGCAGATCTACAAAGCAACATACTATGTCAGGATGCTGCGGGGTTCCAGGTCATCTCTTCAGTGTCGAAATGCTGTTTAGGATAGAGTATAATTTCAACAAAAACTGAATCAAGGAATTGGACAGCTTAGGGAAGTCTGCAGCAGGCACCCAGACTTTTATTTTTAGATCGCTGGTTTGCAGGGAGCTGCAATCTTTATTTACTGCTAGTGATTAACTTACCAAGTAGCCAGCCATAAAGTGGGGGTGGGGGGTGAGGTGTAGGGAGGTGAGGGGATGGTATGTTGGGTCATAAAAGCCTTTCTTGTCAGCAGATAGAAACAGAGATCTGGGTGAACCCAAAGTCAAAAAAAAAAAAAAAACAACTACATACCAACATTAGATGGTGGTTAAGGCTTTAACTGTTAAGCTCTTCCATCCGTCTCTGAAGATTCCAGATAAAAATTAACATCATAACAGGGAAAAGGAAGACTGGCTGCTCTTTAAAACTGTGGGTGTTAAGGGGGTGGCAATGTGCTGAGAAAACACTGAGTTCCATCGCTATAAGGCACCCGATCGTTTTAGTCTCTTTGGTTATCATTTTCCAAGAATAATTTGTCTTAGAACACTGCTTGGGGGTGTGTTGATGGTAGACGCTTCTGGCATCAAGTGCTTTTCTACTGGCACCATGGTGACATGAAAATAAAAAACCAAATCTGTTGCCATCAAGCCGATTTCGACTTATAGCCACCCTACGGACAGAGTAGAACTGCCCCATAGGGTTTCCAAGGAGCAGCTGGTGGATTTGAACTGCTGACCTCTTGGTTAGCAGCCATAGATTTTAACCACTGTGCCACCAGGGCTCCATGGTGACGTGGTTTGGGGTTTATTATTATGACAACCTCTCCAAACTCTTTGCTTTAATTTATGAGAGTTGGAGTGTTTCTTTAATAGTTAATCATTCCTCCATTCAGTTGTTCTTCCCTTCTTTCATTCCACAAATACATATACATATGGGCGAGCAGTTTATGTATCCGATTCCACCGACAAAAAGAAAAGACAAGGATGAGAAATTCCCTGTCCCCAAGAAGCTCATGGACACAGGGAAAAGTATTCATACCTTATCACAACACAATGAAATGGATTATAATTTTGTACAAATGCAATGGACCTCTCTCTATATGTGTGCATAGTTAGATGTATTTTAAAAATCATCAGAGGATGGATATACATATCATGCTTTACTATCGAACGTGAATCCTGTAGTTAGCATAATTAAACTAACCCTCAAGTTCCATCTCCAACACTTACCTGTCCTGTGACCTTGGGATTTTGGTGGAATTAAACCTAAGTCACTTAACTCATCTAAGCTCCAATTTCCTCGTAATAGCTAACACTTATTGATGGTTTAGTATGAGCCAAACACCATTATGGGTTTTACTTGTATTAATTTACGTAGCCCTCACAACAGACCTTGAGGAAGATGCTATTATTATCTTCATTTTACAGACTGGCTAATAATTAACCAGAGGTCTGTGGCACAGATTAGTTAAATAATTAACCAAGGGTCATACATCTTGACAGGCTTTGAACAGTGGCTGCAGCATCTATGCTCTTAACCGGTACTCTACACGGCCTCTTCAAACAGAGCGCTAACAGTGAGGTTAAAATTAGATCATAGATGGGAAAGGGGTTTGAAAAGTTTAAGCACACAAAAGGGAAAAGTATTACTTCTAAAGGCTTTTGAATCCAAAGCTGGATTGGAGGAAACCACCTACCATCCACAGCGACCATCTCTTGTGTTTGCCGAGGAGTCATTACCCCTTCTTTGAATAAGAAAAATCCACACCAGACCCACTACCATCGAGTAAGTTCCAACTTATAACAGCCCTGTAGGACAGAGTAGAACTGCCTCATAGGGTTTCCAAGGTTGTAAATCTTTATGGAAGCAGACAGCCACCTCTTTTTCCTGCAGAGTAGCCGGTGGGTTTGAACCACTCACTTTTCGGTTAGCAGCCGAGCGGTTAACTGCTGCCTGACAAGGGCTCCTCTTTGGGTAAGAGTACTTTGATTTTCCTTGGAGAATCATCTGTCCCCTACTCTCAGTCTCTGTGGGCTGAGTGGGGCTGGCCCAACACCTATCTTCAAGGATGCGAATATTGAAAACTGGTTGTACATCTGTTCTGGACCAAGAGTAAGTTTAAACCCATTGCCTTGGAGGAGTCAATTCGAACTCACAGTGACCCTATGGGACAGAATAGAACTGCCCCATAGGGTTTCCAAGGAGCAGCTGGTGGATTTGAACTGCCGACCTTTTGGTTAGCAGCCATAGCTCTTAACCACTACACCGCCAGGGCTCCAGAGTAAGGTTAGTGAAGAATTAAAGTCAAAGCCCTACACACCCTCCAAACTTTAAAGTCCTGGGAATGCCTAGCCATGGAAAACACTACATTATAAACCATAAATCCGAAGCCCTTGCTTGTCCTCCTAAACTCTGCCATGAAACAGCTGCTTGGCCTGTCTATAATCTATAGCAGCCTCAAGTTTCTGTTTCACTAATGGCCAGCTACAAACATAATTATAATTTATAGATCTGCCTAAGGTCCTTTGGAGCCCTGATGGTGCCATGATTATAATCGTTCGGCTGCTAACCAAAAGGTCGGCAGTTCAAATCCACCAGCCACCCCTTGGGAACCCTATGGGGCAGTTCTATTCTGTCCTATAGGATTGCTATGCATCGAAATTGACTCGATGGCAATGGGTTTTTTTGAGGTCCTTTACCCATAGGTTGTGTCCAAAAACAGGGATCACATGGACACATTGACTTTTAGGCAAGGAGTTTCCCTTCCTATTGCCTATACCTTTCTTTGGGCATAGCAGAGAGAAAAGAGGAGGATCCCCAGCTACAAAACACACCCCACAATCTCACCAATCTCATCCCCTTTTGAAGCTAAGAGAGACAGCACTTCCATCACCTGGTCCAGTGAATAAAACCGTTTTGCAAATGGTCATGGAATTACAGAGGCCAACTCCCTCAGCCACCTCAGGAGAAGACTTGCATGCCAATTCTTTTTTGAAGCTCAGTAGGTGCAGTTAGGGCTCTCGGCATTGTCTGGATAGCACAAGACATTATTCTGTCAGGCACCTTAGCTAACATCGACGTGCACATTCACACATCAGAAGGAATTGATGGCCAGTTCAGGCCTGCAGACAGAATTCTATCTACTGCTTCAAGATCTAAAAGAAGCATCATTAAAAGAGAGCTTTGGGCCAAGACAAGCCAAAGTGAAGAGGGGTTTACTTTCAGCTATTGCTTGTATTTCTCTGATTCAATTACTACTTCCTTCCCCTACTTGGAAGCCCTGGTGGCATAGCGGTTAAGTGCTACAGCTGCTAAACAAAAGGTCGGCAGTTCAAATCCACCTAGTGCACCTTGGAAACTGAATGGGGCAGCTCTACAAGTCGATGGCAATGGGTCTTCCCTACTTGCTCTCGCTGCCCCCTTTTTCTCATTTCTCTTCCTTTTCTCGATGCACTTCAACTTAAATAACAGATTGCTCAACCTCCATGGAAAGAGCACAGTTTAAGGACGACAGCAAAGGGAAGCATGTGGCACCAAATCGAAAGACACTATAGACTCTGGTAGCTGGTACTCTACAAGGTGTCCCTGATCCTCAGTGGTCTTCACTAGCTTGGGCATAAAGAGCCTACTGGCACCCATGTAGCTCAGAATCCAGTGATTCTGGGAAGACTGTGTACAGATTTGTTCTTTTTTTAAAAAATAATTTTATTGCAGTAAAATATAGATAGCCACAAAACATTTATACCATTTTAAGTGCACAATTCGGCGACATTACATTACTAAGTTGTGCAGCTGTCATCACTCTCCATTTCCAAGGTTTTCATCACCCCAAACAGAAACTCAGTGCCCCCCAAGCTGTGACTCCCACCCTCCTCCCCTCTGCCCCATCACGGTTCCGATTCCCCGGTACTCTACTGTATTTCAGTTAACCGGCTGAAGCAACACTTTTATTACTGCATTTACTAGAATTTCAAGACATATGGCCTCAAAAATCTCAGACACATTTTCTCATTCATTTATTTATTTGTTTTACAGCTGCTAATTCATATATTGGAAACACTGGTGGTGTAGTGGTTAAGAGCTACGGCTGCTAACCAAAAGGTCAGCAGTTCGAATGCACCAGCTGCTCCTTGGAAACTCTATGGGGGCAGTTCTACTCTGTCCTATAGGGTCGCTATGAATTAGAAACCTACTTGACGGCAATGGGTTTGGCTTTTTTTTTTTTTTAATTCATATATTAAATTTTATTGAGTATTTTTTTTCTTATTTTTTTCCTGCATTAAGGTAAATTTTCTGGAAATAATTCCTTAACCAATGATCTAGCTTTGCTTGGGCGAGGCTTCCCTCCGTCCCAGCCCACAGGACATCTGCAGGCAGCCTTCACGTTCCTGGCACTTTCAGCTCCGCTTCTTCTCAAGCTGTCACCACCTGGCCATCAGCCAAGCACGTCTGAGAACCCAGGCACGTGAATGCCATTTTTTTCTCTCTGGAAGGCTGTGCATTTAGCATTTTTCAAGGATTCTAACCCAGTGACTCAAGGGAGTCTGAAGCTGGTTTTTTCCCCCTCAGTACCCTCATTCCCCTAGTCTTTAAAATACTACTTCACATTCATCAATACAAACAACAACACTTCCTTTTAATTAGAGAAAGTATTTTCAATTTGTCGTATCACCAGATTGAAGGTGAAATATATTTTTCCATGTGAGTTGCCAGGTCACATCATGGAAGTAGGAATAAATTCTGCCAAGAAATGTGACATACGTACTGCTAAAGCAGTTGATTTCCACTGTTCATCTGTTAATAGACATTTTGGTTGTTTCCACCTTTGGGCTATCATGGAAAGTGCTGCAGTGAACATTGGTGTACACATTTTGAGTTCACATTTAATTTATCAAGACAACAAGAGTCTCTTACCCATAAATAACTTTTTAAAACCCTCTTACCTCCCTGATGGAAACCCTGGTGGCGTAGTGGTTAAGTGCTACGGCTGCTAACCAAAGGGTTGACAGTTCGAATCCTCCAGGTGCTCCTTGGAAACTCTATGGGGCAGTTCTACTCTGTCCTGTAGGGTCACTAGGAGTCGGAATTGACACGACGGCACTGGGTTTGGTTTGGTTTTTGGTTACCTCCCTGATAAATTCCCCCCCCCCCAAAAAAACTTTTTTCTTTAATTACAGATGATTTATCCTCTACACAGTGGTTCTTAACCTTCTGGGGAGAAGGTGACCGTCAATATGTGCAGAATCAGAATCACAATGTGGGGGGGTTTCAGTCTTTACATCACCTCTCCATTCTGGAGTTCTCAAACTTTAATGTGACGGATTTTTTAAAAGCAGATTGCTGGGCCCCACCACCAGACCTTCTGATTCGGTAGGTCTGGTCTGGGGCCTGAGAATCTGCATTTGTAACAAGTACCCAGGTGATCCTGACGCTGCTTGTCTGGGTACCCACCATCAGACCGTTACAGAGAAGGTTGCATTTTGTGAAATCTCCCCGGACCGTTGCGATGCACCCACGTATCAACAACTAACCAAGTCTTTTCTCCACCAGCTCATCAGATCCTTTTCAGCATTTGGTGTTTGTGCTCTTCACATGCAGGGAAATTTGAAGTTATGCCTTTTTTTTCTTTATGCACCAGATTCTGCCAATGCCACATATGGATCAGCCTTGTCCTTTTACATACTGCTGGTGATATCTCAGTCTCTCTAATTATAAAGGAGGAAGAGTAAAGTTATTCCTTTATTTATGTCTATCAGGACTTATAAGGATAAACTAACAATAGCACTAACACTTTCGTAGAAGTTAACATGTACCAAACAACGCTGTAAGAGCTTCATATATGTTAACTCATCCACGTCTTCACACCAACCCGATGAAGTAGGTGCTGTTAGCATCCCCATTCTATAGAAGTAGAAACTGAGGCCCACTGAGGTTAAGAAACTTGACTGAGGTCACGCAGCTGGTGTGTGTAGAGCCTAGGCAGTCTGGCTTCAAATCCACATATATAACCTCTGTCTATCCTCCTGAAGTCTGCAAAAGTTAAAACTCTTACTGCACACAGTAATGATTTTTTAAACTTAAAAGCCTTTCTGAATTTCCACAGTATTTTACACAATTATAATACATGCATGTCACCATGAGTTGGAATCACCTCTACAGCAACAGGTTTGTACTAAATTTGAACATTATTACTCTGAAGCAAGACCACCTAATCAGTTGCCTTCGAGGTGATTCCGACTCATGGTGACCCCATGTGTGTCAGGGTAGAACTGTGCTCCACAGGGTCTGCAGTAGTAGATTGCCAGGTCTTTCTTCTCAGGCACCTCTTGGGTGGCCTCGAATCTCCAACCTTTCAGTTAACAGCCAAGCACATTAAAGATCTGCACTACCAAGGGGCTCCATTCAGCAAAAAGGAGCTCTCAGATAGTCCTCAATTTGCACCTCTAACTGACCTTCCCTATCACTGATGAAAATCAAACTCAAAAACCAAACCCACTGTTGCTGAGTCGATTCCAACCCCCAGCAACCCTATAGGACAGAGTAGAACTGCCCCACGGGGTTTCCCCAAGAAGCGACTGGTGGATTCAAACTGCTGACCTTTTGTTTAGCAGCCTGAGCTCTTCACCACTGAGCCACCAGGGCTCCAGTGAAAATCAAGAGGGCTTTATTTCAAAGTTTATCATATGATAGAAGACTTCCAGATAGCCTTTACATTAATTTTGGAAAAGCAAAAAGAAACAAAAAAATCCCAATACTTCTCAAAGGAAGTCATCAAAACTTGATGACAGAGGGCCGATCAGATGATGGGTTAGACTCTCCTGTGAAACTGTTCAGATGCGACTCAAGACAGAATCAGGTCCTCTTCTCCCTTTTTTTCTGTTTAAAAAGCTCTTAGGGAGGAAGGTTAGGAAGAACATATTTACTCTTTGGGAGTAAAACAGTACTCAAGAGGTCCAAGAATATTCCTTCAGGACACCTAAGAATAAAAAAAAAAAGGGTTATATCAATCACTGTACAGGGAAAATGTCCATAATCTCGTCTAAGGTGAGGCCAAACTCAGAAGCTAGACGGGTTGAAGACCAATGACATTGAATTTCACCCACGTTCTGATAAACTCATCCCTTCTCCCTTGGTTCAGTGTGGGGGCCTGAAATCCCCCCCCCAGGTGTCCATTTTGATAATTCAACCTACACGGCCTTGTAGTAGCTGAGGCCACTTGATACTAAATCTTTACAACATTTTGACAAAGTTCCCTTGGTTGGGTTGTACCAAACTGTGCTACTTTGAAGTGCCAGTGTCTTACATTTCAGCTTAATTTTGGTCTCCATATTATTGATCTAACATATTGTAATATGTTAGATCTAACTTATTGATCTAACCTATTTTTTTGATTATAATATCTCTTTTTAAAGATATCCTTTTAAAATCTGTGAGCAAGGGAGCATGTGGCTGTTGTTTTCAATATTTAGCATTTCTATTTAATCAAATTATAATATTTTAGAGCTTAAAAATTAGACACAGTTTCAATTAATAAAATCATAAACAGTTGCAGCTACAAAGTATTATTTTAATGTGTCAAACAAAAGTTAAGAACCCAGATTCTAGACCTGCCTTGACCAGCAACTGGCCACGTTGTTGTGTGCTGTTGAGTTGATTGTGACTCATAGCGACCCTGCAGGACAAAGTAGAACTGCCCCACATGGTTTCTTAGGCTGTAAACTTTATGGGAGCAGATTGCCAGGTCTTTTCTCCCATGGAGCGGCTGGTGGGTTTGAACCGCCAACCTTTCGGCCAGCAACCCATTGCTCAAGCTTTGCACAACTTGGCCGTGACCTTAAGCAAATAACAACCACTCAGACTCTTAATGTCCACATCAGAAAAAGAGAGAGGGTAAGCAAATGTATAGAATATTAGAGACAGAATTGTAATAAAAGCCTAGTGGTTCCCAACAAGGGTTTCTAGGCTGGCCAAATTCATGAGGCTTTTCAATGGATGATGACAATGAGCTAGTTTCCTGACAAGGTTCTGCAAGTGACCCCATCCAGGGCATCAGGTTACAAAGTGTCAGTGAGAGAAAGTGATTAATTATGGAAAATACATAAACTGGCCACTTAGAAAAAGATTGTCCCCATTCTATTCCCTAGTTAACACTAGATCTAGCCAGGCCTTTGCCTTTAACACCTTGGCTCTCCTCGCACTCACTTGATGGAGGTCACGGTGTTATCTTTCAAGCCGGTAATGAATGTTATCTTTCAAGCCGGTAATGAAAATACAGTGTAAAAATCAAGTGCAAAGCAAAAACAAAAACCCTGCAAGAGAACAATGGGACTACCAAGGAGAATGATTTGAATATTAAAGGATTTATGGATATCTTTGGGCCTTGATTATTTGGCCCTCTTCTCCCCACTCCCCCCCCCCATAAAAATAAATAAAAATGACCTTCCTGCAAACTTGCAGAGAAAGTTCTTGTCGTTCTATGATACCTTTAGGTACAGATATACCCTTAGCTTCAAGTATAACCGAAATAAACTTATTTTCCTAATACTAAATTTCAACTTTCAAGGTTAAGTGACCTTTGTTTTACAGGGTTGCACTTTAAATGGTCCTTTTCTGGAACTAATTTTTCTCATATAATCAGCACGGCTTATATCTGTATTTATTTTTTCTTCTGAATTTCATTGTTGTTGAGAACATACACAGCAAAAGGTACACCGATTCAAAACAGTTTCTGCTTGTACAGCTTAGTGACATTGGTTACCTTCTTTGAGCTGTGCAAGCAGTCACTGCTTATATTTTAAAAGGCCCGGTGGAAATAATAAATTTAATTGCGGTAAGCTTGTAAGGGAAACCCTGGTGCCCTAGTGGCTAAGCCCTACAGCTGGTAGCCAAAAGGTCGGAAGTTCAATCTACCAGGCCCTCCTTGGAAACTCTATGGGGCAGTTCTACTCTGTCCTACAGGGACACTATGAGTCAGAATCGACTCGGCGGCAACGGGTTTGGTTTTGTTTTTGGTTTAAACTTGTAAGGTGGAGGGTCAGGGAAAAAGATCAAGACCTTTCAACAACTGGCTCAAGGCTTACAATGATTATGAGGTTGGCTCAGAACAGGGCAGCATTTAGCTCTGTTGTACATGGGAACCGACTCCCCAGCACCTAACAACAGCGAAACTTGTACAAGTTAACTAAAACATCAAAATGTTTTGGCCTTGGCCAGCAGTGTATCCACCCAGCATGGTAATCGTGGTTATTTTGCACTGATCAAAAGCAATGATTAATATGTTTCATTAATAAAACTCGTGAGTGCTCAGGGGACACTGCGCTAAGGGTAATGGAAAAATTTAGGAAGGGCAAGTGGTGATGACCTGAGACGACGAACATAAAGTCACTGAACTGTACCTAAGATTGGACAAACGGCGAATGTTGTACTTGCACACTTACCACAATCAACGGCACCTAACAACAAAGAAAAGGCTGAACTTGTCCAGGTGTACTGCAGGAAAAAGTAACAAACGCATACATCGGAGGAATCGGACAAAGACCGAAAAGCCTAAATAATCAATGAAAGCAAATACTTATTTTTTAGTAACTGCTCTTGCGAGGTGTCATCGGGGCTGCGCCAAAACTGAGCTCATCGGCGACTAAACATGGAACACTTCACTTAGAAAATACACAAAAACAACCCCCACGTCTGCCCGCACTATACCATTCAATCTCCCTCTCCCGAAAAAAAAAAAAAAAAAAAAAAGTAATAAACAACAAACTACAAAGTGACCAAAATTAAGAACTTACTTCACACTAAAAACAGTAGATGCTTTCCGCGCTTAATACTGCGGTTTTTTAAAAAACGTTCTTGCTATTAACAGACCAAAGCAATTTCTAAAATTAAGTTATTAACCCTGATTTTGGCCGCTTCTGCTGGGTCTATGGAAGCCGCTCACATTGCACCGATGGTGATAAAGTTCCCATTTTCAATTGCACAGTGAAAGTACTAGGTAAATAGGTTTTACAAAACATTATTTACAAATGTAACCATTCGACAGCTCATTTTTAACGTTTCAAGCGAAAATGTAAAGTGTTTAAAGAGACTTTTTGACAGCCGTGCTTAATTAACATAACCCTGAAGGGCAGCCAGTCACAACCCGCATCTTTAAAGGCGTTGGCGGGCGGTTCTTGGAAAACGGGAAAATAGAACTACTTTCACTTTATCCCATAGGTGTTGTTAGGTGCCATTCAGTGGGTTCCGACTCATAGCGACCCAGTGTACAACACAACGGAACACTGCCTGGGCCCTGCGCCATCCTCATGGTTGTTGCCATGCTTGAGCCCACTGCTGCAACCACTGTGTCAGTCCATCTCCTTGAGGGTCTTCCGCTTTTTCGCTGACCTTCTACCTACCAGACATAATGAGCTTCTCCAGGGACTGGTCCCTCCTGATAACATGTCCAGAGTACCTGAGATGAAGTCTCACTCTTACTTCCAAGCAGCATTCTGTTTCTACTTCTAAGACATTTGTTTGTTCTTCTGGCAGTCCCTGGTGTATTCAACATTCTTTGCCAACACCACAATTCAGAGGTGTCAACTCCTTAGTCTTCCTTATTCACTGTCCAGCTTTCATACGTATATGAGGTGACTGAAAACACCATGGCTTGGATTAGGTGCACCTTAGTCCTCAAGGAGACGTCTTCGCTCTTTAACTGCAGAGAGGTCTTTTCAACACTCTCCCATTTGTACCTTTTGATTTTGTACCATATGCTCACACTACCTGTTCACACATTTTGATTTTTAAAATAAAGCCAGTCGTTTGGTTAAAAAGAAAAAAAAAATCTGAGAAAGGAATTAGTAGCTATTGTATGGAGCCCTGGTGGTGCAGTGGTTAAGAGCTCGGCTGCTAACCAAAACGTCAGCAGTTTAGATCCACCAGCTGCTCCTTGGAACCCTGTGGAGCAGTTGTACTCTGTCCTATAAGGTCGCTATGAGTCGGAATTGACTTCACAGCAGACGGGTTTTAGATGCAGTTTGGTTAGCAAAATTTGCAAAAGGTAGGGCCGGCAGTAGGAGTCCCTGGATGACGCAAACCATTAAGCTCTTGACTATGAGCCGAAAGGTTAGTGGTTCAGACCTATCCAGAGGTGCTTCAAGAAGTCCTGGAGACCTTCTTCCGAAAGGTCCCAGCCTTGAAAACCCTGTGGAACAAGTTCTGCTCTGCACACATAGGGTTGCCGTTGAGTCGCAATCAACAGGAGGGCAACTAACTACACATACGCCAACGCTTACATTTTACAGAGGTGGAAAATAAGGCCAAATGAGGTTGCAACTTGCCAAATCCCCTCCCAACTCTGAGTTTTATTTGTCTAGTGAGCTACACTACAATCCTAAACTTCCATATATTACAACATTGAAAAAAATCTCCCTGGTGATAAAAATATTCAACCTCAATTCCTTCTGGTTCAACTAAAAGCCTTTTCCTCTGTAGGTAAATTCCATTCTATCATACTTCAGGAAAGCGGCTGATTAATGAAAACAATCCATGGCTTGTGTTCTAACAGGCTGACATTCAGGCTTGGCTACCTTAACTCAATAATCTCTCCTAGTAAAATACACTTAGGGAAGCTTTTGTAACTTATGCATTAAATCCCTCTCATGGAACATGTGGCTTTAAATCATGAGGAAAAGGAGTTTGGCAAAAACAGTCTGTGTTCTGCCAAGTCCAGTATGCTGGGCAAAATGGTTTATGCAATTTTACTACGGTAAAGCACTGGTTTGTTCTTTTCTCTCCCTGAATTTTTGTTCTCCCTGAGGTCAAAGCTCTTCATAATTTATAATATTTAAATTCTCAAGGGTACTTTTATCACCCCCTCATTTTCTAGAAAATGGACAAGGATGTTAATTGAAAATGAAGAAATAAGAAAAATATTCATTTAAATGACTGCAGCCTTGGCATTGCTAAGAGCCAGTTCGGAACTGCCGGATGAATAAGACTATTTTATTTTATTTTCCTATAAGTCACCTTAACATTCTCACAGAAAATTAAAGATTAAAATTAAAGAAGAATTCCCGAGAATGATGCTGTGACCAACCTAAGTTTCTTTGATTGCACACAACTCTACAGACCTACAGACCTTGAGGTGGGAGAAGGTGGGCTCCTTTCTGATGAACTGGCTACCGCTGTATAATGAAAGCAGGTTTCTGCCACACGTGTGGACATTTATTTAACAAACACTTATTAACAAGCCGTCTCCAAAACAGTTCTTACAACGTGTTCTTGTAACTTGAAGACGTGCCGGCTCTCTGTCCTTTAGTTTTTCTGCATGAATGTTCACTCAGGTAGACCATCCAGTAGTCCACAGGCAGGATTCTGTGTCTTGCAGTCAACTTCAGACCAGGCAGACATCCTCACAACTAATGAATGGACACAAAATTGTGCAGGGATCCAAAGTCAGGCCCCCTGTCTAGGGGCACAGGTTCTAGGCTTCGCTGGATTCATGCAAGGGTTAAAAGTGTCTCTAAAATATTAGAGACACTTTAATGTTACCAGTGATGGCCTGTCATGGATTCAATTGTATGACCAAAAACTGTGTCAACTTGGCTAGGTCATGAGTCCCAGGATTGCTTGGTTGTCCTCCATTTTGTGACCTGATGTAATTGTCCTATGTGTTGTAAATCCTAATCTCTGCCTGTGGCTAATGAGGCAAGATTAGGTTATGTTGAAGAGGATTAGGGTGGGATGCGACACCCTTACTTAGGTCACAGCCCTGGGGTGTGGCCTGCATCACCTTTTATCTTACACGAGATAAAAGGAGAGAGAAGTGAGCAGAGACGTGGACCTACTACCACCAAGAAAGAAGAGGCAGGAACGGAGTGTGTCCTTTGGACCCAGGGTGCCTGCACTGAGAAACTCTGGACCCAGGGGAAGATTGATGATGAGGACCTTCGCCCAGAGCCAAAAGAGAGAAAGCATCCCCCTGGAGCCGGCACCCTGAATTCAGACTTCCAGCCTCCTAGACTATGAGAGAATAAATTCTCTTTGTTAAAGCCATCCACTTGTGGTATTTCTCTTATAGCAGCACTAGATGACTAAGACATGGCCCATACCCAACATTCATCATGCACATAAATAAACCATGAATTTCTCAGATAAAAATCATCTCTGACATTTAGTATGCCGATTTAGCCATGTCTCAGGTGTTGAGATACAGACAGCTGAAGTACTTGTACTATTTACCGCTGAAAAGTTGCGTTTTCTGATAAATTGCTGGCTGAACATCTCTGGAATTTCCGTTAAGGTGTCCGACTGCCCCCTTGAGTTAAATCTGAAGCCAACAGACACTTATATGTGCTAATATACTGTCTGTGCTGGAGCCTTTTCAAAATAGATTATAGACTTCATAAACAAGACTTGATTATTATTATTATTAGCCATTTTGAGATAGGATTTCTAGAAGTAACTAGTGAAATAACAAAGGATGTTTAGGATTCTTTTTGCATTTCTAAAGCTATAGATGTTTCTTGGTTTGGGGATTTAGTTTTTATTTTACCATAGATATTTCATTTTACCATCATATTTTTACCAGTTTGAATGTTGTCGTTGTTGTTAGGTGCCGTCAAGTCGGTTCCGACTCATAGCGACCCCATGCACACCAGAACGAAACACTACCCAGTCTTGTGCCATCCTTACAATCGTTGTTATGCTTGAGCTCATTGTTGCAGCCGCTGTGCCAATCCACCTCATCGAGGGTCTCCCTCTTTTCCGCTGACCCTCTGACCCTATACTTTACCAAGCATGATATCCTTCTCCAGGGACTGATCCCTCCTGACAACATGTCCAAAGTATGTAAGATGCAGTCTGGCCAGGCTTGCTTCTAAGTACATCCTTGGTTGTACTTCTTACCAGTATGAGTATGTCAATACTACTCATGGTAGAGATCTTGAACACTTACTTTACTGCTGTGTTAAACTTGGAATTCATTGTATTTTGTCTTTGTGGCTGCTGATTGGAAGCACTCACAGATAGAGATGGTTTTATAAACAAGACAGTCTTTAAAGGAAAAGGAATGAGGCCGTGCTTTGCTTTCCCTTTTTAATGCTAGTTGCTAAGCATTAGAATTGTGAAAACTATTTTTAAATTTAAAAGCATTTTCATTATCTTGCTCTTACGAATTCATATGTACACAGAGGCATCTACTGAAATAGCGAACAGGATTTGACATTCAGTCGAGAGAAATAACCATTACAGCCAATCTTTTAAGGGGAAAAAAAAGGAAGCATATCCCAAATTGGCGTCCCAGAAAAAAAACCTAGGAAATGCCAGGAAGGGGTGGTTGAATGCCATCGTCGTTTCAGCCTGTAGTGTTAGGGAAAGTAAGCTGGCATGGACTTGTTGAGCTGTTATTATGTGTCAGGCACTGTGCCAAGTACTTTCACTATTTTATTAGATACATTCATAACAATCCTATCAAGGATGGCAACAGTATGCAGTTGTTTAAACAACAGGCATTGAAGCCATGCAGACCTGGGTTCAAATCCTAGCTCCACCACTCCATCTCTGTGATCTTTGTCAAATTATTTCACTTCTCTGAGTCTCAGTTTCCTCATCGGTAAAATCTACCATTTACCTTAGAGGGCGTGTGTGTGTGGCTGGCATAGAGTCATCACTAAAAAATAGTGTCTATTTTCTATTGCTAATCAATCCATATTTCTAGCCAAAAAATATAAACGCAATTATTCATGTATTGGCACTGAGACCAGTTTAAACTTTTTTTAAAAGTACAACGTTCTGTTATCAAATAACCCAAAAGTAAAAGTCAGCATGAAATATCCTGGGGGGGTAAAAAAAATCATTCACAAGCAGCAAAATAACAAGCGAGAAGCCCTTATAAAGTTTATGTAAGTAGAAAAGGGGAAAATGAAATTCGGCATGGGCAGTTATTTATTCCATATGTATTACCAGGAACCTATTATATATTCTGTGCTGAGCCCAGGTGATAGAAAGATAAATTTAACATATTCCCTACCCTTACAGAGCTTAAAGGCAAATAACAAGTCATGCATTTTTGTAAAAACAATACAAACAGATAAAAAAAAGACAGTAGTTATCAGTTTTCCTTTTCCAGTCCTACTATACTGTCCAAGCACCCAATATAATCTCCTGCCTAAAGAGTAGCTGTTGGCTTCTACACTTGTCATTAGCTGCTGTAGACGCCACTCTGATGATTGGTGGCCCCACGTACAGCAGAATAAAACATTGCTGGCCCCTCGATATCTTCACGATCGTTGGTATGCTCAAGTCCATTTTTGCAGCCACGGTGTATCTTGGGTGCCTTCCAGCCTAGGGAGGCTTATGTTCAGCACTGTATCAGTCAGTACTCTGTTATGATCCATGAGGTTTTCATCGGTTAAATTTCAGATCTCCATGCCTTTCCTCCTAGTCTGCTTTAGTCTGGAAGCTCCACTGGAACCTGTCCACCATGGGTTTTTGAAAGAGCAGTGGCATAGCATCCAGCCTCATAGCAACATATAAACCACCACAGTAGGACAAACCGAGATGGGTGGTGGTCCCTACTCATAAGACGTCTTTATTCCCAGTCCTTCTTCCCGGGAATCCCTGCGTTGATTGTTCTTTAAGTTCCCTGTGATAACCTGCTGTCCCTTCACTTAAAAGGTCGCCTACTCCCAACGTAGCTACAGAATCCCCCAACCCAAAAAACAAACCTGATTTCAGCTAGTGCTCAGAATAAAGGCTACCGAATTTGTTTCCTCTTTGTGACTAACGACACACAATAAATTTGTTTAGAGGAGATGCCTCAGCCAAATGGAGTATCTGCTTGGGGAAATTTGGGCTACTGTCTAAAAATAAAAACGAAAACTTACATAGGGTGCAGAAAGAAGGTTATTTGGGGGCCAAGTCTTGCCACTGAGCCCTGAACGGAGGTGTGCCTCAGGGCTCTAAGCCCCAAAGTCATTCCTGCATCTTACAGCAACTTCCCTTTCTCTCCTCCTAGCTGACAAGTCCTTTGAGATAGCAGGCTGGCTATTTTTGCGGTACTTTAAGTCAGTATTGAGTTCCATTTCAACCACCAATATTTATCAGACACCGGCTTTGTACAAAGCTTTGTTGATAAAGCTATTAGATATTCACAAGCAAGACAAAGTCTTAGCTCTCAGGGAGTTTATAGCTTAATAGGGCAGCACTTTTACCTCATTTTTTATTTAGAGTAATCTGAATTTTGTGTATAGTTAACTCTGCTATTTTCCAATATACTTACACAAAACTAGCTGTGACCTTGGGAAAGTCAACATTTTGGGGGGCTTTCGTTTTCAAATCTAGAGAAACGCCTTAGCTCGGGTATGGTGGGCTTAATAATGTCAGTTCTGTGTGCTCCTTCTTGTGTCTCCTCCTTACCCATTCTGGCCTTCATAATGCTTCTGGCCTCAAAGACCCAACCTATAGAGTTACTCCCCCGGCCCTTCAATTAGATTTACTTCTTGTTAACCATTGTCTTGTATCAGTACTGTGACAAAGGTATCTGTAAGATCAACTCCTGTGAGATTTCAAGTTCAGACTTATTTAATTGGGTCAAAATTGGATGGCCTGCTGTGGTCCAACTATGTCCTTTTTTGTATTTGACCAGTAGAGTATGAACTAAGGGAGAGGAAGGAGGAGAAGGGGGGCGAGGAGGAGAGGGAGAAGTAGGGGAATTAGACTACATTTGGCGTTGTCCAGTTGGCCACACAGCACAAGCTCCACTACTGTCTTCAATATGGCTCCTCCACGTATTACCTACCGGGCACCTGAAGGCATTTGAATTTCCCATTCTCTTCACTATCCATACTCTGGAATAGACAGACTATAAATCAGTTTAGTCACCCTCCTCTCTGGGACCTTTTTAAAGGGTTTCTCACACTTCCTCACACTGCTCTCACTAGCCATATCATCGCTGCCATTTGCCAGCAGGTGATTTCAGACTTTTATCCAGAAAGATGTCAAAAACAATCACATTCAATTTCAAAATAATGTGGAAAGGTGGCCTCATGCATCAGAATTATCCTAATATTTCTCAGGGCCGATCTGATCCCAGAGGTTTGAACATTTTATCCAATGTGACCCTGCTTCCTCACTCTCACTGGCTGTGCCCATATCACCAGGACTTATCAAGATTTATGAGTGTGTATGGGGCGTGTGGGGCCTTTGTCTCACATACTTTGAACATGTTATCAGGAGGTATCAGTCTCTGGAGAATATCATGCTTGGTAAAGTAGAGGATCAGTGAAAAAGAGGAAAACTCTCAATGAGATGGACTGACACAGTGGCTGCAAACATGGGTTCAAGCATAGCAATGATCATAAGGATGGGACAGGACAGGACCAGTGTTTCGATCTGTCGTGCGTAGGGTCGCTGTGAGTTGGAACTGACTCAATAGCACCTAACAACAACAACATGGGGTGGAGGAGGGGTGGATAGATATTCCATTTTTTCATTCTAACTAAAGAATTTTATTCCAGTTCTTTTCTTAAAATCTTCACTCCAAAATTACTATAAACATTAAAAATCCTTCAAGCTCAAGCTCACATTTTAAGTGATACAAGTGTAAAACAATCTTTTAATAGAAATACTCATTTTCATCTTGAATATATATCTCTGTGTTGAAGTCCTTGTAATAGTGTAGAAATGTGTGAGACATTTATGGTAGCTGAGTGGCCCCTTTGTTGTTTCTTTTTCTTTTTTTTTTCTAAATTGGTGCTTTCGCAAGTTGCAAATTATTTAATTTTGAAACTTGGATGAAGTGAGAGAAATGGCCAAGTTGACATCAAAATGCAGATCAGAAGTACAGACGATTTTAACTTCAGTCTAAACAAAGAATGGGGATTGACATAAAGCTCAAAACAAAATTATCATAAGATTGTTCTTTTGACATACTCTGCTGAAATTTTCAAAATGAGATAATTTGGGTTTAAAAAGGCATTGCTTCGTGTGTGTACCAGTGTATGTGAACTAGCTTATCACAAAGCTAACATTTAGTTTTCAAAGGTGGAAACAATTGTTACACTGTGGACTATCAAAGTCTATGTTTATCCTATGTTTTTAGTAAGATAACACTTAATCCATGAAATAGTTCAGAGATCTGCACTTCATATACTAGCTGAAGGATACCCCCTTAAACATCCTTTTTTTTTTTTTAATTGTGCTTTAGGTGAAAGTTTACAAATCAAGTCAGCCTCTCATACGAAAAGTTATACACACCTTGCTGTGTACTCCTAGCTGCTCTCCCCCTAATGAGACAGCACACTCCTCCTCTCCACCATGTATTCCCCGTGTCCATTCAGCCAGCTTCTGTCCCCCTCTGCCTTCTCATCTCACCGCCAGACAGGAGCTGCCCACACAGTCTCAAGTGTCTACTTGAGCCAAGAAGCTCACTCCTCACCAGTATCACTGTCTGTCTTATAGTCCAGGCCAATCCCTGTCTGTAGAGTTGGCTTCGGGAATGGTTCCAATCTTAGGCTAACAAAGCGCCCAGGGACCATGACCGTCAGGGTCCCTCCAGTCTCAGTCAGACCATTAAGCCTGGTGTTTGGATGAGAATTTGAGATCTGCATCCCACTGTTCTCCTGCTCCATCAAGGTTCTCTGTTGTGTTCCCTGTCAGGGCAGTGATCGGTGGTAGCGGGGCACCATCTAGTTTTTCTGGTCTCAGACTGATGGAGTCTCTGGTTTATATGACACTTTCTGTCTCTTGGGCTCATCTTTACCATATGTCTTTGGTGTTCTTCATTCTCCTTTGCTCCAGGTAGGTGGAGACCAATTGACTTGCTAGAGTTAAACATCCTCTTTTGTTCCCTTTTTTGGGATGGTGATTTTATTCACTGGTCCTGAACTCCAGCAGTTTTCTTTTGTAGAGTCATTGATATAGTTTTGTTCCAATAAATTAATGTTTCTGTTTTGACTAATTGATTTATAGAAACATCAAGTTCACATGCTTTGGGGGGAAAAAAAAACATTGCCATCAAGTTGATTCTGACTCATAGCGACCCTATAGGACAGAGTAGAACTGCCCTGTAGAGTTTCCAAGGAGCACCTGGTGGATTTGAACTGCCAGCCTTTGGGTTAGCACCCATAGCTCTTAACCACTTCACCACCAGGTTTTCCGGAGAGGACACAGGATAGTGGAAATGAGGCTTTCACAATCCATCGCAACCAACAGAGCACATGAAAATGTGAACACCAGCACCGCAAGGTTTACAAAATGCTCTGCCTAGTGATTCCCTTTGTCTTTCCCACCCCACAAAGAAACCCACCTATTCTATTCAATCCTCCTGTTACACCTAGATTACCTGTGGGAGTCACACCTATGCTATGAAAATTGGTGCTAATGTACAGAGAAACGTGTGTTCTACAGAAGTTGTATGATAACAAAGGGTACCATGAAAACCTTTTGCAGATTTAATACCATGTAGAAAAGGCTCTCTCTTAATCATATTCACCACCCATCTGTCAGTTTGTCATACTGTGGTGGCTTGTGTGTTACTGTGATGCTGGAAGCTATGCCACCAGTATTTCAAATATCAGCAGGGTCAAGTGTGGGGGACAGGTCTCAGGACAGCTTCCAGACTAAGAGCAAGGAAGAAAGGCCTGGAGACCTAATTCCCAAAATTAGCCAATAAAAACCTTATGGATCATAACAGAATATTGTCTAACTTGCTTGCTTTGGACACATCACAAGGAGGGGTCAATCACTGGAAGAGGACATCGTGTTTGGTGAAGCAGAGGGCCAGTGAGGGCAAGGGAGGCCCCTGGTGAGATGGACTGGCACAGTAGCCTAAACGATGTACTAAACATGCCTGTGATTGTGAAGATGGCAAAGGACTTGGCAATGTTTTATGCTGTTGTATATAAGGTTGCCATGAGTTGGAGTCAACTCAAGGGCAGCTATCTATCTATCTCTATTAGTCATACACTGAACAGTAATGCCTTGTTCACATGTCTGCTTACCTACTAGGCTGTGAACTTCTAACAATTTACAGTAAATAGGTCATTGACGAATAATAAATAATTGTAAGAAACTGTCTACCTCAGGCCCAGCTTTTCTGGTTAGTTTTCATTAGCAACATCTTTCCTGAGTAATTGCTTTGTTGTTGTTGTTGTTTGTTTATTGGTAAAACAGTTGTTTTGACTACTTAACAAACTACTTAGTATTGTTAATATTCCATCCATTACTCTGTTTCAACTCCCAAATCTGTTTGTTCTCATTGGTTCAAAATTTGAAAATTTCAAATACCAGCAAGAAAAAGTAAAGTAACTCAAGTAATTTTCACAGCCATTATGCTATAAACCACATATCAAAGGGGACAGTAAACTCAGTAATTAATTAAACCTGGTAAGTGGAGAAGTAGAAAGGATACCTATTTTCTAAATAATAATTGCCTTATATCTTCAAAAAAGTGGTACAAATGCATAGGCACTCGGCTGATAACCAAAAGGCTGGTAGTTCAAACTCACTCAGAGACACTTTGCAAGAAAGTCTGTCCATCTGCTTCCAGAAGGACACAGCCATGAAAAGCCTTGGCCTCACAGTTCTACCCTGAAACTCATGGGGACACCATGGGTTGGAATCAACTAGATGGCAACTGGTTTTTTTGTTTCTTTATATCTTCAAAGCATCCTTTTCTCCCCATATCGCATAACTCTAATTTATATTAACTCCATTAAGTAAAGCAGTTCTTCCCATAATAAAGACAGGTAGGAAAAGTTTTCCCTTTTTTTCTGACAGGCCAGGCGTGTGATGACGTCCGTGTAAACATAGAAATGGTAATGTTAATATACCAATGTACCTAAAATGTTTAATAATAAAATTGGAACACTTTCCTTACAAAGTTTTAATATTAAAGCTTTCTTTTCCTCATATAACTACCTCTTTTTAAATTCCATAATACATTATAGATTTTATAGAAGATATGAATTGATTTCGCCTACTCAGCCCTTTCTTTCATTTTAAAAAGGGATAAATGAAACTCTTTGTCTATATATTACCAGGGATTTAAAAGGTACAATTAATAATAATCATAGTTTACAGTTACAAAGAGCTTAGCAGGTGCCAGCACTAATTTTAGTGCTTTACAGGTATCAACCCTTTTACTCCTCAAAACACCCCTATGAGGTGGGTGTTATCATCATCTCTCTACTGTTAATGAGAACATTGAGACACAGAGAGGTTAAATAATGTGTTCAAAGTTATAGCTACTATGTAGAAGAGCTGGGATTTGAACCCAGATAATTTCTACTTTACCAAGAATGATGTCCTTCTCCAGAGACTGGCCCTCCTGATAAGATGTCCAAAGTATGTGAGACAAAGTCTCGCCATTCTTGCTTCCAAGGAGCGTTCTGGCTGTACTTCTTCCTAGATAGATTTGTTCATTCTTCTAGCAGTCCATGGTATATTCTTCACCAGCACCATAATTCAAAGGCATCAATTCTTCTTTGGTCTTCCTTATTCACTGTCCAGTTTTCGCATGCAGATGAGGCAATTGAAAATACTATAGGTTGAGTCAGGCTCACTGTATTCCTCAAAATGACATCTTTACTTTCCAACACTTGAAAGAGATCTTTTACAGTAGATTTACCCAATGCAATACATTGTTTGATTTCTTGGCTGCTGCTTCCATGGCCATTGATTGTGGGTCTAAGTAAAATGAAACCCTTGACAACTTCAATATGTTCTGTGCTTATCATGATGTTGCTTATTTGTCCAGTTGACGGAGTGGCACAGTGTCTGCAACAACGGGCTCAAGCATAACAACTATTGTGAGGATGGTGCAGGACGGGGCAGGGTTTCGTTTGTTGTACATAGGGTCGCTATGAATTGGAACTAACTCGACGCACCTAACAACAATTTGGCTCTCTGGTGGTGCAATGGTTAAGTGCTTGACTGTTAACCAAAAGTTTGACGGTTTGAACCTACCCAGCATCTCTGAGGGAGAAAGACCTGGCAATCTGCTCCCAGGCTAGGTTTTTTTTTTTTTTTTTTGTCTAGGCTAACGATTACAGCCTAGGCCATTCTACTCTACCACATGGGGTCACTATGAGTCGAAATTGACTTGATGGCACCTAACAACGTTTGGTTCCAAAATCTGTGTTATTAACAACTAAACCCATAAACCCGTTGCTGTCGAGACGATTCTGACTCATAGCGACCCTATAGGACAGAGTGGAACTGCCCCATAGCGTTTCCAAGGAGCCCCTGGTGGATTCTAACTGCCAGTCTTTTGGTTAGCAGCCATAGCTCTTAACCAACATGCTACCATGGTTTCCTATTAACAACTAGGAAATATAAATATTATGGTAAATTATATATTACAAATATTAGCTCTATGCAAGTAAAAATTGTGTATGTTTCGTTCTCTTTTGTTTTGTTCCCTTTTGAATACGCTGTCTTGTTTTCAAGTATTTAACTAGGTGTACTGACTGGCATACAGTTTCATAAATAGGTGTAAAATGAATACTAAAATAATACATGTACATAACAGAACATTTAGAAAATGAAAATAAGACAATTAATATGTGGGCAGTCCCTAGGTTACGTACAATCTGTAGTTATGAACCAACCCCTTAAAACCTAATATATTAAAAATTCGAAGTACATACAATGGTTTGTAATAACAAATGGGTGCTACTTTGTGACCTGCATCAAAAATTATTATTATTACTGAATTATTATTATGTTAAAGATGTTTTAGTGTATCTGGAAGTGTTTCTTTAATGTTTTTATGCATAGAAAGTACACCATATACTATGTACTAAGACAAACATTTGACTAACATTAGATACACACTGCACCTAACTGTTCTGACTTATGTACAAATTCAATTTAAAGATAAATTTAGGAATGGAACTCGTTCATAATCCAGGGACTGCCTGTATAATTTCAACATGTAAAAGAGCCATATTAACATTTGTGTTGTTGTTGTGTAGTTGTTGCCGTCGGGTCTGTTCCGACTCATAGCGACCCTATGCACAACAGAACGAAACACTGCCCGGTCCTGCGTCGTCCTTACCATCCTTGTTATGCTTGAGCTCATTGCTGCAGCCACTGTGTCAGTCCACCTCGTTGACCGTCTTCCTCTTTTCCGCTGACCCTGTACTCTGCCAAGCATGATGTCCCTCTCCAGGGACTGATCCCTCCTGACAGCACGTCCAAAGTATGTAAGACGCAGTCTCGTCATCCTTGCCTCTAAGGAGCATTCTGGTCGCACTTCTTCCAAGACAAATGTGTTTGTTCTTTTGGCAGTCCAGGGTATATTCAATACTCTTCGCCAACACCACAATTCAAAGGCGTCAACTCTTCTTCCGTCTTCCTTATTCATTGCCCAGCTTTCACGTGCATATTAGCATTTAGGTACACGTAATTTTAGTCAGTGATAAACACATATGCACATATATACATTTCTGCACACAAACACAAAAAAATATCATTATCATTAATTACTTTTACAGGCTTTTTCGCTTGGAATTTTTCCATGTCAGAAATATTTCCCTGCTGGATGGTGCCCGGCTGCAATTACTCAGCATTTTGATCAAAGATTCTATAGAAGAATCCTGATCAAAAGGAGAAGCTGCAGAACAGAATTTCAGATGCTCATGGAACCCAGGCTTTATGTAGCCATTGAGGCTGAATGGACCCCTAAAACTATTACCCTGATATAATCTTTAAACCTTAAACCAAAAATATCCCCCGGAGTCTTCTTAAAACCAAAAAAAACAGTTTAGCTTAAGCGGTGAAGAACGTCCTTCTTGAGCATTGTGTGCTTCTCACAACTCTCTATTCGGGATCGAAGTGACAACAGCAACTCGAAAGATTACATGGGAAACCGAGGGGGCAGTGAGTTTATGTTAATGGGGAGGAGCAGCTCGGAAAAGGAGGGCGAGGATGGCTGCACAACTTGAAGAAGGCAATCAGTGTCTCTGAATTGTACACGCAGAAACGGTCGAACTGGCATACCTTCTGCTGCGTATATTCCCAACAACAACAACAACAAATAAGCTTTTCAAAAATGTGACAGAACAAAATATTTTTCTGCAACAGTAACACTTGACCTCCTGTAACATTTAGTTAATAAAGTCCATGTTGATGAAAAAGTCGTTCTCTCTCTCTGTATTTGGGATTGTATCGTGTTAAAATGTATTCTCGTATTTCCCCATTTACAACACAGAATTTACCACCTGTCATTCATAATATTTGTAAAATAATCTGGGTTCCTAACAACTGTTAAGTATGAGTAAATTAGATGAGTGTGTATGCAAGTAGGTTTTGTCAGCCCGTTAGGATGTGACAACCCTTCACCTGGATTGTTTAGACATTATCCAGCGGGTTTTTCCTCTGTTTTGTTTTGGTTCTTTGAATTATTTTGTATTAATCACGTTGTTTTCAATTTACAAATTGACTGCTTTGGATCTTTTGAGATCTGGATTTTAAAATGCATGTTAAAAATATGACAGTAAATTTATACTCAACTTAACACCACATAATTTCAAAGCCTGGCAATTCTATTCTAGAGCTGATAGGCTATTTTTGTTTAAAAAAAAAAAAAGGGATAAAAAGAAGCTAGAATAGATATGCCTTTTTAGATTAAATATTCAAACTTTCAAGCTTCAATGCACTCTGTTCTGTCACACAGAGATGATGGGCTAGCAAGCCTTCCTTTAATTTAATTAGTTGAAAATGGAAAAGTTAATTACAGATAATTGTAACTTTCCTTGAGTATAGGGCTTCCATAACACTGACAGAAGGGAAAAAATGTGGTTCTTTTACTAATAGGTATGCTGGTTTAGTCTATGACATCTCATGACAAGTTTTGTGGTAATGTTTTAGATGGCATTAACTTGACTCCAACTTGTTGGAGCCCTGGTGGCATAGTGGTTAAGAGCTTGGCTGCTAACCAAAATATCAGCGGTTCAAATCCACCAGCTGTTCCTTGGAAACCCCACCAGGCAGTTCTCCTCTGGAGTATAGGGTTGCTATGAGTTGGAACCAACTTGATGGCAATGGTTTTTTGTTTTTTTTAAATATATATAGACTTGTTAACCAAAACACGAAAAGACTAACAAAATATATATTTTTAAACTTAAATAAACATTTTTTTTCTCTGGTTCTAATCTCCTTCTGTGAATGCTTCCTGGTAAACTGAAATTGTTGCATATTCATGGATTTTATCTTTTATAGGTAGCAATTTCGTAGAAACATTTAAGAGACAAAAGAATTATGGATAGACTTACTTAACACAATACACAAAATCTAGAGCAAATAAGACTCATTTAAATGGGGTTAGCATTGGGCACATAGAAAGTCTGTTCCATAAATACACAGGATACTTCCAAAAGTTGTCCAAAAATTCATTAGCTAAGACCAATATTTGAAATACAGAAGACATCTTCCATGTGGAAACAAAGCTAAAAATCAGCAAAGCCAATGACTTTTTCTTGATCTTCACGCTTCCTGATCCGTCTTATATTTGACCCTATTATTAACTTACATTTTCTTGCAATTCTGCTGTCATGGAGATTCATGGGCCTGGCATTTTCAGATTCTCCTACTTATTGCTTCCCCTTTCCCTGGACTGGCTTGTAGTCCAGGTCCCTTAGTCGTGGGCCATTCCTAAGGCGGGTCCTCTGTCTTCTCTTTCTCCCAGTGTAATGTCTCTTTGGTAGTCACCTACTCTCTGCCTTCCTGTCGTCAACGTTCCTGGTTTCCAAGTTTCTCTTTCTTTTGATCAGACCCCAGACACAGCATTCAGTCCCTCACCACCTGGCTACTCAAATCTTATCTATAATTTTAACCAGGCCAGAGTGACATATGAGTCCAGACCTGAGTACATTTGGGGGGAAAATTGTAGAGAGAGGGGATAAATTTGGTGTGTTTGAAGAACGTGAAATAGTTTAGTTTGTCGGAAGTATGGTGAGAAAGAGGGGGAATGGAAGGGTATAAGATTGGAGCAGTAGTAACCCCGCTAAACTCACTGCTGTCGAGTTGATTCCAACACATAGCAACCCCACAGAGTTTCCAAGGCTGTAATCTTTACAAAGTAGACATTTACACATGTTTCTCCTGTGTAGCTGCTGGTGGTTTTGAACTGCCAACCTTTAAGTTAGCAGTCAAGCACTGTAACCACTGCACCACCAAGGCTCCTTGGAGCAGTAACAGGAGCCAAAATATTTAGAGTCTGGTCAGACGTAGTTGGAGTCCCTGGTAGTGCAGTGGCTAAGAGCTATGACTGCTAATCAAAAGGTAGGCAGTTCAAATCCTTGGAAGCTCTATGGGGCAGTTCTACTCTGTCCTGTAGGGTTGCTATGAGTCAGAATCGACTCGATGGAATGGGTTTGGTTTTTGGGCTTTCTGGGTGGTACCAAGTTAACACTCTTGCCTGCAAACCAAAAGGCTGGTGGTTCAATTTCACCCAGAGGCACCTCAAAAGAAAGGCCTGAAGGTTTACTTCTGAAATATCAGTCACTGAAAACCCTATGGAATATCGCTCTATCCCGATACACACGGAGTCTCCAAGAGTCCAAACTGACAGCAGGAGTCCAACAACAACCACAACGAAGGACATAGTTAGGCCTTTGTATTTTATTATAAATATGGTAGGATTGAGATCACGAGGGTGACAAGTTCTGGTTACACTGTTAAATAATCACCCTGCTGGATAAAAAATAGACAGCAGGAAAAAGCAAAAATAGAGGCATAGAGGACAGCTGGGTTAGAGACTATTGTATACTTTTAGGCAAATATTAAAAAATGAATGCATTATGAGTAAGGCTAGCCCACAATTACCTATTTAAATCATAACATGAGTTGTTAAACTTATAATGAAACAAAAAGGACATTTCTATAATGTTAATACAATAAAACAGTAAAGCAATACCAGTCAATATGATTTCTTATTGACCCTCAGTCTTGATGCTGGTATTTGTTAAAGGAGAACTGGTTTTGTTAAAGGAAGATTTGGAGTTAAATGGCGATTTGCAGAACATCTGATGGAAATTTCTGGATACATTCAAGAGCTTTAGAAATACAAGGAAATAGTTCCATATTATTTTTAATCTTACTTTGAAACTCATGACTTTCTTTTTTTCACTGTAAAAGTGTGTGGGGTTTATCATGGATGGTTAACATTGTCTTTTAACATACACTGGAAAAGAGTGGAAAATGTGAGAGAGAAAAAAATGAGAGGATTCTTCTGAGGTTAAAAAGAAAGAATTGGAATAAAGCTGAGGGTGGAGCAGAATCAAAGAAGATAGAGTGTACATCATAAACCCTAGCTACAGTGGGCTAACTGAGTTGTGAAAGGAGGAAGATAAGAAAATGGAAGTTCCCAACTTGTGCATGACACACCTGAGGAGAATAAAGAGTCAGCCTGGGACAGCATGAATTCTTTTGTTTAAGGACTGGGTGGTGGGTGATTCACAGCTTTGGAGATGATGGGTGGAGAGCCAAGTGATCGAGTATATACACAACAGTTCTGTGAGTCAGAATATATAATTTAGACAGTCCTTATAGTCGTGAATCTATTGATTGTCAAGAGATTGACCTTAATCCCTTAGAAGCAATAAAGATTAAAAATCCTTCCTGAAAGTTTGTCGTTGTTGTTGTTAGGTGCCATCAGGTCAGTTCCTACTCCTAGTGACCCAATGTACAACAGAACGGAACACTGCCTGGTCCTGCGCCATCCTCATGATCGTTGTTATGCTTGGGTCCATTGTTTCTCTGAAAGTTTAGGGAATCAAAATTACAAACTGATTGTCTTAGTTATCTAGTGCCCCTATAAAGAAGAGAAGTTTATTCTCACAGTCTAGTAGGCTAGAAGTCTGAAATCAGGGTGTCTGCTCCAGTGGAAGGCTTTCTTTCTGTCAGCTCTGGAGGAAGGTCCTTGTCATCAATTTTCCCTTGGTCTAGGAGCTTCTCAGTACAGGAGCCCCGGGTCCAAAGAACACGTTATTTGCCTGTTACTGCTGTCTTGGTGGTATGAGGTCCCCATGTCTCTCTGCTTGCTTCTGTCTTTTATATCACAAATGAGATTGACTCAAGATACAACCTAATCCTGTAGATTGATTGAGTCCTGCCTCATTAACTTCATAGAGGCAGGATTTACAACACACAGGAGAATCACATCAGATGACAAAATGGTAGACAATCCCACAATCCTGGGAAGCATGGCCTAGATAAGCTGACACATATTTTAGGGGACACAGTTCAATCCATAACACTGATCTACTTAAACATTCCATAAAGTCAAGGAATTTCCCACTCCAGAATATACGGAGATATTAACCACATGTAATCTAGCAAAAGATGGTGTTCTGCTGTCTACGTGTGGGTAAAACACTTTCACACTTTAATTTGTGAACAGCTTTATCTTTAGAAAATAGAATATTAGAGGACATGTAATTCTTGGTTATATGTTCTTATAGTAGTTCTGTTCATTATTTGATGGTATATTCCAAAGTTTATACCTAGGTGTGTGTCTGTGTGTGGGTGTGTCTGTGGGGTATATGGGAAAGGGATGTGCCTTATTCTTTCTGGACAAAGCATTATAACTCAAATGAACCACTATCCATGATTTCACCCAAATTGCATTTCGGTACTCAACATGTAAAGAGCCCTAGTGGCACAATCATTAAGTGCTCGGATGCTAACCAAAAGGCGGTTCAAATTCACCCAGCAGCTCAACGGGAGAAAGACCTAGCGATCTGCTCCCATAAAGATTACAGCCTAGAAAACCCTATGGGGCAGTTCTACTCTGTCACATAACGTGGCTATGAGTTGGCATCAACTCCATGGCACACACCACCACCACTCTA
The DNA here is from genome assembly GCF_024166365.1 of Elephas maximus indicus. Lineage (NCBI taxonomy): Eukaryota > Metazoa > Chordata > Mammalia > Proboscidea > Elephantidae > Elephas > Elephas maximus. Next base: position 6,938,818 of record NC_064841.1, on the reverse strand, counting down.
TACGTAAAACTGATCATGAACCTTGAGCTGAAACACACTGATATAAGCAAATACGCCTTGAAAATATCACATATATTTTAAATGGTTATTTCAAGCTCTTTTCAATGGAATTATTATAAAATCTACCAAAGGGTAAATACATGCTAGTAGTATCAGCCCTATAAGAGTAAGAAAATTAATAAGTTTTCAAAACAATGAACTAAAATATCACCTATATTTTTATCTTTCCTGGCCAGAGAAATTGTGCTAACAGCATGCTAGCAAGAATCGTACTTAAACATAGTTTTTGAGAACACGACTTTTCACTGTAGTGTAGGCAGGGCCTTAAATACACTTCTCACTACTGCATCTATTTTTAATTTCTAATTCAACATGGAATTTTTAATTCACTCTCTCTAAGTTGCAAGCTATTTACAAAGGCTTAGGTGAAACACTAAGCTTTGGCCGAGCATTTTATTTTTAACATTTCTTTACCCCAGGAATGAGACAGGAGGGCCTTTTTGGAAAACGTGATAAGGATATATCTGTGATAGTCAAAATAGATTTCCTTACATCACCAATCACAGCACTCATTCAGTCAAGCATTAGGTGAAGTTTGCCTTCCTGAAATAAACAGCACAGGGTTTGTTATGGTTGAACTGTATATCCCAAATGATATGTTCAAGCCCTAACTCCCAGAACCTGTGAAAGTAGCCTTATTCAGAAATAGGATCTTTGCAGACTTAATTTGTTAAATTAATATGAGGTCATTCTGGAATAGGATAGACCCCTGTCTTAGTTATCTAGCACTGCTACAACAGAAATACCACAAGTGGATGGCTTTAACAAAGATTTATTCTCTCACAGTCTAGGAGGCTAGAAATCTGAATTCAGGGCATCTGAATCCAAGTGAAGGCTTTCTCTCTCTATCGGTTCTGGGGGAAGGTCATTGTCATCAATCTTCCCCTGGTCTAGGAACTTCTCAGTGCAGAGACCCAAGTCCTAAGGATGCCCTCCACTCCCAGTTCTGCTTTCTTGGTGGTAGGAGGTCCCTCTGTCTCTCTGCTCACTTCTCTCTTTTATATCTCAAAAGACATTGACTCAAGATACAACCTAATCCTGTGGGTTGAGTCCTGCCTCATTAATAGAAAACAACCCAGTGTCTCCAATCCTGCCTCATTAACATCATAGAGGCAGGATTTACAACACACAGGAAAATCACATCAGATGATGAAATGGCAGACAATCACACAATCCTGGGAATCACGGCCTAGCCAAGTCAACACACATTTTTGGGGGACACAATTCAATCCATAACACACCCCTTAATGCAAGATGACTTGTGTCCTTGTAAAAAAAAAAAAAAAAAAGTGACATAGACAGACAGACACAAAGAGAAGTTCCATGCAGTGAATTACTTAATGTGGGCCTTCTAGCCATACATAGTCTTTGTAACTCTCACCAAGTGCCTGGGTGGGACTATGCAAATTAGGTGCTTGTGGCCCACCAAGGGGATTGGATACCTTGCTAATAATGTAAATAAGGTACATGGCATCTTTGTAGGGGTGGGACCATGCAAATAATGTGTATGGAACCCTAAGGAGGGGATTTGTCGGTTCTGCCTCTCTGCTAGGCTTAAAAAAAAGGGAGAGCCAATTCCAGAGCAGAGAGGAGACCTCGCGACCATCAAGAAAGAAGACCCAGGAGTCAAGTGCATCCTTTGGACCCAGGGTCCCTGGGCTAGGAGTCTTCTAGGCCCAAGAGACAGGAAGAAGAGCTGTGACATGGAAGACAGCAAGAGAGGATGGCATAGCAAACGCAAGATTCATAGTGATGTGAGATGGTAGGAACCAGGAGAACTGCCGGAGATGGCCTGGTGGGTGTGTCAACCCACAGTGAGAAAGCTGAGCACCTTTGGGCAGGAGGCTTGCTGGCGAAGTGGTGTACCTCCGGGCACTTAGTGGCCGAGCTAAAAGAGCTTTGTAACACTTGTCTAAGCAGGCCAGAGAGAGGCGTGCCTGTAGCATGGCTGAGAAGAAGCTGTTCTGATCAAACAGTTGTATCCTGAGTGTTCCCGAACTTGAATTGCAACCTGTTACTCCCCTAATAAACCCCACAACTATGAATATGGCCTGTGAGTTCTGTGTGGCCACTGCAATGAATTGTCAAACCCAGCAGAGAAGTGGAGCGTGCCGTGGGAGGGATGGTTGGTATCAGAATTGGTAAAGATGGATGGTTGGTGTCAGAACTGGTAAAGATGGCAAAGACAGAAGGCATGCCTGACCTCTACCTTATGGGAATCAGCCTTGGGCTGTTGATCTTGAATCTTCTTCCCCCTTGTGAAATGAGGTCAAACACCTCCACCGCACCATTCTTAGAGGAAGACAGCCTTGTGTAGAAGAACGAAGAAAATGGAGTTAGGTTACCACAAGCCAAGGAACTCCTGGGGTGTGATGGTTAAGATTGTATGTCAGCTTGCCTGGACCATGATTCTCAGTGTTTTGGCAGTCACATAATGTTGTCATCAGTTCCCTGTCGAGATTGAATGTGTGATACCCCCATGATGGGATCTGCTGTGAATAGCCAATCAGTTGAAAGAGAGTTTCCTTGGGCCTGTGGCTTGCATCCAAATATAAGCAGATGTTCTGGCAAGGCTCTAGGGCTTTTGCTCATTCTGGATCCTGCAGCTGGCTCCTGTTTGCTTGAGCCCCAGTCCTTGGGACTTGAGCTAGCCGCTTACCTGCAGTCTTGTCTGCCAATCTTGGAATTCATCAGTCTTCACAGGCTGTGAACAAGAGCACTGTTCTCCAACATGCCAATCTTGGGTTTGCCAGCCCATGTGGCTACGTGAAGAGCCTCTATCTTGATCCACAAACTTGGGACGTTCCAGCCTCTACAACCTCATGAGCCATTTTCTTGACATAAATCTCTCTGTATGTATATATATATATGCTTTACTGGTTTTACTTCTCTAGAGAACCCAGCCTAAGACATGGGGCTACCAGAAAGGGTCTTCCCATAGAGCCTTCAGATAGACTGTGATCCTGCTGATACCCTGAATTCAGACTTCTAGCCTTCAGAACTGTGAAACAGCAAATTTCTGTTGTTTTAACCCACATAACCGAATCATCAGTTGCCGTCAATTCCTGCTCATGGCAGCCCCATCTGTGTCACAGTGGAACCGTGCCCCAGAGGGTTTTCAATGGCTGATTTTTCTGAAGTAGATCACCAGGCCCTTCTTCCAAGGCACCTCTGGACAGAAGTGAACCTCCAGTCTTTCGGTCAGCAGCTGAGTGTTTTAATCACTGGCACCACTCAGGGACTCCCTGAGCCGAATAATTGGTGGTAACTTGTTGCAACAGCTCTAGGACTATACACAGGGTTAGTCAAGTTTAATGTTTAGAGTTTAAACTAAGTGAAGTCATATCAGAACAATAAAAAATTCTTAATAGATTTTTTTTTTTTTTTAATAATTTTTGGTCTCTGGGAAGTTTGCATGGCAGGTTTTGGATTTCTTTCCATTGTTGAAATGAATGGCCAGTCAGTATTGTGCAGTATAGGGTTACTTTTACCTTTATTCATCATGATTTTGAAAAACATAACTATACCTACTTGCAAGTTTCAAATACCACCCATGGGGTAAGGATACACTTTTTAAAGTACACAAAATGTGCATTTAAAGAAGATGTGAGATGTTATCTCTCTCCATGAACCTGTACGGAGTTTTAATCATCTCCATTGTTCTCTCTGTCTCCTCAGAGTGAGAAGGAAGACACATCCTACAAGGAGGCTTCATTGTAAACGTTGTCCCAAAAACCTTGTGGTGTAATTAGCTCCTATTCAATAAACCATGAAGCAACAAATAAAGGTAATTGTTTATGTGAGTCTGAAATTTACCTGAAATTAAGAAGAGACCATGAAAACGAACCTTTGATGATGAAAGTGTGAATACTTAATTACCTGGGAGTGAAGGAGGCTAGTTATTGACTGAGAAGGAGTCTGAGGAAGCGTCTTATCATCTTGTTCTAGGTAGGAGTTCCATGGGTGGAATCATACGTAAAATTTATCTCCATGTATACTTAAGGTTATAACCCAAAGCCTGTTGCCATCAAGTGGATTCTGACTCATAGCAACCCTACAAATAGAGTAGAACTCCCCCGTATAGGGTTTCCAAGGAACAGCTGGTGGATTAGAACTGCCAACCTTTTGGTTAGCAGCAGAGTTCTTAACCACTGCACCACCAGGGCTCCGGACACTTAAGGTTAGTGCCCTTTAATATATGTATGTCATATCTCAATAAAAGTATGCATGTCTGAGCCCTGGTGGAGCCGTGGTTAAGAGCTACCAAAAGCTACAGCTGCTACCCAGCAATGGGCTTAGGTTTTTGTGTGTTTATGTATACATATCCATGATACTCACCCAAAGAAACCCATTGCTATTGAGTTAATTCCAACTCATAGCGACCCTATAGGACAGAGTAGAACTGCCCCATAGGGTTTCCAAGGAGTGGCTGGTGGATTCGAACTGCCAACCTTTTGGTTAGCAGCCACTGTACCACCAGGGCTCCCTATATCCGTGATAGTGGAGACATACCAACAAAGCTTTAGGCTTTTTGATGACAATTAGACCTGATTTGATTTCAGGGACATATTATTCTGATTCAGTAGTTAATTAATTCTTATTTAATATCGATAAATAATACTTGACAGAAAAGCTATGTTATGCTTAAATGTAAACTTATTAATCAATAATAAAGTAATATCTTTTTAAAATCCATTTTCTTAATTTTTCAAATCATTTTGGAAAAAAACTGGACATTTACTCTGGACAATATCATAACTGCTAACCAAAAGGTAAAGGTTCCTCATGAGCACAATGAAATGTTCTGGAATTCCTATTCTTCGCAGTGTTATCCATAGTTTGTTATGATCCACACAGTCAGATGCCTTTGCATAATCAATAAAACACAGGTAAACATCCTTCTGGTATTCTCTGCTTTCAGCCAGGATCCATCTGACATCAGCAATGATATCCCTGGTTCCATGTCCTCTTCTGAAATTGGCCTGAATTTCTGGCAGTTCCCTGTTGACATACTGCTGCAGCCATTTTTGAATGATCTTCAGCAAAATTTTGCTTGCGTGTGATATTAATGATATTGTTCTATAATTTCCACATTCGGTTGGATCACCTTTCTTGGGAATAGGCATAAATATGGATCTCTTCCAATCAGTTGGCCAGGAAGCTGTCTTCCATATTTCTTGGCATAGATGAGTGAGCACGTCCAGTGCTGCATCTGTTTATTGAAACATCTCAATTGATATTCCATCAATTCCTAGAGCCTTGTTTTTTGCCAACCCCTTAAAAAAAAAAAAAAAAATTTTTTTTTTTTTTTCAGAGCAGCTTGGACTTCTTCCTTCAGTACCATCGGTTCCTGATCATATGCCACCTCTTGAAATGGTTGAATATCGACTAATTCTTTTTGGTATAATGACTCTGTGTATTCCTTCCATCTTCTTTTGATGGTTCCTGCATCATTTAATATTTTCCCCATGGAATGCTTCACTATTGCAACTCGAGGCTTGAATTTTTTCTTCAGTTCTTTCAGCTTGAGAAACGCAGAGCATGTTCCTCCCTTTTCGTTTTCCATCTCCAGCTCTTTGCACACGTCATTATAATACTTTATTTTGTCTTCTCGAACGGCCCTTTGAAATCTGTTCAGTTCTCTTACTTCATCAATTCTTCCTTTTGCTTTAGCTGCTCAACGCTCAAGAGCAAGTTTCAGAGCCTCCTCTGACATCCACCTTGGTCTTTTCTTTCTTTCCTGTCTTTTCAGCGACCTTTTGCTTTCTTCATGGATGATGTTCCTGATGTCATTCCACAACTCGTCTGGTCTTCAGTCACTAGTGTGACCATCTTGAGATGGTCTCTAAATTCAGGTGGGATATATTCAAGGTCATATTTTGGCTCTCGTGGACTTGCTCTGATTTTCTTCAGTTTCAGCTTGAACTTGCATATGAGCAATTGATGGTCTGTTCCACAGTCAGCCCCTGGCCTTATTCTGACTGATGATATTGAGCTTTTCCATCGTCTCTTTCCACAGATGTAGTCAATTTGATTTCTGTGTGTTCCATCTGGCGAGGTCCATGTGTATAGTCACCGTTTATGTTGGTGAAAGAAGGTATTTGCAAAGAAGAAGTCATTGGTCTTGCAAAATTCTATCATTTGATCTCTGGCATTTTTTCTATCACCAAGGCCATATTTTCCAACTACTGATCCTTCTTCTCTGTTTCCAACTTCCACATTCCAATCGCCAGTAATTATCAATGCATCAAATATACCATAGACTGCCAAAAGAACAAACAAATCTGTCTTAGAAGAAGTACAACCAGAATGCTCCTTAGAAGCAAGGATGGTGAGACTGCGTCTCACATACTTTGGACGTGTTGTCAGGAGGGATCAGTCCCTTGAGAAGGACATCATGCTTGGCAGAGTACAGGGTCAGCAGAAAAGAGGAAGACCCTCAACAGGGTGGATTGACACAGTGGCTGCAACAATGAGCTCAAGTACAACAACGATTGTAAAGATGGCGCAGGACCGGGCAATGTTTTGTTCTGTTGTCGCTATGAGTTGGAACCAACTCGACAGCACCTAACAACAACAACCAAAAGGTTGGCAGTTTGAATCTACCAGGCGCTCCTTGGAAACCCTGTGGGGCAGTTCTACTCTGTCCTATAGAGTTGCGATGAGTCGGAATAGACAGCAATGGGTTTGGTTTTTGGGGGGCTTTACCCTCTTGTACTCATCTTTTTTTCTCCATGTTCATTCTTTGGCAACAGAAAAGCTACTCTCTTTTCTCAGTGGGGGCAGCCATTAGTGCTTCTTAGGGATGACCCAGCTATTGTTGAACCACAGCGCAAATTCTCTCTGATTCTAACTCTGTTCTTCTCTGAGGCAGGTGTCTTAGGACCATATGGGTTGTGTGTATTTTTTGGTATTGTAAATTATTGGGTTTAGAAAGAGCCAACAAAGATTTTCTTTTTTTTTTTTTGGTGCAATAAATAGACCAGGTATCAACTAGAAGAAAATAAATTTAGCACCTTTGGACTAATTTTGAAAATCTCTGGGAACTGAATCATCATAACACCCCTTTAAAAATTTCTGATTGTATAAAAAATGCCGTATAACCTCTCGTCTTGTTTTGTTGACCTTGTTCTCTTTTTCCACATGTGTTTGGGTGCCTCACAGCAGCTGAACGGTATTGAGCCTACTTTTTAAATGTTAGGATCTCTTACCCCAAACAAATGAATGTGCCATAGCAGTGCCAGTAATACTCCCTGAAGGATTTTGGAATCTTGATATCAGAGGCAGTAAAGACTTCTGGAAAAGGAGCGGAGGGGTAAAATTCCTGACTGTGGGGAATGGATAATCCTTCACGTTTTTTACAAAATTGAGTGGTGTGGGGAGAGACGAGCACTGAGAAATAACCCATCCGTGTTTGGAATGGAGTCCCTGGTGGTGCAAACGGTTAACACGCTCTGCGGCTAACAGCAAGTCTGGCAGGTTGAACCCACCCAAAAGCACCTGGGAAGAAAGGCCTGGCAATTTGCTTCCGAAAATCAGCCATTGAAAACCCTATGGAGCACAGTTGTACTCGGACACACATGGGATCACCATGAAGCAGAGTCAGATCACAATTAGTTTTGTTTGTTCTTAACTATTGGCTGTATTTAATCCCAGTTTAATTTTGCCTCTAAAAATCCTGAGGGGAAGGGTGGGGTTTTCTTTCATTATCACCTCCTTCAAGAACAACACAGTAAAAAAAGTTATTATGACTTAGAAACCTGTATGTGAAGCCCATTATACATAGATTACATACAGTTACCTATTGGCTGGTAGCTTCTTCCAAATAATGCTCAAAGGGAGAGGAAAGAAGTTTATTTTTAGTGCTTATTGACTCCCTTGAATAAAAGGTTCTCATTAGGCAGTAGAGCACGGACTTTGGTTTCAGAAACCCCAGCCCTGCCACTTACTGGTTATGTGACCTTGGGCAGGTCACTTACATAATCCTCATACCTACCTGATTGGGATGATGAGAAGATTAAATGAGATAATGCGTGTAAAGCACTCAGCGTGCCATCTGGCCCAGAGTAAGTCTTCTAATTATTTATTATTATCTGAAATTACACGAATTATCTGTGCATTTCACTTCTCTTGGGGTCAAAGTTTTCGCATCTGCAGAATTAGGGGGTTGGGTTCGATTCTTCAGGTTCTTTTCAGCTCTACCCACCTACAGTTCTTTCAGCTGAGTTGCCTACAGAAACCTCTTTTTTTTTTTCATAACGATGACTTGGATTTGCACAGCACTCTTAGCTTCCAAAGGCTTTTAGATCTATTATCTCTCATAATTCTTATCATCTCTCCACGAGGCAAGTGGGCAGGGCAGACAATATTATCCTCATTTGACTGAGAAGGAAGATACGATACTAAGAGTTGTAACTTGCCTGAATTAGTCTGTTGCAGAGCTGAGATGAGGGGAACCTGACGCTTAGTAAGTATCACCCGAGCGGTCTTTGCTCCAGGCAACACGGCCTATTTTAGTCTATTTTTATTAATCTGCTTTACTTCCGAGCCCTGGTGGCACAGTGGTTAAGAGCCACAGCTGCTAACCAAAAGGTCAGCCGCTGGAATCCACCAGTAGTTCTACGCTGTCCTAGAGGGTCACTGTAAGTCAGAATCGACTCAACGGCAATAGTTTTGGTTTGGATTTCTACTTTACTTCAGCCTAGAAAACACGAAAAGTAGTTAATGAAGTGTCCGGGCAAAGAGCAAAGAAATGGAATATAAATAACACAGGCAGTTTTGATTGAAACCAATAGGAGATAAGATGTATATTAGATCTGACTTGCTGACACCAATCTGAAAAGGTCAATTAAGGATGCACCTTGACTCCCTCATGACACAAGATGATGTTGTTATATAGTGCTATCTTTTCCATGAGCTGTGTGTGACTTTTTAACAACAGGATATGAGTAATTACTCACTTCATCAGCTTCTCCCTTTGCTGTTGATTGTTTCCTGTTTCGGCCAAGGTTTTTGTATTAGAATGATTAGCTTCTTTACTGTTTTAATCAGTTGGCCTGTTTGGAAATCAACAAGGAGAAAACACATCCAGAGGAAATAAAGGGCATGTAATTGGTGAGCTCAGATGGATAATTAAGGAGGCGATTGGGCTAAGCCTACAGCAGGTAAATAAAAGGGGCTGAAGTAAATGTTTTCAGCAGCCCCCTTCCACCATATTCCTTCACTGAAGTGGGACTTCCGCAAAAAGTATGGCTGAGCCAAAACGTTGGTCAAATATTGACTTTTTATTAGCAAGAATATCTGGCCACACCTTGGTTCAGGTTAACAAAGATTTGCCAAAACAACTGGTACAGTTGGTTAATTAAACCCCATCATACTTTGTTTAGTTAAGTCATTTATTATTTTTTTTTAGTTCCCGAACAAGGCTGCCATACCCGTTTTCACAGGGTTTATTTGGCATGGTCTTCAACTGTTGAATTCCTGTGGGTGATGAGACAACTTTTTTTTCTTCTCTAGAAACATAGTAAAGAACATTCCAGCTGAAATATCCTGCTAGCTAGAGAACAGTGAGCAGAATTCCAAATGAGAATCTCAGAAAGCTTTAACAATGAATTTATCACGTCGCCTGAACCTTCTGTGTTTTTTTCAATTTCAGTCTCAGGAGATCTTTGGGGAACTCTGGAGGCACAAGTTTATATAAACAATAAAAACTGCCAGCAACTTATTATTCTCTCAGGGATCCCATGCCAAGAAATAAAATGTGGCAGGATGAGACATTTTTAAAGAAATTGTTCATTGAAATATCCTGGCTAAAAACTTATTTTAGATAGTAAGCCTTTTTTAAAAACACTTATATAGAGTTAAAATTCCAAGCATTTCTACAAACCTGTCGACTTGGTTTTATCATTCCATGGAGAGCTTTGGACAGACACAACGCTCACATACTTGCCCATCCTGAAAGTCTAAATATCAGCATTTCCTTAGGCCTCAATTAAGAAAGTAAATTCATTTTGGAGATTTCTAGTTTTTTTTTTTTGTTTGTTTGTTTTTTTAATGAGGAAAAGTTTTAACTCTTTGGACACATGGCCATATAGTAAAATATCTCTTATTGAAAAAAACCACTATGAATGGCAAGGTTTGCTCTCACCTTGATTTTAGCCTGTCATCTCACACCCATTTTATACATAGGCTTCTATTAGCGACTTCCTGGAAGTATTCAGTAAATGCCACATTGTATTCTGCTACTTTGGTACAGAACAGTCAACCACCTCAAATACTCTGGAGGTTTCCGCCAACTCTCAATTGCCAAGAAGTTACAAGAAGCATGTTTCCAATTTCCTACCTGGGCTCTTGGCTTGTCTGTCAATTTATTGAGGTTATGGCTCACGTTGCTTTTCATTTCTTCTTGAGTAGTTCCTGTTGCATGGTCCTGGAGTCCACAAAATTGTCGTTGAATAAATACTTGTGAAATTAAATCAGTTCAGTAGACTGATGAGAGTGGAGGATGAGATAGAGCCTAATGCACAAATTAGATTCCAAAAACGGAGAAAGCCTCAGCTCAGAACTGGTCTTTATTTTGCTCTGTGACATCATCAATGAGTTTCAGGAAAAGTGAAGCCGTAAATTACATCAGATCAGATCCTGTTATTTCGGTTTTACCCCAGCTCTGGCAGCACTGGAGGCTTCTCTTTGGCGTTGTTCCTCTCATCTGTAGCTTCCTGCTGTTGCGTGATATTAAAGATGTCCTTGTGGTTACAACTTCACAAAGTTACTGAGCTGTGCTAGAAGGAATAGTTTATGACTTTTGTTTCTATTTTACATTTGAGATGCAAGTTATAAAATATAAACTCTTTTCTGCTTAATTTATATTAGCTTTTCTTTATATGTATATATATATACATATATGTCATACCCCCCCAACAAAAAACCCAAACCTATTGTCATCTAGACAATTCCAAGTCATTGCAACCCTAAAAGACAGAGTTGAACTGCCCCAGAGGGTTTCCAAGGAGTGCGTGGTGCATTTGAACTGCCCACCTTTTGGTTAGCAGCCAAACTTTTAACCACTACTCCACCAGGGTTTCCATACAGTGTATATATATATATATATATATATATATATTATGGAGCCCTGGTGGTGCAGTGGTTGCAAACTAGGCAGACCCACGTCTGCTAACCAAAAGGTGGGCAGTTCAAATCCACCAGCTGCCCCTTGGAAACCCTATGTGGCAGTTCTACTCTGTCCTATAGGGTTGCTATGAGTCAGAATTGATGGTAGCAGGTTTGGTTTTTATATTTATTTTATATATATATTTCCAGAATTATTTTCCCCAAGAGAGAATCACAGAGAAGATTATTTAAAAGACAAGTTATCTGCTTTTCACAAGTGTGGCATTCTGGCCTCTCTAGAAGCTATGAAATTTGGGACAATTATTATCACAAATCTTCCTCACCTCCTTACAGGTAAAGGACTGCACAGACCACGTAAGGATGAGCGTTTGCCATTTCCTGGGCATGTCACAGTATCATTCAGAAAGGAATTTCCCTTCTAGGCAGTTAGCACATATGTATGGGGTAACTATGTATCATCCCCTTGTAAGTGAATGACTAGAACATTTTTCTCTTGACATTTTCTAAAAGATGTTAGAGGCTATGCTGACCAAACAAAATGAATGAAAATGGGGCATTTTATGAGGCACAAACAAAACAGGTCATTGTTAATTGTCATTGCTAATTAAAAGCATGTAACTACAGGTTTGACAATAAGCAACACATATGCGAATGAGAGAATACGATTTTGCATTGATCTAATCACATCCAATCGACTACCGTATAGTAAAGTTTGAACAAAAGGACGAGTACTTTCAGATTCCTTTCTGTTTAGCTCTGATTCTACTGGGACCTGGGTAAATTTAAAACAAGTTCCATTTCCTGAAACCGCCTATTAGTGGCTTCTTGTTTTGTTTTGTTTTGATTTTCTTTTGTGTTGTGCTAGGAGGTTTTAATTTTTTTTTTTTTGGCATTAGATAGATGCTTAAAATGCATTTCTTTATTAACCCCAAAGATGACAGGGTTACAGAAAGTTGGTCAGAAGAAATTCTAAGAAAGAAAGTATTACATGAACTCAGAGTCCTTTAAAAAGATATGGTTTTCAAAAATCTCTTAAAACTAACGTCCAGTAACCATCGTATTTTAAACATATTGAAAATGAAGTCCATCTTCACATACTTCCGGATGCTCTTCTTTATATTCCTTTTAATGGGCAACACTACCCACCATATCTTGTACAGCAAGTGTTTTGAAACATGTTTAGCGTCTACAGCAATATTATTTCACAAAGGCAAAACAATGTGAATTTAAAGGGTTGCATTTTTAACACTGATTTAATGAGGTTGTTTTTCTTCCCTTGCAAGTTGGGAAGATATGACATTCCAAATAACCCCTTCCACCCCTATCTTCCCAAATCCTCAGGCAGGGTGTTTCTACCCTTCGTATTTACTTTAGAAAGCTGGAACCTGCAGGTTAGCGAGGTCAGTATGGGTGTCTAGATGTTTGATGATTGGCCATGAAATGTGTATTGTCAGAGTTCTCCAAAGAAACAGAACAAGTAAGACATAGATACATACATAAATCCACAGATTGATAGATAGATAGGTAGATAGATGATAGATAGATAGATAGATCATAGCTAGATAGGTAGATAGATAGATAGATGATAGATAGATAGACAGACAGACAGACAGACAGATAGATAGATAGATAGGTGATAGATGATAGATGGATGGATGGATGGATGGATGGATGGATGGATGGATGGATGGATGGATGGATAGATAGATAGGTGATAGATGATAGATAGATAGATAGATGATAGATGGATGGATGGATGGATGGATGGATGGATGGATGGATGGATGGATGGATGGATGGATGGATGGATGGATGGATGGATGGATGGATGGATGGATGGATGGATGGATAGATAGACAGACAGACAGATGATAGGTAGACAGGTAGGCAGACAGGTAGGTAGACAGGTAGGCAGACAGGTAGGCAGACAGGTAGACAGGTAGACAGATAGGTAGACAGGTAGGTAGATAGGTAGACAGATAGGTAGGTAGATAGGTACGTAGGTAGACAGACAGATGGATGGGTGGGTGGGGGGATGTGGATGGATGGATGGATGGATGGATGGATGGATGGATGGATGGATGGATGGATGGATGGATGGATGGATGGATGGATGGATGGATGGATGGATGGGTGAATAGATACCCAGATAGATTTTAACCAATTACCTCATGTGATTGTGGAGAAGGGCTGGCAAGTCCAAAATCTATATAATAGGCAGCAGGCTGGAAACTCAAGCAGGACATCTATGACTTAGTCTTCAGGCTGAATTCCTTTTCCCTTGGAAACCTGTTTTTGCTCTTGAGTCCTTCAACTGATTGGATGAGGCCCACCCATATTATCAAGGTTAATCTCCTTTACTGAGTCAATGTTAATCACATCTGCAAAGTACCTTCATAGCAGCATCTGGACTACTGTTTGACCAAACAGCTAGACACCATAGCCTAGCCAAGCTGACTGATAAAACTAACCAACAGAAGGTGGAAAGCAGGCTAATGATGCTATCAATACTCAAAAAAGGTGTATCTGCCAGAAAACTAACTTATTAACGTATAATGATAGGTTGGAATTTTTTTTTTTTCTTGTTGAGTATGCAATTAAAAAATCAGATCCCTGGACAAAGTTTGGTAGATTATGCCCCTCCTTTCTCCTTCTGGATATCAAGGCCCCTCACAGACCATCTTTCTACCTTAGAGATTGATGGGAAAATGCTACCAAATTATTGGTTTCTGGCTCTGTTCTTCCTAAGCTCCAGGGCGCACCCTTCTCTTATGTTATTGGTATCATCACTACACCAACAACAGCTGTTATTTCAGAGAACTCTCCTAATAGGTTAGGATTCCCAGGTACACAGATCGTTTTACCTTGATTGCATCTTTATTTATTTCTTATTGTAATGTAATTTCCTTACAGTAATGTGCCCAAACTTAAATGTAAAGCTTGATGGATTTTACATATGTGTGTCAATGGCCTCAAACATGCCATGGATCATGAAGGTGGTGCAGAACGAGGCAAGGTTTTTCTGTTATTTGTGAGGTCGCCGTGAGTCCAAGCTGACTAGATGGCAACCAGCAACAACATGGCCACATAACCACCACTAAGATCAAGATGTAGAACGCGTACTGCACCCGGAGGTTTTCTTGTGCCTCTCCTAGGCAATCTAATCCCCCAAAGTGAACCTCTATTCTTAATCCATTTCTCTGGATGACGTATTTTAATTGTCCTGCTCTCATCTAAGAATGTGTTATCCCAATCACACTGTACGACAGAACCATTCTGGGGAGTTTTCCTGTAAAAAAAAAAATAATTCCGACCATCCTACGTAAATTCTTTCTAAACTGGAAAAATGAATGTGCTTTAAAATTGCCTTTCTAACGTTTTCTTGCTGTATCTTTCTGATTCAAGTGTCTATTTGCCCCTTACCTTATAGCTATCATATCTCTCCCGTGGTGTTATCATAAAATCTCAGAGGAGAAGGATCAGGCTTGGTGGCAGAGAGGGCCAATCTTAAGAGGGATAAAAAGTAAGACTAGTGGGAGGAATGCAGGGAGTGGGAAAGCCTGCTTAGAAAAATGATAGTCCATACAGTTGTACTGGGCAGGCAGATGATAGTTGACATAGTTGTACCGGGCAGGCAGAGTTGTTAAAGATCTTGTGGAGAGATAAGTTAGCAAAAAGGGAAGCATTGGGGCAGAACTTAATAACCGAAGGGTCTATAGAGGTCACCAGTTACAATGAGCCAGTCAATTCATAGGACAACAGAAATTTTTGTGGATTACCTTTTCAAGTTCAGTTCTAAGTGCTGTAGTTATTGTATTGGTGTGAGGAATCAGTTACTTCATGCCTTCCCAAGACTGTCCTTCCATATTGGTTATGTAAGCACATTTTGACTCTCAATTCAGAACATACTATTTGGGAGTACAACTGGAAATCTTTTCTTTTTTTTTTTTTTTGCTAATTTGCTGGTTGATGCAGGGTTGGTTGATACCAGAAAGCATTTAGCAGTCCTGCAGATGAAGGTCTCCTAATAAGGACAATTTAGGGACCTTTTCCCCTAAGCAAAAAAAAGTTTAAAAATATGACAAACCCTTAAAAGTAATGGTTTAAATGATTTTTTATATGGAATATCTATGAGTTAGAGTATTCCAGCAGGCTATTAATGCCTTTGCATAAGCAGTTGGGGGGAAATATTTTGTAGACAAATGTACAAAGCATGTTTTTGATCAGTTTTTCCCTTTGTACCGCTGCTGCTTTGTAGCGTTAACATTTCTCCTACGTTCTGCTTTTTCGATAGAAATCATCATGCTAAATTAAAAGGAAATTAAAGCAGAGTTGATACTTTCTCATTGTGTCACAAAGCAGAATTCCCTGACTTCAGAGTTTATTCTGTAACATTCTAGAAAGGCAGCAGTCATATCACTTCCATAGAGTGGATGTAAGATCTACAACCAGGTTTTTTGTTTAGCAAGTCATGGGAGTCCCAAGGCAATTTTAAGAAAATAATGGGGTTACAGGTGATTTATCCTGATAATTTCCTCTTTTTCAATTAAAAGTTGGTTAAAAGACATTAAGAACAATCTTGGAAGAGGAAAATATCTCAAAGACTCAACATAACCATCCAGAGGTCTGTGTGAGTGTAGGAAAGATGGAATGTTTTTCAATTTCTTTGACTTAATGGGAGCCTTGGTGGCACAGTGGTTAAGAGCTCGGCTACTAACAAAAAAGTGGGCAGTTTGAATCCACCAGCAGCTCCTTAGAAACTCTATGGGGCAGTTCTACCCTGTCCTACAGGGTATGAGTCAGAATCAACTTGACAGCAACGGGTTTGTTTTTTGCGGGGATTTTTGACTTAGTGAATGATGTTTACGAGCACTGTCTGAACTATTCCTCCCACAGTGGTGGCCTCTCTAAGTATTGCACAGCTTCCATATACCTGATTCCTGTAAAAAGCACCTCCTTCCTCATTTGCCAGAGCTCTGGTGGTACAGTGGTTAAGCGCTTGGCTGAAAGGTCAGCAGTTTGAACCCACCAGCAGCTCCGAGGAAGAAAGGCGTGACAGCCCTGCATCCATAAAGACTACAGCCTTGGAAACCCTATGGGGCAGTTCTACTGTGCCCTCTAGGGTCGTTGTGAGTCAGAATCAACGCAACGGCAATGCACCTGGTTTTTGGTTTGTCCTCACTTGCCATTCGCCAGTCTTTCTTTCACCAACAAGGTAAAGAGCTTCTGCTGTATGATCTCCGAGCTAATGGATGTGTGATGAGATTTGATATGATGTGACAAATGCTCGCTCTCCTCTATTTCAGTTTTCAAGAAGTGGAGATGAGAGCATCCTATGCAAAAGCACAGAAGCCCCAGGGGACAAAGGAAATATAGATAAAGGTAAGACACTCTTCTTAAGGAAAAATCTTTCAGAGACAGATGAGAACTAACACAGCTTTTGGAAAGAACTCGAGAGGCCCTGAAATTTAACTCCAAACGACAGTGGGTGTGAGAACTTGAGCACTGGTGATGACTGATAACAGCAATCATTTCATGCTTTCCCTGCAAAAGCATGGCTCCTTGCCTGGGCCAGTACATACTTACTGGGTGCCTCCAGGGCTCTCACGGGAACCCCTGGGTGGTAAAAATGATGAATGCACTCGGCTGCTAACCAAAAGGTCGGAGGTTTGAGTTCGCCCAGAGGCACCATGGTACAGGATTTTATCTTAGAAAATTAATAGACACTTAGGTTCATCATGCATAAACTTGTTGAGTTTGTTGTGAGGTAGTCATGGTAAGGCAAACAAGGAAGACCTCACAACGTTCATTTAGAACCAGAGAATCAGAATTAACAATTACAACTGCAGTGTCAGTTCAGTGGTTAGAGTTCAAATCTTTGGACTTCAGGCTTTTACCTTTAATGAGAGATCTCGGGAGAAAGGGTTAACCACTGCTTGAACTCAGCGGAGGTCCCTTGTACCTGGGTTCTGAAGTTGGCAGCAGCGAATTGAATCTCAGTTCCATCTCTGCCTTCTGTCTGTGAGTGAGCAGCAATTTAGGGTTTATATGTGTGTGATTTTGTGGAAACCCTGGCGGAGCAATGGTTAAGTGCTATGGTCGCTAACCAAGAGGTCGGCAATTCGAATCCACCAGGCACTCCTTGGAAACTCTATTGGGCAGTTCTACTCTGTCCTATAAGGTCACCATGAGTTGGAATTAACTCTACGGCAATGGGTTTTTTGGTATGTGATTTTGTCACCTTGCCTCCACACGACAAAGTCCAGTGTAGCCTCAAAGACTAGTTTGTCTTTTCTCCAGGGTTAGAGCACAGTCAAATGATCCATCTTTTCTTCGAGGTTAGAGATTAAAGAGGTTGTTTGGATTTGTGTGATGTTTTCTTGTGTCACAGCACGCTGGGTCAGAGCGAACTGACAGGTTGTTTACGTTATTTACATACTTCACATGCTTCTATGTTTCTACGTCTAAGTTCAGGAATTTTCTACATAACTTTCTCATGACTTATAGTGAATGTTAGAGAGTCTTACAAAATAGACATATTTCTACGTTCATATTGGAGCTGTGGTGCGAAGTGGTTATGACCTCACTGCCAGCCAAAAGGTCAGCAGTTCAAATCCACCAGCTGCTCCTTGGAAACCCTATGGGGGAGTTCTACTCTGTCCTATAAGGTCGCTATGAGTCAGAATCCACTCGACGGCACACAAGTTCATATCATCAGTACTTATACATATGTATTTCAAAAGCACAATAGTGACTTACCTTATGGTATTTGAGAGCATTATAGAAACATACAGAACAGGGATCGAAAATCCTATGGGGTACAGTTCTACTCTGACACACATGGGAGCGCCATGAATCAGGATCAACTCAAGCGCCACCACTTAGGGCTCTCCCCAGGACCTTTGATTCCGTAGCTGTCCCTCATATGCCCTACACTCAGTCAGGGGCCTCATATCCTCCACTCTCTGTAGTGATAGGAACAGAGTATGTGGGGGTACAAGTGGGTAAAGGCCAGCACATGATTTGGGATAACCTTTTGACACCATGTCGTGATTTATGAGACTATTGCCCAAGGATACACCGTATGGAGCTCATGAAAGCAAACTCTTGCAAAGAGGTCTGGTGAAACTGCCCTGCCCATTCTCTATGACACAAAGCATAGCCTGTACAGAAACCAGTGGCGAGGGAAAGCATGACTCGGCATTACCAAAGAGGAAGCTGGAAAGGATGAAAACCCCCAACGTGTTCTGTCAGGTCAGCAGTCAGCTCTGCTAAAAACAATAAGATTGCAATGTTGTGAGGTAATTCCAGGCTGACTCGGTCTTTTATCAGAACACCTCATGGGACATTTTCATGAATGTTGGTTGAGCAAATAAAACAGTTTCACAATGATACTATATTTAATGTTATTTCTCTGCTTAGCCAACCCTCTACTTATCCTTTCTTTTATTTACTTTTCTTGAAAGAGATCCAGTCATAACATAAAACAAAGAGAAACAAAACAAGGGAGGAAATTGTGTGGGCTTTCTTTCTTTATGTCCCGAGTAAACCTCTAATCTTCACCTCACATGCTTTGGACATGTTATCAGGAGAGATCAGTCCCTGGAGAAGGACACCATGCTTGGTAGAGTAAAGGGTCAGCAGAAAAGAGGAAGACCCTCAAGGAGATGGATTGACACAGTGGCTGCAACAATGGGCTCTAGCATAACAACAACTGTGAGGATGGCGCCGGACCAGGCAGTGTTTCCTTCTGTTGTACATAGGGTCGCTATGACTTGGAACCAACTCGAGGGCACCTGACAACAACAATAATCCCCTTTCTGTAGGAACAGATACTTGGGGAAGTCGGATGAGAGAGAAGAGATGCAGCATTTAAGCAGAAGCACCCTTCAAAATCCCTGTATTCAATTCTCTAAATTCATAGAGGAGGAAAATGAAGGTTCGAAAAGGAAGACTGACCTGCCAGCAAGTCTTTTTTTTTTTTTTTTAATTGTGGTAAAAAGATATATAACAAAATATTTGCCACCCTCTATCCCAAAGCCTCTCCCTCCAGATCCTCTACAGAAGAAGCCATTGAGGTGCTGCTCCAAGGCACTTTGAAAACCCCTCATGTTTTCCAGTGCTTTCACATTATTGATGACAATCTGACGCCTAGCAGAAGAGAACTGACCTGCCTACTTTCTAGGATACAAACCCCAAAACTCATTGCCACTGATGCGACTCCAGTTCATAGTCAGACACCTGCCCCATAGGCTTAGAGGGATAGAGGGTGGACTTCAGGATCCTTTCCCCCAGTTCAAAAGCAACATCAATGCCACTTTAGCTAGTTTCAAAACAAAACCAAACCCGTTGCCGTCGGGTAGATTCCAACTCATTGCGACCCTATGAGACAGAGTAGAACTACCCCACAGGGTTTCCAAGGAGCAGCTGGTGAATTTGAACTGCCAACCTTTTGGTTAGCAGCCAACACTTCACCACTGTAACACCAGGGCTCCACTCTCTAGGATACGTAAGTGGAGAAGTTAAACCCTGGATAGGCAGGCCTCCGAGTTTTAAACAATCACTAAAACTGAGTTCTGAATTTAACTCCTGGAGACCAAAGCAAAAGGAGAAGCGTGATTCACATTGTCCACAAGGAGAAAAGGTACCAACTGCTCAAAGGGCAGTGACAGAGGACAAAGATGTCCGCCCGCCCCACCCTACAATTAAACCCAGAGTTTTCAGTACTGTGTCTCATAATCTCTCATCAATCCTACACTCTCCTAAAATGCAAATGTCTGAAGTGAAGTTGTAGAAACCACCACACCCCCGCAAGGGCACAGACATGCCTTTTTTATGGGTTTTAAGTTATAGAACTCTAAGGCCATGCAATACATACGAACAAATTAAAGACCCTCTCAGTCACCCATCATCCAAAAATGATTGCACTGATTTCTTTTATGAAATTTGAACAATACACTTGGAAGAGTCTGGTTTCTATTATATGCATACCTGAAATTCACTTTAGGGGGTCCTGGGAGTTATTCAAATTTACAGCCAGTCACCTTCTTGGAGAGGCCAACTGGCAAATGCCTCCTCTCTCCCCCACCCCCTCCTTCCCACTCAACGTTGGAGACAGACAAGCCCTTTGCATTGAAACACTGCTATGGGCAGAGAAAACAAACCATGGTTATACAGACATGCAGTAGAGAGCCATAGAAGGCACAGGGATTCAGTCATCAAGCCACGGCCAATGAGTCACCTAACAGCAAAAGAATATTGTGCTAATAGCTGCTAATAGTCCATACATTTTAATAAGTTTAAATAAGCCTCTTAGGATCATTAGGCTTTCACTTTCCTTTTGAGGCCCTGGGTGGTGCCAAAGGTTAACGCGCTCAGCTGCTAATTTAAAGCTTGAAGGTTTGAATGGCCTCAGGCAACACCTAGCTCAATGAGCATAACATAGTTTATAAAGAAAAGGTTTGACATTCTACTTTGGTAAGTGGTGTTTGGGGTCTTACTCCACTGGTCTCACCCCATCTAGAGCAAGGGAGAAAGAAAAAAACCAAGGACACAAGAGAAAGAGTAGTCCAAAGGACCAATGGACCACAACTACCACAGCCTCCGCCAGATGGAGTCCAGCACAACTAGATGGTGTCTGGCTACCACCACTGACTGTTCTGACAGGGATCACAATAAAGGGTCTTGGACAGAACTGGACGAAAACATAGAGCAAAATTCTAATTACACACACACACACAAAAAGAGCAGACCTACTGGTCTGACAGAGACTGGAGAAAGCCCAAGAGTATGGCCCCCAGACACTCTTAAAGCTCAGTACTGAAGTCATTCCTGAGGTTCGCCCTTCAGCCAAAGATTAGACAGACCCATAAAACAAAACGAGACTCTACGGGCACACCAGCCCAGGGGCAGGCACGAGAAGGCAAGAGGAGACAGGAAAGCTGGTAATGGGGAATCCAAGGTCGAGAAGGGGAGTGTTGTCATGTCGTGGGGTTGGCGACCAATGTCACAAAACAATATGTGTATTAATTGTTTGATAAGAAACTTGTTTGTTCTGTAAACCTTCATCTAAAGTACAATAAAATTAAAAAAAATAAAATAAAGCTCGAAGGTTCGAATCTACTGAGAGGTGCTTCATAAGAAAGGCCTTGTGATCTGCTTCCAAAAAACCAGCCATTGACACCCCTTCAGAGCACAGTTCTACTCTGACCCACACGGGGTCGCCATGAATAGGAGTTGACAGCAACTAGTTTTAGCCTTCCTCTCGCATGATCTGCTCCCCAACGTAGCTCCAGACCAGAAAGGACATTCCACTAGCCAGAATTCACCAGAGCAGGGTAAAAGCCATAGTCATCTCATTATTTCAGCGACAGCAGTTTTTTTCTGACAAAATAGTGAATCACAGCTGTGGTGCTGAGACAGTGTTCCGTGATTCTTGAATAGCAAGTTCCCTTGCGTCTTAGTTATCTGCTGCTGCTATAGCAGAAATACCACAGGTGGATGGTTTTAACAAAGAGAAATTTATTCTCTCACAGCCTAGGAGGCTAGAAGTCTGAACTCAGGACGCCAGCCCCAGGGCAAGGCTTTCTCTCTCTGTCAGCTCTGGGGGAAGGTCCTTGTCATCAGTATTCCCAATCTAGGAGCTTCTCAATGCAGGAACCCCGGGTCCAAAGATATGCTCTGCCCCTGGCTCTTCTTTCTTGGTGATTTGAAGTCCCTCTTCTCCCTGTTCAATTCTCTCTTTTATATCTCAAAACAGATTGACTCAAAATACAACCTAACCCTGTAGATTGAGTCCTGCCTCATTAACCTAACTGCCTCTAATCCTGCCTCGTTAACATCATAGAGGCTAGAAATTACAACACATACAGTAATCACATCAGATCGCAAAATGGAGGACAACCACACAATACTGGGAATCATGGCCTTGCCAAGTTGATACACATTTTGGGGGGACACAATTCAATCCATAACGCCTTGTCACTCAATGTCATTCTTCTTTCTGGACTCTGTAGCTTGATAAAGGACAAGTCAGTGGACAACCCAGGTATGGGGGATGGAAAGACACCAAGCACACTCTCCTTAGCACCGGTGACAGCTCATCCCCATTTAGAGGTGGGAGAAAACGTGCTCTGGAGGCTTGGATACATGTGGGAAATCCCTGAATCTTAATCCGGGTTAAAAGACACACACAGGTACCACTGAGTATGGTTAATTCTTAGGGTGTATTTGAAAATAGGTAAGAACTCAAGATCTCTGACACTGCTAGGAGACAGATTAGCTCCAAATAATAGAGAAAGTGTGGAAGTCAGGCCTCCAAGTGAGCAGAAGAGTACAATCAATGAAAGTAATCACTAGAGGGGAAGGAACTGAGCTGTGAATGGAGCCTGAGGGGATGTGCTCTTCCCTGTGGGTTTATATCTGGACCGAAAGTGAAAACACAGTGGAATCAGGGGCAGATTACTCAATAAGCAAGGTAAGCACAGACTTACTCGTGCTTATTTCATAATCTGTAGGGAACAATTTCACACGGGTGAAGATTAGGAAGTAAGCACAAGTAACCCTGTGCCTATCTTGTTTACTGGGTCATCTGTCCCTGTCGGGTGTATTAATTTGAAAAGAGGCTTTGATTCTGAGGGAAGATGCTGTGGAGATGGGAGAGAAACAGATGCCAGCCATATCTAGAAGCAGAATCTTTGATATGGTGAAAAAATGGGAAACAATTGTTCACTACAGATGATCTGGTAAGCAAGTTAAGCTCCGTGCTTATTTTGCCTATTGGATAATCTGCCCTTGAGTGGAATCACCATACTTTCTGTAAGGGGTTGGCATCGGTCATACTATGGAGACTCGATAGGGCCATGCAGAACTTAGAGAGCTCAGGGGAAAAAAACCAGCGTCCGCAGAGCAAAGTTTACTTTCTAAGGGAGGGACAGAGCAAAGAAGCGTCGTTGTTTAGGAAGTAGTGAGTTTCCGTTTATGGCGAGCAGACATTTGGCCACGGTTATGGATGATGGTTGCACAACACGATGAATGCAAATTGACATCACTGAACTGTACACCTGAAAAATGTCGTACTGGTAAAAGTCGTGTTATAAAAATCAGTGTCTATCAATGGTGCTGCTCCTGTTCTATGAATGTGCCTTTCTGTGTGTGCTTTATAATTTTGTAAATTGTTGCTCTCAATTGTAGTAAGAAATGGTGTCACCCAGTCTGTCTCACCTGTAAAGAGGGATATGGAAGTAAGGTGAGGGGCTTCATCCCAGAGGCTATGGCCCTATGTATTTATTTTATAGTCATTCAACAAGTATTTGTTAAGCTCCTCCTGGTGCACTGAAGTACTCACCAATCTGGGAACTGAGGAGACAGACAATAGCCCTGTTCTCATTGGGCTTATAAATGAACAGGCTAATTAATAAACTCATAATTATAAATTTGTTAAGTACAGCGAAACATACTGGATGCTGTGAAATAGCCCAGAGAGTGACGAACTTTTTCTGTGAAGGGCCACGTAGACTACATGTGGGCCGCTGCGTTTCCATTGGAACCACTCGACTCCTCCATTTTAGCATGAAAGCAGCCATAGATGCTATATAAATGAACAGGCATGGCTATGTTCCATTAAAGCTTTATTTGTGGACACTAAAATTTGAGCTTCATACAATTTCTATGTATTAAGAAATATTATTTATCTTTTTTTCCCAACTATTATAAAAATAAGAAAAGACATTCTTCTCTCTGGGCCACACAACAACAAGTATAGGGCCAGATTTGGTCTGCAGACATGCCATGCCCTTTGTATTAACTCCTTGCTGTGTGGTTCAGAGAGAAGGGAGTGAGGTTAGCCTAGGTAGGGGTTGGTTTGGTTTCTCTGAAGAGACGACATTTTAGCAAAGGCCTGAACGATGAAAGGAAGCCAGCTGTGGGAAAAACAGGAAGAGGGGTATGCCAGGCCAACGAAAGAACAAATGAAGAGGCTGTGAGGCAGTAAGAGCCTCAGGAAGCACGTGACGACCATAGAAGTTGTCTTAGTTTTTTAGTGCTGCTGTAACAGAAATAACGAACACTGGTGGTGCAGTGGTTAAGCACCTGGCTGCTAACCAAAAGGTCGGTGGTTCCAACCCACCAGACTTTCTGTGGAAGAAAGATGTGGCAGTCTGCTTCCATAAGGATTATAGCCTTGGAAATCTTATGGAGCCGTTCTACTCTGTCCTATAGGATCGCTGTGAGTTGGAATCGACTCCATGGCCACGGGTTTAGTTTCGGTTTGGTAACAGAAATACCATGAGTGAGTGGATGTAGAAAGTAGTTTAGGAGGCTAGAAGTCCAAATTCAGGGCACTGGCTCCGGGGGAAGACTATCTCTCTCTCTGTAGGTTCTGGGGTAAGAGCCTTGTCTCAGGTTCTGTAGCCCTGGCGTTCCTCAGTACCTTGGCAATCTTCACGTGACATCTATTTCCCAGCCCCACCTCCATTTGTGCTTCCTTGTCTCTGTGTCTCTGCTGCTCCTTATTACTCAGACATGATTAGGTTTAGGACACAACCAACCTGATATGGCCTCATTAACATAACAAAGAATATCTATTCCCAAACAGGATTACATCCACAGGCATAGGAGTTAGGATGCCAATACATATTTTGGAGGAGACTCAATTCAACCCATAACACAGTTTTTTTCAGGAATAAGGTGATTAGTTAGAAAACCTAAAAAAAACACAAGGAGCCCTGATGGTGCAGTGGTTAAGAACTCAGCTACTAACCAAAGGCCAGAGTTTCAAATCCACCAGCCGCTCCTTGGAAACCCTATGGGGCAGTTCTACTCTATCCTATAGGGTCACTATGAGTTGGAATCAACTCGATGCAACAGGTTTAGTTTGGTTTGGTTGGCGGTATAATGGTTAAAAATGTTGGCCATTTGAACTCACCCAGCTGCTCTGCAGGAGAAAAACCTGGTGATTTGCTCCCATAAAGATTACAGCCTAGAAACCCAATGGGGCAATTCCACTCTACCACATGGGGTTGCCACGAGCGGGAATCAACTCAGTGGCACGCAACAACAATAACATTGCATTTGTGGGTATCGATCATTAGTCATCAGATGGTAACTGCTGTAGAAAGGGATGGCATAAACATGTGGAAGATAATCCTTTAGTGAAATTGTCTACAGCAAAGAATGATGGATTGATTCTTTCCCTGGTGTACGATTACTTGGCAGAGTAAAAGAAGGTTTCTTTAAGATCTTTCTGTTGATTAAAACGAATTATCCAGTAGAATGGTAGACATTTTCCACTGAATGGTTTTACTACATGTCTGTGCCGTATAAGCGTGTTTGCCAGCCAAATGTTATAATTCACTTGGGTCGGCTTTGTACAGTGAAATTATGTGTAAAGATGAATAAAATATATTTACTTGTATATACATTTAGAAGTCTAATCATCAGCCTTTTACTTGTACATAAAAAGCTTTTATGGTAACACAGATTTGTAACCTGGCCATCTGGTTAGGACGATTGGAGAACATCCATAAAAATGAATGATGAAAAGAAGTGTCCAAATACTGCTCTATAGAGCAGTTTTTCTGAACTCATACTTCATTTGTGATTTCAAAGCTTGGCGTAAGAAAAAAAGAAACAGAAAAAAAAAATTACTCGCAGAGTCACCTTATGTGAGAGCAAAATGATTGCTTCTGTCTATATTTTAAATCTGTGACAGAGCTCCAAATCTTACCCAGATGCTGGTAAAGGGGAACATTTTCTTCATTTTAGAAATAATACCCAGAGAACACGCCCATCTGTCTGTTGTAAGGAAATGTCCAAGTCACATGTTTATAAAAAGAACTCGAAGTGTTAGTGAGAGCTAAAATATGCCAAGAACAAAAAAATCAAAGATACTCGTGGGCCATGGTGTTTCAAAACGTGTTTCTGGTGAGAATGGTTTCTAAGATAACCCGTTGTTGAGAAAGTGCCTCACAGCTTATCAAATTTCTGGCTGCTCAAACAACGTTCTTAAGAAAGATGTGAAACAGAACAAAGTTGAATGATATCACGAAACATTTGGACTATTTCAAATTTTCACCAGAATGGCAATGGCTATTTTCTACAATGTGTTTGCTTTTAGGGGAACAAACACATCCTTGTATACAGAAGAACTTATACCTTTGTTATCCTGGATCATTGCATCACAGCCCTGGTGGTGCAGGGTAAGAACTCAGCTACTAACCAAAAGGTCGGCAGTTCCAATCCACCAGACGCTCCTTCAAAACCCTACGGGGACAGCTCTACTCTGTCCTATAGGGTTGCTATGAGTCGGAATTGACTCAATGGCAACAGGCTCATTTTTTGTTTGTTTGATCACAGCATTAAGGACTATACAGGAATATTGAATGGTTTATGTTTTTCTAATGGACTTTGCTGAGGGATTATGGCAATCTTTGGATACAACTGCAATTAAATTCAACCACCACTCATCTAATGCCCTTATTGTTGTTATTAGCGGCCATCAAGTTGGCCTCTGACTCACGGCAACCCCATGCATAACAAAATGAGATGCGGCACTGTCCATAGGCTGATTTTTGGAAGTAGATTGGCAGGACTTTCTTTCTAGTCCATCTTAGTCTGGAGGCTCAACTGAAATCTGGTCAGCATCACAGCAACAGGCAAGCCTCTGCTGACGGATGGGTGGCGGCTGTGTGTGAGGTGCATTGGCGGGGAATTGAACCTGGGTCTCCCGCATGGAAGGTGAGAATTCTACCACTGAACCACCATGCGTTGGAATCGACTCAACGGCAATGGGTTTGCTTTGGTTTTTTTTCTACAGGGTCCTAAATGAGAAGATGAAAAAGACTGAAATATTTCTCCAAGATTACATGTTCATCAGAAAATTAAAAAAAAAGAATTCTCAAAGAGCTTTGATTTTAGATAGAGAGAATAAATGCTGTGATAGAGTGCCTGGGAGTTGCCGTTGAGTCAACCCGACTCATGGCGACCCCACGTGTTTGGAGTAGAACTGCTCCATAGGGTCTTCAAGGCTGTGACCTTTGGAAGTAGATCGCCAGGCCTGTCTTCCAAGGTGCCTCTGGGTGGGTTCAAACAGCCAAACTTTTGACTAGTTGTCCAGCGCTTAACCATGTGCGCCACCCAGGCAACTGCGCCCACTGAGCAGAGGGAAGGGCATGGTTACTTTTTTTTTTTTTAATATATAATTTTTATTGTGCTTTAAGTGAAAGTTTATAAATCAAGTCAGTCTCACACACAAAAACCCATATACACCTTGCTAAAAAAAAAACAAAACTACACACTCCCAATTACTCTCCCCCAATGAAACAGCCCACTGTCTCCGTCGACTCTCTCTTTTCGTGTCCATTTCGTCAGCTTCTAACCCCCTCTACTCTCTCATCTCCCCTCCAGGCAGGAGATGCCAACATAGTCTCAATTGTCCACCGGATCCAAGAAGCTCACTCCTCACCAGCATCCCTCTCCAACCCCTTGTCCAGTCCGATCCATGTCTGAAGAGTTGGCTTCGGGAATCGTTCCTGTCCTGGGGCAACAGAAGGTCTGGGGGCCATGACCGCAGGGGTCCTTCTAGTCTCAGTCAGACCATTAAGTCTGGTCTTATGAGAATTTGGGGTCTGCATCCCACTGCTCTCCTGCTCCCTCAGGGCTTCTCTGTTGTGTTCTCTGTTCTCAGGGCAGTCATCGGCTGTCGCAGGGCACAATCTAGTTCTTCTGGTCTCAGGATGATGTGGTTGCTGGTTCATGTGGCCCTTTCTGTTTCTTGGGCTCATAATCAGCTTGTATCCTTGGTGTTCTTCATTCTCCTTTGATCCAGCTGGGTTGAGACCATTTGATGCATCTTAGATGGGTGCTTGCTAGCGTTTAAGGCCCCAGACACCACTCTTCAAAGTGGGATGCAGGATGTTTTCTTAATAGATTTTATTATGCCAATTGACTTAGATGTCCCCTGAAACCATGGTCCCCAGACCCCTGCCCCTGCTATGCTGGCCTTCAAAGCATTCAGTTTATTCAGGGAATTTCTCTGCTGACCTCCCTTGTATTGTGTGCTGTCTTTCCCTTCACCTAAAGTAGTTCTTATCTACTATCTAATTAGTGGATGTCCCCTCCCACCTTCCCTCCCTCCCCCTTCTTGTAACCACAAAAGAATGTTTTCTTCTCAGTTTAAACTATTTCTCAAGTTCTTGTAATAGTGGTCTTATACAATATTTGTCCTTTTGCAACTGACTTAATTTCACTCAGCATAATGCCTTCCAGGTTCCTCCATGTTATCAAATGTTTCACAGATTCCTCGCTGTTCTTTATCGATGCGTAGTATTCCATTGTGTGACTATACCATAATTTATTTATCCATTCATCTGTTGATGGGCACCTTTGTTGCTTCCATCTTTTTGCTATTGTAAACAGTGCTGCAATAAACATGGGTATGCATGTATTTGTTTGTGTAAAGGTTCTTATTTCTCTAGGATATATTCCAAGGAGTGGCATTGCTGGATCGTATGGTAGTTCTATTTCTAGCTTTTTAAGGAAGTGCCAAATCGATTTCCAAAGTGGTTGTACCATTTGACATTCCCACCAGCAGTGTAGAAGTGTTCCAATCTCCCACAGCCTCTCCAACATTTCATCTTTGGTGTTTTTTGGATTAATGCCAGCCTTGTTGGAGTGAGATGAAATCTCATTGTAGTTTTGATCTGCATTTCTCTAATGGCTAATGATCGTGAACATTTCCTCATATATCTGTTAGCTACCTGAATGTCTTCTTTAGAGAAGTATCTATTCATATCTTTTGCCCATTTTTTAATTGGGTTATTTGTCTTTTTGCAGTCGAGTTTTTGCAGTATCAGGTAGACTTTAGAGATCAGGCACTGATTAGAAATGTCATAGCTAAAAACTTTTTCCTAGGCTGTAGGTAGTGGGTAGGTGGTCTTTTTACTCTTTTAGTGAAGTCTTTGGATGAGCATAGGTGTTTGATTTTTAGGAGCTCCCAGTTATCTAGTTTTTCTTCTACATTCTTTATATTTTATGCCGTGTATCAGGGCTCCTAACGTTGTCCCTATTTTTTCTTCCATGATCTTTATCATTTCAGATTTTATATTTAGGTCTTTGATCCATTTTTAGTTTGTTTTTGTACATGGAGTGAGGTATGGGTCTTGTTTCATTTTTTTGCAGATGGATATCCAGTTATGGCAGCACCATTTGTTAAAAAGACTGTCTTTTCCCCATTTAACTGTTTTGGGGCCTTTGTCAAATATCAGCTGCTCATATGTGGATGGATTTATGTCTGGATTCTCAATTCTGTTCCATTGGTCCATGTATCTGTTGTTGTACCAGTACCAGGCTGTTTGGACTACTGTGGCAGTATAATAGGTTCTAAAATCAGACAAAGGAATGCCTCCCACTTTGTTCTTCTTTTTCAGTAATGCCTTATTTATCCAGGGCCTCTTTCCCTTCCATATGAAGTTGGTGATTCGTTTCTCCATCTCATTAAAGAATGTCGTTGGGATTTGGATCGGAATTGCATTAAATGTATAGATCGCTTTTGGTAGAACAGACATTTTTATAATGTTCAGTCTTCTTATCCACAAGTGAAGTATGTTCTGTCACTTATGTAAGCCTCTTGGTTTCTTGCAGAAGTGTACTGTAGTTTTCTTTGTATAAGTCTTTTACATCTCCGGTAAGATTTATTCCTAAGTATTTTACCTTCTTGGGGGCTACTGTAAATGACATTGATTTCGTGATTTCCTCTTCAATGTTGTTTTTGTTGTGTAGAGGAATCCAACTGATTTTTGTATGTTTATCTTGTATCCTGATACTCTGCTGAACTCTTCTATTAGTTTCAGTAGTTTTCTGGAGGATTCCTTAGGGTTTTCTCTGTATAAGATCATGTCATCTGCAAATAGAGATACTTTTACTTCTTCCTTGCCAATCTAGATGCCCTTTATTTCTTTATCTAGCCTAATTGCTCTGACTAGGACTTCCAGCACAATGTTGAACAAGGGTGGTGATAAAGGGCATCCTTGTCTGGCTCCCGATCTCAATGGGAATGTTTTCAGGCTCTCTCCATTTAGGGTGATGTTGGCTGTTGGCTTTGTGTAAATGCCCTTTATTATGTTGAGGAATTTTCCTTCTATTGCTATTTTGCTGAGTGTTTTTATCATGAATGAGTATTGAACTTTGTCAAATGCCTTTTCTGCATCAATTGATAAAATCATGTGATTCTTGTCTTTTGTTTTATTTATGTGGTGGATTACATTAATTGTTTTTCTAATGTTGAACCATCCCTGCATACCTGGTATGAATCCCATTTAGTCATGGTGAATTATTTTTTTGATATGTTGTTGAATTCTATTGGCTAGAATTTTGTTGAGGATTTTTGCATCTACATTCATGAGGGATATAGGTCTATAATTTTCTTTTCTTGTGGTGTCTTTACCTGGTTTTGGTATCAGGGATATGGTGGCTTCATAGAATGAGTTTGGTAGTATTCCGTCCTTTTCTATGCTCTGAAATACCTTTAGTAGTACTGGTGTTAACTTTTCTCTGAAAGTTTGGTAGAACTCTGCAGTGAAGCCGTCCAGACCAGGGTTTTTTGTTGTTCTTGTTGGGAGTTTTTTGATTACCTTTTCAATCTCTTGTTATGGGTCTAGTTAGTTGTTCTACCTCTGTTTGTGTTAGTTTAGGTAGGTAGTGTGTTTCTAGGAATTCATCCATTTCTTCTAGGTTTTCAGATTTGTTTAAGTATAGTTTTTCACAGTAATCTGATATGATTCTTTTAATTTCAGTTGGGTCTGTTGTAATATCGCCCATTTTATTTCTTATTCGGGTTATTTGCTTCCTCTCCTGTTTTTCTTTTGTCAGTTTGGCTAGTGGTTTATCAATTTTGTTGATTTTTAAAAAAAAACAGCTTTTGGTCTTGTTAATTCTTTCAATTGTTTTTCTGTTTTCTATTTCATTTAGTTCAGCTCTAATTTTTATTATTTGTTTTCTTCTGGTGCCTGAGGGTTTCTTTTGTTGCTCTTTCTATTTGTTCAAGTTGTAGGGATAGTTCTTTGATTTTGGCCCTTTCTTCTTTCTGGATGTGTGCATTTATTGATATAAATTGGCCTCTGAGCACCGCTTTTGCTGTGTCCCAAAGGTTCTGATAGGAAGTGTTTTCATTCTCATTGGATTCTATGAATTTCTTTATTCCATCCTTAATGTCTTCTATAATCCAGTCTTTTTGAGCAGGGTATTGTTTTAGTTTCCAAGTGTTTGATTTCTTTTTCCTGCTTTTCCTGTTACTGATTTCTACTTTTATGGCCTTATGGTCAGAGAAGATGCTTTGTAATATTTCAGTGTTTTGGATTCTGCTAAGGCTTGCTTTATGACCTAATATGTGGTCTATTCTAGAGAATGTTCCGTGTGTACTGGAAAAGAAAGTATAGTTGGTTGCTGTTGGGTGGAGTGTTCTGTATATGTCTACAAGGCCAAGTTGGTTGATTGTGGCATTTAGATCTTCCGTGTCTTTATTGAGCTTCTTTCTGGATGTCCTGTCCTTCACCGAAAGTGGTGTGTTGAAGTCTCCTACTAGTATCGTGGAGCTGTCTATCTCACTTTTCAGTGCTGATAGAGTTTGTTTTATGTATCTTGCAGCCCTGTCACTGGGTGCATAAATATTTAATATGGTTATATCTTTTTGGTGTATTGTCCCTTTAATCATTATGTAGTGTCCTTCCTTATCCTTTCTGATGGATTTAACTTTAAAGTCTATTTTGTCAGAAATTAATATTGCCACTCCTGCTCTTTTTTGATTGTTGTTTGCTTGATAGATTTTTTTTCCATCCTTTGAGTTTTAGTTTGTTTGTGTCTCTAAGTCTAAGGTGTGTCTCTTGTAGGCAGCATATAGACGGATCTTGTTTTTTAATCCATTCTGCCGCTCTCTATCTTTTTACTGGTGCGTTTAGCCCATTTACATTCAGGGTAATTACGGACAGGTATGAATTTAGTGCTGTCATTTTGACGTCTTTTTCTGTGTGTTGACAGTTTCTTTTTCCCACTTGATTTTATGTGCTGAGTAGATTTTCTTTATATATTGTCCTTTCCTCATATTTGCTGTTGTTGATTTTGTTTCTGCTGAGTCTGTATTTTTCCCTCGTATTTTATTTTGATGAGTAGGATAGTTTGTCTCCTTTGTGGTTACCTTACTATTTACCCGTTTTTCTAAATTTAAAACTAATTTTTATTTCTTTGTATTGCCGTATCTTCCTCTCCATATGGAAGGTGTATGATTACATTTCTTAGTCCCTCTTTATTATTTTAATGTTATCTTCTTTTATATAATAACATCGCTGTTACCCTGTTTTGGGCTGTTTTTATATATATATATAATCTTGCTTTCTTTTTATGGATTTCCCTGTCTAGGTTGACTTCTGGTTGCTCTGCCCAGTCTTGGGTTGATACCTGATATTATTGATTTTCTAACCAAAGAACTCCCTTTAGTATTTCTTGTAGTTTTGGTTTGGTTTTTACAAATTCCCTCAACTTGTGTTTATCTGGAAATGTCTTAATTTCACCTTCATATTTAAGAGACTGTTTTGATGGATATATGATTCTTGGCAGGCAATTTTTTAAATATGTCATCCCATTGCCTTCTTGCCTGCATGGTTTCTGCTGAGTAGCCTGAGCTTATTCTTATTGGCTCTCCTTTGTAGGTGACTTTTTGTTTATCCCTCGCTCTTATAATTCTCTCTTTATCTTTGGTTTTGGCAAGCTTGATTATAATATGTCTTGGTGAATTTCTTTTAAGATCTACCTTATGTGGAGTTCGATAAGCATCTTGGATGGATATCTTCTCAACTTTCACAATATCAGGGAAGTTTTCTGCCAGCAAATCTTCAACAATTTTCTCTGTATTTTCTGTTCTCCCTCCCTGTTCTGGTACTCCAGAACTCATAGGTTATCTCTGGAACTCATAGGTTATTTCTCTTGTTAGAGTCCCACATGATTCTTAAGGTTTCTTCATTTTTTAAAATTCTTCTATCTGATTTTTCTTCATATATATTAGTGCCAAGTGATTTAATTTCGAGTTCAGAAATTCTAGCTTCTACTTGCTCAATTCTGCTCCTCTGACTTTCTATTGAGATATCTAATTCTGTAATTTTATTGTTAATCTTCTGAATTTCCAATTGCTATCTGTCTATGGATTTTTCCAGCTTATTAAACTTTTCATTATGTTCCTGAATAATCTTTCTAATTTTTCCAGTTGCTTCATCTGTGTGTTCCTTGGCTTGTTCTGCGTATTGCCTCATTTCCTTCCTGATGTCTTGAAGGGTTCTGCATATTAAACTTTTGTATTCTGCATCTGGTAATTCCAGGAACGCACTTTCATCTAGAAGATCCCTGGATTCTTTGTTTTGAGAGCCTGTTAAGGTGATCATGGTCTGTTTCTTTATGTGACTTGATATTGACTGTTGTCTCCAAGCCACCTATAAGTTATTGTATTTAGTTTATGCTTGCTTACCGTGTCGTAGCTGCTTGCTTTGTTTTGTTTTGGTATGCCCCTATGGGTTGCTTGAGTGAGCTAGATTGATTATTTTCACCTTTGGAGCTCTGGTGTCCTGTCCCCAGCTGGCTAGAGCTGTTATCAGGTATATCAGTCTAGGAGTCCATTCAGTTTTTCTTGTATGAATTCAGCTCAGGTTTCCAGGTAGCTGATATCAAGTGTGTGGTACAGGCTCTGTCCTACAGTCTTAGAGGGGCAGGGGTGATTGATGTATATACTGGTATCTGATTGCAGCAGGGGGTCACGCTCTGAACAAGGCAGGGGGCTGAGAACCGACCCCCAAGTGTCTCTGAGGAAAATGTGTCTCTGTTCTCTAGATCGTGCTGGTGGGTGGGTTCTGCAGAGGGACCGGGGCACCCAGAGTTTTTGGTTGTAAGGACTGGGAGATACCAGTTATCTTTGGACCCCTGTCTCGGGTGGCTGGGTGACCTGAGTGGAGCTACCAGTCTTTAGGTCCCTGATGTGGGTAGGTGAGGACCTTGTTTAATAGGGAAAGCAATGTCAGATGTCAAACACCTACCTCTCCACTGCACAGCTGAAATGGTTGGAGTTTGCCAACAAGGGCCTAGTCTCCCGAAATAGGCCCACACAGGTCCGTGCAGAAGGGAAAGGTGCTCAAGGTCCGTGGACAGTTTATGCCTGGACAGGAGCCACTTCTGTCCTGAGCTCCCCCAGTTAATGGAGCTAGCAAATTATCTTTTCTCCCCAGTTGCAAATTTTTTCCTTCCCCAAGGCTGGGAGGATGGCTCCAGGTGCTCACCAGGGTCTATCTCAGGCCTAGGGATTCAGCCGCTGAAGCTGGGTTGGGAGTCTGGTGGGGGGGGCGCGGTAAAATATACATGAGCGCTTAGCTTTTGCCGAGAGCACCCTTCTGCTCAGGTTCCAGAGGTGTGAGTGGGCTGTGCAGCTAGCTGCTTCTCCCTGAGGAAACTGCGCTCTCCTCAGGTTCCAGAGGTGTGAGTGGGCTGTGTGGCTGCTGCTTCTCCCTGAGGAAACTGCGGCCCAACGCTAGGACCAGCCCGCCGTCACTGCCGCTGCCCCCGACGCTGCTCCGGGAATGGTGCCTGAGGGCTCCCTGCAATTTGGGTCCGGTAACTCCTCTACACTTCTGAACGGCCTCTTCCTCCTCCTGCCCCTCAGTCCGTTGTCTAAGCTTGCCTTTGATGCTCAGGGCTCCCAGCTTGTTACAAATATACTCGTTTCACTTGTTTTTTTTCAGATTTTTGTTGTAAAGAGGGCTCGACAGAAGCGTCTGTCTATTCTGCCATCTAGGCTCCGCCCCCCCATGGTTACTTTTTGAAAAAATTTTTTGGTGATGAAAATATACACAACAAAACATATAGCAATTCAACAATTTCTACAGGAATTCTTCGCTGGCATTGATTACATTCTTCAACCATTCTCACTAGAGACGGTTACTTTTGATGGAGGAAATCTAGGATGTTTCATAGCCTAGCTGGCACTTGAGTAGGGCCCGCAACAAATGAAGATGAAGAGGGAAAGCATCCAGCCACAGACCTTTTAATCCACAGGAAACCATTGTATAGGTTTTTGGAGCAGGAAGCGCTATGATCAGTTCTGATTTTTTGCTTTTCACTTTTTTGTCTTTGTTTTTTAAAATATAATAAACTTACAGAAGAGTACATAAATCATAAATGTTCAACTTCAGGATTTTTTTCTGAAACAAATACCCGTATGACTCCCCCTCTTTACAAGTAAAACAAATAAACAATAAGCAGAGCCCCAAAAGTTCCCAAACCAGGGCCAGCTTCATGGGGGTGTGGCCTGTGCAGTTACTCAGAGCCTGGCACTCAGCAGATCCCCAGGCTTGGTTTAGTATTCTGCCATTGGCTGTCTTGAAATTCTTAATAAATTTGAACAGGGGGCCCACATTTTCCTTTGGCAATGGGCCCCATGAATTACATAGCTGCTCTCACCCTAAGGCATTCAAATCTGAGTTCTTCCCTCAGTGCCAATCATTATTCTTTGATTGTCTTTATAGTGTATGCTAATATACATAAAACATAAAATAAAAAAATTACCCGTACAAAATTGTTTGTTTGCCTTTTATGGACCTTATACATATGAAATCACACCTTATGCATTCTACTGCATTTTGCTTTTTTCACTCAATATTATGTCTTTAAGAGTCCCAAAAGGTCAGCAGTTCGAATCCACCAGGGGCTCCTTGGAAACCCTATGGGGCAATTCTATTCTGTCCTATAGGGTCGCCATGAGTCAGAATCGACTTGACGGCAGTGGGTTTTGGTATGGTCATTGTGTCTGTGATTAGAAATGGATGGGACAATGGAAAGGGGCAAAGAGTTAGGGAAAAAGCAACATAAGACTGGAAAGCTCTGCAGAGAGTGGGGCAGACAGTCATCTCCACCATGTACCCCAACATCAGTGATTCAGTAATGGGGGTGCATTCCCTTAGTGGCCCATCTTCTTGCCACAAAAGAGGACATGAATTCTGAGACTGCATTTCTCTTCACTGAGCTACTGAACCACCAGGGCACTCCAACTCCAGACTTCTTGCAATGTGAGACCAAACCAAATAACCAAACCAGTTGCCATCGAGTGGATTCCAATTCTTAATGACCCTATAGGTCTTAGTAGAACTGCCCCATAGGGTTTCCAAGGAGCACCTGGTGAATTCAAACTGCCAACTTTTGGTTAGCAGCTGAGCTCTTAACCACTTTGCTACCAGAGCTCCGAACCAAGACCAGGGTGCTCCAAGTCCAGGCTTCTTGCAATGTGAAAAATAAACCTTTATTTGTTTAGCCCCGCCACCCCTTAGCTGGGTTTCCTGTGAAGTACAGCCATGAGTGTTTCTACTTCTTTCAATGGGTGGTAACTTTAGAAGGCATTGGAAAAAAAAAAAAAATCAGCAAATCCTAGGAAGATGAGGGGGAAGAGGAGCGTTAGAAACCTTTGTGCTTGTTGAGAAAACTTATTACTAGACAGTTTCCCATGTAACCTAATTTCCTACATGTACTGGGTTAATTGTGTTCCCCCAAAAGATATGTTCCAGCCCTAACCCTTGGGACCACCTTACTTGGAAATAAGGTCTTTGCAGATGTCATCGAGTTAAGGCAAGGTCACGCCGCGTTAGGGTGGGCCCTAAATCCAATATCCCTGGTGTCCTTATAAAAGGAAGATTTGGACACACAGAGGGAAGGCAGCCATGTGAAGATGAAGGCAGAAACTGAAGTTAATACCACCACGAGCCAAGGATTGCAAACCACCGCCAGAAGCTGGAAGAGCCAAAGAAGTA
Organism: Elephas maximus indicus; assembly: GCF_024166365.1. Classification (NCBI taxonomy): domain Eukaryota; kingdom Metazoa; phylum Chordata; class Mammalia; order Proboscidea; family Elephantidae; genus Elephas; species Elephas maximus. The sequence goes on along the minus strand of NC_064841.1, from coordinate 6,901,802 downwards.
TCCTCCCTTAGAGCCTTCAGGGACAGCATGGCCCCGCCAAAACTCTGACTTTGGACTTTTAGGTTCCAGAACTGTGAGACAATAAACTGATGCTGTTTTACGCCATCCAAGTGTGTGGTAATTTTTCACAGCAGCTCTAAGAAGTGAATACACTGCATTATGCCATCTAAGAGGTAAGACAACCACAATATTGTGTATCATATTATTATTACTATCATCACTATTATTATTATTTTGCCTTAATCTCTAATTACACAGCAGGAAGTCCAGACTTTCAAGTCCCTTGCAAATCCCCCTCAGAGCCTTTAGGGGCTTCTCCCTTGCCCTTTCTCTGACTAGTCTCCCTGACGGCTTTACGGGTTGGACCATTGCCCTCCGCCCCGCATCAGCTCACCGTATCAAGTTCTTTGTCATAGCTGCCAATGTTCAACGTGACTGTTTCACTACCAGTATCCACTGAAGGAGGAACCCTGGTGGCACAACAGTTAAGCTCTCAGCTGCTAACCAAAAGGTTGGAGGTTCGAAGCTGCCCAGCGACTCCGGGGGAAGAGAGACCTGGCCATCTGCTCCTGTAAAGATTAAGGCCTGCAAAATTCGATGGGGCAGCTCTACTCTGTCACATGGGGTCCCTGGGAGTCAGAATCAACTTTATGGCATCTAACAACATCAGCTGAGAAGGATGCTTGCTGATATGGCAGTCCATCCCAGGACCTCCTGTGGCTGCAGGCCCTGGCATCCACCCCAAAGATCCTGGCACCTTGCAATCTCAATGGCCTGAAGAACTTGCTAGTCTATCACAGTCTCTTTCTCCCAGGCAGTCTCACTAGGGCAGCCCCAACTAGTCATCCAAGAGACAAACTCTACATTGGACAGTTACCTCGCTTCCACTTTGATGATGTCTGTTGTCCCTGAATCATATGCACGAATCTCAACCATCTATCTATTCTCTTACCTCCCAGGTGTTAACTTGAGCCTTTACAGAAGACTGCATTTACTGGCTTGATTTACCAGTCCTGGACCTTCCTTTCCGGCCTTCCCTGTATCTTGAATGAAACAAGCTAGGCTCGGGGTATAATTCTTGATACATAAAAGTCATATAAAGTTGGTCTAGTTTAGCTTGTAGTTTTAAACCCTAATAAAAGTTTACCTGAATTAAATAGAGTGGGAATGGGCTGACAATTTAATATTTGGAAGATTACATGGTCCTATAGCCTCCTGGAAACCCTGGTGGTGTAGTGGCTAAGTCCTCCAGCTGCTAACCAAAAAAAGGTCAGCAGTTCAAATCCACCAGGCGCTCCTTGGACACTCTTTGGGGCAGTTCTACTCTGTCCTACAGTCACTATGAGTCGGACTCGACTCGAGGGCAAGGAGTTTGGTTTTAGTTTTTTTTTTTTTAATAGCATCCTAGAAAGTTACCTGTTGCTTACAGAACACGAATAATTCTCGAAAAGTCAGTTTCCCTGATCCCTACCCCCACCGTTTTTATCACCGCCATTTTCATTTACATTTAATCTTTTCAGAACCACAGGCTTACCCAAGGATAACAAAGCTATTCTGTTTTCACACAATTATTCAGCTTATCCAAAGGAAATATCCGTGAACATTATTTCTATCTTCCAGCCACAGAATATTAACTCCCTGGGTCAGCCTATGGAGAAAGCGTTACTCCAGATAGGAAACTTTACTGCATGCGAGGTTTAATGAGAAAGTAGGTTTATCAGGCATGTAATACTCAGGAGTTTCCATTCCATTATTAAATCCGATATACAATTTTAAATATTGCTTACGCCTGGTATTTCATTCAAATCAAACACCGAGAACAATTTAAAGAAAATTCTGGCCTGAAGCCATGTCAGCAAAAGTATCTTTTTTTTTTTTTTTTTCCTGATAAAGAATCTGCAGCCGTGAGAGTCAGTCACTTACCAAACAAGCTAGAACAGATTTTGGGAAGAGTGAAAACCTAAGGCATAGGAGACAGAAGGCTGGGTACAAACTGACAAACTACAAAAGTGTTTGTGATGCGGAAGTCACACCAGGGCTTTGAGTGGTGTTGACACAGCAAAGTGTACTGTTCGCAGCAAAGAGAAAGCCGTTTGGGAGGCTGCAGCTGAAGGCCTTGACTCACTAGTTAATTGTGCAGACAGACAGACAGCCATGATCTGCTGCCCAAGAGGTCATGAACTCGAACATGCTTCATCCCACCTTCATGAAAAACAGGCAAACCGCCCCAAACTATCCTTACACGTACTCTCCCTTCAGCTAAAAAGCAGGTCAAAACCATCAGGGACTTCCTGGGCAATTTTGGGGATCAGAAGTATGGCAACAACTTTAGCAGAAGAGAAACAAGTATTTCCATCAAAAAATATCAAATAAGAGAGGAAAAGTCTTCCCTAAATAGTTACTTAAGCTATCTCTCTTAGTTGAACTTTTTTTTAACCGATAGGTTATGGAACAAATGAGGACTAAATTGAGCTGTAAATTAAAATAGTCTCAAGAAAGCTAGAACTAGTTAAAATAATTCTATGATAAAAATGGTGGCTCAGTGGCTGAGAGCTCTTGGCTGCTAATAAAAAGGTCGGCAGTTCAAATCCACCAGCTGCTCCTTGGAAACTCTATGGGACAGGCCTACTCTGTCCCGTAGGGTTGCTATGAGTCAGAATTGACCCCATGACAATGAGTTTGTTTTTTTTTTTTTTAATGATAAAAAGACAAGAAGGTGATTAATCAAAATGCAAAGTTTTATTTTTGGGTAATCGGTTATGTTTATTTTCATTTTTTCTATATATTCCAAATGTATTACAGTAAATGCATATTACTTACCTCACGAATATAAAGATATAAACATTTTTCTTATTGTGACAGAACATACAACATCAAAGTTTTCTAGACAGATATTCAACTACTCCAAATAACTCACCTTCTGAGAGTTTGGGTAGTCAAGGTTTCGCTGTAACTCTAACATGCAGTAAAAAGAGACTCAAGAGGCTCCACAGGCAAGAGAGTTTTATTGAGTTCATTTAATTTCTATTAGCAATGGAATTTTTAATTACATGACTCACAGGTTTTTGTGTGTGTTTTCAATAAGGGCATATGGGAAATATAAAGTTCATTTTATACTTACTTACTTGTATGTGTGGAGAGAAAAGCCTTCAGAAATTTTAACAGAAACTGATTTGACAGACTCAAGGGAAACTATCAATATTGTTCTTAATTAAAAAAAAAAAAAGAAGAAGCTGAATTGGCCTGTTCCCAAATTCAGCAACAGCAAGATGGAGCTAAGCATGGCACAGTCACTGTTAGAAAGTTTCACTTCTCCTCAGATTCCCAAACCCACACCTGGCCTCCCTTCTTTCAAGCAGGTTCCTTGCCATCTTTATTTACGGAGAGAAGGTTACCTGCAGCTGCCTCTCTCACCTTTTCAACTTCTGAGCTCAGGTTTCCAGGGTCCTTGGCTTTTCCTCGCCCACACCCCACTCCGCCTTTCTACCAGAGTTCACAGACACCTCCACCCTCTCCTCAGAAACTTCTCTTCAGCTGACATCCTATTATTGATCGCAATCTCTCTATCCTTACAGACGCTTCCCCTCCAGCTGAAAAGAAAAAAAAAAAATTTTTTTTTTCTTTTAGCTGAAAAGTGAGTCAAAATACATATAAATAAAGAAAATGAAAACAAAAAATACTAGAAGAAAACACTGGTTACATGCAATATCTTGGCATGTGAGGCATCTTTCTGTTTGTGCCATGAAACTCAGATGTCATAAAATAAAAGATCAGTGCATTCAAAATATGAATATTTTTTAAAAATCTCAACCAAAAAAAAAAAAAGCACAGACAAAACCAAAGACTAGTAACAAACTGATGACATTATCTGCAACATGGAGGACTGAGGGCTAATATCCTTATGTATTATATAACAAATACATAAACAATTATAAATCACTGAGAAAAAGATGAGCAAGCCAATTAAAAACAGTCAATACTTTAACTGTTGAGAGCAAATTCTATCTTATTTGTGTAAAAATAACCATTCTGAACATTTCATAAATTATAAATAGAACCGAAGGGGCCCTGGTGGCACCGGGATTAAGCACTCAGCTGCTAACCAAAAACCTGGCAGTTCGAACCCACTAGCAGCTCTGAGGGAGAAAAGACCTGGCAATCTGCTCCCATAAAGATTACAGCCTGGGGAACCCTATAGGGCTGTTCTACTCTGTCCTATTGGGTGACTATGAGTCAGTCGACTCCACAGCACACAACAACATATAGAAATACAGTCATATTTGTGGATACAAATCCACTATTTGAATGTCCTTTTAAAACAGTTTATGGCCAAGAGTTACGGTTATATTTAATAACAAATTAGCAGTTCATTTTGATTATAAGAACTTTTTGGCCTCCAGCAATAAATGAGGATTTCTCAAAACACGATTGCTAATATGAATGAGCAAACTATGGGCGCAGGGGCCAAATATGGCCCTCCACCCCTTTCTGCAAAGAAAGATTTACTGGAAACCAGCCACACCCATTCATTTACACAGTGTCCACAGCAGCTTTCATGCCACAACAGCAAAGCTGAGTAGCTGTGCCAGAGACTATAAGGCCTTCACAGCCTAAAATATTTACATTCTGGCCCTTTACAGAAAAAAAAAAAAAGGTTTGCCAACCTTTGGTTTAGAGAATCCCTTTCGTGGCCTGCAGACCAGAGCAGGCCGTTACATTTTCAGCCTCTGGGGTTTATTGGGAAGCTGCTTTCCCACTGACAGTGTGTGCTGCAGCAAGGTGGGGGCCTTTGTGGCTGTTCGAAACCAAATAAACAGGCGTGTGCCGCAAATGACAGTTTTTACAGGGTATTGTATGAGGTGGCGCCCTAGTGGCTCAGTGGTAAGCGTTCAGCTGTTAGCCAAAAGGGCAGCAGTTCAAATCCACTCCTTGGAAACCCTATGGGGCAGTTCTACTCTGTCCTACAGGGTCACTATGAGTTGGAATCGACTCAACAGCAACGGTTTTGGTTTTTATGAGGTGTTTGAATTTTTGGTAGGAAAAATTAAAATTTTGAAAATGTTTATTTGGAACACATATGTCCCCCAGTTGACTCTGGGAGGAATCTGGGGGGGAGAGGGTAAAATTAGTGGGACAATTTACCCTCTGAGGGTAGGCTTGTGGGAGGGGGCAAGAAAAAAAAATCATACTACCTATCAAAAATTCAGATACTTTCAATGACTCAACATGCTTCCATTAATGAAAACACATGGCATTAACAAAAAATTCAAAGCAGAAAATAATTGGGAAACACAGAAATATTTTATCAGTTTCCTAAGATCTCTCTTTTTTAATTTTAAAAAACATATTCTGCAATGTAATCAGGTTTTTTAAAGGTTATAAATTCCTTAACAGTAAAGAAGGACCTCGTTTTTATATTTTGGGATAAAATGTTCACATTCAAAACAAACTCGTTGCCATCGAGTCAATTCCAGTTCGTAACGACAGAGCAGAACTGCCCCATAGGGTTTCCAAGGAATGGTTCTTGGATTTGAACTGCCCGCCCTTTGGTTAGCAGCCGAGCTCTTAACCACTGCACCACCAGGGCTCCACGCTCACAGTACAATAGTTAAATAATAGGAATTTTCCTTTTTGTAGTCCCTGGGTGGTATGAAAGTTAAGGAGCTAGGCTGCTACCAAGAGGTTTGAGATTTGAGCCCACCCAGAAGTGCCTTGAAAGGCCTGGCGATCTACTTCCAAAAATTCAGCCCCTCATGGAGCAAAGTTCTGCTCTGACACAGATGGGGTCGCCATGAGTTGGAGTCTGGAGGGCAACTGGTTTTAATCTTCCTTTTAGATGTTAGTTTTAAAATGGATAAAAACCTCCAAAGAGTTACAAACACTGGTAACGGAATGAAGTACAGCAATCACAAAATCACTTAAACTGAATTCTACAGTCTGGGTTACCTGCTTAAGCCACTGCGCAGACCCCCTTCTCTAGCAGACCCCCTTCTCTCTCTCCCGGCAGCCAGAATGTGCGACCGCCTTAGGCGGTTCCTTAAGCCAAGGGAACACTTCCTTTTCCCCAGTATAGCCTCTCATTGTCTCCATCAAAACCACAGATTCGGGAAGACTTATCAGATCCCTGCAGCAGAAGGGGTGGTAGGTTTCTACTGGGCATCAGGGAACACCGTGACTTAGTGTCTCTGCAGGAAAAAGGGGGGCTCCTTTAATCTGGCGGTTGGTGGGAAAAAGGACAGTGAGAGGAAGAGTCTTCTTAACGGAGCTGAGAAACTTCTCTCCTTGCTGTGTTTGGTTCCCTGCAACAGAAGGCTCTGAGGAGACAAATCTTAAGCAGACTGAGATCTGAAATTGACCTTTCAACTTAAAAAAAAAGAATCAAGAAAACCTCTTTAAACTTTCCCTTGAGAGAGAAAACATCATATAAAAGTGGTGCTATAATCGAGTTATCTTGGGCAAATCTGAGACCTGATAAAGGTCAGGCCGTTTATCTTAGATAAAAAGGGCTTTTTATTTGTCTTCTTTCTCTAAAATCAAGTAAAAGAATGAAAATATACAAACCATTAGTAAGACTTTATGACAGAACCCAAAGTCACTGAGTAAAAAACCAGTTACCACAGAGTCAATTCCGACTCATGGCGACTCCACGTGTGTAGAGCAGAACTGTGCTCCACAGGGTTTTCAGTGGCTGATTCCCCGGAAGGGGATCGCCAGGCCTTTCTTTCAAGGTACGTCTGGGTGGAATCCAACTGCCACTCTTCTGGTTAGCAGCGAGCTTTGTTAACTTTTTGCACCATCCAGGGAGTAGGTGTGTGATATTAGCCCCGGGTCTGCCTGACACTTCAGCCAAGAGTGACTTCTTGATAGAAACATGAGTGGTTTTCATTATAAAGCATTACACAGTATATTAATCATTCCATATCTTGAGATCATTATTCCATACTAAACCCATAAACAACAGCCTTGAGACCACAGCTATTTTGATGCTCCTCAATTTCTTTGCTTTAGTCTATTAAAAGTTTGTAGAAAGCATGAATGATTTAAAGAGGCTATTTCCTTTAAAGCTTAAGGCTCTTCTACACTATTTGAAGATTAAAATAGGAGAAAGAATCCAATTAGAATACAAGAGATATAGGCGGACACTGAAACTATAAAAACTAGACAGACCTTTACCTCTCTTTAGTTGCCACGCTTGGATTTTAGGACATTTTTTTTTTTTTTTTAGGATATAAAGAAAAACTCAACAACATCTAGTCGTAAGTATGATAAGTTACGGGCTTCTAAGCTGGCTCCCCGAAGGGTAATAATATGAATAGGATGCACACTCTCAAATAATGATGAGGGTATAGTTGATTTGCAAAATATTTTTAGAGGCATTACTTAAGACTATTAAAGACAGATCTCTGATAAAGTAAAATGTTTTAAGCCTGCTGGTGGATAGTAGTTATGTTATAACATTTTCAGTAATAATTTAAGAAATGTTTATCAAGGACTCTACTAAAGCACAGTTAACCTTGCATTCCACTTCCCCTTTAACAAAATAATGATACATAGCCCACTATCAACTTACCCTTGGTGTTCTCCACATTAGAACTGGTTTAGAATTACGTGCTTACCTATAGGTGGCACCACCTAAAACTACCAACGTTATGAAATAAACCTCTACTTACTTTGTAGGGAGCCCTGGTGGCACTGTGGATAAGAGCTCAGCTATTAGCCAAGAGGTCAGCAGTTTGAATCCACCAGCTGCTCCTTGGACTCCCTATGGGGCAGTTCTACTCTGTCCTATAGAGTTGCTATGAGTTGCAATCAACTCAGTGCCAATGGGTTTGGTTTTGGGACTTTGTATAAATGAGGGCTGACAAGATTCATGTTTGAACAAACCTTCTAATTCTTTGAAGGCCCAAACTCAGCGTCACACTCCTGTGTGAGCAAAAGTCAGAGACAGCACCCCCATGTACGCAGCAATTGGTCCGAAAGTTAAGCAGGTCTTACCAGGTAGCTTTTATTTTTGAGTATTTTCCAGAAAGTCCTTTTCATATTATCTGTGGATAAGCCTTCTTTGGTGAAAGGGTTTCTTCATTGGATGCTTTGCCATCTTTCCCCAGATAACACTAATTTCGTGTTTTCACCCAAATAAGAATAGACTGTGGTCACTCTGGCATCTTTAGGAGTCTGGGAGGCTGAAGCACTGGTACACATTTTTCTAAAGATCCAGGAAATGTTATGTGTTGCCAAGGATTAATATAGTTAATACAGTCTTTTATCACAAGCAGAGTTTGGAAAAGGAATAAAATATCATCCATATATCCATCAGTACTTATTGAGGGCCTCCTCTGTATGGCACCGCAATACGTAGGTGGTATGAGGGGCAACTAGGAACACTGGTCGCGCAGTGGTTAAAAGCACTTGGCTGCTAACTGAAAGGTCAGCAGTTCAAATCCACCAGCTGCTCCGTGGGACAAGGACATGCCAGTCTGCTTCTACAAAGATTTTTGTTGTTGTTGTTGTTAGGTGCCGTTGAGTCGGTTCCAACTCATAGTGACCCTACAGGACAGAGAAGAACTGCCCCATCCTTGGAAACCCTATGGGGAAGTTCTACTCCTTATGGGCTCCTTACACATCTGGATCAACAGGCAAAGAAGGGAGTTACCATACCGGTTGGTGTCATTGATCCTGATATAAGTCACTATGAGTTGGAAGCAACTAGGTGGCAGGGCTGTGATTTCTTTGGTATGAGGAACACAGGAAGCTCCAAAGACAAACTAGACATCGACCCTGACCTCAAGGAATTCACACAGTGCTTAGGGTGATAAGACATAACCATGTCTATGGTATACGGTGGATGACGATTGGTGCCGTAAGAAGGGTACGCACAAACTCCTAACATATCTCACAGGAGGAAGCAACTGACCTTCAAACTCTGTCCATCAGCAATTTTCATGCTTCATTCGAATCTCAAAGTTTCAATGGAAGTCCACCTGGGTGTAATAAAAATTACTATTGAAGAGTCCCTACTGGAAATTCTAAGGCACTGATCATATTGTTTATTCAAACTGTGGCCTTGTCCTGGTACCAGAGAGGCCATCAAGGCTCAATAATATCCATCCACGTGGCTACCAGGTGCTTTGGGGACGGTCTCTTCCAGATGGGGCCGTCAGGCTTCCTGGGACTTGGGAGTAACTGCCATGCATTTATGCGGTTCTACCTGATGGAGCCCTGGTGGCGAAGTGCTTAAGAGCTAAAGGCTGCTAACCACAAAGGTTGGCAGTTCAAATCCACCAGTCACTCCCTGGAAACCCTATGAGGCGGTTCTAGTCTGTCCTAGAGGGTCGACTACTATGAGTCAGAATCAACTTGAGGGCACACAACAACATCAATGGCAAATAACAACAGCAACACAGCTTTAAAAGCTTATCCATCCCTTATCTCATTGGTTCTCACCTCTCATGATGGCCTGACTCCATGGAAAACACAGTCAGGACACCAGTGTTCCCATTCTGGCTCTCCACCTAATTTGCCTACGCCCCCAGATCTACCTAGATCTCGGTTCTCTTCGCTGTCATGACGGGTTTGGTCACTACATCCTCTCCAAGGTTACTGTATAGCTGGGTGGGTAGGTCAAATTTTAATACTGCTATTTTATAGGCAGGGAAACTAAGGTCAGGAGAGCTTAAGGGACTTGCCCAAAGCCCCAGAGATTATTAATCACATCCAAAACTCAAGATTAGACATCAGGTCTCTAAGGCCAAAGCATTTTCCACTATATCATGCTCAGAACCACACCCACCATTTGTGGGTATGAGTACAAATGGAGTCCCACATAACATTATGCTAAGTACTTAAGTTATAAATCAAGCTAACAAACTTAAACAAAACATGCTCTATCCTCTCACCTTAACAAGTACCCTACACAAAGATAGAAGGCCAGGTGTGAATTAGGAATTTTTTGGACTCTGCCAAGGTCCATTCTGGAAAGTGGGAAGGTCAGGGAAAGGAAAGCTGATCTCCACTGACCTCCCTGCCTGCACTAAACCCACTGTTGCTGAGTTGATTCTGACTCATAGTGACCCCATAGGACAGAGTAGAACTGCCTGATAGAGTTTCCAAGGAGTGCCTGGGGGATTCGAACTACCCACCTCTTGGTTAGCAGCCATACTAGAAGGTCCCAAAGTGCCTGTGAGAGTACACCCCAGTCCAAAGGTCCAAGGCCTGCTCACACCCCAACAAACAGCCATTCCTTACACACAAGGGGTCAGTACAGAGGCCCAAGCAGGCCCAGCAAGTGGTCTGGCACCATCTGTGCAGGGGAGTCCAGAGTTCACAGCTACCTGGAGTGTGGTTTGGAAACAGTTCCCAAATGGGCCACAATCTTGGCCATGTAAGGAGGGGTAAGGCCAGAGGAGGGCCAGAGGGTGTTCCCAGGAAGAGGCCTCTCTTGTTAGGGTTTAAGGGTTGGTCTGATGACACTACCTCTAGGCTCAACCAAAGAAAGAAGAAAATCCAGGAACTTTCTTGTGAGAAGGCAGTAGTGGCCAATGGTTAGAGACCTGGATGTCTAGCCAAACAGATGGTTAGAATTGTAGCTCAGCTACTCACTAGCTTTGAAACTTCAGGCAAGTTACCGAACATCTCAGAGCCTCAGTTTCCTCATCCTGAAAATGGCCATAGTAATCATTATGAAAAGTAAATAAGATTGCAGATGTAAAACACTCGGCAAACATTAACAGCTGGATAAATGTTGTAGGGGGTGGGTTTTCTCAGGTTGTATTAGTCGAATTTACACAGGAGAGGGTTTTCTGGAGAATTATATAAGCATAATTATATCCAAGGAAACCCTAGTGGCACAGTGGTTAAGTGCTATGGCTGCTAACCAAAAGGTGGGCAGTTCAAATCCACCAGGTGCTCCTTGGAAACTGTGGGGCAGTTCTACTCTTGTCCTACAGGGTCGCTATGAGTCGAAATCGACTAGACGGCAATGGGTTTGGTTTTTCTGGAATTCCATCCAAGCAAGTTGATACTGAGTGTTCAGCCTTCCTCTCCATTGAATGGCAGAGCTGGGTGTGGGGAAGGGAGCCCCCCCACCCGATCCGCTGCTGCCCACGTCCTGCCTGGCTTGTGCCCAAAGACTTCACGATTCAGACAAGCTGTTGTCAGGTGCTACCCATAGCCACCCTGTGCACAACAGAATGAAACACTGCCTGGTCCTGCGCCATCCTCACAGCCGTGGTTATGCTTGAGCCCATTGTTGCAGCCACTGTGTCCATCTATCTCTTGAGGATCTTCCTCTTTTTTGCTGGGCCTCTACTTCACCAAGCAAGATGTCCTTCTCTAGGGACTGGACCCTCCTGATAACATAGCCACAGTGCGTGCAGACAAGCTACAGCCAGGGATTTGGAGAAGGTTAACTCGCAAACGTGGCCGTGAGTCACGGGGGGGGGGGGGTTAGGAACTGAAAGCGACTGTAACCACGCCGCCTGGTTCAACCCTCCAGTGCTGAGGGACAAACCGGTGGGAAGCGGCAATGGGGCACTGGATAAAAACGGCAGGACGCGGAGCCAGCCCGGATTTCCATCCGCTCCCTGCCCCCTTCGCCCTCGGGCTCACGCTGCCATCGCGGCGTCTTCAGACAGGTCTTGACATCTCTCTTCCGCCAGGAACGACGGAGATTCGGGGCAAGTCGGGGCATTTCCCTGCGCCTCCCAGAAGTGTGAGCCCAGCCAAGTCTAGCGTTCGGCCGCCCCAAAGCCGAGACGTTTTTAAAAGGCAAGCCCGGGCGTCCCCCCACCCCCCTCTGGGCAAAACGAATTCAAAGTGGCCTAGTTCTTCATCCCAGCCCCCTCCTCTTTCCTGCAGGCGACTTTGAAACTTGTGTCTTCTGGATCAAGACCAGCAATCACCCCTTTCTGTTCCCTGGAAGGGACGGTCGTGAGTGGGCACGAGAAGCCAGACTTTCTCTAAAACACCACAAAGGACTATATTTAGTTCTGAGCTCTCCGCCTAAATTCCTCTTAGTTTTTCACGCTCAGCTTCCAAACGACGGGGTTGGGGCAGTGGGAGGAAGAGGGCGGGAAAGCAGCGGAGAAGGAACAGCTGGGCCTCCGCCTCGCCACCCGAGCGCTATAAATACCCAATCACCAGCCCAGGCTACTTTTCACCCAATGAAGCGTCCCAAACTGATAAAACCTCGGCGGTAGCCAATGGCACAAAACTTGGGGGTGCGAGACGTGCGCCCCGGAGCCAATGGGAAGCGAGTCTGGGAGAGGCAATTCGAGCTGGAGTGTGGGTGTGTGGTGCAAAAAGCTTCCTACTTCTGAGCCCGAAAACCTGTTCTGCCGACTGAGCATGCCCGGGCCGGCCGCGAGCGCCGCCGTGACTCACGGATCGGGGCTCGGCCCGGGTCCCCGGGTTTTGCCCGCAGCCGAGTGGGGCAGACGGTGGGTGGGACCAGCCAAGCCCCAGCCGGCACAGGGTCACGGGAGGCTGCTCCTTCCCCGTCGGCACGGGGTCCCGGGCCCGACCTGCCCGTTCTCTTTGTCCGGGGGATGAACTGCGGGAAGGGTCAGCCAGAACCGCGCAGTAGCGCGTCCGTGGCCACCGGTTCAGAGACAGCTGTGCCGGGGGTGGAGGATGTCTCCGCCACCGCCGCCGCGTGACCGCCGCCGCCCCCACAGGGGGAGCCGACCACGAGCCTTCCCGCGCGGGGCGTGGGAGCGCACCGGCCCCGCAGGGTGGGAGTTGGCGAGAGCGCCGCCGCTCTGGCGCGCGAGCCCCGGAGCCGTGAGAGAGGCTGGCTTCCGTGCTGCCCTGTGAGCGTCCCTGAGCCCAGGTGCCCTCCAGCCACCTCTCAGCCTCTTAGAGACCCGCCTCGCTCCCCAGCTCGCGGCCCGCCCCCAGCCCCGCCCCGCCCGGCCCTGGAAAAACCCGGATTGCGGAGGGCGCGGGCGCGGCCGGCGGCGCACTGGGCATGCTCACCGGGCGGGGCGGGCCGGGCTGCGCGCGGCGAGGAGGAAGCCCCTGCCCCGCCGAGGCTGCGGGAGAGAGCGCGATGGGCCGCGGCGGTGGGCGCACGCTCCGCGGGGACTTATGCCACGCGCGTCCCGGCCCGGCGCGCAATTAGCAGCCGCCTCCGCAGCCCGCCGCCGCCGCCGCCTCCCCGCCCTCCGGGGCTGCCGCGGCGAGGAGCTCCAGCCGTCGCCTCGCGCAGGCTGCTGGCATTGTCCTCCCGCTCCTCCGCCTGCGCTGCCGCTGCCGCCGCAGGCTGCTGCGGGGCCCCGGACCCGCGCCCCCAGGACGCGCCGCGGCCGCCGGCCGGCCCGCGCCCGGCCCGCGCCCGGTGCCTTCTGAGCCCTGCGCTCCCCGGCCAGCCGCTCCCGGGCTTTCCTTCGGCGCCGAGTTAGGGGAGGAGTGCAGCCGCCCAGCCCCAGGCTTCCCTGGGCGCTGCCCCGACGGGGCCGCGGCAGGCGCGGCGCGAGCCGACGGAGCCATGAGAGAGTACAAAGTGGTGGTGCTGGGCTCGGGCGGCGTGGGCAAGTCCGCGCTCACCGTGCAGTTCGTGACCGGCTCCTTCATCGAGAAGTACGACCCCACCATCGAGGACTTCTACCGCAAGGAGATCGAGGTGGACTCGTCGCCGTCGGTGCTGGAGATCCTGGACACGGCGGGCACGGAGCAGTTCGCGTCCATGCGGGACCTGTACATCAAGAACGGCCAGGGCTTCATCCTCGTCTACAGCCTGGTCAACCAGCAGAGCTTCCAGGACATCAAGCCCATGCGGGACCAGATCATCCGCGTGAAGCGGTACGAGCGCGTGCCCATGATCCTGGTGGGCAACAAAGTGGACCTGGAGGGCGAGCGCGAGGTCTCCTACGGCGAGGGCAAGGCTCTGGCCGAGGAGTGGAGCTGCCCCTTCATGGAGACGTCGGCCAAAAACAAAGCCTCGGTGGACGAGCTGTTCGCCGAGATCGTGCGGCAGATGAACTACGCGGCGCAGCCCAACGGCGACGAGGGCTGCTGCTCGGCCTGCGTGATCCTCTGAGGCGCCCGCGGTGGCCGCGCGCCGGCCGCGCTCTGCGCACAAAAGCCAAACGCACCCGACTCTCTAATGTGATTTCTTTTCTTGCTTTGAGATTGGAGACGACTTTGCATTGGCCGAGGTGTCCCGGGAGCCCGGCTGGCCTCCGCGGTCGGCGTCCCCTGCCTCCTCCCCGTGTCCCAGAGGTGTCCGCTTCTGACCATCCGAGACCCCGATGGAAATGTAGCCCTTTGCAGCGTGTACGTTTCTCATTGATTTTGGTCGACGCGTGTGTCCCCGTTTAAGTCGCCGTTAGGGCGCCGTATTGGCAGCTTGATACCCGGCAAGCAAAAGTTTCAGCCTGGAAAAAAAAAATGGGGGTGGGGTGGAGGAAGAGGATGGGGAGAATGGAGGAAAGGGAGGTCTTTTTTTTGGGGGGGGGGTCAACAACCGTTTTCTAGTGCCAACTTTTAAATACATGGAAGGAAGTCCGGGAGAACCATATGAAGGAGCAGGAGGAGACGAAGAAACTTGCTTTGTTTTGTTTTTTCCCCTTGTTTTCCAAGGAGAAGCTGGAAATTCAGATCGGGTTCCCTTTCTGCCAGCTTGGAAGGGCGACCCCGTGACTGATTGTGATTCTGACGATGTCTATGCAAAGTTGGATTCTTGTTACAGTGTATCCAATCTGAAGTATTGCACATCTGAACTGGGACTGTTAACACTGATGCCGATACAGTGTGGGGTGCCAGAAAGTGTCTGCTGATATTTGTGGAAAAAAATCTATTTTGTTTACCTACTGTATCAAGGGGGAGTCTGCGGGGAGAATGGTAGTAGTTTTTTTTTTTTTTTTTATCAGCTGTGAAAAAAAAATGTTACAGGTTGCACATTTTTGTGTAATATTGTGTGTGTGTGCTTTTTTTATTTTTTAGTTTCTTTTTGCCTTTTTTTTTTGGTTGGCAGTAACAGATTTGGACGCCTAGCTCTTTAAAATACAGTACAAAGACTTCCTACATGTGATTCAGGGCCCCCAGCACCCCTGTGTCTGCAGAGTGCCTTCAAAACTCAGCTGTTCCAGCCGGTGCCAACCTGTGAACTTCCCACCGTAACCCAGTATCTGCTGTTCCCCACTCAACTTCCAAGTTTCCTTCCAGTCATCTTCCTCAGCAAACCAGGACAATAGAGCCTGTTGTTCGGTGAATTTCTTGATTATTTCCAGCCTTTAAAATGTAATTTTCATGCCTTGCAATTTTTGTTTGTTTGTTTTGCTTCATTTCGTTCAGGTTTTCAGGTATTAGCTCCCTTTTTTGTATTATTTTATAAATTTTTTTTTTTTGGTTTTGTGTTCTAGAGTGTCCCTCCAGAAGCAAAGAGGAAAATTTACTGTTGTGATGTACCAAGAAGATTCTAATTGTAATTTTTAATTCCAGACATGCTTTGCATTGTTGTCTTTTCATTTTAAGACTTTTAATACAAATGTCATTTTTTAAAAACAAACCCAGCACTATTGTTTCCGTGTCTGTGTTTCATACTCAGTGACCTAATGATACCATATCATGGCTGAGGTAGACAGGGGCAGGTGAACGGGGTCCCCAAGCGTTGTCAGGTTTTGAAGACAAAATATCTCAGTGATGCCTTGGGTGACATTGTTCCCAACTCCTAAAATAGGGAGAAAATCATCAAAGTCCAGGAAGCCCTGGGGTCGGGCCACAGCATCTGATCCCGGGATGGGCAGGTGTATTGAATCTTGAGGTGACATGGAGCGGTCTACCTCCCTGAAGGAAGGGAAGCAGAGAAACCAACTGCTGATATTGCCTGAGGTCTGGGAAACTAACCATCCATCAGGCAGGGTACTCATTCATTTCTTTTTCTTTTTTGTTTGTTCGTTTAAATTATGTCATACATCAAGTCAAAAACATGTTTGGGGAAGATGGTTTCCAATTTTCAAATGAAGTCACATCTCGTGTCTTCTGGAGTACGTGTGTATCAGTTGTACACGGGTGTCTCAACCTTTTTGAGGTTTTGATTTGGAAATAACATCTTTAGATTACAAAAAAAAAAAAGCAGACTTAAGACAATTCTTTTGCTTCCTTTCTGTGTATTGTGAAGCACTTTTGACCTCTAAGTTTTTCCTTCTAGCAGCAGGAGGCAGTGTGAGCTTTTTGTTTCTTATTTTCCCTGAGGAGGGCTTTAATCCATAATATAACTTCTGTAGAATGAAAGAGAGGTGTCTGAGTAATGTATATATACATATACGTACATATGACTAGGAAACCCTGGTGGCATAGTGGTTAAGTGCTACGGCTGCTAACCAAAAGGTCTGCAATTTGAATCCGCCAGGCGCTCCTTGGAAACTCTATGGGGCAGTTCTACTCTGTCCTATAGGGTCGCTATGAGTCAGAATCAACTCGATGGCACTGAGTTTTACATATGCCTGTATTTATGTTACTTAGACACCTCTGTTTTGTATAGATGTATCCGAAGCACTTGACCTGTACCTACACGTGAAGTGTAGGTCGGTCTTCTGAAGGATCTTTTGACGAAAGGATGTATGCCATTGACAAAGCCAAAAGCAGTGACAGGCCACAGGTTTCTTTAAAGCTATATTAACATACTTGCCTTAAAACGTTATCATTTTTGCTGGGTATCAGCGTGAGGAGAAATACTGAATTTTGCCTGGGATAGTCCTACAGCCACTTTTTTTTTTTTTCACTCTTGATCTTACTTATTGAATATTGAACTCAGTTGGAAGGTAATATTACAGATGTCCTAAATGTGGAAATGAGAAACTGCTCAAAGTTACCCTTTGTGGGATTCGTTCTTATGTTTAAGTAAATTCAGTTGCTTAAGGAGATATGAAGTGTGGAATATGCAGAAGACACGTATCACACATTCCCTAAAGGATTTTTTTTTTTTTTCAAAGGCATTTGGTGACGTCCTTAGGCTGTTTTTTTGGAAGTCTGTTTGCAGAAAATGCTGCCAAGTATCTAAGAAATGTATGTAGACCTGATGGAGTGTTTGCAATGGAAAACTGGAAATGAAATAGGTGGCTGAATGCTCTCATCACCTGTGCGCAGAACGTAGTCACTTCCGCAGCCCCGTTCTTTATAGACCTGGGCTGGCAGGGCAGGGGACTGGAATATGCTTCCACTGCAGGCTCTGAGAGAAGGGCTGTCTTTTTTTGGGGGGGGGGGTTCTCAATGAAAGCCATTTTCCACGTGTGGCCTGGAGCAGGGAAACAGGAATTCTGAATTTTGTAGTTTCTCCATTATCTTTTTGATATAACTGAGAGACATCACCAATAATCTTTTTTTTTTTTGGTTCCTTCCTTAAAAAAAAAGTTTTTAAGAATTTGTCAGTTTGTTTGGCTGGTAAGAACCCCTGTAGCCTGATGGTGGGAAGAGATAAGAGCATTTGTTTCAAGGAAAGAGTTGAGCTGACCTAAGTGTTGAAGGAAGTGAGGGAGGTGGGAAGGGGTTTGTTGTCAGGCAATCACCTGTCAAAACAAACCAGTGGGAAAGGAGACTTTATCTTGGGAGCAAAAGTCGACTTTTAACCTTGACCCCTGCTGGTTTTTAACACCTTTTCCTTTTGGTCCCTGACTGCCATCCCAGTTTTAGATCCTGCCAAAGGATTTTTCTTTTTTTTTTTTTTGGTAACAGGGTCAGAATGTATGAATCTTGTCTCTTAACATTTGGTTGGGAGTTTGGATTCCTGGGTAAAGCAGTTTCCACGTTGTGAGCTGCTGAAACGGACTTTATCGCAGCTCGTTTTGAGATCACATCTGTTTGGGGATGGAATTCTCTGAGTGTGTACGACTTCATGATTCCTGACGAGTTAACATTTCCTGCAGGTGGGAATTCTAAAGCGCTTCATCTCTTTGGACTGCTCAGGTGTTTTTATAGATGTTTTCACCAGTGTAGACTTGCACCCCCTTTTGAGTTATAGTCCAGTGTTTTTTTTCAGAAATGGGATGGGAAAGTGAAAGGAGGCTATATGTAGTAGCTGGCCTTGAGAAGTAGGTGCAGAATGCCTGCATCCTAAGTTTCGTGAAAGCGTATGTTTTTGACAACATCTGGAATAAATTCTGATGTTGTAAATAGGAAAGAAAAATTTAATTTGGATATTACCACTCTTCATTAAAATGATACAAGCATTTGTCATAATGTCTGTTTAACTGGGAACAGCCCGCTAATATAAATTTTTATATTATCTTGGTGAAAATGTAGGAAAATTTTAAATGCTACTAATAGAATGTGGTATTCTTGATTATAGTATTTTACCCAGACTCCTAAAACCAAAAACCAAACTCAGTGCCGGCGAGTCGATTCCGACTCGTAGCAACCCTATAGGACAGAGTAGAATTGCCCCGTAGAGTTTCTGAGGAGCACCTGGCGGATTCGAACTGCCGATGCTTTGGTTAGCAGCTGTAGCACTTAACCACTATGCCGCTCAGGTTTCCCCCAGACTACTAAAAGGAGTGATTAATTATACTCAACTGACCATGGTGTAGTTCTAGAAGATGTATTTGAGCCAGTAGGAGTTTGATGGCTGGAAAAGGTTTTAGGGTTCATCTAGTCTAGTGGTTCTCAAACTTGACCATGTATCAGTTTCACCTAGAGGTCAAGACAAATTGTCAGGCCTCTCATTCAGAAGGTCTGGGGTAGTAGGGACTCTTTACTTCTCATTTCTAACAGTTTTCCAGGTGATGATGAGGTTGCTGACCCAGCGACCACACTTTGAGAACCACTGATCCAAATGCCAAACGAGTGGTATGCTGAGAGCCACCTAAACATTTAGGGACACAGACTTACAACCCACATAATGTATTCACAGCGCCATCTACCACACGGTCAGGATAATCTGATCTTGACTAGAATCTACCGCGGAAGAGGCCACGTACCATCTACACGAAGACCATTAGACTGCAGGGTGACGTGGGACAGACACATTGCAGATGGAGCTCTTGACCATTTTCACATCATTACGTGAACAGATTGGACTGTGGCTTCAGTGTTCATTCAGAAGTTGCTTTAAATGAGAAAATAATCGATTAGAACAGGCGCATGGACTAAACAATGAAAATGAACACACCCTCCGCCCCCCCCCCAAATTTAAGAGTAAATCTTTGATGAAAGAACACTTTTCAGTATTTGTGTCTTCGCTTCAAGATTAAAAGGTAAACATTTTAACCTTTCATGCTTCCTAGCAAGGATTTTAGGAGCCCTGGTGCAGTGGTTACGGTTTGGCTGCTAACCAAAACATCAGCAGTTCGAATCCACCAGGAGCTCCTTGGAAACCCTATGAGGCTGTTCTACTCTGTTGCTATGAGTCGGAATTGACTCAAAGGCCACTGGCTTGGCTAGCAAGGATTTTCAAAGAACTTGTGTGACAGAGGAGCCCTGGTGGTGCAGTGATTAAGAGCTCAGGCTGCTAACCAACAGGTTGGCAGTTTGAGTCACCAGCCGCTCCCTGAAAACCCTACAGGGCAGTTCTACTCTGTCCTATAGGGTTGCTATGAGTCGGAATTGCCTCAACAGCAATGGGTTTGGTTTTGGTTTTTTTGTGTGAGAGAATTTAAACTTTAGGTCATGGTAGGCACCTGTGTATGACCTTTCGGTTAGCACTGCACCACCAGGGCTCCTGTGTGTATGCAGTATATGTAAATACACTCAACAGTTTCTTAGCCAGACTTCAGGTCTCAGTCAATTCCGTCTCGCGTAGTTCTACTGCTGCTTTTCTGGGCAAATGCATACCAAGAAACTGCCATGTGTCATGTTTTGTTATTTGCTTAATTCCAAGGGAAGTTGCCAGAACTGTGGGCTAAAGATCTGGGTTTTAAGGGTAGTCTGGATCTGGAGGCTTCCAGATAAACGGAGCAGTGACCTAATTACATTTGGTATATTAGCACGTTTCAAAATTCTCTTTTGCAGTTCAGAGAGCTGAGTACCAATTTACAGGCTGAGGAGAAATAGGTATTATTGAGATGTCAAGAATAATCTGACCCTGTGGGGGGCTTTACTCGTTTTTAGTATTTTCTGGACTTGAGTTATTATGTTTACATTCACCCCAATAATAATAACAACACAATAAATATCTTTGGTGAAAGTATTTTCTTTTTCCACCTCATTATTGCTGCTATTGTCATGTTCATAGCCCCATAGCCTATAGCTCACTTTAGTACCTTAGTAACTATTTGCTGAATGAATGAAACATGGATGGTTAAATAAGTCTGAAACTATCTAATAAGAAAAAAAAAAATAGAACCTGAATAATGTTGACTAGAGAGTGGTATGTTTTGACCTCCCAACCCATGATAGGTTTATTAAGATGGTCTTTGGAATGATACCTTTCATTCATACTACATAAAAAACCAAGGACTTTTTTTTTTTCTGTTTAGTTTTCCCATCTGGTAAAAGAACATTGCTATATGTTGTCTGAGTCTAAGGTTCACTTTAAAAAGTTGCAAAC
Source organism: Elephas maximus indicus (assembly GCF_024166365.1). Classification (NCBI taxonomy): domain Eukaryota; kingdom Metazoa; phylum Chordata; class Mammalia; order Proboscidea; family Elephantidae; genus Elephas; species Elephas maximus. Next base: position 6,881,320 of record NC_064841.1, on the reverse strand, counting down.
ATTTATGGCTGATATTTGAGACCTTTTTTTTTTTTATGGCAGTCTTATGGGGCTCCTTATCGAAAAGCTATTGCTTGTGATAGATAGTATAATGGAACTCACTTGGGCATAATATTTTTATCTTGGCTTTGATTTTATGATTATTTTTACTACTGTTAATTTGAATGACTACTCCTTGATTTTAAGCTATTTCAATTTTAGGATTATATTTATTTTGGGATAATATATTTTAAAAGCATCTCACAGTTTGAAGTTACTTACCTTGTGTAACACAATCAGGCATATTTAACAGATCATTCTAGTACTGGTTAAGAATCATTAGAACTGACCTAGTTTACATTAAGAAAATGAGAGAATAATGGAATGACAGTTGACAGTCTTAAGCAGTGGAGTTGTTTGTCCCGAGAAGCAGAAGGAGCTAACTAATATAGACAAAAACAGCAAAACGGCCTTATGGTTTTTGAAACTGTGACTGTTGATCTTTTTTGTATATTGCAGGGAGGCAAGCTATTTGTGTTCTTCCTTTGGAGATAAACAGTAGCCTTTGAAGAAATGTTTTTTTTTTTTTTTTTTCTGAGAATAAGTGGGTAGGAATTATATGCTTTCTTGTCCCATTAACTAAACTTACTATTTTTTTTTAAGTGAATTATCTTGCAAAATAATGTGAGCCTAAGTTTGTCAGAGGTTTGAAAATCCGTGGTTGGTTTATTCGTGGCAATTGTGAAACACTTCAAATGTTGCTAAAATGCTCTAAAAGGTGGGAAAGAGAAAGATTTTTCATGCATGGTACTGTTGTTGTTAGGTGCCTTCACGTAGGTTCTGACTCATAGCAGTCCCATGTACAACAGAACAAAACACCGCTGTGTCCTACGCCATGCTCACAATTGTTGTTATTCTTGAAAGCCCATTGTTACAGCCACTGTGTCAATCCATTTCGTTGAGGGTCTTCCTCTTTTTCCCTGACCCTCTATTTTACCCTCTACTTTGATGCATTGGGAATAAAAAACCTGTTGCCGTCGAGTAGATTCAGACCCACGGTGACCCTATAGGACAGAGTAGAACTGCCCCATAGAGTTTCCAAGGAGTGGCTAGTGGATTTGAACTGCCAGCCTCTTGGTTAGCAGCTGTAGCTCTTAACCACTGCTCCACCAGGGGTCCATTACATTGGGAATATAAAACCCGTTGCTGACGAGTCGATTCCGACTCATAGTGACCCTATTGGACAGAGTAGAACTGCCCCATAGAGTTTCCAAGGAGCGCCTGGTGGATTTGAACTGCTGATCTTTTGGTTAGCAGCCGTAGCACTTAACCACTATGCCACCAAGGTTTCCCATTGGGAATATAGGTACATAAAAAATGCTAGAGATTGTTCCTTGATTATTAAGAATATGGGTGCGGTTGAAGTCAGTAAACATAGCTGATGTTTGTTCATTCATTCATCGTTCAGCAAACATTTATTGAGCATGTACTTGGAGCTGTGGTGTAAGGACTAGTGCTTAGATGAGGGAGCCAGGCAGGTGACAAAAACCCCGTGCTTTCCTCACGGTAAACTAAGAGAGTGGCATGTTTATTGTAATGCTGGTGCCGGCTGGCAAGGAAGAGCCTAGGTAAACTTGTGGAAAAATTGGGGCTCTTCTTTGAAAAGTATAAGGATATTGTGAATAAAAAGTGGATCGTATGTGATTTAACAGGAGGCCTGGTGGAGCAGTGGTTAAGTGCTCGGCTGCTAACCAAAAGGTCATAGGTTCAAACCCATCAGCTGCTCCGCAGAAGAAAGATGTGGCAGGCTGCTCCAGTAAAGATGGCAGGCTTGGAAACCCTATGGGGCAGTCCCGTGGGGTCGCTACGAGTTAGAATCCACTTGACAGCAACAGGTTTGCTTTTTTTAATTTTCTATGAGGTTCAGGTAACTAATACTCTTTTTGTTCCATGTGGAAGTGTGTAAAGGTAGAACTGATGTCATTTCATTAAAAATGTGTGTTTCCAAAAAAAAAAAAAGAAAACGAATCCATTGCCATCAAGTCAATTCCGACTCATAGCGACCCTGGAGTTTAAAATTTGCTAAAATTAAATACTTACAAATAGGAGATTTGTTTGGCCTCATATTTTCATGTCAAAGGGAAGATTGAAGGATGGAGGAAAAAACTCATGAAACTTAGGCACTGAGTCATATGCTTATATTTATTCATGATAAATATATATATTTGATCAAGAAACAAAATGAAAAGGAAAATTTCAGTTATAGTCCCCCAAAAAAGAAAGAATTGGTCTACGGTCTTTTGGGGTTCCTCATGTAAAGAAGATTCAGAACAGGGTGTTTTGAAAAAAACAATCTACTGAAAATGAGTACGCCAAAGAATTAAGCTGACGTTTGAAGTTTGCTAAGCTTGTAGTTTATACAAAGACTCCTGTTCTCACACCTTTAGTACTTTTGGGAAGAAGGCAATCTGCTCAGAGAAAGAAATGTTTGGTAACGAGCTTTAAGAAATGACACTGATAGCGTTACTGTAAAACCACTGGAATTGAAAGGTGGAGTTGTGATTATTAACCTCCTGTGGTTTGCAAAGTGATCTCTAGTGACCGTTTTCTTAGACTATCTCATGAATTTAACAAGATACATTTTACATGTGGGAAGTTACAGACGCAACGGAATAGTTCATGTGAAGGTACTTTACGGTTTCTTTTTTTTTAATCTGATTACTGTAAAACCATTTATAGGATGCTCACTTATTACTTACAGTTTTATAGCCTGAGTGAAGGATATTAATATTTTATAACTGTTATCTGACCACTTAGAAAAAATTTCAGAATGAAATATCCATGAACTCAGGATATTTTAATAGGACAGTGAAACCTGTGAACTCAACGAGACTACCTTGTTTTCCCAGGTCTCAAAAGTTTTCTGCCTTTGACAGAGTGCAGTCTCACCACTTTTCTACCTGTATCAGTAGAAAATATTTGAGTTTCCCTTCCCTGACTGGTTTCTGCCTTACACAGGTTCTGGCTTTCGCAGGTTTTACTGTATTTATAGTACACATATTATATATATTAATATGATATTCTTTTAATTTTTTATAGGTTAACATTATAGGCTAATATCTCATTCAAGAAAATAGGCTTTACAGAGACCTGCAGTGCATAATTCCATAAGAATATATGTTGTAGTAAAATATATTTTAAATAGTTTAGAATTTGACATTTTAAGTAGGCCCTAGAGTTACATTTTTTTTTTTTTTTTAGAGTTACAAGTGTCTCACAGAGTTTGCTTTCCGTGCCAGCCATCATCCAGTAGAAAAAGCTTTGAGTTCAGAGTTCTTTACTCTGAGTTCAGTTTTCTTAGCTTTACTTAGGTATTTTTCCTTTTGTGTATCGTCTTATTCATCCACGTCTAGTTTATGCAAATTGTTTTATCTGTCACAAATATAATCTCTAGTACTTGATACATATCTAAGAACTGCTTGGCTGATGGCTGTATGAAGTGTGTTTCTGGTATAATGGTATAAAGGAAGACATAGTTTTCAAACTGTATTTCAGGCTCAGACTGAAACAGATCCAACTAGTTGGAGAATACTGGCCACTAAACTGATATCCCCATTAGATTTAGACATAACCCCTGTGTTTTGTTTTTAAGACTGATAAGAGTTATTTTTTAATGAATTTGATTGTAGAAATAATTCATTTTAAGGTATTTAGAGCTTCCTAAAGATATATTTTTTTTTTTAAAGATATTTCTAGACCCTCTCTTCTTCCTCACTGACCTTGTGCTGAGGTCAAAAAAGGAGAAATAACTGCATTCCCTTTCTTACAAGAATCTTGTACTGTAAAGGGCAGGGCCAACAAAAACGTAACTCCCAGAGCAAAACTGCTTTCCTGCTTCCCTGTAAAACCAAAAAACCCAAAACCATGCCATCAAGTCGATTCCAACTCATAACCACCCTGTAGGACAGGGTAGAACTGCCCCATAGGGTCTCCAAGGAGTGGCTGGTGGATTCAAACTGCTGATCTTTTGGTTAGCAGCCATAGCTCTTAACCACTGTGCCAGTTAGCTTTTATTTTGTTAAGAAAAAGCATAAATACCAGTAAGGGTAGCAGGATAATGTGACAGAGCTGAGCAGTGGCGTGACTAGGGTTGGTGTCACCTCCCGCTGTGGACCTCTTGCCCCAGACCATACAGAATCCTTAGTAATGCTTTCTTGGACTGATGTTACTCCTAAACCGTAATTCCTGGAAATCACTCCTTCTTTTCCTTTAACTGCTTCTTCATTCTCAAAAAAGTTACTGATAAAAGTTCACAGATACTATTTACCACAATATTCTAGCTAAAACACCAGAAAAGTTGACAAAAATTAACAACTATAAAAATGCTGACAGCAAAGAAAAAAAACAGCGCATGCTTGTAGCATCTGCAGAGGAAACCATGTGATCTAAAGCGTTGTTGTAATTGGGTAATAATGACAGCTCTGACCAGGGCACATAGGAAGGTTCAAAAAGTAAATTAGTGTAGAGCTTCAGCCTTGTAGGTTTGTGGATACATGTAAGCTGGGCTTACAAAAAATGTTTTTGTTGTTATAACGAACTACAGGGATGTTTTTGTAGACAGTCATTTTAGTGTCACTCCCTCTGACATGCCACCTGGTGCAGTCTGCACCCCTTGCACCCCGTCATGATGCCGTTGGAGCTGAGAAGGGGAAGGAACTTAGGGCTGTGGTGGAATTGTTCTGCCCACACCCTCACTCCGATGTTCCTCCAATGCCAGACGACTTCCCTCTCTGAGAATGTGTGGTTGGTTCACTGTGACTCAGGGTTTACTCAGGCTAAGAGCTGCTGCTGGCCAAGGGTCAAGAAGTCTGAGATGGAATGACAATGCTGCTGTCATAAACCTGACTTTAACCTCACTAGTGTTAACATGTTGGGCTGGGCAATTCTTTGTTGTGGAGGACTGTCCCCATGCATCGTACGATGTTTAGCAGCATCCCTGGCTTCTACCTGATAGGTACCATTAGTGAGCACACACACACACCCCAGTGGTGACAATAAAAAATGTCTCCAGACTGCCAAATGTCCCCGGGGCAGGGGGGGAATTGCCCCTGGTTGAGAACCACTACTCAGAACTTGACCATGTGGGAGGGAAGAGGCATTACCCAGAGAAGATGGTTGAACCTAAAGTAAGTAGAAGTGTTTAAGGCTTTCTCTGGGGAGCCCTAGTGGCGCAGTGGTTAAGTGCTTGACTGCTAACCAAAAGATGGCAGGTTTGATCCCTGCAGCAGAAAGATATGGCAGTCTGCTTCCGTAAAGGTGACAGCCTTGAAAACCCCATGGGGCAGTTCTACTTTGCCTTATAGCCTTGCTATGAGTTGGAATCGACTACCGCGGCAACAGGTTTGGTTTTTGGTTTTAAGGATCTTCCTACTCAAAATTTTTCCCATATTGCAGAAATTATAAAATTAGTTACAATTAATGCTTCTTGTTTAAAATACCAGTGTTGTCTATTATGCTCAGGAGAGTGTTACTTGGATCAGATAATTAAAAGTCACACTCACGAGAAGGACACAGGACTCAGGGATTGAGATTTACTGGCAATTTTGGCTACCTGGAGGAGGAAGAAATTTCCAAAGGAGGTCCTGCTATGGTGGGGGATGAACTCTGGATGGCCAGAGAGCGCCTCAGGGCATCCTGATGACTAAGAAGGGACGGAAGTGCTCCTGAGAAACCCTGAAAGGGTGGAGGAGGCAAGAGTGTCCCAGTTTTCTTTGCTTCCTTCCCTCCCCTTCCCCAAACTCCATTGTGAAATGGCTGGAAAGTCTTCAGCCTTGACTCAGCTTCCTCCTGTTCACCTCACAGTCTTTTTCCAGCCTAATCTGTGCCCCTATTCAGCACCTGACCTCAGCCACTTTGTGGCGGAGAGGATGTGCTATAAGCATCCCACCCCATTTATTTTCACTTTTACAAAGCATTTTCTTTTCCTCCCTCCCTCACTTCCTTCTTCCCTTCCTTCTTTTCTTTCCTTGTTCCTTCTTAGCAACTTTTAGAGCAAATAGCTCTGAGTGGGTCCATGGCGGCTGGACTCTTGCTGCTTCATTACACACACCTACCTGGGCCCAAACCTTTTAGCGAGGCAGTCAAGAAGGGGCAACAGACTGCCTTGTAATTAAGCAGGTCTGAAATTTGGCAGCCTCTAGCTGGCATGTGTGCTGTAGCTGCCAACCCCTGGAATCCGGCATTAAGTATCCTGTCAGCAAGTTCATTAATGTGGAATTAACTCAATGACCATGGACTTTTAATTTGCTTTCAACCAGGCGTGGTTTATTTTTGTTCTTAACTTTTAAATGAAATAGATATTTTAAAACCTGTCCGATATACCCCGAAAAACTTCAAGCAACTAGACTATGAGGCATCCTATCTGGTGGGACAATTACATTTCTACATTTCACAGCGGGTGCTTTTGGAAATAAAACATTCCTAGTAAAGTAAAGTAGGTGATATAATCGTTTTGTAAATAAAGGAGAACAATCTCCAAGCCCACCAAAAGGTTCTGACCATCTAGAAGAATCTCTGTAAGCAAGATTGTTGTCGTTGTTAGGTGCTATCCAATCGGTTCCATCTCATAGCAACCCCCTGCACAAGAGAACCAAACACTGCCTGGTCCTGTGCCATCCTCACAATCATCCCCATGTTTGAGCCCATTGCTGCAGCCACGGTGCCAATCTGTCTGATGGAAGGTCTTTCCCTTTTTCACTGACTTGTTACTTTACCAAGCATGATGTCCTTCTCCAGGGACTGATCCCTCCTGATAACATGTCCAAAGTATGTGAGACATAGTCTCGCCATTCTAGCAAGATTGGTAGCAAATAACTCCTCACAATAAACAAAAACCACTGTGTGGGTAAGTGATTTGGGTAGCTGAAACTTGCTTCTCAAATTTAAGGACAACCCTGTATCAGAATGGATGGTGTTGATCAAAAGAGTTTATTTTCTGTAGTATCTTTGTATTAAATTGAAAATGTAAACATCAGATTTAATTGGTGTTGTGATCGCAGTTAAGATAGGGAAAAACAGATTTGAGATATCTTTTTTTTTCCTTATCTCTAGATTTTATTGGCTTTGGGGAGTGTTATGTTTTCTTTCTAATTAAAAAGTCTGTAACAAGGGAAAATATTCAGTTATGAAACACTGTAGACAGTAACCAAGAAAATACATGTATTCATGAATTTAAACAAATAAATTAATTGTGCGGGATGTTTTGAAATGTCATTATTTACGTTTCCCTTTTATAGCTTGGAAATGATTTTGAATGTGACATTTTCAATGGAAAGAAACTCATCCTTTTCTTTGATTAATTACCATTCGATTATTATTTGAAAAAAGTAATTATTATTTTTAAAGTACTATCGTGAACTCTCTCTATATTTTGCAGCAAAAATTACTAACAATTCTCTTTTTTAAGCTGTTTTCCCCAGGAGAGTAGCACTTTATGAGTAGAAAACAGCATATATATGAATTACCCAAAAGTCAGAGAGTAGTTGTTTAGGTTTGTCATGATGGTGGTGTTTTTGGCAAAATATCTACCCTCTTAATTACAACTGGAAACCCTGGTGGTGTAGTGGTTAAAAGCTATGGCTGCTAACCAAAAGGTTGGCCTTTTGAATACACCAGGTGCTCCTTGGAATCCCTATGGGAAGGTTCTACTCTGCCCTCTAGGGTGGCTATGAATCAGAATTGACCCAACAGCAATGGGTTTCGTTTGATTTTTTAATTACAAATAATATAAGTGATTTGTACTAACACCTAAGGAAGCATAAACAACACAGGCAGAGATGGACTGTAGTGATATTTTGGTCTTAACAATTTTCGATAATGCATGGGACAATCAATACACCAGAAATAAAACAAAAAGTTGGTCTTCTGGGAAGCTTGTTAGTTTAGTCATTTTTGACATGAAGTTTAAAAAAAAAAATTAAGTGATGAAAATGATCAGTTGTGGTAATACACTGCCGTTCAATGAGAACCATCAATTTTGGCATGTTAAAAATTTTTTTTTTCCAAACACTTAAATTACCTTCTTTTTCTTATTTCCCATGGCTGGCCCATTCTGACTACTGAAAACACAGTCTTTCATTTTCCAGAATGTGAGCAGATTTTGTTGTCTGCAACAAATTCCAAATTGAGTTCAAGTGTTGCATATCAGAGCTGGAATAGATGGCGGGAAACTGATTTTTACATTTTTAGTTACAGTATACAAACATTGTATAGATTGTGCCTTCATTACTCAGCAGAACTATTTTATTAAAAAAAAAATAATGACTATAATATAAATAGTGAGTGAGTTTGCTGTTTGGTGTTGATCTCAGTGCCACCGAAATCGCAGCTTGTAAAGCAGGTGTTGTCTCGTCTCTGCTCTTTGTGCTTTTAGAGCAAAAAATGAAATTTATGTGCAATTTGTTATTTAAAAAAATTGATCTTTCAGAGTATTTTTCTCTCGGTATTATTCATTAAAATATGTATATATACTTGACCTGAGTAGAGTGGAAGCTTTTGCCCAAAATATTAAATTATGGTTCCCATAGCAACCATAATTTACCCTCTTATATAACTCCCTGCTTCATGCCGTGGTGAATATATGCAAGGTAGCTCTAATTAACTTTTCTCTTTCCTTAGATTAAGGTTTCCTGGAATAGAAGGTGGGGGAAGACGGGGAGCAATGAAGTCTTTATAGAATCTGCAGGCTGGAAATGGCAGGACTGCTAGGTAATGAAGAAGGATTTGCTAGGAATTTTAGCAATAATATTGTACTACGTTTTCAGCCAGAAAAAAAAAAAAAGTTATATTAAAACGCACATTTAAATTCATGATGTATAGTATACGCAAATGAGGTTTCTTAACTCATACCAATAAACCTTATAGATCCTGAATTACTCTCAGAAAACAAGTATCAGAAAATGAATTAACTTATTTTGTTAGAATACTGTACTGTATTATTAAGAGTTCAAACATATGTTTCAGCTACTGTTATGGATTGAACTGTGTCCCCCAAAATCGTGTGTCAACTTGATTAGGCCACGATTCCTAGGACTGCGTGATTGTCCTATGTGTTATAAACCCTACCTCTATGATGTTAATGAGGTAGGATTAGAGGCAGTTATGTTAACGAGGCAGGACTCAATCTACAGGATTAGGTTGTACCTTGAGTTGATCTCTTTTGAGATATAAAGGAGAGAAGCAAGGAGAGAGAAGAGGGACCTCATACCACCAAGAACAAGAGCCGTGAGAGCCGACAGAAAGGGAAAGCCTTCCCCTGGAGCCGTTGCCCTGAATTCAGACTTCTAGACTACGAGACTGTGACAGAGTAAACTTCTGTTTGTTAAAGCCATCCATTTGTGGTATTTCTGTTACAGCAGCACTAGGTGACTAAGACAGCTGTTTACCCTTATTTTATTTCAAGGGCATGAATATCATCCACAAATTGTAAAAACTACATTCATGTATTCAATCAAATATTTAGCACCAAATACATGCTAAGCCCTATACCGAGAACAAGATACCACCTCTGCGTTCAATATATTTTAACATGTTTAAACATTGATTTTATGATTGATTATTGATATTGAATATTGATTTATTATTGATATGTTATTTGATTTTTATTTATTGATCATTAGAAGGTAACCCTAGAAGGACAAGGACTTCAACGCACCTCTTTATTCTCAGTGCCTAGAACGGAGCCTGCCATGTAATCAGGGCTCATTTTTAGTTAATGAATAAATGAGAGAGTCATTCATAAGGGAAAAGGAAGTAAGCTTGGCTACAACCCTAAAAAGTAGGCTACAAATACCAAAAAAAAAAAAATCATAGTTCTGCATTAACTGCTGGCAAATATTATTACTGAATGAAAGCTGGGGGAATTTCTTCTACTTGTCAGTTCCGAAAATTCATAGCTTGGAATTGAAATGCTATTAGAGCATTAACGGAACTTAAGTTTTCTGTAAAGTTGTCCAAAGTGAGATTGATACACTTTCAGAACTTTGTGGGAAATTAGTACACTGAAACCTGTGAGAGCCAGAACTTGAACAGACAGCCTTGTTTTTCTGGGTCTCCTAAGTTTTCTGCCTTTAACAGGGTACAGTCTTACCACTATCTCTTTCTCTATTAAACCAAAAACCAAACCAAATCCCTTGCCATCAAGTCAGTTCCAACTCATAGTGACCCTATAGGAGAGAGTAGAACTGTCCCATAGGGTTTCCAAGGAGTGGCAGGTAGATTTGAACTGGTGACATTTTGGTGATCAGCTGAGCTCCTAACCACTGTGCCACCAGGGCTCCTCTCTCTCTATTAGTAGCAAATATTTGAGTTTTCCTTCTTTGACCATTTTCCACCTTACACAGGTTCCGGCTTTTGCAGATTTTACTGTATATTGTGTTATAAACCTGTACCTTGCTCTTTACTGGTTTTCTAAATTACAGGTGTTTGTTTAGTTATCCAGTGCAGCTATAACAGAAATACCAAAAGTGGATGGCTTTTAACAAAGACAAGTTTATTTTCTCACATCTAATAGGCTAGAAGGACAAATTCACATCGTCAGAAGGACAAATTCATATCGTCAGCTCCAGGGGAGGGCCTTCTCTCTCTTTAGGCTCTGGGGAAGGTCTTTGTCTTCAATCTTCACCTGGACTAGGAGCTTCTCAGCACAGGAACCTCAGGTCCAAAGCACATGCTCTGCTCCCGGCACTGCTTTCTTGGTGGTATGAGGTCCTCCACTCTCTGCTCGCTTCTTTTTATCTCTTGTAAGATAAAAGGTGATGCAGGTCACACCCCAGGAAAACTCCCTTTACGTTGGATCAGGGATGTGACCTGAGTGTGTTACATCCCACTCTAATCCTCTTTAACATAATCTAACTTTGCCTCATTAACCACTGGCAGAGATTAGGATTTAAAACATAGAGGAAAATAACATCAATCGCAAAATGGAGGACACCAAATGATACTGGGAATCATGGCCTAACCAACTTGACACATATTTTGGGGGGAAACAATTCAATCCATGACAGGTATACCTTGGTTAGGTAGTGGATATGATTCTGAAAAGTAAATCATATTTAAAATACAATTAAGGAACTTGATACTTAATGGACCCACTTTTAAATCATTTTGAAAGCAGGTCAATTATTTTGTAATACAAATAACCACTAATCATTTGAATTTGTATGGTCCCATGCTGGATTTTTTTTTTTTTTAATAATTAGACGTTTGTTTCTTAAATTTATCTTTTTAATTTGAACGCCAGGAATTTTATTTTACTGAATGGCTGTTTCCTATTAGGTTCAGTAGTATTCACCCCAGCTGTGATTATCTAGATTGTTTTTAAGCCATGACTTTACTTCTCACATTGGTGTCTTCTCAGTCTGTTGGTCGAAACTCAGGTCTATCTGGACTCAGAAAGTATTTTAGAATAACCAGTACAGAATTGCAGTCCTGATAGCGTAGTGGTTAAGAGCTATGGCTGTTAACCAGGGGGTCAGATGTTCAAATCCACCAGCCGCTCCTTGGGAACCCTATGGAGAAGTTCTACTCTGTCCTATAGGGTCTCTATGAGTCAGAATTGACTTGAAGGCAACGGGTTAGTTGGTTGGTTGTACTGAATTAGCATTGTTTTCTAAGCAGTAGTTTCAACTTTTCAAGAAATCTGTAAAATAATTAGTTTGAGAAAGAAGTGAGGAAGATGTAAAACTAACAGAAACAAATGACATTTTCATAATATTATATTTTTAAAATAATGTAATTTTTTCAGTACCTTAAGATTTTTAGAACATTTCTTTGTAAATGAGGAAAGAGACATGCCATTTAGAAAAAGCATAAAAAGGGTAAATGAACAATGCCTATCATAGACTTTTGGTAATGTTTTTGTCGTTAGGTGCTATCAAGTCGATTTTGACTCACAGTGACCCAACGTGGCCGAACACTTAACCTTTGTGCTGCCAGGGCTCCTTAGTAATAAATGTCCCTGTTTAGAAAAATAGGCTACATATAAATACTTCATCTGGTTCCTGTTTATGTTATATTTTGTTTTATTATACCAAATGCAGCCACGTTCCTGAGATCTACAATCCTAATTCCGAAACACCAAGCATTCCATTTTTGTGTATGTAGGCCTGATTCGAATATCAAAATAACATTTGAATTACAATATTGTTTTAAAAGGCTATTCTAAAACTTCCTAATATTATTTTTCTGACATACCTTACAGGGGGTCCTGAGGGCAAAGATCCTCTTTTACAAACACACTTTTCTCTGTAGTACCTCTCTGTTAGATGGCTGATGATGGAGTTAACACAAATCTTACAGTATTTGCTGAGAATTGGGAATTAAAATATGTCCTGGAAGACAATTAAAGGAAATAATGTGCTGTGAGTTCTTTGACTGCCCATTGTTCACTTCTGTTTCAGAAGTGTGTGTGCTTTATCCATAAATCCACAATTAAGTTCTCAAATCCAGTAAATGAGAGAAAATATATTCATCTCCTTTTGCATGGTGATAAAGATAGATTTCCACAAAATTTAATTAATCTACTTTGCATTCTTAAATGATGACATGAAAAACCCAGGCCCCGCAGCACAGATCATGTAATTGCATTTTGAATGGTAATGTGGAAAAATTGGGCATAGATGGAAATACTATACTATATTCTGGATTGTATTGTGATGTCCTCTGAAAATTTCACAATGCATTTTTAATTGATCCCATTTTAAATCAAGTCTTGCAAGAAAACTATTTTGATTATCTGGAGGTTCAAAGTGAGGAAGGACTGGAAATGATGAAGAAGGGTAACAGTGTCTGTGGATGAATTCTGGTAGACACGGGAGGGGTGACTTGCTTAATCCTGTTGTGTTTAACGGCCTATCAAAGGATAAGAGCACATATTAGACACGTATTTCCTAGGGGGCATGCCTTAGTCATCTAGTCCTGTTCTAACAGAACTACCACAAGTGACTGGCTTTAACAAACAGAAATTTATGTCCTCACAGTTTAGGAGGTTAGAAGTCCCGCATTCAGAGTGCTGGCTCTAGGGGAAGGCTTTTTCCCTCTGTGGGCTCTGGAGGAAGGTCCTTGTCTCTTTGAGCTTCTGCTCCTGGGCGGTCTTCATGTGACCTGGCAACCCTCTTCCCCCCATCTCTGCTTCCTTAATTTTCTCCTTTTATATTTTGTAAGAGATTGACTCAAAACACACCCTACACTAATCCTGTCTCATTAATATAACCAAGACAACCCATTCCCAAACGGGAGTATAACCAACCACGGGCATAGAGGATAGGATTTACAATACATATTTTGGGGGGATACAATTTAATCCATAACAGCGATTATACTAATATTTCCTACCACTGAATTAATATAATCACATTAAAAACACACACACACACACAAAAAAAAAAAAAAACAAACCCATTGCTGTCGAGTCAATTTTAACACATAGCGACCCTATAGGGCAGAGTAGAACTGCTCCATAGGGTTTCCAAGGAGCGGCTGGTGGATTTGAACTGCTAACCTTTTGGTTAGCAGCCATAGCTCTTAACCACTGAGCCACCAGGGTTCCAATCACATAAAGGCTAGGTAAAATATCTTTATCTCCCAGTCTCTCTTTTTTCTCATAGTTAATCTTTTCTTACTCCCATTTTGTTAAATAGAGTATAAAGAATTTTCAGACTCCAACACAGTTACATTTTAGGCACTTTTGCTTGTCACAGTCATCATCCAGTCTCCTAAATTAAAGAGCAGCTGTTCAGATTCTCTTGGGTAGGACTTGATGAGCCTTATTTCCTACTTCCTGTGAAGCTTGGTTTGAACTATTTCTGATTCTGTACAACTTCAAGTAATCACCCAGACTTTAAAAGAAGACAAAAACTTAATATTACTTTCTTGAGTAATTTGGATGACCATTAATTGCTTTCATCCTGAAGAAAACAAGTGGTTTATTTTGTCTTCAAAGACAGCATCTTTGGCGTTACATGAAAAAGTACATTTTCTATACCTACAATGTGTTATTAGAAATGCACGAAGTTGTTTTCCTCCTGTGAAATAAAGGCAAACAATTACATGATCTTTTTCTTTAAATAGAGCTGTTACACCTTAAATGACCCCACTTTGATGGAAAACTGAAGTTTTCTAATGTTTTCATTTTGACTCAGTTTCCTGAAATTGGCTTCTTTGGCTCTGAAAAGAAGAAAAGTGATGATTGAGAGGGAAGAAATAGGTTGAACTCAGGCTGACACGAATCTCTAATAGATATTTTTCCTCCTGTCTACTTCTCCTGCGGATGGGGGTTTAGGGTAATTTATAGTTTTGAAGTATCTTTCAGCTTGGATTTCCTAGCTTTTAAGTACACAGTTTTTTTTTTTTTTTAAGTACACAGAGTAACTTAGTCACTGATTCGTCTTAATTTCAACATTGATAAAATGCTTCAGATGTTTCCAATACCTGTATATCAGATTATTGTACCATTGTGGCTCAAACTTTCACATGCATGTGAATCACCCGGGGATCTTGGTAAGATGCAGATTTGACTGAGAGCGTCTAGGGTGGAGGTTCAGAGTTTGCTGTTCTCACAAGTCCCTTGTTGTTGCTGATGATGCTGGTTATGGAGTGAACTTTGAATAGCAGGGCTGTGAACAATACAACGCGTAACTGAGTTTTCTAAGTAAGTATCTTCTTCTCTTTACTATCTTTTTTCAATTCACCTGGAAGACAACTTTTTAAGATTAAATAAAGTCTCTGGGATCCAAGGGTTCTAATGGTAGAAAAAAAAAAATGATGAAAAAGCACAAACAATTATTTCTCAAGGTGAAAAATTTGGTCTTAGGAGGAGGTAAAGAAGACACTAAGGTTTAAACTTCAACATCTTTTTTAAATTAAGAACTTTGAAAAGATGTCTGATTTCTAAGGCCTCCTTTGGACTACCCTGAATTCTTTCTTACTCGTTTTGAAATAAATGTCCATGCTTAGAAATTTAGTGTCACTCAAAATCAGGTTCCCTTTTCTGAGTACCAGTGATTCTCAGGCTAAGTTTAAAATGTTATGTTGTAAGAGCATGGATATCAGTTAAATATGCCACCCTACAATGCCAGCTCGACTGCTCAATATTTATTTTCTCTCTTAATAAAATATACATTTTGGGAAATGTTATTATATTTGCATAGTGGGAGCCCAGGATATTGTAGGCCAAGAAGCCTTACAGATAAGATTAAATCATTTAACATAGATAATTCATATCTACATGGTGAGTTATATAACTTTATTAATGACACTCTATAGCATTAAAAACAAAAACCAAACATGTTGCCATGGAGTTGATCCCAACTCATAACGACCATATTGGACAGAGTAGAGCTGCCCCCTTGGGTTTCCAAGGAGCAACCGGTGGATTCGAACTGCCGACATTTTGGTTAGCGGCTGAGCTCTTAACCACTTTGCCATCAGGACTCCCATTAGGGAGATGCAAATTAAAACTATACCAAGATAACACCTCACCCCCATTAGAAAGACAATGGTGAAAAAGTGGAAAACCACAGGTGTTGGTGAGGTGGGAATGTAAAATGACACATAGCCAGTGGTTAAGTGTTTGGCTGTGAACCACAAGGTCAGCAGTTGGAATCTGCCACCACTCCTATGGGACGGTTCTACTCTACCCTATAGGGTCACTATGAGTCAGAGATGACTCGACAGCAATGGGTTTTTTGGTTCTGCGGAAAACAGTTTGGTGGTTTCCCAAATTTGCACATAAAACTACCATAATACCCAGCAATCCCAATCCTAGATATATATCCAGAAGAAGTAAAAGCAATAACGCAAACAGAAACCTGTACACCGATGTTCATTGCAGCACTTTTCACAACAGCCAAAAGGTGGAAACAACTGGAACGTCCATCAAGAAATGAATGGTTAACCAAATGTGATCTGCCCATATAATGGGACATTGCTCAGCCGTAAAGAGGAATGAAGTCCTGATGCCTGGCACAACATGGAGGAACCTGGAAAATATCACTCTGAGTGAAATAAATCAGTTGCAAAAGGACAAATACTGTATGATCTCACTTACATAAAACAAGCAAATATATAGAAAGCAAAGATTATTTGTGGTTACCTGAGGTAGGAATGGAAACCCTGGTGGTGTAGTGGTTAAGAGCTACAGCTGCTAACCAAAAAGTCAGCAGTTAGAATCCACCAGGCACTTCTTGGAAACTCTGTGGGGCAGTTCTATTCTGTCCTATAAGGTCGCCGTGAGTCGGAATTGACTCGACGGCAATGGGTTTTGTTTTTTTTGGGGGGGGGCGAGGTAGGAAGGAGGGGGAAAGGAGGAATTTTTGTTTGGGGGGTGCACTATATTAGTGGTGGTGGAATAACTTAACAAGAGGATAGCAGTAATGGTTGGACAACAAGAATATAATCAAGGCCACTGAATTACACATGTAGAAATTGTTAAATTGTCGAATAATTTGTTGTATTCATTTTCACCACAATGAAAAAATAAAGAAAATGAGCTACATAGATTCTGTGTCTACTTCTGACACATATAGTTTTCAGGTTTTTATTTATTGAGAAGTTGTTTAGGTATCATCTACATTCTACGTGCTGTCCCTCCTGGCATCCAGGCAGTCTCCATCATATTTCTAGGTTGACTTACAGCCACCATTATCTATCAACTGTAATGATCAATTGCAAAGGCCTATTTAACACTTACTAAAAAATAATATCTAGCTTTTTTTTGTAGCCAGGTACTTTACACATATAATCTCATATAATCCTCAGAATAACTCTATACATAGATAGCGTTCCCTATTTTTCAAGCCCAGAGAAGTTGCATAATTTACCAGGTTGCCCAGATAAAACGAGACTGAGCTGGATTTCCAACGTCTCTTCTTTCTAGCTTCAGAGATCATGAGATTACTCTCACTTGCTTGCATACCTGTTGAAAATCCACTGCTGTCCAGTCTATTCAACTCATAGCGACCCTATAGGTCAGAGTAGAACTGCCCCATAGAGTTTCCAAGGAGCGCCTGGTGGAATCAAACTGCCAATCTTTTGGTTAGCAGCCGTAGCTCTTAACCACCATGTCAAGAGGGTTTCCACTCCCATACCGCTGCTCCTAAAATGCCAAATAATTTTGAATATTTGTCTACAAAGAACACAACTGTGATTCATATGCTGTTACTCTTGCCAAAAGAAACAAACAAAAACCCGGTATATAACATACAATACCAAATAGTTGGCATGTTGTGATTATTGTATTTATGACTTTCCCATTCTATTGCCTTACTCCACTAATTAAGGGCAGCTAACCTTTTTTTGTTTTTCCAATTAGGAGACCTTCATAATAGTTGCTTAAAAACTGCTAATCTGTAGTTCATTAGAGATGATCACGACAACTGCCTCCGAGTCTCTGCCCTGGATATAGTCACTGGCATTTATTCATGATCGTATTGCCTCGTTTTTTATGATAAGAGTAATAAATGTTTATTGTAAAAATAACTCAAACATTACTGAAGACCGTACTCAGTTTTATTCCCAGGAGTAGCCGTTGTTCTTTTTTTTTTTATCTTTCTAAAAACTCCTAAGCATATAAAAAAGCAGACACAGCCTCGTTTGCCAGACTCACCCCAACTAATATCCCTGAGACATCTCTTCTTTTTAGTTCACTCAGACCCCACCTCTTTTTTTTTTTTTAACACTGAATGTATTTCAATAAGTGGGTAGATTATAATCAATTCAACCACTTCCTGCTCTTACAAAAAATGGTGGCAGGGTTTTACAGAAGGTTTTGTTCACTGGGGCAGCGGGTAATAATTAGAGTTAGATTTTAAAAGATGAGCAGAATGTAGGAATCCACAGGAGAAAATGTAAGTCCTTTGCCAAAACATAACCTGTGTTCTGCTTTCTCCCCTCCACTCCGTGCTTACACTTGGTTTTAGAAATGATCAAGACAAAGCACTCTATTCTTCGAAAGTATTTTGGAGGAAACTAGGAAAAACTACTCTGAAAAAGGTTAGTTGTAACACAATAAGAAATTAGACTTTATAGGAATCTATATACTGATAAATTCATTTATAAATAAATTATTTAATTTTAACTCTAACATAGATTTTGAGGCAAACAAATCATTTGCCCAGGAAGGCATTTCTCTCTCTCTCTCTTTTTTCCAGAAAATTTTTCCACACAGTCCTAGAACTCTTAATCAAACAGCTGTAGCTCCAGGCGTGGTTAGAATATTTCCCCAGAGTTATGCCTGCTTCACAAGTCTACAACGAGTCACCTATCTTCACGTGGCCGTGAAGCAGGGAAAGTGGAATGCAATGTACCCAACATTGGTGAGCAAATTGCATTTGTTTACTCACCATCAGTGGTGCAGTGGTTAAGAGCTATGGCTGCTAACCAAAAGGCTGGCAGTTCAAATCCATGAGCCACTCCTTGGAAACCTTCTGGGGCAGTTCTACTCTGTCCTCTAGGGTCGCTATGAGTCAGAATCGACTCGACGGCAATGGGTTTGGTTTTGTTACTCACCATCAGACCCATTAATCTGGTGTGCTTTTACTCTTTATCCCTCCATTTGTCTGTTAGACTGTTGATCAATGTCACTGTCCTCCTTGAAGGTGGGCGGTGTTCGTCATGTGTTCACTGAGGCAAGACGCTCGCATTCTGGCTCCCAGAGTAAACACTGCTCCACTGCTTAGCACTTCTTTGCATTTATATCCAGGTTTTTTATTGTATTATTACTTTTAGGAACTTTCTCCTATATAATTGATGGAGTTGCTGTAATTTGCAGCAATTACCTCAGTGAATAGAGGCTTTTCAGTTGTTAATACTTCAAATTAAAATTCTTTCTAAAAATGAAATTTTGGTGGTTAAGCGCTCTGCTGCTAAGCAAAAGATCAGCAGTTTGAGTCCAACAACCGCTCCTTGGAAACCCTCTAGGGCAGTTCTACTCTGTCCTATAGGGTTACTATGAGTCAGAATCCACTCATTAGCCATCGTTACCAAAAGTTCTTCCTTAGCTAGTGCAAATAGTAATAATAATAATAAAATTCTTATTTATTTATTTATTTATTCATTTTTTGGTTATTTTGAAAATAAAATCTTGGGTAGATCTTTATAAGTGTCGCTGAGACTTTTTATTTTATTGACAAAGTCTTTTCATTTATTTTGCTGTTGAATCAGATTGTAACGTGCAGTGTTTTAATGAGATTTTTTTTTTTTTAATAGCATCAGCCAGTTACGCTTGGGATTTAAAGGAGTAACAGGAAGTACCTTAAAAAATATTAATTTTCAGAACTCAATCCATTCAAGCATTTCATATTTTTAAATAATTGGTGTCAGACTCAGAAAATTTTAAAAAGGGTGCTATGCTAGGAAAAAAGAAAGACATCTCGAAATAAGACAGAGATGGAAGCTACAACCTAGAATTTTAGGATGTATTTTCTGAGTCTTTGCATGGGAATGATATTTTTTAGTAGCCCTAAACAAAGTCCAAAAATACAGGCATATTTTATAGGAACCAAAAAAGCAAAACCAAACTCATTGCCATCCAGTCGATTCCGAAAAAAAAAAAAATAGTGGGACATAATTTTTGAAATTGGATATATACAGGATAATTTTATCTAAAAATTTTTAAATGTGATTCTCCACTGAAGGGTAGCAATGCATCAATGTATTCTAAGTAATTATTCACCAGCACTAATTACATTATGGGAGTTTGAAAAATGGTTACTGTACTTCGTTGTTTGTTTTTACAAAACCGAGTAGATTCCATGATAGGTCTTCTGGGACGCCAGGTTTATTCTTACTCTCTTGCATTCTGATGGACTTTCCTGAGAGGGAAACAAAAGGGAGGGAGTGCGCGCCAGCACCCTGGGGATTGGGCTTGGGAGTCTGTCTGCAGTGAACGCACCATCAGCACTGAGGGTTTCTGTAAATAAAAAAAAAAAATTTTTTTTTTGAAAAAAAATTTGAGCACTGTTGCTACAGGACACTTGGCCTCCATACCTACACTGCAAGTTGTTTGTTAACTTAAAATGTCCTATTGTGCAGAAAACAATGGAAAGTGGGGTGAATTTCATATCGAGAGGATAGCTGATTACCTCTTCCCTTTGATTTATTTATTTTAGTTCCCCAAAATAGGCTCGAACCTTCCCCGTCTGGCTTCGGATGAATAAGAATGGGCCTTGAATAAAATAAAGACCTCGAATTTCTATATGCGTCTTAGATTAAAATCAGCAAAATTCCGGAAGCTGAAGGACTAAGGCAATTTTAAAGTGTGCTATTTTTTTTTATTATTATATAAGCAGCTCCTAAAAAAGTATAAAGGAAGTGACAGCCTTAGTTCTGAATTCTTTCCTTTCAAATAAATTTTAGAATTTGAAGATTTGGGGGGAACTGGCTTACAAAAACAGAAAAAAAAAATTGTGCAAAAGAGACAGAAATGGGGCTTTGTATTGTGTGCTAACTTTTACAATGTATAGCATCTGAATTAGGGTTCTGGAAAGTGGGATGTTGTGAGAGGGCTTTATTATAGGGTACTGACATTACCTGTTGTTTTCTTTGGAGAGAAACAAAAATCTAAGGGGTAATTCCAGTCTCATTTAGGGAGCTGAGAGAACGATCGTGAGCCATTCTACAGCTGGAGTCTTTATTAGCTTCTCTTTTGCCCACTGTTTCTCAAAGGCTCAAATACATTCAATAAATGCCCAAGGGTTCAGCAGCACGCTTTGGCTCCGTAGGGAGTTTCACAGCAGATATACATCAAATCTAGAATAGACAAACCAAACCTAACAACTGATAGTGGGCTTTTCAGAAAAGCAGCACACATTATTTAATTACAGAAGATGATTTATTCATAAGCATTAAGAATATGAAATAAATTTAATTTATGAAGATTGGTTTCTTACACTGTGCCGTTACATGCAATAAGATCTAAGGTTAAGTGGCTTATCCTCAGTGACTTGACCTTTCTTTTTATTTTCATTATCTTAACGATCTGATTTCATTATAGAAACATTAAATAAGGCATTTTATGGTGAATAACGCAGGCCTGGCACTTTAGAATTCACCTCTGTGGCTATTAGTTGCAAATAGATTCAACTGTACATCATTTTATACCTACACCATTTAAGATATCCATTCAAAATATCTTAAAGCCTTCCTTGCATCATAGCAAAGACACTTGTGCTTTAGAAACTACGGTGTTGTATACAATTTTCCTTGTAGCAGAAGAAGGTAAAGTAAGTCTGATTTATTACCTGTATCTTACATTCACCACTAAAAGCAAGCAAATTCGTTGCAGATGATCTTTGTTCTTCAATGCTATGGGACAAACAATATGTTAGGAGAACACGTGGCACTACAGTCTGTTTTTTGTTTTAAAATGGTTCTAAGCAAATGTATCTAACCCTGGATAAGCCCTATTTTAAATTTTACAATGCCTACTTTGATTCATTTTTTTTCTCTAAATATTTCTTTTTTTGTTGTTATGGTTGATATGGTGTTTAAAAATTAAGCCTGGTTGAAATATATGACTAGTATCGATAAACCTTAACATTTTATTGATAACTTGTGTTTCATTAGTTCCTGGTCTATATTTGTACCAACCTGTCTGCAAATGGGCAGATGCTAACAGCAAGATGAAGAAGTTGATTCAAGACTGTAACATAATAACGATAATTAAAAAAAAAAAAAAAAAAACCTGAAATATTTCAGAAACCAACCTCCTTTAAATTGAATTAGTGACCTAATTACCAGCAAGTTTATGTATTGCATTTTTAAATTTTATTAACTTTTGAGTTACTACTTTTTAAATTAGCTTTTTTTAGAAAATGATTTAATTTCATTGTTTTTTAGTCTATTGTTCTTTGGTGCCTGGCCAGGTCTTCACTGACAGTTGACAACGGAACTCTCTCTCTCTCTCTTTTTTTTTTTTAAATACTCTCGTCTCTATGTGGAACAGAAAAATAATGATAGGATGCTGTTTTCCTCCATTATGGTTAAGTTGTGCCTTGAGATGCTGTTATATTTAGTTTGAAGAAAACTTCTTTTTGCATGGGTTTAGGTATCAATAATTGTGAATTTTTTATTCATTGTACTATGATTGATAATGATGATAGCATTCATTTACTTAGGTATCCATAAATTTCTCCAAGATTTATAGACAAATCTTTTAGAAAAAGATTGTGGAGCATGTTTAGGACCAGAGAACAAATAACAGTCACAATGAGAACTGTAATTTCAAAGTTTAAATAATGTAATTTCCTTCTTTGTCCCTTTTACATGGCCATCCAGCGTGATAGGAAGAAGAATCCCAAACTTAGATTTATGTTCTAAGTCAACATAAGAGACATTGGGAAGGAATGTGAACTAGAAATTTATAGTGTTACTGTTAGTTGCCCTTCAGTTGATTGACTCTTGAAGACCCCATGTGTTACCCAGCCAAAAAAAAAAAGATAAGACACAGACATAAATTAGACGCTGAGGCTGATGTAATGATAATAAAATAATCACTAACAGGTACTGAGTGACGTCATCACCAGACCCTGCCCTGCTGTCCCATCACTGTGGTGCAACATGGGAAATTTGCAGTGCACACCCAGGTTGTACCCGCTCTCTAGATAGCCAGGAAGCCATTACAGAAAGGGCACCAATAACTAATGCGAATTTTTCCATTTCTATCACGTCCTTCTGATCAGAGACTGAACACACGTTGTTTTTGTTGTTAGGTACCCTCGAGTCAGTTCCGACCCATAGCGACCCTATCTATGTACAACAGAATCAAACACTGCCCTGTCCTGCACCATCCTCACAATCTTTGCTATGTTTGAGCCCATCTTTGCAGCCACTGTGTCAATCCATCTCATTGAGGGTTTTCCACTTTTTCACTGACCCTTTACCAAGCATGATGTCCTTTTCCGGGGACAGATCCCTCCTGATAACATGTCCAAAGTATGTGAGATGAAGTCTCACCATCCTTGCTTCTACATTAGCACATGGAAAGTAGCTTTTATTGTTTACAAGAAGAAGCAGACCACATACAAATGATGAGCAGTCCCCCCCTGGCTCACAAGCTGGCTGGAGATGCTGACTTCCATGGACATGACACTTTGTGTTGTGGGTGGGGGATTTACCTGGAACAGTTACAGGAGATGTCATGCCCCCAGCTTCTGGAAACTGTCCTGGTGGGTATAGATTCTTCCACACCAGCCCTTCACCTGGTTTCATGGCTGAGGGACACAATGGGAACCTACCTACTGCTGGTCTCCCATGGGCCAGGTAGGTCTGCTCAGGTGGCTATAAGCTTAACACTATGTGTGCCCCACTAGCACCATAGGTGAGGAAACAGAGAAAACTTCCTTGCTTTGATATTTGATACTTCAGCCTACATGACTAACTGTGTCTTTTTAACCCTGCTGACCAACATCCTGCTGCATCATGCCCCTTGATTTCCTGAGGAGGAGGCGCAGTTAGCCCAGAATTGTATCTTCTTAACCCTGGTGACATTTAGACAAATAATTAGGCTTCAGGAAGAGGGCTGTGATGGTTTGTTCCTGGAACCCGAAGATGCTAGCGGGGGAAAAATGGGGAAGACATAGCTGCCAAGCCTGTCTGAAAGACTGGATCCTCACACTTACATAATCTCTGTAACATCCCAGGCACTGTTCTGAATGTTTTACATATATCAAGTCCTTTAATCATCACCACAACTCTATGAGGTCTAGGTACTATAATTATCTCCATTTTACAGATGAGGAAACTGAGGCCAAAGATGTTAAATGACTTGCCTGAGACCATACAATTAGCAAGGAGCAAAATAGGATTTCAGCCCAGATAGTCTAATTCTGGGGTCTAGGCTAGAAACCACCAGTGGCTCTGAGGGAGAAAGATGTGGCAGCCATGTTTGTAAATATTCACAGCCTTGGAAACCCTATGCGGCTGCTATGAGTCAGAATTGACTGGAAGGCAGTGCGTGGGTATGCTCTTAACCAGTATGAAATATTGCAACAATTATGAATAACCTTTAGTGTCTAAGTTTCCACTGACAGTCTTGCCCGTTATGCTCTGGGAGCTACAGTGAGGGCCATACAGAAGACAATGGAACTACAGAGGAGGACATCCAGCCTGTGGTGTATGTGTGCCTTCAAGTTTGAAGGAGGGAGGAAGTGATTTCGGCCCAGGATATATTTTTAAGGCACAGCCAATAGGATTTTGCTCATCTGTTGGGCCTGGTATGACATTGAGAGTCCAGGATGACTTCAGACAGTTGGGTGAATGGTGATATCATTTACTGAGATGAGGAACACTTCAGGGGGAAAATGGGAGCAAAAATTAGAAGTTTAGTTTTGGTCAAGGTCAAGATGCCTATTCAACTGACGATGTTGAGAAGGAAGTTGGATATACAGCTTTGGAGTTCAGGCTCCGGACGGGAGCTAGATAATTGAGAGCCGTATTTGCACGGATCACACAGGTACATGCGTGGTAAGATAAGGACGGAGCTATGGGTTGCTGAGATGGAGGTGTGAGGCAGGAGGAAAAGCATCTATTCCTGCATGAATTACACTGCTATTACCCTCCCAACTTCTACAGTTTGAAATTGATCCAACATGCAATCAGGCTGCATTGATAATGACCGGAGATCGGAATTTGAAAGTTGGAAACGAAGAAGAAGGATTGGTAGTTGGAAAATATGGCCTTGGTGATAGAAAAGATACTGGAGATCACATAATAGAATTTTGCAAGACCAACGACTTCTTCATTGCAAATACCTTCATTCACCAACATAAATGGCAACTATACATGTCAGGTGGAATACACAGGAGTCAAATCGACTACATCTGTGGGAAGAGATGATGGAAAAGCTCAATATCATCAGTCAGAACAAGGCCAGGTGCCCACTGCAGAACAGATCGTCAATGGCTCATATGCAAGCTCAAGATGAAACTGAAGAAAATTAGAACAAGTTGATGAGAGCCAAAGTACAACCTTGAGTATATCCCACCTGAATTTAGAGACCATCTCAAAAATAGATTTGACAAGTTAAACACTAATGACTGAAGACCAGACAAGTTGTGGAATGACATCAAGGACATCATACATGAAGAAAGCAAGAGGTCATTAAAGAGGAAAGAAAGAAAAGACCAAAATGGATGTCAGAAGAGACTCTGAAACTTGTTCTTGAATGTCAAGTAGCTAAAGTGAAAGGAAGAAATAATGAAGTAAAAAAGTTGAACAGAAGATTTCAAAGGGCGACTTGAGAAGACAAAGTATTATAATGACATGTGCAAGGACTTGGAGATGGGAAACCAAAAGGGAGGAACACCCTCTGCATTTCTCAAGCTGAAAGAACTGAAGGAAAAAATCAAGCCTCAAGTTGCAATGTTGAAGGGTTCTGTGGGGAAAATATTAAATGACTCAGGAAGCATCAAAAGAAGTTGGAAGGAATACACAGAGTCACTATACCAAAAAGAATCGATCAATATTCAACCATTTCAGGAGGTACCGTATGAGCAGGAACCAGTGGTACTGAAGGAAGAAGTCCAAGCTGCACTGAAGGCATTGGGAAAAAACAAGGCTTGTGAGACCAGAAGAGCTAGATGGTACCTGGCCGTAACCGATGACTGCCCTGACATAGAACTAAACAGAGAAACCCTGAGGGAGCAGTAGAGCAGTGGGATGCAGACCCCACATTCTCGTGAAAAGACCAGACTTAATGGTCAGACTGGGACTGGAGGGACCCAGGAGGCCATGGACCCCAGACCTTCTGTTACCCCAGGGCAGGAACCATTCCCAAAGCCAACTCTTCAGACAGGGATTGGACTGGAATAGGGGATGGAAAATGAGACTGTTGAAGAACGAGCTTCTTGGATCAAGTCGATACATGAGACTATGTTGGCATCTCCTGTCTGGAGGGGAGATGAGAGGGCAGAGGTGGCCAGAAGCTACCTGAATGGACACGAGGAGAGAGAGTGGAGGGAAGTACTGTGCTATCTCAAAGAGGGAGAGCAATTAGGAAAGTATAGCAAGATGTATCTAAATTTTTGTATGAGAGACTGACCTGATTTGTAAACTTTCACTTACAGTGCAATAAAAGTTAATTAAAAAAAAAAAAAAGAAGGCTTGAGGAATTGATGGAACACCAATTGAGATGCTTCAACAAATGGATGGCAGTGCTGAAAGTACTCACTCATCTATGCCAAGAAATTTGGAAGACAGCTACCTGGCCAACTGACTGGAAAAGATCTATATTAATACCTATTCCCAAAAAAGGTGATCCCACCAAATGCAGAAATTATCAAACAATGTAATATCACGTGAGAGTAAAATTTTGCTGAAGATCATTCAAGAGCGCTTACTGATGATCAAAGATGACAGCCTTCAGTATGGATTGTATCTCAATGTAAAGAAAACAAAAATCCTCACAGCTGGACCAATGAGCAACATCACGATAAGTGGAGAAAAGATTGAAGTTGTCAAAGATTTCATTTTACTTGGATCCACAATCAACAAACATGGAAGCAGCAGTCAAGAAATCAAAAGACACATTGCATTGGGCAAATCTACTGCAAAAGACCTCTTGAAAGTGTTGAAAAGCAAAGACGTCGCCTTGAAGACTAAGGTGTGCATGATCCAAGCCATGGTGTTTTCATTCGCCTCCTATGCGTGAGAGCTGGATGATGAAAAAAGAAAACCGAAGAAGAATTGACACCTGTGGTGTTGGTGAAGAATATACCATGGACTGCCAAAGGAACAAACAAATCTGTCTTGGAAGAAGTACAACCAAAATGCTCCTTAGAAGCAAGGATGGCGAGACTACATATCACATACTTTGGATGTGTTATCAGGAGGCATCAGTCCCTGGAGAAGGACATCATGCTTGGTAAAGGGTCAGTAAAAAAGAGGAAGACCCTCAATGAGATGGATTGACACAGTGGCTACCACAATGGGCTTAAGCATAACAACAATTGTGAGGATGGTGCAGGACCAGGCAGTGTTTTGTTCTGTTGTACATAGAGTCTATGAGCCGGGACCAACTCAATGGCACCTAACAACAACAATGACGCTGTACTAGAAACAGCTGAAGGTGCCAATGCAATATCAGAATTATTAAAATGACTAAACCAAGAGAGTGAAAAAATCTTACTTGCAGCATTATATATGGCCTCAAAAAATTAAATGCAAGCTAAGTCTTAACTATAAGACGGTGGCTAAACGTATGATAAAAGCTGTTATAGATTGAATTGTGTCCCTCCAAAATATCTGTCAACTTAGCTGGGCCATTATTCCCAGTATTGTTTGATTGTCCACCATTTCGTCATCTAATGTGACTTCCCTCTGTGCTATAAATCCTATCTCTATGACGTTGATGAGATGGGATTAGAGGCAGCTATTTTAATGAGGCAGGACTCAATCTACAAGATTGGGTTATGTCTCGAGCCAACCTCTTTTGAGCTATAAAAGAGAAGTAGGCAGAGAGTCATGGGGACCTCACACCACAAAGAAAGCAGCACCAGAAACAGCGCGTCCTTTGGACCTGGGGTTCCTGCACGGAAGAGCTCCTAGACCAGGGTAAGGTTGATGACAAGGACCTTCCCCCAGAGCTGACACAGACAGAAAGCCTTCCCCTGGAGCTGCTGCCCTGAATTTGGACTTCTAGCCCACTAAACTGTGAGAGAATAAATTTCTCTTTGTTAAAGCCGTCCACTTGTGGTATTTCTGCTATAGCAGCGCTTGGTAACTAAGACAAAAACCAAAAAGAACTGAAACCCATTGCCTTCGAGTCGATTCTGACTCATAGCAACCCTAAAGGATGGAGTAGAACTGCCTCATAGGGTTTCCAAGGAGCAGTTGGTGGATTCGACGTGCCGACCTTTTTTGTTAGCAGTCAGCTCTTAACCACTGTGCCACCAGGGCTCCTATCAATATTATACTATGCAAATCTTAAATTATGAAGGCTGTGTACAAACAGGAATGATTTATGATACAAGTTTAAGTGAAAAACTGGAAACAATATTGCATTTATTGTAATAACTACAGCTATATAAAATGATACATAGTGGAGACAAGTGATGTCACGTATCCACAAATTAATTTACGCCTGAGCGGAAAGCCACACAAATCCTCATTCTCCTCCCTTTTCTGTTATAGGACAGAATTTAACTACCATTTTATTTTGGCTTCCGGAGGAACTATCAAAACCTGAACGTTCTGAGGTTTAACCATGGATGAGAAATGCCAACACAAACAAGAACTTGTGAATATGCCAAAAAAGAGGACATTGGAATATATGAAGTACGCCAAGTTGTGAATATGTAAAAACAAGCTATTTCTTGATTCATTGTGAGGGGCTGATTGTTCTTTTTTTTTCACGTTCTAAAGTTTTTGTTCATAGGTGAACATCAGAATTACCTGGGGAGCTGTAGAAGAATACCAATGCCCGGACTGTACCCCAGAGCAATTAAGTCAGAATTTTTGAGGCATCGGCATTTTTTCATATTTTGCAACACTCCCCAGGAGTTTTTAATATGTGCCTGGTGTCGAGAATCACTTGTCTCCATGTATGTATCATTTTATATAGCTGCAATTATTATAAAGAAATGCAATATTGTTTTGAGTTTTTCACTTAAAATTATATCATAAATAGTTCCTGTTTGTATATGGTCTTCACAGTTCGAGATTTGCATGATACCATATTGATATCCTATCATATATTTAGCCATTGTCATATAGCTAAGGCTTAGCTTGCATTTAATTTTTTGAGGCCATGTACACTGCTGCAATTGACATTTTTTCACCTGTCATATTTTATCCTTAAGACAAATACTCAGGCATGATATGTAGTTCATTATATACACATTGCTTTCCAAATCTTTAAAAAAGATTTACAATCCCCTGGAGTACTTGGGAACTCAGATATATTACACTCTCACCCTTGTTGAGTGTAAGAATGGTTTTTTAAATTGCTAGTATATAATAATAGGTTGTATTAATGAGGGTACTTTTCCTTGATAGCAGTAGAAACCAACTTGAAGCCCCTTAAGATGAAAACAGGGAGTGAGTTGTCTCCTGAGACTAAAAAGTCCAGGGGTTACCTGAATTCTGGCAGCGATGGATTCAGGGACTCAAATAATAGTGATTCAATTTCCCTTTCTTCACTTGTCAGCTTTCCATTCTTCTTGGTTGGCTTTATTCTTGGGCAGGGTCTTTCCAAGGGTGGCAGAGAGTCTCACTGGCAGTACCGTACCTACATCCTGCTGGTTTAGACTCTAATTTCATGAGCCCAGTATGTTTGGCATTCGTTCTTATTGGCTCAGCCCACTTAGTAAAGTTAGCCAGCTTAGTAAACGCCAGAGCCACTGCTACTGGGATTCAGAAATCTTGTGTGCCTGTCTTGGATTCAGACTTGAGGTCACCTCACTGGAAGAACAGGGATTAAGAATTGAGAAGGAATGGTACCTAAAGGGAGCCCTGGTGGCACAGTGGTTAAAATGCTTGGCTGCTAACCAAAAGGTCGGCGGTTCGAACCCACCAGCGGCTTCATGGGAGAAAAGACCTGATGATTTCTTTCATAAATATTTCAGCCTAGGAAGCCCTATGGGGCAGTTTTCCTCTGTCATATATAGGGTCACTATATATGAGTCAGAGTCAACTTGATGGCACACAGTCACGATGTTCTAGCATTGTTTTAGTACAATGTTTAGGATATTGATATACGTAATACCTACCACATCATTTAATATTTATATTTATTAAAAAACCAAACAGTGCCATCGAGTCGATTCCGACTCATAGCGACCCTTATAGGACAGAGTAGAACTGCCCCATAGAGTTTCCAAGGAGCGTCTGGTGGATATGAACTGCGGACTCTTGGGTTAGCAGCTGTAGCACTTAACCACTATGCCACCAGGGTTTCCATATTTATTTAAGCGAAGTGTAAAAATGGCAGTGTGGCAACCCCAGACCTTCTCGTCTAAGGTCATAAGGGAGGAGAGAGAATGAAGATCAACATCAGCCCAAGGCTGATTCCTATGAGATGGTGTTCAAACCACCTCTGCCCTCCAACCTTTTTACCAATTCTGCCACCAGCCATCCCTCCCACAGCGTACCCTCCTTTGCTGGGTTCAATAATTCATTGCAGTGGCCACATAGGACTCACAGACCACACTCACAGTTATGGAGTTATTAGGAAAGTAATAGGTTGTAACTTGGGATCAGGGTCAACACACTACAACTCAGGATGACCATCAGGAAGCAGGTAGACAAAGTCTCCCTTCAGAGCAGGACAGCTCTCTCAGCTCCTCTCTGCTGTGCAGGTCCCCTCTTGGCCCCTTCAGGACAGGCTACTCTTGGCTCCCTCAGGACAAGCCTCCTCTTTCTGCCCTCAGTACTTGGCCTGGCCTCTGCCTTGCTGAGGCAAGTGTTATAAAATTCTTTTAGCTTCACACTACACTAGCAAGCCTCCTACACAAAGGCACTCAGCTCTTTTGCTCCATTGGTCAGCGAGCCTACTCTGCCAACAAGTGCCTGGAGGCAACCAACTCCACCAGCAAGTTCAGCTCTCTCTTTCTGTGGGCTGGCACACCCACCGTATAGTCACCTCGCTTGGTGGGTTGGGAAGCCTACTGCAGCCATGTTACACAGGTCTCCTGGTTCTGCTGCTACCATTTCTCTGCCATAGGACTGTGCCATGCCTGCTGCTGCTTCTTGCAGTCTCTGATGTTACCAGTCCCTCTGCCTCCTGGGTCTAGGAGGCTCTTAGCACAGGTACCCCACCATACAAATGATGCACACAGCTCTTGGCAATTCTTTCTTACCTCTGGGATGAGCTCGTTTTAAACCCTAAGGGGTGGCAAAACTGGGCAATTCCTTCATTAGAATTCCACACACCTTATTTGCATGCTCCCATCCCCACAAGTGTTCCATGCACCTTATTTGCATTATTAGCAGTCTGTCCAATGCCCTTGGTGGGCCACAAGTACCTTATTTGCATTGTCGCACCTAGTCATTTCATGGGAGTCACAAGATCATGCATGGCTAGAAGGGCCATATTAAGTAATTCACTGTACCACACAATGTACCTTTTAGAATATTTATGAAAAGAGAAATGAGGGAGTTTAAGAATAAGACCTTTCTTTTTTTAAGAATTCTACACATACATTTCTTTTCTTGACATCATTAGGTCAAAGTTTGACTCCAATGTTTACTTATAAAGTTAGGAATGTAGAATGTCCTGTTGTACATAAGAGGTTCTGCATGCTAGTTATTCTAAACATCTGTGCTCCCACAAGTCACATCTCTGCTGAATTTTAGGAGTGGGGGAACAGTCATCTGTTCCTAAGAGTGTTTCTTTTCATCCGTTGGTGGTTTATTACACAGAGAAACCATAACTTTAACTAGTTCTGTTTACCACCATAATTTTAAAGTTTGCAAACCATACCAGCACTCACATATAACTGAAGTTGTCTTCACAGTGTTGAATTACTGATCATTTATTGAAGATGATGGAGCATAAGCCCATTGCCATTGAGTCGATTGCAACTCATAGCGACCCTATATGACAGAGTAGAACTGCCCCATAGGTTCCCCAAGGCTGGTGGATTGGAACTTAAGACTTTTTGGTTGGCAGCCGAGCTCTTAATCATTGTGCCACCAGGGCTCCATTGATGGAGCATAAGAACCCCATTGCCAACTCATAGTGACCCTATAGGATAGAGTAGAACTACCCCTTAGGGTTTCCAAGGAGTGGCTGGTGGATTTGAACTGCAGACCTTTTGGTTAGCAGCCAAGCTCTTAACCACTATGCCACCAGGCCTCCATCGATGGAGCTTAACACCCTAATATATTCCTATTCTAAAAAGAGGATGAGAAACAATGTAACAATCCCACCAGAGAGCCAGCTTATCATTTAAATGGGACAAGGTATAGGAGCAAAAAGATAGAGTGCTTATGCTTATTTCTGAAAGCAGCACTGA
Source organism: Elephas maximus indicus (assembly GCF_024166365.1). Classification (NCBI taxonomy): domain Eukaryota; kingdom Metazoa; phylum Chordata; class Mammalia; order Proboscidea; family Elephantidae; genus Elephas; species Elephas maximus. The sequence continues at coordinate 6,849,332 of NC_064841.1, read as the reverse complement.
TACGTTTATACGTTAGAACCTAAAATGTGACAAGGTCAAGATTATATCAAATTTTATCTACTATAATACTGGAACATTTTGTTATATGAGAAAAATATTATATGCCATTTTGTATCTGCTTCTTTTTGTTTTTGTTTATTAAAATTCATGTGATCTCCAATAGCAGCATGCCACATTCCTATGACACATAGGCGTATTACAGTGTGCTATATTAACAAGACGACTGTCTAGAAGGGTTTTTTTTTTTTAGAGTTTTTCTCTAGTGTTGACAAATTGAGGTCATTTGGCAAGAGAAACAGTAGAAATATAGCAAGATAGAAAACATTTATAACTGACAACGTCTAATATTCTCAGACTTGAGGAGACTGTGTTTTTTAATATAGGCTGAAAAAAACTGATACAATGTGCCTGTTTACATATAAATATACAATAAAATAAAATTGTATGGATTGATATTCTTAAATTTAGATGTTCATAGTAATTTGCCTTCTGACTTTTCTTATTCCTGTTAAATGCATAAAGCTTATATTCATTCATATATATATAAATAATCCAGGAGCATCTAGGTGGATTCAAGCTGCTGACTTTTTGGTTAGTAGCCATAGCTCTTAACCATTATGCCACCAGGGTTTCTACCCCTCATAAGATACCTATATATACCTATTATCTTAGTCATCTAGTGATACTATAACAGAAATACCACAAGTGGATGGCTTTAACAAAGAGAAATTTATATTCATAGGGTCTAGAAGTCCAAATTCAGGGTGTCAGCTCCAGAGGAAACTTTTCCCTCTCTGTGGGCTCTGGGGGAAGGTCCTTGTCATCCATCTTCCCTTGGTCTGGGAGCATCTCAGCACAGGAACCTCAGGTCCAAAGGACGTGTTCTGCTCCCAGTGCTACTTTCTTGGTGGTATGAGGTTCCCCCCTCTCTGCTAGCTTCCCTTTCCTTTTATCTTGAGAGATAAAAGGTGGTGCAGGCCACCCCCCCAGGGGTACTCCCTTTACATTGGATAAGGGATGTGACCTGATAAAGGTGTTACAATCCTATCCTAATCCTCTTTAACATAAAATTACAAGCACAACATGGAGGACAACCAGACAATACTGGGAATCATGGCCTAACCAAGTTAAACAGGCATACTTTTCAATTTTGTTTACACTGCATCCTATTGCATGACAAAATACATATATAGGTGAAATATCTTTTCAAATATGTAACATATACCTGTATGTTACATATGTATGTATATTATACAAATACACAGGTATATACATACATACACATACAGGTATTTGTTACATATTTGAAAAGATATTTCACCTATATATATATTTTTGCCATGCAATAGGATACAGTGTAAACAAAATTTTGAAGCAAAAGTAAAATTCTTATTTTTTAATATAGCCCATTTAGGAAATCAGAATAAAACAGATAGGTTCACTTTTTCAGGATCACTGAACTTTTATCCAACCTAATCCCCATTGTCTTAAAAAAGGAAACCTAGACCCAGAAAAAGGAACAGATTTAGTCAAAATCACGGAATTAGTGCCGAAATAAGACTTACTCCCAGTAAGCAGAGATAACTAGAGTTCAAAATATTATTACTGGGCCAAGTATTCGGAATTTATTTGCATTTTTATATTCTAATCACTCAACATTTTTTAATCATTGCTAACCTGTATGGGTGAAGCTCAATTTTGTTTTTTCTTTTTCAGTTGCAGTAACTTATAAGGCTTTTAAGATGTAGTCAATATCAGAAAGAATTATTAAGTGAAACAAGGGGTCTTAATTTTTCATGCAGTTTTACCATAGTGCACTTTTAACCTTCACGGGCTTATTTTTTGATTTATGAGTTAGCTGGGTGCTTGGACGCCCTTTGTCTTTTGTGCTTTAACATTTGACTTTTCAAAACTCCTAAGACTTTATGTTTCCTCTACGTGTTTGTCAGTTTGTTGTACTGCAGGGGCTTCCGTGTTGCTGTGATGCTGGAAGCTATGCCACCGGTATTCAGATACCAGCGGGGTCACCCATGGAGGACAGGTTTCAGCTGAGCTTCCAGACTAAGACAGACTAGGAAGAAGGACCCGGCATTCTACTTCTGAAAAACATTAGCCAGTGAAAACCTTATGAATAGCATTGGAACATTGTCTGATATAGTGCTGGAAGATGAGCCCCCCAGGTTGGAAGGCACTCAAAAGATGACTGGGGAAGAGCTGCCTCCTCAAAGTAGAGTCGACCTTAATGACGTGGATGGAGTAAAGCTTTCGGGACCTTCATTTGCTGATATGGCACGACTCAAAATGAGAAGAAACAGCTGCAAACATCCATTAATAATCAGAATCTGGATTGTACGAAGTATGAATCTAGGAAAATTGGAAATTGTCAGAAATGAAATGGAACACATAAACATTGATATCCTAGGCATTAGTGAGCTGAAATGGACTGGTATTGGCCATTTTGAATTGGACAATCATATAGTTTACTATGCTGGGAATGACAACTTCAAGAGGAATGGTGTTGCATTCATCATCAAAAAGAACATTTCAAGATCTATCCTGAGGTACAATGCTGTCAGTGATAAGATAATATCCATACGCCTGTAAGGAAGACCAGTTAATACGACTATTATTCAAATTTAGTCACCAACCACTAGGGCCAAAGATGAAGAAATAGAAGATTTTTATCAGCTGCTGCAATCTGAAATTGATCAAACATGCAATCAAGATGCATTGATAATTACTGGCAATTGTAATGCAACAGTTGGAAACAAAGAAGAAGGATCAGTAGTTGGAAAATATGGCCTTGGTGATACAAACAATGCTGGAGATCGAATGATAGAATTTTGGAAGACCAACAACTTCTTCATTGCAAATACCTTCTTTCACCAACATAAACAGCGACTATACACATGGGCCTCGCCAGATGGAACACACAAAAATCAAATTGACTACATCTGTGGAAAGAGACGATGAAAAAGCTCAATATCATCAGTCAGAACAAGGCCAAGGGCGAGCTGTGGAACAGACCATCAATTGCTTATATGCGAGTTCAAGCTGAAACTGAAGAAAATCAGAGCAAGTCCACGAGAGCCAAAATATGACTTTGAGTACATCCCACCTGAATTTAGAGACCAACTGAAGAATAGATTTGACGCTTTGAACACTAGTGACCGAAGACCAGACGAGTTGTGGAATGACATCAAGGACATCATCCATGACGAAAGCAAGAGGTCATTGAAAAGACAGGGAAGAAAGAAAAGACCAAGATGGATGTCAGAAGACACTCTGAAACTTGCTCTCAAATGTCAAGCAGCTAAAGCAAAAAGAATTGATGAAGTAAATGAACTGAACAGAAGATTTCAAAGAGTGGCCCAAGAAGAAAAAGTAAAGTATTATAATGACATGTGCAAAGAGCTGGAGAAGAACATGCTCAGCATTTCCCAAGCTGAAAGAACTGAAGAAAAAATTCAAGCCCCTAGTTTCAATAGTGAAGGATTCTATGGGGGAAAATATTAAACGACACAAGAAGCATCAAAAGAAGATGGAAGGAATACACAAGTCATTATACCGAAAAGAATTAGTCGATGTTCAACCATTTCAAGAGGTGGCACTTGATCAGGAACCGATGGTACTGAAGGAAGAAGTCCAAGCTGCTCTGAAGGCATTGGTGAAAAACAAGGCTCCAGGAATTGATGGAATATCATTTGAGATGTTTCAACAAATAGATGCAGCACTGGAGGTGCTCACTCATCTATGGCAAGAAATATGGAAGACAGCTTCCTGTCCAACTGCCTGGAAGAGATCCATATTTATGCCTATTCCCAAGAAAAGTGATCCAACCGAATGTGGAAATTATAGACCAATATCATTAATATCAAACGCAAGCAAAATTTTGCTGAAGATCACTCAAAACAGGCTACAGCAGTAGGGAACTGTCAGAAATTCAGGCCAGTTTCAGAAGAGGATGTGGAACCAGGGATATCATTGCTGATGTCAGATGGATCCTGGCTGAAAGCAGAGAATACCAGAAGGATGTTTACCTGTGTTTTATTGACTATGCAAAGGCATTGGACTGTGTGAATCATAACAAATTATGGATAACATTGTGAAGAATGGGAATTCCAGAACACTTAATTGTTCTCATGAGGAACCTTTACATTGATCAAGAGACAGTTTTTCGGATGGAACAAGGGGATACTGATTTGTTTAAAGTCAGGAAAGGTGTGTGTCAGGGTTGTATTCTTTCACCATACCTATTTAATCTGTATGCTGAACAAATAATCCGAAAAGCTGGACTGTATGATGAAGAACGGGGCATCAGGATTGGAGGAAGACTCATTAACAACCTGCATTAAATGCAGATGGCACAACCTTGCTTGCTGAAAGTGAAGAGGACTTGAAGCACTTACTGATGAAGATCAAAGACCACAGCCTTCAGTATGGATTACACCTCAACATAAAGAAAACAAAAATCCTCACAACTGGACCAATGACCAACATCATGATAAACAGAGAAAAGATTGAAGTTGTCAAGGATTTTGTTTTACTTGGATCCACAATCAACAGCCATGGAAGCAGCACTCAAGAAATCAAAAGATACATTGCATTGGGTAAATCTACTTTAAAAGACCTCTTTAAAGTGTTGAAGAACAAAGATGTTATCTTGAAGACTAAGGTGCGCCTGACCCGAGCCATGGTATTTTCAATCACATCATATGGACGTGAAAGCTGGACAATGAATAAGGAAGACGGAAGAAGAATTGACACCTCTGAATTGTGGTGTTGGCCGATAATATTGAATATACCATGGACTGCCAAAAGAATGAACAAACCTGTCTTAAAAGAAGTACAACCAGAATGCTCCTTAGAAGCAAGGATGGCAAGACTGCGTCTTACATACTTTGGTCATGTTGTCAGGAGGGATCAGTCCTTGGAGAAGGCTTTGGCAGAGGACAAGGTCAGTGGAAAAGAGGAAGACCCTCAATGAGGTGGATTGACTCAGTGGCTGCAACAATGAGCTCAAGCATAACAACGATTCTAAGGATGGCTCAGGAACGGGCAGTGTTTCTTTCTATTGTGCATAGGGTCGGTGAGTCGGAACCGATTCGACAGCACCTAACAACAACAAGACTTTGTGTACCAATAGGTAGAGAATAAAAAAAAAAATTTTTTTTTTTTTTTTAAAGCCAGTACTAATTTCCCTTTATTTTCCATTTCTTTGGTTGCCTTGGTAAAACGCATGATTGAGGAAAAGAATTTTAAACAAGAAACTGGTACCTAATGATTACCAGTTGTACTTATCGAGTGTTTGGTTCTCCAGATCTGGCCCCTCACCCCCATTTTAACGGTTATAACAAATTAATAGATTCAGAATATATTTGAAATCAGAAGAACTGGATTCAAGTCCTAGCCCTGATTTCATCAGCTGGGTGACCTGGGCAATTTTCTTAACCTCTCTGGGACTCAGTTTCTTTATTTGAAAAATAAGAAATGATACTTACTATGCAATTATTACGAGGACTAACTTCAGCTTAAAAATTATAATGCTTAATGTCTGGCATTAAGAGCTAATAATAAAAACTGTTCCCCTTTCTTTAGTTCTTTCTTAAAAAAAATAAAAAGAAAAACAAAACAGCTATTTATTTAGATTACATTTCACTTTGCTTTTATCTTATTTATAATTTCTTCAAGTCTATACTATTACTATTTAGAAGTGTCATTTTAATGAATTATTATGTTGCCTAATCCTTTGAGCCTGGGATTAGATTCAATTTTCAATTATTTCTAAATTTACACTGAAGTCTAGATTTCCTCCTCCAAAGAAAGGAAACACAAGTAATGGATGGGGGCAGCGAGCCTTCACTTGCCTGGCTTCAAGCTTTCAGTACAAAACTGCTGTCAGCACAAAGGGTGTCAACCATTCCTTACACCTGGCTGCAAATGTGAAGATAGGGCCATGATCGGTCAATCTGGTTTTTGGCTTCAGGCATCCCACTTCAAAGGTGATTTGGGTTTACTGGCTGTCCCAGGGATGTGTGAGAACTTTGGTCTAAGGGACTCTGTGGCCAATAACGGGTTAAACTGGAGAGCATTGTTTTGAGCACCTATAAAGACTTCCTGGGGCAACGAAGAAGAGGGTGAGCTGAGAATCTAGTTCCCTCAACTGGCAGGTGTGGCCATTCTTTAAAATTTCATTGTCAAATTTTAAAGACCACATTTTAACTTTTCAAGAAATAGCCAATTATAAGAGGAAAACTCCTGCTTAGACTTTTTAATCACTAAATATTAGCCTCAAAAATTCTAAATTTGCTTCTACCATGGTAAAGTATACTTGGCTGAATCCACTAAAAACTTGCATTTCTTCACATACCAACCTCTAGAAAGCTGGAGGGCTTTTTGATAATAAGTGGCTGTGGATACAGAAGATTCAGCAAAGACGTAAAAGTCTAATTAGACATTATTGCACTACTTCTGTGATTTAATATTACACCTTGGGGGTTCTCTAAGAGTTTCCATACAACTGGTAGCCCGGCCTATTTAAAAAAAACCAGACAGGTCCATAAGTCTTGCGTACTAGGCTTAACATGCCATTTTCATTGCTTTCTGTTGCCACTACTTATCAGTGTTCATGACTAAATTGAGTTTTCACTTATAATGCAACTCAGGCAATCAGCAACTTTACCTTTTTCTGCTCTTACCTCTAAAAGAGTAATTCTTTTTTGAATCCTTCGTTTACTCAGCTATTTTTAAAAGCCGAAATTCTCTCCTCAACCTGTCCAAATTTCATGGAAATGAGTACCAACGTGGTTAATCCCAGAAAGACTGGAGGATTATGATTATAGAGATATTGGCTCATAGAATAATATTTTTTAAATGGTGTTTTTTTCAGTTTTCTTTTACAGTTAAAGATTCAAATAGAGAATGCCACTTCTGGCCTTAGCCCTCAGTTCATCTACACAAAGAGGTTCAGAAGAGTTGCTCTGGCCCATCCTGTTTGTAAAAACAACCTTCCCAGAGGAACCATGGACCATGACTGTTCTTCCCTGTTCCTGTCAGTAATTGATTCAGGAAGCTTTCCTGAAGAAGAGGGTTTTCTGCTTTATGATCACTACCTGCCAAGTGTGTTACACATGCAATGTCAAACAATTTGAGTGCAATAACATGAATAACAAGACATCTATAATGAATACAATTTATCCTGCAGGATGCAAAATTGGCAGTTGTTTGGACCTATGTGATGAACTTGAATAATAATTATGTTGCAGCTATAGAAAATATAGGAAATGGACCGAAACAGGCGCCATCCTGTGATACTCTGCAAGTCGCCTTAAAAAAATTTTTTTTCTTCCTACCACTTACTTACTTTCTTTTTCTTATACAGGGGAAGAGTGAGGTAGGGGGTGGGAGGTAATGCGAATGGGTTGGATGACTGAGTAGGTCGGAGCTCTTTAGATTATTTTATAAATGTGTTATGTAAGAAATAGTGATGGTAGCCACCATGGACAAGGGTCCACCATAAATGCAATTAGAGGCAGGGACAGAAAGCAGGACGCCTGAGATAAGCCACGTGCTCTCAGTGACGGACAATGCTCACCTTGTTCTCTTCTTTCCTAGGAAGCTCAAGTCCAACAGTGAGTGAAGGCTCTCAAGCTTAGTCACCCAGGTCATGACTTGAAGGTCAGTTTGCTAGCTCTCTACACTTCCTTCCACCCCGTAGGGAGTCCTCCGCCTCCCTTGGAACTCTATGTCTGCCAGATTGAGGAAAGATAGACATATTTCAGGGCTACCATCTGGGGCCTCAGCGTCATCCTGAGTCACCCCCGGCTTCCCCTCAGGCCTGCTGATTCCCCTCCTAGGAATGTAGGCGGTAATCCAGTGTGGCAAGATGGTTTCCCTCCTCCACATAACCAGGCAAGGAGGAGAGAGCCACCTTCGCAGCTACAGCCCCGCTTTCCTCTCCTCTGTGTTAATTCCTCCTCGTTCTGTTTCAAAACATAATTCGAGTTTATCCACTATGTTCCCAGCGTTACCACTTTTTTGAGCAGGTAAATCAGGTAATTCTTCTCTAAGGCTGCAGCTTCCTGCTGAGGTGAGTCTTCCCTCAGAAGGCGGGCTTCCTGTTGAACGGCTGATGAAAGGAGCTACTCAGAGTGAGCCCAGTTAATATACAGCCCCTCCAGCTGAGCCCATTTGCCTGAGGCATATTTTCGTCAGTTACAATTGGATCCTGACATATTTTCACTGTAGCATACTGCAAACTCCTTGAGCACTAGAAGAAAAAAATACATATGTATTTTAACTTGGCAGTTCCACCAATAGGAGAAAGCCTCCCTCTAAATGAACAAGACCCAGCAGGTCTGGCCTGGCTCACCTGGATCCTTCCCAGCTTGTGTCTTATTGCTGCTTCTTGCCCGGCACCCTTTCTGTTTCTTAACCTGGCCTTGTCTCTTGTGTTCATTTATTTCGTTCCTTGAAAGAAAACAGCAGGCTCTGGAAACCCTAGTCCAGTCATGCTCCTGGACTCCTGTCTTGCCCTGCAGTCTCTTTTGATCTAAAATTCTTTCTCACCATTACAAATGTAGCAGCTGAGAAGCCTGAGGAATCCGAACTAAATCAAGGGATTGTCTGAGGAGGTGTGCATGTCAGTGAGTGAAGCCAGTACGTCCTCCAACCCTGTCTGATCTCACACTGGCTGGAGTTGCTGAGGTATGAGGTAGCAGACTGCGTCCTCAAACACAGGCTTTGTGGCCACACAGAGGTGTGAAGTCCCACATTTAATTACAACATTTGGTGAGTTACAACAGGCTCGGGGGCTGGTTTTAACACTTGTGGAGCAATTGGGGGTTTGTCTGTTTCTTAAGTATTCAGTTGCCTCACTGCTGGAGAAGGTTTTGCCACAAGCTGCTTTCACAATGCAAAGCTCCTGCCGGCCTGGGTGATAGAATTTAGGCTGGCCTGCTTTTCTTGGGCAAAGCCAACCTGAACTTCAGCCTGCCTTTGTAATACCACGTTCTAGACACAGTTCATTTATCTGTACTTTTTGCTTTCTCAGCTGGCTCTTAAAAAAGAGAAAAAAAAAAGCCAAATTTTATAAGAAATGGTATTTAAATTGGAAATTCACCAAAAACTACTCACTAAGTAGGGCATTAACCATATACCAAAAAACCAAACCCACTGTCGTCAAGTCGATTCTGACTCATAGCGACCCTGTAGGACAGAGTAGAACTACCCCATAGAGTTTCCAAGGAGCAGCTGGTGGACTTGAACTGCTGACCTTTTGGTTAGCAGTCATAGCACTTAACCACTATACCACCAGGGTTTCCAACAATTATGTATATATATTATATATGTACTTGAATTCTTTTGAGCGGCTATGTTTTCCTTGAATCTTCTTCATTCATTCATTAAAATTTTAGTACCTACAATATGCCAGACACTAAAGGTTTTAAAGTCAGTTAGTAGGCACTTTAATTGTATATTTAATATGATATTTTGAGTTTGCATTTATATGCTGTCTTCAAGCTCAGCCATATTTCACTGTTTGAAGAACTCTAAGACACAACTTATATCTTCATTTGCTCCAAGGGGAATAATTTTCAACTTACTTAAAATACTAGGCTTTTAATTGAGTTGATTTGCTTTGTGAACTAATTTGAGGTAGTAGTTAAAAAGCTTCTTTTGTGATATAATTCAAGACATTTTGTTGCTATGGATTTGTTTCTCACATCTATTTCCTAATCTTGAAAAAACAATTAAGAATTTAGTACAGAGTATTTGCATTCTGGTTGAGATCTAAGGCCTCTCCAGTTCTGGGTTCTGTTACCTACCCACACCAGGAGATGTGTTTCAGAAGGGCATGATTGACCCCCAGGATGCAGGCTTCAAAAATCAATTGGTCTAACTGCCATTCCTCACTAAAAGGAATCAGGGCTTCCTGGAGGACTGCTGGTTCCAGGGCTGCAGCCGGAAAGGGACACACCGAGACTGGGATGTTTTTTGTGGCAGAAAGTAAGGAAGTACTGAAAAAATGACGAGGACATGTCAAAAGGACGCAGACGCCAGCTTGGATGAGTTCCCACTGGCCACGTTTGAACAGAAAGACAAAGACACATGGAGACATTGAGATGCTAATTGACTATAATAGAGCAAAGTAAGAATTCATGGGTTTGAACTAATAATAAATACATAAGAAAGAAAGGAAAACTATTTCTTACAGTAAAATGTTGGTTGATAGAGGAGGCTAATATGCAAAACAAAACAAAACAAAAATACCTGTTGCCTTCAAGTCAAGCAGGCTCACAGAGATCCTACAGGACAGAGTAGAACTGCCCCATAGGGTTTCCAAGGAGCGGCTGGTGGATTCCAACTGCCAACCTTTTGGCTAGCAGCTGTATCTGTTAACCACTGAGCCACGAGGGCTCCACAGAGTTAGAAAATCAGCATTTTTGCAAGTATCGCAGTAAAAGTCCATTCAGGCTAGAGTCATCAATCAATGTTTAATCTAGAGAAGGGGAGTTTGGCGAGGAGCAGGGTATTACATACCTCAAAATATCTCTTCACAAATTACTTACCCCCCCAAAAAAGAAAACCAGTGCCGTCGAGTCGATTCCGACTCGTAGAGACCCTATTAGTAATTAAAAAAGAGAAAACAGTGTGCAGTGGAGAAATGGGAAAATGTCTTAATCAAGGGCATCAACGCTGGCGTCTCCCACAAGGGGCAAAGGAACACGGGGAGCCTCCGAATGGGACACCATGGGAAAGACACACACCGCTCATGCAGTAATCCAAGCACAAATGAATAACTTGTGAGGAAGTGAAATCTTGGTAGGTGTACTCTAGGAAACAATTGGCCTGTACTGGTCAGAGATGACAGTGCCATGAAAGGCAAAGAAAGGCTGGGGAACTGTTCCAAGCTACACGAAGTTAAAGACGCATGGCAACCAAACACAACATGTGATCCTAAACAGCATCCAGAGCCAGAAAAAATTTCTATAAAGGATATTGTTGGGACAATTGTTAAAATTGGAATACGGGCTATAACATGTTGTATCACTATTAAAGGTCCTGCATTTGATCATTGTATTGTGGTCATGTAAAAGAAAGGTCTTGTCCTTCGGAAATATAAGCAACTATTACAGGGTAATGGTACATAATGTGTGCAACCTATACTCATATGGTTCAGAAAAAAATGTGTATTTTTAAAATGTGTAATATATATTATAGATGGAGGAAGACCCTATCTATCTATCTATTATAGATAGAGGAAGACTCTTAGCAAGATAGATTGACACAGTGACTGCAACAATGGGCTCAAATATAGCAAAGATTGTGAGGATGGTGCTGGACTGGGCAGTGTTTCGTTCTGTTGTCCATAGGGTCGCTGTGAGTCAGAACTGACTCGACAGCACCTAATAGCAACAACGTAGACTGACAGACAGACAGACAGATAGATAGATAAAGAGATAAGGCAGATGTTAAAATCTGTTTAATCTATGTAAAAGTAATCAGTAGTTTTTTTTTTTTTAATTGTACTTTAGGTGACAGTTTACAGCCCAAATTAGTTTCTCATTCAAAAATTTATACACAAATTGTTTTATGACATTGATTGCAATCCGTGCCTTGTGTTAGCACTCTCCCCCTTTCCCTTCCACCCCAGGTTCCCTGTGTCCATTCAGCCAGTTTTCCCGTTCCATCCTTACTGCTTATCTTTGCTTTTGGGCAGGAGTTGCCCATTTGACTCGTATACTTAATTGAGCTAAGAAGCACGTCCGTCCCTCACGTGTGTTATTGTTTGTTTTATAGGCCTGTCTAATCTTTGGCTGAAAGGTGGACTTCAGGAGTGGGTTTCAGGTCTGAGCTGGCAGGGAATTTTTTGTACTGTTCTTGCAACTTTTCTGTAAGTTTTAAATTACTTTAAATTAAAGCTTAAAATAAACTAAAAACAAAAGAAAAAGAATCAGCCAATTCATTTTTATCGAATGCTTACAAACCCCCCTTGCAGTCAAGTTGATTCCAATTCATAGTGACCCTATAGGACAGGATAGAACTGTCTCACGGTGTTTCTAAAGTTATCAGTCTTTACAGAAGCAGACTGCCAGATCTTTCTCCCTTTGGGCAGCTGCTGGGTTAGAACCTTCAACCTTTCGGTTAACAGCCAAGCACTTTAACCATTGTGCCACCGTGGCTCTTTATTGAATGTTTACTATAACCCTATATTTCTCTAAAACACAAAAAGGAAATAAGAGACAGCACTACCTACTAGAATTTTAAAATCTGTTTGCGAAGACTATATTAGCATATAAACAATTAAATGAATGAATCTTACATAACAAAATAGTTAAAACTAAATACAAGTTATGAAATAAACCTACACAAGTTAAACCCATTGCCGTCTAGTAGGTTCTGACACATAGCAAACCTGTAGGAATGCACGTTTATTTATCTCATGACACTTTCCTTGATTATATGAACTATAGGATTCTAACTTTTTTCTGCAGTCATATGAGGACACAATTTATTATCTGGACTTTTTCCTTCCTTCCTTCCTTCCTTCCTTCCTTCCTTCCTTCCTTCCTTCCTTCCTTCCTTCCTTCCTTCCTTCCTTCCTTCCTTCCTTCCTTCCTTCCTTCCTTCCTTCCTTCCTTCCTTCCTTCCTTCCTTCCTTCCTTCCTTCCTTCCTTCCTTCCTTCCTTCCTTCCTTCCTTCCTTCCTTCCTCCCTTCCTCCCTTCCTCCCTCCCTCCCTCCCTCCCTCCCTCCCTCCTCCCTCCCTCCCTCCCTCCCTCCCTCCCTCCCTTCGTTCCCATCCTTTATCCCATTTATCTATGTAATAGAAAAACATCGTACTAGGACTCAGGTGGGAGCCCCTGGGTGATGCAAATAGTGAGTTCAGTTGCTAATGAAAAGGTTGGAGATTCTAGTATGCCCAGAGGCACCTTGGAAGACCTACTTCCAAAAAGTAGCCTGGGGAATCTCCTTCCGAGAAATCAGTCCTTGAAAACCCTGTGTAGCACAGTTCTGCTCTGACACACACGGGGGCTCCATGAGTCATAGTTGGCAGGACACTTACTGCATAGACCATCTCTGTCATTTATAAGCTGTTTGACCTTATCAAGTCACTTAACTTCATGTGGCCTCCGTTCCCTCACCTGTGAAATGCGGAAGGTATACTCAATGATCTTCGAAAGCCCTCTCAACTTGAAAGTCCTGTGACGTGGAATGGACACTATGAGAACAGATAAGGAAACCATGAGAACTGCAGGGGGCAGACAGCTAAAGAGAGTAGCTAGACATAATAAATCTACTTTGATAATTTGCAGTTAGGATGCATGGGGAACTGTTCAAACTTCCAGGAAGCTATACGCTTTAATTATAAAAACAGCTTATATTCCACTGCCATTTTTATTTCCCCAAGTGCTTTCGTACCCTTAATTTTATATGACATTCATAGAAAAGCTGACATGAAAATAGGACACACATCTATCTTCAACCCAATTTTTCCAGGGAAAAAAAAACTGAGGCACTGAGAGGTTACCTTTATATTTTCAAATAGCACTTAATTTTTTTTCTTGATCGATTAATTTCAGAGATATGGATTCACAATCACATAAAAAGAAAAAACTAATTGCCCATATACATTCTTCTGGAGTCCTGGTGGTACAGCGGTTAAGTGCTTGGCTGCTAACCAAAAGGTCAGCAGTTGGAATCCACCTCCTTGGAAACCCTATGGGGCAGTTCTACTCTGTCCTACAGGGTCGCTTTGAGTCAGAATCCATTCACACTTCCTAACTTTTTACATGACGATGTTTATACCTCTTGCATTTTGTCCTTTGCCAAAAGGTTGATTCCAAAAAGGTTGAAATAGAAAGTAAAAAGCTTTTTCATTATTATAATAGTTTGAATATTATTACTTAAGGCACAAAGTAGTATGACTGGATCCATACAGAAGGAGACATAACTATGTTGATAAACCTGTACTACTTGAAGAATGGTATTCCAAGTGCCAATGTCAGATGGACTTTTTTTTTTCAATTTATTAAATACCATGCAATATTTTAGTTTGTTTTATATTTAATCAATGACTTATTGATACATTCTTTTAGTTATTTGCTATTTCTAATTCGCTTTCTTTTTTGTGTGTGGACCGAAATTTAATATGGTTTTATCTTGTCAAAGCTCCTCCAGCTTCTTAATAAGAATATCTCCTATAGGAATATTTCTACTTGCTGACTTACTCTTACCCAGTGCCATCGAGTCCATTCCGACTTACTCTTAGAACCCCTTACTTACTCTTAGAACCCCTGATTTCCTGGCAGTATTTGGACTGTTGATTTTCTCCGCCTGCTGAACAGCTCTCATCCAATAATTATTTTCCACAGATTTTTAGGTCAGGTTCGTTTTATTCTTGACTGTCGTGACCTTCTTTTTCTTTTGCTCTAATACATTCTCAAATAATTATTTTTTAGAAAACATGTACGTGAGGTAAAAACCTCTAAGTCCTTCCATGTCCAAAATATCTTTCAGACTTAAAAAATTATTTGAAAAATTATCTAGTTTCAAAAGAACTTTCTCTTAGAACTTTTAAAACATCTTACGTTATCCTCTAGCAACCAGTTTTGCTGGGAAGGAGATTAACACAGTCTGGTCCTCATTTCTTTATCGATGACCTATTTCTTCTCTCAGAAAGCTTTTAGGTTGTTTTCTTTTGGAAAAGAGTTATTTTCTTTTCTTCTGACATAGTGAAGTTTCAGAAAAGGTGCCTGGGTGTGGGTTCCTTTAACTTAAATCTTTTGTTTAGTCAACAAAAATAGAGAGATTGCCTATTATGCAACAGACACCCAAAACAGGAGCCTTAGCCTTTTGCAGGCTGGCCACTCAACTTTTTTAGAGAATAGTTCCTCAGTATTAGCGTAAGAGTACCCAGGATCATGGGTGGATGTGAGGGAAGACAATGGGGTGATGGTAGATTCCGGTAGCTTTTCTGTAGACATTAAACCAATACCTTTGATTTGTCTTACTTTCCCTTGAAATTTTTGTCAATTCTAAGGTGTTGGTTTCTAGCTTTTTCTATGTAACTCTTGATTGTAGTGTCTTTTGCTTTGGTGAAAGCTAAAGTTTATTGAACAGTGTTCTAGACATTGTCCTGGGTGTCTCATGTATGTTAACTTTGACCTTGTGAAGTTTCAGAAGAAGTATCTAGGTGTGGATTCTTTTTTCGTAAATCATATGGCAATTCCTTTAAGTTAAACCAAGCACAACAACCTCATGAGGTTATTGCCAGCTGCCATGGAGTCTGCCCTCAACTCTCAGTAACCCCACGTACAACTGAACAAAATGCTGCCCAGTCCTGTACCATCCCCATGATTGGTTATGAATTGGACTGCTGTTCTCCATAAGGTTTTCATTGGCTCATTTCAGAAATAGATCACTAGGCCCTTCTTCCTAGTCTGTCTTAGTCTGGAAGCTCTGTTGAATCTGTTCAGGATCATAGCAACACACAGGCCTCTGCTAACAGATGGCACATTGGCCTAGAACTCTAGTCTCCTGCATGGAAGGTGAGAATACTACCAATGATCCATTTTATAATGAGGAAACTCAAGTACAGAGTTGCTCCAAGGCATACAGCTCATGATTGATCAAGCTAAGATTTGATCTTAACCCATTGCTGTCAAGTCTATTCCAAACCATTGCAAATGTATTTGAACCTAGGCAATCTGCTTCTTGGGGAAATACATAGAAGAAACCTTTTATTCTCTGATCCTGGGATTTATTATGAATTTATTTCTTTTCATAAATTTTTCTTTGTTTAACTGGCATTTCAGTGGAATGTGGGGTGGGGAGCTGAGAAATAAAGGCATGTAAGGGGTCAAAGTCCATTCAATGGGGAAGAAACAGTCTCTTTAGGAAATGGTGCTGGCAAAACTGAATATCTATTTGCAGAAAAATGGAACAGGGTCCATATCTCACACCATGCATAAAAACTAACTCAAAATTGATCAAAGATCTACATGTAAAACCTAGAACTATAAATTTTCTGGAAGATAACACGGAGACAAAACTATGGGACTTCATTTTTTTAAGAAATAGATTATCAAACATAACTACAAAGACAAGAACAACAGAAGACAAATTAGATAACTGGACCTTCTAAAAATCAGAAACTTATGCTCATCAAAAGACTTTATCAAAAGAGTAAAAAGAGAACCAAAACTGGGAAAAAAATCTTTGGGAACAACATACCTGATAAGGATCTCACCTCTAAAATATATAGAAAATTTCAACAACTCAGCAACGGAAAGACAAACAATCCATTTTAATAATGGGTGAAGGGCATGAACAGACACTTCATCAAAGAGGACATTCGAGTGGTGAACAAACACATGAAAAGATGCTTGTGATCATTAGGCATTAAAAACCAAAATGAAACCCATTGCCGCTAAGTCAATTCTGACTCATAGTGACCCTATAGGACAAAGTAGAACTGCCATCCATAGGGTTTCCAAGAGAGATGAAAATCAAAACTACAATGAGATACCATCTCAATCCTGCCAAAATGGAACTGATTTTTTTTAAAAAAAAAGAACAGAAAACAACAAATGCTGGCCAGGTTGTGGGAGACTGCAACACTTACTCATTGCTGATAGGGTTGTAAAATGGTATAAACACTATGGAAGACGATATGGCACTTCCTCAAAAAGCTAGCAATAGAAATACCTTATGATCTAGCAGTCCCGCTCCTAGGAATATACCCTTAGAGATCTAATAGCAGTGACATGAATAGACATATGCACACCTATGTTCATTGCAGCATTATTCACAACAGCAAAAAGATGGAAACAATCTAAGTGCCCATCAGTGGATGAATGGATAAACAACATGGTACATACACAGAATGGAATACTACACAGCTATAAAGAATAACGATGAGTTCTCATAATATGGATGAATCTGGAGCACACTGTGCTGAGTGAAATAAATCAATCACAAACAGACATATATTGGATGTCACACTTTTGTATACATACGGAAATCAATATTCATTGGTGGTTACCAGGGATGGGAGAGGGAGGAAGGGGAAATCATTCCTTAGGTAGTCCTAAATCAAACCTGTTGCCATCAATTTGATTCTGACTCAAAACCACCCAATTGGGCAGAGTCGAACTGTCCCAGAGAGTTTCCAAGGCTGTAAATCTTTACGGAAGCAGACTGCCATATTTCCTGTGTGGCGGCTGGTGGGTTCGAGCTGCCAACCTTTCAGTTAGCAGCCAAACACTTAACTGCTGTGCCACCAGGGCTCCTTTTCTAGATAGTGGACACTTGTTATTTTTGGTGATGGGAAATACAATACTGAATGTGGCTGAAGTGTGTACAACTCGATCAAAGTAAATGATGACACTAAGAAGTACACAAGAATAAGGGACCTTTTTGGTAAATGCTATAACATATATATTTGCAACAACAGCAGAAACAACCAAAAAATATGTATGTGGTTACATAGATAGATATGTATGCATATATGTGTATAGGAAGATATATGTGTGTATATACTGGTACACGTATAGGCGTATCTGTAAGCATATGTAGATACATGTATGTGTGTGCTGCATATATATTCATATATATAATAAAGCACGGGGGGAACTTCCAGGTACTTCCTAGATGTAACCAAACACCTTGTGGGATTGATTTACTGGATTTGAAGGCTTAGGACCATAGTTGCATGGGACAACTCAGTCAACTGGCATAACATAGTTCATAAATTTTACGGTCTACATCCTAGTTTGGGAGTAGTGGCTGGGGTTTTAAAAGTTTGTGAGGGGCCAAGCTAAGATACAATTATTGGTCTTTACTTGTCCGGAGTAAAAGAGAAAGAAGGAAACCAAAGACTCGAAGAAGAAAGTAGTCTACAGGACTAATAGCCTGCATGAATCACAGCCTCATCTATCTGAGACCAGAAAAACTAGATGGTACCTGGCTACCACTACTGACCATTCTGCCCAGGGCCACAATACATGGTCCCAAATAAAACGGGAGAAAAATGTAGAGCAAAACTCAGATTCTTAAAAAAGGCCAGACTTACTGGTCTGGTAGAGACTGTAGAAACCCTTGAAATTAACACCCTAAAATACCCTTCAAACATTGTACTGAAATCACACCCAGAGGTCACCTTTTGGCTAAATAACAGATTGGCTCATACAATAAACAATATTACCTGTGAGTACTGTGCTCCTTAAAAAAAAAATCATCTGTATGACACCAAATGGTCACATTTATCCTAAAACAAAGATGAGAAGGTAAGGGAGTGGGGGCAGGGAAGCTAGATTAATGGAAACAGAGCTACCAGAATGGAAATAATAAGAATGTTGACACATTGTGAAAAATGTAATCGCCGTCACTGAACATTAAGCACAGAAATTGTTAAACGGGAATCTAATTTGCTGTGTAAACTTTCACCAAAAAACATAATAAAGTACTAGGGGAACTAAAAAAGGAGTAAGGTCATGTATTTTTTCTGCCTCCTTTATCTGAAATCTACTCTTACCTCTTGAATTCTAAATATGCTAACAATGCCATGAAAATCAGGATATAGGCAACTGGTCGCGCTGTGAGTTTATAGGGTACCTCAAAGGCAGGGGATGAGTAGCAAGAAGTTTAATTTTAGAGTCTGCGATCTTAGGAAGTGGTCACCCTTCCCCATCACTTTAACTGCCTTCAGTTAAAACAGCCTTTTGCTGCGACCGAAACAGCCTTTTGCTGACAGAACCTAAAGATGGGGTTTGTCCCCTCTGCTCCATGTCTTGCTGTTCTGGATTGAATTGTGTCCCCTGCAAAAAAGTGTGCCAACTTGGCTAGGCCATTTGTCCCAGTATTGTGTGATTGTCTACCATATTGTCATCTGATGTGATTTTCCTATGTGTTATAAATCCTAAACTCTATGATGTTAATGAGGCAGGATTAGAGGCAGTTATGTTAATGAGGCTGGACTCAATCTACAGCATTAGGTTGTATTTTGAGTCAATCTCTTCTGAGGTATAAAAGAGAGAATCGAGCAGAGAGGAGAGGGACCTCATGCCATCAAGAAATGAGCACCAAGAGCAGAGTGTGCCCTTTGGACTCAGGGTGCCTGCACCCAGAAGCACCTAGACCAGGGAAGATTGATGACAATGACTTTCCCCAGAGCAGACAGAGGGAGAAAACCTTCCCCTAAAAAAAATAAAAATAAAAAATTTTTTTTTCCCCTAGGCACCCTGAATTCAGACTTCTAGCCTCCTAGGCTGTCAAAGAATAAATTTCAGGTTTTTAAAGCCATCCACTCATGGTATTTCTGTTATAGTGGCACTAGTTGACTAAGACAACTGCCTGTGTCTCCGACCTGGCCTGTCTAGTGTCTGGGAGGTGGAAGCAGGCAGACCACTAAGAGAAAACAGCACTAAGGATGGAGGAAGGAAGGAGTGATGTATGGAGTTTATGTGGAAGCCTGGGCTTGACTGCTCCCTGCTAATTACTGAGTGTCTATAGTATATCAGGTGTTGTTCTAGTTGTACAGTTATCGTTCTATTTAATTTTTATAGCGACCCTGTAGCAAAAGCATTATTATGCTGATTTTACTAAGGCTCACTGAGGCTAAGTAATCTGTCCAAAATTACACAGTAGTAATGTTCATCTGACTACAAGGCCCTTGTCAATTCTACACTGCCATGCTGCCTCTTGTTCCCCTATGGCAGCACTCGGGATGGATCTGGTGTTGATGCATGCTCACTCTCCTCCTCTCCCTCTCACTACACGTGTAGACACACACACACACACACACACAGACACGTGACCTAACTAATTCAACCAACATTATTGAGAAGTTATGTGTCAGGTATTTGGTGGAGCCAAGTGACTGATACGGGGTTCTGGTGGCATAGTGGTTAAGAGCTCGACTGCTATCCAAAAGGTCGACAGTTCCTATCCACTAGCTGGTCACTGGAAACCTTAGAGGAAAGTTCTACTCTGTCCTATGGGGCCAGTTTCAGTGATGAGGCAGAACTGACTCAACACCATGGGTCAAATCATGTCTCTCACGCATTATGATCACCTTTCTGAAGGTGAGGGGGCAGGTGTGGAATTGTTAAGTGCAGGTGGGTGGCTGCCTGTAGATCCGAAGAGCAGTGGAAGCATCTTTGGCAGGACAGATCCTTCTCCAGTTCATTACTGGGCCTGGGAGTCTTTCTCGGGGCTTTGTTCCCTTGAGGTAAGACATTTGCCCTATGAAGAAGCAAACTCCTTCTTGCCTTAACCCACTGCCTTCCAGACAATTCTGACTCATCACGGCCCTGTAGGACAGAGTAGGATCGCCCCAGAGGGTTTCCAAGGCTGTAGTCTTTACCGAAGCAGACTGCTACATCTTTCTCCCCCTGGATCCACTGGGGGGTTTGAACCGCTGACCTTTCAGTTAGCAGCTGAGTGTTTAACCACTGAGCCACCAGAATCAAATTTATAGGATTTCTTCAAAATGATAGTTTAATGGATTACAAAACAGTCACAAATTCCTTCTACTGTTACGTGCTTGTGCCTTTGCTATGGAATTTTTACCATGCCTCTCGTCAAAAGGTAGAGTTCATTTCTCCATCCTTCAAACCTGGACTTGGCCAGGTAACTTGCCTTGGCCAATGAGACATCAGCAAAGGTGATACAGAAACTTGAAAAGTGCTTGCACATCGGGTTTGCCTTCTCTTCCTGCTAGGATCCTTCTGCCACCACGTGAATAAGCCTTCCTGGTGGTGAGAGACCATGCAGAGAATGGTATTAAATGTCCCAGCTGTCTTAGCTGCAGACCCAAACATGAGAGTGGGGCCATTTTAGGTCATTTAGCCCCAAATGGGAAAATGAGGTGGCAAAGCGGTTAAGAACTACATCTTCTCATGGTCCTTTTCTGTACTTCTCCCTCGTTAGGGGTTTCCCTGCTCTACCCACACATCCTGGTGCTCCTTGGAAACCATACGGGGCAGTTCTACTCTGTCCTATAGGGTCGCTTTGAGTCAGAATCGACTTGATGGCAACTGGTTTGGTTTTAGCCCCAAATGAGCTGGCCTAACCCAGAGGAGCCACCCAGATAACCCACAGACTTGTGGGAAATTATAAATGGTTGTTATCTTCAGTCACTAAGTTTTCCATGTTTTGTTATGCAACCAAAGCTAACTGGCATACATAGCTAGTTGAGGCAAGTTGGGGAGGGGAAAAGCAGAGCAGCAAAGCAAAAGGACTGAATATACAAAAAAACACCCATTTCCATCAAGTTGATTCCAACTCCTAGTGACCCCATGGGTTTCAGAGTAGAACTGCACTCCCTAGGATTTTCAGTGTTTGCAACCTTATGGAAGAAGATCACCAGGCCTCTACCATAGGGCCACTGGGTGGATTCAAACTGCCAACCTTTCAGTTACCAGTTGAGCACAAACTATTTGTGCCATCCAATGACCTAAGGCCTTGACAATTATTTGTTTAATTTAAGGGCCCCAGATGTGTGAGTAGAGCAGGGGAACCTCTAACAAGGGAGAAGTACAGAAAAGGACCATGTGAAGACACTAAAAATAAGCTCCACTCTTCTCATGACTGACCTTTTTATAGCTTCAAGAAGAAACATCTAAGAACTCGAGCACTTTACCCCAGTGCCAGGGTTTTGCTGTAATTTGAACCACCTAAATGTGATCTGACACTCTTGTTTACTTCTTATTTCATAGCCCAACAGAGATAAATAATTTCTCAATAGATTCATTTGAGTTTCATCATGACCTAGAACTCTGAGTCTAAATACAGCCATTATCTGCAACTGTGAAACATCAGAAGGCAAGGCCATCTCGATTTGTTCTCTGCCAAACGCCCGCCACCTTGTTTTAGCATCCTTGTGAAAGAACACCAGATCGTCAAGTTCTGATTCAGTATCACACCCTCAGCGGGGTAAAGTGCTTTCCCCCTTCTCTGCTCTTGCATACAGCCCTGTCTATTCTGCAATGCAAATAACCTAGTCTGCAGTCACTGTATTTGAATGGATGTCTGTGTCTTCAGAGACTAAATTTTCTGAGCGTAGAGACCTTGTTTTATTCTTTCAGTCATGTATCCACGCAGGAAATGTTCACTGCATAATGATGGTTCATTCCTGCTCTCAAGGATCTCACTAAGTAAGAAAGAAAGAAAAAGTTAAAAAAAAAAAAAAAAAGTGTTAATGTTAATATAGAGTATTTACAAAATGTGGTGTAAACACAGAGAAGAAAGTAAAGAGTTGCCTGTACTCATGCACCCGTAGCCTAATCCCTTTTCCTGCTTGACCCCTATCTTAGTTATCTAGTGCTGCTATAACTGAAAGACCACAAGTGGATGGCTTAACGAATGGAAGTTTATTCTCTCACAGTCTGGGAAGCTAGAAGTCTGAATTCAGGGTGCCACATCCTGGAAAAGGCTTTCTCTCTTTCTGTCAGTTCTGGGGAAAGTCCTTGTCATCACTCTTGCCCTGGCCTAGGAGGTTCTCAGCGCAGGGACCTCAGATCCAAAGGATGTGCTCCACTCCTGGCTCTTCTTGTTTGGTGGTAATGAGGCCCCCCTCCTCTCTGCTCCATTCTCCCTTTTATATCTCAAAAGGGATTGAGTCAAGTTAAAAACTAATCCTGTAGATTGAGCCCTGCCTCATTAACATAACAGCCTCTAATTCCGCCTCATTAACTTCATACTAAAAAAAAAAAACCTATTGCTATCAAGTCAATTCTGACTCACAGTGACCCTATAGAAGAGAGTAGAACTGCCCCATAGGGTTTCCAAGGAGCGGCTGGTAGATCTGAACTGCTAACCTTTTGGTTAGCAGCCAAGCTCTTAACCAGGGCCACCAGGGCTACCATTAACATTATAGAGGTAGGATTTACAACACATAGAATAATCACATCAGATCAGAAAATGGTGGACAACCACACAATACTGGGAATCATGGCCTAGCCAAGTTGATATATATTTTGGGGGGACACAATTCAGTCCGTAACAACCCCTCAAATCCAGTGTGCACTCGACAGCCAGAGTGATTTACTAAAATATGATTTAATATATTGCCCGGTTTTAAGTTTTCAATTGAATCTCCCTGGCTTTGCAATGTGTATGAGATCTGGCCTCGCATCCCCTCCACCTTGTGGGCTCCTTTTAGTTCTCAGGGAACCTAAGTTTGCTCTAGGCTAGCACTTTTGAAAGAAGCCCTATTGGCACAATGGTTAAAAGTGTTTGGTTGCTAACAGCCACAGAAGAAAAGACCTGGTGATCTGCTCCCTTGAAGATGACCGAAAAACAAAACCCATTGCCATTGAGTCAATTCTGACTCATAGCAACCCTATGGGACAGAGCAGAACTGCCTCATAGGGTTTCCAAGGAGAGTTGGTGGGGGTTGCTATGAGTCAGAATCATCCTGACAGCACACAACAACAACAGCACTTTGAGCCAGTGGCTCCTGAAGCCTGAAAGGCCGTTCCCCCTACTTCTGCACGATTGGCTCCTTGTCGTTCAGAGTTCAGCTTCAGCAGCCAGCTGTCTGGTGTCGGATTAAGTCAGCACCCAGTCACTTAATGCCACATGACTGCATGACACTAACCGTGATGTGTTGATTTCTCGCTCTCTTAGCCTTCTCTCTCTGCACTGGAATTCAAGCTCCCTCAGAACAGCGACCCCATCTCCATCCCCCCCAGGTCCCCGCTGCTATATCTGGAGCACTGATAGCAGTGTCTGGGCATTACAGACACATGTTCAGCAAGTAGCTGTTGAGAGCATGAACAGGCAAACAGAAGATTCTGAATGCTGGATGAGTTGCCGCTACTCGCTGGGTGGGATAGAAGGGGAAATGGCTTTTCAAACAGAGGAAATGGCATCCTAACCAGAGTGCCTAGAAGTATTTGGGTGCAGCCCAAACAGTGTATGAGTTTGTCATGGATTGAATTATGGCCCCCACAAAATGTGTTTATCAACTTGATTAGGCCATGATTCCCCGCATTGTGTGGTTGTCCTCCATTTCGTGATTGTAATTTTATGTTGAGAGGATTAGGTGGGATTGTAACACCACCCTTACTCAGGTCACCTCCCTGATCCAAGGAGTTTCCCTGGGGAAACTCACCACCTTTTATCTGCACCACGTTTTATCTGTCAAGAGATAAAAAGGAAAGGGAAGTTTGCAGAGAGTTGGGGACCAAGAAAGCAGCACCAGGAGCACAGTGCATCTGTTGGACATGGGGTCTCTGCGCCTGAGAAGCTCTTCAACCAGGGGAAGATTGAGGACAAGGACCTTCCTCCAGAGCTGACAGAGAGAGAAAGCCTTCGCCTGGAGCCAACACCCTGAATTTGGACTTCGAGCCTACTAGACTGTGAGAAAATAAATTTCTCTTTGTTAAAGCCATCCACTTGTGGTCCTTCTGTTATGGCAGCACTAGATGACAAGACAAGTTAAACTTAAGAGAACAGGAAAATAAAAGAAAGTGAGGCCTGAAGGGTAGATATATGTGTGTGTGTGTATATATATATATATACACTTACATATATATATACACACATACACATATATTTGTATGTGTATATGTCTAACTATATATGCACATACATAAAAAACACATATATATGTGTGCGTTTGTATCTATTTTTTATCTATCTATCATCTATCTATCATCTGTCTATCTGTCTATCTATCTATCTATCTATCTATCTATCTATCTATCTATCTATCTATCTATCTATCTATCTATCTATCTATCTATCTATCTATCTATCTATCTATCTATCTATCTATCATCTATCATCTATCATCTATCTGTCTATCATCTATCTATCTATATTAGGAGCCCTGGTGACACAGTGGTTAAGCGCTCAGCTGCTAACCAAAAGGTCGGTGGTTTTACCTCACCAGACCCTCCATGGGAGAAAGATGGGCAGTCTGCTTCCATAAAGATTACAGCCTTGGAAACGCTATGAGGTATTTCTACTCTGTCCTATAGGGTCTCTGTGAGCTGGAATCAACTCGTCAGCAATGGGTATATGTATATGTGCATATATATATATATGTATAATTTTGAAAAATTATGTATTTTATTTTTTCCCCCAACCTGAAATATGGTTTCTCCATGACACACAGGAAAGCGAGAATTCACCCTTCTGTGCCTTTCTGACCTTGCTCCCCTACAGGAAGAGAAGGAAGCAGCCTTGACAAAGGACACTCACACATTTGTCCTGTTGTCATAAATCACTTCAGAGTCCTGGTGAACCGGAATTATAGTGCCAACTTGGCCAAGGGTGGAAAACAGGGGAATCACCATGTGGTATCATTTGACTGTTAGAAGGAATCGCTGCAAACAGTGGAGTCATTTATGATATGTTTTGTTGTTTGGGATTTGTTTGCCTATTTGTGAGTTTTAAAGGCAATTTTGGGAGACAGAGAAGAGGCTTTCATTCTTTTGATAGCCTCTTCAAAGGGTGCTCATATGACTTATTAGGTGCCATCCAGTCGGTTCTGACTCATAGTGACCCTATGCACAACAGAACCAAAACTGCCTGGTCCTGTGCCACCCTCATATTTGTTGCTATGTTTCAGCCCATTGTTGCAGCCACTGTGTCAATTTCCTTGAGAGTCTTCTTCTTTTTCGATGACCCTTTACTTTATCAAGCACGATGTCCTTTTCCAGGGACTGATACCTCCTGATAACATGTCCAAAGTATGTGAGATGAAGTCTTGCCATCCTTGCTTCTCAGGAGTATTCTGACTGTACTTCTTCCAAGACAGATTTGTTTTTTCTTCTAGCAGTCCCTGGTATATTCGATATTCTTCTCCAACACCATAATTCAAAGGCATGGATTTTTCTTCCCTCTTTCTTATTTGTTGTCTGGATTTCATATGCATATGAGGCAATTGAAAATACCATGGCTTGGGTCAGGTGCACCTTAGTCCTCAAGAAGTCATCTTTACTTTTTAACACTTTAAAGAGGTCTTTTGTAGCAGATTTGCTCAATGCAAGTCATTTGGTTTCTTGACTGCTGCTTCCACGGGTATTGATTGTGGATCCAAGTAAAATGAAATCCTTAACAACTTCAGTATTACTTGACTTAAAATGCATTATGTGCTTAGAACGGTTTTCTGTGTGATAATTTTTAGCCTTTGTCATCATCATCTTCATTATTGTGATGCTGCCTTTACTGAACAGACACATAACTTCATTGAAAAAAAATTCTACACTGGGATTAAAATTCTTCTGTAAGGGTGCTTACATTTTGTGTAGAGGCACTTTCTGCTCTCTTGCCATTCAGGAGACAATACTTAACGATGATACCAAAAAACCAAACCAAACCCACTGCTGTGGAGTTGATTCCGACTCATAGCAACCCTATAGGACAGAGTAGAATTGCCCCGTAGAGTTTCCAAGGAGCACCTGGGGGATTCGAACTGCCGACCTTTTGGTTAGAAGCCGTAGCACTTAACCACTATGCCACCAGGGTTTCCTCTACAATAAGTGATGTCATTTCTTGCATGCTTTTTAATGGTTGAATGAATTGTGTCAAGCCAACTATTTTTATGTTGAAAAGCAACACAAAGGCCAGAATGTACTGGGAGACACTGGGTAAAGGTGAAAAGAGAAATCCCAAATTACAAAGTACTGTCTATGATAAAGAGCAGCAGGGAGGGGAGGTTAGAATCCATCTGGAGAGCCTGCTGTGGCTGCCAGGTCCCTGCGTGTCTGGGCTCCAGCCCTTCTCACCAAGCCTCAGAGGGCTAGTTGAAGCCTGTGGTTCTGCAACTCAGCTTTTCGGAAGGGCAGGAAGGAAGGGCGGACCTGCTTGAGATTTCCTGTCTTGCTGTGAGTCATTGATACTGAGCACTTTTCTTGCACTTCACTGCCTGCTATCCGGAGAGCAGGAATGCAGCCACAAAAGTCAAACAGGAACCATCGCTATGCGTCATGATAACTCTTATCACCATTGTAAACAAGCCTGGTGGCACTTCTTCAGGGGGCGGTCCTCTGCTCGTGGAAGCAAGAAACGGAAAGAAGCATGTGCAGCTACCTCCAGGAAGAAGGTCTGAAACTTATGAAAAAGTACACTCCTATGCATCATTTTGGAGCAACGAAAAAGGTGACTGTTTTGGGAGACAGGAGGCAAACTCTCCAGTTCTGACTTGGCTGGGCGAGATTGTAAGCTCTCTTCAGTGTGTTTCCCCTTCCATTCCCTGCCTCCTTTTCCCTCCCTTCCATTCCTTGAAGTTGGATGTGAGTTTTGAGATTCCTGTAAGTAAATGCCTTATAAATAAAAATTTTAAGGTAATCCTTGTTTGTGGAGTATAAGGTGAAACGGATTAATCTTCATAGAGGAAGTCTGTCGAGAAGGACTGATAACAGCTGTACTACCTAACGTCTAAGCCTGCTGGGGGATTCATAATAATGATGATAGCTACTGAGCACTTGTTTTATACTAGACATTGTATTACTATATTTGATACACATTATTGCTAATCCTCGCAAAAACCCCCACAAGCCCTCAATCTACCAGCTGCCTCAAAATGGGATGACATACGTGACTATGCTTTGAAAATATTAACCATTCAATAGATGCAAGGATTATAACTAATTATTGGTAAATGTACCAAGGATAATATTTTGTTTAGCTTGTTAAGAACATGGGCTTTGGAGCTACCCAGGGCTGGCTTCAAATACCAGTTCTGCCCTTTTAACCACAGGACTATTTTTTTTAAGTTACTGAACCTCTTTCGTGTTGGATTTCCTGGGTGTAAAACAGGTGCCCAAACAGCTAGCTCTCCCTTGGGGTTGTGGCACTCACAAAGGTGCGCCTGAAAAGCCCCTAGACTGCGTTTGGCACAGAGTAGTTTTGCCACAAATACATATTCTTTTTTCTTTTCCATTTCTCCTAGAGATAATAGACCTGAGGTAAATTTCTTAATCACTCATGAGCTGTTTGCTCAGTTTTCAGAATGTCTGAAGGGATCCTGAGGAGGGCAACACGCCGAAGAACGAGGAATCACGATATTTTAGATGCCACCTGCTGCCCATGAGGGAAACAATCTGAAGTGTTATTTGAAAGCAGAGACTCAAAAATCATGCTATGAAGTTCTAATGGACTAGGAATTATTAAAAATGTGAGCCCCGCCCCTCAGCCTTGTCTGATGGTAACAACTTAACTTGATTCTAGGGGAAGGGGAGGAAAGTTACTGCGAATTCAATTGTGATAAGAATGAATGGAAACTGCCAGTCATGAAGTGGCTACCTCAGATAACCAGAAACAAGGCCCCGCATACCGTGAACTCATTAGAGGAGAGAAACTGAGCTGTAAAGTAGTTACTGCGGTGCATGAGAGAACTAGATATTTTCAATATTTCATTCCCTTAGCACAGCTGAACTTTCCCATTTATCCTTGTGAGGCGGATCAGCTGTCAAAATGATAATGATTTTCTTAAGCAAGTAGTTTTTTTCTCAATCCCTCCCTAACGTCACACTTTAGGGTCGAGGATAAACCTAGCACTTTTTTGTATCGTACAAGTTATCTTCAAGACACTTCTCAACGTTCACTACTTTTCACGGAAAACTTGACAAATTTCGGGGTTTGCTAGCACATTTAAAAGACTGCATGGGCTGAAAAAAAAAAACAAACAAAAGCCCTGAGAACTACCTGAGTGACTACATCAGTGTCCTCTTGGTGCACACCTGAAGCCTTAGAGTTTTCTCTTCAGGCAAACTTCGGATCCACTTGACCACACATTGTTTTTGTAGGCCTAGAGACAATGGGAAATAAGGAGCATTCTTTTCCACCATTTTGGAAACTTAAACCCTGGGTTTCTTCTTATATTTGCACAGCTTCAAATAAAGTACACTTTGTAAAGACTAAAAGTCCAGACTGAACATTCTTCAATCATAATGAACTTTGTACTACAAGGTCTTTATTTTGTTTCATGCATGTAGCATTCTTGCCCTGTCTCTACACACAACCTTTATGGCCGGAATGGCCCCAGTTATGGGTAGTCACTAGAAAATTAACTGACAAATTCAGTACAAGACCCTGATAATGATCTTGAGTATTATGGTTTCAAGGGTTGAGAAAGTTGTATTTTCCTCTGGTAGTTGATATTTACTGAATAAATATTTGATAAAAGTTTAAAAGGCATTATTCAGTAACATAAGTCCATATGTTTAAAGAGGAGCCCTGGTAGCAGTGGTTAAGAGCTCAGGCTGCTAACCAAAAGGTCGGCAGTTGGAATCCACCAGCTGCTCCTTGGAAACCCTGTGGGGCAGTTTTACTCTGTCCTATAGGGTCACAACGAGTTGGAATGGACTCCACGGCAATGGGTTGTTGTTTTTGTTGTGTCTAAACAGAGAGGTATAAAAGGAAATAAGAGTGAAATTTAGTGCCTCCATCTTTTAGGTTTTTGGAGTCATTTATAAGATCTTTGCATGAATCAGATTTAATCAATGTCAACAGTGTTTGTTGCAACTTTTATTTTTCATGAATATCTTGGTGGAATGTAACATAAACGTATTTTAGTGCTACTAATATTAAAAAAATAAAAAATAAATAAATAAATAAAATTTTTTTTTTAATATTGCAAAGCTTAACATAAGTTTTTCAGTCATGAATGAGAATTTTCTACTTGTTTATTTCCTTACGATAGACTTATTCCTAGACCAAAATGTAAGCTGTGCATATTTCTTTCCGTACTTTGGTTATTTGATATCCCTGGTCCACATTACAGAGTACCCACATCTAAGGAGCCATATGGAAAATAAACTCGAGTGTTTGTCAAGGCAAAGGAATTTAAGAGAGATGATGTACAATAGGCAAGTCCATCCTCCTCTCAGCTCCAAGAAATGCTGTTTTCTTTTTTTGTTCTCCCTCTTAATTATCTACATACTATATAAACTAAATCTAGAGAAGTTTGTCATTTTCAAAAATAATCATTTTAACACATGAAGCAACAAAGGGCAGTTTTGACAAGTAATCTTTTTTGCTTTCTGTGGTTTCCATTATGCAATTAAAAGTGCTTCCTTTAAGTTGTCAAATATGCAGACTTGAAATTTTATAGAAGGAGTTGAGATGGGAGCAAAGCCTGTGCCACGACAGACCTGGTAATACTTAGGGAATTGTGGTTCCTACCTACATCATGAACTTGGGATCTTCCTCTATTATTACGCACTGTCAGAGACTGGGAAACCCTGGTGGCGTAGTGGTTAAGTGCTAAGGCTGCTAACCTAAAAAGGTTAGCAGTTCAAATCCGCCAGGCGCTCCTTGCAAACTCTATGGGGCAGTTCTACTCTGTCCTATAGGGTCGCTATGAGTCAGAATTGACTCAACAGCAATGGGTTTGGTTTTGGTTTTTGGTTATGGATTGAATAGTGTCCACCCAAAACATGTGTCCATTTGGCTAGGCCATGATTCCCAGTACTGTGAGGTTGTCCTGCATTTTGTCATTTGATGTGATTTTCTATGTGTTGTAAATCCTAATCTCTGCCTGTGGTTAATGAGGCAAGATTAGGTTATGTTGAAGAGGATCAGGGTGGGATGCAACACCCTTACTCAGGTCACAGCCCTGATTCGATGTAAGTGGAGTTTCCCTGGGGTGTGGCCTGCATCACCTTATATCTTACAAGAGATAAAAGGAGAGAGAAGCCAGCAGAGACAGTGGGACCTACTACCACAAAGAAAGAAGAGCCAGGAGCAGAATGTGTCCTTCAGACCTGAGGTCCCTCCACCTGAGAAACTCCTAGATGAGGGGAAGATTGATGTCAAGGACCTTCCTCCAGAGCCGACAGACAGAGAAAGCCTTCCCCTGGAGCTGATGCCATGAATTCGGACTTCTAGCCTCCTAAACTCTGGTGAGAGAATAAATTTCTGTTTGTTCAAGCCATCCACTTGTGATATTTCTGTTATAGCAGCACTAGATAACTAATACAGTCACTTTAACCAAAAGCCCATCTCTCCCATTAGAGTGACCCTTCAGTCCACTGACAAATGCTGGATCTCAGTGCTTTTCTTTATAAGACAGGCACGGTCTGGATCCAGCCTGGCCTCTGCAGCCTCACAAAGCAAAGCAGCCTCGGCTGCAGTGGCTCTCAAACGTTTATTTGAATCACATCAGAATCACCTGGAAATCAAAAAACAAAAACAAAACAAACCCATTGCCATGGAGTCAATTCTGACTCATGGCAACCCATAAGTTACAGAGTAGAACTGCTCCATGGGGTTTTCTCGGTTGCAATCTTTATGGAAGTAGATGCCAGGCCTTTCTTTTGAGGTGCCCTGGGTGGATTCCAACAGCTGACCTTTAGATTAGTAGTTGAACGCAAACCACTTGCACCACCCAGGAACCACCTAGAGGGCTTGTTAAAACACAGCATGTGGGGCCTCACCCCCGGTTTCTGATTCAGTTTCTGTTAGTGTTTCTAACAAGTTCTCAGATGGTACTGATGCTGCCAGTCTGGAGATCCCATACGAGACCACTGGTGTGGTGCAAAGAGCCTGGGATTAGAAGTTAAGGAATCCTGCCTTCGTCTCCCTTCATAACCTCCTACCCCTGAAATAACATGTGTAGCCCCTCTGCCTTGTTTCTCCCTTTGTAAGACAAAAGGGGGTTGAGATGGTAAGCTTTTGCTCAGTATTTTCCCAAAGATTTTTCTGCTCATCTTATCTGAGGATATACGGCACAATCCCATCAGGAAAAATGACTCATTCCAATAGCCATTTCAACTCATTATAACAGGGAGTGGTTGGGAAAAGGACCCCAGGTATTTCTGAGTACGTGTTATGGATTGAATTGTTCTCTCAAAAATATCTGTCCACTTGGCTGGGCCATGATTCCCAGTATTGTGTGATTGCCCACCATTTTGTCACGTGACGTGATTTTCCTATGTGTTGTAAATCCTATCTCTATGTTGATGAGATGGGATTAGCGGCAGTTATGTTAATGAGGCAGGGCTCAATCTACAAGGCTGGATTGTGTCTTCAGCCAATCTCTTTTGAGATATAAAAGAGAGAAGCGAGCAGAAAGACTTGGGGACCTCATGCCACCAAGAAAGTAGTGCTTGGAGAATAGTGTTTCCTTTGGACCCGGGGTCCCTGTGCTGAGAAGCTCCTAGTCCAGGGAAAGATTGATGAGAAGGACCTTCCTCCAGAGCCGACAGAGAGAGAAAGTCTTCCCCTGGAGCTGACACCCTGAATTTGGACTTCTAGCCTACTAGACTGTGAAGAATAAATTTCTGTTTGTTAAACCCATCCACTTGTGGTATTTCTGTTATAGCAGCACTAGATGACTAAGACAGTATGAAAACAAATACTTCACAAATTCTTAGAATTTTCCAAATGATGTGTATGAATGGGTTACAGGTATGCCATAATATTGATTCCCTTTAGACCAAGACATCCAGAGCCCCCAAGCAGTCCATCTTCAGAAGTGTACCTTTACCTGGTTGCCATACAAATCTTGTGATTTTCTATGTACCATGATATGACAAAGTTTGGGAAGCACTGTTAGGTTAAGTAAAATAACTTTATTCCTTCACCGGTTTGGTGGGTATGCCATTCATCATATCAAATTTACTTAGAAACGAGGGTAGCTTTATGAAAAAGTCTCATTGTGGGATGCTAATTTATTTTTTAAAATGCTAGCTGAAATAACTGTCACTATTTTTTATCCTTGATACTTCTTACTCTGATACAGAAATTTGATAGGGAATGGAAGAGATGGTTTGATTTGCCTGAAGCCACCTGTGAGAGCTCTCCAGTCCAGCACTGGGGCTTTTTGTTGTATCCTCCAGCCTCACGGAAACCTTGGTGGCGTAGTGGTTAAGTGCTACGGCTGTTAACCAAGAGGTGGGCAGTTCAAATCCGCCAGGCGCTCCTCGGAAACTCTATGGGGCAGTTCTACTCTGTCCTACAGGGTCGCTATGAGTCGGAATCGACTCGACGGCAGTGGGTTTGGTTTGGGTTTTCCAGCCTCACACTGGGCTTTACACAGTATAATAAGGGAAGGTTCCTCTGTGTGTGGGGGGACTCTGGTGGTGTAGTGTTTAAGAGCTTGGCTGCTAACCAAAGTGTAGGCAGTCTGAATGCACCATCTGCTCCTTGGAAACCCTATGGGGCAGTTGTACTCTCTCTGTCCTACAGGGTTGCTATGAGTCAGAGTCAACTGGTCGGCAACGGGTTTGGGATTTTTTTAGTTTGTGCGTGTGTGTGCGTGGGTGGGGCTGTAGTTTGGGAATGGAGAGTAGAGTGCAGGGAATGAGGAAGGATGGTGCTGGGATCCTTGGTTGGAACCTTCAAATTCCCTGAAAGTTCAAGCACTGCTACCATCTAGAGCCGGAAATCCCATGAAATTCTGGGTGGGGGCTGGATGTATCTCACAGTGTCCCCAGGGCCGAGTACAATTCTTGAAACAAGATGAGTGCTCAGAACATGGCTTCAGATTGCTTGGTGAAGACTTGGTAGTGGTAGGTCACCATCTACTACCTGGGAACCTGTATTATTGACACTGTGTGTGGGGGGGGTGGGGAGCATAAAACGGGAATTGGTATGGAAGAGGAGGAAACACTTTACAAACTAAGCAGGCTTATTGCAACCAGCTTTCCAGCCTCACCGACATACTACAGCTCATTTTCTAGGTGGTCTAATCCCAAATTCGGGGGAGAAAAATTCTGTTATCTTGATTACTAAGTGGTCTTCAAATGTGTCACCCTTTTTTATATTGCAAACCTCCACAACCTTTTTGCTTGCTGAAGCGTCTAATTTTCACTTATGAGACAGTTTAAGCTGATGCACGAGCTGCTGAGAGAACAGCTGTCCACCATCACTTCCCTCCTCCACCATGAAAACTTAGGTCAAAGCTCTGCCGTGTTGGTACTGGGGCTAAATGACCTCACATAACCACTAATAAAATTAAGTCATCAAAGTCAATCATTTTTGTGATCATAACTAAAAAAAAATAAGGGTACCATATATATATTATACATAGAAGCAAGGATGGTAAGACTTCGTCTCACATGCTTTGGACATGTTATCAGGAAGGACCAATCCCTGGAGAAGGGCATAATGCTTGGTAAATTACAGGATCGGCCAAAAAGAGGAAGACCCTCGACGAGATGGATTGACACAGTGGCTGCAACAATGGGCTCAAGCATAACAACAAATGTGAGGATGGCGCAGGACTGAGCAGTGTTTAGTTCTGTTGTACATAGGGTTGCCATGAGTTGGAACTGACTCAACAGCACCTAATAACAACAACAAAAACATGTATATTATACCAAATTGACTTTTCCTTCCATTAATTCAATCATGTTTGGCAGGTTTCAGAAAACAAGTGACAACGATGTGGCTAGTCCTCGCAAAACAACAAAGTCCAGAAGGAATATGAGGCTGCCCTAGCTCCCAAATGGGCAAAAAAAATCTCCTCCTTCAATTCCTCTTTATACTTCTCCTTCAGACTTCATTTCTTAGTTTATTGTTATGATAATTCTGTGTGTGAGTATTGGACAAAATTTTGAAATGATCAGCCAGGTATTATTTTCCTTTACAGTTGCTTCAGACTTAAAAGATTCTGGGGATCACTGTCCTTTGATAGGAGAGTCTTCCAGGTGTGCGTCCCAACAGATATGGGGTTCCTTTTCTTTATGGTCCGCCTCCGCCTTATGTGAAAGTGACCGCTGAGAGAGATAACCATCCGTTCTATTTTGCACATTTCTGATCTGTAGAGCACTGTCCCGGCTTTTACTGGGAATATTCCTCTGTTATTCTCTTGAGTATTAGAGTCAAGGGTAATGTACACAAGACAACGCCTTGCTAAGGAGCACCACCACCGTCAACACCGTCATCTCCAAGACTTCTCTTGTTATCTCACAGTACTTCATCTAGTTCGCATCTATTTTATCTTTCAACAGGGCCTCCAGCTGTCAGAGGGCAGGGATCATATTGATACATCTTTTGTATCCTTCCCAAAGTCTAGTGGAATGCTGGGCATCATGTGGGTATTCAATAAACAATCATCAAATAATATTGAGTTGAATTAAAAAATTCCATGCCCTCTACATTCTAAGATCAAAAGTATGACTCATCAGATAAGCTAAGATTAAAGCAGTTGCTGGAGTTTTGACTCCAACTCATGGAGGCCCCATGTGTGTCAGAGGAGAACTGTGCTCCTTAGGGTTTTCAATGGCTGAGTTTTGGGAAATAGAACACCAGGCCTTTCTTCCAAGACACCTCTGGGTGGACTAGAACCTCCACCCTTTTGGTTAGCAGCCGAGTGCATTAACTATTTACACAGCCCAGGAACTGTTAAATTAAGATTAAAGGGAAGAAAAAGCCCAAGATGTTGGCAAAATAACATGAAGAAGGGTTGAGAAAAAAGGTTCCCCTTTAACCTAACCCCGTTTCTGCTGCAGACAGAGGAAATTTGGCAAATTTTATGAAAGACATGGTCAGTTGTGATTTGTCACATGTACTGGCAGCGTGGAGCAAGATGGCTTTTGTTGTTGTTGTTGTTAAAGCCTGAAGTTCTAATACAAAGCTTTGTGTTTATTTCATGCCATTTCTTTGATTTGTTTTAATAATAAGTCTATGTATGAATAATGAAAGTGACTTCTCCAAGTCCATGACCAATTTTTACATATTCATTCAGCTCTTGACACTGGCTTTTACTGCTCTTCCCAGGCCCTGCTGTCAACTCCTGAGTGTCATGTGCGGGAAGCAGACAGAGAGAACAGCGCTCTTCTGTTAATTTCAGCAGTATCACGAGGGCTTCCTTGACTTCTGTGTGGGTGGGCTCTATATTCTACAACTGTGACCACTTGCTCCTCTATGTGGTGCTTTTCCTAGCTTCCGAGTTTTAAAATCTACTCCTTAATCTATCGTTTAAAAAAAAAAAATTATATTACAAAACCTCGCACTTCACGCATTTTCTGCATCCTTCCTTGCGTCTGGTGGGTGGGTATTCAATAAACAATTGTTGCATCATGTTGCGTTGAATTTAAAATTTAAAAGGGAATTGAAATAGCATTCTTTGTTTCTAGGATGAAACTTTGCATGGGATCTATTGAATAATGTTGTCATCAAATAATATTATTAAAAGTTAACCAAAACAGCAGTTTAACCAAAACTGACCGCCACATACAACTACATTCAGGCCTTGGCTATTTCCTATAACATACTTGTCTTATAGCTTTTGCACAAAGACATACGTCCAAAAGCAACAAAAACCAAACCAAACCAAACCCAGTGCCGACTTATAGAGACCCTATAGGACAGAGTAGAACTGCCCCATAGCTTCCAAGGAGCGCCTGGCAGATTCGAACTGCCAACCCTTTGGTTAGCAGCCGTAACACTTAATCACTACGTCACCAGGGTTTCCCTAAAAGCATCAACCACATTAAAAAAGAGAAGAAGAATGGATGAAATCCTTCGTTGTGTAAGAACGCTTAAAAAAACCAACTAATCACCCAACCCATTGCCCCCTACAGTCGATGCCAACTCATAGCATCCCTAAATGTGATCCTTTTATTCTTTGTTACTTTGACTTTTGAAAAAGCCACTTAGTTCTTGATGTAAGTTTGTGAACATTACATGGTATTGGTCCTAGAGACAACCTTACCTGCAGAAATGGTCTGGTAACATACTAAAGTCTGGGTACCACTCATCTCCGTTTTAAAGGATACATTGTAATAACATATTTTCAGCCTTCATGATAGAGATTTTCTTTTGCAAATGGTGATATTTTCAGGGAACACAAACATATACCAATGACCAACAGGGAACAAAATTGCACCCACATGGAAACTGCTCTTATCTAAGTTATAAAAAATGGGTTGTAAAATTAAAAAAATGGTGGTTTTGGTCTTCTAATGCTAAATTCTCCCTCACTGGCCCTTGTTCAACAAAATGAAAATTCAAACCAGTCTTTGTTTTTCTGTTATGCAAAAATGTATCTTACAATTCACTTCATAGGTCCCCGCTGTCGTTGAGAAAGCCAGTACATTTTATGAAACAGTCATTGTGACTATAAGTTTGGGACTATTTAGCAAAACTGAGCTCGAGGGCAGGCAGGTTTTGATGCGCTCACAGGTCTGATTAACTGCCCTTTTACGGGTACAGTACAACCTATAGCAGCATTTCCCACAGCCTGGTCTGCGATCAATCATCCCGGGAACTTAGAAAATGTGCAAGTCCCCAGGCCATACACAGACCTGCCGGTTTAGAACCTCTGGGACAAGGGCCTGGAAATCTACATACAAAGAAGCTTCTCAAATGGTAACTATGCTCACCAAATTTCAAAATCACTAACCAGAGGCTCACACTTCTGCTTAAAAAACCTACACCATAGCTGTTGAGGAGAAGGGGATGGGAGTTCTTGGTGAAGGGGCACCTTAAAGTTCTGTTTGGAGCGATGATATAAAACAGTTGGAAGTGGCTAGTGGTAATGGTAGCACACACATGGTGGGTATAATTAACGTCACTGAATTTTATGCTTAAAAATGGTTAAAATGGCAAAGTTTTTGTTATATACATATATTTACCACAATCATAGCAACCCCACAGGACAGAGTAGAACTGCCCCATTGAGTTTCCAAGGAGCAGCTGGTAGATTTGAACTGCTGACCTTTTGGATAGCAGCCATGCTCTTAACCAGTACGCCACCAGGACTCTGTCTAGAGAGAGAGAAAGAGCATGTGCGAGCTCATTTTAGGTAAATCATTTTATAGTTATTGTGCCTCTCCTTGCAGCCTGCTTCTGTGTTATTTCCTACTTTCTCTCCCTCTTCTTTCTCCTCTTGCTGTCTAAGTTGCACAGAATTTTAGAGCTATGTATCATTAGAATTCTTTGGTTACAAGCAACAGAATCTATTTCTGGATGAGTTAAGCTAAAACAAAATTTGTTGCACTATAAAGGGTAACCCATAAAAATAAAAAAATGAATCTGAACATCCAGTGTTTGGAAAAGGCAGAACTAGAGTAGTTAGTTTTAGATCTGTAGGAGCTATTTTCAATTCCTATGCCACTTTAATCAAATTTCAAATTACATTTAAAAGGTCTAGGGTTTGCCCAGCGTGGTCTTGTACCCATATCTTGGCCAGAGGAGGGTTGATACTTAATGGGAGCCCCCCAAAACTATAGCCAGTAATGGGAGGGCAGATCACCCAAGAGAAACAGCAGACCTGTTACAGGAAGGATGGGGAAGGGTTTCTGCACAATCAGCAGCAGAAAACTTTAGAACCGTCAAATTCAAACTACTCGTTTTATTAAGAAACAACTAAATCCCAAGAGTTGGTAAACAAGTATTTGTAACACACCCGGTACTCCAAGTCACCACCAGCATCTACCAGTTTGTTGTACTGTGGTGGTTTGCCTGTTGAAGCTATGCCACCAGTATTTCAAGTACCGGCTCGTTCACCCAGACCCCGAGCTTCCAGACTAAGGCAGACTAGGAAGGAAGGCCTTGCGATCTACTTCTGAAGTTCAGCCAAAGAATACTGTCTGATACAGTGTCTCATAGCAACCCTATAGGACAGAGTTGAACTGCCCCATAGACTTTCCAAGGAGCTGCTGGTGGATTCAAACTGCCGACATTTTGGTTAGCAACCCAGCTCTTAAACACTGTACCACCAGGGTACCCATAGGTTGAAAGGCACTCAAAACGCACAGTGGCCACACAACAATGCACACGAGCATACTAAAGATCACCAAGATGGTGTAGGAACAGAGCGACTAACAACAACAACACTTCAAGTCAGGGGCTTCTTTAGTGTTAGGCAAATAATAATGCAGTTACCGTAGGTCAGTCCTTGTAGTAAGGCAAACAGAAAGTGGGCTAGTTGATATAGAGTATGTTTATGATAGAACTTTTCTAATCAGGACTAAGAGGGTAAAAAAGAGCCTATTTAAATAAGTAGGAAGTCTGAATTGATGCTTTTTATTTAAATAGACTATTGTTTGCATTAAGGACTAGATTAGCCTCAAGGCTGGCCTCTCAAACCCATCCAGAGGCGCCTCAGAAGATTACTGGTCAAAGCCTTGAAAACTCTAGAGAACGCAGCTCTTCTCTGCACACATGGGGTCGCCAGGAGCTGGAATCGGAAGTGGCATCTAACAACAATAATGGTTTCCGTTAACTAATCCCTGTACCTTGAACTGTGTCTGCTGGGTGTTCTAATGGCCCCTGCCTTAACAAATGGACCTGGTGGCTTGCAATTTGTGTAGTGGAATTAAAGAGGTTGCTGAGTGAATGAAATTACCTGATTACAAGGTAGTTTCTTCCTCATAAGTAGGTGCGTAGTCTCCCTGGGATTATTCTACTATGTCATGTTACACTACATTCTTTACTTGAACAGCCTATCATTTCAACCAACTTTTGTTGAGCAACTAATATGTGCTAGCTACTGAGGGTAAAAAGATGGTTCCCGTACTCAGGGAGCTCCTTTCTTCAACAAGAATGAAAAGGTAAACTTCCTCACACTTGTTGCTGTCGAGTGGGTTCCGACTCACAGTGACCCTATAGGACAGGGTAGAACTGCCCCATAGGGTTTTCAAGGAGCAGCTGGTGCTTTTGAGCTGCTGACATTTTGTGAGCTTTAACAAAGAGTACCCGTAGTCTCAATTGCCTCATATGCATGTGAAAGCTGGACAATGAATAAAGAAGACCAAAGAAGAATTGATGCCTTTGAATTATGGTGTTGGCGTAGAATTTTGAATATACCAAGGACTGCCAGAAGAATGAAGAAATCTCTCTTGGAACAAGTACAGCCAGAATAGAATGCTTCTTAGAAGCGAGAATGGCGAGACTTTGTCTCACGTACTTTGGACATGTTATCAGGAGGGACCAGTTCCTGGAGAAGGTCATCATGCTTGGTAAAGTAGAGGATCAGCAAAAAAGAGAAGACTCTCAAGGAGATGGCTTGACACAGTGGCTGGAACAGTGGGCTCAAACATAGCAACAGTTGTGAGGACGGTGCAATAATACCAGGCAGTGTTTCATTCTGCTGTACCTAGGGTTGCCATGAGTTGGAACCAACTTGACAGCACCTAACAACAACAACCCCTAGTCTGGAGCCCTGGTGGTACAGTGGGTAGAGTGCTTAGCCGCTAATGGGAAAGCTGGAACCCAGCTAGGTTCTTTCTACCGAAGAGCCGGAATTGACTCCACAGCAGCTGATGTTGGTGGTGATCCGTCTACTCAGCATCTAATCCACTTCCCAAAGAAAGAGCAGGAGTGCATTTTCTAAAAGGAAATTTGTTTCTCTC
Source organism: Elephas maximus indicus (assembly GCF_024166365.1). Lineage (NCBI taxonomy): Eukaryota > Metazoa > Chordata > Mammalia > Proboscidea > Elephantidae > Elephas > Elephas maximus. Next base: position 6,809,066 of record NC_064841.1, on the reverse strand, counting down.
AAAAGCTCTCTGTAAGGCAAGTTCAAATTCCTTTGCTTAGCGTGAAAATCTTCATTACCTACTCTTTCATGGAATCTAGCTTCTAGCTCTGCCCAGTATGACAGGTATTGTTGAGGCTCTCAGTGTCTGGACCCCAGATGACTTCTAACCGCCTGAAGTCTTTCTCCCCTAAACCAAAAAATGAATAAATAAAACCAAACCTGTTACCACCTAATTGATTCCGGCTCACAGCGACCCTAGAGGACAGAGTAGAACTGCCCCATGGGGTTTCCAAGAAGCAGCTGATGGATTCCAACTACCGAACTTTTGGTTAGCAGGTGAGCTCTTAACCACTGCACCACCAGGGCTCCTGATTTATTATATGATAACATATTATGTTATATTATATTGCATTATATTATGAGTTCTGGTGGCACAATGGTTAAACGCTCAGTGGCTAACCAAAAGGTTGGCGATTCGAACCCATCAGCGGCTCCGCAGGAGAAAAGACCTGGTGATCTGCTTCCCTAAAGATTACAGCCTAGGAAACCCTATGAGGCAGTTCTACTCGGTCATGTAGAGTCGCCGTGAGTCAGAATCAACTCGACAGTACACAATAACAACAAACATTTTATTATACCTATTATTTTGTTAAGTAGTTTATGAATATAATTATCATTATTGTTATTGTTAGTCTCATTTGAAAATTAGTAAATAACACAAAGATGCTGGATATTTTAAAACAGTTCCTTTTCTGAAGCCCAAGTCTCAAAGAGTCCCTTTATGTTTACCGAGGTGGTGTTGAATAATAAATTCAAGTCCTGGATTGAGTTTGGGGGCTTCCTTCCTTTGCTGGCTGGGTAATAATTGCCAGGGGCAAGCTTCTTGTCTCCCACTTTCCCGTGACTCAATGTAGTCAAAATACTACTGTTTTGACAATGGACTAGAATTTCCTAAAACGAGTTTCAGAGTTATAGTTTCTAAATACATTCCAAATTTGGGTTGACCAAAAAATAGTGACATTCATTTACCAAATAAACACATCGAGCCCTTTGTGTGCACGCTGCATAGTGTGGAATCCTGGGGTATGGATTTAACTCAGTCCGAGTTCCAACCTTTAGCCCGTGGTAGCTTGCCTTGAATAACGACTGCCCTTGTAACTTTAAGATCAATGACCAAAATTTGCCATCTGAGTCTTTTCTGGAGACTCTGGTGGTGTAGTGGTTAAGTGCTACGGCTGCTAACCAAAGCGTCGGCAGTTCGAATACACCAGGCACTCCTTGGAAACTCTATGGGGCAGTTCTACTCTATCCTATAGGGTTGCTATGAGTCAGAATCGACTCAACGGCACTGGGTTTGATTTTTGTTTTTGTTTGAATCTTTCCTACTGTGTCTGGAATTAAAAATGGAGATTGGCTTGGTCTTTGATAATTTTGTGTTTGCTTAGAGCCTTTCTCTTAAGAAAACTCCAGGTACTTTAGAGATATTAACATTTATCTTGAAACGACTGTTCCGTTTTTTCATAACTGAACTAAGCAATAATTTCATTTTATCTATGAATTCTTGATTGCCTTTTGTTTGTTTGTTTACGTGTGTGGTTTTCTTTTTTGAATAGTAAATTATTTGAGGAAAGGGGCTCTGTCTTGCCTGTTTTTGAATCACTGGAATTACCATGGGGCCAGGCACCTCATAAGCCCTTGATGATTGTTTCTGCAGTGGACAGAAAAAAAAAAAAGATCCTATGAAACATTTAATATAGTACTTTTATGGCTGAAAAACTAGAAATGTTTTTGCAGGGTGGTTCTATGTGAATTTTACCATTAAATACATTTTAGTTGAAGTCTTACGAGCTAAGCCGCACCTTCTGGAATCCCCGCCGCAATATCTTTTCTTCCAGACATAATTTAAAGTCAGTCATAAAAATTCCCATTCATAAAACTAAGGAACCTCCAGCGTCACATCCTGTCTGCCTCGTTCAGTAGCTTGCCAAGGACAATCCGAAGGAGTCGGTGTGTGGCAATCAGGAACCTCTTCTGGCCTCCTTCCAAGCCCTAGCCATCGTTTACGAGCCTTGGCACTGTTAAGTCACACGGACTTAGGCTCAGCCACAGAATGAAAACTCCAGAAGACCTCAAGCCAGCATACACAAGTCCACAATTTACAAAGAAGCTGTTTTTAAAAGTTCATATTCGCACCACTCTCTGCAATTCGGAGAGAGTTTTCCCCAAGTCCCCAAGGTAGCCCATCAAATCCTTTTTTAAAACTCTAGTATAGCTGACTTTTAATGCTAGCAGTTAAAGTCAAAGGTCTGGATCATAGGTCCCGGACGTCTGGTACAGGAGACAGAGGTGTAGTCCCAGGGTTGTCAGAGGGGGACATATATATATTCCTGAATACCTGGGCCTGAGTACAGGCGGAATCCCTGGATGGTGCAAACAGCTATCAAGCCCGGCTGCTAACTGAGAGGTCGGAGGTTGGAGTTTACCCAGAGACACCGCGGAAGAAAGGTTTGGTGATCTACTTCCAAAAAACCAGCCACTGAAAAAGCCTGTGGAGCACAGCTCTACTCTGACACACATGGGGTCACCATGAGTCAGAACTGACTCCAAGGCGTCGGGCTTTTTCATAAGTTAACGGCACATGTAGGACACAAATGTTCACCTTGCTCCATGTCCCACATACCCTCACCGACCCGCCGGCCATAGGAAGGAAGAGAGTTTGCTTTTTTATTTCTAAACTCATGGCTTTCTTTGCACAGCCCTGCAAACTTTTTTTTATAAAGGGGCCAGATAGCAAATATTTCAGGCTTTGTGGGCCATGTAGTCTTTGTCACAAGCCTTCAACTCTGCCACTACAGTGTGAGAACAGTCCTCAAGAAAAAAAAAAAAAATACACCCAAACCCATTGCCTTTGAGTCGATTCCAGCTTCTGGCAACCCTACAGGACAGAGGAGAACTGCCCCATAGAATGTCCAAGGAGCGCCTGGTAGATTTCAACTGCCAACGTTTTGGTTAGCAGCCATAGCACTTAACCACTACGAAAGCAGTCATAGATAATACATAAACAAATGAACATGGCTATGTTACAATAAAACTTTATTCAAAACTAAAAAAAACCAAAGCCATTGCCTTTGAGTTGATTCCGACTCATAGCAACCCTATAGGACAGAGTAGAACTGTCTCCTAGGGTTTCCAAGGAGTGGCTGGTGAATTCAAACTGCCAACCTTTTGGTTAGCACCTGAACTCTTAACCACTGCACCACCAGGGCTCCAGTGCCTAGCACCGAGTTGGCAATACACTATATTCCAATTAAAGGCACTGATAAATGTCACCCTTCCAAAGGTGTTTTAACTTTTGGAAGAATATATTTGTTAACTCAAGTGGTGAACTTCTAATTGGTAGAGTTTCAGGATATACATAGTAAAATGAAAAGAAGGAATTCAAGCAGGGGGAAAAAAAGATGCTATTTTAGAGCAAAATGGCCCATCACCAGGGCTGGGCAGCTGCCCCCATGTCCCACCCCATCTGTCCTCAGGGCCAGCTTCCCTATGGCATACTCATGTTTCACAGCTCTTGTTTTTTTCTGGGTCCACAGGCTCATTATTCCATCCAAAGTTCCCATAGGCACCATACACAAGGCCTCATGTCTGAGGAGGAAAGTGGGTGGAAGAGAACTGCCCTCAGAACTAGAGGGTAACTGTAAATTGCTCTTTGGGAATTGTTGACTAAGAGACAGTACCTGGTCCTCCCTTGTTTATCTACTATTACCTGAGTAGCAGAGGCATGTTTTGGTTGGAAGTGACACAGACTCTCCTGGAATGTGTCCCTGAGGACTTAATGGCTTCACAAAACGCAAAGGGGTTAGAGAAGGAAAGACACAGTTTTAGTCCATGAGAAAGGCCAGTGATTCATGACCGTCCTGTCATGAGATAAAATTTTTAAAAAATTCCCTGATTTCTCCTTGGCAGACTCTCAATCCATTAGATCCAATCTGATTTTCAAGGAAGACATAAAACTACAAACAACTGGCGGAAGTCTCATTAGGTATTTAAAAATGATAATTCACTTGTGAACAATAATTCATTAATTTGTGTGGATGTGTGCATTTTCTGGTTAGAAAAGTAGTTTCACTTGGATTACTATTTTGGCTTTTTTTTTTAATCTGTCATCACTCATCACTTTCATCACTCCTTTAAATACACCCTCAGCTTTCTTCCTACTCTATTCCTCCATCTCAGTCCTCGCAGATAACAAAGCACGTGTAGTGCGCTTTTTATGCGCCAACCACTATTCTAAGCACTTTATACCTATTAGTCCAACATCAGCCCTACGGGGACACAGTGGAATACATGATGCCGACGCAGTCAGGCCAGGAGAGGGGTGGTGGAAGCATGGGGAAGACCCCTCCTGAATACCCCCAGTTCCTCACTAAATAGGAAACAAGGCTATAATCATTTTAGGGTGAGGAACCTGAATCACAGAAGAGATAAGCAGTTTGCTCAAGACCCTGCAACTGGTAAGTGGCAGAAAAACCAAAAATCGGTTGCCAGCGAGTCAACTTTGACTCATGGAGACCCCATGTGTGTCAGAAGGGAACTGTACTCTATAGGGTTTTCTTTTTCTTTCTTTCTTTTTTAAATAGTATTTTATTGTGTTTTCAGTGAAGGTTTGCATAGCAGTTTAGGTACCCATTCAAAAATTTCTACACAGGCTGTTCAGTGACATTGTTTACATTCATGACAATATTTGAACATTCTCTTTATTTCTATCCTGGTTGTTCTATTTCCATTAATCCAGTTTTCCTGCCCTCTTACAGTCTCATCTTTGTTTTAAAGTAATTGTTGACTGTTTGGTCTCACGTAGGTGATTTTTTAAAGGAGCTCAGTACTTAAGGGTAATAGTCATTATTTTTTGAGCCGATTTGCTATTTAGCTACAAGTGACCTCAGGAGTTAGTTTCAGTTCCAGGTTGGAAAAGCATCTCAGGGCAATAGTCTTGAAGAGTCCTCCAGTCTAAACCAGTCCAGTAGGTCTGTTTTTTTTTTTTTATTTTTAGAAATTCCACATTTTTCTCCCATTCTGTTAGGGTCCATCTCTTGTGGCCTTGGTTAGAATGTCTGTAGTGGTAGCCGGTCACCATCTAGTTCTACTGGCTCCACAGGGTTTACGATGACGAACTTTTCAGAAGCAGATCACCAGGCCGTTCTTCCGAGGTGCCTCTGGGGGGGCTTGAACCTCCAACGTTTTAGTCAGCAGCTGAGCACATTAACTGCACGCACCAGCCAGGGATTCCTCTCAATCTGGTCTATTTGTTTATCAATACCTGCATTGTGCTTTGTTCTCTATAAATGTTGACCGAATGTCAATAGGGGAAGAAGACCAAGAGCTTTACCATGCTGGAGGGAAAAAAAATTGACGTAGGTGGTCACCGGTGAACTGAAAATGAATCACTCATCGACTACCAACGTGCGGAAACTCTTATTTGAGGAAACACGGGTGAAGCATTATGTTTACTAAGAGGCCAGTTGAATTCCTATTTCTGGGGCCCCTGCAGATATTAGCATAGACTCACTTATTGGCAGGCTAGTCAGATGTCACAAGGCTGGGAAGCTTGGATATGGCAAATAGACACAGAAAGGACAGCGAGACATTAACAGGTTTGCAAGAGTAGACAAGGGGGATAAATAGCAGGAATGAGTAAAATTTGTGGAAGAAAAATTGCTGATAAACTTTCCCCACTTGATAAGCTTGCCTAACTGGAAGGTAAAGCATTCTAAACCCCAAGATCTTTGGAATGTGGAAACTAAAACTTTCTTTTATTCTCTCTCTTTTTGATGGCAATAAATGCTATTGAGTTAAAACATTAAAAAAATTATTTTTTATGATACGAGGTGCACTAAAAAACTTTTGGAAAGACAAAAAAATCCTGAAATAAATTTTGGTTAGTGTAAAAATGTTGGTTTAACTTTAGATTCTGCCTGGGGTCTCCTTTGAGTTGACCTCACAAAAGCAAAAGCAAAACGCACTTTGTGTCATGTTGGGTTAGAAACTGTGTTAACAGATAGGATTTTAACAGAATACAGAGCCTGAATGAAATTAGAACTGTAACAGGATTTTGGGAATTATCAGCAACATTCGAATAGCTTTTCTTCAGCAGACCTGCCACAGAGTTGAGATAAATCCCTTCAGAAGGTGTTGTAGGATCTTCTGGTTAAGTGTACTAAAATCCAGTTAAGTGTTCCATGCTGATCTTAAATAAAACACAACAGATAGAAGCAGAGAGGCCAGATTCCAGCCCTGGCCGCCATGGCCCACTTTTGAATTCCTGGCAACTGAACCTTGCATGATAAGTATCTTCAGCCCAAGTTACAAATTCAAAGGTTTTCTTCAATGAAGGTGGAAAACAGGCACAAGGGTTTATCTCCCATCGGATGGCACAGCACTGTCTTCAGGGCTGGTGGAGTCAACGGAGATTAGAAGAAAGGCAGGTATTTAGATAAAGGAGAGTTTATCAGAACAAGAGCCTTGCCACTGGACATTCAATCTAGCTTTTTAAAATCCAAAAAGAACCAGTTAAATCCGCCGTATTACTATGTGATTTGTTTAGAGTATCATAGAGGGTAACGATGTACTGCAATGTTCTGTCTGTCAAAATCCTGACGAAAACTGAAATTAATTCATGAAGACAATGAAGTTTCTTTTGATTACTGCCTCTTTCTTCCCCCTTTAGATAAATCCTTATTCCAGGCCTTTATTTCTTTGGATGGTGGCTAGAGTGTTGACTCTACACAGGGTTTTGAAGTGACACACTCACTTTCAGTCACAATTTTTTGTGACTATGTAAGTGGTGGGGGCCTTTGGCTGCTAAGCAAAAGGTCGGCAGTTCAAATCCACCAGCCACTCCTTGGAAATCCTATGGGACAGTTCTACTCTGTCCTATAGGGTTGCTGTGGGTAGGAATCGACTCAACGGCAACGGGTTTTAAGGACTAATCTAAAAAACAATAGACTCTATACTTGAAAATATAAAGGATTGAATATATTTTCTGGCTCTTTCTTTTCTTTAATAATGTACCTATATCATTTTTACATGATGATCAATAAAATTTAGTTGCTTTTCATTTATTTTTATTTATCGTATGTTTACGCAAATAACTGGCACCTTCTGAGTTTGTTTGCCAGCCGTGCCCTTCCACCTCAAGGTATTTTCATAAGTGTGCTATGCCAATTTTTTTTACAGCAACATGTAAAAATAACTAGCATAGTGGTGCTTATGAAAATACCTCTGGGACGGAGGGAGGGTGCGTTTGGCAAACAAACTTACAAGGCAAGTGTTATTTGCATAAAAATACAGTATATAACATTATATCATAGGTCTGAATAGCCTCCCTATTTGTTATTTTGAAAGCTATACTATTATCCAGAGACACAACACAATTAGTTTGTTAGAATGTTTCCAATGGTAGGTTCAGTTTTTCTAAAAATTGATATGTGAGTAGAACAAAGAATAAGGGTGATACTGTATATATTATATCATCAAGGAGTCTACATAGCCCGACACTATTAGAAAACATCAACATTATTATTATTAGTTTGTAAGGAAGTAGCTCAGAAGCACAGGACCAAAAAAAGCCCATTGCTGCCCAGTTGGTTCCAACTCAAAGCGATCCTATAGGACAGAGTAGAACTGCCCCCTAGAGTTTCCAAGGAGTGGCTGGTGGATTCGAACTGCTAACCTTGTGGTTAGCAGCAGAGCTCTTAATCACAGCATCACCAGGGCTCCCACGTGCACAAGAGATGGTGCAATTATGCTATTGTTTTGATTACCTCACTTGACTTCTGTGCTAATTAACTCCTAAATTTTAAGCGTATACAATGAAAACAGGAAGGTATAACTCATCACAGATCTTTAATTCATCAGCAATTGTAAGTAATTCACTGGAGATCAGCTATAACTGGCCTTCACCTCAGCTTTTTCAAGAAATGATGTTTGGCGGTCTACTCTGACCTTATGCCTGTTGCCAACAGATTTTTTTTAACATCCAACGACTTATTCTGCGGCAGTGTTCACTGTCTCTGTGTCTAAATCAGGTGGACTGGTCTCTTCCAGCTCACCCTAAGAGGTTCATATATATTTATTAAGTAGAAAGGGTTGTCTTAATACAAAAACAAATTATTTACGTTTGTGTGTGTTGGGGGGCAGGGAGGGAAATAGAGACAATCCGTGGCAACTGATAGAGTGAGATTTCTGAAGTCTTCATTTTTACATTTTCCCAGTAGTAATGATCCCTCCAGGGATTTGGGTGTGTCACTTCCTCATTCCTGCAGACACAGAATAGCAAACCGTAAAACAGCAAGTTTTACAAGCAAAGTGCTGTGCTAGGCACTTTACTTGTATTATTTAATCCTTCCAACAACCCTATGGGACAGTTTACTATTAATAGCTTCCTTTTACAGTGAGGAGAATAAGGTAGAGAAAGGTCAAGGAACTTGCCCAGGTTGCAGCCACCTCACAATGGCTAGACCAGGATCCCAGCTCGGACAGTCCGGAGCCCATGCTTGCCATGACTCTGCTTTTCCCCATGTGTCTTACAGCCAGAGTAGGACACAGTAGATACAAAATAGTCTTGCTGTCTTTTACTACTAAGTAGGAGTCTGTGGGTGAAGCAAATGGTTAACAGCTTGGCTGCTAACCAAAAGATTGTTAGTTGGTCACCTTGGAAGAAAGGGCTGGTGATCTACTTGCAAAAAAAAATAGCCATTGCAAACCCTATGGAGTACAGTTCTACTCTGACACAGGTGGGGTCTCCATGAGTAGGAATTGACCCCATGGGAACTGGTTTGGTTTACTACTAAGTCAGGAAGAAAATAGTATAAGATTAACATTAACTATCTTGCAGCGGAAAAGCAGACAAAAACTGCAGGGGGTGGGGGATCATCCTAGGCAGTCATTTACTTATCTGTAGCCTCTTCCCTCTTGAAATTACAACTTACGGTGGCACTGCACTGAATTGCATTATATCATCCTTCAATTTTTTTTTCTGAAAATATGCTCGTCTTCTTCATAGGAATATTATGTCTACCTTATACTTGAAAACTTGCCTGCTTGTTTACGGTATACTTTTATAATTTTGCAATTGTTTATGCCATTTGTGACACAAGTGGGATCATCGGTCTTAAGGTTACTTCAGAAACAACCATCTGTCAGATCCTTGGACATGAAGGAGTGAGGGTTAGTTATCTGCAACAAGGCAAGGTAAATGAGGAGAGAGAGAGATCTGGAGCTAGCGGCTCCCATGGGCTTGACCCAGGCTGGAAGGAAGTTTTGTCTGACCAGTAGATTCCAGGAACGAAAGAGCATGCAACGTTGTGAAGTGAAAAGAGCGTTGGATTTAGAGCCAGGAAGTTGGATCTGAGTGCTGACACTACACATACTCACTGAGTAACCTGCATGAGTTATCTAACATCTCTGATTTCTGGCTTTCCTTAAAGATGTTAGGATTAAATGAGACTGTAGATGTACGTATTATCTGTGAACTGTAACTTATTAAACACATTTGAGCTAAAAAAAAAAAAAAAAAAGCCAGCACTGGATTTAACAAGCAATCTGAGTTTGGGTCCCTGCTGTGGTCTAACAGTAGTGTCTTAGCAGGTAGTCAGAGTCCTTGGGTGGTGTGAATGGTCAGTGGGCTGGGCTGCTCACTGAAAGGTTGGAGATTCAAGTCTACCCAGAGGTGCCTTGGAAGAAAGGCCTGCTGATCTATTTCTGAAAAAATCAGCCATTGAAAACCCTGTGGTGCACAGTTTACTCTGATAAATGTGGGATTGCCACGAGTTAAAATCAAATTAATGGCAACCGGTTTGGTTTTTTTAGCAGGTGGTCAAGTGCCAGGATGGACAATCCGGATCTGAGCAAGAGTTGGAATCTTTGAGCTCAAAAATGTCTGTGAGCAGTTTTCAGGACTCTAGTTACTGGTTCAGGTAGAAAGCCCCAGTTTTAAGTGCATTGTGATGCTAGGCAAAACTTAGGTTATTCAAAAAGGGCAAAGCAAGATCGGTGGCCAGGTTCTGGCTCATAATATCAGCGAAGAAAGCAGCAAGGGTTCCTCGATTCTGTGTCCCATAATTTAAGCTAAAGTTCTTTCAGTCTTTTTTGACTAATTAAGTAGAGTCGAACCTGTAGATGGGGCTCCAGCCATAGGATAAAAGGAATGCCAAGCCTGGGGACCTGAGACCAGTCTCCCAAATGGATGGATTACACATGATTCTTGGGTTACAGCTATGGAGACCTCTTCAGGGGTGAGGACAATATGGATTCGAAAGTGACTTTGTGGTTTTCAGCCTGAGTGGGCGGGGCCCTGAATACCTCATCTACAAAGGAGGTTTAGGATTGTAGGGTGGGAGCCAAAGTGAGAAAGAAGGGAGAGAAACGTTCTGCAAAGGCGGGGTGGTATGGTTGAGTAGCCACGAGATGCTCTTGGTATTGTATGCCTAGAACTCAGAAGGAAAATTGGGACTAGAGGTATGAGTTTTAGAAACTGTCCATAGAGTAGTTGGCTCCCAATTCTTGGAGAGGATGAGATAGACCTGGAAAGCATAGAAGAAGCAAAGAGGGAGGCTGAAGTTTAAGTTGGAAGAACGAAGGGAGGCACAGAAGACTGAGGAAGGAGATGTAAATATTTCACAGGAATAGGAAGAGAACCAGGAGAATTTCCAGAGAAGGAGGTCATAATTCCAAATGCTGGAGACCAAGTCAGGCAATGGGGTGAGGACTGAGAAGATAACTGGGTTTGGTAACCAGGAACCCACTGATGTCCTTTATGAAAGTGTTTCAGGCAATAGAACCTGAAGACAAACTTCATGGGTTCAAATCTAAGCTCAGATATTACATGTTATGTTAGCACATTACTTAATCCCTCTATGTCTCAGTTTCCTCATCTGTAAAATGGGGATGATAACAATAGTACCCACCACCTAGGTTGTTATGAGGATGAAATAAATTGTGATCAGAATAGTGTAATGTAAGTGTTACTATTAATTTACAGAAACCAGATTACGGAGTGTTTATGAAGCAGAAGTGGTGAGTGAAATCTACCGCTCAAAAAAGTGTATTGGGAAGGAATATAGGATAATGGGAAACACTGATGGCATAGTGGCTAAGACCTGTGGCTGCTAACCAAACGGTTGGTAGTTCAAACACAGCAGCTGCCCTGGGGGAGAAAGATGCGGCAGTTTGCTTCCGTAAAGATTACAGCCTTGGAAACCTTATGGGGCAGTTCTACTCTATCCTTTAGGGTCACTAGGCTATGTTGGCAATGGGTTTTTTTTTTTCTTTAATCCTTACAGAAGCAGACTGCCACATCTTTCTCCTGAGAAGCAACTGGTGAGTTGGAACTGCCAGCATTTCGGTTAGTGGCCAAGTGTTTAACCATTGTGCCACCAGAGCTCCTTAGCCACAGGTACAGGGGTTAGAATTCCAAGGCATATTTTGGGGGACAGAATTCCATCCATAACAGTGTGAAAAAGCAGGGAGGAATAAGGACTGCTGAAAGAATGAACAAATCTGTCTTAGAAGTACAGCCAGAATGCTCCTTAGGTGCAAGGATGGCGAGACTACGTCTCACATACTTTGGACATGTTGTCAGGAGGGATCAGTCCCTGGAGAAGGATGTCATGCTTGGTAAAATGGAGGGTTAGGGAAAAAGAGAAAGACCCTCAATGAGATGGATTGACATAGTGGCTAAAACAATGGGTTCAAGCATAGCAATGATTGTGAGGACGGTGCAGGACTGGGCAGTGTTTTTGTTCTGTTGTGTATAGGGTTGTAATGAGTCAGAGCCAATTCCACGGCACCTAACAACAACAACAACAACAAGGATCCAGAAAAGGAAAGTTGCTGCCATGTTGACATAATGAATCAATATAAATGGCATTCCACTGAGTAAGATATTTCATTGGACTGTATAGTGATTTTGTAAGTCTAAGAAGAAACTTAATACATGTCCAAGTGCGGTGCAGTGCTTGCTTAACGTGGCCTTTCTAGCCATGGTCTTTGTGACTTGACTCACACGCAGCGATTGAGTAGACTATGAAAATAAGTTTTATGGAAGCTGTGATGGTTGGAGTTATGTGTGAATTTCACTAGGCCATGACTCCCAGTATTGTATGGTTGTGCTCCATTTTGTGATGTGATGTAATTATCCTATTTATCCTCCATTTTATATGTTGTAAATCCTAACCTCTACATGTTAATGAGCCAGGATTAGTATGGGAGTTTACCTGGAGCCACAGCCTCGCAGGAGGGTGTGACTCAAGTCCCACCCTTATTCAAGTTAAGCCTTTCCCTGGGATGTGGCCTGCATCCAATGCGTACATGTAGGTCCTCTGGAGGGGCTCTCTCTCTCTCACTTCAGATCGCACGTGATTGTCTGACCTCTGGTTCTTGGGACTTGAGCAAGCAGCCTGCCATCTGGCCTGCAGATTCTGGGATTCGCTGGTTTCCGCAGTCCGCCAGGCCAGCAGCATATTTCCTGACCTTATTCACCAGTTTCTGCAGCCTTGTGAGCCAGCAGCCTGTGGTCTGACGTGCTGATTTGGGTTCATCAGCCCCTGAAACCACATGGATTGAGAAAAACCTACACTCGACCCATGGATTTGGGAATTGCCAGCCTTCACAACCACGTGAGCCATTTCCTGGATACAGTTGGTGAGTTCTGTGAGACACTGCAGCGAGTTATGGAACCTAAAGACAGGAGGGAGAGTACTGAGGGGAGGAGCAGTTGATGTGAGAGATGATGGAGCGGTACAGTGATTTGGAAAAGTTGAATATTCGGGACATGTTTAACCTCTGCCTCATAGAAACTAGCTTTGTACTGATACTTACAAAAGAAATTATTCATTTATGGAGAAATAAACACCAAACGAGGATTGTAATATCATTCTTCCCATCTATTACTTTAAAAATTAGCTTTCAAATTATAAAAATAACATAGTCACATTGAATAATCTGCCAAATGGAGAGGAGTCATATGAAATCTTCAACGCAACTGTCCTCATTTTGGTAGCATCACTTACATTTGCCTTCTTTTTACAAAGGCAATAATCATTTGGCACCCAAGCTTTTGCATATTGATATTTTTTTCACTGAATAAATGTGCTACTTTTGCTACTGTTACTTAGTCTCTGTAGCTATCATTTTAAAAGACAGCTTAAATTGCCACTGAATGGATACACTATAACTCAAGTGCTTTGTGGTTGGGAATATTTTTGGAAGGAATCATAAATGTCATCTCTCAAAAATGCCTTCATTTAATGTTGAAGAAATTGAGACACATAGACTACGGTTTATAATTCTCAGCATTATTTTTAACAGCTTTATTGAGATACAATTTGCATACTATGCAATTCACCCATATAAAGTGCACAAGTCAACTTTTTTTAGTATATTCACAGGTACGTGCAACCAATCACCACAGTCAATTTTAGAACATTTTCATCATCTCAAGAAGAAACCCTATACCTTTTAGCTGGAGTCCCTGGATGGTACAATGGTTAATATGCTCAGCTGCTAACCAAAAGGTTGGAAGTTCAAAACTACGTAGAGACGCTTGGAAGAAAGTCTTGTTGGCCATCTTCTGAAAAGTTAGCCAATTCTACCCCACATGAGGTCACCATGAGCTAAGCTGCCTCGATGACAACTGGTATTCTTTAGTCTTCTATTTATTTTTTCTTGCCTAATCACCCTGTCTAGAACTTCCAGTACCATTTTGAAAGAAGCCGTGAGCGGACATCCTTGTCTTGTTTCTGATCATAGGTGGAAAGCATCTAGTCTTTCACTATCATGGATAATCCATACCTGTTGCTGTTAGATGCCATTGAGTTGGTTCCAACTCACAGCAACCTTACGTGTAACAGAATGAAATGTTGCCCGGTCCTGCATCATCCTCACAATATTTGCTATGTCTGAGCCCATTGTTGCAGCCATTGTATCAGTCCAGCTTGTTGAAGTCATCCTCTTTTTCTCTGATCTACTTTACCAAGTATGATGTTCTTCTCTAGAGACTGGTCCCTCCTGATAACATGTCCAACGTATGCCATCCTCACTTCTAAGGAGCATTCTGGCTATACTTCTTCCAAGACAGATTTATTCATTCTTCTGGCAGTCCATGGTATATTCTATATTCTTCGCCAATATCATAATTCAAATGCCTCAATTCTTCAGTCTTCCTTTTCCATTGTCCAACTTTCACATGCGTTTAAGGTGATTGAAAACACCATGGCTTGGGTCAGGTGCACCTCAGTCCTCAAAGTGACATCTTTGCTTTTTAATACTTTAAAGAGGTCTTTTGCAGCAGTTTTGCCCAATGCAATACATTGTTTGATTTCTTGACTGCTGCTTCCAAAGGCATTGATTTTAGATCCAGGTAAAATGAAATCCTTGATAATTTCAATATTTTCTCTTTTTATCATGAACTTGCTTATTGGTTCAGTTGTAAGCAGTTTATAAAGAAAACAAAAAATCCAAATCTATTGCTCCTTTTATTCCACCTTCATTAGTCTTGCTCTATCATTCTTATGAAGCTTTTGAACTCATGGTGGTAAGATGGCTGCCGCATCGCAAGGCATCACGTATATATTCCTGGTAGGAAGGTGGAAGAGAAGCAAATATGAGAGCCAAGAATGCTCTTTTCAAAGAGGCTGTCATTTTTATTGAGAAGAGGTGCCCTCTCTAGTGACTTCTGCCTACATATTATTGGACTGAATTGTGTCACATGGCTAACCCTAGTCACCAGAGAGGTTGGAAATTCAAACTTTTAGTGTTTATAGTCTCTATAATAGAGTTAGGCAAGGGAAAAAGGGGAGGGTTGTGAATTAGTTTTGAAAGCCCACCCAGCCTGCTATATTTCCCAGCCTACTTCAGCCACTTCTCTCTGGCAGATGGAAAGGGCAGGAAGTTGAAAACCATTAGACATATTTAGTCACGTCTATGTGACGTCTCAGTGTGCTGTAATTTATTATTTGTAAAGTGTTTCATGAAATCTTTTCCAGCTGATTGATTTGGCGATTTCTTTATTCTGTTTTCTCTGATTCCGTAGAGTATATTCATGCTCAAGTAGTGTCATTGAAGAGAACCAATTAATTACAGCTAGAAAGGTCGCCACTCCAAACCAGTGGTGCTTTTACCAGTTACAGTCAATACGCCTATCAATTCATATCATCCACAGGCCGACACTTAAAAGACTCAAATTGTTTTCATGTCATTTCCTAGTCAACACTATTCAGTAGTGACCCAAAGTGCTAATTGCCAGCTTCATCTGAAGATGAAAGGACATGGACACACATCAGACATACACTGAGGACATGGAACAAGCAGCAGCGCAATTCACTGGTTAACAAAGTAGAGCTGTTTGTCTCCTGATCTACAAAGCCACTGAGAAATTTTAATTATGCAGCTTTCCATTGTCCGTTCAGAGAAACATGGCTATAACCAAGTATGGAAGAGCAGTAACTACTTACTGATGGAAAAATCAGCAGTACCTTCTCTTAGGCTCTTGAAAAGATAATTTTAGACAGCCATCTTGTCTTCATTATCTAGTGCTGCTACAACAGAAATACTGGAAGTTACGTCTTTAACAGACAGAAATTTATTCTCTCACAGTCTACGAGGCTAGAAGTCTGAATTCAGGTGCCAGCTCCAAGGGAAGGCTTTCTTTCTCTGTTGGTTCTGGGGGAAGGTCCTTACCACCAATCTTTCCCTGGGCTAGGAGCTTCTCAGCACAGGGACCCTGGGTCCAAAGGACATGCTCTGCTCCTGGCAGAGGTCCTTTCTTGGTGGCATGAGATCCCTTCCCTCTCTACTCGTTTCTCTGTTTGGTATCTCAAAAGATTGACTTGATACAACCTAATTCTGTAGATTAAATCCTGCCTCATTAGCATAAATGCCTCTAATCTTGCCTCATTAACATCATAGAGGTTAGGGTTTACAACACCTAGGAAAATCATGTCAGATCACAAAATGGTGGACAACCACACAGTACTGGGAATCATGGCCTCAGCAAGCTGACACACATTTTTGAGGAACACATTTCAATCCATAACACTTTTCTTATCCTGCCTCTATATCCCCTTTCCTTCTATTTTCCAGTGTTAATTTCCATTCTTTCATATTTATGAAATAACAAAATATTTTCCAAATTCAACCCCTTTCACGAGGAAGGGCAGATTTGGGCCTGGCCTTCAATACCGGGAGAAGGTGGCACTGGGTGGTAGAGAGTCTTTCCCCCTTTGTATGGTTGCTGAGAGCTGGGATACTTGTGAGAGAGTTAGACCTCATTGAAAAGCTCAACAGAATGGAACCAGAATGAAAGGCATCATAGTTGGGTATCTGTGTGTCTGGGGTCCTTTAAGAAACAGACACCAAGCTAGGATTAGATATGCAAGAAATTTATTGGGGAAAACACTTGAGCAGAATAAAGGGGAGGGGGCTAAAGAAGTCAGGGAGATCCTTCAGGCCACAATGCTGATCCAACTCTGATGAAGGAGACTGGAAAGGAAGAGAAATTGGTAGGAAGAGTTGCAGGACACAGCACAGTTTCAAGAAAGGTACGGTAGGCAAATAGGAAATCTTCACCCCAAAGTTGCCAATCAGAGAGTTCCGTATTCCAGGAATAGTTCCCTCACCATGCTCAGTTACTGGATAGGAGCTCTCATGGGAAGCAAGCCACCATGATAAGGTGGTAGATCCAGAGGGGCAGTAGCTGGGCTGTTAGTCAACTTTGGGCAACTGTAATAATGGCAGGAGTGGTGTCTGACTTCCTGGAACCCCACAAGGGGAAAGGAGAATCAAGATCAACAGCCCAAGGCTGATTCCTATGAGGCAGGGGTCAGACATGCCTCCTCTCTCTACCGCCATTTTTACCAATTCAGACACCAACCATCCCTCCCACGGCACTCCCTACTTCTCTGCTGGGTTTGATAATTCATTGCAATGGCCACACAGAACTCACAGACCATACCCCCAATTATGGGGTTTATTAGGGAAGTAACAGTCTCAGAAACACTCAAGGACACAGTTCTTCCATCAGGACAGCTGTGTCCCAGCTGTGCTAGGAGGCACACCTCTCCCTGGCCCTTAGTCTCTGCCCAAAGCACTCAGCTTTCTTGCTCCATTGGCCAGGAACCTCACTGCACCATCTCCTTCGGGCTTCTCCTTCCTTGGTGGTGGTAGTGGTATCTTCTCTGTCCTGCCTCCGTTATTGTTGTTAGGTGCCATTGAGTCGGTTCCAATTGATAGTGACCCTGTGTATGCTCTCTGGGCTGGCTCATTTCAAACCCAGAGGGATGGCAAAACTGACCAATCCCTTTGATGAGCCACAATTACCCTATCACACAGTCCCACCCAATCACCTGGGTGGGAGTTACAAAACCATAGCTAGAAAGGTCACACACAAAAGTAATCAATCGCACTTGAGCAACTCTGGGCACCTATGGGGGTTGCCAGGAGATCACAAGAGTGATAAGTCACCTTCAGCCTAAATGTTTTGCTGGTCCTTGCAACAATCGTTCCCTTTGGTAATGGTCTATCAGAGGCAGTTTTCTTATTCGGCTTGCCTGGTAGCTCCAGGTTCTTGTTGGTGGCTTCCAGCAGTGCTCCTTGGTGGCAGCTCTTGTCTGAGGCATCTCCCACTGAGAAGGATTCTTTGTGAAGTCAGGTGCTTAGTGAACCCTGACCTGGGCCATAAAGTTGCCTACAAGTGACCAACCCTGACTACAGCAACTTTAGTTATTTCTTGCAGTCACTGGAGTGGTCTGCTCCTGGCAGATATTCCTGGCACCCTCCACTGCTACTTTGTTCACATTGTCCCCTGCCCAGGGCACTCCTTCCTTCTTTTCTTTCCTAAAATCACAAGCATGTTCCTATATAACCTATCTAGCATTCAATCAAGTATTTTCTCATTCTTTAACTTTTCATGTGGGGCATATCTTATTTCTTCAACTACATAATAAATTCTTAATTTATGATATACTATTTTTTATTCTATGGTATGGCTATGATATACACTCTTCTGTGGGCCTAAAAAATTAGAAAAACACTGATACCATCACTATTATTCAACAAATATTCCAAAAAAGCCAGACCGGTTGCTGTTGAGTCAATTCTGACTCATAGTAGCCCTATAGGAGAGTGTAGAGCTGCCCCATACGGTTTCCAGGGAAAGCCTGGTGGATTCAAACTGCCAACCTTCAATAAAAATCTTCAGTGATAGTTGGCCCAGTCACTCGGTAACTGTTTCTGGATCATGAACCGCTGATCTCATATTTCGTATTTTCAGACACTGATGATTCACTGAGATGGTATTAGAGTCGTCAGGATGCTAAAAAATATTCCATAGTATTTTTCTAGTTAAAATAATTTTAAAAATACTGGATTAAACCATGATAAAACTGTTTTCACCCCTGTGCAATATAGTCTAGAACTTTCCTTTAATATGTTCTTTGTGAATATTAAGTGTTGTATTTTAGTTGGATCCACAGTCAACACCCATGGAAGAAGCAGTCAAGAAATCAAACGAACAGGAAAGCTGGATGAATGGAAATGGGGATGCTGAGGTTGAGACAGGGAGAGAGCTGACACATTGCGGGGTTGGCAACCAATGTAACAGAACAATATGTGTATTAATTGTTTAATGAGAAACTAATTTGTTCTGTAAACCTTCACCTAAAGCACACACACACAAAAATATTCTTTCACAGAAAAAAAAAAAAAAAAAAGAAATCAAATGATGTATTGCCTCGGGCAAATCTGCTGCAAAAGATCTCTTTAAAGGGTTAAAACCAAAGATGTCACCTTGAGGACTAAGGTGCATCTGACCCAAGCCATGGCATTTTAAATTTCATATGTTGAATCTTCAATAGTTAATCAATAGGCAGCATTTACCAAACTTTTTGACCAAAGAATTTTTTTTTTTCATGAAATAATCTTGAGGGACAGGAAATACCTGATTTTTGGAAATGCTGGGTTAAATATCTAACCTTCCCAGGGACAATTTCATTTGGAAGGGAAATTCTAGACGACGAAAAAGACCTCATGATCTAAGAATGACCCTGCAGTGGTGGCACTTCAAACATTAAGAACATGAGGAAGGTTAGGAGGAGGAGGAGAGAATACCTTGGCACGTGTCTGGTGCGTCCTGCTTGATAAGGTGACTTTCTCAGTGACCTGGTGACAGCTCATTGTATTAAGAGCTCCAGTTCTGCAGTATGCTGCCCCAGTTGGATTCACACTGTGTGTTTGATAGCATGAGTTCATCTTATCACTTGCCCCTCCTCTCCCCTGCATCAGAGCTGAGCTCTTTGCTGGTGAAACTACTAGAAAAGCGGTCTGAGAAATTACAAGCTCTCCACTCTCAGAGACAGTATCCTAACTTTTAACCTAAAGTCAGAATCCTATCTCAAGAGATGTGACCTCGCCTGTCTGGTTGGGGACACTCCACGGTTATCAAATCCACAAATAGTCATTGAGCAACCCAAAGGTGCAAAGTCCTATGCTTTATGTTTGCCTGTTTTTTTTTTTTTTTTTTTTCACTGTTTCGGGGGTTAGTCTAGATTCATGGAACAAACCTAAACTTGGTGTTCGATTATTTAATATTTAACCAAATGGTCATGGACTTATCT
This sequence comes from Elephas maximus indicus, assembly GCF_024166365.1. Classification (NCBI taxonomy): domain Eukaryota; kingdom Metazoa; phylum Chordata; class Mammalia; order Proboscidea; family Elephantidae; genus Elephas; species Elephas maximus. The sequence goes on along the minus strand of NC_064841.1, from coordinate 6,789,415 downwards.
TGAGCACTAATAAAAAGCAAAGTAAGCTCTTTGTTAAGGTCTCAACTAGAACTTTTTGTTTTTAATCGTTATACACATGATTGTGTCATGCTCTGTTCCTGATACTTTCTGCTTCAGAAGACCGTTGTGTAGTCCATTGTTAGATGCATAGTCCATTGTCATAAACTCTTCCCAAAGATTCGGGAGTCCGTTGTGGGGCATATATGTACTTAACCATGAGACTGTGGTCATTAGTTCTCTATGGATTCCCCCAGCCAGTACCTGTTAATAAATGTGGTGGATACATTCATTTTAAATAATCAATGTTAAAGAAATTTTATGGATGCTTTTCAAGTAGGAATACGTCATCTCCCATTTAAACTTCTCTTTCGAAGATAACGTTATTACTATTAATGTGATTTCCTATAAAGCCCTCGGTAATGCTTTATAGACATGATTTTACTAATATTGCTTTGTTATAAATTTTTCCAGACAAAGGGCAGGTGGAATTACCAATATTTAACGACAAAGAGAAGGGTAATATTCATGATTCCTTTATTAAAAAAACATTGCCGTCGAGTTGATTCCGACTGATAGCAACCTTGTAGGACAGAGTAGAACTGCCCCGTAGGGTTTCCAAGGAGCAGCTGATGGATTCGATCTGCTGACCTTTTGGTTTGCAGCTGTAGCTCTCACCACTGTACCACTAGGGCTTTGTTTTCTTTACATATACTCATTTATAACTGGCAAACTTATGGATAGGCCTTGGCCAAGGAAAGGTTATCCTCTCTGCTTTTTTGCATTGGGAAAGTGGTTTGATTATTGAGCTGAGACTGGGCTTGCTACTCCATGGTATCTTATTTGAGGGTGGATAGAGAAGCGGGAATCTTGCCTGAATGTGTCTTGCAGAAGGAAGGGGCCTGTGGAGGTCGATCTGTGGGCAGCTGGACAGTAAGGCGATTATATTACGTACATTCTCCAGCCCAACCCTGTGGATTGAATTTGAGGCCTGTGAAGAAAAGAACTGTAGGACTGCTTTAATCCAAGGACGGGTGGGAAGCCAGGAGGCAGGCTCCATTGTCTCAGGGTCCTGGGTGACAAAGGAGCCGTCTACAGGTTGACTATATGGTCCAGTACGTCTGGGACAATCCCAGTTTATGCTTCCTGCCCTGGGTAACTGAATTAGAGCTTTTCTTCACTCTCAAGGAGCCCTGGTGGTACAATGGTTAAGAGCTCAGCTGTGAACCAAAAGGTTAGCAGTTCAAATCCACCAGCTGTTCCTTGGAAACCCTATGGGGCAGCTCTACTCTGTCCTATAGAGTTACTAAGAGTCAGAATCGACTCAACGGCAATGGGTTTTTCACTCTCACAAGTGGCCAACTTAGAGAAATAAATTATATGTTTGCTCTGGACATAGAGCTAGGCAGAAGAGATTCACTCCTTTGTCCACAAGGAGGGCACTGTGCACCTCTGAGACTCGGGGAGCTGAAGCCAAGGCAGGGGTGTTCCAGTACCTTTGAGATTTGTGGCTTTAAGAGCCCTGATGTGGTCCCCTGATCCTTCTCACAATGACCAGCATCCCCCAAATGGCTTTGCAGGCAGCAGATATCACTAAGAGGCTGCAGTGGAAAAACAGTTGCTGATCTGTTTGTGAACACATGGAGAAGCTCCCTGAGAACCGCCTGAAATATTGGGAGAAACCCGTCCTCTGTTAGGAGGGACATTTTTGTTATATGACCTCACTTGGTTTCCCAGGCTGGCAAGGCCCAGGGAGATTAATACATAGGCTCTGGCAGTAATTATATGTGGAAAATGAGAGTGGATTTCAACTCTGAGAATTTGTTTAGTGATTTCAGGAACATTTTGGAAAGGGAGAGGTTCCATCACAGTGAACCTTCTGAAGTTTCCCCAAGTTAAACCCAAACCTGTAGGCGTCGAGTCAATTCCCATATAGGTCAGAGTAGAACTGCCCCACAGGGCCTCCAAGAAGCAGCTGGTGGGTTGGAACTACTGATGTTTGGTTAACAGCTGACCATTTAACCACCGTGCCACCAGGGCTCCAACTTAAATGAATCTAAATAATGCTGATTGCTTTATCTGATAGTAGATTTCAGCCATCTATCAGTCTGAATCTTGTCTTTGGGAAGCCTGTGGCTCCTGTCTTCTGCAGTCACTGAGAAATCCTCACAGCGATGACAAGATAGGACTGACTGCGTTCGCCTCCAATGACAAGATAGGACTGACTGCGTTCGCCTCCGGGAGCAGAGCCAGCAGGAGAATAACTACAGCGCATTTTTGAATGATTACCTCACGCTCTGGCTTTAATGTGGTCAAGCCCTTTGGATTTATTTTTATTATGTTATGTAACCCAAAGCTTTCCCAACACAGAACTAAAGAGAGAACCGCTATAAGTAGTTTTGCCTCATTGGTTTGATAATTTGTTGGTTCTCGGAGAAGTGCCCTAAGTTTACGAGTGTTTCGTCACGGTTAAAGTCAGATTTTTGTTTTTGGTCATTTATTTAACCTTTGGATTGAAAGGGATCTCTGAATAAGTTAATTTTAAAAAAGACTGACCTTTCCTCAAAGAACCGATGTACTTTTTTTTTATTGGAATGTATTGGCTGCTTCCTTATAATATATTGATAAAAATTAGTTTTTTCTTCTTCTCTACATTTTTATATACATAGTTTACAGACTCCTAAAGAAAGGCACTAAGTTCTTTAGAGCTCTTTATTCTCCATAGCACAATAACTAGCAAATGTAGGTGCCTGTGGGCGTCCTTTGCAATAAGGTGCTTTCATTTTATATTGTAATTTTGTTTCTGGGGCACTTACTCTGAATATTCCGAGTTATTTTACTTTTGAATAATCTGCTGATTTTTTCCCCTAATGTTTTAATATGTAAATTTCTCCATGTTTATGTATTTTATATTTATATTACCCTTTTCACTGTATGCTGTCCTAAATGGAAGGAACCATCTTTATTATTGGATTTTTCCATCGCAATCTGAGATTTCCTTTTTTTTTTTTTTTTAAACATATGTAAGAAGAAAAGAAAAACATTGGAAAATAGTTGTTTAGGGTTGACTGGGATATTCTGGATACAGAAATTATCTATTGCATCTTTTAAAAATAGTAGCTATCTAATTATAAAATCTAGGAACCCTGGTGACACAGTGCTTAAGCACTTGGCTGCTAACCAAAAGGTTGGCAGCTCGAATCCACCAACAGCTCCACGGGAGAAAAGACCTGGTGATCTGCCTAGAAAATCCTATGGGGAAATTCAACTCTATCCTACCGGGTCGCTATGAGTCAGAATTGACTGCATGGCACACAATAACAAAATACAAAATATATACATGCCCGAGGCCTTTTGCTTTTCTGACTTACCTAAAGTAACCTATTCAGCTAAGCTCTTTAACACATCTTTCACCTTCCCCTGAATCCTGCTCCTTTTCCTGAAATGCTAAACTTTCTCTTGACTGCCTCCTTCCCTTCTGCCTACTAACACCTTCAAGCCAAACCAAACCCATGGCCACAAAGTCCATTTTGACTCATAGCAACTCTATAGAACAGAGTAGAACTGACTCATAGTGTTTCCAAGGCTGTAATCTTTATGGGAGCAGATTGCCACATCTGTCTCCTGCAGATCGGCTGGTAAGTTTGAACTGTTGACCTTTGAGTTTGCAGCTGAGCGCTTTAACCACCGTGCCTTCAGGGCTCCTTCCTAACGCTGTGAGTCTTTCCTTATTTTTTAAAAACAAACACAAACACCACCACTCTTCCCACAGCGCTGTGACTTCCTTTACTACCAGACAGCTTGGAAAAGCTCCCCCTGCCCACTTGGCTTCAATAACCCCTCTCCACCATTTGACTTTTGCTCAAAACACTCTGCCTTTGATCTCAAAGGTCACAGCTAACAGCCAATTCTCTGACATGCTGCCACAGCCTCCCCAACTCTCTGAGGACTTGATGATATTAATCACACCCTCTCTTGAAATCATTTCCTTTTGATCTTCATGGTGTGATTCTATTCATGACCCCTGGACGACCTTGACTCATCACCAGTGTCCTCAGCTTATTATGATGTATTCATCCAGATTTCAGCTCATCATTTAGGAAAAACAATGATTTCATCACATAAACACTTAACATCAGGGTGTAATAACAATGACATAGGATTTTCTGTTTATTGAATGCTTTCGTCATCAGAATTCCCAAAAGTTAAGGTGAGGCTTCTGGTTTTGATAGCAGGTAGCCTAGGCCCCTAATGCTCTGGAGACTAGAATATTCAGTGATTCAGTGGCAGGGTTAGAACAAAACTAACAATTTTAATCATCCTTCTGAGCATTATCTGTTATAAAAAGAGAAACATTAAGACTTAGATGAAGCTTCTCTATGATCGATGTCAAGTAATAGGACATTGTACCCTCTTAGATATATTTTCAAAGTGATTTACAGGTTAAGAGCTACTTGCTCTTAGTACTTCTGATCCTCTACATATTGTCCGGTGCTGGAAAACCCTACACGCAGACTTTCTGATGTGCTCCATAACTTGTTTCCACAAAATCTATTTTCTCTCTCTTTCTCTACATGAATGTTATTTACAGTCTTTAAAATCATATTTATTCAATCAACATTTCCTGAGTTCTTACTATGGATGAAATCCTGTCCTAGTCACTGAGGATATAAAAATTAATAAGATATCACTCTTATTCTGGCTTGGAGTTCAATGGGGGAGACAGACACATAGTAAAATATTTATGAAATATTTGAAGTGACACTATTGTCTGCTCGGTAAAGTTGAGAAGCAACTCCTCCATCACTCCACGCAGAATTCATGGAACGGGCAATGGGTTTGGTTTTGGGGTTAGCTGCATATCATTGGGCTAGTCATTTAAACTCTCTAAACAACTACAAGAAGGATTGTTAGCTGGAAAATATGACCTTGAAATGATGCCGGGGATTGCATGATAGAATTTTGCAAGGCCAATGACTTCATTGTAAATATCTTTCTCAACAATTCACAGCAACTATACACATCTACCTCACCAGATGGAATACACAGGAATCAAGTCAGCTACATCTGTGGAAAGAGATGATAGAAAAGCTCAATATCATCAGTCAGAACAAGGCCAGGGGCAACTGTGGAACAGATCATCAACTGCTCATAAGCAAGTTCAATGTGAAGTTGAAGAAAATTAGAACAAGTCCGCGAGAGCCAAAGTATAACCTTGAGTATATCCCACCTGAATTTAGAGACCATATCAAAAATAGATTTGACAAACTGAACACTAATGACCAGAGAAGAGGTAAGCTGTGGAGTGACATCAAGGGCAACATATATGAAGAAAGCAAAAGGTCATTAAAAATACAAGAAAGAGAAAAAAGTCCTAAAAGGATGTCAGAAGAGACTCTGAAAGTTACTCTTGAATGTAGAGTAGCTAAAACGAAAAGAAGAAATGAGGAAGTAAAAGAGCTGAACAGAAGATTTTGAAGGGCAGCTCAAGAAGACAAAGTAAAGCGTTATAATGAAATATGCAAAGCTCTGGAATTAGAAAACCAAAAGGGAAGAACATGCTAGTATTTCTCAAGCTGAAGGAACTGAAGAAAAAATTCAAGCCTCGAGTTGCAATACTGAAGTACTCCAAGGAAAAAATATTAAACGACGCAGGCTGCATCAAAAGAAGATGAGGGAATACACAGAGTCACTGTACCAAAAAAAATTGGTTGACATTCAACCAAGTTGCACTGAAGGCATTGGCGAAAAACAAGGCTCCAGGAATTGACAGAATACCAACTGAAATGTTTCAACAATTGGATGTAGGGCTGGAAGTGCTCACTCGTCAATGCCAAGAAATTTGGAAGACAGCTACCTGGCCAACTGGCTGGAAGAGATCCATACTTATGCCAATTCCCAAGAAAGGTGATTCAGCCAAATGTGGAAATTATCAAACAATATCATTAATGTCACACACATGTAAAATTTTGCTGAAGATCATTCAAAACTGGATACAACCATATATTGACAGGGAAATACCAGAAATTCAAGCTGGATTCAGAAGAGGATGTGGAACCAGGGTATCATTGCTGATGTCAGATGGATCCTGGCTTAAAAGCAAAGAATACCAGAAAGAGGTTCCCTGTGTTTTGTTGACTATGCCCAGAAACTCAACTGTGAGGATCATAACAAATTGTGGATAACAACTTGGAAGAATGGGAATTACAGAACACTTAATTGTGCTCCTGAGGAACCTGTACTTAGACCAAGAGGCAGTCATTGGAACAGAACAAGGGGATACTGTGTGGTTTAGAGTCAAGAAAGGTGTGTGTCAGTGTTCTTTCCTTTCACCATACTTATTCAGTCTGTATGCTGAACAAATAATCCAAGAAGCTGGACTATATGAAGAAGATCAGGGCATCAGGATTGGAGGAAGACTTATTAACAACCTATGTTACACAGATGACACAACCTGGCTTGATGAAAGTGAAGAGGACTTATTGATGAAGATCAAAGACCACAGTTTTCAGTATGGATTACATCTCTCAGAAATTACCAGATGTACGGCAGCAGTAAAGTTTAAGGGAGTTCATGAGTCAAGACATACTACCTCAAGAGCTGCATCCTGAAAAGCTGAGTCACTTCAGGGATTAAAGAAAAATGCCCTGTGATGAAGAGTGCACATAAAAGGCCGTGGGAGGGGCAGGGAACTGACCTTCTGTGAAGGGAGTTGGTGGTGGGAGGAGAGTTAGGAGTAGGTTGTTGTAACGTGTAAATTCACTCAGAGATCAATAGACGGAAAGGGATAGAAAAAGTGTGGGGAAAGGAATTTTGGATTGTAGAGACAAAAGGATGATTTCTTTCACAATGGAGTAAAATGATTGAGTTTGAGATACTTGCCTGTGAAAGATTTATTTAGTTACAGACATTGTAAGGCATGCTTCCCACACTCATGCCCAGGGAAAATACAATTAATAAAGAGAGGAAGTAGCCAATGCTGTTATTTTCTCTTCTTCCAGATTACTTAAATATTGAAAATAACTATGCTATTTTTTTTTATAAATATCAGTTACTGAATAAACCAATGAACACACTTTTCTATGACAATTTTTAAAAGAAAGCACTATTGCCACGGTGTTTGAAAGGTTTTTCTAGTTGTTCTTCAATTAATAGATCAGATATTGAATGTTTAATAAAGATCTAGTGGCAATATTCACAATATAATGAACGTGGAATGTGTCCCAAGGGTGTAATATTTGTTCTAAATTTCATTCTAAATTTAAAGCCTCGGACAATATCCTTCTTAAAGTGCTATAATGTGATGGTGTTTTAAATTAATGAATAATTTCAAAACTGAATGCGAAACAAACAAAAAACCAGAAACCAGTAATGCATAACCAAGTTCTTTTTTTAGTAGATAAAGACATCTTGTCTCTGGAATCTGTGTCTTTGAGTTATACAGTTTTTTTTTTTTCTCCTTAGTATATTCAGTTGTCAGATTCACGCTTTGCTTTTATATATTCATTTGTGAGCGGGTAGGAAGTTAATGGAAATTTTAAATCTTCATTTAGCTTCATCTATTAAGAATTACGCCATCTAGAAAAACATAAAGAAGCGTCCTATCCTATGAAACATCTTTTGACTGCAGAAAGCCTATTGCTTCACGTAGGAAGTGACTGACTCCCCCTGCTGTGATATCTGGGAACAGGGAAACAGAAGCCCACAGCTGAGCGGTGTAAAACCTGGAGGTTGTTCTGGAATGAATAGTGCTGAGATGGTCTTCTTTTCAGATCCCGTGTCAGATGAGCGAACACTTTCACTGTTCATTTAATGCTCCCTAAAACAGGAGCCGTCTTCAGCATAGGGATATGTGATTTTTCCTGTTCCCTTCAAGAATTCTTTAAGCAGAGTGTTACTTTTTATATTATTCTACCACTTTGTGCAGGCTTTCTTCTGCTTTAACGTCAGTTGCACTTCCTTCTATGAACACTTTTCCACCTGGCTGGCAGAACTTGAGGATAAGCCACATTTTCAAAAGGACATCTACTTTTAAGTACTGAGAAGGCTGAATTGTTTCAAAATTTCACCTCTTATTTTTGCAAGCAAATGTACACATCTTAACGATTTCAGAGAAGCATTGTTTATGGACCATAGAGACAGTCCATAAGGTGCCTGTAACATAAGCAGAGATAATCAATAGCCTGCGCAGATGAGAACGGGCTCACATCTACGAAGTTCAGCTCAGAAGAACATTTCTAAACGGGAGGTAACACAGGCATCTGTGTTCTTCAAAAGCTTTAAGGGCATTTGTTGAATAGCACCACAACTGGATAGCATATAGAAACACTTTTAATTTTTCTTTCGGATTATACCGGGCTGATGAGTCTGAAGCTTCTTGTTGGCCCTCCTATTGAGTCGGTAGAGGGAGCCAGAGTTACCTAACCACTGATCCTGCCCTAGGATGCTTCAGTGAGGCAAGAAAATGTGACGGAGCAAGTGAGCCTTGCCCGTGTCCAGACAACTGAAACAGGTGCAGAGAGGGTAGCGGTTTTGTGAAACAGATACGACAAGGCTTCTGTTAAGTGTTTTGGTTTTTTGTAAAGAAAAGACTTCACTTACCATTTACGAAAGGAGCCTTCAGGATTTCCCATTATAGAGGACAAAATCAGGCACTGCACAGTCTACTTATACACCATTCTCCTTGGAAACATATTGTGAGTTTATTTTAATCGTCATCTTAGGCACTGGTGTGTGGGCTCATGCCGAGAAGTAATAAATTGCTGCATTTTGTCTCAGTTGTCATTAAGTTCCTGGTCTAAGCCACTGTTTTCTCTCTCCTGGGTGCTTGCAATAGGAATTGACAGAATACCAATTGAAACGTTCCAACAACTGGTCTCTCTGCTTTCCCTCTTAGCCCCCTACACTCTGTTTTCAACACGGGGGGCAAAGCGATCCTTTAACGAACAAGCCACCCTGCTTAAAAACCTTCATGTGGCTCCCTAACTCAGAGACAAAGACAAAGTCCTCGGCATGGCCTCCCAGGTCCCAGTCCATTTGGCGCCTCGACCTCTCTGCCCTCAGCCCCTTCCACTATCCCTCTGTTCACCCTGCTCTTGCCACTGCCCCCCTTGCAGTTTCTCAAACACTCAAGCTCATGGCTTTGCACTGGCTGTTCTCTCTGCTAGGATGCCTTTCCAGGATGCTAACTGCAACCTCTCAAGTTGTGCTCAGATCGCACTTCTGCAGCAGGCGCAGGCCAGGTTTGTTTCCCCTTATCGGAATCGACTCCACGGCAGTGGGTTTTTTAAATACTGCCCTAATTTTTTCTATAACATTTAATAGCTTTCTAAACCACTCTATCATTTATTTATTTTGCTTATTATTTTTTGTCTGTCTCCAGCTCACTAGACTTTTAGCTCTGAGGAGAAGGATTTTTGTTTTCTAAGGTTTAATTTTGAGATGATTGTTGATTCACAAGGAGTTGTAAGAAATTATACAGACAGCATCTGTACGCCAGTCGCCCCGTTTTCCTCAATGGAAACATCTTGCAAAACTGTGACATATTATCACAACCAAGAAACTGACATTGTTACAATTCACAGGTCTTACTCAGATTTCAGCAGTTTCATATATGTATTTAGTACCTTGCAATTTTATGATACGTGTAGATTTGTACGACCGGCACCACACAGGATAAGGCCATTTGTTTGCTTTATTCGTCGTCGTATTCCGATACCCTGGCACATAGTGCGTGCTCGGTAAATATTTGCTTATTAAGGAAATCAAGTTATTTTATGCAGGAGAACTTACATAAAAATATTATAAGCATTGGGTCCCTAAATAATTTGAAACTGTGCTCAAGTTGGGCTTTTTTGATTGTTGTTCATGTAACATTTGTTTATAGTATTATTCTTTTACATCACGTACGTGGAGGTCTGTTGTTCCTCAAAGGACTGGTTGTTTTGGGGTCGTAACTGGAAATGTGATTTAATATAAAAGTGATTGGATATAAATCCATCGCTGCTCAAGGGCTTACCCCCAAAAAGCAATTTAAAATTGTTAGAAAAAACACTGTCCTTTATTGTCTAATGCTACATTGAAATGTAGTATTTATGGGAAATAAAAACCAAGTGTCTTACTGAGAAGCTAACCGCATTTTAAATATATACCAGAAAAGTTGTACGAGAGCCATTCTTCATTACATAACTGACAAGCCATCTTGCGGCCTTACTATTTTTTCGTGGGGGACTGATACAGCAAAACTGGAAAAAGACCAAGTCTTTTCCTACAGGGGCAATATTCTAATCATTATTATTGACCTCATTTTTTTAAAATTAAATGCTGTAGCAACAATGTTGGCTGCTCAATTTCATATATTAATTTATGAGGTAGCTGAAGTGGTTGCTTACTCCGGAAACAAGGAGAGTTTTCCTGATTGTAAAGTTTCTTGGCATGTCCAGGCATCCGACTCAAATTTTTAACCATGTTAGCACCATTGCACCATGCCAGCAGGTGGCTGAAGTCGATAACTTTATGAGGCTTCTAAGTTAAAGGATTCCTATCCAGAGGACTGTCCACAAATGGTCATTAAAGACCAACAGATTGTTCACAAAACAGTAAGCCCTTTTCTTCTCAGCTTTTACATGTAAGAGTTAAGGTTTACAACCTAAAACCAACCTGACTACTTATTTTCCTTCTTATTATTTTTTTCTTTAATCTCTTATAGCCTAGAAGGACATTATTTAGTCAATCAGAAAAACAAAACAAAAACACATAAAAACTGAGAGGAGGAGTAACCTTGCACTGCAGCTGTCTGAGGCCCCTGGGCGGTACAAATTGTTTGCATTTGTCTATTAACCTACAGGAGCCCTGGTGGCACAGCCATTAAAAGCTCAGCTGCTAACCAAAAGGTCAGCAGTTCAAATCCATCAGCTCCTCCTTGGAAACCCTATAGGGCAGTTCTACTCTGTCCTATAGAGTCACTATGAGTTGGAATCAACTCAACGGCAACAGGTTTACTAACCTAAATGTTTGAACCCACCCAGCGACACCACAGAAGAAAGGTTTGGTGTGATGTTTAAGATGGTGTGTTTATATGCGATCACTCCCGTGACTGATTTTGCTGTGAGAAGCCAATCAGTTGAAAGGGAGTTCCCTTGGGGGTGAGGCCTGCAACTGAATATCAGCAGACATTCTGGCTTTTTTGCTTACTCTGGATCCTGCAGCTGTCTCCTGTTTGTCTGACCTCTGGTACTTGGGACTTGAGCTATCAGCTTATCTGCCAATTTGGGGATGGGTCGATCTTCACAGCCTGTGAGCAAGAGCCCTGCTCTCTGACCTGCCAACCTTGGGTTTGCTAGCCCCTGTGACTATGTGAATTGGGGGAAGCCTCTATCCTGATCCACGGACTTGGGACGTTCCAGCCTCTAAAATCACATGAGCCGTTTCTTTGATATAAATCTCTCTCCATATTTATATGTTTTGGTGATTTTGCTCTTCTAGAGAACCCAGCCTAAGACACTTAGCAATCCACATCCTTGAAGATTATAACCAAGAAAACTTGACGGAGAAGTGGGGTGGCCATGAGTTGGAATCAACTTGAAGGAAACAGGTTTTGCTTTTGTTTTTTTATATTTAGCCACTTTTGAAGCAGTTTTTATTTTGAGCTAGAGACGTTTCCAATTTGGGCGATGTCTGAATTAATTTTGATGACTTCATTTTTTAATCTCAATCGTGTCTCATTAGCATAAGTAGAATGTTAGAGAAAATGCAGCTTAATCATGAGAAATTAAAAAATCATCTTAGGCCTTTAAAAATATTTAAGTGAGGAAGTTGAAGAAAATACCAGATACTTAGCTGGGGAAGAATGTCATTAGATGAAAAATATTGAAATAAATTATAAACAAAAACATGTGGTTACAATGGAAACCTTTTGTATTTCAAAGGTAAACCAGGAACTGGGGACTTAATTAAAACACGTAAACAGATAAAAAGTTAATATCCTTTTTATAAGAAACATTCTTTATAGGGTTCTATGCCTTCAGCACTCTTCTAAATACTTTACGTGGTTTATCTCATCGCAGTTTGGAAGTATGAATCAAGAGCCTTAAAAATGTTCTCATTTTGACCAAGTAATTTTACCTCCGGGACTCCACTCAAGTCAATAATTAATAAGAGGACTTGAAGCACTTACTGATGAAGATCAACAGCTACAGCCTTCAGTATGGCTTACACCTCAACGTAAAGAAAACAGAAATCCTCCCAGCTGGACCAATAAGCAACATCATGATAAATGAAGGCAAGTTTTATCAAAAAAGAGGAAGACCCTCAATGAGATGGATTGACACAGGGGCTGCAACCACGGGCTCAAGCATAACGATCGTGAGGATGGAGCAGGACCAGGCAGTGTTTCGTTCTGTTGTACATGGGGTGGCTATGAGTCGGAACCAAACCGACGGCACCTAACAACAACAAATGCAAAATACGGTATAGTTTGATCACAGCTATGAAAAAAAGGCATGGTCAAAATTCTGGAAAGAAAAATACTAAATTATTAAAAATCGTTGCTTCGGGTGATATTTTTGCCGTACTTATATGATTAAATTACAATACTGTATTTCCTCAAGTTATAAAGTAAGTTTGCATTGCTTTTATAATAAAGATCAATGACAAATACTTTCTTAGCTCAGGAATTTATTTACTATAAAGCCCTCAATTTAAGATGTGAACTCAGAACTCTATTTTCAAGTTTTTCCTAAACCGTTAATAAAAGCAACGAGAGCAAACCCATGAAGTTGGCACTTCTGTTATCCTCATTTGATAGAAGATAGGACTAAAACAGAGAAACTAAGCAACTTTTCCAAAATCACACAGCAAGTAAACGGTAGAACTAGGATTCGCACCAAAGCCTGTACTTTAACTGCATTATACTCTTATGGCCAGGACTGGTTTAAAAGAGATCAGGGCCAGAAAGAACACAAGACTTGGAGATCAGAGGACTTGTCTTTATATGGAGCCTTCATGGCACAGTGGTTAAGAGCTCGGCTGCTAACCAAAAATGTCGGCAGTTCAAATCCCCAGTTGCTCCTTGGAAACCCTATGGGGCAGCTCTACTCTGTCGTGTACGAGTCGGAGTCGAATTGACAGCAACAGTTTTGTCTTTATATACCACTGATTGGTCGTTTGGATCTGGGTAAGTTAATTTACTTATGTAAAGATCAATTTCCCAATCTGAACAATAAACATAATAATACCCATCTCAGAGACATTGGGTCTCTAGCCATTATGAAAGTCTGATAAATAGTAGTTGAATCTGAATACAAATTACATGCAAATATTGGCCATTTTACTAAAGAGTATAGAAAAATCTTTTAAAATTGAATACTTAACATTTATTTTGAACTGGTAATAAATGCATGTGACGTTACGTTACCATCTTTAAGTGCTAGCTATAAAAGATGAATCAGTATAGCTTTACCTTGGGTGTTGGTTACTGTTGGATTTTTGTCTATGAATTAGGTGAGTTCTCCTGCATTAGCTGTTTGCTAGAGGTTCCTGGAAGGGGGAGGCCAGAACGCTTTCAGACCAGCAGACATTTTTGATCTGATTTGGTGTTGGTGCCGGCCAAAGCCCAATCAGGGTCAGCCCCACGGGGCTGATGATAAGGCAGAGGGCCTCTCACCCTCCCTCACTGATGGCGGTGGTGAAGTTAGCTGCCCTTGAGTGGACTCTGACTCATGGAGATGCCGGGGGTACAGGGTAGAATTTCTCCATAGGGTTCTCAAGGCTGGGGCCTTTTGGAAGACCGTTGCCAGGCCTGTCTTCTGAGGTACCTCTGAGTGAGTTCGAATGTCAGCCTTTCAGTTAGCAGCAGAGCCCGTACCACTTGTAACACCAGAGAATTACTTCCTACAAATATGGCGCTGTGTGGCTTATCATTCAGCCTCCCTACTCTGCTTCTCAGAGTCACAGTGGGAACAGAGAAGCTTCCATCACTGGATCTGCCGTCTTTTTCTTTTTTTAATTGTGCTTTAGATGAAGGTTTACAGAGCAAATAAGTTTCTCATTAAACAATAAAAAAAATATATTTGTTGCCAACACCATGACATGTCAACGCTCTCCCTTCTCAACCTTGGGCTCCCCGTTACCAGCTTTCCTGTCCCCTCCTGCCGTCTGTCCTCGTCCTTGGACTGGTTGCCCCTTTAGTCTTGTTTTATTTCATGGGCCTGTCTAATCTTTGGCTTCCATCCTTTTCTTGATGTCATTATGAAGAGGTTGTTTGCATTGCAAGCCACTCTTTTTTTTTTTTCTTTTAGTAGTGTGCTTTGCCATTGTTTCCCGGGAATATAGAGCTGCAGGAACCTTCTTTTCACATCTTCCTACACTCCTGCTTGAACGTCACTGTGTTTGGTAGCTCTTTCTCCTATTGGAGCTCTGATGGCCAGTTGTTAAGAGCTCAGCTACTAACCAAAATGTCAGCAGTTCAAATCCACCAGCCACTCCACGGAAACCCAATGGCACAGCTCTGCTCTGTCCTATACGGTGCTACGAGTCAGAGTAGACTCGACGGCAACAGGTTTGGGTTTTTTTTCTTTTTTCTCCTATATCTTAATCCGAGTTTTTGCTTATTTTCTGAATTCATCAAACATGCAGTTTGCATTTTGTTTCTTATTCTCCTCATGGCTTTTGGGTGATTTCTGTGAGGGAAATGGGAAAAACCCAAACTTACTCTATTAAAATTAGAAGTTTTCTGTAAATACAAGTGATTACTTTTCACTTACATTCACAAAAATAATTATAGAAACCAATAACATATCCTGAAGCTCTTCTAGGGTTTCAACTTATTCTTGATCTGCTCCAAAATGAACTGATTTTAATCCACACTTGCCTGTTTTTCTCTTCTTACTAGTTCCTTCTTCTTGTTATTTGGATAATAGTTTCCTGGTCTTCTATTCATTTGTTTTTCCTTCTTCTTTCATGTTTTTCTTCATACCAGGATAAGTTTATGTGTAGTGCTGATTCCACGATAATGAACTAAATAGAGAAATTTAGAATAAGGATAAGATGAACTTGGTAAAGCCATTGACAATGAGACACAAAGAATGCAGGTGGCCTTGACTTCTGCCCCTGCCAGAAAAGACAGAAGAGAGCTTAAGTGAGGCAAATGAGCCTGAATTGTTTTCAGTGGGAGTCTTTAGGATTTGTGCTCAGGTAAACTGTGGGTAGATATTCACAAACCAACTCCCAATTTTGCAAGCGTAGAACACAGGAAGCCTCTTGACATTAAGAGTTTATTTTTACAAAAATGTCAAAACAACAATTGAAGGACACCAGACTTTGAAGTATCTCACATATCCTTGTTATTTATGTACTTTTGGAAGGGCATTACATAATGCATCTTATCCAAGTACTTTTTCTAGAATTGAAACTCAGAAACTGAAGAAAATTCTCTCTCTGAGTACATATTTTCAGTATATAATAAGGATTACATTTATTTATTTATTATTCTGGAATAATTACCTGACCTCCTTTGTTCACCTTGAGGTTTATTTTGCTTTCCAAAAACACATCTTTGCAGGTAGTGATAGAAAATTCAAATATAGTGGAATTCTTTAATGATAGTGGTTTTTAAAAGTCAAGGCTAACAATTTGTATAAGTTAATATGCAAATACATGTAGTTATAATATTGCCATTTTAATGTGTGCACTTTTTATGTATTATTATGTTTCAGATGACTTTATTTGAATTACAGCATAGCAAAACTGTATCAGAGGACAAAGATGTGGCAGTCTACTCCCGTAAAGATCACAGTTATGGAAACCCTATGGGACAGTTCTACTCTATCCTAAGGGCCGCTGTGAATCAGAATTGACCCACCAGCAGTGGGTTTGGTTTTTTTTTTTTTTTATAGCTGCATCATTGTAACACTGTACCTTAAAAAAAAAAAACCAAAACAGTCATTGAAGGACACCAGACTTTGAAGTATCTCACATATCTTTGTTATTTACATACTTTTGGAAGGGCACTACATAATGTATCTTATCTAAATAATTTTTCTAGAATCAAAACTCAGAAGCTGAAGAAAATCAAATTGCCCTTGACTTCTAAAAACTGGAATGATACACATACTGAGTAAATCATGCCAGTTGAGTACATGTCTGTTCCGTACACACAAACGGAAAAATTCCTCACATTCTTGTTTCAAAGACAGCATGGTCAGGGAACCAAGAGAAACTTCCTTAAAATTGATTTTATCAAACGTAACCAGCTTTTCATTCTACAGCTGGCACTATGTTCAAAGTCAGTCTAATCTCATATCCCATTTATATCATCAAGAATGTTTTTATTTGACCAGCTGGGGTGAATTCAAAGTGAAAGATCAAAATGTCATGGTCAAATTTAACCGTTAATAAATGTCATAGTTTGGGGTATCCAAGCAGATGCCGAGATGGTCTTTGGGATGCAGGATGCTTGTTAGAGACCAACATCTGTGAAAGTAAGGGAAAGAAGCAAGACTGACCAGAGGAAGAAGTTAAACTGCTCTACGGGCCCCACAAATCTTCAGCCAACCTGGCAGTAGGGAGGTCTGGAGTGAGTGCTGTCCATGAGAGAGCTCCACAGTAGGTCCAGGTGAGTGAGTCCTCAAACCCCTGACTTGTTAGGTCATTGGATGCCACCTACCCTGGGAAAGAGATGAATTTAGGCTAGGTAGATTTTTGCAGCTGGGGCAGCTGAGAGCTGGAGTCACTGGACACCACATAATCCACAGTTGGGCAGCAAGTCCTTCCATGAAGGGTGTTCTGGTCAGCACATCTCTGTCTACCATAATATGAATTCTTAACTTGTCCCTCTCTTCAGGCAAGGACGCTGGCAAAGAGCATGCTCCTAGCTGACCTTTTAAACCTTTTTGTTTATTTATCTTTGGGTATGGCTTGATCCTTTAACACCTTCTGGCCACCTTTCCTCTTGCTTCATTCATTCAGTTCTCACCATCATCAGCATGGAGCAATGGCCAGTTTGCCTTTTCTGATAACTTCTATGTCCTAGATGAGTTCTGTCATTGGCAAGAAATCACGCTCCCCTCACACTGGATTAGCTGTGCTTGGGATCACTGCTGCAGCTCCTGACTCTTTCAGCAATGTACCTCTAATCTCACGTTGTTATTGCTTCTTTGTCTCTTCCTGGAGTCATGGATGGGGCCTTCCTTGTTCACTAAAATCTCTAGCACCAAGTAGAGTGAGCCCTGGTGGCACAGTGGTTAAGTGTTTGGCTACTAACCAAAAGACTGACAGTTCAAATCTACCAGTTATTCCTTGGAAACCTTATGGGGCAGTTTTGCTCTGTCCTATCCAGTCACTGAATTCGAATCAACTTGACACAATGGGCTTAGTCTGTTTTTCTTTTTAAAGCAGAGTGAAGTAGACTATTTATAGCATAGTATATGGCTGAAAAAAAAAAAAAAAAGAAACTCCTTCACTACCTAGAGTCATGATCTAGAAGCAGTAAGAGGAATGTGTAAAGCACAGAGCTTGGAGCCAGCTGTAATCCTGAGCAAGTTTTTTACTTCTTTGTGCTTCAGTTTTCTCATCTATCAGAGAAGACACTGACAGTGCCCACCTCAGAAGGTTGATGTTAGCATTACATAAATTAATATATGAAGTGAGTAATTGGTACAATGCATTATTATTATCATTATTATTTTGGCAGACTGGAAGGAGAAATGAGCCTCATCATGGACATAAAATAAAAATCAGACTGCTATTGGTACCTAGAAAACCAGAGACAGATGTCCACAGTGCAAAAATAGAGTTCAATAGCATCCAGGAATTAGATGGGCTATAAAAACCCATTGCCGTGAGTCGATTTCAACTCTTAGCAACCCTATAGGTCAGAGTAGAACTGCTGCACAGGGTTTCCAAGGAGCAGCTGGTGGATTTGAGCTGCCAACCTTCTTGTTAGCAGCCAAACTCTTAACCACTGCTCCACCAGGGCTCCAGATGGGTTACAGCTAAGTGAGAAAGATTTTGGAGATACGTGTAGGTCATTTGATGAACCCTTTCCCAGACATCCGTTAATTAACAGGACAAATCACGTGCGATGAAGACAGTTCCAAGCCCAACTTACTCAGTATCCAGACACTTTAATCCTAATATTTACCCTTTCGTCTCTTAAAACCCATCTCATAATTTCTGTTTTTAACTTTAAATTAATTATGAAATATTTCAACTATGCAGAAAAATAGAGAAAATAAAGACCCACCACTTTTTTTTTAAAACTATCACCCACATATTAACAGTTTGCTGTATTTGTTTCAGTGTTTTTTTTTTTTCTCTCTCTCTCTTATCTTCTGCCACCTAAAGAATGACTGTCTTATTGTCTTATTAGCACTCATCACATTTCCCTAAGATCTTACAATATCCTTTTAGTCATTAAGATTGCATATCATAGTTTTTTTCCTTCTCAATCTAGTTGAAAGTTTTAATTGGTTAAGTCATACTTCAAGTCTTGTTTATAAACCCTTCACTCCTGAGCAGTTAGCGATATAAATTCCTTTATTGGTGCTGGTGAAGGGGAGGATCCTATGGGGCCCAGCGGTAATTGTGTGCACTTCTAACTTAAATATCTTCACCTTGCTTGAATGCCAGTACATGCTCCTTACTGCCGTTATTAACTGAACCTATGATAATGTAGTGGAAAGAAATAATCATTTGTGGTCACTTAAAAGATGAGAAGAAGAACTTCATGTTGCTATGGATACTGAAATCCGGCTGGCCTTTCTTTCATCATTAAAATGCCAATATTGTAACACTGTACTCTAAACTTCCTCTGTTAACAATAATGAATTAGTTAAAAATATTATTTCAAAGATTTAAGGCAGGAGAATGCCATGGTCCCTATAAATCATCCCAAATTTGATATAAACGCTCCACAGCCACGTGACAATATTAACTCTTTGGATTCAATAATTCGTAAATAAGCTTAGAGCTACCCTGAAGATAAACATGAAGCGTTTACCAATCTATCCCTTTGAAAATCAGTCAGGCCTCTTCCAAGATCTATGGATAGTGAAAGAAAATGGGATATATATATTCACAGGTTGAGTCAATGGAATGTTGTGTATATTATGAGTACATATGATTTATTTATTCATACAACAAATATTTACTCAGCACTTACTGTGTCCCAAGCACTTTCTACCTATTAGGGATCTATTAGTGAATCAAACAGAAAAAAAAAAAAAAAAATCCTCCCCCCATGGAGCTTACATTACAACGAGGGGGAAGAGAGAATAAGAAAATCACACAGCATGTTGAAAGGTTGTATGTATTATGTGAAAGAATAAGTCAGGGGGAGGTAACAAGGAGTGCTGTGGTGGTGGAAGTGTGTTGAATTTTTAAGTAGGATGGATGTCATGGATTGAATTGTGTCCCCTCAAAATATGTGTCAACGTGGCTAGGCCATGATTCCCAGTATTGTGTGGTTGCCCTCCATTTTGTGATTTAAGGTAATTTTCCTATATGTTGTAAATCCTAATTGCTGCCTGTGGTTAATGAGGCAAGATTAGGTTACATTAAAGAGGATTAGTTTAGGATGCAACACCCCAACTCAGGTCACATTCCCCATCCGATGTAAGGGCAGTTTCCCTGGGGTGTGGCCTATATCACTTTTCACCTTACAAGAGATAAAAGGAAAGAGAAGCGAGCAGAGAGATAGGGACCTCATATCATTAAGAAGGAAAAGCCAGGAGCAGAGTGTGTCCTTTGGACCTGGGGTCCCTGTGCTCTGAAACTCCTAGACTAGGGAAAGATTGATGACGAGAATCTACTCCCAGAACCAACAGAGAAAGAAAGATTTTGCTGGAGCTGGCACTCTGAATTCAGACTTCTAGCCTCCTAGATTGAGAGAGAATAAATTGCTATTTGCTAAACTCTCCATTTGTGGTATTTCTGTTATAGCAGTGCTAGATAACTAAGATGGTAGATACGGAAGTTTTCTTTGAGAAGGTGATAATTGAGCAAAGACCTGAAGGAGCTGGGAGTGAGCCAAGTGAATATGAGGAGACAGGGAATGGGAAGGTCCTGAGGCAAGAGCCTGCTGAGGGTACTTGGGAGAGAATCTAGAGGCTGACATGTCTGGAGAAGAGCTCAAGAGCAAGAGTAGAAGGAGGTGAGATCTGAGAGGTAAGAATTGATTTGGGGGATAGTTGTTGGCAGAGGAATAACAGGATGTGACTTACAATTTAACTGGATTATTCTGGCTGGTTTATTGCTAATAGGGCATGGATTCAAGGATGGGATCAAGGACATGAGGAGATATTTACCACAATCTAAGTGAGATCAACAATTAGAACAAGGCCAGGGTCTTGCAGAAGAGGCCATCAACTGCTCATACGCAAGTTCAAATTGAAGCTGAAGAAAATTAAAACAAGTCCCCGAGAGTCAAAGTACAACCTTAAGCACATTTCACCTGAACTTGGAGACTATCTTCAGAATAGATTCGATGCATCGAATACTAAAAAAAAAAAAAAGACCCAAAACAAGACAAATTGTGGAATGACATCAAGAACATCATACATGGAGAAAACAAAAGGTCGTTAAAAAGACAGGAAACAAAGAAAAGACCAAAATGGGTGTCAGAAGAGGCTCTGAAACTTGCCCTTGAACTTAGAGTAGCTAAAGCAAATGGAAGAAAAGATGAAGAAGAAGAGCTGAATGGAAGATGTCAGAGGGCAGCTCCAGAAGACAAAGCAAAGTATTATAATGAAATGTGCAAAGATCTGGAATTAGAAAACCAAAAGGGAAGAGCACGCTTAGCATTTCTCAACCTGAAAGAACTGAGGAAAAAATTCAAGCCTTGAGTTGCAGTAATGAAGGATTCTATGGGCAAAATACTGAATGATGCAGGAAGCATCAAAAGAAGATGAAAGGAATACACACGAGAGTCACTGTTCTGAAAAGATTGGTCAACATTCAACCATTTCAAGAGGTAGGAGATGATCAACAAGAAGTCCAAGCTGCACTGAAGACACTGGTGAAAAACAAGGCACCAGGAATTAATGGAATACCAATTGAGATGTTTCAACAAACAGATTCAATGCTGAAAGTGCTCACTTGCCTATGCCAAGAAATCTGGAAGACAGCAACCTAGCCAATTGGCTGGAAGAGATCCACATTCGTGCTTATTCCAGAGAAAGATGATCCAACAAAATATGGAAGTTATCAAACAATATTAATATCACACACAAGTAAAATTTTGCTGAAGACAATTTAAGAAAGGGTTGCAGCAGTATGTTGACAGAGAACTGCCAGAAATTCAAGCCAGATTCAAGAAGAGGACATGGAACAAGGGATATCATTGCTGATGTCAGATGGATCTTAGCTGAAAGCAGAGGATATCAGAAAGATATTTACCTGTTTTTCATTGATTATGAAAAGGCATATGACTATGTGGATCATATCAAATTATGGATAACATTGTGAAGAATGGGAATTCCAGAACACTTAATTGTGCTAATGCAGAACCTGTACATACACCAAGAGGCAGTTGTTTGAACAGAATAAGAGGATACTTCGTAGTTTAAAATCAGAGAACATGTGCTTAAGGGTTGTATCCATTCACCGTACTTATTCAATCTATGTGCTGAGCAAATAATCCGAGAAACTGGACTATATGAAGAAGAATGTGGCAGCATGATTGGAGGAAGACTCAGTAACAACCTGCAATATGCTGGTGATGCAACTTTGCTTCAAGTGCTTCAAGCCAAGTCAGTGGTTCAAGCCAAGAGGACTTGGAGCACTTACTGATGAAGATCAAAGACCACAGCCTTAGTAGGGATTACACCTCGACATAAAGAAAATGAAAGTCCTCATAACTGGACCAATAAGCAACATCATGATAAGCACAGAAAATATTGACGTTGCCAAGGATTTCACTGTATTTGGATCCACAATCAATGTCTATGGAAGCAGCAGTCAAGAAATCAAACAATACATTTCACTGGGCAAATCTGCTGCATAAGACCTCTTTAAAGTGTTAAAAAGCAAAGATGTAACTTTAAGGACTAAGGTGTGACTCACCCAAGCCATGGTGTTTTCAATCTCCTTATACACATGTGAAAGCTGGACAATGAATAAAGAATTGATGCCTGAATTATGATGTTGTTGAAGAATATTGAATATACTATGGACTGCCAGAAGAATGAACAAATCTGTCTTGGAAATAGCACAGCCGGAATGCTCCTTAGAAGCAAGGATGGTGAGACTTCATCTCACATACTTTGGACATGTTATCAGGAGGGACCGGTCCCTAGAGAAGGACATCGTGCTTGGTAAAGTAGAGGGTCAGCAAAAAAGAAGAAGACCTTCAAGGAAATGGATTGACACAGAGGCTGCAACAATGGGTTCAAACATAGAAACGATTGTGAGGATGGCATCAGACTGGGCAGCGTTTCATTCTGTTGTACATAGGATTGCTATGAGTTGGAACTTACTTGATGGCACCTAACAACAAGAAGTGAGACTTAGGTCCCTGGGTGGTACAAAAAGTTTCCTCTTAGCTTTATAAGATTATAGCTGTTGAAAACCCTATGGAGCACATTTCTGCTTTGAAACACATAGGTCGCCGTGAGTTGGAACTAACTCAACAGCAATGGATTTAGTTTTGTTTTAGGTGAGACATAGGAGGGTGTAATAAGGAGGGTTATAAAATGCAGAGAAAGTCTTGTGGTGCAATGATTAAGCACTCAGCTGCTAACCAAAAGTTCAACTGTTCGAAACCTCCAGCCACTCAGTGGGAGAATGACGTGGCAGCCTGCTTCTGTAAAGATTTATAGCCTTGGAAACCCTATGTGGCAATTCTACTCTGTCCTATAGGCTCACTATGAATCAGAGTTGACTCAACTGCAATGGGATATACAGTGCAGTGTTACAGGGGACTGATTTTTTTATATATTTTGAAGGAAGAGCCAATAGGATTTGCTAATGGAATGCAGACAGGATGTGAGAGAAGAGAGGAATCAAAGATAACTTTAAGGTCTTTAGTGTGAAGTACTGAAAGTATGGAGTAGCCATTAACTGAGATGGGGAAGGCTCAGTGAAACCATTTGGGGTGGGGGGATCAGGAGTCAGCTTAGGACACGTTAGATGTGAGATACCTATTAGGCATCCAAATGGAAATATGAGTAGGCAACTGGATCTGAGATCTGGGATTTAGTGGAAAGAGAAGTCGGGGCCAGAGATAGATATTTGGGAGTCATCTGCACGTAGATGTTTTTTTAAAGCTACCAGAGAGATGATGTCACCATGAAAATAAGTATAGATAGAGAAAATAAGGAGTCAAGGGTGGAGACTTAGGGCCCTTCCACGTTAAGAAGTTGGGAAGACAAGGAAGAAATAAGCAAACAACACTCAATGAGGGGCAGCCAATGGTAAAGGAGAAAAGCCAGGAGAGTGTGTTGGCCTGTGAAGGTTGTGAGGGAAGTATTTCAAGGAAGAGAAAGTAAACAGACACCCAGATGTCACTAAAAGGTTAAATGGACTGAGAACTGTCCATTAGATGCAGCTATGTGAGGTCAGCATTGGCTTTGAAGAATATTGTTTTAATGGAGTGGTGAAGGCTGAAACTTAGTTGGTACAAGAGAGAATGGGAGAAAAGAAATAGAAGGCAGCAATTATTGACTGCTTTTTTGAGGAGTTCTGCTGAGAAAAAGGGCAGAGATGTGGAGAAATAGCTGAGAGAAAATGGAATGCAGAGAATTTTTTTTAATGGAGGAAATAATAGCATTTTTTTTTTTTTTTTTGCATAGTGGTAGGAATGATGAAGTAGGAGGAAAAAAACTATGCTAGTAGTTAGTAGAGACTTACTGATACAACGTCTTAGAGGAGGAGAGAGCAGAAAAGATCTAGTAGATGCACAGAAAAGGTGGCCTTGGATTTGAATGTAGATGGTTCATCCCTGGAGATAGGAGGACACACAGAGAAGATTAAAACCATTAAAGAAGGTTGAGTCTGTGTGACGGTGGGAGATTCTCTTTTAACTGCCATCTGTTTTTTCAAGGAAATAGTGAGCAAGCTCTTCAGCTGAAAGTGAGGTTGGGGAGGAAGATTTTGGAAGTTTGAGAAGAGAGAAGTATGAAGTAATCAATGATAAGAGTGGGAGAATAATAGAGAAATGTATTAGACAAGTCTGTCAACATTAAAGACCCATTTGAGTCATTTGAGGTTAGCAGTAATGGATTCAAAGTGAGAGCAGTCAGCAGGGTTGTATGTTTTCCTCCAGCCATCTTCACCTGCATCAGAGTGGTCATGGGACAGGCAGAGTTAGATTTAACTAAGATAGGGGTTTTGCTAAGAGAGCACAAATAAGACAGACAGGTCAAGGTAAGGAAGTTGATCATCTCTCTTTGTTACCTAGTGCTGCCATAACAGAAATACCACAAGTGGGTGTCTTTAAAGAACAGACATTTATTATCTTACAGTCCTGGAGTCCTGGAAGCTAGAAGTTCAAATAAGGGCCTCAGCTGTGTCTCTTTCTTCTTGAGCCCCTCTCTTAGTTTCTGGTGTCTGCTGGCAATTCTTAGGATTTCTTGGTGTTTGTCTTTCCCCTGTGTGTGTCTCTGTGTCTAGTCTACTCTTTTTATAACTCAGAAATGATTAGGTTTAGGACCCACCCTATTCTAGTATGACCTCATTAAAATAACAAAAGAAAACTATTTCTAAGCAGGGTTTTATATGTGTGTGTGTGTGTATATATTGCTTGTTTGTTGGTTTTCTTGCACTGGTCAGCACATTCAGGTGTTACGTGTTTTGGTTACATGGATTCGACTCAGGTGTCAGACTTTTTTCACGTCTATATAGAATCTAGAAGTATTATTCTGGAAAGTCATGCTCTTTTTGAAGTGTGAGTTTTCCATCCCCCGCTAGAATTTCACGAGTAAAGTGGCTATTTTAAATAGTTAGATGGAATTAGTGATAGATTTGTGTCGCTAGTAATGTATTCATTTATTCAATTGCACTTTTACTGAAAGAATTTAGATTCCTAGAGCTCAGCTTTCAATGCCAAGTCAAAGTGTAATGAAGTGTCTGTTTACATTAAGGTCTTTACATTTAAAGGAATTAAAAAATTCTGTGCAAAATAGACATGACTCAGCATTTGGTGAATGAAGGAACTGAGTTCTCTGCTCTTTCTATTTCCCCCCTGTGTTTATAAATAAACAGTGCCCTAATCGTTTATTTTTAAGATAATATGTATTGTACTATTCTGAAGCAACGTCTTTATCTTCTCATCCTTGTACATAATGCATTTGATATACTTATCCCTGGCACTCCTCAGCTGAAAGCATTTACCTCAGAGCCTTACCCAGATTTTTAGCTTAATCAAGGCTCTGAGAAGTCCTGCAGCAGAGGCACAAAATTTTGATTAGTCCAAACTTTTTTAAGTTTATTGATTAAGGAAGCTTATCACTATATATATTTTTTATCACTATATATATATATATACTTTTTAAATTTTTTTTTGCAAATTACTGTTTTACATGCTAAGATTGGTGTTCTGCTGAACATGGTTGGGGAGATGCTGACTTATATTATCAGGCCAGAATTCTCTACTGAAAAGAAAAAATAAATACTTGAAGTCATTAGGACATACTTGGTCATTAACTTATTCCAAAAAAACCAAACCTGTTGTGATGGAGTCTATTCCTACCCATAGCGACCCTATATGACAAAGTAGAACTGCCCTATAGGATCTCCAAGGTTGTAAATCTCTATGGAAGCAGACTGCCACAGTTTTCTCCTAGGGAGCAGTCTGTGGGTTCCAACTGCTGACCTTAAGATTAGCAGCTGAGAGCTTAACCACTGTGCCAGCAGGGTTCCTATTACCTTAGTAGGAGGCGTGTTATATGACTAAGGGATGTACAAGCACTAAACCAAAAAAAAAAAAAAAAGAGAAAACTTGTTGCCATTGAGTTGATTCGGCCTTATAGCAACCTTATAGGACAGAGTAGAACTGCCCATAGAGTTTTCAAGGGGCGCCAGGTGGATTCAAACTGCCAACCTACTGCTCAGCAGCCATAGCTCTTAACCACTACACCACCAGGGTTTCCACGAGCACCACAGCATCCCTTAAATGTGGTACGCACCCTTCCTAATCAGAATAGTGCACTCACTCAACCTATTATGACTTTCATTTGTGGTCATTATTACCACAAGTTAATTTAATAAGCCAGAGATTTCAGTCAGTAAGATTATTTATACGTTAGTTTCTAAGTCATCTCAAACCATTTTTGGAATATTACATTTACAATAATGATTATGTTGAAAACCTCATTAAAAATGCCTTGATTTAAGGTCACAACAATAGACCGATTGATTCAGATAAAGGAAAAAAAAAAAAAAAACCTCACATTAGCCTGCCTGGAATTTTGATCAGTTTTGCTGCCATCAGTGGGAGAATGTACTATTCATCTGTGGCTGCCTGAGGCTTTCTCTGAAATATATAGGTGGTCCCTATTGAGTATACTAAAGAAAATGTGTCATCAGAATTATTTGTGACTGACATTTATCCAGTTTTTGATTGGCATTTTATTATTATGGCATCTGGTTAAGAACATTCATTGTCAAGATAAATGCCAAAATTATTGAACTTAAACTGCCGAAGAGAGATATGAAGCCAAAGTCAATTAAAAAAGGAAAATGTTTTGAAACTAGTACCTTTAAGTGGGTAATTTTAGGACTAAGAGTTATTTGAACAATGGAAATCAACCTAATACATGAGAAATTTTGTGATTTGTTTTTTAGATAAAATTTATGATTATACACGATTTTGTTACACATCACAGTTTTGGTACATGTTATGGATTGAATTGTGTCTCCCAAAAATGTGGGTCAACTTGGCAAGGCCATGATTCCCAGTACTGTGCGATTGTCTACTTGTTTGTCATCCAATGTGATTTTCCTATGTGTTGTACATCCTACCTCTACGATGTTAATGAGGTGGGATTACAGACAGTTATGTTAATGAGGCAGGACTCAATCTACAAGGTTAGGTTGTGCCTTAAGTCAATCTCTTTTGAGATGTATAAGAGAGAAGTGAGCAGAGAGACATCCGGACCTCATATCACCAAGAAAGCAATGCTGGGGGCAGAGTACATCCTTTGGACCCAAGGTTCCTGCACTGAGACCAGGGGAAGATTGATGAAAAGGACCTTCCTCCAGAACTGAGAGAGAGAGAAAACCTTCCGCAAAAGCTGTTGTTGTTAGGTGCTGTTGAGTTTGTTCCGACTCATAGCAACCCTATGCACAACAGAATGAAACACTGCCCGGTCCTGCGCCATCCTTACAACCGTTGTTACCCTTGAGATCATTCTTGTAGCCAATGTGTCAATCCACCTCGTTGAGGGTCTCCCTCTTTTCCGCTGACCCTGTACTTTACCAAGCATGATGTCCTTCTCCAGGGACTGATCCTTCCGATAACATGTCCAAAGCACATGAGATGAAGTCTCACCATCCTCGTTTCTAATGAGCATTCCGGCTCTACTTCTTCCAAGACAGACTTGTTCATTCTTCTGGTGGTCCATGTATATTCAATATTCTTCACCAACACCTTAATTCAAAGGCATCAATTCTTCTTTGGTCTTCTTTATTCATCGTCCAGCTTTCACATGCATATAATGCGATTGAAAATACCATGGCTTGGGTCAGGCGCTCTTTAGTCCTCAAAGTGACATCTTTGCTTTTTAACACTTCAAAGAGGTCTTTTGCCGTAAATTTGCCCAATGCAATATGTCATTTGATTTCTTGACTGCAGCTTCCATGGCTGTTCACTGTGGATTCAAGTAAAATGAAATCCTCGACAATTTCAACATCAGTCTTTTCTCCATTTATCATGATGTAAAGAAGGCACAATAAATATTACAAGCCATGGGATTTTTAAAGTGGGTCCCATGTCTTAAAACATACTTCTCATTTATTTGTTCAATCAACAAATGCATGTTGAATGCTTACTGTGTAACAGACACTCTGAGAATTGGGGATGCAGTGATAACATAGACAGTGTCCATATGCTCTGAAACTTCTAACCCAGTGAGAAAAGCAGACAAAAAAAAGAAAGAAAAAACAAGTAAATAGATAATTTCTCTAGAAGTAAGTGTAGTGTAAAAATATAAGCAGGGTGAGTAAGGGGGGATGGACAATGGTCAGGAACTGCCTCCCCCAGGAGCTGATTTTTTGTACAGAGACGTGCATGATGAGGTGTGGCAATGAGGTGATTTAGGAAACAGTCGTCCCAACAGAGAGAAGAAAGAGCAAGCATAAAAGTCCTGAGGCTCATGAGCTCTGAGCATGTGAGGAACGTAAGAAATCCACTGTGGCTGAGCTTGAATGAACAAATGCGCCTGTGGTAAGAGGTGAGGCTGGAGAGGCAGGTGAGCCAGGTTATGAAGCCATGGTCAAGGATTTGGATTTTGTTCTAAGCTTGGTGTGAGGCGAATTAGTCAGTCTTCACCAGAGGAAAAGGCGTAATCGGATTGACATCATTCGAAGGTCTCCTTGAGTGCTGCGTGGGAAGCACTTTGATGCAGGACCGCCATTAGGATGTAGTGGCTGGGGGCGGGGGGAGGGGGATGCTGATATGGACCAAGCTGGCAGATGTGCTGAGAAGTGAGCAGCTTGGGGATCAATTTTGGAGACACAGTTGGCAGGCTTTGCTGTTGGGTTGGGTATGGGGCCCAAGCAAAGGAGAGCAAGTGGAGTATGGCTTGGTTTAGGCCTGAACAACCTGGTTAATGATTTCATTACCAGAGCTGGAGAAGACTAAGGAAAGAGCAGGTTTACTCCAAGTGTTAGGAAAAGAATCTTTCATTAACACAACTCGGGAGTTCTTAAAAACTCCTTAAGGCTGTTTTTGTGAAGTTAATTTACTTCAATAAAAAGACCCCATGAGAATGTCAATCCTTGATTACGATAAATGCCTTCACTAGAGTGATAGGTGCCAAAAAGATACATTCAAGTTAGAAACTGCTATTTGCAAGGATTCTTTATTACTTTGGAAACATAAAGAAGGCAAAAATATTTGCTAATGACTTTATGTTATTTATAATTTAGATTTATCTATCAACATCAGAAAGGCTTCGAAGTATTTTGTGCACGTCCTCCGCAAGCTGCTCTAGGCTAAATTAAGCAGTGTTTTCAGTAAATACAAAAGGGTTTACTTACACTTGTTTTTAAAGACTACTTTCCTTCATGGAAATACAACGGGAAAAAAAAATCAGCGGCTAGGGACCATTACTTGCCTTTAAAAACAAAAGTAGCTATATGCTTGTTGAGTTACATATGAAGAAGAATAAACTGCTAACCTCTGTTTTTCACTGAAAACATAACAAGAGCAAATTACGGAAGTCGTGACTGGAGTTAAGAGTTTTGGCAGAAAATCAGTCTCATAAACATGTAGGTACTAGTGAGGACCACCTAAAAACTTTGGATTATAAGGAAATATATTTTTATGGCAGATTGATAAAGAAAGAATAAACTTCATTTTATCTCTCCAAGAATCTGCTCTTATAATTACTATCACGTAAGGGAGGAATGAGGAATAATTCTATTTCTCTGAAAACACACCCAAACTTTCTTCAGTAATGCTGAGTGGCTTCATGACAATGTTCGAGGACTGTTATAGCTGTTGAAATAATCTCTAAGGTACTGTCATGGATTGAACTGTGTCCCCCCAAAAATGTGTGTATCAATTGGCTGGGCCATGATTCCCAGTATTGTGTGGTCATCCTCCATTTGTGATTGTAATATTATATTAAAGAGGATTAGGGTATGATGTAACACCATAGCTCAGGCCACATCCTTGATCCAATCTAAGGGGAGTTTCCATGGGGTTGTGGCCTGCACCACCTTTTGTCTTACAAAAGATAAATGAAAGGGGAAGCAAGCAGAGTTGGGAACCCCATATCATCAAGAAAGAAGTGGAGGAAGCAGAGAGAGTCCTTTGGACCTGAGGTCCCTGTGCTGATTTGCTCCTAGACCAAGGGAAGGCTGCTCACAAGGACCTTCCTCCAGAGCCGAGAGAGAGAGAGAGAGAGAGAGAGAGAGAAAGCCTTCCCTTGGGGCCGGCGCCCTGAATTCAGACTTCTAGCCTACTAGACTGTGAGAGAATAAACTTTTCTTTCTTAAAGCCATCCACTTGTGGTATTTCTCTTACAGCAGCACTAGATGACTAAGGCAGGTACCGTATAGGGATTGTTTACTGTGTAAGCAAATTCCAGCAACTCTATTTCATGGTATGTTTTGAATTCCCCTCCTGTGGTTAAGCCAACAGATTGAAGTGCGTATTTTGAGTCAACAGATGGGCTGGGAAATCTTTTATGAGGTCTTCCAGTTCAATGTTAAGGTTCATTTTTTTTTTCCCCTCACTTTCAGGAATTTCTTTTATTATGGTAAAATAAACACAACATAAAATTTGCCATTTTAACCATTTTCAGGTGTATAATTCAGTGGCTTCAGTCACACTCACAGTGTTGTCAAACCATTACCACTATTTGTTTTCAAAATCTTTTCATCACCCCAAACAGACACCCTGTACCCTTTAGGCAACCAAACATTATTCCCTCCTCCCCCCAGGCCCTGATTACCACAAATACACTTTCTGCCTCTATGCATTTGTCTGCTCTGGGTATTTCACATAAATGGGATCAGACAATATTTGTCCTTTTGTGTCTAGATAGTTCATTTAGCACAATGTTTTCAAGGTTCACCCATGTCATAGCATGTATTAGAATTTAATTCCTTTTTATGGTGAAATAATATTCCATTCTATGGATATACCACATTTGGCATGTCTGCTCATCTGCTGATGGACATTTGGGCCGTCTCCACCTTTTGGCTGTTGTGAATAATGCTGCAATGAACATTAGTATACAAATATCTGGTTGAGTCTCTGCTTTAAGGCTTTTGGATAAATTCCCAGGAGTGGAATTGCTGGGTTATAGGAATTTCAGAAATTTTTGATATATGACTACCTCTTGTAGGCCATGAAAAAAAAAATCTAACTTTTCATGGGATTTAAAAACAAGTGAACAAACCCTGTATGAGCATAGTTTTTTTGTTGTTGAATCTATTTGTGGCTTGTCTTCGAGTTGTCTTTATATGAGTACGACTGAATTCTAAAGTGTTCAGTTCTTTGAGGGTTAAAAATTCTGGGGAAGCAGAATTGCAAGAATTACTAGAATGACCACCTCAGAGGCTGAAGAGTTAAGATCTGCTGCTTTTCTCTAAGCGTATTGCAGACAAGAAACTGATTAGCTCACCTTTGTTTAGTTTTGGCAAAAAAAAAAAAAAGTATGGTGTCCATATATTCTGAAGGGAGGGAAATGTAAGAAAGAGAAAAACTAGTTTTTCACTGAAAAATGCTCCTAGCAACAGATAATATTGCCACAAAGTGTGATTTCAGTTTTCCTAAATGCCCAATGATTTGCTCAGTGTGGAAACATTTATATTCTGTGAGGTGTGACTTCACCACTCCCATTAACATGTAGAGGCAATCGTAGCTCGATTACAACACTGCATGCTGTCAAGAATGGCCACACCAAATCCAATGAATTCTCAAGAAAATGTTCCCATTCCTCACGTTATAGGTGCTATTTATAACTTTATACCAATTTCATGTTCGTTGCCTTGCTTTTGTATTCATTGTAAACATATAATAAGAAACTATTAGTTTAATTCAGAATGAATTACTGGATAAAACCCAATTCAATTTGCTGATAGAAGAGTGTTGAGCCAGCTCAAGATTGTGTTTATTTACATTCAGCCATCGTTAGTGTGCTGTTAAACCCTTAATTAATTCATACATTTCACACAATGACTTAAAGTAAAAATCTTTCTTAGTTGTTTCTGTGCCCTATTATGTTCAATATATTCAATATCCAGAACCAGATTTTCAAAGGAGTACAGTTAAATTCCAATAGCAAAAGTTTATTCCCATGTAATTTTTTCAAAGTAAGCATAACTTTCTTCAGACCCCAAGAGCCGGGTAATCCCACTGGGGTGGCTTCCTTGGCCAGGCTGGATGAGTAATTTGGATTGACCTTGTTCGGCAGGCAGTACTCTCCTCAGGTGGGCTGCAGCAACATCTGGGTGAAAAGGTAGGCCAAAGGGGATTTTCTCCTCTCCACATATAAACAAAAAATGCCCTAGACCCTGTGTGCTTTGTAAACATCACCTACAGTGCAATATTTTGCTTAAAACATGAACATTTTGGTTCTCGTTTAAGGGCTTGAGGCTGAAAACTTGGTGACCTTGTATTTACTGCCAGCCAAGGAACCCTGCCAGGCTTTTGAAAGTGCCAAAGGCCAGACCAGGCAAAAGACACTGCAAAGGAAATCTTCCAGGTAAATTGGCAGTTCATGGAGGGAGGCATGGAACTGGGTTGTGTAAGAATCTGTCTCTGCTTCCTGGCATTAGAGAAAGGGACCCCAATGGTGTGCATATGATGTCATCCGATGGAGATCTATAAACGCAATTTCGAGTGAGCCAATTTCTGATTATGGTTCTAAGGAATAGCTCATAAAAGGGTTAACTAAACTAATTGGGGGCTATGATGGAATTTGACCAGGAAACTGTGAGCTATCCTATCTTTGAGAGTTTCCAAGGCAACTCAGAAGGATTGAATTGGGTATCTACGGGGTAGGTTTTTAAAATGAGACCTGGAGGAGGTAGAGAAAGGATAGGACCAGAAAGAACAAACAGCTGGCATTAAACAGTAGCTAAAGCAAAAGGACTGGTGGGCTCAGCTTGCAAACAAAGCTGAGCCGGTCCCTGCTGCTCATGCTGTGCCTTTCGAATTTATACATGGGAGAAATTTAGCAAGTCATTGGTTGGTCTTGCATATATGCTGGACCAAATAGTATGTAAAACCAGGGCTGCATATTAAATGGATTAGGCCATTGGTCTTTAGTTTATTGTTGTTATTGTGTTTGTACATGTCCCGTTTTGTTTTCAACCATTTTTTAAAAAATAATTTTTATTGTGCTTTAAGTGAAAGTTTACAAATCAAGTCAGTCTGTCACATATAAGCTTATATACACCTTACTCCGTACTCCCACTTACTCTCCCCCTAATGAGTCAGCCCACTCCCTTCTCCCAGTCTCTCCTTTCGTGACGGTTTTGCCAGTTTCTAACCCTCTCTACCCTCCCATCTCCCCTCCAGACAGGAGATGCCAACACAGTCTCAAGTGTCCACCTGATACAAGTAACTCACTCTTCATCAGCATCTCTCTCCAACCCATTGTCCAGTCCCTTCCATGTCTGATGAGTAGTCTTCGGAAATGGTTCCTGTCCTGGGCCAACAGAAGGTTTGGGGACCAAGACCACCGGGATTCCTCTAGTCTCAGTCAGACCATTAAGTCTGGTCTTTTTATGAGAATTTGGGGTCTGCATCCCACTGATCTCCTGCTCCCTCAGGGATTCTCTGTTGTGCTCCCTGCCAGGGCAGTCACTGGTTGTGGCCGGGCACCATCTTGTTCTTCTGGTCTCAGGATGATGTAAGTCTCTGGTTCATGTGGCCCTTTCTGTCTCTTGGGCTCATAGTTACCATGTGACCTTGGTGTTCTTCATTCTCCTTTGATCCAGGTGGTCAACCATTTTTTTTAATGTATGTTCAGAACAACATTGAATTTGAAGTGGGCAAACAAAGAGAATTGCTAGAAACTGATCTGTGTTTAAATCAAGCAAAGTAACAAGGGCTAATTCAATGAATCTGTTGTGCTTCAGCTAGCTGTAGAGAGTTAAAAACCAAGCACTTAATTGTGACAGAGTAAATCTCTAGCTTCCAACTATTTCCTTCCTTCACACTTATACTGCCAAATACAAACACGCTTTACGAAAACCCTTGTCTTCTTTGCACCCTCCACGGTGTCTTTTGTGTGGGTGTGTTTAACGGTGTTTCTGAGGTTCAAACCTAAGTCAATTAAAAATAAAGTTCACTTCTTTTTAGCGTAGAATAATTACTGGTGCTTATTTTTAAAATCCAATATATTTTCCTGAGGTTTATTTTCAGAACAGCCTTTGTAGGCGTATATGAAATTTTACTTACCTACTCTCCAAGGATGCCTATTAATTGTGTTTGTAAAATAATTTAAAGGTTTTAAACAGCTCATCTTAAAAAGCATGCAGCCAAAAACAGAAAAATATATGCAGAACTCAAAATGTAGTCTTTTACCGTCATTTCCTTGTTTTGAACTTACCTGCGCCAATTTGGTCACACACCAGGTGTGTGTTCTTTTCAGGAGATACATTGTCAGCATCTGCTAAGGAACTTCTGACGTGGGTGAGCACTCCTTATGTTCCCACAACCCAGAAGTGTTCTGCTAAACGGTAAATAATCAATTATCGATAAGAAGTGTGTGTATAGGTATATACAGCAGCCAAGAAATCAAACGACGTATCGCATTGGGCAAATCTGCTGCAAAGACCTCTTCAGAGTGATAAAAAGCAAAGATGTCAGCTTGAGGACTAAAGTGTGCCTGACTCAAGCCATGGTATTTTCAATCACCTCATATGGAAGCAAAAGCTGGACAACAAACAGGGAAGATTGAAGGGGAATTGATGCCTTTGAATTATGGTGTTGGCCAAGAATATTGACTATACCATGGACTGCCACAAGAATGAACAAATCTGTCTTGGAAGAAATATAGCCGGAATCCTCCTTAGAAACAAGGATGGCTAGATTTCTTCTCAACTACTTTGAACATGTTACCAGGAGGGACCAGTCCCTGGAAAAGAACATGATGTAGAGGGTCAGCAAAAATGAGGACGACGTTCAACGAGATGGATTGACACAATGGTTGTAACAATGAGCTCAAGCATAGCAACAACTGTGAGGATGGCACAGGACCAGAGAGTGTTTTGTTCTGTTGTACATAGGGTCGCTGTGGCTTGGAACCGACTCAATGGCACCTAAGAACAACAGTAGGTATATTATAAATTTTACTGACATAAAGAATGTGAAATACACAGATTACAAATGTATATATATATATAAATATATGTACACATATATTTATACAAATGTATAAATATATACAAATGTACCTTATTGTCTAACAAAGTAAAAAATATTCATTATTGTAAATTTGATATGACCAATTAATTCTCAAGAAACACATACTTGGTTCTGGCCAGACTCTTGCATCCTCTGAACGTTAGTTGATATTTTTTGCTTATTCTAATGAGTAAGATGAAAGGGAAACATTGAAGATATATGCAGGAGCTTCATTTGCTCAATGACATAAGTAACTTCTTTACTGAATCAGAGGATAGTTTTGACTACTGGAAGAATGTGTCCTTAGGTTTTGTACTATTCGTAGCCTAATGGCCATATAATGACACATGGCTAAGTTTAATCTGCATTATTTTTCTCCATCACTTTCTTAGGACAATCAACAAGACAACAAATTAAGGTTTTCATGGAGATATGGCTAACTGAAGTCATCTTTGAAGAACAGCCTTCTTGACTAGAAGGCTACTAGAACAAGCCACAGGCAACTTAAACTTATATAGAAGGTTTACATCCTCAGAAGGATCCATAAACAACACATACAGTATTACACTGGCTATGTTAAAGTGTTTTAATGTAAATTATTAATATTATAATACTGCCACCTGATATTACCGAGATTTATAGGTTGCCATGTGTCAACATGTCTCTGATTAATTACACATGCAAATAACGAGCTATAAGACCCCAATATAGAAAAAATAAAGCCCTGGAGACCACATAGAGTAATGCAAAAGTAATATGTACTTTTGCAAAAGAAAAAAAACTCAAACAATATAACACGAGAAAAGTGAAAGTTAACTGCTAATCCTTCTCCACAAAGTTAACCACCCTTAGTAGCTGACTGGTATTCTTTACATTATTTTTGGTGCACATAAGTATTTTAATGACAGAGTGTTAAATATACTTTACTTATTTTTAATAAGATAACAATATATTATTATAATCTTAAGAAGATATAATAATACATATATTCAGTGCTCTTTTTTTTCCATTAATAATATATCCTTTTTGGCCAGTACATAGAGCTCTGCCTCCTTTTCTGTAACACCTGCAAAGTTTTCAATAACAGGAGTTCACCACTAATTATAATTACTCTCCTACTAATAGAGGTTTTGGATTACACCTCAGCATAAAGAAAACAAAAATCCTCACAACTGGACCAATAAGCAACATCATGATAAGTGGAGAAAAGATTGAAGCTGTCAAGGATTTCGTTTTACTTGGATCCACAGTCAACACCCACGGAAGCAGCAGTCAAGAAACCAAAAGACATATTGCGTTGGGCAAATCGGCTGCAAAGGACCTCTTTAAAGTGTTGAAGAGCAAAGATGTCACCTTGAAGACTAAGGTGGGCCTGACCCCAGCCATGGTGTTTTCAGTCACATCACATGCATGTGAAAGCTGGACAGTGAATAAGGAAGATCAAAGAAGAGTTGACGCCTTTGAATTGTGGTGTTGGCGAAGAATATTGAGTATACCATGGACTGCCAAAAGAACAAACAAATCTGTCTTGGAAGAAGTACAACCAGAATGCTCCTTAGAAGTGAGGATGGCGAGACTGCGTCTCACATAGTTTGGGCATGTTATCAGGAGGGACATCATGCTTGGTAAGGTAGAGGGTCAGTGAAAAAGAGGAAGACTCTCAAGGAGAAGGATTGACACAGTGGCTGCAACAATGGGCTCAAGCATCACAATGATTATGAGTCAAAACTGACTTGACCGCACCTAACGACAATGACAGACGTTTAAGTTTCCTTCAGATTTTTAATTTTTAAGGTGTCTTTTTGTTTTTGCAAATAATACAATTAATGTCCTTACACATATATCTTTGTATGATGAATTTCTGTGGGAAGTAGAATCCCAGAAATAAAATTTGCAGGCTCCTTCAATCACTGACCATGTATTTATTTTGCAATTACTGAAATCAACCTAGTTTTAATTCTAGTTCCCTGTAGCCTGGTAGCACAGTGGTTAAGGTCTCGGCTGCTAACCAAAAGGTTGGCACTTCGAATCCACCAGCCACCCTGTGAGGTAGTTCTACTCTGTCCTATAGAGTCACTGTGAGTCAGAATTGACTGGACCACAAGGGGTTTGGTTTGTTTTCTTTTTTTAAAATACAAATATTTACCAACCCACCCTCTCCAGGTAGTTCCCAAATAAACCCCAAGGGTCTCCCACATTTTGAGGTCATTGAGTTCTGCATTGTTCTTCTTTTGAAATGTTCTGTGTTTCAAAAGCTTGTGCTTCTTGAATCCATTATCTGATCATTAATTTTAAGAGTGAAATGATTTTATATACAGCATTTATTATTAACAAATCAGAATAAACTGAATCCTTATATTTCAGGGTCCATTAGCACATGTTTAGAATGAGATTTTCTGTGTCTCACTTACTTGGGAAAAAGAGCGTGTGTCTTTAAGGCATACTTATTATTGAAGTGAAGGCAAACATTTTAAATTGCCCAGGTGGCAAAGATAATTGTTCATGTGCCAGAAGCTGTAGACGTGATTTGCTGAGCTGTGAGTAGGTGTGGCTCTATCACTCCGATGACAACTTTGAGAACTTTAACAGTGTCGATAAATATCAAGTCATTCCAAATTAAAGCTACCATTGGAGTCAGGAACAGATAGATTCTTGAGTTTTAGTGAATTTTATAGAGTTTTAATGTGTTGGGACCTGATCAGTTAGCTCTTACAAAACTTATTTCTTTTAATTAGATTTGTCAGTGTTCTTACCTGCGATTAAGCTAAGTGATATGCAGATAAGCTCACCTCACGTGCATCCGCTGATGCTGTTTAATGATCTGCTTTAATTTGTTACGATGCGTTTGAGACATTCTCTTTTGCCACCTTGAAAGACAGATTATGGAAGCCCAACTAAGGAGAGAATAAGTCTGACAGAGACAGGTCTGATTAGACCTCTAACAGGTGAGCGAGAAGCAGGGTGTGCGGGGTGTGTGTGTGTGAAGCTATTATTTACTTAAATTGATAATTTAAAAAAATTCTGAAGATATTATGAATCTCTGAAAACAAAATAAAGCCTATTAAGGGTAATCCTTTGAGAAACAAACCGGAGTATGGACACCCAGCACTGTACAGAAATACTCACTGAGAGGAGAGGCTAATATTCAGAGGACCCACAAGGATAACAGGAAGGACTTTAATTCTAGCAATAAAACCTGCAGGCTCCTTCAATCACTGATAATGTATTTCATTCTTTTGCAATCACTGGAATCGTCTTGGTTTCAACTTGTGTCAGAAAGTTGTCAAGCTTTCTTGCTGGGAGACAAAGGGTGATCCTGCAAACTGGACAGGCCCTCACTGGCCTCACGGAGTTGTCTGTGAGTTTACAGTTTGAGAGGGATAGTCAAAGACCTCAATTCATAAGTAGCTTCTCTTTCCACAGCTGGGCGAGCTGACACTCCTGCTCTGTGGGCCTTAGGCTGTATGGCCAGTGTAGAAGTTCCACACTCAGGCTCTGGCTGCCCATCCAAGCAACGGGATAGAGCAGAGCTCGGTCGCTGGGAAGATCCGGCGATCAGTATTTGATGGACAAGAGTTGAAGTTACGAAAAAGCAGAGAGTGAGGTAGAAAGCTCCTGAAATATGTTTTCACGCTGTTAAAAACATTTTATTCTTCATGATCGAAATCATTTAGGTGTTTAATTTTGAAGACACTAGACTGTAGGTTTTACGAAGGCCATGAGAATATCTGACTTGCTCTCCAGACTTTCAGGGCCTGGTACAATGTAGGCACTCAAAAAACACTGAGTGAGTGAATGAATGAATGATGGAAGGACGAGTGGAATCTTTCCAAGAGTGAAGTTTTGAATCGCTGTTTGTCACGGTGGCTGGCCGTCTCTAGACGGGCCCCAATGATTCCTGCCTCCTGGTGTTCATACCCTTTTGTAATCTGAGTGTGGGCGGGATCCAGGGATTCACTTCTAATGAACAGGGGACAAACATAATGCATGTCACTTGTGAGATTAGGTTACAAAAGGATTGTGACTTCTGCCTTGCTTGGGCTGCCCCTGCCTCAGCCCTAATTCTGGAGAAAGTAAGTTGTGTGTAGCCCTATAAAGAGACCCACACAGCAAGGAGCTGATGTCTCCAGCCAACAGCCACGTGAGTGGGCTGGGAAGGGGATCCTCCCCCAGTTGGACCGGACATGACTGCACCCCATGACTGCAGCCTTGTAAGTCCTTGAACCAGAGGACCACGGACCTACGTCTAGATTCCTGACCCACAGAGATGTGAGATAACACGTTTGTTATTTTAAGACCCTACGAGATAATTTGTTTCAGAGCAATAGATGACCAGTAAACATAACCAAACCACTTGCTGTCGAGTCAGTTATGACTCACGGCAAACCCTTGTGTTTCGGAGTAGAACTGCACTCCACAGGGCTTTCAATGGCTGTGATCGTTCAGAAGTAGATCCCCAGGCCTTTCTTCTGAGGTACCTCCGGGTGGATTTGAACCACCAACCTTTTTGTTAGTACAGCTGTATTAAACTGTTGCATTGAATTCATTATTTATCAAAGGTCCATCTAACTGCAAAACCCCTGAAAGACATTGATAGTTTCTTGAGAAATATAATCCTTCCGTTTCAAACTTATTTTGAATGTCTGGATACTCTAAAGCCAAGTTAATTTACTCCAAGACATAAGTTACCTAAAATCGTTAATATCAGGATATCGATTCTGAATTACTTAGCCAAGAGTAAGGGATGAAAACATCTAGGTGGTCTTTTCACTGTTATATGGGTGGCTTACTTTCACACCCAGGAGAGGAACAGACTTCCGTAGACGTTTATTATCTTCAAGGGACTGTGCCCACTCATTCCGGTGTTTTCTCCTCAAGGAACACTGTGGAGAAGCTTCTTCTCAGTGGTGGCAGACTGCCTGGATTCGAAGCCCAGCTTCTGCTTATTAACTTAATAAATTTGGGCAAGCCACTTCTCTATGCATTTGTTTCTTTATCTGTAGCCCATAACCCACCATCGCAGACGTCGAGTTGATTCTGACTCACAGGGACCTTATCTGTAAGGAATGGGAATAATTACAGCATCTACCTCTAGAGTGATTATAAAAATAAATGAGGCCTAACGTATAAAGATGTAGCCCTGATGGCTTAGTGGTTAAGAGCAGCCCTGGTGGCGTAGTGGTTAAGTGCTACAGCTGCTAACCAAGAGGTCGGCAGTTCACATCCACCAGGCGCTCCTTGGAAACTCTGTGGGGCAGTTCTACTCTGTCCCATCGGGTTGCTATGAGTCAGAATCGACTCGACGGCAGTGGGTTTTTGGAACGTATGAAGAGTAGTCCATATGGGTGATGAGATCCCATGTTCTGGTGACTAATGACTGATCCACAATTGTACTTTGCATGGAGTTTTCTGAAGGAAGTTCCATTTTTCCTGGTCTCTTCTGTTATTTGGTTCCTTGTTTTGATGACAGTAGTGCATTTCTACATTCACAAGATGGGTGCATCTCACAGCCTGTCCACGATGGCACTCCTCTACATTTTTCTTTTCTTTATCAAAAATATTCACGTACGTAGTTTAGAGCTGCCCTGTCAAATGAGGTGGCCCTAGCCTTGGAAGGCTACTGAGCACTGAGAAGTGCTGTAAGCATAAAATACATCCTAGATTTCAGGCTTAGTGCAAAAGAAAAAAAAAAGAAAAAGTAATGTATGTCTTTATTATTTTCTGTAATGCTTACGTGTTGAAATAATGGTATTTTGGGCATACTGGGTTAGATAAAATATTTTAAGAGTAATTTCACTTGTTTCTTTTGACTTTTTTTAGTAAAGTTTACTAGAAAATTTGCACTTAACATATGTGGATTGAAGTTGCCCAAGATTTCATTTTACTTGTATCCGCAATTGACACCCATGGAAGCAGCAGTCAAGAAATCAAAAGACATGGTGCACTGGGCAAATCTGCTGCAAAAGACCTCTTTAAAATAAAGATGTCACTTTAAGGAATAAGGTGAGCCAGACCTGAGCCATGGTATTTTACATCGTCTCATATGCATTCGAAATCTGGGCAACGAATAAGGAAGACCAAAGGAGAATAGATGCCTTGGAATTCTGCTGTTGGTGAAGAATATTGAATATACCATGCACTGCCAGAATGAACAAATCTGGCTTAGAAGTACAGCCAGAATGCTCCTTAGAAGCAAGGATGGCGAAACTTTGTCTCACATAGTTTGGATGTGTTATCAGGAGGGAACAGTCTCTGGAGAAGGACATCATGCTAGGTAAAGTAGACAGTCAGCTAAAAAGAGGAAGACCCTCAACAAGATGGATTGACACAGTGGCTACAACAATGGGCTCAAGCGTAACAATGATTCTGAGATGGAGCAGGACCGGGCAGTGGTCCTTCTGTCATGCACAGGGTCACTATGAGTTGAAAGTGACTCAGTGGCACCTAACAGCAACAACATGTGCCTCTCGTTGTCTTTCTATTGGAAAGTGCTGATTTTAGAACACCTTTTAACTCTGAAGTTCGTTAAGAAAAATAGCGGTCCACCTTCCTCTTCTCTACCCATGGTCCACCCCCAGGCATGCATTTTCACCTCTTTTAAGTGGTTAGTGCTTCCTCTCTGAATAATGGAAACCCTGGTGGTATAGTGGATGCTTTTGTTGCCACTTTTTGATTTTTTCAGCCTTGGGCGCTATCTCTTGACTTCATACTCAGTGCCCCCTCTGTCCTTCCTCAGTCCCCAGAAATTATTTCCCATCCCACCCCAGTATTTGCTTCCTATGACTAAGTAAATCCTGTCCACAACTGAGGCAAGTGGGGAACCATGACTGATCTCCTTTTCTGCACCTGTGTTTTAGTTTCTGTTAGACTAGTTAAGTGCCTCCTTTCTTTTCATGTGCTGTGTTTTCTACGTGGGTGTAAATGATACAGCCCCAAACCCTTTGCCAATTTTCTAAAACTCTCCTCTTGACGTCAGATGGTCCAATATTCTCTCAGTTTCGTTTTCTGTGGAAGTCGCTCCTGCCAGGTGCTCTTTTACGTGATGTCCATCCTCCACCCTAGAATCTCCCCTGTGCCCCATCCCTGGGATTCCCCTCCTGGTGCACCTCTGTTGGATCAATTATTTTTATTCCGGGACTTCCTCTTTCTTGGTTTATTTCCTTGTATTGGTGGACTACATTCTCCAAAGGTTTACAGGAAAGGAGAGCAAGGGAGGTAAATTCTTTGAGACTTGCATGTCTAAAAAATGTCTCCTCACTGGTTGGGATAGTTAGGCTGCATAGATATCTACAGAATTTTCCTCTTGAATTTTGAAAGCTGTGTTTAGAATTTTCTACTTGTCAGTGGTATTGAGAAGCCTGAAGTCCCATATTGTGATCCCATATGCATTGTCTGTGACAATACTTTTTTTTTTCCCCCCTCTGGAAGCTTTTAGGATTTTTGTTTTGTCCCCAGTGTTCAGTAATTTTACTGTGATGCATATTTTGTGGTTATGTTCTCAACCAATGGCTGTTCTTTCTGTGTGGAACATTGTTATTCCTGACAACCCTCAGGCAGCTCCCTCCCTTCTTTTTCACTGATGCCTACCCTGACTGCCATCTCGAAATTGCACCCAGTCTCCCTCATTCCTTCTACCTGCACCCTAGACGCCCCCCAACCCTGCTCTGTTTCTGTTTTCCATAGTGCTTAGCACAATGTCATCAGGCCAGTTTTCCACTTTACTGATTCTTTTTGTTTGGCCCTAATCTGCTATTTGAGTCTTTTGTTTTATTTTAATTATTATACATTTATTTCTAAGAGTTCCATTTAGTCCCCCTGCAAATCCATTTGGTCATACTTCATAATCTCTTTTGCCTTACCCATTTTTTAATTCCCTCTTTTGTATCTTTAAGGAGCACTGGTAGCATGGTAGTTGAAAGCTCGGCTGCTAACCAAAAGGTCAGTAGTTTGAATCCACCAGCTGCTCCTTGGAAGCCGTTTGGGGCAGTTCTACTCTGTCCTATAGGGTCACGATGAGTTGAATTGACTTGATAGCAGCAGGTTGGTTTATGTCTTTATACAGAGTAAACATAGTTTATATTCAGTATCTATGCCAATACCAGAAGTCTTTTCTGGTTTTAGCATTATTGTGACTGATGATTTGTATTTCCTTGTGTGTGTGTGCATGTATATGTTTTGGTAAATAAGACGTTTTAATTTCCTAAATTCTCTGCATAAACTCAATGAGGACTGGGCTGAGGGAGGATCACACTTACTTTTGCCAGGGCTGAGGGGTTCTGCGTTACCCTTTAATTAGATTCTCCTTGGGGTAGTTTGGGACCACATAGATATGTGATTCAAGGTTTGAGTGGGCAGGTTTGTTTTCACCAAATCCCATGGATTTATTTTTTTTGCCAGCTAAAACACAGAGATTAGGCAGTTTTCCTTTTGGTCTGCTGTTGCTGAAAGGGCTTGCTTGTAAGTCATCTTATTTTTATAGGCATAAACCAAAACCAAACCTGTGGCCGTTGAGAGAATTCCAGCTCACAGTAACCCCATAGAATTTCCAAGGCTATAAATCTGTATGAAAGCAGACTACCACATCTTTCTCCCCGGAGCCACTGGTGGTTTCAAATCGTTGAACTTTTTGTTGGCAGTCAAGTACATCAACTGCTATGCCACCAGGGCTTCTTGCTTATAGGCATAATACTACCAAAAGGAGTCCTTGTAGCACAATGGTTAAGCGCTTGGCTGCTAACCCAAAGGTCAACAGCTCCAACCCACTCAGCTGCTCTGTTGGAGAAAGACCTAGTGATCTGTTCCCATAAAGATTACAATCTAGGAAGCCCTCTGGGACAGTTCTACTCTGTCGTACAGGGCTGCTATGAGTCACAGTCGACCCCATGGCACACAGCAGCAACAGCAGTATTACTGAAGTCCCAGCTGTGCGTGGGTGAGTTTGGACCTTTCCTCCCGCACTGCACAGGTCCTGCGGTGCCAAGCCACCTGTGTGACTCAGGTAAAAGAGCCCCGGGTATGCTGCATGCTTAGCTTTCTCGTACCTTCTGGGGTTTTCTGCTTTTGCTTTGCTCCTGGCCACAGGGAGGTGGGGAGCCCCTATTTTTTTTAGATATTAGTCTACCCATTAAAAAAGAAAAATTCTGTGTGGCGCTTTTTACAGGTAGTGAATTTCAGAATTTTCAGTTACCATGTCATTAGAAATAGAAACATATGCATTTTTTAAAAATTGTGAATTATTTCATCACACAAACGTACATACCCCTATGTTTCTGAGTAGAACTGCACACTGGGTTTTCAATGGCTGTGAGATTTCAGAAATAGATCACCACACCTTTCCTGCAAGCCATCTCTGGGTGGATCTGAACTGCCAAACTTTCAGTTAGTAGCCAAGGGCTTTACTGTTTGCCCCATCCAGGCAGATATATATACAGAGAGAATAGATCAAACCAAACCAGACTGGTTGCCATCCAGTCGATTTTGACTCACAGCAACCCTATAGGACAGAGTAGAACTGCCCCATAGGGTTTCCAAGGAGCGACTGGTGGATTTGAACTGCCGACCTTTTGGTTAGCAGCTGTAGCTCTTAACCACTGCACCATCAAGGCTCCTTATATAGAATAACAGAATACCATATAAAGGATATAATGTAAAATTAACATCCCACCAAACTCCTTAAGAAATAGAATATTTCCAATATATCTGAAGCTCCCTGTTTGCCTTCATGATTACATTGCCCTTTCTCCCCTAGGCACGTTCATTAGGCTGAATTTTGTGATACAGTTTCCTTGCCTTTCGTAATAATTT
This sequence comes from Elephas maximus indicus, assembly GCF_024166365.1. Classification (NCBI taxonomy): domain Eukaryota; kingdom Metazoa; phylum Chordata; class Mammalia; order Proboscidea; family Elephantidae; genus Elephas; species Elephas maximus. The sequence continues at coordinate 6,744,591 of NC_064841.1, read as the reverse complement.
TACTAAGTATGGAAGTATCCTTTAAAGTAATGCTTAGTTTTGCATGTCTTGAAACTGTACATAAAAATCATACTGCTGCAATGGATCTCCCCCTTGCTTTATTTATTTATTTGTTGAAGATTGTCTTGAGAGCCTATAAAAAGCTTTTTAGTTTCTTAAAAATAAACTAACCATTATTCACAGATCTGTCATGTCAAGGAGCGAGCACCATAACACAAACAATTACTGAAGGGCTTGGGAATTTCTGTGTCTTCCTTTCATTAGAACTAAAAGTTCAGTAGAAAAGCTTAATACTAACTAGTCCCCAAATCAGAAAAAAAAATTTTTTTTTTTAAATTGTGATCCTTGGAAAGAAATGCAAATTCTTCCATTTCGACAACAGTTTTCCACTGTGTTTATTACTCTTTCTCTGACAAACTCAAGTCCACCTACACAATTCCAGATGAGTTAAATTAAATAATGCTCAAACTGAACTTTGTTTTTCAAGACTCCAAAACCAAGCAGGAATTGAACAAATAAATAATGCCATCATGATTCCCACTTATTTTTATACACACACACACACACACACACACAAACATTTTAACTTGTTAAGAACTTTGAATGGGATGAAATGTGTTAACTTTGTGTTTATCCAGTCCCCTCCAAACAGGCTTATCAATCTAACAATTCCTTTCTTTGTTTGTATCTCTTTTGGGGGAAGGCTGAAAATATTCCTAAAGAACTATATATCTTACAAAATTTCCTCTCTTTTTCCCTGCTCTGTTTTCAGATATCTATGAACTAATTCCTAGGATGATAAGAGCCACAAGCAGAAAACACAATGAGAGGAAAACACCAGCGGGAAAAACGTCATCGTTTTATAGGGGGAGGGGAAAGTGAAAATTCTCCACGCTCTGGGGACTTCTGACTGCATCTCTCATCCAATCTTAACTCAGACTAAAGTAAAAGAAACAGAGTGAGAGCTCCTTTTTTTTTTTTTTGGCACCCTGGCGAAACTGCCACACCTTTTTCAAGTACACAAATGACTCTGATCTGCCTGCCATTCTTCAGAGTAGGAGAAAGGGGTTTTCATAAAATACAGAGGCCAGGTCTCACACACTACTACGAGATACAGTCTGCTTGAACAAAATAGCTATTCAATAAATAGTTTTTTCTTTAAGTATATTTCAACTTTTCGTTCAGATTTTCACCTATAATAGCCTCTTAAAATAAGCATTAAACCAAATCCATTGATGACGAGTCGATTCCAACTCATAGCAACCCTATAAGACAGAGTAGACCTGCCCCCTAGGGTTTCCAAGGCTGTAATCTTTATGGTGGAGCCACAGTGGTGCAGTGGTTACGAGCTTAGGCTGCTAACCAAAAGACTGGCAGTTGGAATTGACCAGACGCTCCTTGGAAACCCTCTGGGACAGTTCTACTCTGGGTTCGCAGCACTGACCTTTCTGTTCGCAGCCGAGCACTTTAACCACTGCACCACCAGGGCCTCTTCAAAAATAAGCATTGCACACCAGAATACAAATTCTGCAACGTAAGTATTGACACACATGGTATGTTTCTCTGCAGCAGCCATTTGATAGAGTTTCAAGTTAAGAGTTCTATCATTATAGAGTTTTTTTTTTTTTTTTTTTGCATCAAATATAACCATAAATATTTCTGGTAGATTTATTATATTTTCAATGTTTGGAAGTTATAATATTTTTCTGGGGACGTTACCATCTTGGTAGTCCTCATGAAGCACTTAGTGTGCGTATTTTTCAGCACCGCTACATATTCCCTTCTATTTTCCTGTGTTCTCTTCATCTGTGCGTGCTTTCCTGTTTTAACCAGATACTCAGTTCAGTTCCTTCTGCTTGCAAAATTCTATGCATTCTGCACTTTCCCCAAAATATTGTTGAGCACACTCATCCAACATAAATTTGCTGAGCTCCTGGTGTGCCAGGCAATGTGTTGAGGGCTCAGGAAATAGGAGTAAATAAGAAAGACAAATACCCTGCTCTCAGGTAATGTACATTATGGTGGAGAGACAGGTCATAAACTAGCAATCAAGTAAAAATGAACAAGATGATGATTTCACATAATAATGAGTGCAATTAAAAAAGAAATAAAAGAGGATAATTTGGAGAGTGCTCCTTCTTTATCCTGTGTGAAGAAAAATTGTATATATTATAATTTTAATGTCACACCGGACCACTGTTCCGTATTATTCAATTCTCTAAGGCATGTACATTTTTTTTTCATTTTTATTTTTATTGTTGTTGTTGAGAATATGCACAGCAAAACATACACCAATTCAACAGCTTCTACACACACAATTCAGCGACACTGGTCACACCCTTCAAGTAGTGCGACCATTCTCACCCGCCTTTCCTGAGCTGTTCCTCCCCCGTTGATACAAACTCACTGTCCCCTAAGACGCCTCTCTAACCATTCGAGTCGCTGTTGCCAATTTGATCTCTACGGGGTGTATCTTTGCTTGGCTTGCTATTTACTAATGATCAGGGTCAGATCCTACAAAGTTACATGTTAACATGAAGATTATTGTTCAGTAGCAGTACCGATGGATTCTATCCGGTGGTGAAGGTAACATCAAATGACACAGTCCTAATGGTCTGTAGGGTCGCTACCTTGACAGCAGTGCGTAATGGCCGGTAGAGGCACTGGTGGTTCAGTAGTGGAATTCTTGCCTCCGTGTGGAAACCCTGGGTTTGAATCCCGGTCAATACACCTCAAGCACAGACAGCACTCGTTAGTCAGAGGAGGCTTGCATGTCGTTATGATGCTGAACAGGTTTCAATGGAACTTCCAGGCTAAGACAGACTAGGAAGAAAGACCTGGTCATCTGCTTCTGAAAATTAGCCAGTGAAGACCTCATGGATCACGGTGATCCTATCTTGTTGTTCATGGGGTTGTCATAAACTGGGACCAACTTGATGGCAGCTAATAGCAACAGCGTTGTCCTATAGGCTGTAACCAGTTTTGCCCCTAATATAGTAAATTTATTTCAGTATACCTTTCTTGAATGATACATAATCACTTATTCCTCAAATTCTCCTTGGAACTAGCTTTACCATCTTGCCAGTTCCCTTATGAATGAGTTAAATAAATCTTCGACCTATTCAATTGGTGCTTGCATAAGAATCATGATTTAAATTAAAAAAAATTATAATTTGCCCAGAGGATGAAAAGGAAAACTCTGCTGAAACGAGAATACATGAGCTAAAATCTAAATGACAAGGAGAAAGCCATGGGAAGGACAAGGAGGAGAAGGCAGAGTCCTCAGCGTGGATAGAACAGGACCTTTCAAAGCTCAGAGCAGGAATGAGCTTGGCGCATTCAAGCATCAAAGACCTATTTGGAGCAGAAGAGTCAGGGGAGGCGAGTTTGGAGAAAGTCAGGGACAGACTATGTAGGGCCTTAAAGACTAAGAATAATAACTTTAATAAATAGTTTAAAAATGGTATGTTCTAGAAAATCTCAGTTCATGTGTGCTTGTTTCCACACTTGGGGTAAGTTCTTCAATTTTTTTTTTTTTTTAAGTTTTATTGTGTTTTAGGTGAAAGTTTACAGAGCAAGTTATTTTCTCATTCACAAATATATACACAAATTGTTTTGTGACATTGGTTGCAGTCCCTGCAATGTGTCAGCATTCTCCCCCTTTCCCTCTCTACCCTGGGTTCTCTGAGTCCATTCGTCCAGGTTTCCTGTCCCTTCCTGCCTTCTCACCTTTGCTTGTGGGCAGGTGTTGCCCATTTGGTCTCGTACACTTGACTGAACTAAGAAGCACGTTCGTCACCTGTGTTGTTTGTTTTATAGGCCTGTCTAATCTCTGGCTGAAAGGTAGACTTTGGGAGTGGCTTCAGGTCTGAGTCAGCAGGGCGTCCAGGGTCCATAGTCTCAGGGGTTCTTCCAGTCTCTGTCTGAAGTTCCAGAAAGTCTGAAGTTCTTTAACTCATTAAAAAAAAGTTGGCGTTGGGGCAAATATAAAGATTATAATGATTACCAGGGACTGGGGGGAAGGGACAGTTATTGCTTATGGGGTACTGAGCTTCTGTTTGGGGTGATAAAATAACTTTTGGAAAAGGATAGTGGTGAGGGTGATAAAACATGGTGAGTGTAGTTAATGCCACTGAATAGTACACTTAAAAAATGGCTAAAATGGCAAATTTTTTTGTATATATTTTACACACACACACACAAAAATAAGGATTAACACAAGCCAAAGAAAGAGAAAAACAGGAAAGGCATTTCCAACTAAAATATATATATTGAATCGTGCCCTCTGAGGTCGTGGTTTCATTTAGTTGAAGACCCCAGGTGGATGCTAGCGCTCCTACAAGTCCTCTTTTTCTGTATTTTTTCCACAACGGAGGGAAAGAGGCCAAGTTATCCAGACTCTGAATTATCAGATATGTGGAGGAGAAAAATAAAAGCCCATCTGTGGTCCACTCAGCCTCTGCTGGATTGTGTTTTTTTAATAGTGTTTTATCTTCGCCATTTCTACCAAACCAAAAACACCAAACCCGTTGCCATCGAGTCGATGCCAACTCATAGTGACCCTATAAGACAGAGTGGAACTGCCCCGGAGGGTTTCCACCTCTGCAATGAGCCTGAAATTACCTAGAGGTCTGTGCAGCTCCTTCACGGAAAGGTTTTAAGACTGGTGCAAATAGCTTAAGTCATCCTGACGATCCAGGAGAAGAATTCCAGACTCTCTGGCTTAGGGTCTTCTTCCCCACCTTGCTTTGCTCCACATCCCCTCACATGGTAAGGAGAACAACAAAGACTAAAAGGGCAGCCCTAGTTCCTTATTCCTTCCTACTTGTGACCAGATAGCTCTGTGCTGTTAACATCTCACTTTTAATTATAAAAGGTCACGGTATTGGGTCTGTTTTAGTAATTCGTCTTATTTTGTTAAGGAAAAAAATGCGAAGAACCAACATAAGATTATGGATTTTTAAAACTCTTGATTAGTTTCTTTTTCTTCTTTTAATTTGCCTGCGTGTGCTAGTCTCTTTATTATTGTATCCTGACCTTTTTGCAAAGTTCATTTTCAGTTTCGATTTTATTTTTCCAGCACTGGGGAAAGGTCTTGACTGTGGTTCATATGCTTGAAATCCACCAGAAAATCCAAACTGGGGAAATCCCGAGTTGAGGGGAAAATATACTCAGGGGTAGTTTCATTTCCTCGTAAGGTGATCTGTAGCAATTCCTGAGACAAGAGATGACAAAAATAAGAAAACGCAGGCATAATTAATTATCAGAATATTAGCTTCCCCATTATCTGATGGGAGTCAAAAAATGGTGCTACACATAAGATACCTCAAAGCCTGGCTTTGGGATGAGATTCATATTAGCAAAGCTTTCTCTGTCTTTATGCCCCTTTAATGACGGTGTTATGGCATCCACACCACATGAGGACACATTTCAGGCCAAATCCAGCCTGGGGATTCTGTAGAACAAAGGAGGAAGGTATGCTGCAGCTGTGAGCAGACACTTCTAAGACATCTCACGAGGGGAAATTCAGAACCACGTGCTCTTTAGAACACTGCCTGAGTATTGAAAAGAAGGTTCAGATAGGCTCTGCAAACAATGGGACCTTGGGAATTGTGTACATCTTGAGAAGTAATTTGAGTGTCATATATTTAAGTCAATCCATTCATATTTGAGCAAACCCATGTCATTTATATTGCCTGGATGTCACCTTGAAGGAAGGTTAGGAGAATGGCGAGGCTTCACGTTCATTTTAGGTAAGAATCATGGGTAATCATGTATTTATTATTAATTTATATCACACAGAAGTGTACCGTGTAGGAAAATAAGACCTGCGTGCATTGCTGTTGAAGGCATAAATTGTTACAAACTTTCATGGAAGGCAATTTGGAAATGTATATCCAAAAATTTAAAAATATTCATGATCTTTGACTCATCAATTTTTTAAGGCAATAAGAAGATAAATGTTTAGAATTATATTTATTATGTTGTCATTATGTTTACAATAATAAAAATCTGGGAAGGCTCTAACCAAAAAACCAAACCCATTGCCGTCGAGTCAATTCTGACTCATAGCAACCCTACAGGACAGAGAAGAACTGGCCCATAGTGTTTCCAAAGAGCGGCTGGTGGATTTGAACTGCTGACCTTTTGGTTAGTAGCCAAGTTCTTAACCATTGTACCACCAGGGCTCCAGGAAGACACAACTTAGCCAGGAATAGAGGAATGTTAACTACGGTTCCTTCACACAATAGCATACTTAGCAATATTTAAAAATGATAATATATTATTTATAATTCTTGACATGGAAATATGTCTTTTAATTATAAAATCAGGCTACAAAATACTATTTAAAAATGATCCCATTTTGGTAAAAAATATATTTTTATTTATTCTTTTGGCATATATGAATAATAACTCTGTCAAATCACTATATTTCAGGCTTTGTCTTAAACCTATATATTTTCTATTCCTTTTTACCAGAATATTTTTGGACTATAATTTCATACAAGACTCTATTATAAACTGTGACTAATAAATTGCAAAGCATATGTTTTAGCTATTGACTACTACATAAAAAGGAAAAAAAAAGCTATTCTAAAATGTAGTAGCTAAAATAATCACACTTTCTTACTTTTCAGGATTTTGTGAAATTCTATTTCACATAGTATTGCTAGGATGCTGGGATGGCTGGAAAATCCGAGATGTCTGCATCCCATGAGTGACCGTTGATGTTGGCCATAGTTGGGAGCTAAGCTGCAGTTGTCTTCCAGGGGCCTTGGTTCTCTTGCACATGGCATTTTCTACATGGATGTTTGGGCTTCCTTTCAACATGGAAACTAGGTCCAAGGAGAAGCATTCCAGGAGGCAGGAAGTGGAGGCTATCAGTACCCTTGACCTAGACTCAGAAGTCCCAGGGAGTCACATCTGCTACTTACTGGTTAAAGCCAGTGACAAGGCCAGAGGTTGGGTTAAGTGCTTGACTACTAGTTGAAAGGATGGCAATTTGAACCTGCCCAGAGGTGCCTCTGAAGATGGGCCTGACAACCTCCTTTCAAAAGGTCACAGCTTTGAAAACCCTGTGGTGCAGTTCTACTCTGCGCACATGGAATCGCCACGAGTCGGAAACTATTTGGAGGCAACGAACAACAACGAGGGGAGAGGAATGAATGGTATGTTTACAAGGGGAGAGGATTTGTTCGGGGTCATCTGTGGAAACTAACCACCACGACATGGGAATATGCTAATGAAAAGCATCTTGGGGATGAATGTCTATGAATATGTACAAAATTGAAGCCGAATTCTAAAATTAAAAAAAACTCAGAAGTCCCATATTAAATTGTCAATCACATGACTGTCAAAAAGGGAGAGACATGCGTCATCCTTGACTGGATCCTGGCTGGGCAGAGGTCCTGGGGAGGCGGTGAAGGAAGAATGTCCTCTATCAAAGACATTAGATGATTGAAATAATTTCAATATGGCCTGATTCTTAGGTAAAAGAATTGTTATTAATATTAAACTTATTAGGTGTTATAACAGTATTTTACTAAGTAGGAGGATGTCGTTGTTTGCAGGAGATACGTGCTTAAGTATTAAGGATTTAAATGTTTTGTCTGTTTTGTCTACTTTTAGATGGTTTAACCCCCCCCAAAAAAGTGTGTATGTTAATAATTCATGAATCTATGTGAAAGATATACAGGTGCTTATTGCCCTATGCTTTCAACTTTTCTATAGACTGGAACATTTTCAAATATAAAATGTTAAGGAATAAAAGGTAAAAGTCCAATTAGGAAATAAATCCAAACCACATTATTAGTGAGTGACAGTGATTTCGCCCAAACCAGTTGGTCATCACCATCAGATGAGATTTTTAAAAAATGCTGACTATAGGACCAGCCCAGATCTACTAAAATAACAAATGCAGGGGTGGAGCTCAGAAGTCTGTATGTTTATAGACGTGCCCCGGTGATTTCTATGGTCAGCCAGTTTTAGTAACCACTGGCCTAGGGCAATAGTTTTCAAATTCAGGCATACAAAAAAAAAAAAAAAATCCAAGTTTCTTGTGAAAAATACGTTATTCCTAGGCCTGAGGGTGGGCTGCGAGAATCCTCATTTTTAACAAGCCATCCTTGTTGATTCTGATGCAGGTGGTCAGAATCCATGAGAACAGTGATATAGGATTAAATAACAGAGGGGGGCACATGTATCCGTTTATACCTTATCCGAAGTCCTACTAAAAATATTTCTTACAGGCATAGATCCCAAGGGCTGGAAAGAATAGGAGAGGGGACAAAGCTGTGAAATTTTGGAAGCTGGGAAGAAGAAGGAAAAGACCTAGCATCTAGAAAACATCTGAATTCTAAGCTAATAAAGGGACTAGCCAATATATACTGAAACATAGTCCTTCAAAGGTCAAAGTAAGGAAGAGAGTTGAAAATCTGTTCAAGAATCTCTCAACTGCCCAATATTCCTACCCCTTTCTACCCCTTCCCCCCAGCTAAGAACTGTTCAGGTGCAGGTTTTTCTCTGAACTCTAGAAAATATGGGATGTTGGTTCTGCCCAGATGGTAAAAGGGTCTCCAGCTTGGGGAACATCAGGAACGGTGGAGTTTGTGGAACTGCACTGAAAATAGAGACGTTAAGTGATTGGGTTGCATACTAGATAATGACCTTGTCCCTCTTCCCAGTAGACTCCTGAAGATTACCAGACATCTGAGAAAAGAGGGCAAAGCAAACAAAGAGGAAAAAAAGCCACTTGGAGGAAGCAGATTATTCAGAAAGAAGGACATTTTTAAGAATATGTAATATACTCAAAGAGATAAGTTACTGCAATCATAAAGCAAGCTCAAAATCCAAACCAAAAAAACCCATTGCTTTTGAGTCCATTCCAACTCATTGCAACCCTATAGGACAGAGCAGAACTGTCTCATAGGGTTTCCAGGGAGCGGCTGGTGGATCCAACTGCTAGCCTTTTGGTTGGCAGTCATGCTCTTACAAGCAAGCTCAGGGTATTGTAATGCAGGAAAACTCAGGAAACAAACAAAAAGTATGGTGGCAGAACTGAAAAGCATAGTAGAAAGTTTAGGCGATAGAGGTTGGGAAATTCATATATTTAACAAATATTTATTGAGTGCTTACTGTGTTCCCAGTACTTTTCTAAGTAGTACATATTAAAAGAAAAAAAAAAATTTTTATATGGCAGTGAACAAAACCCATAAAATCCCTTCCTTATGACATTTACATTCTTGTGGCAATAGATAAATAATGAACAAAAAACATAATAAATCAGTGTAGAGACAGAAATATTAAAGAGAAGTTTAAGACACATAAAGCATAGAATAAGGTCAAATATATGTCAAATTAAAGCTCAAGAAGAAAAAAGTTAAGGCGGGGGAGAATCAACATTGAAAAAGCTAACAGATGAGACGTTTCCAAAATTGACCTAAGATACAAATCTTCAGATTCAGGAAACAAAACAAATCCTGAAATGGATAAGTAAAAAAATCTACCACCAGAAATAGGGTTACCAAACTGCAGAACATCAGATACAAAGAGCTAAAAAACAGGCAGAAAGAAAAAAGGAAAAAAAGCTTTTACAAAAGAACAAAATAAAAAATTGGAGTAACAATGTAGGGCAGAAGACAACGTGCTAAGAAAAAAAATAACTGAAAATCTAGAATTCTATACACAACAAAACTCTTTCTGGAATGAGGAAAAAATATAAAACTTAAACAAATACGAGTGAATTTACATCTAAAGGATATATTTCAAGAAGGAAAGTGGCCCTAAAATGAAAAATGTGAAAAGGAATGGTGAATAATGAAAAAGGTAAACATTGAGATATCTAAATAATCATCACTGTAAAATCAATGCTCACAATGTCTAATTTGTGGGATTAAAATTGAACCCAAAATTATAGAGCTAAGAAGCTAGACCAGATAGCATATTAGCTTGGAAAAGATAATGGAAATTCAAGTTTGTATTATGTGACTTTCAGGAAAAGGGTAAAGATAGTAATTAACTTTAGACCTTGTTCAGTATGTTAAGAGCGCGCAGGAAGCGTAGGACAAATAACCAACCAGCTGCCACTGAGTTGATTGATCCGTGGTGACCCCATGAGTGCCGATTACAACTCTCCCACAGGGTTTTCAAGGCTGTGACCTTTTGGAAGCAGATTCAGGCCTTTCTTCAAAGGTGCCTCTGGGTGTGTTTGAACTACCAACTTTTTGGTTAGTAGTTTTTTGTTTTTAGTCAAGCACCTAACAGCTTGTGCCATCTAGGGACTCCAAGAACAAATAGAAAGCACAGAATAAGATGATAGACATGAATCTAAATATTATAATTACTACACTAAATGGACTTAATTTTCCAATTAGAAAACATATTGTAAAATTGGTTGAAAATTAAGCCCAGCTAGCTGCCTTCAGAATCATGATGGCTTCTTGGAAAAGAGGACGCCTGGTGAGGAGTGGGGGGGAGGGGATGGGGGGGAGGGGGGCATCCCCAATAAAAGCAAAGTTAGTCCTGGTAGGAAGCTTGGTTATTGTGTAGACTGAGCCTATCCTAAATTGAGATTGAGTTCACTAAAAACAAACTTTAAAGCTGAGAGAGTAGCCTGCTTTTTACAGGCAATTCTAAATTTGAAGTTTAGTTTAATTATAAAGGAAAAAAAATACTTATTTTTTCCATCTAAGTTTAAGGTGTAAATTTTGACTTCCACTACCACCTTCTCAAGAGAATGGGAAAAGACAATTCAAAATGCATACTTCCTCTGCTTAAGAAACATATTCATTCCATTTTTAAGGTGGATAAAAATTGTTAGCCTGTGGGGTTCATAGACTTCCACTTACCCATTTGCCTGCTTAGTCTTTTTCTCTGTTCCATTCCCTGAAGAATGGACAAAACGACATCAATGGATTCCAAGGAGAAAGACATTCAGAATCTAAGGAGCTTCTCCCTGTAGGAGCCCAACACCAGAGAGGTAGGACGTGTCCAGAGAGCATTGTGGGAAACTGTGTGCTCGCAGTGGAGGCTGTGAAGGAAAGACCAAGCAAGGTGTAAGGACAGATAGCGTGAGTGAGAAGATTCTGCACAATTACAGAGAATGAGACTCCTAAGAGTTTGGGGCACCTTATGTTACTAAGATTTGCTCTGGTCAAAGTATCCATAGCTTGTTAAAAGTAGACAGAGACATGGATGAAGATTATATTCCTTCCTGGGCACAGAGCCTAGAGTGCGATGTTGTTCCTGCATTGGATTGGGTGTAGGGGTTATAGTTTTATATGGGACTTAGGGGTTGTGTAACAAGAGATTCCGCACACGCTCCCATCAGACCGATTCCAGTTTTTGTGCTCTCTTCACTTCTTTAAACCCTATTCTACATCACAAGAGTGCCAAGAATATGGCTAGTTTTAACCAAACCGTCCCCTCTCCCCCCCAAAAAGAAAGACCTGGGCTCTGTAATCAAATGAGAAACATGTTTTTTTTCCTCCTTGGGATCATATACCAAAGATTTGTTTTCAGTTCTTTAATTATTTTAGTGATCAAACTTGGCCTTCACCAAAGCAAACACTAAGAAGTAAAATGGTGGAGTTTAAAAAATAAAATCTCTATGCGGAAGCTCTCCACACCAGAAATTTCGGAAAAGTAAGGATGGGCTCAAAGAGATGAAAGGGACGAAATAGTGTCTTCCTTACAAATACAGATTCCCGGTTATCCTATAGGTTATATCTGCATTGCCTAGAAACAGTGAAGCCAATTTCAGGGTGGATAAGTCATTGTATGATTTTTGTAAATATAAAGCCCAAATGTCAGAATGCTCTGTTGCAGCTGAATTCTAATATGTATGAAAAGTAAACTCTGTTCCAGCACAAGCAGATTTCATAAAATATTTATGACCAGATTCGTCTTTGTTGAGAATAACAAAACACGTGAAGTGTGCAAATGAGCTATCATATGGTTAAAAAAAAAAATGGGCAGATGTGCTTTTCAATTTCCTGGAGGATTTTGGCAACAAATACATGTAGATTTTCAACACATTCGATCTATAATGGAGTCCAATATTTTTAATCCATTCAGTAGCCCACTGTGTCAAGGGATGGTGCATATTTTTAACAAACTGTGAAATACAGTTATTGACTGTGAGCTGTTTTCAAACTGTGTGGCCTCATTAACACAATAAAGAAAACCCTATTCCTAAATGGGATTACATCCATAGCTATAGGGGTTAGAGTTCCAACATATATTTTGGGGGAACACAACTCAATCCATAACACCTATCCTGTGCTTTTGATTGCATGCATAATTTCCATTTCTTGCTAATTTTATTTAAAAAATCACATATGTATTTAATTCATTAGTTAAAATCCATCTCCCCAGATAGAATGTAAGCTTCAGGAGAACAGAACACTAATGAATCTTGCTTAGTATTGATTTTCTGGAACCAAAACCAAACCCGTTGCCATCCAGTCGATTTTGACTCACAGAGACCCAGTAGGACAGAGTAGAACTGCCCCATAAGGTTTCTAAGGAGTGACTGGTGGATTCAAACTGCTGGCCTTTTGGTTAGCAGCTGAGCTCTTAACAACATAGGAGGGGCTCAATACATATTAGTTGAATAAATGGAGAAATGACAAAAGAAGGAACTGATACACCTTGCAATTCCTTGCTCCCAGCTAAGAAGAGCTTGTTTGGATTACGTGGCCTGTAACGCTGCAGGACAAAAAGCCTTACTGTGGCCATGCGTGGCAGGGCTTCGTATTTTCCTCCGCGTTGGAGGGGAGGACCATCATTTGCCAGTGCTGGGGAGAAGAAGAGGGACCGCTTAGACAGCTGGGGGCAGGGGGTGGGGTGGGTCATTTTGTTGACTTTGTTATTTTTCTTCAAACAGAAAATTCATTAGCAAGAATGCAAGCCCCTGTCACCTTCATCCCTGTATTGGGATATAGGGACGATATTGGGAAATAGACAAAATTTTTTAAGGCAAGTTCTTTGAGGCCTTTGAAGGAAAATGCTATATAAATCCATGATGTTATTTTTGACTAATCAAAGGGAAAAATGTCAGGCTAACATCAAGGACACTGCTTTTGATAATTTTTTTTAAAGGTTATGCATGCTATCTCTTATTCATCAGTCAATTAGATTCCTTCATTTTTAAACATAAAACTGAGCCGCTGATTTTTTTCATCCTAATGGCATTTTCTTACCATGAAAAATGGTGCATATTTTTCCAGTGAATTATTGGAAGAGATCAACCATCTATCCATAAAAACTCACAAAACCACTCTATCCTCCCCTTGGCATTTTAAAGCATTTTAGTCAGTGTGGTAAACATGCCTTTGAATTCTACTCCGTTTAGAGTATTTCCAGAAATACATAAATAAGAGTTTACCCTGAGGCTTCCTAATTAAGCTAAAACAAGGTTCATTTCACTGAAACGTTATTTCTTCTTTAACTTTTGCATACGATAATTGTCAAAGTCCTTTACGGAGTCAAATGACCCTGAGCTCGGACAACAAGTTGACTGCTTTGTTTTTAATCTTCATTTGTTGATGGCTATTTTTGTGCTGATCAACTAAGACACATCAGAGACAATGAAAAGGAAGCAAACTAACTAAATTTCAGGAAATTCTTGCCAAATGGATCATGTGCTTAAAATACAATACATGTAGGTAGTGCCATGTGTGTGAACTAAATGCAGGGCCTTAATGAAAGAAAGCATTCAATCAAAGTTATTTTCCTTTACTGATAAAGACAGAGATCTATAGTGGCCAATAATTACAGGAACAATAATCCTAACAGAATTCTATAATTTCCTTTTGTTCAATCATAAATAAGCTTATAAGCCAACTGTTTATGAGAAGTAAGTTTATGAATAAAGAGGCTATTTTCACTCTATGTAGTCTGGATTAATTACAGTTATGGGCCATATCTTTCTTGGAAGATAATCAAAGCACACATAGCCACAGAAGTTTAGTCCTGACCACGAATATATACGATGAGCAGAACTGGGTCAGAGGCATACTAATTTAAATAATAGAAGTGATCTGACTTTGTTTTGTGCCCCAGGCTGGTACTAATACTTGACTGATTGGTTAAAACTATAATTTAATTTAGAAGAAAAATTGATCGTGTAACTCACACTATTTTCCCACCCAGGGGTATGGCATTGCTCTATTTATTCACGCCATCATGTACACCGCCAGTGGAGCTTTCAGCCGGAGCCTTGGCCAGGTGTATCTGGGGAACTCTGACAGTCCTGGTAGGAGCTGAGGAATTGATGGGGCAGTCCCCCAGGCTGAATTGCAGGAAAGAGATGAGGCATCTGCTGGAAGAGAACTGATTCTCAGGGAAGAGGACCTTAGGCAACAAGTCAAATGCATAACAAATCCTTACTCAAAAGCAGGGGCCAGGCAAGACCGAGAGATGTGCACAAAGCGTGGTATTTCTCTCTATGGCAGCCACATTTCCCTTGCCCCATTCCTTCTTTATAACTAAATTTCCTAGAGGAGAAGCCCTGTAATGAAAAGGAGGGACTGCCATGTGTCTCTAAATTGCTTAAGGCATTGGGGCACAAATGTATTTCTTTGGTCTCCCCTAACAGGTTATAATCCCAGATGAGAGAGGGATCCTTACTAGTCCTCCTCACACGGCTCAGGGCAGCAGTGCATCCCGAGTGGATATTGACTTGAATCAGTGGGCACAGAGGAAGTGGAGGTCCGGCCCGGCAGAGGAGGTGGTGGGGCCTGGGCCTTGGCAGCCGTTCCTATGGAGGCTGGGAAGGACATCCCTAGGGGAAGTGGTATACCCTCCAAAGGAGGTGGAGTGCCTAGGAGGAATGGTGGAGTTGAGCTGAAGTACAACGACAGAAGGAGCACTAGGTGGAAAGGGAAGTGGCAGCAGAGTGCTCTTCAGAGTGGGAGGGGAGGGGAGCTTTGAAGGGCATTTATTTAGGCTTTCGGGTAAAGGGCCTTGGGAAATAACATACATATATAATAACGTAAATAACACATTATATATATAATTTTAAAATAATTTAAATAATATACATACTGTTGTTGTTAGGTGCTGTCAAGTCAGTTTGGACTCTTAATGATCCTATGTACCGTAGAAATAAACACTGCCCGGTACTGCACCACGCTCAGAATCGTTGTTATGCTTAAACCCATGTTGGAGCCACTGTGTCAATCCACCTTGTTGAGAGTCTTCCTCTTTTCTGCTGACTTTATATTTTACCAAGCATGATACCCTTCTTCAGAGACTGATCCCCCCCGACAAAATCTCCAAAGTATGAAAGATGCAGTGTCACCATTTTGATTTCTAAGGAGCATTCTGGTTGCGCTTCTTCCAAGACAGATTTGTTTGTTCTTTGGCGGTCCATGCTGTCGTTGTTAGGTGCGGTCGAGTCGGTTACGACTCATAGCGACCCTATGCACAACAGAAGGAAACACTGCCCAGTACTACCCCATCCTTATAATCGTTGTTATGCTTGAGGTCATTGTTGCAGCCACTGAGTCAATCCACCTCGTTGACCGTCTTCCTCTTTTCCACTGACCCTGTACTCTGCAAAGCATGATGTCCTTCTCCAGGTACTGATCCCTCCTGACAACATGTCCGAAGAATGTAAGATGCAGTCTCACCATCCTTGCTTCTAAGGAGCATTCTGGCTGTACTTCTTCTAAGACAGATTTGTTCGTTCTTTTGGCAGTCCATGGCATATTCAATATTCTTCCCCAGCACCACAATTCAAAGGCGTCAACTCTTCTTTGGTCTTCCTTATTCATTGTCCAGCTTTCACATGCATACGATGCGATTGAAAATACCATGGCTTGGGTCAGGCGCACCTTAGTCTTCCCGTGGCTTGGGTCAGGTGCGCCTTAGTCTTCAGGGTGATGTCTTTGCTCTTCAACACTTTGAAGAGGTCCTTTGCAGCAGATTTGCCTAATGCAACGTGTCTTTTGATTTCTTGATCGCTGCTTCCATGGCTGTTGATTGTGGATCCAAGTAAAATGAAATCCTTGACAACTTCAATCTTTTCTCCATTTATCATGATGCTGCTTATTGGTCCAGTTGTGAGGATTTTTGTTTTCTTTACGTTGAGGTGTAATCCATACTGAAGGCTGTGGTCTTTGATCTTCATTAGTAAGTGCTTCAAGTCCTCTTCACTTTCAGCAAGCAAGGTTGTGTCATCTGCATAACACAGGTTGTTAATGAGTCTTCCTCCAATCTTGATGCCCTGTTCTTCTTCATATCGTCCACCTTCTCGAATTATTTATTCAGCATACAGATTAAATAGGTATGGTGAAAGAATACAACCCTGCCGCACACCTTTCCTGACTTTAAACCAATCAGTATCCCCTTGTTCTGTCCAAACAACTGCCTCTTGATTCATGTAACGCTTCCTCATGAGCACAATTAAGTGTTCTGGAATTCCCATTCTTCATAGTGTTATCCATAGTTTGTTCTATCCATACAGTCCAATGCCTTTGCATAGTCAGTAAAACACAGGTAAACATCCTTCTGGTATTCTCTGCTTTCAGCCAGGAGCCATCTGACATCAGCAATGATATCCCTGGTTCCACGTCCCTTTCTGAAACCGGCCTGAATTTCTGGCAGTTCCCTGTCGATATACTGCTACAGCCATTTTTGAATGATCTTCAGCAAAATTTTGCTTGCGTGTGAAATTAATGATATTGTTCTATAATTTCCACTTTCAGTTGGATCACCTTTCTTGGGAATAGGCATAAATATGGATCTCTTCCAATCAGTTGGCCAGGAAGCTGTCTTCCATATTTCTTGGCATAGACGAGTGAGCACCTCCAGTGTTGCATCTGTTTGGTGAAACATCTCAATTGATATTCCATCAATTCCTGGAGCCTTGTTTTTCACCAATGCCTTCAGAGCAGCTTGGACTTCTTCCTTCAGTACCATCGGTTTCTGATCATATGCCACCTCTTGAAATGGTTGAATATCGACTAATTCTTTTTGGTATAATGACTCTGTGTATTCCTTCCATCTTCTTTTGATGTTTCCTGAGTCGTTTAATATTTTCCCCATAGAATCCTTCACTATTGCAACTCGAGGCTTGAATTTTTTCTTCAGTTCTTTCAGCTTGAGAAATGCCGAGCGTGTTCTTCCCTTTTGGTTTTCCATCTCCAGCTCTTTGCACATGTCATTATAATACTTTATTTTGTCTTCTCGAGAGGCCCTTTGAAGTCTTCTGTTCAGTTCTTTTACTTCATCAATTCTTCCTTTTGCTTTAGCTGCTCGACGCTCAAGAGCAAGTTTCAGAGTCTCCTCTGACATCCACCTTGGTCTTTTCTTTCTTTCCTGTCTTTTCAGTGACCTCTTGCTTTCTTCATGGATGATGTCCTTCCACAACTTGTCTGGTCTTCGGTCACTAGTGTTCAATGCATCAAATCTATTCTTGAGATGGTCTCTAAATTCAGGTGGGATATATTCAAGGTCATATTTTGGCTCTCGTGGGCTTGCTCTGATTTTCTTCAGTTTCAGCTTGAACTTGCATATGAGCAATTGATGGTCTGTTCCACAGTCGGCCCTGGCCTTGTTCATGGAACCCTTGGCGGTCCATGGTTTATTCAATAGTCTTTGCCAACACCACAATTGAAAGGTATCAATTCTTCTTCGGTCTTCCTTATTCATTGTCCAGCTTTCACATGCATATGACGCGATTGAAAATACCATGGCTTGAGTCAGGCGCACCTTAGTCTTCAAGGTGACATCTTTTCTTTTCAACACTTTAAAGAGGTCCTTTGCAGCAGATTTGCCCAATGCAATCCATCTTGTGATTTCTTGGCTGCTGCTTCCAAGAGTGTGGATCCAAGTGAAATGAAATCCTTGATTATATAAATATATATTTGTATTGTAGTGACTTTATAGGACAGAGTAGAACTGCACCATATATATATATATATATATATATAAATTAAATTTGATGCTAAAATGCTAACATTTTTACTAGAGTAGAAGAATAAAGGTGATCTGGAGTTTTTTCAAAGATTTCTGTGTTTTCTAAATTTTCTACATTGATTGTATATTATAATTTAAATTGAAAAAACGACAATGAAAACTGTTGATATAAATAAGAAATACCAGTCAGTTTCTATGGGCACAGATGCCAAAAAAAAAAAAGGATCCTAAGGCAAAGGCTTAAATCTTAAGCCAGTTGATGGGTGTTTTTTTTTTTTTTTTTTGGATGTTTGAAATCTTTTGGAGATCTGTATAAAGTTGACTAGTAGTACTAACTAACAAGTTTCATATACAGCTTGTTGCTAAATGCTGTCTGGTTTCTTAAAAGCCCCAGTTTAAGACTTATTTTTTCCTCCATACTCAGATTTGAAGCCTGTGCAATAGTTTATTCAAGCTTTGAGGGCCCACAAACCAACTTAGAAGTCATGATATTGGACATATCCTTTAAATCATATTATATAAAAAAAAATTATAAGGCTCCATTAAATCTGTATATATCCTATAATACCACTTATATCCATTTGCTGAAGTTAAATTCCTTACAACAAATCTTTCCTGAGCAACAACTGTGTAGTAGGCATTTTGTTAGATATCAAGAATACAAAGCAATGTGTATTTATATCTATAGATAGATATAGATACATCGATTTATCCATATATATCTATATATAGATATCTCTATCTTTATCTGTCTATCCATATCTATCTATCTATCTATCTATCTATCTATCTATCTATCTATCTATCTATCTATCTATCTATCTATCTATCTATCTATCTATCTATCTATCATCTATCTATCTAAAAGAGCTCTGGTGGCACAGTGGCTAAAGTGCTCACCAAAAGGTTGGCAGTTTGAACCCACCAGCTGCTCCGCAAGAGAAAGATGTGACTGTCTGCTTCCGTAATGATTAAAGCCTTGGAAACTGTATGGGGCAGTTCTACTCTGTCCTATAGTGTCAGAATTGACTCAACAGCAACCTGGTTTTCTGTACATATATATATACCTTGCTTTCAACACTGGTAATAAATATCAGTTACTCAGATGAGTGAAGCTTAATACTTCACGTGGCTCTGGTATACACAACTAAAGAAAGAGCTAGCCTGAATTCTAGCAAGGTAAAATTGCCCTGCAGGCTGACTTCTTTTTCTTCCTCAATAACTAATCTAACAAATGGTTTATTATAGAAATGGTAAAAATATTTGAAAGTTGATAAGATGTCCTTTATAATTTCCCTTCATGCTTAGAATCCTAAGCATTAAGCTTAATAGTTGGGTGTCTGATGTAGACTTTTTCCTCAATTAGTAACAGCTCTCTAGACTCTGAGTCAAAATGTGCTCTGTGCTTCCCTTTTTAAGATCAGCCTGAGTTTGAAGCATAATTCGCCAGTATGGTCCCACCAAGCCTTCCACCTCCATTCCACATGGCCGTATCCGTTAAGGTCTTTCTCATAGCACCATATTGTGGACTGATATTTGTGTAGCTTCACTTTGCTGCGTAGGTTCAAAACGAAGCTGTGATTTGCAAGAGATCCAAGTGGGGAGCTGGTTCATCTGAAAAGAACTAAGATCCAGTTGAGAATTAGCTGACAAATATAAAAGATTGGTTTCACCAAGTAAAGCACTTACAGGGCACCACTTCCTTGTAAGGCTTTTATCCTTTCTGTTTAATATTCATAAGTGCTGATCCATGCAAGAGTTCACTTAGGAGGCCCTGAAAAATACTAATTAAAGGAGAGGAGAGATATCGTATCTGCTGCAGCTGTTTTCTGAGGGATTACATTGTAAAGACGTTTACCCGGGATGAATGTTCAAACGCCTACTCAGCCTACCAGCAAGAGCAAGTTCTCTGCTAGAAATACCAGCTCTGATTAATGCTTTTTCCAAACTTACAAAGCACAGCGCCTTGAAGAAGCCCAACAAGGCCCACCTCATTCTGAGAAGTGTTCTCTGAGTTTCATTGCACCAGAGCCTTCAGACTTAGCTTGGGTAATAACAAGCCTTGAACATCTAATGAAGACCTTAGCGTTGGTGCCGACTCTTACTCTATCCTCAATTTTAAGAAACGATGTCCCTTTCATCCTTTACTTTTATTAATTGCAGAATGTAAATGCTCTGAATCACTTCTGCCTCGGCGAGGGCTTGATGAAGCATTTTTATTAATGTCATTAAAAAAAATGAGCTTGTTCATTAGTTGTGTGTTTTAAGGTTTAAATTCAAATAACCGTTAACTTTCTCTCTTTTGGAAAGTTGGTGTGGGAGTGAAACTTAGTGTCTGGTGGTCTGGTGTTTTAATGTGAGATTTAATGATCAGGAAGGGTAAGACTTTACCTCGTACAATATAGTGACTGACTATTCTCAGTCACCGTCAGAAGTAGGGCATGTCAAAACAGATGGAGGAGATAAACTCTTAAATAAAAAAAAGGAGGGGTGATAGAGATTAAAATCCATTTCCATTGAGTCAATTCCAACTCGTAGTGACCCTGTAGAACAGAGTAGAACTGCACTATAGAATTTCCAAGAAGCAGCTGGTAGATCCCAACTGCTGACCTTTCGGTTAGCAGCCGTAGCTGTTAACCACTATGCCACCAGGGTTTCTTGATAGAGATTAGTAGGAAATCATTTAACAGAGATAAAATAAATAAACCACTGCCATTGATAGAGTGGATTCCAACTTAACTGAGATAACCTGATTTTAAAAATAATTCCTTCTTCCAGAGGTCAAAAGTGACTTCAAATTCATGGATAAAACCCAATATATGTGAAGGGAATTAATCAAAAAATGTGTTGTGTTGTTGTTGTTAAGGGCTGCCGAGTCGGTTCTGACTCACAGCGACATTATGTACCACAGAATGAAATGCTGCCTGGTCCTGCACCATCCTTACAATCGCTGTTATGCTTGAGCCCATTGTTGCAGCCACTGTGTCAATCCAGCTCATTGAGGGTCTTCCTCTTTTCTGATGACCCTCTACTTTACCAAGCATGATGTCCTTCTCCAGGGACTGATCCCTCCTGACAACGTGCCCAAAGTATGTAAGATTCAATCTCGCCATCCTTGCTTCAAAGGAGCATTCTGGTTGTACTTCTTCCAAGAGAGATTTGTTCGTTATTTGGCAGTCCATGGTATATTCAATATTTTCCACCAACCCCACTACTCAAAGGGGTCAATTCTTCTTTGGTCTTCCTTATTCATTGTCCAGCTTTCATATATGAGTCAAAATTGACTTGACGGCAACGGGTAAAAAAATAAAATAATAAGTACTATAAAAGAAGACTGTGTGGAGATTTCTAAGACCAAGGCGATGGCATTCTGTAACATGTTGATTCTGTAACCTGTCTGGAAGTGTGGTAAATTCATTTTAGGGAAATAGGATCTCTGGCCCAGAACAAGATTTGGGTCAGAAATTTCAAGGCAGCATGTTGTGGAAAGAAAGAGGGTTCTTCAAAATTTAGACCCTAAGGTGAAATTTAACTGCCAATCTGTTGTTGTTATAGCTGCTGTCAGTTGGCCTCGGACTCATGGTGACCCCCCACACAACTGAACTAAATGCTTTGGGTCCTGCACCATCCCCATGATCAGTTGTGGATCAGGCCATTGTGAGCACAGGATTTTCAATGACTGATTTTCAGAAGTAGATCACCAGGCCATTTTGCCTAGTCTGTCTTAGTCTGGACGCTCTGCTGAAGCCTGTTTAGCATCATATGATCACTGGAGCCTCCACTGCCAGACGGATGCTGGCTGGTCCGATGTGCACTGGCCGGGAATCAAACCTGGGTCTCTTGCATGGAAGGTAAAAAATCTACAACAGAACTACCAGTCTAGGGCTTGGCAATTTGTTAACAGTTCAATGGGAATGTTTTAGGAATATGGACAAGAAAGAGCAGATGCCAAGGGAACGACAGAAAACACCAGACGGAGGACAAGGAACCCAAAGGATACAGTAAAGGTTCTGGCAGCTTAATCTGAAAACGTTAAGAGTCAGAGACGCTGCCCAAATCCTTACATAGAAAGGAATCAGCCTGAACCAGAAAGGATTGATATAAATTACAATTGACATAAGATAACAGATTTAAACATGTATTGACTGATACCTATAATCACTACCTTTGTTATTTTCTCTTGGTTACTTATTGGCAAGTCAAATTAAATGCCATATATTTTTTTATGGGGTGACCGGGGAGGACCTATATGACACCAAGGAGCTTCCTTTTTTTCGTGACATGTTCTCTAGGGCTTTTATATGGCCTAAATTCTGCAGCATGCTGGCAACAGTCCCTCTCTGCTGTCACAGAGTATGTGCCTGTGATATTTGATAGATAATGTGCTTTAGGTCTTGTAATCTTTATTTTCAACAGGAACTCATGCCTGTTCATACCCCTGCCTTTAGTCATGCCAAAACTGGGGACTCTTTCTCCAGGAACAGCTGACCTTTGTTGGTTTTTTTTTGTAGCGTCAGCTGATGTCAGACATCTTTGATAACTCATTTTCACAGTTTCTACCTGAAGTCAGAGGCCCTCACAAGGAAAGACTCACTCCCTAGAGACTAGGAGTCTTGAGGAGAGTGCTGAGTCTGACTTGATTAAAAACAAAATTTAGGGGTAAGAAGAAGGCACAAGAATG
The DNA here is from genome assembly GCF_024166365.1 of Elephas maximus indicus. Taxonomy (NCBI): domain Eukaryota; kingdom Metazoa; phylum Chordata; class Mammalia; order Proboscidea; family Elephantidae; genus Elephas; species Elephas maximus. The sequence goes on along the minus strand of NC_064841.1, from coordinate 6,721,985 downwards.
GGGGACAAATAACAGGTAGAATGGAAAAGACTGTCCCCTACAGTTCAGGTCTGAAAATGCAGTCAAATATAGTCTCTATCATTCACAAAATGTGTGTGTGTGTGAATTTATTTCTAGTGTTCCTCCCTCCCCATTTTTGTTACCTTTCCTACACGATCCTTATAGGTATTCCGGTGTGTGACCCCGTTGTATCGCTCTATGCTGAGTAAACAAATAATATGATTTACTCATTGGTATAGAGATCATGGAGCTCCTGGCTGGTGAAATGGTTAATCCCCTCAGCTGCTAACCTAAAGGTTGGAGGTTCAAGTCCGTCCAGAGGTGCCTCAGGACAAAAGCTCGGCGATCTACCTCCGAAAAATCAGCTGCTGAAAATGCCATGGAGCACAGTTCTACTCTGACACACATGGGATCACCATAAGTTGGAATCTACTCAATGGCAACTGGTAGTGTTGTGTTTGTATCCTTTCGTTCCATCGCTCTGTAGAGTTGTTACGTAATCGACAGAGTGTGTGAATTCTCTTTTCCCTTCTCCTTCTCATGGCTTGGTGGTCTTCTCCTGAAAAGACTACAGCCTAGAAAATCTCAAGGCGCAGTTCTGCTCTCACATGGGATCTCCGTGAGGGAAAAATAGACTTGATGGCACCTAACAACAACCTCTTTACAAGTTCTTGAACCACTTCAGCCTTTACTCTAACCATTGCCTGCTACAGTCCGTTCTCTTCACCAATGCAAGTGACTCACTAAAATAATTATTTTGTTAGTTGTCATCGAGGAGATTCCGACTCATGCGACCCTACACACAACAAAATGAAACACTGTCTGGTCCTGGGCCATCCTCACAATTGTTGCTATGGTTGAGCCCATTGTTGCAGCCACGTTGTCAATCCATCTTGTTGAGGGCCTTCCTCTCTTTCATTGACCCTGTACCTTATCCAGTATCATGTCCTTCTCCAGGGACTAGGTTCTCCTGATAACATGTTCAAAGTATGTGAGATGAAGTCTCTCCATCCTCACTTCCAAAGAGCACTCTCGCTGTACCCCAAAATGTTTTCACCGTATATCATCCACTGTTGAAAATCTGTTGAGGCTCCCTGTTGCCCAAGAGACTTTTTTTTTTTCTTTTTACTAATTCAATGCCCCTGTGTCTACTAAGGAAACCCTGGTGGTGTAGTGGTTAAGAGCTACAGCTGCTAACCAAAAGGTCGGTGGTTCAAATCCACTAGGCACTCTTTGGAAACCCTATGGGGCAGTTCTACTCTGTCCTATAGGGTTGCTATGAGTTGGAATCTACTCGACAGCAATGGCAACAGGTGTCTGCTAAGAAGCCCTGGTGGCACAGTGGTTAAATGCTAGGCTGCTAATGGAAAGGTTGGCAGTTTGAACCCACCAGCCGCTCCGGGGGAGAAAGATGTGGCAATCTGCTTCCATAAAGATTTACAGCCTTGGAAATCCTATGGGGCAATTCTACTCTATTCTACAGGGTCGCTATGAGTCGGTATCCACTTGATGGCAGTGAGTTGGTGGGTTGTGTCCTACTAAAGCGTCTTTCTAGTCTTTTATCACCCTATTTCTGTGGCTCACTAACCTGGCTAATAATTAAAATAATTATAAATAGAAAAAATAATAAAAATAAAATCCCTTGGAAAGCATTTTAAATACTGCAATGCCTTGAGCCCACCTATAAAGATTTTTTGTACTTGACCTTGAGTGTGGCCTAGGTATATTGTTTTGTCCTTTAACTCCTCAGGTGTTTCTAATCTGCAGCCAGTATAGAGAACCACTTATCTACTCCAGTGGTTCTCAAAGTGTGGCTCGGCATTGGCATCACCTGAGAACCTGTTAGAAATGCAAATGATTGGACCCTGGATCCAGATCTACTGAATTAGACACTCCAGGTGTGAGGTCCAGCAACCTGTGTTTTCCCAAGTTCTCCAGGTGATTCCGATGCCCATTGAAGATGCACTTTGCAATATGTTCACCACAAACCTGCGCCTATTGAGCACTTGAAATGTGGCTAGTCCAAGTTGAGATGTGTTATAAACTCCACACTACATTTTGAAGATTTAGCACAGAAATAGAATGTCAAAGTAGCACTGATAAATACTTTATATTGATTACATGTTGAAATGTTAACATATCGGATAGGTTGGGTTAAATAAAATATTTCTTTTTATTTTCTTTAAGGTGGCTAATCAGAAACCCTCATGGTGTAGTGGCTAAGTGCCATGGCTGCTAACCAAGATATTGGCAGTTCAAATCTGCCAGGTGCTCCTTGGAAACTCTGTGGGGCAGTTCTACTCTGTTCTATAGGGTCGCTACGAGTTGGAATCAACTTGACCGCAGTGCGTTTTTTTTTTTTATTATTATTAGAAAATTGGAGCCGTGGTGGCGCAGTGGTTAAGTGCTTGGCTGCTAACCAAAAGGTCGGAAGTTCGAATCCACCAGCCACTCCTTTGAAACCCTATGGAGCAGTTCTACTCTGTCCTATAGGGTCACTATGAGTGGGAATCGACTCTAAGGAAACGGGTTTAGTTTTTTGGTTTCATTAGAAAATTATGTATGTGGCTTGTATTACCTCTCTGTTGGACATCACTGGTCCGATGCTTGGGAACCACTGCTGTGCACGATCACTGTTTTCCCATACATGGTCTTTTCCATTGGTTTAATCAGAACACATACAGGGTTTTTGATTCTACACATCCGTACCTTTCACCTATCAGCCACCTCACTAGAATATCCTTCCTCTTCCTCCCCATCCCTACTTGCCCCACTCTGGCTGGCTCTTTTGGGCTGATCTTTTAATGTCTTCTTGTTCCAGAAGTATCTCTCAGCCACTCGAGCCTACCGTGACTCCTCCTGCTCTGCCTTGTAGCTCCTGGATTCCAGAAGGCAAGCCAAGAAGGCAAGAGACATTCGGAAAGGAAACAATTGAGAGAGGAGAACTCATAGAAAGGGGGCATTTGTGCTCAATCTTCAAAGATGAGTGGAATTTCAAAAGACAGAAGGCTGAAACAGGCTTCTCAGATGTCGACTTTTCCCCTTTCCCTGCATCCCCCATAGTGCAGTGCGGAGTGTGCCCCACAAGGTAGAAACACGGTAAGTCTGTGTGGTTGATGAGGTTGATGGACCTTACAGACTAGAAGAGGGAAGGACAACTGCTAGAAATGTAGACAAAAGCCTTGGACTAGGAATAAAGTCTCTTTTTGAGAAATCTCCCAATGTTTTCATTTTCCTGGGATGGTGGCAGGAAACTGGCTGGATTAATTGGCTTCAGCAACTTGTAAAAAAGAAACCATCTATTTGAAGCTTTTGTGATGATGGGAATGATGGTGGCAGGGGGGAGGGCATTTCGCTATAGCTCACACAATATTTTAGGGTTTTTTCCTTTTTATTTCCTGTTTTAGTTTTTATCTGTCAATATTTTTGCTTAGAGGATGGAAGAGAGTCTAGATGACCTCAAAACAAAACATTACTTTCTGTCCAGGGTTCTATTGTCTACCTCATGAAATGCAGACAGTGAAGTAGATAATACCCTCTCTAGTCTATTTACAGGAGAACAATACTTTGCCCTCTGACATTTTTCTTCTATTTTTCAGCATTTTCTGACTTGTCATCTCTCACCATCATGCAATATTAAAATAAAAAGAACAGTGCTGTTAGAGATGGCAAAGGGGAGTTTCTAAAGCAGATAAAAAAGAGAAGCAAACCATGCTTCTCCCCTTTGGTAAGTTATTTTTTCCCCTTGAGACCACTCTTGCGTATGAATTAATTTTATTCTGTCTCTAATCATGCATTTTGAAGGAAGTTAATGTTTCAAGATTTCCCAGTGAGGACCTTTGAAACCACCAGATATCTCAGACGCTTTAACAGTTGCTTCAAGCACTTGGAAAAGTTCTTGCGTGTAAACATGGATGTCGTCTTTGTAGGTGCCTCACGGGGACAAGAAGTACCTCCTGAATCGATCGGAACTTTCTGCCCCCGGATTCTTTTAATCCTTAGCAGCAGGAAGAAAAATGCTTACTTGCAAATACTTTCTGAGACTCATGTAATGATGCTCTAAATTCATTTAAGACCTATGAAGCCTAAAATAATGAAGTATCTGAGTATTACTGAGTTAAAAATTATCAATATCTCATCACCACCACTTTCAAAAGAAAGTTAAACAAAATACTTGCAATTGAACCTGTAAAATACCACCAGTCAAGCATGGAATTGGGATAGAGCATTTCATCGAAACGTCCCTAGGTCATTTCTTTTAGATGTCGGTTACCACACATTTTCGGTCACATTGGTTGTTGTTGTTAGGTGCCTTTGAGTCGGCTCTGACTCAGAGAGACCTAAAGACAACAGAACGAAACACTGCCTGGCCCTGCGCCATCCTCACAATATTTGTTATGCCTAAGCCCATTTTTGCAGCCACTGTGTCAATCCATCTCGTTGAGGGTCTTCCTCTTTTTCACTGACCCTCAACTTTACCAAGCATGATGTCCTTCTCCAGCGACCGGTCCCTCCTGATAACATGTCCAAAGTATGTAAGTAGAAGTCTCGCCATCCTTGCTTCTAAGGAGCATTCTGGTCAAACTCCTTCCAAGACAGATTTGTTCTTTTTTTTTTTTGGCAGTCCCTGGTATAGTCAATATTCTTCACCAACACCACAATTCAAAAGTGTCAGTCACATTGGAGAGAGATGTTAGAATATCTTACTAGATTTTTTTTATGACAAGAAGCAACGTAATCAATAAAAAGCAAATACGGAAGTGCAGATTTAAAACAGAAATCAATCTTAAATGGGGAATGGAAGATAGAAAAGGTAAATTCTTTTGTTTCCAAACTTGGCGTGCTCTCTTGGTTTACTTTTTATGCCTTTTTTCTCAACTGTCATTCGGTCTGCTCCCTTATGCATAGCAACCGTTGGGGTTGTGTCTTAGGCTGGGCTCTCGAGAGGAGGAAAACCAGTGACAAATAAATATATTGAGAGAGATTTATTTCAAGGGAATGGCTCTCACAGTTGTGGAGGTTGCCAATTCCCGAATCCATGGGTCAGGAGTCAGGGTGGCGGTTTCTTCTGATTCATGTGGTTGTAGGGGCCAATGAACCCCAAAATGGCTGGTCAAGTGGAAGGCTATTGGCTCACAGGGTTTTGGGAGCTGGCAAATCCCACAATCTGCAGGTCAGGCAGCTGGCTGCTGGCTCACATCCCAAGAACCAGAAGTCAGAGGGCGACGAGTCAGATGCAGGATCAAGAGAAAGTGAGCTTTGCAAGAACATCCATTTATATTGGATGCAGGCCACATCCCTAAGGAAACTCCCCTTTCAACTGATTGGCTGCTCACATCAAATCACAAAATGGAGGATGATTACATAATATCTGCCAAACCACTGAGAATCATGGCCTAGCCAAGTTGACACATAACAGTAACCATCCCAGGTTGCAGACTGAATCCCAGGTCAGAACTAGTTTGGTTAGCTGTCATTTCAGAGAGAGTACTGACCACCTTTCCTTGCCCCACATCTAAGAGTCTCTAAACACAGAAAATGCAGTTATCTGAATACACTCTGCTATCAGACAATGGAGCTACCTACTCACTCTCCCAAGGGCAGCTGCCCTTAGTTTCTCTGGAAGGCACCAGTTAACTTCCTGTGGGCTCTGAGATCTATTTGCCACCATTCCCCTGCTCTTCTCTTGAGTGGCAGGGAACTACTTTCCCCAGGCTCTTGTGCTGTCTAGATTCTAGGTAGGTTTATCCAATGGGAGACAAGACTGGGGCCAGGAAATGGGAAGAAGGCAATGTGTTTACCCTTCTTTTTTCTGATTTCCATGACATTTCCAGCAGCATTTCTCTCATAGACCCAGATCCTGCCAAGCAGCAGCTGCCATGTCTAGACCGCATAGGATGGTCTGGCCACTGGACTCTGGTCATACCAGCTCTCTGGTTGTCTCTCAAGGCCTAGGGGTGATAGCTGCTCCTTGGTATTGCCAAACTATTGGTGTCCTCACCATCTTGGGCTTCTCTGTTCTTCCATCAACTGTTGCACTCAATTCTCTGGTGCCTGTCTAGATCCTCTTATAGTTCTGGTGTACCCATCACCCTGCTGCTCTGAGCTCTGACTGCTAAGGGCTCAAAACTGCCCCCCTTCTCTGCAATGTGCCTTCAGCTGACAGGGACTTCCATCTCAATCCCTCCCAAGGGCAGCCACAACCAATGATGCCAGGTACAGGTTATGAAGCTCTGCCTCGCTGCATCAAGGAGGGAGCAATTGTATGCTGGGCCTTATGTTCCAGAGCCTTCTTCCTGTGGACCAGGCTATGCTTGGGCTTTACCAGAGACTGCATCTTTGTTTGGCTCTTTCTTCTTCCCTGTCTTGCTTCACTCCCTCCTTTACAAGCTCTTCCTAAAGAGTAAAAAAAAAAAAAAAAAAAGAGTACAACTCAGAAAATCATATGTACCCAAATCCTTTCTCAAGCTGTCCTTCTAGGGAACCTACACTGAGGGAGCTGTATAACCCACTCTGTCTCTTCGAAAGTCCTGAAGTGGTTTGCATATTCCTCACATGGACACCTGAAATGACTCTCAGCACCTTGATTGCTACAAAAAAATACAGTAATTAATATCTAACAGGCTATTCTAGTACAAAGACAATTTCATATTCATTGCTCGCTTGATTATCTTCCCCACTCTCTGAGTTGCAGCTTCCTCTCCAACCTCAGTGGTTTTCCCTGCAACCTCTGTGGTTTTCGTTTAGTTTCTCTAGCAGAGTATGTTTCTTTTCTGCCTCAGGTTAGTTTCCAAATGCTGTAACTTATTCCTGGAATGAGGATAAGAGACATTGTGTGACTTGTGTATATGACACCTAATCCAGAGAGTCAGAACTCGGGCAGAGAGATTTTCTGCGACCCAGATCAGTGAGTTTTCTGTTACCCCACATCCTCCTAATTAGGAGGCAGCCAAGTGGAAAATTCTTTTTGAGGAGGAAATTAACACAGTAAATAAAAGGGTCTCTAAGGTTGCACCGCTAACTTCCTGTCCTGTTGAGAGGTAGATGATCTCTCCTTGACGTAAGCATCATCTCAGGTGCCTTCTGACTGGAACAGCAGGGGCCAGGATAAAAGTGGGCCTCCTAGAAGTACTTATCATGGCCATCCTTACCTTCCCCTCCAGGTGGTAGGATATAGCCACCAGTGCGCCTCCAATGGAGCCGTAACAAGAGATCTGCTGGGTGGTGATCGTCTTTCCACCAAGGACTGCAGCTGGCCAGCTATCTTCCTCTCCACCTCTAGTCCCGTCCTCCTTACTTTCGACTCCAAGTATGTGATCTTTCCAATGCCCTTGCTCCTCACAGTCCTTTGATCTCTGTACTCCATTGACGTTTGCATTTGATTACCTTTGTCATGACTTAAAAGGCTCCTTCTTTCAAATATCAAACTTTACTAGTTCACCCTTAAAGCATAACCTCATCTTTCCGGTTTAAGTCCATCACACCAGCATACTTGTTGCTGTGTGTTGTTGTGTGCCGTGGTGTTGATTATGACTCATAGTGACCCTATATGACAGAGTAAAATGGCCTCATGTTGTTATGTTGTTAGGTGTTGTCGAGTCAGTTTGACTCATAGCAACACCATGTACAATAGAATGAAACACTGCCCAGTCCTATACCATCCTCACAATCGTTGTCATCCTTGAGCTTATTGTTGCAACCACTGTGTCAATCCATCTTGTTGAGGGTCTTCCTCTTTTTTACTGACCCTTTTACTATCCAGGGACTGGTCCCTCCTGACAACATGTCCAAAGTACATGAGATGAAGTCTCACCATCCTTGCTTCTAAGAGCATTCTGATTGTACTTCTTCCAAGACAGATTTGTCTGTTCTTCTTGTGGGCCATGGTATATTCAATATTCGTCGCCGACACCGTAATTCGACGGCATCAGTTCTTCTTATGTCTTCCTTATTCTTTGTTCAGCTTTTGCATGAATATGAGGTGATTGAAAATACTATGGCTTGGGTCAGACACCCCTTAGTCCTCAAAGTGACATCTTTGCTTTTGAACACTTGAAAGAGTTCTTTTGCAGGAGATTTGCCCAGTGCAATGCATTGCTTGATTTCTTGACTGCTGCTTCCATGTACATTGATTGTGGATCCAAGTAAAGTGAAATCCTTGAAAACTTCCAATATTTTTCTCCCATGGGGTTTCCTAATCTTTACAGGAGCAGATTTCCAGATCTTTCCCCCAGCCCCTCAGAGCCACTGGTGGATTTGAACCACAGACCTCCTGGTTTGCTGTGGAGCATTTAATCATTGCACTACTAAGGTTCCTTGTTAACCTCATAACAAGTTATGTTTCTTGATTGCTTCATGTTCTCCCAACCCCTCAGCTAATTGTTGCCTTCACTTTCTGTCTTGCCTTGCTTAGGCTCCATGCCTCTGGTGTTCAGCTGGAAAACTCTGTCTTGCCAGTTACCTTAACTGTCATGTGCTCTTTCCTTCTCTTTAACCTCATGGCACTAGTCTAATCTACGTATCTACAATTTCTCTTCTCAGCTCATATAGCCAGGTGACTGCATATTGCTTGGGGATGTCAATCCTATCTTCTCATTATGATTAGACAGCCTAATCTCCTATTTCACTCAGACAATTGCTATCATTAGGTGTGGACTTAACTAAAATTTATTCATCCTCACCCATCATTCCTATCTTGAATGATGAGACATCCCTCCTTTTGTTCAAAGACAAACCAGTCTATATCACAACCCTTCCACGAATTCACTGAAAGTATGTACAATGTTTTATTCTAGAATATTAGGAATTCCTGAATATTTCATTATGAATATTAGAACCTGGAACATGGTTGATAGTCAATAAATGTTCTGTTTAATAATTCACTATCTCCTATAGTATTCTGCAGAGTGTATCATATTTATTTTTATGTCTACCTGCCTTACTAAATTTTGAGCACCTTGAAGGCAGGAATTGTTTCTTACTCATCTTTCATCCCCTATGCCTGGCAATGTCTGAAATGTAGTAGATATGAGTGAAAGAGGTGAGAGGAAAATAAATATTTTGGTGACATTGTTCATTTTTTGTATTTAAATATTATTAGCTGCCTTGATGGAAACCCTGGTGGCATAGTGCTTAAGAGTTCAGTTGCTAATCAAAAGGTCGGCAGTTCGAATCCACCAGCCACTCCTTAAAAACCTTATGGGACAGTTCTACTCTGTCCTATAGGGTCTCTATGAGTCGGAACCAACTCGACAGCAATGGGTTTGGTTTTGGTTTGCTGCTGCCTCAATAAATGGATGTCTACATTAGAAAACCATAACATGACAAGTTCAAGCATACAGTTGTGGCAACTCAGTGAGTTCAGCATTATTTTACTACCAAATAAATTTAGATAATTATTTCAGTTCGGATTTAATTCAATTCATTGAAAAAAAAAATTAGGTGGTTTCTAGGCTAGAGAATGGATGATCTGAGAGTCCAACATTTTCTTTCATCTCAGGGTTCCCTTTAATGCTACCTGGTAGAATTGAAGTTAACCAAATGAGTACAAGGAAACCCTGGTTAAGAGCCATCACTGCTAACCAAAAGCTTGGCAAGTCAAATCCACCAGGCCGTCCTTGGAAACCCTATGGGGCAGTTCTACTCTGCCCTATAGGGTCACTATGGGTCAGAATTGACTTGACGGCTATAGGTTTTTTTTTGTTTTTTTGTTTTTTTCTGGTTTTCATTTCTCAATCTGTTTTATCTTTCTCTCTTTGGTCATTAGATGGAAAAGCTCAGTATCATCAGGGGCTGACTGTGGGACAGACTATCAGTTGCTCATATGCAAATTAAAGTTGAAGCTGAAAAAAATTAGAACAAGTCCACGAGAGCCAAAGTATGACCTTGAGTATATCCTACCTGAATTTAGAGAACATCTCAAGGATAGATATGACGCATTGAACAGTAATGACTGAAGACCTGATAAGTTGTCAAATGACATCAAGGATATTATACATGAAAAAGTAAGAAGTTATTAAGAAGGCAGGAAAGAAAGAAAAACCAAAATGGATGTCAGACTCTGAAACTTACTCTTGAACATCGACGAGCTAAAGCAAATGGAAGAAATGAAGTAAAAGAACTGAACAGAAGATTTCAAAGGGTGGCTCCAGAAGACAAAGTAAAGTATTATAATGACACTTGCAAAGACCTGAAGTTAGAAAACTCAAAGGGAAGAGCATGCTTGGCATTTCTCAAGCTGAAGGAACTAAAGAAAAAATTCAAGCCTCGAGTTGCAATAGTGAAGGATTCTATGGGGAAAATATTAAATGATGCAGGAAGCATTAAAAGAAGATGGGGGAATACACAGAGTCAGTATGCCAAAAAGAACTGGTGGACGTTCAACCATTTCAGAAGCAAGTATATGATCAGGGACTGATGGTAGTGAAGGGAGAAGTCCAAGTTGCACTGAAGGCATTGGCAAAAAACAAGTCTTCAGGAACAGACGGAATACCAATTGAGATGTTTCAACAAATGGATGCAGCATTGGAAGTGCTCACTCATCTATGCCAACACATTTGGAAGACAGCTTCATGGCCAACTGACCGTAAGAGATTCATATGTAGGCCTATTCCCAAGAAAGGTGATCCAACCAAGTGCAGAAATTATCAAACAATATCATTAATATCACATGCAAGTAAAATTTTATTGAAGATCATTCAAAAGCAGCTGCAGTACATTGACAGGTAACTGCCAGAAATTCAAGCCAGATTCAGAAGAGGACGTGGAACAAGGATGTCACTGCTGATGTCAGATGAATCCTGGCTGAAAGCAGAGAATACCAGAGAGATGTTTACCTGTGTTTTACTGACTATGCGAAGGCATTCAACTGCGTGGATCATAACAGATAATTGGCAATGTCGTGAAGAATGGGAATTCCAAAAACTTAATTGTGCTCACACAGATCCTGTACATAGACCAAAAAGCAGTCATTTGAACAGAACAAGGGGATAGTGCATGGTTTAAAGTCAGGAAAGGTATGCATCAAGGTTGTCTCCTTTCACCATACTTATTCAATCTGTATGCTGAGCAAATAATCCAAGAAGCTGGACTATATGAAGAAGAACTGGGCATCAGGATTGGAGGAAGGCTCATTGGCAACCTGTGTTATGCATGTGACACGACCCTGCTTGCTGAAAGTGAAGAGGACTTGAACCACTTATTGGTGAAGATGAAAGATCACAGCCATTAATATGGCTTACACCTCAACATAAAGAAAACAAAAATCCTCACAACTGGACCAATAAGCAACATCATGATAAAAGAAAAAAAGATTGAAGTCGTCAAGTATTTCATTTTACTTGGATCCACAATCAACACCCACGGAAGCCGCAGTTAAGAAATCAAATGATGCATTGCATTGGGCAAGTCTGCTGTAAAAGACCTCTTTAAAGTGTTCAAAAGCAAAGATGTCACTTTAAAGACTAAGGTGTGACTGACCCAAGCTATGGTGTTTTCGAATACCTCATACGCATGTGAAAGCTGGACAATGAATAAGGAAGACCAAAGAATTGATGCCTTTGAATTATGGTGTTGGCCAAGAATATTAAATATACCATGGACTATCAAAAGAACAAACAAATCTGCCTTGGAAGAAGTACAGCCAGAATGTTCCTTAGAAGCAAGGATGGCAAGACTATGTCTCACATACTTTGGACATATTATTAGGAGAGATCAGTCTCTGGAGAAGGACACCATGCTTGGTAAAGTAGGGGTCGGTGAAAAAGAGGAAGACCTTCGAGGAGGTGGATTGACACAGTGGCTGCAACAATGGGCTCAAGCGTAACAACGATTGTGATGGTGGTGCAGGACCGGGCAGTGTTTCGTTTGTTGTAAGTAGGGTCGCTATGAGTCAGAACAAACTCGAGGGCACCTAACAACAAGAACAACTTTGGTCATTTAGTTTGGTTGCCTATATTATTTCCTTTAGGATACTGTCTTAGTTATCTAGTGTTTCTGCAACAGAAATACCACAAGTGGATGGCTTTAACAAAGAAATTTATTCTTTCATAGTCTAGGAGTCCAGAAGTCAGAATTCAGGGTGCAGGCTCGAGGGGAAGGCTTCCTCTCTCTGTTGGCTCTGGGAGAAAGTCCTTGTTATCAATCTTCCCGGGTCAAGGAGCTCCTCAGAGCAAGCACCCTGGGTCCAAAGGACACACTATTCTCCCAGCTCTTGTTTTTTGGTGGTATGAGTTCCCAATGTCTGCTCTCTTTTCTTTTTTATATCTCAAAAGAGATGGACTTAAAACACAACCTAATCTTGTAGATTGAGTCCTGCCTCATTAACATAACTGCCTGTAATCCTGCTTCATTGACATAATAGAGGTAGGATTTACAACACATAGGAAAATCACATCAGGTGACAAAATGGTGGACAATCACACAATACTTGGAATCATGGCCTAGCCAAGCTGACACACTTTTGGGGACACGATTCAATCCATAACAGATACCTGCTTTTATTTTTTTCCTGTAATCATAAATCATCAGAGTCACAAGTCTTACCATCTTAACCCATTACTTCAGGCTATTTAAATTGCTGGCCATTGCCCAAACATGGTAATTTTTAAATAAAAGTACAGTATAGAAATAAGATTAAGATTCTGCAACTCGCATAGATGACCTGGATACAAACTTTCCAGGCACTTTCTAGATTTACATCAGCCACATCGAAACCTCCCAACACTATATTTGGTTACCTGAAGTCTCCAGACCACTTTTTCTGTTACTGCAAAAGAGTTCTACTGTGGACTTCTACCTTACCACAAGCTCCTTCAGAATATCAAGAGAGAAAAGACTCCTTTCCACCTGTGATAAAAATCTGAGTTTCTGGCTACTCATGAAATAAGAGAAGAAACTAAGCTGTTAGCACACGGGGACTTGAAGTTGTCCCAACACAGTCAGTCCTTGGTTATTCCGGTATGTAGGTTATGTTAAAAACCAAAACGTGCAGAGAAACACCAGAAATTAGTGTAACAGAATATACTTGTTGTGTAGGTATGACTGGAATCAGGCAGTGTCAATCTGAAGGTATCTGGAAGGTGCGCCAAAGAGGGGATAGTGAAAGCAGGTCATATAGGCGGGTCGGGGCAGGATAGTCTCCCGAGGATCATTGTAAATCCCTTCCATGCTGGTTTCTCAGAACATGTGCAGGGCTTTAGGGTAAGTTAGTTGTAAAAACAGAGTCATTAAGGACACCCCATATGTCCTAAAACACAGCTTCCAGTCAGACCCTGGAGTTCCTGCTTCTTGAAACTGGGTGTACATGGATAATTCTCCAAAAAAGCCCAGTGCTGGCTGCGCTCTCCCCCTGCAAGGCACAAGTACCACCAGGACAATCTTCTTCCACATGCCGCAGTGAAAAAAAAAAAAAAAAGCATAGCGTGCTTATGAAAATACGTTTGGAAAGGAGGGTGCAACTAGCAAACAAAGGCAGAAGGCAGTTGTTCTTTGGGTAAAAATACAGTCATTGCAATTCACTTTCTCCCTCTAGCCAATCCTGTTCCTTTGTTTCCCCCAGATGTTAATCCCAAGGATGCTCTCAAATAAAATTCCTGAATGAAAATCTTCACCTCTATCTGTTTCTTGGAGAATCCAAGATAAAGTTTTGGGTTCATGTTATGAATTAGTCTAAGGCTCTTGGTCTGCATCACCAATTGGTTTCCAATTTTCAAGGGCACCTGTAGCATATAAGAGTGGCTATTTCTTGCATTTCTTTACAGCATTTAAAATTCCTGGCTGTATATGTTAAAGGTGTGGGAATAGGTGGGTCAGGACCTTATCCTATAAAACTTTCTCTCCAGCCCAGGCCAGCATGGATTTTCCCCACACAAGACAGAGAAATGGGAAAGTCTGACTCAGGATATTGCAATTCATTAGAAACATTTTTTAAAAAACTTTTTAAGTACAGAAACTGATCATTGGATGTTTGGTTCAAATTGATAGCCAAACGCAGTCAGGAGCTGCTTAGCCATTATCAAACAAAACCTGAAGTGACAGTGTGGGGTGTGGCTCAATTAGCAGCTGCTCAGACCAAGCAGAGCCTGCCCCCTCCTGCCCATTGTCCTCAAAGTGCTGCATGGGGCTCAAGCCAGTCAACTAGCCTACATACCAAAGGAAAAAGAAAAGCAATTTGTCTTACTGCGCCTGCTCGCCATGGTAGACTTTGCAGTCTGTAATGTTTGTATGTACTCCTTATGAGAGATGGAATAAAAGGTCCTGCCTCTCTTTGTTCGGGGAGCTTGATTTGAGGTATACACGTCCTTGCTCCTTGCCTTCACGTTTGCAATGAACTCTCTTCCTTCCTCCTCACCTCTTTGGGTCTTTATTGAGAAGCCTTACCAAGCAGGCCTGCTTTGGGTAACAAAATGAAGCAATAAAATTGCAAGTACTTCCAGATTTAAAAGCAAAAATGATGATGAACACATAAATACATACAAAAATGCTTTTAAAGAAATATTAAAAAAGAAAAGTTGTATACTCTTTTCCTTGTAGTAAACCCTCTGCTAATTGTTCAAATGTAAATTTCTTTCTTACCACTGATGTTTTTGATTCATGTGAAGCAGCTGCTTTAGGAACCCGTCTTTTCAGGGATCCCAGACCAGTAGCAAAGATACTAAAGAGTATGGCTAGACATAATGAACGGCAGGAACCCAGTGCTGTAGTTCTTAAATACATTTATGTTACAGTTTCTCAAGCTCTCCTTTCACTAGAGTGAGGATAACCAGCTGTCAAATCAAACAAAACTGAACAAAACTCAGAAATAAGCAGAGATGTTTCTGGTCTTTTGGGGTGGGATGGGTGACTGTGGGTGGGAAGACACATGAAATAAATTTCTGTGGCTCACTTCCTACAAATATCTGACTTCAAATGTCTGGCAGGATTTGCCCTGTGCCCACATTTTATCTGTCCCCAGACATCAGACTGGACTCTGTGGCTGCAGTATGGTTTTAATTGTCTCAGTTTTCTAGGGCTCATGTTCCTCAAACAGAGTAATAAAATGTAACTGTAATGAGCAACCACAGGACTCACAATTCAAATTAGCCTAATTGTTTGGAGCCCTGGTGGGACAGTGGTTAAGAGCTTGGTTGCTACCCAAAAGATCAGCAGTTTGAATCCATCAGCTGCTCCTTGGAAACACTATGGGGCAGTTCTACTCTGTCCTGTAGGGTAGCTATGAGTCAGAACTGACTTGACAGCACGTAACAACGACAACGTCAACGATTATTTGGAAATACACCTTCCCTTTCTCTTTCTTTTTGTGCTAAAATTAATTTAAACTCAGTCAAGCAAAGAGTGCATGGTGTTTCCTGCCATGTCAGGGAAAATAAAAAAGACTACTACAGCCCCACTGAGAAGAAATCATTTTATATTTAAGAAAAGCTCAGCCCTTTTCCATCTTACCGCTGCAACCGATGATGTTTCGTGGAAATTCTGATTCTCATTTTAAGGATTGAAACAAACGGAGAATTTTGCTAGCCCCACTTGTTGTTGGATATCCTCACGCTCAGAATGAACGAGGTTCTGAGGCCTGGTTCATGCTGTTTCTGTGTCCATGTTGCTAAGGTGATTTTGCAGGATGAAAACATACTGGCAACTCACTATTAATTTCTTTACAAAAGAACGTGAATGAGTTTCACCTCCTAAAGCCAGGAGCCTTCATCTTCTGCTAAACTCTTTGAATCCAGCCACAGGGAGGCAAGGTCATTTTCTAGCAAACTCCAGCGAGCCAACCAGCAAATTAAGTCACAATTCCTTCAGTTATTGTTAAGACGCAATTACTCTCAGCAGTGACAAATGTAATCTGTTAAATAGTCCCAATTAACTAACCATTTAGAGCACAAAGGGAAGAATAGAATGTATGTGTGAAAATAAATGAAGAAAAGTTCATTCAGTTCCAAAGTGAAATGTACCTGTTTTTCAGAACAAGCTTCTTAATTCCTAGGTAAGTCAAAATGGTTTAGAAAAATAGTTGTATTGTTACTTTTTTTTGTTTTGTTTTGTGAGTGTGGAGAGTACTATCTTTTTATTTAATCAAATGACTAGTTATTTATTTAATACAATTGCATCTTTTTGGGCATGGGAATGGAGAATGAGTCAGAGAGGCTGGCGACTGCCTTGGTTTGTATAAATAATACTAGGGAAACTGAGTAAGAGGCTACAGTCCTGGGCCACTGTTTTCATTCTAAAGGCTATCAACCAGATTCTTTTGTACAGTAATTCTCACACCCTAGGTGTTATGGATTGAATTGTGTCCCCCCCACAAAAAAAATACGTATTGAAGTCCTGGCTCCTGTACGTGTAGATGTGATCCTGTTCGGAAATATGGTTTTTCTTTTGTTACATAAATGAGGCCATGACAGAATAGGATGGACCCTAATCATTTAATTAAACCTCATCACTTCTGAGTTATAAAAAAGAACAGAATAGACATAGAAACACACACAGTGGAAAGACAGATGCTGAGGAATGCCAAGAATTGCCAAAGAATGCCAAGAATTGCCAACGGATACCAAGAATTGCCAAGGAATGCCAAGGAACTCCTGGGACTACTGACAAGGAAGAGCCCTCCCCTAGAGCCGATGCCCTGATTTGGGCTTCTTGCCTCCAAAACTGTGAGACAATAAATTCCTGTTCTTTAAAGCTGCCCACTTATGGTATATGTATGTTTCATGGCAGCACTAGGTAAATAAATAAGACTAGTCATGAATCACTGATTCCACTTTATGAGACATCTGACAAAAAGAATCTTACTGCAATGTAAGGAATAGAATTCTTATCATGATATTGGATAATGTAATTGCAACATAAGGCAATACAGTGAAGTAGTTATGGACACAGACTCTGGTGCTCAACTGCCTAGTTCTACCTCGTGCCACTCCTGATCTGGGGCAAATGACTTAACCTCTGTTTTACTGTCCAGTGTTCTGTAAAATGGATAATAATATCAACTATATTATAAATTAACAGATTAAATCTATTAATGTATGTTAAGGGGAGAGTGAACATTTTGCAAGAGTGTTATTATTTTTCATACAGATGTAATAGTTTGAGCTCTTCATTAGTATATAGGGAAAATTACCATGTTTTGACTATGGATTGACTCCTTAAATGACTGGATTTGCTAGAGGCGGACCTGTATTGTCCACAGTAGATTAAAAAAACCTAAGAATATCCTAATATGCTATGGCCATTTTCCTAATGGCCTCCTCTACAGCCCATTGGTTAGAGAGGAATTCCTGCCCTAGGATGGCCCAACGTGTGATAGTCAACACTAGTCAGAAGAGGTAGACAGCGATTAATTAGTCACATATACTCATAGCCTCGGGAAGGAAGACACCGCACAACACAGAGCCACTTGTAGTTTGGACACAGCAGCAGAGTGAACGAGCAGGGGTGGTAGGAATCAGCCTTTGTAGTATCAAGAGGGTGGAGTGCCCCTTGGTTCCTGCAGAAGGATGCAACCAGTTTGTTTGAAAAATTCCATGGGCTACCGGGGAACTGAAACCCCCTACCCAGCCAGAAGCAGGGACTGCACCTGGTCCCTTTGATAAGGCTTTTTTGGTTTTTTGGCTAGGTGACTGTATCTGGCTAGTATAGTGGGGAGGGGAACTTGTAGTTATGACACCTGAGGCCCTCTGGTTTTTCCCAGTTGTCAAGGAACACATAATATAAATGTTAGCCCTCACAGCACACACATTTAGGCTATTTTAATTGAGGAAAGGAGTATGAAATTATAAAATCTTAGAGCTGAAGGGAATCTTAAAAGACAAAACTTTACTCAATACAGGCACCCTTACTCACAAGTATATTTATTCTACTGGCAATCTTTGACTCCTAAGGGCAGGGACTGTGTTTTATTTTAATTCTGTAAATCTTGCCATTGAGCACCTGCATGGAGGAAATGCTTGCATGTAATGGAATAAATTTATTTGTCCATTAAGGATATGTTGAGTAGCTAACGAATGTCAAGACTTAGATAAGCAGTGGGCAATATCCTAGTATGGGCTGGCTTGTGAAGCCTTTGACTCTTGTCTATCTTCTGGAGTTCTGAAACAGCCGTCTCATGGATCAGGAAGGAATGGCTTCCCAAAGTTGGCAGGCTCTAAAGCATGAGAGTGTTGCCCTGCCCATGCTCCTCCCTTAGCACTGACCCTTACCCCCACCTAAGTGGTCCTTCAGGGGATACTTTAGTACCAGGACACTCACTTCTGGGTGGGGTAGCCCTTTCTACTCTCGAAAGGTTCTCATGTTAAACCTTATACCTTATCAGCCTCCTTGTAACTATCAGTCATCGGTGCTGGCTCTGCCATCTAGAATGAAATATAAACTTAAACCCTCTACCAACAGCCCTGGTGGCACAGTGGTGAAGCATTTGTCTGCTAACCATGAACTTATCCTTAGAAACTGCATCAGGGCCGTTCTGCTCTGTCCTGTAGGGTCACTATGAGTCAGACTAGATGGCAATGGCTTTTTTTGTGTGTGTGTACCACCAGTTAAGCACTCAGCTGGTAACTGAAAGGTTAGCAGTTTGAACACACCCAGCCACTCTTTGGAAGAAAGACCTGGCAATTTGTTTCTGTAAAAAACCTTACGGAGCAGTTCTCCTCTATAACATGGGGCCACTATCAGTCGGAATTGGCTCAACGGCACCTGACAACAACCATGACCACTTAACATATACTCAAACAAGAGAGACAAAAAAAAAAAAAAAAAAAAAAACCCAAACCTGTTGCCCTTGAGTAGCTTCTAATAGAGACCCTATGGAACAGAGTAGAACTGCCCCATAGGGTTTCCAAGGATTGGATTCAAACTGCCGACCTTTTGGTTAGCAGCCAATCTCTTAACTACTGCCCGACCAGGGCCCCCCTACAAGCAGAAAAAAAAGATACCCTAAATTATTATTATGTCACCTGTTCTTTTTTTAATGTTAAATGTCCCAATTAATGTAAACTTCCCTCTTACTGTAGTTTTTGAAGGCTTCATTACTTGCTTTTCTCCTTTTGGGACAAACCCTAATATGTCAATGATTCTCTTAAAATGGGGAGGTTGGGGCTGTGGGGCTCCGTGCAATACTGAAATAGATTAGCAGGAGGCCTGGGTTACATCTCACATGGCAAGGACAGTTTGCAAGGCAGGAGGCAGAAGTACTCTGCAAACTGTAAAACCCTTTTACAAATGCGTGGTATAAACTACAACTTTGTAGATTTTCTCTGGTGAGTTTGGTGTTCTTTCTATTGTGTCTCTCAAAGGGCTTAAATGATTTTACGCAAAGCCAGGGGCTTGGCAGTACCTGCAATAAGAAGAGGCAACCTTAGTTGTTTCTTAATTAAAAGTCCTGAAGCATAAGGAGGTGTTGAGGAATTAATTTGACAGTCTAAATTAACATGCCTTACTTTAACAATTATCTCTGATTTATTTTGGAGACGCGTTGGTAGATTCCTAAACTAAGCAAGTATTGATTCATCTCTCCAGCCTGCTGTGAGTCATCACATTCAAAGTAAATAAGGCAAATTATTAAGAACCTGCTCTTACTTGGCAACTGACTTTATACTGAAAGAACAGATACCAAAACTCATTGGAGAGATGGTCTCGATGGATTTTTGATAAGGTTGAGAAAGTCTCACAAAAAGTGAACTTGTTCCTAGTGCATGTCTTAGTTTCTCCATAGACCACGCCTCAGAGAACCGCCATTTTAGTGCTAGGAGAAAACTCAAGGATCTTCCAGTCTAATCCAAACAGAAATATATGGAGTTAAGACAGATGTTATAATTGTGAAAGCTGGCTATTTAGTCACCTACTTGATTTTTGCATCAGTTACACACAGTTTTTTTTTTTTTTTTAGCTGGAGCAGTTAAATCTTTAATACTTAGGTATCAAAATCAAATTGTGACCATGCTGTGCTTAAAGCCCAAACCTAGCTGACCTTTACTAACAAGAGAAAGGTGCAAGGACCCAGAAACAGGTAATGCTATTTTTCCTCTATGGGTAACTGCCTGATATTTGCAGTTAAAGGTCAGTTTCAGTTCCACTGCCACTGAAAACATGTTGAAATGGTGTATTGATGTAAAAAAAAAATTTGTGTTTACCAAAATGGCGGCAGTCATTGGGTGATGAGATCAGTATGCGGTTTTTCATTTCTTTTTGTTTGCACTTTTCTGTATCATCTAATTTTTTGGCATCGACCCTGTATTATCAGTTATTTGGAAAATTATTTTCATTCATATTTCAGAGACACATATTTTCTGTTCGTGATTCTCTGATAGAAACAGGAAACTAGGAGGTTTCCAATGGCTTTTTATTAGAAGTATAAATAGAAATGACAATTTACCTCAGGATAGTTTTTATTTTTGTATGTAATACTCTATTCCATTCTCTGGCCTGCTGAGAGCTGGACTGAGGGTACCCAGGTGTCAGTGCCTATAATGCCACTAGGCCTTTCCTCTGACTTTTCCCACCCAGGTGCCTGTCCTTCCCATACCCATCGTTCACCTACCTACAAATAAGAGAGGTAGGAAGGGATAGCCAGCCTCACGCAGGGGACATGGCACCTGTGCATGTTTCTTTTCCGTGGCAGGAAGAACTACGGGCTACCGTCCTTAGAAACACTTGAAGCAGTGGTGGTGTGGGATTGTGGCTGATCTTATTCTTTTTTTTTTCCCCCTCATCTGTGTTGTCTAATTTATCCACATGATAATTAAGTTAATGTAAAAGTTCATGAAGATTATGTAAAGCGTGTTTGTGAGTAGCAATACTACATATTGCTTGTAAATGGCTTCTAAAATAACTTGTTATTGCCTTCGATGCAGGAAGCATGCAAAATTTTCAGAAGGGTTTGAGACCAGTGAATTTGCCTGTGCCCCCGTATGAAAGGAATAGAGGGCTTCTAAAATGGTTTTCAGTGAATAAATAACCTTTTTTGTGAAGCGTTCATTTTTTGGATCTTTGTACTCAGTCTTAAAAAGCTAAAGCAATTCAGTAAGAAACAGAGAAAGCCTGTAACCACTTAGCATTTAAGAATAAAATGCATATACAATGGATTTCTTTTTTTTCCCCTCAAACACCAACATTTTTTTTTCCTTTTTCTATACTTTAATAAACGTTCAACACTAAATTCCTCCAGAAGATTTGAATTTAGAATAGCAAGATTTGAGGGCTAAAACCTGTTCTGTAGAATATAAACAGTAATACAGCTAATATTGACAAATGCTCAGGGTAGGAAAATGCAGAGAAAGTTTTCACATTAACATCATGAATAAATACTTTTTTTTGTTTTCAGTTAAAATTGGGCAATTAGTCCCTTCTCACTTGATAATTAGGAGCCTTAAAGAAAATATGAAAGTAGTAGCTTAACATTTTTGTATTAAAAACTACAACTAAATAATCATGAAAGATATCTTCCCATGACAGATTATATTATATAATAAATTAAAAAAAAAATGGAAGTATGGAAAATATAGAAAAAATGCAAAAATCTATGTTTAGCTTGATTGATTTTTATAAACTGAACTCCCTTGTGTAATCCCCCCCATCAAGAAATTACCGCCCACAAAAAAATAAAGGCAGCTACTATTCTGACTTCTATCCCCGTAGGTTAGTTTTACCTGATTTTGAACATTGTGTACCTGTGGAATTATCCAGTGTGTACTTTTTTGTGTCTGGCTTCTTTTGTTCAATATTATATTTGTGAACCTGGTCTATGTTGTTTCACATAGAAGTAGTTTTTAGCTCTATGCGAATACAGATGAGAAAATATATGGATAATATTCTCAGAAAATATAAATGATCAAAAGTGACCTCAGGAGATCTAAATAGACCAATCTAAACACACCAAATACACAGACTAAATAGAAGAAGTTGACAAAGAGTTATTCATGGGGGAAAAATCATTCAGTGTGGTAATCTGGCTTTCTGTTCATGGTGGGGTTGGACTTCCCTGCCCACTTGAGGTCAGATGCAGGGCCATAGCCAGGGTAAAGAGTGCCCAGGGGCAGTCTCTAAGCCCCGCCCCCCGCCAGTTTCAAGATGAATAGACGTTGATAGTGGAGATGTGTCGGCAGAAACGCCTTCCCCCTTCCTGTCCGGTGGCCTCAGTCAGGCACCTTTCATATTTGTGGTGCCTTGGGTGCCATTCAATGCCTTGTCTGGCACACCCCCCTAGACTTGTACCCGGGAGCAAGTGTTCCCCTTTACCCCCAACCCCCCATGCCTCTGGTTCAATGTGACTGTGTAATTCACTTTGCCAATGAAATATGAGCAGAAACATTAAAAAAGAGCCTTGTGTACTTTGCCACATTATCTTTTCCTTCTGTCACAGAAAGGACTAATATCCAGATAGTCTAGGCACCATCAGCCTGGGTCGTAGAGATGTGATGGCCAAGGATAACTCAAGGATGGCCAAGGATAACTCAAGGATCTGGTCATCATGGCCTTTGTTCAAGTTACTAAAGGAATTAAAGTGGCCCTTCCCAAAATATCACAGCCATTGAGAAAGCAGCACTTCTCTGAAACATGTGGGGTCCCCATGAGTCAGAAGTGACTCAATGACAAATGGTTTGGTTTGATTTTAGTCTTATTTGACAGAACAGCCCTAGGAAGAGACCATGGATTGTGGTTCTCCCAATGAAACTTGATAACCCCTCTCCTCCCAAAAAAGAAACCCAAACCTGTTGCCATCGAGTCCATTCTGACTTATTGGGAAAAGCAGAAAGGACCCATAGGGTTTTCTTGGCTGTAATCTTTTAGGAAGCAGATTGCCACATCTTTCTCCCATGCAGAGGCTGGTGGGTTTGAACCTGGACCCTCTGGATAGCAGCTGAGCTCTTAACCATTGCACCACCAGGACTCCTTTGATAAACTCAAGACACCTGCAATGAAGACAAGAGCATGAAAGCCTTTGAGAGAGGTGTACTCCTAAAAAACTGTGGGCCATTGACAAATGGAGCTGACCAGAATCAAATAGACAAAACTCTTCCTAAGTTTTGAGGGAGTTATACTGAAAAGAAACTATGAACCTGTACCAAAAAAAAAATTTATGCATATATATATGTATACATATCTATCTGTGCTATATATGTTGTTATTATATATCACTGAGTCAATCTTGACTCATGGTGACCCTATAGAACAGAGTAGAACTGCCCCATAGGGTTTCCTAGGCTGTAATCTTTATGCAAGCAGATCACCAGGTCTTGGCTCCTTTGGAGCCACTGGTGGGTTCAAACCACCAAACTAGGTTAGCAGCCAAACATTTTTACTCACATACATACATACATACACATACATATACACAGTCATGCACCACATAACATCTGTTGGGGGCAACATCCTACTGCATATACATCTGTGGTCCCATAAAGTTATACTCTTTACTTTATTCCTGAGTACAATTGATTACTTTTGTGTGGCCTTTCTAACCATGGTCTTGTAACTCCCACCCAGGTGATTGGGTGGGACTGTGTGATAGGGTAATTACGGCCCATCAAAGGGGTTGGTCAGTTTTGTCTTAAAAAAGACCAACTCCAGAGCAGAGAGGGAGATCCTACTACCGCCAAGGAAGAACAGCCAGGACCCAAGATCCCTGTGTTGAGAAGCTCCTGGAAGCAGGAAACCGAAAGAGAGAGAGAGAGAGCTGTAACCCTGAAGACTGTGAGAAGTGGCAGAAGACACCCGGCAGCAGAGACTCTGGAGCAGGAGATGGCACAGTGGGCTTCCTGGACCATGGAGAAAGAAAATTGAGTGCCTTTGTGGGGAGGCCTAGGGCCAGGGAGAGGCGTGCCTGTGAGAGAAGTTGGGAAGAGGCTGTCCTGATGGAAGAACTAAATCCTGAGTGTCGCTGAGGCTAAGTTGTAACCTGCTACTTCCCTAATAAATCCCACAATTGCGAGTGTGGTCTGTGAGCTCTGTGGGGCCGTTGCAACGAATTACTGAACCGGCAGAAAAGTGGAGAATGCTGCGCGAGGGACAGTTAGTGTCAGAATTGGTAAAGACGGCGGAGAGAGGAGCCTCATCTGGCCTCCGCCTCATGGGAGTCAGCCTTTTGCTGTTGATCTTGGTTCTTCTTCCCCCTTGTGGGGTTGGAGGAGGTCAGACACTGCCCCCAACGCTTTTAACAATTCCCTACAGAACAATGAGAAACAAGAGGTCTGGGATTCTACTCTTTGTTTTGCCATGATTGTGTTGTGTGACAAAGTACCTCCCTGGGTGTTTTTCATCTGCACAAGGACGGGGTTGGGTTCTACCATCACCGACATCCTTTAAGGCTCCCAAGTCAGAACCAAAGTTTATGCGTGATTGAAGGTCTGCTCAGCCCAGGTCAGCAGGCTCCCTGGTGTAAATTTGGTTTATAAAGACACAAGGATGATGGAGCCATGGAGAGACTAACTCCCAGTCCCTGCCACCCAGGATTGCCACCCCAGATCCCCAAAGTACACAGAAGTGGGGGAGAAGGTCCTGGAGCAGAGGGGTGGCCGTCATGGACAGTGTCACACAACTGTATTTAAACACACGTATACACACACACTACATATATATATATAGTTTTAAAATGCTCCTTATGTCTCCAGCTTTAGGAGCTGGGAGTAACAAAGAAGCTTCCAGTCCCCAAGGAGGGCATATTCTCCAATTTTTCTTCAGATGCGTCCTGTCCAGGGACGATAAAGGAAAAGGAAAGACTCCTAGAGGAATGACCCAAGGGCCATAGAGGCCTACGGTCTGGGAAGCCGTTCCCAAGAAGCAAAATCAGGGTCTAATCGAGGGACACCCTCCCTGGCAGCAACATCTCCTGATGGGATATCCAAATGGGTGCTTCACAGTTTCACAGGAACTTTCCACCGAAAATAATTTCTACCAAAAACAAAAAATAATTTCATTGCTATTTGAATTCTTCTAGGCATAGAAAGAGAATAAAATGTTACAAATCACATTACAAAGCAAACATAGCATAAATGCAAAAACCCAATAAAGAAGCACTAAAAGAAAATCACGGGATAACCTAATTTGTAAACAGCGAGGTAAAATCTTAAGGAAAATGTTAATAACCTCCAGCAGCACATTCAATAGAATAATCCATGTTTCACAAGTGGGATTTATGTGAGGAGTGTTAAGATGATTTAGTATGAAGAAATCTATTAATAAAGTCACACTATGGATGCAGCAAATATGAAAAGTTACACGATCATTGGAATAATTCCTGACAAATATTTAATGAAATTCATCATTCATTCTTTTTCCAACTTTTTATTATGAAAATTTCAATACAGGCTGAATTAATATGTAAAGAACAAGATGATAAAGACTGACATACCTATAGCTCAGTCGTCATAATTACAGCCACTCCCAGATTCTATAATTACTGACAGTTTGACATCCTTGATTTATATTTACTATTTTTTCTGAACCATTTGGAAATATGTGAAGATATTGTGACACCGCCTCTTAAAAATACGTTCACCAACTATTTCCTAAAAAATGTCCCCACAAAGCTGAAACACTAAAATTACATAAGACTAGTAATAAATCCTTAATGCAATAGAGTCCACCTATGAATTTCTAAAATTATACTCAAAGACTTTTTAGAGCTTTTTTTTTCTAACAAGTATTCAATGAATAAACATATTTGTTTATTTTCTCACTTTAGTCTCTTTTAATCTTGAAGAGTTCCTGTAATTTTTTTCCCAATAACAATGACTTCTGGAAGAAATTAAACAAGTAGTCTGGTAGAATATTCTATACACTGGTTTTGATTTGTAAGTCAATAAAAAAAAAAAGATAAGTTGAGCCTATGTATATTTATCAATATGATGGATAAATTTGATCTTTTATAACCCAGGATTATATTTATTGTATGTGTTATGTTATATACACGTTGTTCACTAAGTGGTCTATTTTCTTTGCTCATTTATAAAACTTTTTCTTTTATTTTTGTAACACTTTTTGTATTTAGGAAGACATGTATTTTTCTTTGTTACCTTATATGAATACTTTATATAATGTTGATAGTCTCTTTACTCCTTTGGTAGGAATTTTGTCAACTTTAAATGATATCCCTTTACTTCTACCTACACTCATGAGCTTATTCTATTTTCTCTTATTTTCAGTTCATTTTGTTGTTGCGTTACTTTGATTTTGGCAGACCACAAAATATTTACATGCTTGTATTTCTCTTTCCTTCCCACCCCTTGGAAACCCTGGTGGTGTAGTGGTTAAGAGCTAAGGCTGCTAACCAAAAGGTCAGCAGTTCAAATTCACCAGGCCTTTCTTGGAAACTCTATGGGGCAGCTCTACTCTGTCCTATAGGGTTGGCTATGAATTGGAATCGACTTGACAGCAATGGTTTTTTTTTTTTTTTTGGTCCCACCTCTTACAGTCTCAGATCTACAATTAAGTATATTTTATTTAATATTACAAGGAGTCCATGTATGATGCAAACGGTTAAGAGCTCTACTACTCGCCAAAACACTGGGGGTTCAAACCCACCCAGAGGCACCTCAGAAGACAGGCCTGACAATCTGCTTCAGAAAGGTCACACACAGCCTTGAAAACCCTGTGGATCAGTGCTATTCCGTACCCACGGGCTTGCCTTGAGTAGGAATCGGCTCAACAACAACACCAGCAACAATCCTCACTTACAGGTACTTTGGCTGGGTTTCTCAATCATCTTTTTGTTAAACGAAGTTTATCCTTGAGTAGATCCCCTAGGAAAGATCCCTGGGTAGCTAATATTTGAAGAACAGCTTGGCTAGATATAAAATCCTTCACTTGCCCTTTCCTTTTCTAAGTGTCTTGAGAGCGTTATCCTTGCTGACAAGAAATCCAATGCCATCCTGATTTTCTTTCTTTTGTGACTTTTTTTTTTTTTTGTCTGGAAACCCAGAAGAAAACTTGCTTTATTTTTAAAGTTCAGTAATTTTACTAGGACATGTCTCAGAATTGACTGTTCTGGGTTAATTTATTGAGCTAAAAGATAGACCCTTTCAACACACAGATTCGGGCCTTTGCTTCAGAGGCATTTTCTTGAATTATCGTACTAGGTATTAGCGTCCTCCCGCTGGGATCTAAGGTACTGGAGGACAGGGTTAGGAGAGATGTTTGGTCTTTTTTTGGTCTACTTGTGTTGTGTGCTATATATTACCTATTCGAAAATAAATAAAATAATTAACAACAGAACTCTCATTTAGTACCTTGAATATGCTGTGCAGTGTCTGTCACTCACTGTCAATAGATACATGTTGAAATGCTAAAGGTATCCAGACATTGAGCAGACGCTATAGGAGGCAATTTAATGAAAGTTTCTTCAATAAGGACCCTTTTAGAGCCATTACCCAACGCTCTATTTCCGGATATTCCCAAAATGGAGCACTGAGTAATGGCTTAGTGTCGAGAAAAGTTGTGTTTCTTCTGACAATCTGATTTGCTTTTCAACTTGTATTTAATAAGCGGTGCTCTCATCACGCATCGCTCCTCTTTTTATCAATGAAAACTTGTAATATGAAAGTCAGCCTGAAGTATAGCAGTATTAAGAGTAACACTAAATCTTTGCCGTTCAACTGAGTTTAAAAGAACTGGAGTTAAAAATGTGAGCCACCCAGTGTTAGCCAACAGGACCTCCTGGCATTCATGTTAAAAAAACCTAACTCATCTCTTCTCTCCATTTTCACGCCCTTATCCTTATTTTAAGTGAAGTGACTTCTATGTATGGCTCACAGAGAGTCTCGAGAAATGTAAGCTAGATAGAGTCATTATTGATACTTTGATATATTTTATAGAGATGTGTATGTTTTCTTCAGCCATGTTTTTTAAAAAAAATGTATGGTGTTGATAGATAAAATTACTAAGTTGCAAGGCCTTTTTTTTTTTTTTTTAATATAACTATGTTGAAGTGGAGCCCCGGTGGTGCAGAGGTTAAGAGGTCGGCTGCTAGCCAAAAGACTGGCAGCTCGGATCCACCAGCTGCTCCTTGGAAACCCTATAGAGCAGTTCTACTCTGTCCTATAGGGTCACTGTGAGTCAGAGTCTACACAATGGCGGCAGGTTTGGTTGTTTTTTCTTGGTTTATATTGAAGTGGTTGTTTGTGAATGCCCACTAGAACTGAATTATATATACCACATTCTTATAGGGTGGCTTTTGTATAGCTTGTGCATTTGGGGGAACACCAGGAGTGTGGAGATGGTGTAACTTTCTAAAACTTAAGAAGATTTCAGTTTTTGTTCTGTGAATAACCTTAAAGAAAAAAAAAAAAAAACCCATAAAATAGCCAGTGCGGAAGGGGTCCGGATCATGACACATTTTAGCGTGACTTCTTTTCCATGTCAAGAAGACTGGTGAGATTTTTCCAATTTCCATTGCACATTCTTTCCAGACTAACTTCTTCAAGGTGGAGAGACTTCACTTTCCCTAGGGGGCAGTGAGTAGTATCGTACAGAGAGGAAAATATCTTTGGCTGTGTGAACAGATTGGCTTTGTGGATAGCTTTATTGATACATTCACTTAACCCCTTCAGGCTACCAACTTTTAATATAAAATGAACTGAAGAACGCCTGACTTACTGAGTGGTTTTGGAGAACAACTGGTAATACACGAAAAATGTTGAATAACCAGGTTAAATATGTTTGGCTCCCTTATCTTGCCTGCTTCCTGTGCCTCATTCGGGAAAACTTCTGAAAGAGCTGGTTCAGCAAACACGAGTTCCTGTGTTACAGCTTTCAAGGATCATATGACATTACGTAACAGACTTGAAAATTTTAAAGCAGCTTGGTGGACAGCCCTCAAGTCAGAGAATTCCTTGCGTTAATAATTAATTAATCAATATTTCCATTAGTTTATCTCTTCAAGAGAAAGATAAGTCAGTGTGGAGTCTGTGTGGGCACCAAGAAGTGGCTCTTGTTATCAAATGTATGATTTATTTTCCTTTTTCCGTATCTAATCAGTGGGTTGTAGGAACAGGTGTGTAGGTATCTATGATTTTAGTGAGATTGGAGAATACCTGACATGCTTTCATTTATGGATTTAAGAAATCAGACTGTAAGAGATAATATTTGAGGAAAAAAAGAAAAGAGCCCTCACACGCCTAGTGAAAGACTGATTGTTGTATAAGCATTACAACAAACACCTGCCTGAAACAGTTTTGAGCCTGTCTAATCCAATCATTGACAGCTCTATAGCCATGGCTACAAGAAAACACCAAAACTGGTTTTAAATTTGTCTAATCAAGCAATGACAACTTGCGACGGTGGACACACCTCTGAAAGCCAACCGATCAGTGATAACCTCCTGCTCTGAAGGTCAGACAATTGGTGGTAGACTCACGCCATTGACTACCCATTCCGTTTCTGTAACCAACACAAAAGGCATATTTGCCTCTAATACAAAAGACTGATATCACCATAGCCTTGCTTCTGAATCCATCAAATCTTAAACTCTTCCCCAAGTACCTCTGTGATATCAGCACTTTGCTTTGCTCAGGTGAGATGGTATCTGCTGCTATAGCTCTTCTCTACTTAAGAAAACAGTAAATTTAGTGACATTTGGGAGATTTGTCGTAAATGAAGCACAATGCTAATGAATGGTGTACTTGTAGACAAGACGTGTAAATGTGGTTTGATAAGAAGTAGTGGAGTAAGATAAGCTTAACTAGATTCTGAGTGTGTGCCCATAAAACCAAACTCATTGCTGTCGAGTCAGTTCTGACTCATAGCAACCCTACAGGACTGAGTAGAACTGCCCCACAGAGTTGGAATTGACTTGACGGCAACAGGTTTTTGAGTGTGTGTGTGTGCGTGTGGCGCAAGGGTATAATGCTTAGCTGCTAACTGAAAAGTTGTTGGTTCAAACCCACCAGCTGCTTCATGGGAGAAGATACCTGGCAATCTGCTCCTGTAAAGATTACAGTCAAGGAAACCGTACGAGGCAGTTCTACTCCGTCATGTAGGGTCTCTATGAGTTGGAATTGACCCAATGGCACATAATAACAACAACATGTGTTATCACTTTTATTCTACAACCCTACTCCAAGCTCCCATTGTTTCTCACCCAGGTAAATGCAATAACCTCCTAGCTGCTCTCTACTTCCACTTTTGCTCTCCTACAGTCTAGTCACCAACAAAAAGTCTGAGCTGTTTTCCACAATGTAAGTCATAAGTCAGGAGCATTTCTCTGCTCAAATCTCATCGTTCTGCCAAAAACCCCACACCATTTCTGTGGTCTACCCGAAAAAAACACAAACAAAACCCATTGCTGCAGAGACGATTGTGACTCATAGCGACCTGATAGGACAGTGCAGAACTGCCCCATAGGGTTTCCAAGGAGCACCTGGTGCAATGGAACTGCTGACCTTTTGGTTAGCAGCCATAGCCCTTAACCACTACACCACTAGGGTTTCCAGTATCCTATAATGTGGTCTAGTGCCCTAAAATGTAGTTCTGGGCTGCATTGCTACCTCATCCCTTAGCACTTCAACTCATTCACTAAGGCCCAGCCACGCCAGCCTCTGTGCTGTTTCGTTGGTAGTTTTTTTTTTGTATTGTTTACATGTTAAAATGATAATATTTTGGATAAACTGCGTTGTATAAAGTATATTATTAAAAGTAATATCACCTCTTTTTAAGCTATTTAGTGTGACTACTAACCCATTGCTGTCGAGTCAAATTCCAACTCATAGTGACCCTATAGGACAAACCCAAAGGGTTCCCAAGGCTGTAATCTTTACAGAAGCAGACTGCCACATCTTTGTCCCTTGTAGCTGGTGGGTTCTTACCACCACCAGAGCTCCTATATGGCTACTAACCGTTGCCTTCCGGTTGATTCCAACACATAGCGACCTTATAGGACAGAGTAGAACTGTCCCATAAGGCTTTCAAGGAATGGCTGGTGAATTTGAACTGCTGACCTTTTGGTTAGCAGCCATAGCTCTTAACCACTACGCCACCAGGTCTCCATAGCAATTACAAGAACACGTAAAGTTACCTACGTGGCTCACAGTATAGTTCTATGGGACAGCCTTGGTTGTTACCACTCTGTTGGTACCGCCTCTGGGGCTGCTGTTGGGTGGCAGGATGAGCAGTACGGAAGAGCGAGATGCCAAGCAGAGGAGATGGAGGAGAAGCTGAAACCCTTCAAGCACCT
Organism: Elephas maximus indicus; assembly: GCF_024166365.1. Lineage (NCBI taxonomy): Eukaryota > Metazoa > Chordata > Mammalia > Proboscidea > Elephantidae > Elephas > Elephas maximus. Next base: position 6,690,826 of record NC_064841.1, on the reverse strand, counting down.
GCGTGTCTGTCCGTCACTGTATTTTCCTCTGAAAACGTTCAGAAAGTCATGGCCACTGCTTCCCTCTGCTTTTAGACTCTTACGTGAATTCCTCTTTTGGCTATTTTAACTCAGAACGAGGGAAGAGGATTATGGGAAAGATAGTCCCTAGAATAACCAATCTGTAGACCGAATAATCAGCACTGCTTCTAAAGGGCTCTTTGGGCTGCCAGAGGTTTGGAAAATACCTCAAACAAGGAGTCATGGAACTGAAGGTAATCGTTCTGAAGCGGAGAGAGCTGAATGGGCATGCCAGCAAATATCAGAAACAGTGTTGTGTGGAAGAGAAATTGACTTCACAGGTATAAAGCCTTCAAATTTTCTCTCTTAAACTCTATGGAAATATATTAATACTAAAAAAAAATCCATTGTGGTACAGTCCATTCCAACTCATGACCACCCCCTGTGTTGCAGAGTAGATCTGACCCATAGGGTTTTCGTGGCTGTGATCCTTAGAGAAACAGATTGCCACATCTCTCTCCTCAAGAGCAGCTAGCAGATTGGAACCACTGACCATTCCTTAGCAGTCAAGTGCTTAACCACTGCGCCACCAGGGCTCCTTTCGCGCCACCTAAGGACCTCAAATTTTATTTACCAGTACTCAATCATTTCTGGCCAGCACTCAATCTTTGCACCACTACTTAATTAAACCTTGGCTTTCCATTCTTGTTACTGGAAAATCTTTATTAGAGAGTCCTAGGACTTAAAGGCTCCATTCTTTGATCTTTCCCTAGCCCTAACCACCTGGCAAAATGTTTGTACTCTTTGCATTGAAAGTGTTTCTTGATCTTTTTTTTTTTTTTTTAGCTTTTTTCATTAAACGAGACTTCTGATAAATGGGACTTATTTTATTAATACTTCATGATCAGCAAATTGACATAAAATACATTTTTCTCCTTTTATGAGTAATATGTGCTCATTAATATAATAAAGTAATAAAGAAGAAAAAATAAGTTACTCCAAAGCCCATAACATAGAAATAAACACTCCTAAAATATTAGAGTAATTCCTCACAGTTCTCTAAGCAGTTAGATGTGTAGATCATTTCGCATAGTTGACATCATCCCACATATACAATTGTAGAACCTGCAGTTTTGCTTAACCTTACATTGAGCTTTTCATTATATATATTTTCTGTAAAGAAAGATTCAACTTTTCATGGCTATATAGTATTTGCTTACAAGGCCATTCCATAGTTTGCTTAGATGATTTACTATTGTTGTATATTTAGGTTGTCTCTAATATTTTAATTTTTTTGCTATTTAAATTCATAGATAAATAGCTTTATCTTGAGTTTATTACTAAGCGGTTGTCATTAGCTTTTGCTTAGCTCTTCTAAACTATTATTACTTGTCCCCTAAATTCTCATTTATAAGAACTTCCAAATCTTCTGCAATACGGCAAAAAAAAAAAAAGGCTTCAGAAATGTTACTTATCTCAGATAGCTCTAGATGTTTGCATTAAGCCCTTTATTATTATTTTAAAATAAATGACAATATGATTTCGTAGATGTACTGGTCAGAGTTAGTATTCCACTATTATATCTCAAGACGGGCATGTTCTTTGTTAGGGCAACATGCTCTAAAGCGTGCTCCAGGAAAATGTAACTGAGGTCAATGGTCTTAAGAGAGGCTAGTATCTAATAAAGAAGTTCCATGGGTAGTCTTGTAAAGAGACTAAACAAGCTAAGAAAATCAAAAGATCTAAGCATTTTCCTAGCTGGGCTTTTCCTATTTCTGAATATGGCTCAGGTTGAGGAACTATTCCTTCTTTTTGATGTAAAGGAGAAGACTAGCACACAAAGAGAAATAAAAGCTGAAGAGTTCAAATTGCTGCGACAAATTCTTGACAGTTTCAGGGATCCCTGCTGTTACCAGACCCTGGACTTCTCGGTTAAGCTACTTAAAACTCTCTTCCTCAGTACCTATGAGCAATAAGCAAACACAACAAACAAGACATTGAGCAAAAAATAGTAAAAATATTTCTAATAATAATAAAACAAGGAAAGGCAAGCAACCTGATAGTGTGGGCTTCAATAACTCACAACCAAGGAAAGAAACAGAAGGCTCTGGAATGGAAAGGCTCAGCACAAGTGGGGTCCAAGCTGCCTCCAAATCCAGAAGTCAGTTTGATGCTTTGACAAAATCCTGATATTCTCACGGTAGTCTCAGATATGCAGAAAAGCAAACTATCACTAGCCTTATGATGATGATGATGATGATGATGATGATGATAGGATGGGGTGGAAATTGCAGCTAGCATTACAGGTGAAGTGGAGAAACTGACAAAGGGTGCTCTCAGAGTTACACTCGAGATTTGGAAAATGGTCTGAAGCTGAATGGCACCCGTTGGTGGGCTTGAGATGCATCTCTAAGCAGACTGAGAAAACCTGGTCTGAGACACTGATCCACGTTTCAGGAGAGACCAGAGCCCAGGTGTCTTCCCATGTCAGCACTTCTTTCCCCAGCCTCCTTCTCCTGGTAGTGGGGACTACCAAAAGTAGGTAAAACTGTATATACTCAGATTCTCACACTGTAACTCAGAGAAGACAGATGTGTGTGTGAGGAAGAGAGAGAGGGAGAAAGAAGAGAGATCGAGTGAGAGAGACAGAAGAGTAAGAAGTAAGTAAAGCCATCACCGCCCAGTATCAGAACAAATAGGATGTCTAGACATGGCGCTCCAAGTATGAAGAAAAGAAAAATAATGGCATGGCAACTCTGCAAGCTTACTACAAATTATAATTAAGTAGCTAAACAAACAAATTCATACATGAATCAATCTAAGGAAAGAGGAAACTAAGTATTAAAAAAATAAGATGTTACAATGGCAGTTTCTTGGTGTTGGCGCTCACAGTCCTTTTTAAAGCTTATGTTCTTTGTGTTTTCTTACATTGTTTGAATTTGTTTCAATGAAGAACATATTCCTTTAAAATGCATGTTACTTTTTTAAAAGAAGCAAATATTTAAAGATGTTAACGTTGTTTTTATTTGATTAAAGGGAAATATATAAAACATCTTCCCCGCACGCCCGTGCCTTCTTCAGAATGTTGTTGCTTGCCCTTGAGTCAGTTTCGGCTCATGGTGGAATATGGGGCATAAAGTAAATTGTTGGCTGAATCTTTCTAAAAGGAACTCACTTATAAATATCCAACAGTTTCAACACCAGGAGAAAAAAATAAGCAGGAATCCCTTAACTCAGCTTCCTGGAAGGAGGAGAGATGGGTTACCCCATGTGTTCTCTGTTCTGAGTGCTGCGTCAGGGTCTTCTGTCTTAAAGCCTGGATGTTAAGAACGTGATTTCATCAGCTCCAGAAAGTTAGGGATAGCTGAGAGCTCTATACTTTCATTAAAAAAAAAAAAACACAAATAAACATATTTAGATTCTACTGCTACCATTGTCCTGGTGGCACAGTGGTTAAGCACTACTGCTGCTAACTAAAAGGTCTGCGGTTGGAATCCACCAGGCGCTCCTTGGAAACCCTTTGGGGCAGTTCTACTCTGTCCTATAGGGCTTCTATAAGTCGGAATTGACTCAATGGCAACAGGTTTGGTTTTTTGGCTTTTGCCGCCACCGTAAGGAAGCCCTGGTAGTATAGTGTTTAAGCGCTTGGCTGTTAACTGAAAGATCAGTGGTTAGAACCCATCTACCACTCCATGAGAGAAAAATGTGGCAGTCTGCTTCTGCAAATATTAAAACCAAAAAAACCCAAACCCATTGCCATCGATTCAATTCTGATTCGTAGTGATCATATAGGGCAGAGCCTTGGAAACCCTATGTGGCAGTTCTAATCTGTCCTATAGGGTTGCTGTGAGTCGGAATTGACTGGATGTCAGTGGGTAACGAGCCATCTCCGTAACCCAACCTGCTTTTCCAAAAGTGATATTCCCGGATCCTCCCTTGAGGATGCAAACACGTTCCTCAGGCCACGCATCTGCTGGCATTGTTCCTTTCACGAAAAAGGTGGCCTCTCTACTCCCTTGTTAAGGAGATCTCACCAGACTGTCCAGGCTGAGCTCATGGCTCCATTTCCTTCCAGATGGCATAACCACAAAGTATTTCTCCCTCTATGAAGAGTTGAACAGCACAGTGCTTTTTGTTTATAGTGTAATTCACTGCCTCGTAATTGCACTGGCATTTAATTCTGAATGTAATTTAACTCCCATGGTTTCCTTGACTTGATTATGTTCTCTCTCCTGGACTGCTAACCACTGGTTGTTGAAAATTCTTTCTATTCTCTGCAAGTGGAGGAGCCATTCTTGGGCTGTGATGAATCCCAGCAGAGGCACTGGCTGTTCCCTACTCAGACCCTCAGATGTCCCCGCCTCCTGGTGCCAGGCTCGAGCTCAGGAGAGAGGAGGAGGCTCGTTGCCTGGTGCGAAAAAGACCGGAGGCTCAACGGCATGCGTCTAATTGCACATAAATCTTAATACGTTCAAGTCGAACCTTTCCACTCTAGACTCAAAGCTCCCAATGCTGCCTGTGCCCATTTGTGATTTTTTGAGGGGGGGGGGGAGGGGAGTCTAATTTCCCCAGCATAAACCTGTAAAGTGGTATTTAGAATCACAGACTTTGGAGTTAGACTCCCTGAGTTTAAATTCCAGAAGTACCCTTCCTAGCTATGTGACCTCAAGCAACTTATATAACATTCCTGCCTCTGAATTTCCAGCTCCATGAAATAAAAAAAAAATAAACTAAAAATAACATCAACCCACGTGACAACTGGTCTACCTAGCATAACAAACTACAGATGTACAAAATGCAAGCTTCGTAACCCCTGGCATTAAACAAGTCCCCAAGAAGTCTTCAGAGAAGAGATGCTGCTCAAACTATCATAAGGCTTACTGAGTGTGTATTAAAGCATCTGGCACACTGCAAATGCCATGTGTTAAAATAATGATGATGAAGAAGGTGATGATCCCATTAGCCTGGTGCTAGGAGGGAGTAGGTCTAGGGAGAAATCCTTCATGGGCTGGTTGTTCCAGGACGTGCACTGCCTTAGCTGGGCCAGGATTCCAGGGTCCCAAGTGACCCACCCTGTCCACAGAGCCAACCACGTAGTATACAGAAAGTACAAACAAAACGTGCTTCCTGAGTAAACTCATTGTTGTCCAAGGCAAAACAGACAAGCAGATCACATAGATTTAGAGCATTAGAACTCCCCTACACATGTACACACACAAACACACACACACACTTTTGACTAAAGAGACATGCTTTCACATAGAACTTAGATTTTCTTAGACATCTTGCCACAAAAAATAAACACTGCATCCACAGACATTCCTATCAAAACTCACCTACTTTTGCAAACACATACTTTCACAGTTGAGGAAAACATTTGAGCAAACATCCTGACTTTTTGACTTACAACATATAAAATATTTAGTCAGATTTTGGGTTGTTAAGACATAAGTCTTGTAGTGTATTGAGGATTTTTCTCCTGAGTTTTACTGTTCTGTTGACTTAAATCTAGGAAAGTGGTTCTACACATGCCCTATTCTTTTTTTTTTTTTTTAATAATTTTTATTATGCTTTAAGTGAAAGTTTACAAATCAAGTCAGTCTGTCACATATAAGCTTACATACACCTTACTCCATACTCCCACTTACTCTCCCCCTAATGAGTCAGCCCGCTCCCCCCTTCCAGTCTCTCCTTCCGTGACGATTTTGCCAGTTTCTAACCCTCTCTACCCTCCCATCTCCCCTCCAGACAGGAGATGCCAACACAGTCTCAAGTGCCCACCTGATACAAGTAGCTCACTCTTCGTCAGCATCTCTCTCTAACCCATTGTCCAGTCCCTTCCATGTCTGATGAGTTCTCTTCGGTAACGGTTCCTGTCCTGGGCCAACAGAAGGTTTGGGGACCATGACTGCTGGGATTCTTCTAGTCTCAGTCAGACCATTAAGTCTGGTCTTTTTATGAGAATTTGGCATCTGCATCCCACTGTTCTCCTGCTCCCTCAGGGGTTCTCTGTTGTGCTCCCTGTCAGGGCAGTCATCGGTTGTGGCTGGGCACCATCTAGCTCTTCTGGTCTCAGGATGATATAAGTCTCTAGTTCATGTGGCCCTTTCTGTCTCTTGGGCTCATAGTTATTGTGTGACCTTGGTGTTCTTCATTCTCCTTTGATCCAGGTGGGTTGAGACCAATGGATGCATCTTAGATGGCCGCTTGTTAGCATTTAAGACCCCATATGCCACATTTCAAAGTGGGATGCAGAATGTTTTCATAATAGAATTATTTTGCCAATTGACTTAGAAGTCCCATTAAGCCATAGTCCTCAAACCCCGGCCCTTGCTCCGCTGACCTTCGAAGCATTCATTTTATCCCGGAAACTTCTTTGCTTTTGGTCCAGTCCATTTGAGCTGACCTTCCATGTATTGAGTGTTGTCCTTCCCTTCACCTAAAGTAGTTCTTATCTACTAACTAATCAGTAAATAACCCTCTCCCACCCTCCCTCCCTCCCCGCCTCGTAACCACAAAAGAATGTTTTCTTCTCGGTTTATACTATTTCTCAAGATCTTATAATAGTGGTCTTATACAATATTTGTCCTTTTGCTTCTAACTAATTTCACTCAGCATAATGCCTTCCAGGTTCCTCCATGTCATGAAATGTTTCACAGATTCGTCACTGTTCTTTATCGATGTGTAGTATTCCATTGTGTGAATATACCACCATTTATTTAACCATTCATCCATTGATGGACACCTTGGTTGCTTCCAGCTTTTTGCTATTGTAAACAGAGCTGCAATAAACATGGGTGTGCATATATCTGTTTGTGTGAAGGCTCTTATTTCTCTAGGGTATATTCCGAGGAGTGGGATTTCTGGGTTGTATGGTAGTTCTATTTCTAACTTTTTAAGAAAACGCCAGATAGATTTCCAAAGTGGTTGTACCATTTGACATTCCCACCAGCAGTGTATAAGAGTTCCAATCTCCCCGCAGCCTCTCCAACATTTATTATTTTGTGTTTTTTGGATTAATGCCAGCCTTGTTGGAGTGAAATGGAATCTCATCATAGTTTTAATTTGCATTTCCCTAATGGCTAATGATTGACAGCATTTTCTGATGTATCTGTTAGCTGCCTGAATATCTTCTTTAGTGAAGTGCGTGTTCATATCCTTTGCCCACTTCTTGATTGGGTTGTTTGTCTTTTTGTGGTTGAGTTTTGACAGAATCATGTAGATTTTAGAGATCAGGCGCTGGTCGGAGATGTCATAGCTGAAAATTCTTTCCCAGTCTGTAGGTGGTCTTTTTACTCTTTTGGTGAAGTCTTTAGATGAGCATAGGTGTTTGATTTTTAGGAGCTTCCAGTTATCTGGTTTCTCTTCTTCGTTTTTGGTAATGTTTTGTATTCTGTTTATGCCTTGCATTAGGGCTCCTAAGGTTGTTCCTATTTTTTCTTCCATGATCTTTATCATTTTAGTCTTTATGCTTAGGTCTTTACATGCCCTATTCCTATAAGCAAACCTGGACTTTGTTCCAGGTCTCACAGAGTTTAGCAAGTTTAGCACAGTTTTAGGCACATACCTGTTGCCGTCAAGTCATTTCTGACTCATAGCGACCCTATAGGACAGAGTAGAAGTACCCCATAAGGTTTCCAGGGAGCAGCTGGTGGATTCGAATTGCCCACCTATTGGTTAGGAGCCAAGCTTTTAACCACTGCACCACCAGGGCTCCTTTTAGGCACATAAAACCAACAAAAACAAACCCAGTGCCATCGAATTGATTCTGACTCATAGCCACCCTACAGGACAGATTAGAACTGCCCCATAGAGTTTTCAAGGATCACCTGGTGGATTTGAACTGCTGACCTTTTGGTTAGCAGCCATAGTTCTTAACCACTACACCAACCAGGGTTTCCTTTAGGCACGTAGTACAAGGTATATAAGTGTTTGTTAAAAAAAAAAAAAAGTATTGCACATATACCCTGGATGCTGTTTGGAAACAAAAGAACTACAGAATATTAAGGTTAGGAGGGATTTTCAAGGTCATCTGATCCATGTTCTTCGTTTTATAGATTAAAAAACTGGCAGCTTTGAAGCTATACAATGAGGCGTTTGCACAACTGGTCCTCAATCAAGTCTCACGGTCTTTGGTTCCAGTTTTCTCTCCTTAAAGTAACCTGACCTTTGTGTGGAAAAACAGACCTGCCAAAAAATACTTGTAACACAACCTGACAACTACTACAGTAGAGGGGGTGTGCCAAAATATCAAAGTGCCGAATAAAGGCCTCCTAACTTTGTCGGAAAAGAGCCCTGGTGGGGCAGTGATTAAGCACTTGGCTGCTAACTGAAAGGTTGATGGTTCAAAGCCACCAGCAGCTCCACAGGAGAAAGATGTGGCAGTCTGCTTCCATGAAGATTACAGCCTTGGAAACCTTCATGGAGCTGCTGGGTGGCTTCAAACCACCAACCTTTTTGGTTAGCAGCCAATTGCTTAATTGTTGTGCCACATACACACACACAAAGAAACCATTGCAGTTGAGTTAATTCTGACTCATATTGACCCTACAGGACAGAGTAGAACTGCCCCGTAGGTTTTCCAAGGAGCAGCTGGTAGATTCGAACTGTCAACCTTTTGGTTAGCAGCCAAGCTCTTAACCGCTCCATCACCAGGGCTCCTTAAAAAGTAGGTGGATATTAGGAAGTGGGGTTAGAGTGAGATAGGTTGGAAAAAAATCCTAGGTAAAAGGAATAGAATATGCTTAGATTTGGAAGCATGAAAGAATAAGGCATATGGAAAAACCGCAGGCCAGAGAGTATTGTATGTGGGGATGGAACTTTCAGGAGATTAAACTTCAAAAGAGGGCATGACCTGGTCAGACCATGATGGACCTTGTATAGCATTCTAAGGAGTCTGAACTTTATCTTGTATGGAAGAGTAAAAAAATTTAAGAAAGAAATTAACCTGATTAGATTTGTGCTTTAGAACATTCATTCTGGCTAAAGTAAATGAATTCTAGAAGGCAAGTGTGAAGTCTTGGAAACACATTAGGGGCTATTCAGATAATTCAGCCAGGAGATGATGGGTGTTTATACTGGGCAGTGTTAGCAACAACAATGGTACCGGAAGGAGGCAGCTTTGAGGGGATTCAGAACAGAGGGTTCCCAAGACTTTATCACCTGTTAGAGGTGAGCAGTGAGGTAGAGGCCAGAGTTCAGCTTTATGGCCAGGCCCATGTCTTGGAGGAGAAATAGGTTTTGTGATAAGTTGCTGAGTTTGGTGTTAAGCGTATTTGGTTTCAGATGTTTATCCAGACGTAACTGTCAAGTAAACAGACACTTGCCTCAGAAGCTGAGGAGAAAAGTCCAGGTAGGAGATAGTGATTTGGGAGTCTGGGCAGAGCATGCAGAGTTTTGAGGTAGACAGGTTGTGGACAAAGCTACTGGAATGGGTAAGTTGTTAAAGAGGAGTGTAAAAGGAGAAAGAGGGTCCATGCTGACCTTTGGAAAACACTAACATTGAATGAGGTAGCCAAAGAATAAGAAGATACGGAAATAGTATTATTGCCTAGGATAGTCTATGTTACTGAGAAATAGTAATATATTTAATATAAATATTAATTTTATTTTACTATATTAAAAATAATAGAAAAATCATCATAAAATGTAACAATATCGCCTAGGATAGTCTATATTACTGAGAAATAATAATATATTTAATATAAATATTAATTTTTATTATTTTAACATATTAAAAATAATAGAAAAATCATTCTAAAAAGGTAACTTTATGATACCTCAGGCCCGAGGTTTCCATAATTTGATGCTGAACATAAAATAAAGGACTATAATAATTTCACCAGATCATTTTCTAAAAAAAGCATTATTTCTGATAGTCATTTATGTCATCTTGATTCAGCCAAGCCCAAGGCCAAGGTTATGGCTAAAGGCAGTTAGCACTTTTACATTCCCTTTCATATTATTTAACTTATATTTTGGACAGTCCTGTACCTTAAATTATGATAGTATAAGGTGCCACTGCAATGTTGCTCTCAATGGAAGGCCCTGCATCTGTAAACTCCCAAACGTAACACAAAATTTTGTCATGAAAGTTTATTATTTGTGTAGTTGTGAGGCCACATGATACTTTTTTAAAAATTTTATTGTGCTTTAGGTGAAAGTTTACAGCTCAAATTAATTTCTCATTCAAAAATTTATACACATATTTTTTTGTGACATTGGTTGCAATCCCTACAATGTGATTGCAACCAATTGCAACTCTCCCCCTTTCTACCCTGGGTTCCCCGTGTCCATTTGTCCAGTTCATGTCCCTTCCCACATTCTAGTCCTGCTTTTGGACTGGAGCTGCCCATTTGGTCTCTCATATTTGATTGAACTAAGAAGCACATTCCTCACATGTGTTATTTTCTGTTTTATAGGCCTGTCTAATCTTTGTCTGAAAAGTGGGCTTCAGGAACGGTGTCAGTCCTGGGTTAGCAGAGTGTCCAGGGGGCCACAGTCTCAGGGGTTCTTCCAGTGCGAAGCCAAGTGATATTTTGATTGTGGTTTTTTTTTTTTTTAAATCATTCTGACCATGACTTTTGTGCTACGCAGAGCTAGCGAATTAGTAGTAATAGACGACATTAAGTCAGGATAAGATCAAATAATTTTTCAGATACTTTGTTTAAAAGCAATGCTAGGGCCCATGTCCCAAATTTATACTTAGACGTATCAGCATAAAGCAATGTTACATCAAAAACATATTGTTTAGAATGAATTCGCTCCTTAAAATATCGTAGAGCCTCAGTAAGCTCCTTACAAAACGTCAGGGTTTAAAATTTAGCCTAGCAATCCCGTGTCCTGAAATCCCACGTCTTTTTTGACATGTTTCTCAAAAAGAGAAAAAACTTATTGAGAATTGATTTGGGGCTACGTCAGGAAATAAGATTCAACTAAAGACTCCTGAAATTTTTTTTACGTCAAGATAAAACTGCTCCAAAAGCTATTTTAAATAGAAAGGGAAAGAAAGAAATCTTTATTCTAGAATTGGCAATTGGCTAATTTAAGCTGCATAAATGATAACAAAAAAGAGTAAACACTTTATACAGATCTAGAAAGCAATACTTTAAAATCATTAATATGTGCTCACAAAAACCCTCATAGCTTTTCCAAGCTTTAACAAAATTCCAAGGCATTACTGGAATAGTTCAGTTGATTGAAAGGTTATTTAGATAGAACTATTTCATGATTTCCAACATAACACACATGATCCACATTATTTTTATTCTTTTAGAAATTCGAGATGTATGAAATGATTTGTTCTCTATCAGAACAGAATCTCTTAGAAGTAGAACTGCATGCCTTTCTCCATACACGAACTCTTCGGCTGCATAAAAGTTTCCATGGAAACCCTTACCTGTTAGAAGTTCTAATATGCATAAACAAAGTTATTTCCTTTTACACTTTATTTCAACAAAAACGTGAATAGATTGGAAAGCACTGAACTACCAGCAACCTCTGAGGTCTTATACAACAGTTTTAAACAAAAAGGCCCATTATATTTTTATAGTTTCTATTTGGCACAAGACCAACTGACTTTTTGGAATATGTTCATCAGTAGATATATCAAGGACTATTAGACATCCTGTCAACCCTGTTGAAACAAATTTATGATTTTTTTTCAGCCTGTTATTCAAATAATATTTTACCATTTTCTAGTCAAATAAAACATAGGTAGTGAAAAAAAAAATCCCTCCTAGAGCAAGAGTAGCTTGCACGTGAGTGATGTGCAGGATTGAAGGCAGAATAGAAGGTAGAGAAGGCTGACGCCTCCGGAAAAGTCGAGGCCACGTACTCAAAGAACTTTTGTTAACTGGCAAGTTCATGGAAGGAAAACCCTAAAGCCTAGTTAGTGAATTCACACATTAGCTTAAGAAGCTGAGTTACAAAGCAGAAACACAAAGAAAAGTGAAAAAAAGCAGATAGAGCCTAGGAAATTGATAACAGATAAGAGAAAACGGCTACAGAAAGAAGAGAAAATTAAAGGCATGGAAAGAAATAAAAGGGAATTGCAATTTTGGGAATAGGGAGAGGTGGGGGCAGAGAAAAGGAAAGCAATTAGGTTAACAAGTCTTTCATGTGTTTCTCTTCTGAAATGTGGTATTCCAACATCCAGCGCCGGCCTTAACACTGCAGGCCCATACATTCTGACTGAACTAAGAATGATTCAGTTAAATGCAAACTTCGGATATATAGAACAGGCAGTTTAATAAAATAGGAAAACCTTTTGCTCTTTCAGTTTAAGACTGTAGGCCAGTGTTTGTGTAACAGAGTTATTCTTTCAAAGCTAGATTAAACTCTGTGCTTTTCAGGTTAACCTTGGAGATCAGAATGCCTTTATTCAGGGCATCCAGGCAAGGCAACTAGCATATCCATCATGCAGCATTCAGTATCCTTTCCCGTCTTTTGTGTTAGATTTCCTGCCCAGACTTCCCACGGATGGTTCTGGTCCTGCAGCTCTGGATCGTTCTCTCCCCCCAAGCCCATCTGTGGTCTGTTGGCAGCTGAGAATTTGCATACTGTAACCTCTCTCTGATGTATGTTAAAAAGGAAAAAGGAAACAAAGAGCAACACCAGTAGATTTATTAATTTATGTTGCACGTGAAAAGTTCCAATGTTATCAGTGATTCTGGAGTGGTGGGAAATTGAACCTGCACAGGAGGGACCTCAAATCCAAGGCCAGGACGTGGTCTCTGACTCTTGCCTCCTATGGAAGTCAAACAACATCAAGTACAGATAAAAGCAGCACCATCCTACACCTCTCTCTCTGTTATTTTTTTGTTTTGAAAGCATTCTTTCATTTTTTCCCGCACTTCTGAAGAAAGCTTGGATCTGCTTTACTAACACTACCTGAGTCATACGGGCAGTAATACAAGGAAGAGGGGATTAGCAATGAGATATTATGCTATTTGGTTGATCTTGCACAATGTGACATTTATTCAATATTGGTAATTAGCCATGTTGCTTTTAACTTACTTCATAAAATATGGATTTTGGATTCCAGAACAATCCATAGCTTGAGTCAACATTTTTCATCGGTGCCTTTTTCATCTATGAGTACTAAAGAGTTTGAACGTGCAGACTCAGTTCTGCTGTGCATTTTCTACATGAATCCTGGCCAAGCCTGTGAGTGTGGGGATACTTATTCTTAACTGTAGGTAGAGTTGGGAATTGGCCTGGCACACAGAGCTCGAAGTAGTTGCCCGTTATGTGTATTCACCAACCACATCTTCCTCCCAAACTTTACCTTATGACCAGATTTCTCTTATTATTGGTCTTGATTGTTATATGTGCTGAACCCCAACAATTTTGACTAGGGGTTCTATTCCCCTTTGCCATGCACCTTCTGTTCTTCAGACTTCTGGACACTGGCTCACATCATGTTTAGACAGAGTTCCCTGAAGCCCTAATTCAGAGCTTCCCTGGGAGATGGCTGCTGATCTACTTCTCCCAGCAACGTGGATCCCATGGATAGGAAAGCCAGCTTCAACTGAATGTGCAAATTGTCTTCACACCAGTTATGAATGTAACTTAATGGCTTACCGTGTACATGGGGATGGGGTTGGTCCCACAGCTCGCATTCTCTGTTTACCCCTGCACCCACCCCTTTATTCATTACCACCTTCCCGTTAGCTACTGGAGAGAAGTACCATAGTACCTAAGTCCATCAGGGATGACACGGATGTGTCCAAGGAGATGAATGGGGTGGCCATAGGTTCTATGCACATCCAAGGACTCATAGAGACAAGAACTCAAATCTTGGCCCCAAATTTACTAGCTGTTTTATCTTGGGCAAATGATATCTTGGAACCTTTTCATTAGCTGTAAAATAGGAATAATAATTTTTTATATTTTAATGATTTTGTAAAGATTAAATAAGACAATATATGTAAACGTATGTAAAATATGTAAAGTATCTAGTGTAGAATAAATGATGAGTAGTACTAGGTTTTCTGCCTTGTTTTGTAGGAAGGAAGACCTCTAGAAGTATGTTCATACTACCATACACACATTTTTTGTAAGAGTCTATAGTTCCATTATAAACATACTTATAAAAATACAGATATGCATTATAAAATAGGCAAGTCCCCCTTTTGCTACTGAATGTGCACGAATATTATCATCAACCAAAAAAAAAAAAATTTTTTTCTTTTTTTTTTCAACCAAAGACAATGTTTATTCCTAACTGTCCAAACATCCATGATGGCCTACTTCCTCCTGCCATTTCCTTGGCTGCACTCTTATTTCCAGAGCCCTGGTGGCATAGTGGTTAAGAGCTCGGCTGCTAACCAAAAGGTTGGCAGTTCAAATCCACCAGCTGCTCCTTGGAAACCCTATAGAGAAGTTCTGCTCTGTTCTATAGGGTCGCTATGAGTCAGAACAGACCAGACAGCACCTAACAACAACAACTCTTATTTCTGGTAGAGCTGTGACCAGTACTGACTTCATGGTGTTCATTTGTCCTGTGCATTTGCATACGGCCCATGCTCAGAAGAGCTCTGCACTTGCTATAATGCTCAGCTGTTGCCATCTTGAAATTCTGAATATTTTTGAACAAGGGGCCCACATTTTCATTTTTCACCGAACCCAGCAAATTACGTAGCTGGCTCTGGCTATGACAGTCCATAAAGTCCATTTTGCTTTCTGATTTCCGGTAGAGCTGCAACAGCCAATGAAGGTCACAGTAGCAGGAAAAGGGGACCCTGGGAACTAGAGAGAGTGAGGGAGTCATAGAGAGTGGGAAGCTGGAGAAAGGGACCCTTTAAATCTATCTGCAGTCCTAGGCTCACTCCCAAGCTGCACAAGTGTGGAACTGATGGGCATGAACATAGCAAATGTTTAAAAATTAATTTATAGTACAGACATCATTCGGGTCCCAGATTGGACCCTGGGTGACACACAAGTGAGATAGACCAGAAGTGCAATGCAAAGACTTTGAAAACTAAAGTGACATTGGAACTACAGGCCACAGGGGGCAGGTCAAGACTTGCAGTCTGAACCTAACCCGGTTAATTGCCTTTGAAACAAAACAATTTCATATTCTCTGGAATATTTTAATAGTGTTTAATGGTGTTCAAAACACTGAACACATAACCCAAAAGGAATGCACGTGATACTACTGTAGAGTGGCTTTACTTGACTCAGAACACACGTAATTAAATCTTTTAGGACTTTGATACTGTAAAACTTAAATTCATTCAATAACATGTTTATCAAATGGCCAGTCCACCAAGAACTGCATACATTCTGTTCAGATTGCTCATCATTTTCCCAGGCTAAGCTCTCACTTTTCAAGTTCTTACTCTTCCTGAAGGTTGGTGAAATTTCTTAAGCTTCTGCTTTTGGCTACTTGAGAAAATCTGTACTTAGAACGTAGTTCTGAGCTTGTGAAGCTTGTCTGCATTAGGTATATAATGGCTTATCTTTAAATTCTTAGCAGAATACTGTACTAAAGGGGGCGTCTCAGTCCCCAGGCTGATCAAGCTTGCTGACTGCTTGTGCCTTTTGAAGGAACATTCCCTAATTTAAGCTTTATGCTATTAAGGTAAATATAATTTGGCTTACTGCTTCAAATTGTGCTCCTTCCTGGTCCCCTTTATCTACTCTTCTAACTTCACCAAAATAGGTATGCACAAGTGTTTAATGGGCACTGGGCTCCACTCGTCTCTTTAGTTAGCCAGAAAACTTATGTCCCAAGTACAGACCACTTCTCTCTTCTGTGTCTTGGTCACGGGTGCTTTTCTCCAGTATGGGAGGCCCCATTCCTCTTCTAGTCTACACCATTGTTTTCCGCATTATTTGTTGACAAGTCTGTCCCATGTTCACTTGTTTTTTTTTTTTTTTTACTTCTTTCTTCTCCTTTATTTTTTTCTTTTCCCCAATGGTGTTGAATGGCTTAACTTTTATATTTTTCATAGGTGACGAAAAATTACCTTTCCTATTAGAACTTGAACAGCCCACAAGGTTTATTCATTCAATGAATTTTGAGGGTGTAGGAGCCCTGTTGGCATAGTGGTTAACAGCTCAGGCTACTAACCAAAAGGTTGACAGCTCAAATCCATCTGCCACTCTTTGGAAACCTGTGGGGCAGTTCTCAGAATCGACTTAATGGCAATGGGTTTGGTTTTGGTTTGATAGTATGTTTTGGAAACCCTATGGGGCAGTTCTACTCTGCCCTATAGGGTCACTATGAGTCACAATGGAATTAACTCGATGGCATAGGTTAGGATGTTCTAGACACTGTTAAAGGGCTTAGGTACATCGATGTACAAAATAAAGATCCTTGTTCTCAAGGAACTTACAATCTTGGGATCTTTGTGGTTTTCCTCAGCTATTTGTATTGTTGACTCCCCCATGACAAAGAGAGATATTTTTTTCTTCGTATTGTTTTTGGTAGACTTTTTTTTTTGGTAGTTTTTTCCCCCCCAGATAAAGCAGTTATAAAATGAAGACACTCTATTCATAAAAAAAATAATAATTTTTTTTTATGAATAGAGTGTGTAAAATTGCAAAGTGTCAGCAAAACAAAGAAGACCCTTTTCTGTAAGATTTTTTTATCCAAATGTTACAGATGAAAAAATTTTGTTAAACCTCTGAACTTCAAGTGTTATCCTGGTGAAAAATTAGGTGTTATCTAAATTAAGAAAGGCGTATGAATGTTTAATGTTTTCTAGAGTATTCTAGCTTCCCAGCTCATCAACAGGAAAAGTTCTGCAAAAATAAAATCAAGTATTCATTTCTAGTGAAAATCTTTGAATATTTATTTAATTGAACCAAACCATAGAGAAAAGCTGGATGCCACACTGCACAGCAAAAACAAACAAACACAGGCATTGGTGATCTGTAACAAGCATGACTATGTTCTTTTTAAATTCCAATTTTCTGTGCATTAAAACTATTATTTGGGGATAGAGACAGAATCTCAAATCTTCCAGCCAAAAGGGTGATGATGAAGGTACTCTTCTGCATACAAAAGGTACATATCATTTGTTTTAAATCAGAAGATAAACACTGGGGACAGGAAAGCTAAACAAAAGATATTTAAAAACAAACAAACTGAAACTCCATGAATAATGCCAGCTTGAAACTTCTGCTTCAAAGAAGTAGTGGCCAAGCTTAAAAGTAGGAGCCAGCTGGGGTGTGATGGGAAAGGAAAACCAGATCTTAAAATAAGAGAGAACTGGATTTCTCCATGAGAACAGGCAATGCTCTCCTAGACCCTTTTGTGTCTCTGTTAAATAGAAATGTCCTCAAATAGCTTAAGTGTTAGGTCAACCAGAAAGTATATGGATTATACACCAGTAAAGGACAATTAAATTTTGTTTTTAATAATTACTACAGTAAATGGAGAGGTTAGGAAGGATTTACTGAATCAGCAGGGTATACATTGGGCTCAGATTGGCTTCTGAGACAGAGGTTTCCTAGAAATTGAGTTTAATCTTCATGGCTTAGGATTCTAACATGTCAATTGAGGCCAGAGAAAGGCCTATAGTGTTCACAACTAACCTGTTTACTTCAAATCCCTTTAAAGCTTTGGCCTGGGACTCACGGGGAAAACCCAGAATGCCATACGGGCTAAGGTTGTGGTTTAGGATGAACCCATCAATCATCTGAAAGTACTTTTTGACATAAACACTCTGAATTTCGGTGTTCAAGGGTCTTTCCCAATGTCTTCTCTGCACAATTCCAGAGAACGTCTCCTCATAATAAGATGTGAAATCACAGATGGGTGTTGTTTAACTCTTCTGTTAACTGAAGGCAATGCTGGCCGAGGGTGAGAAGCTAAAGAAGGCCTGTCTGGAGGTATTTACTAGTCAAAAAGGGTGAGATCGGAAGTGTGATTAAACTATGAGAGCTAATGTTAATTTGAACAGGATGGTTTATGATCAGCAAGGATTAAAATAAACTCAAAATGAACGCTTAAGCTAAATGATGCTTTTCAAAAAGACTTCAGACTGGGCCTGTAGTCGACTGTTCTCTTAGGGCGGTGGATCTCAACTTTGGATGCTGAGAGAAATTAAAGAAGCTCCAAATGAATGGAGAGCTATCTTGTGTTCATGAGGTGTCAGACTCAGTGTTATTACAGTGTCAGTTCTCCCCAAATTGATCTGAAGATTCCTGCAGGGTTTTTTTTTTTTGGTAGATATTGACAAACTAATCCAAAATCCAATTTGGGGATTATACAAAAAACCTAGAACAGTCAAACAGCCCAGAAAAGAAGTTGAAGGACTCACACTACCTTATTTTTAGACTTATTATGAAGCCATAATAACTAAGACAGTGCGATGCTGGTGTCAAGACAGACAAATTGATTGATGCAATAAAATATAGGATTCACACATCTATGAACAACTGATTTTGACAAAGGTGCAAAGGCAATTTAGTGGAGAAAAGATATTATTTTTGACAAATGATGCTGGAAAATTTGCATATCTATATGCGAAAACAAAACAAAACAAAATATCCCACATTGATCTACACCTCACACATATATAAAAATTAACTGAAAATTGACCATCTTCCTAAATAAACCAAATAAACCCACTGCCTTTGAGTCAATTCTGACTCATAGCGAACCTATAGGACAGAGTAGAACTGCCCCATAGGGTTTCCAAGGAGCAGCTGGTAGATTTGAACTGCCAACATTTTGGTTAGCAGCCTGAGCTCTTAACAACTGTGCTATCAGGGTTCCATAGGACTAAATATAAAACCTAAAATTATAAACTTCCTAAAAAAAAGACTGAAGAAAACTCTATGATCTTGAGTTAGCCAAACAGTTCTTAGATATGACAGCAAAAGCATGATTTGGAAGAGAACAAATTGGCGGATTGGGCTTCATTAAAATTAAAATTGTCTGTTCTATGAATGAAAAATAATTTACATGTTGGGAGGAAATGTTTGCAAATGATGTATCTGACGAAGGACTTGTATTCAGAATATACAAAGAACTCTCAAACTCAATAAGAAAACAAAAAAGCCATTAAAAATTTGGACAAATGAACGTATACTTCCCAAATAAGATATATGAATGGTAAATAAACATAAAAATATGTTCAAAATCACTTGTCATCAGGATATACAAATTAAAACTCTAATAAGATACTACCACTACCATTTCATTGGCAAGTAGGGACTTCCACCCTGGGGCTGGGGCTGGCTGAACACACAGCCCCTGACACTGGACTGATGAGATTGGTAGCCTTTTATCAGTCACATATACTCAGAGCCCTGGGTGAAGGAAAACACATGGGAGCCACACGGGGGTTGCCCTTGGAAGCAGAATGAGCAAGCAGAGGCTGAAGGAGACAGAGTTAGTAGTAACAGGAGGGTGAGGTGACCCCTAGTTCCATGGGAGGATGTGATTGGCTTATTTGGATAATTTTGTGGACTGGCAGGGAAGTTAAACCTGTTAGGCTGGGGACAAGGCAGAGCGCAGCTTGTTCAGCTGATAAAGGAACCAGCTGGATGGGGAGCCTCTCCCCCTGAATGGTGAGGCATATCCAACAAGAAAAGGGGAACTCATGGTTATGCCCTTGGGGCCCCATGAGGCTCAAAGATGACAAGGTAGCACTTCGTGTTGAATCTTAATTTCAGGCATTGTTAAAAAAAATAATAATGTTGCTATAGAGTCATTCCGATTCATAGCGACCCTGTAGGACAGAGTATAACTGCCCCAAGGAGCGCCTGGTGGATTTGAACTACTGACCTTTTGGTTAGCAGCCAAGCTCTTAACTACTGCAGCACCAGGGCTCCTCCGGCACTAGAAGAATGCCTAAAATTAACAAGACTGACTAGTGGAGGAACCGGGAGTCTCTTACAATACTGACGGAAATGTAAAAGGTTACAACCACTTTCAAAACTGTTGGGCAGTTTGTTAAAAAGGTAAACATACACCTCTCATATGCTGGAGCCATTCCACTCCTAGGTATTTACCGAAGACAAATGAGGGTACACGTCCATTCAAAGACTGGTATACGAGCCTGCATATCAGCTTTATTGGGAAATAACTCAAATTGCTGTCAACAGGTAAATGAATAAACAAATTATGGTACAGCCATACAATCTAACAGTGCCCAGCAATAAGAAGAAGGGATTATTGATACCCATAGCAACATGGGTGAATCTCAGAACAATTACGCAGTGTAAAAGGAGCCAGACCGAAAACCAAAAGAAAACAAAAAGGGTACATGCAGTGTGGCTCTGTTTATGTAACACTCTAGACAACACAAAGTGATCTATAGTGACCCAAAGCACAACGGTGGCGACAGCGGACGCACAGGGGGACAGGAGAAAGATCACACAGAGCGTGACGTGTTGTAGGAGGCGATGGATTTGTTCATTTTCTTGATTGTGTTGCTAGTTGCCTGGGTGTATACTTGTCCAAAATTGCCACACTTTAAATGTGTATAATTTATTGTATGTTGATTATACCTCAATATAAGTATAAGAAAAAATATTGGTAACGTGCTAATTCCACGTCTTTGAAATGAGAAAGCTAGATTAAGCGATCTCTAAGGACAATAATCCTGTGATGCTGTATATTCAGCAAAAAATAAGCCCCCAAATTTAGAGATTCTATAGTGTCGCTGTTGTCTTGTTGAAGCCCTAGGACAAAAACAAAAAAACAAAAAAAAACACACTTTATTGGGTAATGGTGGTGCAGTGGTTAGGAACTCAGCTGCTAACCAAGAGGTCGGCGGTTCCAATGCACCAGCCACTTCTTGGAAACTCAATGGGGCAGTTCGACTCTGTCCTGTAGGGTCGCTGTGAGTCAAAGTTGACTTGACGGCAATGGGTTTAGTTGAGTTTATTGTTGGACTTGCTTCTGTAGGTCGTGTATTTTGGCAGATACATCTGTTTATTTTATATGATCCTTTACGGAGAGGAAGAACTATGTACACATTTTCTGTGGAACCGTAAATTGAGTTATCCTGTAGCTCTTTCAAGAAGTCCTTTTACATGGTTGTTAAAGAGAGAAGTACAAGTGATCGATGTTGAGGTCCTGATGAGGGATTTTGGAATGTGGTGTCCTTGAGCTCTGGGATAATGGCTATTTTTTCTAAAGCTCCTCACACGCTGGGGATGATCAGTGACTCAATGTATAAATTTACAAAATGTACACACACGTACATGCACACACACACACACACACCTCTCCAAGAGTTGTCCACATGCCAGGGATTAACAATATTTTCTCTAAGTGGTTAGGTTTCTATGGACACCCACTGTTATGCTCCATTACACATGCATTCCTGGAAAATAACTAGGCTCGAGCTCCTTTACCAAACAGGGCAGTGTTCAGATATAATAGCCCTGTTTAAAGTGGCTACAGCAGCCCTGAAAATCTTCCTCCTTTGCTACCATGGAAACGAATGTTCTTGGGATTGGCATGCATCATGGCTTCCTGCCTGGCCATTTCCTCCTAGACTGGATGAGGTGTGAGCTAATCTAGGGGGTGAGTTTATTATATATATACATCGTCTCATACCTCATTGGCCTGTCAATGACAACAGTCAGCTTGTGCTTATCAGAATTTATAGGACATGCTGACAGTAACGGCATGTTCTCCATAAACAGGGTCAGAAATAATAATGTCATCAATGACATTAGAAGCATTAACTACAGATATTACATGTATGGGAAGTGTTGAAAAACTAGACTCAGCTGCCTAAAATACAAGAGTTAAAACCGTGACTTACCTGTCTGTCTATCTGTCCATCCATCTTCTCCTATACATGTGCAATCTCAAGAGAGTTTTTTAACTACCTTGATACTCGCTTTTCTCGTTTGTAGAACAGGGATAATACCTACTAAGAGATTTCTAGGTAACATGGTAGAGTGCAGTTAGGTCACAATCTCCCTCATCAACTAACACCTAGAATAATGAACAATAATGAAGACAACAATCAAAAATTAAAGTGGCAAAAAAAATATTTTCACCAGAAACCACACAAGAAAAGGCATACACCTAGTATTATCAACTTCAGAAAGACGCAGCCTATTTGGACAAAAACAAACAAAAGCAATAATTCAAAGGACAAAGGAGAATTCTCCTATATTCCATAGAATTTTATAAAATACATAAATTCAGGAAAATAATAGTTGAAAGAAAAGGTAAATATTTATCAGAATGAGAAGATTGCAGAGTAAAGAAAATAAAGTTGAGGATAAAAAACAATCATGAGAGAACTAAGAAATAAATTAGAAATCATAACAAAAAGATGAGACTGAAAATCAAATAGTCAACAAAGAAGAGAGATTCGAGATAATCAAATGGATCAAAGAAAAAAGACAAATGCATTAAAGTAACTAGAAAGAAGAAGCAATAGCTGGAGGGTAGATTTAAGTGGAGAACTCGAAAAAAGTAGACTACAGTAAGTATATAAAACATAACACAAGAAAAAGTACCTAAAATGAAGGAAGATTAAAAGGGAAGGTAGTGCTACAGGAAAAAAGAAAGAGATACAGAATGCCACAGATGCATACTGACACAGATACACATGCTGGAAGGCGCCCTGGTGTTACAATGGTTATGCACTTGACTACTAATCTAGAGGTTGGCGGTTCGAACCCAACCTTAGCTCTGCAGGAGGAAGAACTGCTAATACGCTTTTGCACAGATCACAGCCAAGAATGTCGCTTCCACAATCTCTCATTCTATTCTCTATTTCACATGTATGTCTGTCCATCTCTTTCTTCCTTTTACTGAGCCCTGATGAGATTTCTTTACTTAAGACCAATCCTTAGGCTTATTATGATTTTTTTTTTCTTTCACTGCTTTTAATTCATCAACATCTTTTTTTACCTTTAATTTCTTTATTCTATTGTATTGTTTTATTTGACTTTCAATATACTCGAGTTGAAAGTTTTCTAACTTATTCACTTTAATTCTGTCTTGTTTTGTAAAACATTTAAAGCTATGAATTTTCATCTGAGTGGAATTTTTACTGTTTTCCATGCATTTTGTGATATGTTTGATGCTATATAATCTACGGCCAACCTGATATTTCTGTCTTAATATGTATGATACTTCATGTGTTTTTGCGGATGTGGTTATGGTTACTGTTTTCTTTCTCACAGAATTTCAAAACCAAGATACCTCTAGGCATTATATCCTTTATATTCATTCTGCTTTGTACTCGATTTTTTTTTTTTTTGTACTACATGAATTGTTTGATCTCAGTCCTTATTTCAGCTCTATGTTTTTTATTTTATTTTTTACATTTTTGGTTATTTTTTGATCTCATGAATTCTATTTTGATAGTCCCAGAAAACTGCCATTAAACCCTTTTGTGACTTGTGGAACATACAGTATTCACCCATTTTTTTATGCCTCTGGAGTTCTTTGGGAGGATACTTTTCCCGCTTAAAGGATTAGCTTCCCTCCAGTGGGGATTTGTGTAACGGTGAAAGGTGAAAGAAATGTTTGTTGAAGCAAAATAGCTGTGGTATTAGGCAAACCCAGAGGTGCTCCATGTACCCAAATGGAAGATGCCCATGATAAAGCCTGCTACCCAAGACCAGTGGGCGAGTTGGGCTCCCATAAATCATGTATCTTCACATAATATTTCTCAGAATCTATATTACCCAGTGCCGTCAAGTCGGTTCCGACTCATAGCTACCCTACAGGGCATACCGACCATAAATTTAAACATACTTGTTATAGATTGAGTTGTGTCCCCAAAAAATACGTGTGGACTTGGTGAATCAGGCAAGATTGAGTTATCTTAAAGAGGATTAGGGTGGGATATAACACCCTTACTCAGGTCACATCCTTGATCCAATGTAGAGGGATTTTTCCTGGGGTGTGGCCTGCATCACTTTTTATCTTACAAAGACAAAAGGAAAGAGAAGTGAGCAGAGAGTTGGGGACCTCATACCACCAAGAAAGCAGTGCTGGGAGCAAAGTGCTTCCTTTCGACCTGGGGTTCCTGAGTGGAGAAACTCCTAGTCCAGGGGAAGATTGATGAAAAGAACCTTCCTCCAGAGCCAACAGAGAGGGAAGGCCTTCCCCTGCAGATGACACCCTCAGTTTGGACTTGTAGCCTACTAGACTGTGAGAGAATAAATTTCTTTTTGTTAAGGCCATCCAGTTGTGGTATTTCTGTTATAGCAGCACTAGATAACTAAGACAACCCTCAATGACTCAGCATGCATTCCACTACTGATAACACATGGTATCGACAAAAAATTAAAAGCAGAAAATAATTGAGTCTTGAAAGGGTTAAACACAAATCCAAAGTTAGAAGCTAAAACTGAGTCCTTAATTATAAATTTCAAACTAAACAACTTGACAAGCTTTTCTGTGGTAGAATGAAAAAAAATTTTTTTTTATCTTTTTTTTCAGTAAGAAAGAAAGATAGGTTTTAAAGTTACTTAACTCATACTTTAAGGAGCTCTGGTGGTACAGTGGTTAAGCACTCAGCTGCTACCTGAAAGGTCGGTGGTTCAAACCCACCAGCTGCTCCATGGGAGAAAGATGTGGCACAGCTTCCCTAAAGATTACAGCCTTGGAAACCTGAGGAAGGCAGTTTTACTCTGTCCTATAGGGTCAGGGTTGCTCATAGAGACCCTATAGGACAGAGTAGAACTGCCGCATAAAGTTTCCAAGGAGTGCCTGGCAGATTTAAACTGCCGACCTTTAGGTTAGCAGCTGTAGAACTTAACCACTATGCCACCAGGATGTGAGCCAGAATCGACTGGACGGCAACAGGTTTGGGTTTTGGTAAAGGTCTTAACCCGATAGCAACAGGTAACCCATGGTATTTATTTTTCTCCTCACAAAACATATTCAAGCCTGAATATTTAGCAGATTTTATTAATAACTTAGAGTTAACCTTTAAATATATTTTCTCAGAATTTTTCAAGAGATAATATTCTAACTGAGGAAAAATTAAGATATCTGAGCCATCTATGACAAAATGTCCTTATTTAATTTTCTGCCATTACATGGATAAGTATATAACAAATAATTTACTTTAAAAAACTCACAGAATATAGTATCTTCTTTCACATTAAGATCAAAATAGGTTTTAAAAAATGATGTCTACTGAATTGGAAAAAGTGGATTTGCTTCTAACTCTTTGCCTTGGCAATACCTTGGTGGCATTGTCAAACTTTTTGAATTTTTGGTAGTGTTGTTTACCTCATCTTTTTGAGCGTTCTTTTAATGTTACAAACCTTATTCTCATAAGTTTGAGCACAGAAAAATTCAAAGACTGAATTTCAGACATTTTAAATTTTAAAACATTAAAGCAAATTACATATAGGGACATAATTCAGAGCTTTCCATGGATCAGACTCACAGCTTCTAACTGAGAAAAGATATATAATTTTATTCCATATACGTACACCAAAATCGGCTGAGTGATTCAGATTATGGTAAAGTAACTAATGGGAATAAAGCTTTTAAGTGGTTAAAGAGATTGAGGCATTTGTAAGGAATTTTAGATTCTGCCCCGGTCATACTTTATTAGCCACAGGTGGTAACTTCTGGTAAAAATTCATGAGGTTGGTTTTGTTTGATTTTTTTTTTTTTTCCTTAAAGCTTTGTAAGAATTTCTGTTCTTGCCCTTTTAATAATTAATACAGAGAGGGTCTTTTATTTGTGAGCAAGAATTATATTTGTTTACTGCCTTGAGGGTCTAGGAATGAAACACTGGGTGTTTTAAAGATTTAGTTATGAGAACCATGAACTATATACTTACAATCAATAGGTCTTTCATGCTTCGTTTTAACTTACATAATCAATACACCACATGATTATGTGGGCTACTCACTGATTTCCTTTGAATTTAAGAAGTAAATTGAACAATACATTGAGAAAATATCTAAAGTTAAGAGTAGCTTTAATGCTGGGCTCATGTTTTCATATAACCAAAAAATCTTAATAACTGGTAGGTTTTAAGATGTCCTTGAGAGCTAGTGGAATGTTATAGATCATGTTAACAAGTTTCATGGGTATGTTCACATGCTTACTATCATAAAAATTAATGACGGATGTCAGTACTTTGGATTTCTTCTTTGGGTTGAAGTGGCTAAGAGCGTGGCCGCTAACTAAAAGGTTGGCAGTCCAAATCCACTAGCTGCTCCTTGGAAACCCTATGGAGCAGTTCTACTCTGTCCTACAGGGTTGCTATGAGTTGGAATCCACGCGGTGGCCACGGCTTGATTTGTTTGTTTTTAATACTCTAAAATTAGATACACATAATTTAGTCCAATTTTACCTTACCCAGTGCCATCGAGTTGATTCCGATGAAGTAATCTGAAATTAATCCCATTAGATAATCACAATTAGCCCAAGATTTTTGGTCACGTTTCTCCTTTGCTTTAAGAATTCCCATCCAAGATGAAGCTGATTCACTTTTCGTCATCATATTCTTATCAAGATTTATTTCTTACTTTTAATTTAAAGATGTCTAAAATGTTCTACTTCAGATACAGAAATTCCCTTCAGAGGCTAACTCTAGGACCTACAACAGATGTTTAAGCTTGTGGCATTTCCATACCAATATATGGTAGCTGGAGCCCTGATGGAAACCCTGGTGGCTTAGTGGTTAAGAGGCTGCTAACCAAAAGGTTGGCAGTTTGAATCCACCAGGTGCTCCTTATATTATACGGGGCAGTTCTACTATGTCGTATAGGGTTGCTATGAGTCCGAATCCACTGGGTGGCAACTGGTTTTTTTTTTTTTTTTGAGCCCTGGCGGCATAGTGGTTAAGGGCTTGATTGCTAACCAAAAGGTTGGTAGTTGAATCTACCAGCCCATCAGAGACCACAGCCTTCAGTATGGATTTCACCTCAACATAAAGAAAACAAAAATCCTCACAACTGGACCAATAAGCAACATCATGATAAAAGGAGAAAAGATTGAAGCTGTCAAGGATTTCATTTTACTTGAGTCCATAATAAACAGCCATGGAAGCAGCAGTCAAAAAATCAAACGACACATTGCATTGGATAAATCTGCTGCAAAGCACCTCTTTAAAGTGTTAAAAAGCAAAGATCTCACCTTGAAGACTAAGGTGTGCCTGACCCAAGCCATGGTATTTTCAAGCGCATCATATGCGTGTGAAAGCTGGACAATGAATAGGGAAGGTGGAAGAAGAATCTACGCCTTTGAATCGTGGTGTTGGCGAAGAATACTGAACATACCATGGACTGCCAAAAGAATGAACAAATCTGTCTTGGAAAAGTGCAACCAGGATGCTCCTTAGAAGCAAAGATGGCGAGACTGCGTCTTACATACTTTGGACATGTTGTCAGGAGGGATCAGTCACTGGAGAAGGACATCATGCTTGGTAAAGTACAGGGTCAGCGGAAAAGAGGGAGACCCTCAACGAGGTGGATTGACACATTGGCTACAACAATGAGCTCAAGGGTAACAACAGTTGTAAGGATGGCGCAGGACCGGGCAGTATTTCGTTCTGTTGTGCATAGGGTCGCTATGAGTCGGAACCGACTTTATGGCACCTAACAACAACAGCCCATCCTTGGAAACCCTATGGGGCTGTTCTGCTCTGTCCTGTAGGGTCGCTATGAGTCAGAATCAACTTGACAGGCAATTTTTTTTTTTTTTTATGCTAGCTGTAGTTTGTCCTAAGGAACCCCGATGGTGCCAATAGTTAAGCACTGGACTGCTAACCAAAAGGTTGGTTGTTCATATCCACCCATAGGCTCCATAGGAAAAAGACCTAGTGATCTGCTTCCCTAAAGATTACAGCCTTAAAAACCCTATGGGGCAGCTCTATTCTGTCATACCAGTTTGCTATGAGTCAAAAATTGACTCGATAGCACCTAACAACAACAGCGTGTTTTGTCATAATTCTCTGAATTTTTTTCTTCCTTAACTCAACTACGATAGTAAGTCTCATTGTTAACTACATTGGTATAATGGATCAGATGAATTTGAAATCTCTTTTAACTGAAAATATTGAATTACTGTATTTGACAGTCTGTTTCATAAACCAACTAGTTACAAACCTTCATTGCACCGTGTACATTCATAGCGCTTAGTACAATTTGCATTTATATGATTATTTTGTAATTATTTGATTCATGAATGCTTATTCCAGTAGACCAAGAGCTCCATAAAAGTAGAGACGTTGTTTTTTAATGCTCACAACTGCATCTCCACCACCTAGCAGAACGCCTGGCACATAGTAGGTATTTCACACCTATTTGTTGACTCAGTGGATAATTAATTTGCATTGAGTTTCTCTTCCAGTGTAACCACGTATTCTAGTGGTAACATATATTATCCTCGGAATTTTTTGACAAGGTCTTCTCCCAGACTTTAGTGCCCAGTCTTTCAGTCACCAACATCTCTTTGTGAAATAATGTTTTCTCTAAAGTTAGCATGCCGCAGGTTAAATTCGCTGAATTTCCCACCTGACAACAAATGCATCAGACAATGTTTTCCAGACAGGATTTGATTAATTTCACAGAAAGGATATAAACACATTGCTTTGCCGTTATATTTTAAGTGAAATTTTAGATACTGATTTCTAATTACATACTTTCAGAGCAGCCTGTATTTCATTTCTTTCTATGGGAAATTTTCCAGCAATAAACAAGAGGTTTTTTTTTTTTTTTTTGGCTGCTTCTGTAATATATAATTAAGAGTTAATAAATTAGATGTGCTGTTGCATTAAATAAATTGTAGTTAAAATGGACTACACATTCTTTGTGGAATGTGAGTTTGTGTTTCGTAATGGGATAAAACATCACATATATTCTATTTTTTTCATCGCATTGCTAATTCAACTAAGCACTGCAGAATTATTTCTATTTTTTAAAATTATTTTTATTCTCCTTGTTTTAAGGTCATGTGATTAAATAATGGGCTCTCATAAAACTTTAAATTTTGTCTCTGTAAGGTTTTATAAAGTTATATGTGAGCTTCTACTTTGGCAGGCTATTTGAAAGCCCTTTACTTCCATGCTGGTAAGAATCTACATAGCAATTCTCACCACTAGAATGGAAAAGGATTGTCCAGCTCCGTTCTCCCATGCCTTCTGAAAGTCTTGGAGCCTGGTTTTAGGGAAAGGCCACACTCAGTTACGGCATACGAGGACATAGAGATGAGCCTTCTTCCTTCAGACTTTGCGGAATCTATGTTCTCAACACAGAGTGACAAATTGTGTCCCTTTGCTGATTTTATCCTGAATGAAAATAAGGCAAAATGCTATTATAATCTTGCTTTTTGAGTGTGAAGGAATGACTGTTCTATTTTTCCTGATGAAAATTGTGTCTGTGGTTGGCCCTTTTGCTTGGGATACCATTAATCTGGAAAAACTGTTTGATTCCCTTTGAATAACAAGGATCCCCAGAATGGGCCATTAGAATGGTTCTTCGACAATGAACCAGTTGGCAGTTGAGAACTTGTGCGAAGGGCCAGTTGGTGATGACGTATGAAGTATATATTGCACATCAGTTTCAATTGAACGTGGTTTTACAACACTGAGGATTTTGAAGCTGTGTGAGATTATCTTTATCTTTCATGGGTAAAGATAAGGGTGCTGTTGTTGGGTGCCACTGAATCAACTTTTGACTCATAGTGACCCCATGTGACAGAGTAGAAGTACTCCACAGAGTTTTCTAGGCTGGTGGGAGCCCCCGCAAAGTACACAAGAATAGAAACTGAAAGGAAAAAAATAATTCAGCAAGTGTTGAAAAAAAACACTCAAGTTCCTGTTCCCCTTGAGGCTGTTTAAGGTAAAAGTGACAATCGGATTCCTACTTCAGCAGCATCTCCAATACAGAGCCTGTCATGGATTGAATTGTGTCCCCCCAAAATATGTATCAACTTGGTTAGGCCGTGATTCCCAGTATTGTTTGATTGGCCTCCATCTTGTGCTTGATATAATTTTCCTATATGCTGTAAATCCTAATCTCCGCCTGTGGTTAATGAGGCAAGATTGGATTATGTTGAAGAGGTTGAGGGTGGGATGTAACACTCTTACTCAGGTCACATCCCTGATCCAATGTAAAGGAAGTTTCCCTGGGGTGTGGCCTGCACCACCTTTTATCTTACAAGAGATGAAAGGAAACTAAGCAGAGAGTTGGGGACCTCATACCACCAAAAAGCAGTGCTGGAAGCAGAGTGCTTCCTTTGGACCTGGGATCCCTTCACAGAGAAGCTCCTAGTCTAGGGGAAGATTGATAAGGACCTCCCTCTAGAGCGGATGGAGAAAGAAAACCTTCTCCTGGAGCTGACGCCCTGAATTTGGCCTTGTAGCCTACTTTACTGTGAGGAAAATAAATTTCTCTTTGTTAAAGCCATCCACTTGCGGTATTTCTGTTATAGCAGCACTAGATGACTAAGACAGGGCCCCAGAATCTCCCCTCATTATTCTTATAGACACTGACATTTAAGAATTCATTTTTCAATTTAAATGTTGCCATATATTTGCTTAGAAGAGTTGTTCTCAAACTTGACTACACATTACAATCACTCAGGGAGTTTTAAAAACCACTGATGCCCAGGTTCCATTCCAGACTAAATAAATTGTCATCTTCGGGACTGAGGTTCAGGCATTGATGTTTTTAAAAAACTCTCCCAGGTGCATCCAGGACTGAGAATCATTAGCTTAAAACATTAGGTAAAGAATGGAAATTTCATGGAATGGCAAAACCAGGTGATGGATGAGCACATGAATGTCTTATCCTCCCTCCCAGGTTCCCATTGAAATTAGGAAAGTACTTGTTTAAAGATACAGGAGGAAGAAGAGGAAGAGAAGAAGGAGAAGTAAAAGGAAGAGGAGCAGGGAGAAAAGGAGAAGGAGAAGATAAAGTATACCACAAGTGGAAAAGAAGAAGTAGCACCAGAGGTTCAAATATTTTTAAGACATTTTACAAGACACAAAGTGGATGGAATTGACTAGTGATGAAATTTTAGCAGAGGAAGCCACAGTGCAAGATAATCAGAAAGCTGTAAGCTCAGATTCAACCAATACCGATATGAAAGAATAACACTGGAATGGCTAGGTCTCTCCTTGTTCTTATTTATTACGCGCATAAAGGCGCTGTAAGCAGAAACTTGAAGAAAAGAGCATAATTAAAGCTATTGCCAGGTTGCTACTAAGCATACAAGAGTGGGGAAGCGGAGAAGGGAGGGGGAAAGGTAAGGAGTTTGGGGCGGGGAGAGAAAGGCACTTCTACTTAGAAGTGAAATTCACTAAAATTTTCCACCCCCAATGTAAAGCCCCCTTTAATTTGCCAAATATAGTGCACTCTTCTTCCCTCTTTGCTCCTTCAGTGTAGGAAAGCTTCCTCACATGCACTCTGTTCACTTATATAGATGCTATAGGCATCCCTTCCATAAAGGGAGAGGCATTGGAAGAAGCAGACCCATACAATTGTGTTTCATTCATTTCCATGAATGTAAATGAAAGACAACCAGGCTTGTGAGGAAGAGTTTTTGCAGACAATCGAAGCCTTGAACAGTAGAGAGCTTTATTGCAACAGCCTTAGCTAGCTCACAGAATAAACAGAAAGTCTGAGAACCATGCTAGACGTGGCATACATTAGAGACAGTCAGCTTAGGTAGGATATTGCCACTAGTTCTACCACCACTCAACATGCACCCTCATGCCACCAGAATTAACTCCACTGACACTGATGAATACAATCATACACCAGATGAAGGAGAGCAGGGGGAGAAATTATGTGCCCCTACCCTTAATCTTCTATTTTGGGAGGTGAGCCCATTTCTCCCTCTTGGTTTGAGATTTCCTCAAGATCTGAAAAATGTTGTAGTGCAGGGCAACCTAAACTGAACAATGGTCACAGTCAAAATCAAAAACCATAAATAAAAATTAGACATGGGAAAAAATTCCTTTATGAAGCAGTCTAAAAAAGTCAAAAAGAAATCAAAGAGGATGACATAACATACAAGAAACAGAAAAAATCGAGAATGACCCAAAGGAAGGACAGGGAACTAAAAAAATAAATGAAGAGAGTCCAGAATTCCTTCACACTTAAAATATGGTTCTTTAAGTGACAAACTTAAAAAAAAAAAAAAGGAAGTTTTTGTCGCATACCATCTTGGATGATTTCTAGTGATCTGTCTTTCAGGTCGCTGATTTTTTCCTTAGCTGTGTTTAGTTGACTGATGGGCCCATTGAAAACATCCTTCAACTCTGTTTTTGATTTCTAGCATTTCCAATTGATTCTTATACTTTCTGTCTCTCTGATGAAATTATCCCTTTGATTTTATATGCTTTCTATCTTTTCTATTAGAAAGTTCCAACATCTGACTCACATCTGTGTTTGGCTCTGATAACTGCTTTTTCTCTTCAGTGTTTGGTTTTCGTATTTTTGTTTTAATTTTTTTTAACGTTTTTGCCTTTTCGTGTGACTCAAAAATTTTTTTTGAAAGCAAAACATCTTGTGTAGAACAGTAGGTACTTAGGTAAATATATTTTATGCTTTCTTTCCGCTAGGTCAGTGGTTCTCAACCTGATACGAGTTTGTTCCCTAGGGGACATTTGACAATGTCTGGAGACATTTTTGATTGTCACAACTGTTGTCACAGCTTCAGTGTGCTACTGGCATCTTGTGGGTGAAGGCCAGAGGTGCTACTAAACATCCTACATGACTTGGACAGTTCCCTTCCCCCCAACATAGAATTATCCAGCCCAAAATGTTATAGTGCTAAGGTTGAAGAACTCTCATTTAGAGTGAAAATACTGTTTAGAGACAGAAAAAAGTGATTTCAAGGATCCATCCCCAGAGCAGACAGTGAAAGGTCTGGAATTCTGTCAGCCAGGCCCTGATTCTAACCTAAAAAAAAAAAAAAAAAAAAAAAAATCTACCATAAATCCAAGTATCTTGGTCAAGGATTCAGGCTAGACAGGATTTCATATGACCTATTTTCTGAACAAAAAAGAATTTGAAAGAACTACAAATGCATCAGCCAGAGAGGGAGATGAAGAGGAAGGCTATGGCTATAGGTCAAATACCACTTACATTTTAGTAGAGACCCAGGATCATGAATAAAACTACTTTTAAGATTTCCTGTAAGGGTGTGACGTCTCATGAAGTTTTTATTTACAATTCCCTGGCTGTTTCTCGCTGGCTTAGATTAACTCCTTTATAGAGCTGCCCCAGCCATGCCAGACACACCTGCCTCTTAAGAACCCAATACTTCCTCAAGAGTACAGTGACTTCCTCGAGAACACAATGACTTCGACACAGCCACTTTTTGAAACCTGACCTCTTGGACCTCACTGACTGTAAAACAATCCCACTGTTTATTTTTTCTTTGTCCCCTGACAAGAGAATTCAATGTTCAATTTCTACTTCTACTCCCTGTGATGGTTAAGGTTGTGGGTCAACTTGGCTAGGCCATGATTCTCAGAGGTCTGGCAGTTATGATGTAATCTGGCAGTTACGCAATGATGTAATCACTTTCATGATGAGATCTGCTATGAGCCACCAAGCAGTTGAAAGAGAGTTTCCTGGGGAGTGTGACCTGCATGCAGTACAGGTAGACTTTCTGGGAAAGCTCACTGGCTTTTGCTCTGTTCTCGATCCCGAGTTCAGCTCATCATTATCTAACCTCTGGTTCTTGGGACTTGAGCCAGTAGTCTGCTGTCTTACCTGCCAGTCTTGGATTTCACAGCCCTTAAGCCAGCAGCCTACCAACTGACCTGCCAATCTTTGGTTTGTCAGGCTCCTGCAGCTATGTGAGTCAGGAGAAGCCTCCAGCCTGATGCCTGGCCCATGGACTTGGGACTTTCCAGCCTCTACAGTCACATGAGCCATTTCCTTGATATAAATCTCTCTCTCTATGTGTGTGTGTGTGTGTGTGTGTGTGTGTGTGTGTGTGTGTGTTCACTGGTCTTCTTAGAGGACCCAGCCTAAGACACTCCCTCTTCACTTCTTCAGTAACATTCCTCCTCCAGGTTTCTATGTGACTTGTAGGGGTGTAACTAAGGTATGGCAGGTAGGGTGTGTGCCCTGGGTGCCACTTGAGGAGGGGTGCTAATGAAAGTTTCTGTTGGCCCTCACAGCTTCCATCACCACCTATGAGAGATCATTCAGCAATTTAAAATTAATTGCCATAGGTGCTTTTCCGTAGATAGGCCCCTGGTGACTTGGCCCTTGGCCTTCTCCTGTCAATGAGTCAGCGTTTCCATAAATCACCAATTAGACAAAACCTCTTGCAGTTGGACTGGTGCTGGATTCTCCTCTTCCTTAAAAGCTCCGGCAACTAATGTCCCTGCCATGAGGATCCCAGTCCTATTCATGGACCCAGGCAGTTTCCCTAACGGTGACTGAATTAAAAAGGGGAGGAGAAAATCTGACAATGAACGAGCGTCTGGCTCTGTGCCAGGCACTGTAGACAGGACGTCTCGCTTAGTCCTGACAATAATGCTAGACAGTAGGGGGTGATGCACCCATCTTATATACGTATAGAACTGAAGTTCTAAGGGATTTAATGCCTTGTCCAAATTTATTCCGTTATAAACAGACGATCTGGGATTTAATAGCCAAGTCTATGATCTTTAAATGAGTTGTTCCCTTGTCATGGGAATAAGAATGGAGGGGAGGTGTTATTCTATTTTTAGATTTGGGAGAAGATGACCTCTGAGGAATAAAGACAGAGAAGCACAGGGAGCCAGAAAGCAGAGCTTTATAATTTAAAAGTTTTGCTTGTTGCCCAGACATAGAGCACAAGGACAATATCTAGGTTACTGTCTTTTGCTTGGCACTGTGGCTCAGGGCATACACTTTGAGAACTCAGAAGAGATTTTAACTGTGATGGAATTTAGCAGGACATGATGTATGATAGCATCACAGGTATTTGTGTTGGGATGGTCTGTAGCAATCATCTAGCTTAGCCCTCTTGTTTTGCACATGAAGAGACTAAAATCCAGCAACTGAAAAGGAAAGAGTAACAGTTCTTGAAGATTTGATATGTGTCAGACACAATTAACCACTTTATAGGTACAAGATGAAGATAAGATTAAAATCTAAATATGTATCTAGATTCTCAGACCATTTTTCTCTTCATCCTAACACACTTCTTCACAAATTTACATATAGTAATACCACATTATACTTGCATAGGGCTATATATTTTCAGATTGCTTTGACATAGTTTACCTCATTTGAACTTCACAATCGTTACTGATATTAGACGGGGCAAGCATTTCTATGCCCATTTGTAGATGGAAAACAAATGACCATCATAGTTAAGTGACTTGCTAAAGATGTAACAAATAGTAAATGGTGGAGCAGGCCTAGAACCTGGGCATTTGAGATCCGAATTCAGTAAATGCTGAAGACAACATCCACAGCTTAATTCTGCTCAGGAGTGTGGCAGCACAGGAGGCGGGCAAGAAGCGCCTGCTGGAGACCAGGGCGCCTGGCTTCCGGGTCCAGCTCTGTCGTTAATTATCTGTGTAAGAGACACTCCCTCCCTTTAATGTTTCCTCATCTGCAAATGAGGGAATTAGATTAGACGATACCTAAACCATTCCAGCTAGAAGATTAGTCTTACTGATATCATGAGGTGACCTCAAGAATATATTAAAGTCAGAATTAAGTTATGTAAACTGCTCCCTTAGTTTGCCAAGAAATGATGTACTTTAAATTAGTCTACTCCTTTTCAAATTGCTCTTGTGTTGAAATTTAACACAAGAATAGTGCACAGATCTACTAGCCGTTCTGTTTAATGCTCTGGTCATTTATCTTGGACTACCCTCTGGTGTATTCCTATCTGAATGTTGTTGGGTGCCGGAATGGGAGCTGGGATAAGAAGAAAGTCGGTTGAAATCTTCTTCAAATGTATATATATGTATTATATATGAAATATGCAGAAATCTACAGTCAGCTCTTTGCAGTGATAGAGGCACGATTCTGCTTAATGGCAAGGAAGCTCTCCACGTCTCCCTAAGGTTGCTCTCCACTCGGAGACTGAACACGATACATAAACATCTCTATCAAGCAAATGACCCATTGTAATTTAACTGAATGCCTTTCTATACTCTTATTATTGTTTTTAAGTTTATCGCCTTTTACTTCCATGCTTATCCAAAGCTTCAGTTTTCATAAATCATAACACGTGATGTGTAGGTGATCCATTAGGAACTATCTCCATAGTATGAAATAATAAGCCTTTGATATTGATATTAGACTGAATTAAATCTGTTTTTGTCATTGCCTAGCTTTGCAAATTTGGGGAAGTCATCTAACCTTTCTGTGAAGTGGAGATGATATGACTTACCTGGTAGAGCTGTGTGAGGATTACATAAGATTCCATCTACAAAGTGCATTTTAGGGCAGACCCTGGGACATAGTATTTATTTGATAATTGATTGCTGTTATTAACATTAGACACTTTACGGTGCTTTTGTTCAAAAACGATTTTAAATCCCTCCATGGTTTTAGAACTGGATAAAAATCTTTACCGTCACAGCCTTTTCTCTTCCACAGGACAATTGCCCTAAGGGGACTAACCAACCAAAGAAAATCTTTTGCCATCAAACCAATTGTGACTCAGAGCAACCCTACAGGACCAAGTAGAACTGCTCCATAGGGTTTCCAAGACTGTAAATCTTTATGGATGCGGACTGCCACATTATTCTCCCATGGAACAGCTGGAGGGTTCAAATTGCTGACCTTTCAGTTTGCAACTGAGCGCTTTAACCACTGCGCCACCAGAGCTCCTTAAAGAGGGGGTGGGGACTAAAAGAATACAATAATCTAGATGAGTATTTCCCAGAGATTCTGTTTCCAGGGGAGGGGGGAATGACATCGAGTTTTAAATCCATTGGGCAGGCACTCAGTAGATGAAGTACTTGAATTTCGCAGTCTTGGACAATACTAATAGCAGACGAGGACCGTAATGAGAAATGCAGTTCTTGGTAGAGCAGTTTGGGTTTTCAGTCCAGTGCCACAGCCTTTCCAGCTCCAAAAGCCAGTGGTTTCCCTATGTGGATCATCAGTTTATTGACGTCCTTGACCTCAAACATTTATTGGTATGCCAAATGCTGAGTTGGCCTCTGGGATTATAAAAATAAACAATGTACAACAGTAAAAAATTCCTGAAATGTACTGAAAGCTGTGAGATCGAAAAAGATGAATATTTTCTAGGCCTTCAATTTAAATGATGCAGAAATTTAGGAATGTATCAGGATCTATATAGACATGAAAATCTTTAAAATAGGAATTTTAAATCACGGCCTTGCTTAAAAACCCAATTACTTTATCTGGTAAGGCAAAATAGAATCATTATTGCAATAAATGACATTATTTGATAAGAAATAAAGCCTGTTAGTGAAAAAATCTCAACCCCAAGGTGAGTGGTGGCATTTTCTTTTTTTAAGAATAAGATTAGTTATCTGTTTCGCTTTCTTCTTTGTTTGTTCTGTTTTTAATGTAGAGCAAATCTTTCCAGAAGTAAACACAAGATGAATGGCCTCTTGTAGTTTCTTCTAAAGCTGTGTTTCGATAGCTCTAAAAAAAGCTTTGCTGACATTTGGCCAGTAATAACTCTAAATTCATGAATCTTTCAATTATAGGTAACTTTTTAGGCAATGGTATAGACAAAGCTGAAAGCCTTAGGCCCTAAGTACTCAGGAGAACACTGTGTCCCATGAATTTTTCATAAACTAAACAGTGCTATTTCCATGAAGAAATAAAGTATGCTAAATAAGAGTGACAGGAATCCCAAGGAGAAGAACTAAAAAAAGACAATGTTTGGCACTTTCATCTTTCAATAGAGCTAGGGGGGAACCTAGGAGTTTATAGTGAGGGCACCAGATTTTATTACATCAAAACTGGGGAGCTTTCTGATTTGCATACTTGGCATAAATTTACATCATAATTTGGAAGCCATATCTGCAAGTATTTAAAAGAGGTTTAATTAATTAATACAAATTCTTGCTGTTGTATATCATTCCTGTATTCAGGGTATGGTACATGAAATAAACAGTATATTTTAAAACACAATTTTGCCACATATAAACATACCAGATTGTCAGGGACAAAAATAGACATGAGATTTCAAACGGTGAAATGGACATCGAATCAGAGATTTCCACAAAAGTAGAGAGAATACACGGAGGAAGATAAAGATTATTTTCCTCTTCTCCAGTCGCCTCCTTCACCTCTGATGTCTTCCCTCTTCCTCCTCCTTCCAGTGTAATTCTTCTGTGTTGTTATCTTACTCTTTCAAATCTGTCCGCAGAGGGGCTGCTTGTATTATATTATTTAAAAATAGTAAAAAGCAAGCAAAAAATCCATTCTGTATTCTCAACTTAAATGATTTTAAAAATACTTTTAAGAGAAAAACAAAAAGAAAGGCAAAAACTCCCTTGTAAATTCAAAGATGCGCCAGAGACCTGAAACAGCCTGGAAGGGGCTGGTAGTGGCGAGGCACAGGCAAAGCTGTGAGGAGGGGTCCGTTACTCAGATGTGTAAAAAGCTCATGAGGAGTGCCTTAAATTCTGGAACTTTGGGGGAGAAGAAGTGGCGTGGCTAGAGCCACATTACCTTAATTAAGACAAAACTAACAAAGCAAATTATAGCATCAATTTTCTGTCTTAAAAAATTGGGAATAGACATATTTATGACAGTGACCAAAAAAAAAAGTAGCTGTTGAGGCTGGTTATGTATGACCAAGCACCTCATGGGATCCCAGTTAATTGGCCTAATAACACGTTTAGTGTTTCTGTCCTACCTACCAGTTTATTGCATAGTTCCAGAGGTCTTTAAAGCTTGTAAGCAGCCATCCAAATCACAACAATTGGTCTCTATTCACTTGCAGCAACTGAAGAAGGAGAGTCAGGAATAGAAGGAGGAAATAGAATGCATAGCTAATTGCCTCCAAGGACAACTGCCTCCTTTGCCATGAGACCAGAAGAAATGGATGGTGCCCGGCCACCATTACTGAAGATTTTGATCAAAGATTCCATAGAAGAATCTTGATCAAAATGGGGAAAATGCAGAACAGAAAATACAAATTCTTATGGACTCTAGGCTCTGTAGAGCCATGGAGGCTGGTTGACCCCAAAACTATTGCCCTGAGATAATCTTTAAACTTTCAATCAAAAATGTCACCTGAAGTTTTCTTGAAAACAAACAATAGCTTAGCTTAACTAGTAAAAACGTCAGCCTTGAGCCTTATGCTCTTTTAAGAACTATCTATATGGGATCAAACTGACAGCAGCAACTTGAAAGATTAGATAGAAAGCTTAGGGGGCAGTGAGTTTATGTAAATGGGGGAGGAACAACTAAGAAAATGAGGGTAAGAATGGTCGCACAACTGAAAGAATGTAAACAATGTCAGCGAATTATACATGTAGAAACTGTTGAACTGGTGTTTTTCACAGGGAAAAAACTTCTAAAGGGATTGACACTCATCAGAAGGACTATGGGAGAATTTGGGGTTTTTTTCCCCACAGCAAATTAAGTGGCATTTAAAGTAAAACTTAGAGTGCCTGAGGTCCTTTTTTTAAGGCTAGAATGTATCCCAAAGAACTGAAATATTACTGGAGCCAAAGGAAGCATAATATCCTCAAGGAAAAATTATGATGAGTACTCTTCAGGATTGAGAAATGAACCTAGACAAAATTAAGTCATGATTTATTACATTCCTCAGAGAGTTTCCTGAGAGAAGGTAAGTAGATTTCATCGAGGTGTTATCCATACTTAATTTTAATACTGATTATTTAGATATTGATTATTTAAAATTGTCAAAATTTTAATATTTAAGTTATTCTTTATTATACAAAAGATGTAAATACACTTTATTTATACTTTACTATTATTTTAATTTTAAAAATAAATTATTTTTACATAGGGAAAAATGGCTAGTGACTAACCACTTCAATTTGCCCAGGACTAAAGGGTTTATCAGAGCCCCAATGGCACAGTGTGGCTACTTGCCTTCATGGACAACTGCCTCCTTTGCCATGAGACCGGAAGAACTAGATGGTGCCTGGCCACCATTACTGAAGATTTTGATCAAAGATTCCATAGGAGAATCCTGATCAAAAGGAGGAAATGCAGAACAGAATTCATCAGGACCACATAACAATCTTAAATACACATGTGCTTAGTAATTAAGCTTAAAGATAAACAAAAATTGACATAATTTC
Source organism: Elephas maximus indicus (assembly GCF_024166365.1). NCBI lineage: Eukaryota > Metazoa > Chordata > Mammalia > Proboscidea > Elephantidae > Elephas > Elephas maximus. The sequence goes on along the minus strand of NC_064841.1, from coordinate 6,650,672 downwards.
TCATTCACAAATAGAGATTTTAATACCCACCTCTCAGCAATTAATACACCAACTCAGACCTAAATAAATAAATAAAATAAGGCTAATAAAGACATACGAGATCTGAATAATGCCATCAGTCACTTTAACCTGGTTCGTATTCATAAAATTGAGGGAGGAAAAGAGGTGTTTTCTGTGTTTGGCTACTTATTTTATAAAATATAATTGTGTGGCTTTAAAATTGTTTCCTTTCTGGAAACAGCACTCAGTAAATACTGGACTTTGCATACATAAAATATATTTTAGTTTCCTTATTACTCATTGTTTCATGGAAAAAAGAAGATAGAACTTCTCAATTTTTTGGTTCTTTATTCTTTATTTTCAGCTCTTCCTCCTCCTGTTTCTCACCTACCCCAAGGATATTTTGTTTTTCACTTTCATAAAGCGCAGATTTAGTTTTCAATTGTTTGCCTCAGTAAACATCATCTCATTTCCGATCTCCTCCTGCCCCCACTCAAGGAGAGGGGGAAAAGGCTATTTTTTTTATTTTTGCTTCATAAATGTCCAACACTTAGAATAAAGGAAAGATCCAATACAGATAAGTTTTTTTGCCAATATTTTTCTGGGTAAGATTTCTAAGGACATTAGTGTTACTGGAGTGAAAAATAGTCTTTCGTAATGAATACAAGTATGTAAAATAATTGAGAAATTCTATGTTCTTCTTTCCATGAGACAAAAATTAATAAGGAAGACACTAAAGACACAAGCGAAAGATTAGTCCAAAGGACCAATGGACCACAACTACCACAGCCTCCATCAGACTGAGTCTGGTACAACTAGATGGTACCTGGCTGCCACCATTGACTACTCTGACTGGGATCACAGTGGAGGGTCCCGGACAAAGCTGGAGAAAAATGCAGAACAAAATTCTAGCTCACGAAAAAACACCAGACTTACTGGCCTGACAGACACTGGGGAAACCCCAAGAGTATGGCCCCCAGACACCCTTTTAGCTCAGAAATGAATTCACTCCTGAGGTTGACCCTTCAGCCAAAGATTAGACAGTCCCATAAAACAAAACAAGACTAAAGGGGTGCACCAGCCCAGGGGAAGGACGAGAAGGCAGGAGGGGCCAGGAAAGCTGGTAATAGAGAACCCAAGGTTGAGAAGAGAGAGTGTTGACATGTTGCGGGGCTGCTAACCAATGTCATAAAACAATATGTGTACTAACTTTAATTGTGTACTAAAATGTTTAATGAGAAGCTACTCTGTTCTGTAATCCTTCATCTAAAGTACAATATTAAAAAATAAATGAATGCATACTGATGCTTGGATTAATTTTTTTTTAATTACTCTAGTGTCCTGTTAACTAATTGCATATTAGAAATTTCTAGTTTTCAAGAAGTAATGATTTGAAAGGTGATCTTGTGTGGAAAAAGCATGTGAGTGGATGTGTGGGTTACTTACACCTTTTACCAAGTAAGCAACCCAAGTCTTGTGGCTCTTCTTCTGTTTGTTTGAATGTCAGCACATTCTAAAAGAGTGTCAATGACCTGCATGTTTCTTTCAGAGTGGTTTGGGGTTTTGCATATTTTTTCTTCCTGAAAACCCACAGACCAGTGATGGAACGTTAATCCCGCAGAGAGGCGCTTCTGAAAGGAAGTTGAACAATTCAGGATTTATTTTCAACTCTTTCAACAGATGATTTGCAAAACGATGAAGTTGCTTCTGTTACATTTCAGAGCCTTTTTAAAATTAGCAAATGGTGATTCAAGGGAAATGATTTCAAATTAGAGAACATGTCAACATTATTTACGATGAAATCATCCCTCTAAGGTTCTGATTGGTTGCATATTACATGGTTTGAATGTTCAACGTTTTACAGAGCTGCTAGAGAGCCATTAGAGGGGCCGAGGGCAGAGTGAGAAACAGAACAAAACAGCAAATACATGCTTATTCGGAAAACAAACACAGCTTACCGAAATTGTGCCTATGTGCGCGTCCAAAAGTGATAACTCCCACTCTGCTACAGTAATGGCAAGGAGATTTATTGAAGGTTCAGAAACAGTACAGGCCGGGGAAAACTTCTGATCTCACAGAATGAAGAAAACACTTCCAAAATGGTGACGCAATAAACACGTACTTAAGGGTTTTTTTTTAAGGGGTTAGAACAAAGAATTCAAATGCGTTCATTGATTGGAAGTTACAGACTTAGATCAACATAAGGCGGGATTACTCAAAGCAGGAACTAGGAGGGGATTGGTTTAGAGGACGTTTGTGTTCCCCCTACATTGGTTAAAACAAAAAACCAAGCTCATTGCCATCTAGTTGATTCCAACCCATAGCGACCCTAGAGGACAGAGTACAACTGCTTCATAGGGTTTCCAAGGAGTGGCTGGTGGATTGGAACAACTGCCCACCTTTTGGGCAGGGTGGCAATTGCAGAGATATGAAGTAGGACAGGGCTACAGGGAGAGGTGAAATAGCTTGCTGGAGGGAAACCTTTCTAGTTGCCTAGGAGACTCAGATAAAGATAACATTGCTGCCAAAGTCTTTTTTTTTTTTTTTTTCTGACATTGTTTCTACATCTTTATAGTGGAAGGAATATTTTTGAGGCCATTTTACACAGGTGTATTTGCAGTCAAGATCCCATCCTGGTTTGATGACAGAGAGAAACATCTCCTTAGCTGCCCATGGTTGCTAGCCAGATAAAGAGGCCAAAGGTCAGGTTTTGTTAGAGATCCAATTTAATTTTGCTTAAAGCAGCAGGGGCCTGGGTTAGTTCAGCCATTTTATTCCGTCATGGGGGGCTTGAGGGTACCTTCTTTTCATCCATATAGCTTAGTAAACGATGCATCCCTGAGAGTATTTGAATGTTCTTGTTTAAATATCTAGGCTAACATTGCCATGATTTCTCTTACTCTGCCCCTGAGTATGCCTGCGTATTTATCCTGAGTTTAGAGCTGACTTGTTCCGAGAAGAAGTAGTGGTTCTGAAGTTGACATAAATAGGATTAAGGAATCTTTTTCTACCAAGGGGGCTACATTCAGTGAGTGTTTCAGAGGTCTCTGAGAGTCTGGTCTTTTCACTTAAGGGTCTGTGACATGGTGGGTAAGAAGAGGAAAGGCCTAGGAATCAGGACAGTGAGGGAGGGTCCTGGGCCACAGTGAAGACTTTCCAGGATTTCTCCTATTCATGTCCCATGGAACGACTTTGTTATGTCAGGTGCCATCGAGATGGTTTCGATTCATAGTGGCTCGATGTACAACAGACCAAAACACTGCCCAGTCCCACACCATCTGCATGATCTTTGCTGTGTTTGAGCCCATTGTTGCAGCCACTGTGTCAACCCATCTTGTTGAGGGTCTTCCTCTTTTTCACTGACTTTCTACTTTACCAAGCATGATGTCTTTCTCCGGGGACTGGTTCCTCCTGATTACCTGTCCAAAGTACGTAAGACGAAGTCTCGCCATTCTCACTTCTAAGGAGCATTCTGGCTGTACTTTACTATGGAACAATGGAAATAATAGCTGGCCAAACTTTTTTTTTTTTCTTTTTTAAAGATTGGGACATTGCAGTGAAAGTACTGTCTTTAAACTCTGCTTAGGATGATGGCTGCAAACAGTCATTAGGCAAATTTGCTCTGTAGACACTTTAAAAGTATGGAACCAAAATCAAACCAAACCCAGTGCCACCGAGTCGATCCCAACTCATAGCGACCATATAGGACAGAGTAGAACTGCCCTATGGAGTTTCCAAGGAGCCCCTGGTGGAAGTTCCCCATAAATGTCCGAATTTCTGGTTTCTTTTCAAAACTCTATAATATGGAGGTAAAAAAAAAAAAAAAGTGGGCTTGTATTCCCACATGGCAACAATGCATTTGAGGGAAGTACCATGTGCCCTTCCCGGTCTCTATTGTATTATACCTGTTTTACTTCTGCTATCTTTTTTTTTTTTTTTTTTTTTATCTGCCTGGTACCCTGCAAGCATTTGAGGATGTGATCTCTAAGTACATCAGCTGGTCTCTTTTCAGTGTATAATATTTACTTAGCTTTCTTTCTTGAATATTTTATGGTGGTTTGGGTGAAAGTTTACAGAGCACATTAGTTTCTCATTCAATGATTTATACACATTTTGTTCTATGACATTGGTTGCAATCCCCTCAATGTGACAGCACTCTATCCACTTCCTCCCTGGGTTCCCCTTGTCCATTTGCCCATCTTTCCTGTCCCTTTCTGCCTTCTGAACTTTGTTTTGGACCAATGCTGCCCTTTTGGTCTTGTGTGGTTGATTGTCTTGAGCATCACCTTCTTCAAGGGTATTATTGTTCACTTTATAGGCCTGTCTATTGTTAGGCTGAAAGGTGATGGCCAAGAGTGAGTTCAGCTCCAGGTTGGAAGGGTGTCTAAGGGCCATAATCTCAGGGGTTTCAATAGCCTCTATCAGGCCAGTAAGTCTGCTCTTTTTTGTGAATTTGAATTTTGTTCTACATTTTTCTCCCACTCTGTCCAGGACCTTCTGTTGTGATCCCAATCAGAGTGGTCGGAAGCAGTAGCCAGGCACCATCTAGTTCTTCTGGTCTCAGTCTGGTGGATGCTGTGGGTCGTGTGGTCCATTTGTCCTGTGGACTAATCGTTTCCTTGAGTCTTTGATTGTCTTCACTCTTCTTTGTTCTGAACGGGAAGAGACCAATAATTATCTTACATGGCTGCTGGGAAGCTTTTAAGACCCCAGTTGCTACTCACCAGAGTAAGATGTAGAATGTTGTCTTTATGGACTATGTTATGCAGATTGACCTAGATGTCCCTCGAGACTATGGTCCTAAGCCCTCAAGCCCAGTAACTCAGTCCCTCAAGGTGTTTGGTTATGGCTAAGAAGTTTTTATAACTTTGCCCCATGTGTTCTGTACTATATACATGGATATCTTGCAGCTCATACAAGTACGTACGTATAAATATCCTCTTCTAAACCTGTGTATGCTCATGGGTGCACTTCCACACACCATCCCACATCTGTTCACCTTACATATCTACCTATGTATCCACTCCTATGAGTCTGTCAATTTATCATACTGTGGAGGCTTTTGTGTTACTGTGATGCTTGAAGCTAGGCCACCAGTATTCAAATACCAGCAGGGTCACCCATGGCAGACAGGTTTCATCTGAGTTTCCAGTCTAAGACAGACTAGGAAGAAGGGCCTTGCAGTCTACTTCTGAAAAGAATTAGCCAGTGAAAACCTTATGAATAGCAGCAGAACTTTGATATAGTACTGGAAGATGAGCCCCTCAGGTTGGATAGCACTCAAAAGACAACTGGGGAAGAGCTATCTCCTCAAAGGAGAGTCAACCCTAATGATGTGGACAGAGTCAAACCAAAGAAAATTCAGGCCCTTCATTTGCTGAGGTGGCATGACCCAAAATGAGAAGGAACAGCTGCAAACATCCATTAATAATTGAAACATGGAGTGAACGAAGTATGAACCTAGGAAAATTGGAAATGATCAAAAATGAAATGGAACACATAAACATTGATAACCTAGGCATTAGTGAGCTGAAATGGACTGGTACTGGGCATTTTGAATCAGGCAATCATATGGTCTACTATGCCAAGAATGACAAATCGAAGAGGAAAGGTGTTGCATTCATCATCAAAAAGAATATTTCAATATCTATTCTGAAGTACAATGCTGTCAGTGACAGGAATAATATCCATACGCCTACAAGGAAGACCAGTTAATACGACTGTTATTCAAATTTGCGCACCAACCACTAAGGCTAAAGATGAAGAAATTGAAGATTTTTACCAACTTCTGTAGTCTGAAATTGATCAAGCATCCAGTTAGGATGCATTGATAATTACTGGTGATTGATATGTGAAAACTGGAGACAAAGGAGAAGGGCTGGTAGTTGGAAAAAAATGGCCTTGGTGATAGAAACAATGCTGGAGGTCATATGATAGAATTTTGTAAGACCAGGACTTCTTCATTGTAAATACCTTTTTCCACCAACATAATGGGGACTATCCACACGGACTTTGCCAGACAGAAGACACAGGAATCAAATCCACTACATCTGTGGAAAGAGACAATGCAAAAGCTCAATATCAGCAGTCAGAACAAGGCCAGGGGCCGACTGTGGAACAGACCATCAATTGCTCCCATGCAAGATCAAGTTGAAACTGAAGAAAATTGGAACAAGTCCATGAGAGCCGAAGTATGACCTTGAGTATACCTCACCCGAATTTAGAAACTGTCTCAAGAATAGATTTGACTGGTTAAACATTAATGACCAAAGACCTGACGAGTTGTGGAATGACATCAAGGGCATCATACATGAAGAAAGCAATGTTGTTTTTGTTGTTAGGTGCCATGGAGTCAGTTCCAACTCATCGTGATCCTATGTACCACAGAATGAAACACTGCCCAGTCCTTTGCCATCCTTACAATCGTTGTTATGCTTGAGTCCATTGTTGCAGCCACTGTGTCAATCCATCTCCTTGAAGGTCTTCCTCTTTTCCGCTGACCCTGTACTTTACCAAGCATGATGTCCTTCTCCAGGGACTGATCCCTCCTGACAACACGTCCAAAGTATGTAAGATGCAGTCTCGCCATCCTTGCTTCTAAGGAGCATTCTGGTTGTACATCTTCCAAGACAGATTTGTTCGTTCTATTGGCAGTCCATGATATATTCAATACTCTTCACCAACACCACAATTCAAAGGTGTCGATTCTTTTTTGGTCTTCCTTATTCATTGTCCAGCCTTCACATGCATATGAGGCAATTGAAAATACCATGGCTTGGGTCAGGGGCACCTTAGTCTTCAAGGTGACATCTTTGCTTTTCAAAGCTTTAAAGAGGTCCTTTGCAGAAGATTTGCCCAATGCAATGCGTCTGTTGATTGCTTGACTGCTGCTTCCATGGCTGTTGATTGTGGATCCAAGTAAAATGAAATCCTTGACAACTTCAATCTTTTCTCCGTTTATCATGATGTTGCTCATTGGTCCAGTTGTGAGGATTTTTGTTTTCTTTATGTTGAGGTGTAATCCATACTGAAGGCTGTGGTCTTTGATCTTCATTAGTAAGTGCTTCAAGATCTCTTCACTTTCAGCAAGCAAGGTAGTGTCATCTGCATAATGCAGGTTGTTAATGAGTCTTCCTTCAATCCTGATGCCCCGTTCTTCTTCATATAGTCCAGCTTCTCAGATTATCTGCTCAGCATACAGATTGAATAGGTATGGTGAAATGAAACAACCCTGATGCACACCCTTCCTGACTTCGAACCACCCAGTATCCCTTTGTTCTGTCTGAACAACTGCCTCTTGATCTATGTACAGGTTCTTCATGAGCACGATTAAGTGTTCTGGAATTCCCATTCTTCGCAATGTTATCCATACTTTGTTATGATCCACACAGTCAAATGCCTTTGCATAGTCAATAAAACACAGGCAAACATCTTTCTGGTATTCTCTGCTTTCAGTCAGGATCCATCTGACTTCAGGAATCATATCCCTGGTTCCACATTCACTTCTGAATACGGCCTGAATTTCTGGCAGTTCTCTGTCAATATATTGCTGCAGCCACTTTTGAATGATCTTCAGCAAAATTTTGCTTATGTGTGATATTAATGATGTTGTTTGATAATTTCCACATTTGGTTGGATCACCTTTCTTGGGAATAGGCATAAATATGGATCTCTTCCAGTCAGTTGGCCAGGTAGCTTTCTTCCAAATTTGTTGTCATAGACAAGTGAGCAATTCCAGCACTGCATCTGTTTGTTGAAACATCTCAATTGATAGTCTGTCAATTCCTGGAGCCTTGTTTTTTACCAATGCCTTCAGGGCAGCTTGGACTTCTTCCTTCAGTACCATTGGTTCCTGATCACATGCTACCTCTCGAAATGGTTGAACATTGACTAATTCTTTTTGGCATAATGACTCTGTGTATTCCTTCCACCTTCCTTTGATGCTTCCTGCGTCAATTGGAATGTGAAAGTTGGAAACAAAGAAGCAGGATCAGTAGTTGGAAAATATGGCCTTAGTGATAGAAACAATGCTGGAGATCAAACGATAGAATTTTGCAAGACCAACGACTTCTTCACTGCAAATACCTTTTTTCACCAACATAAATGACTGTACACATGGACCTGGCCAGATGGAATACACAGGAATCAAATCGACTACATCTGTGGAAAGAGATGATGGAAAAGCTCAGTATCATCAGTCAGAACGAGGCCAGGGGCTGACTGGAACAGACCACTAATCGCTCATTTGCAAGTCCAAGTTGAAACTGAAGAAAATCAGAGCAAGTCCACGAGAGCCAAAATACAACCTTGTGTATATCCCACCTGAATTTAGAGACCATCTGAAGAATAGATATGATTCATTGAACACTAATGACTGAAGACCAGATGAGTTGTGGAATGACATCAAGGACATCACACATGAAGAAAGCAAGAGGTCACTGAAAAGACAGGAAAGAAAGAAAAGACCAAGATGGATGTCAGAGGAAACTCTAAAACTTGAAGAAAGCAAAAAGACAGGAGATAAAGAAAAGACCAAAATGAATGTCAGGAGAGACTCTGAAACTTGGTCTTGAAGGTCAAGTATCTAAAGCAAAAGGAAGAAGTGACAAAGTAAAAGAGCTGAATAGAAGATTTCAAAGGGGAACTCGAGAAGACAACGTTATGTGCAAAGACCTGGAGGTAGAAAACCAAATGGGAAGAACACACCTGGCATTCCTCAAGCTGCAAGAACAGAAGAAAAAATTCAAACCTCAAGTTGCAATATTGAAGAATTCTACAGAGAAAATATTGAACGATGCAGGAAGCGTCAAGAGAAGATGGAAGGAATACACAGAGTAACTTTTGTTTGACGCCCAGTGTTCCAGGATTGTCCTCTTTATCTGTTTCACATGGTTTCTTGGTTCTTTGCTGTAGAGGAATGATGTAGTGTGCCTGACTTAGCTGCTGGTTTGCCTGTAAGTCTTAGCATTATTTCTTTATGCTATATATTGTGCTTACAGATTTAATCCTCTAGCCTGTATTTGTGATTATATAATAACCGGTTCTTAGCTTAAAGCCTCAGTAAAAGCCATCTTTTCTAGCAAATTAAAGTTGACATGGTTTTGGGAGCTAAGTTTTCCTTTCTTTTAATTTCTATAAATAAATAGACGAACAATGACTAAAACAGGGTGTATAAAAGTTACCATTTTATTTATTTAAATCAAAGTGTACTTACAGAATGTACCTTGTCAGGTTTAGTTAAAATTTATCTTTCTGCTCCCTTTTCATTGAAATGAAATTGGTGGTGTGGGTGAGGAGCCTAAGGCATATGATACTTCAGAAAGTTGCAGGGCTTTCAAATTACCTGAAATGTAGATGCGACTGTTCTTTAAATCAAAAAGAAAAGATCATAAAATAAGTTGCTTGATTATTCAAGAGGAACTTTACATTCATAAAAGTCACAATAATACCTTGCATTTGTCTTATACTGCTGAAAGTGATTTTACTACGCCATCTAACTTTTTTGCTTAAAACTTCCCTAGAGGTAGGTAGATATGAAGTAGCTCATTTTGTAGATGTAGACATTAAAGCTCACGGATGTTAAAGGACTTCCCCAAGGCTACACAGCAAATAATTTACCAAGTGGGACTGCATACTACATCTTAAGATTTCAAGTTTAGCTTTACGAAAATTACAAAAAAAAAAAAAAAATCCCAGAGTAGAATTTGTTAAAAAAATTTTTGAAGCTTATTTCAAAATGATTGAGACTCAAAGTAATATCAATTTTAAGAAAAATCGTAACTCTGAATACTCCTGAAAATTACCCACTCCGTTGAGAATTCCCTATAACATGATAGATGTGATACCTTTGTTAGGGTTGTAGACATCCCACACTCATAAGCACCACATAACATGGTGTTCCGCCTCCAATGGCTTGATATGGGTTAAATGAAGCATGTATCATTGCAATGTGGGGTTTCTTGACCTTTACACTATTGACATTTTTGGCCAGATGATGCTTTTCTATGGAGGGTTGTCACGTGCATCATTGAATGTTTAGCAGCATCCCTGGCCTCTATCTACTAGATGCCAGCATCACCTCCCCAGTTAGGACAAATAAATAAGCCTCCAGATAGTGCCAAATATTCCCAGGGGTGGGGTTTGGGGTGGGAGGGTTATTTCTTGCTGACAGCCATTATTGTAATGTAATTTGACTGACTATCCAAGCTAGTGAAATTCAGGAGAACTGGAGGGAAGTTCACTACTATTCCCTCAATAGCTTCAGTATTGGCTCTAGACCCTGGAAGGATAAGGTTGGAATGAGGTTTCCAGCACCTTATCTGAACATGGAGTTAGTGGCAATAGCCCCTTTCCCTGACTTTTAGGGCAAAAATGAATCTTGACAAGGGAAAGAGAAATTTTCTGTGTAAGATATAAAAAGTCTTTTGTGTCTTAGGAACGGCCAACATCTATGGAGATGCTAGAGCTACAATCAAGCAGGAGACTCTTACAAGAAAAATCTTGTTTTTGGTGAAAAGCAAAGCATGGCTGAAATACCTAGTTCAAAGGAATTCTCATGACTTCCTATTGAGTAGCAACTCTGGAAGTACAAATAATAACTGGTGTTCTGGTATTTTTTATATTTCCTCAGTAGCAATTGACAAAAATCTTTGCCAAACAGCATTGAGGAACTTTCTTCCTTTTCTGTCAGAATTTCCCTTGCATTGTCCAGGATCTGATGAATCTTTGGTGTCCCATCTTGTATCTGCCCACAACACCTGCCCACAGTAGTTTGGCAATTATAATACTGAGAAGGAGCTTCCCACAACATGATCTGCTAAATGCCTGCTCTCAGTAAGTTATTCCTATAGAAATATCTTTGTTCTACATTTTATCCACCCTGTGACTGTGGAAGGGCCTTATAAACCCGCTCCTTCAACAGCAAGGCTAAATGACAGATTTAGGATTGGTCTATAAATAAGGTCTTGATGGTACTTTCTTAAAGGCATGCATTAATATTCCCATTTCACAGATGAGGAAGTTGAGACACTGACAAGTATGTTATGGACTTACTTAGGGACATAGCTTTCCCTAGGTAAGTTGTAGACTTAGAGACATAGCTGGGATTCAAATCCAGGGCTGTCTGACCCCAAAGCTTGTGTTCCATTATTGTACCATGCATCTCTGTCTTGCTGATCTCCCACTCATCGAAGGAGGTGGCAGCCTCTTTTATTGTTGCTTACGCAATATTTACAGTGTAATCCCCAGGTACAGAATAATTGGGGTGGGTAGGCAGTAGAATAATTTTGAATGTTGATGCAAGAGGGGAAAGTCTTTTCTGATGCCAGAGAAGAAAAGAACCCCAAGGCTGATGCTTGGGAAGGAGACCTTTTTTCATTCATTCATACATTCTTATATTTATACAACCATTTATCTATTTACCCAGTACATGTATATTAAGCCTGGTATGTGCTAGACAATGTGCTAATGGACTAACATGGTCCTGGATCTCATGGCAGAAGCCACATAGAGTGGGTTTATGTGAAAATCCAGGTAGGGCTGCAGGGGGTACCAGAGCAGAGAGAAGCATTGCTATCTACAAGGGGTGATACAAGATGCAGTCAGAAGAGGAGTCACTCAGGGAGAAAAAGAAAAGAAATACTGTACTTGCCTTACAGCTTTGCCTGGGGATGATAATATTAATGTCTGAAGGAGCTTAATCATCGCTCCCAGCACAGCCTTTACATCTTCATGACCATACCGGTAGTCACAAAGGTGTTAATATGTTGTGTTGATATAATGCCTAATGTCTTCTGATGTAGCAAGTACCTCTGGTGTCAAAAGAAAATAAGAATCGAAGCAAGATTCAATTACACACACTTCTCACTTATTGACATAGTTGGGTTCCAAAGACCAGGTTGTCATGCAAAAATTGGTGTTATGCAAAAATGGAGGATGACCACATCAGATTACAAATGGAGGATGACTACATCATTACATAACTGTCAAACTACATTACATAACTGCCAAACCACTGAAAATCATGGCCCAGCCAAGTGGACACATAACCTTAACAATCACAGCCAGTGTTAATCTCATCTTGTACCTCAGTGTTCATTACTGCCAGATGTATGTCATTAATATGCAAATAGTCAGGTAGTAGATTTTTTACTATTGTAAATGCAAAATGTCAGGAAATGAAATAGTCGATAAGCGAGGAGTAGGTGTAGAAACACTAATTAACCTTAACTGGCCCTCATTTGACATTATTGGTCCCTATACTGAGGCCAATCTATGCACCTTCATTGACAAATCTGAGTTCAACAGTTAGCATTTTAATTATAATCATTAGAAACTTAGAATAGAACTCATGTTAATCTGGAAATGTTATTTTAGGAACTCTGAGGCCAATTGGTAAAAGTTTATCATACAGTAAGGCAGTTTGTTTTGATGTGTTATTAAAATGGGCTATATATAAAACATACGTAAGGGACTTTTATTGTAATTTTATATAAAATAGGGTATTTGACTAATATGTAATTTTTTTCCCAAAGCCCCTTGATAACTTTTTTGATCTAAAGTACTGTTAATGTCAAATTATTATGACTATATGGGCTGCTCTGGCCTGGGAATTCTCAACAAATGAAGTGCATGCAGTAATTCCATTTATTTTCTCTACACAGTAGTGATATTCATTAAATTGCCAATGAGTTGTTACAGGGTAGCAGGGAGCTCGCAAAGTTTTGGAATTTAAAAGGCCTATTGCACTCCTGGGTGTAATTCGATCTCTTGTAATTATGGCATGTTTGTTTATAGAAATAAAGTATTATAGAGATCACTGAGTCACAGGTAGTTCTCATGAGAAGATGCTATATAGTTCCCTAACCTTTTCTCACCTGCTGTTACCATTGGAAGCTAGAGCTGTAATTAACAATGATAATTAGAGCTATGCCCCTTTAGATTGTAAGACCTAAAATTTCGTGTGCTGCCTTGACATCTTTGAGCCTCACAGGACCCTAACAGCTTATCCACCAGCTTCTCTGCTTTCATTAGATATGTCCACCACCCAGCAGGAAAGACTCCCCATCCAGCTAGTTCCCTTATCAGCTGAAACTACTCAACTCCACCCAGTCCTCAAACTAATGGTTTTACTGCCTTGCAAGCCCATGAAATTATTCAAACAAGCCAATTGCATACTGCTGTGGGAACTGGTGTCACCCTACCCTCTTATTACTACAAAGCCTGTCTCCCACAGCCCCTGCTGTTCCCTCTGTTCCCAAGTGCAAACTTTGTGTGGTGTTAGTGTCCTTTCCCCTCCAGGCTATGAGTACATGTTACAGATAAACGGTTGTCAATCTCATCTGTCTAGTCTTGGATGTCATATGTTTGGCCGTCTCTTACTATTTAGGGTAGGGGAATTCTGCTCTTACTAATGGGGTGGATAGGAGGTGGTCGAACACTCTCTTCCCACCTCCCACCCACAAATATATGTAACTGTTTCTGGTAGTACTTATCTAGAATGAGTGCCCATGGTTTCACTCTTCAGTACTGTTTCTTTGGCTCTGCATCACCTTCTCAAACAAGCTATAGGTCAGGAAATCAACTTACTTTCCCTACAGAGAGGCATTGGCTGTCTGTGCTTGAGCTTGTTAGGCCTTTTATGTCCTGTGGGACAGGGGAACAACTCTGGATGGCAGATGTCACAGTAGAGTGGAAGGAGTGGAAGGCAACAATGATGACATACTATTTCGATTCATGACAGGTAAGCTCTTCAAGCTGAAGTTGGTGAAAGACTCATCAAATACGTTTTATTTTAGAGTTAGGTCTGTTTGACATTCTGTAACTACAATGTACCCAGGCTTCACTGGTATGAGGATACAAACAAGGCCAAATTATTAATAATGTATGAATCTTGATGGTTTGCTGCTCCCAGTTACAACACAACTTCTCAGATCCCTGCAGAGTTCAAGACTTCAGGGAGGTCCCTGGATGTGTCTCACTTGTGCTTTCCTGCTGGGCTCTAGGGGATTCTTCCATGTCTGATGAACACTACTCATTTGTGTCTATTGTTACAAGCTGTATTAGTTTCCTATTGCTGCCGTAACAAATTACCACAAACTTAACGGATGAAAACAACATGAATTTATTATCTCACAATTCTGGAAGTCTGAGGTCCAAAATAGGTCTTATGTGGCTAAAATCAAGATATAGACAGAGGCTTGAGAGAAGAATACATTTCCTTGCCTTTTCCAGCTTCTAAAGGCCACCTGTTTTCTTTGGCTTGCGGCCCCTTCCGCCATCTTCAAAGTGTGTTACTCCAGCCTTTTCTACCGTCATATTTCCTATTTATGATTGTGGTCCTCCTGCCTCCCTCTCATAATCATCCTTGTGCTTACATTAAACCCACCCAGATGATTCAGGATAATCCCCTCATCTCAAGATCCTTAGCTTAGTCACATTGGCAAAGTCCTTTTTACCATAGAAGGTAACATACTCATGGGTTGTGTGGATTAAGATGTGAATGCCTTTTGGGGCCCATTACTCACCCTACTGCACAAACTATCAGCCACACACTGATGCTGGCCCTTTAAGTACCATCGCTAATTCCCTGGAACTCTCATAGCACAGGAGTGGTATTATGTGATTAAAAAAAAGGAGGGGACATTCATCCCATCATGGAAATATACAACATCCCCATGGGAACTGTCCGTCAGCTTTTTATTCTTGCTCCTCTTGGCCAAGAGCTCTGATGCAATTCAGAGACCCAGGCTGGAATCATTCAGCACACTCTCTGTTCATTTTACTCCATCCCTGCAAGTGGATACCCCACATAAAACTCTCCTCTGGTAGGTTCCCTTTCTGCTATGAAAATAGACCCACACATATAAGTTCCTAGGTACAGTCAATGCCTCAACACCAACATGCCTAGGTCCTTGCTCAAGCTAGAGTTCTTCTGACACAACTCACTAATTCTAGAATTGATCAACCCACTTGAATTCATTACTGAAAACTCTGCCACTAAATTAAAAGCCATTAAATGAAAAAAAAAAATTTTTTTTTTTTTTACTAAGTTTCATGAAAAAGAATTATGATGCACTCCATCTCAGTTAGCCACCTCCCCTAGACGCTGAGAGCATGAGACACATCCTCCGTTATGGCATTCATATGAATGAATCCTGACCCCATTCATTCGTGACATGTGATGAGATGGACCTGCAGTGGGGCTGGAGTTCCGATGCATGGAGGAAGCCACTGGAAAAAGTAGATAACGTTATAAGGATAATGTTAAAACTTCTGGAAAGGGCATACTCAATTCCAGTCGAGAAACATATTTTTTTTCATATAATTGATTGATATACTAGTTATGCACAGCAATGGTGTGTTGGTAGGAGTGGTTAATCCACACAATTCTAACCGTGATACTGTGTGTAATCAAATCTGAACCATAAGGTCAAATATTGCTTCTTGGATTATATTTATTTAGTGTGGTTTTGGGTGAAAAAGTAGCTATACCAAGACAAAAAGGAGTTCTTGTTGGAAAAACCAAAAAAAAAAAGAAACTCACTGCCCTCAAGTTGATTCTGACTCACAGTGACCTTATAGGACAGAGTAGAACTGCCTCATAGGGTTTCCAAGGCTGTAAATCTTTATGGAAGCAGACTGATACATTTTTATCCCAAAGAGTGGCTGGTGGGTTTGAACTGCCGACCTTTCAGTTAGCAGTTGAGTGCTTTCACCGAGGGCTCACTTGTTGGGAAAGTGGTATAACTTTCCAAAAATCCATATTTGCAGTTGCTACCTGAAGAAATTCTGTTTATTAAACAAGCATACTTACTTAGGCTAAGCTCTGGGGATACCAAGATAAAGAAAACAAAATCTCTGTAATGAGAAGTATCAAAACTGTATAGAAACAAATAAAAACATTAATATGGTTACCAGGAAATACTGCTAAGCTAGTTATAATTTCTCATTCAATATATTGATTTTGAAATATCAGACAGTGAACATGTACAACTTTTTAAGTAGAAACATTTGTTATTTACCCCAATGCTACCTCATTGGTACAAGTTAACAACAAGCTACAATTAAACCATTGGGCACGTCCAACAATCATCTCAAATTAAAAGGTATCTGGGTCCTCAAAGACTTGGAAATTGGCATTTTTTGATTGTGTAAGTAGCTTCGCTAACTTAAAGCTGCTATGCTATAACTTACTTGTATTACAACTAGGAAAATGGAGGCACAGAGCAGTGATGTGAAAATAAGTTTTCATTATGACTGAAGTCATGATTCTGGGTAGAAACTAACTGTAATGGGTTGAATTGTGTCTCCCCAAAATGTGTGTCAACTTGGCTAGGGCATGATTCCCAGTATTGTGTGATTGTCTACCATTTTGTCATCTGATGTGATTTTCCTATGTGTTGTAAATCCTGCCTCTACGGTGTTAATAAGGCAGGATTACATGGGGAAAATATTAAATGATGCAGGAAGCATCAAAAGAAGATGGAAGGAATACACAGTCATTATACCAAAAAGAATTAGTTGATATTCAACCATTTCAAGAGGTGGCATATGATCAGGAACTGATGGTACTGAAGGAAGAAGTCCAAGCTGCTCTGAAGGCATTGGCAAAAAACAAGGCTCCAGGAATTGATGGAATATCAAATGAGACGTTTCAACAAACAGATGCAGCACTGGAGGTGCTCACTGGTCTATGCCAAGAAACATGGAAGACAGCTTCCTGGCCAACTGACTGGAAGAGATCCATATTTATGCCTATCCCCAAGAAAGGTGATCCAAGCGAATGTGGAAATTATAGAACAATATCATTAATATCACACGCAAGCTAAATTTTGCTGAAGATCATTCAAAACCGGCTACAGCAGTATATTGACAGGGAGCTGCCAGAAATTCAGGCCAGTTTCAGAAAAGCACGTGGAACCAGGGATATCATTGCTGATGTCAGATGGATCCTGGCTGAAAGCAGAGAATACCAGAAGGATGTTTACCTGTGTTTTATTGATTATGCAAAGGCATTTGACTGTGTGGACCATACAAACTATGGATAACACTGCGAAGAATGGGAATTCTAGAACACTTAATTGTGCTTATGAGGAACCTGTACATAGATCAAGAGGCAGTTGTTCAGACAGAACAAAGGGATACTGATTGGTTTAAAGTCAGGAAAGGTGTGCGGCAGGGTTGTATTCTTTCACCATACCTATTTAATCTATATGCTGAACAAATAATATGAGAAGCTGGACTGTATGAAGAAGAACGGGACATCAAGATTGGAGGAAGACTCATTAACAACCTGCGTTATGCAGATGACACAACCTTGCTTGGCATGCTGCAAGTGAAGAGAACTTGAAGCACTTACTAATGAAGATCAAAGACCACAGCCTTCAGTATGGATTACACCTCAACATAAAGAAAACAAAAATCCTCACAATTGGACCAATGAGCAACATCATGATAAACGGAGAAAAGATTGAAGTTGTCAAGGATTTCATTTTACTTGGATCCACAATCAACAGCCATGGAAGCAGCAGTCAAGAAATCAAAAGACGCATTGCATTGGGCAAATCTGCTGTAAAGGAAATCTTCAAAGTGTTGAAGAGCAAAGATGTCATCCTGAAGACTAAGGTGCACCTGACCAAAGCCATGGTATTTTCAATCGCATCATATGCAAATGAAAGCTGGACAATGAGTAAGGAAGACCGAAGAAGAGTTGATGCCTTTGAATTGTGGGGTTGGCAAAGAATATTGAATATACCATGGACTGCCAAAAGAATGAACAAATCTGTCTTAGAAGAAGTACAACCAGAATGGTCCTTAGAAGCAAGGATGGCGAGACTGCATCTTACACACTTTGGACATGTTGTCAGGAGGGATCAGTCCCTGGAGAAGGACATCATGCTTGGCAGAGTACAGGGTCAGCGGAAAAGAGGAAGACCCTCAACAGGGTGGATTGACACAGTGGCTGCAACAATGAGCTCAAGCATAACAACGATTGTAAGGATGGTGCATGACCGGGCAGTGTTTCGTTGTGTTGTGCATAGGGTCGCTATGAGTCGGAACTGACTTGATGGCACCTAACAACAACTGGCAGTTATGTTAATGAAGCAGGACTCAATCTACAAGATTAGGTTGTGTCTTAAGTCAATCTCTTTTGAGATATAAAAGAGAGGAGCGAGCAGAGAGAAACGGGGACCTCATGCCACCAAGTAACAAGAGCTGAGAGAATAATGTGTCCTTTGGACTCAGGGTTGCTGTGCTGAGTGACAATCTCTTCGACCAGGGGAAAATTGATGACAAGGACCTTCCCTGAGAGCTGACAAAGAGAGAAAGCTTTCCCCTGGAGCTGTTGTCCTGAATTTGGACATGTAGTCTCCTAGTCTGTGAGAGAATAGATTTCTGTTTGTTAAAGCTATCGACTTGTGGTGTTTCTTGTTACAGCAGCACTGGATGGCTAAGACACTAACCATGTGATTCTCCTAAATAAGGGCCCAACTTGGGCTTTTTAGGACCCCATTACAAGAGGTTCTGAAGCTTCTGGAGCCTCCCGACCTAGAATCTAAATTAATGTAACAACCAAAATCCAATAACTTCTTCATGAACTTTCAATAGCTGTCACAAGCTCTGCAGCAAAGGCCAGCTCCACTGTGTCTGGGTAAATGACCAAACCTGTGGGGGTCCCCTCAGATTTGGCCTTTCCCCTGGCTCTTCTGGGCATGCCAGCCATCTTTGGGAGTGACCAAGTCGTTCTGAAGTCACATGGATCAGCAGTCTTATGTTTGGTTGGTTGGGCCACATTTTCTCTGCACAGGTTGCTGTGGTTTGTGGCTTAAGAGATGCGACCTCCACTATTATTCTGCATCTCTCTCCAGCTCAGACTTGCTTCTAGGCCCAGTCTCTCCTGGTGAGAAGTGATATTAATCAAACAAACAAACCTACATAGCACACGCAGCCTTTCTCCTCTTTCTTCTTTATACACTTCACTAAGTTTTTGTATTCTTTTCTGCCCTCTGCACCGATTGGTACAAGGGTTCTCTTTTTTCCACTGTATAACAGCACTTCCAACTCTTCTCCTTCCAATTTCACGGTTACAAGTGGGCTACTCCAGAACCTTCTCCTTAGAAGATTGCATAATCCAATCACCAGGGTGTAAGTTTTAAAGTTAAAGAAGCCTACGTTAAAATCTGAGCTCACCCAATCGCTAGCTGCATAGCTACGTGAACTTGGGCAAAAACCTTAGTTTCACCATCTGTAAAATGAAGATAAGGATGATACCAACTTATGGAGAGGAGTCATTGGAATTATGCAGGCAAAGTACTTCGCACGGTGCATGGCATGTCATAAACCAAAAAGGCCAACCCCCTTGGCTTGGAGTCAATTCCAACTCCTTGTGACATGTTTTAAGGGCTCAACAAATGGTAGCTCTCAGTATCCTTTCCTTCGCTACCTCCCCAAGTGCTGCACTGGATTTCCACTGAGGGGAGATCTGCGCTGACTCGCGGTGTGCTCACCCAGTTTGCTCCAAATGAAGTGGTGACTGACAGTTAGATTTTGACATTCTGACATTTTGATATTTACTGAGTTGGTACCACTGTCTAGTTTAAATATTAGTGGAATTATTTTTGCTACTTCTGGTTATTTTTTGTTCCTTCTGCTGGGCTTCAAAAAGGGCAGTTATTTAAATAGGCATTCTCACCTTTGTCTTTCCTAGAAGTACTTCCAAATTATTTTCCTGTTGTTAATATACTAGTTTGAACACTTTCCCTGAACATAAGCGATAATTTGGCTCCTAATAAGGCATGATACTAAAAACTATCTAGATGCCAAGAGCAAAGCTGAGAGTGTTTGTCACCTTATTTTATTTAAGATAGATGCACATATTGATTTTTTTTTTCTTTAAAATTCCACATCAATGAAATCCCCATGAGCCAATCACATGATTTTTCTTGGCTTCCTCCCAGTAGTGTAATGCTTTGATTTCTATCTGCTACTATTTTTTTACTATTTATTTATTTTATTAAATCTTGTATTCTTCCTTGGCTGACAGAATAAAACTTTGATGTAATTTTTTTTTTCTTTTCCATGAAGAGAATGGTAAATTGGCCCCATTTCTGGTACTTTTGCCTAACCAGCACGTCCTAGTGAAAGACAACACCTTACAAGCCTCAGAATGTCAGGGGAGGATGAACGGCCTTGAATATTTTGAACAATGCAAATTGAACAGAATGTAGGGTATTTGACATTTTAAACCAACCTTTATTTTCGGGGGTGAGGGGGGATATGTCTAAAGTATCTCATGGTGCCCATCAGCCTTGATTCTTTAAAAATCGCTAAAAGAATTGTCTGGCCGATGAGAAGAAATTCTTTGCTTCTTAATGACAGTGTATGTGGGTAATTCTGCCTTATTTCAAGATTACTCGTCAACCTGGGCCTTTTACTGACATTAACCTAGCTGTAAAATGAGATCATTTTAGTTGGTCTTTCAGGTGACTGGCTGACATTACAAGCCACCATTCTGAGATTTAACCAATTATAGACGGAAAGCCTGGGGTCTGGGTCACGTTACCTACTGCAGCAAAATCCATTTGGGCCAGGTGTCTTCATGTTGATCGTTGAGCTCACAACTGCCCAGGGCCCAAGGTTTCCTTAACTCCTTGCCTCCTGAAATCCTTGTTTGCTTTATTCTTCTTTGTCGCTGTTTTTCCATCACCTTGTGCAGGGAAGGCAAGAGCTACCTCTATTGTGTGGTTTTGTTGCCATGGTGAAGAAAATAGTACAATTCCACATTTAATAAAGGGTCTAAGGGCAAGGAAGATATTTCTTCCAAAGCTCGCATGATTTTCACTTCATGGCAGTGGAACTAAGGAGCGTTGGCAGGCCTGTCGAAGCAAAATCTTATGTTAGATAGAGTTCATAATGTCATGGTATTCACTCAGAATATAGTACTTTCCTTTGAGAAATTATTTAAAATGCTCACACTGGAAGACTGGTTTAAAAGAGGCTGCATGTGGTCATATTTTTTTTCCAAGTAAAAAGGAACTGACATTCTACAGATTCCCATTTTGAAAACTGAACAGTCACAGAGAAACATTGTTGCAAAGGGCCTTATGAATTCATGCTTTGAAGAAAAAGTGATTTGTGGCTTTTCTAAAGGAAAATGTCTTCATTTAGAGGTCCCATCCAAACTTGGGTGTGGAAAGCATAAAGGACCCTTCTTTTCTCTACAAGCACAAAGGGTAAAGCATTTTCAGTAATTTGGCTCTGAATAGAAAATATTCCCATCTATTCCTTCTCTCCCAGCTCTTCCCCTAAACAACCTGCCCCCCTTTCTATTCATCCCAACCTTCATGTGCACACAAAGGTTCAAAGAGCCAAGTGTGCCTGGGTGTCAGGACACACTGGAAGAAAGATGGGGGTTGGGGTGCTAAGGTCCAAGAGTAAAGTGGAAAATCTTTGCCTCCTGAATTTTTTAGTTGTCAGGGGCAGTGAACTTAAATAAGGCAGTATAATTTGAAAACACCACTGCTGAATATTCTGTTAGAGCCGACACCAATTTTGCAATCTTTCATGAAGAAGGAAGGAAAAGGGAAGACTTCCTGGCTGCCTAGTTCTATCTACATAAAAAAAAAAAAAATTTTTTTTCTTTTTTTTTTTTACATATTCGGGTCTAATTCACCATGATGAAATGCACTTTGGTGGACATTTAATGGTTTCAAGGAACAAAGATCAGGAAGTTGTTTTTTTTTTTTTTTTTTAAAAAAAAAAAAAAAACCTAAACTGAAGAGAAGTGAGAATATTTGAAAATAGCAGATTTCTAACTTTTAACCTCATGGTTAGAATGCCAACTCCTTGGTAAGTGCTGAGATTGTTAACACAACAAGGTGTAAAATGAAAGGGTGAAGTCACTTACGTTGAAATCTGCTGATAGAAAACACAAAGGTATATTACGTAAGGCTTTTTCTGTCTAAATGTCTAAATAGTAGAAAAGTTGAAAGCATGTAAGGGTTTCTTTAGAGAAAAGGAAGTGACATTTAAAATAAATAGTGGGCATTTTGTCAAGGAATTTTTTCAGAAGAGGTAACAAACATCACAATAGATGTATGGGAAACTGGAAGGGTTAATACTCGCAGAACATTCGTGCTGTGCTACGTACCTTGCTTTACACAGTTCCTCTCATGGAATCCTGACTGATATCAATCCAAAATGGCAGGCAGCAGATGGAGCGAGAAGACAAGTCATTTTTCTCACGCTCCTAGAATAAAAAGCTTGAAGTCAGCTCTATAGGCCCCCAAAAGCTTTTGACCAGACCTCATCATCTGCCTTTTATTGACAAGAGAAACAAAAGTTTCTAGTATTTGGAGAAAGGGGCAGAAAGAAGAGAGGTTGCAGGGAGAGAAAATTCATGACTTTTTCATGGTTAATTTAATTATTTTTTTCTATTTTTACAAAATGAAACAGATATCCTGATCATCCTGTGAACAGGGTGTTTTATTTAATTTTCATCGGATCTTGGAAGTGTTTGTTACAATAACTCTCCAGATTTCACATATCCCTATTGACTGTATTCTTCCATTTTATGGACCATCACATTATTTGTTTGTATCCATAAGACAATGCGAAGCTGAGTGTCTTTAAAGATCACGTCAATCTTGATTCAAAAGACTGCATTAAAGTAAAGAGGAAATAGAAAATATGGAAACTGCCACTTAACAACATAAACTCTAAACGTTTAGCCAGGCCAAACTCTCAAGTATAAAAGACACTCGAGGCTCATACAACAAACGTACAACACAAACGTCAATCAATACGGATTACTTTGAAGATAACGCCCAAGGATTCAGACTGATAATAAGCCCGAAGATGATGGAGGACGATGACCACCAGATTCTGCAACAGAAAATTGCCTACACAGCCGAAGATTCTTAACTAAATTTGAAAGGCTAAGCGTTTAGTAAATTTTGCTTTACAGGCAACATGTCATCCAATCAACAGCTGTTGTTAGGTGCCATTGAGTCGATTTCAAATCATAGCGACCCATGTGACAGGGCAGAAGTGCCCATAGGGTTTCCTAGGCTGTAATCTTGACAGGAGCAGGTCACCGTGTCTTTCTCCATCGGAGCTGCTGGGTCGGTTTGAACTGCCAACTTTTTGGTTCAAAAGTGAGTTATTTAACAGTTGCGCCACCAGGGCTCCTTCAGTAAGAAGTAGGCTAATATTTTTGTTTTCTTCTGGAATTGCCAACTTCTGGGTGAAATCACGTCACATTCCAGAATAAATAGAAGCAACGGCTTTACCACAGATTTTGTATCTAAGTTCTAGAGCATTTTTACTCTGATGAATTCCTTAATGCATTTATTCAACAAATACTATATTACACTATTTACTAGGTGTTGACTGGGGAAGAAAGCATGGGGTTTCTATGTTTTGATGTTGAACTTACGAGCTCTTAAAGTCAAAGACAAGGCAAAAAGTTCCAGAACAGTTTTCCAAATTGGTTCCACAGAGCAGTAGTCCTACATAATAAGACGTCAGTGCAGACCAGGGGCTCTTCAGGAGTTTACAATCCTTCAGCTCAAAGATGTGAGAAGGATAAAGAAGCAGATGTCAGGTTCTGGAATAACTAGCAGAAAGGGCAGAAAAATCTTTTAAGCATCTGGTAACTCTGTGTTGAGAGACCAAGCATATAGTTATTTGGAATAAAATCAACTGTCATGAAGGACATTGCTACATAGGCTGTAAAGCTACAGAAACTTGTTTATCTGTTTTTGCCTGTTGAGAAAGGACTCGAGGCGAGGGAGGGGGTGGGGACTGTCCTGGGGGCAATACTATAAAGTCATGCATATAAGAGCTATGAGGTAGTAGCTCGTAAGTAATTTTTTCAGAGGAGGTCTGGAAATAGTAAAATTTTTTTCAAGTTTTCCATGTCTGAAAATGTCTTTACTTCACCTTCGCAACTGAAGGATAATTAGACTGAGTATGGAACCCCGGAGCCCCTGTGGCACAGTGGTTAAGAGCTTGGCTGCTAATCAGAAGGTCAGCAGTTCGAATCCACCAGCTGTTCCTTGGAAACCCTATGGGGCAGTCCTACTCTGTCCCATAGGGCTGCTACGAGGAGAAATCCGCTTGACAGCATCAGTTTGGTTGGTTGGTTTTATAGAATTCTAGATTAATTCAAAGTAATTTTCCATCAAAATATTCTTTATTTTACTACATTGCCTTCTTGCATGTGGTGTTGGCGACGAGAAATCTGAAACCCTGCTTTTTTTTTGGTGATGATCTGTCTCTCACCCTGGAAATTTTAGAATTTCCTTTTTCTTTTGCTGACTTCTTTCGGGTCTGTACTTTGTTTTCATCCTCTCTTTATCCTTGATCAAAGTCTTGCCCTAGTTTTGTCTACTTATTAGTCTTTAAAAAATAAGTAAAACAGCTTGGAATATACAAAAAATTGTTAAGTACGTAAAGAGACACTCAGCATCATTACTACCCAGAAATATGCAAATTAAATTAATAACAAGTTTCCATCCTACACGCATATGAGTTGGAATTGACTTGATGGCAACGGGTTTCTATTTTACAGCTAGGAGACTGGCAAAGCTGTCTAATGCTAAATGGTGGCAAGGATGAGGAGAAAGAACGAGCCATGTCTTTCCGGAAAACAACATAGCACTGCCTGTGCAAACTAGGCATCATGGACCCTGTGCTCCAGCAAGTCTGCTTCTGGGTATGTTTAATGTACATTTTTTTGGTTTGTATGTGAATAGAATAGAATGGTCATCCACTGGAGTAGGGGGTCTAGGAGTGAATAGTAAAGGAGAGCACATTAAAACAAACAAAACAAAAAATAGTATGTTGTAAAAAAAAAAGATAATAATTATCGTAATTGTCTTTTACATAATAATACTTAACAAGAGCTATTCCTGTTGCCGTTGAGTTGGTTCCAACTCATAGCGACTGTAGGGGACAGAGTCGAACTGTCCCACAGGGTTTCCAAGGCTGTAAATCTTCACAGAAACAGACTGCCACGGCTTTCTCCCTTGGGGGAGCTGGTGGGTTTGCCCTGCTGACCTTTCAGTTAGCAGCTGAGCGCTCAACCACTTTGCCATCAGGGCTCCTTAACAAGAGATATAAAAAAGGCTTATAGAAAAATAACATTTACGTAAATTTCGAAAACACTCAAAATACTATTCATTTTATAAGTAATCACGTAAAAAAAATCACATAGGTACAAATAAATAGGTTTGCTGATAATGGGGGAGAAAAAGAAAAAATATATTAAACTTTTTTAATTGGGAAATGAAATATGGGCTTTGTAAAGATCCTTGGTGGATGTTCAGCCCATGAACTGAGGAATATGTAAACTCTGTAGGGGGGAGGTCCAAAAAAAACCCCCAAACATAATAAATAAGAAAGTAAATCAATGCTACAACCTCACTTACAAACATAAATTCAAAAAATCTAAACAAAATGTGAGAAAATTCAATCTAGCTGGGTATTGAAATAATAATGCATCATGGCAAAGAGTGATATATTCCAAGAACAAATGCAATTCAACGTTAGGTAATAGAGTATTATAATTTACTACAGTAACTGATTAAATAAAAGATAAAAATGATGTTGAATAAGCAAATAGATGCCTTAATAACTATCTATTTCTTTTTGAACCAACTAATCAGTCTATCATCAAGTTTCATAAATACGAAACTTGTCTAATCTAATAAAAGGTTTTTTTCCTAGACATCTCTAGGAAACATGCTTAATTTTAATATACTAGAAACATTCATATTAAACTGAAGAACTTAACAAAGACATTTAGTATCACTTATAATCTTAAAAAATGTAGTTGAGATTCTAACTAATGCAATAAAATTAAGGTAAAGAAATAATACATCTAAGTTTCGAAAGAAAGAGACAAAACCATCGTTATTTTCATATGATAGTCTATCTAGAAAATTCAAGAGGGTTAAGCAAAAAGCTTTTAATACTAGTAAAAAAGGTAAATATGTAAAATTGATTTTGACAGCCATAGTCAATTTAAAACTATAATGGGAAAAAGGTGATCTCATCGTTATAGCAAAAAAGCAACAATAAAACCCATAAGATACTAAGTAATGAAACTAACAAGAAATGTGAAAGACCTACATTAATATAATTTATAAAGCTTTAATGAAAGATATAAAAGACCCCTCCCCCCAAAAAAGATAACATTCATACCATGTTCCTGATAAAGAAGACGTAACACAATGGTTTCTCTCCAAATTAATCTAATTAGTCAAATTAACCTAAATTAATCAGGGCGTAAGAAGTCCTGGTAGCGCAGTGGTTAAGTGCTCGGCTACCATCCGAAAGGTCGGTGGTTTGAACCTACCAGCCGTCACGTGGGAGAAAGATGTGGCAGCCTGTTCCCATAACGATTATAGCCTTGAAAACCCCATGGCGGTGTTTTACACTGTCCTATAAGGTCGCTGTGTGTTGGAATCGACTCGACTGCACACAACAGTCAATGCGTTCCTCCCAGAGTTAGAAGGAGATGTTTCATCATATAATTTGATAAGCTATACTGAACATTTGTTTGGGAGGAAAAAAATGCATATGGATGGCCAAGAAATTTTTAAAGAAATAACTACAGCAAGGGGTCTTTTCCTTATTAGATGTCAAATACACCATCAACTACAGTAATTAATAGGGTTCTAGTTTTTTTTTTTTTCATACAGGGAGAGGCAGATAAACCAAGAGTCCGGAATAGAGAGCATAGAAATGGGTCTGTGTGTAGATGAAATATTAGTTTATAATAACCCTGGTGGCGTAGCGGTTAAGTGCTGAAAATCTTTGTGGAAGCAGAAACCCTATGGCGTAGTTCTACTCTGTCCTGCAGGGTCACTATGAGTCAGAAGCCACTCAACAGCAGTAGGTTTTTTTTTTTTGGTTTGGTGAAGAAGAAAGGCTGTTTAATGGGGGGAATGGGGTTAAAGTAAAAGAAAACTACAGAGAAAACACAACAGACATGGTTTCTTCCCTTAACAAGGTTGTAATCTAGAATGGGTGATGAAACAACTTGTAACAATGCATTTGTGTAAACATCCACCTACATCTATATCTCTGCCTATTAATTTAGGATTACTCTAAGGACTAAGGAAACTCTGGTGGCACAGAGGTTAAGCCCTACGGCTGCTAACCAAAATGTCAGCAGTGTGAACCTTGGAAACCCTGTAGGGCAGTTCCACTCTATCCTACGGGGTTGCTTTGAGTCGGAATCTACTCAACGGCAATGGGTTTGGGTTTGGTTTATGAGGACTAAATGAAGTAATGTACATAAAGGGTTTAAAAAGTGTCTGGCACACGAGAAACACTTTATAAATATTTGCAAGTATATATATTTATTTTATTGTGAAGGATCAAAAATACAAGAAACCGTATTGGCTAAGAGCTGACATTCTTCTCCTGGGGATCAACACAATTCCATAGCACTTATCACCATCTGATACATTCCTTGCTCATATGTTTATTTCTGTATGATCTGCTTCTCACCTCTACAACGAAGCTCAATAATTTCTGAGAAGTGGGTTTTTTTTTTTCCATATTTTTTCCTCACTGTTTGGAACAAGTCTTGTACACAGTATGAACTCAATAAATATTTGTTAAAATCCTAATTTCTTTCTGTCAGTACTTGTCTTTTGTACTCATTAAAGTATTCCCCACAACGGCCAATGCTTGGGTAACTACTTCTTAAGCAAACATTTCAAAATGGAGCCTTCGTATGTCAGATTTGAGTTCTATGCTTCCCTTAAAATCTTGACTTATTAAAAACAACATTTGACTACATTCAACAATTAGCAAAAGCAAACTTCATTTAGCTGTTTTGCTGAAACAACAAAGAAACGATGTGTTGAACAGAGGTAAACTTGTTCTTTCTGTGAAACGTTTATCCTAATAAGAACGAGCAAAATGAGATTAGTCTGCACAATCCCAGAGCAACACCCATGCTTGCCAAATGCAGGGAGGCATCATTGAGGAAAGAAGTTTGTCTTTAACTTTCCATGATAAACTATCTACAGCAACCAGGGGAGATATAAAACAGCAATTGGCAGTATTTGTTTAAATCAATGCCAGGTTTTACTTTTCTCTTCTCTTGGAAAAAATTCAGTGGCCGAGGCAGGCTCTGTGTAGGGAAGAGTAAATGTGTGTTAAGCAAAAGGCTTCCGAAGTTTAATTTCCTCTCAAACATAGTATGAAAATCTGCTGTGAATTGATTTCTAGACATCACTGGCGATTTGTGAATTATAGGCTCTTTGGGATCAATGAGCATAAAATCATGAAATTTGTAAAAACAAAAGATTGGAAAGTTGAAGGTAGTCTGATGTGCACACAAGCTATTTTTCTCTTGCGATATTTATCTTCTCCTCATTAATTGGTAAGAACCTTTTGCATATTGGGTTATTAATTCTTTATTATGGGGGAATGGTGGTTCAGCGGTCGAATTCTCCCCTTCCTTTCCAGAGACCCCACTGGACTTCTCGTCAAAGCACCTCCGGTACAGCCACCGCCTGCCTGTCAGTGGAAGCCTGCATGTTGCTATGACACTGAACAAGTTTCAGGGGAGCTTCTAGGGTAAGATAGACCAGGAAGAAAGGCCTGGCAATCTACTTCCTAAAATCAGCCAATGAAAACCCTATGGATCGTAACAGTTTGATCTGCAGCTGGATGTGGGGATGGCACAGGACTGGGCAGCATTGTGTTCGTTGTGCCTGGGGTCACCATGAGTTGGGGCCAGCTAGAACCAAAAACCAAACCCAGCACCATCGAGTCGATTCCAACTCATAGCGACCCTATAGGACAGAGTAGAACCGCCCCATAGAGTTTCCAAGGAGCGCCTGGTGGATTTGAACTGCCGACCCTTTGGTTCGCAGCTGTAGCACTTAACCACTACACCACAAGTATTTCCAACTAGAGGACCGCTGATAATAACAACAACAGAAATAATTTTTTTATTATTCATGTTGTATGTACTTTTTAGCACATTTATGTCTTTTAAGATGCATGTATGGAATGTTGTTTATTTTTCCATACAGAATAGTTTAATTTTTACATAGTTTAAGTAGGTAATTTTTGTTGTTGTTGTTCTGGCTTCTGGCTTGGGTTTCATATTGAGAAAGACCATTCCAAAGCCCAAATAATTAAAGTAAACAAACAAACAAAAAAACCACTGCTGTGGAGTCAATTCGAACTCTTAGCAACCGAATAGGACAAAGTAGAGCTGCCTGTAGAGTTGAAAAGTCTGTAAATCTTTATGGAAGCAGACCACCACATCTTTCTCCTACAGAGTGGCTGGTACGTTTCGGTGAGCAGCCGAGCACTTAAGCACTGTGCTACCACAGCACCAATAACCAAAGGATAGAGATATATTTCCTTCTATTGGTTTCAGGGTATTGTTGCTATACATAAATATTTGATAAATCTGAAATTAACTTTAGTGTATGGTGGGAAGTCGTGATCCATTTTTCTCAAAATGGCTTTAATTTTTCTCAATAATGTTTATTAAGTAACATATTATTTAAAATAACCTAAATTTAAATTCTACCTCCTTTAATTTACTCAGTTGACCTGCATACTTGAGTCTTTTTATGAGCCGATCATTCTATTCATTTGATCTCCTTGTTAAGCTTACTATTTTAATATCCATTAGGGCAAATCCTTGCCACCCGTTAATCTTGGCTATTCTTATAGGTACATTCTTCTGGATGGATTTTTTAAAATCACTTTTAAAAAATAATGATTATATGAACACATTCTCATTATAAACATTTTAAAGAGAATTCAGAATAAAACATAATTCCCTCTTACTAGTTCCCCTACTTTCCTCTTATTTTGAGGAATAATAATATTTGACAGTTTTGAGTGTATGTTTCTAGAACATTTTCTATTCATTTACTTAAATATATATGCTCACGTACACATTTTCACAGAAACGGTATCATATAGTTAGTACTACTTTGTGACTTTCTAGAAGCCACGGTGGCACAGTGGTTAAAGTGGTCAGCCACTAGCCAAAAGGTTGGTGGTTGGAACCCACCAGCTGCTCCGCTGGGAGGAAGAGGTGTGGCCTGCTTCAGTAAAGACTTACAGCCTTGGAAACTCTGTGGGGCAGTTCTACTCTGTCCTACGTGGTCGCTACGAGTCAGAACCAACTCAACAGCAACTGGCTTTGGTTTGTATGACTTTTTAACTGAATATTTCTGAGATAGTTGACTATAGCAACACAGAGTGCTTTTCCCCATTGTTTTAGGAGAAGTCCTATATAGTTAACCCAAATACGACATATTTGGGTTAAGACGAACCACACTTGGGACTGCCTGGATGACGATTGTGTAATTCGAAGACTGGTTTTTAAATTGTTTCATCCCAGAAATATACACCTACTGCCTTGAAAAGAGCATTCTTTTCCTTTCAAGATTCTGCTGCTACCGGATAATAACCCAGGACAGCCTCCTCACCTAGATAACCTCAATCAAGATGGGAAGGTGGTATCTACCTCCCATACAACAGCTGTGGTTCAGCCTCTGGATCAGGGTGAAATCAACACCTTCACGGCATGTAGTTGTTGTCGTTAGGTGCCATCAAGTCGGTTCCAACTTACAGCGACCGTATGCACAACAGAACGAAACACTGCCTGGTCCTACACCATCCTCACAATTGTTGCTATTCTTGAACCCATTGTTCAGCCACTGCGTCAATCCATGTAATTGAGGGTCTTCCTCTTTTTCACTGACCCTCTACTTTACCAAGCATTATGTTCTTCTCCAGGGACTGATCCCTCCTGACAACATGCCCCAAGTATGTGAGATGTAGTCTCTCCATCCTTGCTTCTAAGGAACATTCTGGTTGTACTTCTTCCAAGACAGATTTGTTCATTCTTTTGGCAGTCCATGGAATATTCAATATTCTTCACCAACACCACAATTCAAAAGTGTCAATTCTTTGGTCTTCCTTATGCATTGTCCAGCTTTCGCATGCATATGAGGTGATTAAAAACACCATAGCTTGGGTCAGGAGCACCTTAGTCCTCAGGGTGACATTCTGGCTTTTCAACACTTTAAAGAGATCTTTTGCGGCTGATTTGCCCAATGCAATGTGTCTTTTGATTTCTTGACTGTTGCTCCCATGGGTGTTGATTGTGGATCAAGTAAAATGAAATCCTTGACAACACCAATCTCTCTGTTTATCATGATGTTGCTTATTGGTCCAGCTGTGAGGACTTTTGTTTTCTTTATGTCGAGGTGTAATCCATACTGAGGGCTGTGGTCTTTGATCTTCATCAGTAAGTGCTTCAAGACCTCTTCACTTTCAGCAAGCAAGGTTGTGCCGTCTGCATAACGCAGGTTGTTAATGAGTCTTCCTCCAATCCTGATGCCCCGTTCTTCTTCACATAGTCCAGCTTCTCAGATTATTTGCTCAGCATACAGATTGAATAGATATGGTGAAAGGATACAACCCTGACTATGCCTTTCCTAACTTTAAACCATGCAATATCCTCTTGTTCTGTTTGAAAGACTGTCTCTTGATCGATGTACAAATTCCTCAAGAGCACAATTAAGTGTTCCAGAATTCCCATTCTCTGCAATGTTATCCATAATTTGTTATGATCCACACAGTCGAATGCCTTAGCACAGCCTATGAAACACAGGTAAACGCCTTTCTGGTATTCTTTGCCAGGATCCATCTGACAGAAGCAATGATATCCTGGTTCCATGTCCTCTTCTAAACCCAGCTTGAATTTCTGGCGTTTCCCTGTCGATATACTGCTGCAGCCACTTTTGAATGATCTTCAGCAAAATTTTGCTTGCATGTGATATTAATGATATCGTTTGATAATTTCCACACTCAGTTGGATCGCCTTTCTTGGGAATAGGCATAAATACGGACCTCTTCCAGTCTGTTGGTCAGGTAGCTGTCTTCCAAATTTCTTGGCACAGGCAAGCAAGCACTTCCAGCGCTGCATGCATTTGTTGAAATATTCCAATTGGTAGTCTGTCAATTTCTGGAGCCTTGTTTTTCACCAATGCCTTCCGTGCAGCTTGGACTTCTTCACTCAGTACTGTTGGTTCCTGATCATATGCTAATTCCTGAAATGGCTGAACATCAACCAATTCTTTTTGGTATAGTGACTCTGTGTATTCCTTCCATCTTCTTTTGACGCTTCCTGTGTCATTTAATATTTTCCTGGCAGAGCCCTTCACTATTGCAACATGAGGCTTGAATTTTTCTTCAGTTCTTTCATCTTGAGAAATGCTGAGCATGTTCTTCCCTTTTGTTTCCTATCTCCAGCTCTTTTCACATGTCATCAGAATACTTTTTCTTCTCAAGCCACCCTTTGAAATCTTCTGTTCAGCCCTTTTACTTCTTCATTTTTCCCTTTTGCTTTAGCCACTCAACATTCAAGGGCAAGTGTCAGAGCCTCTTTTGACATCCATTTAGGTCTTTTCTTTCTCTCCTGTCTTTTTAAAGAGTCTTGCTTTCTTCATGTATGATGTCCTTGATGTCATTCGACACCTCATCTGGTCTCTAAAT
Source organism: Elephas maximus indicus (assembly GCF_024166365.1). Classification (NCBI taxonomy): domain Eukaryota; kingdom Metazoa; phylum Chordata; class Mammalia; order Proboscidea; family Elephantidae; genus Elephas; species Elephas maximus. Next base: position 6,618,113 of record NC_064841.1, on the reverse strand, counting down.
TCAGGTGGGATATACTCAAGGTCATACTTTGTCTCTTGTGGACTTGTTCTAATTTTCTTCAGTTTCACCTTGAACTTGCACAGGAGTAATTGATGGTCTGATCCACAGTTGGCCCCTGGCCTTGTTCTGACTGATGATATTGAGCTTTTCCATCGTCTCTTCCCACAGATGTAGTCAATTTGGCTCCTGTGTATTCCATCTGGCGAGGTCCATGTGTATAGTCGCCATTTATGTAGGTGAAAAAAGGTATTTGGAAATGAAGAAGTCATTGATCTTGCAAAATTCTATCATGTGATCACCAGCATCACTTCTATCACCAACGCCATATTTTCTGACTACCGATCCTTCTTCTTTGTTTCCAACTTTCACATTCCAACCGCCAGTAATTATCAATGCATCCTGATTGCATGTTCGATCAATTTCAGACTCCAGAAGTTGGTAAAAATCTTCAATTTCTTCATCTTTGGCCTTAGTGGTTGGCACACAAATTTGAGTAACAATGGTATTAACTGGTCTTCCTTCCTTGTAGGCGTATGAATATAATCCTATCACTGATAGGGGTGTACTTCCGGATAAATCTCGAAATACTCTCTTTGACAATGAATGCAATGCCATTCCTCTTCAAGTTGTCATTCTTGGCATAGGAGACCATATGACTGCCTGATTCAAAATGACGAATACCAGTCCATTTCAGCTGACTAATGCCTAGAATGTGGATTTTTTTCCCAATTTTCCTAGATTTATACTTCGTACATTCCAGGTTCTGATGTTTACAGCTGTTTCTTCTCATTTTGAGTTGTGCCACATCAGCAAATGAAGGTCCCAAAAGGTTGACTCCATCCACCTCATTAAGGTGGACTCCACTTTGAGGAGGCAGCTCTTCCTCAGTCGCATTTTGAGTGTCTTCCAACCTGAGGGCTCATCTTCTGGCATTATATCAGACAATGTTCCGTTGCTATTTATAAGGCTTTCACTGGCTAATTCTTTTTATAAGCAGGCTGCTGGGTCCTTCTTCCTAGTTTGTCTTAGTCTGGAAGCTCAGCTGAAACCTGTCAGCCATGGGTGACCCTGCTGGTATTTGAATACTGATAGCATAGCTTCCAGCATCACAGCAACACACAAGCCCCCACAGTATGACAAACTGACAGAAGCTTGGGGATCAAGGCATGCTACCTACATTTGCTCAGGAAATAGCTGCAACAGATGGAGGTATGGTAACATTACGTGATTTCCAGAAGAATTATAATATTCTTCAGTATATCTGGAATATCAAATCCTCCTGGGAGAAAATTAGGGGAAAAGCATTCTGGGGATTTGGAAAAAAATTGCTGAGTTAGGTGAACACACTCCAAACATTCAATCAGTATGATGTGGTGGAAGAGATCGGTGGAAAAATTGTCCATATGGCAAGCACTTGATATTGCCAATATGGGACAGCTCATAGATCACAAAGAAGGAGAACTGACAGATCAGGACTTCATGGATTTCGAAGAGGAAAGAAATGCTGAAGAAGAAAGAAATAATGAGGAAGAGGGAGAAAAGGAGTTGTCAAAAAATTTTACAATGAAAGGATTAGCTGGAGTTTTTTCTAAACTAAATCAGGGGCTGCAGTTGCTTGAAAACATGGACCCCAATGCTGATTGCTTTGCAAAAGTTGATAGGCAGTTTTCTTGTTGTTGTTATTCTCGAAATATAATAACTACACAAAGATATGATTCATTATTCACTATCTTTTAAATTATTTTTTTCTGACACAAAGTAGGCCTATTTAATCTGAAGATTCATGCTTTCTTTCATTTTATGAAAATCATCTTCTATTATAACTACTGTAATTTGTTTCTTCCATGTACTCTCGCCCTTCCATGCGTGTGAATTTTTCATCATTTTTTCTCCCAGTCTCTCATTCTTTCTAATAATGTTTATTGCAGTACTTCTCTGTCTTTTCTGCTATTCTCTCACACATAGTACTGACTTGATTTACTAGTTGTCAGTTCTGCTTTCCTTTACTGCTACTTTGGTTTTAATTTTATGGCTTTGTTTTCCTCCATAATTTCTTACCTTAGCTTTGCTAAAGAAACACTATCCAATCTTTATCTCTTTTGTAGAATTCATGGTTTAAAAACTTCTTCGGAGTGAGAAACGTTATCTAAATGTTTTGTCTCCAGATGAATAAGGTATTTTTGAGCTCTTCATCTATTTTTCTTTTTGTTATTGTTGTTGAAAAATTTTTGCATAGTTCTAACATTGGTTATTTTGGTATCTTATCTTCGCATCGTTTTATTCTGGCATTTTTGTACTAAACAGTATAGTATATTCTTCTGATTCTACTTTTTATCTGAAAGTCATTTGACTAGGGCTTCTCAACCATAAAAAAAAAAAAAAACCGATTGCCCTTGAGTTGATTCCAACTCACAGTGAACCCGTAGGGTTTCCAAGGCTGTAAATCTCTATGGAAGCAGACTGCCAAATCTTTCTCCTACGGAGCAACTGGTGGTTTCAAACCGTCAACCTTTCAGTTAGCAGTTGGTTGCTTTAACCACTATGCCACCAAGGCTCCTTTCTCAGCCGTAGCTACACAGTAAAATCACTTTTTTAAAAAGATGCCTCAGTCCCACCCTAGCATTTCAGTTTCTAGAGGTGGGCCTCAGATAAGTCTGCCATGCAGTTGAGCTAGCATAGTTTTTTTTTTTTCCTGTCTGTTCATCTGCTTGAGGGTGGTAGGGCTAGAGCTGGGTCCAGAGGAAGCTGGAGTTGAGGGAATAGAACAGTATGTCTTTTCTTCTCTACCTGTTGAAAACATTGGACCATTTCCACAGAGTACTTTCAGAGGAACCCTATGGTGTTTTGTTAGCCATAGCCCTTAATTGCTTATAAATGCAGTTAGCGCTCTTTGACCTATTACCATGCTTCAGGTTTACGTAATATCAGTAGTAGGGTCATTGACAGATTTTTTTAATGCAGGAAGGAACCTTAGCAGTTACATTTCCCACATGAGAAAACTGAAGCACAGAAGAGTTGTTATTTGCCCTGGTTACACAGAAAACCCCAAACCAAACCCACTGCCATTGATTCTGACTCATAGCAAGCCCATGGGGATTCCAAGGCTGTAAAGCTGTACGGAAGCAGACTACCACATCATTCTCCCGTGGAGCCACTGGTGGTTTACAGCTGAGGTTACACAGAGAGGGTGCGGGTTGTGAACGAGAAGGGTTGTGATATACCAGGCAGTGTTAGGTGCTCCAGCCACAGTACCTCACTGCATATATTACAATAATTCTCAAAGATGATGAGCATGGAAATGACTGGTTGCTTATTCAGCATCTATTCCCTGTCTTTCTACTTCCTAACAGATTCCAGATTTTCCTTTGCAGAAACATCCTTCCCCAATCCAACTCCTGGTATCAACACTCATCAAAATGCCAGAAGTAATTAGTTTGAGGATGGGGCAGGAAACCAGGTACACGCCAAGCAGTACACAGCCTTCTGCTGGCTCTACTCATTGTTTCACATTGGTCTCATGTGAACAAAGCTCAGGACTTTTACCAAGTGGTGGAAGGCAATTCTCTCTCTCTTTCTCTTGACTCTACACTCTTCCTGTTTCTTGACCTACAGTTCTTGGAACTCAAGCCTGTAGAGGTCTCCAGCCTATCACCTAACCTACGGGTTTTGGACTTACCAGCCCCCACAATTGTGTGAGCCAATCGCTTGAAGTAAATCTCATTCTTTGTGTGTGTGTGTGTCTCACTGGTTCTGTTTCTCTGGACAACGCTGACTAAGACATCCCCTTATTGCTCTGTAAGCTTTGAGTTGAGTATTCTCTCTCCCTTGCCACTGAAAGCATGATAATTGAATCTGACCTACTACCTCTCCTGATTCACAGAAAAGGAAATTATCTGAGACTGTGCTTACTGTCCCATGTGGTAGCCACTAGCCACATGTTGCCATTTAAATTTAAATTAATTAGAACTAACTAAAATTAACACTCAGTTCCTCGGTTGTAGTAGCCAGATGTTAAGTATTTAGTAGCCACTTGTGGCTAGTGGAGACCTTATTGGATAGCACAGACATAGAGCACGTCCATCACCACAGAAAGTTTTCTTGGGCAGTGATGGTGAGACATCTTAAGAAAGGTGCCCATAGTCACCCTGCTGTTAAATGGCAGGACTACTGTTTGAAACCAGGTTTCCAGATGCCTGGAGGAGAACGAATGCCATCACTTCCTCAGGAGCGCGTATCATTGACAGTATGTATTATGATCTAACTACACGGGATCACTTGCTTTGTGCTTGCACTCTGTCTTTTTAAAAATACCGCATAAATGAACGGTCCATAAGACAAATGCATTCAGGTGGCCTGCTTTGCCTGGTTCATTCCGTGTAAGTCCTCGTCCATGCTGGTGTAGACCTGTGTTTCTGGTAGTTTTAGCCGTAATATTTTATTTTTTTTCTTTTGTCCAAATTTATAACAATAGTCAGACCTTTTCCTAATACTTCCAGTGTTACTGCTTTAGTTTTTCCTCAAGATTCTTCAGGAGTTTCCTTTCCCTGGTGAATCGAGTAAATGTCTGTCTTTGCCTTTTTATTTTCAAATACTTGCACATCACGAAGTTTTCCCCAAGGTATCTCAGCTCTCCTCTTGACAGAAACTGTGACATGAACAGAAAAAGAGCCCAGACTTCCCCATGCATGTCTGAAAATGAATTTGACAGAGCTTATTAATACCAGTAGCCTTCTGCTCCTTTTAAAATTCAAGCACTCTGTTCATTGGCAGTGACACTTATTTTTTCTCGATTTCCTATTTAATAAATAACCTATTGGACACTTGAAGGGCTTGCTGGTTATCAAATTTAGAATTAATTACACTCCATTTCTTCAAGCAGATTCATAAAGCCTCCTATTTCTGCAGAATCCTATACCGATGGACATTTTGTGGGGCTCTTAGAAATTATACTGAACATCAATGAAATCAAGATTTAGTTTCAAGTATAACTGAGTTCAAAGTCATGTTAACTAATGGATAATTTGAGATTTTAATCTTTGGATGAAGCTATATGGTTTCAACACTTCATACTTTTATTACGAGTGGTATGTCCGGGTTGCTGTTATATAAATATAAAATGTAGACACAGATGCTGTAGTGAGAAATGCATTCCTAAATCCTTCCTGTATGCAGGTTGTGTCCGGATTCTACCAAGAGTGCTCTGTGTACTTTTTAAGCTTTGATAGAAGATACAGGTCCTGTACGTACCAGACTCCATCAGGCATTGGTAATAGGGTGGCAAAGTAAAGATAATCTCGGGTTTTGCCATGCTCTGTGGTATTGCTGTCACTGCTGAGTCGCCTCCTTGGAAATGGTGCTTCCATAATAGAGAGCTCAATTAAGGTTAATTAGCAGGAAGGGCTTGACATCCATGATTAATAACCTAACTGCTACGCTAATGCACCGAGGTTCTCGAACCATGCATCCAGCACCAGGTGTGATCTTGCTGGAGTAACTGAAGGAATAAAGTATCTTTTCTATACGCTTATTCAGCAGAAATAAATCCCTGAGTGAGCCTTAGTTATATTGGGATGATTTTGCCATTTATTTTTGAATAATAATGTTTACCTCCCATTATATATATTATTGCAGTGAAATCATTATCAGGAAGTAGGAAGAATCATTGTTTTGAAAGATAGTTTGCATACGTATATATATTTCTTACCTTTTTATGTTGCTTGACTCACAGTTCCCTTTCTCATGCAGTATACCTTTCTGTACATTAAAAAAAAAAAAAAAAAAAACCCATTGCCTTTGAGTCCATCCTGACTCAGCAACCCTACAGGACAGAGCAGAGCTGCCCCATAGGGTTTCCTAGGCTGTGATCTTTACCAGAAGAGATTGGCGGGCCTTTTCTCCTATGGAGTTGCTGGTGGGTTTGAACCTTGGATCTTTCAGTTAACAGCTAAGTGCTTAACCCTCGCGGCCACCGAGGCTCCTTAATTCTGCTATGAAGAGCGCACAGTCCTCTGTCATCCAGAGATGAATTAGTTGCAAACATATTCAAGTTGAAATCAAGACACCCTTCAGCCACCGTTCCTTCTTTATTACAAGCCTGTTGACGTTAGCAACGAGAGCAAGACGTCAGTCATCTCAGTGAGCTCTCCACTGCCTCCTGCTGGGCGCTTTGTCCATATGTAACGAGTTTTACACAATCCTATTTTGAGTAATCTGCTGTAAGACTTTGCTCAGGATCGATGTCAAATAAATTGGCTGATTCTTCGTGGAATTTTTGTGAACGTTTTGATGGCTGCTTAGTAACAACATTCCTTGACGGTGATATTTTATATTCATGAAATGCAAACTATCACTGATGGCAAATTTAAAAAATTCCCTAAATTCGCTTAAAATGCTCAAGACACATACAAGTAGCAGTTTTCAGAACAATATCAGAAATGACGCTTGCTTTTGACGAGGGTATATTTCTTTTAATCTCAGAAACAGATGATATAAAGGAAGCTTTTACTAGCATTTCCCATAATATTCACATCGACACACGAGTTTGGCCAGAAGAACTCGGTGATCAAAGGGAATGATATTATTCCAGCCAATATTCAGATTATTTTTTCACAGTAAAAATCTTATTCCTGCTTCATTGCTTTGACACTCAGGAGATCTCACTTGAACTTCACGGCTTTATGTACAGAAGCCCAAGGTTCCTTCCTCCGTTGCTCTTTTGTTTTCTCAAGGGACCATTTGTCAGGTGTCATTTGCAATACCCTGACTTTTGAGGTCCGTTTTCTCTGACAACCATTGTAATAGTTACATTAACAGGAGTTTTTTCTTAGTGTAATTAAACCTGCATTTTACATTTTATTTTCTAAAACTGAACAGATAGCAGTGAGGTCTTAAGCTGTGCCAGTATTATTATCAAGGAAGAGAGTTTTAAATAAAGGGGAAGGTTTGGTGCTCCAAAATAGCAAAGAGAAAAGGGAAGAGTACACTACACAATAAATCCTTGTTATTATGTATGTGTTGGATTTTTGCACAATAAGTGGCATTTCAAATGCGTTATTCCAGTAGATTCCAGTTCCTGTTGACTCAGCTCTAACTCACGGTGACCCCCGTGGGTCAGACTAGATCTGTCCTCTATAGAGTTTTCGATGGCCGATTTTTCAGAAGTAGATGGCCAGACCTTTCTTCCAAGTTACCTCTAGGTGAAGTCAAACCTCCAACCTTTTAGCAGCCAAGCATGTTAACTGCTTATACCACTTCAGTCACTTTTGGGAAATAACTGCATCGGAACCCAGGGTACTTATTAAAAATACAAATTTGTGGTTTCTCTCAGACTTAACTCTGAGGACTAGGTATTCTTATTTGCACCCCATCACATTAAGCAAATTTATATTTTAAGTGAATCATCTAGAAAATACTCTTGGAAAACAGTTATTTTCCACACGTACCCACAACTTATCTATTGTAAGGTTTGGAATTTGTTGTGTTGGAGTGCCTTGAAATAGAGTATCTACACAGTGGTGAGCTTCGATAGCAGCCTGGAACTTTCTTCTGACTCCTCACACAAACGATTGATGGTGAAATGAGGACAAGCTGGAAGGGCCCCAATGATCAGTTACACCCATGGTCTCTGGGGCAGGACTTTTTGTATGAAAAATGCAGAAAGGGTGAATGTTGTGATGGTTCCAAGTGTAACACAGCCTCATAATAAACAGTGGGATAGTGTCATTGTTGGGATCTCTTCCACCACAGGCCACCTGTGTGTGAAAGGCAACTGAATGACTATGACTTTAATCTAAAATTAATTATTAGGTGCTGTGGAAAGGGAGGAGCCCCAGTGGTACAGCGATTAAGAGCTCAGGCTGCTAACCAAAAGGTCAGCAGTTCGAATCCACCGTCAGCTCCTTGGAAACCCTATGGGGCAGTTCTACTCTGTCCTATAGGGTCGCTATGAATCAGAATCGACTCCACAGCAGCAGGTTCGGTGTTAGGTGCGAGGTCTTGAGTGCAAGAAAACAGAAAACAAGAAAGCTCACAATCCCTTCTCTCAACTATTTCTCAGGTTATAAGAGAGAAACAAAGGACTGGATTCTATTTGGACCATCTTTAAATAGCAGGAACTTGGCCTTCTGGTCTGAGTTATCTCATGGTCTTGCAGGGTCAGCGTCTAGAGGTCTTTTAGTTCCAGGAAAATTCTGAAATACCAAACCACGAGTTTTCTGTATCTTCTAAGCTTTGAATATCTTATCCGTGTTTGTCAGAGTCAAGAAGTACTTCTCATGGTATTTGGAAGCCTTCAGTGTAGCTTTCGGTTTTTTTTTTTTCCCTTCTCCCTAAAATGAAGAATGACCTTATTTGGTACTTCAGAACTTTGATCTGATTCTTTCCATAGCTCTTCATACTTTTTCTCCTGATTTCTGGCCAATATCAAAGCTTCCTTGAGCCCAAGGATTGTAGGTTTAAGTTTTATTGGGGCATAATGTTGGCAGAACTGCATGATATGGAAAAGGGGGGAGGGGAGTTGGGGCTCTATTTCTGTTGGATCATTACAGGCTGGGCCGTCTATGGGGTGACACCTCTGTTCTCTGAGACCTAGTATTCTCATCCACAAAATTAGGGGGTTGAACCAGATCATTTCAAAGGTACCTTCAGGTACAAACACTTGAACATTGTTCTGAGAAGCTAAAAATAATAAAATCCACTCCAGCTTCATATAGCACCTACTGGTATCGGGATCCACCAGCAGAGAAATAAAAATACTGCTCTTTAAATTAACCACACAGGTGGAATCTAAACAAACATTGGGTTACTTTCCTTCTACAAACAGATTCTCAACCATTCCACTCTCAACGTTGTATTTCTCTTCGCTTCTGAATCTTCACCAGAATGAACGAAACATTGACTACAGCGCCTATTGCCTACATAACTTGGTGAGCTTTTCAATTGTTTTCAGTCCATGAGATGTCTTCAGTAGAGTCACTTTTCAATTTGCAGAGCTAGAGAGATAAACCTTGGAATGTGAAGTAAACTACTTATGTAACTTGAAGGTATAAATCGAAAAACTAAAGTAATACACATTACAAATGTGAAATGCACACCGACCAAAATAAAAACAAAACAGAATATTTTGTGGGTTGGAATTCTATTAAACTCACATAATGGCTTTCTTTAATTTTGTTTTTTGCTGAAGCAAATCATAGGTGAACTGATAGACTAGTCTTATAGCATTCTTGAAGCCATTAAAAGCTAATGAATGTTACAGAACTCTTTGGAAAAAGCAGAAATGAGCAAACCTTTGTTTTTCTTTATCTCCTTAAGCTCCAATTTCCTCATCTGCAAGATAAAAATAATACTGCTAACTACCTCATAGGATTGTTATAGGATTAAACGTGATAATGCAAGCAAAGTCCTCTATTGAGTACCTGGTGTACTAAAAATAGACCCCTTACGGGCTTCCTGAGCTGACCACAATGCTTGTGGCTACGTGTGCTTTATTTCTTTTCATTCTTCAGGTGATATTTTGAGTGATATTGTAGAATGGATTTTTTTTTTTTTTTTACTGGTGAAAACAACTGAGAATCAGAGAAATTAAGGTCCTTACCCAACACTACACCACATTGTTGTTGTTGTTAGGTGCTGTCAAGTTGATTCCAACTCATAGCAACCCTACGTACAACAGAACTAAACGCTGCCTGGTCTTGCCTCACAGCCCTTGCTATGTTTTATCACCATAGAAGGTGATAATGGTGAGCACTGACCTCAGGTGTATGTGGCTTTATGCATGTGCTTTTTTCTGCTGCTTTTTCTTGGGCTCCAACCCTAATGCATAAACCTTAAAAGACTTGTATTCACCTCATGGCAGAACCTTCAGTTGGTAAGCCTGCTTAAAATCATACTATTGGTTTTTATGCACAGAAAAAGTAACTATGACTTATTGAGAGTTTGAAAACTGTGTCACTGTGTCACAATGAGTGTTAATTTTCAACGTAATCTTCTTGGGAGCTTAGTAAGTGTCTTCATTCCATTTCCCAAAGCATTGTGAAAGCACTGGCTTATTGACAACTCAAGCCAATTGGTTTCATTATTTAAGTGGCATCTTTGCTTTCTTTTTTTTCTAAAGAAAATGTTGTTTTAACCAACTTGTTCATTTACCATGTCCACTTTTGGCTGTTTCCAAAGAATGAAATGACCCAATAAAGGATCAATACTCACCAGGATTTAGGATTTTTTTAAAAAACTTATACAGGCTTAAAAAGTGTGTCCAGATGAATGGACCCTAATATTATTTTGAGTAATGACACATTTGGGATGAATGTATAAAGTTCCCTTCTCTCTTCTCTGCCCCTATTTAATATGAAAGGAAGACTATCACTGAATTTAAGCACGTTGACCTAGCATATTTGTTGAGAAATTAAATTTATTCTGGTATTTATTTATTGAGAACCTACCAGGTTTCAGGCATCGCTCAAAGTTCTCGGGATACACTAGTAAACAAAAACAGGTCCTTTATCTCATGGAGCTTACATTCTGGTGGGAAGGTGAGGGGAACAGAAATAATTGCAACAAATGTATAAATTAGACATTATATTGGAAGGTGATATGTGCTATGAAAAATGAAAAAATAGAGCAGGGTAAGCAGATTTGAAAATACTGAGAGAGGCAGGTTGCAAGTTTAAATAAAGTGGTCAGGATAGGCTACAAGAAGTAGGTGATATTTTTTTCCAAAAATTTGAAGAAGGTGAGGGAAGTAGACACACGCATATGCAGAGGAAGAGGGAATCGCCAGCTCAATGGCTCCGAGGTGGGAGCACGCCTGGTGGGATTGAGACATAGCAAGGGGCGAGTGTAGATGGAACAGAGTAAGTGAGGGACACAGAAGCAGAACAAGACATCAGAGAAGAATAGATTTGAAGGAACCAGGCTTTTTACTCAGAGTGAAATGGGAGCCATTGCTGTGTTTTGAGCAGTGACATGACATGATCGGGCTAACCTTTTAAAGGGGTACCTTCGGCTGTTGCACTGGAAATAGGCTGTAGGGACAAAGGAATAACCAGGGGGACCAGTTTAGGTGTCTGGTGAGAGATGATGAAATAGACGTGGTAGCAGTGGTGGTGGTGAAAAGTGGTCAGGTGTATAATAACCACGGACCTTTTATACGGTTTTTAATTTAATTAGACTTTCTATGCCTATCTTGACCACATTTGCATCCTCAAATGCCTGGTACAATAGTCGATACAAAATGTCTTAGTCATATAGTGCTGCTGTAACAGAAATACCACAAGTGGATGGCTATTAACAAAAAGAAATTTATTCTCTCACAGTCTAGGAGGCTAGAAGTTCAAATTTAGGGTGCCAGCTCCAGGGCAAGGCTTTCTCTCTCTGTTGGCTCTGGGGAAAGACCCTTGTCATCAATCTCCCCCTGGTCTAGGTGCTTCTCAGCACAGGAACCCCAGGTCCAAAGGGTAAGCTCCACCCCGGCGCTGCTTTCTTGGTGGTATGAGGTTCCCAAGTCTCTCTGCTTGCTTCTTTCTTTTATATCTCAAAAGAGATGGATTTAAGACACAACCAAATCTTGTAGATTGAGTCCTGCCTCATTAACATAACTGCCATTAATCCCACCTCATTAACATCATAGAGGTCAGATTTACAACTCACAGGAAAATCAGATGAAAAATGTGGCCGATCACACAATACTAGGAATCATGGCCCAGTCAACTTGACACATATTTTTTGGGACATAATTCCATCCATAACACATAGTAAGTATCTAATAAATACAATATTTTGGATAGAAAATGAGGTTTTAGAAGTAAAACGAGCTATTATTTACCTGGAGTCCCTGATAGTGCAAATGGTTAACATGCTCAGCTGCTCACCAAATGCACGAGGTTGTAGTCAACCCAGATGTGCCTCAGAAGGAAGGCCGGGCAATCTACTTCCAAGAAACCAGCCACCGAAAACCCTGTGGAAGGCAGTTCTACTCTGACACACACGGGGTCGCCATGAGTTGGAAAAGACTGGACGGCAACTGGTTTTATTACTTACCTAGTACATGATCTTTTTTTTTTTTAGTACATGATCTCATCATTTTACACATATTTCTCATGCAATGCTCCCTACATCCCTATGAAGTAGGTGTTATTATTATTATCTCCACTTTACTGATGAGAGAATTATAGCATGGGATGGTTACATAATGTACCCAAGCTCACGCAACCTGGTAGGTGGCAGAGCTGGGATTAGATTCCAGGCAGTCTGGCTCCAAGATGCCTGCTTGGTACCTCCAAGGTACACTATGTTACACTGCTTTAAAGAACTGTAAGTCGTAATTCACTATAATAGAAGGGTTCAAAAATATGAGTTTTTATGCTTGGCACTTATTCATTTTCATAACTGCAGAAAACATGATTAGTAAGGTACATGCAGGCACTAAGATAAAATGAACCTTCTTCGTGAAATTAAACCATCCACATTAAGCAAACCTAAAATGTGCCATAAAAAGAAGCCAACTGTTAGTGATCGCAGTCAAAATTGTACCTTTTATTTTTATTCAGTTCTGGAATATGTTGGAGTAGAAAATGTACCGTGAGCAATTTGTTGTCTGAAACACTAAAGTAGCTTTCTGGCAGACTAAGATAATACATCTTCCTAGTGTAATATTTTATCAGATTGCATGGAATTGTTGCATTTAAACTTAGTAAGGCAACATTTTTCCAAGTCCACTGCTGGTGAATACCTTGAGATATACGACCGGAGAATCCAGTCATACATCTTGGGAAAGGCCAGAACAAACGGCCAAAAAAAGACTTTATTTGGAAATACAGCACACCTTATTTTTAACTCTGAAGGGAAGGAAAACAATGCAGGCTCACAACTGAGGATGAATGAGCCATCTGCAAAATTTAGCCTGGCAAAATAATTGATTTTGCAAGGTAGAGGGAGCACATGAAAGAAGTAGGTAAAAAAAAAAAAAAAAAAAAAATCAGCATTGTCATCTCTGCAGTGTTTAATATTGTAATAAAACTGAAATACAAAAGGGGAAGCAGGGCTGGTAAAGACGGACAATGGTATCATTGGAGAGTAAGGATCAAAGGTGCCGATGTGTTTTTGACGGCTCGGGGCTGTCACAAGCTCATCCAGGTCTCTAGACTATTAAGAAACCCCTAGAAAGAAGGCTTCTTTGGCTAGAAATCAAGCGCAAAATACACACAGGGCTCAAAGGAGGCATATAGAGGCCCTGCTAATGTTTGAGAATTATATTTTTTAGATTTTTAAAATACCCATCTTTTCACAAGCACGCGGTGTAGCCAGGGATATAAATGTGCCTTGTCTTACCAATTAGATGAGATCCTGAAATGTGTCTCAAGAGAACACATTCTTCCCCCATTGTTCTATTACAGCTCAGATTTGAATCTAAAATCTAAGAAGTGATTCACTCAGAATACTTCTGTACGTGCCCATATTATTTTCCCAAGTGACTGCAAAAAAGTCACCAAGAAATGGTCAAATATTACCGTCAAAACAAAGTTATCTTGACTTAAGGAGTCCTTCAGCAAAGGGAAAATCAAGCATTGAGTTTCTGGACATTTAAGAAGATTGAAACCAGAGACCTCAGCTACCCAGCAATCACGGAAATACCCTTTTGCAAACCACCTGATTAAAAACTGTAATCAAAAATAGACAGCTTCAGACGTTGTTATGGAAGACTTCCAGACGATTTCAACACACTCACAGATATTCTTGACTATCTGATTTTCATCAAGAAATATGCAAGGCTGTAGGAGAAGGAATTTAAAGATGAATAGAATAGTCTCCGGTCTCAAAAAGTTTGTTCAGTCCACCAATATTCTTATCCCCAAGACCTAGGATATGGGAGTCAACAAGATGAAGTATTTGACCTTAAAAAGTTTACAGAATAATAAAGCTAGCAATATATGAGCAACCAAACATTCTGCTAGCAGCTCCGCGGGAGAAACACCTGGTAGCCTGTTCCTGTAAAGATGACAGCCAAGAAAACCCTATGGGGCAGTTCTACTCTGTCACGTGGGGTTGCTAGAAGTCGAAAATCGACTTGACAGCATGTAACATATAATTTCAGGTGGTGGAAAGTGCTATGATGAAAAAAAAGCCTTTGTCATCAAGTTGATTCCAACTCATAGCCACCCTGTACGACAGAGTAGAACTTTCCCATAGGGTTTCCAAGGAGAGTCTGGTGGATTGGAACTGCTGACCTTTTGGTTAAGCAGCTGAACTCTTAAGTACTGTGCCACCAGGACTGGGGTTCCTACTGTAGATGCTGTGGACAAGGAGGACCTCACCAAAGATGTGGCATCTTCACCAAGATCTGAATGAGTTTCAGGTGTGAGCCATAGGAAAGCACAAGAGAAAGAGTCCAGATCCCAAGGCAGGAATCTCTTTGGGACGCCTGAACACATCTCGATGTGGCTGGAACAGGGTGAGTTAGGAGGAGAACAGAAAGACTGTGACATTGGAGCAGTCACCTGGAGCCAGACTATACAGGGCAACGGTAAGGATTTCGATAGGTTCCATAGGTGCTAACCTAAGGTTAGCTCAACTGCTAACCTAAGTTTGATGGTTGAACCCACCCAGCAGCACCCTGGAAGAAATGGCCTGGCAATCTAATAACAACAACAATAACAATAAGGATTTTGATGTAAGGGTGATGGGAAGTCACTGGCAGGTTGCATACAGGGAACGACATGATTGGTCTTGTGATCTACAAGATCATAAGCCGTCTAGAGGGAGGATTGGATACAGGAGGGCAAGCGTAGAGATACAGAGACAATTTAGGAAGCCTTTGCAGTAGTCTTGGTGAGGATGATGGTGGCTCAGACTAGAGTAGAGGGCTGTATTTGGAATATACTCTTAAAGTAGAGCCAACAGAGCTTGTTGATGGGTTGAAGTGAGGTGTAGGAGAAAAACAGGAATCGAGGATAACACGTATCATGTTTATCTGAGCATAGCGTTGACTCTCGGTGCCATATACTGAGATGTGATCACTGCAAGAGGAGCTGCTTTGCTGCAGGAGATCAGGAGCTCGGTTGGAATCTGCTAAGTTTGAAATACCTATTAGATATTAAGGAGGCCCAGTGTCATGGTGGTTAAGAGCTCAGCTGCTAACAAAAACGTCTGAAGTTCAAATCCACCAGCCGCTCCTTGGAGACCCTATGGGGCAGTTCTACTCTTTCTATAGGGTCGCTATGAGTTGGAATTGACTTGACGGCACCCAACAACAACATTAGATATTAAAATGCAGATGTCAAAAGGACCAACTGGGTATACAATTCCTGAGAGAGCTAAACCGGTATTAATTAGGGAGTCATAAGTGTATTTAAAGCCTCAGGACTGAAGGAAATTTCCCCAGGAAGTAAGTGCAGACAGACAAGTTCAGAGGTCTGAGCTCTCAGAGTTTTGATGATGAGAAAGAGAATGAAGTCACAGCAGCCAGCAAGGTAGGAGGAAAACTAGGGAAATACCCATGCATGTTGAAGGTTGTTCTAATCACCTATTGCTGAATAATAAACCATCCACAAACTTAGTGGTCTAAAACAACAACGTTTTACGATAAGCATGGTTCTATGGGTCAGCAATTCAGGCAGAACACCACAAAAATAGTCTGGCAAGTCTGGGGTCTCAAGAGGGGTGACTTGAACTGGTAGAGATGCCTGGGGCCACCGACATAGACCCTCAGCTCTTCCCCACCCAGCCTTTCTGCGTGCCAGCTTGGACTTCCTCTCAGCGTGGTAGTCTCAGGGTAGTCAAACATCTCATATGGTGGCGTGAGACTCCAAGAGACCAAAGCAGAAGCTGACAGTTCTTTTAAAGGTAAGGCCCCAAATCAGCAGTCACTTCTCCTACAATCCATCTAAACAATCACAATCCAGCCCATACTCAACTGGGTGGAGAAATAGGCCCCCAAGCTGTCTTTAACCTACCACACCCATTCCATCCACAGGATGAGCTATGAAGCAGCAGCCATTTGGTAATATGATCACCACTTTGGACTTGTTATCAGGAGGGACCACTCCTCGGAAAAGGATATCATGCTTGGTAAAGAGGAAGGCCGGCAAAAAAGAGGAAGACCCTCAACAAGATGGGCTGATACAGTGGCTGCAACAATGGGCTCAAGCGGAACGATTGTGAGGGTGGCGCAGGGCCGGGCAGTGTTTTGTTCTGTTGTACAGGGGTCACTATGAGTCAGAACTGGCTTGACAACACCTAACAACAACAACAAAATGGAAGCACACAAAGAGGTTGTGAGTACAAGAAAGGGCTCTGTCTGGGGGTTAAGGAGAAAGCTTGCCAGAAGCCTTCTCTTCCTGAGCTTTAAAGATAGATGGAGTTTGCTAGGGAGAGAAGCAGGACCAAAATAAGCAAAGCAAAGCTTCACGGAAAAGTATACTGTGCTGAGAGAATGCAGATACGCCTGGAGTACAGTCCGCTAGGAACTGGAACCTTTTCTAATGGTCATTGGGATGCCACTGGAGATGTTTAAGCAAGGGAATGATACGATCAATTAATTTTATTAAAAAAATTTTTTTTATCAGTGTGAAGGATGAATCAGTGCAGAGAGAAAGTAGAAAAATCACAAAGGAACATATTGCAATTCTTTTGGGGAGAAAAGAACAGTATCAGAATTCGGCTATGGATAGTGGGAGCCCTGGTGGCTGCTAACCACAGGGTCAGCAGTTTGAATCCACCAGCCACTCCTTGGAAACGTTATGGGGCAGTTCTCCTCTGCTCTATAGGGTCTCTATGAGTTGGAATCAACTTGATGGTAACAGGTTAAGAGGGAATCAAAAGGTGAGAAAAGATTTGAGAGAGCTTAACAGATGCAAGAGATTGGGTAAGGAGTTCAGAATGACTCTAAGTGGTCCAGCTGGTTGTGCTGAACAATAAGCCATCTGCAATTTTGCAGGGTGAAATAATGAGTTGAGTTAGGAGCCTATTTATTCACTCATTCAGTCATTTATTGGGCACTTACTAGGATCCTGGCATTGGATTAGGTTTTTGAGAAATGAAATGAATGGTGAGGTTCCCACCCTACAAGGACCCACAGTCTTGAGAGTCTGATTTTGCCTTGTTGGGTTTGGAGAGGCCCGTGCAGTGTCGCAGGGCCTCGTAGCAGGCACAGAGAAGCCACTGGTGAGCGCAGCTGCCCAGCTGCAATCTGCAGAAGAAAGTCAGGATCCAAACAGCACATTTCCTAGACATTGAGTTGCCTTGTCCTGACTACTACTGAGCTTTCATCCAAAAGAAATCACAGTGTTCGCTTCATGAGGTGGAGCTTCGAGGGAGCCTGCAGCCTGGATGTTCTCTGCCTGTGGAGCCCCCAGGCAGCTGCATGTTTGCACTTGCGTGCCTGCCTCTTTGAACTGTAACTCTTTAAAAAGAGCTTTCCTACTAAACATCACTTCTCTGGATAACCGCTAGCTTTTTAAGTTTCTCTCCAAACTGTTTTTAAAACATCTGTCATTTCTCATAGTCTTTTGAAGTTCTTCACCCTCATGAAATTTTGTTGATGGAGTCTCACCTCTAGATTTATTCAGTTTAGCGAAAGTCAGTGATAGTTTTAAAGAGATGCCGAAAATGGTGGCCTTGTTACAGATGGAAGATTTGTGATGGGGGATAAAACTAAAATCTACTTCTTGTTTATTTTAGGGTTTAAAACCAATGGTTTCTTAGAATCAGGCAGGCATGGGTTTAATACGCAGCTCTTACTAGCTGTGTGGCCTTAAGCAAGTTAATCTCGCTGAGTCCCAGTTTCCTCATCCTTAAAATGGGGCTAACAGAGGCGGGATTGTTTAGCTATGGTGTGCAAGACACAAGAGATACAAAAAAAAAGAAACCCAAACTATTGCCGTGGAGTTGATTCCATCTCGTAGCGACCCCACAGGGTTTCCAAGGCTATAAATCTCTATGGGACCAGATTGCCACATCTATCCTCCATGGAGTCACTGGTGGTTTTGAACCACCAACCTTTTGGTTAGCAGTCGATTGCTTTAATCACTGCACCACCAAAAAAAAAAAAAAAACACGTTGTCGTCAAGTTGATTCCAACTCATAGCGACCCTGTAGAACTGGGTAGAACAGCCCCACAGTGTTTCCAAGGAGCACTTAGGTAGATTCAAACTGCCAACCTTTTGGTTAGCATCCATAGCTCTTAACCATGACACCACCAGGGTTTCCACACCATAAAATCAGATACAGTGCTGGGGCTCACCTCATTTATAATCTGATGACATAGTGGTTAAGAGCTATGGCTGCTAACCCAAAAGTCGGCAGTTCGAATCCACCAGTCACTCCTTGGAAACCGTGTAGGGCAGTTCTACTCTGTCCTATAGGGTCGCTATGAGTTGGAATGGACTTGATGGCAACAGGTTTGGTAAGGGACAGGCGTTGATCAAATAATGGCAGAAACAAGTCTAAAACTGCAACGGTGACAAGCCATAAAGCAGAGGTTGGTGGTGCTATGGGGGTTTGACCTGGTCGGGGATGTCCAAGAAGGTGATCAGAGAATTTGATCCTTAATCTTAGGATGGATGTGTAGGGGGTAATTAGGTAAAGGGAGGAGAGAGTGTCCTAAAGAAAAGATACAGCATGTGTAAAGGCCCCTTGGGGAGTAAAAGAAGGCCAGAGTAGCTGGAGTTGAGATAGCGGAAGAAGAGCATAGATATAATGAATGCAGTGCACGTAGCCAGTGGTCTCTAGTGTGATTTACTGCATCAATGGACCAGTCAATTAACCAGGATATTCAGTTAGTCAGAACCCACCAACATCCTGGTAACTAAAAAAAAAAAAAAAAAAATCCTGGTAACTAAAGCTTACCCAAATTAATTTTGGATAACCATTTGTCCCAGCATCTGTTATTAATTGGTTTGTAATGTTAGCTCTACCATATACCAGCATTAAATATGCATAAAGATCTCTTTCTCATCTGTTCCTCACCACTGATTTAGCATGTAAATTATCCAAGGTTTTAATAAATGTAGTGTCATAATAAATCTTGTATTTGATAAGTAAATCACACTCTTTGTTGTTGTTCTTCTTCAACATTTATTTGGATATTCTTTGCCTTTTATTCTCCCAAATGAATTTTAAAATGTTTGTCACGTTCCATGAAATAAGCTGTTGAGATTTTTATTGGATTTGTTTTCAATTTGTAGATTAATTTAGTGGCAACAGATTTCTCCGTAATAGTAAATTTTCTCATTCATGAAAATTTTATATCATTTTAGGTTACTATTTTTTTCAAAATTATTTATAATTTTCATAAAATTATCATACAATTTCAATAGTTTTTTCTAGATGCATTATAGTTCTGTTGCTGTCATGAACAGCATCTTTGTTTTTACCAGTTTTCTTTTGCTTCTTAATTCTTTTGTGTTAACCATATATACAGCAACCTTGATGAGGTCTCAATTTTGGAAAATGTGTATCAGAATTCCTTTGCTGTTTCCTATGTAGACAATCTTAATACTGGGAAGTAATGACCTTTTTTTTTTTTCTTTCTCTGGCAGAGATTGCTGGCAATCTACCACAAATGCCAATTTCCAGCTGCGCCCATTTCTACCTTTTAAAGACTACATTTTCTGGGCTTTTTATTTATTTTTTTTATTGTGCTTTAAGTGAAAGTTTACAGTTCAAGCTAGGTTCTTAAACAAAAATTTATACACACATTGTTATGTGACCCTAGTTGCTCTTTCTATAATGTGACAGCACACTCCTCCCCTCCACCCCAGATTTCCTCTGTCCTTTCAACCAGCTCCTGTCCCCCTCTGCCCTCTCATCTCGCCTCCAGACAGGAGCTGTGCACTTAGTGTCATGTACCTACTTGAAAAAAAAAAATTTTTTTTTTTTATCTACTTGAGCTAAGAAGCACACTCTTCTCAAGTATCATTTTATGTCTTATAGTCCAGTCTAATCTTTGCCTGAAGAGTTGGCTTCAGGAATGGTTTTAGTTTCGGACTAACAGAGTCTGGGGTTTTGTCTTCTGGGGTCCCTCCAGTCCCAGTCAAGACCATTAAGTCTGGGCTTTTGACTAGAAATTTAAGGTCTGCATCCCACTTTTCTCCTGCTCCGTCAGGGACTCTCTGTTGTGTTCCCTGTCAGGGTGGTCACTGGCGGTAGCTGGGCACCATCTAGTTCTTCTGATCTCAGGCTGATGGAATCTCTAGTTTATGCGGCCCTTTCTGTCTCTTGGGCTCATATTTTCCTTGTGTCTTTGGTGTTTTTCATTCTCCCCTTGAGCAATTTTGCAGCTAGGTATGACCATGTGACTTTGTTGGGCTCAATAAAATTTAAACAAAGAGTTCTGTGGGACTTCAGAGAAGGCTCCTTAAATGGGAAGGGCGAGTTCTTTTCCACACTTTTTCTTTCCTGCTGCCTGGAATAGAGATGGCTGAGACTTGAGCCATCACTTTCGATTATAAGAAAACATGCAAAACTGCTGGAGCAGCAAGATAGAGGTTTAGGTCCTGATGAATGTGAAGCTGCCCCACCAGCTCTGGACTGACTACTCTGGATGCTTTTTTTTTTTTTTTTTAATATGAGAGAGAAATAAACATCTATTTTATTTAAGGTATTATTATTTAAGGTTTTTCTGAATGTGCAGTTAAAATGAATGCTAATGGAACACTTTCCATTTCTAGTATTTCTTATTTATTTTTCCTGTGCCATTGTATTGTCTTTGACCTCCAGGTGCTGATGGCAGCCCTCCTTCTCTTGTTCTTAACTATAACAGGAATTAATCAAAAGTTTCTCCATTAAGTTGATGTTCGCTGTAGAGGTTTTGTAAACATTCTTTCTTACTAAAGGATGGGAAAGTTAAAAGTATCATCATTAGATTTTACCTTAGTTAAAGTGGAGAAGCAGGCATTCACTACTAATATATATCTGTATCAGTTCAAACTGGCCATGAATAAACTTTTAAAGACTATTGCTCTTTCAAAATTTTGCTCACCTCCTTAAGACATAACCAAAAGAAAAAACAACAAACAGTCGCCTTAGAGTTCACTCCAACTCACGGTGACACTATATGTGTCTGAGTAGAACTGTGCTCTGTACGGTTTTCAATGGCTGGTTTTTCAGAAGTAGACTGCCAGGCCTTTCTTCCAAGTTGCCTCTTCCAACTTTTTGGTTAACAGTCAAGCATATTAACTGTTTACACCACCCAGACTCTCCTTAAGACGTAACAGGGATATTTATAATGCAATTGTAGCCCATATGTACATGCAGCAAATTCAATCTTGTGATATTAATGAAATAATCAAATTAAAACTCCCATGTCAAAGAATTTCCAGCATTACTTTGCAGTTGACATTTTTACACTTTTTCTGGCATTACTGTAGCTAGAAGAAGCAATACTTTTTTTTTTTTTCTATGAACAAGTGACTTTTTTTTTTCCGTTCAACATTTGCTTTATTTACAGGTTTCTGTATTTGGCTCTAAGAAGAAGGTCAGATAACTTAACAAAAATTGCAAAAAAAAAAAAAATTCCAAATTACATTTGAAATATAAAGAAGGTGTTGCCTTTATTTCAAAGGAAAAGGTACATTCATTAAAGAATGTGCATAAGTTAGGGTCATGAAATGGGACATCCCAGTTAATTGGTTTAATAACACGTTTAGTGCTTGGGTTCTATCTCCAGTTTGTTGCGTAGTACATGGGGTCTTAAAAGCTTGAAAGCAGCCATCCGAGTTTCAACAAGTGGTCTCTATTCACTTGAAACAACAGAGGAAGAAGAAGAGCCAGGAACAGGAGGAGGATATGGAATCTGTGGCTAATTGCCTTCGTGAACAGCTGCCACATTTGCCATGAGAGCAGAACTGGATGGTGCCTGGCTACCATTACTGAACATTTTGATCAAAGATTCCATAGAAAAATCCTGATCAAAAGGGGGAAATGCAGAACAGAATCTCAAAATCTCATGGATTCTAGATTTTCCAGAGCCATGGGAGGTGGATGAACCCCTGAAAATATTGCCCTGAGATAATCTTTAAACCTTAAACCAAAAATACCCCCTGAAGTGATCTTAAAACTGAAAAACAGTTAGCTTAACTAGTAAAAAAAGTCTACCCTGAGCATTATGCTCTTTTAAGAAATATCTATATGGGATCATAGTGACAATAGCAACTCAAAAGATTAGATAAGAACCTTAGGGGGCAGTGAGTTTATGTCAATGGGGGAGGAACAACTTAGAAAAGGACAGTGAAAATGGTTGTATAACTTGAAGAATGTAATCAATGTCACTAAATTGTACATGTAGAAACTCTTGAATTGGTGTATGCTTTGCTGTGTATATTCTCAACAACAACAACAAAATAAACAAACTTTAGCAACCTCGCCCTCAAAAGAATGTTCACAAGAAGTGGAGAATGTGGGGGATCAAAACAGCAAATCCTCAGAAGATGGATTGATAGGAAAATATTTTGATTTTTCCAAAATGTTCAGTTGTTATATTCACTGCGAAGTGACATCTAGCTTTGATAGTCTTCAGATGCCAAATACCTGTTAAGTATCATATACATGTTCTCACATTTGCTTTCCATGCTGTGTACAAAATACTTTGCAATTCCTGCCTCTTAAAATCCAACAACATGCCTTCCACCACAGAAAAGAAAATCCTTTTCTGTAGTATTTTAAACGCAGATCTGAAGTTGTTGACCGTGTGTGCTGGAACTCCAACTGCCACGTTCATCTGATGACACATACAGAATTTGGATTGGATGCCCAATTTAGATTTTGAAATTTATTTGATCCCTGTTCTTAATAGAACCTCAAACCTCAGTGTTTTATCGCACAACAGATTCACAGTAGTGACCTCATCAAAATATGCAGGTTTATAAAAATATTCTAGTACACAAATTTACATTTGTGCTTGAATATAACGATACTGCAATGAATACTGTTTCAAGTCAACTTGATCTTTCTACGTTGAGTTCATGTTTTTCAGCTCTCAATTCAATTGCTTAGAATATAGCCTCAAGGAAGCAGATGGTAAGTGGGTGAATAAACACCCAAATTGTGATTCTGTAATTATTCAGCTAATCTAAGACCCAGAGATTACTTGGTAAACTGGTTCTCTGGGCGGTTTCCTGTTCCCGGAGACCCCCATACCTGAATCCTCTTCAAAGGTGCTAATGAGAAAGATACTACTGTTTATCTTCATCGTGCAACTATGTTTATACAGCGCATATGTTTCAGGAATTGCAGATTTTGGGGCGGGGGGGTGCTGTTGTTATTATGCAGTGAAAATAAATAAGACAGCATTCTGCTTCCACCATGGAAATGATTTTGGAGGCTACAAGGAAAGTCAGATAAAAGTCTTAAATTTTGTTCCAAACATTACATCATTAAGCCAGATCCATATTCCCACATGACCCGTGGTACCTGTCGACAGCATCAAAGATAGAGTAGCTGGATTTTCTGCCTGCGAGGCTGAATCAGGGAAACAGAAAAATGTCACTAGATCCATGCCTTGACAGGTACAAAATTGAATCATATCAAATGGCTAGAATTTAATTCCTTTTGACTTTTAAAATGGGAATTTCCTGTTCTTCAACCCATATTAATAGCTAATACTATTAAGCACTGTTCCAAGGGTTTTATATAAGTTCAATCACTGAATTCTCACAGTTATACATTATAGAGTCCCCATTTTACAGATGACAAAACTGAGCCACAGAGTGGTTTAGAAATGGTCCCAGGGTCACAGCCAGTAAATGTTGGAGCTGGGATTAGAACCCAGGCTCTTAACCCCTGGGCTGCACTTAATCTGTAATTAGTCCACAGAATAGAAATTAGCATTCCAGTTTTGAAGAGTAAAATGCTCAAATTTCTAATCCATGGCCAAAATATACTGCTAAAACCAGACTCATATCTATGATAACCTCCTGGATGTCTCAACCTGGATATGCTTCAGACTTCTACTCAACATTTCCAAAAAAGACCTAATCATCTTCCTCCATACCACCCAGTGGCCCACTCCAGTATTTCCTTGGACTGCTCTATTTCAAGTTAAATCAGTTACCAAGCTCAGTAATCACTACCTCTTCAATCCCTCTCTTACCTACCTTCTTCTCCTCAGCTCCACTATCAAGGTCTCTCACCTGGACAATTATGGTAGAATCTCATTGTTCTATCTATGTCAACCTCTGGTTACCTGCAAGTCCAATAATATATCAGTTACAGGACAAATGTTTGAATGTGAAAATCTTATAATGTTGTCCCTCCCCTCTATTCTGTTGGAGCAGTCTTGTATATAACAGTTATTATATTGTGTTCAACTCTTCATTGATTTTCCCTGTCCCCACTAGGCTCAAGTTCTACAAAGGCAAGAAGTATTAGCTTAATGACTTTTTGTAGCCACATGAATCTACCATAATCAATGCTATACACATATGTAAAATGTAATTAGAATTTAATAATATCCTTTCTGTAACTGAGATCTGTGTCACTTCTACAAATGCTTTCATCACAATTTCTCAAATCATTTGCTTGCTCATTTCTCTACTTTAAGACTATTCCAGGTCATTTGCAGGCACAATCCTTGGCATAAAGTATTCTGAGCACCAATGGCCCCACATGGCTTGTAATTGGCCCAAGGCTTTGTTTTGTCTTCTGGGAGGTCAACCTTTCGTGATTTATAACCCCTATTTCTGAGTTACTGTAAGTTGATGATTTCAAGGCAATTGACATAGAATCTTTGTATCAGTCCCCATTAAAACCCGTTGCGTCGAGTCGATTCCGACTCATATCAATCCCAGTTCTAGTGAATTACTTGCTCTGGTTGATTGATTTAAAAAGGGCTTTAAAGGGATCAGACTTTTATTTCTTCAGAATGGAGAGATTAAATAAAGTGAAATCACAATAACCTTTAAGACATGTCATCAGCAGACCAAGCCTCTTGATCACGTTCATAATTGTATTTGTCATCCACCTACCCCTCACTTAGTATAAATAACTCAGCTCAATCATGCTGTGCCAACATGTTGTGGTTTGTCGTGTAAAATCTAATTTTTAATTGAATGTAGCTTCAATTTCTTTTCCCGGGTGTGTCGGTTTATAACGTTTCCTAAAACAGAAAATAGCGTGCATAAGTTCTCTGGTCGTCCTGGTGGCTCTGGTTGCTATGGAGTTGACTCCAACTCATGGTGCATCAAAGCAGAACTGTGCTCCACAGGGTTTTCAATAGGTGATTTTTTAGAAGTAGATCACCAGGCATTTCTTGCAAGGCACCTCTGGGTAGACTCAAACATCTAGCCTCTTGGTTAGCAGCTGAGTTTGTTAACTCTTTGTACCACACAGGGACGCCAGTGCTGGTGGTAGGAGATTAAGAGAGACAGGAAATAGCTCTGGCTTCTTTGTGAAAAATCTTGGGAAAATGGATGGAACCAGAGATATTACCAATGGGTAGCCTGAATCCAGAGGAGCCCTGATAGTGCAAAGGTTAAGCACTCAGCTGCTAACTGAAAGGTTGGCAATTTAAACCCACCCAGCAGCTCTGAAGGAGAAAGACCCAGAGATCTGCTTCCATAAAGATTATACCAGGAAACCCATAAAGATTATAGTCAAGAGAAACCTATGGGGTATTTCTACTCTGTCACATGGGGTCACTATGAGTTGAAATCGACTTAATGGCACCCAACAACAACAAGAGCCCAGCTCCAGAGTCCCTGGATAGCATAAGCTGTTTGTGTTCAACTACTAGCTACAAGTTTGGCAGTCAAAACCCACTCCGAGATGCCTCGCAAGAAAAGCCTGGTGATCTACTTCTGAAAGGTCAACTAACAACAACAAGCCCAGCTCCACTAGACAAGGAGGAGCCTGAGTGCAGCCCTTTCTCCTCCCTTGATAACTTAGAACTAGTCCAAGTAGGTCACATTTGCATCCTCCTTGTCCTTACTTGGGCCTTGGTGGCATAGTGGTTAAGAGCCTGGCTGCTAATCAAAAGATGGGCAATTAAAATCCACCAGCAGCTCTTTGGAAATCCTCTGGGAGAGTTCTACTGTGTCCTATACAGTCACTATGAGTTGGACTTGACCCAATGGCAATGGCTTTGGTTTGGTTTTTGGTGTCCTTACGGGTTGCCGTACCATATCTGTGCCACTCCAGATCACTGGGAAAACGTCCTTCTACTCTTCCCAGCAGGCTGGGCTGCTCAGTGGCTCCTGAGGCTGTCTCAAGCTGTGCATTGGGCCCTCCATAGTCATTTCTCCTTTGTTTCTCCCATTTTGATGAGGTTAAAGAGAGCGCTGTGAG
Organism: Elephas maximus indicus; assembly: GCF_024166365.1. Lineage (NCBI taxonomy): Eukaryota > Metazoa > Chordata > Mammalia > Proboscidea > Elephantidae > Elephas > Elephas maximus. Next base: position 6,591,836 of record NC_064841.1, on the reverse strand, counting down.
GCTTGCTCTCACCCTGGGATGCAACTGGGGAGGTGACACACAGGGCCCACCCGTCTAGGACTTCTATCACCCTCTCTATCACCTGTCCTGTGACTTGCCCACAGGTGGGGAGGCAGGCCAAAGAATAATTTCTGACCAACATCTGTCCCCCATTTTTTCTCTCACTTGATTCCTCACCTGTCATTGGGCAAACTTTACTTAGTCTCTGCATGGACTTGAAAACAGACATGGACTAATTCTAAGTTCTTCCAGACCATTTAGTCATATACCTCGTCCTTGGCTCTTTAGTTTAAAAAGTCAAGAATCTACCTCACTTGTTGCTCCTTCTGCTGTGGTGTCCTTTCCCAGAGGAGAATTAAGTACTGAATATCCTCACTGCTTATTATTGCTGAAGGTGGAAAGGGTCAGAAGGTAATGAAAAGCACAAAAAATAGTGGTTACTATATCAAAATATTTTTGTTCTCTGTGCAATTTCATTTTGGTTGTTTTTATTATAGCTCTATTTTTTTTTTTTAATACCTTACTTAATCATGGCTATAGTAAAAACTCAATTCTAGCTAATTAAGGCTAAGGCTTTCAGGACTAGTAAAACTTTAAAAGGATAAATTTCAAAACTATTCCACCCTTCGCCCTGATCCTACTCTCAAAGTTGCACTGTACTTAGAATAAGTTTTCTACACGTTGTTCAGCTGATTTATTTTGCTTAATAAGTAAAAATCACTTGCAATTAGCATACCGGTGACCCAAGCTGAGTAGCTTCCGGAAAGTATGTCTACATTTAAATGGTACTTTATTACTCAATTTCTTCAACAAGTTTACATCTAGTCCATTATTAGTTTTTTGAGATGTTAGGGCTTACTTTACTATAGAATCAAATGTCAAATAAAGAAAAGCCACAAATATTTATTTTTAGTGGGTAAAATGTCTAAGGCTTGAGATTTCTCAAAAACTGTATCTGAAAAACTTAAAAAGTGGAAGTAGGAAAAAAAAGAAGTTTAAAAAGTACTAAATCTTTCCAGTTGCAAAAAAGAGTTTTAAAAAGTACTTAACTTTTTCAGTTGGCTTCTGAAATAAGTCATCCAGAACATTTGGTATGATTTTATTACTATCAGTTCTAGCGGTGATTCTTGAAAACCAAATTATTTGTAAACTTCTCATAATAGTACTTCAGAAGGTTACTGCAAGGATTAATTGAGACAGAACAGACCCTGACACATGATAAACTCTCAGGAAATGCATAGTAGTATGTGCCTGGTAAACCAAACCGAACCAAACCAAACCCAGTGCCATCGAGTCGATTCCGACTCATAGCAACCCTATAGGACGGAGTAGAACTGCCCCATAGAGTTTCCAAGGAGCACCTGGAGGATTTGAACTGCAGACCCTTTAGTTAGCAGCCGTAGCACTTAACCACTACGCCACCAGGGTTTCCCATGTGCCTGGTGCTGCCCCTAAAACTGTCCCTGATACTGTGCAGAAAGTGAGACCTTTGAGACAGATGATGTTCTTGGGGGGCTTGGTGACAGGGGTCACAGAGCACATAGTTTTCATGGGAAGTGGTGGGGTTCCAGGAGCACAGGCAGAGAAAGGGCAGTGCTGAAAAGACAAATAGGTTGGGGAGATGCAGATGGTTGTGACCCTAGACAGGAGAGAGCGATAGCCTGCCAGAGGACAGCCATGACACACAAAGCAGTGTGACGCTTCCAGAAAGCAGAGAGTACAAACGAGACACGTTGCCATGTGTTGTAGACTGAATTGTGTCGCCTCAAAATATATGTTGGCATTCTAGCCCCTATACCTGTGGAGGAGCCTTGGTGATGCAGTGCTTAAAAGCTATGGCTGCTAACAAAAGGTCAGTAGTTAACCAAAAGGTCTTCAGTTCAAATCCACACTGCTCCTTGGAAACCCTATGGGGCAGTTCTACTCTGTCCTACAGGGTCACTATGAGTCGGAATGGACTCCACAGCAACAGGTTTGGTTTGGGTTTGGATACCTGTGGGTGTCATCCTGTTTGGGAATGGGGTTTTCTTTGTTATGTTAGTGAAGTAACAGCAGTGTAGGGTGTGTCCTGACCCTAATCACTTCTGAGTGATAAGGAGCAGCAGAGACAGAGAGCACACACGGAGCAAGACAGACGCCTCTAGAAGATTGTCAAGGTACCAGGGAATGGCAGGGCTACAGAAGCTGGAAGAGACAAGGATCCTTCCCCAGAGCTGAGAGAGACTTCCTCTACAGCTGGTACCCTGAATCCAGACGTCTAGCCTCCTGAGCTGCGAGAAAATAAATGTCTGTTCTTTAAAACCACCCACTGCGGCATTTCTGTTATAGCAGCACTAAATAAGTCACCACAGAAAGAGAAAGGAGAAAGGGAACATAAACTTAGGCAACGCTGCAAGGAAGCCAATAAAGTCCTAGTAATATTTTTTTTTTTTTAATAAGACAGTCAGACATGGAAGAAATGCCCAGCTTCTAACAAGCTCTTAAAAAAGAGAGTAGGAAGGAACAAAAACAGAGGCAGGTTAGGAGAGGACCCAGACACTGTCAAAAAACATTTCGCTGTTGGACTTCACTAAGGATTAGTTGTTAAAATTAAATTAGGTACCACACTTATTTTTGACATTAATGCATATTACATAACCACAGTGTCTGATTATTCTCAAGCACACATTTATCTCTCTTATTAAAAGTTTCAGCTAAGAATTCTGATTATATTTTAAAGTAAAACCATCTGGTAGCAGGCAAAGTAGGGAAAAAGTGAATCCAGAGAGGTTAATCTTTTTCATTTCGGAACGAATTTGAGAATAAACGTTGACAGGAAGAGATTTTCAGAATTGAAATAATGAATAGCAACAGTCTCTTAAACATACTTAAATGTTTAGTGTCATGGGTTGAATTGTGTCCCCCCAGAATATGTGTATCAATTTGGCCAGGCCATGATTCCCAGTATTGTGTGATTGTCCACCATTTTGTCATTTGATATGATTTCCCTGTGTTGTAAATCCTGTCTCTATGATGTTGTTTTTATGATGTTGATGAGATGGGATTAGCAGCAGTTATGTTAATGAGGCAGGACTCAATCTACAAGATTGGACTGTGTCTTGAGCCAATCTCTTTTGAGGTATAAAAGAGAGAAGTGAGCAGAGAGACAGGTGGATTCATACCACCAAGAAAGCAGCACCAGGAACAGAGTGTGTCCTTTAGACCAAGAGTTCCTGCTCTGAGAAGCTCCTAGACAAGGGGAAGATTGATGACAAGAACCTTCTCCCAGAGCTGACAGAGAAAGAAAGCATTGCCCTGGAGCTGACACCCTGAATTTGGACTTGTAGCCTACTAGACTGTGAGAAAATAAATGTCTCTTTGTTAAAGCCATCCACATGTGGTATTTCTGTTATAGCGGCACTAGATAACCAAGACATTTAGCCATGAAATTTTTAATATTTTGTAAATTATTTGAGAAATGTTTATCATCATCATGATTATGTTAAATCTTCCAAGTCATTTTATAAATGATCAAATGTGATACATTATTAAGTCATTATCTTAGGGTCATTAGTTAGTACATTTAAGACCACAATCTTTCTGGTGACTAACTGCAGGGGCTTCACCAACTATGGTCCTTGAACTACTATGAAGTATGCGAAGAATGAAGAAGACATCCCCCATCCACACCCGATGATATATCCTCTTCTGAATTCTCTGCCTTCCTCTTTTCACAAATCTCCTGTTCGCTTTCTCTAAAAAAACAAACAAACAAAAAAATCTAACCTGTTGCCATCAAGTTGATTCCAACTCATGGTCAAAGTGACCCTATAGGACAGGGTAGAATTGCCCCATAGGGTTTCCAAGGAGCGGCTGGTGGATTCAAGCTGCCAACCTTTTGGTTAGTAGCCATAACTCATAACTCTTAACCACAGCACCATCAGGCCTCCCACTTTCTCTAGGAAAGTGCAAAAGGGTATGATTCTACCTCCCCCCCACTCTACCCCAATATCGTCACTCTATGGTTACTTCCTTCCTTTCCAAAAAAGTATACTGAAGAGAAAAAATGGTGGTTGTCGTAGAAAAATCAGCCTGCCATGTTTAAGCATATTTTTGAAATTTAAAGAAAGAGCTTAATTTAGGTTCAACATAAATTATTTTAATATACTTTAGATTCAACTTAACATAGCTTAGTAAGGTTCGACTTAAATTGTTTACTTTTCTTGTGTTCTTACTAGCACTTCTTACAAGTGTAATTGAGTATTTGTGATTATTTGACAACCTTTTATTTACTCTCTGGCTTTTCTAGCAGAGTGGGAGCCCCAGGAGGGCAGGTTCTGCATTATTTATTATTATATCCCTGGCACTTACCACAGTCCCTAGCGCACAATAGACATTCAGAGGTTAATAAATACATTGTAAATTTATGTGGAAGGAGAATTTCCTTTTTTTTTTTTTTTTCCTTAGATACACATAAATCATTCATTCAGCCTTGAAGTAAAAGACATTGGTCTAGCAGTGGACTTATAGCTGTGCACAGAGAAAAATCCTTGTCCTGAAGGAGCTTAATTTCTAATAGGGGATAGACAATAGACAGTTACACAGACAAGTCTAAGACATAATTTCAGGTAGTGAGGAGTGTCATGAAGAAAAAAAGGTGACGTATGGACCAAGAAGAATGATGGCATGATGGTGGGGCAGGGCACCTGTTGTAACAGAGTTGGTGTGTGAAGGTGAGCAAGAGACGAGGGTGGAAAAGTCACACGGAAGTACCTCGTGGAAGCCCTTAGAAGGCTCGGTGAGGATTTTATTCTAAGTTTGATGGCCAGAGGAATGATATAACGTGATCTACATTTTAAAAGAATCACCTCAGCTCCTGTAGTAGACCAAGAACAGAATCAGGGTGACTGGTCATGGCTTTGTGGCAGTCTAGAAGAGGAAGGAATGGGAAGGGGTCCGATTTGAGCTGTATTTTGTAGGTAGAGATGATGGTTTCTGGTGATGGTATTTGAACGGTGGAGCATCAGTTCAGTACCTGAAGTTCTGCAATGAACATTCGTTCTCATAATACAAGGTTTTGTGAATAGAGGACACAGCTCTCATCTCTCCCACGTAAAGGTAGGCTGCTTGGTCAATCTCCTACATGGTGCCACAATCAGACAAATGCAATTTAATGTTGAGTTCTCTTGGAAAGTACCTCAGACTTTCATTCATCTCATACAACCAACTCTCTTGAAGTCTCCATTCACCATATTCTTTTCCTTTACTTCTTATGAGGCCCAATAGCTGCCTCACATTTTCTCTCAACTCTCCCTGAGATCAACCAGCACCAGCACATCTCTGTCTCTCTTCCTCTTCTCTTGTCAGTTTAGAGAATTCTCTTTCTCTCTTTTTCCTCTAGCTCTCTCACTCTGTGTCTGTCCTGAGATGGTCTTGGCCTCTCTAAAACCCATTGCCATCAAGTCGATTCCAACTCATAGGGTTACTATGAGTCTAGGAACGGCCTCTCTAAAGTGGCTCTAAATTCTTGAATGTCTCCTCTTTGCCCACCACTGCATTCAACACAACGGAGGCCAGGTGGGACAACCACCGCAATGGCAAGTCCACCTCAGCCTTAAAGTTCAGGATACAAGGAGAGGCTTTGAGACTCATACATTCATACACACTGCCACTCTTAGATTTATTACAGGCCAAGAGCCAGAAAGCACAGGTCTAAGAGACCTGGAACTCAGTTTAACTTCAACTAGAAATGCCAATACGTCATTCTGAAGGGCGAAAAAGTAATCACCATTCTCCTTGTTGACCCAAAATTGAAAGACTTGTTATTCAGGAACAACTGTGTTGAAAATCAAAGGACCACCCTTATGACAGAAAACATATCATGCATTATTTAGGTACGAGAATGTTTAAACTTTCACCTGGTTGAGGAATCATAATTTTGAAATCACTATTTTTTAGGAATCCTGACTCTTCCTTACCTTGATGATCCTACATACAGATTTTTATTATCCTTTTAGGTTGTGGGTTTTTCTAGTAATTTTTCTAAATTTATTATTCATTCTCTCAGCCATTATAGAATGTGATTATTATGCTCAGTTTATTTGTATTCAAAAAATACTTCTATGCTTATGAAACTATAGACAGCTGTACTTCAGTAAGCTAGATATATTTAACAACAGAGAGAGCAAAATAACTGGCAAGATTTATCTTCTGAATGTTTTAATGATTCATGTAATTATAATTTTTATTCCCCATAATATACTCAAAATTGCTTACAGAACATTAAATACGGCATTATAATTGTGCCTTTTAAGACTCTTATTTAAAAAAAAAATTATCTGAATCAGATCTTTGTTTCCATTTATGTTTTGCAATTTTCTTTTTTTTTTTGATCAATGATGTAACCTCTTATTATAAGCTTGCTAAATACCATTCTATATATATACATGTATGAAAAAGATCATTTTAGAAACAAATAAGGCAAAAACACAATAACCTTTAAAAAATAACTTACTTTTTTCTGTTAATAATAATGATAGTTTATTACAAAATAAATGGGAAATACAGGAAGCATATAAAAATAAAGATAAAAATCACCCCGAATACCACCACAAAGATAAAATGGTCACTTTGATACATTTTCTTTCAACCTTTTCTCTACCCTTCTGTAACTACATAAATTGATAACCATTAATAAATTTCCTTGAATATTTTATGTGAAGTTTTGTATCTTGCTTTTCATCTGCTTGATGCCTTTGAATTATGGTATTGGCAAAGAATATTGAATACACCGTGGGCTGCCAAAAGAATGAACAAGTCTGTCTTGGAATAAGTGCAGTCAGAGTGCGCCTTAGAAGGAAGCATGGTGAGACTACATCTGGCATACTTTGGACATGTTATCAGGAGGGATCAGTCTCTGAAGAAGTACATCATGCCTGGTAAAGAAGAGGGTCATCGAAAAAGAGGAAAACCATCTATGACATGGATTGACATAGTGGCTGCAACAATGCGCTCCAGTGTACCAACGATCATGAGGGTGGCAAAAACATAGGGTAGCTGTGATTTGGAACCGACTTAACAGCACCTAACAACATTATGCCATTGGAGCCCTGGTGGTATTGTGGTTAAGAGCTCAGCTGCTAACCAAAAGGTAAGCAGTTTGAATCCACCAGCTGCTCCTTCGAAACCCCACGGGGGCAGTTCTACTCTGCTATATTGGGTCACTATACACCATGGGATCGACTTGACGGCAATGGGTTTGGGTTTGGTTTTGGTTATTATGCCATTAGTATTTTAATACGATGATAAAATTTATTTGAAAAGAGAATCATTTGAGATAGTGGTAAGGGCTCTGAAGGATGCAAAACAGGAGAACGTGCTCCCAGGCAACTCAGTGGAGGGTGGTGGATTGAGTAAGGCTGGAGGGGCAAGACATCTTCACCTAGGAGGTAGTATTTGAACTGAGAACTAAAAGTACAAACATGAGGTAGCCAGACAGCAGCAACAGCAAGTACAAAGGCCTGGAATGAGGAGCAAGGCTCAGCTATTTAAGGAATAGGAGAAAAGAGGCAAAGGCAAGTGGAGAACAGAGATCCGTGGGAGGACATGGTGACTGTAGGTAGGCAGAGAACAGAACCTACTGGAAAATCGCTGTCCTGAAAGGTTGTGCCTGTGCCTGCTTACTCTCCCCACATTAATGATAGGTCCCTGCCCTTGTTAAAAGGTGTGGTTAAATAAACAGAAAACATGGTGGTGGCATGCAAAGAACACGGTGTGCTGGGTTGATTGTGAGGAAAGATGGACAAAGACATAGCACCAAGGATAGGATGAGTCGGCTTTAAGCCAAGTCGTGTTCTGAAATCATTGCCCTAGGGTACCAGGCAGGGACTAGGAATTCCTTTCAGCGTTCTTGGACTTTTTATATGACAAAACCCCACCATTTGAGGTTTAAGGGTTACACTAAAACCAATCTCAAGCTAAGCAAAACTCCACGGACCAGTGGAATTGTACCAGGCAGCAGGGTTTTCCTCCTCCAGAGAATTCTAGAAGAAAATAATTGAAATTGAGCAATTTCATTTACTGGAAGGTCATTTTTCTCATAGATTTTTCCCAGCCTGAGGTGTAACAGTCTCACTTTGTTCATAGATTCTTTCATTGAACAAACGTTTTAAGCTACAACATCCTTCAGTTAACACTCTCCTCCGTTATGAACACTACTTTTGTGTCTTATTTAAGAAACGCTCTGCATAGTGGTTTGGGAAGAGGTGGGCATTCCAGACACAGAGCCAAGCAAGTAGAAACTGGCCTTGTGGAGGGCAGAAGTACACTGGCTTGACTTCAAGAAGAGAAGGGGCATGGGGTTATTTTGTCCACTTTTTTTCACACCAGACCTAGAAAATGGTAGTTTTTTTTTTTTTTTTATTGTGCTTTAGGTGAAAGTTTACAGCTGAAGTTAATTTCTCATTCAAAAATTTATACACAGATTGTTTTGTGACAGTGGTTGCAATCCCCAAAATGTGACAGCATGCTACCCCTTTCCACCCTGGGTTCCCCATGTCCATTTGTCTAGTTCCTGTCCCTTCCTGCCTTCTTGTCCTGCTTTTGGACAGGAGCTGCCCATTTGGTCTCGTGTATTTGATTGAATTAAGAAGCATGCTCCTCACATGTATTAATTTTTTGTTTTATAGTCCTGTCTAATATTTGTCTGGAAAGCGGGCTTCAGGAATGGTTTCAGTTCTGGGTTAGCAGAGCATAGGGGGGCCATAGTTTTGGGGGCTCTTCCAGACTCTGTCAGACCATTAAATCTGGTCTTTTTACATGAATTTGAATTTTGTTCTATATATTTTTTTCCTGCTCTGTCCAGGACTCTCTGTTGTATTCTCTGGAAAATGGTAGTATTTTAGGCACCTTGGGATAAATGAGAAACCCTGGTGGCATAGTAGTTAAGTGCTGCAGCTGCTAACCAAGAGGTCAGCAGTTCAAATCCACCAGGAGCTCCTTGGAAACTCTATGGGGCAGTTTTACTCTGTCCTTTATAGACTCGCCATGAGTCGGAATCGACTCAACAGCAGTGGGTTTGGTTTTGGGGAGGGGTGTGGATAAATGGGAGCCCTGGTGGCACAGTGGTTGAGAGCTCAGCTGGTATCCAAAAAGTCAGCAGTTTGAATCCAGCAGCCACTCCTTGGAAACCCTAGAGGGCAGCTCTACTCTGTCCTACAGGGTCACTATGAGTCAGAATTGACTTGACAGCAACCGGTTTCTGGTTTGGTTTTGAGATAAATGGCAGAGTCCGCTCAACAATAAAGGAGATGGCTGCTGAGCTCAGCTGCCCCAGGCCCCACCAGCCACCCTAGGCTGAAGGAATCACTATGAGGTATACTTGTAACCACTTGAGACACTGCAGCGTGCCCAAACCCACAAGTTGGGAAGCTTGGCATGTCGCCAGTAGGGCAACCAAGCACTAGACTAACCTTGGCTGAATTTAGATAATCCCAGAGCACATTTTCCACAGCCTCACCATTGCAAGATCCAACAAAACTTCTTCCAAGAAATGTTTCCTCCTATCTCTCCTTACTTCTTATATGCCATTTTATGCCCATCCTATTTCTGAGGTCATCACTTTATCTGATGTAAACGCAGGCATGGGATTTCTCCCAGACCACTGATATCGGGTTAGATTTCTTGCTAATTGATAGGCTCTGTCAATTGCTTTTTCCAGAAATTTTTCTCATTATGAGGTTATCACATTAACTTTAAGCTGAAATATGAAGGGAACATGGATTACACTGACAAATCAATGCAAACATGATTTATTCTCCTACTTCCATACTTTGTGGTCTTTTCTCATTATTGTTCTTGGTGAGATCTTTATACAATGTTGTGTCTGATCTGGAGTAAGCAACAGGGAAGATAATTTTATAAAGCTAACTAGAAAATGAAAAAAACAAAAAGGCAGTTGAAGCTGATAGGATTTAACACACTTGCTTTGGTTAATGTTTGGCTACCCCACCAACATATTTACTGTCTCCTACTTTCCCTTCAGAAGAACAAGGAGAGAAAAAGAACATTACTTCCTCACACATCAAAAGGTGCAGCACAACTACAGACAAGTACATAGGGAAGGATTCGAAAGAACGAGGCCAGTTAGGGACTAGGTCACTGAGCCAGTAAGCGGAGTTCATCAATTGGAAATCAGCATCCACCGTTCCCACACACTTACGGGCACCCAGTCAACCAAGACGGAATGGAAGGGAATGAAAACATTTCTCAAGATTCATCAGAGTTTAGCAACAGTGACAAGTGTGTTTCTCAAATAAAAACACACATGTTAATGAGAAAACAAACCAGCTACTAGATTTGTGTAAATCATCACTGCGTTTTAAAGGAAATACTGACTCCCCGAAATATATAATTTTGGATTTTGGTTGCCATCCAATTTCCATAATTTTATGCACATGATTCTAATATTTTACATCGGCATATTTCCCAGTTAATACCATCCCTTCTACACACAACACAACATTCGGCCAAAATAATATTCCGTAAGGAATATAGGAGAAGAATTATGCTTGTATAATGCTAAAGATATTAACAAATTCTGGTGTTTTTTTAGTAAAGGACAGCATTTTATGTGTTAAGGGATATTTTAACTTGGGCATCAGTTTATGATTTCTGTATGCTTATTACATAGATAATAAGCCAAAGATTTTAAATATGCACAGGTGCCATCCCTCCTCCCCTCTCCAAAACAGCCCACTTTGTGGCCATCTACGATTTTTTTTTTTTAACAGATCCATCTGAGATTTCAACTCCCAGCAGAATGTCAGCAAATTCGGTTCCTCCGCTTGTACTCCTGGTACGTGAATTACATTTAACCTTTTCAGGTGAAAGCTTTAGTGCAGAGGTCCTCAGAGTGGGCTAGAGAGAATACAGCACGAGCTTCAGCTGGGAACTTGCTGGAACTGCAGAGCCCTGGTGGCCCAAGTGAGTCCTGGTGGTGCAGTGATTCAGAGCTCAGGCTGCTAACCAAAAGGTCAGCAGTTCAAATCCACCAGCTGCTCCTTGGAAACCTTATGGGGCAGTTCTACTCTGTTTCCTACAGGGTCACTATGAGTCAGAATCAACTTGATGGTAATGGTTTTAGTTTGGTGGCACAAGGATTAAGCTCTGAGCTGCTAACTGAAAGGTTAGCTGTTTGAATCCACTGGGAGAAAGACCTGGCAGTCTGGCCCTGTAAAAATTACAGCCTGGAAAAACCATACGGGGCAGCTCTACCCTGTCACATGAGGTCTCTATGAGTCCAAATGGACTCCATGGCACCTGATGACAACACCTCAGCTGACCTACTGCCTTAGAGACTGGGGGTGGGTGTTTCAGCAAGCCATCCAGGTGATCCTCATGCAGGCTAAAGTTGGAGAGCCAATGGTTTAGTCCAAGGACTATGGAAAAATTGTGCTGCCAAACATGTATTGATATAGCTTAAATATTCACATAGATTCCAAACATATATGAAGGCCGTGATTATATACTATAGTATTGTAACATTACTACAGCAGCCGAAGACAATTAGGATGCACTAATGTCCACTCCTCTGCTCATGAATCACTGATCTTCCTTTGAAGCAAAGCCCACAGTGACACATTATTTTAGTTTCATGGCAGAAATAAAAAAAGACGTCTGAGAGGATTCTGAATTGCCTAGAAAAGAAAACAAGACTTACTCCATAACGAGTCTTACGGAATTGGTTATGGAATATGTTTTCACAGCACACATTAACCTAAGGCGTCATATAATTCTGATTCGTAACCGAATACGAGTTGACTGGAAAAAGTATTGCCTAATGACTCAGTCTCATAACATAGACCTAAATTAACCAGAGAGCAGTTGAGTCTAAGATAAACTTTAATTTAATGCACATAAAAATAGTAATAAACATTATTACCAAGTTTAAAGAAAAATGTTATATTTCAGAAATAACAATAGGGAAAACGTCCATACTTCAAGCCAAATTGCACTATCAAGTCTGAAGATAAAAGTCAAACCACAAAGCGTCAGGCATCCCTGATCTACAACTGAAGTGAACGGACTATCTGCACATTGCTAATAATCAAACCTTACAAAAACAAAACAATTGTTGAATCTCACAATTCCCAAGGGATGTAGAGGAACCCTGAAATGTAAAACAAGCTGATTAATTTTTTAAAGTACAATTAAATATTTTTGCTTTAGTTAGGAAAAAGTGAACATGAAAAATCTTGAGCGTGTTAGATAATTTATTTTTAAATATTATTGATCTCATGAATAATATATAGCAGAAAAAATAAAAACAAAACATTCCCAAATTATTTTTTAAAACCTTCTATAGCATAAAAATATAATTTAAAAAATTTTAGTTGGGCAGATCATTTGGTGTTTGTTAACCTCTTTGTTTTGCATGCTATGAAATTGGGGTTTTTTTTTTTTTTGCATCTTTATTGTGATTATTATGAAATATAGATTAGTTAGGAAAGAAATGCCACTTTGTCTTAATGTAATAAAATTGTGTTTAAAAAGAACGCTAATGTAAAACCAGGCTTTATCCATTCAAATATTTATGCAGTTCAGATAATTTAGTTTTTGCATAGTTAAGAGTTAATCGTATTACAGAAATTTGGTTTCATTTTTCAAGGTTCTAGTTACTACCTGGGAGCCCCTGCGTGGCGCAAATGGTTAAGCATTGGGCTACTAACCAAAAGGTTGGCGGTTCAAACCCACCCAGAGGTGCCTTGGAAGTCAGGCCTGGTGATCTGCTTCCAAAAGGTCGCAGCCTTGAGAACGCTGTGGAGCAGTTCTGCTCTGCACATGGGGTGGCCGTGAGTCAATCATCTCGACAGCAACTGTCAGCAGGAAGTTACTACCTAAAACTCTGAGGAATGTTGGCGGGAAATGGTATACACGGAAGTGGAGTGGGGAGAAGGGTTGACTTATTACTTCCAAAATGTAGAGGGGATGACCCTTACGCCCACCTCATCTCTAACCCTGCTAAAATCATGATTGAAAGCTGGGGGGGGGAAGTGCACTGGGCTCATCCTTCTCACCTCCTTAAGGATGGTGTCTGGCCAGAACTCTGCCTCTGTGACCGATTAGGATTCTTGAGGGTAAAGAGTATGACTCAGCAATTTGTGTCCCCAGGAATTTGTAGTGTTTCTTTACAAGAGACACTCAACAAATAGTTGTTAAATAAATTAATGATTGAATGACTGAATAGTTCCTAAGGCATTACTGGATTTTCAAAAATGTGTTCAAGGCCATTGTTATTCCTGGGGTGGCGGGGTGGCGGGGGGGGGACTTCCATCTCTTCCCTCCTGTAACTCCTTGGCTTGAGAATCAGGCTCATGGTTTCAGGGCTACAGTTGAGCAGCATCACGGGTTAAATAGACTTTCATGCAGTGTCTGAGAATCTATCATTTATAAAATCGTTTCTTTGGAAAAATAGATTATAAGCTAATACAACGGACTTACAAACCCTTTGTTTTAATTATCCTGTCATTAAAGTGCTTATAAAATGATGCTTAAGACACCTAAGAGTTATGAGAGACAGAAAGAGAAAGACAGAGAGGTGGTTGCAGCAATGACAGACCCGTGATCCAGCAAGATCTAGGTTGCTATACTTCAAAGTAGAAGAGGGGCTAGACAGTATTTTAAATTAAACATGTAATTACATGTGACATTTCGGTAGCATGGTATATTAAAGTCAGTAAAAAGAGTGTATGGAGAAGCTTCTAGCTAAAAAGAGGAAAAATAAATGTGTTTTAGTATAAAACATGATTTGAATAAAAGAACTTCTCAAGTTTGGAAAAAACCCCAAACCAAACCCACTGCCGTTGAGTTGACTCTGACTCATAGCGACCCTATAGGACAGGGTAGAACTGCCTCACAGGGTTTCCAAGGAGAGCCTGGTGCATTTGAACTGCCGATCTTTTGGTTAGCAGCCGAGCTCTTAACCACAAGTTTGGAAAAACTGATGTGAACTCACAGATTGTAAAATATTTACCATCTCTAACTCTGTTACTAACATAGACTAGCCTTGGTGTCTAGACGAGCATCCGCCCTTACTTGGAACTCACTCTTAGTGTCCAGATGCTGGCCTCTGATGCTATTCTTCACTAAAAAGAATCCTCGATCCTTAGTGAGAAGCTTATTCCAAGACTTCACGCAGTAAAAATCAAAGTTCCAGGATATTTTTCTGCCATAAAGCAATACAGGGGTCATGTTAAAGGGACCCTCACTGGCCATGTTGTGATTATTTGAACATTAATTCTGCTCAACCACGCCAAAGTCTAGTTGTTGTGGTTAGGTGCCATGGAGTTGGTTCTGATTCATAGCGACCGTAGGTACCACACGAAGACTAAGAGAGATGCTAAAGAAAAGGCGGACATAATTTCTAAGTATATATAACAAAACATCAAGCTGCAAATCCCTTTAGGTCAAAATCTTGCAAAAGATTAAGTAAAAATATTGTGATATAGGTTGGTGGTATAGAATCTCCTCAACTCATACAAGGTAGTAAAATCTATGAAGCACGTTATAGTTAAAAGAATGATTCTTATTTCTAAAAGAAGAGATCCAACTCAGTAAATCCTGCTCGGGTCAAATAATCCTGGAAGATTGCCCGAGACTCTCCTGTCCCAATCACTAATTTCTAAAGGATAACTGGATTATGATGGCCCTGAGACATCAACTAAAGTAGCTGCAGGCCTGCCAAAAAGGTAACTCCATCTATGCCCCGGTCCCACTCGTTTTTAACAAATTGGTTTTTCAACCTTAAGAAAGTGTGAAAATAAGTGAATAAAGGAAAAAAAACAAAAACCTGACAGCATGAATATGTGTGTGGGGCGGGGCGGGGGGGGATTGCCATTAGGTGCCGTCAAGTCGACACAGAGCAGAATGGCCCGGTCCTGCTCCATGCTCACAATCCTTGCTATGCTTAAACCCGTTGTTGCAGCCACTGTGTCAATTCATCCTGTTGAGGGTCTTTCTCTTTTTCACTGACCCTCTGCTTAACCAAGCATGATGTGCTTCTCCAGGGACTGGTCCCTCCTCATAACATGTCCAAAATATGTGAGAAGAAGTCTTGTCATCCTTACTTCTAAGGAACAGCCTGGCTGTACTTCTAAGACAGAATTGTTCGTTCTTCTGGCTGTCCATGGTATATTCAATATTCTTTGCCAACACCATAATTCAAAGGCACCAATTCTTCTTCGGTTTTCCTTATTCATTGCCCAGCTTTTGCGTGCATATGAGGCAATTGAAAGTATCATGGCTTAGGCCAGGGGCACCTTAGTCTTCAAAATGATGTCCTTGCTTTTCAACGCTTTAAAGAGGTCTTTTACAGAGGATTTGCCCAATGCAATGTGTCTTTTGATCTCTTGACTGCTGCTTCCAGGGCATTGATTGTGGATCCAAGCAAAACAAAATCCTTGACAACTTCAGTCTTTTCTCCGCTTATCATGATGTTGCTTATTGGTCCAATTGTGAGGATTTCTTTTTTTTTTTTTCTCTATGCCACATAAATCTTACCCACTAAAAAAACCTCCGTAAAGTCTTCTCTTGCTAAATCAGCTCTCACTGGGCACTTAATATTTCCTACCACGTACTGTTATTAGGGTCATGGTCTTTTGTACATTTGAGTCCATTGCTGCGGCACTCTGTCAGTCCACGTCGTTGAGGGTTTCTCTCGTTTTCCTTGTCCCTCTACTTCACCAAACATGGTGTCCTTTTTTAGCAGGTAGTCTTTCTTGATGGCAGATCCAAAATGAGTGAGTTGAAGTGAGCAACATTTTACTTTGTTATACATAAGGTCACCAAGAGTCAGAGCCGACTCGAAGGAACTGGCAGCAACAACTATTAGCTAGCTTTGCCTGTGTTAACAATAAATCACTGCCATTTACATACCGTTATTTACCAAGACATAAAACAAGTCAGTCACCAAAATCTCAAAAGAATGTAGGCACTATTACCAACTCTGTGTTAATATTGAAAACTCTGAGGCTGAGAGAAGTTAGATAACTTGTCTCAGTCACATAGCCGTTAATCAGAAGAGCTGAGATTCAATTTCAGACCTCTGTGTCTTGCGAAGTCATGTGCATGACCAACCACTGCGTTACATCGCACGGCAGTCTTCAACTTACAAATGGTCTATGGCAATTTTTTAATGTCTAAGGGGTCCAAGGAAATGAATGCTTAACAATTATGTGTGCTTTGATTGGAATTCAGGTTATTAAAGTTGTATATTTCAGGTTCCCACTCTTTCTTAGAGCTCAAATCACTAATCTTTTTTATTTCACTTATGAATCTAGTAATTTTGTGTTAAGATGAAAAAAAAATCATTTTCACTTTCATAAATGCCTAATTAATAAATTTGACAGGGTAAATTCCCCTAGACATTTAATAGCATTTACAAACCAGATTAATTAAATCTCTTTAGACATTTCAAACTAGTGTCCCAGATTTATCTCATTTTCTCAAGACCTTCAGACAACTAACAGGACTTCTAAATCTGCACACCTAAATGTTTCTAAGCATGTAAGAAACACTTGTAAATCTAATAAAGCAAACTTCAAAATTCAGTGAGTCATATTCTCCTGAGTGTATCTAACATGTTTAAAAGAATGAATAAAGCATACTTGAATCTGCGTAATGATTTCAAATTTATTTTTATATGTACTTACCACCCCGTCCCAGCCCCCACCCCCCAACAGATCAAAGACCAATCTTTCAGAATGAACTTACCTGAACAGGGAATCCTAGGTTGAAGTTCGGAGGAAGGAAGATACTAGGCATATTTGGACATCTGTAAATTAAAAGTTTTACCAAATGTTCATCATGGGGAAATAACTATGAGTAAATGAATATGTTCAGATTATAGAGGGCCTGGAATAACAAAAGGAGCCTGAGTTTAAACTAGATGTTCGCCAATAATGGCTTAGATATTAACAGCTTGGGTATTCACATCATACACACACACAGACACACAGAGACACGTGTATAATGATATATAAAAAGATAAACACTAAATAATTGTTATGGATTGAACTGTATCCTGCAGAAATGTGTCAACTTGGCTAGGCCATGATTCCCAGTATTGTGTGATTGTCCACCATATTGTCATCTGAGGTGATTATCCTATGTGCCGTAAATCCTACCTCTAGGATGTTAATGAGGCAGGATTAGAGGCAGTTATGTTAATGAGGTAGGACTCAATCTACAGGATTAGGTTGTACCTTGAGTCAATCTGAGATATAAAAGAGAGAATCGAGCAGAGAAGAGAGTGACCACTAAGAAAGAAGTATCAGGAGGAGAGGGTCCTTTGGACCTGGAGTCCTTGCATCGAGAAGCTCCTAGACCAGGGAGGATTGATGACAAAGGCCCTCCTGCAGAACCGACAGAGAGAGAAAGCCTTCCCCTGGAGCTGGTGCCCTGGATTCAGACTTCTAGCCTGTTAGACTGCGAGAGAATAAATTTATGTTTGTTAAAGCCATTCCCTTGTGGTATTTCTGTTACAGCAGCACTAGATGACTAAGACAGTAATGAATGCTGAAACTAGGTATAAATGGAATTATTGTCCAAATGATACTTATTAATAGTCTAAAATATGTGAAAATGTGAAGTTTCTTCCTCATAGTATTTTCTAAGTTTCGTTCAGTGGTGGTGGTGGTTGTCGATTCCGAATTGTGGTGCCCCATGCGTGTAGAGTAGAACTGCACTCCATATGGTTTTCAAGGCTGTGATCTTTCGGAAACAGGTCATCAGGACTTGCTCCCAAGGCACCTCTGGGTGGATTTGAACCGGCAACCTTTCTGTTAGTAGTCCAGCCCTCAACCATTTGCGCCATCCAGGGACTCCTTTTATTCAGTGGTAATCCATTTAAAATGTATCGTAACATGACTGTTTTATAAGCTGGATTGTTTAAAATGACAAATATATTTTGTTTATATGTTTTAGAGACTTAAATGATTATATCAAAGAATGACTAAGCTAACACAAAAATATCAATTCCATGTGATGAAGTGGTGATTAAGTCCCGAGGTAAAAAGTACCATCAGCCTTGGTTCTAAACTGAGAAAACAGCCCTGAAATATATTGTTTCTTGCCATTTTCTTTCCTTTAGAAATGTAATCCCTTCACGTGATGACATAATTATACATGATTTCAATGTGGGGTGTTTAAAGCTAATTTTGCTCCATGCGAAGCCAGAAAGAATTAATCTGGCCTCATTGTTTTAGAAATAAAAGGAAGATTTTAAAGACTAAAACAAGTTGACTGTTAAGAATTAAAAACTATGTATGTTTGAGAGATTATGCAACACAGATTTTTCTTAGAGGAATATACTCCGTTTCAGAAGGGACAAATTTTGTTTACACCATTTTTCTGTCTATAATTCTTTTTATATAAAAATCACAAAAGCTCGTAAATGTAAAGGAAAACTGTTTTTACCCATATGTTTTCAGCTCACTGAGGAAAATTTAGCCCAGTGGTCCTCAAAGGGTGGTTTCTGACTACCACTACCACCAACAGCGGCCGTGGTAACCTCACCTGGGAAATGCGGAAATACGAATTCTCATACCTCTCCCTAGGCCTATGAATCAGAAACTCTGGAAAGGGGGCCCAGCAGCCAGTGTTTCAGTAAGTCCTCCGGTTAATTCGGATGCACACTAAAAATTTGAGAACACAGTGATTTATCGTATTTCCTGCCAGATTAGAGATTTTCCATGAACTTTTTTTTTTCAGTCACTGTGGTGTGTTGTTAATAAGGGGAATATAAATTTCCTATCTCAAACATTATTTTTCCTTACTGTTCCATGAGCACTGTCTCTCTGATTTCTGGTATTCATGTATGCCAAGGGAAGTCAAGTAGATACTTGTTAACTTAAAAAGTGGTTTCCAGGTAATTCATACTTAATCATAAATCTGATCCATACATTTACAAGTATGGGGGGGAGATAATACAATTCTGCCAGTAGACTGTACCCTATGGGATCCGCCTATTGCTTCCACCTGGGATTTGGCAAGAATTTGAGGAATGGCGGCATAAAGACCCACTTTTGTATAAATAGTATAGAGAGGTGGAAAAAAAAAAAAAATCTGTTGCTGTCAACTTGATCCCAACTCATAGAGACCTTAGGAACAAAGTAGAATTGACCCAGAAGGTTTCCAAAGAGTGGCTGGTGGATTTGAACTGCCAACCTTTTGGTCAGCAGCCAAGCTCTTAACCACTGTGCCGTCAGTATCTTCTTTTATTAAGCCAGGTGTGACTGTCTACTTACATGTTGCTTTTCTCATCGCATCTAACACACACATGCATGACCATATGCATGCGTACGTAACTCCTTTGCTAAGACACATCTAACCCAGAGACATGCGTACTGGTGTCATAACAAGAATTAGCATTCTTCTCCTCAACCCCCCTATAGGCTCGCTATGAGTCGGAACCGACTCGACAGCAACGAGTTTTATAGAAACAATAAGGAGCCCTGGTGGCACAGTGGTTAAGAGCTGGGCTGTTAACCCAAAGCTTGGCAGTTTGAACCCACTAGCCACCGTGCAGGAGAAAACTGTGGCAGTCTGCTTGCATGAAGACTAATCTGTCCATTCATGAGGCAGTTCAACTCTATCCTGTAGGGTTGCTATGAGTTGAAATCAACATGACAGCAATGGGTATACTCTAACCTAAGGAGCCCTGCGGGTGCAGTGGTTAAGTGTTCAGCTACTAAACCAAAGGTTGGTGGTACAAACCCACCAGCCACTCTGTAGGAAAAAGATGTGGCAATCTGCTTCCTGTAAAGATTTACAGTGTTAGAAACCCTATTTGCAGTTCTACTCTGTCCTATAGGGTCGCTATGAATTGGAAGTGATTCATTGGCAGTATTTTTTTTTTTTTTGATGTTCTAACCTAGTATTGTCCAGTTGAAATACAATATGAATCATGTGTAATTTCTTGTAGCCATATAAAAAAAGTAAAAAGAAACGGGTAAAATAAATGTTAATAATATGCTATTCTATCCAATACATACAAAATATTATCAAGTCAAAGGGTAATCAATATTTTACGTTACTATTTTGGCATTAAGTCTTTAAAGTCTGGTATGTAGTTTACATTTACAGACTCTCTCAATCCAGACTGGTACCATCATTGCTGCTGTTAGGTGCTGTCAAGTCGGTTGTGACATAGCAACCCCAGGTACAACAGAGCAAACAACTGCCTGGTCCTGTGCCGTCCTCCCAATCATTGCTGTGCTTGAGTCCATTTTTGCAGCCACTGTGTCAGTCCATCTCATAGAGGGTCTTCCTCCTTTTCACTGACCCTGTGCCTTACCAAGCATGATGTCCTTCTCCAGGGACTGGTTGCTCCTGATGACATGTCCAAAGTATGTGAGATGAAGTCTCGCCCTCCTTGCTTCTAAGGACCACTCTGGCTGTATTTCTTCCAGGACAGAGTTGCTCATTCTTCTAGCAGTCCATGATATATTCAATATTTTTTCACCAACCCCATAATTCAAAGGCATCAATTCTTCTTCAGTCTTCCGTACTCATTGTCCCACTTTTGCATGCATATGCGGTGACTAAAACTGTCATGGCTTGAGTCAGGCCCGCCTTAGTCCTTAAAGTGAGTCTTCGCTTTTTAACACTTTAAAGAGGTCTTTCACAGCAGACTGCCCATTGTAATGAGTTATTGATTTCTTGACTGCTGCTTCCATGGGTGTTGATTGTGGATCTAAGTAAAACGAAATCCTTGTCAACTTCAGTCTTTTCTTCACTGATCATGATGTTGCTTATTGGTCCAGTTGTGAGGATTTTTGTTTTATGTTGAGGTGCAATCTATATTGAAGGCTGTAGTCATTGATCTTCCTCAGTAAGTACTTCAAGTCCTCTTCAGATTCGGCAAGCAAGGTTGAATCATCTGCATATCACAGGGTGTTAATCAATCTCCCTCCAATCCTGACGCCACATTCTTCTTCCCATAGTCCAATTTCTCAGATTATTTGCTCAGCATACAAATTGAATAAGTACGATGAAAGAATACAACCCTGATGTACACCTTTCTTGATTTTAAACCATGCAGTATCCCCCTTGGTCTGTTAGAACAACTGCTGCTTGGCCTATAAAGGTTCCACATGAGCACAATTAAGTGTTCCAAAATTCCCATTCTTTCACAATGTTATCCATAATTTGTTATGATCCACACTGTCGAATGCCTTTGCATAGTCAATAAAACACAGGTAAACATCTGTCTGGTATTTCCGCTTCAGCCAGGATCCATCTGACATCAGCAGTGATAGCCTTCATTTCACATCCTCTCTGAATCTGGCCTGAATTTCTGGTGCTTCTCTGTCAACGTGCTGCTGCAACCGCTTTTGAATGACCTTCAGCAAAACTTTGCTTGTGTGTGATATTAATGATATTGTTTGATAATTTCCAAATTCAGTTGGGTCACCTTTCTTGGAAATAGGCAGAAATACGGATCTCTTCCAGTTGATTGGCCAGGTAGCTTTCTTACAGATTTCTTGGCACTTGTCTAAAGTGAGCATCTCCAGTGCTGCACCCATTTGTTGAAACATCTCAGTTGGTATTCTGTTAACTCCTGGAGCCTTTTTTTTTTTTTTTTTTTTTGCTAATGCCTGCAGTGGAGCTTGGACTTCTTCCTTCAATACCATTGGTTCTTGATCATATGCTACCTCCTGAAATGGATGAACGTTGACCAATTCTTCTTGGAACAGTGACTGTGTATTCCTTCCATCTGCTTTTGATATTTCCTGCATTATTCAAAAATTTTGCCCATAGAATTCTTCAAAATTGCAACTCAAGGCTTGAATTTTTTCTTTGGTTCTTTCCACTTGAGAATGGCAAGTGTGTTCTTCCCTTTTGGTTTTCTAACTCTAGGTCTTTGCACGTTTCATTAAAATATTTTACCTCATTTTCTCGAGCTGCCCTTTGAAATCTGTTCAGCTCTTTTACTTCATCATTTCTTCCATTTGCTTTAGCCACTCTAGTAGTGGCTATTACATTGGACATAACAGTTCTGTCCTCAGAAGCAAGGTGATCTTCCTGAGACATGGAAAACATAATTGAAAACTAAATTGGCAAGGTCATTCACCAAATTTAGCTCTTTTCCTAAGAAAGACTATATTTGTCTATCTACTGTCTTTTCATAGGACCAAAGAATAGGAGGGCTTTATATATTTGTTTTAAATTTGGGCTTTAAGGGTTAAAGTTGCTCTAAGAAGTGTTCTTTCTATGACTCTTTAATTGTAAGGTAGATAGACGTTCATACACCTGAATTTGCTTTAGACTGTTCCTTATTGAGCAGAGGGTATAAATGCCATTTTTAGTACCTCTGTAGCTCTGAAACTATTTTAAGCAATAGAATATTTATGTAAATACTTCTGTGTTGCACTAATAAAGAAATGGGAACTTTTGAACATAACATAAAAGACAGATAATGAGATAGAATTTGCTGAGTTGTACTGAGCATCCAGCTTAAGGAGCTGATGTCTATAAGCTATGAATATTTCAAATGTACCCAAATTCTTCTCCACTTTTCTTTATTATTATTATTACTTTTTCTATAGGCTTCTACAACATACTGAATTTCTTTAACATTTGTTGTTGTTCGGTGACATTCAGTCGATCTTGAATCATGGCGATGCCATGGGACAGAGTAGAACTGACTCATAGGGTTTTCTTGGCTGTTATCTTTATGGAGCAGATCACCAGGTCTTTCTCCAGCAGAGTTGTTGGGTGGGTTCAAACCACTGACTTTAGATTAGCAGCTAAGTGCTTAACTGTTGCGCCACCAGGGCTCTTTTCTTTAACATTAGCATGATAAACATCCACTGCTCTGGAGTCCATTCTGACTCCTTAGCATGAAGTCTATTTGAAATATTCCTTATTAGCTTCAATTGTATTCCATCCTACTTTGGTCTCCTATGAGTCAGAATGGACTCCAGGGCAACGGGTTTGGGTTTTTTTTTTTTTGGTCTCCTAAATAGTGAGAAGAAATCCTGGTGGCATAGTGGTTAAGTGCTATGGCTGCTAACCCAAAGGTCAGTAGTTCAAATCCACCAGACGCTCCTTGGAAATTCTATGGGGCAGTTCTACTCTGTTCTATAGGGTCGCTATGAGTCGGACTTGACTCGACGGCACTGGGTTTGGTTTTGGTTGGGAAATACTGAGAATTTGGCACTTTTCCTGAAAATCCTGCATTTACTTGTGTACTGAAAAGTTTATGTTGTTTTTGTTATCGTCGGCTGCCTTCAGGTTGGCCCCCAACTCACAGGGGTTCCATGCACAACAGGATCCATAGGGTTTTCTTTGGCTGATTTACAGAAGTAGGTCACCAGGCCTTTCCTCCTAGTCCCTCTTAGTCTGGAAGCTCTGCTGACACCTGGTCAGTGTGATAGAAACACACAAGCCTCCACTGACAGTTGGGTGGTGGCCGCAATTGAGGGGCATCGGCCAGGAACTGAACTCAGGTCTCCCACACGAAAGGCGGGCGTTCTACCGTGGAACTACCAATGCCTCATAGTTGTATCAATTTTTTAATATTTTTTTACTGTGAAAAAAAGTTTAAAAATTTTGACCTAATTGTTCCAAAATTACTTCTGCTTTTTGAAGTGATAAAACATTTTGATTTCTATAAATTGTATTTGAATGTTTTGCCACTGTATTTCCTGTATTAGTAGGTACATCAATTGTTGTGAAAGTGTAACAATAACAAAATATCAGGTTTTTGAGGGATTAAGTTAATTTTACTCAACTGAATGGTGTTGAAATGCTCTCAAATCACACTCTTGATGAGAGGCTCAAAGAATGAACCCTTGTGCAATCAATTATAATTCCATTCCTTAACTAGCTTTTAATGCTTTTCTGTATTTGTCTTATGATGACTCATATTTCAGTCACAAATTTCCCCTTCACTACCCTTTATTATTTTTGAGTGAGAGAGAGAACGATTTTATCTGGTTGGATAACAGTCTCCAAACTCATTAAAAATGAGTCAGTATAGCAACCTCAATATCACATCCCACTCACTTTTGCAAAAGAAATAATGACAAAATATGTTGAGCTAATGCAAAAGAAAGGAAAAACCAGATATGATATTCGATTGTTTCAAATTTTGAGGTAGCAGATGAAACCAAATGATCGAATATGCATTCAACTGAACTCAATGTCCCTTTTTTAAAAAAAAAATTTCAGTCAGGTTTATAGAGGAGTTTATTAAAATATATTTTTAGAAACCTTCCAGGCCTTTTTTTGTTGTATACCTTCTGGAGCACTGACCCCTATGTATACACACACTCTTAAGCTCTTATTACTTTACTCTTAGCCTAACATGTCTTTCTTTTATCAGCCAAAGTGAAAAATCTCTTTTGCCTTATATTAGAGAAGCAAAGAGACCTCTGATGTTCTTATTAGGGATAATTACAAAATTTAAACCTCTAGCCTCATTCATACAACAAAGAATACAGATACAGTTGGCTCCTCTGTCCTTTTTAAGATTCAGCTGACATTTTTCCATTCTTTTCAAGGACTTGGATTTTTAGTCTTGACAAAGACCTCAGTAGCTTAAACCTACAGCTAACAGAAGGTTTGCACTTCCAGATACTTTATAAATTTTTACATAAGTCTCCCAACATAGCCAAGCCTCTTTTACAAATGTACTCATTAAAACCAACCCAATGTATTTTTTCCTAGATCTATAAAAGTCCTTCATATCATGAAACATGAGAAAAGATAATTTATGTGTGTGTATGTTTCTGCTGTGACAATAATTTGTGAAGTTGGACATCCATTCTATTGTCTTACCTCTTCAGACTGCAGGGAACGATAGTCTCTCCCTTGAAATGGAAAAGAGTTCAAGTATTTATTATGTCTTCTACCCATACATTTGCATCAAGGTCAAGCCCATCCATGCATTTTGCTGGTATGGAGCAGTATTTCTTCATATTAACTGGCTCTCACAGATAATTTTTAAAATTTTACTTATGAATTGGACTGGACTATGGGATAGAAAATGATACTGGTGAAGAGTGAGCTCCTTCCATCAAGCAGACACGAGACTATGTGGGCAGCTCCTGCCTGGAGGGGAGATGAGAGGGCAGAGAGGGTCAGAAGCTGGCCGAATGGACACGAAAATAGAGAGTGGAGGGAAGGAGTGTGCTGTCTTATTAGGGGGAGAGCAACTAGGAGTATATAGCAAGGTGCATATAAATTTTTGTATGAGAGACAGACTTGATTTGTAAACTTTCACTTAAAGCACAATAAAATTTTTTTTTAATTTAGTTATGAAAACCACTGGTGAGGTTGGATTAAGGATCAGAATTGCTACCTCATAAGGCATGTAGGGTCACTATGAGTCAGAATCAACACAATGGCACAGGGTTTGGTTTTTTTGTTTTTTAAGGCATGTAATTTTTTTAGATTATCATAGTCCCCTTGGCTGTTTGGTAGGGACTTTTATGCATGGATTCTTTCATCTGGTACACCTTTTGCCTACAGACTGAGATCAAAGGCTCTCTGGAGAAACTTTTTTTTTTTTTCTTTTAATTCTGCTTTACCCTACAGTGCACGGCCTTCTTGTACCTGATATACTATCATTAGATAGTTTTCCTGTAGTTTCAGGCTTTTCATCTTGAGCAGTTCTCCATCATAATGCAAATTGGAAATAGACAGGCTAAGAGGCTATTTACTAGGCAGAATCCTAGGGAAGCTGGACTCTCAGCTCAGAATTCCATTACTATCTGAGAGTATTTTGATGCTGATTTGAAGCTTCGTCTTCTGGCTTGGAGGCAAGCAAAGAATGACAGAGTGTCCTCTAGGGCCAGGGCAGAGAGTCAAGGACCTGGACCTGAAGCAAAACAGAGAAGCCGATCTAAAAGCTCGGTAATTGTGCTCTGAATCAAATAGCATGAATCAGTCATTGTCATCTGAAAATGTTCTTCTCAATTCATGGCTGGAGAGAAGTGCAGTTTGGTGAAAAAACAGAGAGCTTGCATTCAGAAGAGTTGGAATCAAGGCACCTGACTTATTGGGACGGGGCATCGTAATATGGAGCTCAGTCTTGAGGTTTCAATTCCAGCATCATAGTCACCAACTTTGTGACTTTGGGCAAAATGACTTGTGCTTTGTCCCTCTGCCCCAATGTACGGATGACTATTATACCTATCTCATGGGGTTATTTGAAGGGTTGCATCAGTTAAAACGTGTGGTGAGGCTAGAAAAAAACGTTAGCTATTACAGTAATTAAAAAAAAAAAAAAACCTGGTGCCATTGAGTCAATTCCAATTCACAACAACCCTATAGGACAGAGTAGAACTGTGCCATAGGGTTTCCAAGGAGCAGCTGGTGGATTCAAACTGTGGGCCTTTTGGTTAACATCCGTAGCACTTAACCACTATGCCGCCAGGGTTTCCACATGTATGTATAGTCACTGTTTATGTTGTTGAAAAAGTTATTTCCAATGAATAGGTCATTGGTCTTGCAAAATCCTATCATGTGATCTTCATCACTGTTTCTATCACCAAAGCCTTATTTTCCAACTACTGATCCATCTTCTTTGTTTCCAACTTTTACATTCCAGTCAGTAATTAATGCATCCTGATTGCATGTTTGATCCATTTCAAACTGCAGAAGTTGGTAAAAAGTCTTCAATTTCTTCATCTTTGGCCTTGGTGGTTGATGTGTAAATTTGAATAATAGTCATATTAACTGGTCTTCTTTGTAGGCATATGGATATTATCCTATCACTGACAGCATTATCCTTCAGGATAGTACTTGAAAGTTCTTTTCGATGATGAATGAGACGTCATTCCTCTTCAATTTGTCATTCCCAACATAGTAGACCATATGATTGTCTGATTCAAAATGCCCAATACCAGTCCATTTTAGCTCACTAATGCCTAGAATATCAATCTTCAAGCATTCCATTTCATTTTTGATAACTTCCGGTTTTTGTAGACTCATACTTTTGTACATTCTACATTCCAATTATTAATGGCTGTTTGCAGCTGTTTCTTCTCATTTTAAGTAGTGCTATATCAACAAATGAAGGTCCTGAAAGCTTGACTCCATCCACGTTATTAGGGCTGACTCTCCTTTGAGGAAGCAGCTCTTCTCCAGTTGTCTTTTGGGTGCTTTCCAACCTGAGGGGCTCACCTTCTGGCACTATGTCAGACAATGCTCCACTGCTACTCATAAGGTTTTCACTAGCCAATTTTTTCAGAAGTAGACTACCAGTCCTTCTTCCCATTCTGCCTTGGTCTAGAAACTCCCCTGAAACCTGTCCACCGTGGGTGACCCTGCTGGAGTTTGAAATAGCAGTGACGTGACTTCCAGCATCATAGCAACGTGCAAGCCACCATAATATGACAAAATGACAGATGAGTGGTGATCCAATCACCTAGGAAACACAAAGTTCGTGGGTCAGCCATGACTGAACGCAATATATGTTGGTGAACTCTCCACTGGAGATGTAGAAGAAGCTACTTCCCAAACTTAGCAGGCGCTCTGAAATGGTTTTCTCGGTGCTAATGACTAATTCGTATGAATAATCTCTACTCTTCCACCAGCAGGGCAAGTTACACCCATATTTGAGAAATGGGGTTCCCAGGTTTAAACAAATAAAAATACAGGATGTCCAGTTAAATTTGGATTTCAGTTAATAACAAGTTTTTAGTGCAAGGTATGTGCGTGCAATATAATATAAATATGTCCCATGCAACACTTACACAAAAAAATTATTCTTTGTTTATCTGAAATTCAGATTCACTGAGTGCCCGGTATTTTATCTAGTAGCCCTATAAGAAGGTTATTTGGGGTTAGAGTTAGCAGCAGCAGCAGCAGCAACAGTAAGACATGCAGCTGTTGCTATGATAGTAATAATAACAGTAGAAAAAGTAACCACTACTTACCAAATTCTTCTTCTGCGCTCTGTGTTCCTTATCTAGTTTAATCTTCCTGGCAGTCATCTGGGGTAAGTACCTTATTGATGAATTATTCAGTACCAGCACAGTCATAATAACCCTCAGTATCTGTTAACTGTTGTTGTTGTTGTGTGCCATCGAGTCAATTCCAACTCAGTGACCGTGTGTGAGAGAGTAGAACTGCTCCATAGGGTTTCCTAGGTTGTTAATCTTTACGGGAGCAGATCACCAGGTCTTTTCTCCAGCAGAGTTGCTGATGGGTTCAAACTGCAGACCTTTCCATTAGCAACAAGGACTTAATCACTGTGCCAGCAGGGCTCCTTATCTGTCAACTCTTTCCTCTTAAAGAGGAGAAGCTGAGACTCTGAGACCCAAGTTCCCTCAGGCAGAAAGATGGCATACTGGGAATTGAATCATGGCCTTTCTGATTCTGCAGTCCAATGTCTTAGATACTTTGCTCTACTGGCCTTGAGGTTATTTTACTCTTTGAACACTGGAACTTCATTTGTTGATGAGTCTTGAGATTGCCTCCAGTTGCACTCTGTTTTAACTCATGTCCACGTAACCATGGTTGGCTGAAACAAACTGAAGTTCATAAGCTAGAAAGCTGCAGAGTTTTACAGAGGAAAGATGTTTGTCATGAAAACTTAGGCCCATTGGAATTGACAGGCATTCACAAACAACAACAGGCTTTTTCTGGTGGCAACTGTAGAAAATTAATAAGGGTTACAGAGGCAGTAAACACCTGAAAAATAACTAAAATCCAGGTCTTCTAACTCCCATTGATAGTCAAACACCATGTTGTCAGCTGCATTTCAGGATTTCCTTCTTATGTGTTGAATAAACACATCAATAGAACAGCCATTTTAATAATGCCCATTTTCATTCAGAAGGCACATAAATGAAGCAATCAATGCTAACTTCGTCTATTATACATTTATTCAATTAAACTTATCTAAATCACTAAGGCTGTGAATAATTTACTGACAAATTCTTAAAAATTATTCATTAATTATGAATTTATCTGCATTTCCCTTCTGTTGTTGTTAGGTGCTGTCAAGTCTGTTTAGACTCATAGCAACCCTATGTACGACAGAACGAAACGCTTCCCAGTTCTGTGCCATCCTCCAATCATTGCTATGCTTGAGCCCATTGTTGGGGCCGCTGTGTCAATTCATCGAGTTGAGGGTCTTCCTCTTTTTCACTGACCCTCTACTTTACCAAGCAAGATGTCCTTTTCCGGGGACTGATCCCTCCTGATAACATGTCCCAAGTGTGTGAGACAAAGTCTCACCATCCTTGTTTCTAAGGAGCATTCTGCTGATACGTTTTCCAGGACAAATTTGTTCACCCTTTTGGCAGTCCATGGTATATTCAATATTCTTTGCCAACACGATGATTCAAAGGCATCAACTCTTCCTTGGTCTTCTTTATTCATTGTCCAGCTTTCATATGCATATGACACGATTGAAAACACTATGGCTTGGATCAGGTGCACCTTAGTCCTTAAAGTGACATCTTTGCTTTTTAACACTTTAAAGAGCTCTTTCACAGCAAATTTGCCAGATGCAATGTGTCATTTGATTTCTTGACTTTTGCTTCCATGGGTGTGTATTGTGGATGCAAGTAAAATGAAATCCTTGACAACTTCAGTCTTTTCTCTGTTTATCATGATGTTGCTTATTGGTCCAGTTGTGAGGATTTTTGTTTTCTTTATGACGAGATGTAATACTGAAGGCTGTGGTCTTTGATTTTCATCAGTAAGTGTTTGAAGTCCTCTTCACTTTCAGTAGGCAAGGTTGTGTCATCTGTGTATAGCAGGTTGTTAATGAGTCTTCCTCCAATCTTGATGCCCCATTCTTCTTCATACAGTCCAGCCTCTTGGATTATTTGCTCAACATATGGAATGAATTGGTATGGTGAAAGGATACAACCCTGGCACACGCCTTTCTGACTTTAAACCATGTGGTATCCCCTTGTTCTGTTCAAACGACTGCCTCTTGATCTATGTACAGGCTTCTCCTGAGCACAATTAAGTGTTCTGGAATTCCCACTCTCCGAAATGTTATCCATAACTTGTTATGATCCACACAGCCGAATGCCTTTGCATAGCCAATAAAACACAGGTAAACGTCTTTCTGGAATTTCCCTTCTAGATAGTTCAGTTTTGAGCATATTCCTTTCAGAGTAACATATACTATTAATTCAATGTCTGGATAATAAGACTTTATAAATAATAGCTCAGACATCAGCTGTTAATAACAGCTGTCTTATACCAAGAACCTGCCACAGCCATCAGATTTATAGCATAGCAGAGGTGAGAAGGTGAGAGTAGATGGGAAATTGTTCTGATAACTCCAAATCTTCACCCACTGCTACCATTTAGCCAGTGAAATAACAAGGAAAATATCATGACAGTTTAATTAATGCCTTGGTAAATGATCCAGGGCAAAGTAGCCAAACTCATTTTTTAGACTGCCACAATTAAGATGAAACTGAAAATTATCAAAAAGTTTATTTCTAAATCTTAGTTATTTGTCTCTAACGCAATATTCAACTAAATTCTTCTTCTTTTTTTTTTTTTCAGGAATGCATGCCTCAACGTTGCAGGTCATTCTCACAGTGCTCACTGCTGTCAACAGCAAAGGATTTTGAATGAGACGTCACTGAAGTTTTATGGGAAACTTTTTCTTCC
The DNA here is from genome assembly GCF_024166365.1 of Elephas maximus indicus. NCBI lineage: Eukaryota > Metazoa > Chordata > Mammalia > Proboscidea > Elephantidae > Elephas > Elephas maximus. The sequence goes on along the minus strand of NC_064841.1, from coordinate 6,561,203 downwards.
CCCAGCTTTCTGCAATGGCGCGGATATGCCTAAAAGAATCCCAACCTAAACAGTAACACACATTTCTTGTCTATGGAAAAGCAGGGGTGATGATTATAGGCTTCAGGGACTACAGTCTTCTACGTAATTCCATAGGGTACAGGCAACTCAAAATGAATGTATGTACTCTGTCCTATAGGGTCCAGAAAAGCCAAACAAAGCCCCGCGCATCATCTCAGGATGTTTTGTTCAAGAGTTTAGGAGTCTATTCTTTGACTTGGAAGTCATGTTTTTATATAAAACAGAATATATTTTTTTAAGTTAAATATCGTCTTACTAAACAAGTTTTTCAAACTATAGCTGCACACTAAGAAGTTACTCTTCTCTGGACACAGGGAAATGAGATACACTACATTTTGATTTTATCTTGGGAGGATGTGTGAGAGGGTTACTATTGTATCAATGGTGTTTAATATTGATACAAACTGCTTTGTTCAAGTGATGGCTTCTCCTTTCATTTCATTTGGCAAATACTCACATGCTTACTAGTCTAAATAGCATCATGTTACTGTAACAAAAGGTAATGAATAATTTTATATTTTTTAATGAATAAGTAGTTATCATTGAATAATATCTGCTTGTAGAAGAGGAAACCCTGGTGGCATAGTGGTTAAGTACTACGGCTGCTATCCAAGAGGTCAGCAGTTCAAATCCGCCAGGCACTCCTTAGAATCTCTATGGGGCAGTTCTACTCTGTCCTACAGGGTTGCTATGCGTCGGGATCGACTTGGCGGCAGTGGGTTTGGACAGAAGAAGAATCATCATTGTAAATATTTATATATCCATCATGGTCAAGTTGATTCCAACTCATGGCAACCCTACAATACAGAGTAGAACTGCCCCATAGTGTTTCCAAGGAGCAGCTGGTGGATTTAAACTGCCAACTATTTGGTTAGCGGCTGAGCTCTTAACCACTGCGCCACTAGGAAAGGGTGTCAGTGTCACATTCTCTAATGTTTTAAAGAAAGTTCTGAAAGGAAAATAGAGGTAGGAATCTATGTGCTTTCCAAAGCTATTGGATAGGTAATGCTCTTGAACTGACAGTGATGTAGGTACTATTTTTCTGGGCTATTTTCATGCCTATCTCGCCTCCACCTTTCCTGCTCTCAAGTCCAGAGGGAGACCAAAGTTTTCTAGTCAGACAGAGTCAGCCTAGTCTCAGAGTCAACATGGGGGTTTTGTAAAAGCGTATCAGGAGACTGATAAAAAGGAGAAGACAAGTGAGGGAAAAAATGAGATCTTCAGAAACACTTATTGATAACAGGAGGGCTGTCATTTCATCATAACTTGGAGGTAAAAAATAAAGTCTAGATTCCCAGAAAGATATCAGCACCGCCTAGGCAAAACCTAAGGTTAATAGCATGGATATGATTTATTGCAATAGGTTTCAATATAATTCATTTTTATTTTATTAAAAAAAAAAAAGTTGCTGTTGAATCAGTTCTGACTCACAGCGACCCTAGGAGACAGAGTAGAACTGCCCTCTGGGGTTTCCAAGGAGCGGTTGCTGGATTAGAACAGCCAGCCTTTCGGTTAGTAGCAGGGCTCTTACGCACTGTACCACCAGGGCTCCATTCTATAAACAACTCATTTTAAAATGCAATCTTAAACGACACAAAACGAAACCTTTGGTGACGTATTGTCTATGTCTAGAGATTCTTCATGAGGCAGAAACAGAAGAGAAACAAGATGACGGAATCCTTGATGTAAAAGGGATTTCCTGATGCAGGATCCTCCTGCTGCTTTTCTAGTGAATGTTCCATCCGTTCATTTATGTGGACCCAGTGGAAACTAAGAGGCAGGAATAAGGGCCATTGACCACATCTCACTTTACTTTATGCTCTAATAACAGATGTATAATATCCTCCAACTCGGAATCAACTCTTCCTTTCTCTTTATTCTTTTGCTCCTTGCCTCGCTTTCCTTCTTCATCTAAAACTATTTAATAACATTAAGTCATTTCAGAAAGAATCTTCTTTCTCTGGTTGATTGTAAAATAATAAGCACCTCTTTAAATGAGAGGTCTCTTTTTTTTTTTTTTCCATGAATTCAATGCAAAATTGTTGCCTGGGTGGCATTTATACCTATGGAATTTCTATATGTAGACAATTAGTCTAATTAGCAGTAGGAATTAGATATTTACACTAAGGCCAAACATGGCCATTTGTGTGCCAGTTTCATTAAAAAAAATCAATGTTAGAAAAAGACATGTCCTACCACAATAGTAACAATCTGTTCAAAAACTTTAAATGATTGATTTTGAGGAACTAATGGATTTGAATTTTGGAATTCTCTTTCTAAATATTTTGTGCCCTTTTGCTAATCAAACCATCTTGATATTCAAACAAAGTAAAAATTCAACTGATCTTTTTTTTATAAGATCAAGTTTTGAGACCCTTACTAAAAACACTAATTTTCAAAATTTAATCTTTCCTTAATTTAAGTTTTTTGCCATCTTAACTGGTGATTTTAGGAGAGATGGGTGACAACCAGTGGCGGTGACCCACTGCGTGAAGGTGACTCATCATCTTTGCCGTGTTGTTGCTTCAGACTTGGCCTTGCTTCCAACTCCACGGTAGCATGTCGACCAGCCTTGAAACTAGGCATTAAGTTCTCTCTGTTTCTAAATCATGTCTGGAAAACTGTGATAATACTCCCATGTATTCAATTCCAAAGTTGGATATGCCCATCTTAAGTAGAAATCATTGGGGGCTGTGCCATATGGGAGATCCTATTGCTATTCAAAATTTTTCAAATTAAGTTTTCAAATTCAAATGAAACCAGAAAATCTAGATCCCCTCAGAAATAAGCATTGCATACACTACTCAGAAAACTGTCCTCTCAGTTACTGCTACTCTGGGGTGGGGGGGTGGGGAGGGTGTGATTGCTTTTTTCATATGTGATACTTCCTAAAATAGCAGGTACATTCATTACCTATTGTTGTGTAACAATATTACCAGAAATGTGAGGGCATAACACAAGACACATTTTATTATCTCACAGTTTCTGTGGGTCAGGAGTCCAGGCATGGTCTACCTGGATCCTATGCTTCAGGGTCTCACAAGGCTGCAATCAAGATGCTGGCCAGGCTGGGGACTATGGTCTCGGGAGGCATCTAGCTCCATTGGTGTAACAGAGTTTATAAAGAAAATGTTCTACATTCTACTTTGTTGAGTAGTGTCTGGGGTCTTAAAAAGCCTATGAGTGGCCATCTTAGATACTACACTGGTCTTACCCATCTGGAGCAAGGGAGAAGGAAGAAAACCAAAGATACAAGGGAAAGATTAGTCCAAAGGACTAAAGGACTACAACTACCACAGCCTCCACCAGACTGAGTCCAGTACAACTAGATGGTGCCCAGCTACCACCATCGACTGCTCTGACACGGATCACGATACAGGGTTCTGGACAGAGCTGGAGAAAAATGTAGAACAAAATTCTAACTAAAAAAAAAAAACAAACCAGACTTACTGGTCTGACAGAGTCTGGAGAAACCCTGAGAATATGGTCCCTGGACACCCTTTTAGTTTAGTAATGCAGTCACTCCTGAGGCTCACCCTTCAGCCAAAGATTAGACAGGACCATAAAACAAAACGAGACTAAGGGCACACCCACCCAGGGGCAAGGGCAAGAAGGCGGGGGGGTGGGACAGGAAAGCTAATAATGGGGAACCCAAAGTCAGGAAGGGGAGAGAGTTGACATGCCGTGGGGTTGGCAACCAAGGGCACAAAACGATATATGCATTAATTGTTTAACGAGAAACTGATGTGCTCTGTAAACCTTCATCTAAAAGCACAGTTGAGAAAAAAAAAAAAAAAACAACAGGACTGTGGTCATACCCGAGACTTGACTGGAATGATCCGCTTCCAGCTCCCGTGCTTGCTGGCAGAATTTAATTCCTTGTGGGTTTCTTGCCACATGGTCCCTTCCATCATGGAACTCACAAGGTACCAGCCCACTTCTTAAAGCCAGCAAGGGAGACATTCTCTGTGACTTCAGGAAGGAAGTTACAGTTCTATGTAATATAATTGTGAAAGCGACATCCTGTCACTTGGTCACGTTCTATTAGTTAAAAGCAAGTCATAGGTCCCACCTACACTCAAGGATCAGGAATAACACACCGGCATCGCCATCAAAAGGTAGGAATCACGGGCCAACCTTAGAGTCTGTCCACCACAGATGGAAATAAACCTATTTACACAATTATGGAGGAAATTTTTTCTTAATTAAACCTTGTAATATTTTGTTTCATTTTTTGAGTCCCTCATTAACCCACTTTAAGCAAACTCTCCAATACATGTGGTAAGAACCTCAACAGACATATTATAAGCTAAAAATTTAGAGTGATGACCCCAAATGAGTTTAAATCTCCTCAATGGGATGGATTACATCACAATTCAGGGAAAGAGTACCTCCAGTTAAGAGTATAGAGGGATCAAAGCAATTTTCACAGGATCATGGAAAACAGTAAATTCCCACCGACTATCAACTACTGGGAAATCCTGGTGGTGTAATGGTTAAGAGCTACAGCTGCTAACCAAAAGGTCGGCAGTTCAAATCCACCAGGTGCTCTTTGGAAACCCTATAGGGCAGTTCTACTCTGTCCTGTAGGGTCGCTATGAGTTAGAATCGACTCGATGGCAATGGGTGTGTTTTTTTGTTTTTTGTTTGGTTATCAACTACTGAGCTTGATCCCAGAGATTTTAAAAATGTTTATAGGTTATCAATGAGAACATTGTAAGACACTTGTGGCAGCTGGCTTGTTGAAGTTCAGCTATGCTTATATGTAGCTACTTCCTCACTCAATAGCTTGCCATGCTCAGATCTGGGAGAATTCATTGCAATGTGTAGTAGCAGAATAGAAGAGGTTGGGGTAGGGCCTAAATAACAAGGATCCTGCTGCCAGTATCAGGAGTGTAGAGATAATTTTGCCTAAGAAGAAGAGATAATGTTGTACGGAGGTCCCAGGGAAAGGAAACAGTCTCAGAAAAACTAAAAACAACAAAGAAAATCAGTAGTGAAAGTAAGAACACAAAATATGAAGAAATGTAGGTGAGCAGACAGGTAAGCATAGAACCGAGTGAATCTCAAGAGAAAGCCAGAAACCACGGAGGCAAGACAGGGATCCAGTTACCTGAAGAAACAGAAACCATTCTTGTTGCTAGAACAGGGTTTTTCAACTTTCTTTTTTTTTTTGTTTTTTTCAACCACTCCCCCTTAAAGAGCCTTTCTAAACTTTTTTTTTTCCCAATTGTCCCCTCCCATGAAATTTTAATACCGCAGGCAAGCTGTATGTGTGTTTATGTACTTTATGTATATATATGCTTTATATATAAAATGAGTAGGAACTTTTTCAACCCTCAAGAACCAACTTAACCTCTTAGGGGGTGATATTTTCCCCACTGAGAATACATAACTTAGAACAAGGTAGGCACCCTGGCCTACTTCCCAAATTAATTGGCCAGAGTGAATCTATTTGCAAGGGAGACTCACCCTTGAGCCCCCTGACCACTGAAGTACAGTTTTTCAAAGGAGAGATCTGGTCGTGGTGCCAGGGTTGTATGTAAGCCTGCTAATGGAGATCAAAAGCTTTAGCTCGGGGAAACGAGCAAGGAAGTTGGTAAACCTAATGGAGCAGACCAGAGAGGGGCTGGTAAACTGTTGAATAATTCTACTCAGAGTGCGGAGCGATGGATCAACCCAACCCGGAGGGAGGAGTCTAGTGACATTTTACAAACATTGATTAGACCCAACCTTGAGTTTTAATTAAAACTTGGACAAGGAATTTGAAAATTCATTTGTCAAATTGGTGGCACAGTGGTTAAGAGCTACGGCTGCTAACCAAAAGGTCGGCAGTTCAGATCTGCTGGACCACCCTTTGGAAGCCCTATGGGGCAGGTCTACTCTGTCCTCTAGGGTCGCTATGAGTCGGAATCGACTCCATGGCCACTTTTTTTTTTTTATGATGCTGAAGGGGTTAGCTAACAGGCTGGATGACAGAAGATGTGTCAGGAGGGTTGTGGTGGTGGCTTCTGGTCCCAGGTCTACCTTTTACTGGGTGTATTCTCTCAGCCATTCAGATCCCCGATTCCCTCATCTGTTAAGGTTAAAGTAATAATACCTATCATGCAGGGTAGTGAAAAGGCATTATGAAAGCAATTAGCAGACTACCTGGAACATAAATTTAATAGCAATAATAATATCTGAGTGCTTTCTATTAGCCAGGCACTGAGCTATGTTGTTTAAATTCCACGTTAAAAAAAATGTTACTCCGTTCCATTTAGGAAACTGAAAATCTAAGTTTGTAATCATCAGGATTCACACATCTTAACAGACTTAAATCATAGATTTCATAAAACAAAGTGATATTTGAACAGAAATTATCACTCGTCTCCCCCAAAAGAACTGCAAAAGCCTAGTAAAGAATGACTCAGCAGCTTAAGTGGAAATTTATAATCTTCAATTGTCTGTGACCTAAATGTGAATAACAAGTGTGGAGTGGTTGTCAGAAAGCAGCTAACTTTTCTAGGTGGCTCTGATGAAGGAGAGTGGTAAGAGTCAAGAAGGTAATCACCTCTCTCTATCCTGATCAGACCTACTGAGAAGCTGGAATCCTGTTCTGGGAGCCAGAAAGACATAGAAGAATGGTAATTAAGCAAAAAGAGACTGAGATGATGATGAAAAACCTTAAAGCTGTGACATTCATGGGATGGTTGAAGGATCTGAAGATTGAAAAGAAGGATTATGTGAGAACGTGATTATTACCTTTTAACTACCTGATAGCTTATTCCACGAAGAGAGGCACAGACTTGTTCTATGTTGCCCCAGAGCATGCTGATAGAATTACCTGAAGACCTGAAAGTCAGTTTGGGAAATTAAAAAGTGTCAGAGCACCGGCTGGACAATCATACGACACGGATGTCTAGGGGTAATCTAATATACAATACCCTTTCCTCTGGTGGCACAGTGGTTAAAGACATCGACTGCTAACAGAAAAGTCGATAGTTTGAACCCACCAACAGCTCCGCTGGAGAAAGGCGTGGCAGTCTGCTTCCGCAGAGATTCATAGCCTTGGAAACCCTGTGGGGTCGCTATGAATCAGAATCAATTGGATGGCAGTGTGTTTGTTTTGTTCCCGTTTCCCCTAACTCCTGCCAGGCTACCTTTAAAATTGTCTCTTTGTCGTTTTGGGTTTTCACTACACTTTTGGAGGCAAGGATGGCAAGACTGCATCTATCATACTTTGGACATGTTGTCAGAAGGGATCAGTCCCTGGAGAAGGACATCATGCTTGGTAAAATACAGGGTCAGCGGAAAAGAGGAAAACCCTCAACTAGATGGATTGATAGAGCGGCTGCAACAATGGGCTCAAAAGCACGACGACAATTGTAAGGATGGTGCAGGGCCGGGCAGTGTTTTGTTCTGTGGTACGTAGGGTCGCTATGAGCTGGAACCAACTCCATGGCACCTAACAACAACAACATGTCTTGGTATGGATTTCTAAAAGTAGTGCTTGGGACTTACGGTCTTCTTGAATCTTTGATCAGTGCCTTTCATGAGTTCTAGAATATTCTCAGGTATTACATTTTCAAATATTGTCTCTGCCCTATTGTCTCTCTTCTCCTTCTTAAGATCCGTTAAGATTTATATTAGACTTCCTAACTCTATCTTCCATGTTTCATGACATCATTTATGTCTCTTCTTCTCTCTGTGTGTTATTTAGGATACTTTTTTCAGATCTGTTTTCCAGTTCAAGAATTATATTTTTAGCTGGGTCTAACGTGTTGTTAAATCCTTCCACTGAAGCTTATTTTAAGTGAATTTCTTCTCCCTGCTATCAATTAAGGCTTGACAAAATCAGATACATACTTGATTTTTCATGGATTGACTCACGTGTTTACATGTTTCCAGAATCTTCTGCCCTGTGTACTACTTTATACTGATATTTGTTTTAACTTGGAAGATTATGTACATAGAAAATAAGGTTATGTTCACTTGAGGTAACTTAGGATAGCAAACATCTGGCTATCTGTAAGATACTGAGACATACTTTTAAGAAACTGAATTTTTCCAAACGATTATTTAAAAAAAATTTTACTCCACATTTTCCATTTTAAATGCAAACTTCTTCCTAACTACACCTAAAAACTTAAAAGAGTAAGTCCTTCAAATAAAGGTTTCTGATACAATTAGTATTACTCCAAAATTGCATTTTGAGATAGTATTTTGTTTTTTATTAAATGTCATTTTTTCAAAATATTAGCAGTTATCAGAGCAATTAAACTTTAAAAAATTGTCTTCTATATATTACTTTTTTGTTTATTTGAAAAAAAAAAGAGAGAAATGTGCAATGTTGATTTCTGTACACCTACTCCTCACTTGGAAACCCTGGTGGTATAGTGGTTAAGAGCTGTGGCGGTAACCAAAATGTTGGCAGTTTGAATCCACCAGGCGCTCCTTGAAAATTCTATGGGGCAGTTCTACTCTGTCCTATAGGGTCACTATGAGTTGGAATCAACTCGACAACGGGTTTGGTTTTTTTTTTTTAATATGCATTATAAGTACTTAGAAATATTATTAAAGTATATGAAATAGTATGCTTTTACACATGTATGATTTTACTCCTTTCTCTCTCTATATTTATTTGACAAGGCCCTTTGGTTCACAAGTCTCAAGAACCCAATTTAAAATGGCTGAGACACATTGGCCAGGCCAGGGATAGCCTTGGCTTCAGACAAGTCTGGAAAGCTTGCATCAGTGCATGGTGTCACTCTGGTCGTCTTTCAGTCCTGTCTCCACTATACTGATTAAACTTGCAGGCAAGCACTCTGCATGTGGTAGCGCCCAGAAGCTACAGGCTTGTAGACTGGCAGAAAGATTGCTCCTCTTTCCCATGAGCGCCAAAGGAAGACCCAGACTGTGTGCTGCTGGATCAATCGGGATCTCTGGTCCTTTATGAACCAATCATCATGGCCAGTGGGTTGGGAAACACTGATTGGCCAGACTAAGCTTCAAGTTTCTTATTTTTTATTTTTACTGCATATCAAAAATTTTTAAACACGAATTTTTTTTTAAACCAATTTGCAAATGATCTGACCCTTTTCAAAAGAATGAAGTTATGCATGGGAGGTTGGGAGTGGATTTTGGCATTGGCAGGGCTTTAAAAGAAGTGTCACCAACATCGTTAGTTGCAGAGACCATTCATGTATTGACACAACTACCATCCCATACCCCGAGGAACTGCCTAGCTCTTTGCCTTGACCCTTCTCTGCTCCACCAGCTGTGTTACCACTGTCTGCCTCGGACGTCCAGACTCACCCCTCGCCCCACGCTGGCATACACTATGACCCCAGGCAGGAAGCATACAGAGTCGTTAGCTCACAAGGCAAAATCAACACCATCTGAATGGAAACCACAATTATTCCCAAGTCACACTGAACAGGATAAAACAGATCACCAGACAACTCTTTTAAAGAATTCTTTTAAACAGATCGCAGAGGACGTTTGGTTCCGGATAGTGCCACACCCCTGTACAGAATTTTTAATCTAACAATAAGGGGGAAACTAGGTAAGGTTATAAATGCAAAGCTAATGCTCGCAAATTTGAACGAATGGGATCATTTTTTAATGCGTAAAGGGGATTCTGATATTCTCTTGTGAAGGACAAAGCGTGGACAGCCGCGGCTTTTGCCGTGATGCAGTTTGTACCCGCCCGGAGCCAGTCATCAGATGAGAATGTGACCCTTGGTCGGAAGGGCACAAGTGAGTGCACTGTTAATGTGAACAGACACCGGAGCGTAAAACAAAGACTGAGACCTAAGCCTTGTCAGTTCCAATGTGAGTGAATCCCGCCGACAGAAAACTCTCTTCTGCATCCAGCAGCCAGAGTTGTCACCGGAGGCACTGTGAGTGGCTGTCTCTCAAAGCCTGCAGAGAGCCAGGGCTTCTGAACACAGTTTCCACAGCGTTGAGAGGAGGAGGACGGGGAGGACGGGGAGGAAGAAGGGGAGGAGGAGGAGGAGAAGGAAGAGGGATGGCTGCATTAGCCCACCGGAGACAGAGTACATCCTATACTAGCCAGTTTAGAAGAATCTAAAAGAGGAATAGAGGGGGTTTTTTTTCCCCCGTACTTAGTTAAGTATTTGAACTCACAGGAGGTTTCAAAATGAGAGGCAGAAGTGGGGTGAGCAAATGAAAATTGATGCCTTTCCTATGTTAACAGTGATGACTCAGGTCCCTGCTGGCCTCCAGCACAGCGGGGAGGAAGCATTTTCTAGGATCCTGTAAAGCCACTTCCGCTGCTCTAAAGCTGCCCTGCAGTTCTGATTCTCCCTGACTGCTTCCAAGTGGGGCCTCTCAGGTTCTGGAGCTCACCCAGCAGCTTGCTGGAAGAGTTTCCACCATGAGGCCCTGACTAACCGGGTGATGTAGGGCAAGGACAAGCATTGGTAACTGGCTGGGAACCAGAGTTCCTGACACACAAGAGGCTTCTGCGGGCGGGGGCGTGGGGACAGTGCTGTGATGAGGAAGAAGGGAGGCTGCAGGCGGGGGTACAGCGTAGTATATCTGCTGTGGGGTTCCGTCCCCACCTCCTGGGTGTGTCGTTGGGTATTAAAGTCATCTGCACACACAGGAAGTTTTTCTCCTCATTGTAGTTAAAACAAACAACATACCTAAGTACTGCTATTACAAAATACACATTTACATGATTAGTTTTTGGAAAGGAGCCTCAGGAGCGCGAGTGGTTTGTAATCAGCTGTTAACCTAAAGGTCGATGATTCGAACCCAGCCAGTAGCTCCAAGGAAGAAAGGCCTGGCAATCTGCTTCTGTAGAGATTACAGCCAAGAAAACTCTGTGGAGCAGTTGTACTCTGTAGCACACAGGGTCGCCATGTGTCTGAGACTGGCCGAATGGCAGCTAACAACAACCCACCCAGGGCTGTCGAGTCGGTTCCAACTCATAGTGACCCTATAGAACAGAGTAGAACTGCCCCATAGAGTCAAAAGGTGCATTTGTTCCTCTGAGTTGAGGAATAATGAGGTCACTCATCCAACCTTGTGGACGTGGAGGTCTAGTTTACTCTCCTCTCCTCTTCCCTCACGCACAAACGTGGTGAAACTACCCCAGTACTTGTGACCTCATCTCCTCCCCTTTGTATACAGAACTTCCTCATGGAATAGCCCACGACTCCACCCGTCGTTCAAAGGGCCTTTTCTCCTAAGTACCTGGACTTTCATGGCCTGCCTGATGCACTAGTTCTCACTCCGAGATTTTTCTCTTTTGGCTGCCAGTATGCTTTGAAGAAACACATTGGTGCATTCGTTACTCACAGCACAGAGTGAATTACAGTAATTCAATGATACTTGCTGAGCGAGGAGATGGTCGGTTGGGAACCAGGGTGGAGCTGGAGGTAATTCTGAAGCATCAAACACTGTGGGTAGAGAAGACACTTGAGCAAGTGGGCCTTTTCAGTCACGGACATACACAGAGAAATGCGGAACTGGGAATTCAGGCAACAGCAGGGGTCGGGATAAAGGAAGCGGAGGCAAACCCAGGAGGTGAGGAGCGTTCTTGGAGAAGAACGAAAGGCATCTGAAATTTTAATGCCATTTACTACATAATTTTGTAAAGAATGGTGTCCCACTGTCCATTCTATATCATCAGCAGGTCAGATCAGGGAAGACAGCTGTGAATCTTATATATTATTTTTTATGTTGTTACATTAAAGACGTGAGAATGGAAACTATTTGGAGCATACAGTATCACAAAATAAGCCGATTAAATTTTATTTGTTCTCAGAAAAGTGTATCAAGTGTCCATGCTAATGCTCTGACTGACCACTGTTTTATTTAGTGTCCTTCGGCCCAACTGTTCAAGGTGTTTTCTTGGCCAGGGTTTAACCTACACAAACAATGTGACGGTGATTTGTGATTCTGAGCATACCCACTGTGGCATATTTTCTTTCTGACTTTTGTTCTTAGACTGTTGAAAGCCGGTCTGGGCATTTTACATTTTACAATCAGTAGTAAATCAGGCCAAGGACAATCACACATTACTTTCTTCACAGTTGACCGAGAGTCAGTATGTCGTGGCTCTTGGAGATGGTGTGAGCCTTTGATGTTGGACATGCTTTGAATCAAACCCCAGCTTCATCACTAATTAGCTCTCTGACTTTGACAAGTTAGCTTCTCTAAGCCTCACTTTCCTCATAGGTAAAAGGGGGATGAGGAGCCCTGATGGCATAAAGTTTACAGTGCTTGGCTGCTGACCAGAAGGTCAGTGGTTCACACCCACCACCTGCTCCTCGGGAGAAAGATGTGGCAGACTGCAGCCATACAGGTTAAACCAAAACCAAACTCAATGCTGTCGAGTCAATTCCGACTCATAGCAATGCAATAGGACAGAGTAGAGCTGCCCTACAAGGTTTCCAAGAAGTGACTGGTGGATTCGAACTGCCAACCTTTTGGTTAGTAGCTGAGCTCTTAACCACTGTGCCACGACAGCTGGAAATCCTATGGGACAGTTCTACTCTGTTCTATAGGATTGCTATGAGTTGGAATCACTGGAAGGCAATGGGCTAAAATGAAGATGAGTAAAACCTTCCTCTCAGGGTTATTGTGAGACATTTAGCACCCACAGCAGATCAAATAAGAGAGAAAACTTCTATTATTACTAGTCGTTTACTTTGACAGCTGGTGCTGACATGTTCTCATTGTTGTGGTCCAGACCAAAGCAGTACAGAAGTAGCAACATGGTAGCCGCAGCCACAAGAGACCAGGCGTTTGCTTCCGAGGCAGACTTAACTGGTAAGGCACTGCGAGTCTGGGCTTCCTGGGGGATTTCGTTAATGTACAAAAGGGTGCAAGGGCTCCAGCGATGCTCCTCCAGGCTCTGGGGTTGTAACCGGCAGTGTTCTCCCAGCCACGCCATCATACACTGGATTCCAGTCCCTCTTTGGCACTGTCATTAAGGCTCTGAGCAAACATAGAACCTGTTTCGGTTTGGGCATCTCTTGCCTCCTTTTTAAAATGGCCTTTACTCCTTGACTTCCTCCAAGGTTCTTGGTGTCTCCCGTTCTGTGGTACTTCAAGTAGCAATAGCCCCTCTCAGACGTTCAAGTCACACCAGAATGCTCATGGCTCCTTGTACACCAGGCTTTCCCGTGCAGTTGGGCCTGTCCTCTTGCTGTACCCTCTGTCTGGAACTTTTTCCCCATCCTTCTTCTCTGGACTCAATTTTACTTATTCTTCAAGAATAAAGAGGGGTCTTTAAAGCTAGCAGGTGACCAGCTAAGACGTATCAATTGGTCTCAACCTACCTGGAGCAAAGGAGAATGAAGAACACCAAAGACACGAGGAAAATATGAGCCTGAGAGACAGAAAGGGCTACATAATTCAGAAATTTCATCAGCCAGAGACCAGAAGAACCAGATGGTACCTAGATACCACCTATGATCGCCCTCGCAGGGAACACAACAGAGAGTCCTTGACGGAGCAGGAGAAAAGCGGGGTGTAGAACTTAAATTCTAGTAAAAAAAATCAGACTTAATGGTCTGGCTGGGACTGGAGGAACCACAGAACACATGGCCCCTGCACTCTCTGTTAACCAAGAACTAAAATAATTCCCAAAGCCAAATCTTCAGACAAAGATTAGACTGGGCAATAAGCCATAAAATGATGCTTCTGAAGAGTGTGCTTCTTAGTTCAAGTAGATACATGAGGCAAAATGGGTGGCTCCTGTCTGGAGGCGAGATAAGAAGGCAGAAAGGGACAGAATGGACAAGGAAAATCCAGGATGGAAAGGAGGAGCGTGTTGACACGTTATAGGGATAACAACTAGGGTCGCATAACAGTGTGTGCATAAATTTTTGTACGAGAAACTAACTTGAGCTGTAAACTTTCACTCAAAGCACAATAAAAATTAAAAATAGATATATTAAAAAATAATAATAATAAATTGGACCCCACTTAAAAAAATAAAAAGAGTGTCTCAGAGTTTTGATTTCCCCACTGACTGTGAAGTCTTCAAAGGTGAAGACTTTGTCTTACTCATCTTTGTATTTCCTCAGTGGTTTCTACAATGTTGTGGAGAAAAACTTGAATGCTGTTTTAAGTTTTAACACAGAGGTTTATTAAGGTTTAAAACAGTTGCAATTGGGGAACTACGTAGCCCATTGAAACTGGAACCAGGTAGTCCCAGGGCAGTTTCATTATATAAACATTCTTATGGGGTAAAAAGAGGAACCAAACCATAGGGAGGGCAATTACAGGAAAATCAATGAATATTGTAATAATCGCATTCTGATTGGTTACTGGTTATTAATAGCATAGTTCGTGATTACAGATAGTTTCACAGGCTGCTTAGATCATGGTCACAAGATGCTTACATGTATTTTCTTTGTTTATCTTGCAAAAATATCTTGTTGGCAACAGCACCCAGTCAGCACTCTTCCTGAGTATGAGTATTTTGAGGGGTGCAGATGATCACTTGGTCAAGACCCCTTGGGACATATGGTTTCACATCCTGGTTTTGACCACTGATGAAAAACATGTTTTTCTCAAAAAACATAGCTGGTAGTCTAGAAATCCAGATTAAAATTACACAGCCTGGTCAGCATATTACGACTCTGTCTCACCAGCCGCACTGAAAGCTGTCTTTCCCTGAAACTACAACATCTGGCCAAGGTGTTTAAAATTATATGTCTGAAATGAAACAGCCTAGATTAAGTGAAACCCGAGGTCAGGGCAGCCCAAAAGGTCTCCCCTTCTTCCCACTCATCCCGTACATACACGTGGTATGCCTGTGTGCACACACTTGCTTATACTCACACGCTTTTCCAGCTCTTAATCTCCTCTGTGTTATTTAGAATGATTCCACTTCCACGAAGAAATCCAGGTCATTATATAAAATAAACAAAAGGATGGTAAAGTAACAGCTACTGAACACCGAACAAATGCCACACACTGTCCTAGTGAGCTCTGTTTTACTGATGGATGAACAGAGATTTAGAGAAAAAAGGTAGAACATGCAAGGATATATGCCTATTAATGGTGGAACAGAGATTCAAACCCTGTCTATCTGACATGGCTTCCATACTATCTTTACTACACCAACCTCTACAGCCATAATGAAGAGAGAAGTAATATAAAGAGCAATTAAATTTAGAGCAGAGTTCTAGATTCTTTCAAATTGTTTCCCATTCTTTATGTGTGGAAGAGTATCTTTTAATTTTTCTGAAGCTTTTCAATCACAGGGCTAAGGGCAGAGCGGCAAGATAGGAGGAGAAATATAAGATCCGAGAGGGCAATGGTCATAACTGTCAAGGTCACTGCTGTACTCACACGGCTTGCCCGGGTACTGGTAGCTAGTAGGTACTCAGTCAATATTCGTGCAACAAAAAATGAAGGATAATGTGTTTTCATTCAGGTCCGTAGCTTTGGAACTCTGAAACGAAGATGTCATTGCCTCCGGCTGGAATTCTACCATATGTTCCATTCACCCATTCAATAAATATTTACAGTGCTAGGCACTGCGGGGATAAACGAGCAAACAGAACACAGTCTCTGCCCTCCCCCAACATACTGTGGCTACCATTAACACAGAGTGGTGAGTATTATGCAGGAGGGGAAGTTCAATAAGAGCATGTTGGAGCATTTGGTAGGACTGGAGAAAGCTTCCTGGATGAGATAACTATAAGCTGAGATGAAAACGATGAGGACTGTTTAGCTGGCCAAGTGACAAGGAGAGTTCCTTCCAGTCATAAAAGACAGTAATGTGATAGGGCCAGTGAGAGGGAAAGGGAGACAAGGTAGAAGGCGAGGAGGGAAGGGGAGGTGTCGTGGGTTGAATTGTGTCCCCCTAAAATATGTGTCAACTTGGCTAGACCATGATTCCCAATATTGCGTGATTGTCCACCATTTTGTCATCTGATGTGATTTTCCTATGTGTTGTAAATCCTACCTCTATGACGTTAATGAGGTGGGATTAGTGGCAGTTATGTTATTGAGGCAGGACTCAATCTACAGGATTAGGTTGTGTCTTGAATCAATCTCTTTTTTAAAATATAAAAGAAAGAAATGAGCAGAGAGACAGGGGAACCTCATACCACCACGAAACAACAGCCAGGAGAATAGCACACCCTTTGGACCCGGGGTCCCTGCACTGAGAAAATAGTTGACCAGGGAAGATTGATGACAAGGACCTTCCCCCAGAGCTGACAGAGAGAGAAAGGCCTTCACCTGGAGCTGACACCCTTAATTTGGACTTGTAGCCTCCTAGAGTGTGAGAGAATACATTTCTCTTTGTTAAAGCCATCTACTTGTGGTATTTCCATTATAGCAATTCTAGGTGACTAAGAAGGAAGAGAAGGAAAGGGAAGGGAAGGGAAGGGCAAGGAGGGGATGGAGGAGAGGGAACGGAAGGGGAGGGGCGGGACAGGGATGGGGAAGGGAAGAAAAGCAGGTGTACCAACAATAGCCAATAGGCAATGCACCTTGACAACATTTATATTTATAAGGCATCTTACAGTTTGAGAAGTGATGTCATGTTCATCACCTTATTTCATTTTCACAGCGGTACCCTGGAAAGCAGTGGTTCTCAACCAGGGGAGATTTATCTCCCAAGGGTGTATTTGGAAATGTCTGGAGATGTGTTTTATTGTCAAACCTGGGGGGTGGGAGGACTGTAACAGGCATCTAATGGGTAGAGGCTAGGGATGTTGCTAAAAATTCTACAATGCACAGGAGAGACCCCAACAACAAAGAATTGTCTGCCTCCAAATGCCAAAGTTAAGAAACCCTGCCCTAAAGGGAAGGAGCAGGTGTTACTGTCCCCAGGTTACCTCAGAGAGAACTGAAGCCTACAGTGGTAGTATCAACGGCTCTAGGTCACGGAAGACCTCAGTGCCAGGAGCTGATCGTGGCTTTTTGATTCCCAAAGAAACTTTCAGTTTAAAGAAGAACTTTTAATGTGCTCTCTCTATTTTGAATTCAGTGGTTACTAACCCACAGTAACATATGGAAATATCAAAGGAATCTCCTCTTTTCACAATGATTAAGGAGCGGCTACTAGCGTTTAATGGGTTGGGAGTGGGGATGTTAATGTCTTGCAATGTACTTGACAGTCAATGAATTGTCCTGCCCACAATGCTAAGAGCTTCCCTGTGAAAAACGCTGTCTGGCTGGAGAATGAATGAGTCTGACGTGCAGAACAATGAAAAGAGAGCAAATGTCTGTGTCAGGTTTGAAATCAGGAACTAATCAGCTGAGTTTAGGGACTCTGGGGGGAGGTTTCTTTTAAAATATACTTTAAAAAATTTGATCAGCATGTTTTGAGCAACTACTCTGTATGAAGCCTATTATAGAGGGTCCGGTTCCTATACAAACAAGAACATGTTGTTTGAATTTATCTGTGGCAAGTACTTATAAGTAAAATGGGTGAGAAAAGTACATTCTGGAAGGAGAAGAGAATATCATTGACTTGCAGTCAGAGAATCACAGAATTTCTGAGCTGGAAAAGCCCTTGGCGATAATATTCCTGGTCACTCCAGTGGCTTCCTGCTGACTCAGGATAAAATTCAAGCTCCTTACCATATCACACCCATTGCCATCGAGTGGATTCTGATTCATAGTGGGTCTATAGGACGGAGGAGAACTGCCCCATAGGGTTTCCAAGGAGCAGCTGGTGGATTCAAACCGTTGACCTTTTGGTTAGCAGCCAAACGCTTAACCACTGTGCCATCAGGGTCCTGCATATCACGCAAGGCTCCTTAAGGTCTTCCTTCTGCTCACGCCTCCACCCGCACTGCTCCCCACATTTTCCCTCTCGCTTTACTACCTGCACTTGCTCAGGATTATCTCTTCCACCCCAAGCCTTCAGCCAACTTTACTCTTTGGAATGATCATGCCTACTCACCCCTCCTCTGGCCAATCTCTGATCATCCAGCTTCACCCCCACTCTCCTCGTCTTTGGGGTTGCGTGCCTCTTCTGAGCCCACACAGCCCTCTGGATTCTGCTTACAAAGCACCAAATGCAGAGAAACCATGCTGTCTTCTACTGGACAGCGAGCTCTCTGGACTAGAACCAGGTGTCGCCCTCGTGGTAACCCAGCGCTTGGCTCAAGGCATGGAATTGGAAGCTTTGGAGGTCACCTCATTTTCCCAGAGGTAGATTTTTATAAACATGGTGTGAGGGACATAAGCCAAGTCTTAAAAGAGTAATACTAGACAAATAGAGAAGACAGGGCTGGGAATTCAGTTGGTGTTTAAGAAAGCTGAAGGCAGGCTCAGTCCCCCGCAGGTGGGGACAGGTTGGCTGGAGCAGAGTTAAATGGAGATGAGCTTTAATTAAAAGGCAGATGGAGCCTGACTCAGGAGGGATTTTAATACCGTACAGGAACACAGGCATCTTCTGTGGAAGGTGTTTGACCTCATTTATGCTTTTCTGCTCACTGAGAACTTCTCTGTGCTCAGAGATGGTCTAGAAGTTATTGGAGGACTCACAGTGAATATATGATCCTGCTAATTACACAAAAATTGATAACTAATAATTTAGAGGAAGGGCAAGACAGAGTACAGAGATTGACTCTAAGCTCCACACAGTAGGGTAATGAGTACCAGGCTAGGAAAACTACAGGTCGAAGTCTCCAGGGTGGCTAGGTTTAATCACACGCCAAGAAAGAGGTCAAGGAAAAAGAAAAGTATTTGTCCAAAGGCATCTGTAGACACCCTCTAAGACAGGTGTTTACAAACTATACAAATTATAGCAAGCCAAGCAAAGATGGACAATATTTTCATGTTAACATCATTTAGAGGGATTTGAATTTCAATGAAGTGACGTTTGCTAGTGTCCATATTGATTACATTTCTGCACGTCAAATTCAAACTCTTCCTACTCTTGTGGTCAGTAAGACGGTGCTAATCATTCTTAAGAGCTAGTTAGTGATTTTCTGGAGAAATCAGGAGGAAGTCATTCTGCTGAGTGTGTGTAGGAGTGTAGACCGCATCACCCATATGTGCTAATGTACAGAAATAGGCAATTAATTGCCTCAGTTACCACATTTGGGATGTGCTGTTTGCATTCCCTCTCCACAATGCATGAAGTAGCTCTTTGATTTCTTGTTTTATTTAGCACAGGCCCCTATCAAAGATGCAGAATGGCTAATTACAAGCCGTCTTGTGACATGTGGGTTGGCTGTAAGGAGAAGTAAACACATTCGATTCAAAATAATTTTTTTTTTTTTAAAGGCAAAGTGTTCCATGTAAATACACGTAAAGATTACATGTAGAACCACAATTCAGAATTCTGTTTTTCAAATGAGACACACATTTTAACAATGAGACCTTTTATGAACACAATGTTTTAGCTGAAATTGTCAAATCTAACGCATATCCTAGGAGCCAGGCAAGACTCTCAGCAAACAGCTTTTATTTGTTTTAATTTGTTGCCTAGCAGCAGGAATGTTATTCCCCAGTATTCCTAACTCACCTCTGCAGAGAGAGGAAGACAGATGGTTTTTTTTTTTTTTTTTTAATAGCACATTAATAAAAGGCTAAAGGATGTGGAGCTTTCTAATGAGTAGCGTCTGAAGCCAGAAGGCACATGATAGGATTATTATGAGTTTCTTAATGGCATCTTTTCCGCTGAAATAACTCAATGTGTTCCTCCATGGGGAGGGACTCACTCGCCCCTTTCATTGCCGGCTGGTAATCTCATACAGTCCCAGCTCTGAAATGGCCCGTTTGCTTTCTGCTCTGCGAATAATAGGCATCTTTTTTTTTTTTTAATTAAAGGTGTAGGGGTTGGTTTTATTAGCATGCATTATCCACAAACATCTTTCACCAATTGGGAGAAGAAAACAGGATTTTAATGGATATTCATGTCTGAAAAGGAATCCCCAGGTGCTGCAAACGGTTAATCCTTGGACTACTAACTGAAAGGTTTATGGTTCAAACCCACCCAGATGCACCTTGGAAAAAAGGCCTGGCGATCCGCTTCCAAAAGGTCACAGCTTTGAAAACCCTCTGGAGCAGTTCTACCCTGCACACATGGGGTCGTCATGAATTGGAGTCAACTGGATGACAATTTTTTTTTCATGTCTGAAAATTGTAGGTAAAAATTAGTATCTCAAAGAAATGCAAAGAAGAGACAGGTGGAAGGAACACGGGATCAGTATTTCTCAACTCATTTCTGCCACTAAGACTTGTGTGGCCCAGACATTGGAATAAAATGGCAGCAAAGTTCATTCAGGGAGATGAGTGCAGCAGGCCTCGTGGGGAAGGCTGAAAAACACTGAGCACTCTGAGATAGCTTGATTCCTCCAGGGAAGTCAGAAATACAGATTGTTTATGCAAGAGTTCCTGATTTTTGAATGTTGGAGACTAACTTTAAAAATAAAATACACTGATGGCAAAAGATAACAGATCTGAAGATCCTGGACACAGTGAGAGAAAAATGTAGAACAAAATTCAAATTCATAAAAAAGACCAGGTTTACTGGTCTGATAGAGACTGGTGAAACCCTGAGACTATGGCCCTTAGACACCCTTCAGACCAGGAACTGAACTCACTCCCAGAGACCACCTTTCAGCCAAACAATAGACAGGCCTAGAAAGTGAACAATAACACCCATGAGGAACGTGCTCCTCAGAACCATCAACCACACAAGACCAAAGGACAGCATTTGCCCCAAAACAAAGTTCAGAGGCAAGAAGGGGCAGGAAAGTTGGAGGAATGGAAACAGGGAACCCAGGGGGATGCGAGTAGAGTGCCCTCACATTGAGGGGATTGCAACTAATGTCACAAAACAAAATGTGTGTAAATTGTTGAGTGGGAAACTAACGTGTTCAGTAAACGTTCACCTAAACCATAACAGAATGGTCAAAAAAAAGGGAAAAAAAAAAACCAAAAACCCATCTGTGGGCTGGATTCTGAGGATAGGGCCCTGACAGCATTGCTGGGCTTCGGTTTCTTGACTAAGGAAGAAATTGAATTCCGATGATCATGAAGGTCCTTTGCTGTAAGATTCTCTCTTGGGTAGCAGAGTGCCTTCTCTAAAGTGACCCATATTTGTCCTCTCCTTTCTCGTAACTGCACCCTTCTGGCCCTTTTCTGTTTTGACTTTTTTTTTTTTTTTTAATTCACTCATTATAAAGACTCTTACCTGACTTAAGATACAGAAAATCACTATGAGAATGAAAAAAAAAAGATGAAATCATACAAAAAAATTTTAAAAAATGACATCAATATTTAGCTAAGACATCTATAAATAGTTATGGCATGCCTAATACATACACATTCATGAAATGTGCACACAAATGCAAGGATTTCCACAGCTAATCACTCAAATGGCTCTTCCCACCACAGACTATTTTGATATTGCTTGGAGCTCTTCAGAGAAAGACATAATAGAAACGCCTTTTTTGAGATTATTGGGATATTCTTATTTTAAATGACGAAGTTCCAGTGCAGCACGGGTAATTTAATGCAATTTCTATGCAAAGAAAATATGGCTCATGAATGTCATTGTCTTTTTCTGGAAAAGAAAGCTTTAATTCTATGTCCTCAGTGATTTATACTACCTTGCAGCAAGCTGGATCATGAGGCAAGCCGTGGATTATGATCATGATGACTCTCTGTTAAACGGAATCAGTTTCTTTTATGGGCTTAATGGAAGCTAGAGGGAATGCTATTAAATGCAAGCCTCCACTGTCCTCTCTGCTTGCACCCTTGCCCCACAATAATCTATCCACACAGCAGCCAGAAAGATCTTTGAAACACAATCTGCTCACTTGACATCCCTACTCAACATCCTCTAATCACTACCCACGACTCCTGCAATACAATTCTAAGTCTTTGCCATAGCCTATGAGGTAGTGTTCAACCACCACCAAACACTTCATAGGCTAGAGTAAAGGTTTAGAATATGATATGGACTGCCAGAAGAATGAACAAGCCTGTTTTGGAAGAGTACAGCCAGAATGCTCCTCCAAAGTGAGGATGGCCAGACTCCATCTCACGTACTTCGGAGATACTCTCAGGAGGGACCAGTCCCTGGAGAAGGACATCATGCTTGGTAAGGTGGAGTGTCAGTGAAAAAGAGGAAGACCCTCAGTGAGACGGATTGACCCAGTGGCTGCAACAATAGACTCAAACATAGCAACGATTGTGAGGATGGCACAGGGCTGGGTGGTGTTTCGTTCTGTTGTACATAGGGTCTCTACGAGTCAGTTGGAGCTGACTCAATGGCATCTAACGGCAACAACAGGAGGTGGTTTTCAAATGGCCACATGCTTTG
This sequence comes from Elephas maximus indicus, assembly GCF_024166365.1. Classification (NCBI taxonomy): domain Eukaryota; kingdom Metazoa; phylum Chordata; class Mammalia; order Proboscidea; family Elephantidae; genus Elephas; species Elephas maximus. The sequence goes on along the minus strand of NC_064841.1, from coordinate 6,538,870 downwards.
CTGCTCCTCTCATTAAGGGTTAGTCTCTTTTTCCCATCCCTGAATTAGGATGGAAAGCTGAGGTCCCAGACGAGGGAGTGGGGCCATCTTAGACCATCATTTCCAACAAAGCTGTTGGTTGACTGTGGTGCATGCCACACTGTATGAGAATTGCCCATTCAACACACAGAATTGTGAAAAATAATAAATCTTTGCTGTTTTAAGGCCCTAGGTTTCGGGATCATTCGTTATATAGGAGTAGATTGACAGCAGCCTATTCTGACCACTGTGTAGCCTTCCCACTGTATCTTCCAGCCACTATGAACTCTTGGCTTCTTTTTAAACATACCAAGCACGCCCTGTTCTTTCCTCTGCCTGGAGCCCACTTCCTGCCAATATTCACATGGCTCAGCCCTTCATTCACTAAGGTCTCCCTCACCACCCTGTCTAAAGGGGCAACCGCCCCTCTGATCATTCTCTGCCCCCTTCTCTGCTTAATCATTCTTCTAGCACTTTGTACTCTAACATTAAAAACAAACTCTAACGTTAGCTAGTGATAAAAAACCAGACCCCGTGCCGTCGAGTCGAGTCCAGCTCATCACGACTCTATAGGACAGAGTAGAACAGCACCACAGAGTTTCCAAGGAGCACCTGGTAGATTTCAACTGCTGACCTTTTAGTTAGCAGCTGTAGCACTTAACCCCTGGCCACCAGGGTTTCCTAGGTCCTGATACGTTTGTTATTTTCTCTCTTACTTAACCTGAATGTAAAGTTTGCGATGGCAGTGATTTTACTTATTTTGTTTGTTAGAATATTCTTACCACTTACAGCAGCCTCTGGAACATCATAAATGCTCGACAACAACAAAAATGTTTGAATTAATTATTTCAAGAACCAATTGTTTTTATTAAGTTTAGGTGGAAATTTTAATATACCCCCAAGAATGTCTTTATTTACTTGCTAAAAGGACATACCTGTGAACAGAAACAATAGAGAAGCAATCGTAGTTCAGATAGAAAACGTAAATCTCACTGATTTTGTTTAGAGAAGACAGTAAACTCTTTATTTGCTAGTAAAGGTGCTTGTCGTAAAATGGACAGATGAAGGAGGAAAGAAATTAGCTACTTGTCCCAGCAATATTTTTCTAGAATCTGAGAATGTCCAACTTTACATCTACCATGCTCACCTATTTTCCTATGGGACTAGAAAGAACCTCTTGGAAAATCCACAGAGAACTTGTGCATTTCCCTCTCTAGCTTGTTTCGTAGTCTTCTGAGAGAATACAATACTTTTCCACCAGAGCAACCCTGGGGCATTGATTTGCACCTTCTTTTCTGTTTTTGACTTTAATTGTCAGCAGGCAGTAGGTCCGAATACCATTTTATGAAGTCTCAGAAGGTGATGTTCAGCCTTGTTATTATTTGAAAATATAGTGGTTTAATAGTAGCCTCTCCGGTGGCCTTATTTCTTCCCATTATTAGGTTTTTCCAGTGTTCTATTTTATACCTTTGCTTCCTTTTGTTCCCACATATTTTTGCTTTATTACTTGGTAGTTCATCTGTCAGAGAGTTATATGTAACAGGGGCATTCTCCAGATTTTCATAGTTTCCTCTGTATTTGCTTTTAACTTATTAGCAAGCTAGTTCTCTGTTTCTCCCGTCATGGAAGGTGAGAAATACAAAGATGCCCACGAGCCAAACTCAGCTCGGGACTCTGTGTTCTCACTGAACAGGGCTGGTATGAATCTTTCTGCTGATGCCTCGCAGGGTCTCAGACATGAGGGGTGGAAGCAGGAAGATCTTTTTAAGATTCTTTGTAGGCCTGCCTTTTATGGAAGCACTATGCGCGGGGTTTTCTTTTCCCTTGTCAGGTTGTGTGTAAGATTTCTGGTCTTGCTTTTACGGAAGTTCATCTATAAAGCATACCCAGAATTTTCCTATGGCATGGAAAAAATCATATTTAGTGATTAGAAGAAGCAAGTATATTACTAAATTTTCTGAAAACAATAAGCCTTTAGTATCTAAGAGATTATGATTTTTGTTTGAATTTCAAAGAATGCTTTCACCTATCTCCATTTTATTTATTATTTTACATTTAGTAAACCTTAAAAGAACCAATCATTTGTTATGAAGCATGCAGTAAAAAACTACCTTGCATTAAACCATGTGACAGCTGAAAATTCAACATGCCTCTCATTCAGTTTGGGGCCACTTCTTGCTTAAGTCCATGATTTCTTACTGAGTAACATTATACATTGTTGTTAGTTGCTGTCAAATTGGTTCCAACTCATAGCGACCAACAGAACGAAACACTGCCGGTCCTGCTCCATCCTCACAACCATTGCTAAGTTTGAGCCCATTATTGTCAGTCCATCTCGTTGAGGGTCCTCCTCTTTTTTGACGACCCTGTACAAATACTCCATTTGCATGCCACATGCTGAAGATTGTTTGCAAATAATAAACAGTAGCAGTTGTTTTTTTTTTTTTTCCTGGTCTTTCACGGATGCAGAACTTTTAACTAGCTAACTATCTTAGTTACCCAGGGCTGCTGTAACAAAAATACCACAAGTGGATGGCTTCAACAAACAGAAGTCTCTTCTCTCACAGTCTAGTAGGCTAGAAGTCCAACTTCATGGCATCACCTACAGGAAAAAGGTTTCTCTCTTTGTCAGCTCTGAAGGAAGTTCTTTGCCATCAGTCTCCCCCAGTCTAGGAGCTTCTCCATGTAGGAACCTGAGTCCAAAGGATGTGCTCTGCTCCTGGCACTGCTATCTTTGGTGGTATGAGGTCCCCGTGTCTTACTTCTCTCTTTTATATCTCAAAAGAGATTGGCTCAAGACACATCCAATCTTGTAGATTGAGTCCTGCCTCATTAACATAACTGCCCCTAATCCTACCTCATCAACGTCATAGAGATAGGATTTACAACACATAGGAAAATCACATCAGATGACAAAACGGTGGACAGTCACACAATACTGGGAATCATGGCCTAGCCAAACTGATACACATATTTTTTGAGGGACACAATTCAATCCATAAAATGTGGGATTATTGGTAGTTTTGTTAGTGAGGCAGGACTCAATCTACAAGGTTAGATTGTGTTTTAAGCCAATCTCTTTTGAGATATAAAACAAAGAAGCAAGCAGAGAGACATGGGGGCCTCATACCACCAAGAAAGCAGCACTGGGAGCAGAGCACATTTTTTGGACACAGGGTCCCTATGCTGAGAAGCTACTAGACCAGGGTGAGATTGATGATAAAGACCTTCCACCAGAGCTCATAGAGACAGAAAGCCTTTCCCTGGAGCTGACACCCTGAATTTGGACTTCTAGCCTCCTAGACTGTGAGAGAATAAACTTCTGTTTGTTGAAGCCATCCACTTGTATTTGTGTTATAGCAGCACTAGGTAACTAAGACAAGGAAGAAGACAACTATTAGGAATTAAGCTTAGTAAACACTAAGATGAAGAAAAAAAAGAGAGACCTGAAGTTCTTATAAGGAGAGACCGTAATGGCACTGGTTTGTAGGATATCAAAAATGACTTTATAGATCAATTATCATCTGTTCAAAATCTACTCTGTGCCAGGTGTTCTGTATATGATATTTACCAGTGTAACAACTTTGCAAAGTAGTATTACCCAAAATTTATAAGTGAGCAAAGAAATGCTCAGAGTGATTTAGTGTATTTCCTAAAGCTGACCTTCTGGTTAGCAGCCACAGCACCTAACCACTATACCACCAGGGTTTCCTTTTCCTAAAGCAGGTCAGTAAATACACAGAACCAGCACATGATAAAGGTAAGAACTCAAACCTGGGTTTATTTGACTGCAAAGTCCTGCTCTTTCACCACAGCTTGGGGGTTTAAAGCCCCAAAATTGAATTTAGTTTATGGCGACCAGATGAAATCCCCAAAACTCAATGTGGCAAATGCATGTTCTCTCATTAGAAAACTGGCCATTTATCTAAAGAAGGCTTACCTCTGACCTTGTCATTGTTCTTACCAGCTGCGGTTCTCCTGAGGTCTAAGCAAGGTTACTGCACGGTAGTTATCCTCAAGAGGGGAGATTAAATCTGAAAGAAGTCAGATCAGTGAGTCTATGGTCTGGGAGAACTCAATACCTCTTCTTTCCTAATCTGATTCACAGGAGTCTACTCATAGATCTTAAAACCCTTTAATGAAATCTTTGCTCCAAGGTAAAACCGCAGATTCTCTGGGAGGAGGTCATTGGTATCTCAGCAGGATTTGGCTGGGGAAGCAAGGGAGAACCAGAAGTTGAAAGTAACCCAAGAGGCTGGATGGGGGGTGGGGGGAGAACAAATACCTGCTAAGTCTCCAGTGTCCCAGGCCTCGTGCTCCATTCGTTCACATCCCTATTCTCATATAACCCCATATTCATTTCTTAGGGCTGTTGTAAAAAAAAAAAAAAAATCACAAACTAGGTGGCTCGTAAGAACCAAAATTTAGTGTTTCATAGTTGTGGAGACAAGGAGTCTGAATTCAAGGTGTTAGCAGGGCCAGGCTCCCTCCAGAGGTTCTGGGGGTATATTCTTTTTTGTCTCTCCCAGCTTCTGAGAGCCCCAAGTGTTCCTTGGCTGGCAGCTGCAGCATGACCCCACCACCACATGAAGTTCTTACCCCTGTGTCTCTTCTCTTTTATAGGGACGACATCCAGGTTGGATTAGGACCCACCATACTCCAGTATGAACAAATGTTAGCTGATGACATCTACAGAAAAACAAAACAAAACCCATCGTCATAGAGTGAATTCCAACTCATGGTGACCCCATGTGTTACAGAGTAGACCTGCTCCATAGGATTTTCTTGGCTGTAATCTTTATGGAAGGCCTAGGTCTCTAGACCTTTCTTTCACAGCACCCCTGGGTGGGTTTGAACCACCAACCTTTACGTTAGTAGTCAAGGGCAAACCATTAGTGCCGCCTAGGGACCTTACATCTGCGAACATCTACAAAAGCTCTATTTCTAAACTAGGTCATATTCACAGGCACCAGGTGTTAGGACTTTAATATACCTTTTGGGGGGACACAATTCAACGCCCAACAATCCCCCAACACAATTCTATAAATAGTTCACTATCTGGATTGTTGAACAGCTTTCAGCAGAGCTTACAGACTAGGAAGAAGGTCTTGGCAACCTACTTCCAAAAAACTCAGCCAATGAAAACCCTCTGGGTCACAACAGTCCAACCGCATTGTGCATGGGGTCGCCATGAGTTGGGGGCAAACTCAACAGCAGCTAAGAACAACAATTGTGATTTTACACACTAAGAAATAAACTATCACAGGAGCCAAATAACTTGTGACTATTTATAAGTAGCAGAAATCTCAAACAATAACCAACCTCCCCTTTATTTAGCCTTTGCTTAAAAAAAAAAAAATCCTGAAGGGAGTGTTAAAAAAATAATAATAATAATTCCAGCTAATAGCCAGAAGGAAACCCTAGTGGCATAGTGGTTAAGAGTTTGGCTGCTAACCAAAAGGTTGGCAGTTCGAATTCACCAGGCACTCCTTGGAAACCCTATGGGGCAATTCTGCTCTGTTCGATAGGGTCGCTGTGAGTAGCAATTGACTCAACGGCAATGGGTTTGGTTTTTTGTTTTTTTTTTTAAATAACTGCCAGAAGAACAACTACCCAAATGCACTAAACACTCAAGCTTATCAACTCTGTCCAGCGGGCACACGCTGTGGCAGTTTCTGAAAGAACTTGTAGCTTCTTTTATTGGCTATGAACTTCACCCAGACTGTCTTAAATACAGCACAGGTATTGTCTCTATAAATTAAGATTTTCCATATAATCAACAATGCCTGCTGTGAAATGGTGGATTTAAATACACTTTATTAAAAAAAAAATCAAACCTATTTAAATATACCAAAGGTGCTTTTATAATTCTACTAACATGTCTGATAAGATTTTTGCTCTTTAAATGGTTTGATTATGTAAATTACTATCTGTTTTTCTAAGTTGTAAACATGTCATCATCTCCAACTTGAAAACTGAATCCTTTTGAAATATCGTGAGATCAGATTTATGGTTATTTGAGTTGGCAAAAAATTAAGTGTATTGTTTTCAATGCATCATGTTTGGGTGTGCCTGTAGAGTACATCTGAACATATTTACATAAGTAATCTATAATTATGCTGTTTTTCATAAATACAAAACTTACTGCCTTCAGTATTAATTACCTTACACCCCATCTTCGTTGAGCTAGAAGAATGGTGTTTTTAAAACTAAACACATTTGTTGTGCAAATGAGAATGCTCTTGCTTTTGCCAAAATACAGGGACATATAAGACTTCATCTCACAGGTGCCCCATGTTTTGTGAAATGACAATTATGTTTCCCACACACAGAGACGTGTCTTTAGCAAGCGCAGTGCGGTACCGCACTATCATTCTTTGGGGTGCCTGAGCGGGGTATTGATCAAAACCATTAACGATGCACTGAGTGCACCCCCGCCCCAACTTTTTTGCAGGCAGTATCAAACGATGCAGCTCCCAGATATACCTGATTGCATATGACGTTCAGGTAGCAGAGTTTCTAGGCTTGGATTTTCTCATCCAAACCAAGTTCAAGGCAAATGTGACGGGAGGGAGCTTTACTTTCCTTTATTTAACCTGTTTAAGTGGGCTACCTAAGTCTTGTTACTTCTAGAATCTAAGGATTCTAAGATCACATACGAGATCTCATATTACATATGAAATCTCAATTTTATCGTTGAAATTCTTAGAAATATTTATATAAGCATTTACCCAGAAACAGCTCTTTGATCTGCCTTCTCTCGGAAAGAGATTGTGTAAGTGGCTTGTGTAAGTGGCAACACGGCCGTTTTACTATCTATGGCCTCAGGGAAGGCATTTGCATGATTACAATTTCTTTTAATCCCCTTTAAAATGGGATAGTATATCCTTCTCCCCTGATACTCAGTTATCCCTGGAAATTGTGTGAGAATATGCCTTATCATTAAACATAAAAATGCTCTGATCTGTTTGTGAGAACAAGGTGTATGATCTCTAACTCTAACCCTGTTTTAACCTACACATTTTGCATGGTAGGTCTGCTGAGCACTCAGCTTCATAGAGGTTCCATGGGGAATAATAGGAAATATAAGAAGTGGTCCCCACTCTCAGCAGCCTAACAATTATTTTTTGGAGAGAGAGAGTAAAAACACCTGGAAACGATCATATGTTATTTTTTGTCCTTGAAAGCCATTTAACTTTCTTCCAGCAAGCTAAGTACTACCAATTTCCTTTGGGAAAACATTCCCTCTCACCCATCACTGTTTAAGCAGTTTGGGTACGGTTGACCCACCCACAGATCCGGGTGCACTCTCTTCTCTCCTGGATCTGAACTTGAAAGAACTGAAGACCTGCAGCTACAATTATTTTGCAAGCATGACAAGAGAGCTTATCTAGAAAGAATATCAACTAAGCATGCTGAAGAGCAGAGTTAAGCCTTGAGTCACAGGTCCTGGTAGCTGTACTACCTTCTGCGTTGAGTTGGATCAAAGCCGGTGTTGCCCTGGACTTTAGACAATAGGCTGGGATCTCTCGCACCTGGAAGGCACATTGCTACCTGATATACGCCTGAAAAGCTAAAGAATATAAGTGATAAATTCCTGTTCACAGTGTAGTTCAGAAGATGGAAAAGGAGAAGCTGTAGTTCCAAGTATCCCCATTGTACACACAAATACACAGCATTTTTAATGTCCCAATATTTTTAAGTCAAATAGCTAAAATTCTGAACAGTAATCTAATTTTCTCTCTCCACAGATAAAAAAGTAGGGTTTTGTATTCCTTTGGAAAATTTGGTGGGTTCGTTGCTGCTGGGCGGGCTCCGAGTCACGGCAGCCTTATGTATAACAGAATGAAACATTCTCACAGGTGTAGCTTTGGTATATTTAAGCCCACTGTTGCAGCTAATGTGTCAATCCAGCTCATGGAGAGTCTCCCTTGTTTTCACTGACCCTCCACTCTACCAAACTTGATGTCCTTTTCTAGAGATTGGTCTTTTCTGATGACATGTCAAAAGCAAGCAAGACAAAGTCTCGCCATCCTTGCTTCTGAGGAACATTCTGGCTGTACTTCTTCCAAGACTGATTTGTTGTTCTTCTAGCAGTTCATGGTATATTCAATATTCTTTGCCAACAACACAATTCAAATGTGTCAGCTCTTTGATCTTTCTTTTTCATTGCCCAGCTTTCACATGCATATGAGGTGACTGAAAAGGCCATGGCTTGGGTCAGGCACACTTGAGTCATTAAGGTGACATCTTTGCTTTTTAACACTTTAAGGAGGTCTTTTTTTTTGCAGAAGATTTGCCCAATGCAATATGCATTGTTTGATTTCTTGATTTCCACTTCCATTGTCATTGATGGTTCACCCAAGTAGAAAGAAATCCTTAGCAGCTTCAATTTCTTCACTGTTTATCACAATGTTGTTTATTGATCTAGTTGTGCGGGTTTTCATTTTATGTTCAGGTGTAATCCATATCAAAGGATTACATACTGAAGGTCTTTTACCTCCATCAGTAAGTGCTTCAAGGCACCTTCACTTTCAGCAAGCAAAGTAGTATCATCTGCATATTGCAGGTTGTTAATGGTCTTCCTCCAGTTCTGACACCGTGTTTTTCTTCGTACAGATTGAGTAAATAAAGTGAAAGAGCACAACTCTGCTGCACACTTTTAGATTTTAAACCACGCAGTATCCCACTGTTCTGTTTGAAGGATTGCATCTTGACCCATGTACAGATTTCACATGAGCACAATTAAGCGCTCTGGAATTTCCATTCTTTGTAAGGTTACTCCTGATTTGCTATGATCCACACAGTTGAATGTATAAAATTATTCTTGCACAAAATCAATTGGGAGAAGACTTCAATACAAAAAAAACCTCATTAGGCATTTTGATGTTGGAGCCCTCAGTTGGATATTTGAAGTGTGTTTTATAAAGAAACATAAAATGTAACACCTTTCAATAACTTTGCTGGTTGCAAAGTAATCACGGAAGTGTTTTTTCCAAGAGGACTACAAGAGAAAGGACTTTGTCCCTTCCTGGTTCTATAGCAGTGGCTCTCGACCAGGACATTTCTTCCCTTCAGGTGACAATTGGCAATGTCTGCAGAGATTTTTTATTATTATGACCGGAGGGATGCAGAGATTTTTTATTATTATGACCGGAGGGAAGGATGCTACTGGCGCCGGATGTTGCTAAACACCCTGCAATGCACAGGACTGCCTCCTACAACAAAGAATTCCCTGGTCCAAAATGGCAATGGCATTGAGGCTGAGAAGCCCTGCTCTACACGTAGAGTAATCCTGAGGGCTCAGACATTGGGTTGAAATAGACCTTGATGTAGGATTAACAAGGCTATTATGAGGAAATGGTAGAAATATTGCTCATATTTGGTGTTAGAAAATTAAAGTACAGTACTCTTACAGTATGTCTGCATATTTCTGTATTAACAGGTTACCTATAGATGATATTTTGTTTCTGTTTTGTCTTGTTTTCCAGTAATTATCACATAATATATCAAAGACCTAACCGGCTTGGGTGCTGTCATGGATTGTATTGTATCACTAAATGAATAATTTCTCTTATAAGGATCAGCACGAAGCTGGTTCCTACAAGATGGAGGTTAAAGGTGTCCCAAATGTCCAGCTTTTCCAAGCTGCTGTCCCACTCCATCATCTCTAACATCAGCAACTTCCTCTCTCCTTAGGACTTTCCCTCCTGTCTTTGGGTTTCCTAATTAACTGCAATGTCTCACAGAACTCACGAACCATGCAACAGAAATGGCTCACATCATTGTAGAGGCTGGCAAGTCCCAAATTCATGGATCAGGCTTAGACTTCTCCTGGCCCTCAGTCTCTGCCCAAAGGCACTTAGCTTTCTCCCTCCGTGGGCCAGGAAGCTCACTGCAGTGTTTCCTGCTAGTTTCTCCTTCTTTGGTTGTGGTGGGCTCTCCCCTTTGCTCCAGAATTGGCTCTCCTTTAAGGTAAAACTGAGCAATTCCCCTTGGTAGACCACAACTACCCTATCACACAATCACCTGGTAGGTGTTATAAGACCATGGCTAGAAAAGTGACACAGAAGTACTTAATCCACCACAGTCCCCCCAAAAGTATGTGTCAACTTGGCTAGGCCATGATTCCCGTTATTGTGTGGTTACCCTCTATTTTGTGAACTGATGGGATTATCCTATGTGCTGTAAATCCTAATCTCTGCCTGAGGCTAATGAGGCAAGATTAGGTTATGTTAAAGAGGATTAGAGTAGGATGTAACACCCTTACTCAGGTCACAGGTCTGATTCGATGTAAGGGAAGTTTCCTTGGGGTGTGGCCTGCATTACCTTTTATCTTACAAGAGATAAAAGGAGAGAGAGGTGAGCAGAGAGACAGGGACCTCATGCCGCCAAGAAGGAAGAGATGGGAGCGGAACGTGTCCTTTGCAACCAGGGTCCCTGCACTGAAAACCATTTAGACCCAGGGGAAGATTGACGCCAAGACACATGCGGATCTCCAAAGAACGCTTGGCCCACAGATGTTGGAGGGTGATAAGGACCTCCCCCTAGAGCCAAAAGAGAGAGAAAACCTTCCTCTAGAGCCAGCACTCTGATTTTGGACTTCTAGCTTCCTAAACTGAGAGAGAATAAATTTCTGTTCGCTAAAATATCCACTTGCGGTATTTCCATTATAGCAGCACTAGATAACTAAGACAGGTGTCTTTGGATATAAATCCAGAAGCCTTTGGTATTGATAGCTACGCAACCTTGTGATTTAAAGGGGCTAGCTTCATTCAGGCCGTTGCCCACATGATTTATAAGGGTATACTATATTTGTGACCTTGTACTAGACCGTCAAATCTAAATCAAATCTTCACATATCGTGATCTCTCCTGCAGCAAAAGTCAAAGGGGGATACTCTAATTCTACAAACTAGTCAGTGGAGATGCTCCTTCGAGGCAGAATTCGCTGAGATATTTTTCTACAGTAAAATTCAGAGATGTGGCTGTATTGAAACGAATGTCAAACAGCAAAGTCATTAAAATCAAACCTGCTATTCAATTTCATAGACAAGGCGTTCGAGAATGTAGACAGTAAGAATCAAGATTTTAAGAGAAACCTGATGTTGTCTAAAGCAATCATACAGATTTAATTTTATATGACTTATTTTATTTTAGTCATTACAAGTTAAAAAATGATTGCTTTGCCAAAAAGATGCTGTGGAAAGTTCTGGATACTGCTGGAAAAAAGGCAGCACCTTTTAAACCATCAAAAACAACCACACAAACTCATTAGTAGATAAGTTATTTAATTAGTTAAACCTCAGTATAAGTGTAAATTGAATATAAAAATCCCTGGTTCTTGAATTAAGTCATACCTGAGAGAATTAAAGTTCAAAAATAAGAGTATTCCATCTCCTGGTTTCACAGAATAGATTTTTCAGTGTGCTTCTAAACTTTTGATCTTTGTTAGTCACAGTTAACAGCAGCAGAAGTAAGACGGAATCACGCCCTGCCTATGGGACCGTGCAAACACTCTGAGGCACCTGGAAATCCTAAAAGCATATTTGACGCTTGGACAATAACATCTAGAATGTTTCTGCAAATTGGTCAAAAATTAAATTATCTGCTGGCAAATTCTAATTAAATAAGAAATGTTGGGTTTTAACATTCATTGAAGTTCAGTCACTTGTTCCCAAAGCATACAATATTTCTTCTGTAATTTTTTTGAAAAACAAGATCACCTTTATAAATAACAGCAGGCAATTCATTAGCCCACATGCAATGGTTAACAGCTTCTATTCCCTATACAAGATTACAGGTTATAAAATAAACGCAATGCTCACACTTTACGACCCAAATCCTATCAATTATTATGTGGCCTAAGCAAATAACTCTGCTGCTGTTGAGTCAAAGCCCAACATGGGATAGGTTTATTGTTCACTTCATCTTGATAGGACAGGTAGGCAGAAAAATGCCATTTTTTTAGTGTTAAAGATAAAAAACCAGAAGCAGAATACCCACTTGCTCAAGGTTACCCAGGGGTAGAACTGGAAAGGAGCCAAGATAATAAGAAATATATTCAATGCAGAAGAATTCCTTCACCGTGAGGTGCTCAGGGGTTCCAAAGCAGTTATGCTGAAAGCATTGCTCTTTTAAACACACTTGTTTACAGAGAAAATGTCACGATTGTTTTTATGGATTTTATTATGGTTTTATTTCTCTTTGCGAGATGAAGCTGATTTGATTAGATAAAGTAAGGGCTCTCATCTTACCCAGATGGATCTATGTGGATGCCTTTACTGTTTAGCAGAAAAAAATACTTCAGAATTTTCTATCCCAGTGTTTTGCAAAATTTCCCACTGCAATGAGCCAATGATTAGAGACAATATCAGAGCACACTACTGAATATGGCTATTATGGATTGAATTGTGTCCCCCAAAAATGTGTGTCAATTTGGCTAGGCAACGATTCCCAGCGTTATGTGACTGTCCACCATTTTGTGATGTGATTTTTCTATGCGTTGTAAATCCTACCCCCATGATGTTAATGAGGTGGGATTAGAGGCAGTTATTTTAATGAGGCAGGACTCAATCTATAAGATTAGGTTATGTTTTAAGTTGATCTCTTTTGAGATATAAAAGAGAGAAGTAAGCAGAGAGACATAGGGACCTTATATCACCAATAAAGCATCGCCAGAAGCAGTGTGTGTCCTTTGGACTTGGGGTGCCTGTGCTGAGAAGCTTCCAGTCCGGGGAATATTGATGACAAGTACCTTCCTCCAGAGCCGACAGAGAAAAAGCCTTCCCCTGGAGCTGGCATCCTGAATTTGGAGTTATAGCCTATTAGAGTGTGAAAGAATAAACTTTTCTTTGTTAAAGCCGTTCACTTGCGGTATTTGTTATAGCACCATTAGATAACTAAGACAGTAGGCTTTAGCCTGGTTCAACAACTGCATGCCTGCTGTTTCTATGAACTCTAACAAGTTATCTTAAAAATGCATTCAGATTTAGCATTCAACTTCATAAAATATGTGTTGATAATATGAAATTAATACTCTAAAAATGTATCATCAATCTATGCCAGGTTTATCCTGTGGCTACAAGTAACAAGCCCCCCCAAAACAACTAATCCCTAGCATAATGGTGTGTATGACCAGATGGGTACTAGCAGGCCACTCTGGGACTCTGGCACCATAGCTAGTTAGTGTCTTGAATTGGAGGTACTCTATGAGATGAGAGGGTGGAGGGGGTTAGAAGCTGGTGAAATGGACACAAAAAGAGAGAGAGTGGAGGGAGATTGTGGGCTGTAATTGGGAATATGTAGCAAGGTGTATATGGGTTTTTGTGTAAGAGTCTGACTTGATTTGTAAACTTTCACTTAAAGCACAATAAAAAAAAAAAAAAAAGATTGGAGGTACTCTAAAAGTTACCTGGAGTGAAGGTTGCAAATGTTTCTGCCTTCATTTGTTAAGACAGAATTTCTCCTGTTGTGGAGTCAAAAGATTTCAGCTACTGTATGGCGGTGAGCAAACCACTCAAGCTCTCTGGGCCTTTAATATCAGATATAATTTGGGGAACTGAGTAGATTAATGATCCGAGTCAGGAGCGTGAATTCTGGTGCCGGCTTTAATGATAACTCCCTACCAACATTTATAAACAGTGTCTTCTTTTGGACAAAATATCAAATATAGTTCCCTTTTGGATGAAATGCCAAGAAGGTTTACTGTAAGTAAAACATTGATTTATGTGAGAAAGTAGTACAATAAGATTGCTGTAGCATAGTGCCTTGAACGTGGCAGTCTATCAGTAACGTTGGTGGGATTGAGTTAATGAATTTAAAGAGGACATCCGTGGGCTACTTAGACAAATCTTAGAAAAAACAGTGATCCTCTCCACTGATGTGGTCTCTGTCATCCTACCTAAACTTGCTTGTACAAAACACAGGTCAGGATAAATGGAATATATCTATCATGCATGTTAAGAGATAAAGACTCACATCCCTCATAATCTGTTCCAAATTTTTAAATTATCACTGATAAGGAAAATGTTTTATATCTCACTCAATTCATGAGTGCCATAATTTAAGCTCCTTCTTCATGTATTCTCCTCAACAGGACTTGGGAAAAGATTCTTCTTTACTTTGGGCATTATCCCAGCTTCTTCCTCTTCAAAATGAGCCCACTATGCTGTGGGCTCCAGTAGTCCTTTTATTATGAAGATTACTATTTTAGTTATTCTGCTTATATATACACACCTGTACCAACAAATTATCTTCTTGAATAAGTTTTTTCAATATAGTAGATCTGACCAAGTTTAGAGAGCTTTTTGAAGCCCTTCAGAACCAATGTGGTTATTGGTTTTTGACTTCAAGTAAGCAAAATAAACAAACCGCATGCTAAAGTGAGCACTAATCCTTTCTGTATTTTGGGGCAAATAGAAATCATCAATATTCTGAATTCATGGTTGACAACTGATCATGGATTTACGAAAAGGGATAGCAAATTTAGGGTTAGAGAATTACACCCCCCAAGGAACAGTAAGCATCCATAGACCTAAAGTCAGAGCCAGCTGCGGAGGAGAGGTTCAGGTTTAAACACAACAGGGAGTCCCTCGGTGGGGCCAATGGTTAACACACTCAGTTACTAGCTGAAAGGCTGGTGGTTCGAGTCTACCTAAAGGTGCCTCAGAAGAGAGTCCCAGTGGTCTAATTCTGAAAGGTCACAGTCATTGAAAACCCTGCAGAGCACAGTGTTACTCAGACACACACGGGGTCGCCACGAGTTAGAATCAACTCTACAGCAAGTGGTCCTCACTGGATGGGGAGAGAAGATTTAACACTGTGTGAGGGTGTGTCTGCTTCTCACTACTGGCCTTTTGGGTCGGTTGGGTTACTGGCCTTTAGTGCCCTGAGGCCAAGGATGTTACAAGCCCAACAAGGAGTGACACGGTCCCACCTACTCAAGAATCGCCTGGCCCAATGTAACAGCTGGGCTTCCACTGAGAGATACCAACCAGATGAAGCAAATTTCATAGGTCACTATGGGTAACAGTCCTTTTCAAACTTCTCCAAAAATGAGAAGTGGGAGGAGCATTTCCTAACTCATTTTATGAGGACAACATTAGCCTGTCATGAAAACCAGACAAAGCAGACAGAAGAAAATTACAAACCAATATTCCTTATAAATATACATGTAAATATGCAACAAAATACTACCAAGCTGAATCCATCAGCATAATAAAAGGATTAAACATTCTCAACAAAGGGGATTTATCCCAGGGATGCAAGGATGGGTCAAGGCAATAAAATTAATCAATGGAACATTCAACATTAAGAGAACAGAGGGGAAACACCAATTATCTATCAACTCAATTCCCCAAATTACATCTGAGATTGAAGTTCAGAAAAGTGATCTAGACAGGCAGATCCAGAAATCCTTGCCTGGAGACTGAACAGTGAGAAAAGAGCATCAGAAGCAGAGGCAAGGGGTCAGAATCTCCAGTGTTTGCTAAATGACAATCTCACCGACGATTGAGAGCCTCCCATATTCAAGACCCATACTCAGCATTTGCGGGGAAAAATGTAAGACATGGTCCTTCTCCTCTGGTCCACTTTGGACATGAGTTCTGTGTCACACAGAGCTCCCAACCAGATTAGGGTGGCCAGCACTGCCTTCAGGAAAACACAAATGTTATTCACAAAACAGGGCTAGTCTTGTGAAGTCACTAATCTCACCCCAATGTGTGGCCCTTACACCATGTTTCATTGCCCTGGGGCAGATTTCTTTGAGCCCCAGGCATCAACTGAGCTCAGCAAATCTCCTTGGCTGCCCTTGTGGCTCCACTGCCTGATGAATGAGTCTACTTACTGACTTCTGCCATCCTTAGGCCTTCCAGAGCCTCTGGAGAAGAACCTTCCTCAGGCCCATGTGTGACTGGCTTGACTTCCACGGCATACAGACACCGGTTAGTACCTGTAGGTTATGCTGGAGCCTTTTACCCAGCCTCAGCTGTAACTCTTAATATCAAATGACTGGGATTTTTTTTCCCTGAGCCCCAAGAATCAAGAATATTTAACTCTGCAGCATTTTAGAAGCAATCTTTGTTTTTTAGCTTTGGTGTTAATAAAAGAGATAAACCATATATCCTACCATTTTGTTTTGTTTTAATCTGGCCTCTAGAGGGAAACCTGAAGCACCTGTGATGCCCAGAGCAACGATAATGCCACAGGAATGAGATCAGGCCAAGGTTGACAACCCAAAGAGTCACCCTGAACACTTATCCTCAGGGGACACTTACCCTCACAAATAGCTGATTTTTATGAATTGAATTATGTCCCCCCAAAATATGTATTATAAATCCTAACCTCTATGCCTGTGGTGGAGCCCTGGTGGCATAGTGGTTAAGAGATGGCTGCTAACCAAAAGGTCACCGGTTCAAATCCACCAACCACTCCTTGGAAACGCTATGGAGCAGTTTCACTCTGCCCTTGTAGAGTCACTATGGGTCGAAATCGACTCGAAGGCAATGGGTTTTGTTTTGATTTTACAGATAGGGGAAAGATTGGTGCCAAGCCACATGGAGATCTCCAAGGAACCAGGAAATAAGCTGAAGAGACAGGGACCTTCCCCGAGAGCCAACAGAGAAAGAAAGCCTTCCCCTAAAGCCAGTGCCCTAAATTCAGACTTTTAGCCTCCTAAACTGTAAGAAAATAAATTTGTTTCTTAAAGCCATCGACTTGTGGTATTTCTAGAAACACTTTTTATTTATCATTTGCCAGTTGCGGGCTCCTCCCTCACTTAATGACCTGAGCTCAGTCCTCCATAAGGAACTTGGGGAAACTGAGGGGCTTCACGCCTGGTGTCCACAGAACCCGGCTGACATCATCACATAACGCAAAGAGAGCGGGGAGCTTCCACTTAGCCTGCCAGGTAGCCAGTGGGGGTTTTCTCTGTAGAGTAGGCCCATGACGCTGCCCCCGTGTGGAAGGGCTGCCTCTCTCTGCTCTCCTTGGCAGGGTTCCTGTTTTAGGAACTACAAGACATAGGGCCCCATTTTCCAGGCATAGGCAGATGGCAAAAATTCTTTTCCTTCAGAACTTACAGATGAGCGGATGCTTTTCTAGGTAGAGGTAAATTCACTTTGCTATTTCCTTTGTTTTTAAAGAAAACAAATATATTCCTATTATTGATAACAACGTCAGTAGTACTTCGCGTGTAGTTTGATGCTCACAGAGCCCTGCCTGGTTATCTTTCAATGGCTTGAATACACGTCCACACTCTTTTCCTAAGGGTGTTTAGCTCCCTAGTTCAGAAATGAATCTCACGAATTACATATAAACCAGCTTTCTAAATCTTTCAACACATCCCAGACTCACCACTGAGAAGCTAACCAAACATAATTGTAAATTACAGGCATCTAAAACAGATAATTACCTTTCCAGGGTTAAGGTCCTCTTGGGAAACTATTTTTGTTCCAGTGGTTCACGGGACTGAATTTCTTCTAAAGAAACTGTGATAACATCTTAATCCATTATTAACTTAGTGCCTTTGACTTCAGCCTTGACCTGAGCAGCAATGAAACCAAAGATTTAACACGTGTTTTACTCAAGTCAGAGGCACTATAGCACAGAGGGTCTGTGTTAAATCGTGATGATGACAAACATCTCTTTTTTTACGTGCCCAAACAGAAATATCTGCTAACCAAAAGGTCAGCAGTTCAAATCCACCAGCTGCTCCTTGGAAACCTTATGGGGCAGTTCTACTCTATCCTTATATGGTTGCTTTGAGTTGGAATCGACTCGATGGCAACAGGTCTAAACAGAAATTAAAAAAAAAAAAAAAAAATTCTCCCTATGGAAGGCAAAATGGAGGTAAACATACTGACTGCAATATATCAAACTTTCCTTGTGAAATAAGAAGTCTACAAGTATGTCATATAACTTCCAGTTTCAGCCAAGATAGAATAATAGGGACTGGTCTTAGTCTTTCACCTGGAATACCTACAACAACAACAACAACCAGAAAACATATTTTTTAAAAGCGTTTTCATGACAGTGGGCATGAGGAGCTGAGGACGGTGAGCCCTGGGAGATGAGAAGCAAACAAGGTGAGCTCTGCAACGGCACCAGATCTCTGCCTTGAGTGAGCTTCCAGAAATCACTGCCGGGACGGTGAAGCCAGGCAGAGCCTAGTGTCAGTCCTGTTGAGGACACAGAGCTGAGAGTCCCAGGAGACCAAGGCAGACAAATTTTGCGGGATAGAGGAGACCAAGGCAGATAGATCTCCAGAGATCTGTAGAACGTCCCCCTTGAGTACTCAGCAGAGCATTTGTCTGCACCTGTGTGTGAGAAAGCAACTAAAGACCGGGAGGAGAACCATCTGAAAGGATTAGAGGGAAGAGACAGTGAGCAATACCCAACACAGGGCTGGAAAAAGTGCCTGTCCCCACAGCCAACCTAGAAAAGTCTCATAATTTACAGTAGAGTACTCAGAATGGTTTCATCTCAATAATGGGGAGTAATTATCCCTAAACGAAATGCTGCTCTGGTCTCACCTCATGAATTTCAAATGTAAATCCAAGAGGATCCAACTGTTTCCAAGTACCTTAGCTGCATCCCAGAACACATCTCAATAATCTTTATAAAAACAAAAACCAAATCTGTTGCCATTGAGTTGATTCTGACTCATAGAGACCCTACAGGACAGAGTAGAATGGCCCCATAGGGTTTCCAAGGAACAGCTGGTGAATTCCAACTGCAGAGCTCTTAACCACTGTACCACCAGGGCTCCAATAATTGTTATAGGAATACACAAATACCCAATACCCAACAAATGTTACATTTGAAGCAGTAAATCATAAAAAACCTTATATTCACAAATAACAAATTCATACAACAAAGATTTATTATACTCAGAGATAGGTAACAAGAGTTTCTGAGTTCTCAAGAAGCTTTACAGGGCTGTAGGGAGCAGGAAGGGTGGCAGGTATTACCACTGAAGTAGGAGTCCCTGGGTGGTGCAAATGGTTAAGAGCTAGACTACTAACTGAAAGGTTGGTGGTTCAAACCCACACAGAGACGCCTGGGAAGTAAGGCTTTTGATCTACTTCCAACAGGTCACAGCCTTGAAAACTGTGTGCAGCAGTTCTACTCTGCATTCATGGTGTTGTCATGAGTTGGAATTGGAATTTTTAGTGGCTGCAGGGTACTAAGATTTTTACTTATGACATAACTCCACATGCGAATGCTATACAGTTAAAAAATAACTCGATTGAATTAATTGCAATGGCTGACTTATTCAAGTTCCCTTACTTTTGTGCATCATCTGGGAATGCGGTCCCCACTGATTGTGTACCAGGATGTGTGCAAGAGCACACCTTTGTGTTTATATCACAGAACAGAACATTGCTGACCCTCCTGGCTGGAATTGTTGGATCAGCAGATATGGATGTACAAGACGGTTGTCTCAAAATGGATCAGAGACCTGTTATCTATTAATATAATCCATCCTTGCCCACTGACCACTCATGTTGGATCCAGTAGCAAGTTAGAGTTGACAGCCCACCCCCCCCCCTTGTTTATTAGAAAGAAATAGCATACTCCCAAAAGACTCACCAAGATAGGGAGTTTCAATTACACAGGAGGGGGCCATAGGAGACAGATGTCAATGAAGGTGTTGAAGTGGTAGGGTCCTCATAGCTTAAACAAACTTGTGCATGGGTGCCCTTGTGACCCTTCAGGCTGACACGTTCTTATGTACTGGAGTATCAGTTTTATTTAGTGCCCTGCAGTTTCCCTTCCACTGAGGTGCTTGCTTTTCCTTGTGTCCTGTCTGCTTGGCATCTATGGGTCTTTGCTTTGGAAAACCAGTGCCCCTGTTTTGTTGATGCCCTAAGCACGTGCTTACATTGGTTATTGAGTAGACTGTCCCTGCTCTCTGGGCCACCTGGCCTCTCACTCGTGGAGGTTGTCTTTCTGCTCACCTCTCTGTCAGAAGTCTTGTCCCCCTGACAAGATTCTCACAGGACTCCAGAGGTCAATGGCAGCCTTAGGTAACTCATGACCTGGCTGCTTCTATAGCTACCAGCCCAGACTCTGTTTTCTAACTCCACATTCCCCAAAGAGAAGCCTAATAAACCCCACTCAGCTTTTCCAACTGGATCACACCATGTATGTTCTGTAAGTCAGGTGTCCCAGCACTGTGCCCAATCATCTGTTTCTGGAGGCTGAGCATAGCTATCTCCCTTCTCAGGGCAGATTAATTTAGCAGAGGATGTGGGCAAGCAGGAACTCTTCACAAAGGAGGAGCTGGAAAGATGAACAGACATTTGCCAAGTAGATGAGAGTAATGGAGAACCTTTCACACAGACAGAAAACCAAGGAGACGTGAGTGATCGTTGTCTAGTGGCTGAAAGATAAATCCCTTCATATCAGCCTCCTCTGCTAATAAGATATTTTTAATACAAGTCAGTTCCACCATTCTGTCTGCCTATATGGTTTGTTCTTCTTACAGAAATAGTCCATTCAGGGATCTTCTGGCTTAGTTAACTGCTAAATGGAAAGAAAGCATCCAGAACGAGCTCTGTCTTGTACACTCTGGCTGGTCAGATCAAATCTGCAGAACTGTATTGCGTTCTGGGAAGCACCCTTAGAGAGCTATTGGTAAAGACGGAATGGATTAAGAGGAGGTAATGAAAGGAAGAAGAGTAAGAAAACCAATCAATTTGAACAGACAAGGGGAAACAGGAAGGAAGGAAACATATTCTGTGTTTTGGCGGCTCTATACTTAACTGTGAAAACCCCTGGCTAAAACTTACCTCAGCCGTTGGGAAGCTCTGTGACTCTTATCGATGCTGTATTTGTTTCTTTAACAATGTAACACCTGTGCTAGAGAGCCTCATCCTAGTTCCATCGCTTACTCACTGTGAGACTCAGTCCTGTCAGTACCTCAGTTTCTTCATCTGTAAAATGACAATAATAACGGTAGCTTCTTCATGGCATAATTATAAGAATTAAAGTTTCATGTATCTAAAACACTCAACAGAGGTCTGTGGGTAATACCATAGTCTTGGGGAATATCTAGCTCAATTGGCATAACAGTTTATAAAAAAATGTTCTACATTCTACTTTGGTGAGTAGCGCCTGGGGTCTTAAAAGCCTGTGAGCAGCCATCTACGATACTTCACCGGTCTCACCCTGTCTGGAGGAAGGGAGAATAAAGAAAATCAAAGACACAAGGGAAAGATTAGTTCAAATGCCCAATGGACCATAGCTAGCACAGCCTCCACCAGACTGAGTCCAGCACAACTAGATGGTACCCGGCTATCACCACTGACTGCTCTGACAGGGATCACAACAGAGTGTCTGGACAGAGCTGGAGAAAAATGTAGAACAAAATTCTAACTCACAAAAAAAGACCAGACTTACTAGCCTGACAGAGACTGAAGAAACCCTGAGAGAATGGCCCCCAGACACACTTTTAGCTTAGTAATGAAGTCACTCCTGAGGTTCACTCTTCAGCCAAAGATTAGACAGACCCATAAAACAAATTGAGACTAAAGAGGCACACCAGCCCTGGGGCAAGGACTAGAAGGCAGGAGGGGACAGGAAAGCTGGTAATAGGGAGCCCAAGGTCGAGAAGGGGAAATTGTTGACATGTCATGGGGTTGGTAACCAATGTCATAAAACAGCATGTGTACTAATTGTTTAACAAGAAGCTAGTTTGTTCTGTTAACCTTCATCTAAATGACAATAAAAAGGGGGGCGGAGAACACTCAACATAATTTCTCCCCCTTTACTATGCCAAATATATACATCCCTATCTTTTATTTTTTTTATGTTAGTTTCCTAATGCTGTTATAGCAGAAATACCACAAGTAGGTGGTTTTAAAGAGCAGAAATTGAGTTTTTCACAGTTCTGGAGGCTAAAAGTTCAAACCAGGGTCTGGGTTATGGGGGTTCTTGTAGGGAATCCTGGGCATTCCCTGGTCTCTTGATGTGTACACGATCCGTACATGGAACCAGTCCTCCATCCCATGTGTGCATATCTGTGTGTCTGGTCGTCTCTTTTTAGGACTCAGAAGTCATTAGATTTAGAGCCCACCATATACTTGGGTATGATCTAATTAACAAGCAAAAATCCTATTTCCAAACAGAATTATATCCATAGGTTTAGGGGTTAGGATTTCAACACTCTTAGGGGGACATAATTTAATTCAGCATATTTCCCTTGCCCCACACCTCTACACACTAGCCCACACTGTCTCAACCCCCTTAGTTGACACGAAAGATGAGAAAGCAGAAGCTAATCTACGGCACTGGGTTTTTTCTGGGTAATCTACACTCTCGTTTGTTTTTCGACTAACGGAAGATGGAATGTCCCTCTAGAATTACCCTTGGACAGTGAAGAATTTGGGTTTATTTCTCCCAAGTATTTGTATTTTTAACATTTTCTTCAAATGCAGAAATAACAACAGCCTGTTAATCTGGATGCCTTTTAAGGTGATAGTTAAACAAATTATTTTTAAGAATCATAACATTCTTCTAACTCTGAAGGCACCTGTTTGTTCCCAGATCTAAGTCCCTTTGTGATAGTTACTCAGCATCTCAAGGGACTGAGAACAAAATTTCAATCCCAAAAATTACTAGAATTTGCTGTGATGGCCAAAATCGTTCTCTATTGGCTACCTTTATTTCTTAAGCTGGGTTTAGCGGGTACAGTTACAAGTATCTGACAGGCATATGTTTTTCCATTGATAAGAAGAAAAGTTTCGGGGACGGGTGTTCTCAAGGTTCATGATGAAATTTTGAAAATGCATTGTTCACTTCCCTTATGTCCAATATGTCCACCATGTCAGCCCCAAGCAAACATATGTAGCTAAATTCCTTTACCTGGTACTGGTAGAGCTCCGGATCACACTGTGAGGTCTTGGTGCAGGAAATTGTTAGAATTATCCTCTTTAGATCTGCGAATATTCGGCTGACAGAAGCTCACCAGTTCTTCCTACTGGAGTGCATGAACTTACCCCTCCCCCCCATAATGTGGTCACCCAGGGGAATTTGAACACATACTAACTGAAGTATTTAAAACCACCACATAAAAAACAAGGAGAATTTTTACTGGAAGAAAGACCCGAGAAAATCTATTTGTGAGCATCAATGTGACCTACTATAACAGCTTGGAACTCCTGGGGGATGCAAATGGTTAACGCACTCAGCTGCTAACCAAAACGCTGGAGGTTCAAGTCCACCCAGAGGCACCTCCGGAGAAAGGCCTGACGATGTATTTCCAGAAAAGCAGGCACCGAAAACCCTGTGGTGCACAGTTCTACTCTGACACACCTGGGTTCACCATGAGTTGGAGTCGACTCAACGAAAACTTTTTTTTAACCAAAACAAATAAAATGGCGTATTTTCTGACTTATTTGGCATTCTGTCCCATTATGTAAAAGAGAACTCAAAAGTGCGATAATAGGGGGAAATCCATTTTTCGAAAGGGAGACTCTGACATGCCCTTATCCACCAAAATCAGAGGAAGGAGTATCAAGAACATGAGGACTACAGGGTCTTTGCACTCATATCACTTCTGACTAGAAACATCTCTGCTCAAACGAAGTAAATATTGTTGGGAACCATTTCCAAGGAAATTTCCATTTTGTCACAGAATCACATATACGCTTCTGTAAATTATTATCTAGTCAAGTAAAGGAAGAACCATTGTATAGTTTCTGAGGGAAACACCGAACTATATTTTTAAGTTGCACTAATATGTTCAAATTTATTGATATTTTTCAGCGAACATAGGTGGATCGTGTTAAGAAACAGGCTTAAATATCTAGAATAGGCAAGTGTATAGAGACCAAAGTTTATTGGTGGTTACCAGGGGTGATGGGAGAGAGGGCGAAGGGCAGCTCATTGCTAAGGGGGCACTAAGCTACCGTTAAGGGTGATAAAAAAAACTTGGAAATGGATACGCATGATGCCTAAATAACATGATGAGTGTAATTAATGTCACTGAACTGTAGATGCAAAGACTGCTGAAATGGCAAATGTTTTGTTACATACATACATATGTATTTACCATAATTTTAAAAATGTAAAAAAAAAATAAGAAAAGTAAAAAGAAACAAGGTGCAAGACTTCTGAGAGTATGATGGACTAAGACGGTTAAATAAATCCACCCTCCAGCTCTAAACAAAAATGCTGGACAAAATTTGACCACTTTTTTTGAGAGCTAAGTTCAAAGTAAAGAAAAAAACAAAAGAAAACCAAAAACAACTCAAGCGCCAGAAATAAAGAAATTAAAGCCAGCACTGGAATCTTTAACTGAGGCCACAGTGGCCACAGGCATTTTATCGCTCCGTTTGGGCTCTAGGGGCCAGGGGATTGGCTTGCAGTACCCACACAGGGACACGGAACTGGCCTCAGGCCATGGAAAGGGGAGGGGCTGGAAAAGAAAGCCCTTCAGTCCTGTGAAAGGAAACTAGGAAACTTAGTGGAAGTTTAGCCTTCCACTGTGCCTTGTGGCACAACAGTTAAGAGCTTGGCTCCTAACCAAAAGGTCAGCAGTTCGAATACACCAGCCACTCTTTGGAAACTCTATGGGGCAGTTCTACTCTATCCTATAGGGTCATTATGAGTTGGAATTGACTCAATGGAATGGGTTTGGTTTCAGGAGCCTTGAGAATAGGGGGAAGAACATGAGAAGTCAAAGTATGAGCCAGAAATATGTGCCTCATAAGTGCAAATAAAAACTGGGACCACTCAACTCACTAGGGCCCAGGATGAAACGAAATCAAAATTCCTCTATTCATTGTTTGGGAATCAAGTGATTCCAGTGAATTTGGAAAGGGGGGGGGCGTGGTACAGACCCTAAAACACCCAAGGTTACAAACTATGGGAGGAAGCCAAACACCATGAAGGGAAATCAGCAGATAAAACAGGAAATTAGTACAACCACTAACTGCAAATAAAAAATATGAAAGGACTAAAAAGTAAGTTTGCATCAAATAAATAACAGTAAAAAAAATGAGTACAAAGATAATAAAAGATAAATTCAATCTAGAAAGTCAATAAAAAACGAAACCCCTTGTCATTAAGTCAATTCTGACTCATGGAGGCCTCATGTGTGACAGAGTAGAACTGCTCCATTGGATTTTCTTGTCTGTAATCTTTTATGCTTTTATGCTACGGCTGCTAACCCAAGGGTCTGCAGTTCGAATCCACCAGGGGCTCCTTGGAAACTCTATGGGGCTGTTCTACTCTGTCCTGTAGGGTTGCTATGAGTTGGAATCGACTGGACGGCACTGGGTTTGGTTTTTTTTTTTTTTTTAATCTTTCCGGAAGCAGATCACCAGGCCTTTCGTCCATAGTACCACTGGGTGGGCTCAAACCACCAACCTTTGGATTAGTATCTGAGCATAAACTGTGCCACCTAAGGCTGTCTTTCTCATGAAGCCTATTCTAAAACTCAGAAGGAAAAATTAAACACTCCAAATAGCATAGAATAAACTGGCATAAAAGGATGCAGAGTTGACTGGCAACACCTGAATTATTATAAAATTATATGTCAGCTATTGGTGCAGGAATAGACCAAGAAACCAGTGGAAGAGAGCTGAAGGTCCCCAGAGACCAGAGATGACTATATAGAACTTGTTATATGAATGAGTGATGGTACCATATTCTACAATGCCGGGGTGACACACAAACGGGGAAACAGACTCCATACTAGGCCATAATTAAACTAGAATCCAGATGGGTTAAAGGCGTAAAAATTTTAAAGCTTTGCTTTTGAGCTGTCAAAAGACATACCTGATCAATAAATTAATTAGAGTTCAGTTTTTGGGGGGTGGAAAAAACTGTACTCGATCAAGAAGCGCAGCTCCTTAGAGTTGAGCTCGGCATATTACAGTTTCGATCACCTTACAGGCTGTGCAAACTCTTAGGGGTTTTCAGAAGGATTGTTTGCCATTCATTTGATTGGCAGGAAGCAGGGTGGACTGGTGTGTTGTTTGCTTGTCTGCATTCTGTAGGCTAGTTATGGTTTCTCTGATTCCTTAAACCTTTCCCAGAGTATTCTTTCTCACAAGTTTTTAGTTTTGGGGGAGTGTTAAGAGTTAAATTTAAACAGGAGGGCCATTTTTTAAACACATCTTTGTTAATAAATACAGGAGGATATTTTTCTGTGTTCTTGGTATGGAAGGATTTGTTACCAAGACACAAAAAGCGCTAACCATGAGGGAAAGATTAATAAGTGAAATAAAGTAAAATAAATAGAAAACACTTAACCTTGAAAGCCCCCATATACAAAGTTAAAAGTCGAGCCACGGATTGGGAATAGCTGTCTGTAGTATCTGCTCTTCCTTCCTGGCTCAGGCCCTCACTTCCTCCCGGCATCTTATCAGAGAGGTCTCCACTGATCAATACCAAGTGCTTCGTAACCATGTTCCCTGCTTTTCCTCCAATGAACTTATCCACTTCCAAAACATGTAATACTTATTATCTTTCTTATCAAATCTCCAAATCGATTTGATTCTGACTAAGGGTTTCCAAGGAGTGACTGGTAGATTAGCAGCCATAGCTCTTAACCACTACGCCACCAGGGCTCCAGTGCCTAGAATCACTACCACCACACATTGCTGTCGAGTCTGTTCTGACTCATATCGACCCTAAAGGACAGGGTAGAACTCCCCCCACAGGGTTTCCAAGGAGCACCTGGCGGATTTGAACTGCCAACCTTTTCGTTAGCAGCAGTAGCTCTTAACCACTACGCCACCAGAGTTTCCAAGAATAACCCAAACCCACTGCCATCGAGTCAATTGCGACTCATAGTGACCCTATAGGACAGAGTAGAACTGCCCCACAGAGTTTCCAAGGAGCACCTGGCAGATTCAAACTGCTGACCTTTTGCTTAGCAGCTGTAGCACTTAACCACTAAGCTACCAGGGTTTCCTTGAATAGTGCCTGGTAAATAGTCACTTAAATATTGGTTGAATTAATTAATTGATTAAATGCTGTAAATCATTAATGATATCTTTAACACTAATTTTGCCTTTAATCAGATGTTCCTTTTGTTTTTTAACTTTTGCTTTTTACCTTTTCATGTAAACATCTCCAGTGAGATTTTAATCCTCAAGTGATAAATTTCTTATGCTTTTTGACTCTCTCATAGGTAAAAAAAAAAAAAAAAAAATTTGTAGGGCAGATGGAAATAGCAACACGCTCGATTCCAGGATTATTTGGAAAGAAAAACAAAAAAGCAACCAGAAAAAATAAAATTTGTGCAATGTTTAGTTAACATGGTGCTAAAATTTCTAGTGAATCCCCTACCCCCCAACCGGGGCTATGCCATCAGATATATTCAAAGGTTAGATATTCACATCACGAGATTTCTTCTCCATGACCCTACCCCGAAACATTTGTTAAAATCCACATTAGGAAAAAAACCCCAAGCTGCCAATGTGTCATGAGGAATACCTAGAAAAGGAACAAGCCCTGTCTAAGACATCATTCTGTAACTGGTATTGCGTATCGGTCTGCTCATTTTGATGTGAGATCCTCAAAGCAATAATCTGGTGTGATCAGAATCCAAGTATTTATCTACGCTAATTAAAGGAATTCTTTAACACAGGGTCTTTTTGAAGATGACGTTAGCATGTGTTAAGAATTGATTCAAACTGAGAAATGGACAATATTCAGTTCACTAAAACAATAAGTTAATCATAAAAAATACAAACAAAATTTTCTTTGCTTCAGTAGTGGTGTGTTTCATAAACACCCGTTCTTGTCCTTAGAAAAAATGCCAACTTCAAGGACGAGAGTTAAGTTTTCTCTAGACACTGAGTCAGTCCATCCACTATCCACCCTAGAAATGGCAGAGCAGCTAAAATACTATCCTTCTATTTGTTTATTTTTATTTTTTAATTTTTCTTTCATGCTGCCATTTTGTTGTTTAACTATTTACGTTTCAAAATACCTGAGTTAAAGTAGACACTAGCATCACGTTAAGTACATAATAAACACCCAACTTAATGGTGTTGGTATAAAGTATATGAAAATTCTGAATGAATACATTCACAGAGCCAATGAGCCCACCTCTGGGGTACGTGAGAGCTCGGTGGAGAGCAGTAAAGCTGTTGTCACCACGCTGAGGTGGAGAAGTGGGCTCCCCAATGTGGAGCAGGACATGGCAGACATCCAGGATGGGGGGCCTGGGCCCCAGGAGGGAGGAGCTCGAGCCCGACTGCGGAATGGGGATTTCAGCAGCACACACAACAGATGCAGAAGCCGTCGTGTGATTTTTTCCACCCTCCCTCTGCTCCAGAATGTGTTTCATTAATCTCCCAGCACACTGTCTGAGATCTGAAATTCTTTTGCCTTCATTTTTGACAAGAATATGAGGTTGAGGAGAAGGTAGTGAGAGAAACGTCATGACAGCAAGTAAGTAAGGTTAGCAAAGGTAGCCAAGAGTCTCCGATGCTGTTTTGGTGGCACCAGATTGTTTTAATTGCAAGAGTGCTTTATTATTATTATTATTCTGCAACTACAAACAGCCTTTATTAATTATGGTGACCCTGGCAACCAAGTCAATAAGTTATTTATTCCTTATGAAAATGCGGTTCTTATTTTACCCAGTGTGCCTTATGCATTTCTTTCTTAACAGTCATTTACGGGGCTTAATCTTGAGCCCTGGTGACCCAATGGTTAAGAGCTCAGCTGCTAATTGAAAGCTCAGCGGTTTGAACCTCCCAGCAGCTCCAGTCTATGGTAGAAAAGATTTGGCAATCTGTTCCCGTAAAGATTACAGCCCAAGAAATCCAACGGGGCAGTTCTCCTCTGTCCTATAGGGTCACTATGAATTGGAATCAATGCTATGGCACCCAACAACTACAGTCACAAAGAGGCCCTGGGTGGTGCAAAGAGTTAACATACTCAGCTGCTAACCAAAAGGTGGGCAGTTTGAGCCCACCCAGAGCCATCTCAGAAGAAAAGCCTCACAACCTACTTCCAAAAAGTCAGCCATTGAAAACATGAAGCACGGTCGTACTTTGACGTATATGGGGTCACATGAATCTGAATCAACACGGCAACAGCTGGTTTTTAATCATGAAGCTATAATTTTTATTTTCTCTCCTTGAGTATCTAATATACAATCAAAATGCCAGATTCTCCTCACAAATCTAATGGGGGTCTCTTCAAAAAGCTGAAGGATTCAGGCTCTCTGCTCCCTTGGCCACTCTGAGCCAATGGAATTGTGATGTAGTAACCCAAACATGTTTCTGGCTTTTGACCTAGTCGCCTTCTAGTAATATTATAACTTTTCTCATTGCTTTGGCACATCTTTAGAGTACTTCACCCAGCCTTATCCATTTCTTGATCACCTCCTTTGTTCTCCTTCCTATACTTTGTTCCAGGTGCAGCCTCCTAGTTGGTCTGTTCCAGGTGAGACTCACATAAAGCCAGTGTGGCCAGAGAGGCAGATGCAGGATGGCGGGACACAGGACTGGAAGGTGTGTTAGTCGTAAGTATAAGGAATTGGAGTTGCAGCTTTTCTGATTCTCTGGACTTAATGGTATGGACAGTGAGAATCAGTGAAAAGTTATAAGGCTCAAGGGTGGTTTAGATGCTTGGTTTGGTCATATCGTCAATAGGACCACAGTGCAAGGGTGCACAAGCTGTGCACTGGATCTCCACGGGTTGCCAGTCGCATTGCAGTCCACAGCACACTCTTGAGCTATACAGTGTCTGGGGAAATTTTACAACCAGGTATCAAGATATTCAATTTTTCAGTAATCTAACCAAGAAATTACTTGAAACAATCAGGTCCCCTTCTCCCCCCTTTTTGAGGAAAGATATGGAAGATGAATTAGGGGACTACAGCACTTGTCTGTAAGTAAGATGATAAGGATTAGGTTAGGGTCTAGCAGTGGGACTATAAAGGAAAGAGGGAGGTGATGACAAAGCCATTATGAAGTCAGAGCCAACAAAACCACTGAATGGTGTCAAACACAGGTGTTTTTTGTTTTTTTAATTTTTATTGTGCTTTAAGTGAAAGTTTACAAATCAAGTCAGTCTCTCATACAAAAATTTATATGCACCTTGCTATATAGTCCTAATTGCTCTCCCCCTAATGAGACAGCACGCTCTCTCCCTCCACTCTCTCTTTTCATATCCATTCGGCCAGCTTCTGACCCCCTCTGCCCTCTCATCTCCCCTCCATACAGGAGATGCCAACATAGAATCATGTGCCTACTTGATCCAAGAAGCTCATTCTTCACTAGTATTGTTTTCTATCCCATTCTCCAGTCCAGTCCCTGTCTGAAGAGTTGGCTTTGGGAATGGTTCCTGTCTAGGGCTAACAGAAGGTCTGGGGACCATGACCACCACGGTCCTTCTAGTCTCAGTCAGACTATTAAGTCTGGTCTTTTAACCAGAATTTGGGGTCTGTATCCCACTTATCTCCTGCTCCCTCAGGGGTTCTTTGTTGTGTTCCCCATCAGGGCAGTCATCGGTTGAATACAGGTGTTTTTGACATTGCAGAAACCCTGGCGTAGTGGTTAAGAGCTACAGCTGCTAACCAAAACGTTGGCAGGTTGAACCTACCAGCCACTCCTTGGAAACTCTATGGGGCAGTTCTACTCTGTCCTATAGGGTCGCTATAAGTTGGAATTGACACATTGGCAATGGGTTTGGTTTGGTTGGTTTGGTAACAGGGAAAGTTGAGCTGAATAACAAACTAAAGGAAAGAAAGCTATGCATTTGATATTCTTGAGTTTTGGGCCAAGGTGGAACTAGAGAGAAGGTCTTCTGATTGCCAATCGAAGACTCTTACCCATTGTTCTATAATGATTTCCATGGCGGGGGTGGGGGTGACTTCTCACTTTCATTTTACTTTAAAATTCTGGAAGACAGCTTTTTAATATGCTTAGCATTTTTACCAATTCATCAAAAATCAGCAACATCTTTAGATGGGATTCTTCTACATATCCTCCCTCATGCATTAATTTTCCACTGTAAATTCTAAGAACAATAACAGAGGGTATTTCAAGAGAGGAGAATTTAACTGATACTCAAAATGAGTTTACCTTTACCAGGCAGGCAATAGGCTGGAAAGTTCATGTGTTTTGTTTAACTATAGCTCTATGGAATTATGCATTTTCTCCATTTTACAGATGAGAGAACTGCCTCAGAGAAATGAATTAAGTTTCCAAGGCTCCACGGGTTGGAAGTAATATGGCTGAGATCCAGTCCCAGATCTAATTAGAAAGGCCTTTCTTATCCACCTTCAGCAAATAATGTCTCAACGTGGATTGTTCTAAGCTAAGCAGTTAAGGTTCCTGGAGGAAGTAAAAAGAAAAGGCAGCACTCATTGTTTTCCCTCTTGAGTATCACCTAATTTTTGCTGTTGACATCGTTTGATACATTCTATTTAAACCCCACACTACTAACTGAAGTATGTAGGTGGTAACATTTTATCTCATTAGGTTTTGCATGAAGGAAACCTTGTCTATGATCTCTAAGTATCACCACTGAAGGGCTCACTAGTGTTTAGCTGTCACTGGTGGGGTGCTGTTGGGTCCAATGGGTCATAGTCAAATCACCCGAAGTCTACAACAAATTCTCTTTTCCTCTAAAGCAAAATCCAACACAAAATCTCTTGCCCAACCTGAGCTAAGAGTAAGGTTCCCTAACCAGGTCTGTCAACCAGGCTCTGGTATACACTTTCTCTGTGTTAGAGCTCTGAAAGAGCCACCTCGTAGTGGAGGCCTGGGGTGTCTGAGTAGTGACAGTATCATGTCAGATACTAGCAAACTCATGAATGCTATGATGAGACTACAGTTCAAGATGGAGAGACCAATTCTCTCACGGGATACTGTGAAGAAACCAGTGGGAAACCTGCTTTGACTGGTAGGCATGGGAAATAACCTATTCAGTTTTATTTAAAGTTTATTTAAATATACTCACATTTCAATTTAAAAAATATTTACAGAGTACCTACTGTATATCAGGCTGTGGCTAGGTGTTAATTTAAGGATGCAAAGAGGAGCAGGATGGAGGACCTTCCAGTCAGGTAAAAACCAAACCCATTGCCACTGAGTCGATTCCAACTCATGGTGACCCTGTAGGACAGAGTAGAACTGCTGCATAGGGTTTCCAAGGAGCGGCTGGTGGATTCGAACTGCTGACCTTTTGGTTAGCATCCAAGCTCTTAACCACTACACCACTAGGGCTCCTTCCAGTCAAGTAGAGGAGCCAAAAAGAAAACGGTCCTGCCCACTTTGCCAGAAACTCACATGTGAGTCTATAAACTTGGCCGGTGTTAGTGAAAAGTTGCTGAAAAAAGAACAGAAGACAAAGAATCAGTCATATTAACAGCAGACTTTCTAGAAAACAAATTTACAAAGTTGCCCATAGCTTGTGAATTTGCAATAGTGCCATATTTTTCTCAAGACTTTCTGTTATGACCATAAAAGGAAAAAAATAAAATCTAGAATTAACTTTTTTTTTTTTTGAGGAAATGCTACAGAGAGTTCAGGTTCTTGTTCTTAAATACTAGCATGTGCAGGGATAAGGTGGGAAATCCATTAAAGTGTTTTCAGCCTGGAGTAACAAGCAGAAGTTTGCTTCCGGCCATGCTCTGTCCCTAAAACACAGTAAAGTCCTCAGAAACTTAAATCACTGATGTTTCGAGGAGACTCTAGACTACTAAGGAGCATGGGAGGAAACTTCCACAGCCATTCCCAGTTCAGACAGAGGAAATACACTGGGCATCCCCCAGGTTGGAAAGTCTCCAAAATGTAAAGTGTTTTTTGCAACAAAGAAGAGCTAAAGAAACCAGCCCTTATCCGAGAAAAGGCTCTAGAACCAAAGAGTGGAAAGGCTCAGGTGGGGTTTTCTATAATAAAGGAGAGCCAACATTTTATTAAATGAAAATGTAAAATGTTTCCTATCGGATCCTTTCAGTCTTTCTCTGCTTTCACACTTACCTGCCTCCTCTTTTTCCTTCTGGTCTTTCCCAGCATCAATGGCTCTAAGGAACGAGTCTACTTCACAAAACAAGTATCATGGGAGT
The DNA here is from genome assembly GCF_024166365.1 of Elephas maximus indicus. Taxonomy (NCBI): domain Eukaryota; kingdom Metazoa; phylum Chordata; class Mammalia; order Proboscidea; family Elephantidae; genus Elephas; species Elephas maximus. The sequence continues at coordinate 6,505,801 of NC_064841.1, read as the reverse complement.
CCATAGACTCACTTTGGTGAGTCTTTTGCAACAATAGTTGACTTTTGATAAGGTATACCCAGGTGTTCCCATCTCTTTGAAAATTTCTGTATTGTAACTTGACAAGAATTTGGGAAACAAAGATATTAAAAACTGAAGGGTTGATGACTTGGTGATATCATTACTTGAATGAAGTTATTAGCTTTATAGGAAAAACATCATTGATGGGATGCTGGGCCAGGGCTCTGAGGGTCAGCTGGAGACACTCAGGAAAATGTGAGGCAGCCCTCTTCCTGTGGAGGCTCAGCTCAAGTTTCCATCACAAAGCCCCATGGTGGTGTTGTGGATTAAATTGTGTTCCCCCAAAATATGTGTTGGAATTCTAACCCCTATAAAAACCAAAAAACCAAACCCAGTACTGTCGAGTCAATTCCGACTCATAGTGACCCTATAGGACAGAGTACATAGAGTTTCCAAGGAGTGCCTGGCGGATTCGAACTGCCAACCCCTTGGTGAGCAGCTGTAGCACTTAACCACTACGCCACCAGGGTACCTGTGGATATAATCTAATGCAATGTAATGACCTTCTATAATGCAACTTCATATAAAATGTGACCAGTCAGTTGAGGTCATATCAGTAGAGGGTGGATCCTAAATCTAATGGCTTCTGAGGTGTATAAAGAGCAGCATACACAGGCAGAAGGGGGGCAGACAGACAGTATGTGACGGAGGCAGATGAATCCCCAAGCCCAGGAACACCAACGATTCTGACTACTACGCCAAGAAGGAAATCGCCCTCGAGGCACACCCTGAATTAGGACTTCTAGCCAACTGAACCATGAGGCTAAAGCCACTGTGTAAAGCCACTCGCTTGTGGCATTTGTGTTACAGCACCACTCAGGGACTAAGACGTGTGTGCCTGGCTTTGATTTCTTTGGTTCTGGCACCATAGCAAGCTGATAACATCTCAGCCTACGTTGCCCCGACATTTACTCCAGCTTCTCCAGCACCACTGTTCCGGCAATGGGCCTTCCCTTCCTCCAACTCAAACCCTCAGTCTGCAGGCTATGCTTTGTGGGTGTCAGTTTTTATATTTCCTCTTATGCCCCAACACCAGAGTTCACATTTTTATGATTAAATATAGGTATTCAAATGACCACCTATTCAAGAGAAATAGATACGTAATTCAGTGATTCTGCTGGTAACTTTAGAGCAAATGCTAAAAAAGTTAAAACTATAAATTTCCCTGCTTTTATGAAACACTTATATTTCGGTTTTCAGATCTGCTTAGAAACTCTCGGGAGGACAATGTGTCCCTTTGTGAGGAAAATGGGATCTCTTTAAAAATTACCGAACTAGAGTATCATGAGAGCAGAAATTCTCCTTTAACTACTGCCACTAAGGTAAGCACTTCTTTAGAAAAAACATGTGCATTGATGAGGTGGCAAGAAAGGAAAAAACGCACAAGGATGTTTCAAAATGATTTTCCAGCAACTATGTGAAACACTGTTTAATCCACTTCCTAAGCTCCTCTGTTCCTGTGGGCAAATTTTCCGCGGGAAATTTCAACAAGCAGAAGAGCCGTCGCAGGGATAACACCACAATGATATTTTTTTGCAGACAGCGTAGACGGGACCTGAATAGACTATTGACTACGTTGTGCCCAACGGGACAGGAGGCAGGGATTCAACAGTTGTGAACATTCTAGGGGCTCTCCATCCTTCACACTCCCTCCAGGCTGTGCTTCGTCAGATGTCTACCTCCATTTTATGTAAATAGTTTACGTTTCTCTCCCTCAGGCAATAATCTTGATTTTTTTCCCCCTCACTGGGTGAGTGGGTTATCCTTTTCCCAAGACAGAATTTATCTCAAATTCAAATAAACCAAACCTCTCACCCTACTCACTGTCCAGAGGCATTTAAAAGTTTAAAGTTAACTTCTTAGACTGTTTCTGGAAACGTGACACCTTACGCCCTTCCAACAAGGCCCAGTTGTTACAGCGCACGATTTTGGTGGGAGACTCCTTTATCACACCTGTTTTTATACCTTCCAGCCTTAAGTACCTGTTTACCGCGCTGAGCGCTGAGGCGAAGGACGTCTGCTGTTACTGGCTATGGTGCTGCTAAGACAATTTTAGTTGCATTCGCTGCATAAATAATTCTGTCCAGATTGGCCTACTCTACTATTGCTAAAGGAAACCCCGGTGGCGCAGTGGTTAAGAGCTATGACTGCTAACAAAAGGTCAGAAGTTTGAATCCACCAGCTGCTCCTTGGAAGCCCTATGAGGCAGTTATATTCTGTCCTATAGGGTAGCTATGAGTCGGAATCGACTTGATGGCAACAGGGCTTTTTAACTCATTTTAAACTTTACTGTGAAAGTCTTGTGTGTTTACATTGTCTCAGCACAGAAGAACTGTCAGAGATTTCTTTTCTCTCTTCCTCTCCCTCCCCCACTATTGGATGCGTTCCCACAGTAATAGGAAAAAAAAAAAAAAAAGCATTAGCAAAATAATGAATCACACCTGAACTGGCCTAACGCAATATGTAATTACAGGTTGCAATACAATTAGAACCAATTTTATTTTAATAATGCCTTCATATGTCTAAGTACCTAAGGCCTCTCACGAGGTTAGATCAAAAGTACAGGATTTCCTTCTTCCTATCATAAACTGCCATGATTAAAAAATGGCGTATGGGGAGGAAATGAGAAAGCCTTACAATAACAACAGCGGTGACAGCTATCTCACAATCGTCAGCGCACCCTCAAGTCTTGCCATGGTGCTCCTGTTCCCTGCACTGTGTTCAGATACTTCAGCACCTGCTTCTCCTCTGGTGTCCTGCAGAGTCAGGACCTCTCTGTTGAAGTTCACAGGAAATGAGGAGCTAAGGTTACAAGGCAGAGTACCTGCTCAGAGAAACTCCTAATGACCAGCAAGGGATGCTGCTCTCCTGGGGACTGAGAGCTTGGCAGTTGGCTAGTGGGCACACCCATCACCTGTGTCTTCTGGGAATCTATTTTCAGGAAACACTTATCAGACCTAAGTTTGGACCTAAGTACATTCAGAGGAGCGCGATGGCTGGCTGTATTTGCATTCACTGCTATTTAGGGCTTGAGCTGGTATGAACCATTTCATTTCCCCTCTGGAAACCACCAGCACTACTACGGGACTGTTGTGAAGCCTTCTGAATGTTTTTCCAACTTTATTTCCTGCAGATCAGTCTATTTATAATTTTTAAAAACCTGAATTCTTCAATGAAAACAAAAATGCAAACTAATTATTTTAAAATAAAACTAGTTTGGATGTGGTTAATTTTTTCCTCTTAAGGTAGATGATTTAAAAGGGAGAATTGCTTATTCTTTTAGTATACAGTTTAGCTGGGTATATGCCTCTGTAACTTGAAAGTGAAAAATGAGAAGCGTGGCCATTTGTGATGTTTAGTTTTCAGCTGCTGTGCCTTCCTGTGAATCAACAATTAGTTTCACCTGGTCAAGAGCTCGGCTGCTAACTGAAAGGTGGACAGTTGGAATCTACCAGGCTCTCCTTGGAAACCCTATGGGGCAGCTCTACTCTGTCCTACAGGGTTGCTATGAGTCAGAATCAACGGCAATGGGTTGAGTTTAGGACAGTAGGGGACCAAATGTGGTGTATACCATGATGATCTCGACAGCAATCAAAACAACTTACAAATTTTATAGCAACCTTGAAATAGGTGAGGGTTGGGATAAGTCACAAACTGTAATAAGGACACTAATTGCTTGCAAGTAAACAAACCCAAAGAAATAGTTTAATTTCAAAGCTGCAAACACAAAAAATTAATTTCTAAAGATGTTAGGTTTCAGCTCTAGGATTTTATGTAATTGAGTTTCAGAGATTTGAATATAATGGAATCTGATATCAGATATGGAGCTCTATTCTTTTTGTTCCAATTTGGCTTTCTTGAATTTGTAAAGAAGTCTTGATTCTTTCTAGAATATTCTAGCATCTTCCATCAAATTAATTTAAGGCCCCTGCCCTGTAAAAACTGAAGTACATGCAGAAACTCTGTATGTGTTCCTTATGGATCACCTTCAATTCCCAGAAAGTGGATGCAATCAGCAGGCATAGCAGCCAAAAACCAAACCCACAGCCGTCGAGTCAATTCTGAGTCATGCATCCCTATAGGACAGAATAGAACTGCCCCATAGGGTTTCCAAGGCTGTAAATCTTTACAGGAGCAGACTGCCACATCTTCCTCCAGCGGAGCAGCTGGTGGGCTCTAACAGCTGACCCTCCGGTTAGCAGCTAGGCACTTTTTAACCACGACACCATCAAGGTTTCTGCATAGTAGAACGGTCTAAAAACCATGAGGTGGTGGTATACAGTTAAAAGTTATCAGCTACTTGTCTTCTAATTAGCCATACCGACTAGTTAAGGTCACAACCCCATGATGCTGTTATAGATAGGTAAGAGTGAATGTGTGAGTGTATGTGAGGGTTAGGGAGAAGGAGAGCAAGAGGGGCGTTTGTTTCAAATATCTTGATTAACTTCCAAAGAAGCTTTGGTCACTACTCAAGAGCAAAAGGTGATATACACTGGTTGGGTGGAATTTAGTCACAGGGCAGCTAAACTTTGAAGGGAGTAGAACTGAGTATCTGCTGGACTGAAAACCTTTGAACACTTACTAAATAGCTGTATTCTCCTGGACTCTCCAAAAGGAGAGATTTGCAGATGTCACAAGGCTTGGTGATACAACAAGTGTGTTGGATGACAAGACTGAGGTCTGGAAGATCTTGACAAGCTAGACTGATGGCTAGAGCCACCAAGATTATATTTAACAGAACTAAATATAAATTCTAAGCTTCCAGTTAAACATGGCACTTTGAACACCTGCATTTATTTTTGCTCGCTTCCAAATCTCCACTGTAATGACAGTTAAGGAACTTTAAAAAGACATAAATCCACAAGGACAAAAATCATGGGAGATAAGCTTCCACCAGGTGAGAGATGGGGACAAAAATTTGGAAGCTGAAAAACAGATGGAGGAGGGGTCGCTGAGATGAACAGGAAATGAAACCAATACTGAGAAAGCTGATTCACGTGAGAGAACCCCCCACAGGCTCAGGAATGGTAGTCACCCGATACATTTGAATGCAGTGATATGAGGTGGGGCTGAAAACACAAGGACTGCTAAGCACCCATCTCCTATTCTTCTCCACCGCAACGGAAGAATGGATGTCACTCTCAGAAGGCATAGATGAGGGTGGAGTTAAGACATTGCACTAGAAATGGCCTATTAAGGAAAATTTACATGGTCAATGGTAAGACTAGCGCTCAGGTTTCCTGCCCTTCCTTCACTCCCCAGAACTTGTCAATTAGGCTTTTGCCCAGAGGAATGGATAGTAAAAGACACAGGCAAATAGACATGGTGCAAGGGTAGAACAATTCAGATACAGATATTTGAAAACCTGCCCAAAATGGAATGACCAGATCCCATTTGATCACCCAACTGGGAAGTCCACCACCAAATACCCTGCCCTTATACACAGAGCTTCTAATCAGGATTTTAGAGTCTTCTTCTTAAATACGGATCCACATACAAGGATCACTAGGCATCCGATGAAACCTTAAAAACAAGCAAACAAAAAATCAGAGGAATAAGAAACAAAGCAGGAAACAGATGAAAACTTCAAAATAACTATAATAATGTTAAGGAAAGGGAAGATTGTTTTAACCAAGAAATAAGATTACAAAATGAGATATAAAAAATAAAGAATAAAAAACTTAAAAGTCTCTTGGAAATTAAAAATATTATAGCAGAAACAAAAAATTTAGGGCAAGGGTAGGAAGATAAAGAAAATCTCTCCTGAGGTTCACCCTTCAGCCAAAGATCAGACAGTTCCATAAAACAAAAGAAGACTAAAGGGGCACATCAGCCCAGGGGCAAGGACTAGAAGGCAGGAGGGGACAGCAAAGCTGGTAATAGGGAGCCCAAGGTGGAGAAGGGGGGAGTGTTGACATGTTGTGGGGTTGGTGACCAATGTCACAAAACAATGTGTGTACTAATTGTTTAATAAGAAGTTAGTTTGTTCTATAAACCTCCATCTAAAGCACAAAAAAAAAAGAGAAAGAAAGTCTCCCAGAAAGTAAAACAAAAATCTGATAGGATCAATCCAAGCGGTTCAACACACAAACAAGATTTTCTTTGAGAAAGGGAAAAATGAGAATATGGAAGAAAGGAAAGATTATATTCAAGAAATAATGAGGAAAATGTTGCAGAACTAGACGGCATGCATTTCTAGCCTCAAAGGATACAAAGACTTTTAAAAACCACCTTACTATAAAATTTCTAATTATGAAGGGTAATGAAAATCTCTTTAGAGCCTCCACCGAAAGGTTAAAAAACAAAACAGGTCAATATAACAAATTATGTATAAGAATGATATCAGGTTTCTTAATAGCAAATCTGGAAATTAGACAAACATGGAGCAATGGTCCCAAAATTCTGAATGTAATTTATTTCCAATATAGAATTCTATATTTAGGCAAAAGTGAGTTAAATTAAGACACTCCTAAGCACACAATGTCTCAAAAAATTTTCTTTTTCAGGAAGCTGCTAGAGATAGTCTATCAAAAGTGCAGGAGTAAATTAAGAGAGAAAGATATGAGATTTAGGAAACAGGGATCAGGTACAGGAGAGAGACGAAGGGAAGCCCCAGGATGATGATAAAGAGAGGTTTATATTCAACAGTGGTACAACAGGTCTAGAGAGCCGCCAATCCATACTGGACCAAGACAATGGACTACTCTAGAATAAACAGAGCCTAGAAAGAGATTTTTTTTTAGAAAGAGAAGCCACCACTCAGCTGTCAGTTTGTCGTGCTGTGGTGGCTTGCATGTTGCTGTGATGCTGGAAGCGATACCGACAGTATTTCAGATGCCAGCAGGGTCACCCATAGTAGAGAGGTTTCAGCAGAGATTCCAGACTAAGACTAGGAAGAAGGACATGGCAATCTACTTCTGAAAAAACTGGTCAGTGAAAACCTTACAGATAGCAGTGGAACATTGTCTGATATAGTTCCAGAAGATGACCCCCTCAGGCTGGAAGACATTCAGTGTGACTGGGGAAGAGCTGCCTCCTCAATGTAGAGTCTCGACCTTAACAACATGGAGGGAGTAAAGCTTTAGGGACCTTCATCTGCTGCTGCAGTACAATTCAAAACAAGAAGAAACAGCTGCAAACATCCATGGTATTTTAGCTGGACGATGAAGAAGGGAGACTGAAGAACTGATGTATTTCAATCACAGTGTCGGTGAAGAACATCGAAGATACCGTGGACTTCCAGAAGAACGAACAAATCCGCCTTGGAAGAAGTAAAACCAGAATGCTCCTTTGAAGTGAGGATGGTGAGACTTCATCTCACATACTTTGGACATGTTATCAGGAAGGACTAGTCCCTGGAGAAGGACATGATGCTTGGTGAGTACAGGGTCAATGAAGAAGAGGAAGACCCTCAGGGAGACAGACTGACACAGTGGCTCAGCAACGGATCCCAACACAGCAAAGATTGTGGGATGGTGCAGAACCAGGCCAGGTTTGGTTCTGTTTTGCACAGGGTCGCTATGAGTCAGAACCAACTGGACAACACCTAACAACAACGACAACAGAGAGGGAAGAGAGGATGAAGAGAGGGGAGAGGGGTAGAAGAAAAAGAGAGTTAGAGGGGGAAGAAGGTGAGAGGGAAGAAAACCATAGATTATTCGCTGTTGGAATTTTCCAAAATCAGATTTTCAATACTAACGGTAAATAAAGATTTGAGTTACTATCAGGTCTACAGAGAGCTAAGGAGTCAAACAAACACAAGAAGGAGGCAAGTGTTAACTCCTCAGAAAATAAAACCTGGGGCAGGAAAGAACTACCAGAGCAATGAAAGATTCATGGTTCAGCCGTGAATACTTACAAAATCATAATAATGTCAACTAAATACTGATTTAAAAAATAACTGATAAAAACTTGTCTTCAGTGGAATGAGCCTGGGCAGCTGGAAAGACTTGTTTCTTTTTCCCACCACCATGGCTCCTTTATAGAAGTAAGTGGACTTGTTTAGGAAGCCCTGGTGGTACAGTGGTTAGAGCACTTGGCTGCCAACCAAAAGGTCAGCAGTTTCAACTCACCAGCGAGAGAAAGACGTGGCTTTTGTAAAGATTTACAGCCTTGGAAACCCTATGGGGCAGTTCTGCCGTGAGTCAGAATCGGCTTGCCAACAACGAGTTTGGTTTTGGTTTGATATGATTTTTGGAGCCCTGGTGGCATGGGTTTGGGTTGATGGCATAGTGGTTAAGAGCTTGGCTGCTAACCAAAAGGTCAGCAGTTTGAATCCACCAGCTGCTCCTTGGAAAACCCTATGGGGCAGTTCTACTCTGTCCTATAGGGTCACTAGGAGTCAGAATCCGCTCCACAGCAATCAGTTTGGTTTTGGTTTTATAGGACTTTCTTACCATTTTGTTAGGCCTTGTCGTCCTTGACTTTAATGTACAGTAAATGTTTCTACAGGGAATGACATCATGTTTCTGTAAGGGTTAGAAACCAAAGTACTACTAAAAATGTTAAGTAAAGGTTTTAAGACAGGAAATAGTCTGAGGTACGCTCCTCCACAAGGTTTATCGTCAGAAGACCCTGACTGGCACTTCTGGCAGTCTATCTCACACAGTGAAAAACGGAAGCCTCGTCGTCGTCTCTCCCCTCACAGGGCAGTTACAGCCTCCAGAGAGACCACAGAGGCTGACGAGAACGTGTGAAAAGGGTGTTATAAAGTCATAACATTTTTCAGTGGGGCTCTGTCCACCACAATTGTTACCAGCTTAAAAAAAAAAAATGTTTTTTTTACAAAAAAATAAAATCGGACTTTCAATACAGCCACAACAACGGGGAATTTATCTTCACACAGAACAGTTATAGTAGATCTGAAATGTCTCATCACCATTGTTTAATCTCCACACCTGACTGTGTGTTCCGAGGCCACTGGGGGTGACCCTTTATAAGATGTAGTGCTTTGCTTCCGTTTTTAAAGGAATCACGTTTCTGAGCCTTCTTGGCAGATGACGGTCCTCCTGATGGAAGTTCAGTTTTACTATCTGAAGTGTTTCTGTAAAACTGAGCCCTTAGGCAAAATAAAAATAACCTAACATTGTTCAGATCAGACAAATAAAGATGAGGGCTTCTTAGTGAAATCATTATTGCTATGTTAAAGAAAAAAAAAAAGTATCTATTACAGTTATGTGGACACAGAGTTGCTTAACTGACTCAGAACTGGCCCAGTTTCTTCTCTTTCCTGTGGGCCCAGATCTTCTAGTTTGCATGCATGTTCCTGAAATTAATAAAGGTTATCTTTGAAAAGTGTTGTCACTAATCCCGGCAGTGTTATCCTGATTTGCCTTTTCAAACAGACAGGGCCAATTCCCATAATGCTGAGGAAGAATGTTTTGGAGAGGCAGACTTTTTTTTTTTAATTGTGCTTTGTGAAAGTTTACAAATCAAGTCAGTGGCTCATACAAAAAGTTATACACATCTTGCTGTGTGACCCTAGCTGCTCTCCCCACAATGTGACAGCACACTCCATCTCTCCACCCTGCATTCTCTGTGCCCATTCAGCCACTTCTGTCCCCCTCTGCTTTCTTATCTTGCCTCCAGACAGGAGCTGAGGTAGGCTCTGTTTTAAAGTAAGAGTTTTATGGAGATAGAATTCAGATACCATATAATACACCCACGTAAAGTGTGTTTTAAATGCCTTCAGAGTATTCAGAGTTTTGTAACCGTTACCATCACCACAATCTAATTTTAGAACATTTTTATCACCCCAAAAAGATAGCGCTGTACCCGTTTGTGGGCAACAGTCAAAGCGGGCAAAGCAGGTTTCCTCGCTCTCTCTCTCTCTTTTTTTTTGTTTTTTGAAGTTTAAAGATTGCTTACAGAAGCAGCCTAATGGCCTTTGGGGGGGGGTAGCCTGAGACTGCCCTCTGGTGCCTAAAAGAGTTTCCTATACCAAACCAAAAACCAAACCTATACAAAATATGCCCTTACTAAGGGTTTGTGAATGATTAATCATTACTAACGATGAACACTGACAGAATTCTCTGTGCCTTGCTTTTTAAGTGCTTCATGTCCATTAACTCATTCAGCCCATATGACAATGCTATGAAGTAAATACTATCATTATCCCCATTTTACAGATGGAGAAACTGAGCCATCAGGAGGTTAAGTATCCAAGAAGTGTTATTACTTTTTTATTACTTTACAGGTCCAGTCATTTGGTATTTTTGCAACTGTTGAACGACAAAGCCATATTCTTCAATTCCATCTAAAAATCAGTCAAAATTGAATAACTTCCTTTATAAATACAGTTTGGGCTGTTTGAATATGAAACTCAGTGTTTACTTGCATTCTTCGGACATGAAATCTTTGTAAAAGGAAGTTGGGTGTCTAACGTGTATAGGTACTTCATTTAAATATTCATTCCAGATACAGACTATTTCTAAAGCTTTGTGTGATGGTCACTTGGAACTTAAAACATGTTTGCTACAAGAATAATGTTTTCAGTACTTGTAATCTATAATCTCCTCAGGGTAGCCCACAAAGCCCCAAATGTACTTGAAAGTAGAACCTTGTAACCACTGGGTTGTAGATCCATTACAGTTAAGGGTATTGCCACTGTGCAGAGCAAGGAGAGATTCAGGATTCCACCCGAGGCCCCATCTGTCACCCCTGCCACCCCTGTCTCCTCTGAAAGGGAAGGATGCTGCGCGTGGCATGCTTATGAACGTGAAGGATTCGGAGGGAAGCCAGGAGCATCTCTCTTGGGTCTTAATCTCTGGAATAAGAGCAGAAATTGACTCACAGTGGGAGCGTGAGAGATGCTAACTGTGATTGCAACGAGTGAGCCCCGAGATTCGGGAGCAGTAGGGCGCATGCGCCTGCCTGCACTGTTCCTGCGTTTAGAGGGCGCGTGGGAACGGCAGAGGCTGTATGCAGACTTGACCATCTCTTTCTCCCACAGGACAGAGAGTTTTATAAATGATAGGATACCACTAAGGAAAAGACAAGGCAAATTTCTCCAAAAGAAAAATGACATTTTTTTTTTAAACGTATCTCAGGATTTTATTTAAAGGCTCAAAGCATTTCTAAAAAGACTGAATTGACATTCTTGAATGTATATTTGAGCAGTAAGTTTACAGACAAATATATGGGAGGCAGTATAAGGTCATCATTAGGACCATGCCTCTGGGGTCAACTGTCTGGGTTCAAATCCTAGCTCTGCCACTTCAAAATACATCCATGTGTATACTGGTATTTTGTGTGCTTTTCATGTGTTCACAATATACGTTGTTTTGTACACACACACACACACACAACTATGAAGAGTGAAAACTGCAGAGAGATGAAGTGTTAGCCTGGTTACCCCTGAAGAGTGAGAATGGGAATAAAGCAACTTTCGCCTTGTACTCTATAAGCTTCTCCATTGTTTGAGCCATTTTATGATAAACATTTGTTACATGTCATGGATAATTTTTAAAAACCCTTTGAGCCAAAAAATCACTTGAGACTCAAACAGATAAAGGAAACCCTTACGGGGAAAAGCATGGCTGCCGTGAAATGTCCCCTTGGATGGCATTAAGTTCCCGTTTCATCATTCCAGACCCACTGTTAGGTGAATTCTTTATGCACAAACGTGTGTGCCCCTCACTTCAGGTCATTCAATCCCAATTAAATCAATTACAAACATTAAATATCATCTGTTCTGTATTATTTAATCATTTAAGTAATATTGTGGTTGCCGTTGAGTCAGCTTCAACTTAGAGAGACCCCACGTATACACAGAGTAAAACCTTGCTCAGTCCTGAGCCATCTTCACGGTCATTGATTGCTATGTTTGAGTCTGCTGTTGCAGCCGTTGTATCAAACCGTCTTATTGAGGGTCTCCCTCACCTTTGTAGGCCCTCCATTTGACCAAGCATGATGTCTTTCTCCAGCAATTGGTCCTGTCTGATGACATGTAGAAAGTAGCCACTGAAGGTTTCAGACAATGCTCTGTGATCCATAACATTTCATTGGCTAATTTTCAGAAGTAGATTGCCAGGCCTTTCTTCCTACTCTTAGTTTCAATGAATGCTCTGCTGAAACCTACCCACCATGGGTGACCCTACTGGTATTTGAAATACCGGTGGCATAGTTTCCAGCATCATAGCAACTCATAAGCCACCAGAGTACAATAAACTGACAGATGGGTGCTGGGGTTTAGGTTGTACACATCTTAATTTTCTCTCCTGTTTTTGAAAGGTGGGTTGTTTCCTCACCTTCCTAACCCTTACAGGACCTCCACCACCACAATGCAAAGGAAAGCCCCTCCATAAGTATTTTCTGGATTAAAAGCACTCAATAAAACAATAGACACTCACCTGAAGGAAAGCAAGATGAATTATGGCAGAGAAGAGGGGACAGTCTTCAAGAAAGAGGGTGCATTTAAGGTGATCAGTCCCACAGTGAAGGGAAGGACTTTGAGATGGAGAAGCGAGAAAGCACATTCCAGGGAGAGGGAGCAGGGTGGGTATTCCAGGGAGAGGGAGCAGAGAGGTACCAGAAAGTTGAAGCCTGTTGGGGGAAGATTGGGAAGTTCTCTTGGCTGGACATAAAGTACAAGTGGGAGTATTGGAGCACAAGATTGAAAACTGAAGGTTTAATTTCTTTTCTAATAAAGTACGAAAAGTATAGCTGGTAAGACAGTGACATGTGAACTCTGTGTCAGATTTGAAAGCATTTATCTACAGGTATTTTTAAATGGAAATTGCACTCCATTTGTATGCATGGAGAGGTGTCGTTCTCATTAACAGCTATTGAGTAAAGAGTTGTGGTTTACTAATTATGTGCAACCTGGGGTTAAATGCCAGGACCTACGTATGTCCAGTTGACAAGAGGAGATAAAAGTTAACTCTTATTCTTTCAGAATGAAAGTTAAGCTGCTTTATAATTTCATTATATAGAGATGGTGAATACTAAGCTACCAAGAATATTCAATTTAAGAACTTCTTAAAAATACCCTTTTAAACACAGAAGAAAAGTACTTCCTTCAATCCCGAGACTATGGCCCTGGATGCCCTGCTAACTAAAAACTGAAGGCACTCCCGAAGTCCACCTTTCAGCCAAAGATTAGACAGACCTACAAAACAAACAGTAACACACGTGAGGAACATACTTCTTAGTTCAAGTATATGAGACCAAATGGGCAACTCCTGACCAAAAGCAAAGACGAGAAGGCAGGACAGAACAGGAAAACTGGATGAATGGACACAGAGAACCCAGGGTAGAAACGGAAGAATGGTGAGTGCTGACACATTGCAGGGATTGCAACCAATGTCACAAAACAATTTGTGTATACATTTTAGAATGAAGAACTAATTTGCACTATAAACTTTCACCTAAAACACAATAATTTTTTTTTTTTAAGCACTTTTTTTTCCTTGTAAGTAAGTGGGTTGTCATTAACAGGACCCTGCAGTGCTTTGACAATCAGGGAAACAAGATGGACAGAATCTGTTTATAAAATCTAAAAAACATCTCACATGTACTTGATAACTCCTGTGACTATTGGGAGCCCTGGTGGTGTAGTGGTTAAGAGCTCGGCTGCTAACCAAAAGGTCGGCAGTTTGAATCCACCAGCCGCTCCTTGGAAACCCTACGGGGCAGTTCTACTCTGACTTAGTATTCTTGTAGCCCTGCCTTAAGGCCTTAAGCCAATAGCCACCTCATTAGAAAAAAACACATAGTTAATTTCTTTGCTGGTTACTCAATTTTCTCCTTAATATTGCTTTCAACTTGATCAATTCAAAACTTTTTCCACATCAAAATTCTGGTTTGGGGGAATGAAATGTCATTTCTATGAAAATTGCCTCCATGACCCAGTAATTCAAAGAAGAGATTATAGCATTTGGACTTAACAGACACAGAACGTATATTTTTCTTTAAACATGCCTTTTGAAGTAGAGAAGCAGAGACATTTGATGGCTTTTAGATTTTCCTGAAGGTAACTTTAAACCTCTGAATTTTATAAAATATTCCATTTATTAGAGAATTATAATTCTGCATGCAGTTAGGCAGTGTTACTTGGCAATTTTACATTTCTCCAATGTGACGATAAGAAGCCTAAGCTTCCTGTCTGAAGCCACCATAGTCAAACTCACATTTCAGGAAGTCAATCTATTATCGGCCTTTCCAGATGTTTCTTCAACTTGTGTGAGGCTGCCTGTAGCTAATTTGCTTCCTTTAAAGACACAGGCCCCTTCCGTTCCCTTTGTACCATTCTCAAGTCGAGAGTACAGGGTTGCCCCCCGTATCTCATTCATCTTTCTAAAATCATTGGTGACCGTGTGTGCGTGCTGCTCTGGTCTCCGGAAACGTATGTCACTGCAGCTTCCTTGGTCAGAAAAGGACCTTCTCGGCAAAAGGAAATGTATTGTTCCACTTAAAATTTCAAAATTCTGAAAACTCCCAGACCAAGCTGGAAGTATCTCGCAAGAACCCTTCCTAACAATGTCACAATTTATTAGGGGCTTTCATGACTTCCCATCCAAGGTCCCACCTGATTTTTTTTCTTACGCTTCCTACTGCCAAACGAGAAAGCTCCAGGTGTTCCGTGGGAAACGCTTCCGTTGCATACGTGCTTTGCTTTGTAGGATTTGCCAAACGCTGGATGCTTTGGAGGCTAGAAAGAACAAGAAACAGAAACCCCAGGTAGCGTGTCTGGAGACCTGGGAAGTCAGCCGTCTCTGTCGGCTTTGCAATCAGGATTAGAACTCTGAAGGGTTACCTATTACAGCACGCGCAAAAATACATCTTTGTCATTTTCAACCTGTATATCTTACTTGGGATGAATTTTCACTTCAGTGATAGAAAGCAATTTCAGTAAATCAGAATTAGTTGTCTTCCTCCGCGGAGTGCTGGTACGTTCCATGGGGTAGTCTGGTCTACTAATCTTATTCCCCCTTAAAACGCCTGTCCTCTGATCCCCTGCTGGCTTTTACGACCAATCACCCCATTTAAGTGCTAGATTAATTTCCATTCACCTTTAACAGCTTGCACTGAGGGCAAAGTGGGGTAATCTTTTCTCTATATTAAAGGGGAGAGAATGTATCATAGTTGATCCATTTTTTATAAGAAGATGCCTTGTATGATGGAAAAGAACAAACTATGGGAGTCAGGCACGTACATCAGTTCGAATACTCCCACCACGGAAAAAAAATCCTTTGGAACCTCACTTTTCTTATCTGCACGATGACAGCATCCTAGCCACCTCAGAGGGTTGCAGTGACAACGACGGAGTGTATTTCACATGCGTAGTGGAATGCCTGGAATCCCTGGTTGTGCAAATGATTATAAGTACTTGGCTCCTAAAACTGAAAGGCTGGTGGTTTGAATCCACCCAGGGGTGCCTCAGAAGAAAGGCTTGGCAATCTGCTTCTGAAAAGTCACAGCTATGAAAGCCTCACGGAGCAGAGTTCTGCAACACATGGGGTTGCCATAAGTCAGATAGGGGTGGATGACCCAGTAAGCAAAATAAGCATGGGCTTACTTGTGCTTACTTACTAATCTTTGATGATCAAAAATATGGTGAAACCCATGTGAAATTGTTCACTGCAGGCAATCTGGTAAGCAAGGTAAGCACCATGCTTACCTTGTCTATTGGATAATCTGCCCCTGGGCAGAACAGGCCGAGGGAGGGACATTTCAGAGCATTTATGGTGTGGGACAACAGAATTGTGCTTTGGAGACAGAAGACCTGGAGCCCTGAGGCTGCTCCTCCACCCCTTGCCAGCTGTATGACCCTGGACAAGCCTCTTAATATAAAAGAGCTTCAGTGGCAGCATCTGTAGCAGGAAGATAATGACAAATACCACCTGCCCTCCTGCCTGCTGGAGACATGAAAGGAAACATAAGAAGGTACTGTGTCTGCAAATTCTTTGAAAAAGAGCTATGTGAATGTAAAGAATTTTAATTAAAGGATCACAAATGTTGATATAATGGGTATTTCGCTTTTATGGAGATGAGACAATGACAGTGTGTGGTCTTCAAAACAGGTTTATTTTCTAAAACATCTATGCCCACAAAGGCAGGCGTAATTCACCGGAGACACGGAGAGGTTCGGCTCCTTTTAAGCGTGCTGTAAGAGACTCCTACACACCATTGTGAAAGAGTACAAAATCTGGGTCCACTACATAATCCGCTCATTTTCTAATGACAGAATAGGCTGGGAGCTCCTTAAGGGCTTACGCAGCATTATAGGATCTGAGTTCCCACTTTTCTCATCAGTGAGATGGGGAAAATGATACTTCTCTAGCAACGATGTAAGCCAATACAGGTAATAATACTTAGCAGAATGCTGGACATAAAATGGGGTGCTACAATATTACTCTCCATTCCCAACATTTATTCGTTCATTTAGCAAATTAGTATTACAGCCGGCGTGCCAGGCACCATTCTAGGATCCGATACGATAAAAATTAAGAATGCCAAGGTCCCTGCCCTCATGGAGCCAGCCTATAGTATAGCTGGAGAAATAAAATAAACGAGTGAACAAGAAAACGACGGACTGTGGTAAGTTGACCTTGGCTGCTAACCAAAAAGTCGGCAGTTTCAATCCCCCAGACGCTCCTTGGAAACCCTATAGGGCAGTTCTACTCTGTCCTATAGGGTCGCTATGAGTCCAAATCGACTCAACGGCAACGGGATTTTTTTTTTTCTTTTTGGTGGCAGAATCATCACTATCGGTGGGGTTGGTGGTGGGTGGGGAGGCGACTTTGAAAAGAAGACTCAGGAAAGATCTTTCTGAGGATACAGCAATAAACTAAGATTTAAAGGACATGAGGAACCACCATGCCAAAATGTATATGAGTGTGTGTATATATATATATATATAGTATGTATATCAATATATATTCTATATGTGTATCTATATGTATATATTGTATATATCAGGCAGGAAGGTGGCATTCAAGGTAGAAGAAACAGCAAACGGAAAGTACCTAAAATGAAAAGGCCTTGGAGCATTAAGGAACTGGAAGGCAGCCAGGGTTTGGAATGCAGTGAGGAGGTAAAGTGGTACAGATGAAGCAGGGGAGACATGCAGGCCAGACCACGTGGGGCCACACAGGACCTTGGGCATCATCGTTTGGATTTCATTTTAAGTCCAATGAGAAGACACTGAAAGATTTTAAAGAACTGACATGATCCAGAGCATCGAATTGGTTAAAGCCAGTTCAGTCATGGCCGGTGAAGTGAAACCGGAAGAGACTCAAATTTTGACAATTTGGGTTATCCAGAACCATAACCAGAACAAGAAAAATTACAGGTCAAAGCCCTGTAACGGGAAGCTCAGAAAGATGCAGTGAACCCCTTCAGGAGCCTGATGCCTGGGACTGGATTATTGGCAGGACTGAGCAGAGTGACATACATTCAAAGCGATGTAGTTGGCTGCCATCTTTGAGTGAGGCACCACTGTTACTGACTCTGCTCAAAATCCAACTGGCAAGAGATGTGGTTGCTATCCAACGTGTACCCTGCCCTTGAATTCTAAGAGGGAGATTAAATTTCTAGCCATACTTTGACCTATAATTTTTTCCATTCTGGTTATGGTTCCAGTTCACCCAAATGTTTTAAAATTCTGATCTGCTCTGATGTCACTTCCTTGGCTGTGATTGAAGTGGGAAGAACCAGTTCGAAAGCTGCATAATTTGAATTACGGCACCTGACGCTGTGCCTTATGCCCTGAAGAAACAAGTACTATTTTTGAGTTCTAAATGTTTTACATTCAAGATGTCCTTTATCTTAAAGATGCAACAAAAAATTCTACCTTCTCTGCAAATTGATGCAATAAAGAAATACTTGTCGTCTTGTGCTGTCAATTCCAACTCACGGTGATCCCATGTGTTACAGAGTGGAACTGCTCCATAGGGTTTTCTTGGCTATAATCTTTACGGAAGATTGCCAGGCCTTTTCATTCTTGGTGCTGCTGGGTGGGTTCAGAACCACCAACCTTTCCGTTATCAGCCCAGCACAAACCCTTTGTGCTACCTGGGGACCGTAAAGAAACACCTACCACATTTAAATATTAATTTGATTTTTCTAAATGCCTTTTATTAATGATGAGATTCTCTTGAGGGCCAGTCATTTCTGGGTCTGATGGAAATGAACTATTTTCATCAATCAGTTAGAAATTTTCTAAAGTAATTTCTAGACTGGATAGTCTAGCATAAAATCAAGAATGACAAGAAATACCTCTTTTGCGCTCCTGTGCCATTTTTCCCCCTACTGAATCCTATTCTCCTTCCTCAAAATAAGAGAAAGAAGATGAAGGTAAGGAGATAATTCTTCCAGTGACCTGCTATCTCTACACTGACCAAAGCCAAGTAGCAATTTTCTTTGCCAGCCCAGTGTAGTTATCAGGCATTTAGGAAGGAAAATGAATACACGTACTACTTTTCTCTGGCTCACGCTGAATTCAGTTTTTCATTATGTGTGGTGTTTGTCTTCAGGCCTAGCTCCACCAGCTCCGGTCCTATCACAGGCTTTTATTTGATTGGTGCAAATCCCTCTCTGTGTTTCTGTAGGGCAACCTCCTGCTTGCCTGGATTCCTCTTCATATTCATTGCTATTCTCTCATTTGTTTCCATTTCCTTTCTTTTTCTCCCTGACAGAGTCAAAGAATATAAAATTTCAGATGGAATTGTGTTAGGACAGAGTTTTCACACTCCGCAACAGTTGTTCCTGTGGTTTTCAGCTGAATATGTCTGGGTATACTCTCAGCAGGAGGTTGTGATTTTTCACTTTAAAAGCTGGTGGGGAAAAAACGTTCATTGTTTAGAGGGAGGGTTCTCCAGGACTGGGCTCCGTAAAGCAGTGGTAAAATCATCATTCATTGAGCGGGACACGGGTGGGCTGTGTCTCCTCTTGTCTGCATCCCCAGCTGGTCCCAGAGGGAGATCATATAAATTGGTTAAAGTGGGCATATAAATATGTAAGCCAGGATGAGAAGAATGGTGATAGGGGAAAGAATCTGTCCTTTTGAACAGAGACAGTGGGAATCATTCAGCAGGGGAACTTTTATATGAATAGTAATTAAGAAAAAATAGTAATATTTATAGTCATCAAACGTGAAACCCACTGCTGTGGACGATTCTAACTCTTATTGACCCTGTGGGACAGGGAAGAACTGTCCCACTGGGTTTCCAAGGCTGTGAATCTTTATCGAAGCAGACTGCCACATCTTTTTCCCACTGAGAGTGGTTGGTGAGTTGGAACCGCTCACCTTTCAGTTAGCCGCTGAGCGCTTAGCCACTGTACCATGAGGGCCACTCATCAAATGTGAAAGCATCTAATGATTTCCCTGGAACCCAGTAAGAGCTCAATAAAACAATAATTGAACTACAATAAAACTGAACTACAACAGTTATACAGGTTATAAAATGTCATGTATATCGACATATTTGAGTCTTACAACCACCTATGAGTTAGTAGGTATTACCCACATTCCAAATAAATAAATAGACCTGTTGCAGTAGAGTCGATTCTGACTCAAAGCAACCCTATAGGACAAAGTAGAGCATAGGGCTTCCAAGGAGTGGCTGGTGGGTTCAAACAGCTGACTTTTTGGTTAGCAGCCAGCCAAGTGCTTAACCACTGAGCAACCAGGTTTCATGAATAGTAGATGTTAAATTACCTGCACATGATTGTCTAAGTCCCTGAGCACTTTTTTTTTTTCCTATTTAAGGTTATTTGTCACACAATCAGGCTATAAAAAAAACCCACTGCCATCAATTCTGACTCATAGTGACCCTATAGAATTGCCCCATAAGGTTTCCAAGGAACGCCTGGTGCGTTCGAACTGCCGTCCTTTTGGTTAGCAGCTTTAGCTCTTAACCACTGCGCCGCCAGGGTTTCCAGCCAGGCTATAACACTGACATTTCCTTTGGCCTTACTGATAGGCCAAGAACCTTGGACCGAAAGGTTAATTCACATCTTTGCAGTAAATCCAGACTCTTCACCCTCATCCCCAACCAAGCCTGCAGTCTTGCACAGGCTGAGGAGTGGCCTTGCTGAATTTATAATTTTTCTGGAGGTGCTGAATCCACATGGGGTGGGAGGGTGTAATTTAGAATAGGGTACCCTACATGCGCCTCCCCCTAAACCACACAACTTCCTAGGTGGGTTTTTACTCCCATCACTGGCTATCTCTTATCCCATTATCTCATCAAGGGCTACCTTTCTCCTTCAACTGTCCCAGCCAGCCCTTGTGTGTGTGTTCCACAGACTCTTCTCCCCCTGCAAAGATACGACTCAAGAAATCCTCTTCCGGAGACCACAAACTGACGGCCCACAGGTTTAACGAGGTCACAGAGTGCTTGGTTTAGTCCATGCACTGTATTATAATATTAAGCTAACATTTAGAAAAATTGCATTTTAGTAAAAAGTCTGATTTTCTGGCTTCTCTTTGAACAATCAGAATAGCAGGCCTTATGAAGCCCATGCTCTCATCCTGCAGTAATGAATAGGAGTTGATTAGACACGCCCTCTTTGGAGGATCAAATGCTCTCTAGTTTGCCATAGTCCCCACTGCTCTTCTTTGTATTATGCCTGTGTCCCCTTCACTCATTTACATCATCGGTCTGGACTCTACAGGCATTTAGCTTTGCAAACCCGTGTTCTATATATTCTAGGGTTTGGTAATACTACTTTTGTCTGATTGCTAATCTTTTATTACATTGTATTTTCTTTTTAAGCTCCTGAAGGTCAAGAATCACCATTGCTTCATACATTTTGTCTAACTCCTAGCACATCACTGTGTCCCCTGTATAATTACCACTCTGTGGTAATGAGGAGGTCATCTACCGGGAACCAGACCACACCAACCTTCCTACTCCTCCATCTCTCCTCTCCTGTCTTATAAAGGAATAGCCTTACCTGGCTCTGCATAACTCAAGTCCTTACCCAGTCTTGATCATTGATCTTTAAAGTGGGTACAAAAACACAATAAATTCTTTCATTTCAACTCCAGTGTCTGAGCCATATTCCCCAGCTTGTTGTCATTTGAAATACAGAAGTCACTATGGCATCTTACCCGTGTTCTCCAGCTCCCAGTCACATGGCCGCTACCATTCACCTTCAAGAGGCAGGGACCACTGGGGTCCGTTTCAGGGGCTGCCTACCACAGGGGACCTGATATAAGCTTAGCAGCAGCTAGAGATGCTTCTAGAAAGGTGTGTGGGAGACAGATGAAGAGCCTTGTACTCCATGCTAAAATCTGGTCTTCATGAAACCTTCAGCACAATTACCACATAAAGATTATTCTGAATGTTTTAAGGTGTATGGCTTGGGTTATGGTGATACTAAAAGCAGGAAAGGTAGTTAAAAAACAATTATACCAAGGTGTGAGGTCTTCTCTGATACTTCTTTCACTTTTTCACTCAATACAAATATTTATTTTGCTTCTATCTTTCAAGGGTGTTTAAGTATATTAAAAAAAAAAAAAACCCTATGGGGAAATTCCTCCACTTGTCTCTCAGTTTGTCACACTGTGGTGGCTTGCATGTTGCTGTGATGCTGGAGGCTATGTCCCTGGTATTTCACACACCAGCAGGGTCACCCACAGTGGACAGGTTTCAGGGGAGATTCTAGACTAAGACAGACAAGGAAGAAGGACCTGGTGGTCTACTTCCGAAAAAAACTGGCTGATCAAAACCTTATGAATGGCAACTGAACATTGTGTGATTATAATGCCAGAAGATGAACCCTTCAGATCGGAAAGCACTCAAAGTATGACCAGTGAAGAGCTGCCTCCTCAAAGGAGAGTCAATCTTAATGACTTGGATGGAGTAAAACTTTCAGGATCTGCATTTGCTGACATGGCATGATTTAAAATGAGAAGAAACAGCTGCAAACATCCATTAGTAATTGGAATGTGGAGTGTATAAAGTATGGATCTAGGAAAATTGGAAATTGTCAAAAATGAAATGGAACTCTTGAAGATTGATATCCCAGGCACTGGTGAGCTGAAATGGACTGGTATTGGCCATTTTGAATTGGACAGTTGAATGGTCTACTATGCTGGGAATGACAAATTGAAGAGGAAAAGCATTGCTTTTATTGTCAAAAAAGAACATTTCAAGATCTATCCTGAAGCACCAGGCTATCAGTAAGGATAATATCCATATATCTACACGGTAGGGTCGCTATGAGTCAGAATCAACTCAACGGCCCTCGGTTTGGTTTTTTTGGTTTGACAAGGAAGACCAGTTAATGTGAATGCTATTGAAATATATGCACCAATCACTAATGCCAAAGATGAGGAAACTGAAGATTTTTATCAACTTCTGCAGTTTGAAATTGGTCAAACATGCAATGAGGATGCATGGATAATTACTGGTGACTGGAATGTGAAAGTTGGAAACAAAGACACAGGATCGGTAATTGGAAAACATGGCTTTGGTGACAGAAACAACACTGGAGATCACATGATAGAGTTTTGTAAGACCAATGACCTATTCATTAGAAATACCTTTTTCAACAACATAAATGGCTACTATTGACGTGAACCTCACTGATCGGAATACACAGGAGTCAAGTCAACTACATCTGTGGAAAGAGACAATGGAGAAGCTCAATATCATCAGTCAGAACAAGTCCAGGGGCCAACTGCAGAACAGACCATCAATTGTTCATGTGCAAGTTCAAATTGAAGCTGAAGAAAATTAGAACAAGTCCACAACAGCCAAAGTACAACCTATAGAAAAGGCCAAAATGGATGTCAGAAGAGACTCTGAAACTTCTTCTTGAAAGTAGTGTATCAAAAGCAAACAGAAGAAATGATGACATAAAAGAGCTGAACAGAAGATTTCAAAGGGTGGCTTAAGAAGACAAAGCAAAGTATGATAGTGAAATGTGCAAAGACCTGGAGTTTGGAAGCCAAAACAGAAAAACATGCTCAGCATTTCTCAAGCTGAAAGAACTGAAGTAAAAAATTTAAGCCTCAAGTTGCAATATTGAAGGACTCTACGGGCAAAATATTCAATGACGCAAAAAGCATCAAAAGAAGATTGAAGGAATTCACGGAGTCACTATACCAAAAAGAACTGGTCAATGTTCGACCATTTCAGGAGTGAGCATATGATCAAGAACCTATGGTACTGAAGGAAGAATTCCAAGCTGCACTGAAGGCACTGGTGAAAAACAAGGCTCCAAGAGTTGACTGAATATCAACTGAGAAATTTCAACAAATGGATGGAATGCTGGAAGCACTCCTTTGTCTATGCCAAAAAATTTGGAAGACAGCTTCCTGGCCAACTGACTGGAAGACATCCATATCTGTGCTCATTCCAAAAAGGTGATCCAACAGAATGCCAAAATTATCAAACAGTATCATTTATATCACATGCAAGTATAATTTTGTTGAAGGTCATTCAAAAACAGTTGCAGCAGTACATCTACGAGGAACTGTCAGAAATTCAAGCTGGATTCAGATGAGGACACAGTATGATGCTGATGCTAGGTGGATCTTGGCTGAAAGCAGAGAATACCAGAAAGATGTTTACTTGTGTTTTATTGGCTATGCAAGGGCATTCAGCTGTGTGCATCTTAACAAATTATGGATAGCATTGCAAAGAATGGGAATTCCAGAACACTTAATTGTGTTCATGTGGGACCTATATGTACACCAAGAGGCAGTCAATTGAACATACTTATTCTGAGCAAATAATCCAAGAAGCAGGACTATATAAAAACCTGTGATATTCAGATGACACAACCTTGCTTGGTGAGTGTGAAGAGGACTTGAAGCACATACTGATGAAGATTAAAGACCATGGCCTTCCATAGAGATTACACCTCATCATAAAGAAAACCTAACTCCTCATAACTGGACCAATAAACAACATTATGATAAATGCAGAAAAGATTGAAGTTATCAAGGATTTTATTTCACTTGGATCCATAGTCAAAGCTCAAGGAAGTGAGAGTCAAGAAATCAAACACCTTATTGCATTGGGCATATTCACTGTGAAAGACCTCCTTGAAGTGTTAAACGCAAAGATGTCACTTTGAGGACTAAGGCGTGCCTGATTCAAGTCATTATATTTTCAATCCCCTAATATGCATGCAAAAGCGGGGCAATGAATAAGGAAGACTGAAGAAGAATTGACGCATTTGAATTATGGTGTTGGTGAAGAATATTAAATATACCAGGACTGCCAGAAGAAAGAAAAAATATGTTTTAGAAGAAGTACAGCCAGACTGCTCCTTAGAAACGAGGATTGCAAGACTTCATCTCAAGTAATTTGGATATATTATCAGAAGGGACCAATCCCTGGAGAAAGACATCATGCCTGGTAAAGTAGAAGGTCAGCGAAAAAGAGGAAGATGCTCAGTGAGATGGACTGACACAGTGGCTGCGACAATGGGATCAAATGGAGCAATGATTTTGAGAATGACACAGAACCAGGCAGTATTTGGTTCTGTTGTACATGGGGTCACTATGACTCAGAACTGACCGGATAAAAAAAATAGCACCTAACAAAAACAAATGTGGAAATTATGTTTACATATGTACAAACAAGGTGTTTTATTCAATAATTCTATGATATCTAATGTGCAAAAAGGTATAATTGGAAAGAACTTTAAGAAACAGAAGTAAGTAGCAAAGTTATCAAATACAAGGAAAGACTGAAAGATTAGATTGAAGGAGTCTAAGTAGACCTGACGACTAAATGTACAGAATTTAATGCTGGAACAGAAAAAAAATTAAATAAGACGTTGGAAAAACTTGGGAAAGCCAACCAAAGTCTGGAGTTTAGCTAATAATGTTATCCTAACATAATTTAATTAAAGTGCCAAGGTTCCATTGGAGGTTAACACCACAGGAAGCCGGGTGAAGTGTGTATGGAAAAACCCTATACCGTCTTTGCAACTCTTTTGTAAATCCAAACTTATTTCAAAACAAAAAGCTTAACAAAATAAAGAAAAACAGCAGGAGAATAACATAAAACACTTAGGTACCTAGCTGGCAATTCCTGAAGAAACTTGGCTGTGACCGCTCTTGAAAAATCACTGGTCTCCTTGTGTTTTGGAAAAGAACTTAAAATCAGGCTCTGTGGGTGGTAGATGGCGAGCATGCTGCCAGAAGTCGGGCTGCGGAATCTCTGCGAAGAATCAGAGCCCACCACATTCTTAAGAGGTTTTTACGCTAATAAAGATGAATCAGGCAAATGCCCTTTGGGAGAAATCAAAAATTTTGTTTTAATCTGGAAGGATTTGTATGATTTTTTGTCCAGGAATCCACAGTTTATATTTAAAGGGGAAGTAGTGCCCCATTACATGATGAGCTAAGTGTATATACTAGAACATAAAAACAGTTCGTGTTTCCTCCCCCTACCCCCCAAATATGCAAGCAGGTAGAAAGAGAAATTTATATTCCTTTGATATAATGGAAGGTCTCTTCATAGACCTTTGGTTTTTCCTTCCATGTGATATGGTTTGATCCATATGACCAAAAAGAATTCCCTTGCTTATCTACCTCCTAATCAAGTGGGGATTTTAACTGGGTTTTCTGAAGGGGGTAATTCGGCTAGTTATCCGTGTAAACCCATTGCCATCAAGTCAAGTCCGACTCATAGCGACCCTATAGGACAGAAGAGAACTGTCCCATAGAGTTTCCAAGGAGCGTCTGGTGGATTCGAACTACTGACCTTTGGGTTAGCAATCATACCTCTTAACCACTGCACCAGGGATCAGTGTAGTGTGGGTGAATCTGTCATGTAGGATGTGGTCAGTAAATGTTCTTTAACTGACTTGTTTTAGCTGTTGAACGTTTTATCAGGAACAGGGTTAGATCCTGAGAGAATATGGGAAAGGAAGGAGAAATTATTTTATACTAAAAATCAGCAATACCTAATGGATCTGTTTTTAATTTCATATTTGCGAGCAAATCTCAAAGGTAGCTGGGCTGCGATCCCTGGTCTTTTGAACAAGGCTGCTTTCAGTGGTACTACTGTTTCCAACCCCTTTTTTCCCCTCCAGAGGCTCACTTGAATATCATGAATTAAAAGTTCATGTTTAATCAGTACAGCAGACACTTTAAGAGGGAATAAGGCCAAACTAATAGAATGGTGTTTATACAAAGTGTTACAGATATGTGGTCATTTACTATATATAGGATATGGATATCAATTAACAAGTGTATTTAAGTGACTGCCTACTCTGTGGAGCCCTGGTGGCATGGCGGTTAAGCGTTCAGCAGCTAACCAAAAGCTCAGCAGTTCGAATCCACCAGCCACTCCTTGGAAACCTATGGGCTAATTCTACTATCCTATATATATATATAGTCACTATATGTTGGAATTGACTTGATGGCAATGGGTTTTCAATGAGGTTTTTTTTTTTTTTTTTTTTTGCCTACTCTGTGCTTAGCATTGTAAAAACTCAGTGGGGAACAACAACAAAAAAAGTACATCTCTCCTCTAAATGACACTAAGAAAATATAGAGGATATATATTCATCAAGTGATTAGGTACTAAATTGTGTGACATGCTTTGGTTGGAAGAGAATAAAAACAACGGAAGTAGGGTTGACAAAGGAATGGGCTTTGAGAATTTGGACTGGAACTGTTCCTTGCAGAGCTTTCCCAGTTGCTCTCAATTAGATTCAACTATGTCTTCAGCCTGTAGACTCAGTCTCTCCCAATCCCAAGTCTACCCTGACCATTCTGAGGCCTCACCAGCCAGCAGGGTCCACAATGAAATTTGCTGCTTTAGATCTAGTATCTGGTTCACCAGAGGTGAAGCCCATTCCAGTACTTGGTGCCCATCAGGATGTTGAGTTGGCCAGTCCTCAAACTTGGGCCTTTCTCTTCATTAACCTTCTTGGGCTTATTTCCTCCTTGAGATGGGAACCAACATGTGGAGCTCCCACAGAAGGATGGGGAGAAATTAGACGGAGGGGAGGAATGGAGACAGGATAAAGGGCTTTCAAGAGATAGTGAAATAACAGATTGTGGAGACACAGAGTTGGAAATGAGTAAGGTAATTCTGTGAAATAATCTAACTCCCCATTCCCACCCTTGCTGGTTTAAGACTGCATAAACTAGGCTAGGGAATAATGAGAAATAAAACCAAAGAAGTCAAAGTATATAGAACATGGGTGAGACGATGTCTCAGGTTTATCGCAGCAAGCAGAGGAAAAGTAACAACAGGAGAGCAAAGTGTCTTGTTTTTGCTCCTAGCAAGAGCTGCTAGCAGGATAACTGCTAGCAAGAGTTGGCTCTTGCCAAGATTGGAAACCACAAACACATGGGTAATTCTCCAGCCAACTAAATCACCCTCCACACAAGTGAGATTTATCTGTGTACAGCAAATACCATAACGTGGACATGATAAGCTTACAGGGAGGGAGAGAAGTGCTTTTCTAAGTACTTTGTCTTATTTTCCAGTGTTTGAATGATTAATGAGGAAGTCGGAACTAAGGAGATCAAAAAACTGGCAGGTACGATTGTCTTCTCTATCGTCTTGGGCAATGGTCCTCAACTTCAGCATGTGATGGAAGCATTTGGTTGTGAGGTTTCTGATTGAGTAGATCTGGGGGAGAAGAGAGACTGAGAATTTGCTTTCTGACAAGTTTCCAGGGGCTGCTGACCCCACTGTTACACAGATTGCATTTTGAGAAACACTGCTCAAGAAAGAACCCTTAATCACTCTTGCCTGAGAAAAGCCTGCGCTTAGAAGGATGTCTAACTGCTTCGTATTGCTCAAGGAAGAGTCTGGCAGACCACTATCTTCCATCTGCCATAGGCAGTCCTCTCCCTAAAGTCTAGCAATACTCCTTATCATTAAAATGTGATGTTGCTCAATAAAGGCAAGGGAGGGAGCAGGAATATGAAATATTCTTTCCATTTTTTTTAACACACTAGACATGTCAAAATATATAGTCATCAAAGAAGAAAATTAAGGAAAAAAATTAAATTATTTTCGTTCAATTGCCTTGCCCCATGAAATCCTGACTTGACTTAGAATTAAGAATGGGTTTCACATGCAGTTTAGGACATCAAAGTAGTCATATCTTGTTTATTTTATAAACAGTAGTTCTATAATATTTTTAAGATATGGGGTAACCTAATATACAGTTAATAATGCCATTATTTCTTTTAATGATACTGTGCTTCAGATGAAAGTTTAGACAGCATATTAGATTCTCGTTTAACAACTTCTACTCAAATTATTCAGTGATATTGGATACATTTTTCACTACGTGTCAGTCTAATTTACTCCATTCTCGCTGTACCATTTCCAGTATTTTAGTTTCCCTGCCCCCTTACCTTCACATCTTTGCTTTAGAATAATTTTTGACCATTTGGACTCATATAGATGATTTTTTTTAAAGGTACTTATTGATTATGAGTGATATTCTTTATTTTATTTGCCAATTTGTTATTTAGCCAAAAACCGACTTCAAGGGATAATTTCAGTTTAAGGTTTAAAATCTGTCTCAGGGTGATAGTCCTGGGGAGTCCTTTAGTCTCAACTGGTCCAGTAAGTTTGTACTTTTTAGGAATTTGAGTACCAGTCCACATTTTTCTCTCATTCTATCCTGACCTGTCTATTTGGCCCTGATCAGAATGGTTGATAGTGGTAGCCGGGCACCATCTAGTTCTTCTGGTCTCAGGGTGGATGAGGCCGTGGGTCATGTAGACTATTAGTGCTGATGTTATCATTCTCATGCCAACCCCCCAAAACAAATAAAGATGGGATTTATAAATATACTGATAAAAAAGGCAATAGAAATGAAAACTAAAAAAAGATATTTGACTTATGTCAGAACCAACTTACAACAGAGTTGTGGAAACAGAGCCCCGTCCTAAGTCAGGAACTACCTGTAGTTTTATCTGAGATTGCTGTTCACAAGCTTTTAAGGCTCCAAACACTACTCTCCATGTTGGGATATTGAACATACATTTTATGAACTACATTATGTCAATTAACTGAGCTGTCCCACAAGACTGTGGTCCTAACTCTTCAAATCCAGAAAATCAATCTCTCGAGGTGTTTGGCTATATGTAAGTATCCCTAACTGTGTCCCCTATGTGATTTATAATGTGTATAAATATACATAGATGTGCACACATACCTGTACATACATTTGCCTATAGATACAGCTGTGTACACATATGTACCCACGTGTTCATAACCATACACACAATATACGCCTATATACCTGTTTGTGTACCCATACACATATTTTTCGGTTGTTGGTGAATAATGCAATTATTGTAAATCTGCAACATTCATAGAAAATAAAAAAGTCTGAGACTTTCGGAGGTACTACACGGTTTGCACATACACCGCCTTCAAATCCTGAAGATTGGGAAGTGAGCTGTTTGTTGTGTTGCTCAAGTTTCTTCATTAACTCCAGGACGTAATAGTTCTGAAAATAATAATAATAAAAAAGGCACCACCTACTGAAAAAAGAACCAATTGTTCTTTGACCACAATAATAAAAAAAAAAAGTAACCACCAAAAAACAGATTTCAATAAGTCTTCATCTATCATTGCAACTCACTTCAATAACCATACTTCTGAAAGCTGGTCAGGAACAGTCCATGAAAATAACTATACTTACAACAAAAGTCAACTTAATCCTTAAAACTTTCTGCTCCTGAATTCAGAGCAGAGCGAACCCCTGAACTCCATGCTCAGGGAGACTATGCCTTACAAATACAGCTCTTTCTTTACAAACAATAAATTCAGTTTAACAAGCAAACAATTCGACTCTTCGTTTGTTTCAGATATTGAGAAGGAACCTGTTTCTTCAGTACTACATATAGACGATCGTCAACTCTACAGGGTCGGTTATCTATTCTTCCCGATACCTGTTTGGGGAATGTACGATCATCTCACTGGTCGTTAGGATCTCCATTATGGTTCTCAGCCAGGGCAACTGTTCCCCCAGGAGACATTTGGCCATATCTGGAGACATTTTTGTCTGTCATGATTTGGGTGGAGAATGCTACTGGCATCTAGTAGATAAAGGCTGGGGCGGCTGCCCAACATCCTACAATGCACAGGATAGCCCCCAGTCCCCCACCAAACAAACAAAAATTATCCAGCCCAAAATGTCAATAGTGTTTCTGTTGAGACTCTGGCTTAAAATAACAAAGTGTGAAGAAAAGTAGTAGGAAATGAGGCCTTCAAAAAGAGAAGGATTGGGGAAGATTTGAGTCACTTTTGTTTTATTTTTGCCTCTTTTCTAGCCAATCAACATATTCATTGAATTGCCAATATGTGAGTTCTTCCCAAAATATTTCATCAAAGTACCTGTAACAGCAGGGAGAAAGGGATTATTAGACTCTCCTGTGTGTAATATTTTTCTTTTATTGCCCCCTTTGGAAACCCCTCTGGCCCCAAAGATAACAAATAGACACACTGGTCTGCCCACCGAGTTTGTCCAGAATTGGGCTCATTGTCATTTTTAACGCTGGTCTCCTACAACTCTCCTTAGGGTATCTCCCATTTCATCAGGCTGAATTCTTCAGTGCTCCTTCCCCTTCCCTTTAACTTCTCAATCTTTCTTGGACTGGCAATTTGACAGGGCTGTCATTCACAATGCTTTTCCTCCTTCTCCCCCTTTATTCCATTGCAAATAGGCTTCTGCCCTTCTCACTTTTTCAAATGTTTTTATTAATGTCACTCAGGACATCCCGATTACCTTTGACGGGTCATTAGTGAGACTTGGGATCCTGTGAATATCCTTAATCAGGGTGGTGTTTACGCAGGTGTGTCTACTTTGTAAAAATTTACTGAAGCTAAACACTATGATTTGTGCACCTTTTTGTATGTGTTAGGTTTTGATAAAAACATTTACATAAAAAAATTGCTCGGACACGTCCTTAGCTAGTTCAAACACCCAAATGTGTTCCTGGGGTTTCTTTGTGTAACCAACAGAACCACAACTTTCTAACATCACTTTGTAGTTTTCTTAATTAGTACTAAGATTGTCTGGGGTTTGTCCTTCTGCAACAATGAATCATCAGACATGTAATTTTCACGTGATGGTCAGCCTCATTTAATAACTGTAAATAAATCATAATTATTTATATTCAAGATGAATTCAGGAACAGAAACCAAAAGAAATCTGCAGATACAAAGGCTATCCACCATGTTGTTAGCAACACACATCACCTAAACCACACAAAAAAACAAAAACAAAAACCCAGCGCCATCGAGTCGATTCTGACTCATAGCCACCCTACAGGACAGAGGAGAACCGCCCCATAGAGTTTCCAAGGAGCGTCTGTGGATTTGAACTGCCGAACCTTTGGCTAGCTGCCATAGCACTGAACCACTGCGCCACCAGGGTTTCCACACATCACCTACGTTTATTCCTGTGCTTCATGAGAACATTTGGAAACCATGTTCTATAAGGCACAGGCATACTTTTAAGATCTTTCTGAAAACAGACGTAACTACCCTTTTCTTTTTTCAGTCTGACTAACCTTTAGTGTGGCTTTCCAACCTTTGAATAGAAACTCAGTTTTAAAAAGCATCAAGCTGATTGACTTTAGCCCCTTTAACATGTATAAACTGAACATAAAAATCCCATATTTTCCTACCTCAAAAATAAAAATTTAAACACATCTGTCTTTATATCTAAATGTGTATTGTTGTAAGAATCTTCTTGCCACCTAGAGAGAGAAAATGGAAACAATGGTCCGTTCTAGAGAAAACCCATTAAAGTTCAACTTACTATTGAAACGAATTGTTAACCTCTTATATAAATGAATTTCATTTGGTTATTTAAGATAAAAGATAACTAGAAAGTTTATTATAAAGAAAAGAATTTAAACCCTCCCATGGGTTTTCAAATAAATGTGATGAACTGGCAAAGCTGCCTCTCACTTCAACATTTGTCATCTATACCAGATTTCTAATATTATTCTGACTTTTCACTCTTTCCCTTTCAAAATCAATCATTTTTTAATGTGATAATTCATCATTTTCAGACTGTAATCTCAGTCTTGGTGTCATCATATCAAAAACTGGAGATTCATGGATAATACATCTCTGGGAAGAGAAGTCAGCAAAAACAGAGAAATGGCTGTGAGTTCATTCCAAAGTCTTACTCAAGAGCCACCCTGTGCACAGGACTGAGGCGCCAGAAATATTTTTCAAAGTGTTATATGTTTGATTTTTTTAAAGAGGGTCAATGTATAATGGAAAAACTCAGAACTTTTTTGAATTTCCTCACACTTATTTTAAAATCCAGTGTTTTTGTTTTTAATTTAAATATATTTGGGAGGACTAATCTATTTTTTTTTTTTTTTTTACCATTTAGTGTCTTAATCAGGGCTTGCTCTAACATATTTCCTGAAAAGGGGTGTGTAAGTGTATCTGCAACCAGAGAAGAAAATACAAATACAAACTTTGTAACAAGAAAATGCAAATCAAGACTTGGCTTCATTAGTTTCTATACAGTAGTCTCTCTAAATAAAAGAATATCACTGAAATGGAAAAATACCTAGGCTATCCAGTCAAAGAAATTCTGCCCCTTTCTCACTTGGGATTTGTTTTGCAGTCAACAAAGAAAGTAAATTTGGTTCTCAACAACTGGTGGCCAATTTCTACGTGATTTTGCATAAATGCCTTTACAACTTCAAGACGTTCTGGCAATAAAGAGTACATTATTAAGAACATGAAAAAGCAACAAAAATCAAATTCAAACCACGTGCAAGTCTCTGTTCTCCTTCACTCTCTCAGAAATGTATGGCATATCTATAGAACTCAGAGGAAAAAAAAGTAAAAGAAGTAAGATTTTAGTGACTTTAAGAAAGAAACCATCAAAAAGACAGGCTTCTGTGAGGAACTGGATTCAACAACAAAGCCTGAGAGTCAGACAATTGTTACTCTTAGCTCAGAATGGCAGTGGATATTGATCCTGCTCATTTGTGCCAGGGGGAAGGGAAAGGGTTGTGCCAGTCAACTGAATGGTTTGCATCACTTAACTCATATCAAATATGCTGAAGTCCCACTGACTATGTAAGTCAGCGTCCATTCTCCTTGCTTATGAGAGACAGGTATTGTGAAAAGAGCCGGTGATCACAATGGTCAGCTGGAATAGACTAAGAAGTACTTACATCTACTGGAATTTCAGATTAAGTAGCTGGAGACAATCAATAAGGAAGACCAAAGAAGAATTGATGCCTTTGAAGTACGGTGTCACGAAGAAAATTGAATATACCATGGACTGTCAGAAGAATGAAAAAATCTGTCTTAGAAGAAGTACAGCCGGAACGCTCCTTAGAAGCAAGGATGGGAAAACTCTGTCTCTTGTACTTTGGACATGTTATTAGGAGGGACCAGTCCCTGAAGAAGGACATCATGCTTGGTAAAATAGGAAAAAAAAAAAAAAAAAACCAGAAAACCAAACCTGTTGCCATCTAGTCAATTCTGACTCATAGCAACCCTACAGTGCAGAGTAGAACTGCCCCATAGCGTTTCCAAGGAGTGGCTGGTGGATTTGAAGTGACGACCTTTTGGTGCGCAGCTAGCTCTTAACCACTGTGCCACCAAGGCTCCTGTGGTAAAGTAGAGGGTCAACGAAAAAGAGGAAGATACTCCATGAGATAGATTGACACAGTGGCTGCAGCAACAGGCTCAAACATAGCAAAGAATGTGAGGATGGCGCAGGACCAGGCAGCTTTTTGTTCTGTTGTACGTAAGGTTGCTGTGGGTCAGAATCGATTCTACAGCACTTAACAACACCACCAGGTAGAGACTTAAAGCTATCAGGATGTAGGTTTGGAGCCCCGGTGGTGCAGCAGTTAAGAGCTCGGCTGCTAACTAAAGGGTCGGCAGTTCGAATCCCCCAGCCTCTCCTCGGAAACCCAACGGGGCAATTCTATTCTGTCCTATAGAGTGACTATGTGTTGGAACTAACTTCGTGGCATCAAACAACAACGTGTTAATATTAGATTATAACCTCAGGGCATAGAGATTATTTAGAATTCTTTGTCTCCCTCTTGCAGTTACATATCTTGGCAGAATAGCGTAGTTTTTAAGAGTACAGACAGTCAGTCTAAAATCTCAACTACACCTCTTAATATCTGGGTGGTCTTGGGATACTTCTGTGTGTATCAGTTCCTACACCTCTCCCCTACCTTCACTGTATTTCTCCATCCAGAGCATAATCCAAAGTCAGGATACTGTAGCTTGAAGAGCTATTTCTTATTCTGCCTAGGTCTGTGCTCCTGGCCCCACCCCTCTTATTCACACCCCAGGGCTGTGTCCCCTGCCACAGTATGTGGCTGCAGCCTGTCAGCCCTCTGGCTGCTTTCTTCCACTTCTATTCTGGCCATCGTTCTCTGTTCTTTTTGTTGTTGCTTCCCAGAAATGATAATATATGCCCTTTCCCAAAATGTGTGTGGTAAACAAGGTCCTGGGGATATTAATAAGTGATTAGAGAAAAGAAAGCTTTATGTGGCCAAATAAATTCGGGAAGTTCTGAGCTAAACAAAGTTTAATGTCAGAGCCTTTAATATTCTAATATACACTAGGTATCTTCAAAAAGGAAATATATTACACAGCATTTGGAAACACAGCCTTGGAGACATGGAGGACCCCTTGCCCACCCACACAAATTCCGGAACATTCTTTGTTTTCCAAAGGTGGCAGTTTCCACTTATGTGCCCCTTTCATGGGCTGGTCCCACGAACCAGTCCCACTGGCAAAATCAAATCAAATAATAATAATTGCATTAATAGCTGCAACCACAGGTCTTACCGAATGAATTAAAAAATGCAACTGCATGAATATGGTACAAAATATTTAGAAAGGGTCCTAAACTTGTGATCCACCTTTCACTTCAACAGAAAACTCTTCTGAATCAAGAAGCAGTAACTTTCCAAGCGTATCTAAAATACATGGGTAGCTGGTTAACTGCATAATGAACTCTTGTGATAGTTGCAATAATGAACAGCACTTTTTATTTGGATCAGGCCACAAACCGATTATGCAGAATGAAGAAATGATAACGGGTGGTAGAGGCTAAGTGGAGAAAGTCGACCTGGCTTACTATTAATCTGTTTGAAAACACAATTTGAGTCCCAACTGCATATTCCTCTTAAACTGGGCAAGTTTCCATCCATTTCTCCTCTTTTATCATCATTTGCTCTTTACAGACAGGCTGGACTTCTTCCAGGTTAATTTTATTACATCGTGAATGGCCTACTTTTTACTCTTCATACCACTGAATTATGGATCATCTGGGCTGTTTCCTGCGTTGTTAAAGTTTCCCATTTCACCTTTTGCGTCACACGCTGCTCATGCTTAATTTGAATAGACAACACATCTCTTTAATCTTGAATTATGAGACTATGGGAATTTCTTTCAACGGTAAATTTTCCCCCTCTCCTTTTAGAAAAGGTAAGGGGTGATGAAAATATTAAGAGAATCTGTACTTTTAAATATATTCTTATCAAAGTTACCTTTCCCAACTGCACTGATGCATAATAACAATGAATGCTAGCTAAACACAGTATTACGTGAACCAAATTTTCTTAGAAGTCAAGCTGCTAAAAACATCAGGGGATGGAACACTAACGAAATGTTATATTTTGCACTGCTGAATTTAAGTAGTCCTGATTGATGAGCTGTATTTCCTGTCAAAAGTGACTAAAAGTGATGATGACAAATTTTCTATTGCCTTATTAACTTCATTAATGTCAATATAATTACTCCTCAGCTTTAAATTATTTATATGGAAGTTTATTGATGGAAACCCTGGTGACATAGTGGTTAACAGCTATGCCTGCTAACCAAAATGTAGGCAGTTCAAACCCACTAGGCGCTTCTTGGAAACCCTATGGGGCAGTTCTACTCTGCCCTATAGAGTGGCTATGGGGTGAAATCGGCTCCATGGCAATGGGTAATGTACAAAAACTAGGATGCATTTGATTATGGATAATTGCCTAATATTTCCAGGAAAAGTCAACAAAATTGAAACATCGTTCTACAAATGTAAAAATGGTCATTCTTTCGTTCTGAAAATACAGTTTCTTTTGAGCTGAAATTTTAATTTTCTAAGGTCTTCTCATCTTGCATTTCTGCAGATCTCCTCCCTCACCTGGCATTGAGCTAAAATGCTAACATAAAAAAAAAGAAAAATTCAAAACATATTTCTCATTAATTATATTACAGTAAAGTTTATTGTTCACTCACTCAATTATAATGAGGATTTAGAATAGAGAGATATATTATGATCCTTCCCCTCGAGATGCTCACGTATTCCACGCAGGGCAAGTCAAATAGGGACACACTTTCTGCAGTGGTTTTCCTTGGAAGGGAACCCAGAGGTAGGACTAGTGCAGCTCAAGAGGTATTTGAGGTCCTACATTTTGGGATAAGTGTTTCTTTTCAGGAAAGGTTTGGAGGATGGTTGAATTTTCTTATTTTGGAAACACCAGCATTTTTCTATTCTTTGGTAATAAGTGAGCCCTGAAAACATGTTCTGTATAATCCCATGAAAAAATTGCCCTTATTAGGTATTTTGTTGTTGTTAGCTGATGTCAAGTCAGCCCCCTACTCACGGCGACTTGACGTACAGTGGGATCAGACCATTGTAATCTAGAGGGTCTTCATTGGCTGACTTTTGGGAAGCAGATTTCCAGGCCTTATTTCCTAGTCCGTCTTAGTTTGGAATCTCAGCTGAAACCTGTTCAGCATCACAGTAACACGCAAGCCTCCCCTGATGGTGGTGGCTGTGCTTGAGGTGCGTTGGCTGGGAATCGAACCCAGGTCCCCTGCATGCAAGGAGAGAATTCTACCACTGAGTCACCACTGCCCCCATTATTACTTATTTAAAACCAAAAAAAAAAAACAAAAAAAACCCAGTGCCATCGAGTTGATTCCTTCTCACAGCGACCCTATAGGACAGAGTAGAACTGCCCCATAGAGTTTCCAAGGAGCGCCTGGCGGATTTGAACTGCCGGCCCTTTGGTTAGCAGCCATAGCACTTAACCACTACGCCTCCAGGGTTTCCATTATTTACTTATGTAGGAACCTGTTAAGGGTTATGTTTGGTTAACGTGCCATGAGTGCCCCAGAGATGTGGCAATATGGACTAAGCAATGGGTGTCATTATCATAAAATGAACATGTAGATTGACTCTACTGGTTGTCTTCATTGAAGCCATAGAATAAAACAGACCTGGATTGCAGTGGTTATGCAGAATAGTTCCTACAGTAACTTGCAAGATGGTTCAGTACTAGTTGCACGAGGCGCTTTCTGAGCTTACTAATGATGGGGGAGAGAAGAAGCTCTGACAACGGTGAGACTGAGAGCAAAGAAAAAGACAGCATCCTTGCTTTCTTAGACAGGAAGGCTAGGAATCGAAAGAAATCCAGAATTCTTGATTCAAAAAGCTCCAAGTCCATTTCCTTAGTAACTGTACTGTTAAAGGGTCCAGGAAAAGCAACTGATTCAACATATCTTCGTAACAAAAAGAGTGTGGGGAAACTATATACTGAATATTAATCTAAAGGTAAAGCCAACTTACAATGTCTTTTAATGTCATAATACAATGATAGTTTTCTTTCCCTGGTTTTTAGCATAAACATTGGAACAGGACATTACATACTATAAAAAAAGCTGAAACTAAAATGTGACAAATGCAAAATGGTCATACAGTTGTCTCTCAGTATCTGAGGGAAATTGGATCCAGGACCCCTGAGTATACAAAAACCTGGGGAGTTCGAGTTCCCCACATAAAATGGTGTATTTGCACGTAACCTATGCCTATCCTCCTGTATATTTTATATCATCTCTGGATGACGTATAATACCTAATACAATATAAATGCTCTGTAAATACTTGTTTTACTGCATTGTTTAGGGAATAATGACAAGAAAAAAGTCTGCACATGTTAAGTACAGATGCAACCACTGTAGGCGTAACTACATTGAACACATCAGCGACAATGTAACTTTAAAATATATATATTTTCGATACTCGTGAATCGCCAGATGTGGAAGCCGGGATCCTGAAGCAGGGACCCTGGAGGGCTGACTGTACCTAGTATTTTCAGAGATGCTCTTTAAAAAGGCTTTACTAAACATCACCTAGTTCTCACCTACAGTTGCCTCTCTGTCTTTCCTTTGCAGAAGCAACAATATAACATTAGAATCCTCAGCTGTGCTGGAACAAACATTGCCTTAATATTTGTGTTTTAGCTTTATGAGCTGCAATTTGGTTATAAAATGATTTTGCAAATGCTTTAGCTTTCCTGCAGATGGAAGAGGGCTGGAATTAATAGTTGCACGCAAGTGCAAGACAGAATGATGACTGTGTTAGGAAGGACGGCAAGAGTCACTGAACCAGCATGGACAAAACAGAATGTGTGAGTAAGTCGCTGGCTGGGTAGCACAAAATGTCAACTTTGTCAGCAACGCTCAGCAGAAAAGGAAAATAATTTGAAGAAAAGAAAAAAAAAATGTATGTTTTGCTGAAAAGCCTCAGAAAAGACAGGCTTCTCTCTGTGAACTGAATAGTAACAAATGAATGTCTCAGGGATGTTAAGAAGTAACGTAGTTACCCATTTATATTTTTATGCTGACCCAGCATCCAGGCTGACTTGCATGGATTGTAATTGACCACTTTTGGTGGCCACCAGCCTGCTGGGCATTGTACAGGTCCTTAGAGAACACATTATTAACTCCTTGCTCACCACACTAGTCCCTTCACCCTGCCAGATAACCCCCAATATCTGCTCTACTATTCAAGCTTTCCCAAAGGAACTAATCCGTTACTATTAAACCTATTGATGAGCCCCTACAGAGTTTATTCTATAACTTGCTGTTGATCTACATAGTTTTTGTTTGTGCGTGGGTGTGGTTGTTATAATCAACTTAATTGGAAAACTCACAAGAAAAGTGGAAACGGTTTCTTTGTTCATTTCTTTAATAGATACAATAAAGGATGACTGATGTTTGCTAGATTTGTAGTTATTTTTCATGATTGCTAAATTTGGGGAAAAAACTTCTTCTTTCCCAAGTAGGAATACTGAGTCCTTATGTCTTTAATTTGTTAAATGTCTTGTTTGTATTTCGCATACTGCATTCTTACTAAGTATATATATATACACACCACCACCCCCCAAAAACAAACCTGCTGTCTTCGAGTCAATTCCAACTCATAATGACTCTATGGGACAGAGTAAAACTGCCCCATAGAGTTTCCAAGGAGCGTCTGGAGGATGCCAACTGCTGACTTTCAGTTAGCAGCCATAGCTCTTAACCACTACACCAGTAGGGTTTCCGTGTGTGTGTGCGTGTGTGTGTGTGTGTGTGTGTGTGTGTGTGTATGTTTGTCGGTTTGTTCTACTGTAGTGATTTGTGTGTTCCTGTGATGCTCGAAGTATAGCTTCCAGACTAAGAAGACTAGGAAGAGGGACCCGGCAATCTACTTCTGAAAAAATTGGTCAGTGAAAACCTTATGAATAGCACCAGAACATTGATACAGTGCCAGAAGATGAGAACCTCAGGTTGGAAGGCACACAAAATATGACTTGAGGAAGGGCGTCCTCATCAAACTAGAATCAACCTTAATGACATGGATGCAGCAAAGCTTCTGGGACCTTCATTCACTGGTGCGCCACATGTCAACACGAGAGGAAACAGCTGCAAATGTCCATCAATAATTGGATCATGGAATATACAAAGTATGAATCTAGGAAAATTGGAATGTATCAAAAATGAAACAGAATGCATAAAAATCATTATCCTAGGCATTACTGAGCTGAAATGGACTGGTATTGGTCATTTTGAATCAGATAATCATATGATCTACTACTATACTGGGAATAACAACTTGAAAACAATGGTATCACATTCATTGTCAAAAAGAATTTTTCAAGATTTACCCTGAAATACAACGCTCTCAGTGAAGGATAATATCCATATGTGTACAGGAACACCAGTTAATACAATTATTTTTCATATTTACACATCAACTACTAATGCTAAAGGTGAGGAAATTGAAGATTTTTACCAACTTCTGCAGTCTGAAATTCATCAGACATGTAATCAAGATGCATTGATAACTGTTGGTGATTGGAATGCGAAAGTTGGGAACAAAGAAGAAGGATCTGCAGTTGCAAAATATGGCCTTGGTGATAGAAATGACACCAAAGATCACATGATAGGATTTTGCAAGACCAATGACTTTTTCATTTCAAATGTCTGTTTCAACAACATAAATGGTAACTATACACATGGACCTCACCAGATGGAAAATACAGGAATCAAATTAACTACATCTGTTGAAAGAGAAGGCAGAAAATCTCAGTATCATTAGTCAGAACAAGGCCAGGGCCAAAGTGCAGAAAGAACTACCAATTACAACTATGAAAGTTCAATTGAAGCTGAAAAAAAAATAAAACAAGTCCACGAGAGCCAAAATACCACCTTGAATATATCCCACCTGAATTTAGAGACCGTCTCAAGAACAGATTTGATGCACTGTACACTAATGACCAAAGACCAGAGGAGTCGTGGGATGACATCAAGGACATCATACATGAAGAAAGCAAAAGGTCATTGGAAAGAAAGAAAAGACCAAAATGGATGTCAGAACAGACTCTGAAGCTTGCTTTTTGAACTCAGAGTAACTAAAGCACATGGAAGAAATGAGGAAGTAAAAGAGCTGAATAGAAGATTTCGAAGAGTGGCTCAAGAAGACAAAATAAAGTATTAGAAAGAAATGTGCAAAGATATGGAGTTAGAAAACCAAAAGAGAAGAACATACTCAGCATTTGCCAAGCTGAGTGCAGTGAAGAAAAAATTCAAGCCTTGAGTTGCAATGTTAAAGGTTTCTATGGTCAAAATATTGAATGGCGCAGAAAGAATCAAAAGAAGATGGAAGGAATACACAGTCACTGTACCAAAAAGATTGGTCCACATTCAAACATTTCAGGGGGTAGCACGTGATCAGGAACTGATGGTACTAAAGGAAGATGTCCAAGCTGAACTAAAGGCACTGGAGGAAAAAAAGGCTCCAGGAACTGACGGAATACCTACTCAG
This sequence comes from Elephas maximus indicus, assembly GCF_024166365.1. NCBI lineage: Eukaryota > Metazoa > Chordata > Mammalia > Proboscidea > Elephantidae > Elephas > Elephas maximus. The sequence continues at coordinate 6,464,693 of NC_064841.1, read as the reverse complement.
ATGTTGCAACAAACGACGCAGTGCTAGAGGTGCTCACTTGTCTATGCCAAGAAATGTGGAAGACAGCTACGTGGCTGACTGACCAGAAGAGATCCATATACGTGCCTATTCCCAAGAAAGGTGACTCAACAGAAAGCAGAAATTATCGAACATTATTATTAATATCACATGCAAGTAAAATTTTGCTGAAGATCATTCAAAAATGGCTGCAGCAGTATATCGACAGGGAACAGCCAGAAATTCAAGCCAGATTCAGAATAGGGCTTGGAATGAAGGATATCATTGCTGATGTCAGACGGAACTTGGCTGAAAGCAGAGAATACTAGAAAGATGTTTACCTGTGTTTTACTGACTATGCAAAGGCATGCAACTCTGTGGATCATAACAAATTATGGACAACATTGCAAAGAATGGGAATTCCAGAACACTTAATTGTGGTCATGAGGAACCTGTACATAAACCAAGAGGCAGTCACTCAAACAGAACAAGGGGATACTGTGGGTTTAAAGTCAGCGAAGGTGTGTGTCAGAGTTGTATCCTTTCGCCGTACTTATTCAATCTGTATGCTGAGCAAATAATCTGAGAAACTGGGCTATATGAAGAATGTGGCATCAGGATTGGAGGAAGGCTCATTAATAACTGTCGATATGCATATGACACAGCCTTCTTGCTGAAAGCAAAGAGAACTTGAAGCATTTTATAATGAAGATCAGAGACTACAGGTTTCAGTATGAATTACGCCTCAACATAAACAAAAATCCTCAAAACAAGACCGATAAGCAATATCATGATAAACGGAGAAAAGATTGAAGTTGTCAAGGATTTCCTTTTACTTGGATCCACAATCAACATTCATGGAAGCAGCAGTCCAGAAATCAAATGAGGTATGTTGCACTGGGCAAATCTGCTGGAAAAAAAAAAAAGACCTCTTTAAAAAGCAAAGGTGTCTCTTTGAGGACTAAGGCCCAAGCCATGGTCTGTTCAGTCACCTCATACGCAAGCAAAGGCTGAACAATAAACAAGGAAGACTGAAGAATAGGCAACCTGCATTTTTAGCTCATAACCCCTCTCTCCATCTTCAATACCAGTGGCTTTGCATCTTCTCTCCTCTCTGACCTCTGCTTCTATTCTTGCACCTCTCACTGTGATTCTCCTACCTTTGTCCATTTTTTTTCTTTCTTTTTTTTTCCTGCCTCTTTCTTTTAAAGACCTTTGTAATTAATTGGGCCCACCTGGATAATCCAGGCTAATCACCCCAGCTCAAGGTCTCTAACTTAACCACACCTGCAAAGTCCCTTTAACCACATAAAGTAACATTCACAAGTCTTGGGATTAGGACGTTGACATGGTGGAGAGGCGCCATTGTTCAGTCTACCACAACGGGTGTGGTAAGAGAGTGAATTCTGCTGCTGGTGTGCTGAGTGCATCTGTATTCACAAGGAAAAGCAAGGCTTAGCTAGGGCACAAAAAGTAAACAGTGTGTTCTGTGAAAAAAAAAAAAAAAGGTTTAGCAATTCATGAGTTTTGTTTAGTGTGGAAAGGTAGTTCCAGAAGTTAGAGTTGAAAAGTTTGGTAGAGAAGGGAGCAAGTAAGGAGAAGGTGGGTTAACCAAGAGCTGCGTGAGGCTGAGAATGTGGAAAAGAACAGAAGATAAGAGATGAATACTACCTGAGGTATACCCGAGGTATCTGAGGAGCATCAGTGTGGAAACATCAGAGCTCAACGCTAAAACAGAACTCTGGTGTCAAGGTTGAGCCACATCACAGTACAGCAAGTTCCAGGAGATTCGGCAAGAGGAGGCCATGATGGAAGTTTTCAGGTAAAGCGATTGGACTTTATGCTGTTTACTTAACTCAGTAAAATAAATTCACAATGCCTTGGAAAAGATTAGCATGCTTTTTTTTCCTTTCTCTTGTTTGCATTATTTTCTCATTTATAAGAAAAGACATCCATTTTATGACAAGCTTTATAAGACTGAAACATCAAAAGAACTCCTATTTCCTTGAAAATGTACAAATTTCAAATAGATTCTGAGACTCAAGAAAAGTACCCTATTATAAAAAAAATTCTCTGTATTTCATGTATTGCATTATACTGTTATTTTGAAGGCCCAAGCTGAACAGAATGAGAAAGTCAATATCAATTATGTCAATTTTAAGTGGTATTTTTTGCAACAAAGTCCAACACCCCCATGGTATAAATATCCCAGAAAAATCTTTGATATTCTGTATCTTGAACAAATACTGTCTACAAACAGAGAGTTATTTCAATAAAGTTTAAACATTATTATTGCCACACTCTCAAAATTGATTTTCTTTAGGAAAACTGATCCCAGGTATAATCGCTGAAGAACTGGTGCTGGTTATTACTGGGCACTTGAATAGTTAAAAACTTAATCTGGCATCGCATTTGCCCCTTCTCAATGCTGGTCAAGGCTACAGTTCTCGAACTTCTCTTTTGATTTTCACCCAAAAAGGCCATGATGCTCTGTGAACCTGCCTGTTAGGAACTTGGCTTTCAGCTTTTCATTTCTTAAACATTTATGTCTATTTTCTCTTTTTTGCTGAAAATGTTAAAACAAAAAGGAGAAAAATGTCAGTGAACTCTCCGCCTTAAATTCCAGGAGAAGGTAGATGAGCTCTGAGACAGGAAGTTGTGTGATATCCACTCTCTTTTCTTCTCCAACCCCATGACACAGCCATGAGGAACACTTTCTGTTCCCAGGGTCAGCTCCATCCCCTCCAACAGAAAAACTCACATGACACAAAACACCTGGTAACTGGGTCTGCCCGGCAGGTAACAGCCCCTTCAGCATTCTGGCAATTTCTCTTTCAAAAACACAGAGAAGATGGAGTTATATTTTCCTCTTCATTGCAACCGAGAAAACTGGTACATGAAAAGAAACATAAGGAATACGGCTCTCTTTATGGCTTTCATCTGCAGACTTCTTTTCCTCCTTGTGTGCCTTATTGCTGAATGCCAGAGACTTTTCATACACGGTTACAGGCTACATAAACTACAAATGTTGGATAAAGAGACATACTATTTTCTGACTATAAAAACAGCCATTAGGTACTTCACGTACCACCTGTAGGAAGATGATTTAAGCTTGGAGTCTGGAGAAAAGTATTGTTTCATTAGGGAATTTTATTATTTCACAGAAAGCAGAAATGAAAATAGGAGGTTTCCTTATTTTGGGTAGAAGTTATACCACCTTAGTGTGGTAACACTGGTTGTCTTATGCTTTGATTGGTAACTATATATATATAAACACACACACATATATACATACACACACACAGGTATATATGTATATACATGTCATGGATCAAATTGTGTTCCCTCAAAATACGTGTCCACTTGGCTGGGTCATGATTCCCAGTATTGTATGATTGTCTACCATTTTGTCATCTGATGTAATTTCCCTATGTGTTGTAAATTCTATCACTATGATGAGATCTACAAGATTAGATGGTATCTTAAGCCAATCTCTTTTGAGATATAAAAGAAGGAAGTGGCCAGAGAGACAGGGGGACCTTATACCACCAAGAAAGCAGTGCCTGGAGCAGAGCGTGTCTTTTGGACCTGAGGTTCCTGCGCTGAGATGCTCCCAGACCAAGGGAAGACTGATGCATCACAAGGACCTTCCTCCAGAGCCGACAGAGAGAGAAGGCCTTCCCCTGGAGCTGGTGTGCTGAATTTGACTTCTAGCCTACTGGACTGCGAGAGAATAAACTCCTCTTTTTTAAAGCCATGCACTCGTGGTATTTCTGTTATAGCAGCACTAGATGACCAAGACAATACACTTCACTGGATTTGCTCCTCTAGAGAACTCAACCTAAGACAGATGGTCCAACTAGTGTGTATCATCTAGCATTCCAGAAATGAAATAAATTAGAAATCTCTAGAAATTTTCCACATAGTGAAAGTATGCCACATTTCTTGAGAATTTTTGTTTCAGTTGCAGTGGGTGTAGGCACATATGTGTGTGTGTACACTATTGTGAAATAAAATGTATTTCTTACTGAAGATTGCAATCGATGTTTGCAGAACCACTGTACAACACTGGAGTCCCTGAGAAAAAATAATTAAGATGGCATCCTCCTTGTATAGGTGTGCCCTGAATTAAACAGCAGGAGAGATGAGCGATTGTTGTAAACCAACACAGGGTAAACAGAATCAATCTTGGTAAAATTTCAAACTAGAATGAAGTGCAAACTACAGGCAACATCTCAGAGAGTTTGCTCAAATACATCCATGATGGACATGCATCATGAAATCACCTAAATTAATTTCTCTTATCACCAGTCTGTTTTCTCAACCAATTTAACCCATAATGCACATATTCATCTTAATAAAGAAATAGACATTTAGTCATCATTTAAGGAAAATGATGCATTTCAATGAAAGATATATTCTCTTGTGATTGCAAATAAATGTAGTTTTAAGAAGTCAATCAAAACACATCACTTATTTAAAAGTTATTTATTCCTTCAAATCTAAGAGTAATTGGAAAGCTAGTTTCTAGACCCCTTGGAATGTAAGCATAGAATTCAGGCATAACGTTCAAATCAGGACTTAGTCCAGGGAGAAGAACCAAAGAGGTCTTTTCTTATAGTTGAGGTGACAGGAATACAGCAACACAATCCAACCAGCCAAATCAACAGGGGAGAAAAGCGATGCATTGACCCTGGCAACTCACTATTCTAAAACATGAGTCAGAATCCAGTCAACAGCAATGAGTTTTGATTTTTTTGAGTTTTAAGGCAAATCTGCTGCAAAAGACCCCTTTAAAGTATTAAAAAGCAAAGATGTCACCTTGAAGAATAAGGTTCGCCTGGCCAAGCCATGGTGTTTTCAATCACCTCATATGCATGTGAAAGCTGGACAATGAATAATGAAGACTGAAGAAGAATTGATGCCTTTAATTATGGTGTTAGCAAAGAATATCGAGTATACCATGTACTGCCAAAAGAAAGAACAAAGCTGTCTTAGAAGAGCTACAACCAGAATGCTTCTTAGAAGCAAGGATGGCAAGACTACGTCTCACATACTTTAGACATGTTGTCAGGAGGAATCAGCCCCTGGAGAAGGACATCATGCTTGGTAAAGTAGAGGGTCAGCAAAAAAAAAGAGGAAGACCTCGATGAGATGGCTTAACACAGTGGCTGCAACAATGTCCTCAAGCATAACAACGATCATGAGGATGGCACAGGACAGGGCAGTGTTTTCATTCTGTTGTACACAGGGTCACTATGAGTCAAAACCAACTTAACGGCACCTAACAACAACAACGACAAGGCTGTTTGAGTCGGAATAGACTCGATGGCAACAGGTTTGGTTTTTTGTTTGTTTTGTTTTGTTTAATGCTGTTTTCACAAACAAAACTTCTTTAGGAAATCCTTATTTTCGAAGTCCCTTTGCAGTATGTGCAACATGTGTGTATGTTACGAAAGAGCCAAAACATTACGCTTATACGTTGGAAATTTAAGTAGATTCTTAAGGAGCTATGGAGATTTTTTTTTTAAATGGATTTGAAAATTGCTCAGGTATGAAAATCTGACTCCTTAATAGTGATAAAACTAACTAAAAGTAATTTAATGTGCTAAATGCCTCACCTTGGTTAATTAGTAGACTCAGGTTTATGGCATACTGAGAGGTCTGCTTCAACGTGTTCATGAATATTTCAACAGTCGTGGTGCACGATATTCCCAAAGAAAATTACCAGTTGAGCTGAGTGCAGGAAGAGAGGGCTGCAAAATTCTTTTTTGGCTTTGGTGAGGACCTGTAGTTTAAACGGGAGCCCTGGTGGCGCAATGGTTAAGAGCTCAGCTGCTAATCAAAATGTAGGCAGTTCAAATCCACCAGCTACTCCTTGGAAACCTTATGGGGCAGTTTTAGTCTGTCCTATCGGTTTACCATGAGTCAGAATCGAGTCAACGGCAATGGGTCTTGCAGTTTAAAAATTCCTGGGTGGTGCAAACGGTTAACATGTTCAGTTGCTAATGGAAAGGTTGGAGGTTTGAGTCCACCTAGAGGTGTCTCGTTGGAGCCCTCGTGGTGCAAGTGGCTAAGTGTTTGTCTGCTAACCAAAAGGTCGATAGCTCGAATCTATCAGCTGCTCCTTGGAAACCCTATGGGGCAGCTCTACTCTCTGTTCTATCAGGTTGCTATGAGTGGGTTAGAGTTTAGAGTTGCCTTGGAAAAAAAAGGCCTGGTGGTTTGCTTCCAAAAAATCATCCATGAAAACTCTATGGAGCACAGTTCTATTCTGACACACGTATGGTTGCCATAAGTCGGAATCCACTTGGAAGCCAACTGTTTTATTTATTTTAAGGTAGAAAGATACTCCTAAAATCAAAGAAACCCTCTTTGAAATATTACATTTTATAAGTTGAACTTCATTTAAAATGTTTTAATTTAGGCTGAGAAAAAACGGACATTTCTTCATTATATTTAAATCATTCACATTATGTATCCTCATCTTCTAAACAAATAATCTAAGCCCGAGGTTTGTTTCTCTTTGTGCTCATGTTTTTCAAAGACTGCTATCTGGATCTATCTCTGGAAATGCCCTGGATGCAATCTAGAAGGAATTTCTCTGGAAGTAAAAAAAATAAAAAAAAGATAGTTAAAATGATTCCTCTATTCCTCTGAGACAGAACCTAAGAGTAAAGCAAAGTGGTAATTACCCACAACACAGTCCCTGGGTAGTGGAAATAGTTAACATGCTCGGGTGCCCGCCAAAATGCTGGAGGTTCAAGTCCCCCCAGAGGCACCTCAGAAGAAAGGTCTGGAGGCCGACTTCAGAGAAGTCCGCCATTGAGAATCCCACGGAGCACAGTTCTCCCCTGACACACGTGTGGCAGGAATCAGCCAGAAGCCACAGCAAACGGTCAATGACCCTAACGGTTCATGTACTTTCCAGAGGACCTAATGATGCCCTATTTCACCCCTTACGTCCCCCACTGCTCTGATAAACCAGGCCTCCTGGAAGTGTAGGTGACCAGCACCATCATGCGAGCAGGGCCAGCTGACCGCCATCACACTCTAGTGGCTACACATAGTGTCCCTCTGTACACCAAGCCTTTCTTCAACAATACCTTCTCATCCTTTTCTGGAGTGGACTACAGGTACCAGTGGCCACAGGCAGACAGTCAGCAGATGCCAATCAGTTCCCACTTTTATCGATATCAAGTATGTAAAAGACACAGTGCTGGGGCTTAGAGAAGGAATAATAAAGCTAACCATCAGGAATATTTTTTGAGCTCTACTATTGGGGCCCTGATGGTGCAGTGGTTAAGTGTCTGGCTGCTGACCAAAAGGTCTGCAGTTCGAATCCACCAGCGGCAGATAGAAACTCTATGGGGCAGTTCTACTCTGTCTTATAGGGTCACTATGAGTCAGAATCAACTTGACAGCAACGGGTTTGGTTATATATTCTAAAAAATAAAAGTTTAACAATATCAAGTGTCAATGAATATGTATAGCAATAAGAATGTATATAAACAGCTGATGGGACTAAATTAGTACGATGGCTTTGAAAAACCATTGACATTACTTAGTGAAATTAGACATAAGCAAAATGTATAACCCATGTATTGCACTCCTTCATACACACCCTAGAAAAGCTCTCATGAATGGGTACCAGGAGACATGTAAAGAATGTTTACAACAATGCTTACAAAAATCGGAAAAAACTGGAAAGAGCTCAAACATCCAAGGAGAATAGATAGACATGTTATATTCATTCAATGGAAGACTCTCATTCAAAATGAATTAACTAGAGCAACATGTATCAACATGTATGATTCTCACAAACACAATGTGTGACATAAAACAAGATGTGGAAAAATAATATGTAGTATAAAGTTGATAAACATGCAAAACTATTTATAATTATATATGCATATGTAAACAGAGAAAATATTGAAGTTGTTAAGGGTTTCATTTTACTTGGATCCACAATTAATGCTCGTGGAAGCCCACCCTCTTGCTGTCGAGTCAAATCCTCACTCAAAGAGACCGTATAGGACAAAGCGAAACTGCCCCATAGGGTTTCTAAGGCTGTAAATCTTTACAGAAGCAGGCTGCGGAATCTTTTTCCGCACCCATGGAAGCAGCAGTCAAAAAATCAAACGACATATTGCTTTGGGCAAATCTGCTGCAAAAGACCTCTTTCAAGTGTTAAAAAGCAAAGACGTCACATTGAAGACTAAGGTGAACCTGACCCAAGCCATGGTGTTTTCAATCACCTTATATGCATGCGAAAGCTGGACAATGAATAAGGAAGAACGAAGAAGGGTTGTCAACTCTGAATTATGATGTTAGTGAAGAATACTGAATATTCTGTGGACTGCCAGAAGAACAAACAAGTCTGTCTCAGAAGAAGTGCAGCCAGAATGATCCTTAAAAGTGAGGATGGTGAGACTGTCTCACATACTTTGGACATGTTATCAAGAGGGATCAGTTCCTGGAGGAGGTAAAGTAGAGGGTCAGCAGAAAAGTGGAAGACCCTCAAGGAGATGGATTGATGCAGTGGTTGCAACAATGGGCTCAAGCATGACAATGATTGTGAGAATTGCGCAGGACTGGGCAGTGTCTTGTTCTGTTTTAGATGGGGTCTCTATGAGTCAGAACCAACTCAACAGCACCTATCACCAACAACATTAAAACTAAATGAAAACTAAAGGAATGACAAACTCAGAATCCTGGGTAGCAGTCAGTGGGGAGGCAGGGACCTGGATGGGGAGGACAATGCTGGAGGTTTCAGAGTTCTTAATACTACCCATGTTAAGAATTCTGAAACTTCCAGCATTCTCTTCCCCATGCAGGTCCCCATCTCCCCGCCGACTGCTGTTCCCAAGAAAGGTGATCCAACCAAATGTGGTAATTGTCGAACAATATCAGAAATACCACATGCAAGCAAAATCTTGCTGAAGATCATTTAAAATCGGCTGCAGCAGTATATTGGCAGGGAACTGCCAGAAACTCAAGGTGGATTTAGAAGAAGGCTGGAATCAAGCATACCATTGCTGATGTCAGATAGATCCTGGCTGAAAGCAGAGAGTACCAGAAGAATGTTGATTATGCTAAGGCATTCGACTGTGTGGATCATAACAAGTTACGATTGTGGAGAATGGGAATTCCAGAACGCTTAATTGTGCTCATGAGGAATGTGTACATGGATCAAGAGGCAGTCATTCAAACAGAACAAGGTAATACTGTGTGATTTAAAGTCAGGAAAGGTATGCATCAGGACTGTATCATTTTACCATACCTATTCAATCTAATCTATATGCTGAGCAAATAATTGGAGAAGCTGGACTATATGAAGAAGAACAGGGCATTGGTGTTGGAGGAAGACTCATTAACAACCTGTGATATGCAGATGACACAACCTTGCTTGCTGAAAGTGAAGAGGACTTGAAGCACTTACTAGTGAAGATCAGAGACCACGGCCTTCAGTATGGATTACACCTCAACATAAAGAAAACAAAAATCCTCACAACTGGACCAAAAATCAACATCATGATAAATGGAGAAAAGATTGAAGTTGTCAAGGATTTCATTTTACTTGGATCCACAATCAACAGCCATGGAAGCAGCAGTCAAGAAATCAAACGACGTATGTTGCATTGGGCACATCTGCTGCAAAAGACCTCTTTAAAGTGTTGAAAAGCAAAGGTGTCAAATTGAAGACTAAGGTGCGCCTGACCCAAGCCATGGTGTATTCAATCACATCATATGCATGTGAAAGCTGGACAATGAATAAGGAAGGCCGAAGAAGAGTTGACGCCTTTCAAATGTGGTGTTGGAGAAGAATAATGAATATATTATGGACTACCAAAAACCAAAAACATCTGTCTTGGAAGAAGTACAAGCAGAATGCGCCTTAGAAGCAAGGATGGCGAGACCACATCTTACATACTTTGGACATGTTGTCAGGAGGGATCAGTTCTTGAAGAAGGACATCCTGCTTGGTAAAGTAGAGTCAGTGAAAAAGAGGAAGACCCTCAATGAGATGGGCTGACACAGTGGCTGCAAGGATGGGCTTGAGCAGAGCAACAATTGTGAGAATGGCGCAGGACCAAGCAGTGTTTTCGTTCTGTTGTGCACGGGGTCACTATGAGTCAGAATTTTCTCAACGGCAACTGAGAACAACAACAACAACATGGGTAGTAACACCGTCTTCTGGGTCTTTTCAAAAATTGTATGATTGTGAGCTCACTGTTGGCATTATTGGGCTTTAAGGTGTCTTGGTGAACCTTTAAAAATATAATTGGTAATACTTTCATACATGATAACACTGAAATATTTTATAAGAAATTAAAAGCTCAGTACATTAAGATATTTTATTGAAAGGGGAGCTTAAATGGAAGAAAGATAGCATCTTAAAACTACTGGATGTCTTAGCCCTGCACGTTCTACCCACTCCCTGTATTCTAGCATGTCCAAGTACATGTTTAGTTGAAAAGGTTCTCGGTATACAGTACACTTATGGCAGTACCCTGTGCTATAACAAAGGCGCTACACTTTCAAATACAGTCCAGAAGGTCACTTGAGGGGCTATGATTCTTTACTTTCTCCATTTTGGCAGTTTGTAATTTGCTGTAGCTTGCTATCACCACTTGTTTCTGTCTTTCTTTTGACCTATACTAGTAAGTCTGGTCTATAATTACTTACCTTAACTCTAAAAGCAGAACAAAACAAAAATAAATCCATTGACATTAAGTCGATTCCAACACATAGTGACCCTGTAGGACAGAGTAGAACTGCCCCATAGGGTTTCCAAGGAGTGGCTGGTGGATTCAAACTGCTGGCCTTTTGGTTAGCAGCTGAATTCTTAACCACTGTGCCACCAGGGCTCCTTCTTTAGTACAGGAGCAGGTAAATGGCAAGGTGGCAGAGAGGCTGGGAGGTAGCAACCTTGAGGAGCGCTGAAAACAAGTGGATGACTCAGATTCTGGAACTGAGGCTCTGAACAAAAACACCTGTTATCATTGAGAGTAGTTAGGCCCAGCACTAAGCCACCAAAATAAGGATCTTGGAGCTCAGGAAAAGCAAGACAAAGTCGTATTTCCTCGAGTTGAGTCTAAGGTAAAGGTTCAGCTACAATGAACATGTCAGATTCCTGGCTGCATGATAAACCAAAGTAAACAAGGTGGGGAAGTCATCATGTTTATTAGAACTCGAAAGCATGATTTGCCATTGATAAACCACAATGTGGACAATCTAACAGACAAGATTGACTTTGCATTTATCTGTTTGCCTGACATTTTATGTTATGCCCTGTTTTCTGTTGGGTTGGTTACAGAGGTTAATGGAAGACAAAAGAGCAAAAGATCAAAAATATTCTATTATAAAAGAATCTTCAGCTCAGGAGTTGGTATTTTGCTTTGTATCCTGTTACCGTTTGAGAGTCATACTCAATTATCAGACTTGAAACCTTCCACGGCCAACACTGCACTTGTTTACATAGCTTGCTTTGTCTCTACTGAATACCTGATTTTTTGTTAGTTTTGGGAAGTATTTTACTTAAGGGGAAATAGATTTCAAATATTTTAAAGTCTAGACCAACGCTTGTTTGAGTTGCTTTTTTTTTTTTTTTTACAACTTATTATAAAAGTAACACAGTCCACGGTGTAAACATGCATTCCATTCTACTTTCAAGTCAGAAGATTGTCTCCCATCAAGCACATTCCCCAATATTCAGAATTCTACGTTGACAGTTAGCTTTGAGCATCATAAGAACAGAATTGCAAGCAGCATTGAGATTTGAGGACTACATTAAGGACTTCTCTCCAGATCACTATCTCATAAAATTTGCAAAATGTTAGACTTAAACCCTCAGAGAGGTACATTTACCCTCAGAAGACAACTTTTGAACATTCGAGTCATTTTTCGAGGGAGGTAAGAAGGATGTGGGATCAGCTGGTAGAGCCGACACTTTGTGCTCCGTAATTGCCCAGGAAATTTTACACAGGGCGAATGAGGAACCTTCTGTTATCAGTTTGGCCCACACTGCTTTCCATGAGGCCCTGCTGTCATCTGCCTAGTACTGTGCTTCTTGCCAAGTTCAACTGATAATATATAAGACCAAGGACCTGTCTGAATGTTAAATGAGATTCCTTAAGGGCAAGCAGTTAATTATTCGTTATCTACATTTCTCAGTAACCCTAAAAGCTGTATGTAAGTACATCACTTGTCAGGGAGACACATGGTATTGCGTTTACTGATTATTTAGTACAGTTGAGTGTTTAATGCTCAGTCCCAACAATTCTAAAAACTTTCAAATGATACGCCCTTTGCTGTCAAGTTGGTTATGACTCATAGCAACCCTACGGTACAGCGTAGAACTGCCCCACAGGGTTTCCAAGGCTGTAATCTTTATGGAAGCAGACTGCCACAACTTCCTCCCGTGGAGCAGCTGGTGGGTTCAAACCGCCAACCTTTCGGTTAGCAGCCCAGCGCCTAACCACTGGGCCATCACGGCAGGTTTGAAGAGCCCAGTCAAACACCATGTTTTCTTTAGAGTCAGAGGTCGTTCTCAAACATGTTCACTAGATTCACTGTCAGTGACATGTCTCTGCTTCTTTCCTATTTAAGACACTTTGCAGGCCCACAGCCTGTGTGGTTTTCCTACGACATAGGTCATAATAGGCTCCTTACAATGGAGAAATCTGACACTAAGAGAGAGACCAAGCAAATGTTCTAAAGTAACAAAGCTAATAAATGTTGAAATTGTGATTTTCATGGTGGTCGTCTCTGAATACAAGACGCTTTTTTTTCAACTGAACTGGGTTTCCTACATATCACAAGAGATGCAGATCCATGCGGCTTTGAAGGAGACAAGCTTGGACATTTTCTTTTCTGAGCCCCAGTTCCTTTCCAAAGGAAACAACTACCAGATCTCAGCCATAACAACATCATTGTAAGAGCTGATTTCTTTTTAAATCCTGAAAGAATGCCCATCCCAAAGGATTTTAGAAATGAATCACATCCCATATAAGAAACTAACTTTTAATCAGAAGATGAAGTGAAGTAGATGGTTCTTACATAAAACTAGGTCTTCAGTAAAAAGAAAATCCCGGCGGCATAGTGGTTTGAAGAGCTGCAGCTGGTAACCAAAAGGTCAGCACTTTGAATCCACTAGGCACTCCTTGGAAACTCTATGGGGGCAGTTCTACTCCATCCTATAGGGTTGCTCTGAGTCAGAAGCAGCTCGATGGCAATGGGTTTTTCAGTAGAAATTTATAAAGGCTTTTTTTTTTTTTTTATAAGCCAGTACATTTTTCTGTCTATAGTGTTCTCGCTTCCTTCAGACCTCTATCTGAAAACTCTGAGGTCTAATCAAATTCCCTCATAGGGATATAGCAAGGAGCTGTTATTATTCGTTTAAATTTGTCCTTTATAATCTACAGGATAATCTAGCTAAAACTCAGAAAATTAAAAACTCAGTGGCATGTCAAATATGAAAATCATTTGAGATGCGTTGCATTCAAACAAAGTCAGAGCTTTTCCTCTAACAAAAGAAAAAATATCATTTTACTTGACAGGTTTATGCCTAAATTTATTATAGTCTATTCACTCCCAGTAGTTCCTTAAAGACTAACCTGTGTTTTGAAATGATTGTTAGGAGTAGGCTTTATAATGGTAAGTAAATCACTTTAGATCACTGATAAAAGGAACTGCCAAGAAATTGATTTTTTCCAACATATTTTTGAGTCTAAAGTATTTTTCCTTGAAAACCACCTTATTGATTAGAAACACTTGTTATTCCATGTTTTGTTTACTTAATTTACAAATCGGATTGTTTCCTAAGTCCTAGTAGTTGGATATTCAATATCTGTTAATATTTTCCTTAGCCAGTGATCTCTTACAGAGTAACAGCAAACATCCAGAACTCAGGAAAAGCAGAAAGGTTTTGGATCACCTGAACTACATAACACAAGGTACACATATTTACCTACAGAAGCTCCCATCTAGAACATATTTACAGTCTGTTCATATTTTAGATGTAATTTTCCTATGGTCAATAATGTGATTTACAATTTAATAAATCAGAGGTAGAAAACTGTAAGGTGGGAAACAGGTTTTATAGGGGCAAGTAGGCTCCACTTCTATTCCTCTGAGTTTCTAGACATGTAATTGTAGCCAGAGTAAGAGTCAAAGACTAAAGATGGAGCCTTGTATCTGATGGGAGTGTACAAGTGTTGCCAAGATGCTCTTATCATGGCTGGTATACTTTGGTAACATCGTAGCAGGGGAAAAGGGATGGAGGTAAATAGACTTGGATCAGAAAATAGGATAAACACTAGGGCTTATAGGATGACTGGGCTCAATGAGGGGAATAAGAGTAAGAGAGCTAAAACGGAACTCATAGAGCATAGCACTGAAGGAGCCCTGGTGGCACAGTGGTGAAGAGCTTGGCTGCTAACCAAAAGGTTCACAGTTCGAATCTACCAGCCACTCCTTGGAAACCCTATGGGATAGTTCTACTCTGCTCTATAGGGTCAATATGAGTTAGAATCAACTTGATGGCCATGGGTTTTGGTTACAGCACTGGACTTAAACCACCAATGTCACTTTTTTTTCCCCTAGAGTGTCTATATTTTTGTACACGTCTGTATGACAGAGAACAAAAATTTGAAGGGATCAACAATTCATAGCTAAGTTCACAAAATAGACTTCTATGCCCTCAACATGGTTTTCTACATTGAGGCATGAATCACCCAACACCCTTCTATCAAGCAGAAAGATGTGTATTCAGGCATCTCCCTTATCTTCCCCTTTCTTCATTTTCTACACAAATGCTGTCAGTACTAGACCCTGTCACTTAAGATAAGCCAGTAATCAGACTTAAGTATTGTTTTTCTTCTTCTTCAAAACAAAACTTTTTTATGGACAAGGAAATGTTAGCAAACTGACACAAGGAAAAAGAGGATATAAAATCATAAACTTCTCTGTATGCCAAAAACAATAACTGAAGACTTTAAAAAAAACGTACTTTTACGAATGATGTCTGGACTTTGAAAACTCTGCCTCATGAAAAGCAAAAAAACCCTTCACTTTTAGTATTGCTGGAACAGGACCAATACTTTTCCTCATACCAAGTAGAATAGTCAAGATATTTAAATAAATAAATAGATAAGGAATAATTAAGACATTCTTTAAAAAAAAAAAAAACTTGGTGAAAAGTATCCCAATATTGACTATCGGATTTATTACAAAGCTATAGAAATTAAAAGATTATCATTTTTGTGCAGGAATTAATGAACCGACCAGTGGAATAGAATCTGAAACCCATAAACACATCTGCGTGTGCAATGAACGCTTGGTTTATGACAGAGATGTCACTGCAGAGTAGTTGGGAAAGAACTGTATATTTGATGAACGACACTCAGTCAACTGAATATCAACATAGAAAGAAATAAAACAATCATTACTTCACACTCTATAAAAATATCAATTCCAGGCACATTGAATATGAAACTGCGAATGACAAAATAATAAAGCTTTCACAGGACAACAGAAGGGAATACTTTCAATGGTATCTGGACTGGAAAGAACTTATTAGAACACAAAAAAGTTAATTATAAAGGAAAATATTGACAAATTGGACTATATTAATATCACATACTTACTTTTATATAAACCAAACCAAACCCATTGCCATCGAGTTGATTCCAACTCACAGCAACCCTATAGGACTAAGTACAACTGCCCCATACGTTTCCAAGGCTGTAATCTTTATGGAAGCAGACTACCACATCTGTCTCCTATGGAGCAGCTGGTGGGTTCAAACCATCAACCTTTCACTTAGCAGCTGAGTGCTTTAACCACTGTGCCAGCAGTGTTCCTTATTTTCATATAGACACTAATCCAAAAAAAGAACCAAACGCATTGTCGTGGAGTTGATTCCAACTCATGGTGACCCTGTTAAGAAACTATTAAGAGAGAAAATGCTGTCCAGCAAGTGGAAGAAGACAATAAACATAGGAAAAGATGGTCAAATTCATTAATCATCAGGGAAATGGAAATTTAAAATTACAATGAGGTACCGTACCCACCTACCAGAATGGCTAAAAATAGAAGTGTTGGGGGGAATATGGAAGAAGGAGCATTCTCACACACTGCTAATAAGCATATAACTGGGTACAACCATTTTAGACAACACTCAAGCATTATTTACCCAAGTTGAAGACACATAGACCCTATGACACACTACTTCTACACCTTAGTATATACCCAACTGAAAAGCAAACACTTTTCAGGAGATAGGTATAAGACTGTTCACAGTAGTAACCCAGTGCCCAGTGCCACCGAATCGATTCCGATTCATAGCGACCCTATAGGACAGAGTAGAACTGCTCCATAGAGTTTCCAAGAAGCACCTGGCGGACTTGAACTGCCGACCCTTTGGTTAGCGGGCTGCTCGCAGTAGTACTATTCATAAACGGGAAAATTTAAATATCTTTCAGCAGTGTAAAGGAGATAACGATTATGGTACACAGTGCAATATGAAAAAGCAGTAATAATGAACAATTTACAGCAATAGCACGGATGTAACCCCAAACATAAAACGAGATAGAGAAGCCATATATAAAAGTGCACGTACTGTATGAAATTCAAAGAGCAAGTCAAAGCCAGATTATAGCGTTCAGACATGCATACCGTGTGTTAGACTATAAAGAAATGCACCGGAAGTGATTACCATGGAAGTCGGGACTTGGTTACTGTTGAGGGGTGAAGAGAGGAAGAAGAGAGAGGGAAGAGGCCCCACGGGCATTTCTGATTGCTGCTGATGTTCTATTTCTTGAACGGGGTGGTAATAAATCATTTGGCTCTACACTTTAATTTTGTGCACTTTTCTGTTCGTTACTTCATAATAAAAATAGTTAAAACTTCAGTAGTCACAAACAATACATCAGTGACTATTATCAATAAATAATAATATATTATACTTGATAAACTGATGACTTTATGGTGACGAAAGTTTTTATATCCCCGAAGACTGAGGACTTAATACATTCATGCACACTGGTACCCTGTCTTCCGTTCTCTCCCTCCTTTTTCAGGGGGCTTTGCTTCCTTCTCTCCTGCATCATCATTTTTCCCTCTGCAGTGGATCGTTCTCCCCAGCAATCTAAACGTGTTGTAATATTTCCCATCTTATTAAAAACAAAAAACCAAAAACTCTTTTTCTTTCTGACATCACTCTCTAATAATGGTTCATTTTCTGTTTCACTCAGAGCAAAACTCCAAAAAGAGTTGTCTGAACGTGTCCACTTCTCCCATTCCTTCTTGGGCCCGTTCCAATATGGCTTTCATCAGTACTCCACTGAAACTACTCTTATCAGTTCACCAAAGACCTCCATAGTGTTAAATAGAACTCTACAGCTCTCCGTTCTTTCTTGTTCAACCTATCGACCACGTTAGATACAGCTGGCCAATCACACCTTCTTCCTTGAAACACATCTCCACTAGGTCACTTGGATTCCACCCTTGGTTCTCCTCCTACGTGGCAGGCTGCTCCTTCTCTGGTTCCTTTGCTAAATTGTTCTCATCTTCTAGACCTTTAAACACATTCACACTAGCGAGCAAGTTCCATGAAATAGAAACCTTATCTTTTTTCTTCACTATTATGTCTCCAGCATTTAGAACAATGCCTAGCATAAAGTAAGTGGTAAGTATACTTTTAATGAATGAATGAACGAGTGAATGAATGAAAAGACCACAATAATGCTGATGGCTTCACTCTTATTATTTTTTAAACTAAGTTAATCAGTGATCACCCATGTTAAAAACTGCAATCAACTCATGCTTTGTTTGTTTAGGTTTTAGTTATACCATATTTTTACACAAATAATGCCCAGTACCTTCTACATTTCTTTGCCCACCGTTCCTTCTCCCTTTGAGGTATTTTCATAAGCATGACTACACCAACTTTTTTAACATGTTGCTGTAAAAAATTAGCAAAGCATGCTTAGGAAAATACCTCTTGTGGGGAGGGAGCAGTTGGCAAACAAATGGAGAAAGCACGTGTTATTTGCATAAAAATACGGTAATAAGCCTAGTAGCCATTCTGTTTCAACAGTGGGACAAGAAGTGCCTTGTCCCATTAGACATTATTATTTCTATTTTAATCTTATTCTGCATTATACTCTCACAATGATTCAAGGTCAAAATTTAACGAACTGCTTCAATAATAAGTTTAGGCTGCTCCATCATTTTATGACCTGCCTGCCCCATTTCTACTCATTTATCCCAAGTTTTTTCACTGCCTTTAAATTTTCTGTTTTCATGGACTTCACAGTTTCCCCTGAGGCCAGGGAACACTTATTGCCTTACCTGGGCTCACTCATTTTTCTTGGCAAGAACCTAAGAGAAGAAAAAAGTGAGGACGAAGTTGTCTATGTTTTGATCAATTAGCTTCTACTTTCTCCATACAAAATTATGCTCCTCGACCTACCAAACATTTATTGAGTACCCGCAGGGTTCCAGATAATTGCTAAGAACTAAGGAAATAAGACCTAAAAAATTATTACTGCTTTCAGGTACCTCACAGCCCAGGAGTGAAACTTCATATTTTTAAATTGAGTCAGAGGAACATTAATTTATTACAGATTTAGCAACCTGTTCTGTCATAAAATATTATTCATAACTGGGAAAAGACAAAAGAGATTAACATCAGCAGCAAAGTTCTTTCTGCTACGGTGTTTGTCATGGATTAAATTGTGTCCCCCAAAAATATGTCTATCAGTTTGGCCAGGCCATGATTCCCAGTATTGTAGTGATTGTCCGCCATTTTGTCATCTGATGTGACTTTCCTGTCTGTTGTAAATTCTACCTCTTTGATGTTGATGAGGTGGGATGGGCGGCAGTTAATGATGCAGGACTCAATCTACAAGATTGGAGGTTGTCTTGACCCAATCTCTTTTGAGATATAAAAAAGCGAGCAGAGAGACACGGGGACTTCATACTTCCAAAAAAGCAGCGCCAGGAGCAGAATGCATCCTTTGGACCCAGGGTTCCGGAGCAGAGTAGCTCCTAGACCAGGGGAAGATTGATGATAAGGACCTTCCTCCAGGGCTGACAGAGAAAGCCTTCCCTTGGAGCTGACACCCTGAATTTGGACTTCTGGCCTACTAGACCGTGAGAGAATAAGCTTCTCTTTGTTAAAGCCATCCACTTGTGGTATTTCTGTTACAGCAGCATTAGATGACTAAGACAGTGCTCTTTTAGCAAAAAGATGGGCTTGGCTTTCTCTTGGTCTGTCTACTGAGTCGGAATCGACTCGACAGCAACGGGCAGGGGCAGAGGTGAACTTGTAGACTTTGTCCTGCAAAGCGGCAAATAATTCCTGTCTGGTGGAACAAATAACTCCAAATGTTTATTTCTCCTTCAGACATTAACCAGTTTCATAACCTACCTTACATTCCTTTGTCTAATTGCACATATATCTATAAATGGTGTGCTGGAGCCAGCTCAGGCTAGCTCATATTTTCAGGAATTTTGAGAGCTGGTTGACTTCACACTGGTAGCTTAAAAATCAGCCATGGTGGGAGTACTTATACTACACAAATCAGTAGCTACTATAAATCAGCACTTTTTTTTTGTTTGTTTCCAGGAGACCTGGTTGAACCAATTTTAATATTCATTGGTTCCGTCATTAATGGAATGCTCATTAGAAGCAAGGGTGGTGAGACTTTGTCTCACATATTTTGGGCATGTTATCAGGAGGGACCAGTCGCTGGAGAAGGACATCATGCTTGGTAAACTAGAAAGGATCAGTGAAAAAGAGGAAGACCCTCAATGAGATGGATGGACACAGTTGCTGTCACAATGGGCTCAAGCATAACAACATTTGTGAGGATGGCACAGGACCAGGTAGTGTTTTTTCTGTTGTACGTGGGGTTGCTATGAGTTGGAACTAAGTTGACAGCACCTAACAGCATTAATGGATCAGTTAAATAAAATTGATCAATTAAATATAATTTTTGGCACATGCTCATTTTTCTTTGTCTAAGAGCCATGGTTTCCAATCTTTAGAAAATCATACTTTATCAATGCTAGCTGTCCTTCGCAGGAATTGTTTAGCCATCATTCTGTTATGTAAATGAAGAAATTAATTTTCACAGTCACTGGAAAAAACACTGGGAGACTACCAGCTCAACACGGCCTGATTTAGAATGGCAATCCAAAATGTTATCACTGGGACAATTTATGTCAACCAGAGAGAAAGAATAGGTGAAGTAACACACAGTTCCCATACTGTAAATACCTGTTGTTGTTAGCTTGCTGTCCAGTTGATTCCAACTCCTAGCGACCCTTTGTACAACGAGAACAATAAATACCTAAGTGTCTACTTGTCTGTAGAAAATAAGGTCTCATTCCCTTTTAATGTACGGGTTGATTGCCAGGAAATGATCTGCTTTAGTATGCTTTCAGCTATTTTTGAGGATTTAATTTACTAGTTCCATTGAGTCTCTGAGGATATAAATTTAAATCTTCACTTCCCTGGAGAAAGATAATTAGTTAAAATTTAAATAAGAGCTTTGTTGGTCTCTTCAACAAGGATTCAAAAAACTCTTCTGGTCCAGGCTTAGCCATGGCTACTATTATGGTTCACTTTTCTTTTTAACAAGCAATTTAAAAAATATATATGTATTTTTACATATATATATCACTTTGGAGACTTCCAATAATCTTGAGAGATAATCAGATATACATATTATTTTTATCCTCATTTTACAGATAAGAAAACAAAGGCCTAGGACCTTATCTTGGGAAACTTCGTGTGCTAAGTGACAGAGTAGAGATTCAAACGCAGGCCTGCAACTTCAAACACAGTGTTCTTCCAGCTATGCTGGAGGGTTCTGAAGTGACTTGGCTTTGGCACTCCCTACTAAATGCAGAAAAGAAATGAGAAACTGCTTCAAGTTAATATAAAATGGTTTTATATCACTGTCAAGTTAAAAACTACCCAAAGAGTGTACAACCAAGGATCGTAATCACAAGACCAAGACTGAAGCTAAACAGGTTTCTATTTTTTTTTCTATGCATATTCAGCTAACAACTCTACTGCCAAAATCTGGCAAGTGAGGAAAACACTGGGTGATTTAAAATGCTTCATGGTGTGTTTGGGTTTTTAATTTGTGGATTTGCCCTGGAGGAAGTTCTTGATTCCTGACAGGAGTGTCCAAGGTATACGCATTTCTTTACATTTTCTCCATTTGGCAGCAATTCTTTTTTTCAGTGTGAAGTTTTGCTAATGTTTTCAAATCACCAATGGAATTTTGTTTTAAGCTACTATTGTGTTTTTCACAGTTGGATGTTAATCGCGTTTTTTTAAAAATAACCAGCTAAAGAAGCTGAATCATTTCAAAGCTTTTCACTGCCTACAAAAGCTTTTGGTAGCTAAGGTAATTCCAGGGAAGTGCTTTGATGAGAATTTTTCTGTTTAGGATTTTACGAAGGAGAATAAAAATAAATAAATAAAGAGACATGGTAGGCACACTAAAACTCAGGTTGGCTAAAACCATTCCTTTTGCTTCATTCAAGTTGCATGTGGGAAAGACAGTTGTATTGAGGCCAGATTCATGAATAGCCCTGAAAGAAATCATTGTTACTAGAGCGAATTTTATGAATTTGGATGTCAAATCAAAATTCACAGTGTAAAAATTCACAAGGGCCATTTTTCTCATTATTTTCTCAGTGAGAAGGAAAATACGACTTTAATTAACAATACGATTGAGTTTTGTCACTTCCTTTACTGGCTTCAGAGAAGGAGTGACTAAAATAGGAAATTAAACTAGGATCTGATTGTGTCTATCAGAAGCAAAGGTCTCAAGGCAGGGATCTACTTTATATAAGTTGTTTTATATATATATATATATATATATATATATATATATATATATATACACACACAAATTTTATACATATATAAAAATAGTTATGCTTCTTTGGTTGAACCCTGAGTGATATAGAGTCCCCTCAGAAATATGAGAGGCACCTGAATAGTGGAATAAACCCCCAATATAAGATTTTTAACACAATTATCAAAAATATCAGAGATCTTATTCACCAACAGCTGCCCACATCGCCTGCTGAACCCTAGTCCCCCATGCCTTCAGATAACAGACAAGCTGGAAGAAGACACAAAATAGCAGGTGCTATGAGGGGAATGCAAATAGATTCCATACAAAGAAAACAGAGTAAAGAACACGTTTGAATAGAGCTGAGAGTGTTAAATAATATAACATAAAAAGAAATAGCGTGAAAACTATGTAAAAATCCAGGTGAAGAAAAATGGAGGGAAGAAATTCAATTATAGGAGACAGATAAACAACCCAATATGGAGAAGAGAAGAAACCATTCCATAACATCAGCCTTGTATGTAGAAAACTTGAAAATGAAGTCGATGAAACACAGTGAGGCATTACACCAACAGAATGTGGGCAATAATGTAGAGCTAGCAAGTCAGTTGAGAACAAAATACTACTCTACTATAAAACTAACATGGAAATGGGAAAAACCAACAAACAACACAGTCATGGCTGAAACTAATAGGAATCATGGACGAAAGGCTCAAGATAGCTACAGTGAGGGCAGAGGAAAACAACGGTGATAAAATTCAATTTGAGAAAGATAATTGATATCGGGAGCCCTGGTGGTGAAATGGTTAAGATCTAGGCTCTTAACCAAAAGGTCTGTAGTTCAAATCTACCAACCGCTCCTTGGAAACTCTATGGGGCAGTTCTACTCTGTCCTACAGCATTGCTAGGAGTCAGAATTGACTTGATGGCACATAACAACAGCAACTGATATGGTGAATGGGTAACAAAAATATATTTTAAGGAATTTAGTGAGTATGAAGTTGAGAAGATCTTTAAGATTACAGACAACTATACAGTGTTGTGATGGAGCAATTTTCTTTTTTAATTTTTTATATTGACTACATGTTGAAATGGTATTTCGGGCATCTCCAGAAAATACCGACAGAAATTTATCAACACTGGAGCATATCTCAGTGAATAAGCAATTTTTCAGGTGCATAGACAGAAAAATCACAGTATCAACAAGAATGTTAGGGAGGAGAAGCAGTATCCAAGGAAACTAGGCTTGTAGAAGATGTCTTCATAATAATACTCTATCCAAAGACAGTAGAATAACATCTACAAAGTTTAGGGGAAGGAAATCTCAAGTGTGACAAACAGATAACAAACAAAAGAAATTAGATAACACATATGAAGGATTTAATTGAAAAGGCTTAATAAAAGAATTATTTACAAAGGTATGAGCAGGGTTAAAGTAACCAACAAGGAATAATAAATCACCCAAGGACTGGCAACTCTGGGAAGCCATTTCTGTGTGTAGACTTGACATGGCTAAAAAGAGGAAACAGTGTAACTTAACCCAGTGAGAAGAAAGACCCACCTGACAGAAGCTTTGGTTATGGAAGAACACAGACATTTTCAAAGCCACATCCTAGCAGAGAAATTGTAAGGGACAGATAGGGAACAAATACCTCAATTTATCTTTCTTTCTGTCCTCCAGGCTTCTGCTGGTGCCTATTATTAGACAAACCCAATTAGAAACCACAGAGCAAGAAGCTTGGGTATATCAGTCTGTAGAGGCTGCTGCCTCCAGGGTGCAGATCAGGGTAGAGAAAAGCGGATAATGGATATTGAGGGATGGGGAGCAAACAGAATAACCAGGACTACTAAGGATTTTATACCCAGCCAAAATTCCTATCAAGTATAAGAGTAATGGGCACAGTCTCAAAAGTAGGAGAACTAAAGAAAGTATAGTACCAATAGCTTGCTTGTCATAACAACAACAAAATAATAATAATAACAATAATAATAAACACTACTTGATAAAATCTGGTAAATCAAAATAAAGAATTTAGGAAAAGATAAGCTAGGGTGAACGCTTCTCCACAGTAATACTTGTCACACCTCAATCTATCCAGGAAGTCCCTACTTTTTATCCTTTTGAATAAAGAAACTAGCAGCCTAGGCTGATTCCTTGTCTTCACCTAGAAGTTCAAAGCAAGTTGCTTGAATATTTCCAATGAGCACGTGCCAATTTTAAAAAAGTAAAAGGAAATATGTACGATAAAGAAGAAAGAGTATGAAGAAATACTGTGATAAATAGCTCATTACCTGATAGGAACAAACAGAATATGAAACATTGTGTGCAAGCTTTCCAAAATGCTGCGAAACTTGTATGTAATTGCCTTCTTTCTACATAGAAAAAGATCAGATCCTGAAATGACTTCTCTGGCATTAAGACCAAAAAAAAAAAAAAAAACCAAAACCCAGTGCTGTCAAGTCGATTCAGACTCATAGCGACTCTACAGGACAGAGTAGAACTGCCCCATAGAGTTTCCAAGGAGCGCCTGGTGGATTCGAACTGTCGACCCTTTGGTTAGCAGCCGTAACACTTAACCACTGCGCCCAGGTTTTCCTAAAAAAAAAAAAAAAATTTTTTTTTTTTTTTTTCCTAGCCACTCTCAAACCAGACGATCATTGAGTAATCTGGTATTCCTGGCCTCAATCTTTAGATTACTTGCCACGCTGAGGCTTAACCAAAACCAAACCCATTGCTGTCAAGTCTATAAGGACAGAGTAAAACAGCCCCATATGGTTTCCAAGGAGTGGCTGGTGGATTTCAACTGCCGACATTTTGGTTAGCAGCCTAGTTCTTAATCGCTGCACCATCACGTCTCTACCCTGAGGCTTAGATACACTGTGTAAGTAGTAAATCTTTCTCTGGTAGGCTCAAGCACTCTGTTTCAATAATTTATTAACTTTCTGGAATTGATTTAGGCATTTGTGGATAGGGATTAACTCAGAACACTAGATCTTAAATCGAAGTCTGCTTTTCTAAATAGAACCTTAGGGGCCTGGGAGGGTTAACAAAGTGGAAAAATGCATTCGAACTGACCTATTCTGCAGGAGAACTTCAGTGAAACTCTTAGCATTTAATAAATCTTTAAAAAAGTAAATTGCAAGTCTCTTTAGTTGATTTTTACTTGATTTCATTATGATGGTCAGCATTTTTAGTTCATCTCATTATGATG
This sequence comes from Elephas maximus indicus, assembly GCF_024166365.1. Lineage (NCBI taxonomy): Eukaryota > Metazoa > Chordata > Mammalia > Proboscidea > Elephantidae > Elephas > Elephas maximus. The sequence goes on along the minus strand of NC_064841.1, from coordinate 6,439,597 downwards.
GTCTGCAGATACCAAGACAGTCAAATTATCAGAACTGAAACAATCAGCTATTTTTTTTCAGTCAAGAGCTCCAGAAAAACATGAAAATTGTTCAACTTCAGTACCAACAAATAAATGGAATTTTAAGCAAAAAATAAGATATTCATTTTTATCCATTGAACTAGAAAATGTTAAAAAAAAAAAAAAAGTTCTGTTGAAAGGAAAGTAAATTGGGAATTATCAAATACTCCTGAGGGTTTAATTCAGTATATCTAGTAATCGATTGTAGAATTGAATTATCCTAACCAAAATAAAACAAAAACAAAACCCCATTGCCATCAAGTTGATTCTGACTCACCGCGGCCCTACAAGACAGAGTAGAACTGCCCCATAAGGTTTCCAAGGAGTGGCTGGTGGATTCGAACTGCCAACCTTTTGATTAGCAGCTGATCTCTTAACCACTGTACCACCAGGGCTCCAAATTATCCTAGAACCTTTCTAAAATTGGAGCTCTGGTGGTACAGTGGTTAAGAGCTTGGCTGCGAACTAAAAGGTAGGCAGTTCAAATCCACCAGCAGCTCCTTGGAAACCCTATGGGGCAGTTCTACTCTGTCCTATAGGGTCGATATGAGTCAGAATTGACTCAAGGGCGGTGGGTTTTGGTTTTTCTACAATTGGGGATGACTTCCCTTTCTGGACTCTGCTGTCACTCTTGTAACGGGAGGCTTAATAAAATTGTGAGTTAAATTGTAAGTTCAAATGGTGTACCAAGGGAATTCTGAGATAACCCAAAATGTAGATTTTCAAAGGGAATAATATCTAGAAAAAATTCCTAATGATCAAAAGGATGTGAAAATATTCAGGAGCTGGAGAGTTGCGGAGATGTAGAAAAAGATTTCTTTGGACCAAACTGATGTCATAGTATGAGTTCCCCGTTCATCACACATACATGTAAACACACACAGAGACATTAGGATGGGTAGGGCTCTCTTCCATGCCAGCCTGGGGATTAGGGTAACAACAAGGCCATTATGTGAGCTTGACAACTCTTGGAATTTGGGAAGGACAGTGGATTGGTGTTTCACTTTGCCAGGAAAGAGAATGAGCAAGGTGGAGAGCCAAATAGAGTGAAGAATGAAGGAGAGGTGCCATTTTGGTTTTGCCTGGGCTTCCAGGACGTATTTGAACAAAAGATAGAAAAGTGTTCATTGTGGATCGTAAGCGGTGCAGGCCAGTGAGACAGTCAGCATGGAGCTGTTGTCACCCCTCCCCAAGAAATCCTCCTGGGTGTGCTGTAGAACTAGCTGTAAGAGAGACGGTCTACACGGAATAGACCACTGGGGAGCCAGACACTGAGGGGGAAGCACTGACCAAAGAATAGAGTATATCAAGACAAACTTAGTTGGAGTTAGAAGATCCTAACATGAGAGTTTTCAAAACCCCATGAATGGTGCATATGAGAGAAAAGATCAGCTTTTTTGACAGTTCTATAAAGCCACAAAATATATCCCAACAACACCTGTTGAATAAGAAATTTCTATACTCCTCCTCTTTTCCTCCTGTGTTCCAATCCAAAGGGTCCTTAAGAATTACTGGCAAGTGGGGAGGAGATGAGTAATAAAAGAAAGAAGCTACACACACTAGAGCCTGAAAGCAGAGAGTAACCCTCTACAGACTACATTTGGGGGCATGGACTAGAGAATCTTATATTGAAATGAAGATGGATGTGTGATTCTCACATCACAATTTCTGAACTAAAGCTTTATTTTGTATAGGACCCAAGAGAGACTAAAATATAAGAGAGCTTCCAGAGGTTTTATTCAGTGAAAGAGGAAAACATTTCACCCAGGGGAAAAAAAATTATAAACTGACGATGGAAAATAAAAAATTATATGCATTTTTGAACTTTTATTAGGATGCATGGATTATACCTCAACATAAAGGAAACAAAAATCCTTATACCTGGGCCAATAAGCACCTGTATCTACAATTAATGTCCATGGAAGCAGCACTCAATAAATCAAACAACGCATTGCATTGGGCAAATCTGTGGCAAAGACCTCTTTAATGTGTTGCAAAGCAAAGATGTCAGTTTGAGGACTAAAGTGCACCTGACCCAAGCCATGGTATTTTCAATTATCTCATACGGATGAGGAAGCTGGGCAATGAATAAGGAAGACCAAAGAAGAATTGATGCATTTGAATTATGGTGTTGTCAAGGAATATTGAATATGTCATAGACTGCCAAAAGAATGAACAAATCTGTCTTGGAAGAAGTACAGCCAGAATGCTCTTTAGAAGCTAGGATGGCAAGACTTCATCTCACGGACTTAGGACACGTTCTCAGGAGGGACCAGTCCCTGATAAAGGACATCATGCTTGGTAAAGTAGAGGGTCAGCCAAAAAAAGAAAGACCCTCAAGAAGATGGATTGACACAATGGCTGCAACAATGGGCTCAAACATAACGACGATTGCGAGGATGGCGCTGGCCTGGGCAGTGTTTCGTTCTGCTGTGCGTAGGGTGGCTTTGAGCTGGAACCGACTCAATGGCACCTAGCAACAACATTAAGGTGTAACACACAAACAGAGTAGTATACGAATCATAAGGCACAGTTCAGTAAATTTTCACGGAGTTATCACACCCCTGTAACCGGAATCCATACCAACTTACATTCATTTTCAGCATCTCAGAAACTTCCCTCATGCTACCGTCAAATCACCCTGCTAAATATAACCACGGTCCTAATTTCTAACTGTACCACCAAGACTCCAGTTTCTAACACCATAGGTTTGTTTTGCCTATTTTTGAACTTACATAAATGGAATCAAACAGCATGAATTCCTTTGTGTCCAACTTCATTCATTCAACTTTATGTTTATGACCGTCTTCCATAGGGTTGCAAGTTGTCATTTTCTTCATTCCCACTTCTGTATAACATTCTTCCACGTCATGAGTTGGACAATTGCAGATCTAGGCCAAATTCGGCTAACTAGCTCTTCTTGTTTTACCTACAAGCTAAGAACGATTTTCACATTTTTAAATAGTTGAAAAAAAATTAAAAATATTTCATGGCACATGAAAATTACATGAAATTCAAATGTCAGTGTCCATAAATAAAGTTTTATTGGAATACAGCCATGATCATTCGTTTATGTATCATCTGTGGCTGCTTCCGTGCCACAACGGCAGAGAACTTAAGGCCTATAAAACCTAAAATATTTACTACCTGGTCCTTTATAGATAAAAACTGCCAACACTTGTTTCACGTGAAGGCACCACTATTTATTTATCCGTCTGACTACTGAGAAGTATTTGGTTAGTTTCCAGTTTGGAAATATTACAAACAGTGCTGCAATGAACATGCTTACACATTTCCTCTGTGAACATATGTGAGCATTTTTCCTGCATGTATACTTAGGAGTGGAATTGCCGTCCTTCAAGAAGCCACTGCCAAACAGTATTTCAGAGGAATTGTACAAACTGACACTCCATCTGGCAACGTTTGGAAGTTCTGGCGGCCCCATATCCTTCCCAGCACTCGGTATTACGTCTTATTCATTTTAGCAGTTATGGCAAGCTTTTAGTAGTACACTTAATTTTTATTTTCCACAAGGAAGCTAGGATTTATTCCTGCGTATTTTTTTTTTCCTATGCTATTATCAGTGGCATCATTTTTTCAGTTTTTATTTGTTTATTGCTGGTATTTAGAAATACAATACATTTTGGTATATTGACTTTGTATCTAGCAAACATGCTGAATTAATTTATCCCAATCGTTTGTCTGTATATCTTCTTTTGGAATTTGTGATTATGCTAACATGTTTTCCTTCGCATAATGATAGCTTTATTTATTCCTTTCCAGTTCTTGTGCCTTTTCTTTCTGTGTTTTTGTTTGTTTGTTTGTTTTTGGTCTTATTGCACTTGCCAGGACCTCTGGAACAATGCTAAATAGAATTGATGATAACTGGCATCCTTGCCTCTTCTAATCTTAGGGAAAAACCATTCAATATTTCACCATTAAGTATAACTTTTCCTATAAATTTTTCACAGGTACTCTTTCTCAAACTAAAATAAGTTTTCTTTTATTTAGAGTTTACTGAAAGGTTTTTGTACGTTTTAAAAAATTGTTAATGGAGCCATGATGGCACAGTGATTAAGAGTTCAGGCTGCTAACCAAAAGGTTGGCAGTTCAAATCCACCAGCCGTTCCTTAGAAACTCCATGGGGCAGTTCTACTCTGTCTGATAGGGTCCCTATGTGTCGAAATTGACTGGATGGCAAAGGGCTTGTTTTTTTTTTTTTTTTTTTTTGGTTTATTATTAATGAGTGTTGAATCTCAACAAATACTTCAATGTATTTATAAGACCGGCATATGCTTTTTCTACTTTTATCATATGATGAAGTAGAATAAGTTTGAATGGGAAATCATTTCTACATTGCTGTAATATACCCCACTTTGTTATAATATATCATTCCTTTAATATATTGCTGGATTGGATGTACTATTTGTCAAAAACTATAGAGGGTCTGAGATTTCACCTCACTTTCAAACCAACATGTTAACCCGCCAGAGTTTTGTGAATGCTGGTAGAAGACACGAGATGCCTGGGCCAGAGAAAAGGAGCAGCTATTTCTTCACTGCAGGAGCAGAGGCCAGAGCCTTAGCATTGCTGTCAGCTCCCTCAGCCCCAGTTCCCACAAGGCAGTCCAAAGTAGGCCAGGTGATGCCCGCAGGTGCAGCAGGCTGCATTACAAAAGAGGGCACAGAGTTTAGAGAACCCGAATCTTTTATAATGGGCGGTAAGCATGCTGCCCTGTTGCTCCAAAACCAAAACCCATTGCCATTGAGTCTGGCCCTGGTGGCATAGCAGTTAAGAGCTATGGACGCTAACCAAAAGGTTGGCAGTTCAAATCCACCAGCTGCTACTTTGAAACCCCATGGGGCAGTTCTGTCCTATAGGGTCCAATGAGCCTGTTGCCCCAGAGGGAGGCGTTATCTCTTCCTTCTAAGGCAGTCTGCTGTATAAAGATGAAAAGGGAGTCTAAAACCAAAGGGCAGACAGTGCCTCCCATGCAAGATGTGCACAAATGCAAGAGGCCCACGGAGAACCATCTTCCAGCACCGTTTTCCCAGGAACGCATCGCTCTGATAAATTCAACTGACAGAGGCTAGGGCCAGATCACTCGGATCTGTCTCACTTAGCATTTAATTATGGGTACTACCGACAGGACTTCAGATAGCCAGATTAGGCTAACCTGAAGATTTAAGGCCAACCTGAAGAATTAAGGCCAACCACGCTTCCAAGGTTCCTGGATCCAGCCAGTTGAACAAACTCCATAAATCATCAGGATCTACCTTAAAACTCCAGGAGACTTTCCCATTATCTGAGCTGACCTTTTCTCTTGACCAGAGACATGAGTCCAGGGATAGCGGTGTGTATTAGCTCTTACACAGACTCTCTGCTGGCCTGCAGGAAGAAGCCTAGGACAATTCTATCACCTATAAAACCCCTGACCAGTGAGTTGAAGCTCACCTGAGATGAGATGGTGTCGTTAATTACTTCAGCTAAAGTCAGGTACAAATTTCATTATTTTTAATTGCAGGGTTCTCATCATAGGATAATTGCTGGACGGGTACATATAAATAATGAGCCAGTTATCCCTCCAAGAAGCTCCTCCAATTTCCCGAGGCTAAGTCATTTTGGAGATCTCTCCACAGTCATCTGATGGATACATCCTGGTAGTATTTCCTCAAATATTGGAAAACTTTTTATGGTCACTCCTAAAGTGCAAATCACTGTGTTTTTGGGAAGGAAACAAATTAATGTCTGCAAAGCTGAGAAAGCAGGAAGAGACAGGAAAGCTGGAAGAACGGGGAACTCGGCGTGGAAAGGGAAAGGGGGAGAGTGCTGACACGTTGCAGGGATGGCAACCAATGTCCAAAACAATTTGTGTATAATTTTTTTAATAATTTTTTTAATGAGAAACTAATTTGCACTCTAAACTTTCACCTAAAACACAATTAAAAAAAAAAAAGTGAAAATAAATAAATAAAAAGGTCCAGTGCAAGAAGAACAAGGGCATCTTTATAGAACTTACAGAGAGCATCCCTGTCTTCCAAGGATGTAAAGAAAGTTTGTCTTTGTTCAAGAGAGATAGTATATCTATCTTCCAAGGCTATGTTTTGTCCAAGCATTCTTAAAAATATAGCTCAGAACATAAGGGCAGTAGGTAGAAATATCTGATATTTCTAAAAATAGCTTCAATCTCTAATAAATGTGACTATTCAAATTTTTCTGTTCTGTTTTTGTAATTTTTGTTCTGTTTTATAAGGAATTTGTTCATTTTATCCAAATTGTCAAATTTCTTGTTGTACATTTATTCATAATTACTTTCTTGCTTTCTTGTAATATCTGCAAGAGCTATAGCTTTGTTCCCTTTCATAACTGATATTTCTATTTTTTGTTTTCTCTCTCTTTTTTCTTAATTAGTGTTACTAAAGGTTTCTCAAGGACCAACTGTTGGCTTTGTTAATTTTTTTTATGCTACATTTGCTCTGTGTCATATGGATTTCTGCACTTTTGGTGGTCAAGAGGCAACCATTGAAACTATTGACTTCAAAACGTACCACAATGACTGCAAGAGAGTTATCAGGAAGCTGTTACTGCCACCACGTCTTCTCAGCCAACAGGCAGCTAGTGACTGGGCACCAGGATGCTGGTGAGGAAATAATTAACATCTCCATGACCATGCAGGCTGGCAGCAACAGGAAGATGGTGTTTGTCTCATTCCGACCTTCCAAATTTTGCTCATGAGTATTTAATGGGTGAAACATATTTTGCATCCAGAACCCGAGCTGCAAAGAAAACTTGGAAATACAGTTTTTAGCTTTCTAACTTCTTTAAGGACTAAGGTGCACTTGAACAAAGCCATGGTGTTTTCAATCACTTCATATGCATGTGAAAGCTGGACAAAGAGTAGGGAAAACGGAAGAATTGACACCTTGAATTATGGTGTTGACGAAGAATATAGAATATACTATGGAGTGCCAGAAGTATGAACAAATCTGTCTTGGAAGAAGTACAGCCAGAATGCTCCTTAGAAAGCGAGGATGTCAAGATTTTGTCTCACATACTTTGGACGTGTTATCAAGAGGGACAAGTCCCTAGAGGAGAATATTATGCTTGGTAAAGTAGAAGGTCAGCGAAAAAGAGGAAGACCCTTAATGAGATAGATTGACACAGTGGCGGCAACAATGGGCTCAAGCGTAACAATTGTGAGGATGGTACAGGACCAGGCAGTGTTTTGTCCTGTTGTACATAGTTATGCTATGAATCAGAACCAACATAACAGCACCTAACACACACAGACACAGACACACACATACACACACACTTCTTCAGTGCAGAAAAGTGTATCAAAAAGGTGGGAGCGGCAGCATGTGCAAATTCACCATATTCTCCGCCCAACACAATCTCCAAAGGTGATTTTTTTCTTTTATTAGAAAAATTCACATTCAGAAAAAAGGGTACATGGAGAGGGACGTAACTTAAAAATAATAGATTTAATCATGCCTGTTATTTTCCCTCTACTCCCCTGAGAAAATATTGATAAAATCTTTCAAAAATATTATCAACGGGTCTCCAGTATCGTAAGAGGGATTTGACTGAAGGCATCACAAAACAGAGAAAGTATCAACTTTAAAACAGACATACACTTTGACCCATTAATTCCGTGGCTAGAAATCTAGAATAAAGAAATAATCATAATGGGTTATTTATACAGAAAAGTGTTTCGAATTGTTATTATTTATAATAGTGGAAAAAATAGAGACCAAATGTCTTAAATAAGGAAAATGGCTAAGCAAATTAGAAAAATATATATTATAATATTATACAATTATTAAAATAATATTTATCATATAATTCTGAGTAAAAAATTAAGCTACAGAATTTTCTACACAGCATGATTTTGACTATGTACACAAATGCATGAGAGAACGGTAGGGAAGAATTAACTCAAAAAACTAGACAGTAGCTACGTTTCAGTGATAAGTTTATGGGGTTATCAGGCTTCTTTACACTCTTCACTTCTTCCTCAATTTTCTTTAAGAAGCGTGCATTTATGTTGTAATCAACAATAAAATAAAAAGTGGTTTTATTCTAACAAGACAGCCTAGTATTTGGGAGGAAAATGATCTTCGAATTCTTGAGTTGAAGGGAATTAAAGGAAATCTCAAAGAATCACCATTTTTTTCTGTTCCCTGGGCCACCCCTAAAGGGATGTTGTTACAGAGTGTTTAACAATCATGTCAGAAGAAAGCAGGAACATTACAAAACGTACAAGATCTCATTCACTTGATCTATTGCCTAATTGTCCAAAGAGTCTTGTTTAACGTTCTCACTTCTAAAGTATGTAAACAATAGGGACTAGCCAGTTGCTCTTGTCGAAAACAAGAAGAAACTTGCCAAAATGCCCTTAGTTTTGTTTTGTTTTTTTTCAAGTAACCTATTTTCACATAACCTTTTTATTTTGACTAAATTGTAGTTTCACGTGCAGTTGTAAGAAATAATACAGACATATTCCATGTGCCCTTTATCCAATGTTCCTCAGTGGTAACATCCTGCAAACTGCAGTAAAATATCATGTCCAGGATACTGACATTGATACAATGAAGATATACAACATTTCCGCTACTACAAGGATTTCTCTTGTTGCCTTTCTACAACCATTCTCCATTCCTGCCCAAGCCCATCTTCTCTTTGACCCCTGACCAACCACTAATCTGTTCTCCATTTCTAAATTTTGTCATTTCAAAAGGCTATCTAAATGGACTCCTACATTATATAATCTTCTGGGATTAGCTTTTTTCACTCTGCATAACTATCTGGAGATTCATCCAGGGCGTTGTACGTATCAACAGTTTATTCCTTTTCATTCCTAAGTAGTATCCCGTGGCATGAATATACCACAGTTTAACTATTCACCCGTTTAAGAACATCTGGGTTGTATTTAGTTTTTTACTATTATGAAAAGAGTTCTTATAAACATTTGTATATAGTTTTTTGTGTAAACATATCTTAGTTTCTCTGGGATAAATGCCCAGGAGTACAACTGCTGGGTTGTACGGTAGTTGTATGTTTAGTTATGTAAGACACTGATGAAGTGTTTTCTGGAGTGGCCATACCATTTTATATTCCTACCAGCAATGGATGAATGATCCATTTTCCCCACATCCTCACCAGCACTGGGAGTTATCACTATTTTTTATTTTAACAATTCTGATGGGTGTGTTGTGCTACCTCATTGTGGTTTTAATTTTCCCATGCTCTAAATGGATTTTTTGCTCTCTTACATTGAGTTTTGAGATGCTTTATATATTGTGGATATAGTCATTTGTCAGATATTTGGTTTGCAAATATTTTTCCCAGTGTAATTTTGTCTTGTCATCCTCTTGACAAGGCTTTTCGTAAAGCGAGAGTTTTTCACTTTGATGTTGTCCAATTTACCAGCCTTTCCTATCATGGTCATGCATTTATTGCCAAGTACAAAAACTCCCTGCCTAGCCCTAGGTGCCAAAGATTACTTCCTGTGTTTTTTTTTCTAAATTTTTTAGAAATTTATATTTTATGTTTAAGTCTATGATCCACTTTGAGTTAACTTTTGTATTAAGTGTAAGACTTTGGTCAAGGTTCACGTTTTTGCCTCTGGATATCCAATTTGCTGACAGGCAATCTTTCCTCCATTGAATTGCTTTTTGCACCTTTGAAAAAAGATCACTTCGACATATTTGTGTGGGTCTATTTCTCAGTTCTCCATTCTGTTTCATTGGTTTATGTGTTTATTCCTCCTCCAGTATCACATAGTCCAGATTACTGTGGCTATAGAGTAAGCCTTAAAATCAAATAGGCTCATTCCTCCTACTTTACTTTTTTTAAAGTCATTTTAACTGTTCTAGTTCTTTGACTTGCCACATAAATTTTGAATAATATTGTCTGTATCTACAGAAAACAAAATCTTGCTGAGTTTTTTATAGGAATTGCATTTTGATAGGAATTACATTAAACCTGTACATCAACTTGAGGAGAATGGACATTTTTACTATGTTGGGTCTTCCAATCCGTGAACAGAGTATGTCACTCCATTTATTTAAATATTTTTATTTCTTTCAACAGCGTTTGTAGTTTTTGTCACATATGTCCTGTATATGTTTTGTTAGATATAAACATATGTATTTCTTGTTTTGAGTGAATTCAAATGGTATTATATTTTTGTATTTGGTGCCCATGTGTTCATTACTAGTACATAGAAGTACAATGGATTTGTGTTGTGTGTCATGTATCCTGAGACCTCGCTGAACTCACTTATTAGCTGTAGGAGTCATCTTTTTATAGATTCCTTGGGATTTTTGACACAGACAATCATGTCATCTGCAAATAGGAATAGCTTTTATTTCTTTCTTGCTGTACTACTCTGGCTACAACTTCTAGCATTATTGAATAGAGTGGTAAGAGCCAACATTCTTACTTTGTATCTGATCTTGATTGGGGGTGGTAGGGGGAGCATCCAGTCTTTCATCATTGAGAATAAAGTTAGCTGTAGGATTTTTTTTTTTTTTGTACATGTTCTCTATCAAGTTGAGCAAGATCCCTTCTGTTGCTATTTTTCTGAGTTTTTATCATGAATGGGTGTTGAATTTTATCAGATGTTTTTTCTGCATTGATATGATGTGATTTTCCTTCTTTTTTTTTTTTAGCATGTTACTATGGTAGATTACATCAATTGATTTTCATATATTCAGTCTTGCATTCCTGGAATTAATTCCATTTGGGGACATAATTCTTTTTACATTCTACTGACTTCTATTTGCTAATATTTTCTTAAGATATTTTCATTCCTATTAATGAGGGATATCAGCTTATAGTTTTCTTTCTTTTTTTTTTGTACTTCCTTTTTCCTGTTTGGTATCAGTATAATAGTAGCTTTGTTAAATGATTTGGGAAGTGTTCCTTTCTCTTCAATTTTTTGGAAGAGACAGTATAGAATTGGTGCTAATTCTTCATTAAACATTCAGTACAATTATCCTCTGAAAATATCTGGGCCTGGAGATTCTGGAGGGGGAGAGTTTTTAAATGTTAATTCAAATTCCTTGAATTTGAATTATAGGTTTCTTCAGGTTATCTGTTTCCAATTGGATGGACTATGGTATCTTGTGTTTTTTGAGAATGTGGTCCATTTCATCTATGTTGTCATATTTATGTACGTAGAGTTATTTGGAGTATTCTCTTTTCCCGTTTCATTCCTGATAGTGGCAATATTTGTCTTTTCTCTCTGCAGTGTACATATTCTTTCTTTTTTTCTTTATGTCTCTTGCTGTGCACATCACCAGAGGAATGCCGTTATAGAAAAGTAAACAGTTTTAGAGGAAAACTACAGAAAACAGAATGTACAAGACCTCATTCAACTTCTGTTGGATTTTCTAGACATCTTGTTTAACATTTTTACTTCTGAAATATGTAAATAATTGGAGCTGGCCAATTTCTCTTGTTGAAAACAAGGATAATCTTATCAAAAGCCCTAATTTTTTTTTTTTTTTTTTGAACTACTGAATTCAATTTTTTTCAGTCTTAGTTAGGCCATGTGGGATCCCGGAGAAGAAGGCACAGAACACATGGTAGGATTTTTGCTGTGACTCAACTTCCGTCCTGAACTGCCATTTATATTCTGATTGAAGTGATAAAGCAAGGGAGGCCAAATTGCATTTACTCTTTCAAGTAATGAAGAGAGAGAATCCTTTCCTAATTTTAATTGGAACCCAATTAAATATGTGGAATCCACACGGCTAGCTTAAATAATAAGAACACCATCTTATTATTTAACTGTAAACTCTTCACTTGCAAGTCATTGGGATTTAATCTGCCCTTTGACTGGCTCATATTCATTCACTTGTATATTTTGTTGTTGTTGTTGTTAGGTGCTGTCAAGTCAGTTCCAACTCATAGTGCCCCTATGTACAATGGACGGAAACGCTGCTGGGTCCTGTGCCATCCTCACAATCCTTGCTATACTTGAGCCCGTTGTTGCAGCCACTGTGTCAATCCATCTCATTGAGGGTCTTCCTCTTTTCTGCTGACCATCTACTGTACCAAGCATGATGTCCTTCTCCAGGGACTGGCCCCTCCATTCTGTACTATATAAAAATTCTGTGGGGATATATCATGCTTCGACCTAATCTCAAATCATTTGAAAGGCCTATATGACCTTCCTTGGGAACTATTTTAAGAGCTTTGCAAAGCAACTGAGCTATCCCAGCCCTCTGGGCAATTCCTTTACTCTCTTCCCTGTAGACTGAAATCGGCAGATTGACCTTTCCCCAGTACTTCAGCTATAGTGGATTTCCCAGAAGCCTAATGCTATTTTTCACCCACTTTAAAGTGTAGATTTTAAGGATGATTAAGTATCTACATTTGGATAGAAAAACAAAACAGAAATAGATTGATAAACAAGAGACCTAATTACAGATGCTATTCTATCATTTAGACTGTAAGCAAATCATTCCTGTTTCCCAATTTCCTTTTTGCTGGATGCATATATTTATTTCCAGCCCTGATCCTTGGAGACAGAAATTATCAAAAGAACACTTACCAAACACTGAGTCATAAAGGAGTAAATCGAACAAGATATATGCCATTAATTAACCTAGCTCTTACTAGTGATTTGTTGCTGTGTTAATTTTTTCATACTTGTACATGGTTAAGAACAGCCATCTTTATGTTTACAAAATGTTGGTCACAAAAAAAAAAAATAGTAGAATTTTAGAAATCTTGCCAAATTCACTTATTTCAAAGATGACAACACTTAAGGCTGGAGCCATCTCATCTGCCCAGTGACAGAGCTGGGACAAGAAGACATGTCTGCTGTCTCTTTTTCATTTCTTTCCACTTCATCAGTATTTTTCTTTAATTTAGCAACAGCAGATGACAGCTTATCTATTGCTGACATCAGTAAGATTGGCCTATACTCATGCACAGCATATATTCCTTTTCTTTTGAAAGCAATACAAATTTTAAGGGGAACATTATCAAGTTAATATAAATCTGTGAGTGAATATAAGCCAGTCAAACAGGGTGGATTAAATCCCAGTGACTCGCGGGTGGAAAGTTTACAATTAAATAATAAGATCATGTCCTTTCCACATAGCTAGCTATGTAGATTACACATATTCAATTAGGTTCCAATTAAAATTAGTAAGGGATTCTCTCTCTTCACCACTTGAAGAAGTAAGCGCAATTTTGGCCTTCCTTATTTTGATTAGCTGGCTGTGAAAGGGTGTGTTCCCCTGTGTGTAATTAAATGAGGGTCAGAGATATGTCCAATGTTAGAGCTGAGAAAGAGTTTAGAAATTACCCAGTCTTACTTGTCTACTCATGGAAAAATTCCTCATTTACTCAACTTCATTAAGGAATGACATTTTTGACATAGATATATAGAAACGTACAGGTAATTGAGCTGATGGTCCAGGGCTTTAGGAGAAGAGCCAGCAGGAGTTGGGTGTCAGTCACCCTGGAGACAAACCAAAGCAGATTGCAGATTTTAGAGATAATCTTGGACCAAAGCACTGTTAGAGTCAGGTGTAGATAAAATCAGGAGGGCAATTAAGGGACACATCAGTCATAGGATGTTCAAGTTCTAGTTCATAACCCAGAGAGACCCAGAGTTGGGTCAATTCCCTCCAGTCAAAAACCACCATGGACACACTTGTAATCAAACAAGCAGTATTTAGATTTCAGTTGGAAATTTTGGAGACAGGTCAAAATTGTGGGGAATTGGTTTTTGTCAGAAAGTGGGGACAATTTTACAATTGAGTATTTCAATAAATCTTATCTGATGGGATGGCATTGGTGGTTCAGTGATAGAATCTTGCTTTTCATGCAGGAGGTGCTGGCTGGATACTCAGCCATTGCATCTCACGTGCGGCCACCACCCATCTGCCACTGGAGGCTTTTCTGTCAGCGATTTCAGGCTAAGAGAGACTAGAAAGAAAGGCCTGGTGACCTACTTACAAAAATCAGCCAATGAAAACCTCATGGATCACAATGGCCCTATGCACAACCAATTACGGGGATCAATCAGGACTGGGCAACATTTTGTTCCATGTGCATGGGGCCGCCATGAGTCACACGGACTGAGGGTAGCTAACAACAACATATAGGGGCAAACTAGAATGGGGCTAAACTTGTGATTGGTAAAGAAGGAGCAATCTCATATTAGCCAGGAGATGGGGATGTTTGGTCATTTTTGTGATTAGGAGAGTTCAAATTTTGCTTATGTTTAGATGTGATAAGGAGCCCTGGTAGTGGGGTGGTTAAGTGCTCAACTGTTAACCAAAAGGTCGGCGGTTCAAATCTACCAGCTGCTCTGCAGGAGAAAGATGTGGCAGTCTGCTTCTGTAAAGATTACAGCCTTGGAAACTCTAAGGGGCAGTTCTACTCTATCCTACAGGGTAGCTATGAGTTGGAATCTATGAGTTGGAATCAATTCGACTGTGGTGGGTTGAGATATGATTACAGAGTGGTCTTGTTTCTGTTTTGATCCATCTGGTCACGGAATGCCCTTGTGTGATGTTCATGTTCTGTGAGATGCGTACACCCAACAGCTGTGAGTGCCAGTCCAACTCACAGCAACACCAAGCCTAGCTAACAGTGCCCGGCCAGCTCCTGCATGTCAGGACCTGCTTTTCTCTTTCTCCAATTGGAAATGGTCCAGTAAACCAGTCAGTTCTGTAGAAAAGCCAGTCTAACAAAAATAAGTCATTTTCAAGTGTTTATTCCCTATAAGCCCAATTAGTCTAGTAAGCTACGCTGAGTAAGCTTGAGTTTACAATACAGAGACTGTGGGTGAGATGAATTATCAGGAAGCTTGCCATTTGGTCTACCCTGTTGACATGAGTGTGTCTATATAGTTGGAAGGGTGTTAATGACCGTGAGTAACATGACTTCGTGACTGACAATGAGCACCATGACATGGTCATGAAGGAGCTGTTGAAATCAGGCCAAATACCATATTCTATTGAAGCAAGATTGAGCTTGTATAAAAAAAATATTCAAGATGTCCATCAAAACAATGCCAGCACGAGGGCCTAGATGAAAACTTAGATACCCAGAAGCACGAAGCAACGCATGAAAAAAAGTCTAGTTACAAAAAAATTAAGGGCCCCAAAGGGCATATTTGGAAGAAATGTCTCTCTCAGATGAATTCCCAGGCTCAGTTTACATGGCCCAGGGCAGTGTTTTCAAACTGTTCTACATAAAGATTACATTAGGGCTTCCATATGCCTGTGGTTCAAAATTATTTTTAATAAAGTTTATAGCTGTATTGAAAAAAAATACACACACACTCAATGAATTATACACCAAACGTAGGAATGAAGGGCAATGAAGATCACTAATGTGTTACCTTGTGATGGAAGTTGAACTCATTTTTCTGAAGCTCTCAGAATGAATACAGACTAGGGCACATAAAATTTTCCCCATGGATACGTGCCCACTGCATATTGTGTTGGGCTCAGTTAGTGGCAAATTAAGACTTAGTATGCGCTGATGCATGTCACTCAGCTGTGATGACGGCAAGTTAGAGATACGTTAGGCATTCATTTTGTGTTGGATTTTGGGGTGTTAGCTTTATTTCTTTATGACTTTGATCTCTTATATTGTGCTGGGTAGCTGTGGAAGTGGCCAAGGAGTTGGCTGAGATGGGAGTGATGTGACATCTATGCTCACTGCTGTCAAGTCGATCTCGACTCATAGCGACCCTATAGGACAGAGTAGAACATCTATAAAAAAAAAAAAAATTGAACATCTATAGTTACCATTCAAACGAACAAACAAAAACCTCATTGCTGTCAAGTCAATTCCGACTCATAGGGACCCTATAGGACAGAGTAGAACTGCCCCATAGGGTTTCCAAGGAGCGGCTGGTGGATTCAAACTGCCGACATTCTAGTTAGCAGCTGAACTCTTAACCACTATGCCACTTTCTTGTTTTTCATTATTTTATGCAATATTTGAGTCCATTTCCTGCCTGAAAGCGGGTGCTCTCCATGGTTTTATCATTGCTCGTGTGTCATATACTTATGGAGGCTGAGTATGGGCATTGAAATGAATCCTCTCACGTGGTCTGTGCCCTTTTGTGTATTCTTTAAATGTGCAAACTTTTAAAAACCATTTTTATGAAACTCCTTATGCAATGTATTAGTACTTCCTTTCTTTAAACAGAATCTCCCAGGCATAATTTAGCTTCTTGGAGGACTCAAGGTCATCGCTAGGAATATGATGTACATATAGTTCTCTGCTCTAATTCAAGGACTTCAGGTACCATACAGGGGTGTGCAGTAGTCTGCTTGCCCCAACACTGGATGGCCCTAGGCTGCTTTGTTGTGTGTTTATTTACTCTACTTCTAATTTTTAGTTCATCACTCTGATTTCAGGCTGACACATCTCCCTCCCTACGGCCCATCTGCCTGCTTCCAACTGCTGTGTTCTTGCCTTTCTCAACCCTTTTTAATCAATAGTTTCTTGAACTTGGTTAAATTTCAGAATCAGCAAGACCCTTGGGAGAATACAGACTTCCAAGATGCTCCCTGACGACTATGATTCACTGCCTCTGAGGTGGGAACTGGTAGCCCATACTTGTAATCAATACCCCAGGGAATGAAAAATGCCACATAATGGGGTGAGACGCCATATAAGCAAGCTTCTTAAATGTACTAATATTAAATCGATCCCAAGTGAGGCCATGTTGTACTTTCTTTTGAGAAAAACATCTGAACTGTTTAAACTTCCTTTGGGAATTATTTAAAATACAGAAAACAACAAACATTATTACAATATAGACACTGAAAACCAGAATTTTTAAAAGTTAAAATTTTGCCATGTTTCTTCAGAACTTGAAAAACAAATGAATAAAATACTACCAGTAAATACTATTTCATTTGTTTAGGCTTGTATTCACTTCTAGGAGCCCTGGTGGCGTAGTGGTTTAGAGCTTGGCTGCTAACCAAACAGTCAGCAGGTCAAATTCATCAGCTGCTCCTTGGAAATCCCATGGGCAGTTCTCCTCTGCCCTATGGGGTTGCTGTGAGTTGGAATTGACTCAATGGCAATTGGTTTTATATTCACTCCTTCCCAGTCCTGTCCCCTTGTTCCATTCCCAGAGAATTATGTATCTGTCATGGATGGATTTGTGTCCCTCACAAAAATACATGTTGGAATCCTAACCCTTATACCTGTGGATGTAACCCTATTTGGAGATAGTGCTGTCTTTGTAATGTTAATGAGGTCATAGAGAGGGGGGGTAAGGGTATGTCCTAAACCCAGTGACTTCTGAGCAATAAGGAGCAGCAGAGACACAGAGACAACCAAGAACCAACACGAGGAAGATAGATGTCACGTGAAGGTTGCCAAGGAGCTGAGGAACACCGGGGTTACAGGAGCTAAGGCAAGGATCTTCCCTAGAGGTGACCGAGAGCCTTCGTCTATAGCCAGCCCCTGAATCTGGACTTCCAGCCTCCTAAACTGTGATTCTGCCCTTTAGAGCCACCCGTTTGTGGTATTTGTGTTATAATAGCACTAAGAAACTAAGATAGCTTTATGCAATTTGCTTTTTTAACAGCATTATTTTTGGACTCTCTCTATTTGATCTGCATAGATCTAGCTCACTCTTTTCACACTGCTGTATATTATACAAATGTGTAAAGATTTCACCATTTCTTTTCCTATTCCCCCGGGTGAGCAGCTGTTTGTTTCCAATGGTTTGTTCATATACATAAGGTTAGCACGTATATTTAACTCCTTGTACATAAGCCCAACGGTCTCTAAATTTTATATCTAGGGTGGTCATCTAGTTTGTACATTTTCAACACTATGAGAAATTTCCCAATTGTTCTCCAAAATGACTACTAAGTATATTCCCACCGGAAGTGTGAGAGAGTTACCTTTTCCTAGTAATGTGATAATTTAGACTTTCATTTTGAGGGATAGGAAATGATACCTTGGCTTCTTTGACTGCTGGTGAGGATGGGTGTCTTCTCAAATGTTCACTGGTTATTTAGAATCCTGGTCAGTGAACTGGCTGTTCTGATCCTTTGCCCGTTTTCCATTGGATTGGTTCCTTTTTCCTGTTAATTAGTTTTTTCTTTATAAATTCTAGATACTACCCCTTTGTTCATTATATACATTGTAGGTAATGTACTTTGCTATTATAATTTTTACTACTGTTTAGTCTTAGTTTTTTAGGTGTATTCCTGGAGGTTGGGATTGCCTGAAAAGTTGCTGCAGGTAAATGTTCCTACAACAATTAATTCTTTTATCTGAACACAAGAAAAAAATATATTATCCAACTTTAGACAACGTAAAGCCTAAGCCAGAATTTTCATTCTTTTGTTATATTCATAATGGAAAAAAAACATACGTTAAAAAATAAAGTAATAATCTTTCACTTGATCGGCTTTAATTTGTTTTTTGTTAAAGCAATCATACTGGAAGTTGATGTAACAGTACCTTTCACGCCTCTTCCCAAATTAGCTAATTCGGGAAACTGATTTTAGAGAGGCTTCAAGTAACGCCAAGACTCCTACTAAAACAAATGCCTTCCTCTGTCAATTTAAACTGAAAAGAAATAAAGGGCACATTAACATACAAAATGTAATTTTTAAAAAAGTGCTGAAAAGTCAAACCGTCTTGTTGCTAATTCCGGTAGCAAAAGCAACTCTATGGATTTAGCACACTGTGTATGTTTTGCTAGCCGACTAAAGGTTAAACAAATCTAAACTGATAGACGGAGACCAGGCCCCCAAGCTACCTACCTTCGACTTCATTTCTCCTGGTAATCAAAGGAGAACAAAAATGCTCGGCAGCTACTTTTTTAGGAATAGAGGTGGTCTTGCCTTTTTGTAGATCTTGGTTTGTAAATATTGTTATTTATTTATTTATTTATTCTGCTTGCCATTCAAAACCCATTGCTGTGGAGTAAATTCCAACTCATAGCGACCATATAGGACAGAGTAGAACTGCTGCATAGGGTTTCCAAGGAGCAGGCAGTAGATTTGAACTGCTCATCTTTTATTTAGCAGCCAAGCTCTTAACAACTACACCACCAGGGCTCCAGGTGCTTACCATGAGCATCCTGAAAATGCCAAAGCCTGTTCATTTAAAAGATCTCTATTGTTTGAGACGGGAAGACGTTCAGTATTCGCAGGAAAGAAGTTTTTACCAATTTATATTCCTCAAATTCTAGAGACAGTGTTTTTGAGTCATCAAGTAGAAACATGGTTGTTTTTAGAACTGAGTGTTCTTTTCGTTTTTTTCTAAGCACATTTCTACCTTATCATTTTTCTTGTAAAACTGGTACAAAATATTGCCTCCATTTTATCAGCACAAACTGTCCACTGACCTAATTAATTAGAAGTGCTATTTTCTGAATTGCTGCTCATTTGTCCCACGTACCTCATAGGAAGCTTCAATCAGCATATTAAAAGGATGGAGTACGGTCTCCAAATCAAACAGTAATATATTTTAAACTTAGCAGGAGAATGCAATATTGCAGAGGAGGAAAAATGTATCTCCAGCAACCTTATCTTCATTTTTTCTTTACCCCTTCCTTCCAAGCCCCCCAGCTCTGCCCCACCTATGCACTTCTCCCTCCACGTTCAAATGTACGCGCGCACACACACACACACGTGTCCTTGTGATCTCACCAGCCGTCTGACGTCTCACCTCTCGTGGCATCTTGTATTAGCCATCAGCAGAACAATATATTAAGTTCCTTCCACGTAAAGTGTTAAGTAACAATATGATAGCCCTTTCTAAAATATTTATATTGTAAAAGAGATGCTAGGAAAAGCGTTGCCTTGCTTGGTTCCTTGCTCTAGCATCCATCTAGCCCTATGATGGAGCTAAACTTGTGTCTCACCCACAAAACTGTGCAAGATTGTCATCATGTATGGGTGTATGTCCACCACAAAGTAAAAAAAAAAAAAAAGCTGCCACGGGTGCTGTGTTTTTTCATCCTGCTGAGCTGAATCATTGCCTTCTTCTGGGTGACGAGGATGTTGATTTGTACACAGTTCCACCAGTGACATGATCCTGTCCCTGTTCCTTTATGCCATTAGCCCACCTTTGGTTTGCCAGGGGTGCTGCCTTCCCAGACTGCCTAGGGGTGGTAGTGCTGCTGCTGACCCTTAGTCTTCATGGCTAGGTCACTCACACCTGCTGCCAGAGCTCCTGGATGTGAACTGCTTGCTGCCCCGAACCTACAGCTGACCAAACGCACTGTAGTCTGCCCACCTACTGGGATGATGGGCCACCCTGCTAGCTGGCTCGATTGTCCCATCCAAAGAGACTGTGCAATTGGCATAACCCCTGGCCAAACAAGGCCATCTATGGCTAGGCTTCATTTCCACAGTCCTAATGAGAACAAGTTGCTAATGCAGAATTTGAGATATCCATAAAAGGAGTTTTTTATTTTATAAAATGAGTTTACTACAGCAAGGGAAAAGGTAGCTTTATTAACTGGAAAATCCCGCCATATGTACAATTCTCTATCTCATACGTGCATAAGTCTAATCCTGGTGGCAGAAATAATGCTAACACCATCAACAAAAACAACACCATTATAACAATAGTAATACAACATTCATTACATGCCTGCTATGTGCCAGTCAGAATGAGATTGGTGCATAGTAGGCGCTGTGAGTTGGAATCGACTCAACAGCAATGTTTTTTTTTTTTTTAATGGATGTGCCAGTCTCAGTTCTAAGCATATATGTATTAACACTTTAAATTTTCACAACCCTAAATGGTAGATATGACTTCACCCTCATTTCATAGATAAGGATCCTATGCTACAATGATTTTAAGTAACTAGCTCATCTAGAACATGGCACAGTCAAGATTTAAACCCAGGAAGTCTGCATTATAATTCTGCCACTCGGATCCATAAATAGCAGGGCTCTTTTTCAAGTCTGCTGTGAAATCACACCCTTGGAGCTTGGGCCTCATGTCCATTGTAAGAGGCTCAGGACCTTGAGCTACAGAGCAAGGAGTAAACCCATTTTGGTGTTCAATGACCAGGGTCATATGATGGAGATCTAGTTGTCTTAAACTCTAACCTAACATGTTAGTCGAGACATTTCAGTTCTCTCTCATGTCTTTCTGGGAGTTTGTTAAGTGAGAATAACTAGTCACCTACCTTAAAAATGGTTCTCACTGACAATCATACTAAAATGGAATAGTTTGACTAAAAATAATTTTAGTCCCATTTGACCAAATTTACCCTTTGACCAAATTAGAGAGGTTGGAATTATAGCGAATATCTACACCAAGAAAGTGAAAATGAACCAAGTTTGTGACCAAGGAGTAGAGACCTCTCCCATAGCTAACACTCACCCTAGGATTTCCAAATCCAATTTTTCTGCTATCTTTTTGCATGGATTTCCCCAAAGGCTGTTTCTTGGGTTATAACAAAGTAATGTAATATGAAGTGACATTTTACAAACTTCTTCAGAAAATAACCATCTCTGTAAATTTACAGAGGAGAATAATTTGTGACTGGGCCTTTAAAAGGGTGCATGTATGTGTGTGTACACGCATGTGCATATGTGTGATGTCTTCTGTGGTCTGGAATTTTAGGGTTTTTTTTTGTTTGTTTTTCTAAAATTAAAATAACAACTCAGGAGGACTGAAATATTCTTAATTCCCCGTTTCGGGTCATGAAACAAGACTATTGAGTAATAATTCTACCAAGGCACGCTTGGAAATTCTTGCTAATAGATGAACTCATGTTGTTTTTAGTGTTACTTTGTTACAACGTGTATGTCTTTTCACATTGAATCCAAACTCCAGAATCACTCGATTGTACTGTACAGATCTCTCACTGTGTTTCAGTAGGGCATCCATAGGAATGGTAAGTAACCGTGGAACGGGAATGAATCCACCATTCATTTCCAAATGCATCCAGCCTCAGAAGATTCATGGTGGTAATAAAGAGCTAGTGTAGTACTGGCAAATGAGTGTATGGTTGTTTCAGTTTTAGGAATGACGCGCTTTCTTACGTTTATTGCTTTTCTGTCTTCATAATAAGAGTAAAATATGCTTGCAGAAAAGATCAAACAACACAAACCATAAAACAAACGAAAAACCAAACCTGTTGCTGTCAAGTCGATTCCGACTCCCAGAGACCCTGCCAGACAGAGTAGAACTACCCCATAGCGTTTCCAAAAAGCACCTGGTGGATTCGAACTCCCAACCTTTTGGTTAGCAGCTGAGCTCTTGACCACTGTGCCACCAGGGCTCCATACTAACCACAGAAAAATTAAAAAAAAAAAAAAAATAGATGACCTTTTCCAGAAACGACATAAAGATATGTTGATGAATGTGTTATCTCACCTCTGATTTTATATATTAACATCCCTCCGTGAATGCAGACTAATGTATTGTATTTAAAAGTATATGTTAACATGAAATGGTTACAATAAGTTTTTTACTCACATACTAGCTAGTGTCTCTTAAGCTTTTAATATGTATCAGGCATGATTCAAAGTGCCTAACAATGATTATCTCATTTAATCATTACAATCCTATAGGCATTATATCAGGACTAATTATTATTATTATATTATAATTATTATTATTACTGTTTTACAGATGTGAGATGGGAGACACATACAGGCTAAATAACTTGCCCCAGACCACGCAGCTAGTTAGCTACGGAGCTGGGCTCAGAACCAGGCAATCTGACTGCAGAGACCGTGACTCAACTACTCATTGTTCTGCCCCATGCTTCCTTTTTTTCACCTATTGCAAAGAAATCTGCGAAAAATTGACTGATATACAGGTAGTCCCTAACTTACAACATATTCGAGTTACAACAAACCACACTTACAACTGGCTGTTTTTTCTTTTTTCCTACATTTTATCGTTGGTAATACCTACTACATACAACTTTATAGTGTGTAATTTGCTGATGTTATTGTTCTCAGATATTCACTTGTAAACGTTCGATTTTATGATTTACTGTTCATAACACTGCTGTATATTAGCTGAGGTTTTTTCTAAACTAAATCAGGGACTGTACCCACCCAACCGAGTGCCATCGAGTCGATTCTGAACTGTAGTTGCTTGAAAACATGGACCCAAATGCTGATCGCTTTGCTAAGTAGACAGGCAGATTTGGGAAGCAGTGAGATATTAGGGCCATACAGACAACTGTCACTAATTTTCCCTCCCCCATTCTCAGGGATAATCCAGATGATCCGGAACCTTCCACAAGGGGAGTTATTACCACAACTGACAAAATGCCAACGTTGTCCAACTCTTCTTATCGTTGGAGTAAACTTTTAGGATTTGTGTTATTTTTTATGTATGTACGTATTAAAATATATTTGTAAGTTTATATTTAATGCTTACAACCCCCAAAGACAAAGACAGGATTTATAGACATAATGATAATAAAAGGCAATAATAATAAAAACTAAAAAAAAAAAAAATGAAGTATTCAACTTAGGTAGAACCGACTTACAAAGAGTCATCAGAACAGAACCCTGTGGGGGACTACCTCTACTCTTATTTAGGGAAAGTATGTACTATTTGGCCATGGGGTTCATGCTAGGTGCCACGCAATCTAGCTGTCAGCTGGGCTGCGTTCTTTTCTGAATCTTGGAATCCTCTTCCAAGCTCACACTTTATTTCTCTGCAGATGACATGCTCATCAAAGAGTAATGTTTATTAAACATCAATCTTTTCCTGGTTCTTTTATAATATGGCACCCATTTATTTTCTTATATGTACCTCCCAGCATATGTCCATGCCTAATTAGCACTTATTTGAAATTCATAACTTGTATTACTAAAAACACTCAATCCATTATTGTTGCATTGGAGAGGTACTGGCCATGTATTCTGTAACTCAAATCCCAGACACAACTGATTGGATCAGAGGTGGTCAAATCATGGATAAAACTATATATCATGAGCTATCCTTGCAAACATGCTCCGCCCAAAAGAGGAAAAGGGCACTTTAATCCTGCCTTATTAACATAACAAGGACAACCCATTCTCAAATGGGATTATAACCACAGGCATAAAGGTTAGGATTTACAACACCTATTTTGGTGGGACACAATTCAATCCATAACAGAAACATAGTTGGTCCATCAACAGAACACTCAAACATACCCAATAATAAACTCAGTCCTTGTTGATGTTTGGCCAATTTTGAGACATACAAAAACTGAAGGTTTACACATTTTTTTTCTACATGGAAGGTATTTTTTAAAAGATAGAGCATTTTTACTGAATGGTTACTTTGATTTGTAACTTTTAAATATTTAAATACATAGCTTGTGTACCTACATCTGTGCTTGCGATCCAAGCCCCGCTAATCTCTGGGACAGCCCAGTTTGAATGCATTCAAAACCAAAACCAAATACACTGCCATCCAGTCGATTCCAACTCATAGCGACCCTAGAGGAGAGAGTAGATAGAGCTGCACACAGGGTTTCCAAGGAGCTCTTGGTGGATTCAAACTGCCGACCTTTTGGTTAGCTCTTAACTACTACGCCACGAATGTGTCTAAAGCAGAAAAAAACAAACCAACCCCATTGCTGTAGAGTCAATTCCGACTCCTAGTGACCCTACAGGACCGAGTAGAACTGCCCCACACGTTTTCCAAGGAGCGCCTGGTGGATTTGAACTGCCAACTTTTTGGTTAGCAGCCGTAGCACTTAACCGCTACACCACCTGGGTTTATACCATAATGTTTTGATGCTTACCATCATTTATTTTAGAAAGTAATCATCACATTTTTCTTGAAGAGCAAAAAAATTTCACTGTTCCTTTTCTGTTTTTATACTCCATTTTTCATTTTGCTTCTCCCACAGATATTTATCTTAATGTAATATTTTTAATGAATGTATTTTTGCTTCAAGGCCTGTTATGAATTACCCTATCATTCTTGAAAAAAGTATACAAATTGAAATTAATTTTTAAAGTTTCTTTGACTATAAGGTTTTACATGTTAAAAATACCATTTTTTATTTACTGAGTCTTATTACAATAACTATTAACATACAAATGATGAAAATATATTGAAAGATTTGATAAAAAATATTAAACATAAAAATGTATCTCTTGATGAGATAGCAGGGAATGTTTTAATTAGTTCATGTATCAGTGAAGACATACTACTTCTTGCTAAAATGGAGTCAGATCCAGCATCAATTCTACTCTACATTTTTATTTTTTAGCAATATTAGTCCCTAGGTGGTGCAAACAGTTAAGTGCTCAACTATCTGCTCCAAGGTTGCCTGTTCAAACTCACCCAGAGACACCCTGGAAGAAGGCCTGTGATCTGCTCCCGAAAGGTCCCAGCCTTGAAAGCCCTATGGAGCAGTTCTACTCTGCGTACGTGGGGTTGCCATGAGTTGGAACTGACTTAACAGCAACTGACAACAAGTGCTGAGAAGCCATCTTCACATAAAGAGAGAGTTTCTATAAACTGGGTCTGCTTCAATTCTGTTGAAAGGAAAAGGTTAGAATTTAATAACTTAGCACTGCCATCACCCTGATCCAGTCACCATCCCGTCCTGCCTGAATTATTACGACAGGATCTTAAATGGTGTCCCTGCCTCACCTTTGCCTCTCTTCAGTCTATATTCACTTTGTATAACAGCGACAGTGAGTCTGATCATGTCACTCCCCTGCACGTTGCTGTGATGCTGGAAGCCATGCCACTGGCATTTCACATACCAGCAGGGTCACCCATGGTGGACAGGTTGCAGCAGAGCTTCCAGATGCAGACACGCTAGGAAGAAACACCTGGCGATTGGGTTCCAAAAATTAACCCATGAAAACCATATGGATCACAACAGAATCCTGTCCAATACAGTGCTGGGAATGAGCCAGCTAGGCTGGGAAGGCACTAAGAATACACGGTGGCCACAACAGTGAATTCGAACATACCAGTGATTATGAAGGTGGCGCAGAATTGGGCAACATTTCCGTCTTTTGGGGTCACCATGAGTAGGAGCCCCCGTGATGGCAGCTGACAACAACAACCTGTTTAAAATTCTCCTTTTGCTCCCCATTGCACTCAAATTAAAAGCCAAAAAATTTACTATGACCTGCAAAGTCCTACATGGACTTGACTCCTTTTTCCCCTTGGACCTCATTTTCTATGCCTCCCCCACTCTTCGCTCCACTCCCCATCACAGGCCCTTTGCCTTTCCTCCACAGCAGCAGCTTGCCCCAGTCTCTGAGAGCCTTTGCACTAGTTGCCTTGCTTCTTAACAACACACTGTTTCTCTGTGAGGCAACTCCTTCAACACCTCCTTCCACCCAACACTGCCCCTTCCACAATTAATTTCCCATGTTACTGTTGTTGTTAGGTGCCATCCAGTCAGTTCTGACTCATAGAGAACCCCCCCTCACCCATGTGCAACAGAACGAAACACTGCCCGGTCCTGAGCCATCCTCAACAATCGTTGTTATGCTTGAGTCCGTTGTTGCAGCCACTGTGTAAACTCATCTCTCTGAGGGTCTCCCTCTCTTCCACTGATGCTCCACTTCTGATGTCCTTCTCCAGGGACTGGTCCCTCCTGCTAGCATGCCCAAAGTATGTGAGATGAAGTCTCGCCATCCTTGCTTCTGAGGAGCACTCTGGCTGTGTTTCATCCAAGGCAGTTCGTTCTTCTGGCAGTCCATGGCATATTCAATATTCTTTGCCAACACCATAATTCAAAGGCATCAATTCTTCAGTCTTCCCTATTTGTCGGTGGTGTTAAAATGGGTGTGCATGTTTCGGGGGAAGAATAGTCAAGTTGGGAGAGGGAAGGGACACAAGGAGGCGTATAATGGGAAGCACTGCAAGAGAAGCTGAGCCACATAAATACAGCAGTGAGGAGAGATCTACAACCTGAAGCTTAAGCGGCGACAGAATTATCTCATCAGTAAAGCTATCCTGGAACCGGAAAGATCTCACCGTTCCTAAACACTAGCGGAGTCTCAAGGAGCACTGGTGGTGCGATGGATAAGTGCTCAACTGCTAATCGAAAGGCTAGCAGTTCAAACCCACCAGCGGCTCCACAGGAGAAAGGCCTGGAGATCTGCGCCCATAAAGTTACAGCCAAGAAAACCCTATGAGGCAGTTCTGCTCTGTCACATGGGGTCGCTAGGAGTCAATGTTGACTCGATGGCACCTAACAACAAGAGTGCAGTCTCCAAGAAAAGTGGATGTTCTAAGCCCTGGGAAGATTCCCAGGTACCTTATTGCCACATGAATTCTTAAAATAAACTCTCAGTTTTGAAAGTAGCCTGCGTTCATTTCTGTTCCTCTGACAAGGACAATGCTTTAAAAAAATGCTTTAGAGGTTAAAAAATAAATAGCTTAATATGCTTTGTGTGTACTAAAATAGCATAATTTGACTTTTAAATATTAATTTTGGGTTTTAAGTGTATTAACCTACTTTATAAGGAGCCCTGGTGCAGCAGCAGTTAAGTGCTCGGCATCTAACATAAAGGTTGACTGTTGAAACCCACCAGCCGCTCCACGAGAGAAAGATGTGGCAGTCTGCTTCTGTGAAGACCACAGCCTCGAAAACCTAGGGGGCGGTTCTGCTCTGACCTATAGGGTCCCTGTGAGGCACAGTCAATTCGACAGCAACGGATTTGGTTTTAGTTTTGGAGCCGACTTTACAGAAGTATGATTTCATTTTATAAAATGTGTGTGTTTATGCATACGGAAACTATCTGGAAATATACCAAAAATATTATCTATGGTTAATTCTGCAATTACAATGTTTTAAATTTAAACTTATTTTTGTTTATACATATTTTTCTTTTTTAAAAAGAAACAATCAATTACTCCACGCTGCCTCAAAAACAAAACCAATCTGTGTTATTTTGAAAAAAAAAAAATACTACCGAGAAAAAATCCAGCAAGACCCTTCATCAAAATTGCTTCCTTCCTTCCTCCCTCTCTTCCTCCCTCCAGCCATGGTCTCCTTCTCCTTCTCCCTCCCCTTGCCCCCTCCCCCCCCCCTTATCTTCCTCTCCCTGGTGATTTTGTGTGCAGTAAGGGTTGTATAGATTAGATTGTGAGCCTCTAAATCTTGGAAACCAGGTCTCCTTGGCCTTTCATTCCCAGCAGTTACCACAATGCCTGGTACACAAGGTGTCCTAAAAGTCACAATCCAGTTTCACACTTTAATAACTTTAGAAGTGTAAATGCTAACTTACAACAAACATCATTTCTAAGTTTATTTTTATTTCAAAATCACATAAACTCATTTATGTCTATGACTTTTATTAATAAACATTTAATTATTTTTTCCTTCAGTCTTTCTGATTAAAGGTAGCACACACTGAAGGAAAATTAAAATAAAAAATATACTTATTCAAATCCACAAAATTAAATAAGAATAAAAATTAAAAACAATGAGCTTTTCAAAATTTCTTATTTTTAAATTTGTAGCATTTATATGTCTCAAGATACTAAAACTTAAATCTGCATTAAAACTTCTAGAACACACTGTATGGTAAAAAAAAGAAAAAAGGAATTAATAATTTTATACTTGAATCTGCAACTGCATCTTGATAGCCATTAAGTATTAAAAGTCTTGGTTTTCAGTTCTATTCTCATGAAGATGTAGGAATGCTTTTGGATGCACGTAAAAGAAAATGGCGGCTTAAGAATAGTTTATTTTTTGACAAATAACAAAAAGGAGGCAGGCACTGGTAGCGTTGATTTAGCGGTTCAGCAATGTCAGTGTGGCACTCAGTCTTTCTCCCAAGATTGCAAGATGGCGGTCACAGCTCCAGGCTACATATCCAAATTCCTGGTGCAGTCGGTTACGGTACTGCTAGTGGCAGCCAGCGGCTGGATTTTTTACCTGAAAATATACATGGTTTCCCAAAATCTCCCCAGCAGATTTTGACTTAAGTTTTATTAGCCAAGACCATGTCATATAACCAAGAATTTCTGGGATATCTAGTATTTAACTTTTGCTTCTTCTATTTTGTCCCAGGCAAGAGTTAGGCATGGATTAGGTTGCTAAAAGTTTATATCATACCTCACCTTTTATGTAATTTGCATCTTCTTTCACGTTCTCCATCTATTAAATGTGAAATAAATTACTTCCAGAACTGATGGATCTGTCAGTTTTTAGATAATATTCCCTTTCCTTTTAAATAATGAAAAAGTGTTCAGAGATTTAGAACTTCTTTTAAGACTGTTTCCCAAAGGTAAGTATTACCGCCACAAATTTGCTTTTTCAGTTCAAGCAGAATATTTTTCCTTTCTCTAATAATAAAATTAATATGGTAACAGCCATTAATAATGACGGCTGGGTGTCCCTCTAAAAAGTGCATCAGTGGGAAGTGTTCAATGGGAAATGACAAGTTAAAGCTGATGCCTTGTGGAGATCCTCCATTTTCTCTAAACTGTACCATGGCCTACTGTACTTTTGGTATAATTCCACTTTTTTTTTTTTATTAACTTTTATTAAGCTTCAAGTGAACGTTTACAAATCCAATCAGTCTGTCACATATAAGTTTACATACATCTCACTCCCTACTCCCACTTGCTCTCCCCTTCTTGAGTCAGCCCTTTCAGTCTCACCTTTCGTGACAATTTTGCCGGCTTCTCTCTCTCTCTATCCTCCCACCCCCCCTCCAGACAAGAGTTGCCAACACAATCTCAAGTGTCCACCTGATATAATTAGCTCACTCTTCATCAGCGTCTCTCTCCCACCCGCTGACCAGTCCCTTTCATGTCTGATGAGTTGTCTTCGGGGATGGTTCCTGCCCTGTGCCAACAGAAGGTCTGGGGACCATGGCCGCCGGGATTCCTCTAGTCTCAGTCAGACCATTAAGTTTGGTCTTTTTATGAGAATTTGGGGTCTGCATCCCACTGATCTCCTGCTCCCTCAGGGGTCCTCTGCTGTGCTCCCTGTCAGGGCAGTCATCGATTGTGGCCGGGCACCAACTAGTTCTTCTGGTCTCAGGATGATGTAGGTCTCTGGTTCATGTGGCCCTTTCTGTCTCTTGGGCTCTTAGTTGTCGTGTGGCCTTGGTGTTCTTCATTCTCCTTTGCTCCAGGTGGGTTGAGACCAATTGATGCATCTTAGATGGCCGCTTGTTAGCATTTAAGACCCCAGACGCCACATTTCAAAGTGGGATGCAGAATGTTTTCATAATAGAATTATTTTGCCAATTGACTTAAAAGTCCCCGCAAACCATGTTCCCCAGACCCCCGCCCTTGCTCCGCTGACCTTTGAAGCATTCATTTTATCCCGGAAACTTCTTTGCTTTTGGTCCAGTCCAATTGAGCTGACCTTCCATGTATTGAGTGTTGTCCTTCCCTTCACCTAAAGCATTTCTTATCTACTGATTAATCAATAAAAAACCCTCTCCCACCCTCCCTCCCTCCCCCCCTCGTAACCACAAAAGTATGTGTTCTTCTCAGGTTTACTATTTCTCAAGATCTTATAATAGTGGTCTTATACAATATTTGTCCTTTTGCCTCTGACTAATTTCGCTCAGCATAATGCCTTCCAGGTTCCTCCATGTTATGAAATGTTTCACAGATTTGTCACTGTTCTTTATCGATGCGTAGTATTCCATCGTGTGAATATACCACAATTTATTTACCCATTGGTTGCTTCCAACTTTTTGCTATTGTAAACAGAGCTGCAATAAACATGGGTGTGCATATATCTGTTTGTATGAAGGCTCTTGTATCTCTAGGGTATATTCCGAGGAGTGGGATTTCTGGGTTGTATGGTAGTTCTATTTCTAACTGTTTAAGATAACGCCAGATAGATTTCCAAAGTGGTTGTACCATTTGACATTCCCACCAGCAGTGTATAAGAGTTCCAATCTCTCCGCAGCCTCTCCAACATTTATTATTTTGTGTTTTTTGGATTAATGCCAGTCTAGTTGGTGTGAGATGGAATCTCATTGTAGTTTTAATTTGCATTTCTCTAATGGCTAATGATCGTGAGCATTTTCTCATGTATCTGTTGGCTGCCTGAATATCTTCTTTAGTGAAATGTGTGTTCATATCCTTTGCCCACTTTTTGATTGGGTTGTTTGTCTTTTTGTGGTTGAGTTTTGACAGAATCATGTAGATTTTAGAGATCAGGCGCTGGTCGGAGATGTCATAGCTGAAAATTCTTTCCCAGTCTGTAGGTGGTCTTTTTACTCTTTTGGTGAAGTCTTTAGATGAGCATAGGTGTTTGATTTTTAGGAGCTCCCAGTTATCGGGTTTCTCTTCATCATTTTTGGTAATGTTTTGTATTCTGTTTATGCCTTGTATTAGGGCTCCTAGGGTTCTCCCAATTTTTTCTTCCATGATCTTTATCGTTTTAGTCTTTATGTTTAGGTCTTTGATCCACTTGGAGTTAGTTTTTGTGCATGGTGTAAAGTATGGGTCCTGTTTCATTTTTTTGCAAATGAATATCCAGTTATGCCAGCACCATTTGTTAAAAAGGCTTTCTTTTCCCCAATTAATTGACACTGGTCCTTTGTCAAATATCAGCTGCTCATACGTGGATGGATCTATGTCTGGGTTCTCAATTCTGTTCCATTGGTCTATGTGCCTGTTGTTGTACCAGTACCAGGCTGTTTTGACTACTGTGGCTGTATAATAGGTTCTGAAATCAGGTAGAGTGAGGCCTCCCACTTTCTTCTTCTTTTTCAGTAGTGCTTTGCTTATCTGGGGCTTCTTTCCCTTCCATATGAAATTGGTGATTTGTTTCTCTATCCCCTTAAAATATGACATGGGAATTTGGATCGGAAGTGAGTTAAATGTATAGATGGCTTTTGGTAGAATAGACATTTTTACTATGTTAAGTCTTCCTATCCATGAGCAAGGTATGTTTTCCCACTTAAGTATGTCCTTTTGAATTTCTAGTAGTAGAGCTTTGTAGTTTTCTTTGTATAGGTCTTTTACACCCTTGGTAAGATTTATTCCTAAGTATCTTATCTTCTTGGGGGCTACTGTGAATGGTATTGATTTGGTTATTTCCTCTTCGGTGTTCTTTTTGTTGATGTAGAGGAATCCAAGTGATTTTTGTATGTTTATTTTATAACCTGAGACTCTGCCAAACTCTTCTATTAGTTTCAGTAGTTTTCTGGAGGATTCCTTAGGGTTTTCTGTGTATATAATCATGTCATCTGCAAATAGTGATAACTTTACTTCCTCCTTGCCAATCCGGATACCTTTTATTTCTTTGTCTAGCCTAATTGCCCTGGCTAGGACTTCCAGCACGATGTTCAATAAGAGCGGTGATAAAGGGCATCCTTGTCCGGTTCCCGTTCTCAGGGGAAATGCTTTCAGGTTCTCTCCATTTAGAGTGATATTGGCTGTTGGCTTTGCATAGATGCCCTTTATTATGTTGAGGAATTTTCCTTCAATTCCTATTTTGGTAAGAGTTTTTATCATAAATGGGTGTTGGACTTTGTCAAATGCCTTTTCTGCATCAATTGATAAGATCATGTGGTTTTTGTCTTTTGTTTTATTTATGTGATGGATTACATTAATGGTTTTTCTGATATTAAACCAGCCTTGCATACCTGGTATAAGTCCCACTTGATCA
The DNA here is from genome assembly GCF_024166365.1 of Elephas maximus indicus. Lineage (NCBI taxonomy): Eukaryota > Metazoa > Chordata > Mammalia > Proboscidea > Elephantidae > Elephas > Elephas maximus. The sequence continues at coordinate 6,406,968 of NC_064841.1, read as the reverse complement.
GGGTGAATTATTTTTTTGATGTGTTGTTGGATTCTATTGGCTAGAATTTTGCTGAGGATTTTTGCATCTATGTTCATGAGGGATATAGGTCTATAATTTTCTTTTTTTGTAATGTCTTTACCTGGTTTTGGTATCAGGGAGATGGTAGCTTCATAGAATGAGTTGGGTAGTATTCCGTCATTTTCTATACTTTGAAATACCTTCAATAGTAATGGTGTTAAGTCTTCTGTGAAGGTTTGGTAGAACTCTGCAGTGAAGCCATCTGGGCCAGGACATTTTTTTGTTGGGAGTTTTTTGATTACTGTTTCAATCTCTTTTTTTGTTACGGGTCTATTTAGTTGTTCTACTTCTGAGTATGTTAGTTTAGGTAGGTACTGTTTTTCCAGGAATTCATCCATTTCTTCTAGGTTTGCAAATTTGTTAGAGTACAATTTTTCATAATAATCTGAAATGATTCTTTTAATTTCATTTGGTTCTGTTGTGATGTGGTCCTTCTCGTTTCTTATTCGGGTTATTTGTTTCCTTTCCTGTTTTTCTTTAGTCAGTCTAGCCAATGGTTTATCAATTTTGTTAATTTTTTCAAAGAACCAGCTTTTGGCTTTGTTAATTCTTTCAATTGTTTTTCTGTTCTCTAATTCATTTAGTTCAGCTCTAATTTTTATTATTTGTTTTCTTCTGGTGCCTGATGGATTCTTTTGTTGCTCACTTTCTATTTGTTCAAGTTGTAGGGACAGTTCTCTGATTTTGGCTCTTTCTTCTTTTTGTATGTGTGCATTTATCAATATAAATTGGCCTCTGAGCACTGCTTTTGCTGTGTCCCAGAGGTTTTGATAGGAAGTATTTTCATTCTCGTTGCTTTCTAAGAATTTCCTTATTCCCTCCTTGATGTCTTCTATAACCCAGTCTTTTTTCAGGACGGTATTGTTCATTTTCCAAGTATTTGATTTCTTTTCCCTAGTTTTTCTGTTATTGATCTCTAGTTTTATTGCCTTGTGGTCTGAGAAGATGCTTTGTAATATTTCGATGTTTTGGACTCTGCAAAGGTTTGTTTTATGACCTAATATGTGGTCTATTCTAGAGAATGTTCCATGTGCGCTAGAAAAAAAAGTATATTTTGCAGCAGTTGGGTGGAGAGTTCTGTATAAGTCAATGAGGTCAAGTTGGTTGATTGTTGTAATTAGATCTTCCGTGTCTCTATTGAGCTTCTTACTGGATGTCCTGTCCTTCTCCGAAAGTGGTGTGTTGAAGTCTCCTACTATAATTGTGGAGGTATCTATCTCACTTTTCAATTCTGTTAAAATTTGATTTATGTATCTTGCAGCCCTGTCATTGGGTGCATAAATATTTAATATGGTTATGTCTTCCTGATCAATTGTCCCTTTTATCATTATATAGTGTCCTTCTTTATCCTTTGTGGTGGATATAAGTCTAAAGTCTATTTTGTCAGAAATTAATATTGCTACACCTCTTCTTTTTTGCTTATTGTTTGCTTGATATATTTTTTTCCATCCTTTGAGTTTTAGTTTGTTTGTGTCTCTAAGTCTAAGGTGTGTCTCTTGTAGGCAGCATATAGATGGATCGTGTTTCTTTATCCAGTCTGTGACTCTCTGTCTCTTTATTGGTGCCTTTAGTCCATTTACATTCCGGGTAATTATAGATAAATAAGTTTTTAGTGCTGTCATTTTGATGCCTTTTTATGTGTGTTGTTGACAATTTCATTTTTCCACATACTTTTTTGTGCTGAGGCGTTTTTCTTAGTAAATTGTGAGACCCTCATTTTCATAGTGTTTGACTTTATGTTAGTTGAGTCGTTACGTTTTTATTGGCTTTTATCTTGAGTTATAGAGTTGTTATACCTTTTTGTGGTTACCTTATTATTTATTATTTACCCCTATTTTTCTAAGTAAAAACCTAACTTGTATTGTTCTATATCGCCTTGTATCACTCTCCATATGGCAGTTCAATGCCTCCTGTATTTAGTCCCTCTTTTTGATTATTGTGATCTTTTACCTATTGACTTCCATGATTCCCTGTTATGTGTATATTTTTTTTTAATTAATCTTAATTTGTTTGTTTTTGTGATTTCCCTATTTGAGTTGATATCAGGACGTTCTGTTTTGTGACCTTGTGTTGTGCTGATATCTGATATTATTGCTTCTCTGACCAAACAATATCCTTTAGTATTTCCTGTAGCTTTGGTTTGGTTTTTGCAAATTCTCTAAACTTGTGTTTATCTGTAAATATCTTAATTTTGCCTTCATATTTCAGAGAGAGTTTTGCTGGATATATGATCCTTGGCTGGCAGTTTTTCTCCTTCAGTGTTCTGTATATGTCGTCCCATTCCCTTCTTGCCTGCATGGTTTCTGCTGAGTAGTCTGAACTTATTCTTATTGATTCTCCCTTGAAGGAAACCTTTCTTTTCTCCCTGGCTGCTTTTAAAATTTTCTGTTTATCTTTGGTTTTGGCGAGTTTGATGATAATATGTCTTGGTGTTTTTCTTTTTGGATCAATCTTAAGTGGGGATCGAGGAGCATCTTGGATAGATATCCTTTCGTCTTTCATGATGTCAGGGAAGTTTTCTGTCAGGAGTTCTTCAACTATTTTCTCTGTGTTTTCTGTCCCTCCTCCCTGTTCTGGGACTCCAATCACCCGCAGGTTATCCTTCTTGATAGAGTCCCACATGATTCTTAGGGTTTCTTCATTTTTTTTAATTCTTTTATCTGATTTTTTTCCAGCTATGTTGGTGTTGATTCCCTGGTCCTCCAGATGTCCCAGTCTGCATTCTAATTGCTTGAGTCTGCTCCTCTGACTTCCTATTGCGTTGTCTAATTCTGTAATTTTATTGTTAATCTTTTGGATTTCTACATGCTGTCTCTCTATGGATTCTTGCAACTTATTAATTTTTCCACTATATTCTTGAATAATCTTTTTGAGTTCTTCAACAGTTTTATCAGTGTGTTCCTTGGCTTTTTCTGCAGTTTGCCTTATTTCATTTGTGATGTCTTGAAGCATTCTGTAAAGTAGTTTTTTTATATTCTGTATCTGATAATTCCAGGATTGTATCTTCATTTGGGAAAGATTTTGATTCTTTTGTTTGGGGGGTTGGAGAAGCTGTCATGGTCTGCTTCTTTAAGTGGTTTGATATGGATTGTTGTCTCCGAGCCATCACTGGGAAACTAGTTTTTCCAGAAAATCCACTAAAAAAAAAAAAAATGCAGTCAGATCCCTATCAGAGTTCTCCCTCTGGCTCAGGCTATTCAGATGTTAATGAAGCCGCCTGGGGAAGGTGGGGGAGGGAACAGAGAGATAGGAGAGTAGCACCTCAGAATATAGCCAGAGTTGCTTGTCTTGCTTGGAATGACTATTATATCTGAGATTCCCGCGGGCGCGTTGCCTATGTGTGCTGGCTGTGTGGAGATTGCCCCCGGGGGGTCTGGCCTGCTGGAGTCAAGGTCAGATCCTCCACTTCCAGCCCCACGCCCAGCGTCAAGGCTCCCCTGCTGGGACGGTGCACTCTCGACTCCAAAATCAGTCACTGCCTCCCGGGGACTTCTCGTCCCTCCAGCCGCGTTGCCGTGCCGCCTCCGAGAACCGGTTGGGCCCCCTCTTGGGGTTAGTTCAGGTGGGTGGAGCAGCTCCCCGTGCTTGTGCCGTGACCGAGTGTCCCGGCTGGGACGCTGTTCTCCCCGCTCCAATACCAGTCGCTGCCTCCCGGGGACTTCTCCTACCGGCTGCATCCCATGCCGCCCGCGGAACCGGCTGGTCCCCCTCCCGGGGTTAGTTCAGGGGAGTGGAGCAGCTCTCCGTGTTTATGCCGTACCTGACTGGTACGCTGGCTCCAGGCTCTGAAAACAATCGCTGCTTCCCCGTATTAGTTCGTTCTCCATCTCTAAATCTGTGTTTGTTGTTCAGGGTTCGTAGATTGTTATGTATGTGATCGATTCACTTGTTTTTCCATGTCTTTGTTGTAAGAGGGATCCGAGGTAGCGTTTGCCTAGTCCGCCATCTTGGCTCCGCTTCCCAAAACGTTCTTTTTTATTGAAATATAAAACGTTCTGCTCTTTAATTTCTGAATCTACTGCAGCGCTACCTCAGTTTGAGATTGACGCACCTCCCCCCGACCAGGAGTGGGTTCTCATAATTCCACTTTTAAAGTGTCAAAAGATGCTTTACTTTTACTTTTCTCTCACTTTCTGGTAACGTTTGTTAAATTTTATGTTTTACCTTTTCCTTCTGAATGGGATTTCAGTGTATATTCAGATAAAGACTAATTGTATTCATTAAATTATTCATAATTCATTAAATTTATAATTCACAGGAGTAAAATGTATTAAAATAGGCAGGGAAACCAGTTATAATAGTCTTAGTGATGGTCGTGGAGCAGAGGCCGTAAACACATGTAAAGGATGTGGGTGGAGTACTGCAAGTAGACACAGGATGAGTACAGTGATCACGAAAGAAAAAAGGAAAGAAACAAATAATAATTCCTAAGCTTTCCAGCATAGGTAACTGAGAAATAAAGATCAAGTTCTGGAAGAAAACTGAATTCACTTTAAAACAAATTCAATTTGTGCTACCAATGGAATCCCCAAATGCAGATGTCCAGCAAGTGACTGGAATTGTGAGAGATCCCCGGAAGACGGGCTGGGGATGGAGAGTTATTTTAGGAGTCCTCACATAGAAGCAATGCTGTGTATGAGAAAACCCAAGAGTATTTGTAAAAAAAAAAAGTTTTCTAGTTGTTAACATTATTTGACTAATATTTGTTATCTAAATTTGTATCTTAAAAAGAAAATGTTTATATGAATTGTAATAATCTTAGTAAACATGTAAAACAAAAAGTTTAAATAATCATTCTTGTTAGAAACTAAGTCTCTCAGGGTGGTGAAAGAGCCCTAAAAGGAAACCAAGCATTAAACTTACTTTTATTTTCAGAGAATCCAATTAAAAAAAAAAAAGTGTATGTTTGCATACATAAACACTCACACAGACACAAATATACATGTGTGTATATTTAGTTAGAAATAATAGAAGAAAAAATCCATTGTCGTTGAGTCAATTCTGAAGAACCTTTGCAAATATTCCCTTGTTTGAAGTAAAGATAGAGTTGCGAACTTAATATAAAAGCGATGGTCTGTTCACCAGCTCTGTTCAGTTCTACTTTTATTCATGGAGCTCTGATCTCCTTCTGTGTTTTCATTCCTGCACACAGCATCCAAACCACCCTCTGTCCTGGGGTCTTACAAGTGGCTATAACTACTGCATGTTGGTGTTCCCTTTGGGATAACGTGGGGAAGAGTCATCTCCTATGAGATGCCACTCCTCCTCCGCTTTCCATTCGACAAAAGCACATTCAATATGTCAATTCACATTCCATTAGTCAAAGCCAGTAATGTGGCCAAGCCAGAAGTCAGTGGAAAATACACTCCACCTACAGGCATGCAGGAGCCCTGGTGGTGCAGTGGTTAAGAGATCAGCTGTTAACCAAAAGGTCAGCAGTTCGAATCTACCAGCTGCTCCATAGAAACACTATGGGGCAGTTCTACTCTGTGCTATAGGGTAGCTATGAGTTGGAATCAACTCAACAGCAATGAGTTTTGTTGCTGTTGTTTTATTTTGTTTTTAATAGGGATGGTGGCCAAGGACAGAGAGGCAATGAATAATACAATATGCTACACAGGTATTATATTTCTAGACGGCTGTTACCTGTCTCCATCTAAGTTCTTTTCCTTCACTATTTACACAAATTTATTACCTAACCATCTTAAATTTTTTAATCAAGATTTTTCTTACTTATGTAAAGTATACCCTCCTTGTTAAAATCTGCATTCCAGATTTTAACTAATCATTTTTTTTTTCCATTTAAAGCAGCCATTGTGATTTTTAATATGAATCTCTAAGTTTGGTGCCATTGACAAATTTAATCTTACTCAGTCAAATATCACCTAATTCCATGAGGACCAAGGTAATTGGAAAGAGACCTTCTCTGGTGAACACAAAAAACTCATGAGACGATTCTTCCATAACAAAATAGATGAAGTATTTGAGTCTCCAGCAGAGAAGAAATCATGATGAAATACTGTTAATCATGGTGATATTAAAACTATCTGTCACTTGTCACATGCATATGTAATGAAGTAATCAGATAAAATTGATATCAGAAACAAATGGCCCATGTTAAAAATGTCTGCTTGAAGTTCTAAAATGGCTCCTTTTCATGATTATCGTAATAACTAAACCTCTCGATTCACAAATGAAGATAAATGCTAAGGTAATTTTTAAACTCAGAATTGTGAAACAGAATGAAGAGAGAACTGAAGGGGCAAAGAATGTAACATCTGAAAACTATGCTTCCAAACTGTCATGGATTGAATTGTGTCCCCCCAAATTATGTGTCAGCTTGTTTAGGCCATGATTCCCAGTATTGCGTAGTTTTCTCCCATTTTGTGATTTTCCTATGTGTTATAAACATAATCTCTGCCTGTGGTTAAAGAGGATTAGGGTGGGATGTAACACCTTTGCTCAGGTCACATCCCTGATCCAATGTAAAGGGAGTTTCCCTGGGGTGCGATCTGTACCGCCTTTTATCTCTCTAAAGATAAAAGGAAAGGGAAGCAAGCAGAGAGTGGAGGACCTCATACCACCGAGAAAGCAGTGCTGAGAGCAGAGCACGTACTTTGGATCCAGGGTTCCTGTGCATAGAAGCTCCTAGTCCAGGGGAAGACTGATGAGAGGGACCTTCCTCCAGAGCCAAGAGAGAGAGAAAGAGTTCCCCTGAAACCGACACCCTGAATTTGGACTTCTAGCCTACCAGACTGTGAGAAAATAAATCTCTCTTTGTTAAAGCCATCCACTTGTAGTATTTCTGTTATAGCAGCACTAGATAACTAAGGCACAAACTACTTGAGAAGAACAGATATTTTTATCTCTTTTCTAGGATATTCGCTTTATATTCTCCATAATTTTTATTTTTAAAAGATTATAGCAGCATGGGAAGTTGAGTAAGTCTTTTTATGTATTTGGGTTTCCATTTTTTTAACTGTACATCTAAAAAGCTAGATGGGAATCACTGTGTCCCATATACCCTGTTAGATGGTTCACTCAACAACAACAAAAGAGTGGTTGGGCTGAGGGGAAGGTCAATAAGAAAATAAGTTAGGGAATGCTACGTGGCAATGCCATGATTTGCCTCCCAATACCCATTCTCACATAATGCCTCATCAGCAAAATTCCAATTTAGTTCAGAGTCTTGGCAGAGTCCTTATAAGCTATGGCTGCTAATCAGAAAGTTAGCAGCTCAAATCCACCAGCCGCTCCTTGGAAACCCTATGGGGCAATTCTACTCTGTCCTATAGGGTCACTATAAGTTGGAATCAACTCAACAGCCATAGGCTTCCTCCCCTCCCAGAGTGGTAATGTTCCCTGTTTAAAAACTCATTTCCACCGATTCCCTGAGGGTATGTGACCTAGTTCTGGAAAAATATAAGCAAAAATCTACTGGATGGGTACTTAGAAAAGAAATTTTAACTCCTGTGGATGTGGGAGTCTTCCTAGACCTTGAGGTCCAAAATCATCCAACAATATTAGCTGAGCAGAAAAACTGAAAGACCTCAGAACATGGTGACTTAATAAGCCACTGAATCAACCCTGGATTGCCTTTCCTCGGACTTCTTCTCATGTTTAAAAAAAAAAAGAGAGAAAATCTCCATTTCATTAAGACTGTATGATTGGGTTTCTGTGACAGAGAGCTCAATCAATCTGTGACTCACAGAGTCTCTGTCTTGGATAGTCATATGTTCATTAGCATAATAACAACTGTGATAAGTCCTGCAATGAGGACACCACTTTAACAAAAAATTTCTCAGTCTTACTTGATCATAAAATACCTGATAATTTCCCTATGACTAAAATCTCAAATAACCATATTTTTGTTGCTGTTAGTTGCCATCTTGAGTCAGCTCCAACTCATGGGAACCTTATGTATAACAGAATGAAACGTCACTCAGTCCTGTGCCATCTTCACGTGTTTGAGTTCACTGTTGCACCAATTCTCACAATCCATCTCATTGAGGGTGTCCCTCATTTTCATTAACCTTCTGTTTTACCAAACACAATGTCCTGAAGATGTGTCCAAAGTAAGCAAGCTGAATCGCCATCCTCCCTTCTAAGGAACATTCTGGTTATATTTTTTCTGAGACTGATTTGTTTGCTCTATTGGCAGTCCATAATAGTTTTAGTATTTTTTGCCAATACCACAGTTTGCATGCATCAGTTCCTCTTCTGTCTTCTTTTTCCAGCACCACTTTCTGTCAGTTCATTGTACTATGGTGGCTTGTGTTGTTGCCATGACACTGGAAGCTATGCCACTGGCATTTCAAATATCAACAGGGTCATTCATGGTAGACAGGTTTCAGCAGAGCTTCCAGACTAACGCAGACTAGAAACAAAGGCCTAGAGATCTACTTCAGAAAATTTGCCAGTTAAAACCCTATGGATCACAGCAGACCACACTTTGGTAAGCATTGAACTAGGGATCTCAAAAGTCTTAGAAATTTTACATTCAGTAGTTGCATAAAAAAACTTAAAAAATACTATGTGCACAAGGGGCACAGTTAGGAAGGCTTTCTAGACATAGCTAAACAACTCGTGGGATTGGTTTACTGGGTTAAAGGGCTTAGGACCATAGTCTTGGGGGACACCTTAGTCAATTGCTATAACATAGTTCATAAAGATTATGTTCTACATCCTAGCGTGGTTACTAGCATCTGGGGTACTAAAAGCTTGCAAGGCGCCATCTAAGGTACAACTATTGGTCTGTACATACTCGTATGGAGCAAAAGAGAATGAAGGAAATCAAAGTCCCAAAGAAGAAACAAGTCCACACAAACCATGACCTCTTCTAACCTGAGACCAGAACTAGATGGTACCCAGGTACGACCACTGACCATTCTGACCAGGGACACAATAGAAGGTGCCATACAGAATGGGAGAAAAATGATTCTGACTTCTATAAACCCTGCAGGACAGAGCAGAATGGCCCCCATAGAGTTTCCAAGGAGCAGCTAGTGGATTCAAACTGCCAACCTTTTGGTTAGCAGCCAAGCTCTTAACCACTGCACCACCAGAGTGCCATACTACGGGGATACAAATAAATGGCACTGAGTTTCTTCACTAGTCTTGTGGCTAAGGCTAGTTATAAGGCCACTGTCTATTCAGACAAGAACACGTGGTAAAATAGGACAGATTACAAAGAAGAAGTAAAAATAGAAAATAAAGTCTTGTCACAGTAAGGTCAGGAAAGACAAACTTTAAGAGATAGAAAAAATAAACTGTTCTTGAAATACATTGGCTTTACATATAAATGGTTACTTTTTTGTTGTTAAATATAGGCATTCTGGAGAAAGTGTATATCCTAGAAATATATTTTTAGAATAAAGCTCCCTCACCTTTTCCTCTACCTGCCAATCAATGGAGAAAAGTTACTCAACTTCACCTTTCATGTCCATAAAGGCAGTGAGGTCAGTCTGACAATTGGAACAAAGGTATACTAGTGACATTTCTAAACCATAACGTAACATATTGACTCTGAAAAATGTAGACTGGTAAAATTAACTCGTATCGCATTAATATCCTGAGGGGCAAAAAATAGTATCACAAAACAGTTTTAATCCACGAAGAGGAGAGAGTTGAGTAAAAACTAACAGATTTATTCTGAAAATCCTGTCAGTCTAATTGAATCTCACCTCACTGAGGTTTCTTTCTTTCCCTTTATCTTTCTTTCTACTTATCTTTTTCTTCCCCCTTCCCTCCTTCATTTCTTCCTTTCCTTTTGCACAGATTTAACCATTTATTTTAATTTTAACAAATGTATTTTTAATCTCTTTAAAATCAGATTGGTTACCACCAAACTGGTATGGCAAAACTGTTGTTTCTAATAGTGGGAAAGAGAACTCAACAATAATTTCAAGTCCTGTATAGTTATGGTATCTTTAAATTTTATAGCATACAATACATTTCAGATTCATGACATCCTTCCACTGTTAGAAAAACATTTAACTCAGGCAGCTCCCAAGGCCCCATTGAGAGGAGCAGGAATTTAAACCAAACCAGAACGCTGAGCCACAGGAATCTGGAAGGTACCGTCTAGTGCTCCTGTAGGCTCAGTCTGGCGGTGTTCTCCCATTTACTTATACTTCAGATAAACCCTTCTTCAGCATGGGTTCATCTTCTAAAGCCTCTCCCACTTTTCTCTTGCATATTTCTGCTCCAAATACTCTTTAAATAGGATTCTATTCCTGAGTACATCCTTGATGATACTAAAGAAAAAACAAAAAAAACTACTGTTTTCGCTCTCTGCAAAAATTGAGTTTTTATCACTATCCCATCATAAAATATTTACGGGGAGTGTACACATTAGAATAAAGCCCTTTACAACCAAGACTCTTTATAAGCACTGTGGCTATCTGAGACCAGCATGGTTGATTTACTGAGAAGGTTCTCCCATTGTTGGCCTTTTTAGGCAAGATTAGATTAGGTTCTTAATTTGTTTCAATTTCATAATCTCTTCAAAGCTTTCTAGATACAATTTTTCTTTGGTATACGAACAAATGGATGTGGGTTATTACGTAAGAACTTATGTTTTGTAAGTATACTTTGTGGCATTTCCTATCACTTGTAGGCTTGGGTTTTTAAGAAGAGAAAATGTTATTTACACCAAAAAATGAATTCAAATTTGTAAGGGTTTTCCAGTGTTTTTGAATAATGTCTTTCAAATTTTATTTCTTTAATCCCACTTTTAATACCCTTGGTTTTAAAAATACAGAGTAAAAATCACACTGTCCTAGAAAATAAAGAGAACAAGAAACCCAAAGATAAAATTCACTTTTGATAAACCTAGGAGACTCATCTGTAAGTCAGAATAATAACAATATGAGTGAGAATTTCCAAATTCGGAGAAGGTAAAATAGTGGAAGGTAAGCAGGGGAGGATGCCAGTGGTTGCAGGCCAATCTGGTAGAACCTTCTAAGTGGGTGACATAGCTCTTCTTTAAAACATCAGGATGAGTGTGCTAACTGTGGAGCTTCCGTGAAACAGTATGACAACAAAAAACAGGGCAGGTGAATCTGAACAGAGGCTCTCACTGATGTGCCCTATTTCCAAGAAGTATTTAGTTTGTGGGAAACCCTGGTGGCATAGGGGTTAAGTGCTACGGCTGCTAACCAAAGAGTCGTCAGTTTGAATCTGCCAGGTGCTCCTTGAAAACTCTATGGGGCAGTTCCACTCTGTCCTATAAGGTTGCTATGAGCTGGAATTGACTCGACAGCACTGGGTTTGGTTTGGTTTGGGTTATTTAGCTTGTTAACCAAACATCGCAGTGTAGCTGCAGGAAGATCAACAGCTACTCATTTATGTTGACTGCAGGAAGGAGCAACTCAACACACAACTCTGGATCATAAAAGACAATACTATAAACAGTTCTCTCAGGTAGTGAACCTCTTATAAGATAACTGACTCGGAATGAGAATTAACTTTACTCAAAGATAACACATAGTCTAAAATTAATCAGCTCTGGTTCTTTATAAATATTACCACATTTTTACACAAACAACGCACATGTTCTATGATTTTGGCCAACCATGCCTTCCTCCCGTGAGGTATTTTCATAAAAGTGCTACGTCAATTTTTTTTTTTTAACATATTGGTATAAAAAATTAGCATAGTGCATTTACGGAAATACCTCGTGGGGGGAGGGCATGGTTGGCAAACAAATGTAGAGCACACGTGTTATTCGTGTAAAATAGGGTATACCAAATGAAAGAGAAAAGAAATAGGAAAAGCAAATGGCAAATAATACACATCAAAACTAAACAAAACAAAAACGTGCCCCAGAGCAGATGACCAAAACTATCATCGTGAATTAGAAACACTCAGTGAAGTGTTTTTATAAAACGACCACTCACAGTAGTGGTACAAAAGGCCAGAGAACATGAGATGATATGACAAAGGGTTGAAATACGAGTTGAAAGAACTTTTAGGAATCAAGTGTACTGAGAGTAAAACAACCACAGAAATGAAAGTTACATTGGTGGAATCACACAATACAAAATATAATAAGGGATTTGAAGAATAAAACTGAGGACAACAAGCAAAATGAAATGACAATAAAGAGTTAAAAAGGACTACAGAAAAAATGATTACTATAGAAGTCAAACAGAAGATCAAACATATGTGTAAATGGTGTCCCTTAAGATGAGAATCAAAATAATAGAACAGAACAAATATTTGAAAATATAGTATAAAAGAAATATCCAGAAATTTAAAAAATAATAAATCTAGAGAAAGACTTGGACATAGAATGATCAATAACAATAATGCAGTTACTAGATTTCAAAGATAATGAAAAAATCCCTTACATGTACTAGTAAAAAGGTCACAATACTTACGAAGGGTAAAACATCAGGTTGGTCCAGAAAGTTCCACAGGAACACTAGAAGACAATGGAGTGATGCTTACAATGCTTACAATGTTACAACCTGCTCAAAGAAAGAGAGGTATAATTTTATACCTAGCCAAATTATCATGCGAGAGTAAAGGCAAGAACTCAGGGATATAGTTCCTGTATTAGTTTCCGCTGGTTACCGTGACAAAATACCACAAACTGTATCAGCTATAAAAACAGAAATGTATTGTCTCACGGTTCTGGAGGTTACAAGTCCCAGTCAACATGTCTGTCATGACATGCTCCCTATGAAGTCTTTAGGGGGTGATCTTATCTCAGCTAGCTTGTAGTAGCCCCAGACTTTCCTTGGCTTGCATCTACAAGGTCATATAGTGTTCTCTCTGTCTCTCTGCGTCTCCTCCTTTTTTATAAGAATACCACTCAGATTGGATTAAAACCCACTGTATTGCAGTATGACCTCATGTTAACTGACAATATTTCCAAACAAGCTCACATTTATAGGTCCTGGGGATTAGGACTTCCACATATCTTTTTGAGGTGGACACAATTCTGTCTATAACAGTGCCTATGAATTCTTCTCGAAGAAGCTACTAAAGAGCAAGCTTCAGTCATCTAAGAAATACAGGCAATAGCAGAAAAGACTGGTGATGAATATTAATTTTCTTTAACTCTAGGACTAAGAATAAACAATTATACATTTATAGTCACAGAACAAAATGTGAAAGTTAAAACCTTAGGGGAATTCTGTCTCTTGCTTGTTCTCTTTCTCATATTAAGTAGATCTTCCACTTGTAGGTCACCCTTCAGTGAAAAGTTATGCATCGAAGATGAAGAAGCAGGGAGCTATCATAAGGTTGAGTTATAAAGATTGTGGGTTGTCTTCAGTTACCATGAAGAGAAGCAAGGCTTTTGGTAAGAGGCTCTTGCCAAAAATAAATATTTCTTGGAGCCCTGGTGGCACAGTGGCTAAGAGCTATAGCTGTTAACGAAAATGTTGGCAGTTTGAATCTACCAGCTGCTCCGTGGAAATTCTAAGCAGCAGTTCTATCCTGTCCTAAAGGGTTGCTATGAGTCAGAATCAACTCAAGAGCAACAGGTTTGGTTTTTTGGATGTATTTCTTGGTGTGTCCCCTTTCCTCTTTCTCACAACAGCCTGATGGCTGGTATACAGGAGGGAGAGGCACATCTCTGTGAATGGGCTTCCCAGACAGAGCACAGGTTCCTTAGGCATCCAACACACTCCAGGCCTTATAAGAAAAGGAATGTCAATTTATTAGGAATCCAAAATTGAGTTTCATAGATCTGAAATATAATCAAATGCACTGACTACGATCAAATACAAGCAAAGCTTTCATTAAACACATGTGATTTAAAATATCCATTAATGGTGGTCTGTGAAGTAATATTAATATAGAAGTCACTGGACTAAATATTTGCTGATTCTAGATAAATATCTGAAATTTTCTTGGTTTTTAAAATAAATCCACTGTCATTACTTTTAATGTGTCAAATTACTGGTTATTTAGTCCTTGCAGCTTAAATTCTGATTAAATATCTATTTTTTATAATAATAATGATGATAACAGCATCTTATATTTATCCAGAATTTTCTATATGCCCTGTGTTGTTCTAAATGCTTTATACATATTATCTCAATTAATTCCCTCCCTAATCTTGTGAGGTAAAAAAACCAAAAAACCAAACTCAATAGTGTCGAGTCGATTCCAACTCATAGCGACCCTATAGGACAGAGTAGAACTGGTTTCCAAGGCTGTAAATCTTTACGGAAGCAGACTGCCACATCTTTCTTCCGCAGAGCAGCTGGTGGGCTTGAACTGCTGACCTTTTGGTTAGCAGCCAAGCATTTTAACCATTGCACCACCAGGGCTACATCTCGTGAGATATGTACTATTATTAAGCACATTTTACAGACAAAGAAAAGAAAATATGCTGCATAGAAGAGCGAGGCATAAAGTACTAAGTGCCGGTTGCTGAAGTAGAAAACCTAGATTCACATTTTACCTGTTATTTAAGTTAATAGCACTGTTTTACAGAAATTATTTAAACTGAAGTCTCAGAATCTTTATACATAAAATAACAATAATAGTAATAATAACAATGATAGTAATAACCCTGACTACAGGATTGTTTTGGACATCACCTCCCATAATGTACATAAAAATGCTTCAAATTTAAGGGATTAAAGCAATTAATCAATATTAATGTTGTTAAAGGTGGCAAAGAAATTCTTCATTTAAAGATCTCATTTATAATTAGCAGCATGGTGAATGGTTTTTATATCTTTAAACTGAACAGAGCTGAACAAGTTTTCAGTAGAACTAAAAATCATGAGTTCCTTTTTACAAAAAGGGTCTAAAATTTTGGTCTCTGAATGGCTGGTGGGGAAGGGTTCATATCAGAATCTCAAAGGGTCTTAATCTCAAAAATTTTACGGACCCCTGACAATTGGAAACACTGGAGGTGTAGTGGTTAAGTGCTACAGCTGCTAACCAAGTGGTCAGCAGTTTGAATCTGCCAGGTGCTCCTTGGAAACTCCATGCGGCACTTCTACTCTGTTCTATAGGGTCGCTATGAGTTGGAATCGACTCGATGGCAGTGGGTTTTGACAGTGGAACGATTTGCCTGGCCAGTTTTGGCAGTGATATTTAATCATAGGAGCTAAAGATTCCTAAAGTGTGTGCCAGCAAATTCAGATTTCTGTTATCATTCATTCTATCTCTAAAAAAAAAAAAATCCCTCTTTCTTAAAATAGCTGCATCTACCTAAGAACAAGGCCAAGCATAAATGGTCAGACGAATGTATTAGAAACCGTTTCTCCTGGATACGATTTGAGTACAGAATATCCCAGCAGTCAGGATAGAGCTTTGCGAATACTCCAGATATTCATATTTCATGTGAGTTTCTCCTTTGTTTTTAATAATAATTTGTTTTTTTCTCTTGTCTCCAAGAATATTCTCCTTTAATGTGTTCCTTAAAAAAAAAGCAAGCAATATTTCAGAAATGTTTGGAGTATATCCGTTCTCATTTCTACTTATCATTACCTTCTCCTCAAACTGGCATTAAGAAGAAACTCTTGCTTTTCCAGGAGGAAATAACTTCAGCACAGGAGGTTTCCCGAAGTATTAGTGATGCACGTGGACTCGGTAGCATCGCCTGTCAAGCCTACCAACAGGTGGCAATAACAAGCAGTAGAAGTGCCCTGGTGGCACAGTGGTTAAGAGCTACGGCCGCTAAACAAAAGGTTGGCAGTTCGAATCCACCAGGCAGTCCTTGGAAACCCTATGCGGCAGGTATACACTGTTTTATAGGGTGGCTATGAGTCGAAATCGACTCGACAGCAACGGGTTTAGAAGAGTGAGACTCAAGCTCAATTGTTCCGAAAAACTTAGCCTATATCTCCAATTTGATACCGGTCTCACTTCATTACATTCCATCTCTGCAGTTTCATGAGTTACATTATAGGAGCTTCGATCTATAGTTTGCTTTCCCTCCTGCTCTGCCATATCTGGGGCCCTGGTGGTGCAGTGGTTAAGCACTGGGCTGTTAACCAAGAGGTCAGCAGTTCAAACCCACCAGCCTGTCCTGGGAAACGCTATGGGACAGTTCTCTGTCCTATGGGGTCGCTATGAGTTGGAATTGACTCAACAGCAATGGGTTGGGCTGCCATATTTTACTTCCACACAAACACCCCTGAAGGGCTGACTGCCCCGACAACGTTCCAAACCTTTGAATTCTTTCCCCAGTCTCATTCTTCGATTTTGGATGTGAAATCTACTTGTTTTAGCTTGTTCGTTTGTTTTCTTTGGGCTGGTGTAACTTAAGTGCCCATGTTTCTACCATGCCTGAATGGGGGAAGAGAAGTATAAGATTACAGGAAAAGAGAAGAGCAGTAATGTCACTGAACGCCAGAAAGCCATCACATAATCACTTCCCAATTGGTAGCCCTTACCTTCAAGTTCTTTTAAGACACATTTTATTCCACCTCCATTAATTAAATCTTACTGATTTATTATTAAAGAAAAATGTAATATTAAAATGTCTGTCATAGCACAATTTAGCTAACTTCACTTAATATTAGGGAACACTTCAAGGCCTTTCTTCTTTTTTATTATACATAGTGGTCATTTCAGTTTTAGCACATAAAAATTTCTACTTTTATTAAGGTGTTCTTATCTGGCAATTTAAATCTAATTGATGGTAGACTGATTGCATGACTGACCCCAATTCCTCACCACTCTTTTCACACTGTTTGCCATAGGACTTGGCAGGTTCTGCCCTCAAAAAGGTGAAAGATATTTCTCTACCCCTTGATTCTGAATTCAGCTGTTACTTGCTTTGGAAGGAGCCCTGGTGGTACGGTGGTAAAGCTTTCCACTGCTAACCGACAAGCTGCCAATTCAAACCCACCAGTTATAGGAGAAAGATGTGGCAGTTTGGTTCCATAAAGATTTACAGCCTCAGAAACCCTGCGGGGGCAGTTCTACTCCGTCCTGTAGGGTTGCTATGAGTTGGAATCCACTCAACAGCGACAGGTTTGGTTTGGTTTTTGGTTTACTTGCTTTGGCCAATGGGATATTAGCAGTGGTGGCGTAAGCCAACCAAAAAACAAAGCTTTTGCTGCCCAGTTGATTCTAAGTCATAGTGACCCTATAGGACAGAGTAGAGCTGCCTAATAGGATTTCCAAAGCTGTAACCTTTATGAAAGCGGGTTGGCACATGTTTCTTCTGAGGAAGAGAAGGAGCGGCTAGTGGAGTCAAACCATCAACCTTTTGATTAGCAGCCAACTTTTAACCACTATGCCAGCAGGGCTCCCAAGCAGAGGCTTGAAAAATTACTTTTCATGGGTCTCCCAGCATGTCCTCCAGCTATGGGCATGGCTAGGCTAGCCTGCTGGTGGTCAAGAGATACACAGACTAGAACCACCCTACCCTAGTCATTCTAGCCAAGACCAGTCTACATGTGAACACCAGTCAATCCCCCAAATACCTGAGTGAGGCCAGCTGAGGTCAGCAGGGTGGCCTGGTCGGCCCCAGCTGATTGCAAATCATATGAACAAGATACCAGCCCAGATTACCTGAGCGCATTATTGTAAAATGAACAAATGTGCTTTTCTTATGCCTTTAAAGTATTGTGAGTGTTAATTATGAAGTATTACTCTGGCAGCGTATAGCCGATGGAAACTCTGATGGTGTGGTGGTTAAGAGCTACAGGTGCAAACCAAAAGGTTGGCAGTTCAAGTCTACCAGGCGCTTCTTGGAAACCCTATGGGGCAGTTCTAGTCTGTCCTACAGGGTCACTGTAGGGTCACTATGAGTCGGAATCGACTTGACAGCAACAGGTTATATAGATAATACATACGTGTACAAACACAATATATCCACACATGCATAAACATATGTATATATTACAAAATAAATACTTCATAAAGTATTAGAGGGTGGAAATATGTTCCTGAATAAGTTATGTGCAATATTTCATATCTGTGAATAAATTTTATGATAGATTTAGAAATTTTAAGTTTATAGTCACAGAAATAGTTCTGGCCCATAAAAATTCCTACCTCTATTAATACGAATCTTATTAAAGAAACCTAAATGTAAAAGTTGTATTTTTCCTGAAGTCACTTTACCTGGAATCACGTTGCCTAAAAGGAATTTTCCAAAACTTCAAACCCTTTTTCAGTGTGTGTGTATATATTTGAATGATCTATTTTTTACCTCTTTTGGGAAATTTCAGTTTTTAATTATTTAGATCTTTATGCGTTTATCTTAATTTTATTTAGGTGTCAAATATTAAATCTGTAACACTTTAGGAAAGATGGAAATATTTTCTATCCTTGCAGATTTTAATATTTTATTCATTTTTTGATATGCTAATACCTATTTTTTTTTTACCTATTAGTCAGGAAAAAAAAAAAAACTCTACGTTCAAATAAAAAATAAAACTAGCAAACAATCCCTGCCAATGCTATGAAGTCATTAAGTACAATCAGTTCTATACGTTAACCACAATATTGATACAGATAAATTATGGGTTGTTCCATGAATTGTATGTCTTAATCCCGTGTTTCTCCCCAGAATAAATATACTGAAAACATCTGAATCTCATTTGACATACTACGAACCTGAAACAGCTTTAATCTTATAAAAGTAAAATATTCCAAATTGATTAAAATCCTTAATGTGTTCAAAAACAGATACAATGGGGGAAAAAATAAATAATGGTATTAAACAATCCCATCATGATAAAGTGCTATAAATTTGACAAACATGTACTATAAATATTTTGAAATATGTTTAATGTCTTGAAGATGAACTGAAACTTTTTTCTCCTTATCTTGCCTTCCCACCAATCATGTGCCAAGGGAACAATTTAGGGATTAGGAAGAAGCATTTATGGACAAGACGCAGCCTATGTGTGTTTCATGCCAGGAAATACTAAAATGTGACCCAAACCAGAAAGGGGACAATAGACGCTTAACTTAATAAAGCTGTGGTGACCATTTCACTCATACTCACGTTCTTTCCCTCCCTCCTTCTCTTCCCCTCCCTCTCCTCCTTCTCTCTCAAGCGCACGTGCACACGCGGGCGCGCACACACACACACAGAATCAGAGTATGTTGCTATGAAGAATACAAATTTCCAATGTAAACTAGACAAGGAATACACAGGTTAGTGTATTTTATTTTAGATACTTGAGGAGAAAGCCAACCGATGCCCCTATTGGCTGCCCTCCAATATTCTTCCTCGGCTGCCATCCATGGAGCCAGATGGTTTCCACAGCAGAAAACCTCTTTATAAACTGTACAGTGTTGCACAGGTATAATCTTTTTAACTTTCCTTGGGTTTACTGATCACGAAATGTAATCTTAAAGTATACTGAATTTTGCTTATTCAGGAAGAGTGGTGCAATGTTGAAAACAAAAACAGAAGTGACCATCGTTGTTGGCTAAACAATCGCAATTAGTGCTGTTTTACAGTGTGGTATGCCTGAAACACTTACTGTCATGATCATATTTAAAATGCTCATTGAGATATTCTAAATGACAAAAATATGCACGAATACTGAAAACAAAGCTTAGGGAGGACAGTGTGAAGGGGGAAGGGTGGGGAGTTTGGTGTCAGTGTGGTAGACTGAAAATACAATTAAGCCTTTGAGCTACAAGCCAATAGGAAACTGCCTGAGATCCCACCTATAAAGAGCGCTAAGGTATCACTGCAATAAATGAGTCATTGGTGCCGGTGTACTGGGCTTTCCTTGCAGAATTCCTTATATAACTGCTGAAATGTAATTTGGGTTGACTCCCACTGAGGTAGACAGTGCCCTCAACTGGACATTGGTTTAAAACACTCTCACTGGCACCATCCTATCTGACTTGAGTGGTGCTGCATCTCACACAGGAGTTTGTGGGAAGCCCACCCTCAGTGCAGCACCCGGTGGGCCGAGCACCAGCCAAAGTGGAGTAGTCGTTGTCAGCAGAATCCTGGACCAAAATCACGTGTGCACAGTGTAATAATCAGGAATGAGCAGCAGGTTTTAAAGCCTGAGTTTTAAATATTTAATGTGCCTTCCAAAAAGGCAATTGGTTCAGAGATGTTCATAAGAAAACTAAGAGAAAACAATGCCTACAGAGAAGGAGGAAACATTTTTTTCCACCATGAAAGCAAGCAAAAATGATTTTTAAGTGTACTTTGAACACAATGGTAATTATACCCAACTAAGCCATCTCTGGACCCTGATGGCGTAGTGGTTAAGTGCTACAGCTGCTAACTAAAGGGTTGGCAGTTCAAATCCACCAGGTGCTCCTTGGAAACTCTATGGGGCAGTTCTACTCTGTCCTATAGGGTCGCTATGAGTCAGAATGGACTTGACCGCACTGGGTTTGGTTTTTGATGTTTTAGGCCACCTCTGGACCCTGGTGGTGCAGTGTTTTAGAATACAGCTGCTAACCCAAAGGTCAGCAGTTCATATTCACCAGCCGCTCCTTGGGAACCCTGTGGGGCAGTTCTACTTTGTCCGATTAGGGTCGCCATCAGTGTGAATCCACTTGACAGCAACGGGTTTGTTCCTTTGTTTTTGTAAGCCATCTCTACCCTTAGGGATTGAGAGTGACTAATGCTCTATAAGCTATGAGTGACAGAAAAACGGCAAAATAAAAAATAATTCTAAATCAAGTAAAACACATTTTAATACCCTATAAGCTATGAGTGACAGAAAAATGGCAAAATAAAAAATAATTCTAAATCAAATAAAACACCATGTCATGTGCAATGCATAAAATAAATCACATGGTTTGAACATAAATAAGCAGTTAGGCAATTCATTTAAGCAGTAGGCCCCTTCCTGTCCCCACTAAATAAAGTTTAAACAAATATTTAAAGAATATGTTTGCATGGTAATAAATTATTAGCCTGTGCAAAGTAGCCTCATGTTCCAGGCGGACTCTGCGTAATCCTTGACTAAGCATGTCCAAACCCCTAAATGAGGACAGAGGCTGTGGCTGGAAGGAAGGGATAGATTTATAGACACTTACAAGATAAAAAATAAAACACTAAGATCCTGTCTCCCTTTCGGTGTCTGACCCTAGTTCAGCGTTCCAGGAGTTGCCGTAGTCATGAATCCAACAAGTCACCCCCTTTCCTGCATGGGATGCATTTTCTAAACTTACCGTTCAACACATGCCATTCAGCACCTAGGTAGCGAGTACAGGTGGTAGCAAATTTTATCCTGGGATATGTAGTCACTTCAGAAAAACTGTGTATGTAAAGACAGAGCCGAGGGAGCTTTCCTTGGCAATGGGAGTATAAGGGCAGCACGATTATAAATAAACAATGAATCTCAACAACAAAAAGCAGGACAAAACAAGGTACATAGCACATGTAATCCAGGCCGCGAAGTAAGACTCATAAAAAAAAACTATTAAAAAGCCAGAACCAAAGCCACTGCTGTCGAGTCGATTCCAACTCATAGCGACTCTATAGGACAGAGCAGAACTGCCCCGTAGAGTTTCCAAAGAGTGCCTGGTGGATTCGAACCGCCGACCTTTTGGTTAGCAGCCGTAGCACTTAACCACTACGCCACCAGGGTTTCCCGTAGCTCTATCAGGCACCACCAATTAAACCAGGTGCTGTGACGTCAGCCCTGACTCATGTGTGTCAGAGTAGAACTGGGCTCCGTAGGGTTTTTAATGGCTGGCTGTTGGGAAGTAGATTGCCAAGCCTTTCTTCGGAGGTGTCTCTGGGTGGGCTAGGACCAGCCCGTTTCACATCCAAATCTTACAGATGGATTCTACCAGCATTCAAGGGTACAGGAAAGGGCTAGGGTCTGTCAGTTATCATATAAAAACTAGCAGAAATCACATAAGCCTGAGTGACATCTCATCATTCAGTTATTAGAAATAGAGGATTTTCTAGAGCCCATGAGAAAAGAAACATTAACTAGAAGATGTAATGGAATGACAGGTTTCTGCAAAAGATTTACTACACGAAGTTTACGTGCACACACACACACAACAATAAGCTCCTCAGGAAATCAGCATTGTTGGTTCTTTGTGTTGCTCTTCATTTCTTCCTGCATTTCCAAGTTTCTGTCTGTAATCATTTTCCTTTGGCTTGAAGAATACCTTCCAACCTTTTCTGTAGTGCTGGTATTCCCGTGAAGGGTTCTCAGAGTATTTGCCCGCCCTCTTGGCTCTTAACATTTTTATTCAGGTGAGAAGAAACTGCCTCTGAGCCCTAAGCGACATCCATAATGGTGTTTATTTATTTATTTTTAAATGAAAGCAGCTTCTATTTTCACATAAGTGGGCATGAAGGAGCATGCTGGGAAGAAAAAAAAAAAAAGTTGCTTCCACTTCCATTTTGTGGTTTTGTGATAGGATGACACAGCTGTGCCTTAAATATCTGTCACACACCTAGATTCAGGACTGCCTCATGCATTCCATACTTTGGAAACAAATTTTCCTAAGTCATCGCTTAGTCTTTGGTGACGTAAAGCATAAAATCACCTCATCAATGGAATGATTCACGGAGCCGTAAACATGGGCATGAAATCATATTCTGGAAATATGCGATTCTTTATACGTTTTATTGCTGCCCAGGGACCTGGCATCTACTAAGCCATTGGCCGTGCCTCATTTTCTTTAGGCTGGTACTTGCTGGCAATCCTCTCTCACAGGGGCACATTCATATTTTCATAATGCTGTAAGTTGTTGGCTGTTCTTGCAATTTTTATTTAATGTTTATAGAAACCCAAAGATCCTCTCTAAGTAGGTTCTTGATAGGAGCTATAAACCAGCGCCTGTTTTTTTTTTAAGCTTGGTGAACATGTGTTCCCCTTGCCCTTCTCTGTACACGTAAAAACCCTGGACTTGTCTGGTAATCAAAGGATGCTCTCTATCCAGTCCCCTTCCCTTTCCCCCCAGTTTGCTCCTCCTTCAGCTTCATTTTGAAACAAAGAGAAAGTGCTTCCTCTACCAGTCTCCCTCACCCCCCGTGACGGTTAAGACTGTGTATCAGCCTGGCTGGGCCGTGATTCTCAGTGTATTGGCAGTATCGCATGATGTTGTGATCACTTCCCTGTTGGGATGTGATATGTGATCACACGCATGACTGCTGTGAGTAGTCAATCAGTTGAAAGAGTTTCCTTGGGCATGTGGCCTGCATCCAAATTTAACAGACATTCTGGCAAGGCTTGGGGGCTTTTGTTCATTCTGGATCCTGTAGCTGGCTCCTGTTCGCCTGATCTCCGGTTCTTGGGACTTTAACTAGCAGCTTACCTGTGGTCTTGCCTGCCAGTCTTGGGATTCATCAAATTCAGAGGCTGTGAGCAAGAGCCCTGCTCTCTGACCTGTCCATCTTGGGCTCGCCAGCCCCCTTGGCCACATGAATCTGGAGAAGCCTCTGTTCCAACCCATGGACTTGGGACATTCCACCTTCTACAATCACGTGAGCCATTTCCTTGATATAAATCTCCCTCTATATCTATAGTTATACACTTTACTGGTTTTACGTTTCTAGAGAGCCCTGTCTAAGACACCCGCACTGGGTACGTACAATATTTCTAAGTTTTTTAAAACTTTATCATAACTTCTGATGAAGCATAAAAAACTGTTAAGTCAAAAGTCCATTGTACTAGCTTTCCAACTGGTAAATTACTAAACTTTCATCTTTACTAATCCTTGATTTATACCACTGTCAATTAATATTTTTAACACACATATTTTAATTTTCATTTCCAGCCATCAGTTAAATTAGATAAAATAAAAAGTAACATCCCTCCTAAAAGACAGAGAGAAATGTGAGGGGAAAAAAATCCAAGAGCCTAAAATGAAGAGTTAACTGCAGACCTGAGTGAGAAGCAGTGAGCTGAAGTTACAGGCATCCTTGGGAGTTTGATTAATCATAATACTGAGCTTGAGTGTTTTATTTTTTTAAGACCATGCCAGGGCAAGAAACAAGGAAAAGAGTCCACTCAAGACAGAGAGTTAGAACACAAATTCCAAATAGAGCTGAGACCCCTAAAAGGCTACCTCTCAGTAAAAAGAGGGATGAAGAAAATCCAACCACTATTAAAGAAAAATAACAAGGAACTTCACCTAAGCAAGACTCCAGGAGAAAATCTCCCCCAAGACTGTGTAACCTTATACAGATTTGGGATTCAAATTTAAGCTATCTGTGTATCTTACATATTCTCAAACCAAGAACTTGTCGTAAAAACGTTTTTTAAAAAATTTTAATTAGGGTGGTCAGCAAAGTTCTTACGAAGTGACATTTGAACAAAGACTTGAAATAGGTGAGGAAGTAAGCAGTACTGATATCTGGGAAAGAGTGTTCGAGGCAGAAAAAACAGCACGTGCAAAGGCCCTGAGGTGGGAGTGTGTTTGCGGAAGAGAAAGGAGGCCATGAGGCTGGGGCAGAATGAACGAGGAAGAAAGTATAAAAACATATCATTTGACAGTAAATGGTGAGCCACACCGGAATGGCCCTTGTAGGGGAATGTGGCTTTTATCCCAGATGGGAAGAGAAGCCATTGTAGGGTGTGATCAGAGCAATGCCATGATCTAACTTATCTTTTAAGACTATGCTGACTGCCATTATGAGAATAGACTATTCAGGAACAAGGGTAGAAGCAAGGAGTCCTGTTAGGGAGCTCCTGAAATCAAGCAGAGATAATGATGGCCTGAATCAGACCAGTACTGTAATGAGAAGAATTTAACCCCTTAGTGACCTAATTATTTTCTGCTTTGAATTTTTTGTTCATACCTTGTGTTTTTATTAACACATTGAATGTTTCTCAATTTTTGGTAGGTAGTATGGACTTTTTCTCTTGCCCCCTCCCACAAGATAACCCTAAGTGTTCAGTGGTACATATGAAGTACCACTAATTATACCCCAGAGTCCCTACCGGGGTCTACCGGTACATATGTGTAACAAATGAAAATTCCAAGAATTTCTATTTTTCCTACCAAAAATTCAGACACTTCATACAATTCTCTGTAAAGGCAGTAATTTGCAGTCCCATGCCCATTTCTTCAGTTTCAAACAGTCATGAAGGCCCATTATCAATGGTACAGCATCTTTCCAATAAACCCCAGAGGCTGAAAAAGTCCATGATCACAAAAAGGCACAAAAGGGTTAAAATATGATCTTTTCAAAGTGGGGGCAGTGGGAATTTATGACAGATTATATGTTGGGTGAGAAGGAGAAGAGTCAAGGATGACTTCCATGCATTTGTTATGAGCTGTCATTATCTGAAATGGGAAAACGAAGTCAGACTTGGACTGGTTAAGTCACAGATGCCTAGTAGACATTCTGGTGAAGCTGTGAAGTAGGCTATTGGATATACTAAACTGGAGTTTAAGGGAGAGGTCTTGGCTGGAGTCATAAATTTGAAAGCCATGAACACAGATAGTATTTAAATCCGGGACTGGATGAAATCACCAAAGGGTAATGTGTAGATAGAAAAGAAGTGCAAAGAGCATTAGACCAAGTCAACATTAAGGGGCAGGGCTGGGGGAGCGGAGCTGATGAATCCGACACGGTGATGCTGAACCAGGTGAAGAAAACCTGAGAGGGTAAGTTTTTGCAGAGTGAACACTGCAGCTAGTGAGCAAGGGTCTGGAAACGCTGAGTGCCTAAGCCCCAGCTTGATGAGACTAAAGTGACCGGAAAGCCAGGTATGTCCTGAAAAGCACGGTGGGCAGAAGCGTGGGCTATATAGTTTGAACCACGTGTTCCACATCCCGCACGTCCATCTAACACAAGACGCTTGTTGATTCTCTCCTTCTTCTTAGGTTTACATCATTGACGGTCATGGGTAGACAAGCCTTCCCATTGGCACTGGAGCAACAGCACTCTACGACGAGAGTCACTTCCCCCAGATACCGTTCATCACCACTTGGCATGATCTGCTGCCCCCGGTACCCTCAAGGGTAAATGTGTTATGTGCCCAGATCTTAAACACAGGTAAGGAGAGTCAACATCCATCCACTAAGTGAACCCAGAGCCTTCAGTGACCCAGGACCGAGCTATTCTCAAACCTCTAAATCAGTGCTTCCCTCCCGTTCCATTGTGGGTTGCCCACTTTGGGTCCTCAGATGCGAAACAAGTCACTGGTCCATGGGACACCAGCAGTGGGGAGCCAGAAAACACGGGAAGTAACTGACATAGGCTCACAGGCAAAGCAGACCTGGGACACGAGGCTGCAGGTTTGGGCTGAGTATTGCCAGCATTTGAGCATTGATTTGGGCACTTCTGCCAGGCCAGATGTTATATTCAGAAACAGCAAAGCAAAGACATTCTAACGCATGTCTCTTAGGAGTTGTAGATGGAAAGAATAAAGAGAATGGCAGAAAGATATTATTTGAAGACATAATGGCTAGGAAGTTCCCCAAAATTCATTCAAGACATAAAATCACAGACTCAGGAAGATCAACATGTCTTGAACAAAATAAATAATAATAAATTGAAACCTAGACACATAGTGAAAACAGCAGAACACCAAAGACATGGAGAAAAATCTTACATTAGCAATTTCAAATGGCCATTCACCTTGCTTTAAAACTGTCCAATAATTCTCATTATTTAATGGATTAAAAAAAAAAAGAAACTCATCCTGGAGGGCATGACTTTACAAACTGGACCAACCCTGCCTATCTAAATAAACTTGTTTTTCTACCATGCTCCAAAAGTCCAGACACTCAGTTTGTAGACCTGTGTATACTACATGTATTCTGAAAGTTTCCTCTCATTTGTCTTCCTGCACAGGCCCCTGCTCTCTGCCATCACTGCTTAGAACCTTGCCCAAAATTCAGTAAATTACAAGGTAGATTACAGGGTGATCTCACCTTCACCTTGAGACCCTCCTTGATTATGCTGGCCCACATCTGTGCTACTCACTATGTCATACAGTCACACCATGCCTGGCACTTTATGGATGTGTGTCTCCTTCCTTGATTCATCTATTATCTCTTAAAGTCTAGCTACAATGACAACGGCTTAAAGTTAATAGTTCTTTGACTTTGAATCTAACAGATTAGTAAAATCCGGGTCGATACTACATTTTCAGTTCTTCTTTTGGCTGAAAATGCATTAAAAAACAACCAACAACCATCTACTATCCATGCCCTTTCATAAGAAAAAGGACATTTCAACAATGCAAATCTGGTAAGGGCATAATCTCATGTAGGCACAGTGGGTAAGAGCTCGGCTGCTAACCAAAAGGTCGGTAGTTTGAATCCACCAGCCGCTCCTTGGAAACCCCATAGGGCAGTTCTACTTTGTCCTATAGGGGCACTATGAGTTGGAATTGACTCAACAGCAATGGGTTTGGTTTGGGTTTTTTTTGGCTTTATTATTCTGATTCCTCTCCTTCTTGCCCCTCACCTCATGGCGGAGAAAAGATGAAATAAATATTTGAATGATTAGATTAAGTAATCAGGCTAGAATATCTTTATTCCCTCGCATTTTCTCATCCTGTTCATGGACCTTGTTGTTCTCAGTCAGGCCATGGAGAGTTTTTTAAATACACAGGTTACCAACGCAGAAGACATTTTGCCCTTCAGAAGTTTTAACTGCCAGCTCTCAGCATATCTTGTTGCAGAAGCAGTTAGCACTGCCCCATACATTTACAGGTCTGTCTCAAACAGCTTTCCTTTACTGGCTCTTCCGTGGACCCTAATTTCTTGCCTTTTTTATTGTGGCTCCAATTTTATTTACTACTTTCTGGCACTCTTTCTCTCTAAGTTAACCTCGCTTTGGGTTCTGTGCTTCTCTCATCTGTACTTAGATGCTTACACAACTTTAATCATTTATTTATACCCATAGTTTTTCTCGTTTACAAAAATATATATACCTCTTGTGCCCTTAGAATACATTATTTTTATAAAGTTAAACTTTCTATTAAAGCAATATAAATTATAGAATATTTTAACATATTTTTAATAATGAAAGAAAATCACTCACAAACCCTATTGCCAAAGATAACCATTGTTAATATTTTATATATTTGCATCTTTTTCTGGATTTCACCTCCCCCACTCCATAATTAAAGGCTATAGATAAACAGGTAAAAAAAAAATAGATACCAATAAACAGATAGATATAGGGATGGAAATAGACAGATACAGACACAGATACAGATATAAATGGTGATAGGTAAGTAGATGGACAGATAAATAGGCAGACAGACAGACAGATAGACTAGATACACTAGATAGAGAGATGATAGAACAGACAGACAGACAGATAGATAGATAATTTGGGGTGGTATAATTAAGGAAATAATATTCATAGGCCCTAGATAGAAAATAATAAAATGAGAGAATTTATTTACAGACAATACTTACCAACACTGGTGGTCTGTTACCACCTGTGGAAAATAAAACATTAAGGAATATATGCCTAACTGTTTCCATGAACAAATGCCTCCTGTCATGAGACCAGAAGAACTGGATGGTGCCCAGCTATCATTACTGAACATTTTGATCAAAGATTCTATAGACAAATCCTGATCAAAAAGAGTAAACATGAAGAACAGAATTCCAAATTTTCATGAAATCCAGACTTTCTGGAATCATTGAGACTGGATGACCTGCAAAACTTTAAACCTTGCTCCAAAAATATCCCCTGAACCAAACAACAGGTTTAAATCAAACAATAGCTTAACTTATTTAATAAACAATCTTTGCCTTGCCCATCGTCATGCTCTTTTGGAGGGCTATCTACACGGGATCAAATTGACAACAGCAACTGGAAAGGTTAGAGAGAAAGCTTAGGGGGCAGTGTGTTCATGTGGATGGGGGTGATGAACGACGACTACTGAACTTGAAGAATTGTAATCAACGTCAACGAGCTGTTCTTACAGAAATCATTGAATTGGTGTGTGTTTTGCTGCGTATACTTTCAGCAACAATAAAAAATGAGTATAAGACATTAAGTATAATCATGAATTTTACGATTTTTTTTTTAAAAAATTTAAATGAAGAAAACCATGACCTAAGTTCCTTGGCAGAGCCCTGGTGGTGCAGTGGTTAAGTGCTATGACTGCTAACCAAAATGTCAGGAGTTCGAATCCACCAGGTGCTCCTTGGAAACCCTATAGGGCAGTTCTATCGTGTCCTATAGGTTCGCTATGAGTCGGAGTTGACTCAACGGCAGTGGGTTAAGTTCCTTGGCAATCAAAATGCTCATTACCTTGATCTATTCAGTTCTGATTTTGAGCATAGAAAAAGAAAATGCTTTTGGTTTAGCAAGCCTCCTAGCACTGTCCCTACCGTGAAAACTGTTTAGCCATTTTTATTAAGTGCTGTACCAAGAGACTAGCAATTCCTGCTTTCACAGATTGCAGAATACTCATCAGGCAATTTGCCTGCCTTCTCCTTGGAAAGTCTTCTGTAGCCCAGAGCTCTGTTGTTGGGGTCTGTAACCACACCCAACCCTATTCCCCTACAACCCCTCCCACACACACATAAATCTCACCAGCCACTGCTAATTGGACCAGCCATGAACAACGGGACTCAAAGCCAGCCGGTATACAAACTGGCTTCTCCTGGGTTTGGGTTTGTTATTTTCCCTGGAATTTGGACTCAGTGATCTAGTCACATAGCTCTGGAGGCCTGGCAATCATGCAGACTCAAGGGCAGAGGCTTCTACCTCAGGGTGCAATGTCAGATCACACACAGAGAGAAGCCACGACGAAAGGCCACGCGGAGCCTTAAAAAGAGAAAGATCTCGGTGGTCCTGGAGCCTGATGACTTTCTGGTACCCAAGCTTCCTCTGAGTGAAGTCCTCCTCCATTCCTTGGGCCTCTATGTTTTGAGCAGCACTTACCTTTTTTTTTTTTTTGGCCTTGATCTATTCTTAGTGTGCTTTTGTTCCTTGTAAGTACGCAGTGACTGAACACAGTAGAAGGGAGGAAAAGGAATAAGAGATTCTAGCTGAATTGTGGCAAGATGAATGGACATTCAGGAAAACATTTCAAGAAACTGGGGAGGAGGAAGAAGAGAGAAGAATTGAAGGGAAGAAGGCCCTCCTTGCACAAACAAGCCTTGCCCTGGACTGCAGGTCTTTTTTTTTTTTTTTTTAAAGTGGGCAATTAATTTGACTGAACACAAACTGCGAAGTTCTGACTCTCTGCTGTGAGCAGCAGATCAAATCTCAGTTCATTTTAGCCTTGTCTGGGGTGTCACAGACTTACGGAGTGTTTATACTCAAACTCTGGGGCCCCTCCTCTCTGGCTTTCTCCTTTCTGATATTTGCACCCTGGATATCCAGTGGCTACAGTTGCTTGCTGACCCTTGTCTTCTGGTTCTTCAAGTCAGGAGAATTGCTGGCTTTCCATCAGTTTTAGCTGTCCCCCAAGGTGCAGGCTGGGGCCAGCCCCCAGGCTAAAAGTCTTAAAAACAAGAAACTCACTGGAGTCTGTTTGTTCCATGTGTCATTTCCCCTCCAGTTTCTGCCTGCTCTTTTCACTCTCCAGTGCCTTGAGGAGTTATTTATGTTTTGTTTTTTCCATGAATTGATAGTTTTTATCTGTGGGAGAGCTGGTCTACTTGGCCATGCCTGAAGCAGGATGCTTCTGTGAGTCTTTTTAAAGTCTGATTTTTCCATTCTTAAGTCCTTGTCTTTGTTTTAACCTCTGAGTCAAATGAAGTACCTTTTCAAGTAATCATTTTCATGACTGCAATGAATCATTTTCAAGTAATCATTTTCATAGTCTATATTTCCTGGATCTGTATGTGTCAGGGAATGCCATTCTAATCCCTTCCTACACAAAAAGCAAGTTGGCTAGCTAACTCTGGATGTCACAACTGGTCTCAGTCCACAAAGGAGAGTACCGGAGAGCCAGGCAATGGGATAGGAGAAATTCCTATTTGATTCTAACACAGCCACACAACATGAATGCAAGAAAGTCAAGCTATAAATCTGAAAAACGGAACTGACTAGCATACATTTTAACAGACCAGGACCAAGAGCAATCCACACACCCTTGCCTGTGTTAGACTGATCACCTCCCAATAAAGGATGAGGGGTGAAAAAACAGAAAAACAAACAAACAAAAAAACGTATTATTCAGGGATCCAGCAAGAAACAAAGAGTATATCAAAAAGGGATAAAAGAAAAGGATTTAATGAAGAAATTAATTAAGTTGTGGACAGGCTGTGAAGAAGCTCTGGGAGGTTGGTGCAAAACCCAAGTGTTAGCAACCACAGGGAACCATTTCTACCCCCATGTCTGAAGGAGCAAGGACAGAGAATAGTTCTTGGAAGATACAGGGGTAGCCATACAAACAGGGCTCCTCACAGGAGCTGTGCCAGTCTTGCCAGTCTGGCGGATATGGAGGTAGGTAAATAAATCAATTTCATTCTCCTCTTGCCCTTCGATACCCTGCTGGTGCTCCCACTGGCTGAACCCAACTGGAAGTCGGAAGTCTCTTGATGTGTTTTGGTGATGTCATCCACAGGTACAAGCGTCGTAGGGTACAGTCCAAGAACACACGGGCGGAAGGTGACTGAAAATGGATCTACAGAAGCAAATAGCCAAGGACCCCAGCACAGAGCCTGCGAAAAATCCAGGGCAGATGCATGGGAAAAGGACATGATTCTAAAGTAAAAAAGAAGTGCAGGCTTTTGGCAAGTCTTTACTGTGTGAACTGGAAGAACATTTTCGGTTTTTTAAGAATTCTGTGTGGCATTCTCAGTAGGGTATGAGAAGAAACAACCTCTATGAGACAGAGCCAGAAAGCTTTTGAGAAGAGAACAGGTTGACACATAAGTAGAGCTGGATAAAACAAAAACAGATTTTTTTTTTTAAATTAAAAATATAGCAGCAAAAGCCATAACAAGAAAAAATGGCACATCGACCAATCAAATGAGGCACTTGTGGTCAATATGTGGAAGTCAGCTGATGTGGAAAACCTTTCTTCCTACTTCAAACATACGATTATATGTGAACAATAGATTGATAAAACATAACCGATAAATTTTAAATTCAAGGGCATGCTTAAACATAAAGAAAGGCAATCTCTTGGTGCCATGAACTCAGAGGAAACTTCAAGAAGAAACAGATAGAAGTAAAACCAACTGTCCCACAGAGCATCTGCATTTGCTATTTTTTCTAAATGGATGAATTTTTAACAGTTTCTTTGAGATGCCTTGGTGGCTATGGGGAGATGAAAGTAAGCTTCCTAAATGAAAAGAAAAATCTACAAGGATTGCTCTGCCTATTCTGAGGAACCAGAGACTGCACACTGGCCATGCGCAGTCAGAGAGCATCTGGTCTCCACAGGTCACTGGAGGAAAAACAGTGATGCGAGGGAAATAGCACAAGCTTGTGGGAGTGATGTCTGATTTTGCACATTCACCTAGTGTGGAAAACACAGAGCCAAGACATTTAGCTCAGAACTGGAAAGACGCCAACACAACTCAGATTACCCAGCCCTCCAGCAGAGAAATAACTCCCGAAGAAGATGAGTGCGTGCTACACATTTCAGCACACATGGAGGAAATGTGCTGCCTAAGCCAGAGTTGGCAGCTGTAACAACTTGAAAATTCACAGCCTATGAATTCCTATGATGGATGAATCTAAAAGAGATATTACAAAATGAGTTTAAAGTCTTCAGGGGTGAAAGCAATTAACCAAATTTCCAAAACAAATATGATGACAACAAAATAAATGAATAAAATTTAGAAAAAAAAGATTGAGAAAATAGAGGACTCAGGTAGAAAGGAGAAGAAAGCACAAATTCTAGAATTAAATAATGTCGTCTGTTAACATTAAAAAAAAAAGCTTAAACAGCTCTGTTGAACACAGCTAAAGAGAGTACTGAGAAAACGATAAGTAAGTATAAAGGAATCACTGAGGATGCCGCACAGCCAGAGAAAGGAATGGAAAATGTGAAAAAGATGTTGAAACACAGAGGGAAAAAATGAGATGCTCCAGCTCATTTCTAGTATGATTCTAGGAAAGATGACAGAAAAGGAGGGAAAAGGAATATGTGAAGACATGCTGTGGGCGAACTTTCCAGAGTTGAAGGAAGCATGAGAACTCAGATTAAAAACACTTGTCAAATCTGAGTAAGAGAATTAAAAAAACAAATCCATGCATGGACACATCATAAGGAAACAGCTCAACATCAAAGACAAGGAGAAAATATTCAAAGCTTAAGAGAGGAGATATCGCTTCCAAGTAATGATCATCAGACTGTCAGCAGATTTACGTGCAATGATATACGCCAAACCCAAGGAGAGTACCACATTTTTACACAAATAACGCGTGCCTTCTGCATTTGTCTGCCAGCTGTGCCACCCCCTTCCCTGCAAGCCACCCTCACGAGCGCCACCATGTCAATCCTCTTCCACGTGTTGCTGTAAGAAATTAGCATAGTGCACTTGTGAAATTACCTCGCAGAGGGGAGGGTGCGGCCCACAAACGCAGAAGGCATGTATTATTTGGGTAAATGGTAATATCTCCTCATTGCTGGGGGAAAATATCATCCCCTTACCCCAAGCTCAACTATCGTTTAAAAGAAGGATAAAATCAAGATATTTGCAAATACCATAAGAGACTTTATACTTCCTGAAAGTACCATTTCAGAAGACAGTATCAGAAAGTTGAACCCAAAAGGAAGGAGTTTATGAATAGTGTTTTAAGGTCTTTATCTCTTTTCTGGGTAAAACAGAATGATGTCGCTTAATATCAGGCCTTGTTAAGACATGTGCATGTTACAATTAAGAGTAACCTCTGAACAGTGGGATGGTTTTGCTCCCTTGGGGACATGTGGCAATGTCTGGAGACATTCTGACAGTGGGAGAGAGACGTGCTACTCGTCCCCCAGTAAGTAGGAGCCAAGGATGCTCTAAACATCCTACACAGGACAGTTCCTACAAAAAAGAATTATCTATCCTAAAATTTCCATTCTACCACTGTTGAGAAACCCTGATTCAATAGAATAGAATGTATAACTTTGAAACCAATAGGGGAAAGGGGAAAACAGGAGGTTATCCAAAGAAGGCATGAGTCCAAAGAAGTAGAGAACTTACACAATAAAGAGATAAGATAGCAGAAATAAAATCAGTATTGATATAAACAAAATAAACTTGTCATTTATAGGAGCCAAAAACCCAGTGCCGTCAAGTGGATTCTGACTCCCAGTGACCCCACGTGGTTTCCAAGACTGTAAATCTCTATGCAAGCAGCTGCCACGTCTTTCTCCTGTGGAGCCGCTGGTGGTTTTGAACCACCGACCTTTTGGTTAGCAGTTGATCACTTTAATCACTGTGCCACCTGGGCTCCTTATTTAAAAGATACACATTCTCAAATTGGATTTAAAAATGAAATTCAGCTATTTGCGATTCGCAAAAGACATATTTAAAGCTTATTGGCATTAAAAAAAAAAAAAACCATCGCCATGAAGTTGATAAACACGTGGACTAGATAAAGAAACTAACCAAGAAGGGTAACAGAGCAACATCACCACCAAACAGAATTCAGAGTTAAAAGCACTATCATGTATAAACGCCGGACAATACTTGATGATATAATAGTTGAGACACTTTATACACCTAACAAAATAAACTTAATATATAAAGAAAAAATACCACATTTCCAAATAGAAATAGACATATTCATAGATAGCAACAACAATTTTGGACAAGAACTGATAGAGGAGCTGATAAAACAAGAGTAAAGTGGCAGATACGTTGTCCAGTGTATTTAACAAGTTTGGTCATGTATGAACAGAAAGGAATGAAAAGCAAGCTGTCTTCAAGCTGCATTAACATGTCAGCAACACTGAGTAACATATAAACATGGATGATTCTGGGCTGGAGAGAAAAGACCAGATCTTTCTGCTTTGTGGCTAACAGGTCTCCATTTCTGACTGAACATAAGAACACTGCCTAGAGCTGAAACTTAAATCTAGGCTTTATTGGTTTTTTGAACTCCAAAATACAGTAGTTTTCTACTCTACTACATGCCCCTGGGTGATACAAATGGTCAAGGCACTCAGATGCTAACTGAAA
The DNA here is from genome assembly GCF_024166365.1 of Elephas maximus indicus. Taxonomy (NCBI): domain Eukaryota; kingdom Metazoa; phylum Chordata; class Mammalia; order Proboscidea; family Elephantidae; genus Elephas; species Elephas maximus. The sequence goes on along the minus strand of NC_064841.1, from coordinate 6,371,964 downwards.
GGCTGGTGGGTACCTTGGAAGAAAGTCCTGGCAATCGATGTACAAAAAAAAACAGCCACTGAAAACCCTGTGGAGCGCAGTTCTACTCTGACACACATGGGGTTGCCATGAGTCCGAGTCAGCTCCAAGGTAGTTGGTGGTGGCACGGTGAGTCTAAGAAAAACAAATTAATCGCAACTTTAAAGATCTCTGTAGAAGTTATGTTTCTGCAGGATAAATGAGAAATATCAGCTAAGTCTTCTGAGAAGACTTGAAATAAAATAAAATGAAAAGATAACACTGTAATTTCCACTTTCTCTAATTTTCATTTAAAAAATTGTAATTCTTCCTTGCTGAAATACAAAGTTGAGTAAAGAAATGCCTGGGAGGAAGGAAGCACCATTTTATAAACATTGTTAAAAAGTTATTATTGTCTTGGAAATTTATTCTGGAACGCTGAGTAGCTCATCATTTAATTATTTCCTGAGGGAACTGGAAAGGTCCAGAAATCATTCTCATGCCTTTCCCAACTTCATCTTTCCCCAGATGATGAAATAAAAAGGACATGACCAAGTTCTGTCAGGGTTAAGTGGAAATTTCACATAATTTACATAAGGGCATAAGATTGTATACTGAAATTCCCACAAGTGCTTCGTAGTATAAGTCAGTATTCACTCAACCACTGCAATAAGCTATTTAATAATTCCCATTAAAGAGAATATGTTGAACTGTTAGTGTTCGTGTGGACTAAATTTGACATAAAAATCGTGCAAAAGTTCGTGGAAAACCCAGTATCATTAAAATGCCAGTTCTGCCCAAATGGATCTATAGGTTCAATGTAATTTCACTCAAAATACCAGCAGGCTTTTTAGTAGAAATTGATAAACTGGTTCTAAAATTCATATGGAAATACAAAGGATATAGAATAACAGATACAATTTTAAAAAGAACAAAGTTGGAGGACTTGCCCTACCTGATTAAAGATTTATTAAAAACCTACAGTAATCAGGACATTGTGGTTTTGGCATCAATGTAGACAAACAGGTCAACAGGGAAGTGGATACAGAGCCATGAGATAAATACAGACGTGTATTCAAGTTATTTTCAATAAGCTGTAAATGCAATTCAATAGAGGAAAGATAGGCTCTTCAGCCAATGGTGCTGCAATGATTGGGTATTCACATACTGAAGAAAGAATGAACTTTGATTGATATCTTACTCCATACGCAAAAAATTAACTCGAAGAGATCTTAGACCTAAATGTAAAACCTAAAAATCTAAAACTCCTTGAAGAACATATAGGAGAAAATCTTTGTTACTTGGGCTAGTCAAAGATTCCTTAGATACAAGAACTAAAGACAATCTATAGAAGAACAAATTACTAAGACAAGACAAAGACTAGCAAAAATATTAGCGAACTATGTATCTGATAAATGACTTGAATTCAGAATATAAAAAGAACTCTCAAAATTCAATAAGAAAACAAATAACCAAATAAAAACTGCATCAATAATTTGAACAAACACTTCACCAGAGAAGAAATAGGAATGAAAAATAAGAACATGAAAACATGTTCAACACCATTAGTCATTAAAAAAAAAAAAAAAAATTACCATTGTGTTGATTCCGACTCAGCGACACTATAAGGATAGCGTAAAACTGCTTCATAGGGTTTCCGAGGCTGTAATGTTTATGGAAGCTGACTGCCACATCCTTCTCCCGCAGAGCCAGTTCGAAGCACCAACCATTTGGTTGGCACCTGAGCGCTCAACCGCTGTGCCACCAGGGCTCCTTCATTAGTCATTACAGGAATACAAATTAAAACCACAATGCTATACAAATGACATACCTTTAGGAATGGCTAGAATTAAAAAGACTGACTACACTAAGTGTTTTCCAGGATACGGAGGCACTCAAACTCTCATACACTGCTGGTGAGAATATAAAACAGCACAAACACTTCAGAAATAATTTTGGTAGCTTCTTAAAGAGTTAAACATACACCTACTATATGATCTAACCGTTCCTAGATATCTACCCAAGAGAAAGGGAAACATGTGTTCACACAGAATTGTATACAAGTGTTCAAAGCAGCTTCAATGTTAATGGCCAAACTGGAAATGACTTAAACATTTACCCACAAAGGAATAGATAAATGAGCTGAGGTATGTATCTACACAATGGACGACTACTCAGCGATTAAAAGGATGAAGTATTGATGCCATAACATGGATAAATCTCAAAATAATTACACTTAGTGAGACAAACCAGGTTTTTTTTTTTAGAGTACATACCATATTTATTTATGTAAAATATTCTAGAAAAATGCAGAAAAATCTACAGTGACAAGGAAGATCAGTGGCTCCCTGGGGACGGAAGGTAAGCTGGGAAGGGAAGGTGGGAGGGGTTACAGAGCCTTTGGAGACGGTGGATATGTTCGTTTTCTAGACTGTGGTGACGGCTCCCAGGTTGTCTACCTATTTAAAAGTGTATCAAATTGCACACTTTAAAGATATATACTTATTGTATGTCAATCCTAACTTAATAAAACTTTAAAAAGAGGAATATAAAAGCTTAAAGTCAGTATTAGGGAAAATATAAATTAGTATAAGAGATTATGAGTGGGGGTATGGAAGATGGAAGTGAAAATATATACTGATGATAACACTATACTATCTTATATCTTATGCATCCAACAGAGTAGTTGTAGTTCAGCCACACACTTCCTTGCAGCTCGCATCAAAAAGTCAGTTATGTGGTTTTGTCTGTGAGGAATAATATAGTTCCTCAGAGAAAGCAAGTACCTTCCTAGTACCTGACTTGAACGGTGGTCTCACACTGGGACCTTATAAAGAAAGCGTGCGCGTGTGGAAAACACAGTCAATGATATTTCTAAAGCAGATGCAGAGATGTGTTCTTGGATCTGCTATTTCCATGTCCTCTCAGCGAAAGCCAAGGGACCATCATCAAAACCCAAACAGCCACAGCACTTCCAGGAGGAACCAGGAGAACAAAATATGTTGGGTATAAGGTTCCATCACGCTTGGTAAAGTAGAGGGTCAGCAAAAAAGAGGAAGACCCTCAACAAGATGGATGACACAGTGGCTGCAACAATGCGTTCAAGCATAACAACGATCGTGAGGATGGCGCGGGACCAGGTAGTGTTTCTTTGTGTTGTATGTAGGATCACTATGACTCAACAGCACGTAACAATGATTACTTACAAATTTTCTGAAAACTCATTCTCCTTCTAAAATGAAAGTAAAGCAAAAATAACACAGCATTTGTAAATTAATGATAACGTTGTCATGAGTTTCCCTTTTCAAGATCTTCATATGGCTTCCCTGAGGTCATCTCCAGCACAGTGGGATGGTAGTCACTGTTGCTGATCTAAAGATTGGGCACACCACTGGCTTCGTACGTGGCAGGCTCTGTGCTTAAGGCAGGTAACTTCACCTTGGTGTTTTCTATTTATTGTTGTTCTAAACTGCCATGATTCGGCCCCCGACTTATGGTGATGTTTTTGTTGACTGATTTTCAGAAGTCGATCACCAGGCTTTTCTTCCCAGCATGTCATCTTGGTCTGGGAGCTCTACTGAAGACTGCTCAGCATCATAGCGACACCGAAGGCCCCAGTGACAAACAGATGGTGGCCGTACTTGAGGTGTGTTGACCGGGAATTGAACCCATGTCTCCCACATGGAAGGTGAGAACTGTACCACTGAACCACCACTACTCCCGTTTTCTATCTGGAGGCTTATAACAGAAATTACTGGACTGGTAATGTCAGTTGATAAGATTTATATTTTGATAAGAAGTTAGAAAAGGTCCCAATAAAACCAAAAGGAAGCCAAAAAAATTTAAAAGTTGTTTAAAAGGAAAAAAGGAAACATAATGTCTCCTATGAACAATTAAAAAAGAAGGAAAATAATACCAGTATCCTAAATAAATAAATAAATAGTTTTTTTTTTTTTTATCCTAATGGATGGGAAAAAGACTCATGAATGTGCTATATTTCCTTTGTCAGTGGTACTTATTAATTTAAAACCTTTCACTAGCCAATAAGTTATATAAAATTACTACATAAGCCTGACTTGTCATTTTACCTACACATACACAAAACGAACAAAATTTAAGCATACACCTGAAAAAATAACAGTTTAATAATGGGCTGGGATTAAGAAAAAGCTTTTCTTAAAAAGTGGTCATTTTCAGCTTTATTTGAGCAAACATCCAATCTTCCAATCTCCATGTTTTGCCCTTGCCATTGGTCTTCACCTGTTTCTGATCTTTAAACGTGGTATTCTCGAGCTGTTACGATGGTAGCTAGCTCTGAAATAATTTAGTGTATTTAAATAAAAGTACGTATGAATAATGAAATAGCATCGCTAGCAAATGCTCCAGAATTCATTATTTATCACCTAACCTTAAAAAATCCTAACATGCAGCCATCCTAAACACAAACTGCAGATTTAACGAACGTGAACTTTGATGGAAGAAGCAGTTTTCAGGAAAATAAACCAAAAACATCAGACACGGTATTCATAACAATAATTTTCAGCACTTATTTAGTTCTTACGCTGTCCCAAGCACCAGGCATGTGCTTTATGTATATTACCTTCTTTAATCCTAAAAAGGAAAACCCTGATCTGGTAGAAAATATGATTATCGCTCATTTTAGACATGAGGAAACTGAAGTTTTAAAAAGAGATTAAGTGATAGAATGAAATTAAGTGGTAGAGTGTGGATTTGAACCACCCGGCAGTATGGCTCCGGCATCTGTGTTCTTAGACTACAGCAGGCTGCCTCCAAACCTTCCCTGCTCTCTGCCCCCTTCCATCACTGCTACAGTTTAGGCTCTCATCCTTTCTGACTTCACCGCTCAGCTGCCTCCTGACTGGTCTCCATCTCACTGGTCTTTCTGTCTGTCCCCCAATATACACTCGGTGCTGCCATCAGAATATTCTACCTATAATACAAACCTGCCAAATTCAGTCCTCTCCTTGCTGTAAGGTGCCCTTGAGTCAGTTCCGACTCATAGCGACCCCAGGTACAACAGAACGAAACATTGCCTGGTCCTGTGCCATCCTCACAATCGTTGCTATGCTTGAGCTCATTATTGCAGGTACCGTGTCAATCCATCTCCCCAAAGGTCTCCCTCTCTTTCGCTCACCCTCTACTTGACACCAAAAAAAAAAAAAAAAAAACGGTTCCTGATGAGTTGATTCCGACTCATCGCGACCCTATAGGACACAGTAGAACTGCCCCATAGAGTTGCCAAGGAGCGCCTGGTGGATTCAAACTGCCGACCTTTTGGTTAGCAGGTGCAGCTCTTAACCACGATGCCACCAGGGTCTCCTGCTTGGCACCAGTACCTCAGAATAAAAGTCCAAGCTCTTTGCCATGTTCTACAAGCCTGGTTACTTATCTTCGCAGCTTCATCCTCCACCACTTCTCCCTTGTGCTTTACTCCCAGAAAAATAGAACTCCTAAGTTCCCCAAGTACACCACACCGCCTCATACGTGCGCACCTTTGACCGGGTAAGAAAATAAGGTACAAACGAGGGTGACAGACTGAAAATTCAAGGAGAGTCTATATACTAAAGTCTGAGACTCTCCACCTCCTTTTTCATTCAACTCTGAGAACTCAGGCAGTCAGGCGGACACTAAGAAAGAGATGGGAAGAACTGCCCCATAGGGTTGCTGAGGAGCAGCTGGTACACTCGAACTGCCAACCTTTTGATTAGCAGCCAAGCTCTTAACCATTGTGCCACCAGGGCTCCCATAGTTACCTAGTGCTGCCTTAACAGAAATGGCTCAAGGAAGGTCTTTAAGGAAAAGTCTTCCATCCAGGAGAGAAGGTAACCCCAAAGACTATGTTTTCATCACCCTGATGGAATTAGCCAGTTTTAGTTCTACTCTGTCATACAGCAATGCCATGAATCAGAATCGACTCGACGCACACAGTAACAACAACATCTCTAATTTAGCAATGTCATGCCAGCATTTTTTCTTTCACTGACTATATACCCGTTGGTGTCTCATGTCTTCCACTGAACCAACTTCTTTTGGTTTCCTCAATGATGAGTTAAGTAAAGCTTTGACACATGCTTACTGTTTATTTGTATGAGCGTTGGGATTTTTTTCTCTTCCTAATTTTTATTTTACACTGGCCTCCACAAACCCTGTAACCTTAGCCCAATGTTTTGAAGTTCCAGAAGCTTCAGTTTTCTCATTTGCCTCATAACGTTTATTACATGGACTAAATGAGACAAGGTAAGTAAAGCCCTTGTTAAATACCTGGCACACGATAAGAATCAAATATGCTACCATCGTCACTATTATTTTCCATAGGAAATTTCTGTTTTTGAGCTTATTTTAATTAATAATAAAAATACAATAAATAGCCTATGAAAAAGATTGTGAGACTTATTTGGCACTAAATATAGAACCTCATGCTTATAAAAGCTGTGACCTAATGGCCATTGTAGGACAAGAACAGTGTCTTATATGACGTAAATCTCCTTCCATAAGATGTCTGAACATTCCAACGAAGAACTCATTATCACTCATGGTGATATTACTGGGAAGTTTTAGTAGATCAAGAGTTGCTCATTTTATGGGCAAAAGATATGAACAGGCACTTCACTAAAGAAGACATTCAGGTAGCTAACAGATACATGAGGAAATGCTCTCGATCATTAGCCATTAGAGAAATGCAAATTAAAACTACGATGAGATTCCATCTCACTCCAACAGGCTGGCATTAATCCAAAAAATATAAAATAAATGTTGGAGAGGTTGTGGAGAGACTGGAACACGTATACAATGTTGGTGGGAATGTAAAATGGTACAACCACTTTGGAAATTGATTTGACGCTTCCTTAAAAAACTAGAAATAGAACTACCATACAATCCAGCAACCCCACTCCCTGGAATATATCCTAGAGAAATAAGAGCCTTTACACAAACAGATATATGTACACACATGTTCATTGCAGCACTGTTTACAATAGCAAAAAGATGGAAGCAACCAAGGTGTCCATCAACGGATGAATGGATAAATAAATATGGTGTATTCACACAATGGAATACTATGCATTGATAAAGAACAGTAATGAATCTGTGAAACATTTCATAACGTGGAGGAATCTGGAAGGCATTATGCTGAGTGAAATTAGTCAGCTGCAAAAGGACAAATATTGTATAAGACCACTATTAATAAGAACTTGAGAAATAGTTTAAACAAAGAAGAAAATATTCTTTGATGGTTACAAGAGGGGGAAGGGAGGGAAGGAGGGAGAGGTGTATTCACTAATTAGATAGTAGATAAGAACTATTTTAGATGAAGGGAAAGACAACACACAGTACAGGAGAGGTCAGGATAACTGGACTAAACCAGAAGCAAAGAAGTTTCCTGAATAAACTGAATGCTTCAAAGGCCAGCATAACAGGGGCAGGAGTTTGGGGACCATGGTTTCAGGGGACATCTAAGTTAACTGGCGTAATAAAATCTATTAAGAAAACATTCTGCATCCCACTTTGGATAGTGGCGTCTGGGGTCTTAAACGCTAGCAAGCGGCCATCTAAAATGCATCAATTGGTCTCAATCCACCTGGAGCAAAGGAGAATGAAGAACACCAAAGACACAAGATAATTACGAGCTGAAGAGACAGAAAGGGCCACATAAACCAGAGACTACATCATCCTGAGACCAGGAGAACTAGATGGTGCCAGGCTAAAACCAATGACTGCCCTGACAGGGAACACAACAGAGAACCCCTGAGGGAGCAGGAGAGAAGTGGGATGCAGACCCAAATTCTTGTAAAAACGCTAGCCTTAATGGTCTGTCTGAGACTAGAAGTACCCCGGTGGTCATGGCCCCCAGACCTTCTGTTAGCCCAAGACAGGAACCATTCCCAAAGCCAACTGTTCAGACAGGGATTGGACTGGAGAATGGGATAGAAAATGATACTGGTGAAGAATGAGCTTCGTGGATCAAGTAGACACATGAGATAATGTTGGCTTCTCCTGTCTGGAGGGGAGATGAGAGGACAGAGGGGGTCAGAACTTGGCCAAATGGACATGAAAAGAGAGAGTGGAGGGAAAGAGTATGCTGTCTTATTCAAAAAAAGAAAAAAAAAAAAACAAACCCAGTGCCATCGAGTTGATTCCGACTCATAGCGAGCCTATAGGACAGAGTAGAACTGCCCCATGCAGTTTCAAGGAGCGCCTGGTGGATTCAAACTGCCACCCCTTTGGTTAGCAGTCATAGCACTTAACCACTGCACCACCAGGGTTTCTGCTGTCTCATTAGGGGGAGAGCAATTAGGAATATATTGCAATGTCTATATAAATTTTTGTATGACTTGATTTGTAAACTTTCACTTAAAGCACAATAAAAAAAAAAAAAGAGTTCCTCATTTTAGTTAGCCAAAAACTGCCTCAACATAACTTCCAACAATTAATCCTAACTTTTTTCCACTGTATTACAGAAAAGGAAAATGAGCTAACATTAACTGATCACATTATGTGCAGGGGTCAGTATACACACATCATATACTTTCACTTTTACATCAACCCCTGAATTAGATACTAGTATTATTCCTTAGAAGCAATGGCGAGACTTCATCTCATCTACCTTGGACATGTTATCAGGAGGGATCAGTCCCTGGAGAAGGACATCATGCTTGGTAAAGTAGAGGGTTATCAAAAAAAAAAAAAAAAAACAAAGAAGATCCTCAAGGAGATGGATTGACACAGTGGCTGCAACAATGGGCTTAAACATAGCCATAATGGTGAGGATGGTGCAGGACCGGACAGTATTTCATTCTGTTGAACATAGGGTCGCTATGAGTTGGAACCAACTTGACAGCACCTAACAATAACAAATTATTCCAAATTTAAAATTTAGAGGGGTTAGGCAACTTTTCCAAGGTCACGCAGTTAGTTCAAAGCTAGGACTTGAATCTGGATGGGTCTGACCCCAAAGGCTGTGCCCTACTGCACGAGACAGTCTCTACTCCTCCTGTCTTTACAACATTCACCTCAAATCCCCCAGACTCCACATGCTAAGCAAGGCTCCTCAGTCCCCTTGTGTACCCTAGGGCCCTAAAGGTCAAGAATGCACAAACTTAGTTAAAATTCTCTTCTACATTGTAGCCTTTCAGCATTTGAAAATACCTTATCTCCTTTGAGGGTTTTCTTTTTTTCTGTGCCACTATCTTCAACTAAGTCCCCAGGTGGTGCAATGGTTAAGTGCTTGGCTGATAATTGAAAGGTTCAGTGGTTCAAATTCACCAACAGCTCCTTGGGAGAAAAGGTCTGGTGATCTGCTTAAATATTAAAAATTTATTAAATATTAAAACCCAATTCAAACTCATAGTGACCCTATTGGACACAGTAGAACTGCCTCATAGGGTTTCTAAGACTGTAAATCTTTAGGGAAGCAGGCTGCCACATCTTTCTCCCACAGATTACCTGGTGGGCTCAAACCACTGACCTTTCTGTTAGCAGCCAAGTACTTAATCACTATGGTACCAGGGCTCCTTCCACAAAGATTACAGCCTAGGAAATCCTATGGAGTAGTTCTTCTCTGTCCTATAGGGTTGCTATGAGTCAGAATCAACTGAAAGGCACACAACAGCCACAATAACTAACCTGAAGGTTGATGGTTCAAACCCACCCAGCAGTACTTCAAAATAAAAGGCTTGGCTCTCTGCTTTTATTAAGATTACAGCCAAAAAACCCCTATGGAACAATTCTACTCTGTAACACAGCCATGAATCAGAATCGACTTGATGGCAACTAACAAAAACTTTCTTCAACTATTTCAGTTGGCTTTCTATGTATGACAAGATTGCCTTCAACTCAGAATACTGATAAGGGTAGACTGTCCCTCTGAAAACACAGTATCCAAGACTGAGCACAACGCAGTAAAAACAGTCTCCCAGGCATGGGGTAGAGTATCTTATTCTGAATCTAAGCCTCTGGCAATGAAGCTCAAGTTATGTTAACTTTTTGGTAGAGAGGTCACACTTAAATAACTCACTGTGACCTGCTAGCAAAATGCAAAGACTAAGCTGTGTTCAAGTGAGCATCTTCTCTAATGAAGACTCTCTGGAGGTCCATCCCCTGTGCAGTTGATGCCTTAAAACTAAGGGCAAGATATTGTGTCATTTCCAATTAATTTTGCCTGGTCTGTTTTTGCCCCTTACTTTAGCCTTTTTTTTTTTTTTTTTAGCCTGTCAAGGTAGCTCTTGGCCTTAATTCTATTTTCAAATATGTCACTTAACCTTGACCAATTCCAGATAATTAATAATCTTCATAAAAATGGAAGGCAGTAAGGCGTCTTACAGGTTTACTGGCTGCTACTGTTATCCCTCCCCCTCGCTGTGATAAGGCACTTTTTGGGAATACAGATTTCAGAAAGTTGTCGATCTACCCAGCTTTGCCATCATCCAGGCCGTCTTCTCTTTCTTTATGGTGCTAGTATATAAAACCCCAGTGGTGCTTGGCATATGATATGTGCTTAATAAATGGGTCTTGAATAAACTAATGAATTGCCCAAAGCATATCAGGGGAGATTTTGGTAAATGCCTCTCTGAAATTGACATCTACTGTTTCTAAAATATTCTGGTGACCTCTCTAGTTCGAAGTCTATGCCAGCAAAGGAGACAGACTAGTCTGACATGATTTGGTGGCAGCAAAGCTACGCTGATTGCAAGAGGTCTTTACTTCCTTTATAAAAGTTCATGAACCGCCGTTTCATAATCCATTGCAGGGTCTTTTCCAAGTCTGAGGAGACACTTCTGTTCTATAGTTATGGAATCTGCCCTCTTCGTGGTTTCAAAAACTGGGTCTTCTGTTACTATCTTCCATGAGTTTTTTTGTGATCCTCCTCCAGCTGCTTCCAGCTGACCATGAAAAACCAATCTGTGCCTGAGACCTGAAGTTGTTGGAGGCAGATGCTTGCTCTACTTTGAGCTCCTTATGTATTCTCTGCCTCAATCCCTTCTTAACCATATTTTTCCTCTGATTTACAATTTTCAAATTAATCCAGTTAAGAAAGAAGATAGAAGCAAAACAAATGATCTCTTCTGTCTTTGAGGAGCTCAGCTTGCTCCCAGGAATTTGGTACCATTTGCTCCCTTGGATTTTGTAGAGTTTGAGGGATGAGTTACCGTGACAGAAGAGTTGGCAAAGAATGGGCGGAATAGTGGATAATTGAAGTTAGCATTTTGGGTGGAACAAAAGATTTATTTAATCAAAAGTTTCACTTATTACCATGTAGGAGAGGGCAGGAAGTAGAACACCTGGTTACCGTGAGCCATCATGAATCCACCTCAACTTCATGGGTTGTTCCAGTGGCCTCGGCTCACCAAGATGCAGCCAGGTGAGCATGCCATATATAAACACTCCATGTAGTCTCAGGATGTCAATGTCCAGAACCCAAGTTTACACAGAATACATAATTATAATGTTATATGATTTCCGCAGAGTAGAAAAGCAGTCATAGCCCTAGAGAAGGAATAAAATGAATAAATAGGCCTGCCCCCACCCCACACACATGACTTGGTCTGTTAAGGCTTCCAGGTTGGTAGTCTGTGTCTCTGTCAACATGTGGGAGAGACTGGGTGTCAAAATGGTGTCCACCGATGATAACATCCAAAGTGAATTTATCCATGAGTTTCACAGATACTATCAAGTGGAAGGAAGCCTTGGTGGAGTAGTGGTTAAGAGCTATGTCTGCTAACCAAAAGGTTGGCAGTTCAGATCCGCCAGGTGTTCCTTGGAACTCCATGGGGCAGTTCTACTCTGCCCTATAGGGTCTCTGTGAGTCAGAAATGACTCGACAGCAATGGGTTTGTTTTTTTTATTTTATCTAGTGGAAAATAAGCTGAATAGCTTTTGTCCTCCTTGTTATGGACAAGGTTATGTTAGTTAAACCTTGAAAGCAGAAATAACATTTATAGCATGCCCACGATATGCCAAACACTACGTGGATACATATTGCGTGTATATATATATATATATATGTATGTTATATCCTTATTGCATCCTCATAACAATATGGTAAAATAGTTATTTTTATTTTCCTTTCAAGGGTGAAGAAACTAAAATGCTTTGGATAGGTAAGTAGTTCAAGACCACAAAGCTAACAAGTGGCAGACCTGGCATTTCTACTGGATTCCAAAGAACATGTTCTTTTTGCTGCCAAAATGAACTTCTCAAGAGAAGCAAAAATGGGGAGGGGGATGGCAAATTGGGAAAAAATGGCAAACTGTCAGCAAATAAGTCACCATGATGGAATAAGAATATTTGTTTGACAAAATCAACAACAAAATCCTGGCAAACCTACACAGTGACAATCTTCAGATTTTGAGAAATTCAGAATTACTGCATGTAGAATATTTTACATAATTTTTAAGTAATGTTTATTGTGTGGTTTTTAAGGCTTGTGGGGGTACACTTTAATTTATTGCAGAATTGAATAAATACTTAAATAGAAAGCAGTTTGAGTGTGTCTGTGGAGAATTAGGAAGGTATAAACCAAAACAAAACCCACTGCAATCGAGTCCATTAGGACTCATAGCGACCATATAGGACAGTGTGGAACTGCCTTATGGTGTTTTCAAGGAGCACCTGGTAGATTCGAACTGCAGGCTTTTTGTTTAGCAGCTGAGCTTTAACCACGGTGCCACCAGGGCTCCTAGGAAGACATGAGAACATTAAAAACAACATTAAAAAGTCTGTCGCGTCTACAGTTTCTTGGTAAAATAAGTTTGCACAACACTATTTGACCCTCAACAGCATATTGTTTTTTTCTCTCTGATTGCTCCTTACATTATATTTTTGTCTGATCAGCCGTACTTTAAGATTTTACATTTCTTTCTTGGATGCCAGACACCTAGCATAAGGCATGTCACGTAATTCCATTAGAAGCATTTTTCACCCATCAGGGATTAATATACTGGATCTCTCCGGAACACATGCTGCCAGCCACACTGGAAACATTGTCATGATTTGATTTCTTTATTTGTATGTTTCCCATTCTTCCTCTTGCTTAGCTGCTTGACGTCGGAGAACATGTTTCAGAGTCTCCTCTGACATCCGTCTTGGTCTTTTGTCTCTATGTTGTCTTTTCAATGACCTCTTGCTTTCTTCATGTATGATGTCCTTGATGTCATTCCATAACTCATTTGGTCTTCAGTCACTAGTGTTCAATGCGTCAAATCTGTTCTTCAGATGGTCTCTAAATTCAAGTGGGATATACTCAAAGTCATATTTTGGCTCTCGTGGACTTGCTCTGGTTTTTTTCAGTTTCAGCTTGAACTTGCATATGAGCAATTGATGGTCTGTTCCACAGTCGGCCCCTGGCCTTGTTCTGACTGATGATATTGAGCTTTTCCATCGTCTCTTTCCACAGATGTAATCAGTTTGATTTCTGTGTGTTCCATCTGGCGAGGTCCATGTGTATAGTCACCATTTGTGTTGGTGAAAGGAGGTATTTGCAATGAAGAAGTCGTTGGTCTTGCAAAATTCTATCACTTGATCTCTGGCATTGTTTCTATCACTAAGGCCATATTTTCCAACTACTGTTCCTTCTTCTTTGTTTCCAACTTTTGCATTGCAATCACCAGTAATTATCAATGCATCTTGATTGCATGTTCAATTTCAGACTGCAGCAGCTGATAAAAATCTTCTATTTCTTCATCTTTGGCCCTAGTGTTTCGTGTGTAAATTTGAATAGTCGTATTAACTGGTCTTCCTTGTAGGTGTATGGATACTATCCTATCACTGACAGCGTTGTACTTCAGGATACATCTTGAAAGGCTCTTTTTGACAATGAAAGCAACACCATTCCTCTTCGAGTTGTCATTCCCAGCATAGTAGACTGTATGATTGTCCAATTCAAAATGACCAATACCAGTCCATTTCAGCTCACTAATGCCTAGGATACCAATGTTTATGCGTTCCATTTCATTTTTGACGATTTCCAGTTTTCCTAGATTCATACTTCATGCATTCCAGGCTCTGATTATTAATGGATATTTGCAGCTTTTTCTTCTCATTTTGAGTCATGCCACATCAGCAAATGAAGGTCCCGAAAGCTTTACTTCATCCACGTCATTAAGGTCGACTCTACTTTGAGGAGGCAGCTCTTCCCCAGTCATCTTTTGAGTGCCTTCCAACCTGGGGGGCTCATCTTCCAGCACTATATCAGACAATGTTTTGCTGCTATTCATAAGGTTTTCACTGGCTAATGCTTTTCGGAAGAAGACTGCCAGGTCCTTCTTCCTAGTCTGTCTTAGCCTGGAAGCTCAGCTGAAACCTGTCCTCCATGGGTGACCCTGCTGGTATCTGAATACCGGTGGCATAGCTTCCAGCATTACAGCAACATGCAAGCCCCCACAGTACAACAAACTGACAGACACAGAAGAATTCAAAGGGCGACTCAAGAAGACAAAGTAGAGTATTATAATGACATGTGCAAAGAGCTGGAAATGGAAAACCAAAAGGGAAGACCATGCTCGGCATTTCTCAAGATGAAAGAACTGAAGAAAAAATTCAAGCCTCGAGTTGCAATAGTGAAGGATTCCATGCAAAAAATATTAAACGACGCAGGAAGCATCAAAAGAAGATGGAAGGAATACACAGAGTCATTATACCGAAAAGAATTAGTCAATGTTCAACCATTTCAAGAGGTGGCATATGATCAGGAACTGATGGTACTGAAGGAAGAAGTCCAAGCTGCTCTGAAGGCATCGGTGAAAAACAAGGCTCCAGGAATTGATGGAATATCAACTGAGATGTTTCAACAAACAGATGCAGCACTGGAGATGCTCACTCGTCTATGCCAAGAAATATGGAAGACAGCTTTCTGGTCAACTGACTGGAAGAGATCCATATTTATGCCTATTCCCAAGAAAGGTGATCCAACCGAATGTGGAAATTATAGAACAATATCATTCATATCACACGCAAGGAAAATTTTGCTGAAGATCATTCAAAAATGGCTGTAGCAGTATATTGACAGGGAACTGCCAGAAATTCAGGCTAGTTTCAGAAGAGGACGTGGGACCAGGGATATCACTGCTGATGTCAGATGGATCCTGGCTGAAAGCAGAGAATACCAGAAGGGTGTTTACCTGTGTTTTATTGACTATGCAAAGACATTCAACTGTGTGGATCATAACAAACTATGGATAACACTGTGAAGAATGGGAATTCCAGAATGCTTAATTGTGCTCATGAGGAACCTTTACATAGATCAAGCGGCAGGTGTTCGGACAGAACAAGGGGATACTGATTGGTTTAAAGTCAGGAAAGGTGTGTGTCAGGGTTGTATTCTTTCACCATACCTATTCAATCTGTATGCTGAGCAAATAATCTGAGAAGCTGGACTATATGAAGAAGAATGGGGCATCAGGATTGGAGGAAGACTCATTAACAACCTGCGTTATGCAGATGACACAACCTTGCTTGCTGAAAAGTCAGAGGACTTGAAGCACTTACTAATGAAGATCAAAGACCACAGCCTTCAGTATGGATTACACCTCAACATAAAGAAAACAAAAATCCTCACAAATGGACCAATGAGCAACATCATGATAAAAGGAGAAAAGATTGAAGTTGTCATGGATTTCATTTTACTTGGATCCACAGTCAACAGCCATGGAAGCAGCAGTCAAGAAATCAAAAGATGCATTGCATTGGGTAAATCTGCTGCAAAGAACCTCTTTAAAGTGTTGAAGAGCAAAGATGTCACCTTGAAGACTAAGGTGCACCTGACCCAAGCCATGGTGTTTTCAATCACATCATATGCATGTGAAAGCTGGACAATGAATAAGGAAGACCGAAGAAGAATTGACGCCTTTGAATTGTGGTGCTGGCGAAGAATATTGAATATACCATGGACTGCCAAAAGAACAAACAAATCTGTCTTGGAAGAAGTAAAACCAGAGTGCTCCTTAGAAGCAAGGATGGCGAGGCTGCATCTTACACACTTTGGACATGTTGTCAGGAGAGGTCAGTCCCTGGAGAAGGACATCATGCTTGGCAGAGTGCAGGGTCAGCAGAAAAGAGGAAGACCCTCAATGAGGTGGATTGACACAGTGGCTGTAACAATGAGCTCAAGCATAACAACAATTGTAAGGATGGCTCAGGACCGGGCAGTGTTTCGTTCTGTTGTGGATAGGGTCGCTATGAGTTGGAACCGATTCGACAGCACCTAACAACAACAACATGTTACAATCGTGACATGGTAGCTGTCACTGATGTATCCCACTCAGATTGAAATTCACCCTTTTTGCACGCTCTGTGACGACAGAGATGTTATTACATGCTCTTGAGTTTGTCCCAGACTTGTGGTGACTCCATGCACAGTAGAACTAAACACTGCCCAGTCCGACACCATTCCCATGATGGGTTGCAGATCAGACCATAGTGATCCACAGGGTTTTCACTAGCTGATTTTCAGAAGTAGATGCCAGGCCTTTCTTCCTAGTTCATCTTAGTCTGGAAGCGCCACTGAAACCTTTTGAGCATCATAGCAACCAGAAAGCCTACAGTGACAGACAGGTGATGGCTATGCCTGAGTTGGCCGGGAATGAAACCTGGTTCTCCCACATGGGTGCAAGAATTCCACCACTGAACCACCGGTGTCTCCTACTTAGGTGTAATGATGTTCACAAAATAACAAAGGAAAAATAATGCACGAGAAGTGAAAAGGCGTGATTTCTAAGAACCTGATAATTACTAGGGCCAGAGCTGGGGAGGCCTTTTGCAAATCTCTTCGCATTTTACACATTATCAGTAAAGCTCTTCTGAAGCCTAATCCCCACCCGAAGAGCCTCGAGCATGTGCCCAGACTCCCTGGAGGGTGACTGGAGAGCGCGGAACAGATACCCTTTGGAACAAGCAGGAGTTGTTAGCGAGGCATCTCGGGCAGAGGAGCCGAACTGCCTGCTCTTCCCCAGCTGCACTCTGAAACTTGGCTGCCAGCAGAGAGAATAGGCTGAGCTCCCCAGAGGCCCTCAGGGGGTCTGTATCCCCTGCTGAAGGGGTTTCAGCTTTCAAGAAAGAGATAACTGTTAACCCTTGGCTTGGTGACTGGACTCGTCTAACTTTTGCCAACTGAAATGTAAGTCACACAGATATCTGCCCTACCCAGCTGTTGAGCCTAACGTCATCTAGCAATGTGGCTTGCGTTAAAGGCACACGTGGGCTCTACATCTGGGCCTCTGTGGGCCGGCCAGGGAGAAGCCTCTGTTGTTACCTATGCCCTGGCAGAGGTCAGCCTTGGGAGCCCACAGAGCAAAACGTTCCAAGCAGGCAGGCTCGCAGTCAGCTCCGCACACCCCTCCACATTCCTCCACAAGGTCCTCCAGAGAGGAAACCCCCCCATTTTGTAAATGGCCTTTTGTTGTTGATATCTTTAGGAGTTCCTGCTTGATAGGAACTTTGATAAAGGGGAATTGGGGAATTTAAAGAGGACTATGTCTTCCAAGGAAACCCTGGTAGCGTAGTGGTTCAGTGCTATGGCTGCTAACCAAAGGGTCGGCAGTTCAAATCCGCCAGGCGCTCCTTGGGAATCCTATGGGGCAGTTCTTCTCTGTCCTATAGGGTTGGTATGAGTCGGAATAGACTTGATGACACTGGGTTGTTTGTTTTTTTTTAATGTCTTCCAAAGAAACCCTGGTGGTGCAGCGGTTAAGAGTTCAGCTGCCTACCAAAAGGTCAGCAGTTCAAACCACCAGGCGCTCCTTGGAAACCCTGTGGGGCAGTTCCACTCTGTCCTATAGCGTCGCTATGAGTCAGAATCTACTCAATGGCAAAGAATTTGGGTTTTTTTGGTTTATGTCTTCCAAAAAGGAGCCCTGGTGGCACAGTGGTTAAGCACTCAGCTGCTAACTGAAGGGTCAGTGGTTTGAACCCACAGCTGCTTCATGGCAGAAAGATGCGGCAGTCTGCTTCCTTGAAGATTAAACCAAAAAAAAAAAAAAACTCCTTGCTGTCGAAGTCGATTCTGACTTATAGCTGGTGGATTTGAAATGCTGACCTTTTGGTTAGCAGCCTGAGCTCTTAACCACTGAACCATCAGGGCTCCTCTGTAAAGATTACAGCCATGGTAGCCCTCTGGGGAAGTCTACTCTGTCCTACAGGGTCACTATGAGTTGGAATCGACTCGATGGCAGTGGGTTTAGAATGGGTATCTTCCAGAACCCATTTCAATCAGGAATAACAGAGGGGCAAGACATTCGAACATGTTTCGGGGCTTCTGAAAGCACGGAGGTCTAAGGAACTTACTCTTAGAATGCAGATGGAATCAAAGCAACAACAAACTATTATGAGATCCTTTCATGAGCATTTTAAGTTGTGAGAATTTTTTAAAATTCCATCACCACGTTACACAACACAATTTTGGGCTGCTTTGTGTAATTAGGGGGGTGTTTTTCCAGAAGTCCCCACGTGCCTAGAGTAAAAACACCTGCTCAACATCTGCCAGGAGTTAAGAACGCACACATTGAGAAAATTGCTTTTGTTCGTAAACAACAAACCTTCAGGGACAGTCGACGAAAATCTAAGCCTTTATTTTGTTGAAATTATGTTTCTGATTTTTGGCATTACAAGAGCGTATTTAAAATGTAAACTGATTCACAGTGATCCTGTTAACTGGGGCCAGCTGTGCAGACGAGGACTCCACGTCACTTTTTTCTCATGTATTGCTTGCGTCTTCCTGGTTCCTGTGTAACCACCCTCTCAGGATGAAAACTCCCACTACTACCTGCTCTACAGCATAAGGTGTGAACACATAAAACCGCTTCAGAATTTACAGGTTCCTGAGGAAAATGTTTCCCATGTTTCAAGAGGAGAGAGACGACTCTTAATCTCTTAAAATGAAAAATGTACAAGTCTTACGACAGAGCAAGTTTAGTTTCGTTCTCAGTACTTATCTTTATAAGTCAGCATTTCATCACAGAAGCAGAACCACTAGGATGTGAATATTTGAATATATATGATTTGGCCTTATGCAGTTGTGAAAACAGGGGACAGTGATGGTTCAGTGGTAGAATTCTTACCTGCCACATGGGAGAACCGGGTTCAATTCCCAGCCAGTGTACCTCATGCTCGGCCACCACCCATCTGTCAGTGGAGGCTTGCATGTTGCTATGATGCTGAACAGGTTTCAGCAAAGTTACCAAAGACAGACTTGGAAGAAAAGCCTGGTGATCTACTTCCAAGAAGCAGCCAATGAAAATCCAATGGATCACAATGGTTTCATTCCATTGTGCACGCGGTCATCACAAGTCGGGGTGTACTTGACGGCAGCGACAACAACAATTGTGGGAGCTGGCTGCAGAGTCTCCGTGAGGCTGTTGTCTCCGTGTCTGCTGCTGGACCTGAAATCCACAGGGAAGGCAGTCAGAGCAGCCTTGAGAGACTGAGCCCGAGGCCATGAGAAAGGACGAGAACCAGCGTCTGCCTCTCACCACCACCAAGCTTCTGACTTCGATGATGGGGCTGTGCTGTGGAGAAGCTGGAGTGTCTTCACGGAGCCACAGAGGCACCTTGCCCAGGGGCAGGAGATGCAGCAGGGGCTGGAGGGGCTACAGCCGGCTCTGGCCCACGATGACAACCACAGGAGCCGGCAGAAAAACAGCCGTGTCAGTGAACTAGACCAGCAGCTCCGCCTGACTGCCACCCTCCAGGTCTCACACAAAACGTCTCCTGGGCCTGCAGTCATCCAGAGCCATGCAGAAAAGGGAATTCTGGGAAGCAGAGTTCCAGCTTAGCGAAGCTGAAACCACACCAATCTGCCATACTTCCTTAGAGAAATTCACTCTCGTATGCACAAAGAAGCCGGTACAGAATGAGTAAGCCACACTGTGTTTATAAAAACTTAGAAATAATTTAAAGGTACCTTAACACCTGTGCTGGGTCCATATAAGACAGACCGCAACTCCAACAAATGAAACTGGGGTGTGCATGAACATGAAAAGAGTTTCAAGCCATACTGCTGAGTAGAAAAAGCAACAATTATATGTATGGTGCGGTAGCATGATTTTTTAAAACACACACAACACAGAACAGTATTAAATATCTGCATGGGTACATCTGTTCGTTTACTCAACACATGTGTATCACCTACTGTGTGCTAGAAACTCTTCTAATCATAAAGAATATGGCAATAAGCAAAACAGAGGAAAATCTCTCAGGAACTTATTCTAATTGAGGAGGAGACAATAAAAATAAATACATAACTAAAATATATCACCCCTTAAACCCGTTGCCGCCGAGTTGATTCTGACTCATAGCAACCCTACAGGACAGAGTAGAACTGCCCCCGCAGGGTTTCCACAGAGAGGCTGGTAGATTTGAACTCCTGGCCTTTTGGTTAGCAGCCAAGCTCTGAACCACTGTGCCACTGACCATGAACTTTTTCAGCCTCCAGGGTTCATTGGGAAGCTGCTGTACCACTGACAGTGGGTGATGCTGCAAGGCAGGGGCCCTTATGACTGTTTGAAACTGAAGAAATGGGCATGGGACCTCAAACTACTGTTTTTACAGGGTATTGTATGAGGTGTCTGAATTCTGGGTGGGAAAAATAGAAATTTTGAAAATTTTTATTCGTTACACATATATACTGGTAGACCCTGTGGGGGACTCTGTGGTATAATCAGTGGTTCTTCACATGTACCACCGACCACTTAGGGTAGGCTTGTGGGAGGGGGCAAGGAAAAGCAATCCATACCACCTACCAAAACTTCAGACACACTCAAAGATTCAGCATGCTTCCCTTAATGAAAACACATGGTATCAACAAAAAATTCTTAGCAGAAAGTAACTGAGCCACCGAAGGGTTAAGCAGAGACTCTGTATTATTAAACCCGACATCCTGCCTGCTGTGTTGAGACTGGACTGCAGAGAGGCCAGAGGAAAGCAAGGGCTACCTAGGCCGCTACTGGAATCCTTCTAGGCGAGAGATGAGGTTACCTGGACCCGGGTGGTGGTTTTGGAAGGTGTAGAAGTGTTGGATTCTAAACATACACAGAAGAGCCAACAGGATTCTCTGAATATTGGAAGTGAGCTAGATGGGAAAGAGAGGAGTCAAAGATGACCTTGAGCAAGCTTTTTGGCCTGAGCAATTGAGGTAGGGAGAGGCTGGGAGAAAGGGATTTAGAGTTTTGGACTGGCTAAGTCTAGGATGCCTATTAGACATTGTAATGGGGATGTCAAGGGGCCTACTGTCTTTTGGAAGCCAACATCTTCTCACGCTCATATTAAATAAAGATACACCTGGCTCCTCGTAGCTGTAACTTCTAATACACTCTCCTACAGAGTTAATTAGCTGATATGTAACACCCAGAAATTCAAAAAGTGCTTCCAAGGCACCCAAACTGTACTTGATGTAAGGGAATATGGCTGGTGTCCATTTCTCCATCATCTTGCTCA
The DNA here is from genome assembly GCF_024166365.1 of Elephas maximus indicus. Taxonomy (NCBI): domain Eukaryota; kingdom Metazoa; phylum Chordata; class Mammalia; order Proboscidea; family Elephantidae; genus Elephas; species Elephas maximus. Next base: position 6,350,526 of record NC_064841.1, on the reverse strand, counting down.
TACCACCTATACCAGGAGGCAGATCCTACCTGCTGCCTGATAACCCCAAACACAAACGCTAGAGAAAAATGAGATGGAATTGAGTTAAATCTTTTTTTTTTTTTCCTTGTTAAAGATAATCAGTTTGTTTGGCTAAATATTTCAAATGTTTAAATGTGTAGACACAGGCTCTAATCGTTTGTTTTCTCAGGCTTATGTGGGAAAGAATGACCTCTAGATCCTATGCCTACAGAGAGATTTTTATTCTTTTGTTTCAAAACAACCTTCTAAGTTTGTAAATATTAGGTTCTTGAAGTAAACTCACTGAGATTCACCATGGAGAATGAATGAATTATAAGGTTTTTGTCATTCCAGTTGGACGAATCTAATTTCATAGAAACAGCATAAGGCCCTAAACTGTCTTCTCAGGAAGCACTTAAAATATAGCTGCTTCAAATATGAATGGATGGTATGAACAGCAGCAACACTTTCACAAGTCAGATACCTCTGCTATTACTTTTAGTTTTCTACTATCAATTGCTTACAATCAATTCGCAGGCAATTGTTTCCACTAATATGAAAGAATCAGCTTGTCTTCCTTCTCTTTTCTTTGGTTCCCAGATATGACGGACTGCTGAGACTAAATAAATCATTATATATTCTGCACGCAATTCTCCTGTGACAGCCTTTCAGAAAAGAATTAGGAAGCTTGAATATTAAATGCCAACAATCCATGACTCGGATAAGGTCAGTTTCAAGGATAAAGACATTTTTGAATTGAAAAGTTAGTTACACTTGCATAAAAACAATTTTAACAATAAGGTTTTGTTAATCTGTGTCTAATTTATGAAGAAAGCTCTTGCCTTCCAGCAACTTCACTTAAAAAGAAAGAGAACAGGCATATACACTCTATTTCTCTCTCTCTCTCTCTCACATACCACTAAATTGAATGTCAATGGCTTTTTAATTCCCATAAGACATAAGCTTTTACAGAGCATACAAGCAAAGCTGGCCTGTTGGTAACATTTTGAAGTTTTAGGGGTACAGACTGGGGTATACATTCTGGATGCTTTCAAATATCTCACAGAAAAAGGGATTGATAAAGCTATCCTGATAACGAATACTTATGGGTGGTGAGTATAGGGGAGATCGTTACACTATTCTCTCTCATGTATGTTTGAAAATTTTCATAATAAAATATAAAATTATCAGCTTACTTTAAAAAAGCAAAACATAAAATGAAATTTCAAATACAGAAACATGAATCTTTAACACTTGGTCCCTCCACTGGTGAAGCTTGAAAATCTGCTAAAAGACCTCAGGTTGACTGTGTCCAAGGAGAGGGTAGGAGAGCGAACATCTATGGAAAAGGTACTTTTTCCAGGCTCTGTAGGGTCGTGAAGAGTCAGAATGGACTTGACAGCAAAGGGATTTTTGGGTTTTAGTCACAATAGTGTTTAATCCAAACAACAACCCTCTGTCACTTCCATGTTGCAAATGGAAAAGGCTGAGATCTAGGAAGAGGTTAAGGGATTTGTCAATTTCACACAAATAGTAAGTTCTAGAGTTGGGATGTGGCTGTAGACCGGAGTGCCTCTAAACTTTATTCTGTCTTAAAGAGACTGCTGGGACTTTAGGGTGAATGTCTGAAGAACTTTCAAGCACCACTATGCATGTTCATGAAAAACTAAAGCAGTATTCTGATCCTGTGTCTTTCCTGCTGAAAAGACCTTCAAAGGCTCCCTCATTAGCTAAGAAACGTTGTTGTTGTTGTTAGGCGTCATCGAGTCGGTTCCCACTCACAGCGACCCTATGTACAACAGAACGAAACACTGCCCGGTCCTGCGCCATCCTCACAATCATTGTTATGCTTGAGCCCATTGTTACACCTAAGAAATAGAGAACAAAAATCGTTAGAAGACCTACCATTTGTGGTCTTAATAAAGGGCTCCAGGTCTGCCCACCCAACCTCAGTTCCCACAAGCCCCTTCATATCAACCCACCTTCCTGCCTTGGTACATGACGTTCTGTTGTTCCTTTTGTCCATACCATTCCCTCTACTTCAAACGTCCTACCCTTCTCCCTCATCCTTCATTCAAATGCCACATCCTCTGGGAAGTTTTCTGAACCTCCATGGAAAGGTCAAGTACTCCCACACACACCATGCTACCAACAGCCCCCACACTGCAGCGGGCAGAATACATGTCAAATAGTGCAGTAGGGACAATTTATATTTTGTTTGTTTTCCACCTGCCACAATTCTTATAATTTTCTCTTAAATTCTAGGGCTTGCACATTAAAGAGTGAGCAGGTGTAGTCCAGGTTAAGAGACAACAAAGGCCTGAGATACGGCAGAGAGGAAGCCATGAAGAGAATGAAGGGACGCTGGGGAAGTAACAAGCAATAGGGTTTGGCCACTGCTTCGAGGGCGATGGATCTTGTTCCAAGTGCCATTCCCTCCTGCCCCTCTATTTTAATATTCTCCTCATCTACACGTTCCTTCTCCCTGGGCTTTTAATGTTCTGGAAACTCACATATTTAAAACAAAGAAACCAATGATCCAGAAACCTCCTTGGACCTCACAGCCATCTAACGGCTCACCTTTTAACCTCATCCAAACTCACGAACACAGTAGCTGGCGCTTGCCTTCTCTCTTGCCTTTCATCCACTGGAATCTGGCTACTGTCTACACCACTTCACCGATATGTTTACAAGCAACCTCCTAATTGCCAAATTTAAAGAATAATTTTTAGCCTTTACTCCTAGATCTTCCTGCTACATTTGAAACAATTAACCCCCACACCAAAAAAAAAAAAAAATCAAACCCGTTGCCGTTGAGTCGATTCCGACCCACAGCGACCCTATAGGACAGAGTAGAACCGCCCCATAAGGTTTCCAAGGAGCAGCCATGGATTTGAACGGCTAACCCTTTGGTTGGCAGCTGAGCTCTTAACCACTGTGCCACCAGGGCTCCCAATTAAGCCCAGCCTCTTCGAAAATAGGCTTTTCCTTGATTTACAGGACACCACATGCTCTGGCTTTTCTCCTCTACCGCCAGTGTGGGCTCCTTTTTACTTTGACCACTTTAGGATTTTCTCAGCATTTAAGGGTTCTTTTCTTGGGGACACCGTCCTCTTCTCTTTATATGATCTTTTTATATATCTACCATCTTGATTTCAGTTACTATCTACTAATGCTCACATCCATTTCTCTGGCTTTAGACTTATATATCTCATATATCTAGTTGCCTATTTGAATGCACAACCACAGTGCTCCTTAGAAGCAAGGATGGCGAAACTATGTCTGACATACTTTGGACATATTGTCAGGAGAGATCAGTCCCTGGAGAAGGACATCATGCTTGGTAAAGTACAGGGTCAACAAAAAAGAGGAAGATCCTCAAGGAGATGGACTGACACAGTGGCTGCAACAATGGGCTCAAGCCTAATGACTGCGAGCATGGCGCAGGATTGAGCATTTGAATATCAGGCAAACAGCACAGTCTGCCATTCCCAAAATAAATTAATAGAGTCCCTGATACAAATACTGCTCTTATATCTACATTGTTTGTTCCTGGTGGTAGAAATCTGTGAGTCATCCTTGACACTTCCTTTAACATTACTTCCCACATAAAATCCATCATGACCTGCTGATGTCAATCTTTTCCTCTCTTTTCTTTCTGTCCCTATCCAATCAGAGTGTGACAGTTACCTTGTGTTTCAACCTGGCCAGGCTATGATTCTCAGTGATTTGGCCAAATAAATCCTGTACTCTCAGGTATGGCCAAGGAAAGTCTGTGCACAGCCTGGTGGATTCAGCCTCTCGGCATCTGCTAATTTTGCCTACCAAACCAAAAAACCCGTTGCTGTCGAGTCACTTCTGACTCACGGCGATCATACACGACAGAGTAGAACTGCCCCATACAGTTTCCAAGGAGTGGCTGCTGGACTCAAACTGCCAACCTTTTGGTTAGCAGGAGATCTCTTAACGACTGTGCCTACAGCTATGATAAAAGGAGACCACATTTAGCATGTTGTTGTTGTTAGGTGCTGTCGAGCTGCTTCTGACTCTAAGCGACCCTATGTACAACAGAACGAAACACTTCCTGGTTCTGCACCATCCTCACAATTGTTGTTATGCTTGAGCCCATTGTTGCAGCCACTGTGTCAATCCACCTCCTTGAGAGGCTTCCTCTTTTTCACTGACTCTCTATTTTACCAAGCATGATGGCCTTCTCCAGGGACTGGTCCCTCCTGATAACATGTCCAAAGTATGTGAGTATGTATAGTCTCCCCATCCTTGTTTCTAAAGAACATTTTGGCTGCACTTCTTCCAAGACAGATTTGTCCATTCTTTTGGCAGTCCATGGTATATTCAATATTCTTCGCCAACACCATAACTCAAAGGCATCAATTCTTCGGTCTTCCTTAGTCATTATCTAGCTTTCGCGTGCATGTGAGGCAATTGAAAACACCATGGCTTGCCTCAGGCACACCTTAGTCTTCAAGGTGATATCTTTGCTTTTTGACACTTAAAAGAGGTATTTTGCAGCACATTGGCCCAGTGCAATACATTGTTTGATTTCTTGACTACTGCTTCCATGGCTGTTGATTGTGGATCCAAGTAAAATGAAATCCTTGACAACTTCAATCTTTTCTCCATTTATCATGATATTGCTCATTGGTCCAGTTGTGAGGATTTTGTTTTCTTTATGTTGAGGTGTAATCCATGCCAAAGGCTGTGGTCTTTGATCTTCATTAGTAAGTGCTTCAAGTCTTCTTCACTTTCAGCAGGCAAGGTTGTGTCAACTGCATATTGCAGGTTGTTAACGAGTCTTCCTCCAATCCTGACGCCCTGTTCTTCATATAATCCCCCTTCTCAGATTATTTGCTCAGCATACAGACTGAATAAGCATGGTGAAAGGATACAACTCTGACGCACACCTTTCCTGACTTTAAGATTTAGCATAGATTTCTCAAAATCAGGAACAAGGCAAAAAGATGTCCATGCTTGTCAAGGACTTTTACAATGATCTTCAGATTATTTAATACTTCCTGTCTTAAGCAAAGTCTGTCACACTTTCTGAAAATGCAATGTCCTTTGTTACAGAACCATATCAGAGATGCCCAGCTGTGAGTGCCTGGTCCAGTGCCGGAGTTCCCTCGAAATTGTCTCAACTGCCAACCCAACTGATTTAACTGCTAAATGCAATAACAAATGCATTTTCCTTTTATTTAAGCAACGCATAAAGCAACAATTTAAGAAATTAATATAAGTTTGATTCAGACAGGTTTCATGAATTTAGTTTTCATTTATTCAACTAACATTTGAATGTCTACTATTCATTTACAAAAAAAAAAAAAAGGCTCTGTAATAAGAATCTCGGAGCCATGGGTATTTATCATGGTTAGGGGGTTGGGCTGGAGTGAGGGTACATGGGTCGTTAGAGCCTTCCCCAGTGCCAGAAGATTGGCTGCTAGCCAAAAGGTCGGCAAGGTCAGCAGTTCGAATCCACCGGCCATTCCTTGGAAACCCTGCTCTGTCCTATAAGGTCACTATGATTCGGAATCAACTTGATAGCAACGGATTTTTAATGAGTATCTACTTTATGCCAGGCAAAGTTCTAAGTGATAAATAAACAAGAGTATACAAAACAAAGCTCTTACCCTCTTGGGGCTGACATCCTATGAAAAAGATATAAAAATCAATCATTCACCTGGAGCCTCATCTTCAGGTACTTTCAGGTTCTAGCCAGACAATGACTAGTGCTACAAGAAAGGAAACAGAGAAACAAAAAAAGGCTATAGACTTTAGAAGAAGTAGCCATTGCTTCCAAGAGGCAGGCCAGAAAAAAAGGCTCAAATTTTCTAACCAGACTTGAAGAATGGGTAAGACTTAGGCCTGCAAATGAGGTAGGAAGAGGCTTCCAGGATGAGAGAAGAACACGAGCAAAGATGTAGGGTTGGAGAGTTGGGTTCATGATTTTGTGTGGCTAAGAAGGTTGGTTCCAACAAGGGGAATAGTTGAAAAGAAGGTTAGAAACGTAAGTTGTGGCCTAGGGCCAATCAAAACTTTCAAGGCCTTAAATACTGAAAAGGTAATGACTTCCCCACCTCACCAGGAAATAGATCATTCAAAACAACACAAACAGAACAGCTTACATTTTTTCCCACACAGTTCTGATTTGCCCCAGGTGGACTACTGTACTGAAGAGTCTGACTCTGTTTTAGTTGTTTTGCTGCTGCCAGAGTTAAGTCTCACTCTTCTCTCTTCCTGTCTGCCCCACATCTGGGCGAGTTAATGAGAAAGCCCAGGTGCTCTCCCTTCTGGCACTGGGGAAGGCTCTAGCCACCCGCGTACGCTCACTCCAGCTCTAAAAAAAAAAAAAAAAAAAAAAATTACCTACCCTCTAACCAACATAAATGCCCCAACCCAGGCTCCTTTCCCTGCTTTCTCCAGTAGTTTTCATACCTGCTTAGGAAGCCTGCCTGGATCTCCCTCATTATGTTTCATAATAAGCCTTCTTATACCTTTGGGTGCGTGTATGACATCATCGGTCTCCACACTGGAATCAGATTTGGGATGGAGGCCCACCCTGTTGCCGTAGAGTGGCCACTGAAACTACTTTGATGATCCTGCTAAAAGAGGTCAAAAAACCAAAACCAAACCTGTCGCCATCAAGTCGATTCCAACTCATGGTGACCCTACAGGACAGAGTAGAACTGCTCATGGGGCTTCCAAGAAGCCACTGGTGGATTCGAACTGCCAACCTTTTGTTTAGCAGCCAAGCTCTTAACCATATTCTCTCAAAATAATTCAGGATCCCTGCTCTGTTCTGTCCACTGAGTGACACAGCAGCTTGAAGTCAGATCACAGAAATTTTAGGTGTTAACGCCATTGGAATTTGGAAATTGTTTTCTCCATAGCTGAAGACGGCAATAGTTTGAGCTTCTTGCAGTTGTGCAAAATACCTAAAGACAGTGCTTACTCTAAATACACAATAGGCATTTAATGGAAGAATATTTTAGCAAGAGTTGTTGCGTTGCCAGCAGATATTTTAATAGCGTGAAAGTAAATCTGAAAAAAAGTGTATAATAGAGCCATGCACTTCACCAAAAATGAGTACGAGAAATCGCACAACTTTTCATGTACTCAGAAACTGTTTATCAAGCATCTGCCAAGTGCAGTGCACGCAGATCCCTGTAGGATGGCGGGATGGGTTGTTTTTTCTTGCGGAGTTCCTTTACATGCAGACCTAACACATGGTGTTTGAACAGGTGCACCTCAGGTGGTTAATATGCCCAACCAAAGTTGAGATGAATGGATGAATGATGAAAAGGAATTAATTGTCACTTAGCACTTAATGAGTCACTTTCATTCAAGCTATTTACGGGGTAGTAGGCTCTGTTCTAGAATGCATTTCACGTACAACTCACTTCTTGAAGAAAACAAACTGCGTTGAAATTTCTGAGGATTGGTAATTCTGGAGGATGAGCAGCATTTTCCTAAACTAGCAAATACACGCCTTATGATACCAGAAGCATAATTCTCACGATCGACTACAGCTGCCAGTCATACTCCGAGTGCTTCATCACCGCTGTGCCTTACGTCTTGCTGAGAATTTCCTGGCTCTATGGAATGAACCGGTATTGCCTCTTGAAATATAATTTTTTTTTTCTGAATTCTTTTCTAATAATGGAACCTGGGAAATTAAAATGCTATCCTTTATAAATGTTTATCAAAAGAAGGTTCTCAGTAACTGTTAGAAAGAAGGGACAGAAACAAGTTGGGCAAAGGTGTAGGCAGATCGCAGGAATTATCCTATCGATTCATCTCCTTGTTCCTGAAGTATCTTGAGTAGGTTTTCTCTCTGTGAATCTGAAGTCATTAGATCATTACAAAGAATTAGAATTACAAAGAGATTATGCTCATCTCAGTTCTGAAGAAAAATCTGAGCATTTAACTAACACCATCAGAGTGGGTAGCAATGCAAGAATATTTACTATCGAAAGTTGAGCTGCTAAACTTAATTGACAATTTTGATAAAGGCAGATATCGTCAAGTGACATACTAAGTTTCCATCAGTACTGGCGAAAGTTGTCAAAACTGACCCAAGCCATTTGGTAGATAGTCAGCAAAGGCTAGACCAACACAGTGAAGCATGCAAGAAACAAACCATTTTCTCTTCCAATGGGGGGAAAAAACTAATTCTAAACATGGAATAATGAACACGTATTACATGACAACCTTCTTCCTAATATGGAGAAATTTATTAAAAAGTAGAGATAATCTTTTGACAAAAGCTTCCAAAATATGGGACCAGGCCTTAAAGGAAAGGAGAAACTGATCGAAGGCAAGGACTTATAGAAGAAAACGAACTGGTTTTCTAAGGGAGCTAGGGTGAAAATTATGCATCTTTTTTTTTCTTGTGGATGTACATTGTAATGCTGAAGAGTCTACGTTTCTCCGCATCACATCAAATCCCTAAAGCCAGTTTCTTTTGAGTGTACTGAGAACTATCTTCAGTTTGTGCGACGGGACCTCAAGGACTCAAGGTCAAGGGAAATATAAACAAAGAGGACTTTGCATGCCTTGGCCTGAAGGCAAGGGTCAACTCTATCCCCAAATTTCTTAAACATTCTGTCTACAAATATGCTGTTTCCACTACTCACCAGGCTCTATCCCAGGCATATGAAACACATCTGCAAAACAAAAGGACAAAAATCTGTGCAAACCCTGATTTCTCACTTGGAATGCTACGGCAGCCTTTCTACTCTGTCCAAAGGCTATTTCTATCTGCTTAGGCCGCCGGACTCTTCTTTCTCTCACTCTGGCAAAATGGTCTCGCCTCCTATTTCCCAAAAGAATTCTAAGTCAGGAAACATAAGCTCCTTCAACTTCCTGCCACCAAATATGCTCTGTACCCTCCCTATTACGAATCTCATCCCTTTCACATCTCCTGGAAAACAAAACCAAACCCATTGCAATCAAGTTGATTCTGACTCATAGCTACCCTATAGGGCAGAGTAGAACTGCCTTACAGGGTTTCCAAGGAGCGCCTGGTGGATCTGAACAGCCATAGCTCTTAACCGCCACGCCACCAGGGATTCCTCAAATTTCCTAGAAACTTAACATTTTTTTCTCTTTATCCTGTGTCCTAAATTACTCTCCCTCTCTCTCCACTGAACCCTTCTTATGAGCATTTCTGTTTTATCTTAACCAAAATCCTTGTTTAAAAGACACACAAAACAAGACCCCAGCTCACCTACAGCCACCGCCTTACCTTTCAAAGACAAACTTCTGTAAGAAGTTGCAACATCAGTCTTTTCAGCTTCCGTATTTCCCCAGTCCACTCATTCCAGTGTATGCCTTGCCCTCTCCACATCACAAAAATTAGCCTTGATAAGATCTCCCATGACTTGTGTGCCACCAAGTCAGATTAGGAGCCCTGTTAGCGCAGTGGAATAGGAGCTGGGCTGCTAAGCAAAAATGTCAGCAGTCTGAATCCACCAGCCGCTTCTTAGAAACTCTATGGGGCAGTTCTACTCTGTCCTATAGGGTCGCTATGAGTTAGAATGGACTTGACAGCAAAGGGTTTGGTTTTTTAGGTTTTTTTTTTTTTAAGTCTAATTAACATGTTTCATCTGTCACTTTATTAAAAAGCATTTGACATGTTTAGTTTACCCCTTTGAAACTCTCTCTTCCTTTGGACTCTTTCACATCACACTCTCCTGATTAACTTCCTCCCACCTCTCGGCCACTCTCTCAATAGCCTTTCCCTTTCTCCACCTGGTCTTTAAATGCAGGTGATCCTTGGAACCCTGTCCAGAGCCCTTAATCTTCTCATTCTCTGCTCTCTCCTTCATCCACAACCACAGTTTCCAATGATACTCACGTTACAGTGACCTCACCAGTAATAGTTCTATCCCCACACTCTCTTCTGAACTACAGAGCCGTATTTCCCATCACCTACTTGATAGAGCCATGTGGATGTCACATAGGCCTTCACAGTCTGTGTCTAAACCAAAGTCATGATCTTCCCTCCAAAACCTGCTCTTCATCCAACATTCTTTTATCACTGTAAATGGTACCACCTTCTACCCTATTGCTCATGATAGGCCACTGGGTCCTGTCTCAGCCATCTCAATCCGACTTCCTGACCATCTCAAATATATTCAAAGCCATCCATCTCCAAAGTCATGAGTTTAATAAGAACCACTATTATCTTCTTCCTGCAGACTCTTATCTTCCTGCATTTACTCTCCCTCCAATCTTTTTTCCACATCACAATGGACACAATTCCTTTTAAAATGCAAATTGCATCAAGTCATTTCCCCATATAAGCTTATCAATCACTTGCCATTATTTTTAGGACAAAGACGAATGTCTTAACATGGCCCAGAGGGCCCTTCGTCTCTGGCCTCTGACTATCTCTCCCACATTTCTTGTACCACCTTCTCCCTTGCTTTCCTCTCTCAATCATACAGAAGGCCATCCTGACTCAGCTTCTTCACACACACTGCTGCTTCTACTTGGAGCTTTCTTTCCCCACCTCCTTCCCTCTCTAACTCCTAATCCAATCTCAGCAGAAGTCTTACTTCTTGTACAATCTTCGGCAAGTTACCTAACTTCTCTTTGCCACAGTTTGTTCATCTATAAAATGGGGCAGTTGTGAAAATATGGACAGTTAATACAAGTAATGGAGCCCTGGTGGTACAGTGGTTGAGAGCTATGGCTGTTAACCAAAAGGTCAGCAGTTCGAATCCACCAGCCAGTCCTTGGAAAACCCATGGGGCATTTCTACTCTGTCCTATAGGGTCACTATGGGTCAGAATCAACTTCACAGCAATGGGTTTGGTTTTTGGTTTAATACAAGTGAAATAGTTACAAGGTGCTCGAGATAAAGTAAGTGCTCAGTAGATGTTAGCATCATTATTTTTATTGTTATTATCATTGTCATCATTACCTTGCTTTTCAGGGAAGCCTTCTTTGACTCCTCACACTACCTCAAATGCTCCAAGTATAGTAACACCTCGAACTCCTCCTTTACTACATTTAACTCAGCTATGATTAATTGAATATTTGTATGATCCCCTATAGGACTCCAAGCTCCAGGAGGGGAAGCAAAACACTCTCTTATTCATCACTGTATAGACCCATCCTGTGCTTCTCTGGCACAAAGTAGGCACTTAGTATACAATACAAAGTGAATAAATGAATGAATCACTCTCTACAAATTAATTTTTTTGTCTCAAACATCTTGGAGTACCCATAGCCTATTCCTGTAATTGACCTAATCCCCTTGGGTAGTAGTGTCAGAAGAAATCATTTGTCTCCTTCGGTCCTTCTAGCAAAAAAAAAAAAAGGAATCCAGAGGCAGATAAACTAAGAGCCTGGACAAACAGACACAGTATAGATTCATCTCTGTCTGCCTCTTGGTACTCTCTCTTGCTCACTTTTTCAGGACCCCATGCTCACTGAAAAATGAGCCACCTCCTGCAGCTGGCTCACAGCCCTGGTGGCTCCTTGGATGATGTTGAATCAATGCGTGAGGTTAGCCTGACTCTAACAGGGCCATTTTCAGTAGGAGATTCTAGCCACTGTTTTCTTCTTGTTTGAAAAAGGAGTGTGCCTTTATAATGTATTCAGTATAACTGATTATGGAATGACTAATTTCAATATTAAACAGTATTCTTTCTGCAAGTCAGTAAGCCATGATAAGAGTCTGAAAATGCTTAAAAGGCCAGCTCAAAGAATGGTAGGTTTTCACCTGTGTTTTTCAAAGCATGCAGCAATAATATAAATTTAGCCAATTGGTGGAAAGAAAGTATTTGTTCTGTCAGCTTCTGTACGCTCAGTGATTACAGAACTGCCTATATTATTATTCTTGCCAGTTCACACGACTGCTTGACAACCCCTTATCCATTTGCATTTTTCAGTGATTTTCCACCGGTATAATTTGGAAGCATTAAGATTGCACAAAAGTGGAAGGCTAGAGAAATCTATGCATGCTGTTTATATTATTTTGAATTATTATAGCTGCAGTCTTATTATCACTCATAGTCCTGAATTCAGATACAATCAGAGCCATTTGTTAAATAGGAATAACACTGTAGTATGTGTATGTATGTTGATAGGTTTGACACAATAGCATTAAAAAAAAAATCTTGTTATTTCTACCCTCCAAAAAAAAGAGCATGAGAAATATTCTCATGATATCTCTTGAAATAATTTTAATAAATTTTTTATGGTATTTTCATTATTAAAAGAAGAAAACATTAGCTCTTTAGAGCTAAAGATTCAAAAAGAATTCTCTTGGTTAAATCTTACATGAACAAAATATCTAATGGTAATAACTGAGTAAAGTTCAATATTCAAAAGCTCTAGAAGGAGGTTCTGACAAAAAGACATTTCTATCCTAAGGAAACTACAACGTGAACCATTTTTATATTTTCCTCTTGAGTCAAAATATAGCCTCCTCAGAATAACAGGATTTGAAAAAAGAAGTGCTAGCACTATTTTTCATGAAAACATGATACGACAAAAAAAAAAAAAAAAGGAAAGTTCCACTCAATTTACATAAAGTTTGGTCTTGCTTGAAATTCCATCATCAAGTTCACAAAAGTGCTTGGATGCCTGGAGTGAATAACTATATTCTTGAAAGCAGGAATCTCTCCAGAAGGGTTTTATCAATTCATTTGTTTACTCGCCGCTGTAGGTGGCCACTGATCCCTCACCCAGCTTTCCTCTGCAAAAAACCGCAGTGCTGGCTTCAAATCTACACATCTCGGACCCTTGGGAAGCCTGATTTATTGAAAGATGTCTAAAAATCCACATGCGGCTAAGCATTGTTTTAGTCAGAAAAAATTTTTTCTATAATTTTTCAAATATAAATAGAACATACTGTGATTCAAATAATTTTTTTTATTACGGAATTCATGGTAGTAGCATTGTTATCTATTTTCTCAATCATCTAATGGCTAACAATATGGAATGCCCACTGTGTTTCAGGAATTGTGTTAAACAATTAAATCATGATCTTATTAATTTTCACCTGCCCGTCAGTTTGTTACACTGTGGTGACTTGCATGTTGCTATGATGCTGGCAGCCATTAGTTTAAATACCAGGAGGGTTACCATGGTGGACAGGTTTCAATGGAGCTTCCAGACTAGACAGACTAGGAAGAAAGACCTGGGGACCTCCTTCCAAAAACTAGCCAATGAAAACCCTATGGATGACACTGGAATATTGTCCAATATAGTGCTGGAAGAAGAGCCCCCTAGAATGGAAGGCACTTAAAATACAAAGTGAGTCAGCAATGAATTTCAGCATAACAAAGATTGTGAAGATGGCACAGGACCAGGCAACATTTTGTGCTGTTATACATGGGGTCATCACAAGTTGGAGCTGACTCAATAGCACCTAACAACAACAAGGCATATTAATAAATCCCAAATTATTGGACATGTTTAGAAAGGTTTTTCTCCCAAAGTCACACTTTACAAAAACCAAGGTCAGATTTCTAAACTAGAACAATGATAACCTTTTTCCTACATTGCAAAATATGATATAGCTGTTATGAATTGAATTTTGTTTCCCAAAAATGTGTATCAACTTGGCTAGGCCATGATTCCCAGTATTGTGTGGTTGTCCACCATTTGATCTGATGTGATTATCCTATATGTCATAAATCCTAACCTCCATGATGTTTAATGAGGCAGGATTCGAGGCAGTTATGTCAATGAGGAAGGACTCAAACTACAGGATTAGGTTGTATCTTGAGCCAATCTCTTCTGAGATATAAAAAAGACTCAAGCAGAGAGGATGGGGATCTCCTACCACTAAGAATGAAGAACAAGGATGGGAGCGTGTCCTTTGGACACAGAGTCCCTGCACTGAGAAGACCCTAGGCCAAGGAAAGACTGATGACAAGGACCTTCTTTAAAAGCCGACAGACTGAGAAAGCCTTCCCCTGGAGGTGATGCCCCAAATTTGGACTTCTAGCCTCCTTGACTGTGAGAGAATAAATTTCTCCGTGTTAAAGCCACCCACTTTTGATATTTCTGTTAAGAGTATCAGTAGATAACTAAGAGAGTAGCCACTGGTGTGCCACAGCCAGCTCACACTGGCCTGTGCCAACTATTAAATATTCAGTAATTTTATAACCCTGTTGTTAAACCGTTGATAATTTGAACTTGACCATGGTGGGAGTGCTTACACCATGGAAGTCAGCAAACACTACAAATCAGGGTTTTTGTTTTGTTTTGTTTTGTTTTCTTTCCCTGGAGAGTTAGTTTAGCAGCACACCACAGGATATAACTAAAGGATGTCAAGAATTATTCCACTTTCATCTTGGTTCAAATTGGTCAGAATAATCTGTCTCTTCAAGAACCTATTGAAATAGGACTTAAAAGGACCATACGCACACTTGAAAAGCAAAGGAGTTTGCCTGTGGCACCAACTGCAACATCCCAGCTCCCTTTTCTGGTATACAGAGAGCTGTGAAAGCCCAGATCTTTCTTTTTGTGATGTCCACCATCCAGCTCCAAAGTCAGTACAGTAAGATTTTATTCCTCCCTGAGGAGTCTAACTTCAGACCATAAACCTAACCTCATGTGTTATATTTTCAAAAATTTAACTACTTTGTACTTTTTCCCAGAGTCAGAAAGGATTTTTGCTTCACTTATACAAATACTTGGGAAGGGTCAGAATCTACAGCCAATATTATAGGTTGCTTGTTTTCTCTGTCTCATATTGGGTTCCTGCAATGTTCTCCAGGAGAGGCAGAAGAGTTGAAAGAGACCTGTCGAATGGGACCAATGTCATTGCGACAGCAGCATTTTAAAATCTTCCCCAAAAAGAAAAATGACGAACAAAACTCAAATACCAAAAAAAAAATAGGCCAGACTTACTGGATCAGTAGAGACTAGATAAAGTCCCAAGACTATTGTCCTGAGACACTCTTTAAACTTGGAACTCAAACCACTCCCAGAAGTCACCTTTCAGCCAAATGACAGAGTGGCCCATAAAATAAATAATATCACTGGTGAGTACTGTGCTCCTCAAAATAGTCATCTAAATGAAACCAAAAGGTAAACATTTACCCTAGACCAAAGATGAGAAGGAAAGGGGGGAATAAGAAAGCTAAATTAACGGAAACAGAACAACCAAAGTGGAAATAACGAGAATGCTGATGTATTGTGAAGAGTGTAACCAATGTCAGTGAACAAATGTATAGAAATTGTTAGATAAGAACCTAATTTCCTCTGTAAATTTTCACCAAAAACACAATTAAACATACATATTTTTTAAAATCTTCCTCAAAGGTCCTCCCTTACCCAACTCCAGCCCTTTCTTATAACTATGCTTACTGTCAAAAGGACATTATTAAACCATGGCTTCATGTTACCGTACATTCCTGAGAGCTGTTTTGATTTTTAAATGAGACACACCATGTGCTCATTCATCCAGATGAAGGGAAATGCTCATCTCAGCTCAATGGGCTGGATGAGTTTAGCAACATGCATCCTGTCCATCAATAGTCTCAAAACCTACCTTCTCTGATAGTTTTTTATGCACAGCCTACTTTTTTCATGATTAATGAGGAGTAGCTTAAGCACAAATAAAACCCGCAGAAAGCAACCCACTCATCAATGAGCAATATTCTTTAGCAGGTTGCTGTCAAGAAATAACTTACTTAGGAGAACAAAAGAAAAACATTTTGGAAGCTGAAATGGTTGTTTAATGAGACTATAGGACGAATAAGTACTGAAGAAGTTCCTTGAATTAGAATGACAGCGTGATCATTGTATACTTAAAACTTGCTTTAATAAGTAACAGTAACACTTTGGTATCCTAAGCCACCACAAATTTCTCTTTAGCTCATGTATTTACAACATCAGCATTTATTTTTATGATTTAATATAATTCTATCCAGATTCCCATTTTCAGTATGATGGGGTCAACTGCTCCTGGATTAGCCCTCCTGCTATAAAAACTAGAAAAGTGACCAAAGCATATGAAATAAATGTTTTCAGATGCCAAAGAGCACATATCACATGACTTTGGTTCATGAGAGAAGGGAAACAAATGAGACAAGCCCTAGAGTTGGTCCAGATTGCTTCCTGAAGGCACTTTTAGAACCACAGAGGATGGAGGCAGAAATGAATCAGAGCACAGAGGTCCACTGAGATTAAGAGACAGAGATCAGAGGTGAGAGAGGTGGAGGCACCTGGAATGTGAGGGCAAAGAAACAGAAAAGAGGGAGTCACATAAATAGCTGCAGAAATTAAATCTTTGGTTGAATGCTCAATTGCACATGTGTAGGAAGAGACTACATGAGACCAGGCAAAGACTAACTGCTGGGGGAGAACAACTACCCAGGAGCTTTGGCCAGAATAACCCCCAGAGCTGGCAAACGGCTGAGAGACATTTAAGTTCTGGCCAGGCAGGGTAGAGAGTTCTTGTTGAACACCCAGGGTTTTAAGAAGAGATTCCAGAAAGACAAACGCTGAAGAGAAGTTTTAGGCTAACACAATCTACTTCAAACATGGCATAACCAAAAAAAAAAAAAACAAACAAACCCAGTGCCGTCGAGTCGATTCCGACTCATAGAGACCCTAGAGAACAGAGTAGAACTGCCCCGTAGAGTTTCCAAGGAGCGCCTGGTGGATTCGAACTGCCGACCCTTTGGTTAGCAGCTGTGGCACTTAACCACTAGACCACCAGGGTTTCCAAACATGGCATAACAAAGCTAAAAAAGCTTCATTAGGATCAAGATAAGTTAACTGCCTGAAGTAACAACAACAACAAAAAAACACTTTTAAAGGAAGGAAACAAAAATCCAGACACTTGCAATCATAACATTCACAGTCTCTAAAATTTAGTGAAAACATTCTGGATATGCAAAGAAGCAGAACGACATGACCCACAGTCAGGAGAAAAACTGGTAAATAAAAATAGAACTAGACATTACAGAATTGATTCGATTAACACACAAGGAGTCTAAAAATACCATTTTAAGTATGTTTATGTTCAAGGGCTTATAAAAAACATGAATATAATGAGGAAATGCACAGAGATTCTCAATAAATAAATGAAAATGATTTTAAAAAGTACCAAATGAAAATTCCACACCTTAAAATATAAAGAAATAAAAAATTCACTTTATGGGCTTAACAGATATTAGATGCTGCAGAAGAAAATATCAGTGACTTTCAAGACCCGGCAGCAGAAACAATGTAAACTGAAGCACAGAAAGTAAGAAGGCTGAAGAATGAACAGAGCCTCAGTGATGTCTGAGACAATATCAAGCAATCTAACAAGGTTTGACGGTTTTTTGAAGTCCCAGAAAAAGAAAAGGGATAGAGTGGGGCACAAAAATATGTGAAGATTCGGATGGCTAAGAATTTTCAAGATTTGATATTGAAATATAAACACACATACCCAAGAAGCTCATGACCACAGCAAAATAAACATAAAGAAAACCAAACCAAAGTATACCATAATCAAATTGCTGCCAATCAATAACAAAGAAAAAATCCTTAAAGCCACCAGGGGAAGGAAAAGCCACATTAAATAAAAGGCAAACGGGATAAAATGACCTTTGATTTTTCATCAGAAACAAAGCTAGAAAATAAAAAATGACATTTTTAAATAATTGCTGAGGAGAAATATCAACTTAGGATTTTATATCCATAGATTGTTTTCATCAAAAATGAAGATGGAATACGTATTTTCAGACAAATTAAAGCTGAGACTGTTACCACTAACCTTCACCACAAGAAACGTTAAAGGAAGCCCTCCAGACTGAAGGAGAGCGATAACAGGTAGACATTCAAATCTTAACATAGGAATAAAGAACATCAAAAGTGGTAAATACATGGGTAAATATAATTTATTTTCCTTGTCTATAAAATTATAAAAAGATAATTGACTATTTAAGGCAAAATTAATTATGAAATATTGTGGAAGATATAAGATATGTGGAAGTAAAATATGATAAAAAAACAAAAGATAGGAGAAGGTAAACAGAAATATACTGCTGAAAGGTGCTTAAATTATACATGAAGAAATTCAGTGGTATCATTTGATGGTAGATTGCGATAAACTACAGATGCTTACTATAAACCCTATAGCAATCATTTAAAGAATACATAAAGAGTTGCAGCTAAAACCCAAAGAAGGAAATAAAATAAAATATGAGAAAACAATAAATTTAAAATAAGGCAGGAAAAAAAGATGAAAAAATTAAACAAAGATCATATGGGACAAGAAGATAATAGGAAGATGGTAGGCTTAAATCAAGTATATCAATAATCACATTACATAGAAATGGACTAATCACACCAATTAAAAAGCAGAGATTGTCAAACTGAATTTTAAAATTCCAGGTTACTTGAAATATAAAAACAGAGGAAGGTTAAAAGTAAAAGTTTGGGAAAAGATACATGATGTAAACACTAATCATAGGAAAGCTAGAATGACCTTATTAGCATCAAACAAAACGGAATTTAGAATGACAGTTTTACTGGAAATAAAAAGAGACATTTCGTAAGATGAGAGGGTCAATCCATCAAAACAGACCTAACAATCATAACTGTGAGTGCAAATAATTATAAAACTTCAAATAAAGCAAAAACTAAAAGAACTGTGAAGAGAAAAGTGGAAAAAGCTACAATTACAGTTGGCGCTTTCAAAGCTTCTCTCAGTAATCCGTAAAAGAAGTAAACAAAAAATCAGTAAGAATGTAGAAGACTTGAGCAACACTGTCAGCCAACTTGACCTAATTGACAATTACCGATCACTACGACCAAAAACACTCTTTTCAAGTGCACATGGAACATTCACCAAGATAAAGCATATTCTAGGCCATAAAAAATGAAATAAATTTAAATGATTTAAACCATTCAAAGTATGTTTTCTGACCACAAGGGTATTAAAATAGAAATCAATAATAAAACAAAATCTGGAAAATCAAAAATATTTGAAATTAGCAAAAATATTTCACAACCTATGGATCAAAGAAGAAATCACAAGGGTAATTAGAAAGTATTTCAAATTGAATAATAATGAAAAGATAGTATATAGAGATGTGCACAATTTAACTAACTAGAGGGAATTTTATGGTTTTAAATCTTAAATTAGAAAAACTGAAAGATTTAAATTAATGATGTAAGCATTCACCATACCCACACCCATTGCCATTGAGTCGATTCTGACTCATAGTCCCTATAGCGACCCTATAGGACAGAGTAGACCTGCCCCACAGGGTTTCCAAGGAGCACCTGGTGGATTTGAACGGCCAACCTTTTGGTTAGCAGCTGTAGCTCTTAACCACTACACCACCAGGGCTTCCAAGCATTTACCATAAGAAGTTAATTAAAGAAGAGCAAAGTAAGGCTTTGCTCACAGTTAGTCTAAGAAAGAAAATAATAAAGATAAAAGCAGAAATCAATGAAACAGGAAAAAAAAAATGAATGGAATCAAATGTTGGTTCGTTAAAAGATCAACATAATTGAAAAGCCCTTAGTTGCACAGATTAAAAAAAAGAAAGATAAAACACAAATTACCAGTGTAAGAAATGAAAGAGGAGGGAAAGTGACAATTCTACAGAATTAAAAATGACAAATACAGAATGATAAAAACAATTTTATACCAATAAACTCAACACCTTAGATGAAATGGACATATTCCTTAAAAACACAAATTAATAACGCCCGCCAAAGAAGAAATAGAATATCTGATTAGCAGCATGTATTTTAAAAACCGAATTTGTAATTTAATACCTTCCAACAAGAAGAACTCCAGACCCAAAACAGCTACACTGGTGAATTCTATTAAATGTTTAAGGACCAAATAACACTGATCTTACCGAAAAGGGAGGAGAACAATTTCCAACAGTTTTATGAATTCAGAATAACCGTGACACCAAAGACATTACAAGAGAGAGAACTGCAGACAATATTTATTAACTTACACTAAAATTAACAAAATATTATCAGATTGAATCCACATTATGACCAAGGAATTCCAGAAATAAAAAACTGACTTACTGCTCAAAAATCAACGTAATTCACCACATTAATAAAATAAAAGTCAAAGAAGTCATATAATCATCTCAAATGCAGAAAAAGTGTTTACGAATTCAACTCCCATTCCTAAGTCTTAGCAAACGAAGGATAAATGAAACTTCCTAGATCTAATTAAGAACTTCCATGAAAACGGACAGCAAACATCACACATAATAGTAAAAGGCAGGACCCTCTCTCCCTAAGATCCAGACAAATGTCACAGACGTGCAAGCCAGTGCGAAAAGACGGGGGGGGGGGGGAGGGCATGTGTGCTGGAAAGGACAGCTATTTGGAGATGATGCAAGGTCAGTATAAACACGCACACACACGCACACACACATACACACACGCATATTTGCTGCTGCTGTTAGTTGCCGTTGAGCCGATCTTCACTCCTGGCAATCCCCTGTGTGCAGAGCAGAACTGCCTCCTCAGGGTTCTGGAAGCAGATTGCCAGGCCTTACTTCTAAGGCATCTCTGGGTGGGTGTGAACCACCAATCTCCCAGTTAGTAGTTCAGCTCTTAGCCATTGCTTATCACCCAGGGATGTATGTATATGCAAATATATTAAAAAAAAAAAAAGTGCCATAGAGTCAATTCCAACCCATAGCGACCCTGTATGACAGAGTGGAGCTGCTCCATAGTGTTTCCCAGGAGCTGCTGTCGGATTCGATCTGCCAATCTTTTGGTTAGCAACCAAGTTCACCCTAGCTCTTCTTAACCACTGCGCCAGCAGGGCTCCACGAAAATGTCTATAAATTGTAAATGGTAATAGTCTAAAAATTCATTTTCTAGTTTCTTCTTGTTAACGTCTATGTCGACTCTACTTTGAGGAGCTCTCCCCCAGTCGTCTTGTGAGTGTGTTCTAATATGACAGCTCATCTTCGAGCACTATATCAGGTTTTCACTGGCTAATTTCTTTCAGAAGTAGACTGCCATGTCCTTCTTTCTAGTCTCATTCTGGAAGCTCAGCTGAAACCTGTCCACCGTGAGTGACCCTGCTGGTATTTGAATACTGGTGGCATAGCTTCCAACATCACAACAACACACAAGCCCCCACAATACGAGAAACTGATGGACGTCTGGGGGATTCTGACTCACTGATCCTATAGGACAGAGTAGAACTGCCCCATAGGGTTTCCTAGGAGCAGCTGGTGGATCTCGACTGCTGACCTTTTGGTTAGCAGTTAAGCTTTTAACCACTGTGCCTAAAATTATAAATAAAATAGAAAAGTAGTTAGCAGAGGATTAGAGAGAGTTATTTATACTGCACTGTGAATTTTCACTCTGTTTTATGTCAGTATGGTTTGCCTTATGGCAAGACAATCCATAATTGCACTTTATTGCAATATAAATGTTAGCAAAATGGACTTTCCTAGTTAATCAGTGTTAAAATGAAATTAATCAAATGCAATCCCTTTTTCTAATGAACTTTTTCATGCACGGCTGGCTCATGCACACAGCTCTAAGTCAGCAGGTAAACTGGAGAAGCCTGTGGATAGGTGGTCGTCTCGCTTTGTGCTTGAAAGACTTGGAGTTAAGAAGCCTGTGAGATATTAGCTAAAGGAGAAATCTACATACGCTCTAATCTCGGGAAAAGTTCATACATCAAACAGCTAGTTTTAACTGCATTAAACGCATCAGTGGCTGTTTGTCATAGGTTTTAAAAGTGCAGCACACTCACTGAAATTGTGCAAGCGTAAGATACTTGTATGCCAGTAAAAATTAGCAGACTGAAGGATATATTTGGAGGCATTTTAGAAGTTCCCTGTAAACAGCTGGTATACCAAAACCAAGCTTGGTCACCCCAGTTTCCTCAAGTTTCCACATAAGGAAGTGTTAGGAAATAAGCTTTAGATTCTAAGCCTGGCTCTGATGTTCGATAAGGATGTCTTTAGGAAACCAACATCTCTGTGGCTCAGTTTCCTTATCTATAAAATGGAAGTAACAGTACACACGCCATAGGTTTTTTGAAGAAGAACGAACAAGATAAAGCATGCAAGTGTTTAGCTCGGTTTAGGACACAGTATTTACACACAGACAGACAGACACAATCGCAGACACACGCATTCACTAACGTATACTATGCTTCTATGACAGGTAGCATTTGTATGTTTGCCAACTGCTAGGATTTAGGAAACCATCACTGAATTTTAAATTGTTGTAAGGGAACCTTCCCTCTGTTCGCCTCCCAAGACCACCTTCCCAAATTTCCCTTCCTCCCCTGTTGCAGATGCCCAGTGTTCAGCTTGTTTTACTGTCTGTTTCTGAATGCCTTTCGTCTTTGAAGCTCCACCATCCTGAGCATCCCTTTGACTCACCCACCAAAGTTGAGGGCACCATGGCAAAAATAATCTCTTAGATCCCCCAAAGGCCCTAGGCTTTTTTCCTTGTTGTTTTTCATTTTCTTTACTGCCTAACAATTTGAAGGACAAGAATGGGAATAACAAAAGGAGATAAACTGAAGAAATCGCAAAGTATAAGACTCCCTTCAAAGTCCATTTAGATGGCCACCTGTTAAAAGAGGGTAGTTTTACCTAGGCTTTGGCTAACATCACCACATAGGCAACACACACACACACACACACACACACGATTCCAGTTACCGTCTAAGCCAAGGATTCTTAGTTCAGGATATTCAGGGGGTCTTTGAGCTTGAATGGAAAAATATTACATTTATTTCCACAAACCTTTAACTCAAATTTAGCATTTTATTTATTTATTTGTTTATTGTTGTTAGGTGCCATTGAGTCAGTTACGACTCATAGCGAACCTGTGTACAACAGAACGAAACACTGCCCGGTCTTGCACCATCCTCACAACTGTTGCTCTGCTTGATCCCATTGTTGCAGTCGCTGTGACAATCCATCTTGTTGAAGGTCTTCCTCTTTTTCGCTGACCCTCTACGAAGCATGATGTCCTTCTCCAGGGACTGATCCCTGCTGATAACATGTCTGAAGTTTATCAGACGAAGTCTCACCATCCTTGCTTCTAAGGAGAAATCTGGCTGTACTTCTTCCAAGACGGATTTGTTCATTTTTCTGGCAGTCCATGGTATATTTGATATTCTTCACCAACACCATAATTCAAAGGCATCAATTCTTCTTTGGTCTTTCTTATTCATTATCTACCTTTCCCATGCATATGAGGGGATTGGAAATAGTATAAACAGTATATACACATTTGTGACTTTATAATTGTTGCAAATATTGTCTAATGCTCATCACTACTTAGTACACTAGCTACTACACCCAACAGATGTTTTTAATGCTTTAATAGAAATAACACATATAACTATATCACAAACTTGTTTCTGATTTCTATATTCCCATCTAATTTGCTTCCTTTTAACCCTATGCATTTTACTTTATGTGTCTAAAAACATTATTAGCTATTTAGTTATTCTTTCATTTCGGTCCTACATTATTTTAATTGGCTGCGCCATTTTGTTTCCTTCAATCTAGTTAAGATTGTGCCCGAACATGTCACACTTTAACAGTGAGATTTGAAGTGAGGGATGAAAATAAATCAATAACAAACAACAAAACTTCCATAGTCTCAGCACTTCCTCTTAGGAGGCTGTTTCCCTAGGGAGAGAGGGAGGCGTATGCCAACTTGTGTAATAACAAACTATGCTACAATTGACTTCTAGAATATAAGAGACGTAGTGTATAACGTATGCTGAACACAAAGGCACGGCTCATGGAGTTTGCTTACTGACCTCTCCACTCTCTGGGGTGTCCTGCTACGTTATTGACAAGAAACACTATGAATTGTGTCACGCAGCCATCTGGGCGGGATCTGCCCAACCGTGTGCGTAGGTACCATATCCCAAGTCTATACAGAGTGATTTTCCTTTGTGTCTTGCACGTAACGACATCTGCATTTGTCACCATGCTTTTTGGACACGAATCTCTAAGCCTTTTCAGAAAGCAGAGAATCATAAAATGATGATTCTCTATTATGTTGCAAAATTGCCTCAATGCATTGTCAATGGTCTTGATGTCCAAACGGTGATCGCTAAGCAAACTTGAAGAGAATTCACTTCCCCAGGCATCAAAGCAAGATGAAAATTTACGTTTTCCTCTTTGAAAGAGCCTGCTACTGTGAGATCAGCATAATCTGCCATCTTGCAGAGCCCCAAGATGTTCATTCAGAGAACATCTTGATCTCATGATCTCAAAGTACTCTTCCAAATATTAATCTAGATTTGAGCCATATCTAGAGTGTTGTGTGAAAGCAAAGCCAACAATCACAACTATCTTAGTGAATGGTGAAAAGAATTACCTGGGATGTTCACGGCTCCACACCTCATGCCAAGTGAAAAGCTCAAGGGAAAAATAAGCCATTTGCTAGAATAGTAATTGCCTTCCCTACTGAATAACAATGGAGAAACCCTGGTTGCCCGGTGGTTAAGCACTCAGCTGCTAATCAAAATGTACGTAATTAGAACATACTGGTCATCCCTCGGGAGAAAGATGTGGCAATCTGCTTCCGTAAAGATTACAGCCTTGGAAACCCTATGGGCCAACTGTACTCCATCCTACAGGGTCACTATAGGACATCGACTCAATGGCAACAGATAGTAAATAAAGGGGCCCCAGTGGCTCAGTGGAAACCCCGGTGGCATAGTGGTTAAGTGCTATGGCTGCTCGGCAGGTCAAATCCACCAGGTGCTCCTTGGAAACTCTATGGGGCAGTTCTACTCTGTCCTATAGGGTCACTATGAGTGGGAATCGACTTGATGGCAAGGGGTTTGGTTTTGTGGGTGGTACAAATTGTTAAAGCACTCTACTACTAGATGAAAGGTTGATGGGTTGAACCTACCTAGAGGTACTTTGGAAAGCAGTCCTGGCAATCTGCTTCTGAAAGGTCACAGCCTTGAAAACCCTATGGAGTAATTCTACTCTGCTTATATAGGGTCACTACTAGTTGATATCAACTCAACAGCATCTAACAACAACAAGGTGAATAATAATGAAAAAAAAAAAATTGCCATCAAATCCATTCCAACTCATTGTGACCCTGTAGGACAGAGTAGAACTGTCCCTAGAATTTCCAAGGAGTGCTGGGTGGATTCAAACTGCCAACCAGAGTTTCCACAAAGTGAAAAATATCATGCAAACCCATGAGGATTTAGGATCGGCTAAGAAATGTTTAGGATAATTAAAGTCGGAGAAATAATACTTTGAGATTAAGGAATTTGTGCAAAACTGAGAATTTTACATACTTTTAATATTTGGCTTAATAAAGTGACAACCTTTTAACTTCAATTTAGAATGAGTAATTGGGTAGACTTTTAAGTTAGCATCTTTCTAAGATTATTGTTTTTGACTGCCTACAATGTTAAGATCACTGTGTTTTTAATTTATTAGTTTTATAAGAGTTATTCAAATACTAGAAAGGATTTGGTTAACTCAGATATTAAGATACTTAGAGAGGAACAAAAGTTATTAGATTTATAAATATGGTTCGAAACATTTAAAGCTGTTGAATATACTAAGTTTGCACATGGACCAGAAATTATTTCAAAGCACCTTAAAATTGGTAGCAAAAGTTTCCCAAAAGTACAGAAGAAATTTCTAAACTGAACTTAAAATCTCCAGGAGGAATCTAGATTTTTGAATTTGTATATTTAACAAATTGATTAATAATTAAAAAAAAAAAGACATGAACAGCATTTTCTGTTCTTTCAAATTGAATAGAGGAGATTACAATGCAATTTCTAGTCAGGGAAGGTGATTGGGAAAAGACTAAGTGACTATCAAATACTAGTAAAAGAGGGACAGGGTAACACAAGAAACATAAGGAAAGTTATATTCCTAACTTCCTATCTACTGCTTTGACCCCCAAATTTTGCCTAGATTTAGGGAAAAATATTCAAAGTGCTTTCACATAAAAACAGCCCAGCCATCTTTGAAAGTAAATTGGATTTTCAGTTGGTAGATCTATCTCTTTGCATGGGATTCAGCAATCTCACTCTATAGCAGTACACATACCTGGCAAGCTCACCTGGCAAGCTCAAGGTAATCTGAGACCACCACAACGACAAGAGCGGAAAAAAAGAAAAATACCTCCTCCCAAAAGTAAAATAAATACAAACATGAAATAAATCTTCCTACAGAACAAAATCCAAGTAATGGAACATACACGTGGCTGTCCTCCCAAGTTTCAACTCAATGGAACCTGACAGCTGGCCTCAGTATTTGTCAAACTCCCAAAATACAAACCACTCCCCAAACCCTTAGTGAGAAATGTCAGCTTTTATCAATTATTTCATGGAAAGACTGAGAAGACACACATTACATATCACATAGGAATAACAATAAAAATTCCACATTATATCTGTCTTTCCCCAAAGACCTCTCTCCAGTTCCTTTCTCTCTCTTCTGGCTGTAAGAATATCAACTTTTTCTTTCTCTTATGTCTGTGCCTCAAGGCTTCTTGCTTTTTTCAGAAAGTTCTTTGTATTCTATTTAAGTAATTGTACTAATCCAATATGTTTTATTTCAAGCAATCAAGCATGCAAAGTGTTCCCAAGTTTGCACAATCCCGTAATTTGTTGTATCCCTTTATTTACAAAAACTCTTGCAATACTTATTATCCTAGATATTATTTCATTAAACCATTTCCTGCTAGGTCACTACTAATCATCAGTAATACCTGTTGTTGTATAAGTCCTTGCGAAGTATTTATTTCTCTGTGAAATAGGTGCCTTCCCAATATCTGTGTCTCCCCTTTAATATTTCCCATTATCATGTGGGCTAATTTTTCAAATACTTTTAACCATGCATCCTGTATCTTGCAACTCTTGTACAGAAAAAAAAAAAACGTAACAGAAATTGAGTTCTCTATGACTCAAGAACAAAGTGGGTCTTTTTGGTTTGTGTGATTACTCACTGTAAGTCTTCTTTCTCTGCCATCCAGCTGACGTATGCTCAGTGTTAAGATACCTACCTTCTCACTTATCAGTTCTACTAAAAATACTGAATAGTTGTACACTGGGAAAAAAAAAAAAAAGACATTTGAGGAACCTTTCAGAGTTTCAAGAAAGTAGCCTGGGTAGCACTTATCATGATAAGAAAATCGGCAATGCTGATACGGTTTAACCTAGTAAGAACTTTTCAAAAACGGCAGTTGGAACAGTTGATTTCCTGAGAGGTCGAATGACATCTTCAATGGTGTGAAGTTTCCAGACCAGTCTCTGCAATTCCACTATCCCAACAGAAGTGGGGAAACTAATTTATCATTCTTGGCTAATTAAATTCTACCTGTGATAATAAGTGCCACCACTGCTTGCCTGTAAACTGGAAATATGAACTAGATGAGAATACCCAGGATTACCACTGCTTGGAAAGTCAGTTACTACAGCCATATTTCCTAAGGGCTTGGGCCAAAGTCACTTTGAACTGAAAAATTCTGACTATTCTTCCCAAAAGTCACTGAACCCTGTAGGTCCAAATCCAGAGCGGTCACCCACCCACCTTCTATCTGCTAGCGAGCACCTGATGTATTAGCTGTAGTTTTCTTATACTGGACCTCATTTTGAAAACATATGAGGTACAAACATCATAAATATGTCAAAACATGGCAAATAAAAAATCACAAAAGAGAAAAAATAATTTATATGAAGACTGAGAGGAAAAAATAGAGCAAACGCAAAAAGGCCTTAAGGAAGACAGATGCACAACGTACAAATTTAATTCTAAGCTTCCTAGCTTAGGACGAAAAGAAAACTTTTTAACTGTCTCCAGCAGAAACTGTTGGTTCCTACTCAAGGTCAGTCCTCTCTTCCTAATTAACAAAACCCTAGGTTGTTCAAGTACCTACACAGATTGGGAGTACATCCTGATGAATGGAAGACAGCCATGGTAATCGCATTCCCTCTGCTATTGGTTGTTCTACGGTGAGCACATGACCTGGTTCTGGCCAATGAGATGGCAGTGGGGATCTGGGGGGGCCTCTGACAGATGTTTCTTTAAGCTTAAACACAACACACTGAGACAGATTGACACAGCTTGTTCTAGGTGTTACAACCATAACTAAGGCCAGCCAGAGAGCAAGGTTGACACTGAAGGTGGCAGAGCAGAAAGAAATGGGAAGACTGCAATGCTGTGATTGTCACTGTGCTGTTGAATTAGCCACACTCGAAGTCACACTATCTCCTGACACCCTGTTAACTGAGATCACACACTTATTATTGCTCTAGTCCTTGGAAATGGTGTTGCAGGCAGTGCTCACTGTGTGTGAGGGAAAATACCAGTTCTTTGGGAGAAGAAACATTTCTCTAGTAATTAACAGAATATTTTCGTGAAAATATTTTCCTCTGGAACTTCATAGAGAGGGCAATGAGTATTGTGATGGACCGTATCCTTGAACAACATTCCTATAGTAAATAAATAAACAGGTTTTTATAAGAATTTCATGAGGACATAGCACCAAAAAACAGCTCAATGAAAGCAAAATATTGGGGCTATACAATACAGACAATGTCTTTAGTTTTCTGCTGGTCCGACTTTATTTTAAAATAAATTCTAACCTGCCTAGAAGAATTTTTCCCAGAGAGTTGGTCAGAAGTTAAAATGTTGAGGTAGCGGTAGACGTACTGCCAAAAAAAAAGAAGGTGGAGGAGGAAGAGGGGCTGGAAGGGGGAGGAAGAAGGAAGAAGAGGAAGGAAAATATAGAATGGTCAACTAAGTCTGGGAAACAATGTCAACCAATTTCTCAAAGCTTCTTGGTATGCTAATGTACCTTAAGAGTGTACAAGAGGAGCACATAGCACGTGGCATTTCCTGCATTAATCGGACCACAGAGCCCTTTATTCTCAGACCATTCAGAGGAAACCTTTTCTTCCACATTTTGTCACAGAAAATATAGAGGGAATATTATTCTATATATCCTTCTATAAAGAACCAAACCAAAAACCAAACCCACTGACATTGAGTGGATTCCAACTCCATAGTGACTCTCTAAAGAACACAGTAGAAAACTCTGAGCAGGAATTTAAGCACAGGGTTTGTCTATCAGAGATTAAAGGGTATACAGGGATTATCTTTGAAACCACCATAAGTATTACTACTTTAAACTAGGCTTTGACAAATGTACAGCCAACACTGTCAGAGTCCAGGTCCCCACCCCCATCCCCAGGTGCTGCCTGATGGTGACCTGCCACGTAGACATTATTTGGGTGGACGGTACAATTGCTATCCATTTTACGGAAAAGTAGGACCTTAGTGGAAACTCTTCCTGGAGAGATGAACACCCACCTAATATGACCATGGTCCTGAAGGACTGAGATTAACAAAAATTACTCCTGACTTTTATTACTCCTGACCTTTTCCAAATTTCTTAACTACGGTCATAAAGGTTTGTTCATTTTATATTGAGCCAACTTGAGTTTTTCTTATTTTCTTCCCAGGGCAGGAAGAAAAGGAATGCTACTTCTTTACTTGCTTCATTGGCATCTAATGGGAACTTGAAAAATGAACTCTTATGAACTGGAAAATGTTTACTAAAAGAAATTCCCGACAAAAAATTATCAGGTCATTCATTAAATAGGAGAAAAAAAAAAAAAGGAATTATAAACTTCTTTTTATCAATATCCCAGAAGAATCTGAAATTAGATTAAAAAATCTTAGTCAGCAGATGATTCAATCTAGAATGTTCTTCAGCATGACTTTCTTTGTATCCCACTCTGCCTCCTTGTTCCCTGATGTGAATTGATTAAAAAGTAATACATCATCAAATTGAGACTAGTTAGCTAGACCCAGTGCCGTCGAGTCGATTCTGACTCATAGCGACCCTATAGGACAGAGTAGAACTGCCTCATAGAGTTTCCAAGGAGCGCCTGGTGGATTCAAACTGCCGACCCTTTGGTTAGCAGCCGTAGCACTTAACCGCTACGCCACCAGGGTTTACTACTAGTTAGCTAAGGACTGGTTATTAAGAAAATATTACAAATATGATGGTTCACAGAGAGCAGCAATCCTTTATCAATTTTTTTGGAAGTCCCACCTCTTTTGAATTCATCAAAGAAAAAAAAAAAACTAATCCACTGTTTCCTCGATACAGTTCCCCACCAAATCCTGACCACTGTTCTATTCAATAAGCATTTCTAGAGCATCCACTTCACGTCAGGTGCTGTTCCAGGTGCTGCTCCAGGTGCTGCAGGTGGACAGCTGAGAAGACACAGTCCCTGACTTCGAGAAGCTCAGAGTCATTTAAACTGTACTTTTTTTTTTTATTTGTCTACCAGAGACCAAAAGGTACTTGTGTGTTTACAATCATAATGAGAACAGAGAGTGGAAAATACATACCAGTAATTATTAACCAGTAGCAACTGAAACAAAGAGAAGTTGATTCTGATAATTTGTGTGAAACGTGTAAGTAACGAGGCTAACACTCAGATTGTGTCAACGGAAGATGACTGGCCAATTTGATCTTTTAATTTTGATGCTGTCACGTGTATCCACATTTGTCAACTGAAATAATACTCGATTTGACAAATAAATATTGAGTATATACATGAGCCCTGGGAGTGGGGATGGGAGAATGGTGACAGATTAAAGAAGAAGGATGAATGAATACCAGGTAAAGAGAAGAGTCTGGGGGCTCAAAAAATTCACAACACAGTGGAGGAATTAACCAGGAGATTGTTAATTATAATAGGCAACAAAGTCAGACAGACAATGGACAGAGTGCTGAGGAAAATTATGAGAAACTAGCAGAAGGGTGATTGAGAAAGGCTTTATAGGTTAAGTAGCATTTCAACTAGGCGTTGAAAGCTACTCATAGCGATTCCATAGGACAGAGTAGAACTGCTCCATAGGGTTTCCAAGGAGCAGCTGGTGGATTCAAATTGCCGACCTTTTGGTTAGCAGCCAAACGCTTAACCAGTGCTCCACCAGGGTCCCATTGAAAGAAGAGTATGGTTTTATTACAGGTTACACAGGAGGAACTTTTCCATCAACACAGACATTCTTCCAGCTTGAATCTTTAACCTTTTACTCTTCAAAAACTCCCCTCTATCATTATTCCTGGCAGACATCATCCTTGTTCCACTGACTGGGTTTTGAATTTATAGCACCTAGGTGCTTATAAGGTTATCAGGAAAAAAGCTCCTTTTCATACCAACTTTTCCAGGTTATGGTGGTGTTTGGAAAACATCCACCTCTCAGGATTATTTGACTCTGAATTTATATCAGTTTGTAGATGCTTAGATCACAAACTCATTCTATATGGCTCAAAAAATTGAATCCATATATCAAATGTTATAGCTAAAAGGGACACAAGTCATCATATAACCCAAATATATTGAATTTCAAAATTAGTAAACAGAGTCCTAAAGCCGTTAAGGATATTGCTAAAGGTCACACTGGAATTTCTGTAGCAGAAATGGCACTAAATATTGGATCATAGTTGACAAAGTCCTTTTCTCTTCACTACACCACTCTCACTTGGACATGCTTGGATTTGCCACTGATTAAAGGATTCCCAGTCGCTGAGCCACCTGTCTCCATGGGAAGAGTTTTGTTTGGGTGCTTTCACTGACACTCCATATCCAGAAATTATTGCTAATCTGATAAAGCCAGAGCTAGAGTCTTTCACTGGGAACTCCCCACATCAACCGAAAAATGGTTTTTACCAGCACCCTTGCTTGTCTGTCTTCAGCCACAACTCATGTACATTTTCAGAGAAAAGAATATGCTTTATGCACAAATTAGCATTCGTCTTGCTCACGCTGAATCTGTGTAATCAGTGTAATAACCAGAGAAATGGTTCCTATTCTTTTGCCTTATGTTTTTTTTCAATTTGATAAATTAAAAAGCAATGCCAAATTGCGGTTATGAAGATGCAGCTGAGAGGCATGTTAAACTGCTGCAGCCTTGTGCGGCATTTATGGGAAGAAAAGCCACATCTGCTTCTCCTGTAAGCTTCTTGGAGGGATGATTACTCTCATGGGGGAAACATCAATCCAGGAATTCATGGGATTTTATGAACCAAACCAAACAAACAATGACAGCCTCCCCCTGCGGGAAAAAAAAAAAAAAATAGTCAATGCACCCTTAAAAAGAAATGCTTTTCAGTTTTCCAGTCTTTGTTGTATCCTTTGAAGTAAGAGTGGGTCAGACAATCGTAATTTTAAACTGTTTAGCCTATTTTCTGCTTAATTAATATGTTTAAATATTAACAGGTGCTCAGTAGTTTTCTACATAGAAATGTGTGTTGTAATACTTTATCATCTGATTCCTGTGTTTAGGGTTTATAAATCTTATTTAATTTTAGCATGCAATAAAACCATTTATGCCCTAACATGTTAAGTTATACAGAGTACTGATGTGGAGAACATTCACTGGCAGATGACTTGATAGCTAGAGTTAATATTAAAATAGTTTCCATAACTGTTGTGATCATTTTTATTGCTAGACATGTCCTAGGCAGTCCAGCAACAGAAGGTATACAAACTTCCGGCAGGCAGTATAAGAGGAGGCCAGAAAAACTGGTTAAGCCAATAATGAGATTTAAAAACATAAAAACAAAATGTCAGGATGCTAAAGAAATAGCAAGATCCCTTTTAAATTATACAAATATTTCTAATTCTTACACTTTAACGCTCTGACATAGTGTGGATGATTTTAAACTCTATATGTTCAAGTGTAACTACAATTTGCTCCTTGAAAAGCCAACTGGGTGACACGATTGGAAAGGAATTTACTGTAATCCTAGGCTGTACTGATGCTGTTGTTACGTGCTGTTGAGTCGGGTCCAACTCATACTTTTCATACAACAGAAGTAAACACTGCCTGGTCCCGCGCCATCCTCACAATCATTGCTATGCTCGAGCCCAACGTTGTAGCCATTGTGTCAATTCATCTTGTCGAGAGTCTTCTTTTCTTTCTCTGACTTTCCACCTTACCAAGTATGATGTCCTTCTCCAGGGACTGGTTCCCCCGATAACATGTCCAAAGTCTGTGACAGGAAGTCTCGCCATCCTCGCTTCTAAGGAGCATTCTGGTTGTACTTATTCCAAGACAGATTTGTTCATTCTTCTGACAGTCCGTGGTACAGTCAATATTCTTTGCCAACGCCATAGTTCAAAGGATCAATTCTTCTTCGGTCTTCCCTACTCATTGTCAGCTTTCGCATGCATATGAGGCAATTAAAAATACCATGGCTTGGGTCAGGTGCACCCTAGTCCTCAAAGTGACATCTTGGCTTTTTTGAACACTTTAAAGAGTTCTTCTGCATCAGATTTGCCCAATGCAATACATTGCTTGATTTCTTGACTGCTGCTTCCATGGGCATTGACTATGGATCCAAGTAAAATGGAATCTTTGGCAACTTCAATATTATGAGGTGTATAACACTCACATCAAAGGACGTCAGAGTTCCACTGCACTCAAAACACATCAGGAAAGGTAAAGCTCTTCTTTACAGAGAAAGTTGGCTAATAAAGGTGAAAGGAATAATAAAATTAGAAATTGTGCCACCACCAATGTAATAATAGATGAAGGCAACAGTTAGCATTGGGATGCTAAAACTATGGGTGAAAATTGGAGGGAAACAGCATATTCATGCTGCCTTATAGTATCATCCGACATATTGCATATTAATTTAAAGGATGAAACAACCTTTACAATGGAGAGGTCTGGGGACAACACCTTAACCAATTGATCAAAATGTTTATCACCAGCAATAGGACGAGTGGGTGCTGTGCACCTCCTGATGTGATGTTGTCATGACACAACATTACGTAGCATTCTTGCCAAAATGTTTAACATAAATCTAATAATGAAAATTCAATCAGACCAATCCAGATTCTGGAATATTCTATAAGACAATAGTCCTGGATTCTTGTCAATGTAATCAAAGGAAAAAAAAAAGGAGGGGGGGAGAGGACTTTAAGAAGATTAAAGAGACATGACCACTAAATGCAAAGTACAATCTTTGATGAAGGGAAAAAAAGAAACAGAAAAGACATTTGGGAAAAATTAGGGATATGTGATATTTGCCTATTTTCATGGCAATGTTCAATTCTTAGATGTGTTGATGGTATGGTCATGTGGGAGAATGTCTTTGCTGATAGGAAATATATGCTAATGCACTTAGAGGTGATTATACAAATTGTGGGAAACCCTGGTGGTGTAGCGGTTAAGTGCTACGGCTGCTAACCAAAGGGTCGACAGTTCGAATCCACCAGGTGCTCCTTGGAAACTCTATGTGGCAGTTCTACTCTGTACTATAGGGTCGCTATGAGTTAGAATCGACTCAACAGCACTGGGTTTGGTTTATACAAATTGTGAGGATGGTGCAGGACCAGGCAGTGTTTCATTGTGCTCTGCATAGGGTCGCTATGAGTCAGAACTGACCCAACAGCACCTAACAACAACAACATACAATGTCTGCAACTTAATTTCAAAAGTTCATACATATATGAAGAGTTCATATATACATATAACCAAACAATCAAATCCATGGCCATCCAGTCAATTCTGACTCACAGTGGCCCTACAGGACAGAGCAGAACTGCCCCATAAGGTTTCCAAGGAGCAGCTGATGGATTCCAACTGCTGACCTTTTGGTTAGCAGCTATAGCTCTTAACCACTGTACCACTAGGGCTCCCATACATGTGCATGTGTGTATATATACATATATATGGATTTAGTATATATATGAATTTTTACTTGAAACTTTGGAAATTAAATTGTATACATATATTCTTTGTCATATAAATAGACAGACAGACAGATAAATAGATAGTAGAGAAGAAATTGAAGTTCTTAAAGATTTCATTCTTCTTGGATCAACCATCAATGCCCATGGAAGCAGGAGTCAGAAAATCAAACGACGTATTGCATTGGCAAATGTGATGCAAAAGACCTCTTTAAAGTGTTAAAAAGCAAAGATGTCATTTTGATGACTAAGGTGCACGTAACCCAAGCCATGGTGTTTTCAATTGCCTCATTTACATTCAAAAGCTGACAATGAAAAAGGAAGACCGAAGAATTGATGCATTTGAATTGTGGTGTTGTTGAAGAATATTAAATATACCACGGACTGCCAGAAGGACAAACAAATCTGTCTTGGAGGAAGTACAGCTGGAATGCTCTTCGGAAGCAAGGATGGCAAGACTTTGTCTCAGTTACTTTGGACACATTATCAGGAGGGATTAATCCCTAGAGAAGGACATCATGCTTTGTAAAGTAGAGTCAGCGAAAAAAAGGAAGACCCTAAACGAGATGGACTGACACAGTTGTTAAAACAATGGGCTCAAACATAGTAATGATTGTGAGGATGGGGCAGGAGCAGGTAACATTTTGTTCCATTGTACATAAGTCCCTGTGAGTCGGAGCCAATTCAACTACACTGATGAAGAGAGAGAAAGCAAATGTAGCAAAATGATTTAAAAAAAAAAAAATTGTGAATCCAGACGAAGAGTCAGCACATATTTAATGTGGCAATCCTTCAACTTTTCTCTAGGCTTAAAATTTTACAAACAAAAATTGGGATAAAATTGAGTATGATAGGAGAATTGAGTTCAGTTTTTGATACCACCTCTTAAAGGGTACCATCATGTTCCAGAGAAAGGTCAATGTATCAAAAATCAAAACAGTGAGAGATCAAGAAACAATGGCATTTGAAAAAGTGGGGATTTTTGCCATGCATATGAGACAACTATCCTTCTAGATCTGAAAATCCAATCACACAGAAGGTAGACTGGATTTTTTTCTATATTACTTCTGAAAGAATGCCTCAAAAAAATGGTTGAATGTAATAAGCTCCCTAAGGCTGAAAAAGAGCAGAGATTGAATGACATTGTTCCTGAAGTGGATGAGGGCTCACTAGAGAAGACCCCTCAACTCCCCTTCATCTCTAAGGGTTCACAGTCTAAATCAGAAACTGGTCTCTTACATAGCCTCAGAGGAGCACCGTGACATTCACTGGGTAATTGCACCCCACAGCTTGCTTCACTGCTTTCAGACCATCAGATACAGATCAGAAGCAATAATGAGATTTTATTTCCAAAAAAAAAAAACTGTTTAGAGAACACCACACTCACTATGCACCACACACTTTCCTAAGCACTAGGATTCCAGAATGACAAGAACGATGAGGTCCCACCTCTCATGACTTTTCAGGACAGTCCATAGTTTCAGGAAGTGATGGGACCAAGAAAACAAGTTCCTGTCCATTTTACAGGGCTAAGGAAGAACTATAAATGAGTAGAACTGCCCCACAGGATTTCCAAGGAGCGGCTGGTGGATTTGAACTGCTGACATTTTGGAAGCAGCTGAGCTCTTAATCACTGCGCTACCAGGGCTCCTTGCATTCTAATAGCAAGTACTTAGACTTATTTTCTAGTATTAGATTTAGTGACTGTTCACTTGATGATTTTAGCAAATTCAGAAAGCTTAATACTTCAAGATCCAAACCTACCTCATTAATCATTATCTTTTAGATAAATGATCCCTAAAGCATCGACAAATAATTTTCATAAATGATAAATTTTGCTTCTACCACTATCGGTTGCTCTAAAGGTTAATGACAGGCTTGTCATCTCCCTCAGAGTTTCATTAGGTGGATATTGTCAGAAAGGTATTTACCAGCAGTGACATGTTTACAGAATCAATAGTAGTAATCAGGAGCTGTTTCTTTTGGAAGTGGAAGTAAAGTATGGGTGTCATTCTATGTGTCACATGCCTTGAATCAATGATCTGGGTCTTCCTGAACTAGCCAGCTCTGTTAATTGTCACCCACAGGCAGCCAGAGAATTTGGTAAATTACAGAACACTAGCATTGATTAAGGTGATGAGCACGAAGCTAAGACTTTCAGTGTGTTTCTAGTTGTTGTTGGTGCCATCCAGCTGGTTCTGACTCATAGTGACCCAGTGTGCAACAGGACTAAACACTGCCTGGTCCTGTGTCACCTTCACAATCTTTACTATGTTTGAGCCCATTGTTGCGGCCACTGTGTCAATCCATCTCATTGAGGGTCTTCCTCTTTTTGACTGACCCTCTACCTTACAAAAAAAAAAAAAAAAATTTTTTTTTTCTTTTCTACCTTACCAAGTATAATGTCCTTCTCCAAGGACTGGTCCCTCCTGATTAAACATGTCCAAGGTATGTGAGACGAAGTCTCACCACCATTGTTCCAAGGAGCATTCTGGCTGTACTTCTTCCGAGACAGACTTGTTCATTTTTCTGGCAGTCCATGGTATATTCAATATTCTTCATGAACAGCACAATGCAAACGCATCACTCCTTCTCAGGTCTTCCATATTCATTGTCCAGCTTTTGCGCGCATATAGGGAAATTGAAAATATCATGGCTTCAGTCAGGCATACCTTAGCCCTCAAAGTGATGTCTTTGCTTTTCAACACTTTAAAGGGGTCTTCTGTAGCAGATCTGCCCAGTGCAATACATTGTTTGATTCCCTGACTGCTGCTTCCACGGGTGTTGTTGTGGACCCAAGTAAAATGAAATCTTTGATTGCTTCAGTATTTTTTCCATTTACCAAGATGTTGCTTTTTGGTCCAGTTGTGAGGATTTCTAGAAAATAATAAAGTCTGTGTTCACAGGATAGGAAAGGTTTCTTTCCAGTAGGGTGTGTTGGATGGTAAAAAGAAAATTTTGATGACCTCAGGTCTATCAGCTTGTCCTGATTTTCAAAAATAAATAAACAAATAGAGCTTTTAATTATGTACAGCAGTGACTTATTAAGAGGAATTAGAGTTGAGACCAGTTATTCCTATATTTAATTGCTCCCTAGAACTCCAAATGTTTTTGGCTTGGCTTTGATTTGTGCTAATTTGGGGCCCTCTTGTTCTGTTAAGAGATTAAGAGCTCAGCTGCTAACCAAAAGGTTGGCAGTTCGAATCCACCAGCCGCTCCTTGGGAACTCTATGGGGCAGTTCTACTCTGTCCTATAGGGCCTCTATTAGAATCAACTCAACAGCAACAGGTGTTTTTGTTTTTTTGGTTTAGTTCTGTTCAGAATCTCCAAGAAGATGACTTATTAAATGCAAACCTGGTAACTGTAAGGAGCTGGTAAATCTCAGCTTGGTAACTATTTTACTTGCATATTTATGAGCTCGATACAGATAAGCATATATTGCCAACATGAAACCAGTTTAAAAACCAGTTGCCATCAAATTGATTCCAACTCATGTGTGTCAGAGTAGAACTGTGTTCCAAAGAGTTTTCAACGGTTGATTGTTTAGAAGCACATCACACATCTTTTCTTTCCAGATGCCTCTGGATGGACTCGAACCACCAACCTTTCCGTTAGCAACAGAGCATGTTAACTGTCTGCATCATCTAGAATCAGTTTCTTCTTTAAAAACATTCCGAGACATTGTCTTGGTTGGTTTGAGTCCCTACAGTATCTGAGTTCTGCTAGAATACAAGATGGGGACATTACTTTGTTCCTAACTTTATCCCCAGGGCCAAGAACACTGTCTACGTCATAGAAGGCACTCAGTAAATGTTTATTGAATGGATGAATGTTCATCACTGATCAACAGACTCTAAGTCCAAGAATTTACCATAGTTTAATAATATGCTATATTTTGTGTCAAAAAGAGAGGAACTAATAATATGTGTTTGTAAAACAAGTGGAGGGAGAGAGATGGGTTCCACACAGAGGGAACAGCATTTGCAGAAATGCCCTGGTCAGAAGACTTTCAAGAGCTCCAGGGGAACAAAGTTGGGTAGGGAAAAAAAAAGTCATCGTAGTTTATAATACAGTTTACCTGTTACCCATAAAAACCCATTGTCATTGAGTTGATTCTGACTCATAGCAACCCTATAGGACAGAGTAGAGCTGCCCTATAGGGTTTCCAAGGAGCGGCTGGTAGATTCCAACCACCGACCTTTGGGTTAGCAGCCAAATGCTTAAACCACTGAGCCACCAGGATTCCTGTTCATAGTCATAAAAATGTAAATGCTGCATATTCATCTAACCAAAGTCACAATATGATGATATTAGAAGAAGGGGGACTTCTAGCCTACAAGACTGTGAGAGAATAAACTTCTCTTTGCTAAAGCCATCCGCTGGTGGTATTTCTGTTATAGCAGTACTAGACAACTATGGGGTAATAAGAAGGATGCCTGTTTATGATACAGGGGTGCTGGGGATACAAAAAAGACATCACGCTTCATCTGCCATCATAGAAAGTCAATATTGTCTAAAACTGAAAGTTCATGAAGTAGTAACACAAATGTAAAACTAAAAAAAACACGAAAATAAAGTCCAAAATAATCAGCTAAAGAAATGAAAGTGTTGCCCATGAGGTGGAAAGAATAGGGGGACTGCTGTCTTTTTTTTTAAAAAAATAAAAGTTACAGAATTACTTAATTCTTGAAATAATATGAAGTTAGGAAAATCATACCAAAAAAAAAAAAAAGCATAGATTATCATAGTGCCTGGTATACACTAAACACTCAGATATGGTAATGACTATTAGCATTCTTTCATTTATTTAATGAATACGCATTCACTGAGCCCATTACACCAGGCTGGATACCAGGCACTAGGGGTACAGAACTCAATCAGAAGGACCGAAAGTAGACCCACCCCACACTTTACATCACGCTCAATCACATCCCTCTGTTACTTCTGCCATAGTGCTTAGCACCATTTAAAATTCTTTGTTCACAATCACATTACCTGTGTCTGTTCACCAACTTTGAGGTTTGTTCCTAGCTATCCTCGGAACTTAGCATAATTCTAAGTGACGATCCAAGTATGGAGTCCCTGGATGGTACAGATGGTTAAGCACTCAGCTGCTAACCAAAAGGTTGAAGGTCGAGTCCACCCAGAAATGCCATGGAAGAAAGGCCTGGGAATCTACTTCTGAAAAATCAGCCATTGAAAACCCTACGGAGCTATTCTGATACACGTGGGGTCACCAGGAGTCAGAACTGACTCGACGGCCAACTAGCATGATTCAAGTAACCAAAAAAAAAAACTAAACCGGCTGCTGTCAAGTCGATTCTGATTCATAGAACAGGGTAGAACTGCCCCACAGGGTTTCCAAGGAGTAGCTGGTAGATTCAAACTGCCGACCTTTGGGTTAGCAGCCAAACTCTTAACCACTAATTTCAGAGTAACAGGCATCATGAGAAGAACGGAAGCAGAGAATAAAAGAACTGTTCATAAGCATGGATGGGACATCCTTGGAAACTACCTAAAATAACTGGAAAGCATCATGCACAAACTGTGGGGGCGCAACTGACAACAATTTGATTATTACTTTTAACGTGACCTCGTTAGCATCCTGGCCCGTACCAGTTGTGCTCAATTCGATTCCTTAGACCGAGGAAAATCAAGTTACACAATGAAACAAACAGAAATCCACTCGTTGCCCGTGTGAACCGTTTTCATTTGCGAGCTCCTTTTCATTCTAAAATCACATTTATACATGTATTTTACACACTTCTCAACATATGTAGCTCCAATTTTGCATTATACTTTCTTCAGTTGGCATCATATCATATGCATTCTATATGTTGAAGCATTGTCTTTAGCATATCCATGATAAGGTATGGATCTGCTCCAAACTAGCCATTTGGAATATCTGTGGGTAGGCCTCCCAAAACCGTGTTAAAAAGTGTAACCTTAATTTCTACATAACTTCATCCAAAGCTCAGTTATAAGAAATATGATTTATGGAGACATTCCCAAAGGATATTCAAGCCATCCCGTGATTCGACAAGGGTATTAGGGCTGTGTTCCAAGACTAAATCATCTGGGCCCCTGGCAGAATTCCTTTTATGGAACCAGATGTCAGCTTCATGTTTTCTTTAGGGTACTGTCTTAGTTATCTAGTGCTGCTATAACAGAAATACCACAAGTGGATGGCTTTAACAAAGAGACATTTATTCTCTCACTGTCTCGGAGACTAGAGTCCAAATTCAGGGTGCCAGCTCTAGGGAAAAGCTTTCTCTCTCTGTTGGCTCTAGGAGAAGGTCCTTGTCATCAATCTTCCCCTGGTCTAGGAGCTTCTCCACACAGGGACCCCAGGTCCAAAGGACACCCTCCCCTCCTGGTTCTTCATTCTTGGTGGTATGAGGTCCCCCGTCTCTCTGCTCACTTCTCTCTTTTATATCTCAGAAGAGACTAACTCAAGATACGACCTAATCTTGTAGATCAAGCCCTGCCTCATTAACATAACTGCCCCCAATCCTGCGTCATTGACATCACAGAGGTTAGGATTTACATATTGTAATCACATCAGATCACAAATCAGTGGACAACCACATAGTACTGGGAATCATGGCCTAGCCAAGTTAACACACATTTTGGGGAGCACAATCCAATCCGTAACAGTTACATAATAAGACACTTCTGTGAAAAGCTTACGAATGTGTCTACTGCAAAGATGTTGTTGAGCACTAGGATTTTCAAAGAAATAAAAACCAAACCCATTGCTGTCGAGTCGATTCCAACTCACAGTGACCCTATAGGACACAGCAGAACTGCCCTATAGGGTTTCCAAGGAGCAGCTGGTGGGTTTGAACTGCTGACCTTTTGGTTAGCAGCCGTAGCTCTTAACCACTGCAACACCAGGGCTCCAAAGGAATTCTATCCCTCTTCAAACTCAAGCCCGACTGGCTAAGAGAGCGGCAGAGGCCTGAGAGGATGGAGATCAGTACGGCAGCTTCAGGCTTAAATTAGGGAAGCTCGTCAGAGAACTTCGATGGCACTGGGTGTTTTGTTTTATCAGAGAACTTCAGCTCTCTGCCAAAACAGGGTCCCTGAGGCTTTACCCACGACTGAGAGAGATTTAACAGCTGAGTCACAGTCAGAGGCAGACAGCTGCAGCCTTTTCCCCAATCCCAAGAGACCCAGCTGGACCCTGAAACTCACCCTGGAGCTGCAGAGAATCCAGACTCCCAGCAGGAGGATTAGTTCCAAGAATTGTGAATGCAGAAGGCGCTGAGCCACACACACGCCTTTCCCCAAACACCTCACTCCTACTTGGGAGCAGTGGGAGGTGCTTTCCCTCCTGGGGAGGTAGTGGACAATCCTTTCTCCCAGTGGAAACATGAGAGAAAGGGTCCCTCTCCCCTTAAAATCCAGGGCCCTGTTCACTATGTTCAAACAATGTCTTCTTTACAGATACCAGCAAAACATCGCTCAAATGTCATACTGTTTAACAGCTAAGGAGCTCTGGAGGTACAGTGATTAAACACGCAGCTGCCCCGCGGAAGAAAGAAGTGACAGTCTGCACCTGTAAAGAATACAGCCTTGGAAACCCTGTGAGGCAGTTCTACTCTGTCCTATGGTGTCACTCTGAGTCGGAATTGACTCGGCAGCAATGGTTTTTCTTTTAACAGCCGTTTCATCTTACGACTTTTTTAGGCAGTATAGTTTTTTTCAAATTAACTTCAAAGAGCGCACAGCCGAATCTGTGGTCCACAATAATTAAACAGTTAGGACAATACCGTTGTCATGGATTCCAACTCATAGTGACCCTACGGGACAGGGTAGAACTGCCCCATAGTATGGTTTCCAAGGAGCCCCTGGTGAATTCAAACTGCTGACCTTTCGGTTAGCCGCCAAGCTCTGAACCACTGTGCCACCAGGGCGTCTAATGCTATAAAAATTAGGTTAACACAATTATAAAATTCTTTCTGTGTGTATCGGGCACTAACCATAGCACAAGATCTTACTTTTCCTACCTTAATTTCCACTTCCCCTGGTGCTCACGTGCATTTTAAAGTTATTTTATCCTTATAGTTCTTCGCGTGTCTTTGTTTGCACTTCGAATTCTTTCCTGAATGTCTTGCTTATAAGGAGTATTTTTTTAAATTATTGTCACAATTGCCATTTTCGTGGCTACATAATCTTCACTAATATTGCTAAGTTTCCAAACCATTTCCGTATTGTCCGTCCCAGGCTGTGTCCGGGTTTCACGGTTACACAGACACCTACGATCTTTTTTAAGCAGATAGCTTTTTTCCTCTTTAGTGTTATTTCCCCTAAGAAAAGTCCCTATGTGTGGGGTAACTGGAGTCAGTGGTAGGAGCAGTTTTCTGGCTTTTATATATTTTTCCACATTGCAATCATAAAGAGTCACGATAAATTATCACAATGGATTATTATGCGAGCTCCAACAAAACTCTCCCAGCCTTGCCTATAAACGTTCATCTTTTTAACTAATTTACTAAGTATAAAGAGATACCTCTGTTTGTTTGGTAATAAGATTGTTACTACAAAATATTGTTTATTAATTGTATTTCCAGTTACAGGAAACGATGGTTCACATCATTGACTTCATTATCTGTTGTAATTTATTAGTTCTTTAACTAACATAGACAGCAATCTCTTGCCCTTTATATTTGCTAAAAAAAAGTTTGAGGTTTTAATAAAATCTATTAATTTTTCTTTTTCAGTATTCCTTCTATGCTAAAATGTATTGATATCATTCCTCATAAGAACTGAGAATTAATCAGCTTTGTTTTGACTAGATTTCAGTTACACACAGGTAAACATATGGAGCCCTGGTGGCGTAGTGGTTAAAGTTTTGGCTGCTAACCAAAAGGTTAGCAGTATGAATCCACCAGCTATTCCTTGGAAACCTTATGGGGCAGTTCTACTCTGTCTTACAGGGTCGCTGTGAGTTGGAATCAGGTTTGGCTTTTTTGGTTATACACCACCCATGTGTCACTGTGTTGTATGTGGGGGCTTGCGTGTTGCTATGATGCTGGAAGCTATGCCTCCAGTATTGCAAATACCAGCAGGGTCACTCATGATAGGCAGGTTTCAGCAAATCTTCCAGACTAAGACAGACTAAGGAGAAAGCCTGGTCAGCTACTCCCAAAAATTAGTCACTGACAACCCTATGGACCACAACAGAATATTGTTCAATATAGTGATGGAAGATGAGCCCCCTAGTTGGAAGACACTCAAAATACACCATGGCCACAACAATGACCTGGAGCGTACCAGTGATCGTGAAGATGGCACAGGACCGAGCAATATTTGGTTCTGCTACAAATGGGGTTGCCATGATTTGGAGCCAACTTGATAGCAACTAACAACAATATATGCACACACACATACACACACACACACACTTAACTCAATCTACCTGACATTTATTTCAGCGTGTGGTTTAAGGTTTAGTGCAAATGCTTTAAGTACTTTTGATTAATCAGAAATGTTCTAAAGAGGTTTATGATTTT
This sequence comes from Elephas maximus indicus, assembly GCF_024166365.1. NCBI lineage: Eukaryota > Metazoa > Chordata > Mammalia > Proboscidea > Elephantidae > Elephas > Elephas maximus. Next base: position 6,306,281 of record NC_064841.1, on the reverse strand, counting down.
ATTTTCCATCATAGCCCTGTGTTATCCTAGCATCTATGGCTGTGGTTATAATCCCATTTGGGAATGAGTTGTTTTGTTTTGTGAATGAGGCAGGATCACTGTAGGGTGTATCATGAATCAATCTCTTCTGAGATATAAAAGCGATTAAACAAGCCAGCAGAGATGGGGTAAGAGAGACGCCAAGACACATGGATATCTCCAAGGAACCAGGAAGCAAAAGTGAAGAGACACGGACCTTCCTCTATTGCTGACAGAGAAAGAAAGACTTCCCCTAAAATCAGCGCTCTGAATTCGGACTTCTGGCCTCCTAACTTGTGAAGAAATAATTTTTGTTTGTTATAAAGCCACCCACTTGTGGTAGTTCTGTTATAGCACCAGTAGATAACTAAGACACCCTGGTTAGTGACTATTTACTGAAGGCATTCAGCAGGCATTTTAAATTACATGTGGCAAATTGGCAAAGAGAAAAATGTTTAAAGATGTATACTATTATCTGTGGGAGGTCATTTGGAAACGTTTCACTAAGTACTGTCTTTCTTCTTTCTGTGGTTTCGTAATACGAGCTGTATTCCATCAACTTCACGTCTGGAGTAAAGACAATTGCCTCTTGTGGCAGGGAGTTCATTTTGTGGACTGTTTACTTAAATCTGTGAATTACATGTTAGAGAGGTTGTGCCTCTACAACTAGATAGGAAAAGGACACTTTCATCTTCAGCTCCTTTTTACTTTCCTGGGGTGGATCAAAGCCACTTAAAATGGTTTCAGAAAAATGAGAGACAATTTTTCTGGATCCATTTTAAATGTTTTCAGCTCCAAAGGCAAAAATAAAAATAAAAAAGATGACATAATTTGATACCAAATATAGCAGAAGATATGACCTCTTATTCTAGATATCCTGTTGGTAAAGGAACCAAGTATCATAGAACTGGATAATTTCTGGGGTTTTGATTGGAGAATTGAGAATGGACAAGGCAGAAAGTGACATCAGGTATAAGGGTGGATGCCCTGAAAGATTTTCATAAGAAAAACTAGTGTAACAGTTGCCATATCAAATCCTTAATGTCTAGGGTAGGGACCTTATCTACTTACACAATGGTTATGTGGACGCAAGTAAGGGGGCATGGTTCCCTGGGGTCTTATCTTATGACTGAGTTTTGATGAACAGTTTTGAAACATACGCTGCTACTGGGAATAGTTAATGTGCCTGGGCCACCAGCCCTCACTCACTTGACCAAGATGAATAATGGTTTTTGCTGGGTGATTCAGGAGATACTGACTTATCTTTTTATTTAGTTGCAGTTCTAAAGAAAGGCAGAAACTATTAGTGAGTTGTTAATTTTTTTATGCTTGTTTGAAGGTCCTCATTAACAGAAAATATCACTGGCTTGTAGAATCCAAGATGGAGCAAGTATCGTCCATTCACACTTCCCTGTCGTTGCTGTTGTTAGCTCCCATCGAGTCAGGCCCCGACTCATTGTAACTCCGTGTGTTACGGAGTAGAATGGCTGCATGGTTGTAGTCTTTTTATTTATTTATCTATTTATTGTGCTTTAGATGAAAGTTTACAGCTCAAGTTAGCTTCTCATTTCAAAATTTATACACATATTGTGTTGTGATGTCGACTGCAATCCCCACAATGTGACAGCACTCTCTCCCTTTCCATCCGAGGTTCCGTGTGTCCATTTATCTAGTTCCTGCCCCTTCCTGCCTTCTCATCTTCCTTTTGGGCATTGGATGTAATCTTCATGGAAGTGGTTTGCCAAGCCTTTCTTCCACGGAGCCACTGGGTAGGTTTGAACTGCCAACCTTTAGTCTAGCAGCTGATCACAAACAACTTCAGCTACCCTGGCTCCTTTAAAGTTCCCTTATGAATCAGAATATGTTTAGAACAGCAGAATACGCCCCCTGAAAGGGTGTTATGAGTTAAAATTTAAGGCCCCTATATAGCTTTAAGTTTCTTCTTAATAAGACTTCACTATGTACAACTCATGTATTATGATGAAGGTCCTCTGGTAAATCTGGGACACATAACTCTAACATCAACAGCTGTGTCAGACTTTACATACCATGAAAGATCTCACAGCAGAACAATTTGCCTAGCTTCTGTCACTCATAATGAAGTGTCACGAGGTTCATCAATCTATTGAGTACCTATATGGCACACTGGAGCCCTGGTGGCACAGTGGTTAAGAGCTCGGCTGCTAACCAAAAGGTCAGCAATTCAAACCCACCAGCCATTCCTTGGAAACCCTCTGGGGCAGTTCTACTCTGTCCTATAGGGTCACTGTGAGTCAGAATCGACTGGATGGCACACAACAACAACACAACTGTACACTGAACTAGCACGATAGAGTTCTGGCATCCTGAAGAGGCTTAGTATCAGTTCTGGCTTTTCTACCCATGACAAGTTTTATTCACCTACAATGTGTGAGGAGAGAGCAGAGGAAAAAAAAAAAAAAAAACACCCAAAACAGATGTGGAAACATGGCAATAGTCATTTTGGCTCTTGAATAGCACTCGATTTAAAATAAACAACATTTAAGGGAATTTGTTTTAACGCCATGCTAATATTTACAAGTGAAAATGCAGTGGCCAAGCTGACTAGCCATTACTAGGCAAGCATACACTTGGTGTTTTTTCCGCTGGAGTTTGCTGATTTGTTTCAGCTCTTGTCAGGTCTTGCTTATCTACAGCCTCTGGTCAGGGAGTGAAACACAATTATCAAGAACATGTGAATTGAGCCTGTGACCACGGCAGTGACCTAGAGCAGAACCTGCTGAATAACAAGATTCACTGTGTAAATGTCTAGACCACAGAGAAAACAACTATCTTGAAATATTTTTCTAGATCCTTATCCAAAGCAAATAGCTGGAAACTATAAATATCACCCTACATTACCAAATAATTCTCTCTTTACTTTTCCATTGTAAGAGAAAAATTTTACTTGAGAAACTGGCAAAGTATTTTAGGCACATATAGAGATATCATAACGTAGAGATATACAAGAGCATTTTTAAAAATACTTATTCATCAGTATGCATTAAGTATCAGTTATTTCTGAATATTTGTAGAAACTCAAGTTAAAACGTAATCATATTGAGTCTTCACATGCCTTTCAAATATTTAGGCCTTTCAGTCAAACAACCACTACCAGATAAATCAATTTTCTGTAGTTTTTTTTTATTATTATCACAAAACACCTTATCAGTTTAGCTAGGGTGATGGTGGGGGATTAATGACATACTAAGAACAGGAATTTAAGGATATCAAAACAAGCCAAAAAGAAGTCTCATTTCCCTGAAGATGCCCTAAATGTTTTTGGTTAAATGGTGAAGACAACTTAGAACTGTCAGGTAGGCCCTGTATTAACATTCTCATATAAATGTCTTAGGCTCTGATGGGGGGCACAGGAGAGAAGTTGGACAGACTGAAGTATCAGGGAGTATACTTTGGGTCAGAGAAGAATCAAGATATACTGGGCCAAACATTAGGGGATCACAGAAATATGTTCAGTGATTTATCTTGTAGTTCTTTCTCTAGGACTTATTCCAAGTGCTTCAAGAGACTTGACTCTAAGAACTTAAAAAAAAAAAAAAGGCAATTTTTTAATATACTAAATAAATACCTCTACTCAAAGGTATCTGTATTATTTTACATAGGGCTAGACTGCTGTTTCATGGAGACCCAAAAACAATTCAGTGACCATTAAGAAGATGAAAACTTATTTCTGTTTCACAAAAAGCCCAAGGTAAGTGTCCCAGAGAGTAGGCAGCTCTACTCCATGTGATCATGCAGGGACCCAAGTCCTTTCCACCTTGTTTCTCATATTCCCAAGGGCAGCCGTTTTCAAAGTGTGGTCTACAGACCCATTGGGGTTCACAGGCCTTTTCACGTGGGTTTTAAGGTACAGTGGGTTAAATGATGGCCTCCAAAAAGGTATGTCCATATCTTAACTCCAGAACATGTAAATGTGACCTTGTATGAAAAAAAGGTCTTCGCAATGTAATCACGGATCTTAAGGTGAGATGATCCTGGATTACCCAGATGGGCCCTAACTCTAATGACAAGTGTCCTTATAGAAGACAAAAGAGAAAAAGACACAAAGGAGAAAACCATGTGAGGAAGGAGGCAGAGGAAAGGGTTATATAGCCACAAACCAACAAACATCCAGAGCTACCAGAAGCTGGAAGAGGCAGGGAAGGATTCTCCCCTAGAGCCTTCAGCGAGAGCATGGCCCTGCTGACCCCTTAATTTTGGACTTCTGGTCTCCACAACTGTGAGAGAATTTTGGCCAAAAGCAGAGAATATCAGAAAGATGTTTACCTGTGTTTTATAGACCATATAAAGATATTTGGTGGTATGGATCATAACAAATAATGAGTAATATGGCAAAGAATGGGAATTCCAGAACACTTAATTGTGCTCTTGAGGAATCTATACATAGACCAAGAGGTAACTGTTCAAACAGAACATGGTTTCAAATCGGAAACGGTGTGTGTCACAGCTGTATTTTTTCACCAGACTTATTCATCCATATGCTGAGCAAAGAATCTGAGAAGCTGGACTATATGAAGAACATAGCAACAGGACTAGAGGAAGACTCATTAACAACCTGCAATATGCAGATGAAACAACCTTGCTTGCTGAAAGTGAAGAGGACTTGAAGCACTTACTGATGAAGACCAAAGACTACAGCCTTCTGTATGTATTACAACTCAACATAAAGAAAACAAAAATCCTCACAACTTGGAGAAAATACTGAAGTTGCCAAAGATTTCATTTTACTTGGATCCATGAAGCAGCAGACAAGAAATCAAAGGATGTATTACATTGGAAAAACCTGCTGAAAGGGGCCTCTTCAAAGTGTTAAAAAGCAAAGATGTCACTTTGATGACTAAGAGGCGCCTGACCCAAGCCATGGCATTTTCAGTTGCCACATATGTATACAAAAGCTGGACAGTAAAAACAGAAGACTGAAGAAGAATTGATACCTTTGAATCATGGTGTTGGTGAAGAATATTGAGTATATCGTGGACTGCCAGAAGAACAAAACAATCTTTCTTGGAGGAAATATAGCCAGATTGTGCCTTAAAATCGAGGATGGCAAGATTTTGTCTCACTTACTTTGGACATGTTATCAGGAGGGACCAGTCCCTGGAGAAGGACATCATGCTTGGTAAAGTAGAGGGTCAGCAAAAAAGAGGAAGACCCTCTACAAGATAGATTGACAAAGTGGCTGCAACAATGGGCTCAAACATAATAATTGTTGTGAGGATGGTGCAGGACCAGGCAGTGTTTCGATCTGTTATATGTGGGGTCTGAGTTGGAGCCAACTCGACAGCACCTAACAACAAGCCACTAAGTTCGTGGTAATATATTATGGCAGTCCAAGGAAACTGATATATGAGGTCAAACTATTTTCATAAAAATACTAAGACATGGGGTTTACGTTAGCTTTGATAGTGCAATAAAGGCAGTGGCAAAAAACTACATCAATAGCCCCTAAAGAATGTCCTTGATGACACAGTCAATATTATAAATTTTATTAAATCCTGACCATTGAGTACCTGGATGATGAAACGGAAGGTAGAAATAAAGCACGTCTGCTGCATGCTGAACTATGATGGCCATCTCATGAAGAAAGACTTCTGTAATTATCCAAGGAGTGGCTGGCGGGTTCCAACTGCCAGCTTTTTGGTTAGCAGCTGAGTTCTTAACCACTGTGCCACCAGGGCTCCACACTTCAACGAGAGAGTCAAAAATGTTCCAAAGATAAGAGAACTTCAAAACACTCTTATACCTAATCTTATGCAAACACATCACCCAGGCTGACATTTGTGGGACAAGATGTCAGCAGTGGGACGTGCATCCTTGCTGTGAATTTTGTGGATTTTTCTTTAAAAAAAAAACAGATTGATTGAGGTATTGAGAAACCATTTCAATTCTCCTGGAATCCAGATTTCTGGGTACAATAAACCAACTTGACCTCATAGACATATACAGAACACTCTACCCAACAGCAACTTTCTTTTCTAGTGGACATGGAATGTTCTCTAGAATAGACCACATATTAGGTCATAAAGCAAGCCTTAGCAGAATCCAGAACATTGTAATATTACAAAGCATCTTCTCTCACCAAAAGGCCATAAAAGTGGAAATCAATAACAGAAAAATCAGGGAAAAGAAATCAAGCACTAGGAAACTGAACAATACCCGGCTCAAAAAAGACTGGATTATAGAACACATTAAGGATGGAATAAAGAAATTCATAGAATCCAATGAGAATGAAACACTTCCTATCAGAACCTTTGAGATACAGTGAAAGCAGTGCTCTGAGGTCAATTTATATCAATAAAGGCATACATCCAAAAAGAAGAAAGATGGGGCAGGGGTCTGGGGACCATGGTTTCAGGGGACATCTAAGTCAATTGGCATAATAAATTCTGTTAAGAAAACATCCTGAATCCCACTTTGGGTAGTGGCATCTGGGGTCTGAAATGCTAACAAGCGGCCATCTAAGATGCATCAATTGGTCTCAACCCGCCTGGATCAGACGAGCATGAAGAACACCAAGGACACAAGGCGATTACGAGCCCAAGAGACAGAAAGGGCCACATGAACCAGAGACTACATCAGCCTGAGACCAGGAGAACTAGATGGTGCCCGGCTACAATCGATGACTGTCCTGACAGGGAAAACAACAGAGAACCCCTGAGGGAGCAGGAGAGAAGTGGGATGCAGACCCAAATTCTTGTAAAAAGGCTAGACTTAATGGTCTGTCTGAGACTAGACGCACCCCAGTGGTCATGGTCCCCAGGCCTTCTGTTAGCCCAAGACAGGAACCATTCCCCACGCCAACTCTTCAGACATGGACTGGACTGGACAATGGGTTGGAGAGGGATGCTGGTGAGGAATGAGCTTCTTGGATCAGGTGGATGCTTTAGACTATGTTGGCATCTCCTGCCTGGAGGGGAGATGAGAGGGTGGAGGGAGTTAGAAGCTGATGAAATGGACACGAAAAGAGCGAGTGGAGGGAGAGAGCGGGTTGTCTCATTAGGGGGAGAGTAACTGGGAGTGTGTAGCAAGGTGTATATGGGTTTTTGTGTGCGAGGCTGACTTGATTTGTGAACTTTCACTTAAAGCACAATAAAAATTATTTAAAAAAAAAAAAAAGAAGGGCCCAAATCAAAGAATTATCCCTATAGCTTGAACAAAGAAAGAGAGCAACAAAAGAAACCCTCAGGCACCAGAAGAAAACAAATAATAAAAATTAGAGCAGAACTAAATGAAATGGAAGACAGAAAAACAACTGAAAGAATTAACAAGACCAAAAGCTGGTTCTTTGAAAAAAAATCAACAAAATTGATAAACCATTGACCAAACTGACAAAAGAAAAACAGGAGAGGAAGCAAATAACAGGAATAAGAAATGAGATGGGTGATATTACAACAGACCCAAGTGAAATTAAAGTAATCATATCAGATTACCATGGAAAATTGTACTCTAACAAATTTGAAAACCTAGAAGAAATGGATGAATTCCTAGAAACATACTACCTACCTAAACTAACACAAACAGAGGTAGAACAACTAAATAGACCCATAACAAAAGAAGAGAGTGAAAAGGTAATCAAAAAACTCCCAAGAAAAAAACAACCCTGGCCTGGACGGCTTCATTGCAGAGTTCTACCAAACTTTCAGAGAAGAGTTAACACCACTACTACTAAAGGTATTTCAGAGCATAGAAAAGGACAGAATACTCCCAAACTCATTCTATGAAGCCAGCATATCCCTGATACCAAAACCAGGTAAAGACACCACAAAAAGAGAAAATTACAGACCTATATCTCTCATGAACTTAGATAAAAAAAATCCTCAACAAAATTCTAGCCAATAGAATTCAACAAAATATCAAAAAAAAAAAATAATTCACCATGACCAAGTGGGATTCATACCCGCTATGCAGGGATGGTTCAACATTAGAAAAACAATGTAATCCATCACATAAATAAAACCAAAGACAAGAATCACTTGATTTTATCAATTGATGCAGAAGGGCATTTGACAAAGTTCAACACCCGTTCATGATAAAAACTCTCAGCAAAGTAGAAATAGAAGGAAAATTCCTCAACATAATAAAGGGTGTTTATACAAAGCCAATAGCCAACATCATCCTCAATGGAGGGAGCCTCAAAGCATTCCCCTTGAGATAGGAAACTAGACAAGGATGCCCTTTATCACCACTCTTATTCAACATTGTGCTGGATGTCCCAACCAGAGCAATTAGGCTAGGTAAAGAAATAAAGGGCAACCAGATTGGCAAGGAAGAAGTAGAAGTATCTCTATTTACAGATGACATGATCTTACACACAGAAAACCCTAAGAAATCCTCAAGAAAACTATTGAATCTATTAGAAGTGTTCAGCAGAGTACTGGGATACAAGATAAACATACAAAAATCAGTTGGATTCCTCTGTACCAACAAAAAGAACATCGAAGTGGCAACCACCAAATCAATACCATTTACAGTAGCCCCCACGAAGATAAAATACTTAGGAATAAATCTTACCTGAGATGTAAAAGACTTATACAAAGGAATTTTTTTTTTTCTGCAAGTAACCAAAAGAGACCTACATAAGTGGAAAAAGATACCTTGCTCATAGATAGGAAGATTTAACATTATAAAAATGTCTGTTCTACCAAAAGAGATCTATACATTTAATGCAATTACTACCCAAATTCCAACGACATTTTTTAATGAGATGGAGAAACAAATCACCAACTTCTTTTGGAAGGGAAAGAGGTCCCAGATAAGTAAAGCATTACTGAAAAAGAAGAACAAAGTGGGAGGCCTTACTCTAGCTGATTTTAGAACCTATTATACCACCACAGAAGTCAGAACAGCTTGGTACTGGTACAACAACAGATACATAGACCAATGGAACAGAATTGAGAATCCAGACATAAATCCATCCACATATGAGCCATCAATATTTGACAGAGGCCCCGAAACAGTTAAATGGGGAAAAGACAGCCTTTTTAACAAATGGTGCTGGCATAACTTGATATCCATCTACAAAAAAATTAAACAAGGCCCACACTTCATCCCATGTACAAAAACGAGCTCAAAATGGATCAAAGACCTAAATATAAAATCTAAAACGATAAAGATCATGGAAGAAAAAATAGGGACAACATTAGGAGCCCTAATACATGGCATAAACAGTATACGAAACATTACTAACAATGCAGAAGATAACTGGGAGCTCCTAAAATTCAAACACCTATGCTCATCCAAAGACTTCACCAAAAGAGTAAAAAGATTACCTACAGATTGGGAAAAAGCTTTTAGCTATGACATTTCCGATCAGCACCTGATCTCTAAAATCTACATGATACTGTAAAAACTCAACTACAAAAAGACAAACAACCCAATTGAAAAATGGGCAAAAGCTATGAACAGGCACTTCACTAAAGGAGACATTCAGGTAGCTAACAGATATATGAGGAGATGTTCACGATCATTAGCCATTAGAGAAATGCAGATCAAAACTACAATGAGATTTCATCTCACTCCAACGAGGCTGGCATTAATCCAAAAAACACAAAATAATAAATGTTGGAGAGGCTGTGGAGAGATTGGAACACTTCTACACTGCTGGTGGGAATGTAAAATGGTACAACCACTTTGGAAATTAATTTGGTGCTTCCTTAAAAAGCTAGAAATAGAACTACTGTACAATCCAGCAATCCCACTCTTTGGAATATATCCTAAAGAAATAGGAGTTCTAACATGAACAGATATATGCACGACCATGTTCACTGCAGCACTGTTTACAATAGCAAAAAGATGGAAGCAACCAAGGTGTCCATCAACGGATGAATGATAAATAAATGATGGTATATTCACACAATGGAACACTACGCATCAATAAAGAACAGTGATGAATCTGTGAAACACTGCATAACATGGAGGAACCTGGAAGGCATTATGCTGAGTGAAATTAGTCAGCTGCAAAAGGACAAATATTGTATAAGACCACTATTATTAAAACTCGAGAAATAGTTTAAACAGAGAAGAAAATATTCTTTGATGGTTACGAGAGGGGGAGGGACGGTGGGTGGGAGAGGGTTAGTCACTAATTAGTAGATAAGAACTACTTTAGGTGACGTGAAAGACAACACACAATACAGGCGAGGTCAGCACAACTGGACTAAACCAAAAGCAAAGAAGTTTCCTGAATAAACTGAATGCTTCGAAGGCCAGTGTAGCAAGGGCAGCAGTTTGGGGAACATGGTTTTGGGGGGACATCTAAGTCAATTGGCATAATAAATTCTATTAAGAAAACATTTTGCATCCCACTTTGGGTAGTGGCGTCTGGGGTCTTAAATGTTAGCAAGCAGCCATCTAAGATACATCAATTGGTCTCAACCCACCTGGACCAAAGGAGAATGAAGAACACCAAGGACACAAGGTAATTATGAGCCCAAGAGACAAAAGGGCCACATAAACCAGAGACTACATCAGCCTGAGACCAGAAGAGCTAGATGGTGCCCGGCTACAGCCGATGACTGCCCTGACAGGGAACACAACAGAGAACCCCTGAGGGAGCAGGAGAGCAGTGGGATGCAGACCCCAAATTCTGAGACTAGAAGAACCCAGGTGGTCATGGCCCCCAGACCTTCTGTTGGTCCAGGACAGGAACCATTACCAAAGCCAACTCTTTAGACAGGGATTGGACTGGACAATGGGTTGGAGAGGGATGCTGGTGAGGAATGAGCTTCTTCGATCATGCGGACACTTGAGACAATGTTGGCACCTCCTGCCTGGAAGGGAGATGAGAGGGTAGAGGGGATTAGAAGCTGGCGAAATGGACACTAAAAGAGAGAGTGGAGGGAGGGAGCTGGCTGTCTCATTAGGGGAAAACCAACTGGGAGTATGTAGCAAGGTGTATATAAGTTTTTGTGTGTGAGACTGACTTGATGTGTGTAAACTTTGACTTAAAGTACAATAAAAAATAAAAAAAAAGAATGAGGTGGTCTTGATGTGGGATACACTCAAAGTCACACTTTGGCTTTCATGGAGTTGTTTTAATTTTCAGCAGTTTCAACTTGAACTTGCATATGAGCAATTGATGCTCTATTTCTCAGTCAGCCCCTGGCCTTGTTCCGACTGATGACATTGAGTTTCCCCCTCATCTCTTTCCACATGTGTAGTCAGTTTGATTCCTGTGTATTCCATCTGGTGAGGTCCACATGTATAGTCACCGTTTATGTTCTTGAAAACAGGTATTTCCAGTGAATGGGTCATTGATCTTGCAAAATTCTATCGTGTGGTCTCCGGCATTGTTTCTATCGCCAAGGCTGTATTTTCCAACTACAGATCCTTCTCCTTTGTTTCCACCTTTCACAATCCAGTCACCAGTAATTACCAACACATCTTGATTGCATGTTTGATCAATTTCAGACTACAGAAGTTGGTAAAAATCTTCAACTTCTTCATCTTTGGCCTTAGTGGTTGGTGCATAAAATTGAGTAATAGTCACATTAACAAGTCTTCCTTATAGGTATATGGATATTATCTTGTCACTGACAGCATTGCACTTCATGATAAATCTTGAAATGTTCTTTTTGACAATGAATGCAACACTCTTCTTCAATTTGTCATTCCTGTTGAAGTAAACCATATGATAATCTGTTTCAAAATGGCCAATACCAGTCCGTACCAGCTCGGTAATGCCTAGGACACAGATCCTTAAGCATTCCATTTCAGTTTTCACAACTGTCTATTTTCCTAGATTCATATTTTGTGCATTTCACGTTCCAATTATTAATGGGGTGTTTGCAGCTCTTTCTTTGTATTTTGAGTCGTGCCACATCATCAGGCAAAGGTCCTGAGAGCTTGACTCCATCTGCATCATAAGGTCAACTCTACTTTGCGGAGGCAACTCTTTCCCAATCATATTTTGAGTGCCTTTTAACCTGAGGGGCTCATCTTCCGGCACTATATCAGACAATGCTTTGCTGCTACTCATCAAGTCTTCATTGGTCATTTCTTTAGAAGTCAACTGCCAGGTCCTTTTTCCCAGCCTGTCTCAGTCTGGAAGCTCCGCTGAAACTTGTCCATCATAGGTGATCCTGTTGGCATTTGAAAAACAGAAGGCATAGCTTCCAACATCACAGCAATATGCAAGCCACTACAGTATAACAAACTCACAGATGAGTGGTAGTGCTATGCTCTAGAAGACTTGGAAAAGAAAACGGAAATGAGTAACGATTTTTTCTGGAATTTAATGATGAATTTTTAGCATAATTCATATTGTTTCTTTTATAATCATTTATTTTATCCTTTGAAGTCCTTGAATAGTTTATAATCAAATAAAAATTGAATAACAAAAATATTTTTCAATAAACCATTTAAGTTAGCTCTAGCTTTTAGTTTAGGCTTCTCAGCTCGGTTTTTTCACCACTCTTTGTAACTAAAGGTTCTGTTTCCCACTGGTTTGTAGCCTCATTTTTATTACCTATCTTCCTGGTGTTCTGATATTTGGGATTGGCTTTAATCATGGAGTTTAATTATGAAACTTTCAATATGAAAATTAAACATGGAAACATAGATTAAAAAAATTTAATGCAATCTCCGTAATACTGTTTTACTTTGAAATGCTCTTTGAAATTGTTGCCACTCATTTTAAAAAGTATGAAAAATTCTGCACAAATGCAAATAACCTCTATAGCATTCTTTTTTATCCATTTAAGTGTGACTTGCAGAAAAACTACAATGGGTTGTGTTTCTATGACTAAAAAAAGGGTAGAAATTTCTAAACATTTAACTTGAGAATGATTTTCTGAAATATCTAGGTATAACGGAATTATGAAAGTATCTTTAACTAAAAGGTAATTTAAACCAACACTGTATAGTGATTTCTGTTAAATCAGAAAAGCTAAATCTGGAGCTCCCTTAAAATCAGGTGATCACAGTTTCAAAAAGCACTCGGAGAGCCAACAAAACTCTGATAATTTTTTGTAAAATGAGAAAATGCGATAAGTCCTTTCATTGTGAGTCCATTGCTACATAATCTGCTGAAAAGGACCTTTGAAATCATGTAGGCCTATTTTATAGGAAAAAAAAATCACTCATCAGACCTTGTGAAATACGGTATTTTTAGTTTGTGTGTGGAGGAAGATTTGTAGCACGACTATGAAATCAGTATAGGCATACCTCATTTTATTGTTTCACTTTATTGCACTTCAAAGATAATTGTGTTTGTTACGAATTGAAGGTTTGTGGTAACCCTGCGTCAAGCAAGTCTATCAGTGCCATTTTTCCAAAAGCATGTGCTCACTTCATGTCTCGTGTCACACCTTAATAATTCTTGCAATATTTCAAATTTTTCCATTATTATTATATCTGTAATGGTGATCTGTGATCAGTGATCTTTGATGTTACTATTGTAAGTGTTTTGGGGTGCCACAAATTGTGCCCCTATGATAGCAAACTTATGCAATAAATATGTGTGTTCTGACTGCTCTACTGACCAGATGTTCCCCCATGTTTCTCCCTCTTCTTGGGCCTCTCTATTCCCTGAGACACAACAGTATTGAAATTAGGGCAATTAATAACCCTACAATTTCTTTTAAGTGTTCAAGTGAAAGGAACAGTCACACATTTCTCACTTTAAATCAAAAGCTAGAAATGATTAAGCTTAGTGAGGAAGGCATGTCAAAAGCTGAGATAGGCCAAAAGCTAACTCTTGAGCCAAACATTTAGCTCAGTTGTGAATGCAAAGAAAAGTTCTTGAAGGAAATTAAAAGTGCTACTCCAGTGACCACACGCATGATAAGAAAGCAAAACAGCCTTATTGCTAACATAGAGAAAGTTTTAGTGGTCTGGACAGATCAAACCAGCCACAACATTCTTCTAAGCCAAAGCGTAATTCAGAGCAAGGCCCTTACTCTCTTCAATTCTGTGAAGGCTGAGAGAGGTGGGGAAGCTAGCAAAGGTTAGTTCATGAAGTTTAAGGAAAGAAGCCGTCTCCATAACATACGCACCAAGTGCTGACATAGGAGCTGCAGTGAGTTATCTAGAAGATGTAGCTAAGATAACTGACGAAGGCGGCTACACTAAACAACAGCTTTTCGATGTAGGTGAAACAGCCTTCTATTGGAAGATGCCATCTAGGACTTTCATAGCTAGAGAGGAGAAGTCAATGCCTGGCTTCAGAGCTTCAAAGGACAGGCTGACTCTCTTGTTGGGGGCAAATGCAGCTGGTAATTTTAAGTTGAAGCCAATGCTCATTTACCATTCTGAAAATCCTACAGCCCTTAAGACTTATGCTAAATCTACTCTGCCTGTGCTCTATAAATGGAACAACAAATCCTGGATGACAGCACATCTGTTTACAACATGGTTTACTGACTATTTTAAGTCCATTGTTGAGGCCTGATGCTCACGAAAGAAAAAAAAAAAAGATTCCTCTCAAAATATCACTGCTCATTGACAAGGCACTTGGTCACCCGAGAGCCCTAATGGGGATGTACAAGGAGATTAATTTGTTTTCGTGCCTGCTAACACAACATCCATTCGGAACCCATGAATCAAGGAGTAATTTCGACTTTCAAGTCTTATTATTTAAGAAATGCATTTCGTGAGGCTATAGCTGCCGTAGATAGTGATTCCTCTGGTATATCTGGACAAAGTCACTTGAAAACCCTCTGGAAAGGATTCCTATTCTAGATGCTATTATGAACAGTCATGATTCATGGGAGGTGGTCAAAATATCAACATGAACAGGAGTTTGGAGGAAGTTGATTCCAACCCTCATGGATGACTTTCAGGACATCAAGACGTCAGTGAAGGAAGTCACTGCAGATGTGGTGGAAACAGCAAGGGAACTAGAATTACAAGTGGGGCCTGAAGGTGTGACTGAGTTGCTGCAATCTCATGCTAAAGCTTCAACGGATGAGGAGATGCTTCCTATGGACGAGCAGAGAGTGATTTCCTGAGATGGTAACTACTCCTGGTGAAGATGCTGTGAACATTGTTGAAATGACAACAAAGGATTTAGAATATTGTATAAATTTCACTGATAAAGCAGCAGCAGGATTTGAAAGGACGGACTCTAATTTTTAAAGAAGTTCTACTGAGGGTAAAATGCTATCAAATAGCATTGCATGCTGCAGAGAAATCTTTCGTGAAGGAAGAGTCAATGGATGCAGTAAGCTTCGTTGGTCTTATTTTAAGAAACTGCAGTAGGCATCGCAACCTTCAGCAACCATCGTCCCGATCAGTGAGCAGCCACCAACATCGAGGCAAGACCCTCCACCGGCAAAAAGATTATGACGGGCTGAAGGCTCAGATGATGGTTGGCATTTTTCAGCAATAAGGAATGTGCATTGTTAATTTTTTAATTAAAATCTGTGCATTGTTTCTTTACACATAATACTATGCACACTTAATAGACTACTATGTAGTGTAAACACAACTTTTATATGCACTGGGAAATCAAAAAGTTCATGTGGCTCCCTTTGTTGTGATACTCGCTTTTTTGCAGTGGTGGAACCGGCAATATCTCCTAGGAGTGCCTGCACCAAGCCCCCCAAAAGGTTGATGAATGAATTGGTTAGGGCAATTAACTAATTTAATTAACAAATAAAATCATATTAAAGAAGTATTCAATTTAAATCAAAATACATAGACATTGGTAGAAATTGACTGTTTTTAGTCATGTATTCCTGAGTCTGCTTACTTGTTACACACTAAAATAATTTCTCAATCAGCCATCATAATTAATTCTCTGAGATCGAATTATTTTTAGCTCCATCAACATACCATCTAGTCCCCCTCCCCCTCCCCCCGCAACCTTCTAAAACACTGGAATGGAAGCCTACAGGCTGAAATTACACTGGTTTGTATCAGTAGTGCCCATGTGCTCTTGGGGAAGTCACGTCACACAGCTCTGCCTTAGTTTCTGTAAGATAAAGGCACGACCCTACAGAGCTCTGAGGCCCCTTGTAGCTTTAACATCCTATGATTCCATTACTTTCATCCCTACTTTTAAGAAATGACTTCATACTATTTGTGCTTCTCTCCACATGCAGCTGAATAGCTTGTCTTCCCTCTTTGTGTTTTTCTTTCTGGAATTCTGTTGTTACTATAATGAGAGTAGCTATCATTTAAAGGGGGAAATCATCCAACCTAAAGAACTTGAATTCTGGAGTATGTGATTCCGTAATCATGCTCTTTGCCTGCTCTCACATTCACGTTATCGAGCTGAAATGCTGCCAGTAGAAATGCCAGGGCTGGAACAGGAATTTAAAGGAATTAAGGAAATGTGCAATAGGTTGCGTGTCTTGAGCTATCACAGTGTGTTAAATCTCCAGATAACTGTTATTATTTTTTAATTTGATGTTGCCTTGTCACCATATGGTCTCTATCTGGCACTGAGTGGTAGCATAAAGCGCACTTTTTATCATCATTTTTGTGAACAGCAGGATGTGAATGGCATGACCTAAACCAGCTGGGCACGAAGGTGTTAACTCTCTCAGAACTTAACCAGAATGTACGCCACGTTCACGTGTGTAATTGGCTTTATTCTTTTTATGTCCTGACCTTGGGTCTTATTCCTGTTTTTAAAAGATGATACAATTTAGTTTGGGTTATTGTAATGGTATCATTTTTTTCTATTAAGAAACGTTAGCTACTTTTTTTTTCCCCCAATAATCACCCTCTTATCTGGGTTCATTACCAGGAAAGAAAAACTGCTCCACATTCTCTTGAGTAACATTTGGATGAGTTATCAGTCATCACCTGAAATTAACCTGAACACGTCTCCAACGAGATAAAGAATATTTAGGCATGCCAGCTGGAAGGCATTTATAGTTTCATATTTCCAGCTTCCATGGAAAATCTTTGCCATGCACATCTGTAAAGGTTTCATAACGATTACAGCGATGTGAGCTCTGTGTGGCATTAGGACACTCAGAGCCATTGAAACCACCCTGAAGTGTTGGACACGCACCCAAAAATTAAGACCAAGAAGCTTTTCAGCTCACACATTTCAGCTCTGCCCTCTGGTTTATGGTCGATTTAAAGGCTATCGCTAACTTTCTAAAAGGCAGCTCAGAGCTCCCAAAACTTCTTCGTTGTTGTTGGTCGTTACCGTGCAATCGGCTCTGACTCATGGTGAGCTCGTCTATAATGGAAGGAAATGTTGCCCAGTCCTGCGCCACCTTTGATGTGTTTGAACCCATTGTTGAGGCTATTATGTCAATCCATCTCATTGAGGGTTTCCCTCATTTTTACTGACCCTCCGCTTTACCAAACATGATGTCCTTTTCTAACAAGTGACCTTTAAATTAGCCAATAAAAACCTTATGGATAAAAATCTCTTTAGTGTATAGTATTTGTTCTTTGGGGTTCCATCACTGAGATGATCATTAACTTTAAAACTGGAAGGATTCTGCAGATAATCAGGTCTAACCCTCTAATTTTATAATTGAAGATATTGAGCTCCAGAGAGATGAAAGAAATTACCTAAATCTACACGTTTGTAGCAGTATGAAGACAAACCCCAAGTCTCCCTTCTCCAAACCCAGTTCTGTTTCTACTGTATCAGGGTGCTTTCCTTGGTCTTTCAAAATTGTAAATATATAAATTATGTTGATATGTTGTATTCACATGTCAAGATGTTCTTGAGTCATGATTATCAACCAAAGGTGACGTGCAAAGCAGTGTAAATAACTTTTAACAACATAGGGAAATTATCTTTGGTCACTGAAAACTGCTGGTGCATAGATTTTATAATACATGTATTAGCTGTATCTTTGTAAACACTAATCTAATTTTTAAAAAAAATTTTGTAAAGGAAATAAATTTTTGAATAGTTTTAATTGTGTCAATATTCCAAATCCATTAGATCTTTTTTCAAAATTAGCTTCTGCTTAGGAAAAAGAGTTTTAACATTATCTTTTAAAACCAGATTCTGAAAATTACAGACAGCCTTAAAGACTTGTGTAGTTCCTTCCCTTGCTTCCAGAAACTCCCACATTTAAACTACTCCAGATGAGTAGGAGTCCATGGCGCTCTTAACGAGCTTTTCTAAATAGGTTTCTGGAATCTTTAAAATGTGAATATTTTCAGCATGGTGCAGTCAGATCTGAATTCAAGCCTTACTGCTGTCATCTATCACCTCTGTAATTTAGGGGAAAAAAATCTCTCTAGGCCTCAATTTCCCCAGATGAATAAGAAACCATCGATGGCCAGTTTGTTGTATTATGACAAGAATTAACTGAAAAAGCCCTAGTTTAGGACCTAACACTTAAAAGTCCCTCCAGAAATGTTAATGCCCATTCACTGCTCAAGAATCATTTTTTAACCAATCATCTGATTATGATACAAAGCATGTGAGCATACAAAGATCAAAATATTAGAATATACACCTTGGGAAAACTACATATATATATGATCTATATGTTATGGTGTTGGTGAAAAATATCGGATATATCATAGACTGCCAAAAGAATGAATAAATCTATCTTAGAAGAAGTACAGTGAGAATGCTCCTTAGAAACAAGGATGGCGAGACTACGTCTCACATACTTTGGACATGTCGTCAGAAGGGATCAGTCCCTGGAGAAGGACACCATGCTTGGTAAAGGAGAGGGTCAGTGAGAAAGACGAAGACCCTCAATGAGATGGATTGACACAGTGGCTGCAACAATGGGCTCAAGCATAACAACCATTGTGAGGATGGCGCAGGACCAGCCAGTGTTTTGTTCAGTTGTACACAGGGTCACTATGAGTCGGAACTGACTTGATGGCATCTAACAACAACAACAACATGTATAAATGTATTACATACGGTGTTATCCTCAGCATTAGGAAGACAGCGTTTCCATGCTCATAAAACAATATTAGGTACTAAGTAGAGAAGAATATCTATACCTAACCAGGAGTTGGATTAGTTAGAAAGCCCTAGTGGAGGTTTAAGTTGAACCTTGATGAATGAGTAAAATCAAATAACATTCACAGAAGTAGAAAGAAGAGGACTGGGCTGGGGCAGGGAGAAAGTGTAGGCTGTGTTAGCTAAACCAAGAAATTTGAACTGTGTGCTATTTTCAGTCTGACTAGAGAAAATAGAATGTTCATGAAGAAGTCAGATATCAGCACGGTAAAAAGTACTATGAGTCCAGGCAGTTGATAAACATGTCGGGATATTACTAGATCATCCTGATTTCAAATACTTTTCTATTTTTACCCATAAATTAGAATTTCAATATATACCTCCATACAGTTGGTGTGAATATAAAATGGTACAATATCTGTGTCAAACAGTTTGACAATTTCTCTGAAGGTTAAACAGTTACAATTAAAAAACCCAACCTATTGCTGACAAGTTGATTCTGACTCATAGCAACCCTATAGGCCAGAGTAGAACTGTTCCATAGGGTTTCTAAGAAGCTCCTGCTGGATTCAAACTGTCTACCTTTTGGTTAGCAGCCATAGCTCTTAACCACTATGCCACCAGCGTTTTATGACTCAGCAATTCCAATCCCGTGTATGTTTCTGAGAGAACTGAACACATATATTCACAAGAAAACTTGTACTTGAATGTTCATAACGGCGTCAGTCACAACAGCCAAGAAGCCAACAAGCCAATGTCCATCAACTGAAGAACAGATAAACAAAATGTGGCATATCCACACAGTTGAAAATTATTCAGCCATAAAAAGGAAAAAAGTACTGATACATGCAAAAACATGGATAAATCTTAAAAATATGCTAAGAGAAAGAAGCCAGACACAAAAGGCCACATATTGCATGAATCTATTTATATGAAATGTTCAGAACAGGCAAATCTCGTAGAAACAGAAAGTAGATTAGTGATTGCCAAGGGCTAGGAGGTGGGGAGGGAGTGGAAATGGAAGTGATTGCTAGTGGCACGGAATTTATTTTTGGGTGGATGAAAATGTTTTAAAATTAGATAATGGTGAAGGATGCACAACCTTATGAATATACTAAAAAACACTGAATGTTGAATTTTAAGTTATATGAACTCTATCTCGATTAAAAAAAATTCCAATATGTACAGCAAATAAAAGCCCATTTATTCTCATTCAGATGAACAGGGAGGTCTAAAGCCCCTGGCCACTTGGCAATTCAACCCCTGTCTCCGTGTAATGCCATCAGCAGTCCTGCCTTGAAACCCTGTTGTTGTCAGGTGTGGTCAAGTCGGTTCCAACTCAGCGACCCTATGCACAAAAGAACAAAACACCGCCTGGTCCTGCACCATCCTCACAATCGTTGTTATGTTTGAGCCCACTGTTGCAGCCACTGTGCCAATCCATCTTCTTGAGGGTCTCTTCCTCTTTTTCACCGACCCTGTACTTTGCCAAGCATGGTGGCTTGAGTCTTGGTCACCTTAATCCTCAAGGTGACATCTTTGCTCTTCCACACTTTAAAGAAGTTTTTTGCAGCAGATTTGCCTATTGCAATGCGTCTTTTCATTTCTTGACTGCTGTTTCCATGGCTGTTGATTGTGTGTCCAAGTAAAACGAAATCCTTGACAGCGTCCATCTTTTCCCTAGAACGTCCCAAAATGAATTTGGAAACCCCTCCTGTAAACTTTTATCCAGTCATAGTTACTGATTTGGGTTTGGAAAATATGATCACCCTAACTAGAAGAAGGGGCCCTGGTGACACAGTGGTTAAGAGTTGGGCTGCTAACCAGAAAGGCCAGCAGTTGGAATCCACCAACCACTCCTTGGAAAACTTATGGGGGCAGTTCTACTCTGTCCTATAGGGTCACTATGAGTCAGAATCGACTCAACAGCAACGGGTTTGTTTTTTTTTCTTTTTTAACTAAAGGGGCTGTATGTGCCCCTCACGAGCCATTTTTCTGACTTAAATAAAAAGCATTTCTTAACCTCATGGTTTAATTGGAGGCTGAGGCATGCATAAATGAATTACGATTTCAGGCACAAAGAAAGAATTTGATACTTGTGTTAACCTACAGCATCATAGGAGCCCTGGTGACACAGTGGTTGAGAGCTCAGCTGCTAACCCAAAGGTCAGCAGTTTGAATCCACCAGCCACTCTTTGGAAACTCTATGCAGCAGTTCTACTCTGTCCTATAGGGTCATTATCAGTCAGGATCGACTCGACAACAACAGGTAGAGCATTAAAAGGGCAGCTATTTAGCATGGCAAGTGGAATTAAGGGCAGATATCACACCTAAGTACATGTGATGATGAAGACGCTAGTTCACAAAATGTAATATGGTGGAGTTGTTGTATGGTCTTTCTTCTGTTGTTGTTGTTACATTTTTTGTTGTCTAAATAGAAATTCTGCTTCTATTATGTGTGTGTGAGAGAGAGAGAGATGTCACCTTGCGTGGGCTCACTGGTGCCACTGCCATTTACTCACACACTCGCAAAGCTCCTATGGATTCGTCTGTTCAGCAGTTATGTTTTGCCTCTTATACTATGGATATTTCCATGTTCCTTCTGGGCCCACACGACACTTGCCACTTGAGACACCTGAATAACAGGATCTACTCTCCATATCAATCAATAATTAACACTTACGCTTAGTACAAGCTGGTGCCATGCTAAACACTTTTCACACATTATCTCATTTAATGCTCACCTCTCTGCAAGGTCATTTGATTACCAGCCCCAGTGTGCAGATAAGGAAACTGAGGCATACAGTAGCTAAGCGACTTGTCTAAGGTCACAGAGTAATTATCAGAGTCAGGATTCTAATCAAGTTTAGGCTGACTGCAAAGTCGGTAACACTAAAACTCTTCATTAATGTTTTTAAATTAAGGCTACAAGTCAGAAGTGGAAACCCACTGGCAGTGACGAGGTATGTCTTCCAGGGTGTATGGAGAGGGCGGGGAACAGCAGCATGCAGACAAGAGCACAGCAGTGAGGCCGTCTGCAGATAGGGAATATAGTTCTATAAGCCGCAGTAGCTGCTGGGGTCTATTACTGTATTCAGGGTCAAGGGAACTGACGTTAATAATGACAACTGAATTTTCCAGAGGAAGTCAGGTTCAGCATACCTGTCACCCTCAAGTACATAAAGCCCACTGCCGTCAAGTCGATTCTGACTCATAGCGACCCTATAGGACAGAGTAGAACTGCCCCGCTGGGTTTCCAAGACTGTCATCTTTATGGAATTTTAAAGTTTTGGTGCTGAAAGGGTGTAATCATTAATGTTCAAGAAAATTCATCTTTATGGGGCCACTTAATTCTACATTATTGGAGGAAATTCTTGAAAGAGATTATAGTGATTACGTTACTCTGGGAAATGCAACCATTATAATTATACTAAATATGTTTAGATTTAGATTCTGAATGTAATTGGTTGAGAATGTATAGTTTTAAATAAATGGCTGAGGGGAAACTGCAACCATCCATGGACACTAACCACAAGAATGTTTTAGCTTCCAGTGTCATTAAACTAAGCTACACAAAACAATATGGTTTATCCATAGTCCTCTCATTCCTAATAAGTTAGCTACAGAAGAGGGCTGCCAGATTTAGCAAATAAAAGTACAAGATGCCCTGTGATATTTGAATTTCTCTGAAATTTAAACTTAATTGGGTGTCATGTGTTTTTAATCTGACAACTCTATTGTAGATATAAAGTATACTGTGGGTATAAAGAAACTGTGGAGACTCTAAGTTGATAGAGGACCCTTGAACAAGATGGAAAATTAAGCAGTTGGAGTTCTAATACAGAAACAGGGAAAATGGAGTCTACATTTACTAAGCTCTAGTCATTGACTAAGGCCTAGAAAACTATTGTTTATTTAGCCCTTTGGTGATCTGTGGGACATACGTATCCCAGCCACTTTTTACGCCTCTGGAGTTCTTTGGGAAGGAGGTAGCCCAATTTTAACGCATTCGGCCTCAAGATGGAAGCCTTTTGAAATGTATGAAACTCAAGAACCCTGAATTGGAGCCTCATGTTTGTGTAGGTTGAGCATTGTCTTAGGTAATGCCCCCGGATGTGTGAATTTTCTAAACTTGTGACAAGTCTGCCTTTATTTCTGTGAGATAAGCCTCCTCACTATGTTTCCCAGTTACTGTGTTCTTGTGAGAACGTACTTATTGTGAGAGGAAGCTATCCCCAGGCTTCATTCAGTCCTAGTGGCCATTTTCTCCCTAACACCGTTCATTGTCTCCAGGTGCTACTGGCTCCCTGCTTTTCTAGCTTCTGAACAGTAAATAAGGAATAAGGAATAATGCACTGCAGTGGTTACTTTTCAAGAGCCCTGAACTCCTATAAGTTATCCTAACTCTGCATTCAATATTAAGGCCCAATCGCAGCTTCCATGTGTAGCCGGTGGAATGCACCCCTGTGAGCAGTTGGGCAGCTTTCCAGGCAGCTGTTTCTGCCTCTTAGCTGTTAGTACTGCTCTTGTTATAATGAAGAATACTTAGTAGTGGTAATTTTCCTGAGATAAAAAAATCCCTTGGCTTTATTTATTTGGGCTGTAAGTACTATTTTTGCAATAAGGAAGAATGCATTGTAGCATGTTTTGAAAAATTTCGTGAAAAATAATAAAAAAGCTAAGAAGAAGGAGACCAGAACGAAATGCATGCATTGTCATTGCCAGGTGCCTTCATGGTTTGAAAATTTTCAAGAAATTAAATTAAAAAAAAACTTTTTTTAATGATTTTATCATTGGCTCACATTGGTAGGATTTACTACGTCCAGGGTCTGCTGGGACATCTGGGATCCCAGATAACAGCATCAAAATCCATAACTCATAACAAAAGTTCTGAATTTGTCCTTTAATCAGCATGCCTCCCATTAATGAAAACACACGGTATCAATAAAAAATTCAAAGGAGAAAATAATTACATCACCAGAGGGTTAGATAACACCCTAAAACCAAACTTCACTTTGTTTTGTCCACAAGACAGGAATCTTTTCCAGGGACTCAACAATGGCTAAGCTGTGATCCTACAGAAACTACTGTTGTTGTTGTCAGCTGTCACTGAGCTGACTCCGACTCACGGCAACTCCATGCACGACAGAATGAAACACCGCGGATCCTGAACCCTCTTCACTATCATCCACGTGCTGGAGTCTGTTGGTGCGGCCACTGTGTGTTTTGAGTGAAACCCTAGTGGTGTAGCGGTTAAGAGCTACAGCTGCTCACCAAAAGCTGGCAATTCGAATCCACCAGGCACTCCTCGAAAAAGGGCAGTTCTACTCTGACTTTAGGGTTGCTATGAGTTGGAATCAACTCGATGGCAATGGGTTTGGTTTCTTTTTTTTTTTGATTCCAACATAAAGGGCTGATCCACCAGCACTATAATTGACAATACTTGTTGTAATCCATCAGGTTTTCAGAAGCAGATCGCCAGGTCTTTCTTCATAGTCTTAGTTTTGAAACTTCACTGAAACCTGATCACCAGGGGTCACCCTGCTCGTGTTCATAATACTGATGGTATAGCTTCCAGCATCATAGCAACATGCAAGCCACCACAGCACAACAAACTGACAGACGGGTAGTGGAGAAAAATTACTACCACTGCTTCAGTCTCCACTGACAACTGGTTATTTAGTTACGAAAGTTAGGATAGACTGGGACCAAGGGTGAGGAAGAGGTGCTGCTTTCTTCCTCATTCTAATAAATATGGTTCTGCTTTGAGAGCTGAGGTGTGTGTGACTGCTGAGTTTGTCCACAAAGGTATGTTGGAGTAGAGCAGGAACAGCTAGGTCTTCCTATGAGTCTGGATACAGGCCAGGATTTAAACCAAGTAAAACACCCTGAAGACTCCAAAACCAGTATCTTGAGCCTGGGTGAAAACAAGTGACCACAAGGTACCTGTGGCACCCTGGACACCAAGATCAATGCCTAAGACCAGACATTTGAATGAGATAGTGTTCTATGCTTCAGTTTTCTCATCTGTACAATGAAGATAATAAGGGCAGTTTGCTTATTAGGTTGTCATAGATGATTGAATATGGGCTTAACACAGTACCTGTCCAAGGAAGAAGTAAAATTATCTCTATTTGTAGATGACATGATCTTTTATACAGAAAACCCTAATGAATCCTCCAGAAAACTACTGAAACTAATAGAAGAGTTCGGCAGAGTTTCAGGTTACAAGATAAACATACAAAAATCACTCGGATTCTTCTACATCAACAAAAAGAACATTGAAGAGGAAATCATCAAATCAATACCATTCACAGTAGCCCCCAAGAAGATAAAATACTTAGGAATAAATCTTACCAAAGACGTAAAAGACCTATACAAAGAAAACTACGAAGTACTACTGCAAGAAACTAAAAGGGACCTACATAAGTGGAAAAACATACCTTGCTCATGGATAGGAAGACTTAACATAGTAAAAATGTCTATTCTACCAAAAGCCATCTATATATATACAATGCACTTCTGATCCAAATTCCAATGACTTTTTTTAATGAGATGGAGAAACAAATCACCAACTTCATATGGAAGGGAAAGCAGCTCCGGATAAGTAAAGCATTACTGAAAAAGAAGAAGAAAGTGGGAGGCCTCACTCTACCTGATTTCAGAACCTATTATACAGCCACAGTAGTCAAAACAGCCTGGTATTGGTACAACAACAGGCACATAGACCAATGGAACAGAATTGAGAACCCAGATACAAATCCATCCACATATGAGCAGCTGATATTTGACAAAGGCCCAGTGTCAGTTAATTGGGGAAAAGATAGTCTTTTTAACAAATGGAGCAGGCATAACTGGATATTTATTTGCAAAAAAAAACGAAACAGGACCCATACCTCACACCATGCACAAAAACTAACGCCAAGTGGATCAAAGACCTAAACATAAAGACTAAAATGATAAAGATCATGGAAGAAAAAATAGGGACAACGTTAGGAGCCCTAATACAAGGCATAAACACAATACGAAACATTACCAAAAATGACGAAGGGAAACCCGGTAACTGGGAGCTCCTAAAAATCAAACACCTATGCTCATCTAAAGACTTCACCAAAAGAGTAAAAAGACCACCTACAGACTGGGAAAGAATTTTCAGCTAGGACATCTCCGACCAGCGCCTGATCTCTAAAATCTATATGATTCTGTTAAAACTCAACCACAAAAAGACAAACAACCCAATGAAGAAGTGGGCAAAGGACATGAACACACACTTCACTAAAGAAGACACTCAGGTGGCTAACAGATACATGAGAAAATGCTCTCAATCACTAGCCATTAGAGAAATGCAAGTTAAAACTACGATGAGATTCCATCTCACTCCAACAAGGCTGGCATTAATCCAAAAAACACAAAATAATAAATGTTGGAGAGGCTGCGGGGAGACTGGAACTCTTATACACTGCTGGTGGGAATGTAAAATGGTACAACCACTTTGGAAATCTATCTGGCGTTTTCTTAAAAAGTTAGAAATAGAACTACCATACAACCCAGAAATCCCACTCCTCGGAATATATCCTAGAGAAATAAGAGCCTTTTCACGAACAGATATATGCACACCCATGTTTATTGCAGCTCTGTTTACAATAGCAAAAAGCTGGAAGCAACCAAGGTGTCCATCAACGGATGAATGGATAAATAAATTAAGGTATATTCATACAATGGAATACTACGCCTCGATAAAGAACAGTAATGAATCTGTGAAACATTTCATAACATGGAGGAACCTGGAAGGCATTATGCTGAGTGAAATTTGTCAGATGCAAAAGGACAAATATTGTATAAGACCACTATTATAAGATCTTGAGAAATAGTTCAAACTGAGGAGAACACATTCTTTTGTGGTTACGAGAGGCAGGAGGGAGGGAGGGTGGGAGAGGGTTATTTACTGATTAGATAGTAGATAAGAACTACTTTAGGTGAAGGGAAGGACAACACTCAATACAGGGAAGGTCAGCTCAACTGGACTGGACCAAAAGCAAAGAAGTTTCCTGAACAAACTGAATGCTTCGAAGGTCAGCGGAGCAAGGGCGGGGGTTTGGGGACTATGGCTTCAGGGGACATCTAAGTCGATTGGCAAAATAAATTCTATTAAGAAAACATCCTGCATCCCACTTTGGATAGTGGCGTCTGGGGTCTTAAATGCTAACAAACAGCCATCTAAGATGCATCAATTGGTCTCAACCCACCTGGATCAAAGGAGAATGAAGAATACCAAGGTCACAAGACAATTATGAGCCCAAGAGACAGAAAGGGTCACATGAACTAGAGACTTACATCATCCTGAGACCAGAAAAACTAGATGGTGCCCAGCCACAACCGATGGCTGCCCTGACAGGGAACACAACAGAGAACCCCTGAGGGAGCAGGAGAACAGTTGGATGCAGAGCCCAAATTCCCGTAAGACCAGGCTTAATGGTCTGACTGAGGCTA
Organism: Elephas maximus indicus; assembly: GCF_024166365.1. Classification (NCBI taxonomy): domain Eukaryota; kingdom Metazoa; phylum Chordata; class Mammalia; order Proboscidea; family Elephantidae; genus Elephas; species Elephas maximus. Next base: position 6,278,887 of record NC_064841.1, on the reverse strand, counting down.
GAAGAATCCCGGTGGTCATGGTCCCCGAACCATTCCCAAAGACAACTCATCAGACATGGATTGGACTGGACAACGGGTTGGAGAGAGATGCTGATGAGGAGTGAGCTACTTGTATCAGGTGGACACTTGAGACTGTGTTGGCATCTCCTGTCTACAGGGGAGATGGGAGGGTAGAGAAGGTTAGAAACTGGCAAAACAGTCACCAAAGGAGAGACTGGAAGGAGGGAGCAGGCTGACTCATTAGGGGGTGAGTAAATGGTAGTATGTAGTAAGGTGTATATAAGTTTATATGTGAGAGACTGACTTGATTTGTAAACTTTCACTTAAAGCACAATAAAAATTATTTAAAAAAAAAAAAAGATAGTGCCTGTCACATAGTACGCCTTCAACAAATGCTGTTCACTTTCATAATAAGATGCCCCTCTATCTCATTCTCTGTTTGACCTGGAGCCTTCCCAGATGAGGAAAAAGATTTTCCAAAGTCAAGGCTACTCCTGAAAGCAATTCATGTGCTCACTAAAGTGTTTCTTAGTCTCACAGCCTGAAGGTGCTTAGCAACTTCAGAAGAATCTTCACAGGTACTGATTTAGGTTTTTGAACATTTTAAATACCCCAGGGATTTATAATGCACTGCCTGACTAAACGGTAACTAGGTCACCCCATTAAGCAGGAACAACCCCATAGCCCAGAAGACTTTCCAACTTAATTTTCAAGTAGAATCAGGAGGAGGTACCTGACTAATGGTTTCTGATTCGGACTGGTCTGAATTAAGTAACAGACACACAGGCCTCTCTGCCAGAGACGTATGGGTCATGTGGCTATTCTAGCAAAAGGGGCCGTGCTTAGATTGACCCCGGATACCACCTTCCCACAGACCTCCCTGTTCTCCACCCGATCCCACACACTTGGGCAGAGGTGGCTGGGTTGACTTGGTCCGAGAGGGTGTCAGGAAGAGGGGGGTTGATGATGTTGCTCTAATGCAGACCATTCAGGAGGAGCCCTCACAAAGTATCCAGTTTCGCTTAGTATTTAGTTGGTATCCTTTTGGGTTGAAGAAACAGCATGTGCTGTGACCTTTATTCATTTTTTATTCCTGAAAAGCCTTTCACTGAACTTTGCCTGACAGTCTTTAAAAACTAATTAGGGAGTAGCTGAAAGAGTTCACGGAAATGCCACTATTCTTTTCTCCCCTCCCGTGTCCCCATGATTCTGTAGTCATAGTTCCCGAATTGAGACTGCAGCACTGGAGCACCTCTTCCAGGCACAAGGTCAAGCCCTTGCTGCGTTGTTTCCAGCACTCCATTATTCATTGGGATTGGCGGTTCTCTTCATTAACACCTTGTCCGTATTTGGTGCAGAAGTTCAGAGCTGGGAGCTGATGCTGAGAACACGTCAGGTCCCCAGTGTGTCCACCACATTCAAGATGGAAACGATTTTGTCTAAGACATCAGCCCAAAAATGTCTCAGGAAGGCACTGGGAAACTCTACTTTCTAATCATTCGTTGTTGATCACTCACAGTCTACTGGACAGAATAAGTCCATCATTTCTCATTGCTGGTAATTTACACAAGCAGAAAGGCAAGGAACCCAATAGCACTCTTCGCTGTTAGAATGAGGGCTATCGAGGTAGATAGGAGGCTGTTATTGCTTACAGTTATAAGCCATCTAGAGGAATATTCATGAAAGCAGGAAGAGATAAAACATTTAGCATATTCATTCCAGTTCAAAACACACAACTGAGTAATTGTCATATTTATACACTATGCTTTGCTTGAGCCGCTAACGATAAAATCTGAAAAGCACATTGTTTGAAACAGGTGCAAGGAGCAGGCCGTGAAGAAACCACTGGAGAAGGGTTTTCTCCTTCACTGTTGGTTTCTTCCCTTAAATGATCACATCTCATCACAGCCCCTTAACTCTGTGCTAATCAGAACGTGCTACTCTCCTCTCAGGCATGAAGACATTAACCGTCTGATCTCCTAATTAGCCTGACTGATTAGTAGGGGTTAGAACGACAGCAGGAGTCTCGGGCAAGGTTAGTTACAGACTGGCATTTTATTGTTTTGTTTATCACGTATTAATTACTGTTACCTGCCGTGCCAGAAGAGTACTATTTCAGGAGAGTGAACTACGATTAGTGTACGGGGCTCGCACACGTGATTTTTGTTTTCTTTTCTTTCTTTTCTTTTTTTCAGTTAACCCATTTCTAACACAACAGATTTTCGGATCCAGTGACAAGAGTGTCGTTTGGGGACATTTTTATATTGCAGAGGAAATTTATTTCTAGTTTGCAAAAAAAGAAAAAAAAAAGTGCTTTGGTAACACTGAGCCAAAGAAAAATGATAAAAGCAATTAAGGAATGGTCTTTGTTTGGTCTATTCAATAAAATGGAAGTTTCCTTTTAAGAAATTCAAAGTACTCTGTATTTGCAAACTTCGAGACAGATGAGGGTTTCATGGTATCATCTTTATTCATTTTCTGGAGCAAGGATAAGTTTTTTTTGCAATAAAACCATTTTACTAATTCATGATATTACTGAGCCAAAACTTAATTTTCACTCTATAACTACTTGTTTTTTTGTTTTTTTTTTAACTACTTGAGGTAGAATCCTCAACTAGAACAAGGGTGCAAGTCAGCCATGTCACAAGAAGAGTGAAAATACCTAGAGCAACATGATGACTGGAAAATCGCCCTGCATATTAAGTTAGCTATTGTGAATTACTTGAAATTTTTCATATGGCAACAGATATTTCCAATTTTGGGGGAGTGGATTACATTTTTCCAAGCCACATTCTTAAAATTTGTCATTCTGTTCTATCAGTACATCTTTACAGATTCTTTGGACTCTTAAATACTATTGGTCAATTTTACCTTTCTAAGAAGGATGGCGAGACTGTGTCTCACATACTTTGGACATGTTGTCAGGAAGGGTCAGTCCCTGGAGAAGGACATCATAATTGGTAAAGTAGTGGGTCAGTGAAAGAGAGGAAGGCCCTCAGCGAGAGGGACTGCCACAGTGGCTGCGACAATGGGCTCAAGCATAACAACGGTTGTAAGCACGGCGCCGGACCGGGCAGCGTTTCGTTCTGTGGTGCACAGGGTCGCTGGGAATCGGAACCAAATTGACCGCGCTTAACAACAACACAACAGAAAGGAAGACCCTGGGTGGTGCAAGGGATTAATGCAGTGCTCGGCTGCTAAACAAGAGGTTAGGGGTTTGAGTCCACCCAGAGGTGCTTCAGAAGAAAGGCCTGCTTTCGGAAATCAGCCGTTGAAAACCCGAAGGAGCACAGTTCTGCTGTGACACGCGTAGCACCGTCGTAAGTCGGAGTCAACTTGGCAGCAACTGGTTTTTGATTGAGAAACATGGTCCAGTTTTATCCACGATTTGTCAGATTTGAGAGGGATTTTTTCACCCAGAAAGTAATTAAAACCATTATTTAAAAAAAAAAAAAAAAACCCTGGCTTACTGAGTGTGCTGTTTTCAGTAATATTCTAAATAGGGTCATTGCCCAGGAATTACATTACCTACATCTAAAGGAAAGACTGGGGTTAAAAACAGCCTTTCCAGAGATGATTTTCAAAAATGTAATCGAAAAGTAGCAAGGCATTTTTGGAACAATGGGGTTTTCAGAAGCTTCATTCTTCACCACAAAGAGGACAGACTAGGGAGACGGCTGTTAAGCCTGGCTTCAGACCATAAAGAAACACATAAATTAAAAATAGATCAGACAAAAGCCCTAACAAAAGATGGAGGTCTAGCTTACATGCACGACTGCTTTGCGGGATTTTTTTGGTGGTACTGTCGTTTGATTTGGTTTGGTTTGGTTTGGAAATTACTATTATGCTGAGCAATTACCATAGCAAAGCCATAATTACATGGTACATCCAGACTCATGTGGAACCTAAAATTAAAGGATATAAAAATAACTTTAAGGAAAAAGAAACCTACCAAGGCCACAAAGGTCAAAGGTGAAGCCATCTGTCTGCCTCAGAAGCTCCAGGCTTCTAATTGGTTCTGTATTTAAATAACCCGCCAGTGTGCCGGTAAAGAATAGAGGTGCTCAAGAATACGTCTATTTCCTGTCTAATACATCCATGCTGGGAACATGTCTGAACAGATCTCCTGGGAACATGAGTGCTCTCTTCCTTAATTTAAAGACACATGACTAACTAGGCTTCATTGGTATCAAGAATACCATACCTTCCCCCGAGGATTTTCCAATTTAATTGCCACAACATTGTTTTTAATTTGTTTTAGTTTAAAATATCTTAAGCACCAAATGCTTAAAATATATATTCAGTAAAAACAATGCAACCTACAATTACCTAGATGCTGCGAAAATTTTCAATTTAATTAAGTGACTTCTTTCTTAAGATCCAAAAATGCACAGCCGATCCCAAATACTCAGGGGAAACACTGGTTTGAGGCATCAATATTAATTTCCATTGCCGTTGAGTCAATTCCGACTCATGGCGACCCTACAGGGCAGAACAGAACTGCCCCATAGGTTTCCAAGGAGCAGCTGGTGGATTCGAACTGTTGAGCTTTTGGATAGCAGCCATAGCTCTTAACCACTGAGCCACCAGGGTTTCCTAGTGCAATTATAGTACAAACTATTTAGTTCAGCATTGTAATAGAAATCACGGTGAAGGTAGATCTAGAGCTATCCAAGTGTTAAAGGAAGAACAAATTCCTGGTAATCTGATGACATCCCAATTTTTATACATTGCCATTCCCACATTCCTGCCATCAGGTTTCCTTAGCCTCTTAGGTGGTTTTCCTTAAAGAAGAAATCTATAATGAGTCTGTCGAGTGTGGTAGTTACAAGTACCAGACATTTGTTTGACCCTTTTTCTTTCTAAATCAAATTTAAAAATAAGGAAAATAAAATAAAATGTTTTACAAAAAATTCATGTAGCTTTTTAATTACCTTTTCTTGGTCAAATTCCAATGAGTCCAATGGAAAATGTGGTAAAAAAAAAAGAAGCAAACAAACAAAAACATCTCACATTATAGTGATTCTTGGAAAATGGTGTGTTAAGAAAGCATTTGCATTATCTCTTACGCTCCTTTCTCAAAGAACTTCTAAACACACAATACAGGACAGGTTAACACAACTGGAGTAAACCAACAGCAAAGAAGTTTCCTGAATAAACTGAATGCTTTGAAGGCCAGTGTAGCAGGGGAGGGTTTTGGGGACCATGGTTTCAGGGGACATCTAAGTCAATTGGCATAATAAAATCCATTAAGAAAACATTCTGCATCCCACTTTGGGTAGTGGTGTCTGGGGTCTTAAACGCTAGCAAGCAGCCATCTAAAATGCATCAATTGGCCTCAATCCACCTGGAGTAAGAAAGAATGAGGAATATCAAAGACACAAGGTAATTATGAGCCTAAGAGACAGAAAGGACCACATAAACCAAAGACTACCTCAGCCTGAGACCAGAAGAACTAGATGGTGTCTGGCCACAAATGATGACTGCCCTGACAGGGAACACAACAGAGAACCCCTGAGGCAACAGGAAAGCAGTGGGATGCAGATCCCAAATTCTCATAAAAGACCAGACTTAATGGTCTGACTGGGACTAGAAGAACCCTAGAAGCCATGGTTCCCAGACTTTCTGTTAGCCCAAGACAGGAACCATTCCCAAAGCCAACTCTTCAGACAGGGATTGGACTAGAATATGGGATGGAAAATCATACTGGTGATGAACGAGCATCTTGGATCAAGTGGACATTTGAGACTATGTTGGCATCTCCTGTCTGGAGGGGAGATGAGAGGCAGAGGGGGCCAGAAGCTGGCCAAATGGACACGAGGAGAGAGAGTACAGGAAAGGACTATGCTATCTCATTAGGCGGAGAGCAATTAGGAGTGTATAGCAAGGTATATGTAAATTTTTGTATGAGAGACTGACCTGATTTGTAAACTTTCACTTAGAGCACAATAAAAAAAAAAAAAAGCTTCTAGAAAAGCTTATCCACCAAAACCGAACAAGGGAAAAGCAAAAAAGGAAACCCACTGAATGGTGCTGAAAGAGCCACCAGGATGGCAGCTGTGACACAGGGTAGAGAGTAACCTGGAGTCTCAACAAGTAACTTCTCTGGAGAAAATAAATTGATGGACCATCAGAGGCAGCTAAACATCTTGAGAGATGATTTAGACCAGGGGTCGAAAAACTACAGTCTGTGGGCCAAGTCTACAAGGGCAGAGTTAAGCCATTGTGACAGAGATTACATGGTCTAAAGGATCTAAAGGATTAAAAAGGAGCCCTGGTTAAGCATTGGGCTGCAAACCGAAAGAAAGGTCAGCCGTTGAAACCCACCAGCAGCTCCGTGGGAGAAAAGACCTGGCCATCTGTTCCCGTAAAGATTACAGACTGGGAAACCCTATGAGACCATTCTAATCTGTCACATAGGGTCACTATGAGTTGAAATCAACTCAATAGCACACAACAGAATAATTAAAAGCCTAAAAGATTTATAGCTCTTTATAGGAAAAAAAATTACCATCGCCTGATTTACACAATTGGAGAAAAGTTTGAGGTTGAATTAGTGATAAGAACATGAAAAGCTAAGCAGAAGAAGCTAAAAGATAATTAACTCTAAAGAAAATAAAAAGCTGTACAGAAAAGGAAAAAAACTAGTTTACTACATTGCTAGCTGTGAACTACATTATGTAGTCATGAACATACATATTTAAAAAAAAAAGTTGCTGTCATGTCAACTCCAGCTCATGGGCGACCCCATGTGTGTCAGGGTAGAACTGTGCTCCATAGGTTTTCAATGGCTGATATTTCAGAAGTAGATTGCCATGCCTTTCTTCCAAGGCACCTCTCGGTGGTCTCAAACCTCCAACCTTTTGGTTAGCAGCCATGGGTATTAACCATGTGCAGCACCAGGAATTTCCACAATAATATAAATGTTGAATATTTATCTGAGCAAAATTACAATACTTGGGGAAACTAGAGGGGTGTGGGAAAAGGATACTGAATAGTAAGGACTTGGCAAGAAAAAAGAGCTCAATGCTTGTCAGAAAACCAAACCACCAAACCCACCTCCATCGAGCCAATTCTGACTCATAGCGACCTTGTAGGACGGAGTAGAACAGCCCCATTTGGCTTCCAAGGAGCGGCTGGTGGATTTGAATTGCTGACCTTTCGGTTAGCAGCCGAGCTCTTAAGCACTGTGCCACCAGGGCCCACAATCCTTGTCATACATAATGGAAATACAATAGGTAATGCCTAAAACTGAAAAATCAAGGAGTAAGAATGGAATGGAAAGCATATTGTTTAGATACACAGAGGTGATCACCTAGGCAGTCAGGGAAAGGAGGTGGGAGTGGTTGCCTCTGGAGAGCAGGGAAGAAAAAGAGGTGACACGCTCATGGTGGAAACAAACTTTGTACAATTCTTTGATTCTTGAATTATGTGCACGTACACTTTTGGAAAACATTAAAACCAAAAAAGCTTGGTCCTAGTATAATATAAAAAACACTCATAAAACACCAAGCATCATTTTAGAGAGTATTCAGCCCTGATCAATGCGCAACTCGTGTGCTTTCAATTCTTCCACAAATATTCCGTAAGAATAATTATTCAATACTAATACCTCACCTGATCTTTGCACCCCATCGGAAAACATTTGTCATTAGATCATAACAGTGAAGTTCCACTGATGGCAGGGGACTCTTATTTTGACTAAATGTAATAGATATCCTTGGAATTATTTCTCCACGAAGTCTCAGATAATGTTGGATGTTATTTATTTGTGTTGACACTACAAGCTAATCTTTCCGTTTCAGCTCCTCTGCCTATAAAAACACAGAGACGGAGATATCCTAGGATTATTTGAGGGAAATGAGAATTCTCTGGGGTAGGTAACAGAAGAGGAGCCCTGGTGGCACAGTGGTTAAGCACCCAGCTACTAATCAAAAGGTTGGCAGTTCTAACCCACTAGCTGCTCCGAGGAAGAAAGATGTGGCAGTCTGCTTCTGTAAGGATTTACAGCCTTGGAAACCCTACGGGTCAGTTCTACTCTGTCTTATAGGGTCTCTGTGAGCTGGAATTGACTTAACGGCAATCGGAAGGTAAAAGAAAACTTTAAATACAATATAAAAACAATATGTGCATTATAGACAAAGGAAAGTATTGGCTGGAGCTAGTCTCATTCTCTTTTGACATTTAACAGATTCATACAATATTCTACCCAAGTCGACTGAATGCCAAGTTGTAACCAAAGCTCTCTTGTTTCCTGAAAAATACTTCGCAATTTAAAATACTTTTTTCTAAGGATCACTGCAGTTCTTTGGCTTATATTTAATGTTATAAATTTTGCTTTGCTAAGTATATAATATGCATGCCAGTAAGGCTTCCTTCAAGGAAAAGGAAAGACATGCTCATGTATGATCATGGCTATTGCATAAAATTGAGCTTCTCTTTGGGGTGTGTACAATCTAATATCTGTACATGTACAATAATACATTAATTATACAATATTATTCAAAAATATGATTGCATCTCATGTTCCCCGATTCTCCTAGCAATACTATGTCCTTTTTATGCTACATCTAAGACTTGATTCATCGACTATGAGATCATTACTATCTGGGTGGCGGCATTCTAGACTGCAAGAGTGGTACGATACAATGGGTCTTGTGTTGAAAAACTTTTACAAGCACCAAGGAATGCGTATAATATGAGAAAAGGGATGAGCTCATGCATAAAATGTTTTAGTGTGAACTGAGGTATTGAAAATTGGCATGCCTTGATGTCAGATGAAGATCTTTATCTCCCCTGACTTTCTGTGTGTAAGGACCGCAAGACTAAGTGATGTGGTTAGAGTTGTCTGAAGTCGAAATCTTCTAACTTCTGATACCTTTTGTCCAAAGTGATGACTGTAATCAAAGGAACACATAAAAGAATCAAGTCAGTGCTTTTTAAAGATACAGTTGGTATTGTTTTCTGTGTTTTTTTTTCTTTTTTTAGCTGTGCCTACATAATATCAGAACATCAGGATGAAAACTGAATTTAGTCAACCTGAAAGTGTTGACTACATTACACCAAAAATATAAATTCTAAATCTTCACAAAAAAGTTTCTTTTATGTCTTATTCTTTGCTGTTTCTACCCCCCCTCCTTTTTTTTTTTTTAACCCCTTCTGACTCCCAAGGCCGCTGTCGAATTTAGTTCACAGAATCTTTTCTATCCTGTACCTTCTCTTTCTTTGGGGCTTCAAAGTTTCTGAGTGGGTGATTACATTCCCACTTACCTTTAAGAAGTCTGGCAAAATTCTAGGCCCACCTTTCCTTCCTTTTTTAAGTCTACCATTCTACTTCCCAACATTGGTTTACTGCCGAAATGGCTCCTATCCTCATGTTTCCCAGTTGTCTTCCCACTCAGAAGAAAGAACATTTTCCTCCTCTCACTTTAGACAGGAAAGAAAAATGATGAAAAACAACTTAATAAACCCAGTGGATCAGCACCATTTTCTCAAGCGGAGAGTCTTCATGACTCAACACATGAGTCACCTAACTGGCCCCCTAATCCTCAAATTACATAACCCCATCCTTTTTAACTGAATCATCTCATGTTGAGTTTTGGTCTCAAGGTCTACTTTTCCTAGAGGGCTTTCTCTATCTCTGTCTTGGCTTTTTGTATCTAGCTTTCAACTCTTAACTTTTTTTTTTTAAACTCTGGCCCATCCGTGATCTTTAGTTCCTCACTAAGAACTTTTGTTCACTAAAATTAGTTATTTAAATGGACCACAACTACCACAGCTTCCACCAGACTAAGTCCAGCACAACGAAATGGTGCCCAGCTACCACCACTGCCTGCTCTGACAGGGATAACACTAGAGGGTCACGGACAGAGCCGGGGAAAAATATAGAACAAAATTCTAACAACTCACACAAAAAAGACCAGACTTACTGGCATGACAGAGACTGAAGAAACCTTGAGAGTGTGGCACCCAGCTCAGTAATGAATTCACTCCTGAGGTTCACCCTTCAGCCAATGATTAGTCAAGCCCATAAAACAAAACAAGACTAAAGGGGCACACCAGCCCATGGGCAAGGACAAAAGTCAGGAGGGGACTGGAAAGCTAGCAACAGGGTACCCAAGATTGAGAAGGGGAGAGTGCTGACGTGTCGTGAGGTTGACAACCAATGTCACAAAACAAAATGTGTACAAATTGTTTAATGAGAAGCTGGTTTGTTGTGTAAATATTCATTTAAAGTACAATAATTTAAAAGAGTTATTTATCCAGCAAAACATTTATTGAGCATCTTCTTTGATCAAGGCACTATGCCAGGTGCAGTGAGGAATTAAAAAACAAATCAAACATGGATGTCTCCCCCAAGGATTTCACAATATCATAAAGATAAAACATGCACACATCAGAATAAAATACAAAGAAGACTATGGACATCCTGTAAGAGGGGGACAGGAATGTGAGTCCTGAGAAGAGGAAGTACTGGGATGGGAGGAATCCTGGGGTAGGGAATGAGAAAGGTTTTCATAGAAAAAGTGAAGATCGATAGGATTTGAAGGTCCGAGATATGTGCACAGTTGGGGAGGGCGTGTGGAGGGAAGGGGGCTGGAATTGGGAGCATTCCAGGCAGAGAAAATGGCATGAGTAAAGGCACTGAACACTGATACGAAGTATTTATGTTTGATTAGAACTCAGACTGATGGAAATGAAAAGCAACAGAAAGAAAAGCAGGCCACTCACTGTCCATTCCAGCTCTCTTGGTTTAAGAGTTTTCACAACATATTGATCCACGTGAGAATCACGATCATGTAAATATGAATAAGAACTAGTATTTGGCTGGCACTTTTAAGATGTGTTTGTAACCACATGATATTAATTAGGAAATAATTAAACAGCAATGTCCTCCTCTACAGTTGGCTGGATGATGCTCAGTAGTGTTACACGGCCAAGTGCCGGGGCTCTTCACCAATGAGGGATCCATCTTCTGTTTACTCCAAATACAAAGAAATTCTTCATGTTAAATGTCTCCCAAGCCTCCTCTATCACTTCCACTGGCTGAGAACATTTTCACAAGGCAGTGATATTGATGCTGACATGTAAAATGTAAGATTTAAGTAAGTGAAAGGGGCGTGGGTAGGGGCAAGTACTCCAGGGAGACAGTACAGCATACACAAAGGTTTAACGATGGAAGGGAGGATGACACTTTCAAGAAATTCAGAATCTGTAGACATGGAAAATGCAAAGGACAATGTGTGGTAAGAGGAAGTAAAAGATTATAACAGGCCTCAACTAGGTTAAGGCTTCTGGTCCAAAAAGCTATGAGAAGGCATACACAAATTTCAAGTAAGACATACTCATAATATGTCTACATAGTATGTCACATAATCAGAATTGAGCTTTTTGAAGATTAACCTGGCTGATGTAGAGGGAAATGACTGGACTAGAACATGAGTGGACAAAGATCAGTTAGGAGGCCATAACAGTAATCTCGAAAGAGACGATGATATCTTAGACTGGAGTATTTGTGGTGGTAGAAATGAAAGACAGTAGATGGATGACCTGGTGTACTACTCAGCTCTTCCTTTCAGGAAGAGGCACTTCCTGTGGACAGCCTATATACAATGACTGGCTAATACAGAACAAGGGATCAGCCTGCTTGCCTCAATTCAGAACAACCTAAAAAGGCTATCCCAGTTCCAGAACTCCCATTGGATCAGCTTAGGCCTCTGGTGTGGCTACATCACCATTCAACTTCTTCCTCTGTCAATTCTTCTTCCCTTGTGCCCTTACAGTTGTTGCCGGTTATGGAAACACACCACAATAAATTCCCCGTATTTAAAATTTTATTTCAGAGTCTGTTTCAATCCAACCTAAGGCAATTAGTGCTAAGAGTGGCCCTAGGGATCAGACTATAAAATGAGAGCTTGCAATAAGAAGCCCATAACTGGAGGTAGCTCTTCATAGAAAAAGTTTGCCAACCCCTGATTTAAACAATTGGAGAAATATTTGAGGTTGAATTATCAATAAACATGGGAAACTAAGTAAAGGTAATGACAGAGATCAATGCTATCCTTAAAGAATCAAAGAATCCATGATGGTGATCCTTATTTATCCCAATTCTTTTGGGACCTATCTCTCAGCTCCAAACTTGCCCTTCTGTACTGTGCTTCATGATGCTGGGACTGGGCCTATGCAAACCATATTTTGTGTTTGCCAACTGAATCCATGCTTTTCCACCTATTTAAAACAAGAACAAAAAACGCTGCTGTCAATTCCAACACATAGCGACCCTACAGTCAGAGTAGTGCTAAAAGGCTGTGCAAGGCTGCTTGCTTTCTATAGGTTTTTTGTATCACATGTTAATACTCATCCACGAGCCAAGAAAGAGACATTAAATAACCAGGGAGAGAGAATAACTCAGTCAATTGATGTCAGCCAGCCTTTTCCAATGATCACCCCAGTGCTGGCACTATGCCTCATGAACGGAGTAGCTGTGGTAGCAGAGATAGGTGACTACACAGGTCCAATGGTTTGGTCTTCAATGCACAAAAGAAAATCTAGCTTCTCCCATTGCTGAATGTTCAGCTGGCCAGCAAAAGAAATCAATGCTGAGCCCCCGACAGCACCATCCCTTGAGCCACTTGGTGGCAAATTAATTTGTTTGGACTTCTTCCACAGTGAAAAGATCAGCAATTACCTGAACTTGGCATATATTCTGGGTAGGGATTTGACTTTGCCCACAGGGGTTCAGCTAGCACCACTATCTGAGTGCTTACAGAGTGTTGATTCACTGACAGCAAATACTTCATTGTTGTCATTGTTGTTAGGTGCCATCGAGTTGGTTTCAAGTCATAGCAACCCTATGTACAATGGAACGAAACACTGCCCAGTCCTGTGCCATCGTCACAATCAATGTTAGGCTCGAGCCCATCGTTGCAGCGACTGTGTCAATCCATCTTATTGAGGGTCTTCTTCTTTCCCACTGACCCTGTACCTTACCAAGCATGATGTCCTTCTCCAGGGACTGATCCCTCCTGACAACACGTCCAAAGTACGTAAGATGCAGTCTCGCCATTCTTGCTTCTAAGAAGCATTGTGGCTGTACTTCTTCCATATCAGATTTGATCATTCTTTTGGCAGTCCATGGGATGGTCAATATTCTTCGCCAACACCAAAATTCAAAGGCATCGATTCTTCTTTGGTCTTCCGTATTCATCGTCCGAATTTCGCATGCACATAAGGTGACTGAAAACACCATGGCTTGGGTCAGATTACATCATCTCAAACCAAGGGGCCCATGTTACAGGAAAGGAGGTGTGGCAGTGGGCATGACATCATTGATCCTAACACACTGCACCAACCAGAAGTTGTTAGCCCAATAGAATCATGGAACAACCTCTTCCAGCTGCATCTGAGGCACTGATTGAAGACGAAACTCTATGAAGATGGGGTGCCATCAACCAGGATGTAGGGACACCATCCACCAGGGTGTGGAGCACCATCCACCAGGATGTGGGGGTGCCATCCACCAGGTTGTGGGCGCCATCCACCAGGATGTGGTATACTTCCTACTACAGTAAAATTCTATGGTGTTATGTCCCAGTAGGTAGAATACATGGATCCAGGAAGCAAGCGTATAGTAGGTATGGTCTCAGTTACCATCACTCCCAGTGACTCACTTGGGAAATGTCTGCTTCCTGCCCTCACTTCTTTTTTTTTCTTTTTTTTTAACTTTTTGAGTCTGGAGACACTGGTTCCCAAAGAGGAAACACTTCCACAAGAGGACACAGCAGGACTTTCACTCAGCTTTGAACTATGGCTGTTACGTAGTTGTTTCAGGTCCCTTGTATCAAGAGATCAACAGGTAGGAAAGGAGTGAACATCTGATGGGGTAACTGACCCTGATTATCAGGAGGGTGCAGGGGCTATTCCACAATGCAGCTGCGGAGAATATGCTTGGCAACCAGGTGATCCTCTAGGATATTTCTTGCTACGCTCCCGTCCAAATTTGAAGATGAACAGACAAGTGCAGCAACCCTAGACTGAGAAAGTGACTATGGTGAGAGGAATGAGAAGTAGGAAAAAATAAGAATTAGTTGTAACCTCAAGACCAGCTGTAACAGTTGAGGCTGTAGTTCATCCTGTAACCTTCATCTTGTCAATTTACCCAGGAAAAGAGACCAAAAATGTCCCACCCAAACCGTCCGCCTTCTAGCTGAGGCACTCACCCTTCGCCCCAGCTGACTAATGGCCATGTTCGCTGCTGGTGACTCACATCTGTGATCCTGTCCAGGCAGTGCTCTTAACCAAAGGAAGCCTCCTTGCCCTAGCTTTCTCCCCTTCCCCTCCAAGGACTGGTTGACTCAGTAAGCAAAGGATCTGCCTCCTCACCTCAATTCAGATCAGTGCTAAAGGACCACCACAGTTCCAGGGCTCCCATTAGAGACAAATGCCTCAGTTAGCCCAAACTTCCACATTTTCTTAGATTTGTCCCCAAATCCACTCCACAATAAGCTTCCTACATACAAAAATTTCATTCTAAAAGTCTGTTTCCAGAAAACCCAACCTAATACAGAAGGCTACTTTGTCACAGCCACAGCTGTCTGCATAATGGGTGCAGACGCCAGATGGAAATGCATTAAGGAGGAGGTAGGAACTCAAGAAATGACTAAATAAAAAGAAATCAACTAGAGTAATAACTAGAAGAGAAAACCAAAAAAACCAAACCCATTGCCATCGAATCGATTCCAACTCATAGCGATGCTATAGGACAGAGTAGAACTAGCTCACAGGGTTTCCAAGGAGCGAGTGGTGGATTCCAATGGCCAACCTTTTGGTTAGCAGCCGTAGCTCTCAACCACTGCACCTTCAGGGCTCTGTTATACCCTATGGTGTATTAGTCCTTTTATTAATCACCATTTCATCAGTTAGAAAACTGAGGCACAGAGGAATCATAAGTATTGTCTAAAACCATAGATGTATTAGGGATATAACCAGATCACAAGCCCAGGCAAGTTTGGCCCTACAGTACGTGTGTGGGTGGATCCACTGCTTCTTCAGATGACAAGAGGACTTGACCCTGTGGTGTGCTAGAGCTTGCTTCGTTGACTCACAAGAGCCTATGCGCACATTTCTTATCATCCATCATTTAGTGGCGTTATATCGGTGGCTTCAAATCCACCAAGTGCTACAAAACAGGGCTTTTTTTTTTTTTTTCCAGAAAGCTGAAATGCTTTATCAGAACACTGCAGGATTGGCCTCAAAAGGAGGGACACCTTCTCAACTGTAACAGGAAAACACAAAGATTCATGAAAATGTGTAGGCTGAGTGGTGGGAAATCAAGGTGAATGCTATTTCCTCTGTGAGGAAGGTGGCAAGGTCATCTAGGAAGAGTGAGGGGATGTGAATGGTGTCAGGTGTTCATGGGGAAGATCATTAGCACTTAGAATAATCCCTGCAGTGATAAGGATTATTAAATGGTAGCCATTATTATCATATATATTTTTGACAGTTCATAGTCTGACCATAATTATTAAATTTTCTTTAGAGGGTGTGAACTTATTCTCAACAAATTTCTTTTCTCTTTTTTATGAAGTCAAGAATTAGAAAACTCTTTCAATTTTCTTAAATGTAAATTCCTGAACCAGATGCATCCTATATTATTAATTACTACATTTGAGGTTTTGATGCCCAAAATAGGCAAAACAATATAAACAGCCTTCCTTGGGGAGTCTTTCATCAAGGCTTGTTTTTACCCGGGTGCCCTGCAAGTTCTACTTTCTCGTACTTTTATCTCAGTAACTCTGAGAAATGTGTGTGTGTGTGATTTTTGTTGTCCTATATCACTTTCCTTCTAATAATTAACAGTAAGTCCCCTAAAATGAAAGAGATTCTCTGTATTCTGTAGGGTGGTTAAAAAGGAAATGGAAAAGGGGGAAAGAGATGAAGGGATTACGACTTCCTGAGAAGCATATTTGAAGGGAAGAGAAGCCCCGGAGCAGATTCAAGAACAATTAGGCTGAAGTCTAATCTTTGAGATTTGTATGACATTGGGAAGAGCAAAGAGGTTCCCAAGAGCTGAAGGAGAAGAGCTCTGAAGATTCAACAGGAAGCAGTCAAGAACCGAGGCATCTGAGGGCTGAGCTGCTACGCCACCTGTGTAAGCACCTGCTCCAGGTCACCAGCTCTAACATTCACTGGCATCTCTGACCCTTTCTTTGGGGCTTATGGGCTCTCAAAAAATCATACGACATGCATGGTTTACTGGAGAAAGTAAAAAGAAAATGAAAACAGACAAATCTATTGTCATCCATAATTACTTTAAAAAGGAACTCAGTGTTTAAAAGTTATGTGTTAGACACGTTTGGGTGAAAAATGATTTCTGCTTAAGTGTGCCATTTCTACTCGTTTTAGGCAGAGAGAGCAGCAATTCTGGAGAGAGTCAAATCTTTATGTAGTTACTAACCCTGTAACACTTTTATCAGTGCATTCTATAACCTTGCAAGCTAAGATCTTGTTTTTTTGTGTGACATTTTGACTTAACCCTTTCACGGATGAATTTTTTGGTGATGCCATTTTTTTTTTTTTTCCACTAAGGGAACAGATGCTCAGTCATGGTTTGTTGGTAGTTTTTTATTTGAAAAAATGGGGTGCCACTTGCCAGCGGCCCATATAGGTACCCTGTTCCATGAAGCACACTGCAAACACATTACATATCAGTACCATGGCCCAAGAAGGGCATCGCACTTCCTGGTTACACTTGAGCCATCAACTATCTTACTCAACTTTCCAAAAATACACACGAAAAACTAAATAAACATCGCACTTGCTGGACATGATTGTTATTGGTTCTATTTGGAGTGGGCCAGATATGCACCATGTTCCATGAACCACACTACACACGTGGTACATATCAGTACCATGGTCCAGGAAGTGAATCACGAACTGTTTTTACCCCCCAAAATAACTCACTTACTTGAATACTTCCGAATCCCAGTAACTGTTATCTTCCCAATAACACAAACGAAGTAGTAAACATACACTTGCAAGCCTCATCTTGCTGTACAGAAGCCAAAAGACAAGAAAGTTTCATACAATTACGCCTTTGGGAAGCAACCACTCATATGAATGTCTCTCAACACTCAAATGTGACACGGACCAACTTCCTTGTTTTTTAGGCAATTGCATGAGTATCTGCCACAATGCCAGAAAGCGCGTGAGTGGCTCAAATGCCTGCCAATAAACCTCCAGAAGGGGGAATTTGAGTAGTAGGTTTATCTACTCGTAACCATTAAAGGATTTTAGCAGTACCTTTCCATAAGCTTTATAATTCAGAGTAGAACTCAACACTAAGAAGAAAAACTAAAGCATGGTCATCAGAGGACTAAATTATCTCTAAGGCCCCTTCCAGTTGAAAGGGTAGAACAAAACGCTTAAAATTCTTTTTCTAGAGAAGACAGTTCTTTTAGGAAGAGGAGAGATCCTGTTTTAATGACTATAGTTGTTATTTTTATGTTAATTAATCTGACTCACAAGTAGGACTCGGATGCACTTCAAGTCAGCTCTTCATCTCTATGATATTTCTGCTGTATTTTACAACTGTTCGCAAAACCAAGTTTACAAACATTGGCTGGTAAAACAACATGGGAAAAGCCGGGACATGAATGCGGTGGAAAAAAATGTCAATTAGGTAACTGAAATCAAGGGATGAGAGAGGAGGAAAATAATATAATCCTAACACCCCAACAGTACGAATTTATCTAGAAAGCTAGCAGGTGATGTCAAGTGCATTTCTGAACATGTCATCCTATTACACCTTACATTCACTTTTTATGCGACTACTTTTCAATGTGATTGTGTTCACTTCTTCAGTCCGGATTTATAGAACCTCTTCTCAATGCCACTCACAAGTGTGCTGAACTTCACGCCTGTGACAGACACATGGGAGAGCCAGTCAGACAAAACAAGGTAGAGGCACAGTGTTCCATTTCAGCACAACTCAGCTCATACAAATGACAGTGATAGGAAAGCAAAGAACTAGCCTAGGTGTGTCTCATAATCTCATCTGGAACTAGTGCACCTCGAATACATGAGTCTAAGTCTTCTTCCACAATAATATGAGGCAGAGTATGGCTTGGTGCTTAGCAAGGGTTATAGATAATATCCAAAAGCCAAACCCATTGCCGTCAAGTCAATTCTGACTCCTAGTGACCCTGTAGAGTAGAACTGCCCCAGCAGGTTTCCAAGGAACAGCTGGTGGGTTCAAACTGCTGACCTTCTGGTTAGCAGCCAAGTACTTAACCAATGCACCACCGGGGCTCCTTACAGATTATATGACCAAACCGAACCCATTGCCATCAAGTCGATTCTGACTCATAGTAACCCTACAGGACAGAGCAGAACTGCCCCCCGTAGGATTTCCAAAGCTGTAATCTTTACAGAAGCAGACTACCACATCTTTCTCTCTCAAAGTGGCTGATGGGTTCGAACCACTGACCTTTCAGTTAGCAACTGAGCACTTAACCGCTGCACCACCAGCGCGGCTTATAGGTAATAGAGCCAAAAGAGTATGGAAAAAGGCAAAACTGATTTGATCTATCACACCAATGAAACCCAGAAAAGTAAAGTAGTCACGGGCAGAGAGAATGTTGGTCAGGGGTATGTGGACAAAGCTAGAGATACTGAAATGTGAATGGCTTGTCTGTGGGACCAACTGATTATTTGCACTGGCTCTCTCCTTCACTTCCCTCCTTTTCATCTTTTGTGTTCTCCTGACTCTGAATTCACCTGTTCTTGTTAAAAGGTAAGTAGAATAACTCAAATGATGGTCCTTAGTTCTAGATCGCTTCCAAGCAACTGCCAACATGACCTGCAGATGTAAGTCCTCAGTGAAAGAAGTTCAGTTTGCGCAATTGAAGGACGAGATCATCCAGCCACTAAGGTTTGGGGTCATGGGTCCAAGATGTACCATTTTTAGCTAACTTTAGCCAATCGACTGGTTTACCCAACAGACCTGCAGCCTGTTGATGTCCCAGGAGTTCAAAACAATATGCTTTTTTCAGATCTCAACCCCATCACACATACCAATTTCTTGCCCAAGGTCCCACCACCTACCTACCTTTCTTACTTTACTCCCACCAATACCTTAGACATGCCCTCTGCCATTCTTATTGGTTACCTTCCCATCCCAACAAACAACAGGTATTCTTGATACCCTACATTCGCTTATGAGTAGAGCATGACTCAGAAAACTTCGCAGATCCCACCATGCATACCTGAAGGCCATCTCCTCAGGGCTGTCTACCCTGATGATTCCTGCTGTTGTTACTGAAACGTGTCGTCATGCTCTGACTCATAGTGACCCCATGTATAACAGAACAAAACACTGCCCGCTCCTATGCCATCCTCTCAATCGTTGCTATGCTTGAGCCTATCGTTACAGGCACTGTGTCGATCCATCTCATTGAGGGTCTTCTTCCTCTTTTTCACTGAGCCACACTTTACCAAGCATGATGTCCTTTTCCCAAGGACTGGTGTCTTCTGATAACATGTCCAAAGTATGTGAGACAAAGTCTTGCCATTCTTGCTTCTAAAGAGCATTCTGGCTGTACTTCTTCCAAGACGGATTTCTCATTCTTCTGGCAGTTCACAGTATATTCAATATTCTTTGCCAACGCCATAATTCAAAGGCATCAATTCTTCTTCAGTCTTCCTTATTCACTGTCCTACTTTCACATGTGTTGAAAACATCATGGCTTGGGTCTGCTGCACCTTAGTCTTCAAAGTGACATCTTTGCTTCTGAACACTTTAAAGAAGTCTTTTGCAGCAGATTTGCCCAATGTGATACACCATTTGATTTCTTGACTACTGCTTCCATGGGCATTGATAGTAAATCCAAGTAAAATGAAATCCTTGACATCTTCAATCTTTTCTCCATTTATCATGAGGTTGCTTATTGGTCCAGTTGTGAAGATTTTGGTTAGGAGAACAGGCTCGGCTCATTTCAAATCTTGACCTGGACTCTGACTATGTCATGTTGGGAGAGTTGCCAGCCATCCTGTCTCCATTTCCTCATTTGTAAAATAGAGATATTTTCACTTACCTTATGGTGTTGCTATAAGTATGAAATGAGATAAATCAAGTAAAATGCTAGAAGCATACCTGGCACATAGTAAGGGCACAATAACTGCTCTCATTTATTACTAGAGATAACAATGACAGCAATGACAATCCAGTGTTTACTATCTGCCAGATGTTGTGCCCTGCATAACCCTTGTAAGGCAAATATTGTTATGATCATTTGACTCTGGAGAAAAATGAAGCCCTAAATGGCTAGAAAATTTACTAACGGCCACACATCGAGTATAGACAGAGCTAAGATGTTAAGGTAAAATGTTAAGGTAGTATAGACTAATTCTAAAGCTGGTGTTTTTTTTTTTTTTTTTAATTCAGTACATTACTCTCAAAGGTTAAAACAAAAGAGGAGAGAAATGAGAAATGATATTTATAGATTGCTTTTTTTACTTTATGCAGTCATAAACTGGTCCCATTTTCCCCCTAAATTAATTAATTGGGTGCTTATATGTATAACACAGATGTCAGCTGAGGTTATTCTACCTTTTGACGATGAAATAAAATTTCCCAGGTTGTTTGACTTCCTTTTTTCTCCTTAAAGCTCTCCTTACTTCTCCTGTTTTCTGGAAGAGACTTTAAAATTTGTCTGTCCTTTTACATCTAAGGGATTGAGGGACATGAATTTATTGTCTCACTGATATAAATTTTGCCAACAACTACCATCAATTCAAAAGAGAGATGTTGCTACAGCCCATTTGAATGTCAAATATCAATGTTGTCTCACTATTTTATAGACATTTAAACGTGCTTTCAGGTCACACTTTTCATCTGTAAATATCACATACACCCACTTCAATCTCAAATTCCTGGAAAAGAATAACCTTGACTTACTCCTGTCTCTTTCCCCTACGGTATAGAGAACAGGCTTGGTGGATGATAGATGACAGTAAGAATGTGGTTGATTGACTAATCTATTAGGTAACAGCAAAATACATATTGTAAAATAATGTTTTTAAGAAATCCCTTTTCTTTTACCCCCTCTCCCTGCAACTCTTTTCATGGATCAGAAACTTCACCAAACATGGCTGTCGCCAGAGTTACACTATGAAGCGCAGACTAAAGAAGAGGAAAGCAAAATGAGGAATTAAAAAAAAAAAAAAAAACCAGTGGAAATGGTATCAAAAAAAGGAGGTGAGTAGAGAAAGAAAAGGAATGAGATGGTGGTGATAGTTCAAACCTGTTGATTTTTATCCAAGGTCCATTATTCTCTTCTTCCTTTGTTAGAAAACCTCTAAGGTTGCTCAGGAATTCATCCCATAGTCATATGAAGACAAATCCTGATTATTCTAAACCCATATTATAATCCCATTGCCCTTGTCAATTAGCTGTGTAGGCAGCCACATTGGATGCCATTCTAGCTAGTAAAATGTGAGATGGATTCTACTGGGGGTGAATCTTGGAAAGTTTTCATCACATACACAAAAAAAGAAAAATGTCGAGAAATGTTTGGTTTCTCTGCTGAGTGCTGTTATATCTAGATAACAAGCCTGTATGGAGGCAGTCATCTATTTTCATAGCCATTAGGAGATTCAGCTTGAGGATGGCAAAATAAAAAGATGGAAAGAAAATGAGTCCTTGAATCCAACAATGAGCAACCAAGTTAACCAGCCTTGTAACTACCCTATCTCTAACTTCTAATTAATTGAAATAAATATCATCATTTAAGTCAACTGTGTCAGGGTTTCTGGTACCTATCATTGAAAGTGTGTTAACTTAAACACAGGAGTTTAAAGCAAGGTAAAGATACAACTAAATCTATGCTTTAAGGCAGGTAAGCAGGCTGAACTATCTAGAATTCATTGTTTGAGGAAGACAATAAGACCAGTTAAGAAACATACCCATTTACTGAAGTAAAATTAACAAGAGTGGCATCAGGGTTCAGTGGGGACAGAAAGAAGGAAATGGAGTGATTTGGAGAAGTAAAATCCACAGGATATTCACAGTTGATTAAACATGGGAAAAAGAGAGAGAGAGAGAACAGGTAAGTCTAACTTAGAATTTCTGAGACTGGGGTGCCCAAATAAGGAAGTCAAAAAAACTTAATTGTAGGGTCAAAAGAAGATTTGTTTCAGACATAGGGTAGTGATACACTGTGGGGTGGGACTGGGAAATCCACCAAACAGCTGGAAATACCAAAATGTAGATTCCAAGAAAGGTAGGAACTGATGTTGATGTTTGCACAGAGGTCATCGTTGAAGACAAGAAAGTAGAGTGCGGCTAAGCATACAAAGGAAAAATGGGGGATGCGAGCAGGGGGCTGTGGATATGAGAAAGGAGATATAAGATTTGGAAAAGCACATATTTAAGAGAAAGAACAAGGGCAAACATCAGTTAGTGATGCAGAAAACTAGGATTCAAAAGTGTGACGGAAGATGAGGGAAAAGAGATTTTCCTGAGGGAGGAGAGGACAGAAGTGAAAAGTGCTCCTCCTCGGAGGTAAAGGAGGTGAACATGGTAAAGAGGGCAATGGATTCCCAGACCAGGGGGCCTTTACTGCTATTAGTGAAGGTAGTTTGAGTGGTAGGAGGTGAAAGTAAGAGTGTAAGCGGAAAACTCCAAGGAGTCAAAGAGCAAGGGATATAAAAATGAAAAGCAAGTTTCTATTTTGATATAGTTGAAACCTATACTTTTTTTTTGCTTATTAATTTTTTTCTTTTTTTATTGTACTTTAGATGAAGGTTTACGGAACAAACTGGTTTCTCTTCAAACAGTTAGTACACACATGGTTCTACGACATTGGTTAACAACCCCACGGCATGTCAACACGCTCCCTTCTCAACCGTGGGTTCCCTATTAACAGCTTTCCTGTTCCCTCCTGCCTTCCAGTCCCTGCCGCAGGGCTTGTGTGCCCCTTTAGTTTTGTTTTGTTCCATGATATAGCTGAATTCTAAAAGGAGAAAGATGAAGAATAGAGGTAGATGAAGTTTTTATTCACACATAGAGAGGACCTGAACATTTCTTAGGCAAAAGGAAAATATCCAGGGGAGAGGGAAAGATAATTTCTACATGCTCTATTCAACAGGTCTCAAGGTTATAAGGCTATTTGTCTCTGAAATAATTTATTTTAAAAGTGTGTGCATGCTTACATGACACACAGAAACATCTGTGTAAAATAGAGATCTTTCCATTCTCTGAGAGCCATGTAGGCTCCCATCCACTACTCATCAAATGTGTTTTAGTTCTCTCAACTACCGGAGTTGTGGTGTTTGTCAACTACAGCCTGTCTCTTTGACATTTCTTTTATATTCTGGAGAATATCAAGGGACCTCC
Organism: Elephas maximus indicus; assembly: GCF_024166365.1. Lineage (NCBI taxonomy): Eukaryota > Metazoa > Chordata > Mammalia > Proboscidea > Elephantidae > Elephas > Elephas maximus. The sequence continues at coordinate 6,255,492 of NC_064841.1, read as the reverse complement.
CCATGGTTCTGACCCATAATGGCTGACAAAAATGTGCCGAGTCTAGAACTGCCACAAAGAAACAAAGAAAGAAAAGCAAGCTGTTATATGGACATAAAAGTTTTGCAGCAGCTCCAGACACCATCAAGGAAATGAAATGATCAAGTTAACAGAAGGCAGTGATCGGAAGTCAAGTAAATGTTGGGGGCAGACCACTGACAATTAGGAAGGACTTCATAAACTTCATTGCAGCCTAAGAGGACTGACCACCCACTACATGAACTGTACCTGGAAAAAACTGTGGCCAGGTAGTCATGACTTCAGGAAATCTGAAAAAAAAAAACAGAAGTTATTCTGCCAAAAAACAATGCTGGGAACAATTTCCAATGAGACTATACCATAGGGACTTCGAAAACCAAAAAAAAAAACCATTGCCATCAAGTCAATTCCAACTCATAGTGACCCTACAGGACAAAGTAGAACTGCCCCATACAGTTTCCAAGGAACAACTAGTGGATTTGAACTGCTGGCCTTTTTAGGCTAGCAGCCAAGCTCTTAACCACTGTACCACAACACTAATTCAGTTGCACCTCCATTTCCAAAAATGCATATCCCAAACTAAAAGAGGTGTGCGTGGTATGAACAAGAGCCTAGAGGAGGATACTTGGTCACAGGTAAAAACGAAGGAAGGTATTAGCCTGGGAAAGGAAGATTTTTCATCTTGATTCCTCATGCCCATAAAACAGATGACAATACTGAGAAGTTGGAGATGGAGAAGAGGTGGATGGAGAAGACAGTCTGGGGCATCCGTGAGACATGGTGGGAGGGAAGTAGTGGCATAGAGATTTACAAGAATAGAAAAAGTGTGCACGGCCTTTTGAGGAATGCTAAAAATAGTGAACTGTATACAGGAAATTTCCTTCCCAAATCTCTACCAAACACTATAAAGGAATGAAAATAGGCAATAACCTACAAGATTAAAGCTAACTAGAGAGGATGAAAAAGAGAAGATCAGAGATTTAACAAAATTTTGAAATGTAGTAAGCAGATAGATGAATGGTAACTGACCTAAAAATTTTGAGAAAGCTGAAACATAAGCCTATACTGGGAGAAAAAGGAGGCCTCATACTCTTTTATTACGCAAGTCTCAGAAACTGGAAGTACCAGGACTCCTGAGACATGGAGTATGAAATGAAGCTAAACAGAGGAAGATTGGTTGAAAGTCTTTACGAAGGAGTTGGCCTCCACCACACAGCACAGCAAGGTGATCCTCCTCTTCAACCCAACAGTGTCCAGGGTTGGTGACAATGATGGACACTTCCTACTGCCTCAGAAGCAGCACGGTTCTGGGTAAGCTGCAGCAGCAATGTCCTCACCAGATCCACTCTGCAGTGTGCCTCTGGATCACGTACTTGGAAGTTCCGCCTTAGAACCTGTTTGTTCATCACATCCACGAACTACTGATATCCCTTGTTATGGACTGAATTTTGTCCACAAAAAAAGATATGTTAAAATTCTAAACCTGCACCTGTAAATATGACCGTGTTTGGAAATAGAGTCTTTGAAGATGTTATCACTTAGGTTATAACAGGAGGTCATTGATTGAGTTCTAATCCTGTAAAACTATTGTCATCAGGTACCATGGAGTTGGTTCTGACTTGTAGCGATGGTATGTACAACAAAACAAAATACTGCCCAGTCCTGCCACATTCTCATAGTCGTTGTTATACTTGAGCCCATTGTTACAACCACTGTGTCAATCCATCTCATTGAGGGTCTTCCTCTTTTTCACTGACCTTCTACTTTACCAAGCGTAATGTCCTTCTCCACAGACTGGTGCTTCCAGACAATATGTCCAAAGGACATGAGATGAAGTCTCCTCATCCTTACTTCTAAGGAGCATCTTGGCTGTATTTCTTCCAAGACAGATTTGTTCATTCTTTTGGCAGTTCATGGTAAAATATTCTTTGTAAACGCCATAATTCAAAGGCGTCAGTTCTTCTGTCTTCCTTATGATACCAGTGTTCTTAAAAAAGAAGGGAAGATGCACAAAGACGGGGAAACAGAGGAAAGACACCACGTGACCCTACGGTTGCAAGCCAAGGAATGCCTGTAGCTACCAGAAGCTAGGACAGAGGCATAGAATAGATTCTCCCTTAAAACCTGAGAAGGAATCCACACAGCGAACACCCTGATCTTCGATTCCCAGCTTCCAAAACAGTGAGACGATAAATGTCTCTTCTTATAAGCCATTTAATTTTACAGTATTTTGCTTACAGCAGCCCTAGGAAACTACTACATTCCTCAATAAATCCCTTCCTGGCTAAATTAGCCAGAGTGGGAGTACCTACTAAAGCTTAAAAACTACATCTAACATATAGCCCTGCAATTTCACTCTTTAGGTATATACACAAGAAAAATTAGTATATCTGTATCTACCAAAAAACCAAACCCATTGCCATTGAGTCGATTCCAACTCATAGCGACCCTATAGGACACAGTAGAACTGCCCCATAGGATTTCCAATATTATAGGAAGCAGACTTCAATTTTCTGCTTCCAAGGAGAGGCTGGTGGGTTCAAAACACCAACCTTTAGGTTAGCAGCTAAGCAGTTAACCACTGCACCACCAGGGCTCCATATCCACCAAAAGATGTGAAAAGAATGCTTGTAGCAGCTGTATGCATAATAACTAAAAACTCAAAATGTCCATCAAAAACAGAATGGATAAATTGTGATATATCCATATAACGAAATATCATACACCAATTAAAAATAAAAACTATTGCCGCACATTACAACTTACAACATGGAGGAATCTCACTGACACTTTTGAATAAAAGAAACGAGAAACAGAAAAGTACTTACCATATGATTCGATGATTATGAAATTTAAAAAAAGACAAAACTCATCCCTAGTGAAAGAAGTCAAAACATCTGGGGACATGTAAGTCAATTGGCATCACACAGTTCATTAAGATAATGTTCTACATTCTAGTCTGGTGAGTAGCATCTGGGGTATTAAAAGCTTGTGAGCAGCCATCTAAGATACAACAATTAGTCTCTTCTCATCTGGAACAGAGGAGAGCGAAGGAAACCAAAGACTCAAGGAAACAATGAGTCCACAGGGCTAATGGCCCACACAAGCCACAGCCTCCTCTATCCTGAGACAAGAACTAGATGGTACCCGGCTACCACGATGGACTGGTCTGACCAGGGACACAATAGAAGGTCCCAGTTAGAACAGGAGAAAACTATAGAATTAAATACAAATTCTTAAAAAAAAAAAAAAAAGTCCAGATTTATTGGACTGATAGAGACTGGAGGAACCTCCCAAAACTATGGCCCCCTGGCATCTTTCTAACCTGGAACTGAAGTCACTCCTGGAGGTCACACCTTTCAACCAAACAATAAGTTGTCCTATGAAATAAACAATAACACCCACGAGGAATGTGCACCTTAGAAAAATCAACTATATGAGACCAAATGGGCAACATTTGCCCTCAAGCAAAGAGGGGCAGGGAACCTGGAGGGATGGAAACACAGAAGCCAGCGTGGAATTGGGGAGAGTGCTAACCCATTGAGGGGACAGCAACCAATGTCACTGAACAATTTATGTATGCATTGTTGAATGGGAAACTAACTTGCTGTGTAAACTTTCACCTAAAGCACAATAAATACATTAAAAAAAAAAAAAAAAAAAAGCCCAAACAGTAGTTATTTCAGAAGACAAGTATGGATGGGAAAGGACACAAGATAGGCTTCTGGGTTGCTGGAACTATTCTGTAGCTTGGTCAGAATCCTGGATACAGAGTGTATACATACGCAAAACTTCATTGGTTATATGTATGCTACGTCTCAATTTATTGTGAAAGAAAGGAAGTGAAGGAAAGAGAGAGAGAAAAGAAGACGAGAAGGAAAGAAAGCCATATAGAGTGGATTCTGTTGCTGGTGACCAGAAACCCTGTACAAAGTAAGAGTGTCTTAGTCATCTAGTGCTGCTATAACAGAAATGCCACAAGTGGATGGCTTTAACAAAGACAAATTTATTTGTTCGCAGTGAAGTAAGCTAAAAGTCCAAATTTTTCTGTGCTGGGAGCTCTTCATGTACCTTCTAATTGAAACCATATAATCATGCTGAGAAGGTATTAGTACTTTACTGTTTAGAGTTGGTGACAGACACATCACCTGGCATGTATTAAATCATTTAATCTTTTTTTTTTTTTTTCTGACAGCAAATAGCTAGTTAGTAGTGGAGTTAATATTTGATTCGAGTCCGTCTGACTTCATTGACCATGTGCTTTTTATGACATTCTGCTGGGAAAAGTAGAAAGCTTGTGATTGGAGACTGGAAAAGCAGATATGAAGCATGGTCAGAGGGCCATAGTTGTCTGAGGCAAACTCTCTCCTCGGTCCAGCCCTGGTAGAAAAGGAAGTGAAATGTCATCAGGAGATAAACTGTAGAATAAAATTATGTTAAAGGACCAGAGGTCAGAATCAGTACAAAAAGCAGACGCAGTATTGAGAGGAGAGGAGCAGCTGGGGTGAAAGCTTGGAATCAGACAAATGGAAGAGTTAAGAGGATGTTCAAGTCAAATATGTGGATACTCAAAATATACGAAATTTTGCAATCTTTTAATTCCAGATGTTGGAAATGTAGCACAGGCCCATCCCTAGTCACAGTTGGTTGGCAAGAAATCAAGAGGAATATGCCAGAAACTGCAGAGTAACTCACAGCTTCTTGACAATGAGGAACAGGCCGGGTCCAGTGACTCAAGGTCCATACTCAAGAAAATGTCGTGAAACGTTAAGGACAGCCTGCTAGTGGTGTGGACAAGGAGGTTTGTCCTTCAAGTCCTAATTCCTTTACATTTTTATCTGTAAAACTACATACCTATTTGACATCTGTTTTGGGTTTTGTTGTTGTTGTTTTGCTGTCACTTCTCTTAAAATGCAGCATTTGGGAAATGCCTGGTAATTGCCCTGGTTTGGCAAATCCTGGCTATTTCACTCTTTTTAGTTTTGTGATCACAAATGGAAAGGAGGCTAAAACTCTAGAAGCTGAGAAAAATTTATTCTGAATTTCCCTCTTTTGGTTCTTCCTTCATCCTTCTACCTTCTACCTCCTTTTTTAAACATGTAAATGTGAGGAAGAAAAGTGAAAGAGAAGATGGGAAGTTCCTTTGCAATGAAGGTAGCAGTGCCAACAAAGGGTTTTGTTGATGACTTACTACTGTGAGTCTTTTTTTCTTTTTTCTTTTAACATTTTATTGTGCTTTAGGTGAAAGTTTACATAGCTAATTAGTTTTCCAATCAATTCATGCACAAACTGTTCTGTGACTTTGGGGGTAATCCCTGCAAGGTGTCAGCATTCTCCTCATTTCCCCCCTGAATTCCCCATTGCCATTAGTCTGGTTTCCCCGTGCCTCCCTGCCTTCTCATCTTTGGTTTTGGGCAAAGGTTGTCCTTTTTGTCTTGTACAGTTGACTGTTCTGAGGAGCACATTCCTCATGGGTGTTATTGTTTAGTCTACAGTCTCATCTACTGTTTTGGCTCAAAGGTGGCCTCCGGGAGTGTCTTCTGTTTCAAGTTAAAAGGTTGTCTCAGGGCAATAGTCTTGGGGGTTCCTCCAGTCTCTTTCAGACCACTAAGTCTGGTGTTTGTTTGTTTGTTTTTAATTTGCATTTTGTTTCACATTTTTTACCTATTCTAACTGGGGCCTTCTATTGTGGTCCTTGGTCAGAGTGGTCTGCACCAGGCACCATCTAGTTCTGCTGGTCTCGGATTACAGGACACTGTGGTTCATGTGGGCCATTAGACCTTTGGACTAATTGCTTCCTTGAGCCTTTGGTTTTCTTCATTCCCATTTGCTCCCGACAAGGAGAGACCAATAGTTGCTTCTTAGATGGTCACTCACAAGGTTTTAAGACCTCAGATGCTACTCACCAGACAAGGATGTAGAAAATCATTTTTATGAACTGTGTGTTGCCAATTGACCTAGATGTCCCCTGAGACTATGATCCTTAGCTTTCAGTCCCAATGTCTAAGTAGTTTCTATAACTGTGCCCCCACGTGCTCTACTGTATATAACCATATATATGCAGCATTTACAAATACATGTGTAGAAATATCCACAACCATAACTATATACATATACGCGAGTATCCTCCCACATGACCTCCTCACCTACTCAGCATATATATTTACCTGTATATCTACTCACAAATTATTGCTTGTTACTGCTGCTATTGTAGGATTATATATGTTATAGCGTTTAGGGTTATATAGGTTATAGCGTTTACCAGAGTTGCCCTTTCTTCTTACATACCGCTAAGAGCATGCCTTTGCCTTGGTCACACTGTGCTGACTTCCTCCATATTGTACATTACTCTTCCCTTCAGCAGAATTAAATTTTGTCTACTATCTATTTAGTGATTTTTCCCTCCCATCCCTGGTAACCGTCAAAGAATGTTCCTTTCTGTGTGTAAACCTATTCTTGACTTTTTTAATAGTGGTCTCATACAATGTTTGTCTTTTTGTGATTGACTTATTTCACTCAGCTTAACGCCCTCCAGATTCATCCACGTTGTAAGATGTTTCGGGGATTCATTGTTATTATTTATCATTGCGTAGTATTCCATTGTGTGTATGTTTATCCATTTGTCCCTTGATGGGCATTTAGGTTGTTTCTGTCTTTTTCACACTGTGAACAACGCGGCAATAAACATAGACGTGCGTATGTCTAATCCTGTTACAGCTATCATTTCTCTAGGATCCATACCTAGGAGCAGGAATCCTGGATCATACCGTATTTCCATTTCTAGTTTTTCAAGGAAGCGCCATACTGTTTTCCATAGTGGCTGTACCATTTTACATTCCCACCAGCAGTGTGTAAGAATTCCAATTTCCCTACAACCTCACCAGCATTTGTTGTTTTCTGTATTTTTTTTTTTTTGATCAGTTTCCTTATTGCCGGGGTGAGATGGTATCTCCTTGTAGTTTTAATTCTCATCACTTTAACGTCTAATGATCGTGAGCATCTCTGCACATGTTTGTTAGCCACCTGAATGCCTTCCCAGCCTCTTTAATTAACTCTCCCTAAACAGTGTGATGGAAACCCTGGTGGCGTAGTGGTTAAGTGCTAAGGCTGCTTACCAAGAGGTCGGCAGTTCAAATCCGCCAGGCGCTCCTTGGAAACTCTATGGGGCAGTTCTACTCTGTCCTACAGGGTCGCTATGAGTTGGAAATGACTCGACGGCAGTGGGTTTGGTTTTTTTTTTTTTAAACAGTGTGATGATGTCAAGCCTCTAGGTCATGAAGAGGCCACCACTCTGTGTCTAGTCATCCGGTGAGAACCCATCAAAATTCCTGGAATAACACTGCTATTCTTTCCTGTATTTGAAATAAGGTTTCAGCTCTCCTATGTACTTCAGTATCTTCCATGAGCCAGAGAGTGCCGTCCAAACCACACCTCTTTATTCATATATTAATTTTTAGATTTGCTTTCATGGTCACTACATCAAGGTCTTTGTTTTTTGTTTGTTTGTTTGTTTTTTACTGCCTTCCAAAAAAGAAATGGAAAGGGTAATGGTTAAGGAATAAAGAAAATATGGGGGGAGGGGAGTGTTTGTTTTTGCTCTTGTGTTTTAAGCAAAGCACAGGGAAACGCCCTTGTAAGTGGAGTGCACGTATTTAATTAACTGGGCCTTCCATGACTTCATACATGGAGATTTTTGAAAATGACTCACACTTTTAGGCAGAGAACGCTTGCCAGAAGTCCAGTATTTTCAAGTCATCTCTAGCAACTAGAAGCACCCAGGGATATAGAAATTACTAGAGTGCCACATTGTGGTGAGTCCAAGAACAAATATTATAAATCTTGCCTCTTAGCACAAATAAGCAAATTTAAAAAAAAAAAGGAAGCCCCTTTCAAAAGACTAACTGGGTCTCTGACACTTTACATTTCTTTGTGGATATAAATCAAAGTGAATCAAACATGTTAGCCTTTTGCTAAACTCGAGTGCTGTATTTAAAAACCACATATAAATATTACATTTTCAGATAGATACCCGCTTCACTGATGGCATCAATGGACATGAGGCAGAACATGTAGACAGTCAGCTGTTTGACTTTTTTTTACAATTATAACCAGCTAATTTCTCCAATAAGTCATTTCAGTAGAGTAGGACCCTACAACAAGGCCCACCCCACCCCTTGGACTGATGAAAGGATTTGAATATCTGCTTTTCCTCGCCAAACTCACAGTAACCATTCAGTAGGTGAAGGGAGGAAAACTCAAGGGAGCAACTAAATTGCCACTCTTGGAAGCTATCTGAGGCAAACTAAGAGCCCTGGTGGCAGCACAAAGGTTAAAAATTTGATTGCTAACCAAAAGGTAGACAGTTCAAATCCACCAGCTGCTCCTTGGAAACCCTATGGGGCAATTCTACTCTGTCCTATAGGGTCGCTATGAGTTGGAATCAACTCAGTAGCAACAGGTTTGGTTTGGTTTTGGTTTGGGGCAACCTGAGGTCATCCCTAGGCTTGGGTTAGTGGTTCAGTACGAAGCCAGAACTCAGGGCTAGTTTCCAGGAGCCCTGGAGAATGGACCTGAGTGGTGTCAAGAGTCCAGGGCAGGAATACAAACACTAAGGCTTGGGTCACCCCTGTCCAAACTAGCTGAGCTGGGGAGGTTCTGTGCTGCGAAGATGTCCCCTTAACAGCCTAACTCCATGTTTGTCAGCCCCTTTTTGCACTCAGCCCTTTGGAAGAACCCTCTTAAGGGCACTGCAGAAGACAAGTGGAAGAGATAAAATTGGCCAAATTCATATTAAAACTTCAGATTTTTCAGAAAGCCATCTTTAACTTGGCTAAAAAAAAAAAAAGTTTCTGATACATTTGGTTACCAACCTCATGACATGTCAACATTTTCCCCTTCTCGACCTCAGGTTCCCCATTACCAGCTTTCCTGTCCTCTCCTGCCTTCTCATCCTTGCCCCTGGGCTGGTGTGCCCATTTAGTCTCATTTTGTTTTATGGGCCTGTCAAATCTTTGGCTGAACAGTGAACCTCAGGAGTGACTTCATTACTGAGCTATAAAGGTGTCTAGGGGTCATACTCTCCGGGTTTCTCCAGTTTTTGTCAGACCAGTAAGTCCATTTTGTGAGTGTGTGGGTGCATGTGTGTGTGTGGGTTAGAATTTTCTACACTTTTCTCCAGCTCTGTCCAGGGTCTTCTATTGTGATCCCTGTCAGGGCAGTCAGTGGATACTGTCTAGTTTGCTGGACTCAATCTTGTGGAGATTATAGTACTTGCGGTCTTAGTCATTTGGACTAATCTTTCCCTTGTGTCTTTGGTTTTCTTCATTCTGCCTTGCTCCGGACAGGGTGAGATCAGTGGAGTATCTTAGATGGCTGTACAGAAGCTTTTAAGACCCCAAATGCTACTCACCAAAGTAGAATGTAGAGCATTTTCTTTATAAACTATGTTATGCCAACTGAGCTAGATGTTGCCCAAGACCACGGTCCCCACAGACTTCAGCCCAGTAATTCAGTCCCTCAGGGAGTCTGGAAGTGTCTACAGAAATTCCATGGCCACTTCAGCAAAATTTTACTTGTGTGCGATACTAATGATATTGTTTGGTAATTTCCCAATTCTGTTTGATCGTCTTTCTTTGGAATAGGCATAAATATCGATCTCTTCCAGTTGGTTGGCCAGGTAGCTGTCATCCAAATTTCTTGGCATAGATGAATGAGCACTCCCACCCCTGCATGAGTTTGTTGAAACATCTCAATTGGTATTCTATAAATTTCTGGAGTCTTGTTTTTCACTAATGTCTTCAGTGCAGCTTGGACTTCTTCCTTCATACCATGGGTTCCTGATCATATGCTACCTCCTTAAATGATTGAACTTCAACAAATTCTTTTTGGTACAGTGACTCTATGTATTCCTCCTATCTTCTTTAGCCCAAAGAATCCTTCACAATTACAACTCGAGGCTTGAATTTTTTCTTTCAGTTCTTTCAGCCTGAGAAATGCCAAGTGTGTTCTTCCCTTTTGGTTTTCTAACTCCAGATCTTTGCACATCATTATAATACTTTGTCTTTTCGAGCTGCCCTTTGAAATCTTCTGTTTAGCTCTTTTACTTTATCATTTCTTTCATTCTCTGTAGCTAGTTTATGTTCAAGAGCAAGTTTCAGAGTCTTTTCCGACATCCATTTTGGTCTTTTCTTCCTTTCCTATCTTTTTAAGGACCTCTTAGTTTCTTCACGTATGATGTCCTTGATGTCATTCCACAACTCAGCTGGTCTTCGATCATCAGCGTTCAGTGTGTTAAGTCTGTTCTTGAATGGTCTTTAAATTCAGATGGGATATACTCAAGGTCATATTTTGGCTCTTGTGGACTTGTTCCAATTTTCTTTGGCTTCAACTTGAACTTGCATAGGAGCACTTGATGGTCAGCCGCTGCCCTTATTCTGACTGATGATATTGAGCTTTTCCATTGTGTCTTTCCACAGATGCAGTCGATTTGATCCCTGTATATTCCACCTGATATAGTCCACATGAATAGTCACTGTTTATGTTGTTGAAAAAGGTATTTGCAATGAAGAAGTCATCGGTCTTGCAAAATTCTATCCTGCCATCTCCAGCATTGTTTCTATCACCAAGGCCATATTTTCCAACTACCGATCCTTCTTCTTTGTTTTCAACTTTCACATTGCAATCACCAGTAATTATCAATGCATCTTGATTGCATGTTTGATCTATTTCAGGCTGCAGAAGTTGGTAAAATCTTCAATTTCTTCATCATTAGCCTTAGTGGTTGGTGTGTAAATTTGAATAATAGTCATATTAACTGGTCTTCCTTGCAGGCATATGGATATTATCCTATTACTGACAGAGCTGTAGTTCAGGATACATCTTGAAAGGTTCTTTTTGATGATGAATGAACATCATTCCTTTTCAATTTGTCACTCCAGGCATAGTAGACCATATGATTTTCTGATTCAGAATGGCCAATACCAGTCCATTTCAGCTCACTAGTACCTAGGATATTGATGTTTATGTGTTCCATTTCATATTTGATGATTTCCAATTTTCCTAGATTCATACTTCATACATTCCATATTCCTATTATTAATGGATGTTTGCAGCTGTTTCTTCTCATTTTGAGTCATGCCCTATCAACACATGCAGGTCCCAAAAGCTTGACTCTATCCACATCATTAAGGTCGACTCTACTTCGAGGAGCTAGCTCTTTCCCAGGCGAATGTTGAATGCCTTCTAAACCTGGGGGGCTCATCTTCCAGCACTATACCAGACAATGTCCTGTTGCTATTCATGAGGTTTTCACTGGCTAATTCTTTTCAGAAGTAGACCACTACGTCCTTCTTCCTAGGCTGGAATCTCAGCTGAAACCTGTCCACCATGGGTGACGCTGCTGGTATTTGAATGCTGGTGGCTTAGTTTCCAGCAGCACAGCAATAGGGAACCCTCCACAGTATGACACACTGACAAACAAGTACACAGTATAAAATCCAGTTCCTGTGCAGTCAGCTCTGACTCATGGTGATCCCACATGTGTCAGGGTAGAACTGTGCTCCACGGGGGTTTTAATGGGTGATTTTTTTAAAGTAGATTGCCAGGCCTTTCTTCTGAGGTACCTCTTGTTAAACTTGAACTGCCAACCTTTGGGTCAGCGGCAGAGTTTGTTAACCATTTACACCACCCAGGGACTCCATATATAAAATAGTATAGCAATAATGTATTATGGCCCCGACAGACTAAAACACTTCATTTATAATACTGCCTCTATTTGACCATTTCTGACTTATAAAATATGGTTTAACTTAATAACATAATATGGTTTTCTAGCACCTATACAGGGTCGCTATGAGTCGGAATCGACTCGACAGCAACGGATTTATATTTTTCAAAGCAAGTCCACGGATAGTAACTGGGTTTTTTTCTATAATGTAGGTGAAGTCCTGGGTTTTTTGTTTTAGGTGAAGTCCAGAACGTGCATTTTACAGATGAAGCCCAAAGAGGTTAAGTGTCTTCCAAGTTTTCCAGGCACTGGAGCCAGGGCCGGGTCTAAAACCAGCTCACTTTGCCTCAGTTAGCTCATTTTACCATCTTTGCTAACAGTCCTGGCAGTCATAAAAAAACTTTTCCCACCTTTTCAAACACGATGTTCCTCTAAAGGGCATCCAATTCTGTGTGACCAACAAATTGAAAAGGGTTCCTGTCACTTTACATGTATAATTTGGTTGCCAGGTTAAATTTTTCAGCATCCTTTACTTCCGAAGTGCCGAAAGACCACGACACAGTCTGAACTCTTACAATGCGTATTTTAATATGGAGCAATAGGGAATGAAGCCTTATAATCAAATCATTGTTCACAAGTCCTACAATCACCCCCAGTAAGAACTGCAACCATTTTTAAAGAAGTTACCAAGATACGGATTTTGTTACCATTTTGTCCGCACACATACCAGGTTTCAACAGCGCCACTGAAAAAGATTTTCCACACCGATTCTATGGGAAAATTTCAGCTGCCCAATTTTATTTCTTGCCCATAGGCAGCTGGAGTTAATTTACATAAAATATTCCTCCAAGCCATAAATCATTCAGTATTTTTCTTTTCCAGAAGTACTCCTACTCATACTGTGTTCTGGGGAAAATTTTTATTTATATAGGACAATTCATCTCAATGACTTCTGGTTTTTTCAAGAGGAAATTTAGTTCTTGTACGAGGAAATGAATTATTTCATCCAAAAATCTGATTAAACTTATCTAAATCTCACATCATAAAAATAAAAACCAAAATAAAATCTTTTAGGGATCAAAACTTAGATGAATCTAGAATTAATGAGCATTTCTTCTAATTTTATTTAATGAGCTATTTTTACCCCAAAGATTTAAATTAGTAATTACTTGAACTAAATTCCTCCAAACCTCAGGTTGGAATTTTAAGTTATATTTTAAAAAAAAAAATTTTTTTTTTTTATACTGTCAAATTCTAACTTGACCAGTGTTCAATATTGGCTTGTCCTATAAAAAATTACTCAAAATCAAGTTTACACATTGTAATTTTAGAAGCAAACTTGAAATAGATACAGTAGTTCCTGAAAATACCCTAAAGCTCATTACAGTTTTCTTCCCCAAAGCCTACAAGCACAACGTGTCTCCTGTGACTGCTCTATCTGCCAGGTAATGACAGTACCATCTCCAGAGAACAAGTCTTGTATGGGTACCTCTTCTTGAATGGTAGACAGTGTCCTGGGGCTGTGGGAAGGGGGAGGAGAGGAGAGGAGACACGGAAATTTTGAGCAACCTGGAAGCTTAATTTCAGTGGACATAGATAATAAAAGATTTGGTTCAGAACGTGCACGTCCAAGGGATTTTACCTCTAAAGGAACAGCAGGGCAAAGATGCCATGGCTTCCTCCTTTCTGGGAAAGAAAGGCTGTGACTTCAGAGAGGTTGCCACATGGGGAAGTGGCAGCCAAGCCACAAGGCACTTTTGTGTCAACCGTGGCAATGCCCTAGAGTTCTGCCACCCTCTGGGCTCTGCCTTGATGCTGCAAAAGTCACGTTTCCCTTTGTTCAAAAAAAAAGGAAAATAAAATGACAGCACTAACATGTCATTAGCATGTAAAGTGCTTCCCAGTTCATGCAGCCTGTTCTTACTAAAATATTGCTGCTTTCCTACGTCCAGGAGTGGATATATTTACATACAATCTCCATGGCATCACCACATTTTCAGAACTACCAGATGGTGCAACACACGAGCAGCTATGCACAAATGGAAAAGAACTTTTGACTGTCAATCTACTCCCTGTCTCTCTGTGATATATGTCATTGTGAAGAAAATATGACATTTGACGGGGGTGGGGGGGTAGACGGGGAGTAGCTAAAATTTTTCATCCATCGCATTCCTATTCTCTTCAGGGCCCTCTCACCCTCAAAAAAGGCAATCAATTCTCTATCTCCTTTAATGCAGGCATATGCTGCTTCCTAAGTATAAAATGGGGGACAGTGATGGTTTGGTGGAAGAATTCTCACCTTCCGTGTGGGAAACTCTGGTTCAGTTTCAGCCAGTGCACCTCATTTTTATGCTGAGGGTGGTGGGAAGATTTGCCACACATCAGGGGATCTCAGCCTTCTTCCCCATCACACAAGGATAAACACTCACGTTAGTTACTGGGCCTCAACCCAAAGGATATTTCTAACTCAGGAGTTTTGGGCAGAAACTGCAGGGTAGGTGGTGCTTGGTAAAAGAAAGAGAGGTAGACGTATAAAAGTGCCCTTAGTAAAGATTCATTCCCACTTTGAAAATGACTGCTTTATACGTTTGAATAGTGACTTTTGTTACTGTGCCTTTTTGCTTACATGTTAGCGAGTGTTCAAAGGTTAAATAGCAGCATCCTGAGTGGTTGCTTCAGCAAGGAAGGACCATTAATGGTGTTACACAGGAAATGTCATGGCTGCCACAGGACTGCCAATGGCGGAATTAATTTCCAGTTGTTCCCCTAATCAGGAAGTTATACTTTCTACCCAAAGTGGTTTTAAGTCATTGCTTATCACGACAGCACTCAGAAAACAAAGGAGGCAGAACCCCAGGAAGAAACACAGAAAGTTTAAAAGGTCACAGGTTAGTTCAGAAAGAGATCTCACCTTTTGAGTTCTGGAGTAAGGTAAGAGTTGTGAGTCACTTACTAGCTGTGAGACTCCATGCAAATTATTTAACATCTCTGAATCTCAGCTTGCATATCTATAAAATGGGAATAACTATTATACCTAATCCATGGAGTTAGATCCATTACATGAAGTGACACATGTAAACGCCCTGTCCAGTGCCCGGTCCAGCAGTGCAGTAAACGTTCGTGGTTAGCAAAGAAAGCAGCAAAGCAACACCGGGCAGACAGGAAGTCTTCTAGAGACCAATAAAGCAGGTAGTTGGCATTCTGCAGAGTACATTATTTAGACAAGTTGGAATCGACTCGATGGCAGTGGGTTTTTTGGTTTCTGTTTATTACTTAGAAATTCCCAGATCAGAAGTTTGTATCTGGAGGAAATTTTCAATAATAATATAGGATCCGACACTTTTTTTTTTTTTACCACTGATAATTAAAACGATAAGAAAAGAAAGCAAACTTCCAAACGTATTATCTCATTCCAGAATAGCTTTTAGCAAGACTTACATTAGAATCTCAGAGGTGGCTTAGGTTTGAGAAACAGGTAAACGTGGAGTCTAGTTTCTTTCACACATAAAAAAAAAATTCCTTATAGAGGAGAAACTAAAAATGGTTATCCCAACCACCATGGTATCAAAAACCCGTGTTTATACATGTTAATTAAGAGAAATGTAACATGCACATAGTTCTCATTCATTGTCAACTAATCCTTATGATGCATTCTTAAAGTTTTGATTGAAAGATTTCTTCAAGTTATTTTTATTGATAGAATCTTGGCCTGAATAAACCCTCCCTGTAGCCTTTTTTCTGTAGCCTAGATGGCTCTGACAACAAGGCAGATTTCTAGCTGATTGTACTTCTATCGTACAGGCTTCCACACTTGTCACCCCATTGTTCATTTTACAGATGAGAAAGCTGACACCTAGTAAAAGACCAGCACTGAACATCAACTTAGCAGCAGAGCCTTTACGGAACCATGGACTCATGATGGCTTCTGCAGATTCTGCCCACCCTCCCTGATTAGCTCCTAGATAGGAAAGCAGTTCACCACCTGTCTTTCAGTTTGTCATACTGTGGTGGCTTGCATGTCGCTATGGAGCTAGACGCCATGACAGCGTACTTCACATACCAGCAGGGTCACCCACAGTGGACAGGTTTTGGCAGAGCTTACAGACTAAGACAGACTGGAAAGAAAGGCTTTGATGATTTACTTCCAAAATTAGACAGTGACAGCCCTACGGACGACAACAATACAGTCCTGCAAAGATGAGTCCTTTAGGCTGGAAGGCACTCAAAATACACAGTGGCCTCAACAATGGACTCAAGCACACCAACAGTCATGAAGACTGCGCAGGACCAGGCAACGTTTTGCTCTGTTGTACGTGAGGTCACCACGAGTCAGAGCAAACCCAACAGCACCTAACAACGAGGAAACAATCCTGAACAAGTCGGGAACAGATTTTTCTAGGGCATGCCCAGCTCCATGAACATCAGGCAGGCTAGAATGCACCTTCAACCTACGCAGGAAAATCAGGACTCGAGAAATAAGACTGCAGAGCATCATAAATCAAACTTACCTGAAAACTGGGGTACGTGCTTTCAGACAGGGTCCAGGAAGCCATCCAGACATTCGGGGACATTTTTTTAAGAGTCAGCTGCTGCATGGGTATTTTGAGAAACACTTTGGGAAGTCACAGCAGGAACCTGGCTTTTGTGTTTCAGAATTGCCAGCTTTATCCGCAGCTCAAACAGAAATAAAAGGGAAAGGGCATCATTACCCGGCAGGTTTCTGAGCGTGGTTCCAGCGGGGATTCTCGTTTTTTCTAGCTCCGACATGTTTGCCTCCCCAGCACTGTGGGGGAAGAAAAAAAAGAAAAAGCTATCTTGGCAGAACCTAAACCAAATATGGAACATGGTTTCAACAATTTCATTCCACTTTTGCCGGGAAGCATTTTCATCAGAAACATGTGTACCTTGTCTTTAGAGAGATAGAATGTTTTTTCATTTGATGACCTCAAGAGCCTTTTCACCTTCAACTGAAGAAGGGAGGCAGGAGAATGGGACTTCAGTGGAAGGGTAATTGTACACCCCTGTCACAGTCTTTCTTGCTGAGCTACATAATGGTTCATAAGCTCGTAGCTGAGACTTATGAAAGTGTTTGCAATTGTTTGTTCAAGGCCCATAGTCAGCTTAGAAATTGTTGAAATGTACAAAATAAATGAGAAAAAAAATCAGCAGGGAAAGAAATTCTAGGTCATTCTGAAAAGAGCTGCTTAACAAAAAAAATAAATAAATAAAAAGTTTTTTCCAGAGAATGGGAACATTTTCAATGTTCAGTTTTCTATACCACTGGTGGTTTTAGACATAATATGTGCATCTCTGGGGTAAATGAGTCCATGATTAAAGGAGTTTAATTCTAGGGCCTACAATATGTAAATCTATTGAGTGGTGTGGAATCCTGCAAAACACCAGAAAATCCTAGATTTTAAACCTCCATGATGCACTCTCCTTTGTAACAAACAGTAAAAAGGAAAAAATAATAATTTTTAGTTGAGGTAAGGGACAGGAGACAAAGTAGACAGCAAAGCTGGAGCATATAAACTTGGCATATAAAATATATACAAGAGCCCACAGGAAACAATAAAATACATACATGAGGTGAGGTCACAGGTCAGGGTGTTTTGCCATGCTATGGCATAGAGTCCTCATAAGCAATATGGACTGTGTGCTCCATGGTTTTCCCACTAAGCAATGCAGAACCTAAGGTTTGCCCAAACTCAAACATCCCTGTCCCTTTGTGCCTCTTCCCTCCATATCCTCAAACCACCCAACTTTGTCTGATTACCTTCTAGTCACCTCTCTCAGGTCTCAGCTCAAACATCACTTCCTCAGAGAAGCCTTCCCTGACTTGGTCTTGAAGGAGCTGGGTCTCCCTAAAGCATGCTCTCCTTCTAGCCCCATAGAGCACATGTCACAGTTGATTTTACACGCATGGGATTAGTGGCTGTCTCCCATCATCTCCTCAGAGTTTAGCATGAGTGTGAGCTTGGTAGCACGCCTTCAACAAATGTTGGTTAATAAATGAATAAATGTAGCCAATGAATGAACCAACTGGAGAAAGGAAAGAATGCAGAATGTTGTGAGTGAAGGCATCTCTTACTTGGAGGGAGTCAAGGGAGAAGTCAACAATCTTGACTTTGTTTTTAGACACAAAACATACCACCCTATCTTAACTTTCACAATTTATGTACAAGATTCAGTAAAATTATTTTCATGCCCCACGTTTTATAGAGCTGCTGAGGCATGGTGCCCGTCTGAACCTTTAGCACAGTGTCCAGCATTACAACACACTCCTGCTATGTCAAAGAATTTAAGTCATATTTTATGGGGGTTAATTATTCTTTAATTGGGATTAGTGGGTCTCTGAGAGGGACATTTAACAGAAAGGAGACTTCTGAAACAGACATGGAGCCTTCACGTCTTCTTCTGTGTTGTCTTCACCATGAGCTGCAATAACACAACTCCTCGTGCACTAAATACCCTGGTCATTCAGTACAGGACCTCTTCCTGAGATCTGCATTACCCAGTTTTTTTATTGTGTATATTTAAATGACCTGATTATAGAAGAATAATGTTTGTATTCCTGTGGTAGTGGATTCATGCAAAAAATAAACAATCTTCTCTAAGGTCTTAAAGTTAGAAGTTAAAGGCAAAGTACACAACTGCTCCTTTTCTCCCCCCTTCACTTTCTCTCTCACTCCACTCTTTCCAATTATTCTATTACCTTGGTCAACAAAACCACTTCTCTTCTCCAAGTAGGGTTCTCGGTTCCATTAGTTCGCCAACTAGAGAAAGCTCTAGGCTACTTTCTTGGGTGTTCCCAGGGCTATTTTGTCAAAGCTCTGTCCATCTTTTCCCTAATTCTTAACACAGTCTCTTTCCTCTTCCCCCCAGCAGCACAGGGCTTACTTATTCCCTCCATTAGCTCCTTAAAGAAGACTGTAAGGACAATGGCACCATGGGGCACAGTGAAATATCATGGAATCCCAGCGATTTTAGTGAATACAAACATGGCTGATGTCATAAGTCAGCACTGATAAGTCCACATGATGATCTCCTTCTTCAGATGGGAAGTATTGGCATACCACCAATTCAATGTTCATTTAAATTAACCACCCAGCCCCTAATTCTATCCAGGATACCTTTGCAAAATCTTATGGAAGATAAAGAACGTACTATCAGTACTTCGGAAACCTTAGTGGTGTAGTGGTTAAGTGCTACGGCTGCTAACTAAGAGGTCGGCAGTTCAAGTACACCAGGTGCTCCTTGGAAATTCTATGCAGCAGTTCTACTCTGCCCTATGGGGTCACTATGAGTCAGAATTGACATGATGGCAGTGGGTTTGGTTTTGGTATCAGCACTTCAAAATTACTGTTATATATCACCTTTCTTCTGCTCCTTTTTTATCCCCATAGACATTTCAATTATCAAATGTGTCCCAAAGCCCTATTTAAACAACTCATGGTTGTGACAATCTAAAAATTTTCAGAATCTCACCTATTCAGGAAATCTTGATTCATTTACTACATTCTAGAATCAACTCATATACCTAAAATTATCTTGCAAATTTGAAAAAGGTATTTACAATACTCACTTGTCCATTTTTTCATTTATTCAAAAATTTTTCCAGTAGTAGAACAAAAAACTCATCCCTTGTAGTCTGTAGCCCCATGTTTGAATTCTACTTCTGCTTGATTGTACGTCCTCCGAAATAGTACTAAATAGCTCAGTAACTATATTTTATAATCTGTAGAATTAAGGGATTAAATCAATGTACCTTAATGGTCTCTTTTGGCTTTGATGTTTAAATTATAATGGTTAAAATAATTGTTTATGTTAATGAGTGCCGGGCAGTCTGCCAAGCAACTAACGCTCTATCTCAGTCAGCCTTCCCAGCCCCATGAGCTAGGTGATATTATTATTGACATCTTTACAGATAAGAAAACTAAAAAACAGGGAGAGGTTATGTAACTTTTCTAAGCTCATTGACCAGTAAGCAACGGAGCTGGGGTGCAAACCCAAGTTCTGACTTAAACTACCATGCACAATATCTAAATTAGAGATTGGGGAGTGGAGATAACAGAATACCCCAGATAGTAATTAAAGAAATGTGCAGGCTGAGATTTTAATACAATGATAAATTTAGTAATCCCCTATGTCAAATATATGAGTAATTAACAGGGAATTATATACCCAAATATTGTTAGCAAGTGGATTAAAGACATATAGAGATATAGATACATGAATTAAAGCATATTAACACTTTTTTTTTAACTGAATGTTTGTAAAACCTCTAGAGAAGAGAACTTTCTAAGTTTAATACTCTCAGGAAATAAATGTTGGGGAATTCTATTCTTAAAAATAGTGAACCAGGTAATTTTCAAAACATATGCCTGAAGGCATGGCAAGGCCAGAAAATAGTGAAGAATTACCTGCCCTAGATGCAGGGAAAGAGGATGGGCCCAGCACTTGAAGCTGCTTTTGCCTTTGCTCAGAGCGATAGGGACCAAAACTGGACATACGACAAGCACTAAGGGAGGAATCCTGAGGCACTGTACCCTAATAGTAACGGTGAACCAGAGATAAACAAGAATGTATATGGACTGAAGACTACCTCTGCATTATACAGATAGCTCTCCAAGTCTCATTCTTGAAATTAAATTTAAATGATCTGGAATTGCTATTAAGGCTAACTAACTGAGGCTGGAAGAATCAGATAAAAAATTTCTCTTTGGGAAAATGTTCTACATTCTACTTTGGTGAGTAGTGTCTGGGGTCTTAAAAGCCTATGAGCAGTCATGGAAGATATTCCACTGGTCTCAACCATTCGGGAGCAAGGGAGAAAGAAGAAAACTAAAGATGCAAGGGAAAGATTAGCCCAAAGGACTAATGGACCATAACTACCATAGCCTCCACCAGACTGAATTCAGTACAACTAGATGGTGCCTGGCTACCAACACCAACTGCTCTGACAAGGATCACAGTAGAGGGTCCCTGACAGAGCTGGAGAAGAATGTAGAAAAAAATTCTAACTCACAAAAAAAGACCAGACTTACTGGCCTGACAGAGACTGGAGAAACCCCGAGAGTATGGCCCCCAGATATCCATTTAGCTCAAAAATGAAGTCACTCCTGAGGTTCACCCTTCAGCCAAAGATTAGACAGGCTCATAAGACAAAATGAGACTACAGTCCAGGAGCAAGAACTAGAAGGCAAGAGGGGACAGGAAAGCTGGTAATAGGGAACCCAAGGTCAAGAAAAGAGAGTGTTGAAATGTTGTGGAGTTGTTAACCAATGTCATAAAACAATATGTGTACTGTTTAATGAAAAGCTAGTTTGTTCTGTAAACCTTCATCTAAAGTACAATAAAAAAAAAAACTCTTTGGAAGAAGATAATATTATCCTTAAAAAAAAAAAAAAAAAAAACCTGCTGCCATTGAGTCGATTCTGACTCACAGTGACCCTATAGGGCAGAGTAGAGCTGCCCCATAGATTTTCCAAGGAGCACCTGGTAGATTCAAACTGCCTACCTTTTGGTTAGCAGCCATAGCACTTAACCACTATGCCACCAAGATTTCCAATATTATCCTTGGCCTCAAATTATTTCTACAAACAATTTTTCAAATACCATATAAAGTATAAAATCAAAGATAATCGAATATATGAGGAGAGAATACAAATGAACAAGAAACAGTAAAAATAATAAACCAAAGAAGTCTTATAAGGGCTCTGTATATTAAACCATCACTCATGGACTTTAAAACATGAGGCAGAATTGACTCAAAGGCAATGAGGTTTGATGGCAAAAGAGTGAATATTACCTTATATGGCAAACAATGTAAACAAATTAAGGATCTTGAGAGGAGGAACTTATCCCAGATTACCAAGTGAACTCTAAATACAATACAACCTATCCTTATAAAAGAGCGGCAGAGAAGAAGACAAACACAAGGAAGAGAAGGCAATGTGGAGACAGACCAGAGAGAGATATGGCCATAAGCCAAGGGATGCCAAGATCCACCAGAAACTGAAAGAGGCAAGGAACAGATTCTCCCCTGCAGCCTCTAGAGAGAGTGCATCTCTGCTGACACCTTGATTTCAGCTTAGGAAAACTGACTTCGGACTTCAGGCCTCCATAACAGTGACCAGACAAATTACTGTTGTTTTAAGCCAATAGATAGATTAGATTAGATAGACAGGTAGACAGAGAGACAGACAAGTGGACAGATTAGACAGTTTACGCAGTTAGATAGACAAATGTTCTTACTATGTTCAAGGACATAAACTGTGGCAAGAAGTAAAAACTATAAAAAATTAAATGGCCGATGTGAAAAAGAACCAAATGGAAAATCTCTAACGAAAAACTACAATAGCAGAAATTAAAGACTCAGTGTGTGGTTTCAACATTAGATTAGACTTAGCTGAAAAGAGAATTACTGAACTGGAAGATAGGTCAGAAGAAAATATCTAGAATGAAGAAGAGAGTTACCAAACAATGGAAAACAGAGAAAAGTACTTGAGAGATACAGAGAATCTACTGGAAACAAGTTATATGCGAGTAATTGGAGTTTCAGTAGGAAAACAAAAAATGGATGTGTCAGAAGTTATATTTAGAGATAACACCTAAAATTTTTTCAAAGCTAATAAAACTGCTTAATCAACAGATTAAAAACCAGTGAATCCAAATTGGATAAATAAAAATAAATTCACATCTAAATCCACTGTCACCAACTTGTTGTCAACTCATAGTGACCCTACAGAGTAGAGTAGAACAGCATCACAATTTTCCAAGGCTGTAAATCTTTACAGAAGCAGACTGCCACATCTTTCTCCCGCAAAGTGGCTGGTGGGTTTGCACTGCCAACCTTTTGGTTAGCAGCTCAGTGCTTTAACCATTTTGCCACCAGGGCACCTAATTAACATCTAGATACACTATAATGAGACCATTGAAAACAAAAGACAAAGAATATTAAAATTAGCTGTGGTAGGCAGAATTTTGAGATGGTTCCCATTCCCTGGTGTACACACTGTATATAATCCTCTGCCCTTGAGTGAGACCTAGAAATATGATGGCATAGTGGCTCCCTTGATTAAGTTATATAAGATTTTGTAGTTGGAAACTGGAGCGAGATTCTCCTCATGGCTTTGAAGAAGTAAGCTGCCATGTTGTGAGAGGGTCATGTGGCTTGGACCTAAAGGTGACCTCTAGGAGTTGTCAGTCATTGCCTATCGACAGCAAGCAAGAAAACAGGGACCTAAGTCCTACAACCAAAAGAAGCTGAATTCTGCCAAAAACCTGAGCATCCTTGGAAGAGTACCCTCAGATTCACACAAAATTGCAACCCCAGCGGACACCCTGATTTCAGCCTTGCGAGAGCCTCAGCAGAAGACCCAGCTAACCCTTTCTTGACTCCTGACCCACAGAAATAGTGAGATAATATATGTGTGCTGCTTTAAGGCACTAAGTTTGTCAGAATTTATTACTCAGCAATTGCAACTAATAGGCAAGCCAAAGAAAAACAGTACCCTCAAAGGAATTAGATGGGATAACATTATTATTATGCAAATATGGAAACCAGAAGAAAATGAAATGCTATCTTGGATGTGCAAAAAGAAAACACCTGCAAAACTAGAATTTTAAACTCAGCAAAAATATCCTTCAAGAATGAATTTGCAGTAAAACTGTTTTCAGACAAAAACTGAGAAAATCTGTGACCAAGAGAACCACATTAAAGGAAATGCTAAAAAAAATATCAGTGAGGCAGAAGGTGAAATGATCCCAGAAGAAAACTGGGAGATATGGGATGAAATGAAGACCAAAATAAACGGAAAATATGTAGGTAAATATAAATGACATTGGTGAATCAGGATGCATGTAAAAACCTCTAGATTTCAACTCAAACATGTCTGTAAATTTCCGTTTGTACACTTTCCCACGTTATTATAGTTCACAATAGAAAAACTTAACAAAAATAAACAAAACTGATAAAAAAATGAAAATTTTGTTTGGTTAATTTTACTACGTACATTATTTGAAGTCCCATAAATTAGAAATATCCAACGTATATACTTTGAATATGAAAAAAAGCAGCTTTATTTTTCATTAAAATCATAAAATTTGATGAGAAAATCGCGTTTCTAACTGATAAAAAGAACAAAGAATATGAATAAAGAATGGTCAAAAAAAAAAAAAAAAAGGCTGGTGACTAATGAATGATGATACAGGATGCCCCATTCCCATTGCCATCCAGTTGATTCCAATTCATGGATATCCCATGTGTTGCACAGTAGAACTACTCCACGGGTTTTTTTTTTTGGCTGTAATCTTTATGGAAACAGATAGCCAGATCTTTCTTCCATGGTGCCATCGGTGGGTTGGAACTGCCAACCTTTCCATTAGCAGTTGAGCACAAACCATTTATATCACCCAGGAACCTAGTTATCCAAAACTAAAAATTAAAAAACAGTAATGAATTTACCCACTGGGGCTGTTGAATAAATTTTAAAAAATTAAATCATTGTCATTAAATATTTATGTACATTCTGAGGTTAATTCCATAAAATAAAACTGATGCATAGTTTTGGGGGTTTTTTATAGAAGAAAAAACAGTAGAAAGAAATATGACAAAATTATAGTGTGTGTGTTATAGTGGCAGGATTATAAGGTGTTTTCTTATTATTTTTATTATTGTCTACCTTCTCCTCAATATTTTATATCCATTTTACCATTTCAGTGTTCTGAATACATTATAAACAGAGTTTCTGTCAATCAGAATGGTGTAAATTCCAAGTTTTCTTAAATATTACTGAGAAAACATAGTTTCAGCCTTCCTGATCCTTTACTTTAAGAAAGTATTGTCACACCTGATTAAAATCTCATATGTTATATTTTATCCATTGTTCCACTACGCTTCAGACATATTTTTAAAAATGTTTCATTTCCTTGCCCTCTGCCATACCATTAAATGGATACCTTTTCCTAATTCATGAGACAGAGGAAAAAAACAGAAATCACTAAAAAAAACCAGTGACAGCATATTCCTAGAAATTCAATCCATTAAAGCAGGGGCTGTTTTTCTTTTGATACGCACGAGTGACTTATACACATATTAGATACACATCACTAAACATATCACAAATTACAAAAAAATCTCTCTTTTGACCTTGCTTTAATTTTTATAAAAGAACCACGTCAAATTTAGAAAATACTTGTACCACAATGACAAAGGATTGATTTCCTGAACAAGTAAAATGCTTTTGGAAATCATTAACTTTCCTACAGTAAAATGCATTAAAGTTTTCTTTTATGGCCTTTGAATTTTGTATACTGCTTAAAAAGTCTTACCACTTAAAGATTAGTTTATATTTTCTTATAGTATTTTTATACTTTTTTTACATTAAATTTTGACCCACATAGAATTTAGTGAAAAAATTAGTAGAAATCCATCTTTATTTTTTTCTCTCTCAACACCATTTACTGACTAATTCATTTTCCCTTACTTAAATTGTATGCTTTTTTATATGCTAAATTTTCATACATGAGTGTGTCTGTCTATAGACTCTATTATGTTTCATCTGCTTCTGTGTTTATTCTTAGGCTCATGCCAAACTGCTTTATCTACTGCAGCTCAGTGTACTGGTGAAAAACACAAACTGTGGACCCAGGTTACCTGGGATTGAAGGCTGGTTCCACCATTTCCTATCTGAGCAACCTGAAGCAAATTACTTGACCTCTCTGCACCTCTTTCGTCACATGTAAAATGGGGATAATAATAACATCCTCCTAGTAGTAGGCTAACACAGGAGCCCTGGTAGCGCAGTGGTTAAGACCCTGGCTGCTAACCAAAAGTTCGAAGTTTGAATTCACCAGCCGCCCCTTAGAAACTGTATGGGGCAGTCCTACTCAGTCCTACAGGGTCACTATGAGTCGGAATCGACTGGACGGCAACAAGTTTGGTTTTTGGCTTTAGTAGGCTTATTATAAAGATCCCTTGATAAGATTTAATGTATGTAAGGCACTTAGAACACTGTCCGGTACATAGCAAACACTATGCAAATGCTCACTAAATAAAATAAATGCATTTTAATGTCTGGTACAACCAGTACGCCCTTGTCACATATTATTTTCTCAATTTTCCTGCCTATTCTTCCATGTTTACTTTCTACATGAGCCTTATAATTAGTGACTCTAGTTAGGTCAAAAATAAATACATTGGCATTTTTACTGGGTTTACATTAAATGTATGGATTGATTTAGGCAGAGTCATCGTCTTTTTACCATAATGTCTTTCTCTCCAAAAACAAGATAATAGCTCATACTATTTGGTCTGATTGTCTCAGTTGCTCATAAGAAATTCAAAGGTTTTTTTGCACACAGAAAATTTACACAGTTTTCTAAGTTTTATTTGCAGATATTCTATATTATCGGCTGTGATTATAAATGTGATCCTTTCATTACATTTTGTGGGTTTTGTATGCTGCACACCCATTGATTTTTGTGTATTAATATTGTAATCGTCACCTTAATGAATTCTTACCTTTTGTCTCTAATATTTTATCAGTTAATTATCCTGAGTTTTCTAAATCTGTAGTCAAATAATCTGCAAATAATTGTCATTTTGCCTCTTTTCTTCCAATTTTTATACTGTATCTTTTTGTCCTTTAATTGCATCAGTGAGTGCTTACAGAAAAATATTAAATATTAGTAATGTTAGAACGATTCTAACGTTTCACTATTAAATGGGATGTTAATTTTCAGTTACTGGATAATATTGCTAAGCAAAATCAAAAGAAAAACAAACCCATTGCCATTGAGTTGATTCCGACTCATAGCAACCCTAGAGGACAAAGTAGAACTGCCCCATAGGGTGTCCAAGGAGCCGCTGGTGGATTTGAACTGCTGACCTTTTGGTTAGCAGACAAGCTCTTAACCACTGTGCCACCAGGGGTCCATAACATAGCTAATAATTAATAACAGTTGCTATTATCATCACTATTATTATTAAGAGCTTACTGTCTTGTGCCCTTCACATACAGTGGTTAATTCTCACATTAACTCTCTGAGGAGGTTCTGTTGTTTCCATTTTAGAATGAAAAAACCAAAGCACAGAGAGTTCTGCAGGTTGCCCGGGACGCACACCTTCCTCCTACACCAGCATTACAATGATTTCTTTGGGGATCTGTCTCCCTCTGCTTCACCCCTTGAGGACTGGACCTCATACAACAAATGCTGGACCACATTAAAGCACTCAGAAAACAATTGTTGGGAGAATGAATGAAAGACCAAAGGTTGGGGGCTGGTTTCTGAGATAACCACTTATTTACTCTCAGTTGTCCCCAGACACTCTGGTGGTGCCGCCCTGCAGATCACTGCATGAATATGCCTTGAATTAGAAAAACTTCTCTGTAAAGCTCTGATTTGAGTCACAAACATTGGAGGGGTTCTGGAGTCAGGAGAGGGGTCAAAAGCATCATGGCGTTTCCTGCCAGCAGGGGAAGCGGGAACCGAGGCTGGCCCATGGGACAGTGCGCTCATGGAACTAGAGAGGACGGCGGGCAACTTGATACCAACACATTTTCTTCACAGATTTTCTCAAGAAAAATTACATATCTTTAGGACTGCTGCACTCTAGTCTGAACAAGAA
The DNA here is from genome assembly GCF_024166365.1 of Elephas maximus indicus. Classification (NCBI taxonomy): domain Eukaryota; kingdom Metazoa; phylum Chordata; class Mammalia; order Proboscidea; family Elephantidae; genus Elephas; species Elephas maximus. The sequence goes on along the minus strand of NC_064841.1, from coordinate 6,228,115 downwards.
TAAATTTCCTGGAAAAGAACCCTTCCTCAGGTGCGCACTATTATCTTATTCTCCCCTCAGGGCTCCTGTTTCACCCACTGTTGGTATTACTTCCTCCACAGCCCAAGGGCTTACCTCTAGCGTTATTCCCACTGCATTGTGTAAATTTGCCTACAGTGTCTTTAGTACTCCTTCTTGGACACAGATAACCAAGTCATATCTTAAAACTACTGATTCACTGAAGTACAGTCAAACATTTTTAAAAATTAAAGAAAAAAACACCACTAACACTCACTGAAGTGACTAAATTTTCCAGGCAGTGAGCAAACACAAAAGGAAACCAGAAGAGAGGCTCCAATGTCCTGTATCTTAATTTCTACTGTCCCCTATCAAGGCTAAATTCTAGCACCCCGGCTTCCATGGGGTTCTCAGAAGACAGATTTGTCCAGACCTGGGTGTAAGGACCGGATAGGGTTAAGAAAATTCCAATGTCAAACTAAGACTGAAGGGAAAAAAATAAATAACGTACTGCTTCTACAGCGATACTCATAAGCTGTTTATTCAGTAGGAGTTTTGTTTTCTGTCGGAGGGAGCTTGTTTTTGTGTTTGTTTCTGTCGAAAATAACAGACGCCTGTGAAAACTGCGTTAACAGTAAGAAAAACGTTTGGCTTACCTAAAGGGAAGTCCAGAGACACTCAGCAGCCCGGTGATGCTAACAAGGAGTGCAAACTCTGCATTTTCCGCTCTGCTGGCTTTGCTTTTCCTCCTTCCCGAGGCTGGTCCACCTCCTGGTCGGTCAGGTCTGGGGGCCCGCAGGACCTCCAGCGATGAGCTTCCTCAATCCCAGCAGAAGGCAGGAAACCCCTCCCACAGCTGGAGACCCTAAGGCGCGCATTCTGTCTGGTCGGGCCAGTGCACCAATAACAGCCAGGCCTGGGTAGATTCTAGGTGCCATCCTCACTTAGACTAATTGAGATCTATCCCCAGGGCTTTGAATGGGAAGGATACCTGAAAAAAAAAAAAAAAAAAGGATTTTTTGAGGAGGGGAAAGGAAAAGACGAAAATTGATCCTAGGCATGAAACGCATTGTGTCCTCTGCATCCGATCAGAAAATCCAGGGCAACTTAATCACCAACACACAATTTACTCTGATTCTCCAATCCACTACATTCTAACCCGTCCCTTGCTCTGGGAAGTGTTTTGAATGTATATTAAAACGTCAAGGCTTACTTGAACACTTTTTTGAAAATATTGGTTACCCTTTAAAACAGAGTTGAGCACGATTCCGCTACATTTTAGAACCGGAAAAAAAAAAAAAAAAGCACTGCTAATTTTCTAATGAAGCTCGAAGTGGAATTCAGAATCCAGCATGGACCAAGCAACTAGATGATAGGATATACAACTGCTCTTCTGCATTATGGGGGTGAAAAGAAGACAGAAAATCTTTGAAATGCTTGCTGTTTTCTGGCCTATTTTGTTTAATTATTTATTGGCATGTCTTGTTTAATAAATGGTATATTTTGTTTAATTATTTCCTGTTAATAGTAAATGGCATATTTGTTTCATTAATTATTTCTTGTTGATAATAAGTTAGCATCTCTGCCCTTTAGCAGTGGGTTTTGAAATTTTCTTGTTACCGTTAGGTGCTGATTCGTTGGTTCTGACTCATAGCGACCCTGTACACAACAGAATGAAACACGCCATCCTCACAATGGTCGCTATGTTTGAGACCATGTTGCAGCCACTGTGTCAGTCTATCTCACTGAGGGTCTTCCTCTTTTTCGCTGACCCTCTACTTTACCAAAAATGATGTCCTTCTCCAGGGACTGATAACATGTCCAAACTAAGTGAGACGAAAGCTCACCATCCTCTGCTTCTAAGGAGCATTCTGGCTGTACTTCTTCAAAGACAGATGTGTCCGTTCTTCTTGCAGTCATGGTATATTCAATATTCTTGGCCAGAGCCATAATTCAAAGGCATCAATTCTTCTTCAGTCATCCTTATTCATTGTCCAGCTTTCACATGCATATGAGGTGATCGAAAATACCATGGCTTGGGTCAGGTGCACCTTAGTCCTCAAAGTCTCTGTTTTTTAACATTCTAAAAGTCTTTTGCAGCAGATTTGCCCCATGCAGTAAGTCATTTGATTTCTTAATTGCTGCTGTCATGGGTATTGGTTGTGGATCCAAGTAAAGTGAAATCCTTGATAACTTCAATCTTTTCTCTGTTTATCATGATGCTGCTCATTGGTCCCGATGTGAGGACTTTGTTTTCTTTGTGTTGAGGTGTAATCCATACTGAAAGCTGTGGTCTTTAATCTTCATCAGTAAGTGCTTCAAGTCCTCTTCACTTTCAGCCAACAGGTTGTGTCATCTGCATAACGCAGGTTGTTACTGAGTCTTCCTCCAATCCTGATGTCACATCCTTTTTCATATAGTCCAGCTTCTTGGGTTATTTCCTCAGTATACACATTGAGTAAGTATGATGAAAGGATACAACCCTGACGCACACCTTTCCTGACTCCAACTCTTTCCTCAGAAAATTAATACTTAATGAGAAATCGTTAGGCTTTTGGAGTCCCTAGGTGATGTAAACGGTTAATGTCCTCCACTGCTAACTGAAAGGTTGAAGGTTCAAATCCACCTAGAGGTACCTCAGAAGAAAGGCCTGACGATCTACTTTAGAAAAATCAGCCACTGAAAACCCTACTGATCTACTCTGACACACATAGGGTCACCATTAGTTGGAGTCCACTCAGTGGCGACTGATCCTGGTAATTAGGCATTTATCCAGCCTTTCCGAAATAGACTGACAGAGTAAATACATAGTCTTAGTGGATGAGAGGAAGCCCAACTGTAAAGGAAAAGTCCAGCTAGTAAATGCAGAAGAAATGAGAGAGTTGGAGATTTAACATTTTACAATCCCCAAGTAAAAATCTGATACATACAATGACTACCAACGATGCCAAAGTTATTAGGGGAAACGTTGATGGAATTTTACAGCGACAGGATCAGGGTGTTATCACCCACACTCATGGATTAATTTCAGCATCACAGTTGTGAGACATTATCTGCCTCCAGAGTTAGGTAATTTGAAGTACACGGTGCCATTTACAAGGTATTTTGGTCAAAAAACAAAAAGTTGTAACCTGACTCTAATTCAGTCTTTAACACTAGCTACCAAAGAAGAAAAGATGGGGTGGGAGAGGGGAGGTTGGAGAAAGAGATGCAGTGACTATAGCCACATACGGACAGCTGTCCCAGCTGTTTGGTGGATATCGGGGTACACGATGTTATTCTCTCTGCTTTGTTATATGTTTGGGAATTTTCGTAATACAAGTTTAAAGAAAAACAATTTTCCAAGTTTCATGATGCTTTTCTTTCGCGTTCTGGAAAAGAATGAGAAGATTGGAGGCTTCAACTTCTAATGCATTTGAGAACGTGTGTGCAGGGTGGTTCCATTATAAATATAATATGAATCTTTGAATTTATTCATAAGCAAGGATTAAGCAGCAATTTAGAATTTTCATGGTATAAAAAGAAAGGAATGCTCATCCTTTTTTCCTTAATGCACATGTCTACTCCCCAGCAATGCCAGTGTTGTATAAACAGAGCAAATGATGGAAGAATACATTTCCTTTAATAAAACGCTATTATTCTGCTTTCGAAGAAGGGAGTTGTGTCTCAGTCTCCTGGCCCCAAGATGAAACTGTCCAGCATCATTAAAATTCTAACCCAATCTGCTTCTTAACTGAAACTTTCATTTAAATATGCATTTTGTACTTTCATAGTTCACTTCTTGTGTATCAATTTCCAAGAATAAATACTCTGACTACATATTTTACTAATTTCTACAAATCTAGAGGCATGGTCAAATTGTGGACTGAGGTTAACATATATTTAAATACTTTGAATTTTCAGATAGAATGTTACAGTGTCATGACTAGAAACATCCTTGGTATCAAAATGGAGGCAGGAGAGTAGAAGATGGAAGATACGGAGTGCTATTGGATTCACGTGTTTGAGCTAAAGGAAAATATCACAACCCCAGCATTTCACTCTGGTTCCATGCGCCTTTATACAGAGGGAGTTGGTTCTTCCATTATAAAGCTGTTCACTAACCCTTTCATGGACCGTGGAATATGTACGCTTATGTTCCATTTTCTGCCCCTGGCCATTACTGGCAGGGATTTGAGCCACTGTAGTACATTCAGGCATAGTGATAGATACTGCCACAACTGTCTGAAACCAAGGAGGTTGGTGTGCACCACATTTGAGTGTTGAGAGCCATCCATGTGAGGGGATCCTTCCCAGAGGGGTGATTGCGTGAAACTTCTGTGTCTTTTGGTTACTGGGAAGGTACAGTTACCAGCATTCAGAAGTCTCCAAGTAAAGGAGTTATTTCTGGGGTGAAAACAGTTGTGATCCACTTTCTGGGCGATAGTACTGATATGTACCAAGTGTGTAATGTGCTTCATGGAATGTGGTGGCCCGCTCTAAATAAAACTAATAGCAATTATGTGCAGCAAGTGTGATGTTTAGTTTTTCGTGTGTATTTTTGGAAAGTTGAGTAAGATAGTTAATGGCTCAAGTGCAACCAGGAAGTGCGATGCACCAAGGCATTCATCCCATTAGTGAAAAACACGGCATCACTGAAAAATTCCAAAAAGAAATTCGCCCATGAAAGGGTTAAAATGGAGATAACGCAGAGTCTCAATATTCTCCTTCTAAAACCAGCGATGCACCAGTAAAGCCTCCCACCTCCCTTTCTAAGGTGCCATCTTTGTCTACCTTTTGGTCTAGTTCATACTCGTGAACAAACACGTCATTTGAAGCATATATCATATTCTCGAGTCTGGATTTTTGTGTTTCTGTCTTACTCATACCACCTGTGATGGTCTTCTAGACATGTAATAAAAAACAACAACAAAAAAAACAAACCCATTGCCGTCGAGTCAATTCCGACTCATAGCAACCCTATAGGACAGAATAGAACTGCCCCATAGGGTTTCCAAGGAGCAGCGGATGGATTCCAACTGCCAACCTTTTGATTAGCGGCCATAGCGTGCCATAGTTCTTAACCACTGCACCACCAGGGTCCAGTCATGTGATAGATGGGGCTTTCTGGAATAGTTCTTAACCATTGGGCACTGCAAGCACCTTGGAGTATCTGTAGGAGTCCTGGTGCTGCAGTGGTTAAGCGCTCGGCTGCTAACCAAAAAGTTGGTGGTTTGAACCCACCAGCTGCTCCGTGGGAGAAAGATGTGGCAGTTGCTCCCAAAAAAAAGACTTATAGCTTTGGAAACGCTACGGGGCAATTCTACTCTGTTCTATAGGATCACTGTGAATCGGAATTGACTCAAGGACAACAGGTTTGCTTTGGTTGAGTATCTGTACATTTAGGATTCTAGATGCAAATTCTGCCAAATGTAAGCAGATCCCCATGCGTTAAAGGGATAACGGGTGGTTCACAGAGTAAGCGGGGATGGTGAAGCATCAGCATTGTGGGTAGGCAGACAGGAAGGAACAGTGTTCAAGATCTTTTTGCAGAATCACTTTCAGTGAGGACACCATTGCTGTGCCTTTGAGCGTTCGTGCTGTGGTTACCCTTGGGTCACCATCCCGGGGCATTGGGCTGCCACTGGCCACTGTCCCCATTGTCTCAGGCCTCAGTCTTGCTTTGACTGCCATCACCAGAGACCTCCCGACATTCCCCATATTTATGTGTCTCTGGTTCCAAATTCCAAGTCAGAAGCATTGGCAAAGTAAGGAGTAAGTGTTCACAGCCCAGCTGCAAGAGAGGGTTGGAGGCACCTCTCTGGAACGTTCACCTTCTGCAGTGAGACTCGTGTGGAAGCGCTTTCAGATGTCAGGCAGTGGAAACAAAAAATAAATAAATAAGACAAATATCCAATAAACAATCTCTAGTGAATATTAGAAACATTCTTCCCAGCAAAAAAATACACACACGTAATTTCCCTTCACTTCTGGAGGAAGTTCTTGGACCTTCGGGAACCATCTACTTCCTACAGAGAAAATGGACTCTGGTTATTGTTATGTTTGAGAAAACAAAACCTGATGCACAATATAAAGGCTATGGAGAGTTAGTTCCAACTTCCTACATCAAATATTTAAATTTAGTATTTATATGTCATGTTGAGCTCTAGATGAAGAAGAATTGACACTTTTGAATTGTGGTGTTGGCAGACAATATTGAATAAACCATGGATTGCCAAAAGAACGAACAAATCTGTCTTGGAGGAAGTACAACCAGAATGCTCCTTAGAAGCAAGGATGGTGAGACTACACCTCACATACTTTGGACATGTTATCAGAAGGGATCAGTCCCTGGAGAAGGACATCATGCTTGGTAAAGTACAGGGTCAACGAAAAAGAAGAAAACCCTCAATGAGATGGATTGACACAGTGGCTGCAACAGTGGGCTCAAGCATAACAATTGTGAGGATGGCGCAGGACCGGGCAGTGTTTTGTTCTGTTGTACGTAGGGTCACTATCAGTCAGAACCAACTCAACGGCACCTAACCACAACAACAACGAGTTCCAGATGAGGAGTACGGTATGGGGGTGTGTTTAAAATAAAAAGAATTTATATAAATAACCTCTTTTCCTCTTGAATTTTAGGTCCATAAAAAACCTTACTTATCATCACGGTAATGGAAGGAAATTTTTATGATTACCCATGTAGCAGTATTATCAACCAGGGCCCCATGTGTCCTGTCTTCAGCTTTGAGTTATAGATGCATATACACCCCAGCTATCAAAACTAACTTCAAGTGAATTTCTCTTAGTTGCATCTCTCAAGAAAGATGAAGGAAGATCCAATGCACACTCCAGGACAACGCCTACTAAAACCTCCTCTCCTCTCCTTCCTTCCCTCCCTCTTTCATGCCTCCTAGATTCTCTGGAGTTGAGCCACCCAATAAAGTAACCACTAGCCACGTATGGCAATTTAAATTAAAATTAAATAAAATTTTAAAAGCCAGTTCCTTAGTCACACTAGCCACATTCGAGTGGTCCATAGCCACGTGACCTAATACCTACCATACGGATACATCAGGTACAGAATATTTCCATAACTGCAGAAAGTTCTCTTGGACAGCTCTGCTCTGGAGCTTCCGCCTCAACGAATCACCAAGCTCTGTCGGACGCCTGGCGTCACTTCCCCTCTCTCCCTCCCCACTTTCCCAGCTCTTTGAAATGAAATGGCCGGGCGCTCTGTTTCAGCCTTTTGCACTTTTCTCCCACGCTTCTCTGGCCAGCTCCTTCTCTACTCCTTTTTTTTTTTTTTTTCTAATTTTGCTTTACCAATAGATCCGGGGACTGAGCTGACAAAGACAGGAGGCTCCCTAAGTGAGATGCACGCGTGGACTCAGGCAGTAAATATTTACATGTTAAATACAGCATGTTGACGGTCACAGTCACATCAATGATAATAATCACTATTATTTACTAAGTGCCTTCTGGGTACCTGGGACTTCCACCCAATACATTGCCTCGAACACCGTTAGCAACCTTTCAAGGTAAGAATTATTTCATTTTCATTAAAGAAAAAAACGGAGGCTCAGAGAACTTACTTACCCACAGCTGCACAGCCCATTAGGGGTGGAAGCCAGAGGTGAATACACGGCTTCCTACCTGTGAGGTCCTGCTCTCTGTGCACATCACATGGAAAAAACATCTCTCTGAAGATATAAAAATGGCCATTCCCATGGCAACACAAGCAGACAAGGGTAAAATTCACACAGGTCTCCCTTAGATACTCCCAATGAGAAGCCTCTGCCACAAACATGTTTTTGAATAAACTCTTTGAAGAGAGCAAAGGTTACTTGATCATGTCCCAGAATACTCGGGCCATGGGCATTTTATGATTTAAAATTCACGATAAGAGTGACTAGGGGCTGCTTCCCATTTTGGACTTCAGCAGTACTTTCCAACTCTCCTAGTTTGGCCTTAAAAAGAAGTACAAGATGTGTAATCAAATAAGCCCCTGGAAAAACACCAGCTTTACCCCTCATTACTGGTAGTCTGCACAAAACCATCTGAGTTTAATCTTCCCACTTGATTTACCTCATGTTTTAAAAATCTGTCCGGCCAGAGAGGCATAAATGCAAAAGAAGTATAGTGTTATGTTCTAGGGCTTGCCAGAAATTCAGATACAGGCTGACCCATTTGCTGTAAAAATCAACGTAAAAAAACTTTCAGTTTGGCAAGCAGAAGCAGGAAGGCAGTCGCTTCCCACCCAAAAATCACTTTAGGAAAAATATCTGCCCCCTCTGGAATGGATCTTTGTTTAGAAAAAGAAAATAATCCATTTAGAAGGGAAAGAGGAAGATGGGCCTGGCTCATCTCTCCAGTTGGCTTTTCCCCATTCTTCATTATATTTCCCTTTTGCCAACAGTAAAGTTGTTTCTGTAGAGTGAAAATCGGACTAAATTCTAGCCCCAAACAAATATTGGACTTTAGCTCTCCCTGGCTTAGGAGGTATATGTGTGTCTCCAGAATTCAACTGATGTTATTTAATCAAGAAATAGGCAGCCAACAGATACATGAGAAAATGCTCTCGATCATTAGCCATTAGAGAAATGCAAATTAAAACTACGATGAGATTCCATCTCACACCAACAAGGCTGGCATTAATCCAAAAAACACAAAATAATAAATGTTGGAGAGGCTGCAGAGAGATTGGAACTCTTATACACTGCTGGAGGGAATGTAAAAGGGTACAACCACTTTGGAAATCTATCTGGCGTTTTCTTAAACAGTTAGAAATAGAACCACCATACAACCCAGAAATCCCACTCCTCGGAATATACCCTAGAGATACAAGAGCCTTCACACAAACAGATATATGCACACCCATGTTTATTGCAGCTCTCTTTACAATAGCAAAAAGCTGGAAGCAACCAAGGTGTCCATCAATGGATGAATGGGTAAATAAATTGTGGGATATTCACACAATGGAATACTACGCCTCGATAAAGAACAGTGACGAGTCTGTGAAACATTTCATAACATGGAGGAACCTGGAAGGCATTATGCTGAGCGAAATTAGTCAGAGGCAAAAGGACAAATATTGTATAAGACCACTATTATAAGATCTTGAGAAATAGTAAAAACTGAGAAGAACACATACTTTTGTGGTTACGAAGGGGGGAGGGAGGGAGGGAGGGAGGGAGGGAGAGGGTTTTTTATTGATTAATCAGTAGATAAGAACTGCTTTGGGTGAAGGGAAAGACAACACTCAATACATGGAAGGTCAGCTCAATTGGACTGGACCAAAAGCAAAGAAGTTTCCGGGATAAAATGAATGCTTCAAAGGTCAGCGGAGCAGGGGCAGGGGTCTGGGGAACATGGTTTGAGGGGACTTCTATGTCAATTGGCAAAATAATTCTATTATGAAAACATTCTGCATCCCACTTTGAAATGTGGCGTCTGGGGTCTTAAATGCTAACAAGCGGCCATCTAAGATGCATCAATTGGTCTCAACCCACCTGGAGCAAAGGAAAATGAAGAACACCAAGGCCACACGACAACTAAGAGCCCAAGAGACAGAAAGGGCCACATGAACCAGAGACCTACATCATCCTGAGACCAGAAGAACTAGTTGGTGCCCGGCCACAATCGATGACTGCCCTGACAGGGAGCACAGCAGAGGACCCCTGAGGGAGCAGGAGATCAGTGGGATGCAGACCCCAAATTCTCATAAAAAGACCAAACTTAATGGTCTGACTGAGACTAGAGGAATCCCGGCGGCCATGGTCCCCAGACCTTCTGTCGGCACAGGACAGGAACCATCCCCGAAGACAACTCATCAGACATGAAAGGGACTGGACAGTGAGTAGGAGAGAGATGCTGATGAAGAGTGAGCTAATTATATCAGGTGGACACTTGAGATTGTGTTGGCAACTCTTGTCTGGAGGGGGGATGGGAGGATAGAGAGAGAGGGAAGCTGGCAAAATTGTCACGAAAGGAGAGACTGAAAGGGCTGACTCAATAGGGGAAGAGCAAGTGGGAGTACTGAGTAAGATGTATGTAAACTTATATGTGACAGGCTGATTGGATTTGTAAACGTTCACTTGAAGCTTAATAAAAGTTAATAAAAAAAATAAATAAATATATACAACTGTTTTGCATGTAAGGTAAATTTGGGGAATTACATTCACTAGTGCTTGAGAGCTCTGTACAAGCATCTGAGCTTGTGGTTTCAAGTATTAACAAGAATAGCTGAACTTGGATAACATAATTTCCAAATACCCTATCTTGTTTCGCAAAGAAAGCTTGAGTTATATTTTTTCGAATCTTGATAGGCTAAAGGATGAATTTATCTGACTCTTAAAAATGGATCATCATAGAGTCAAGATAAGAAACAGAGACCAGAAACACAGTGAGACCAAGAGACGCCTAAAGCCAAGTTCAGGGTAGGAATAAGCCTTATCTTAGATACATCTGTAATCCAGTCTTTTCAGTCTTTAACATTTTTTTTTTAACTCAACACTAAGCCGGAAGTATTTTCCAACACTGTCCTGGTCTTGCATTTAGCGAAGCATTAAATCCTCAGGATCTGTGAACAAGTTTTCTGATTAGTTTACAACTTAAGAAAATGGTTCGAATACTGATCCAGAATTAAAAATAACAGGATGTCTCCGAGCTGAAAATCTTTTCACTCTGCTTAGCCCCATCTCCTTTCCTCGTCCCCCTCAAACATCACCTCCTCTCTTCCCTGACCCCACATCCAAAAGTGTTCTTCTTCCCTTCTGTCTGCCACTTCCACATACAGCAGGTTTGCTGTTACATCCTTTATTTGGCAATTTATCGGACTCTGCCTACCAAGATCCTCTGGTTTTCATCCGCATGTTTTATATGTTATGTTTTATTATTTAACTTCTCATGAGTTTACTAACATTTCATCTTTCCTACTAAATCGTAAGCACTTCAAAGGCAAATAACATCCAATCGCCTAACGTGCCTTGTACAAAGCAAGTGCTCGATAAACCTTCATGGATTTAGGACCAGAGAGAATCACTTCTTAAGGTTTGTTCCACTTTGCAGTAATATCACTCCATGAGTTTTTCAATCATCTATTTCGGGACCTCTTAAAAACCCAGGTTTTCAATATTTGCAGCTGTTTGTACCGTCAACACTATTTGCTTTTCTGTGACAAGAGAAACTGCTGGGAGTAGGTGCTGAGCATGGGAAGAACGCGTCCACAAGTGGGGAGCTCAGCATTAATCTCGGGCTTATTCATCTTAAATATTTACTTCATGCTCTTAAAGACGTGGGTTATTGCCAAGTGACAAAACCATACCCAACGCACTGCAGGATCTGGGCTCCACGAGCGAAATGATGTCTGCCACTTTCTATTCTCCACTGAAAGTACTGCAGATTAGGCCAGGGTTCCAACCGTCCACGGTGAACCCAGTACGAGCGGCTGACCAGGAGAACCCCAGAGGCACTTTTCCTGTAGCTGTTCTCAAGAGGCAGACGCTGGCCTGCAAGGCAAGCAATGGAAACTTGATGGCTGCCTTTTCCACCAACTGGCCATTTCACTTCGGATATTATTTGCTCTCTTTGATCATCACTTTCCCCTCTTGTAAAATGAAGGTGTTAAATCAGAACATCGCTATGGTCCTTCCCATAGACATGGACATGTTATCAGGAGGGATCAGTCTCTGGAGAAGGACATCATGCTTGGTAAAGTAGAGGGTCAGTGAAAAAGAGGAAGACCCTCAAGGAAATAGGGGGACTATGAATTGGAACCGACTGGACAGTGCCTAACAACACAACGGTTCCTCCCAACTCTACTATTCTCTGAATCTCTTTCTTTGTCTTTCACTTTAAACAAAGTACAGCTTACCTCCAATAATAATGATAATTGCTAACAGTTACTGAGTTCATACTATGAACTAGGTTGAAAGTTTTTACATAGATGTTATTATTTTTTACGTTAATCTTATGAGATAGCTATTAATTATCTTCATTTTATGTATGAAAAAAATGAGGTTGTGGTTTATATGAAAAATCTATGGTTGCAACTAAGTAACAACTTACCTAAGATTATAAAGCTCCAGAAGTTGAGCTATCAAATGCTACAATCCAGAGTCTTGCAAATATCCTCTGTGAACATAAATAACCAAAACAAAACAAAAAAAAACCCATTGCCATCCAGTGGATTCTGACTCACAGCGACCCCATAGGACATAGCAGAACCGCCCCATAGGGTTTCCAAGGAGCATCTGGTGGATTCAAACTGCTGAACTTTTGGTTAGCAGCCAGTCTCTTAAATCGGTGGAGAAGAGACCATCTACCTAAGCTACAGGCTAGAGGTAGTTGCAGAGTACTGAGCACAGGTCAATCAAATATCCACAACTATTTTAATATCAGACATGGATTTCTTTCTGTCATAGCCCTACATTATCACTTCCCCAGGGTGGTCCCTTCACCCATCGCCGTGGTACCCAAATGCCTGGACTGTGATGAAAGCATAGATGAAAAACCATCATGCACCCCAGCAGCACACATGGGATGTCCATTTCCCCAGGTTGGAACTGTCTGGAACGAGACAGAAGGCTTCAACCTCAACTACTACAGTTGATACTTGTGGAAGGTACGAGCAAATCCTTGCTTGGTTATTCTATAGGCTGAAGCAAGGGTCTTACCTCAAACAAAACTGCACAAAGGTAAGTTTATTTTTTTACCCCCATTTTCCCAGCGTCACCTACATGTCCATCTTTTGGTAGTACTTCTCCATCCTCAGACTTTATACTCTCATCTTTTTGTTTTCAAAACGTGTTTTCGAAAACCATTGAGACAAATAAATGTCTCAAGCTTTTCAAGACTGGAAACGATTCAAAGGTGTGAGTACTGCAGCCATCTGCGTCAACATGACTTAATTAAGAATATAGACCACCGACATCAATACAACCTCGTGGTTTGTTTCAGGAAACTGCCCGGGAAAGATAAAGCTGTAAACCAATTAAAGAAAAAAACACACTTTGACTGTTTACTTCAGGAAATTTCCACAGATCAATCATCAGAGGCAAGAGTCTGCTCACCTGGGCAAACACTTGCTTATCAAAAAAGTTTACTTACCAAGAAGGCTTGCTTCAGGACCCTGCCTTCATAGCGTTCACCAACTCTAAACTATTACATCCCAAATTCTGCCCATTCTCAATCAATTTCTCTTCTTGAAACACCCACTTTAGATGACTTGAGCTCAGACGCCAAAGGTCTAAAAACATAGCACTTCTGACTTCCTGCTTCTGGGACACTGCTAGGACTCAGTCCAGACGACGTTCTCCCCTACGGCAGTGAGTTCTACTAAATGTGGCTTTGCTTTATTAATAGGCCGTCTGGTGATCTGATGGGGAGTTGGACAGGGGCTGTGTGGAAGATTATATAACCTATGTTTCTCTAGGCCATGGCAGCATGAGAGAAAAACTTCGAAGTAACAACATTTCTCTAATTATTTGGCAATGCCAGAAATCAAATATGACCCTCTAGGCTCAGGTCCCCCTCCAAAATGTCCCCCTTACTTGTAGGAGACTCAAGGGTTGTCTCATGTGCACTAATGAACAAATCTCAATATCACACGTTGCTGAGGCCTCTGCTGCAATCAAGCTTAAATGAAGACAACGTCACTACTGACACCCACGGAAGTCACTGGCTCTGCTCCCTACCACTTAGGTGACTGCTGTTTTAGCCTTCAAAGCTGGTCATGTGTCCACAGCTGGCCAAAACCAGTGCTGCCCGTACAACTGCCTCCAGGGCTGAAGTTGGGGAGGACTCGCAGCGAGGAATGTCCCCCACACGGTTATGCTGTGTAAACTGATCACCTGTTATTGATGAGCATTTGGACAATCAGGGAAAGAGCAGAAATACAGAGAATAAAAAAAAATTAATCATTGATTCATTCCTTCATGCATGCAACAAATATTTGACTGTTTTCTGGCTGTAACAAAAAGGAATCCATTAATATTGGTAAACCGTCACTAAAAGTTGGAATTGACTTGACAGCAAAGGGTTTGGTTTTTTCCGGGTTGTGGATCCATAGAGTGGCTCTAGCATCCTTCATCATTCACCCCATATGTACTGAGCAGCTTTTATGTGTCACAGACAGGGTAGCATTGTGGGTAAAATGAACAGGAGACAGACCTCTCTGAAGAACAGGATGGGGAAATAGATAATGAAACAAGCGGAATGAATATAGAATGAATAGTTTAATATAGGAGAAGTTGAGAGTGCTGTAAGAACAGAAAGAGAGGCATCAGGTCAGATTTGGAAATCAGGGAAGGCTTCCTGGAATAAGTGGCCCGTGAAGGTTCCGAGGCAGGAGATGACATCACGTATCCAAGGAGCAGAAGCTCTGTACCGGCAAAGCGTATTGTGTGAAGGAGAAGACTAGGGGATACACGAAGCTGAAGATTTAGGGGCAGACCATGGAAAATCTTGTAAGTCACATTAAAGAGTTCAGAATTTATTCTCAGAGGAAAAAAGGAGGCTACCGATGGATCTAACTAGGAATGTAATTCAACAAGATGGATTGCTACAGTGGCTGCCACAATGGACTCAAACACAGTGAGAATGGCTCAGGACAGGGCAGCACTGTTGTACATAGGGTCTCTATGAGTTGGAACCAATTCAACGGCACCTAACACAACAACTCTTACAAATTTTCAGAGTGGTTACTGCAGACGTTGTAGGGAGTGAATGGGGGAGGGCAAGATGGAGGCGGGCGGACCTACGAGGAAGCTGTTGAGGTGGCTCTAATAGGAACTTTAGGCTTCCTGAACTAACGCAATGGCAGCAGTGAGGAAAAAACTGAACAGATTTGAGAGATATGGAGGAACTGGAATTGAGAGCCCATGACGGTTGGCTGAGGGGGTGAAGGAAATAGGGCATCATTTCAACCCACACATCAGCTCACGTCATCCCTCAGCCTATAACATGGCAAAGGCTCTCGTCTCACTCTGATGAAAGACAAAGTCCTTACACTGGGCTACACGGCCTGACAATATCTGTACCACACAACCCTGCCCCTCCTCATTACCTGGCCAACTTCGCCTCCTACGGCTATCCTATAAGCTCCCTCTACCTCATCTACGCCATCTCCTTGGTGTTGCTCAGATATCCCAGGCTCGAGCCTGTGTTTGCTCTGTTTGCTCTGCCCAGCTACCAGGATGGCTCACACCCTCACCTCCTTCAAGTCTTTGCTCTCAGTGAGCCCTCCCCTGACTGTCCTACTAAAAATTTCAACATCCATGTCAGCAGCACCAAATTTTCTCCTTAATACCTATTTTTTGTTGTTGTTCCATTTAATATAGACAGTAATTTACTTATTTATTTTGGTTATTGTCTATCTCTCACTACTGGAATGCAAGCTCCTTGTAGGCAGAGATTTTCATCTATTTTGTTCACCGCTACCTCCTCAGTTTCTAGAATAGTGGCTGGCACACAATAAGGACTCCACAAATTTTACGAACTAAATCAATGGTCAAATCCCACGTTTGTTTGGCTCTACCAAGTAGCCAGATGTCGGTTCCATTCACTGAGATACTAAGTAGGAGACGCGGGGAACGTTTGTGCAGAGAGGGCTATGCTTTCAGTTTTGGATGATTGGGAGGGTCTCCTTGACCCGTGCCACGACTGTAAGATTATACACGTGATACTCCTCTTCCAAGGGAATGACATTCGGCATTAAAGAGCCGCTCTCCTTGACAGGAGCATCTGTACCCGTTTGTCACGCTCCAGTCAGGGCTGCAGCCAGTCAGTACATCAGTAAAAAACTTGAGAAAATGCCAGCATCCCACGTATAGGGAAATAGGTGCTCAGAATGGAGATAAATATATCTGATGTCTCGTGTGTCTAGACAAAGGACTGGCAAATAATTATCAAACGCTGCTGAAGTAATTTACTTTTAACTCTTCATTTAGCAAAAGTTAACTTTTTTCCTCCAAAATTGAAAAAACCAAAGCAAAACAAAAACCCCGTTGCCATCGAGTTGATTCTGACTCATAGCAGCCCTATAGGACAGAGTAGATCTGCCCCATAAAATTTCCAAGGAGCGCCTGGTGGATTCGAACTGTCGACCTTTTGGTTAGCAGTGGTAGCTCTTAACCACTAAATTGAAAGTTAGACGTAAAATAAGAGATGGGCTAATGGAGAATGGGATGGGTTAGATTGCAGAGAAAAATATAGTACGATGAAGTTAAATTCTTGGTACATTTTTTGTTTGTTTGTTTCCTGGATAATGTAGCAATCCCAATTCGAATAGACTCGACAGTAAAGGGTTTGTTTGTTTGGTTTGGTTTGGTCAACTCTAAAGACTTATGCATTTTGCAGCCCAAGCTGAGAACAAGGTTTCATAGGTCTGTACTTCTTAAACTTAATTGTGGATCAGAATCACCTAGAAGGCTTGTAAAAGGACAGATTGCTCAGACCCAAACGCAGGGTTTCTGATTCACTAAGTCTTGGGTCAAAACTCAAAGCCACTGCTGTGGATTCCAACTCATAGTGACCCTATAGGACAGACTACAACTGCCCCATGGGGTTTCCAAGGAGGGGCTGGGGGATTCAAACTGTTGACCTTTTGAATAGCAGCCAAACACTTAATCACTGCATCACCAGGGCTCCAAATCTTGGAAGCCAAGAATTCGCATTTCTTAGGAGTTCCCGGGTGATGTTAGGGACTACAATTTGAGGGCCCTTGTAAAACAGCCAGACTTTCCTAGGTCATTTCGTGACCAGTTTGACCATTTTAACTGGGTGGGCTCTTTGCTGAAACCCAACTGAATTTGGTAGAATTGAATATCTGAATTCAGAACCATTAAATGGAGTAAAATTAATTCAGTTTTTTTAAAGCTTCTTTTTATTTAATTTGGTTTATCTTGCTTTTTGTTCACAATATAACCCGTCAGCCATCCTTTTTTACTTTTTTTGCAATCCAGTTTTGAATAAAATGGAAATCAGCCTTTGCACAATTGGATAAATGTTGTTCATTGCCTGGCTAAGCACTGTGCTATGTATTGTATTTCCTCTCTTATATGACTTTTTTGTTTTCTCCTAAAGTTAATAATCACCTTGGTTTTCATTTGCTCAGTTTCTATGGCCTATCACAAATGTTTGCCAGATGCTCCAAAAGGCCTTTCAAATGTTTATTGATAATACTTTCCAAATGGTTAATCATGGGATGATCAAATAGTTCATGTTTCGTTTTGTTTTTTTTGAACACTGCACTCCATCTTCCTGTTCCTATCCAACAGGCAGTTTTCTGGACCTGCTACAAAATTGTTATTTCAGGTCTCCTTTTTGTTGGTTTCCTGTGTTGGTTCCACTGTTTCCTGATCCCACATCTTCTCTTTCTTGATTATTGTCATATTTTGTTGACACACATACCCTTGTAGCATCACAGAAAGGAGACAGGTGAGGTAAATTTTGTGAGTTCTCAATAGGTGGGTATAGTATTTGAGACAGAAATTTATTTGTACTTCAATTTTTGAAGACTTTTCTCCATGGTTTCTCATCTTTTAGTGTTGTTAGGTGGCGCGAATGATTTGTGCTCAGATGCTAACTTAAGGGTTAGTGATTCAAGCCCACTCCGTGGTAACACAGAAGAAAAGCCTGCTGATCTGCTTCTGTTAAGACGACAGCCTTGAAAACCCTATGGAGGCGTTCTAGTCTGCCCACATGGGGTCACCATGAGTTGGGATCAACTAGACAGTAACTAACAACAACAAGGGTTGCTAGTAAGAATTCTGAAATCGTTCTGATTTTTTTCCCCTTTTTATGTGACTTTTATCTCTCTAAAACTTTTAGGAGCTTCTTTTTATACAAGGTGTTCTGAATTTTCACATCTACGTGCCTTGTTGTGGCTCTTTTCTCAGGGACTGGGCGCTGAGTGGGCTGTTTCAGTCTAGGAACTCACATCTTTCAACTCTGAGAAAGTTTCTCATACAGTGCATTAAATAATTCCTTCCACACCTCTGCGGAACTCCAATTAAGTAGATATTGGAGGTTTTGTATTGTTGTTGTTAGTTGTTAGGTGCTGTCAAGTCGGTTCCGAATCATAGCGACCCTATATACAACAGAAGGAAACACTGCCTGGTCCTGTGCCATCCTCACAATTGCTGATATGTTTGAGCCCACTGTTGCAGCCACTGTGTCAGTCCATCTCATCAAGGGTCTTCCTCTTTTTCGCTGACCCTCTACTTTACGAAGCATGATGTCCTTCTCCAGCGACTGGTCCCTCCTGATAACATGTCCAAAGTATGTGAGACGAAATCTTGCCATCCTCGCTTCTAATGAGCATTCTGGCTCTACTTCTTCTGAGACAGATTTGTTCGTTCTTTTGATAGTCCATGGTATATTCAATATTCTTTGCCAACACCACAATTCAAAGGCATCGATTCTTCTTCGGTCTTCCTTATTCATTGTCCAGTTTTGCATCTCTCTTTTTCCGTTTAATTTCTCAACTCTCTCTTTCTTTTTTTTCTACTTTATAGGAGCTTTCTCCAACTGTCTTTGAACACCTCTATCAACTTTTTTGATTATTTTATGTTTAATTTCCATCAACTCCTTCATATTGTCTTTCACAACATTCTTCTGTCTTTAAGGTTACTAATTAGAGCCCTTTTGGTGTTCTCTACTGCTCTACCACGCATTGTCTAATTTTTATCCAGCTTATTTTTTTTCTCTAATTTTTCCCCCCATTTGGAAGCTATTCCTCTACAACAACAGATCTCTAACATGAGCATACATCAAAATAACCCAAAAGGCTTATTAAAACACAGATTGCAGGGCCCCATGCTAAGAATTTCTGATCCAGTGGGTCTGGAATGGGGCCTGAGAATCTGCCTTTGAGAAAGAAGATGCCCCTTGTCCAGCGACCAAACTTTAAGAACCACTGCTGTGGGTGAAACCGGGCTGTATACCTTGAAGGTGAGGCATTTGTATAAAGGACCTGCTTCTGGGTTGTCCTCTCAGATTTTTCATTCACAGAATTTCTGAGGTCACAGTTCTAACCAAATCACCAGAATTCAGTGTTTTACGGACTGGACTTAACATGGACTCCATAAAAATATATATATATATATATATATATATATATATATATATATATATATATATATATATATATATATAAATCAGTACCACCATTTAGGATGGTAGTGATGTACAATTTTTTAAAAATCTGTTCCCCATCTTGATAGAAAGTTGTCATGCGAATATAACATAACATATACAATGACATAACTGTAATCTCCAAATTTCTTCTTGTAAAACACAGGTTTCATAAAAAAATCAGCAGAGAATAAATTACCAAGATGTTTCCAGGAAAAGCTCAGAATTTAAGATGTCACTCTGACTTCAGTTACTGCAATAGAAAAGAATGAGCAAATTACATAATCCATCCTGATTATTCTTCATTAGCTATTGAAATCTCCATGATGAGAAGTTTAAGAACCCGAGCTACAACTGCCCAAGTGACAATGGCACTGAACAATTTGGAAATTATGTACAACCAGCAGAAAAGGGGTACTAAGTACTAAGAGCACCCATCTCACAAAAGATATTATCCCTTAGAGCTTTTTCTTTCCCTTGGCTCCAGCTCCCTGGCAAATCTCGAGTTCTGGGATGGTTAAAAATAAGACAAGCAGCTCTCCCTAGTGGCAATTTTGATCATTGCACACAAAGTCAAGAACAGTCGTCGTGTCAGCCTCTCGTTTAAATCTGTCTAAATCTTGGCAAGCGACCTTGACAGGAGGTGGCTGTTTTAATCCCTGCTCATAAGACACAACAGATAAACACTTAAAGCCATCAGTCACGCCATCTCCACTGGAGAATTCCTCAACGGTTAAGAGAGACAGGTGCAAAACCCAGCTCAGCAATTTAATGTGAAGGAAAACTATTTTTAGTGGTTACATTGTGCTTTTCAGATAATTTTGTAAAATACAAGCACAAACTTTATCCTGCCCTAATCTTCACCCTCTTCTCTTTTCTTTTTTTTTCTCTCCCCTCTCCCACCGTTAGGAAAATCTGGAGTTGAACTGTAAGCCAGGTTCTTGTCCTCTGCACATGGCAGACATGAGCCACCCATGGCAACTGGAGTCCCCTGCCTTTGGCAATCTTTTTCCATGAAGTACTCCAGGATGTGAAGAGAATGCCACGTGGAAAAATGAAGAAGAACCACAGCTGTGTCTTCTTAGTTCCACCGTGAAGCACTCAACCACCCGTGGTCTGTACCTGCAGAGACTGGTACAGGGGAGCAGAAGCTTTCTATATTGTCCGTCCTTCATACTTCTAAAATTAAAGTGAGGCACCTTACAATGAATGAAAAAGGACAAATCAGCTTAAAAGAGCAGGAGATAAGGAATCCAACAGTGGACTAAGATTAAAAAAAAAAAGAAAGAAAAAACCTACCATTGAGCTGACTCCGACTCATGGCGACCCCGTGGGCGTCAGAGTAGATCTGTGCTCCACACGGTTTTCAGTGCTGTTTTTTCAGAAGCTGGTTATCAGGTCTTTCTTCTGAGGTACCTCTGGGTGGACTCAAGCTGCCAGCCAGCCTTTCGGGTAGCAGCCAAGCTCATTAACCGTTTGCATCCCTCAGGGACTTCGGGGTTCAGGTATTCCGAATGCAGCAGATGGAGGACTGTATTTACTGAGTTGGGTTAAATCGGATTGGACAAAGAGTAAGAGAATTTGGTTGCTTTTTAACACCAAGAGTTACAAGTTATTACGCCTATGGCTATGCCCCTAAGTAAAATGGTCAGAGGATTAAAATATCACATGTGTTTGCTAAGGAAAATATTCAACAGGATAATGAATATTGAAGAAGTCAATAAGAAAATTACATTTTTACTTGTAAGAAACATCCTGGTTTTAAAAGGCTATTTACTTCTCTGAACATACAAGTAAAACATACCTGTTAAAGATAACATTGACAATATTGAAAAATACAAAGAAAGTAACAAATACCTGTAACACAAGATCCACAAATAAACACTTCTAATATTTAGTGTATAGCCTTTCAGATTTTGTTCCTATGGAAAAAAAAAAGCTATTTTCATTCTAAGGACACCCATAATTCTTTCGACGCATTAGCAGTACGCCTATGAACAAAGACTCCCACCCACTGCCATCGAGTTAACTCTGACTCATAGGGACTCCATAGGACAGAGCAGAACTGCCCCATAGAGTTTCCAAGGAGCAGCTGGGG
This sequence comes from Elephas maximus indicus, assembly GCF_024166365.1. Classification (NCBI taxonomy): domain Eukaryota; kingdom Metazoa; phylum Chordata; class Mammalia; order Proboscidea; family Elephantidae; genus Elephas; species Elephas maximus. The sequence goes on along the minus strand of NC_064841.1, from coordinate 6,206,901 downwards.
GACTCAAACAGCTCCTACCCACCATGCGACCAGAGTTTCCAAAGACTTTTAGTGAATATAAAAAACAATAAGATCCAGTGGGAAGAAGAATAGTACGTGAGGTTTTTTAGTCACAATTTAAAACCCGGATTATTTTTTAAAGGCATCAAAACAATGTGTTTGTGAAGGCAATTTGCACTGTGTGGTTAAAAGATACATTTAGAAACCCAAAAGACGGCGGCCATACAAATGCTGCCAATGTTGAAGTTAAAGTGAGGCTGGGAGGAAAAGAGAAGTGTTTTATCCAACTTTCCCTCAATGGCATTGTTCTCTCTAAAATTTTAAGTTACTAAATGATCACAGTACCGTATAAATAACAAACCACAAAGTCTAAGAATCCTGAGTGTGATTTAGTATTATAATTAAAATTCCCCACAAGGCGCATGTGACACGCATTTAATGATAGGCATACTCGCAATACTATTACACAGCAATTTGGCATAAATGGCAAATGATTACTTAAATGACTGAAATTAGTACCGTTTTCCTTCAGCCAAACTCAGCGCTTCTGGGGTCAGCTGGGAGAGGGACATCAAGGCAGATTAAAAAGCTCTGTCAAGATGCCTCCAAAGAAAACCAGGTACTGGGCCTTCTTCATTCCCTGGTGAGAAGACAGGCTAGGGAGAAAAAAAGGAGGGGAGTGTTCTGCTACGAACTCAGGGAAGTGCTGTTTGTGGCTCCCAGATACTTTCTCTTGTTCTTTCTCATCTGGGGTTTCGAGAAAATTCGAGACAATTTGATCTTTCCTGCCAGATAAGTGGTAGGACCCTACAATCACCAGGCTCCCTGAGTTATAGACAAAGTCTTCAAAGCCAACTAGAGGAGCTGTTTGTCTGGGGTAGGTATCCTCCACGGCTCCCCTCCGCTCTCTGGAGCCTAGCCCTCTACATGAGCAAATTGGTCTGAGGACTGAGACTTAAGGAGACTTTCCTCAGTGACCACTACTCTCACCCCCATCGGCACCACCAAGTAGGGCCCCTGTACACTCCCTGAAACGTCACCCCTTTCCTCCAGTTCACAAATCAGCAGCCCTGGGGTGATGAACGGGGGCTCTGGTAGATACTCGTGCTTCCCTAGAGCAGGTGCACTGGGTACTAGGGTTCTGGGAAGAGAGTCACAAGGAAGAGAATGAATGAAGCACGGAAATGAGAAAAAAAGAAAAGACAAATTTCACTTTCTTCAAAGAGTTGCTCAGAGGTAACCCTGCCTACCCCAGGCCAAGGAAACCTTGGTGGTGTAGTGGTTAAGTGCTATGGCTGCTAACCAAAGGGTCTGGCAGTTCGAATCCACCAGGCGCTTCTCGGAAACTCTATGGGGCAGTTCTCCTCTGTCCTATAGGGTCACTAGGAGTCGGAATCGACTCGACGACACTGGGTTTGGTTTTGTTTGGAACCCAGGCTAACTGGCCAATGCAGGAGTGCTTTATGCTTCACCAGACTTCAGGGACCTGTTAAACCTGAGTTGCTGAAAACGAGTTCAAAGTCTTTACTCAATTCTGATTTTGTTCAGAAAGAAGAAAAAGCTCACTTATTCAGGAAATTTGAAATAGAGCACTGCCAGTATTTCTTCTTAGCCTGCAGAGCCCTGAGAAACCCACACGCTATCCAGTTATGTTCTAAGGGTTACTGACGACTGGGTTCCTAACCTTAACCTTTCTGCAAAAAGTTTGAAAGATCAAAACACTCAATTTGTTGTCAGTTCTTGACTCAGAAGACACATGCACCCATAGAAGCCCCCGGGACTTTAGACAATGCTCTTCACTCCCAGTCAGGCTATGGCACGTCTCAGGTCACGACGTGAGGGCGTCTGAACCATGAACTTCTGACTGCCCCTGACCCTCCGACGCCCCTATCTTCCCAGCATGGCATTTGTGATCACCTCGCTGACGCAGTTCCCATGTCACAGTGCTCATAAGCCACAGATCAATCAGACCTGAGCTGAGACGTGAGTCAAAAATGGGAGTATACTTAAGAGGGAAAAGAGAGGTGAAAATTAACAGGAGTGAGACAAGACTTAATGGAAATTAAGCAAATACGCATCGACTGGAAGAAAATGTCAAAATGTGTGTTAAATTATATAAATTAAATCTTTACACACTAAAGAGTACTGCCGCTCAAGCTCCGTATGTGTCTGAGTGTAGACAATTTCCCTTTGTCAAAGCCTGGTAGATTTGTCTGTTCGACTCCTTCTTGTCACTGAGCACAACAAGCTCTCGGTCTGATGGTCAGTAGGTAAAAACCAAGAAAGAGGGCCCTTGGAACCTGACACAAACCAAAAAGAGCCAGAAAAACTGAGATTCAGTGAATAAAGTAAACATGCTTTCCATAGAAGGGTTTCGCTCTAAAATAAACCTTTTCTTCTTCTTTGTGACAAGAACTCCTAGCTTTACCTTACACTATTCAGGATTAAAACCTACCCTTAGACCTTTTTTTTTTTTTAGACCTGGGCAAGATGGCACCCTTCCCCGTCCTCCTGCCCTGGAGGAATGTACTCTGGACTTCCTCTGGTCATCCTGACTCCAGGGGGTGAGGAGTCAACAGGGCCAGAGGGACTGCCCATCTGTCCATAGACTATCCTCTGGGGGCTCAGAGCCAGTAATTTCTTGCTCTGACAGCCTCAAATCTACTTCCAAGGACTCTATAGGCTTCTCTTCTCTTCCCAAGGGTGCACCTAGGCCTGAAGAGTGAACAAGGGATGGTTATTTGTACAGGAGGCCACAGAGGACAGGGAGTTGGGATGGAACATGGGTAAACAGGCTAGGATGCCCACACTTGGTGAGCCAGGCCCCTTGTCATGCAAGACAGAGCTAGGGATGAAACCGAAGGCCTGGGAGAAAGGTCAGAGGGGTACAGGCCAAGGCCTGGGGCCAGGGGTCAGCTCTTCAAATACTGCCATGTTCTGGCTAACTCTAAGAATTCTAAATGTGAATCTGGCCCTCCCTCCATATCGTTAAGAAGGTATATTTGTCTAGGTTGGTGAACAGAACTTTTATTCAACCCTTTCATGCCCAGTGGTACATACAGAAACCACAAACTTTTTCAGCCTCTGAAGGTTTAGCGGGGAGCTCGTACACCACTGACAGTGTGTGCTGCCTCAAGGCAGGGGCCTTTACGATTGTTTGAAACTGAAGAAATGGGTGTGTGCCCCAAATTACAGTTTTTACAGGATATTGTACGAGATGTCTGAATTTTTGGTAGGAAAAACAGAAATTTTGAAAATTTTTATTTGTTACACATATGTACCACCTAGGTGGGGACTCTGGGGTATCATTAGTGGTGCTTCATATGTACCAGTAAACACTTAGGGTAGGCTTGTGGGAGGGAAAGAAAAAAAAAATCCATACCACCTACCAAAATTTCAGGAACACTCAACGACTTAGCATGCTTCCATTAATGAAAACGTGCAGTATCAACAAAAAATTCAAAGCCAAAAATAATTGGGTCACCAAAGGGTTAACTTCGGTAGCTTGATTTATAAATTTTAAGTATTTATCCATGTGGTATATAGGCCTCTGTTTGTTTCCTTAGTCCAGCTCCACAAATGAAACAACCTGAGAGTTTTGTGTTTGCCCTGATCACCCATCCTCACTTCCCATCACAGCATTTTGTCACAATATCTCAACTATGTTTCCTCTGCCTCTTAGAAGTGGAATGACATTTTTGGGTTTAGTTATTATGACATTTAGTGTTGCCTTAACTCATACGTAAAATTTTTAATTTAAAATAATTTTTTAAAACATTTATTTATTCTGAAGTATTTTAGAACTATTTGTTTCAAAATGTTTTGGGGAATGAAGTAAATTTCCATGTTGAAGAAGAGGAAAAAATTATACTTCTCACACCATCCCTGTAATATTCACTATGAGATTTTTTGAAATACTTTATAAAACAGCCATTGCAAAATGTTTGACGTCAACAAAACCTTTTTGAGTTGTGTGTTAGTCATCTAGTGCTGCTGTAACAGAAATACCACAAATGGGTGGCTTCAAGAAACAGAATTTTATTCTCTCATATTCTAGGAGGCTAGAAGTCCAAATTCAGGATACCAGCTCCAGTGAGTGGAAGCCTTTTTCTCACTGTTGGCTCTGAGAGAAGGTCCTTGTTATCAGTCTTCCACTGGTCCAGAAGCATCTCAGCGCAGGCACCCTGGGTCCAAAGGACGTGCTCCACTTCTGGCTCTTCTTGCTTGGTGGTAATGAGGTCCCTCGCCTCTCTGCTTGCTTCTCTCTTTTATATCTCAAAAGAGATTGACTCAAGATACTACCTAATCCTGTAGATTGAGCCCTGCCTCATTAATATAAAAAAAAAAAAAATTTTTTTTTTTTTTTAAATGCCTCTAGTCCTGCCTCATTAACAACACATCATTTCTGTTAGGTGCTGTCGAGTTGGTTCCAACTCATAGTGACCCTGTGTACAACAGAGCAAAACACTGCCTGGTCCTGCACCATCTTCACAATCGTTGTTATGCTTGAGCTCGTAGTTGCAGCCACTGTGTCAATCCATCTCTTTGAAGGTCTTCCTCTTTTTCACTGATCCTCTACTCTACCAAGCATGATGTCCATCTCCAGGGACTGGTCCCTCCTGATAACATATCCAAAGTGCGTGAAACAAAGTCTCACCACCCTTGCTTCTAATGAGCATTCTGTCTGTACTTCCTCCAAGATATACTTGTTTGTTCTTTTGACAGTCCACGGTCTATTCAATATTCTTTACCGACACCATAATTCAAAGGCACGAATTCTTCTTCAGTCTTCCTTATTCGTTAGCCAGCTCTCACATGTATATGAGGCGGTTGAAAACACTATGGCTTGGGGCAGGGGCACCTTAGTCCTTAAAGTGACATCTTTGCTTTTTAACACTTTAAAGAGATCTTTTGCAGCAGATTTGCCCAATGAAGTGTGTCGTTTGATTTCTTGATTGCTACTTCCATGGGTGTTGATTGTAGTAAAATGAAATCCTTCATAACTTCAATCTTTTCTCCATTTATCTTAATGTTGCCTATTGGTCCACATGTGAGGATTTTTGCTTTCTTTATGTGAGGTGTAATCCATAGTGAAGGCTGTGGTTTTTGATCTTCATCAGTAAGTGTTTCAAGCCTTTTGCACTTTCAGCAAGCAAGGCTGTATCATCTGCATATCACAGATTGTTAATGAGTCTTCCTCCAATCCTGATACCATGGTCTTCTTCATACAGTCCTGCTTCTTGGATTATTTGCTCAGCATACAGATGAATAAGTATGGTGAAAGGATACAACCCTGACACACATCTCTCCTGACTTAAAACCACACAGTAACATCATGGAAGTTAGGATTTACAAAACATAGGATAATCACATCAGATCACAAAATGATGGACAACCACAAAAACACAGGGAATCATGGCCTATCCAAGTTGACACACATTTTGGGGGAACGTAATTCAATCCATAACACATATATTCCAATTTGTGGACAGTTTTCATCTACGGTCTGCTTTCTGATAATCTGCTAACCAGCTCTCAGACTCTAGATGTCTTCTGTAACTAGCTTCAAGCTTGCATTTTTGAAGTGCTGGGTTTCAACCTGTTTCTTACTCTCTCACCCTCTTCTGTCCCAGGGCATCCTCATTCATGCTTTCTCGCTCCCCATAACTCCTTTTATAAAGCCTGATTCATTTCAGACCTTTTGTGTGCTCCTTTCTGGCTTCCTCTATTGTGACTGCCTGCCAATTCCTTGCAATCCTTGCCTGCTCTTCCACTCAGTATAGTTTCTGGCTGCTTCTCAATTCTCATTCGTTAGCAATTTCAATTGCCTTTCCCAGGGGGCACTTCCCTCACCCCTTTGCTTCTTGTATCTCTATGAGAGAAAATAAATTAATCGTTTTATTCCCAGTTGGGGCATTCTCCCTCCCTCTACCTCCCAGACATGGAGCTCCACCCCAGTGGAGGGGAAAAAATTACAATAATAATAAAAGCTGTCTTTACTCCAAGACTGATTAGATTATAACTGGCTTTAAAAAAAAAAAAAAAACTGAGCTATTGCCATATTCACCAGTGATTTTCCAATCATTGCTCCACTTACATTTCCTCTTGACTTTAGCCTTTTTCTTTTAATGAAAGTTACCAAACAGTTTTATAAAGGAACTGGGAGTACAGGCAGTCCTTGGCTTACAAACGAGATTCATTCCTAAGTCTACCTTTACATCAAATTTGTAGGTAAGCTGGAACAGGAACGTACGGTTCTTATTTAGAGTCAGTTAGTTTAATGTTTGTCTTAGTAAGTAGTATATATTTTACCTTTCTATGCATATAAAACACCTAACAAACTAAAACATCTTAAACATAATAATACAGTACGTAATAATAGTAAAAGTAACTACATACGGATGGTACTGTACTGAGGAGAGAGAATCTGTGTGCTTGTGTACATATGTAGGTATATCCAAACCAAACTCATTGCCACAGAGTCGACTGCAACTCATAGCAACCCTATAGGACAGAGTAGAACCGCCCCTTAGGTTTTCCAAGGAGTGGCTGGTGGATTCGAACTGCCAACCTTCTGGTTAGCAACTGAGTTCTTAACCACTGTGCCACCAGGGTTCCGCGTAAGTACGTACACCAAAAACCAAACCCATTGCCGTGGAGTCAGTTCTGACTCATAGAGACCCTATATATTACTATAAAAAAAAAAAAATTAAGGAAACAATTCTTAAAAGTTTGTTTTAAGACCACTGAAGCTGCGTAATGTTTCCACGAACATCAGAAAATAGTATCTGCATTCATTATTACGAATCAGGGGCGGATTATCCAATACGTAAGGTAAGCACTGTGCTTACCTTGCTTAACCAGGTCATCTGTAGTGAGCAATTTCACATTTTTTCACTACATCAAAGATTCTGCGTCTAGATATGGCCGACATCTGTGTCTCTCCCAACCCCACAGCACCTTTCTACAGAATCAAAGCCTCTTATCAAATTTACAATCTTCCATGTGGTGAAACCCATATGAAGTTGTTTACTACAGGTCAGTAAGTAAGCACAAGCCCATGTTTTCCTTGCTTATTGGATAATCCTCCCCGTTATGAACCATTGTATTTAACTCAAATTTTTAATACAGTAGGCTTTATGGCAGTCCTTCCTTAAGTATGAGTTGTCTATAAGTTGAAAATGTTCTTGACCTGGGAATTTATACCAAAATTAAGATATTCTTTTGCCTCGAAGTACTTTACATATCAAAATATGATTCCTGGAGATAATGAGGGGATCCATTGTTGTTTGTGCTTATATATTTTATTTCAGAAGTAAGATTGTTGTCTCTGTAGGTTGATAAATGACGTGAGACTTTTTGAAAATTTATCTTGAAATCTGAAGACTCATTGAGCTGGAAAGGCCATGAGAGATTATCCAGCCCAATTCCTCAGTTACAAGTGATAAGACTTCTAACAGAGAATTTAAGTGGTTTTTCAAATGATAAATGATAGTTATTGCTTATGTGCTGGGACACCATTTAAAACTCAAAAAAAAAAAAAATCTCCTGTAATAAAAATAATATTTTATAGTGAAACTTTAGAAATATTCCTGTTAAAATTAGGATCAAGACAATGACGCCTGCTATTACAGTCAGTCTTGCTTTGCATTAGAGGACCTAGCCATGGGAGGCTAAGCCAACATGGCAGTATAGATAGAGGACCTAGCCAACCCAAAAAAATCAAGAAAAGAAAAGTTTTACGTACAAGAAAGGAACACGTAGAAAATAATTTTTAAGATGTAAAAGATTGGCAGATTTGAGCCACATGAAAAAATAGAACCTTGTATATTAAAAAAAAAAAAAACTGACAACATAATTTAAGAAATAAGTGGGAGATGGAGGAAAATATTTAGAGCTTGTGTGGAGACAAAAGAGTAATATTCACAATACATAAATCAATGAAAAAGAATCAAATATCCAAGAATATAAACAGCTAATATACTGAAGAGGAAATTCAAATGGCCAATATATGTGGAAAGATATTCAACCTCACTAATATCAGAGAAATGTAAAATAAAATAAATAAACAACATACTATTTTTACTCACTCAACTGCTAACCAAAAGGTTGGCAGTTGGAATCCACCAGTCGCTCCTTGGAAACTCTGTGGGGCAGTTCTGCTCTGTCCTGTAGGATCACTAGGAGTTGGAATCTACTGAACAGCAATGGGCTGGTATTTGGCATCAAGGGTGTGGAGGAAACATTGTTCATAGGAATGAAATCTGGTTATAGCCCTTTTGGGGTTTAGTCTGGTATTACTTATGAAGTCTTTTACTATGCATGTTCTTTACCCCAGTAGCAAGCATATGTCTACAAATTCTACGAGAAAAGCCAGTCCCTTCTAATTCAACGCTGGGGGTAGTTAATTTGGCCCAGTACTTGCAGCGCTAGGAAAAAGAATCTCAAACCCACTAATGGATCAAGGAGATCTTTTGATGATAACACGTATCAGTTTATCTCATTCAGTCTAGTATGACTTAATTTTTTTTTTTAATCCGTCTTGGAGAGCATTTAGGCAACAAGTATTCAATTTTTTTCTAAAGTATATCTTTTAAAATTTTAAAATCTTTTAAAATTTAAATTTTAAATCTGTTCTCCAAAGCTGGTATGATACCCTTTCCTAATGGTAACGAGAAAAAAGACCCTTGGGCATAGATGTGAAAAAAATAAACCATACATAAATACATCATTGGATATTTTGGAGCTTTTTTATATAAACAAGAGCATACTGTACTTATTATTCTACTGCTTTAGTTTTTCACTTAACCAAATGTTTTGAGTATGAAGAAATAAATGCCAAACTTTACTAATACTAAACTTCATTCTTTAACCTCCAACAAAATGAAAACAGAAAACAAGTCCAAACTAGGTGACCAGAAGATACAGAAAACTTCCTTTCCTACCTATGCCGAAGGCAAACTGCCCAGCAGTGTTCTCTGTACTGGTCTTCCTGCTGTGGGTGCAAGTAGTAAAAAAGCATTCAAATCAGCATAATAAATGCAAAAACAAAAAAGTATTTCATAAAAGCCTACATCCTTTTATGATTAAAAAAAAAATTTGGCAATCTAGAATTGGAAAGGAAATTTCTAAATCTCTAATAAGTGTCCTCAAAGGACCTACAGAAAACATCATACATAATGGCAAAATGTTGAAACTTTTTCTCTACGAGGCCAGCAAGAGAGCAAGGATGCCTGCTGCTACCAATAATAATCAAAATTTTACTAGATATCTTAGCCAATGCAGTGGAAAGAAAAGAAACAAAAGCATAAAGATTGGAAATAAAGGCACAAAACCATCACTCTTCTAGATTATATGATTGTCTACATAGAAAATCTGAAATACCTACTCTTAGAGGACCAAAATTACTAACAGGGTTTAACATAGTAACTGGTCAAAAACCAGTACAGAAAATAATCTATTGTATTTCTACATAACCGCATCTATTAGAAAATGTGGAGTCCTAGTGGCACAGTTGGTTAAGAGCTTGACTGCTAACGAACAGGTCGGCAGTTTGAATCCACCAGCTGCTCTTTGGGAATTCTGTGGAGCAGTTCTACTCTGTCTTGTAGGGTTGCTATGAGCCAGAACTGACTTGACAGCAATGAGTTTTTTTTTTTCTTTAGAAAATGAAATTTTAAAAAGATGCCACTTATAGTAGCATCAAAAAATATTAAGTACCTAGAAACACACTAAGATGCCCTGATGGTGCAGCCTTTAAAGCTTGGCTGCCAAACAACAAGTCAGCAGTTCAAACCCACCAGCACCTCCACGGGAGGAAGACAGGGCAGTCTGCTTCCCCAGAGATTAACCCACTGCTGTCTACTCTGACTCATAGTGACCCTATAGGGTTTCCAAGGCTGTAACTCTCTAGGAAAGCAAACTGCCACATCTTTCTCCCTTGGAACCACTGGTAGTTTTGAACCACTGACCTTTCAGTTAGCAGTCAAGCGCCTTAATCACTGCACCACCAGGGCTCCTTCCATAAAGATTACAGCCTTGGAAACCTTACGGCGCAGTTCTACTCTAGCCTATAGGAATGCTGTGAGTCGGAATCAACATGAAGGCAACAGATTTGGATTTGTTTTTTGGGAATAAATCTCACAAAAGATGTGTAAACCATTTACATTACAATTATTTACTTGAAAAACATTTTAAAAACACTAAAAGCCCATTCTTTTCAAAATGAGTTTTAGATTCAATATAATGCCAGTGGGAAATTTCACCTACTGATATACATATCAAAATAACTAGCCTAATGTAATTACTTTTTTTAATGTAATTACTGGAAAGGAATATAAACAGACATAAATTTACAATAAAATAATAAGTATTTCAATATGTAAATTCTTGGGCTTCAATACTCTAGAAGACATATGGAAGACATCAGCTGCTTCTATCTACTTATAACAAAAATATTTGGATTGGAGAAAAGATCAGAAACCATCTCTATGAGTAGGTTTTTTTGGGGGGGGTGGGGGACAGAGGGATGAGTCTCACTAGAAAAGAATCTATTAAGAGCTAATAGACCAGAATTGCTTGCATAAGAGGAGGAAAATAACCTTGGATGAAGTGGGAATAACATGGTAAGATGAATTACACATTGTCAAAGGGAAAAACTCTTACAAATAAGCTGGACCATATTTATAAGCATTGTGTTCAAATGATTCCCTTTGTTATGATACGGAATAAAGGAGCACAAGAATATTAGCTCCTATCTTGAAGTCTCCCCACATGTTGAAGCCTACATTTATTCTCAGAGCTTATAAAGACTCTTGAGATCCTAACCTTTGATAGGTGATGCAGAATACGGGATGGTTTAGAAAAATGAACTGAAATATATAAGGCTAAAGAGAATTGGTATGCTAGGTCTCCAGGGCCAGAATCAGAAGGTCGAAAAGCAACAGGAGCCCCAAAACAATAAATAATTCCATTATGTCATTTTATAAATATGTATTTGTCATCTTGGTATCACAAACACACACAAAAATAAAAATACACGGAGGGCAGTAGATCTCTGCTGAGAGCAACTGCTTCATCCCTCCTTGGATACCATTTTCTAAATCTCTGCAATTTACCTCTCTTCCCTCCTTATCCTTGTCACAAACCAACCATCTTTTTCCCTGGAATGACTCCGAACTTCGCTCCCTGTCTCAGGTCTCAATTCTCTCTGATATACCATACACTCACACCAACGTTGTCTTTCTAAAATACAAACCTGGACTTCTGGTCAAGATGGTGCTGTGATTTACACAGACGACCTCCCAACAGTAAAGATATAAAAGAAAAAAATATGCAAAAAAAAAAAAAGACCATAATCATACTTAAAAACAAATGGTTCCAAGGGGGAAAAAATAGAACAAAAATACAAAGATGTATAAGCAGGGGCTCTGGAATCTACAAGAAGCAGACAATGTTCACCTCTACTGGGGTAACGATTATTATGGAAACCGAGAGCAGACAGCCTCACTGTGTCAGGCCTGACTTTCCTGCTGTGGGGGTTTCCCAACTCATTAACTAAAGTTTATAAATGCTTTGAACACTGTGGAGGTCCTTCAGGAGCCATTGGCTAAACTGGCCAGGAAGGAGCAACCAGGACCTACAGTAAATGTCTTACTGTCCAAGAAATGAATCTGCAATGTTTCCTCAATAACTATAGCAGTATAAGACTTTCTGAATGAAAGACCCTGCTAAGGCCAGCAGAGGGAATTGTAAATCTATCAGCACCAAAAAGTGAGAAGCAGAGGAGGGGAGGTGTTTGGAAGAAGATACTCAAGAGACCTCTACTCAAGATACACTTGCAAACTAAAATTATAGAAAAAAAAATTCTAGAGCACATAAAAATAAGATGAAAAAAATAACAAAAAAAAAAATTTTTTTAATAATTCAACAACTTATTGTTGTTAGATGTCATCAAGTTGGTGCCAACTTATAGCAACTGTATGTGTCCCTTTAAGAGTAGAACTGCCCCATCAAGTTTCTCTAGGCAGTAATCCTTATGGGAACAGATCACTAGGTCTTCTTTCCCATAGAGCAGCTCGTGGATTTGAACCTCCATCCTTTCGGTAAGCAGCTGAGGGCTTAACTATCTCTCCACCAAAAAAAAAAAAAAACCATTGCCGTCGAGTCGATGCCAACTCATAGTGACCCTATATTGCTCCACCGGGATCCTTAAAAACAAACAAAAAAAATTAATAGATGATAAAAATGCTAGTTAAACAGAGTATTAATAAATTGGAAGAGGCTACAGAAGAACCAGAGCCAGCACAAAGATTTAAGGAGTTGTTTTGTTTTGTTTAAATACGGGAAAGATTTATGAGCCCTGGAAGATAGACTGAGTTGTTCCAGTGTCAGGCTAGTCAGGGTTCCAGATATGGAGAACAGTAAGAGTGGATAACCAGCAGTAATTTTCCTTAAAAAAAAAAAAAAAAAATTTTTTTTTTTCCTTAGCTGAGGAAAAATATGAATCCTCACGTATAATGTGCACACTGACTGCTGAGTAATATGAGTAAAAGTAAACCCACACTGGCACACACATGGTGGAAACACACAAGTAGAGCAGTAAAACAGAGAGAGCTTAGAAAGAGCCCCATTCATACATGGGCACTTGGTATATGAGAGGGAGAGCAGTACAAATCCACCAATTATTTTCAGCTGTGGTAATTTAGTTAACAATTCTACAAAAATATATGGGTCTCTTAGGCATCTAGTGCTGCCATAACAGAAATACCACAAGTGGATGGCTTTAACAAATAGAAGTTTATTCTCTCACAGTCTAGTAAGCTAGAAGTCCAAATTCAGGGTATCAGCTCCAGGGAAAGACTTTCTCTCTCTTTTGGCTCTGGAGGAAGGTTCTTGTCATCAGTCTTCCCCTGAACGAGGAGCTTCTCAATGCAGGGACCCCAGGTCTAAGGGATGCGCCCCTCTCTTGGCACTGCTTTCTTGATGGTATGAGGTCCCCCACTCTCCGCTCCCTTCCCTCTCCTTTTATCTCTTGTAAGACAAAAGGTAGTGCAGGCCACACCCCAAGGAAACTCCCTTTACATTGGATCAGGGATATGACCTGAGCAAGGATTTTACATCCCACCCCAATCCTCTTTAACATAATCCAGTCTTGCCTCATTAACTACAGGCAGAGATTAGGATTTACAACACATAGGGAAATTATATCAATCACAAAATTGAGGACAGCCACACAATACTGGGAATCACGGCCCCACCAAAATGATACACATATTTTTGGGGGACACAATTCAATCCAAGAAAATGGGTTTCCAAAAAGTTGGAGAGATTAAAAGAAGAGGAAAAAAATCATACTCCCTACACCTGCCCAGCAATATTCACTATGAGAGTTTTTGAAATACTTTATAAAATAGTCATTGCAAAATGTTTTACATCAACAAAACCTTTCTGAGCTGTGCCTTAGTTATCTAGTGCTGCTGTAACAGAAATACCACAAGTGGATGGCTTTAACAAACAAGTTTATTCTCTCACAGTTTAGGAGGCTAGAAGTCTGAATTCAGCTCCAGGGAAAGGCTTTCTCTCTCTGCCGGCTCTGAGGGAAGGTCCTTGTCTAGGAGTTTCTCAGTGCAGAGACCCCGGGTCCAAAGGACACACTCCACTCCCAGCTCTTCTCGCTCAGTGCTATGAGGTCCTTCTCCTCTCTGCTCCATTCTCCCTTTTATAGCTCAAAAGAGATTGACTCCAGATACAACCTAATCCTATAGATTGAGTCCTGCCTCATTAACATTCAGAATCCACTCGACAGCAGTGGGTTGGTTTGGGTTTTATTAACATAACTGCCTCTAATCCTGCCTCAGTAAAATCTTAGAGGTAGGATTTACAACACATAGGACAATCACATTAGAGAACAAAATGGTGGGCAACCCACAACACTGGGAATCATGGTAGACTCAAATTGACACACATTTTGGGGGACATAATTCAATCCATAATAAACTGTATGGGACAATCTCTCCCACGTTTCTATGTGATGATGGAATAGAAGGCATGATGTCTGGACATAACTGAGAGAACGGCAGAAGACTCTTTTAACTGTATATAAAGAGAGTTTACAATCAATGTTCTCTTGAAGGTTTTTGTTTCTTACAGTGTTGTCCCCATGGGTCTCAGTGCCCTAAAATCAAAGTGTCAGCAGAGCTGAATTCCTTTCTAGAGGCTTTAGGGAAGAATGTTTCCTTACTTTTTCCAGCTTCTAGAGGTTGCCTGCATTCCTTGGCTCTTGGTCCCCTTCTTCCATCTTCAAAGACAGCAGCTCCCTGACCCTTTTCCTGTTATCTCATTTCTCTCTGACTGACTACAGCTGGGAAAGGTTATCCACTTTTAAGGAGTCATGTGATTAGATTGGGCCCACTGGATAATCCAAGTCCCCTAACCTTAATCACACCTGCAAAGTCCCATTTACCACTTAAGGCAACATAATCACAGGTTCCAAGAATGAGAATGTGGGTGTCTTTGGGGGCCATTATTCTGCTACCACAATTGGCAAGGTAGGAAGACACTAACACAGGCTTAAATCTAGAAATTTGACTAACCAACAGGCTTAGTAATTGGATCTGCAATAACACCAAATTTATGTAAATGCAGAGACACCAAAATGCCATTAGAACACCTGGCTCTCACTGAAGACCTGAGCATAGGTGGAGACAACCCAAAACAACCACTTGTCATAATGGGGTAAAAACAGAAGGAGAGAGAAAGAAAAAATACTTCCATTCAAAATGAGACTGCAAACAAAAATACTATGATGAAATCTAATACATGGAAACACAGCTAGCAAAATCTACAATCGGAATGTTCATTTGCCCCACCTAAAATTAATTCTGCAGAGCAAATTGACAAAAAAAATGGTAATAAATAAATATATTAGGGTATATAAATTGATAAAAGAATCATATCTGTTGAAAAATTTAAAATTAAGAAATCCAAACTTGTAAAATGAAATAAAAGCAGGTGATACTAAAAAGAATCAATTAAATTTTAAATAGTTGTGAGAATATCCCGAGTGTAAATCTAATGCAAATACAAGAAATGGATAGAAGCAGCAATGTGGAAGAAATTTTTGAAGAGATAAATAGCAAAGTAATTAACATAACTAAAGGAAAAAAAGGCTCCGTAAATCAAAAGAATGCATTGATTACACAGAAGGGTACACTCATAGTAAAATTGCAATTATCAAGGACAAAGTGTTAATCATAAAAGCTAAAACAAAAGAACAAATTACTGTTAATAAGAACAAAAATTAAACTCACAGCTAGCTTAGAAATTGCGTTAAGAGAGAAGAAGTTCATTAATTTGATAGCAATTACCTGCTTTAAAAATCATTTAGATATTGTGCAGTTATTTCAAAAGACCTACAAATATAGACCTTATAACTTGAGGACATGGTAGTTATGGAGTTAGGTAAAAAGAATGAGATTCACCATTGTGTAAGTGTGACAAACCTACACAGAAGTTATATGGAAAACTCTCTAGAAGGAAATAGTCAAATATGAAAAAACAATGGCTTCTCTGACATTATCAGTGATTTTTTCTATTTTTCTGTCTGCTCTTTATTTTTTCAAAATGTATGTGAACCGTTTTTATAATAAAAAACAATGTGTTCCATAGCAAAAAAAAAATATTTAGAGTGAATTCTAAGATGTGGGAATTATTAATTGGGTTCAGTGGATAAAGTGTGATAAGACTCTTGTCTTGTTTTGAAGAATTATACAAATATTAAGTAATTTAGATTTCATTAGAAAAGTATACAACTGAATATGTGCATTCAAAATTCAGAAATAATGAATAAAATAATTGATATTCAAATTATAGCTACCAAACATCAGAAGAAGTATAAGAAGATATTGAAACTTTCATTAATTTAAGAAAAGATAGGCAAGAGAAGGGGAAAAGAAGAAAGAATGATAAGCAGAAAGGATAAGTAAAATGGTAGAAATAACCCCAAATATAACATGAACCATGATACATGTAAATAGATTAAACTCCCAGAGACTATCAAGGTAGATAAAATACAAAACCCACCTATATGTTGCCTATAGAAGGTATACTTAGATAATGCAGAAATATTAAAATTAAAGAAATGGAAAAAAGATAAAACACTTAAATACCATCAGAAAGAAAGCTGGCACAGAAATATTGAAAAAGGACAATATATAGTATGATCTACCATGAACATTGTTGTTGTTAGTTGCTTTTGATTTGATTCCAACTCATAGAGACCCCATGTGTGCAGAGCAGAACTGCTCCATAGGGTTTTCAAGGCTGTGACCTTTTGGAAAGCAGATCACCAGGTCTGTCTTCCAAGGTGCCTGTGGGTGGGGTTGAGCCTCCAAACTTTCAGCTAGTAGTTGACTATTTAACTGTTTGCACCACCTAGAGACTCCTACTGTGAACGTACAAGAATATAAAATGATCAAACTTGTATGCACCTAAAAACATACCCTTGAAACATATAAAGCAAAGGCTGACATAATGACAAGGCACATCTGATAAATTCAAAGCCATAACGGGAGATTTCAACATACCTCCTAATAGATACTTACAGATCAAGTAGATACAAAATTAATAAACATGTTGAAACACAAGACAGATAATAAGCTAATAGTATGTACCCTTGCGATTTAATAAAAAAGGCACAGACATATGCACACCTATTTTCATTGAAGCATTATTCACAATATCAAAAAGATGAAAACAACCTAAGTGCTCATCAGTGTAAGAATGGATAAATAAAATGTGGCACCAACATTCAATGAGATATCATGCAACCATAAATTTTCATATTTGAAAAAGATTTATGACTCCTGTGCTACCTTATTCAGAGAATAGAAAAAGATGGAAATCTACCCAACCCATCTTCTGGGTTAGTATTACCATGATACTAAACTAGATAAATGCAATACAAAAAAAGAATATGGCAGACCAATTATGCACAGATGCAAAAATCTTTTAAAAATACAGCAAGCCATTGAATTCAGCAGAGTTGTTTTAAAAATACTTCATAACCAAATAGGATTAACCCAAGGGTTGCAAAGATAGTTATTTTCAGAAAGTCTATTAAATTTAATACACCACATTAAGAAGGTAAAAGAAAAACCACATAGATGCCTCCCAATGAAAGCAGAAAAAATTTTTTTACGGAGCACTGAATTTCTGATTCAAACAAAATAAAAACAAACAAACAAAAGCCATTAGCAAACTAACGGACTGGAACTTTTCTAACTTGATGTATTAGAGCCTAGCCAGGAAAACCGTGCCCATACCAAATTGTCCTATTGAAGGAATTTAACATAGGGAAGTAGTTACAAACATATTGGAAGAGCTGAAAGACAAAGAGGTGACAGAAATTAGTAAAGCAGAAATCTATTATTATCCTCAGTGGAAGGATGTTTTAGTTGTCTAGTGCTGCTATAACAGAAATCCCACAAGTGGATGGCTTTAACAAACAGAAATTTATTCTCTCACAGTTTAGGAGGTTAGAAGTCTGAATTCAGGGGGCCGGCTTCAGGGGAAGGCTTTTCTCTCTGTTGGCTCTGGGGGAAGATCCTTGTCATCAATCTTCCCCTTGTCTTCAACACAGGGACCCTGGGTCCAAAGGATGTGCTCCACTCCTCGCTCTTCTTGCTTAGTGGTAAGGAGGTTCCTCTCCTCTCTGCTCAATTATCTCTTGTGTATCTCAAAAGAGATTGACTCAAGATGCAACCAGATCCTGTAGACTGAGTCCCGCCATGTTGATATAACTGCCTCTAATCCTGTTTCATTAACATCCTAAAAGCCTGTTGCTGTCAAATTGATTCCAACTCATAGGGACCCTATAGGACAAAGTAGAACTGACCCACACTTTCCAAGGAGCACCTGGTGGATTCAAACTGCCAGCCTTTTGGTTAGCACCCGTAGCTCTTAACCATTACACCACCAGGGTTTCCCATTAACATTACAGAGGTTAGGATTTACAACACATAGGATAACCCCATCAGATCATAAAATGGTAGACAACCACACAATACTGGGAATCATGGCCTAGCCAAGTTGATACACATTTTGGGGGGATACAGTTCAATCCATAACAAGGGACAAGAGGAGAAAGTAGTATAAGCAGAGCCCAAGACTTAAAACCGCCAGGCAGGAGATGGATCCACATGGAGATTGCCTGGTAGAAACTATGATCCCAAAGGAAAGGACTCTAAAGGAACGGGTATTATGGAGGAGATGGAGCTCCTGCCGGATAGGATCTGAAGCATCAAGACAGGGAGAACTTCCCTGGCTTCTCACCTTCAACCTCCAGTCCGTGCATTCCATTGGCCAAACATAGCCAAAAGCCAATTGAGAGACTCTGAGAGATGTAGTTTCAGGAAAGGGGAAAGCTCTAAGAACAAAAAGACCAATAAGCAACATACCTGATAAAGGATATCTATCAATAACCCTGGTGGCATAGTGGTTAAGTGCTACGGCTGCTAACCAAGAGGTCAGCAGTTCAGAAACTCTATGGGGCAGTTCTACTCTGTCCTATAGGGTCGCTATGAGTCGGAATCGACTCGACGGCACTGGGGTGGTATCAATAACTTAAACTTGAAAGGCATTCATTACTGTCAAGAACAACACAAGAATATATTTGTCACCAATTCTATTCAACATATTACTGGAAAACCTAGAAAAAGAAGTGAGAAGATAACTATGGGAAAGGAAAAAAAAAAGTTCTTATTTGTTGACAATATGATGGTCTAGACAGAAAATCCAAGATAATTCTCAGATTTACCATTCAAATTATTAAGAGTGTTGAGTAGGTTTGCTGAATATAAAATCAACAAACAAAAAATAGCCATTGATTATTAATGGCATAACTGATTATTACTGCTGTTAATAACCAATTAGAAAATGTGATAGAAAAGGATAACATTCTCAACAGCAATAAAACCTACAAGGTATATAAAAATAAATCTAATGAAAGCTTCACAACAGTACTGGGGAAGCCAGCACAACTTATCCAAGGCAAAGTCACGGAAGCTCCATAGATACATTCAAACTCCCTGAGAGACTGAATAACTGGGCTGAGGGCCGTGAGGACCATGGTCTCAGGGAACATCTAGCTCAATTGGCATAACATAGTTTATAAAGAAAACGTTCTACATTTTACTTTGGTGAGTAGTGTCTGGGGTCTTAAAAGCTTGTAAACAGCCACCTAAGATACACTAGTCTCACCCCATTGGGAGCAAGAGAGAATGAAGAAAACCAAAGACACAAGGGAAAGATTAGTCCAAAGGACTACTGGACCGCAAGTACCACAGCCTCCACCAGACTGAGTCCAGCACAACTATATGGTGCCCGGCTACCACCACTGACTGCTCTGACAGACATCGCAAGAGAGGGTCCCAGACAGAGCTGGAGAAAAATGTACAACAAAATTCTAACTTACAAAAAAAGACCAGACTTACTGGCCTGACAGAGACTGGAGAAACCTCGAGAGTATGGCCCCGGACACCCTTTTAGCTCAGTAAAGAAGTCACTTCTGAGGTTCACCCTTTAGCCAAAGATTAGACAGGCCCATTAAAAAAAAAAAAAGACTAAAAGGGCACGCCAGTCCAGAGGCAAGGACTAGAAGGCAGGAGGGGACAGGAAAGCCAGTAATAGGGAGCCCAAGGTCAAGAAGGGAAGAGTGTTGACATATCATGGGGTTGGTAACTGATGTCACAAAACAATATGTGTACTAATTGTTTAATGAGAAGGCGGTTTGTTCTATAAACCTTCATCTAAAGTACAATTTAAGAAAAGGCTGTGCAAGATCTCTGTGGACAAATTTTGAAACGTATTATTGAAGACCTGAATAAAGGAATAACAATACTGTATTTTTGGATGCAAGTACTCAAGATCTTAAAAATATCACATGTAATCAAACTAATCTGTAATTCAATACAATTCCAATCAAAATCTCAACAGAGTTTTTCATAGAAGTTGATAAGCTGATCATAAAATCATGCAAAATATCAAAATAACTAAGACAATTTTAAAGAACAAGAACTAAAGAGCAGATAGTAAGACATTTATTTTAAAGCTGTATCATTTACACTAGATAGCATTGACATACGGATGAGCTGATAGACTGGGAACAGAACAGAGTTCAGAAACAGATCTAGGAACAAATATACGGACTTGATATACGATAGGTGTGGTATTGCAAATAATTCAGTAAATGGGGCTGGGATAATCGGTTACCCAAAGGGAAAAAATTAAATCAAGTGCCTACCCTACACCACAAACCAAAATACATCCCAAGGGATTAAAAAAAACAAAGTGTTAAAAACAACATTTTTAAAAATTTGGAATAAAATAAAAAATATTTTATGACATTGTTATAAGAAACAATTCCTTAAACAAAATACAAATTGCAAGAAACGTAAAGGAAATTACTAATAAATTTGACATCGGCACAAATTTCAGGACATCAAAGATTAAAAACCCGAAAAAGATATTTGCAACACACACCCGAAAAAGTATTGGTACCCAGTATCAATACGAGAATTCCTAAAAATTAATAATGGTAAGATGAAAAGCCAAATTTAAAAATGGGCAAAGGATTGCAGCAGATAACAGTCACAGAACAGGAAATCTGAATGGCCAAGAAACCAGTGAAAAGATGATCAAACTGACCAACAATCAGAGGAAAGTAAATTGAAACAATGAGATACCATTTCACATCCATCAAGTTAACACAAGGAGTTCTGACCAGGGACACAATAGAAGGTCCCAGATAGAATAGGAGAAAAAACGTGGGACGAAGCTCAGTCTCCTCAAAAAGACCAGGCTTACTGGACTGACAGAGACTAGAGGAACCCCCAAGCTTATCGCCCTAAGAAATCCTTTTAACTTGGAACTGAAGTCACTCCCAGGGGTCACATTTCAGCCAAATAACAATTTAGCCTGTAAAATAAACAATGGCACCCATGAGGAATGTGCTCCCGTAAACAATCAACTCTACAAGACCAAATGGTCAACATTTTTCCAAAAGCAAAGATGAGAAGGCAAGGAGGGGCCGGGAAGCTAGATGGATGGAAACCGAACAAACAGAACAGAAAAAATGAGAATGCTGACACACTGCAAAAATTGTAACCAATGTCACAGAACAATTTGTATAAAAATTGTTAAATGGGAACCTAACATGCTGTGTAAACTTTCACCTAAAACACAATAAAATATTTTTAAAAACAAACAAAAAAGTAACAATCGGTCAATACAGAAGTTTGGCAAGTAGGTGGAAGCCAGCCATCATGGGACGATAAAGTCGGTACAAACACCTTGAGGAACAATTTGGCAGTATCTGATAAGGCCGGTGGCCATACCATGTACAGAGCTAGCTTACACAACAAAACACCCCAACAGTCCGTGGGGTAAAGCAATAATTACCTATTCTCGTGCTCACAGCTCACTGGGAGAATGGATGAATGTTATGGTGTTATTCATATAACGCACTACTAGGTAGCAGTTTAAATGAATGGATTGAAGTTATATGTCTCAACATAGATAAATCTCTAATAATACATAATATGGAGGGAAATAACCGAGTTACAAATAATAGATTTAATTTAATACTGCTTATATGATGTTTAAAACCATGAAATCAATATTCTAGGGTGCTTATGAACTATGTGGTAAGTGTAAAGTCATGCAAGAGAGAAATAGACATTAAATCCAGAATAGTAGATATCTCTAAAGAGGGAATAAAGGAGAAAAAAGTAAGAGAAGGCTTTACAGAGCAGACAGCCCTCAACTCCACGATGATTAATTTCTTTTTTTTTAAGGAGCGATAGCTAAAGAAAATACAACACTATCTTAAGATTTATTAAAGCTTAGTTTTTAGTTATAGGTACATGTCATGGTATTATTATGGGTTCCAAAAAAGCAAACCTGTTGCCATCAAGTCAATTCCAACCCACAGCAACCCTGTAGGACTGAGTAGAACTGCCCCTTAGAGTTTCCAAGGAGCAGTTGGTGGATTTGAACTACTGACCTTTTGGTTAACAGCCAAGCTCTTAACCACTGTGCCACCAGGCTCCATATTATGGGTACAGTTCATAATACCATTCTTTATATTTGAAATATTTCCTAATTTAAAGAAAGTAAAATGTATGTGACCATACCCTAAGACTAACACAGTATAAACTCACACATAAACATGTTCCAAGAATTTTAAAAGAATATGAGAAAATGTAAACAGAATTGAGAGAATATTTCCATCATTTTAATTTCCATTGCTGCTGCTACAATAAAAAAAATTGTAATAAATAATTATATAAAAGATCTATAGGACTTAGAGGAATAAACTGAAAAAAGCTGAAAAACCATTTGGGCCCATGGTTGTTTTGGTTTGTAAACCAAAAAAAAAAAAACAACAAACAAACCCGTTGCAGTCCAGTCGATTCTGACTCATAGCGACCCTACGGGACAGAGTGGAACACCCCCACAGAGTTTCCAAGGAGCGGCTGGTGGATTCGAACTGCTCGATCTTTTGGTTAGCAGCCAAGCTCTTAACCACTGTACCACCAGAGTTCCAAAAGAAATATTTAGGTTATGTATAGTAAATTATAGTAGATATAGTTCAAACCTAGATAATACTTTATATTTGATAAATTAAACATTCCACAAAGATACGTCAAAGAGAAGACAAGCATTTGTCTTAAACATTTCACTACGTATTATTTGCTTGTGGATTGGAATGTCCATAAATACTCTTCTATGTCTTTAGTCTATAGGATACATAATGAAATTTTAAATTCAAGCCAAGTATGGCAAAAGCTTTTCAAGGCCCCGTGTGTGTACTACAACAGTGTGCCAGACAAGCAGATTAGCTGACACAGAAACATGGCTACCAGAAATGTTATTTCAGGAAAGCCTACGGATATTCTAATGGTTTCAAATTCCACATGGAGTCCCTCTAGACAGTTAATCTGCAGCATATTTTGTCACTCCTTTGGGCATCTGTGCTAGAGCCTTCAGGCAGCCAACAGTCTGTTTGCTTTTATAAAGACCTAAGTAATAGTTTAAGGTCATGCTGGGAAAATGCAAGCCAATAAGTTGCAGCCCCACTGGCCTCCAGATGACGGGGGTGCCCGTGTACAGTCAAGTCTACAGAAGACACATAAGAAGCACCGCAGACCTAAAAATACCCACACCGTTTAATATTTTCATGACACAGTCACCACGCTCAGACGAGTACTGGAAAGAGGAGATGCTTGGGTTGAGGCAAGAACTGGGTGTGCCCAGCAGTGCCAGGCTGCTGCCACATGGAAAGCAGAACTTGGTTTCAGAAAAACACATTTGTCAGGAGTTAGCAAAGCTCCAGCCACAGACTGAGGCTCAGAGTCAGAACTCAAATTCCCAGCGAGGAGGGAGATTGGGAAGAACAAAGCCAGGACTTGGAGAAAAGGAAATTGAGTACCCATCAGCTCAGAAGCTGGACGCAGAGACCCAGGGTCAGGGAGTCCTTGGAAGGTTCCATACTAAGGGCCCCTAGGGTGCCAGACTCCATGCCTATGCACAGAGACCTGCTGCCTTTGCTCTTCCAGCCTCAAGAATTTCTATACATGTATAGGCCTGGTGGCGCAGTGCTTAAGAGCTATGGCTACTAACCAAAAGGTCAGCAGTTCAAATCTACCAGCTGCTCCTTGGAAACCCTATGGGGCAGTTCTATTCTGTCCTATAGGGACGTTACGAGTCAGAATCAACTTGGTGGCAGTGGGTTTGGTTTTATCAGGTATGATTATTGAAAGTCTACAAAAAAACAGTAAAAGGAATTAGTGCTGGTGGATAAAAATACTAATTGAGATTAGAGAAAAGAATCAAATGTTTTACCTTTGCAACTTTTGGTACCATTTGGCTTTATTACTGTGAGTTTATATTAATTTAGTAATAACTTAGAATCAAATCATTACTGCTTAAAGTAATAAAAAGATTGCCACACTATCAACTTGACAAGTGTGTAAACTGGGGCCCAGAGACTCATACAAATTCATGTGTCAAATTAGTGCTAAAGCCAATGGTAGAATTCAGGTCTTCTGTGTCCTGATTAGCGTCCTTGTCTTGTTTTCTGCTACTCCTTCTGATAAAGACAAGAACTGTAAATACAAACATACTCAGTTGGATGTGGCCAGTATCCAAGTAAGTTTAGCTATCTTAAACTTCCGAGATCCAAAAAAGGAAACTGTTTATTTTATAAATGCTTTAAAGACATGTTTTTATAATGTTCTCTTTGAAGGTCAAAAATCTGCCTTGGTTTTCATAATCACATTTATATCTGAATTCTATAAATGCTTAAACATAATGATAACAGCATGGAGCCAAAATTACAGGAACAGATTATTTAAGATTTGATAGACAGCTTTGATTTTATAAGAAAAACATAAACATCAACACAAAGCTTAGTTTGCTAAAAAAAAAAAAAAAAAGTGGTTTCAAAAATTGTCTCTTAAATGTCAGAAACAAGCCCCACTTACCAAGCCTTGATATCCAGCTGGGACTTCACATGGCTTTTTTCCTTTCTTATCCTTTCTGGGCCACATCAACCCTCACAGGCCTCCACGTGTTTTCTAGTCTACTTCCTCTGCTTATTTCAGTCAATAACCACTGCCTTCAAGGAACCCTGCTCACATTCGCGGCTCTCAGTAACTGCTATTGATTTGTGATTCTCCTTCCTGCTTTAGCCTTAATTCATCCATCTTTTGTCCAATCTCATTTCTTGATTATCACATTTAGTCAGACGAGGTTGCATTTCTGTATTTAACTTCCACAAAAGTATCATTACATTTTTCTTCCCATCTTTCTTTTACTTAATGTCAGCAAAAATTAAATGGAGACACTGGAAATGACTGGAAAGTACAGACTCCTAGAGTCGGCGGCAGGCAATCGGGAGCTTCCGGCAGAGGGAAAGAGACAAACGGTTGGCATCAGGGGACCCAGGCAGAAGGCAACGATTGGGAAACTTGGCAACTAGGTATAGCATAAAAGTTAGGTAAAGTTTAGCTTAACGGTTAGGTAAGGTTTAGCATAACAGTTAGATAAGGCTTAGCATAACATTTAGGTAAGGTTTAGCATAACAGTTAGGTAAGGCTTAGCATAACAGTTAGGTAAGGTTTAGCATAACAGTTAGGTAAGGTTTAGCATAAGAGCTTCAGTAGCAGAGAAAGAGAACAGGCAGGAGTCAAGGAAGGCAGGCGTGTCAGAGATCTAGAAGCAAGTTTGCTGAAGGTATGAGAGTACTACAGAGAGAACGGCTTGTGTCCCTGTTGGCTGCCTCCTCAATGTCCATTTCTGTCCCCTTTTTCTTGTAAAAAGAAGTAGGCAGGTGATAAGGACGAGGAGGAAAAGGGGAGGAAGAGAAGGAGAAAGAAGAAAGGCAGGAAAGAACTAATATTTAATAGCGATGTAAGCCAGCTAAGTGCTTTTATTTTCCAGTCTCCCTTCATAGCCAGGAGTGGCTGTGTGGTACAGTTGTCTGTGGTAAATGACATTTAAGACCCCAGTTTCTCATGTTCTCCACTGCCACGTGATTTGCCACGTAGATTTTCCATGCTCTCTCCAGCTCTGACTTTGAGCTCATCCATGCGACTTGCTTTGGCCAAACAGTAGGCTCCTTGTCAGTTCTAAGCCTAGGCCTCAAGAGGCCCTCCATGTTTCCTCTTGCTTACTCTTGCAGGTCAGCTTTGCATGCGGTAGGCCACTAATCCCAGGAAAAGGAAAAGAAACCGACGATGCAGAGCCGTCCCAGCTAAGGTACCCAACTAGCTCTGCCCAGTTCTCCCTAAAGCACAGCCTCCAGGGCACCTGCAGGTATAGGTGGGGCCAGCAGATCCAGCAGAGCCACCCAGCTGAGCCCAGTCCTCATCAGCGGAATCCCACAGATACATGGCAAATAAGGCTTTAATGGTGTATTCCATTGAGGTTTCGTAGTCATTTGTCATGCACCAAAAACTCACTGATAAACTGGCAAACAAGGCATAAGCTGATATAATATGGCAGAGGGAGGGGAAAAACTGAAAAAGCCTTGCTTCCCTAATATAACAACACTCCCTTGTTTCCCTTCTCTCTGCCTTAAACTCAGACTTTGATATCTTAAGGTGTAACAGCCATTTTGTGATCAAGTGTATCTAAAAGCGAAGGTGTTAAAGATGGTGAAGCGAAAAGACAGAAAAAGCCTGAGTCTCTGATGTCATTGTTAAGGAGCATACCAGCCTTGGATTGTCTAATTCTGGATTTATTGTTACGTGAGAATAAAAACTCCTATTTTTTTTAAGCCACTGTATTCAAATTTTCTATTATTTATAGCCAAAATCAACACCGAAACAAGCATCAAAGCATGACTTAATATCTAGAACTAAAGCGTGTGGTAGGAACAAAAGGTAAAAGCCCAGCTAGTGGAGACAAAGAGCAAAGTCAGGATAGAACTAGGAACAGACAAAGAGCAAAGTCAGGGTAGAACTAGGAACAGACAAAGAGCAAAGTCAGGGTAGAACTAGGAACAGACAAAGAGCAAAGTCAGGGTAGAACTAGGAACAGACAAAGAGCAAAGTCAGGATAGGACTAGGAACAGACAAAGAGAAAAGTCAGGATAGGGCTAGGAACAAAGAGCAAAGTCAGGGTAGAACTAGGAACAGACAAAGAGCAAAGTCAGGGTAGAACTAGGAACAGACAAAGAGCAAAGTCAGGATAGAACTAGGAACAAAGAGCAAAGTCAGGGTAGAACTAGGAACAGACAAAGAGCAAAGTCAGGGTAGAACTAGGAACAGACAAAGAGCAAAGTCAGGATAGAACTAGGAACAAAGAGCAAAGTCAGGGTAGAACTAGGAACAGACAAAGAACAAAGTCAGGGTAGAACTAGGAACAGACAAAGAGCAAAGTCAGGATAGAACTAGGAGCAGAGCTGGCCTAACATCAAATCATCGTTACCATCCTAGAATTCATCGTTTCCAGTTTGTAGGGATGGGATCAAACACAGAGTAAGAAAGGGGTTCCGTGACAATGTTAGAATCCAACAGAAATAAAGATCCAAACAAATAATTACACTGCCATTATGAGTTTTTATTTGACCCACTGACTACCTGTTTTAGGTATTTAAGACTATTTAAGACTTTGATCATTTCCATTCCCTTTTTAAAATTTTTTCATTCTACTATGATTCCTTCTCCTCTTTCTTTGGATATCTGTATCTCTTTGATTTGGTGTTGCTTTCGCTACACTGCTTTTTTCAGCCATCAGTCCCATTAACACCCATCAAATGCATCCCTTTGTGTTAGGAAATGTGTCTTTTTACAAATGGAATTTAATTTCTTTTTAAGTAGCACAGAAGGGGCAAAGCAAGTTTTTATGATTGTTAAATTGTAAAAGGGGCACAGTAATTCATGGTAACCTAAATATAGATGAATACTTTCTAAAACCAGGGGAAGTTCTATGTAATCTCTCTCCACAATTCATAGCAGAAAGGACTAATTATGAATACCTTAAATAAATCTTAAGAAACCATCAATGTGGCATGGACGTGTGAAAATACAAGGCAATAGATAATAGAGAGAAAGATGTGGAGGTCTGCTTCAGTAAAGATTTACAGCCTTGGAAACCTAAGGGGTCTCTATGAGTCAGGCAGAGGGTTCCGATATTTTCTAGAGGGCAATCCCTAAGAACCATCACAGTGGAAGCCTTGTCTGCATTTGCCAACATACAACTGGATTGCCTTGAGCTCTGGGCAAGTAACTCTGACTTTCAAATGCCGTTACTAGTTCCTCAGCCTACCAGTTAATTTAATAATACCCCTTCCAAACATTGGTTAATGTACAAAAAGGCTTAAGGCTGATCTTCGTGTTATTTTTGGGTTCACATGTATGTGCTAGGGATTTTATTAACATAAGAAAATTTACTGAATATTCACTATGTGTTAGCGTTTGAGTCACTGATAAATTAAACCGAAACAGCAGAGGGAATAAACTGAGAAAAATCCAACCAAATTCTTTCCACCTTGAGATATCGGAGACTTTGAGGATAATAACATGATAAATACAGGATAACTTCACTGGACATAGAACTGAACTTAATTACTACACGGCTAAATGAATTTATCAATTAGATTTCTTCGGCTGCAGGCAAAAGCAAGCAACTTTTGCTAACTTGAGGGAATAAAAGAAAATATACTAGAAGTCAATAGGTATAGTTGAAAGAACTGAAAGCAAGCTGTGGAATAAGTCTGCAGGAAGCACAGGGGTCTCAGTGGTATTAATAAACTGTTTCTTGAGAGTCTCACTACCAGGAATCAGTTCGTCCTAACTGCTTTTTTTTTAACTGCTTTTAGCCCAGGAAGAAAGCACCTGATGCCTAAGGAAGACTGCAGAATTAGCGAAGCGGACGAAGGAGTTCCTTAAAGTATACTTAGGAGCTGTTTCCAAAGGTCATGAGTGTTGGGCAGAATCAAGAAATGTTTGCCATAATGACAAAATGAGAAAGATCCAGGCTCCATTTCCCTGGGAAGACCATGACACCAACACGGGACATCAGATGTTCCAGAGAAATGCACAGTCAAAACACAGACCTTGCATTGTATTCAGGAAAGTCGTCTACTTTATTCCTCCTAATATAAGTGATACGCAATAAAATATATAAGCCAATTTCCACTTTCTGAATCAGTACTGATCATCTCTAGGCACAAGAGGCAAAAAGTAAAGTTACCGCAACTGGTCCTCCTTGAAAGTAAAATACAATTTTTAAGAACATTCCCCCTTTGGGCACAGATTGCTGTATCATTCACATTGGAAATGGTCAGGTATGACTCTGGCTCCATCATCTCTATCATGAGACAACAACTGAACCTTTATTTTTCATAAGCATAAGCTAAATGCCAAGTGGGTTACATTTTTTAAAGCGCAAAGTGTTACTTCATTAAAATAATGGAAGAGATTTAAATGCAGAAATTAGCACAATTAGAATCAATTAATAATTGCTTAATATCCTCATGGATCTGAATCCGTATTTTCATATAATAGTGGAACACAGGGACAATCATGTATTAAATATCAAGTCAATTAGCCACATTAAAGGTGCTGATTTAAATGCCAAAATAATTAACATGACCTTTCATTTATTAAGAACCATTGCTATTCTGAGAAGAAGGAATTTAGAAAATACTTTTCTGTACGTACTTCAAGACTCTCAGAAATCATTTGAACTTGTTTCTTTCAAAGATAGTCTTCTCCAATTCAATATTATAAAAAGGGCAAAATGCTTTTATGGAGGAGGGTGTAAACATTCCTCCAAGCGAGAGAACCATAAATGCTCAAGAGGTGATTTGACTATATACTTACCTTTTTATACGAAGTATGGTGTGTCTCATAGACAGCATAATTTGGAATTCTGACACATGTGGAGATAAACTTCAAGCCACAGGGACGGGTCTACCAAAAGCCTATTTCTCAGAAGACTTCTGAGTGCTAACTAATCCTGAGGAGAGAAAAGGGAAGTAAAAAACGAGCTGGACTGTGGTAGGCAGAATCCTAAAATGACCCCAGAAAATGTTCTGCCCTAATCCTCCAGCCTGCGAATCTGATGAGATAGTACGTCCATAGCTACGTTACCCTCCGTGGCAAAAGGGAATTTGCAAATGTAGTCAAAGTTACTAATGAATGGACGTGGAGTTCATCAAAAGTGAGATTATCCAGCTGGGTCTAATCTATCACATGAGCACTTTAAAAGCAGAGAATTTTCTCCAATTGGTGGCAGAAGAGGAAGTCAGAGATTCAAAGTACAAGAAGGGTTTGATTCATCATTGCTGGCTTTGAAGAAGGAGGAGGTCATGTTCAAAAACTGGAGAGAGACTCCTGGGAGCAGAAAGTGATCGCTGACTGACGAACAGCCACCAAAGATCTCAGTTCTACATTTGTTGCTGTTGTTAGGTGCTGTCAAGTCAGTTCCTACTCATAGTGGCCCTGTGTACAACAGAAAAAAACACTCCCCAGTCCTGCACCATCCTCACAATCTACAATTGCAAGGAACTAAATTCTGACAACAACCCAAGTGAGCTTTGAAGCCCATTCTTCCTCAGAGCATCCAGATAAGAGCCCAGTCTGGTCAGCACTTTATTTCTGCCTTTATTTCTCTGACCGGCCGAGAACCCACTTCAGCCGGTCTGGACATCTGATTTACAAAACTGTGAGATAATAAATGAGCGCCATTTTAAGCTGCTAAATTTATGGTAATTTGTCCGGCAGCAATAGAAACTTGCATGTGAACTAAAGTGAAAGTGTTCTTTTGCAAGGGATTCCATGGGGCTGTCACTTGGGTTTGTCTCTCAGCCTAAAGGCCTCTGGATCGTTTGAGCTCTGTAAAGAACCCAGAGGGCTATGAGTAAAAACTGAAAGAATTATTTTATGAGAAACTTTCTAAGATATTGGGTCTGAAGCATTTGCTTGGGTAAAAACCAAACCAAACCCATTGCCATCAAGTCGATTCTGACTCATAGCGGCCCTACAGGATGGAAGAACTGCCCCAAAGGGTTTCTAAAGCTGTAATCTTCACAGAAGCAGAGTGACACATCTTTCTCCACAGATCAGTTGGTGAGTTGAAATGGCTGACCTTTCGGGTAGCAGCCGAGCCTTACCCACTATGTCACCAGGGCTTGAGTTGCCTTGAAAACTATTGTATGACAAAAGCAGAGAGAATCATCCACCTTGCTTGTCTGCAGCCTACCATGCAAGTATACCTGTTGCCACCAAGTCATTTCCAACTCATGGCAACCCTACGTGTGTCAAAGTAGAACTCTGCACCATAGTTTTCAATAGCTGATTTTTTGGAAGTAGATCTCCAGGCCTTTCTTCTAAGGCACCTCAAGGTGAGCTCAAACCTCCAACATTTCAGTTAGCAGCCCAGCATGTTAACTGCACCACCGAGGGACTCCACCATGTGAGTGCACCCTCACAAAAACTTGGCATCAGTGGTCATAATATCCAGAGGAACATCGGCAGCAATAAGCAGGAGAAGATCCTTTGGAAACCCATGAGGGACGTCCCCCAGAAACTCCCAGAAATATTTAGGATAACTTCACATAGTCCCACAGGGGACCATAATTGCCAACATCAGTAGATAAGGCAAGAGTTGACTCCAGTTGAACTCCCAATTAGAGAACTTTTCCAACCTTCCTGAAATACCACACCTAAATTCTACATAAGCAGGATACCTGTGAAAAGAGACCTGCTTCATGCTATCCGCCCCCAATAAGAAGTCACTCACTAAGAAACTATTTACTTTCCTTTCCATCGGATACTCTTTCCCAGCTGCTGTATTTTTTATTTTTCATTTATAAAATAGGAATGACAGCTAATTCCCAGGCCTGTTGTGAACAGCAAATGACAGAAAAGAAACAACGTTTGAGAAGAAATTACTCTGTACTCCATGACATACGGCACCAATATCCTAAGCAGTAAACATTCTAAAACAGATCATATATTGTGATTCCCTATTTTAAAATAATTAAGAACTGAAGTAAAAAATTTAAAGCCCATAGCCTGTTATTCAAGGCCTTCAAAATATGGCACTAATGTATCTTTCTAGCCCCATATCTCATTAGCATATTCCCTGCAATTTACATATAGCTTAAAATTTAGGAAAACTTCTGTAACAGTGAAAAGCTTAACAATTCTAATTTATTCCGGAAAACGTGTAGAATTCATCAGACACCAATGGCTTAGTCTCACTTTGATTAAACTCAAAGTCAATTCATTAGTAACTTCAACTACATTTGCAAAATCCCTTTTTAGGAAAATTTCTGCAACAGTAAAAAGTTTAACAAAATTCTAATTCATTCTGCAAAATGTATAGAATTTATCATAGACCAATGGCTTTTTGATGAGAAAAGCGCTTTGGAGGATATCTTGGTTAAGATAGCTGAGGACCCCATTACTTGATCTAAAAATGATCTAGATAGGACATATTTACATAAAGAATCTGAACTACTCTGCATATGACTCGCTATAAAATAATCAGCGACAAAAACTGAGGAAGGAGGATAAAACAAGATTGCCAAAATATTGGTAATTACTGAAAATACGTTTAAATTTTTGATATGCTATGTTCCCAATAACATATGATATATATTTAAATTGTATCACTTGATAAACAGATGATATAAATTTAAAATTTGTAAAGTAACAACAGTGGGAAACACTGAACTACCAGAAATAATAAATTTTCGAAAGACGGAAGGTAGATGTGGTTGAGTTAACAGAAGAAACCACAGCATAAAACAGGAACAAGAGAGGCCTGTTACAGAAATATGGGAAAGCTTCAAAGTTGCTCTAGGCTCCCCAGTTGCAAGCTTGCTCTGGGATATGATCTGAGTGGTTGGTTAAGAGACTGCTGAGGTAGCAGTCAGTTTGCTACATACCACCCTAACCCACACTTTTCCTCCTTATTTATGCCAATCAGTGGGCACTGGACTACAGAATTCAGGCAAGAGCAGAAATTGGAGGTGCTAGGGCTAAAATGGCAGAAATCAGGTGGCTACCAAAACCCAGGAGGCAGAGGAAAATGTGTACAGCTACTGGCATTTCACGCCCAGAAATATGCCCTGCCCCTACTTCACAAAAGCTCAGGTGCTAACCAAAAGGTCAGCAGTTGGAACCCACCAGAAGATCACTGGAAATCCTAGGCGGTAGTTCTGCTGTATCCTATAGGGTCACTAGGAGTCAAAATCAAGTCGATGGCAATGGGTTTTCTTTTTTTCCCCTACTCCATAATTATTCAAGATAGGCTGAAGCAAGTGGGTATGCAACTTACAGTCAGAGGTGAAAATGAAATCTCAAATACAAAGATAAGCATTTTTTTTTTTTTTAAGGAAAATCAACACCATTAAAGTGAGGCATTAAGAAAAATAAATAAATAAATAGCATTTGATGAAGCAGAGTTACTTGAACAAAAGGAAGAAAACTTTAAAAGAATATAACATCCTGAGATTAATGTGAGAATGTATCACTTCCATAAAAAATAACAGGCTTGTTTAAAAGAAAAATATTATTCCCAAATAATACAATTCTATATATTGTGTTAATAGTATTTTTTTTTTGAATAATTATATACTTATGTTAGGAAAAGTAAATAAGAATTTAGGCCAATGTCATTACTAATGAACATTTTTAGTGGAACAGAGAATAAAATCTAAGAAATTAAGTAAATATCTTGTAATATTCTTCTTAAAATTTCATCGGAATTGGAAATATCAGTATGTACGTATTTCCTAGCTCTATCTACTTAAAGGAGCCCTGGTGGCACAGTGGTTAAGAGCTTCGCTGCTAACAAAAAGGTTGGCAGTTCGAATCCACCAGCTGCTCCTTAGAAGCCCTATGGGGCAGTTCTACTCTGTCCTATAAAGTTGCTAGGAGTCAGAATCCACTCGATGGCAACAGGTTTGGTTTTTTTGGATCAACTTAAACGGCATAGAAACCAAAACAACCCAAGAGCAATGAGCACCCCTGCTACCAGATTGTGTTCTCTAAATACGTTTTCTCACCAAAAGGAACCAGGGGTCCTTGGAGAACGGCCAGTTACCGGCTGGGGCAGAGAATGCACTACATACGCCTGGGATTTCTTTCTGTGCTAAAAAGAAAACAAGCTGTCAGAGACTACTGGGGTCATTTCAAAAAGAACACAAAGCCAGTTTTTACTCCCATTGGCCAAAGGACAGAAATTGGAATATCAAAAAGAATCCTGACTACAATAAATAGAAACTTATCAAATATATAAAAAACCCTGAGTTCATAACAATACTCCAAAAAAACTATATCATCACCTTTGGAGGTTGTTGGGGCACCAAGTTGTTATTCTGAAAACTGTGAAATAATCAGCATTTACAGTATCTTTCTGTACAGACTATTTCAGGGAAACCCAAAAGTTGATGAGGGAAAGTTTTCCTTTATGGAATAATAGTAATTTCTATAACTATAAAAATCAGTATTTTTCTGCTGCCAATAAAATACTGGTTGATACAACATTCATCAATTGCTGCTAAAAATATTAGATAAGATGTTGATGAGGATCTTTATAATGGATAGATCAAACAGTACAGAACGTTGGTGGTTCAAACCCACCAACCGATCCACAGGAGAGAGACGTGGTGGTCTGCTTTTGTAAAGATTACGGCCTTGGAAACGCTATGGAGCAGTTCTACTCTGTGCGTACAGGGTCGCTAGGAGTTTGGTTTGGTTTTTGGTATAGCTTCAAAATAAATAAAGCAATAGAAAAATTGATTTAAAAAAATCCATAATCATGTGAGAAAACTTTAATTTGGGCCCTCTCAAAGAGAAAATAAACATTCTATTCAAATACAACTGGAGCATTTACAAAATATAATCACATACTACATCATCTTATTCCAAATCCTATAAAAAAATGAAATCAAAAGCTCTTTGCTAAAGATAAGAAGCCAAATTATCATATAATTATAGGTGCCTGTATCAATGATGAGTGAACAATTCATTACCAGAATAATTACATGTTTTTCTGTCATAACAGCAATCTGGTTAATTAAAGATTAAAATTATACAAAACCCTGATAAAGCTTCAGTTATTGCTCAGGGATGTCTGCATGGGGAAAAAAAAAAAAAAAAAACCTACGTGAATGAATAGAAATATAGAAATATGACCTAAGTCTCACAAGTTTTCTTAGTAAGTAGTCTTGTGAGAGAATCTTGCACTCCAATGGCCTACGTACCAATCTTACCAAAAACCAAACCCACTGCCGTAGATTCTGACTCATAGCTACCTTACAGGACAGAGTAGAACTGCGCATACAGTTTCGAAGGCTGTAATCCTAACAGAAGCAGGCTCCCACATCTTTCTCCTGATATCAATCTTGAAAAAAACAAAGAAACAAACGAACGAACCCGCTGCTACCCAGTCGAATATGACTCATAGCAACCTTCTTGGACAGAGTAGAACTGCCCTATAGGGTTTCCAAGGAGCAGCTGGTGGATTCGAACTGCAGACCTTTTGGTCAGAAGCTGAGCTCTCAACCACTGTGCCACCAGTTTTTAACATGTGAACTCTAGCGCAGAATGGGAGGAATGTCAGCACTGCATTTTGAAAGTTACTTAGGCATAATAGATGCTGTTTAGGCACGATGTCAGCTAATCACACATCACCCAGGTTTGCTGGATATAACTGCTCAGGCAGCAAATGTGTACAACTCACAATACCACCAGCAGTATTGCCTTTACTTTCCCTTGTGTGTGTGTGTATTCTGTTGGCTACAATAAGGACCCTGGAAACTGGAAGCAATACACGTAACAGTATTTGGGTCAGTGTGCCTCAGGGCTGACTCTATGCTGACAGAACAGCACTACAATTTCTTGCTTTGCTAAGAAAATTGGCCTCACTTGCCTCACATTAAATAGTAATTAAGTCTAAGCTTGGACTCCTTTTTGAGACACAAGGAAGACTCTTCTAAGTCTTATAAGAAACTTCCCCTGAAAAAGACTGTTGCACAATTATAGAGCTAATAAACCAGTTATTCGTTTTCACAAAACATGTTTTTGATTGGAGAGAGAAATCTAGGACTGTATGTTCTAAAGCTAATTTATAATATTTCTACAAGACATCCATCCTTTGTCCAGTCTTCATCTTTTTCTCTCAAGAATATAGTATTTTTGATACACAACAGCCGTATGGAGACATTTAACAGCCATTTAATTTAATAGATATCAATTACTGAATTTTTTTTTTACCCATGACAATACAAACTCCACTGAGTGTGTGTATGTGGGTGTATGTGGGTGCACATGTGTGTATGTATGTTTGTGTATGTGTTTGTATGTATATGTGTTTGTGTATGTGTGTATGTGTACGTGTGTATATGTCTGTACGTGTGTGTACGTGTGTA
The DNA here is from genome assembly GCF_024166365.1 of Elephas maximus indicus. NCBI lineage: Eukaryota > Metazoa > Chordata > Mammalia > Proboscidea > Elephantidae > Elephas > Elephas maximus. The sequence goes on along the minus strand of NC_064841.1, from coordinate 6,170,945 downwards.
TATGTGTGTACATGTGTATATGTCTGTACGTGTGTGTGTGTGTGTGTACGTGTATGTGTGTAGACACATAAGTAGTGGCATAGATGGTTAAGGTTTAACAAGTAGCCTTGCTGGAGAGAAAAAAACGTACTGCATTGCAACGCTTGCCGGTTTCCGTGGTGTGAAACTCCACCACCCATGACTCATTTCAAGCTACAACAGGGTTCCTGAAAATTTAACAATCAGCCTTCACATGTGGGTGCGAGCCAGTTTCAGCACACCAGTGGGTGTGGGTGGGGAGGGGTGCCCTTGAACCACTGAAGGCAAACGGATGACAGCAACTCCATCTCTCTAGAGTGATTATGTAGCTCGGGGTATATGATTTACGGCAAATGTAATCTTTCATATTATACTCAATTATTTTTCTACTAAGGCAAAAATTCTGCAGCACAAATATCTTCCTGATATACTATCAGGGCTGACAGGGAAATGGTTGAATAAAACAGCACAATGAAAAATCAGCGATATAGCAGTAAGTAATTCGGCAGCATAAAAGCAGCTTTTAAAGAAATGTTTTAAGGGCTCTTTGGGATGGGGCAGCTCTACTCTGTCCTGTAGGGCCGCTATGAGTCGGAATCGACTCCACAGCACTGGGTTTGGTTTGGGCAGCATAAAAAAAAAAAAAAAAAAAAAACAGCTTTTAAAGAAATGTTTTAAGGGCTCTTTGGGATGGGGCAGCTCTACTCTGTCCTGTAGGGCCGCTATGAGTCGGAATCGACTCCACAGCACTGGGTTTGGTTTGGGTTTGGTCTGGGAAGCAGAGCCTAAAGACGATTCTGTAGATCTTCATGTTGGGGTGTGTGTGGGTGTTTAATGCGAGGTAGATAATAACCGTGACCTTCACGCTGTGTTCAGCCTTGAGAACAGCTTTTCAAGCTGTATTTCAGAAACGCAGCCATAAAGCCATGCTGAGAGCTTTTTCTTTTAAATCAGATGACAGCTTTTGGACATGTGAGGAGCTGTCTTTCAGCTGTACCCTGGCCTGTGTGACTCTGAAAAGCTTTGTATCATTTTAAAATAGAAGAGAAGATCTTACACACTTATTCTCTCAACCTAGATACGTTATTTCTTTTAAGTGGGAAACTGGAGGTCATGACCCTCCTTTTCTCCCTAGGTTATTGTGCTATCTAATTACTATTCATATTTTTGGGATAGTTTTGTAACCTTGGAAAACCTTGGTAAATTTTATTCTATTGAATTTTACGCATTTGTTATACCATTAAAAAAAAAAAAAAAAAAACCTGTTGCCGTCAAGTCCATTCCAACTCATAGTGACCCTATAGGACAGAGTAGAGCTGCCCCATAGAGTTTCCAAGGAGCACCCGGTAGAATTGAACTGCTGACCTTTTAGTTAGCACTGTAGCACTTAACCACTAAACCACCAGGGTTTCCGCATTTTTTACCATACACACAAAACAAAATCAGGAATTTTTTTATTCACAACATCAATTCCCCCACAGAAATTACAGTTCTTAAATACAGAATTTTAAGAATGAGAGGAAAGCAGATGCTTCCTTAGACATGAATTGACACTGCCAATTTAATCGACACTGCTGTGAAAATGTAACTAGGACATTATTCCACCTATGAAAAGAATAAAGCAAGCTACGGGGTGAGAATTCCAGTAATAATGGCTAACACTCAGTAAACATTTTAAACATATCAATTCACTTAATGGCATTTTAAATTCTATTTTGTAAAATTAATTAATTGAGGTTATGTTTAACTGAAGGGATTGGTGTCTCTGTGGTAGGAGTCTCACCTTTCATGTGGGAGACCTGGCTTTGATTCCCAGCAATGAACTTCAGGCATAGCCACCACCTGTCTGTGGAGACCTGTGTTTTGCTATGACGCTGTGCAGGTTTTAGGGGAACTTCGAGACTAAGATAGACCTGGCAATCCACCTCTGAAAATCAGCCAGCGAAAACCCTATGGAGCACAACAATCCAACCTGCAACTAACCACAGAGATGGTGCAGGGCTGGGCAGTGCTTCATTCATTGTGCGTGGGATCGTCATGAGTTGAAGCCAAGTCGATGGCAGCTAACAACAACAACGTTTTACTATAAAAATACTCTGCACTATGGATAAGATTAATTATCCAACTGAAAGAAGGCAGTTTACAGGTTGGGGGTCAATCTTTTGTTATTAGGGTGCTGTTTTAGTCAACTAACTTGTCCTTGTGTTTTAACATCTTTTCTGTTGATCTATAAAAGGGTTCTTTTCACTAAAGCAATTACTCCATTTTTAAAGATTCGAAACCACAATTTGGGGTACGAAATACTTAAGAGAAGTCCCTAGGTGGTGCAAACAGTTTGCACTCAACTGCTAACCCAAAAGTTGGCAGCTCAAAGCCACCCAGTGGAACTGTGGAAGAAAAGGCCTGGCAATCTCCTTTCGCTAAGATCACAGCCAAGAAAACCCTACAGAGCAGTTCTGCTATGTAACATGGGGCCACCATGAGTAGGAACGTACTCAGCAGCGACAATGGTTAAGAGTCTGTATTTGCACTTTCAATCAATTCGACAAACATTTATGAAGCTCCGACCATGTGTCAAACACTACGCTAAGTCTGGGAGACATCTGGGCCATCGCATCAAAAATACTTGGGCTATGTGTCATGAGATGTTGTTTACATCCTTTTTCTGATATATGACCTAAAAAAGAATAATAGGCCCAGCACCAAGTCAGTAATTCCAGGCCATACATTAGTGCATTCTCTTACTAGCAAAAGAAACGATGAGTGGTAATTACTCAGTTGAGCTTCACATATTAACTAAAAAAAACAAAACGAACCCACTGCCATCGAGTCGATTCTGACTATAGTGACCCTATAGGGCAGAGTAGAAAAGAGATAGGTAAAAATGTACAATTAAGTTGTAAATGGACCATAAGGAATTTGATCAAACTCTCTGGCTTATTGAAACATGTTTGTCTGAATGTCAATATCATTACTATCATGAATATATCATTAGTTTCTAAATAAGGGTTGTTGGTTGAGGTTTTTTTTTCTCCCCCAAATTTTAACCTAGTTTCTCTGAGTGTGCTTTATTTCTACCAAAGTCAAAATGCTGTTCTTAAATAAACAGCAAGAGAAAAATTATTTAAGTCCGTAGGTGGCCAGATGGTTGACATCAACTGTTTTCAAGCTGTGGCATGGTGACCCTAAAGCTGTTGTTAGTTTCATTCGAGTCAGCTCTGACTCACGGCAACTCCACGTACAACAGAACAAGACGTTGCCCCGTCCTGCTCCATCTGTACGGCTGTCGGAACGCTCAAGTCCACCGTTGTGACCACGATGTATTTTGAGTCCCCTGCAACCAAGTGGGCTCACCTGCCAACACTATATCAGACAATACTCTGTTATGATCCATAGGGTTTGCAGTGGCTAGTTTTCAGAAGTAGATCGCCCTTCCTCCCAGTCTGTCTTAGTCTGGAAGCTCCGCTGAAACCTGCCCACCATGGGTGACCCTGCTGGTACGTGAAATACTGGTGGCATAGCTTCCAGCATCACAGCAACAAGCAAGGCATCACAGTGTAACAAACTGACAGATGGGTAGTGGTGACCCTAAGGCTACTTTAGAGTTTCCAAAGATAATGTCAAAAAAATTCATTTAAAATGATTTCATTTTAAATTCTTTCAAAATTACCCTCCTGCTTCACAAAAGAAAGGAAGTTGCCTTAGGGACATAAAAACCTCTGGGCACCAAAGAAGTTACCGGAAATGTTGGTGTTGGTGAGACAGTTGATGACGGTAATGACTGAACAACAAATCATTTTTTTGCGGTCAGGGAGTATTCAATTCTTTATCATAAAATAATAAAATAAATAGGAACTAATGCAGCTGTCAAATGATCATTAAAAATATTTTTGATAAGAAATCAGATAGTATTTTATTTTTTGCATATACACAGGAGTTCAAACAACAGAGTGACTTACTGTAACAAAACTCCTATCCGCATCTACCTATTTACGTGAACATAATCTTCCCATCGTGGCATAGTGGTTAAGTGCTACTGCTGCTAGCCAAAACGTCGGCAGTTCGAATCCACCAGGCGCTCCTTGGAAAAATCTATGGGGCAGTTCTACTCTGTCCTATAGGGTCGCTATGAGTCGGAATCGACTCAACGACAGTGGGTTTAGTTTTTGGTTTTTAATCTTTCCATCAAGGTCCCTAGGTGGCGTAAATGGTTTGTGCTCAGCTGCTAACCTAAAGCTTGGCTGCTCTAATCCACCCAACGGTACCTTAAAACAAAAGCCTGGCAATCTGCTTCTGTTAAGATTAAAACCAAAAAACCATTTAAATGTACAAGAGGAAATAGTTTTTCAAACTTCTTTTAACACGTGTGTAAGGAAACAACACTAGAAGAGTATCGTTAAACACGATACCTCTTGAAGAACAGAAAGGGAACTTCTGTCTAAAAATAACTGGGCTAAGCCGAGGAGGCTCTTCAGTTTTCAAGTCTACAAAATACAAAGTTATCCTAAGGATAACTTAAATTTGTGCTTCAGCTGTCGGAATTTAACAGATGTTAACATGAACCTATTTGACAGCCTGACCCTGACTTAGAAAATCCTGAAGGAGAAAAAATGGCCACTAAGGGTCATCCCTGTCAGACCCCACAGGCCCTGAGAGCACTGCACTGGGAACCTTAGTGCTTTCCCTGAGGTAAAGTCTTTATGTCCACTAAGGGTCATCCCTCTCAGACCCCACTGCACTGGGAACCTTAGTGCTTTCCCTGAGGTAAAGTCTTTAATGAAATTGTGACCAGGCTTTTTTAAGCAAAAAAAGAAAAAGAAGAGAAAATTACCAAAATCGTATTGTATGTGTTCGTAGCAGGCGGTGTTAGGGCAACAGCACTGTAGGTGACGTTTTTCTTTCTCCTTACCTACCTGATGCTTTTTCTATAATGTGGTTATATTACTTTTACAATGAAAGATTGTTTTCAGGAATGTTCAAGGGATCTGAACTGCTCCAGGTTCACAATATTTTGGGGACTCAGACAAAAGAACAATATTAAAGTAGGAGGATATTTTGCACCCCTAGAGGCACAGTGGTTAAAAGCTTGGCTGCTAACCAAAAGGTCAGCAGTTTGAACCCACAGCTGCTCTTTGGATACCCTAGGGACCTGTTCTACTCTGTCCTATAGAGTCACTATGAGTCGGGATCAACTCGTCAGCCATGGGTTTTTTTAAATAGAGACATTCTAAGAGATATGAGAAGTCCCTAAGTGGCCCAACATGTCGGCTGCTAACCAAAAGATTGGAGGTTCATGTTCGCCCAGAGGCACTCAGAAGACAGACCTGGTGATCTACTTCCAAAAAGTTAGCTATTGAAAACCCTAAGAAGCACAGCTCTACTCTGACGACATACACGGGGTTATGATGAGTTGGGACTAACTCGAAAACAATTAGTGGTTTAAGGGCTATAGCTACCACAAGAAAAAATGAGTATGAAAGGTATGTACGTCTTCACGTTTTTTATTTAATGTGACTATTTCATGTAGCCAATTCAAGAATAGGTGATGGCCAAACCTATTGAGGTTGTGGCCTAGGAGATTTAGCTCAACAATAGTGCCACCGTCAAGGAAGCACAGCCAGTCCATGCAGGCCAAAGGAAGATTTAAATGAAATTCCCTTCCTTAGTTAAACCTCTCTAAAGATAGGAAAAAGGATCCATTTCCAAGCTCTCAGAGAAATGTTACAGTCCACACATCTGGTCTGCTCCTCCCCTCTCCAGTTCTCCCAAATTCCACACCCATTAGTCTTTCATTTGTCAAAATGAAAAGAAGGGAATAAATAAATCAACAAACAAGCAAATCAGAACTTTCTCTTCAACCTCCAGGCCCATGCTGTTACTCTTTGGCAGGTAGAGATTCCAACCCTTTTTCAGCCTCCTCGCCTCTGTTGAGGATTGAATCATGTTCCCCCAAAATATGTACTGAAATTCTAACCCCCTTACCTGTGAACATGACCTCATTTGGAAATAGGAGCTTTCTTTTGTTAGGTTAATGAGGTTATTAGCCTGATTGTTTCTGAGTTATAGAAAGGGCAGAGTAGACACACACACACACACACACACAAAAGATAACCCCAAGGACTGCCAGCAAACCCAGAACTATTAGATTGACAGAAGGAATCCACATGGGGAGACCCTGACTGGGATTTTTAGCTTCCACAACTGTGAGAAAATAAAATGTTCTTTAAAGCCACCCACCTGCAGTTATGGCAGAGTTAGACTCAGCTCAATGGTAACGGGTTTGGCTTTTAGGCAACTAAGACACCCTCCTTCCTTCCCCTTTCCTCGGGATGGGTCTGGACGCTACCCCAGGGAGGAGTGGAGGGACTGAGGAGACAGGAGGAGAGCGGAACTGGGCTGGGAGCTACACAAATCCACTCATCATTTTGATCTTTTTGCTTCCATTGAAACCATCCAAGTTTACCTTTATAAAAGAAAAAAAAAAAACTAAATATTTACTCACCAAAGCATAACAAAGGCATTTTACTTTTCGTTTCTTACAACAAAAATCAGGATTTGCAGTGAACACTCACTTGCTTAAAAAAACGGCACTAACAAAAACATCCCATGGCCCCTGAAAGCCCATGAAACGTGTACTTTGGGAAGTGTGAGCTGATACGGAGGAGGCTCAGTGCGACAGGACCCCTCACTACAGGACGAGGGGCAGCGTAGGGTGCAGCCCCCAGGAAGATGCTGTAGAGGGCTGGGGGAGATTCAGTGGCGCCGTCCGTTTCATATTACTCGTCTTTCATTGGCAGGTTGTTCTCTTCACCTCTACAACAGGGAAGCTTCCTGCCCAGTGGTAATCACTTTCATCCCATAAGATGGACTCTGAGGGCAGCTTTTGCTCTATCCATGACTGCCTGTCCTGAGGGTGAACCACTGTGACCATGCCCACCCTGTAGGGAGGGTAATGAGCGCCCAGAGGCAATCTCTAACTTTCCCCACCCCCCAATTTTAAGTTGAATGGACGTTGATAGTGGCATTATGTCAGCAGAAAGCCAGAAACGCCTCCCCCCCTCCTCTCCAGCTGCCTCAGTCAAGCCCCTGTCATATTTGTGGTGCCTGGGAAGGTCATTCCACACCTCATCTGGCACCCTTGGACTTGTGGGGGGAGGGGGCAAATGCCTCTGTCTGCCCCCCTACCTGGCTCCACCTCTGTCACCCACTGCGTGGTCCTGGGTCTCCTGGATCTGTCATTGCCTCGCACTACAGCACTGGTGGCGTGAGCAAATAGCAAATCACTTTTTCAGTGGCAAAATAGTAATTTAAAATAATGAATCGATTTCAAAATACTTTTAAAACAATTCTATTGTTTGGCTGTTTATCTTTCAGGCAAATGATCCATATAATAAAGTCAAAAATTTGTTTAAAAAAAAAGGAAAGGACAGAAGCTATAAAAATCCACAATAATTTAGGGGAAGTAGCTCAAGAGAGACATAGACAAGCAAGACTCTGTAGACTGTCCTCCAGCCCAAAATGTATTTCATCGTCCTTCCTGAATTGCCTCATTCAATTAGCCAGACTACGTAAAATTCCAGTTTTGGAGATGCTTTGGGGTTAACATGTATCTTCTTTCAAAGCACAATCTTGGGATTTTACAATTAAATCAGATTATGTTTATACTAAAATGTGATTAAGAAGAACTTCAAAAAAGAATTTTTTAGAGGGTATGGAGAGTCTAGGTAGGGAAGAAATAGGCAATTTTGAAGTAAGGAGGCCTTTTGGGAGAAGAACAAGGGAAAGATAATAGTTATGAACCTAGGCCTGTACAGAGGTGCTGGAGAGAGGGACCTGAAGACGTGAAAAAGAAGTACAAATAGGGAGGTAAGAGGATTAAAAGAAACATTTTCCAGCATTGTACTTTTGCCTGGGGCCAGAGTTTTGCTAGGAAAGGAGGAAAAAAGGCCTTCCCACACTGGATTCCACTTCAGATCCTTTCCTTGGACTAGCCTTCCTTCCTAAATCCAAAAACACCAAATCCATTGCCAGTGAGTCCATTCTGACTCATAGCGACCCTATAGGACAGAGTAGAACTGTCCCACAGGGTTTCCAAGGAACAGTTGGTGGATTCCAACTGCTCACTTTTTGGTTAGCAGCCGAGCACTTAACCACTGTTCCACCACTCTTCCTGCCTACCTTCTGTTCAGTTACTCACTTACAGAACATTCATTAATAGTCCTGTATTTGCACAGTGAAAGAAGGATCAATAGGTTTGTTGTGGTTTGGTTTTTGGTTGGTTGATTGGTGAACCATCATTGATCTGTTCTGCTTTATGGAGAAATATTTACCAAGTACCTGAAAGTATGTGCTCAATTTGTTCTGAGGAATGCATGTAAGAAAAAAGTTAGAATCTTTATAGGGAGTATGCAAAAAGAGAAAAATAGAAATATTATAAGCAGGTAAGTAGCATGCATAAACTTGATCGTCCTACTGCAAACAATACAATCTATTAGCCATTTATACAGTAACATGGATTAGTTAAGTCTGATTGTTCTCCTCCTAATACTTAGCTGATAACATTGACAGGAAAAAGAGTTTTTATTTATGGATCAGAGCCTAGGGAGAACACTATTTTGCAGTAAGGATCACTTTTAGGGGTCTAGGAAGGAGTCCTGGTGGCACAATGGTTAAGCCCTCCACTGCCAACCAGAAGATCAGTGGTTCAAACCCACCAGACACTTCATGGGAGAATGAACCTGGAGATCAGCTCCTGCAAAGATTGTTGTTGTAAAAGAAAAAACTTTGATGGTTACGAGGGAGAGGAGGGTAGGGGATGAAAAAACACTAAATAGACAATAGGTACATGGTAACTTTGGTGAAGGGTAAGACAGTACACAATACTGGAGAAGCCAGTGCAACTTGTCCAGGCAAGATCATGGAAGCTCCATAGACACATCCAAACTCCCTGAGGGACTGAATTGCTGGGTTGAGGGCTGTGGGGACCATGGTCTCAGGGAACATCCAGCTTAATTGGCATAACATAGTTTATAAAGAAAATGTTCTACATTCTACTTTGATGAGTAGCATCTGGGGACTTAAAAGCTTGTGAGCAGCCATCTAAGAAAGTTCACTGGTCTCACCCCATCGGAAGCGAGGGAGAATGAAGAAAACTAAAGACACAAGGGAAAGACTAATGGACCACAAGTACCACAGCCTCCACCAGACTGAGTCCAGTACAACTAGATGGTGCCCAACTGCCCACCACCAACTGCTCTTACAGGGATCATAATAGAGGGTCCCAGATAGAGCTGGAGAAAAATGTAGAACAAAATTCTAACTCACAAAAAAAGACCAGACTTACTGGCCTAACAGAGACTGGAGAAACCTTGAGAGTATAGACCCTGGACACCCTTTTAGCTCAGTAATTAGGTCACTTCTGAGGTTCACACTTCAGCCAAAGATTAGACAGGCCCATAAAACAAAACGAGACTAAACTGGTGCAGCAGTCCAGGGGCAAGGACTGGAAGGCAGGAGAGGGCAGGAAAGCTGGTAATAGGGAGCCCAAGGTTGAGAAGGGAGAGTGTTGACATGACAATTTGTGTAGTAACTGTTTAATGACAAGCTAGTTTGTTCTGTAAACCTTCATCTAAAGTATAATAATAATAATAACAGATTCTTGTTGTTAGGTGCAGTCCAGTCGATTCTGACTCATAGCAACCCTAGGTACAACAAAGTAAGCACTGCCCGATCCTGTGCCATCCTCACCATCTTTGCTATGCTTGAGCTCATTGTTGCAGCCACTGTGTCACTCCATCTCATTGAGGGTCTTCCTCTTTTTCGCTGACCCTCTACTTTACCGAACATGATGTCCTTCTTCAGGGACTGTCATGGACGTGATAGCGTGTCCAAAGTACGTGAGCACAAGTCTCACCATCCTTGCTTCTGAGGAGCATTCCGACTGTACTTCCAAGACGCATTGCTCATTCTTCTGGTAGTCCCTGGGATATTCTTTGCCAGTCAAAAAACAAACAAACCCGTTGCTGTCGAATCAACTGCAACTCATAGCAACCCTATAGGACAGAGTAAAACTCCCTCATAGGGTTTTCAAGGAGCAGCTGATGGATTCCAGCTGCCGACCTTTTGGTTAGCAGCTGAACTCTTAGCCACTGCACCACCGAGGCTCCTCTTTGCCAACACCGTAATTAAAAGACATCAATTCTTCAGTCTTCCTTATTCGTTGTCCAGCTTTTGCATGCATATGAGAGGACTGACTATGCCATGGCTTACGTCAGGCACACCTTAGTCCTCAAAGTCACATCTTTGATTTTCACCTCTTTAAAGAAGTCTTCCGCAGCAGATTGCCCAGTGCAATATGTCCTTTGATTTCTTGACTGCTGCTTCCTTGGGTGTTCGTTACAGATCCAAGTAAAATGAAATCCTTGACGACCTCAGTCTTTTCTCCATTTATCGTGTTGTTGCTTATTGGTCCAGTTGTGAGGATTTTTGTTTTCTTTATGTTGAAATGTAATCCATACTGAAGACTATAGTCTTTGATCTTCATCAGTAAGTGCTTCAAGTCCTCCCCACTTTCAACAAACAGGGTTGTGTTATCTGCATATCACAGGTTGTTAATGAGTCTTCCTCCGATTCTGATGCCTTCTTCTTCTCATATAGTCCAGTTTCTCAGATTATTTGCTCAGCATACAGATTGAATAAGTATGGTGAAAGGATACAACCCTGACACACACCTTTCCTGTTTTTAAAGCACGAAGTATCCCCTCGTTCTGTTCGAACAACTGCCTCTTGGTCTATGTACAGGTTCTGCATGAGCATAATTAAGTGTTCTGGAATTCCAATTGTTTGCAACGTTATCCACAATTTGTTATGATTCACACTGTCGAATGCCTTTGCACAGTCAGTGAAGACTACAGTAAATATTATAGCCTAGGAAACCCTATGGGGCAGTTCTACTCAACAGCACACAATGACAACAACAGGCCTAGGTGCAGAGATACAGACAAAAAAACAAAAAAACCTAGGGCAGTGTAAGTCTTAACGGACTGTTGAGAATGACACAGTAGAAACTCAAAAATGTTTTTGGATAAATAGACCATTTACAATTATCTCAGGAATTAAATGGTAAGTAGAAAGGTGGTTTCCCTTGTTTGTATTTATTAAAGACTACCCTATGGAAGAATGGAAGGGCCATTTAAGGGAGGGGAGGGTTCGTCAGTCCATGAGCTGGAGGAGATGGTGCCGGGCAGTGGTGGGACAAAAGGCAAGTCTAGCACATCCTACCTGACACGTTAACCCAGGTGGTGAAAAAGGAGCAGACAGAGGTGATAGAGTTTTTTATAGGGGTATATTTCTTGAAGTAATACAATGCCGGTGTTAAGGATCTTGTTCTAAAAGGAATAAGGAACTGAGTCATAGAATGATTTCAACCAAAATCCACTGCTGTCGAGTTGATTCCGACTCATACCAACCCTACAGGACAGTATAGAACTACCCCATAGTGTTTCCAAGGAGCAGCTGGTAGATTCGAACTCCCAAGCTTTTGGTTAGCAACCAAGCGCTTTACCACTGTGCCAACAGGGTTCTGATAGAATGATTTAGCAGGAAGCATTTCACACCCTGAACTAGGCCCTCTGTTTTGGACAAGTACGATATCCCTCTGTCCTGGCTCCATTTATAGACAGAGGAATGCACGGAATTAGGTCATCACAAGACACACCCAATGCAGCGCCTCCTCTTTATAAACAACCGTAAAAATTCTTTTGGGGAAAAGTGACCTTGTCCTTCAACATTTAGGTTGTTGGATGCTGTCCTGGATTCAACTGCAAAGATTACATAATCCCTCTGAGGGCTCCAGGTTTTGCTCCAGGTTTTTCTTTTCTTAGCTGGCCTAACCACAGCTAAGCTCGGGCAAACAGCCCAGGAACTAAGATGTGGGTATTCAGTTATACCACAAATCCTTGGCTTTCGAAAAAAAAAATTTTTTTTATTTATCCTACTTCCAAATAATGTTCTGTCATGAATCAAGAGGGAGGGAAGTAAATTCTGATTTTAAGAGTTTTTAATCCCTGGAAAGAAGAATTCTTCTTCAACAGGATCAGGATTGTAGACATCAGAGTTCAATGGGTCTTACAGTGTTTCTAATCTAAGCTCCTCATTTCATATATGAGGCCACTAAAGCTCAGAAAAGTATTTGCCCAAGATTACACAACTAGTTAACGGAAGGAGGAGGACTGGAGGCCTAGCCTTCCGAGTCTCAGCAAGTTTACATTCTTGTATACTAAAATTGAAGCAGCTAAACTCCAGGGAAGCATTACAGCTCTCAAACCTGGCTATGCAATGCCATCTCAAAGAGATTTTTTTTTAGGTGCTGTTCCCAGATCTCAACCCAAAAATTTTATCAGAATCTCTGGAAATGGAGACCAGGCATCAGTATTTTCTTTTTAAGTGTCCCAGGCAATTCCAATGTAGGACCAGTTAGAGAACCATTAGTCTAGAAAAAGAATCATCTTTACCTAGGATAATGACCATATATTCTTCTTTTCCCAAGATGGTCTTGGTTTATACCTATCTTTCCAGTATAATCGACAAGGGCTATCTGTGGCCCATCTGACTTGTAAACATTGAAATAACATCTCTAATGGAAACTGCATGGGACATTGGTGTTTCAGTGGGAGAACTAACCTTCCACACTTGAGACCTGGTTTTGATCCCGACCCAATGCACCTTCTGTGTAGCCACCACCCGTCAGTAGGGGTTTGCATGTTGTTATGATGCTTAAAAGGTTTCAGCAGAGCTTTCAGACTAAGACAGACTAGGAAGAAAGGCCTGAAGATCTACTCCTGAAAATTAGCCAGTGAAAACCCTATGAATCACAACAGTCCAGTCTTCAGCCAATTATGAGGGTGGCGCAGGACAAGGCAGCATTTCACTCCATTGTGCCCAGGGTCACCGTGAGCCGAGTGACTCTGTGGCTAAAAACAACAATGGAATTCACAAAATTCTTTGTGAGGTTTTAAAAAACTAAGCTAGGGATCATGGTGCCCAGAAGGAGTAAAACTGTTTAGCTGCCCTGGTATTCTCCCCTTAGAAAAGCCATCTCCATACTGATTTTCAGCTTCCTAAGTTTTTTAAAGGGGAGCCCTTTAAGAGCTTGGCTGCTAACCAGAAGATCGGTCATTCCTTGGAAACTCTATGGGGCAGTTCTACTCTGTCCTATAAGGTCAGAATCAACTCAAGGGCAACAGGTTTTTTTTGAGTAAGCTTCAAAGGGACAGTGGAGGCAGATTAGAAAAACTTGTAGAACAGTTTGTTCTACAACGTTGTTTTTCTGAGATTTGCCTAAACCTAAAAAGCTTTCCTTATTTCCCCAGTCAAGAAATTGCAATTTATTGATGTAGGAAACACGAGGCATGAAGGATCCTGACACAAAACCTAGTTATGAAAGAAAATGCCTAGGCCTGTGACATATCCAGAAAACTCATTTATACCATACCATGTGCCTCCTTAAACGTCCACTTCTGTTGTTGTTGTTGCTGTTTATTTTAGTCAGGACATTTTCATTTGCGAATAACAGAAACCCAACTCAACAAGCTTAAGGGGAAAATTTTTTGACTGACTTATATAACTGTAAAGGCAAGGAAGGGCCCCACAATCACCCACAAATACGTGAAGGACCAGTTAATCAAGATTCTTTCTCTCATGTATCAGCTCTGCTTCTATCTGAATGAGGGCCTCATTCTCTTCCTCTTGTTGACTAGCTCTATCCACGTGGTAAGAAGGAAGATGGTCTCAGATTCATATCCTTCCAGTGAGTGGCCCACGGAGACAAAGGACAATCTTCAATCCTCACCCCAATAGAAAAAGCTCAAGGAATCTGGTTGGTTACCTGCTGTCCTTAAGCCACCTCTGAACTAATCCCTGGGGCTAGGAGAATGGGGCCCCTGATTGGCCAGAACTGAGTATTGGAATGGACACAGAAGGGCTCTGTTGCGTGAAGTTGGGAAGGACATATGGGAAGCTTGCTGTAGTACAGCCAAAACACAATAGTTACCACATAAACTATGCCACCATGCTCACAGACTCTCAAAATTTGAAGCTACATTTCAATAGACTAATAGAGGAAACCTCACAACAGCATTAGGGCTGTTGTTGTCAGGTGCCGTCAAGTCAGTTCCAACTCACAGCAACCCTACAGGACAGAGTAGAACTGCCCCACAGGGTTTCCAAGAGGCGGCTGGTGGATTTGAACTGCTAACCTTTGGTTAGCAGCTGAGCTCTTAACCACAAAGCAACCGGGACTCTAGCTTTAGGGTTAAACTTGTTTATTTTTAAGTTAAAGGTGAGAGGATATGCTGAGTGGAAAAAGTAAAGGTTATTCAGCTAAATTCATTGTTCCAAATTCATTGAGATGGAGTGAGATGGCCTTTCTTCACATGGGCACCTGCGCCAGTATTGGGGAGTTATTACTGGAAATGCAGTTACATATCAACAAAAGAAAGCAAGTAAAATTCCTTTTTTATTCTAATGGGACCCGAGCACAGATGAATGAGCATCAAATTACACAGGAAGTCTAGAGAAAAATGAGATCCAGACCCAGGATGTCCTGACCTTTTCCTAACCCCTAGCAGTAATGGGTACTGGTTTTTAGGAACAAAAGCTTCACAATCGGCTCTTTAATGCTTTATATTCAGGTATCACGTGGTAGCAAGAATGTGTGGACTACAGAAATGGAGCCTCAAGAAAACAGCTCAAAGGAAAGGAAGCATGAGGTTACGTAGTTAATCTTTTCTCTGATCAATTTTAGAATCTATTTCTTGGCCTTTTGTCTCCAAGCTGGGACTGCATTCAAATGTGAAAAGGAATAAATACTGAATGAACACAGCTGGTAAGCATTTTAACACTGCAAGTCCAAGAGAATGAAGCTCAATTCCGTGAGCTCCTCTCCAGGGTAAACCCTATATATTATCAAACTCTTTAAAATATATATTTCATTCTGTCCCATGAATGCACTTTTGGTGCTTTGTAAATATGAGATATCAAATGCGAGCATGACCATAGCAAATTTACGGAGAAGAAAGCTGAGACGGGAAGAAGTTGGCTCTTTCCGGGACATTGGGCAAGTGATGATGGTGGCCAGAAGCTGGACCTTGAAGAAGGACGAACGCCCTGCAGCCCTACTGGTCACTGTATTTGCAGCAGCTAGAGAAGGGGATGTTTCTCCAGGCTCAGCTAGTAACTACTCATTTCCATGCTTCAAGGAGCAAGGGGTGGTTTATGACCAATAATGCTCAAAATGTGGGATGTCAGTATAAAACGCAATTGCTCCGTCTCATTCCATCCTGGCTGAATTAGAATCTCTGGAGAAAGTGGCTGCCCAGAAATCTTTGTTTTAACAAGCACCGCCAAGTAATCCCTAAGCAGGCTAAACATGAGGAACTACTGCTCCACTCTCACTAATTGCTGGTGTAATATCCACCAGCTCCAGTAAATGAATGGTTTTTTTTTTCTTCTGCACTTGAATCTTATAAAAAATAACGCTTAATCAGCATTGTCTTATGCTCCTTAAGGCTCTCAGAAAAGCATTCCTTAACCAGAGTTCATCTTATGTCTACTCTATCTCAGGGAGCCCTGGTGGCACAGTGGTTAAGCACTCAGCTGCTAACTGAAAGGCCAGTGGTTGGAACCCACCAGCCGCTCTGAGGGAGAAAGATGTGGCAGCCCGCTTCGGTAAAGATTTACAGTCTTGGGTACACTGTGGGGCAATTCTACTCTTTTCTATAGGAAATCGATTCAATGGCAATAAGTTTGGTTTTTTTTTTTGTTTGCTTTGTTATGTTTTTTGTTATTCATTCAACAAATATTTACTGAACGCTTATTTATGGACCAGCTTCTCTGTGTGCTGTAGATAGAGCATTGATCAAAACAGACAAAATTCTGTGCTTCCCTGGAGTTTACGTTATAGTGGGAAGAGAGGCCCCCCATAATATAATTGGTGAATACACCAATTCAACGGTTTCTGTATGTACTGTTAGTGACACTGATTACATTCTTTGAGTTGTGTGACCATTCTCACCCTCCTTTTTTGAGTTGTTCCTCCCTCATTAACATAAATTCACTGCCCTCCAGGGTTCCTATCTAATATTTCAAGTTGCTGTTGTCCATTTGATCCCATGTAGTTCTGAAAAGGGCATAATTCTCAAGGCAGACCTTGATTACTAGTTAAGGTAAACTATTGCTTGGTTTTAAGATGATATCAGAGGATATTTTGGCTCAAGGTTTAAAGATTATCTTCAGGGCAATAGTTTCAAGGGTTCTTCCACCGTGCATGGCTCCAGAAAGTCTAGGGTCCATGAGAATTTTAAATTCTGTTCTGCATTTCCCCCTTTTGGATTAGGTTTCTTCTATGGAATCTTTGATCAAAATGTTCAGTAATGGTAGCCAGGCACCATCCAGTTCTGGTTTCATGGCAAAGGAGGCAGCTGCTCATGGAGGCAATTAGCCATACATTCCATCTCCTCCTCCTGTTCCTGACTCTCCTTCTTCTGTTGCTCCAGGTGAATAGAGAACAGTTGCTGTGCCTTGGATGGCTGCTTTCAAGCTTTTAGGACCCCAGTTACTAAGCAATGAACTAAGAGGTAGAACAGAAGCACTAAACACTGGAATGTCCTATGAAACCACGACCCTTAACCTCCAAACCAAGGAACCAAATCCCATGAGGTGTTTGGTTGTACAAAAGCAGTCTCTTTTTGTCACTGTTGTAAATACGTCCATCATACAACTTTTGCCGATTCAATTTTTTACAGGTGTACAACTTGTTGACAGCAATTACAGTAATCAGCTGTGCAACCCTGCCTTTAATCAATGTGATTTTCCCATCACTGTTATCCCTTCTTCCCACATTCTTCCCACCCCTGGTAACCACTAATAAACTTTAGTCTCTATACTTTTACCTTTTCTTGTCTTTTTATATAAGTGGGAGTAGAGCACACCCTTTGGACCCAGGATCCCCGTGCCTGAGAAGCTCCTAGACCAGGGGAAGATTGATGACAAGGGCCTTCCTCCAGACCCGACAGAGAGCAAAAGCCTTCCCCTGGAGCTCGTACCCTGAATTCGGGCTTCTAGTCATCTAGACTGTGAGAGAATAAATTTCTCTTTGTTAAAGCCATCCACTTTTGGTATTTCTGTTATAGTGGCACTAGATGACTAAGATATTATTGAAGAGATATTTCTTGTCAAAATCAGTTGACCATAGATGTATGGGTTTATTTCTGGACTTTCAATTCTATTCCATTGGTCTATGTGTCTATTATTACACCAGTACCAGGCTGTTTTGATTACTGTAGAAGTATAGTATATTTTAAAATCAAGATGTGTGAATCCTCCTACTTTGTTCTCTTTCAACACTGCTTTAGCTATTCAGGGCCTCTTGCAATTCCATATAAAGTTGAGAATTGGTTTTTCTATTTCTGTAAAGAAGGCTGTTGGAATTTTCATGAGGATGGCATTGAATCTGTAGATAGCTTTGGGTAGTATTGACATTTTAACAATATTAAATCTCCTAATCCATGAACATGGAACACCTTTACATTTATTTAAGTCTTCTTTAATCTCTTTCATCAGTGTTTTATAGTTTTCACTGTATAAGTCCTTCACGTTCCTGGTTAGACTTATTTCTAGGTATTTTATTCTCTTAGATACTATTGTAAATGGAATTGTTTCTCTAATTTCCCTTTCAGATTTCCCACTGCTGGTGTATAGAAACCCAACTGATTTTTGTTTGTTGCCCTTGTACTCGATAATTTTGCTAAATCCCTCCATTAGCTCTAGAAGTTTTCTTGTGGACTCTTGGTATTTTATATATAAATATGTATATATGGGATCATATCATCCATAAATAGAGATAATATAATTTCTTCTTTTCCAATCTGGATACCATTTTTTTTTCTTGTGTTATTGCTCTGGCTAGGACTACTAATACAATATTTAATAGAAGTGTTAAGAGCAGGTACTCTAGTTCCTGATTTCAAGGAAAGCTCTCAGTCTTTCTCCATTAAGTATAATGTTGGCCGTTGTTTTTTCATATATACCCTGAATCATATTGAGGAATTTCTCTTCCATTCCAATCTTCTTTAGGGTTTTTATGAAGAAAGGGTGTTGGCTTTTATCAAATGCTTTTTCTGAATCCATAGAAATGATCATGTGGTTCTTTTCCTTTGTTCTATTGATCTGGTGTTTTACAATGATTGTTTCTTCTAATGTTGAACCATCCCTGCATTCCTGAAGTAAATTCCACTTTGTCATAGTGCATGAATCTTTTAACATGCTGTTGGATTATGTTCACTGGTATTTTGTTGAGAATTTATGCATCTATATCATAAGAGATATTGGTCTGTGGTTTTCTCTTCTGGCAGTGTCTTTGTCTGGTTTGGGTATCAGGGTTATGTTTGCTTCATAGAATGAATTAGAGGGTATTCCTTCCTTCTCTATCTTCTGGAAGAGTTTAAACAGTATTAGTGTCAATTCTTCTCTAAACATTTGGCCTTAGTAAGATTTCTAAAAGTAAAGTGTATGGCATATTATTTAGTAACAGTTACTAAGGAATAAAGCAAAACAGTACAGGAATAGGCAGTATATGTGGTTAAAGGGAAGCAGTGTTTGAAATTTTAGGGTAGTCTCCACTAAGAAGGGGGCATTTGACTGTAGGCCTGAAGGATCTAAGGGAGTGAGTATGTGGCTAGCTAGGGGAGAAGAATTCCTGGCAGAGACCAGCAAATGCAAAAGCCCTGAAGGAGACATAAGCATGCCTGGTATGTTGGAAGGACAGCAAGGAGATCACTGTGACTGTAGCAAAATGATAAATGGTGTTTGGGGGAGGGGGGAACCAGGCCAGAGATCTAGGAGAGGGAAGATCAGGCAAGGCCTTATAGGTTATTCTAAAGACCTTAGTTTTATTCTGAGTAAGACGGGAAACCATTTGGATGGTGATCTTCAGTGCTATTCTTTTTGTTTAAGGACCAAAGTAAGAGAATTATAACAAAATGGCTAAGAATTCAAGCTCCTGACTCTTGAGGACTTTGCTTTAGATAATAGCCAACCCAGTAATTTGGACCAACCCTTCTGAAGACAGCTTAAAAGGCTAGATAACATTTTTTAACTCCCTAAGTGCATTAAAGAGCCCTGGTGGTGCAGTGGTTAAGAGCTTGACTGCTAACCAAAAGGGTGGCAATTCAAATCCACCAGCTACTCCTTGGAAACACTATGGGGCAATTCTACTCTGTCCTATAGGGTTGCTATGAGTCAGAATCAACTCAACATCAATGGGTGAATGCATTCAATTACCCTGCCCTCCAACCTGGGTGGCCCAAATATCTCAAACCCTAAAATTGAATTAAGGCCATCCTAGAGATTGGTACTGCCCCAAGACACTTAACAGAAACCAAAGCAAGAATTAACATCACCCAAATTCTCAAATTATTTCTATAAATAATTTTTAAAATACAATATCCAACACACAACCAAAGATAACTGAGCACATGAGGAAACATGATGACATGAACAAGAACTGACACAAACAGTAGCAGAAACAGATCCATAATTTTTCAAGATATCATAATTACCAAACACTGACTATAAAACAATTATACTTCCTACGACAATGGAGTCAAAAGACAAGCTTTAAAATTTCCACAATGAACTAGAAACTATAAAAAGTAAATACTGTTATTTTAAAATGTACCAATTCAAAATTCTAAAAGTAAAAATACAATAATCTAAATAAAAAATTCAATGGATGGGTTTAACAATAGATTAAAGACACCTGGAGGATAGGTAGAGAAAACTACTCAGAATAAAGTACAGAGAGACAAAAAAAAAATGAAGGATACAGAAAAGAAGATTTGAGTCAGAGACCAAACAATGAGAAGACTAACTCACATTCAATCAGAGTTATAAAAAAGGAACAAGAGAGTGGAACAAAAGAAATATATGAATGAACGTTGGCTGACAATTTTCCAAAACTGATTAAAGAAGCAAGCCACAGCTTCAAGAGGCTGCAGGCTAATTGAAATAATTTCACACATATATACATCATAGTGAAAACAACAAAGTCAAATACAAAGAGAAAAATCTTGAAGCATTCAAAAGGGAAATTAAAATGTAAATTTCCCTCAAACGCTCGGCAAGTAGACTGATAGCTGACTTCTCAATAGCAAAAATGGAAGCTTAAACGTGCTGTATCTGTAATGTACTGAGAGAAAATAATTACCAACCTAAACTTTTCTACAGAGCAAGATTATTCTTCAAGAGTGAAACTGAAATTTTCAAACCATCAGAACTTGAACATATTCAAAGTTATTTCAGAGTCAACTTCCAGTAATGATGGAAGAATAAAGTGATCTCGTTAACCAGCAGCAAATAACAATTATAAAACATGGAAGCATTTTTTAAAAAACTAAAGTCACTAGGATATACGCAAGAGCACAAAAAACTCTGTATTGGACATGTTCTTTTATTTTTTAATTTTTTCATTGTGTTGTTTGGTTTACTAGATTCTAGTTGCTAATATTTCTCTTAGAATTTTTTTTGATATGTGTTATTGAGTAAAGGAGTCCTGGTGGTGGTTCAGCAGTTTGAATCCACCAGGTGCTCCTTGGAAACCCTATTGGGCAGTTCTGTCCCATAGGGTCACTATGAGTCAGAATTGACTTGACGGCATCGAGTTTGGTTTTCAGATTAATATTTTTCTAATATGTGTTATTGAGTGAAATTTTCCAATAATTTTCTTTTAGCATTCTGTCTTTAGTCTTCATTTTCCTGATCACCAATGGGTTTTTGGTTTTAATGAGATTGAGACCCTTTTTGTTATAATTTGTACAGGTCACACACACCACCCAAGTTTGCACCAGAATATTCAGTTATGAAGAATTCTACAACTGAGGGTGGTGTTCCTTTGTGGGTTTACATCAAGCAGACAAATCAGCTTCTAGTAAGTTCTGCAGACTGCTGTGGTCTGGTCCCTTCTGGAGTGGAAGGCTTTTCTGGACAGCACTGTGACTCATAGTCAGCCAACTCACAGAAAAGTACAACTAGTCACAGGGGAAGCTGTTGAGAAGCATAAATTCCTTAGTATGGCTCCATTTCCACACCATCTGGAGAAAAACTCAAAGCCTATGCCTTACAAAGGATGGCAGGTACATTAAGGCATTTTTCTTATTAAGGGCTATGTTGTTAATATCATAAAGACGTGTTAATTAGACAAGAAGACTAGAAATAATTGCTTGGCCTGTGGCTAAATATTTGAGTTTGACAACTATTCCCTATTAATTATTTCCCCGAGTGTTGCAAGGTAAAAGTCCTACAGAAATCTGATCAATTATACTCTATTTTCAAAGAAAAACCACTATATTAATTGAGTAATTATTACAGTCAGTATTCTAGTATATAATTCCTGTTAACTACTGATAGTTAATTATGGTTTTTCTGACTTTTTTTCAGTTAACAGAACTCCTACTTAGAATAAGGAGTTATGCCAGAAATGAATTCCTAAACTAGGTTGTTAAAATAAGTTACATCCAATTGTCTAAGTGGAGATAATGTATTTGTCATAAACCTCACTCAGGTTGTTAAAATAAGTTACATCCAATTGTCTAAGTGGAGATAATGTATTTGTCATAAACCTCACTCAGGGTAAGGAAACTATAATTTGAAAAAGAGAAATCCAATATGTCTGAGAGCAATGGTCCATTTTGTTGGAAGATTTCCACTTACGAACTTTAATTTGCTGCTCCTACATAATAAAAGATATTTACATATGTTTGGCAGAAGTTATTACTCTATTAATGTGTGTGTGTGTTTTTCCTCTATTTTTCCCTCCTGCCTTTCCAAAAAGGCTCTTTTAACTTCCTTCCTTCAGCATGGTGGCCACAGCCAGGTCTGCCCACAGAAAGTCCCTTAGGGGACTTCAATGGGAAACTCAGATAAAGAGAGACAGTCCCGTCCTGGCAAAGCAAGATTTCAAGGCCTGGAACCCAGGTTGTTGGTCTGGGAGATGTGGCTGCCTCAAGTAGCCAGAGTATTGCCTTTTATGGTAATAAAAGTTCTTTCTGGGTGCTCATGTGGCTGGAAATCTAAAAGGCAGCAAACCCACCTTTCTGTGCACCTCCAGCCTGGCAGATGTTTCTCTCAAAGGGCTGCCAAAACCCCTGAATTTTCAGGGTGCTTCTGGGAGATACGAAGGAGGCAGTGAGGAGCTGTGTTTACACACTTGCGTCCTTGTCTCATTTAGTCTCTGCTTCTATTCTGCTTCAGAAGTAAAGGGGTCCAAGGCATAGTTCTCATCCATCCTCAAAACCTGAACCAGGATCCGTGGTCTGGCCTAGATGTTCAGGGGCATCCTGAAGCCAAGCCTGCTTGAAGGAAATCTTATATGAAAACCTATGCTCATCAGATACTCTGCTAGTTGTCCTGGTGTGCCTTTGAGGATGTGTATGTGTGTCTGTGTTGGGGGTGGGTGGGACCTGGAGTTTTGGAGCAGCTTAGAAGGGGAGAGATTTCTAGAAGACCTACATCCTGCTCCCTGGCAAAGCCCCAGGGCAGTAACAAGACCACAGAGAAGTGCCACTCCACATAAGGCAGTGAAGAGCAGAACAGCTGAATTTCAAGGGGTCATCAGTGCTTGGGCCTTGAAGATACCAGCAGTAACTATGATGGACTAGAAATTCAAGACCCTGCCTGCCACATATGCCTCCTGGATCCCTGTGTTGTCCTAGAGAGCAGGAGAGACTCATAATCAGAATAGGTACTGTGTTTCTCACCCACTTCTCAGAATGGGAAAAACACTATAGGATTGTAAAAAAAAAAAAAAGAAAAGAAAAGGTTTTGCATTACGAAATAAAGAATTCTTCTACCCACAACACTAAAGATCTTTGTGATGGTTAAGGTTTTGTGTCAACTTGGCTGGGGCATGAATCTCAGTGGTTTTGCATTTATGTAATAATGTAGTCATCCTCCACGATGTGATCAGTCAGTTGTAAGGGGAGTTTCCCTGGGGGTGTAGCCTGCGTCCAATATATATATGGACATTCTGGCAAAGCTTCTTTGCTTGCTCTGGATCCTGCATCTGGCTTATCATCTGACTCTGGTTCTTTTTTGTGTGTGTGATTTAGGTGAAACTTTACATAGCAAATTGGTTTCTCATTAAACAGTTAGTACACAAATTGTTTTGTGACTTTGGTTGTCAACTCTGTGATGTGTCAACACTCTCCCCTTCTCCACACCAGGTCCCCTGTTCCCATTTGTCCAGTTTTCCTGGCCCTTCCTGCCTTCTTGTCATTGCGTTTGGGCTGGAGTGCCCATTAGTCTCATATACTATGAAGCATGTCCCTCACGTGTTATTGTTGGACTGATAGACCTGTCTAATCTTGCCTGAAGGGTGAACCTCAGGAGTGACTTCAGTACTGAGTTAGAAGAGTGTCCGGAGGCCATACTCTTCGGGTTTCTCCAGTCTCTGTCAGAGCAGCAAGCCTTGTCTTTTTTTCTTTTCTTTTTTGTGAATTTGAATGATCTCTGGTTCTTGGGCCTTGAGCCAGTGGCCTGCTACATTGCCTGCCAATCTTGGGATTCATCAGCATCCACAGCCTGTGAGCCAGCAGCCTGCCATCTTACCTGCTGATCTTGGATTCATCAGCCCCTACAGCTATTTGAGTCAGGAGAAACCTCCAGCCTGACATCTGACCCACTGACTTGGAACTTGCCAGCCTCTACAACTGTGTGAGCCACTTCTTTGAGATATATATATACATTTAAGTGTTGAAAAGCAAAGACTTCACCTTGAGGACTAAGGTGCACCTGATCCAAGCCTTGGTATTTCCAATAGCCACCAATGCATGTGAAACCTGGATGATGAATAAGGAAGGTGTCAGAAGTGGGATCTGGAAAAGAAAACCTATGACCACCTCTGTGGGTGAGTGACCAGGTGCCGATACCCACAGGACCCTTTTTGTCCACCGATCCCTCACCAACCCTGGAATCCAAGGGATAAATCTTTCCTGGGTCTGAACTCTGCTCCCTTTTTGTTTTGAGCTCTCAGGTTTATTGAAGCAACTCAGGCTAGGCATGACTTGGGCTTGGAGCCTAGAAGTGATCTTTATGAGTTATCTTTTTGTTCTATTTCTTGTGCTTTCAGACAGCTGTTTGCAGGGATTCTAAGGATGGGCTCCTTCTGTTCTAAATCTCTTTCTCCTCTCCCTCCTAAAACCCCTGCTTCTTACTTATCTTCTCAGTATGAATCTGGATGTTGTGAGTTTTTGAGTAAGCAGATTGATTATACCAAAGATGACTTGAATTTGTAGTGGCTACTTTGGGGAATTCAGTTCCCATTTGCTTTGTCTTTCTCTCTTTTGAGTCACATGTTGTATTTTCTTAGATGGATTAATTATATTAAAAATTAAATCTGTAGTGACTATTTTAAGGAACTTTTGTTTGATATCTGGGTTTTGTTAGTGATTCCCGTTTGCTTTATTCAAACACTCTCCTTGGACTGTGTCCAAGGGAAATCAGACTGGGTCCAAGTTGGACCAGGGTCTAACAGAGGCCTCAGGTAGTTTTTTTTTTAATACCCTCCTTGGACTGGATCCAAAGGAAATCAGACTGGGTCAGATAGGGAAGTTGGACTGGGTTCAACAGAGGCTTTGGGTAGTTTTTTAAATGGGTTCGATCAAATCCAAAGGGTCTGGGATCCCTCCATCTTGAGACTCTGGCAAGTTAATAAAATTACGGACCTAAAACTTGTCTTTCTACTTTTTTTTTCTGCGTGTGCTGTTTAAGAGTATGCTTTTGCCTAAAATTGTTGATTATCTCTCATCTTTTTTTTTCTCCTAAGAGATTGGCTTTGGTCTAGAGAGAACATTATGTCTGGCAACAGTAATTACGCTTTGTGATATGTAATTTAAGATAATTTTTAAGACCTTTAGATAACTTAAAATCTTGGGCCAATACTAAATTGAGTTAATTCACGGATATTCCTTGTAATTTAAATTTATGTACTTTTGATTTTTATTTTTTATAAGCCACAGAGAGAATAAATGTATATTGGAGTCTAATTGATGTGTTCACTTTTTTTGCCACTTTAAAAAACTGAACTATAAAAAAATATGATGTCTTGTAGTTAAAACTAAGACTTGATAGGTTGATTTATAAGATTTTTTAAAGAGCTTTAATATCAAATAGTATACAGAACTAAAATTTGGATTTTGCTTTGATAAAATAACAAAATTTTCTTTAATTACTGGGTTGCTCTTAATAAAAGATTATAAAGGTTTTTTATCTTCTATATTGTCTTAGTTATCTAGTGCTCCTATAAGAGAAATACCACAAGGGGATGGCTTATACAAACAGAAATTGATTTTCTCACAGTTTAGGAGGCTAGAAGTGTGAACTCATGGTGCCAGCTCTAGGGAAAGGCTTTCTCTCTGTGTCGGCTTTGAAGGTAGATCCCGCCTTTTTTGAGTTTATGCACCTGGGCGATTTTCATGTGTCTGGGCATCTATCTTCCCTATCTCTGTTCCTCTCATTTATTTAATCTCTTTTATATCTCAAAAGAGATTGACTCAAGATACACCCTGCACTGATCCTTCCTCATTAGTACAACAAAGACAACCCATTCCCAAAAGGGATTATAACCACAGGCATAAAACCTGTCTGTAGAGTCAACCCACTCGTGATCTTCATGATCTCAGCCCACCGAAGTATCATCTCCAAGGTGTTCAGTTATACCTAATTGTGTCTGTATGTGTATGAGGGAGTAATTCACCAATGCTTCATTATCGGGAATATATATACAACATTCAGCTTTTAGTAAAGCACAGATACTTCCCTCCTTGAGCTAGAGTAATCATGCCCAAAGCCATCTGATTTTGTAACACCTCCTCTGTCATACCTGCCATTTCTTCATTCAAGGCAGCCAACCTATGTTGGGTGTTGTGGAAGGTTGAGGGGACAAATTTTTGTAAAAATTTAACCTTAGTCATAATAGTAATGTTTCCAATACACAGAGGTGAATATCTTTTAGTATAAGTCATGAGTGATTTACAGTATTTGACCATTTCTTAGTGACCAATAGATGTGAGATGGGGGGATAAAATGGAAGGTTTATAAATTGTAAGCCTGGTGGCCAAAAAAAAAAAAAAAAGGGAATACTACTACTTTGATTGAGCAGGGTTCCTACAGCCTGAGGTATACATAGAGGGTTTGGCAACACCATATCAGAGGATGTTTTTACTAATTTTGCTGTTGCAGCGGTAGCTTCTAAGCACCCGGGCAAAGCCTTGGCTACAGAATCCAGCTGCAAACTCTAATAGTCTACAGAGTACAGGTCTCTGGTTATTTCCATGTTCCCGAGTCAATATCCCCCGAGCTTGACCTTCTCGTTCATGAACATATAAGTAAAAATGCTTGTCTTTTTTCATTTAGTTCATGCTGTAGGTGTCGAATTTGGGACAAATTTTAGTGTATCCTTGGAGATCTGTGGATCTTCTCAGGTAATTGTTGCAAAAGGTATAATGAATCTGCTTGATTGTCTTCAAGAATATCACAGCATAAAATATACCATCTATGTATGGAACAATTAAGGACATGGTCTGGAATTCTAAGGAGACACAGTATCTTTGTCTTTCAGGCAGATTGCATACATTACGGATTGAGTTATGTTCCCAAAAAAATATGTGTTGTAAATCCTAACCTCTATGCCTGTGGCACAGTGGTTAAGAGCTGTTAACCAAAAGGTCAGCAGGTCAAATCTACCAGCAGCTCCTTGGAAACCCTATGGAGCAGTTCTACTCTGTCCTATAGGGTCATTACGAGTCAGAATTCACTCAACGGCGACAGGCTTTTTTGGTTTATTTCTTTTTAAAGATAAAGTATCTTTCAATCCTGAAAATAAAATGTTTACTTACCCAGTACTGGTAGAAATGCATTGTAAATAGATCTAGAGTATACGAACCTATCACTGATACAAGTAACGGTTATGTGCTTCCTTTTAGTATTTACTCCTCTCTAGCTTTGGGATCTTGAAGGATCTTCCCTCATATGGTCTTAAAGGACATTATATTGTATGTGGTCATCATGCTTGCAAAGTGCTGTCACCCATTTGGATTGGAACCTGCCATTTGGCTTATGGGGTGCCTCTAGTTTCCTTCCACTCTAAACTACTTTCCAGAGAGATCAGAAATACGTGAGCTACAACCCCTGGAAAGGATTGAAAAGAAATCATCAAACATCTAACTGAACAGCTATCAAACAGAAGATCCCTTACTAAAAAAACTTTCATTGGTTGTTCTATGGCAGCCGTAATCCCTGGAATCATCTAAATAGGCCCTGCTTGTGTTGGACAAAAAAAAAAAATTATTAAATTGCAATCAATGTTAGACAAGGTTGCCTTAGAACTTGAAAGTCCTGTTCATAGCCTGGGTAATACCACATACTTTGTCCAGTAAAGTAACTCAGATAAGAATAATGACCACAAAACGGGTTAGCTCTTGATTATTTGCTTCCAAATGAGGACAGTGTGCTTTATTAAGGGAAAACTATTGCACGTATATTAATGATATCCGTCTTAGTTATCTAGTGCTGCTCTGACAGAAAGACCACAGTTGGATGGTTTTAACAAACAGAAATTTATTCTTTCATGATTTAGGAGGATAGAAGTTCAAATTCAGGGTTCCAGCCCTAGATGAAGGTTTTCTCTCTCTGCTGGCTCTGGGGGAAAGTCCTCGTCTCCTTTCTACATCTGTGTGTCTAGATTTCCTTGGAAATCTCCATGTCTTGGCATCAGTGTTCCCCCAGGCCTAGGAATTTATCAGCACAGGGACTGTCTTAGTCATCTACACTGCTATAATAGAAATACCACAAGTGGATGCCTTTAACAGAGAAATTTATTCTCTCACTGTCTAGTAGGCTACAAGTCCAAATTCAGGGCACTGGTTCCAGGGGAAGGCTTTCTCTCTCTGTTGGCTCTGGAGGAAGGTCTTCTTCATCGGTCTTCCCTTGGTCTGGGAGCTTCTCAGTGCAGCAACCTCAGGTCCAAAAAATGCACCCTGCTCCCAGCACTGCTTTCTTGGTGGTATGAGGTCCCTGTGTCTCTCTGCCCACTTCTCTGTTTTATATGTCAAAAGAGATTGGCTTAAGACACTAATCTTGTAGACCTCATCAATATAACTGCCGCTAATCCATCTTATAACACCATAGTCATGACCTCGCCAAGTTGACAGATATTTTTTGGGGACACAATTCAATCCATGACAGGGACCCTAGGTCCAAAGGACACACTCTGCTCCCAGTCCTTCTTTGTTGGTGGTAGTAGGTCCATTTTCTCTGCTTGCGTCTCTCTCCTTTTATTTTTATTTAGTTTTTTATCTCCTTTTATCCCCTTATAACAGATCAGGGCTATGACCTAAGTAAAGGTGTTTCATCCCACCCTAATCCTGTCTCATTAACATAACAAAAACAATCCATTCCCAAATGGGATTATAACCACAGGCATAGAGGTTAGGATTTACAACACATATTTCTGGGTTACACAATTCAATTCATAACAATACCCAAAACAAAGTGTACTGGGATACAGGAATGACTAGAGTGCACACTAGAGGAGCAGCCATTGCTACCAAGCACTGCCCCCCACTCCTCCCCACCAGTGCTTTTTGGGGTTTGTTTTCTTGGTTAGGAACTTTAGGTTCATGTGTTAGGTCTTAAATTATTGGCTTATGCATCCTTCTGATATGAATTATATATATCCTTTCCAGGTTACTAAG
Organism: Elephas maximus indicus; assembly: GCF_024166365.1. Classification (NCBI taxonomy): domain Eukaryota; kingdom Metazoa; phylum Chordata; class Mammalia; order Proboscidea; family Elephantidae; genus Elephas; species Elephas maximus. The sequence continues at coordinate 6,142,122 of NC_064841.1, read as the reverse complement.
TTGTTTGGTGACTGGGATCTTCAAAGCTTGAGAGCAGCCATCTAAGGAGCAGCAAATGGCCCCTTTTTGGCCAGAACAACAATGAAAGAAAGAATCTAAGAAACCAATGGATATACTGTGTGTGTCACAGCAAGTACCTATAATTACTAAGACTCAAAAACCTAGGTAGTGTCCAGCCAACACTTAGTCGATCAAAAATTCCAATCGGATCATGATCAAAACAGAGGAAATTGTAAAAAAAATTATAAGTTTTGCATTATGAAAACATAAAGAATTTCATTACCCTCAACACTAAAAGTCATCATGTTAAATATTGTTAAAAATCTATGCAAATAAATAATCTTTTAGCTATGCTATAAACCAACCTCTAAAAATAGCTAGGGTTAGGTGACTAGGCCCACTGAAACCAGAAAGGCTGCTTTCATTATTCATTAAGTTTCACTTAAAGTTATTCTTCCAAAAAAACAACAAAAATTAATAAACACATCCTGTTTTCAAGATCAATAAATACAACCTGTTTTCAAAACTAATAACATATCTTGTTTTCAAAATTGATGAACATACCCTATTTTTTAAGATTGATAATATTATCCTGCTTTAAAATTTTTAGGGGTCTTGTAACCAAGATTCACTGACCTTGTGATTGTCTTGTTTAGCAAAGTTATGTAATTCTCAGCCAGTCAGAAATTTTGTTCAGAGTTCCCAGTAACTTTGTATATAAACATTTTAAGAATTCTGAGGAACTGGAGCAGCCATCGTTTACTGGGTAAATGACGTGCTATCCAATTTAAAATTGTCTGTTAACCCTGCATAGCAATCTATTCTCATCTGTCACTTTGTCATACTGTGTTGGCTTGCGTGTTGCTGTGATGCTGGAAGCTATCCACGGGTATTTCAAACACCAGCAAGGTCACCCATGGTGGACAGGTTTCAGCAGAGCTTCCAGACTAAGACAGAGTAGGAAGAAGGGCTTGGCGGTCTACTTCTGAAAAACTGACCAGTGAAAACCTTACGAATAGCACAGAGAAAAATAGGAAGTCCCTCAAAGAGATGAATGGACACAGTGGCTACAACAATGGGCTCAAACACGGCAACAATTGTGAGGATAGCGCAGGCCCAGGCACTGTTTCATTCTGTTGTACACAGGGCCGCTATGAGTTGGAACAGGCTTGACGGCAGCTAACAACAACAACAGCAGCAATCTATTAATGGTGTTCCCAGTTGTTTATTTTTTGACAGGACTAAGTTGACTTAAGGGAAATAAAGAAATGAATTATTTCTTACAGATCTGACTTTGTAGTCTAAGATTCATACTTAGTATCTATCATATATATTTATAATTCATCTTCCAAACTTACAAAATTCCAACAATATTGTCTATCACCTTTTTGTAATTTACACACACACAAAGGCACACATGCACAGTTATACATTTTCTTTATTTATTCTCTTTCCTGTTTTTATATACTTTATATTTATATATATTACTTTTTGATATGTTTATTTTCTTCATTTTAAGGTTTAGTATGATCCTTACTAACTCTTTGCAGGTGCATCTGACAGACTCTATTCTCATCTTCATCTTCACCTACAAAAATTATTAACAACCGGCTCCACTGTCTTTGGCTACAGGATAGTAAGAGTTGCTATGTCTCCCCCTTGACACACTTTTCTTCTGAGGAAATATAGGTTTTCATTCTTTATAATTTTTGCCCCATGGATTGAAAAAATGCAGCTTCTTTTGCAAGAAGTTTAGGAGTGAAATGAAAGAGATAAAAATGTATAGTCTGTTGAAATACCAAATGGAGGAACACGATATTTTCTGCATGGGTGAGATATGAAAATGCTCCTCCTTGGAGGGAAAGAAATCAGTAGACAAGGGGGTATTGAATATGCAAGAAGGAAATGTTTAATTAAAGAGTCAGTTCCTACGGGAGGCAAGAGGACCTGTCACAAGGATTCCTTGAAAAAGAAGTGATATTTTAGGATTGAGGGAGGGGAGAACAGACAATTACAACATACACAGAAAATCTGATGTCAAATTGAAAAAAGTTGGTAGGACTCATAGCACTTGCCTCAATGTTCTTCACAGGATAGGAGATACTGTCATCTTTGGCTTTCCCCTACATCCATTCTAAAATTCATAATTTATCTTCATTTATTACTAAAGCTCAATCTACGGTTTGTCCCTTCCTTTGCAGCCCCAAGTAGCTTTTTTCTATTCATTCGATAGCAGTTATCATCTCTGTTGTTTCATTTGTCCTTCCATTTCATATTCTTAAAAATCGTCCAGCTCTTCCTATCGTCTCCCCTCTTCCCAAGGAAATATGAATATTTTCATAGCTAGTCCTCCTTTCTCACAGAGGTTACCACTCTCCCACCTTTAAAAGAAGACACTGATATATCCCTTTCATCCAATCCAAAAGCTCAGTGCTTGATACCTAATTTTTTCTGGAATCACAGTAAAAGACCATCATACACCTTCAACTTTTCCTGCTCTAAAATCCATCTAGTTCTCCTCCCCAAGCCACAGTTATTTTATTCACACTGGTCTTCCACTTTTCCTGAGACTGGTGATTTCTTTAAATAGGCCAGAGCAGCTCCTATATTCAGCATTTCCTTCCCAAAGATAAAGAACAATTTTTATACTTGATTGACTGAGTGAATTGCCTCCTAAGTTCTCCAGCATTCCATCACTCCCTCACCCGTGAATCCAAAAGGGGGGAAAAGAAATCCAGACTCCAATGCATGTGTGCTTGCTGCCTGTGTTCTGACACCATGTCACTGGCAGATTAAAGATAGCCTAAAACTTTCTGACACTTCTCTCAACAAGAGGTCAGGCCTATGTCCCACCCTTTGAATATGGGTAAGTTCTGTGACTGCTTTGACCAACAACATATGGTGGAAGTGATGTTGGGTGAGTTTCTGGGCCCAGGACTTAAGAGACTGAGAGCTTCCACTTCCTTCTCTCTTAGAAGACTCACTCTCAGCACGCTGAGCCACCACGTAAAAAATGGAGAGAACAAACAGAAAGGCCTGATACCACCTTGAGAAGGAGAAGGGCCCAATTATGTCTAACCTTGAGCCACACCTATCAAGGACCCAGACGTGTGAGTTACGCCACCAGACCAGACCAACTTCCAGCTGCCTAATACTGAGTAACTATTTACTGTCATGTGAAGCTGAAGTATCACCCACTGGAGGCTTGCCTAAATTCTCAACCCACAAAATCGTCTGATATATAAAATAGCTATCTTCTGAAACCACAGAGTTTTGGGATAATTGTTATGCAGTAATAAAGGAACAAGACCTGTATGAACACACCTGAAGGAACACCAAAAATGGACAAATAAACAAAGCTCATTCGTTCTCAAATTATCTTAGAACACAGTATTATTCACCTTTTACAAATAAGAAAAAATAGCAAAAGCGCCACTGGAGTCAGCATAGTATAAGGTTAAGCGTGTCTGCTTCGGAATCAGATGATCTGATGTCAAAGTTCACCTGTCACTTACCAGTTGTATAAACTTCTGAAGCTGAGTTGACCTTTGGACAATATCCAAATGAGCATATTATACTGAATTGTAGAACATTAAAAGTAGACTTGATCTTGGACCATCTAGTCCAGTGGCTTTCAAGTCATACTCTTGGGAGCTTCTTCAAGAGGAAGAGGGGGTGTAAGCGCGTAGAATATAACCTCACTCCCATTGTCAGGAGCAGAGCAGCTTTATCTGTTTTAAATATTAGACTTTGAGATAGAATGTCCTTTTAAAACTACTGCTGTTAAAATAAAGCAAAACAAAATAAATACATATATTTGAAGACCTCCAAACTAGTCCAAATCTCCAATTTCAAAGATGAGGAAAATGTCTGGAAAGTAATTTCTGCCTGGAGCCTTCTTTCCCACTCTCTTCACAAACTACTGCTCATCCTTTCATTCTCAGGCTGCACCTCACTTCCACCAGGAAGACTCCTTCCACATGAAGGAGTCCACTTCAGTGACGCTTTCTTTGCTCTCCATTTCTTTACCAAAGTGCTCCTGGCTACATTTCATTAACTCAAAGATGCACATTTTTTCATAGTTTAATATTTCTGAAACCAAGATGCATCACCTAATGAATAACGCCTTACAGTTTTGTCAGCCAGGTGGCAGTCATGACAGTTGTGTGGGAACTGCAGGAACTTCTGGTAAGATTAAAAAAGCATCAAAGCGTCTGGGATGCATTGAAATGCACATTCTTTGTAATGTAATTATAGTTTTAAATGCACGTCTCCTCTACTGGGCTAGAAGCTACAAAGATAGGAACCCATCTTTCTCATTCTTTATTGTAGCCTCAAACTCAAACACATGATAGATTCTCAGTAAATATTTGTGGAATTATCCAAGTAGATTCTACTTCCCGTTATTAGAAAGAAGAAACTGACAAAACGCTTACATAGAAACAACGATAAAAACAAAATCTCTTTTTATAATTTAGATCTGCATTTCCAGGGGGTCAAAGCCTATTTATAGATTAGATCTAACCACTTAACAGTTAGTTTAGTATTTGACAAAGAGGAGAACAATACAGTATGCAGAAACTAGTATTTCTGAATGCGGCTAGAAGTTTTGTGATTGGTGTCAACTTTTAGAATGCAATTTTGCAACTATTATTAATTACAATCATTTGGATCTCAAGTATTAAGAACTAAATCTTAAAAGGAAAGATTGGAAGGATACTTGTTGAAGGGATAACTGAACTACTGAAGGGACATTTTGTGTGGAATGCAAAGACTCAGGATGCATGCCACAGCCACCTGGAACTAGATCCTACAGCTTGGTGGAGAGTCCCAGAAGGGGTCTTCCTCCCCTACCACTCTTTGTGAATTTGCTATGTTTTTCTGTCATATTGATCAGCTCTTTCTGTTCCTTAGTTCATATGACTTAACCTAATGACTTAAGTCATCCCTAGGCCTCACATTTATATTTCTTTCATTTAAGAAAACTACCAGAGATTGAGCTGGAATCCCTTATTTCATTCCCAAATTCCCCAGGAACAATTCTAAATGGCCCAGACTCAGCTTAGTCAATGAACCAACTTTGGTGAGGAGGTCAGGATGGTTATTGCATCTGAATGGCGTGCTGACACAGACACAAAACAATAGATATCAACTACATATTTCAAAACTCTTCAAAATGTTCATATCCTTTGAGTTAGCAACTTCTGGAATGGTATCTTAAGAAGAAAATACAAAAAAAATAAATAACAAAGTGTTTAACGGGTACCAAACAATTCCAAAACCCAGCAGAAAAATTTACATTAGCTCTCAAGCCTTGAAGATAATCTTCTCTTCTCTGAGACCACCTGGGCCATGGCCTTGCCCTCTAGACTCTAGGCATTGGCTGTGCCCTCTGGATTCTGGGTGGAGGCCCCTTGGTCCTGGGCTTCAGCTTTGCCTTCCAGGCTCACTGGGATGGCTACTCACTGGGACAGCTACTCTGCTCCCTCAACTTTGGGCAGCCCCATTCTCATAGTCCATCAGAGTGGCAACCCAACCCCTGCAGCCCCAGCAGGCCCTATTCTTCTGGCCCTTGGACATGGCAGCCCCATCCCCTCAGCTTTGGCCAGCAGCCTGAGCCCCCTGGCACACCCCACACTCCAGAGCTGACTTGGCAAATATCCGACTCTTTGAAGCCTAGGTGGCTGTGGTCCCACCCTTTGAGACCCAGGAGACTGTGGTCCCACCCTTTGAAGCCTAGCAGACCTGCTTCCTGGCACCTAACAACAACAATAACGATGTCACAAACTGGAAAACAGATAAATTATAGTACACCAAATTAACGAAAATGTATTACATTTATTTAAAAAATGTATGTGTTTATAAACGCTGAGCAAGAACTTGGAAAAATACTAATGATATAACATTAAGTTAGGAAATGATACACTATATTACCAAGCAGAAGAGTGGAGAAGAAAGAAAAGAAACCCACCAAAATATAAAAGTGAATGCATTTATGATGCTTTTACTATTTTTTCTCATTTCTAATTTTTAATATGATTATTTTACATTTATGTTGTTGTCGTTGTTGAGTGTTGTCCAGTTAGTTCTGACTCATAGCGAGCCTATGTACAACAGAACAAAACACTGTCCGGTCCCGGGCCACCCTCATAACTGCTGCTGTGTTTGAGCCCATTGTTGCAGCCACTGTGTCAATCATCTTCTTGAAGGTCTTCCTCTTTTTCTCTAACCCTCTACTTTACCAAGCATGTTGTTCTTCTCCAAGGACTGACCCCTCCTGATAACACACCCAAAGTTCGTGAGATTGAGTCTGCCTATCCTCATTTCTAAGGAGGATTCTGGCTATACTTATTCTAAGACAGGTTTGTTCATTCTTCTGACAGTCCATGTTATATTCAATATTCTTTGCCAACACCCTAATTCAAATGCATCAATTCTTTTTTGGTCTTTCATATTCATTATTCAGCTTTCACATGTATATAAGGTGACTGAAAATACCATGACTTGGGTCAGGCACACCTTAGTCCTTAAAGTGACACCTTTGCTTTTACTTTCATAGTGAAATTTTTTTTTTTTTACTTTTATAGTGAAAAAACTTTTAAGTAGAAAAAAAAATAAATACATATTTCTTTTCCTTTTTTTCCTTCTAAGTTTCCCTATCTAGTTACAACAATATGAAGTATTTCAGTAATTTTACATATTAAAAAAAAAAAACCTGAAAATACATTAACAACTGAAAATACAGTAAAACCTGTGTAAGATGGAAACCTGTGAAAGAAGGAAAACTGAAATAAGTTCTGCTAGCAGAGAGGTAATTCAGCAGAAGCAATATTTTAATACATTACTGCTGTTCGTGCCATAAAATCAGCTCCAACTCATGGCAACCCCATGTACAAAACAAAATATTTCCTGGTTCTGAGCCATCTTCATGATCATTGAAATGCCCAAGTCCTTGTGGCCACTGTGTATTTTGAGTGCCTTCCAACCTAGGGGACTCATCTTCCAGCATTATTTTGGACAATATTCTGTTGTGATCCATAGGGTTTTCATTGGCTAATTTTTGGAAGTAGATAACTAGGCCTTTCTTCCTAGTCTGTCTTAGTCTGGAAAATCTACTCAAATCTGTCCACTCCAGGTGTCCTGCTGGCATCTGAAATACTGGTAGCACAGCTTCTAGTATCACAGCAACCCGCAAGCCTCGACAGTACAACAAACTGACAGACGGATGGTGATTTTTAAGAAATAATGGGTAAGAATTTTCCAAAATTGACAAAAGACAAATATATTTCTTTCACTGAAGAAAACTGCCAGAGATTGGGCTAGAATCCCAAGAAGAGAAAAAGAAAAATGCACATAGGACACATAGGTACCATCAGTATAGAAAATATAAGCAACATGAAAATCTTAAAAGTGGAGAGAAAGAAAAACGGATTACCTTCAAAGGATCAACAATGATATGGATAACTGATTTTCCAACAAAAATGATGATAGTTTGAAGATTATGAAATTATATCTTCAAAATTCTTGTTTAAAAAATTGACAACCTAGAATTCTATACCTAACAAAAATAATCTTCAAAAACGAAGAGTAAATAAATATTTTCAGGCAAACAAAAACTAGGAGAATTAACCACCAGCAAAATTACTCAGAAGGAAATATTGAAGGAAGCTTTTGTGAAAGAAAATTTAATCCAGATGGAAACTGGGAAATGCAGAAACAAATCAATAAACAATAACAGAAAAGGTAAATATGTGGATCCAAAACCAAAAACCCAAATCCATTGCCGTCGAGTTGATTCTGATGTTTTTATAAATATTAACTGAATAAAATAATAATGATGATAATTCTTTGAGGTTCAAAATATATAAGGAATTAAAATATCTGATAACAACAGCATATAATTTACGAGTGGAGTAAATTAATTCAGAGTATTCTAAGGTCCTTGCATTGTCTGGGAAGTTGCAAAAGTAGTAATGTATTTTTACAAATAACATATACCATCTCTATTTGTTTGCCAGCCACACCCATCCCTCTTGAAGTATTTTCATAAGTGTGGTATGCTAATTTTTTACAGCAACATGTGGAAGAGGATTGGCATGGCAGCCCTAGTGAGCGTGCCTCTTGAGGGAAGGTTGCAGCCAGCAGACAAATGCAAAAGGCATGTGTTATGTGTGTAAAAATACAGTAATTTATAATAACCATTAATAATTCAATAATGCATGTTGTAATCTCTAGGGTAACCACTAAAAGGATAATAAGATAATTTATAACTAAAAAAAGTTACAAAAAAACAGGTAAAGAAATAATAGAAAATAGTCAAAGAGACAGCAAGAGGAATTGAAAAATGACAATAGAAAAGATGGGATACGTGACAAAAAGAAAGTAAATTCAAACATAGTAAATTTAACTCCAAATATATCATTAATTACATTAAGTGTAAACAAACTAAATATTCCAATTAAAAGACAAAGATTGTCAGAGTGAATTAAAAAAGAAATAACTATGTTACCTACAAAAAAGGAGCCCTGGCGGTGCAGTGGTTAAGAACTCAGCTGCTAACCAAAAGGTCAGGAGTTCACATCTGTACCAGTTGCTCCGCAGAAAACCTATGCGGCAGTTCTGAGCTCCGCTCTGTCCTATAGGGCCGCTAAGATAGTTGGAATTGACGTGAAAGCAGTGCATTTGGTTTTTTATTTTTTTGATTTACCTACAAAAAAGACTCATGTTATATATAAGGGTACAGAAAGGTTGAAACTAAAAGCATAGAAAAAAATTATACCATGCAAACCCTAACAAAAAGAAAAATCTGGCGTATACTTTAAGAAGGATTACTAAAAATCAAGAGGGAATTTTATGTGACAAAAGTTCCAATTCAGTAAGAATATGTAATAATTCTAATTTGTATGCAGTTAAACTATGGCCTCAAAATACATAGAACCATTAGAAAACAAAAGGTTTAACTAATTATCTTCTTTAAATTTTATTACTTTAGTAACCAAAATGAATGAAAAGAAATTTTCGTATTTAATTCATAATCATATTGCAATCTATTCCTATCACATAGGTGACTTGAAAGAAAAAAAAATCCAGTTTGCCAAAATCTTTAAAAGCTTGCAAGAAATTTTGTTTGCTTAATCATAAGGATACTTTCCAAAGAATACCTACCCTCTTCTTTTTTTTTTATTTCCTTCATTTTAAGGACAAACATGTTTGTAGCCCCCGGTGTTTAGAATGTGGCCATCCTCATGAACTGAAATAGAGTGTATTTTGAGTCCCCTACTTGGTATCTTTTAAGTCTTGGCTGAATGTCTTTAGAAAATGACTTATGCTAATTTGCCTGCAAGTTTTAAGCTCATATGACACCTAGGGATCATATACATAAGTGAGACTAGTAGGACTATGTGTCTTCTATTATTAATAATAAGTTACATTTATTGTCTGTTTTAATGTCCTAATTCACCCTACAATTTTATCCCAAATTTGGTGTCTTTCCATGATGACCAATGGCCTCACTAGAGCAATACGGAGAATAGGGAAGGGCTGGAATTGGCCAGAAAGGGGCGAGACTGGGAAATCTGACCAATCAGAGAGACCTCACAGAGTTTTGAGTTGGCAAGCAGTAGAATACAGAGTTTCAGCTAATGCAAGGCAGTCAGGAAGTAGGCACTTGGGCAAAGTGTAGAGTGCAGGCCAAATGGTGAGCAAGAAGAGAACTGCTAAGCCATGAGAGTAATATCTCATCCAAATCCACAGATTATTTTATCCCCAGTCTATGTCTATGGCCTTCAGCCCACAGGCTTTCACCATTATAAGAAGCCCTATAATTATGAGGACTATTTTATCCTCGAGTATAAAATAGTTCCACCACCTGTCAGTTTGTTGAACTGTGGTGGCTTGCATGTTGCTATGATGCTGGAAGCTATGCCACCAGTATTTCAAATACCAGCAAGGTGGCCCATGGTGGACAGGTTTCAGCAGAGCTTCCAGATTAAGGCAGACTAGAAAGACTAAGCCTGTCGATCTACTTTGAAAAATTAGTCAGGGAAAATCCTATGGATCACAACAGAATACTGTCCAATTCACTGGTTTGGACACATCATCAGGAGGGACCAATCGCTGCAGAGGGACATTGTCTCTGGTGGAGCAGAGGGCCAATGACGGTGTAGAAGATCCTCGGGGAGATGAATTGGTACAACAGCCTCAATGATAGACTTGAACATGTTAGCGATTGTAAGGGTGACAGAGGACCCAGATATGTTTCGTTCTGCAGTACATAAAGTCACCATGAGTTGGAGTCTATTCAACAGCAACTAAAACAACAACGTTAAATACTGGGGAACTGACAGATTTAGAACTGGATTCCATCAGATTTTGAGATCTCAACCCAGTTTTAAACTCCATTTCTGCACCCTTACTTGGTAAAGGTCGTTTGTCTATGTCTAATTTTGGTATCTTAGTAATCCACATGATATTGGTTATAAAATGGTTAAATGATAAATCCCCAAGCTTCTGCATACAGGAAGGATGTTTTACAGACTTCGACAGGAATGATCACGGCTGTTCCTGCCCAGTGGGAGACCTTTTTCAGCTCAGATTCTGAAAATTACTTTCCCTTCACAAAATATGTGCAATAAAACTCCTCACATTGCAACATGCAGGTAGAACACAGGGGCAAGAGACAGAGACTATTCAAAAAGAAGCCAAAAGCTGCAGAGGAAAAGAGGAGCCATTCCCAGGAAAATTAGTATAGGCAGAAGGCATTTGGCAGAAAGCACTGGATGGAAGCCACCTTCTTTAAAGATAGTTGATAATGTTTCTATACTTAAAGTGAACTCAGAGCAATGATATATTTAAAAAAAAAAAAAAAACTTCTGTATTTGGTAATTAAGGTACAGATTCAAGGATATCGCTTTTCTAGCACAGACAGGCATGGGATAGAGACATGTGTCATAACAGCATAAACTAAAAAAAAATTTTTTTTTTTTTTTTTAGCATAGGCAACCAATGAGAGAGAAGTATATAACTTCACTTGGTTAAAAATTTCACCAGTAACTTAATGAAGAAGGTATAAATATTAATGTTGAGATTATTGCCGTTGTTAGTGCTTTCAGTTTTGACTCATAGCAACCCCGTGTGACAGAGTAGGACTGCCCCATAGGGTTTCCCAGGCTGCATCAGGTCTTTCCCTCATGCAGGTGCCCAGTGGGTTCAAACCATCAACCTTTCATTGAACAGCCCAGAGCTTAACTCTTTATGCCACCAGGGCTCCTTAGTTTGTGTATTATTCGTACTTCATTACTAACTCTACGAAACACTTTATGCAGTTCTCATTTCAAAATGTAGGGTTAGTCATTCTCAATCAATTTCTCTTTTTCTTGCTGTAACATTGCAAGTTAAGAATTGTCCAGCCACCGGTGTAGATATTTATTACAAGTGAATGGACCCACTAATATTTTGGCCAAGACAAGGCTACCCAGAGATGCAGACAAGGGAAGCAATCAGGGACCTAAAAATACAGGTTGGGCCATCACGGTGGGGATGAGAGTACAGTAAGACATTTCAGGTTCTACAGGTCTATGTGTGTAAGACTCTCCCATTACACACCAGATACTAGACCTATGGCAATGAAACTAATGCTAATCACCACCAAATGCTGATATATTTCCTGACCTGGCTAGTGTTTTGTTTTTTTTTTAACCCTCTCTTGAGCCCATATTCATCTCCAGCTACTTTCCCATAACTCTTCTCTCCTTCATGCAAAATGCTGGTAAGCAGACTGGAGTGAGTTGAGGAGTAAAAGGAATATGCAGAAAAGGAAAAAGAGGAAGTATAGACAAATCCAGTTGACATTTTGTGTAAAGGGGAACATTTAACCCAATTCGCCTTGCTATGGTTTTACAGTGGCTGTATTCCTCTAGGCCACACAAAATGTCTCCTAAGACTCATCTATATCCTCTCTGCCTGGTTTTGTGTTTTTTATATACTCTCTCACTCACTCCAATCTGGAAACTGGAGCCCTGGTGGTGCAGTGGTTAAGAGCTCAGCTGCTAACCAAAAGGTCGGCAGTTTGAATCCACCAGCCGCTCCTTGGAAACCCTATGAGGCAGTTCTGCTCTGTCCTATAGGGTCGCTATAAGTCAGAATCAACTATAATGCAAGGGGTTTGATTTTGGTTACAGGTAATCTAGAAACTGTAGACTTTGGAAGAATGTAGCTGCAGTCAAACCGCAGTATAACAGGAAAGGAGCTAGGAAAATATATACCCTGACCTCTCTCTTTCCTCTCACTGGCTGAGCTCATCAAGCCAGAGGCAAGGAGGCCTTGGAGTTACAGTTCATAGATATTAGATTCCCAGGACACAGAGCAGTATGGACAGCAGTGGAAAAACAGATGGAGAATATCCAGTATACCGTTGTCTCCCAATTTTCTCCCTACTTGTCTGACAACCCTTCTCAGTGTCTTTGATAGTCTCATTTTCTTCCATCTGACCATTAAACTTTGGAATGTCATAGTCCTCATTTCTGTGCCCTCTTCACTTCTCACTCCATACCCTCTCTCCAAGACATCTTATCCATACTTATGGCTGTAATTATCACCTAACCACCAATGATTCACAAACTGATAATTCCTACACAGACCGCTCTCTTGAGCCTGAGACCTAAATGTCCAAATCCCTACCTGGCATTTCAAACTGAAAGTCTCAAACTCAAAATGCCCAAAACTGCCCTCAATTTTCTCCTGTAAATGGGGCCCTCTTCCAGTGTTTCCTGTCTCCATGAATGATCACACTAGTCAGCCAGTTCTGCAATCCCAGAATTCTCTCATTCACGACCTGCATTCAGGATGTTACTATGCCCAATGGATTTGCCTTTGAACTCTGAGATCTCTCCACTACTCTCCATGTCCACCACCACCAAGGTCCAGGGACCTTCATGTAGACCAGGACTACCACTGCCCACCTCACTCCTGCTTCCACGCTAATCTGTTTTCAACATGGTAGCCAAAGCGTTCTTTAAAAGTCATAATACATCTGTCATTCCAGTGCCATGGTTCAAAGCCTTCAGTGATTTCCCTCAGCCTACTGGTCAGCTGATCTAGGCTGCCTCCTCAGGATGCTCACCCACTCAGTTTCTTCATGCTGTGTTTTCTTCACACAATCTTTCTTTCAGTACCTGGCAAATACCAAGATTCTCCTGCCAGAAGAGCTTTGTGCGTGGTTCCCTCCATCTGAAACGCTCTCCCCTCCTCTATCTCGCTTCTTTTGCTACATAACTCCAGCTCATCCTCTAGATCTCAGCTCGAACAATTTTCTGGGAGAAAGGCTTCCTGACCCACACCCCTCAGCCCTGGGATGCTCTCTGAATCTTGTACCTTTCCTTTGTAGCACAATGTATCCTTCTTTCACAGACCTTATCTCATTTCTAACATTAAATTTTTAGAGGCTGATCATTTGATTAATATCTCTGAGCCTCAGTAGAATATAAGATCCATGTGGATAAGACCATGTCAACTTTTGCTTACCACTGTATTCATAGCACTGTGCCTGCTGTGTGCTATACAATCGACTTGTCCATTTGTTAGAGGAAGGTACGGATGGATAACTAAAGGAGTGAATGAACAAGTGAGTGAATGAAAGTAATTAGGCAACGCTAGCCTTTTTTTTTTTTTTCTAGCCTTACAGCTGGGAAGCACTGTGATTCCAGCTGGGAAGCCTCCTAAGTGGAGGCTGATGGTACAAGACTGAGACACGAAATAGAACATAGAAATCTAATTTTTCATGACTTCAAGATTCATGTAAATTAGAAAACGCTTTCAAGTAATCCCTTGGGTGGACTCTGCCTCAAGAAATGCTGGGAACTCAGCAACTCAGGCCAGAAGAAAGGGGGAGCAAGCCAGGGCCTGAGAGAACCTCACGTGGCCAAGTAGGCCACTGTGAGAGGGCAGCTCCAGAAAACAGGCTAAGCTCTGCAGGTTAACGCCTGGGTGCTCAGGTTTGACAGGAAGTCAACACGGAGCTCAATTTCTGTTACAAAGAGCTGCCCCGCAGGGGTTTGCCATACCTGTCAGTCAGCTGCAAAGACTTTCCAATCAGATAACAGGCATGAGGGTGCGTATGAGGGTAAAAAAAAAAAAAAAAAAAAATGAGGGTAGAGGGGGAAAAAGAAACTGGTTGAACTGGCTATCTGGTCAAACCAGCTGTCTTTACATGGCTGAGGGCCCTCATTTCAGGGACACCATTTGTGAGCACCACTTTTCCACTTCCAAAAGGTTTTGGAGCTGTCATGTAAACCCAGCCTATAATTCAAAAATAATCAGCAAAACTATTTTTAGAGAGAAAACATGCTGTTTCACCTCTTACCCTGAAGTGAATAAAAATAAAATTAAGAAACCGCTTCCTATCTCCGTGAAGGAGCGCTCCAGTCGGTTCTGCAATTCCAGGATTCTATTTTGAAAATAGCACAAAGCCTCCCCTATCTCCGAATATAACCCGCTATCAAGGGTGAGAAACAAAGGCTGCAACTAACCATTATAATTTATTAGGTTGAAATGTTAGCCTGAGAAACCACCAAGGATTCATGGGATCAGGATTTTTTTTTTTTTAACCCCCCAACATCAGATGGATCAATCTCCAGGTTGATGTAGAGAAATTATCAACCTTCAGACTCCCTGGCAAGTTGGGCTTCGTTTGTTTAACTTTTCAAGCTTTTCTCCATTTGTAATGCCTGCGATATTCCCACCTTGATGCAGCCATTTTCAGGTGTTTGTAGAGCCTGATTGGACACCATGCGTACAAGGAATGGAGGAAAGAACGCACAGCACAGACCCAGGAAATGCCTTCCCTCAGAGGCACAGTAACTCTGAGGCTTCAACTCCAGTTTGCCTTTTCCAAACTTGTCTGTTTCCAATGGCAACTGTGAAACACAGCCAGCAGAGCATTTCACATTTAGATCCCTCTTGCCAGTAGGTTGCATAATGAAGTTGAATGTGCTTAATCTCTTTGAGGGCTAAAACAAGAAAAGGTTTCATTTGATGGAGGAAAAAAACAGTGGAAAGTATTTGAAACCGAAGCATTTGCAGATTTCTAACATCAGAGCTGCCTGACGTTCTTGCCCAGTTTGGTTTCAGAGGTTGCGTACTGGAATTGCCTCTAATGATTATGTTTGTAGGAAATTTTTGTTGTGGTTACTTCTTACAATTGGAGCCAGAAGGAAAAGGGTTGCATCATGATATCTCTCATTATAGGGTTAGGGAAAGAAAACAAAGTGACCAACAAACCTTTTTTAGGGTCGCCATGAGTTGGAAGGAAACCCCAGTGGTGTAGTGAGCGGTTAAGTGCTACAGCTGCTAACCAAAGGGTCGGCAGTTCGAATCGGCCAGGTGCTCCTTGGGAACTCTATGGGGCAGTTCTACTCTGTCCTATAGGGTCACTATGAGTCAGAATCGACTTGATGGCACTGGGTTTGGTTTTGGTTTTTTATGATGCTAAGCGAGCCCTGGTGGTGCAGCGGTTAAGAACTTGGCTACTAACGAAAAGGCTGGCAGTTCAAGTCCGTCAGCGGCTGCTGGAAAACCCTATGGTGTATTGACTCAATGGCAATGGGTTTGGTTTTTTTGGTTTGATGATGCCAAGGTATTGGGTTTGGCCTAATCCATTGCGATGGAGTCAATTCCGACTCATAGCGACCTTACAGGAAAGAGTAGAACTGCCCCATAGGGTTTCCCAGAAGCGGCTGGTGGATTTCAACTCCTGACCTTTTGGTTAGCAGCCGAGCTCTTGGCCTAGTGGAGGAGAAATGAACAAGACAACACCATGCTTCAGTGACTTACGACCTGTTAAAGAGGACATTGTGCTGTTAAAAATAAAAATAATCTAACAGTAATAATCATCCAAACCCAAACCACACCAAACCCATCGCTGTGGAGTCCAACTCACAGCGACCCTATAGGTTGCTGTAGAGCTGCCCTATAGGGTTTACCAGGACCAGCTGGTGGATTCCAACTGCTGACCTTTTTGGTTAGCAGCTTGAGCTCTTAACCACTGCACCACCAGGGCCCCAATAATCATCTAGTAGTAATAATAACCTAACGACTACTATGTGCATCTTAAAGCCGTCAAACAAAGCCCTACAAGAGGAAAAGAAAACTACTCTATGCTGAGAGGATCCAGAGGACTTCTTGGGAGAAATGTCAACTGAGCATAGCCTGGAAGGAAATGAACAAGCAGAGGGAAGCCAGAAGCCTGATGTCCTGTACAGTTCCTGCCCTAGTCCAAAATTCCTCTAAAACAATGATCAAGTGCCCATTTGAAAAATAGCAAGCAGCTTTTCTGATTGTTTCAAGCCCTGGGGCTTCTGTCCAAGAAGGACTTGATTTATTTGCTTGTTTGTTTGTTTATTATTTTCAACTAAGCTGAAGTGCCAGAACTGGTACTAGCAGAAAGAACTCTAAAAAGCACCTGAACTAACACATAGACCCTCATCCTTCAAGGCGAGTAGAGTTTTGTTCTGCTTTTTAATTTCACAGTCACATAGGTAAGGATTAGATCAGGCTTAAAAATGCTACTTTAAAAGCTTCACTTGTCAAATTTTCATCTGTTCCCACGGTGTTGACACGTCAAACAATTTTTCTTTCACATACCTAGCACACAGCTAG
Source organism: Elephas maximus indicus (assembly GCF_024166365.1). NCBI lineage: Eukaryota > Metazoa > Chordata > Mammalia > Proboscidea > Elephantidae > Elephas > Elephas maximus. The sequence continues at coordinate 6,125,469 of NC_064841.1, read as the reverse complement.
TTACCTCCTACTAGATACCTATTTCTGCCAAAAGAATAAGAGGTCCTTACTCTCTCCAGACAAATATATACCTGTTCTCCCTAACACACAGTCTTTCTTCAACATGGACACACACAGGCTTCGTGGAGGAGGAGTAAAACTCTCTCCCCAGCTATGTCCTCATTGTCATTAAACTGTGCTCTAAAAGCCCGTAGAAGAAAAATGCCTGATGCGTTAAGACGGAGTATGTGTTAACTTCATTACAGAAGCTCAGACTTACCGTAGAATCAGCCCAATGACTGACTCAAAAAAAAAAAAAATATATATATATATATATATATCACAACTCTTCAGGTGCCTCAGAAATAGAAAACTCAATGCATTCCAAATAAGCCTTTTTGCAGTAATTAATTTATTCCATTAGCTGGCATTCAACACATGTTTATTAAGTAATCATTGTAGTTTCATACTTTTTATTTTAAAATAGTCATTTATGTTATTTTAATTTTATTAAAGTAGTACTAGTTTACTGGAAAATTTGGAAGATACAAGACCAATAAGCAAAAAAATAGCAATCTGCACTCCATCGCTCATCTGTATTAGTTTGTGACTTTCTTTTTCTCTTCTAGATTATAATCCCCCTGAGGCCAAAGAACATATCTTGCTTATCTTCTTAGCACTTCAAGTGTATTACATGTAATTGAGGATTTGTACATATTTAAAACCATGATTTTCAACCTTGCTGGTATGAGGGTGCAGAGAATCACATGGGAAATTATTTCCAAACCATACGGCTTGCCAAAATACCTCGTTCACCACCACACCCTTTCCTGGGATATTCTAGAATGGTGCCTCTCAATTTAGCTACACACTGGAATTACTAGACCAAGCCCTAGACCAGGATATCTCAGTCTTGGCACTATTGACACTTTGGACTGAATAATTATTTTTTTGTGGGTGGCTGTCCAGTGCATTGTAGGATGTTTAGCAGCATGCCTGGTGTCTAACCACTAGACACCTGAAAGACATCTCCTTTCCCCCTCCCTTCCTCCAGTTGTGTTGATTGAAAATGTCTCCTGGGATTTCCAAGAGTCGCAAGAGTTGTGTGGATCACCCTGGTTAAAAGCTACTGCCCTAGACCAATTAAATCAGAATCCCAGTATTTTTTTCAAGCTTCCTGGGAGATTACAGTATACAACCAAGGAAGTTCAAAGGAATTGGACCATATCTGTCATTCTATCTAGCACCAGACTCCATCAGGGTGCCTGGGGCATGATTAAAAAACTCATTGTCGTGGAGTTGATTCCAACTCATAGCAACCCTATAAAACAGAGGAGAACTGCCCCATAAGGTTTCCAAGGAGCTTCTGGTGGATTCAAAATGCTGACCTTTTATGGTTAGCAGCCGAACTCTTAACCACTGCACCACCAGGGCTCCACGGGGCTTGGTAGGCTCTCAAAAGTACAACTAATTAATTAATTAGACAGTATGTCACAGAATCTAAGTAGAGGTAGGAAGTTTGAAAAGATGGCACAATCAGCATCCACTCTCCTACCAGCAGAGCTGAGCATCATTAGGTTAGAATACACAATGTTAGAAGTGAAAGGGTCTCAGAGATTACTGAGTCATTGGCTTTCAGCCTGTGCTCTGCGAAGCCCTGGAGTTCCTTGATGGGACCTCAAGGGTTCCCAAGGGTGGTAAGGGGAAGACCAAGAGAGGGGGAGTCTAGACTCCATGTCATCCCTCCAACAGAGGAGTTCTGCTTTTATTCCTTCATTCAACAGCTATTTGCTTAGCATTTATATTTTTTCAGATTTATAGCAACACTAAGAATACAGGAACAAGAAAAACAGTTGCCCTTCTTGGAACTCACAATCATATGTGTTTTATTTGTTGGAGTTCCACATAAGATTTCATCTGAAAATAAGGTTCTTTAGTAGGTAGGTAGGTGGATAGATACATAGATACACAGATAGATACACAGATAAGATCTATAAACACGTTGAAAGCTCACCTCATTTCACATAAAAACTGAGATAAAGTGAATTATAATCCACTTAATCAAGAAAACATCAGAACCAAGACTAAATCCTACTTCCTCTAACACCTAGCTCTGCTGTTTACACATATAACAGTCTACATTTTAGAAATAATGGTTCCATTAAAGAGTTAAGGCAATACGGAAAACCAGGTCTCCTAGCCCTTGCACCTACCTCACAGAGCTGAGAATTACGCAAAAATGGAACTATGTAGCTCAGTGTATTTGTCAGTATGACTTTACTTGTGTAACTGAAAACCCAACAATCATGGGTTGAATTATGTCCCTCCAAAAATATGTGTATCAATTTGGCTAGGCCATGACTCCTAATATTGTGTGCTTGTCCTCCATTTTGTGATTGTAACTTTATGTTAAAGAGGATTAGGGTGAGATTGTAATACCCTTACTAAGGTCACATCCCTGATCCAATGTAAAGGTAGTTTCCCTGGGGTGTGGCCTGTACCACCTTTTATCTCACAAGAGATAAAAGAAAAGGGAAGCAAGTAGAAAGTTGGGGACCTCATTCGACCAAGAAAGCAGTGCCAGGAGCACAGCGTGTCCTTTAGACCCAGGGTCCCTGCATGGAGAAGCTCCTAGTCCAGGGGAAGATTGATGAGAAGGCTGACAGAGAGAGAAAGGCTTCTCCTGGAGCTGACACCCTGAAATTGGACTTTTGGCCTACTTTACTGTAAAGAAATAAATTTGTCTTTGTTAAAGTCATCCACTTGTGGTACTTCTATTAATAGCAGCACTAGACGATCAAGACACCAACTGAAACTGGGTTAAACTATAAAGGGAATTTATAGACTCACATAACTGAAAAGTCCAGAAGTAAGTATTGTTTCAGAAGAAGCTTGATCCAGCGATTCAAACAATGTGACCTAAATATAATTTCTTCCTCTTGCCCCTCAGCAAAGTTTCCTTGAAGGTAGCTCTATTCTCAACAAGCTTTCTCCTTGAGGTTTCAAAAAGGCTTCTAGGCTACATGTTTCCAGCAGAAAAGAGACAGTCAGTTTCCCACAATTGGAAGTTCTAGAACATAGTGTCATTTGTCCTGATTCACCCAACTCATCTGTTATCTATCTTGGCTATTATGCTGAATGTCGAGGCAACCGAGGGCCACAATAATCTGCATGGCTGGGAAATCTGAAGCACTTTTGAGAAAGACGAAGTGAAGAACAGATGGAGGGAAGGAAGGAACCAACAAATGAATACACTATACTGGCTGTTCTAAGATAACTGTATTTTAATCTAACTGAGCAGCCCGGTTAACTGATGGGAATTCTAATGAGAGATATAAGCCTTTAGAGTTTATTAAACACACAAATATGAGCTCCAAAATGTTAATGGTGGAATGTTTTCAGGTTATGTCTATCTTTGCTACAATTTACATATTGCCTAAAATTTTTATAAAGTAATATTTAAATAAGCAGAGTGGAAAAAATGTTTACTGACAATGCACATTTGACTCTTGTACCTCCTCCAATTCACTTTGACAAATAAAAATTGTTGACTTATTCACAATCTTGGCTCAAAAGTAAAATAAACTTGATCTCTTTGCTCCTGAGTTCTGAATAATCACAAGCAAAATATGCTATTTTTGTTTGAAAGTACAATTGATATAATGGCCCCTGGGTGGGAACCATCAGTTGTTCCTTCAAATTATAAATATCTATATTTCAGATTATATTCTTTCAATGTGTTGATTTGACATAACAAGTTGACTTCATAAGGCTAAAATTCGGCCAATACTGGCTCAATGACAGCATCTGCTTTCTTCTCTCACTTCTGAAATCACATTTCTAAAATTGTATAAATTGGTCGGAATTATTTTATGCATGTGTACGATAAGTGGTTTTTTTAAATTAATTTTCTCCATTTTATTTCTTAGGCTTGGAAAATTCAGATAAATATTTTCTTAAATGAATGGCTAAATTTGAGGAAAAATGAGTATCTTTGACTACTTACGATTTTTGTGAAAATACGTATAATGATGGAAATTACAAAGATAACCCATTCTCATTTTCCCTTTTTCCTATCCAACCATTTTTTACTCATGGGTTCTTTGTCTGGCATTATCACATACAAGTGGCCTTTTGTGATCTTCCAAAAAAAAAAAAAACCACTGCTGTTGAGCCAATTCTGACTCATAGCGACCCTACAGGGCAGAGTAGAACTGTCCCATAGAGTTTCCAAGGAAGTAGAACTGTCCCATAGAGTTTCCAAGGAGCACCTGGTGAACTTGAACTGCCGACCTTTTGGTTAGCAGCCTAGGACTTAACCACTATGCAACCAGGGTTTCCTGGTGATCTTCAGGTCTGATAAATGAGTGAGTGGCTGGCTGACCTGTAGCATGCAGGAATACTTGGAAAGTCCTTGTATAACCCATGTGTTATGGATTGAATTGTGTTCCCTCAGAATATGTGTTGACATTCTGGCCCCTAACCTGTAAATATGATCCTTTTTGGAAATTAGATCATATACTAATAGAGTGGATTCTAAATCTAATTGCTTCTGACTTATAAAAAGAGTAAATTATTATTCTAAATTTACAGATAATGATTACTCAACACGAAGAGGCTAAGTAATTTTCTCACTTGGCTAGTCTAAACATCAGTTTCTATTCTCACCTATCTAGCATGATTCTTTCACATTATAGAAAATTGGTTCTCAACCCTGCTTCTCACGGGATTATTGCCCTGGGGTACCCTTTAAACTTGGAATTCAAACCACTGCCAGATGTCACCTTTCAGCCAAATGAGATTAGCCCATAAAATTAATAATATCACTCATAAGTAATGTGCTTCCCTAAATAATCATCTAAATGAAACCATATGGTAAACATTTTTCCTAGGTCAAAGATGTAAGGGGGGACAGGGAAGTTACATTAAGGGAAATAGAACAACCAGAATGGAAATAATGAGAATGCTGATAGACTGTGAAAAATGTAACCATGTCCCTGAACAATATATATAGAAATTGTTAAATGAGAACCTAATTTTCTGGGTAAACTTTCACTAAAACACAATAAAATATTACAATATATATATATCAATGACCCTAAAATAAAAAAGACAGATAACTCCGACTGTTGGCTAGGACATGGAACAACTGGAATTCCCATAACCTGCAGATGGGAATGTACATTCATACAGCCACTTTGAGAAATATAAATTAATCTAAGAAGGTATTTGACATGATGAAACTAATGAATTTCCTTAATTGTCTTGATTTTCAGTTACTTGATTTATAGGTAATGTCAGGTTCTGAACGGTTCCTTTGAACCATCAATTTCATTCCTTCTGGCACCCAGAAAAGTGGGCTTTCTGCCTTCTTACTATTCACCCAGTTAATGTTTTCTTAATTCAACTTCTTTCCAATCTCCCTGCTCTCATCGCATAGCTCATTTCCTGTCTACTGCCCCAAGCTCCTCCAGAGCTCATGCTCAGCCCACTATGACCTTCCTTTTCCTCCTTAACACTCACCCTCCAGCTCTCTGGCTTCAGTTGTTCTGGGTACACATTTCTCCTATGCCTCTATGTTGGCACAATCCAACCATGAGCAGTGTTTCCCTGAGATCAACCTACCCCCGTTGGACTGAAATATCAGGGTGTCTACCTCCTGATTCCCAGTCTCCTTTCTTGGAAATCAACTGCTGGAAAGACAGCCGAATCTCACAGTAATTTCTTGGTAGCTATTAAAAAAAAAATTTTTTTATTACCAAAGTACTTCTCCAATTGGAAGAATCATCTGCTAGCCTTTATAGGAGACCTGGATATGCAACCTATTATTTGGGGTTTAGCACAATCCCTCATCAACATAAACTATTCAAAAGTTTGTTAAATTGTATGAAACACTACAAAGTTTCTCATCAGGATCACACATAACTCAATTTTTTATGCCTTATCAAAAATCGATGCGTGGTTTTTATGTGAAAACATGAAAATATATCCTGAGTGGTGTATATAACTACAAATTATTTTAAGCCTTTTTTTTTTCCAATTTGAGCGTCATGAAAATGTCCAATAGAAAATCAAGCAGGATTTTATAGGAGCAGATTCAGAAAAATAAAGGAATTTTCTATGGAAAAAAAAAAAAGATAAACTTTATAAGGTAGGTTAGTGTGTTGTCAAGTTATTTATTCTTAAACTTGTTTCCAGTAGTTAAAGCAAAAAAAAAAGAAGAAGAAGAAGAAGAAGAAGGGGGGAAGAGGAGAGCAGGAGTGTTTATTTTAGGATGTCATTGCGAAGTACTACATAATTAAGATAATAAATACACAGTAAAACAACTTTAAAAAAAAAAAATCCTTAGAACACAAAAGCCAAGGACACATTGTGGATGCCAAGCTCTTCCTGATGGTGTCTTTCTGCACTATCCCTCTGCACTTTGACGTTCTAAATAAAACTTGTATGTAAAACCCACCTTTATATGGGCTAGACTCAGGATCTTTGAAAAGGACTTTGCTTTTCTGTAGACCACACAAGATTTGGGTCATTTTTTTCTATCCCTAGAATAGAGATAAGATAATTATTTCCTTCCCAGCTGTTATTTCTCCATTAGTGTAGATGAAGTATGAGTGGTTCCTTTTAGAATTCTTAGGCAACTGAAAAAGAAAGGTTGTTCTATGTCAACCAACTACGTAGCACATCGTGTATTAAATATATATATACACACATACATAAGTATGTGTGTGTATATATATGTAGAACCAAAAATCCAAACTCATTGCCGTCAAGTGGATTCCAACTCAGAGCCACCCTATAGGACAGAGTAGAACTACCCCACAGGGTTTCTAAGGAGTGGCTGGTGGATTTGAACTGCCAACTATTTGGTTAGCAGCCTGAGCTCTTAACCACTGAGCCACCAGGGCTCCATATATATGTATATAAAAACAAGTATATTGGTTAGTACTTTTTTGGTTGGAGGAACCCAATTTAATCTAACACATGCAAAGAAGAAAAAGGGGGTGGGGAAGAAGGGTACAGTGGAAACTGATTTCTTCTTTAGACTTGGTGTGTCAGGGTTCCTTCCCTGATAGGAGTTGGTTGGCCTTAGGGAATGCCTGTGTCCAAGAACTCAACCATGTCTCTCTAGTCCCTGGTTTTACATCTCTCTTTATGTGTTGGCTCATTCTCTCCTACAGCGGATGACTTTCTCCTTGTAGCAGGGAAAGGATGGGCATGACTATGATAACTTCAGGTTTATGTCATTCCAGTCAACAAACACAGAGAAAAAAAATAGATCTTCTCTTTCTGTGTGACCACGTATAAAATTTCAGGGAAGTAAGATGGAATCCAGCAATTCCTGATTGATAGACACACCAGGATTGCCTGGAGTGAGGCAAATGAAGGGAGATGCGTCACTAGAAGTGGGAAAGATACATTGGGCAGATCAAAACAAGTGTCAGGATTACCAGTATGGCCAATGCTGTTGATGCCCACCCCATATGCTCTTGGTCCACCCCTGAGTTGACCTGTGATAGATGGTTTCTGGCACACTGGCAACCTCCTATCTCAAGTTCCCAGTTCTCCTTGCTTCCCTGCCGGAGGGTTTTTCCATACTATGTGTACTTGTGGCGCACCATACAGGCATGACAAAAGAAGTGTGGGTGAGTGAACCTCTAGACATAGGGAGAAACCCTCAACCTGTGGAGAGTAGGACATGGTAGATAAAATTCTAGATTTCCCACTCTCCAGTGTGACAATTCTGAGGCAGGTTCCATATGGTTTCTCAGAATGTCTTCAAAAGGATTGAACTCAGTTGCCTACAATGGTAGCCTGCTCATTAACACACACATTTTATTGCTCTTTTCCTTTCTCCATTCCACTTCCCTTCTCCCTCTCTTGGCTGCCTGAGTTCACATCCCAAATAAGCCACCTCCATCTAAGTCATCATCTCAAGGCCTGCCATAGAGGGAACCCATACCAAGACAACCAAATTATTTATTCAATTTGCCAAACAATAATTGTACTACACACTGGGAATACAACAATTAAGAAGATAGGGATAGTCTCTCTGGGAAAGGAGAGCAAGAAAATTTAACCTCTAATTACAATTGTCCCCATTTTATTCTTGTGCATTCTTGGTTCACATTAAAATAAAGAGAATGATTATGTATGTGTACCTTGCTTATTGACAGAGACATTGACTATAGAGGATATTTATTTTGTAATATTTAATTTATGTGAATGTATGTTTTCCTTTGTCACAGATCAAAAGATTAGAGCTGCGGTCCCACTCAAAAACTTTGTCTCCAGTTACAAGAGTAAATCAAAGAATGCTGTAAATGGACTCAGGCCCAGCCTGTTTCTTAGCCCATCTCCCTCCTATCCAATTTGTTGCCCATCTACAGGTTCAACTTTTACCTTAAATTCTAGAACAAATACTAATGTTTGGCAAAAGAAATTTAAATAGTTCCTGCCCAATACATTGGGATTCAATAGCAGGTTACCTCTAATTTCAAGCCTCCCTAATCATAACAAGGCTTTCGTCTTATACCTAAGACATGGATGCCCACCATGAATCATCTAACAACTAGGTTTCTTCATTATTCCCGGCCAGCATTTAATGTATCAGGTGCTTTCAGTCACAAGTGATGGAATATCCAACTCAAAAGGGCTGCAGCAAAAAAGGAATGCATTGATCTAGGCAACTAAGAAGTCCAGGGTAACAGTACTTTCAGGCATCACACGACTGAAAGATTTATTGTGTCCTACAGCTTTGGCTTCATTTCTCTGACAATTTCCAGGTCTGCTGAGTGGTGTCACTATGGGATGTGGGGGGTACAGATCACACTGGGTGACACTGTCAGAGGGGCTGACACCAAAATGACTGTCTATAAAAATTTTTTTTTGCAGTGTTTCAGAAGAAATTTATTATTTATTATAAAAGTATCCACGTAGTTACTTACAACAAAAACGTTTTTCGTAAGCCCAGCTTACATACATCAATACACCTACAAGGCTAAAACTCATGCTAATTTACATTTTGAACCTTCTGATGTGCCCCAGTCAGAGCTGTCATTATCACTCAATTACAATGACGCTTCAAATCACACGGTTTCACCTGCTCTCTGCTAGCACGGCTGTTGTTTCCTTTGCTGCTGGGGTTTTCATAGTTGCCGATTTTGTCAAACTTTCTGGTGTTTTAGCTACAATATTGTGGTAATGAGCTTGGCATGGGACACCAACCCTAGTGACTCCACTGGTTCCGTCTATCTCCTTATATCGGCTTTTTCCTCAAGATGGCTCCCCTCATGTTACCAATATTGGCTAAGATAGTGTGAAAAGGGGAAGGAAGCACTGCATTCCAGTGGCTTTAATAAAAGTCCTGATGTCCACTGTGATTGGTCCAGCTCAGGTCATAAACAATATGCTGACTGGCTTAAGCCATTTAGGGCTCACCCCAAAGGGTTGGGTGGGGTCAATTCCATGCTTACCATATGGCTAGTTTTTCAGAGGAAACCTGTAATAGGGAAGAAGGAAATGGGGGCTAGGTAGCAAGGACTAGTGGCTGCTACATTTGCATCATAGTTCTGTAACTCTGCATTTTCTGCCTTCACTCCTAGACCATGTGTAAAGACCTAGAGTTAGAAGATCAAAAGGGAAGAACATGCTCAGCATTTCTCAACATGAAGGAATTGAAGAAAAAGTTCAAGCCTCGAGTTGTAATGCTGAAGGATTCAATGGGCAAAATACTGAATGACTTAGGAAGCATCAAAAAGAAAATAGAAGGAATACACAGAGTTCCTGTACCAAAAAGAATTGGTTGATGTTCAACCATTTCAGGAGGTGGCATATGATCAAGAACCCATGGTATTGAATGAAGAAGTCCAAGCTGCACTGAAGGCACTGATGAAAAACAAGGCTCCTGGAATTGACAGAACACCAATTAACATGTTTCAACAAATGGATTCAACACTAGAAGGGTCCACTCATCTATGCCAATTGGAAGACATCCATATTTGTGCCCATTTCAAAGAAAGGTGATCCAACTGAATGCATAAATTATCAAACAATATCATTAATACCACACACAAGTAAAATTTTGCTGAAGAGAATTCAAAAGCGATCGTAGCAGTACCTTGACAGGGAACCGCCAGAAATTCAAGCTGGATTCAGAAAAGAACATGGAACATTGCTGATGACTGATAGGACTTGACTGAAAGAGGAGAATACCAAAAAGATGTTTACCTCTATCTTATTGACTATGCGAAGACATTCAACTGTGTGGATAATAGATTATGGATAACATTGTGAAGAAAGGGAATTCCAGAATACTTAATTTTGCTCATGAGGAACCTGTACATAGACCGGAACAAGAGGATACTTTGTGGTTTAAAATCAGGAAATGTGTGTGTTAGGGTTTTATCCTTTAACATACTTATTCAATCTGTATGCTGGGCAAATCTTAAGAAGAATGGGGCATCAAGATTGGAGGAAGTCTCATTAACAGTCTGTGTTATACAGATGACACAACCTTGCTTGCTGAAAGTGAAGAGGACTTGAAGATGAAGATCAAAGATCATAGCCTTCAGTATGGATTACACCTCAATGTAAAACAAAAATCCTCACAACTGGACCAATAAGTAACATCAAGATAAATGGAGAAAAGACTGAGGTTGCCAAGGATTTCATTTTACTTGGATCCACAATTAACATCCATGGAAGCAGCAGCCAAGAAATCAAAAGATGCTTTGCATTGGGCAAATTGGCTGCAAAAGACCTCTTTAAAGTGTTGAAAAGCAAAGATGTCACCGTGAGGACTAAGTAAGGTGAGCCTGAGCCTAAGCCAAGCCATGGTGTTTTTAGTCACCTCATATGCATGCAAAAGCTGGACAATGAATGAGGAAGAAGAATTGACACCTTTGGATTGTGGTGTTGGCGAAGAACATTGATATTGCATGGACTGCCAAAAGGACAAACAAATCCGTCTTGGGAGAAGTGCAACCAGAATGCTCCTTAGAAGCAAGGCTGGCAAGAGTACGTCTCACATACTTTGGACATGTTGTCAGGGGGGATCGGTCCCTGGAGAAGGACAACATGCTTGGTAAAGAAGGGGGTCAGCAAAAAAGAGGAAGACCCTTCAACAAGATGGGCCGACACAGTGGCTACAACAATGGGCGCAAGCACAGCAACAACTGTGAGAATGACACAGGAGCCGTCAGTGTTTCAGTCAGTTGTACATGGTCGCTATGAGTCAGAACCAACTCGACGGCACCAAACAACAGCCTTTTTTATCCCAGTATCTGCCTTCTTAACCAAGCTTTCCTTGTTCTTTCCAGCCCCCAGCTAGGGACCTAGGGTTCTGAGTCTACAGACCCATTTCCCTGCTGCTGAGTGTCTAGGCTTCTGACCATCAAGCATCACTTGATTTCCTCTCACAAATCTTCCAGGACTCCCTCTTGAAACCCCAACACTGTTTTCCTTTTGCCATATTCTTTTGGCTACTCTAACATGCCTGTCAGATTGGTACCACTCAGCCCTTGTCTCCAGGCCTGTTCATAGGCCAAGAGTCAGGTCTGGCTCCAGGTCCACACTCTGATTTACTCCACCTGCCATAGTTTGTCAGGCACTGCTACACTGCTGGGCCAGACCCAAGATATGTTAAAAAAGGAAAAAAATGTTGAAATGGCAAATATTTTCTTATATACATTTTTACCATAATTTAAAAAAGAAAAAGAGAAAAAACTCAAAATCACAACTTTAGAAAGGAGAAAAATCCAATGAAAACATTAAGCTGTACAAAATAATTTACAGAAAAACACTGATTTTTAGGCTTCTGGGATGAATGGTAGAAATTATGGAGTATTTTTAGAGAATAAAATATTTCTTCTTATTTCAAGGGTATTTCTAAAAGAAAAAATAAATTATAGAGTGTTTTAAGGGAATAAAATATTTCATTGTTTGATAATTCCTGCTGCCCCAATTATTTTCACTCCTAAGTAGAAATATCAGTGCATTTATTGTTTTTTATACCATAAAGCTGAAGGGGGTCCTAGTGACGTTTTAAGCAAAGTCTTTTCAAATGAAGATATCTAAAGTGGGAGACTAGACTACTGCTGAATAACCTTTCAGGTTCCTTCCAAATGTGACAAGATTTAGACCGGGTTTAAATCATTTACAAATGGCTCCCTCCATTTATTTAAGTCCATACTTCTCAAGTGTTTGAGAACAGCTTGTTCTTTATCATCTTAAACTTTACGTCTGCAGACTCATTTACAAAGTTCAGTTGTTTTAAAATCCTTCCGCCCCCCTTTTAAATAGTTCAAAAACAAATTTAACCCATGTCCCATCTGGTTTATTATAAATTATGAATTAGGCAAAGCCAGAACTGTTAACATTTTATGGTACCAGGAACTAGCCTTTGAATTATGAGGTTTTTTTTTTTTTAAGGTAAACTAGGAAACCCTGGTTAAGTGCTATGGCTGCTAACCAAAAGGTTGGCGGTTTGAATCCACCAAGGTGCTCCTTGGAAACTCTACAGGGTGGTTCTGCTCTGTCCTATAGAGTTGCTATGAGTAGGAATCAACTCTACAGCAATGGGTTTGGTTTTTTTTTTTTTTTTTTTAAGGCACACTAGGAGCTCTGGTAGGCAGTGGTTAAGAACTCTGCAGCTAACCAAAAGGTTGACAGCTCAAATCCACCAGCCACTCTTTGGAGACCCTATGGGGCAGTTCTACTCTGTCGTATAGGGTCAGTATGAGTTGGAATCCACTCAATGGCAACAGGTTTTTTTGTTTTTTTAAGGCACAGTAAGCAGTTTCTCAGTCGTGAAGATCATGTCTCCATGGAGGTAAGTATTCCCTTCTAAGATGTTGTTCTCTTACGTCTTTTATTAATGAAAAAATAAAATTTAAAATAATAAGGTATACTGATTGACTCCTTTAAATCAAGGTGACCCATCCATTTCGGGTTCTTCACTAGCTGGAGGGAGTAGCTTTGCTCTTTTGGGTTTCAGTGCACTCCCCCTTGGTAAAATGCTTATTAAACTAATTCAGCAAGCTTGTGATTTTACACTTCTTCAGGTTTCCTTTTAATGGGGTGTATCTGTATCAAGAATAAAATACTGCCTTTTTCCTAGAAAAGTTGAATTTCTGATCACAAAGAGGTCTTGAAGATCATCAAAAGCAACCATACATCGGAAAGATTTTCAAGGGTATTTCTAAAAGATGTCATTAAAAAAAAAAAAAAAGTCATTAATTCCTACGAAATATGCATACAAGAAATTCTCTATTGTCTCCAGAATATAAAATCCGAGTCTTTTACTAAAGAAAAGGCGGTCTTATCTGATGGTCAGATAAAAGCCAGACTATTTTCCAAGCCTAAGAAGCAAATAAAAGAATAAATACAATGGTGGTTCCATTTAATGTTGACTCAACACTGCACTCTTGTAACTTTGCAATAATTTTCCCTGTCAAACGAGATCGTTACTTTCTAAGGAAATAAATACTTCATAGCTTGATAATTTCTGCTTCCCCAACTATTTTTCACTCTGAACTGGAAATATTAGTACACTTATTGTTTTTCATAGCATAAAGCTGAAGAGATTACAGAGCTAGCATTTGTTTCTTTAAATTTCAGTATTTGGTTTGACGGCTCTCAAAGATAATTAAATCAAATATTGGGGAAAAAAAAGTATGTCTGACCTTGTTAGATTTTTAAATTACTGTCTAGCAATGCAGAGCCACCTCCTCCAAGAACCCCTCTTACCCCTGTGCTCCCATAATGCCTTGGACACATCTCTGTCATTGTATTTATCACACTGCATTTTTTTTTTTTTATTATAATGATACATTTATGTGTCTATCTTCCACCTAAGTTGTAAGGGAAGGCTTGTTTTATTGATACCTGTGCCAATGACGTACTATTAATATTGAGTATACAAACAAATATCATTCTTGCACTCTGGGAAGTCACTGCCTTATCACCTGGCTGCTGTACTCTACCCTCTATTCACAGAGATGGGAAATTAACAACCATATCTTCAAAGAAGTCTGTAGATGTGTGTTCTTTGACTCACATAATATTTTAGAACAGTTTGACCCAACGTTTGAGACAGAGAAGATCTCATACAAATTTCAGGATTTCAACTGCTCTTCAGCAATCTGAAAACGTGGTACCACTTGTCCTAATTTCTCACAAGGCAATAATTAACTGCTGCTGAGCAATGGCTGCCCTTCACACAGGGCATGTGCTCATCAGTTTACCACAATCCCCAATGCTTCCTATTGTCTCCCTACACTAAGAGCAAGAATCACTTGCCATTTGTATTTGAGCTGCTTTTCTTTTGGTACAAAATAGTTCCCTGTACCTATGTTTTTTAATCAAAAAAGAGAAAGCCAAAGTTAGGCCTAGACGTCCAAATGATTTTTTTTTTTTTAATATACCCACCCAGTGCTGTCAAGTCAATTCCGACTCATAGCAACTCTATAGGACAGAGTAGAACTGCCCCATAGAGTTTCCAAGGAGCGCCTGGCAGATTCGAACTGCCGACCCTTTGGTTTGCAGCTGTAGCACTTAACCACTATGCCACCAGGGTTTCCTTTTTTTTTTTTAATATACCAACCTGCTTTATTTATTTGTGTTTGCCTGCATTATTTCAATAGCCTTCCTACTAATTCGTTTAGCAGACTCAAATGTGTGCAAGGATATAATCGGTCTCCCATCTCTACCCGCCTTTGTAATCTCTCCCATGTACCTTATCTTGTTATCATTCTCTTCTAATACCTTTAGTGGAAACCCTGGTGGCGTAGTGGTTAAGCGCTACGGCTGCTAACCAAGAGGTTGGCAGTTCAAACCCACCAGGCACTCCTTGGAAACTCTATGGGGCAGTTCTACTGTGTCCTATAGGGTCGCTATGGGTTGGAATCGACTCCATGGCAATGGGTAATACCTTTAGTAGAAGTAGCAATGACAATAGTTAACACCTACTGAATGCTTACTAGCTATCAGGCACTGTTTTATGTAGTAGTTCACTTGTATTAACATTTAATTCTTCCGTCAACCATGTAAAGTGGGTGCTATTATTACCAGTGATTAAGAACTCAGCTGCTAACCACAAGGTCTGCAGTTGGAATCCGTAGCCGCTCCTTGGAAACCCTATGGGGCATGGGGCAGTTCTACTCTGTCCTGTAGGGTCACTATGAGTCAGAATTGACTCAAGGGCAATGGGTTTGGGTTTTTTTGTTTTTTTTTTTTTGGTTTTACTTGGTCAAAAATTCCCTACAGGCAAGGAATGTCTTATTCCTCTTCCTAGCTATTTTAGCCTTGGTACATTACCTAACACATTGGAATTAATGAATAAATACTCATCGAAGGAGTATCTGCAACTGGACTCAATAAAGTTATTTGTTTTTCATTTCTGGACTTTTACTTCTTTTCCCCGGATTCATGCAAAAGTAAGCCGTTTGCCTTTCCCCAACTTTTTTATGAGGAAAAATTTCCCCTTCCTCTTTCAAAGTAGAGCAAATGGCTTCGCCGTACTGTTGGAAGTACTAGATCAGATCCACTGCCCTTGAGTTGATTCCAACTCATAGCGATGCTATAGGACAGAGTAGAACTGCCCCATAGAGTTTCCAAGGAGTGCCTGGTGGATTTGAACTGCCAACCTCTTGGTTAGCAGCCTTAGTACTTAACCACTATACCACCAGGGTTTCTGTTGGAAGTACTAAAAATTGAAGAATGAGTAAGACCACCTCTGTCCTCAAAGAGTGGAGCATTAACTTGCTATTGTAGTTATTTAATTTCCATATGTATATTTCTGTATAGTTAATTCCACATGGTCCTGATATGCTGAAAAATAAACATCTTTCAAATTGGCTCCTTCCCTGTTCCATGTTGCTTTCAAATCCACACCCATAATACAAGTGGAAACTGTTCATGTGTATTTGATTACATAGAGTTCTTGTATGCCATTCCGTTACTGACACGGACTCTAAACTTTATAAACTATTTCCTTTTCCAACCCATTTGCTATATTTTCACGATATTAGTTACACGCCCTTGATTTAACATAACTGAAGCACAGAAATATTTAAGATGTATAAATTTGAGACTCTAGTCAAATTGATTTTCAGGGCTTTATGGATGACACTTCTTATTTCTCAAAATTAAAAAAAAAGGTTTGTTTAGATAGACAACTTGAAAAGCTCATATTTTAAGGAAAGAATGACAAAGTTAAGTCTTTCTATCAAACTAAAAATAACATGTCATTTTGTGACAGCCTATTTCATTCATTAAGACCTATCCTACATTTTCTTTGACCATTTTAATGGATTTGCTGCAATTTGGCCACACTGTTTAATAGAAGGCACTGGATGAAACAAGAAACCCCACCCACTCTGGGTGGCATAAACAGTTAACCGTTCAGCTACTAGCCAGAAGGTTCGGTTTCAACCCACCTAGAGACACCTCAGAAGAAAACCCTGGTGATCTGCTTCCCAAAGGTCACAGGCTTGAAGACCATATGGAGCAGTTCTGTTCTGTAGCATGTGGGGTCACTGGGAGTTGGAATCGACTCAATGGTAACTAACGACAACAACGCACACTGAACCTCACTTTGCCCACCAACCCCAACAAGATGTAGAGTTTGCCTGAACCTACGAACACCAAACTCGTCTCCCTTTCCTCTCTCAGGACAGCCCTTTATCATTTGTGATGAACAGAACCAATGCAAGAATCTGATCCTGGACATCACTGGTGTCCCCTGGACCTTAGTCCACTGCATAGTATCCCACCTGGAAACAAGGCACCTGTAGGGCTGGAGGAAGCCTTGGAGAACAAGAAGCCCAGAGCTTTCATTCTGCTGATGAGGAAAAAGCCCTGCCGAGTCGAATACTGAAATGAATTGAGTGATTCGGCCAAGAGCACATACGAATTAGTGATGGAGCCTGGATGAGTGACCACACAGCCTGTTTCAGGAGCAGGGCTCACAGACCCGCAGAAGCCAGCTCTCACTGGTTTACTATTGCTCCATGTCTTAGTCATCTAGTGCTGCTGTAACAGAAATACCACAAGTGCATGGCTTTAACGAAGAGGAATTTATACTCTCATGGTTTAGAGAGAAATTTATTCTCTAATAGGGAGCCAGCTCCAGGAGAAGGCTCTCTCTCTGTTGGTTCTGGGGGAAGGTCCTTGTCATCAATATCTCCCCTGGTCTAGGAGCCTCTGAACTCAGGGACCCTGGGTCCAAAGGACAAGCCTTGCTCTTGGCACTGCTTTTGTGGTAGTATGAGGTCTCCCTGTCTCTCTGCTCACTTCTCTCTTTTACAGCTCAAGAGATTAACCTGAAACACCATGCAATCTTGTAGATCGAGTCCTGCCTCATTAACATAACTGCTTCTAATCCTGCCTCATTAACACCATAGAGGTAGAATTTACAACACATAGGAAAGTCACATCAGATGACAAAATGGTGGACAATCACACAATACTGGGAATCATGGCCTAGCCAAGTTGACACACATTTGGGGGGGACACAACTCAATCCATGCCACTTATCGCCCAATGTAAGACTCATAAATGAATAAAACATATCTTGGGGGCTTGGCCCCACCCTCCCTGGAGTGTTATGTAGCACCCCACCCATGCTGGCCTGCTTTTCCAGATAGTGCACAAAGATTTAAATTTTAACTTTCTTTTCCACCATTGGGAACCTTCCTCTTCTAGTCTTCCCAGCCATATTGGTTAAATGTACCCATCTTTCACTGATCATTGTTGCTTTAATCCTCCATGGGGGTTTGCTTTATAAAAGAGCATTGTAATCACAATAAAGTCCCTGGGTAGTGCAAATGGTTAGCACACTAGACTGACAACTGAAGGGTTGTAGGTTCCAGTACACCTAGAGGTACCTCAAAAGAAAGGTCTGCCAGCCTGATCCCAGAAGAACTAGATGGTGTCCAGCTACCATCACCAACCACCCTGACAGGAATCACAATATACAGTCTTGGACGAGTGGGAGAAAAATGTAGAACAAAATTCAAAGTCATAAAAAAAGACCAGACTTACTGGTCTGACAGAGACTGGAGGAACCCCTAAGACTGTGGTCCCTGGACACCCTGCTAACTCAGAACTGAAGCCACTTCCAACTCTACCTTTCAGCCAAAGATTGGGCAGGCCTATAAAGCAAACAAGAGCACACATGAGTAACATTCTTCTTAGTTCAGTCATGTATACGAGACCAAATGGGCAACACGCACCCAAAAGCAAAGATGAGAAGGCAGGGAGAAACAGGAAAGCTGGACAGATGGACACAGGAACCCAGGGTGGAAACAGAAAGGGGGAGAGTGCTGACATACTGCGGGGATTACAACTAATGTCACAAAAAGAATTTGTGCATAAAATTTTTTGAATGAAAAACTAATTTGTGCTGTAAACTTTCACCTAAAACACAATAAAATAAAAAAGAAAGGCCTGGTGATCTACTTTCAAAAAATCAGCCATTGATTACCCTATGGAGCCTAGTTCTACTCTGACACACACGTGGTCGCCCTGAGTCAGAACTGACTCTGTGACAACTGGTTTTTGATTAGCCACGAAAAACAACTCTAACGATAACACTAGGATGGATCAGGGTAGGGACTTGGCAGCAGCTTGAAAGCCTCAGTGACATGAATTTTAGCTGGTGGCTGCTTTAGAATTTTTATGTCGGAAGGACTCAGAGGAGTCATTCTGGCTGAGAGGAGGTGCTGCAAAGCTTTTCTGGAAGCTGTGTTTGTCTAGCAAACCTCCCGGGTTTATGCAGATTTTACAGGAAATTTATTTGGAATGACTATGGGGATAATGACAGAAATCAGGCCAAACCAACCCTTGACACGCACCTGATTATACTCTTCGAAACTGGTAATATTTGGCCAAAGAAGCTAATCCAGAACCTTACAATATTACCTCACTTTCTCACAAATTCCTGTCTTCCTAATCCTGGTCCAGTTGTCTTAACCTTTTCCTGAAGTTTAAAAAAAAAAAAAAAGTCTTCATAATCCATGAGTGCTGCCCTAAAATAACTCTGAATAGTTGTTAAAGCAGTTTTACCAGAAATAGAAAATATGGCCAGTTTATGCAGAGCTGGCTCAGCCACTTTCCATTTTACGAATTGATTGGAAAAACAGAATTATAACTTACACGTATTCTGTACACTTTGGAAGAAGGGAATGAATGTATTGCTTACTCTACCAAACTAGAGACCTGGTACCAGTTCGGGATTCCATCTGATTCCATCCTCACAGATGGCCTCCATTGTCAGGTCAATAGGGGGAGATATTTTGGAATTGTGGGTCACGCCACACTTTGAAGTAGGTGATCATCTACCCCAAACTAAATGCTGGTCCCTGTCACCAGGCCTCATGTGATTGGAGCAAGTTGTAAACTCCTTGAAGCCTGCCCTGAGTTTTATTCAAATTATTTCTTCCCTCCGCCTCCCACCCAGTTCCCAGCAAAAAAAAAAAAAAAAAAATAGGTGCCTAATAAACGTTTACTAAATGGAAAAGCAAATAAAGCTCGGAACTTGGTTAATATCAGCTCTTCCAAAAACATATCATAGCAGGCAAACCATTTCTCTTATTCATATCTCAACCTACCCAGTTATTATTAAAGACTGTCCTTTCCATTCATACATATACTTTCCTTTGCTTTTATGAATTATATAAGTTTCATAGTGAATGCTGCCTAGTTATTTTTTCTCCAATATCAAAATGAATAAAATAAAAAAGTATGAATAAAAATTATGATAATCGAAGATGTAAAATGCATACATGCACATTTTAGGAAAAATATGCCACCTGTAGTTTCATGTTGAAAACAGAGATTATGTACACTTTTCCATATTTTATTAAATGTATTACATATTTTAGACATCTTTATTTGATTAGGAGCCCTGATGGTGCAGTGGTTAAGAGCTTGGCTGCTAACCAAAAGGCTGGTAGTATGAATCCACCAGGTGCTCCCTGGAAACCCTGTGGGGCAGTTCTACTCTGTCCTATAGGGTTGCCATGAGTCGGAATGGACTCGACGGCAATGTTTTGTTTTTGTTTTTGTTTGGGAGCTTCATTGCCCAGCACAGGCGGGACAATCTTGTGGAAACAGCTCTGCTCACTGTAGTCTATAAGCCTGGTTTGATAAATACCTGGCAATAGCTCACCTGTTGGCCCTCAGTGCAGACCCCAGGTTTGCACTCACAGTTCCTCAGCAAAAGAAAAGGGCTGGCAAATGCCTGGTTACTAAGCGACCCTCCCCTTCTCCACGCGGTCACTGCTTCCTTTCCCCTCTCCATCTTTAAACCTTTTTCAGAGCCTTTCTTGGCCCTTCTCTTAAAGCTTTGTTACCACCTTAGGTGTCTTCCTCCAGTGGTTTGGCTCCTGGCAAGGGCAATCCCAAGGACTGAGATTTCTCACTCCTCTACCTTTGATAGCAAGTGTCTTGATCAACGTCATCCCATTCACGGTCTCCGTGATAGCTTGGCCCTCATCTGTCCATACACTTCGCACTAACTCATCTTTTTTCCAAAAGTAGCTGATGTTCCCAGGGCAGCGATCAACAGTAAGGAGTGCTAGCTAGTCCTGGGGCCAGACAGTTACCAGGCACTCCTTGGAAACCCTATGGGGCAGCTCTACTCTGTCCTATAGGGTCGCTAGGAGTCAGAATTGACTCAAAGGCAATGGGTTTGGTTTGGTTTTGGCTTATCACTATTATCACTTCCCACTGCACTCCCCCATCTTTTAGGATATGCATCTGAGAGTTACAGAATCACAAGATTTAGTACTGGGAAAACTGGAAAATCGTCTGGCCCTGGGATTTAAAAAAAAAAAAAAAAGGCCAAATGCCTACAAGGCTCAGACAGGCAATAGGATTGATATGACTGAAGCAAACTGGGGGCTGGAGGGTAGGAGGACTGTGGTGACCTATCAGAGCAGCTGCTACTCAGGGTGAAGCTAGTTGTTGCCACGTGAGACTAAGAGCCTGGTGTCACCAGACCTTCCAGGTTTTCAAGAGAAGACAGAAATTGAGATTTGCATGTAATCCCAGTGTTTAAATGTTGACATTTATTCAAATTTGTAGTAAATACATTATTAGGTCTTTATAAAACAAAACAAATCATGTCTGCTTCTAGTTTAGAGACTCTAATCTCACTGCATCTCATCTGAAAACTGAGAAAACAGTATTCCAAGCAAAAAGGCCATGCTCTAGAGGCACACGACTTTGTAACGGTGGGACTCTTTGACATTCTTCCCTCTGGTCTCTTCCCCCCTTTACGTCTGTTTCTGATGCTGTTTTTCTGTACTTTCTGCTCCATTCTTAATACCACCAGGCTAACCAGGCCCCCATCACCTCATCATCTCCTCCTTGGAGCCTCTCCTGCTCTGAGCCGCCCTACCTGCCTGCTAAAACCAGACTGACCTTCTTAATCGTTGATCATTCCCCTAATCTAAGTCCTTCAAAAGTTCTTTATCACCCACTGCATCAGAGTCAAGTGCACCTGGCCTGCCATTCAGTCGTTTATCCCAAGACTGATTTCCTTTTGCTCTCCCCAGACCCTGCAGTCAGCCTGCTTCCTGTTCTTCCATGGGTGAGCTGTGCCATTGCAGGAGAGTTAACCAGTCTGCTCCAGCGTTCCTCAAAGCAAGGCTACAGAAGAATGGGAAAGTATAATTATAGCACTCACTACATGGTGCTGTTATGGGGATTAAATGTGTTAACACACAGGTAGTATTTCACACAGAGCAAGCGCTCTAAAATGCTGGTAAATCTATGAAAATGGTGCCTGTTTTATCTTTTCAACTATGCTCTAAATGCCTCTAGGATAGAATCTATGTTTAACTGATGTGTGTATGTGCTTCTCACCCAAACACTTTGCACATATCATGTGCTCATTATATATTCGTTCACAGAAAGGATGACTACATGTTTGAGAAAGTAAAAAATCTGTATAATCAGAAAAACAACTCCATGGGCCAGAAAAGCAGTGAGTGGGCTCAATACCTGTTGGCCTCCAAGGACAGAAGCAGTGGTTATGGGGAGTATGACTCCTGCCAGGTCAAAAAAAAACCCAAACCCACTGCCACTGAGTCAATTCCATCTCATAGTGACCCTACAGGACAGAGCAGAACTGCCCCATAGGGTCTGCAAGGAGCATCTGGTAGATCCGAACTGCTGACCTTTTGGTTAGCAGCCGAGCTCTTAGCTGCTGTGCCACCAGGGCTCCCCTGCCTGGTAATGGGAACTTAAAAAGTTTCACCCACCACTGCCCTGGAGTCGATTCCAATTCATAGTGACCCCACAGGGTTCCCAAGGCTCTAAATCTCTACAGAAGCAAACCACTACATCTTTCTCCCAGCGAGCTGTTGGTGGGGTTGATTGCTTTAACCACTGCACCACCAGGGCTGATTAATTGGTAGGGGGGAAGAGCCAACAAAAGACAAGTTCACTGCTTGAACAAGTGGCATGGATGGGGTCCACTTACTTGTAAAAGAAGGCTTAAAAAAAAGCTGCCCTGCTGCTGAGGGCTGCAACTAATTTGGATCCAGGGAGATGCAAGAACACAAGCATAGCCTACTGACCAGGGAACCATCCAGGCCCCTTGCTTTTTCTGTGGCTGGACTTTCAGTATCTTCAATAACACTGAGGAGCCAAAAAAAAAAAAAAAAACAGCAGTTGCCATCTAGTCGATTCTGACTCATGACAACCCCGTGTGCTTCAGGGTAGAACTGTGCTCCCTCAAGTTTTCAATGGCTGATTTCTCAGATGTAGATTGCCAGACCTTTCCTCCAAGGTACCTCTGGGTGAACTTGAACCTCTAGCCTTTCGGTTTGCAGCTGAACGCTTTAACCATTTGCAACACCCAAGGAGCAGGAGTCCCAAATCACCAATATAAAACCTAGCTCTGGACTGTGGGCATAGAAAGCAGGTGGAGGCAACTATAAATTACTGAAAAAGGAATAAAGAAGTTGTAAACAATTAAATTAAACACTGCGCACTCACACTGAGCCTTCAAACACAAATACCAAAATACACGAAAAAATTGAATGTTAAGACAGACAATGAAGTCAACAATCAGAACATGAACTCACTAAGATGAACTGTTTGGAAGAGTATGAAAGCAGGTTCAGAATTTTCAGAGGAATAAGAAACTATAAAACAAAAACAAGCATAGATAAAAGAACAGAGTGATAAGAAAAAAAAATCAGAAATATTGAAAATAAAAATATCGTTACTAAAATAAAAACTCAATAGGTGGCTTACTCTCTATACTCCTTAAGTTAAAAGGTAGTGCTTAAAGAATTGACCCAGAAGGTAGCACTGTGAGAAAGGACTTTTCTAAATACAAAGAATAATTAAAAGAAAGGAATATTAGATTGAAAGGATCCAACCTACATTTAATAGGAATTAGAGAAAGAAAGATTAGAGGGATTGATGGAGTGGCAATATTCAAAGTCATGCCAGTCATAATTTTTCCAAGACTGGAGAAAGACCTGAATCTTCAGATTAAAAATAATCTCTGAGTACTAAAAGAATAAAGAAAGATAAATTCACAAAATACATCAAAGATAAAGAGAAAATTTAAAGAAAAACAGATAGAAAAAAGACAGATTACCTGCAAAAACATGATAATTAGACTGGCATAGTTCTTATGAGCAACAACAGAGGCTGAAGAACAATGCAGCTGTACCTCTCAAGTGCTTACAGAAAATAACTGTCAATCTAGAATTTTATACCTAGCTAAATTATTTTGCCTCCATTTTAAGGAGTAGAAGCAAAATACATTTCAGACTCACAATAATTCAGAAAGTTTGCTCCACAAACCTCCCTTAAGCAATTTTTAAATTATGTCTACATATATTAGGTTTTTATTGCTGGGTAAGCATTTACTAAAAGGAGCCCTGGTGGCACAGTGGTTAAGCACTCAGTTGCTAATCAAAAGGTCTGTGGTTTGAACCTACCCGCTGCTCCACGGGAGAAAGATGTGGCAGTCTGCTTCCATAAAGAATTTAACCATGGTCATGGAAGCTCCATAGACACATCCAAACTCTCTGAGGAATCGAATACTGGGCTGAGGGCTGTGGGGACCATGGTCTTGGGGAACATCTAGCTCAATTGGAGTAACATAGTTTATAAAGAAAATATTCTACATTCTACTTTGGTGAGTAGCGTCTGGGGTCTTAAAAGCCTGTAAGTAGCTAAGATACTCCACTGGTTTCACCCCTTCGGAGGCAAGGAAGAATGAAGAAAACTAAAGACACAAAGATTAGTCCAAAGGACTAACGGACCACGACTACCACGGCCTCTACCAGACTGAGTCCAGCACAACTAGATGGTGCCTGGCTACCAGCGTTGACTACTGGACAGGTATCACAATAGAGGGTCCCAGACAGAGCTGGAGAAAAATGTAGAACAAAATTCTAACTCACATACACACACAAAAAGACCAGAATTACTGGCCTGACAGAGACTGGAGAAACCCCAAGAGTTAGCCCCTGGATACCCTTTTAGTTCAGTAATGAAATCACTTCTGAGGCTTACCCTTTGGCCAAAGATTAGATAGGCCCATTAAAAAACACACATACACAAGACAAAAAGGGCACACCAGCTCAGAGGCAAGGACTAGAAGGCAGGAGGAGGCAGGAAAGCTGGGAATAGAGAACCCAAAGTCAAGAAGGGGAGAGTGTTGACATGTCATGGGTTGGTAACCAATGTCACAAAACAAAATGTGTACTAATTGTTTAATGAGAAGCTAGTTTGTTCTGTAAACCTTCAGCTGAAGTACAATAAAAAATAATAATTAGATCTGAAAATAACATGTACCATAATTCATATATACTCTAAGATATGTATTTTTTTGCATTTTAGCACGTCTTCAATTGGGATACATCTTACAATGATTGACATGGTAGTATTATGTTTTTCTTTTTTTAGAAATATATAAAATAATTTATCTTAAAAAAAAAAAGAATCTAGCCTTGGAAACCCTATGGGTCAGTTCTACTCTGTCCTGTAGGGCTGCTATGAATCAGAATTGACTTGACAGTAACAGGTTTTTTTTTTTTTTAAGCAATTACCACAAACTTAGCAACTTAAAACAACACACATTTATTATTTCACAGCTTCTGTGGGTCAGGATTTGGGGCTTAGCTGTGGTCTCTGCTTCTAGGTTTCTCACAAGGCTGCAATCAAGGTGTGAGCCAGGCCGAGGACTCATCTGAAGGCTTAGTAGCGGAGGGATGTGCTTCCAAGATTACATGGTTGTTGGCAGAATTCAGTTCCTAGTGAGTTGTTGGATTGAAGGCCTCAGTTCTTTGCTGGCTGTCAGCTGGGGGCCACCTTCAGCTCTTTGTCATGTGGACCTTTCTATACTGCAGCTCTTTCTTGCTTCATCAAAGCTAGCAAAGGAGAGAGTCTGCTACTTATCCAGAAACAATACTCTCTTATAATCTGTGTGAGAAACTGGCCACCCATCACGTTTCATACATTGCATTGGTTAGAAGCAAGTCATTAAGGGAGGGAATTATACAAAGTTGTGAATATAAGGAATCAGAGATGAAAAAAAAAAAAATTTTTTTTTTTTTTTAAAGTCAGCCCACCACACTATGTTGTTAGCCGTTGTTGTTAGGTGCCGTCAAGTTGGTTGTGACTTACAGCGACCCTACGTACAAAGAACGAAACATTGCTGGCCCTGCACCACCCTCACAATTGTCACTAGGCTTGAGCCCATTGTGGAAGCCACCGTGTCAATCCATCTTATTGAGGATCTTCCTCTCTTTTGCTGACCCTCTACCTTACCAAGCATGATGTCCTTTTCCAGGGACTGATCCCTCCTGATAACATGTCCAAAGTACGTGAGGTGAAGTTTTGCCATCCTTGCTTCCAAGGAGCACTCTGGGTGTACTTTCTCCAAGACAGATGCTTATTTATTCTTCTGGCCATTCACCACTCAATAGCAAGAGGAAGACCCAGAGGAAAGATATGAATTACAAGAAAAAATGGCTTTATATTATCCTGTTGATATATATGGTGCCACAGGTGGCTTTATTCAGTGGCTGACAAAGCAATCCTATCTGCACCTCTTAAACTACTTTTCATTTGCTAGTATATATATTTAAAAATAACATTACTAATGCACACCACTTGGATAAGCCTAGCACAAAGGATTTACGTGTTGTAACTAATGTGCCTTGGACACTGCTCATATATTCAGATGGCACTTTGCCTTGTTCAAAAGAGAAAGAGAAGAAAATTTGTGGCTTGGGATTATGAAAAGGTACTGAGTTGAAATAAGCTTGGTGCTGCTAAGGACAAGTGTGCATGGCGTCTACAGAATATTGTAGTCCACTCTAAGACTTTACCTTCACCCTTTCGTGAACCAATTATTTTCAGCTTTGAATTTTTTGTTGATACCGTATGTTTTCATTAATGGGAGCATATTGAGTCATTGAGTGTGTCTGAATTTTTGCTAAGTAGTATGGATTTTTTTTCCTTGTCCCCTCCCACAAGCCTACCCTAAGTGCTCAGTGGTACATATGAAGTACCACTAATTATACCCCAGAGTCCCCACCAGGGTCTATTGGTATATATGCGTCATAAATAAAAATTTCCAAACTGTCTATTTTTCCTACCAAAAATTCAGACACCTCATACAACACCCTGTGAAAACAGTAATTTGTGGTACACGCCCATTTCCTCGGTTTCAAATAGTCATGAAGGCTCCTGCCTTGCATCAGCGTACACTGTCAGTGGTAGAGCAGCTTCCCAATAAACCTGCAGAGGCAGAAAAAGTACTTGTTCCCTAGAGGTGCCCGTGAGCACAAAAGGGTTAAGTTATGCCATGGGAAGTCATTGGAGGTTTTAAACAGGAGAATGGCACCATCTGATCCATATTTCAAGACTTTTTTTCTCTGTCTTTAGTGTCCAGAAGTTTAACTAACATGTGTCTTGGCATAGATTTCTTTGCATCTGTCCTATTAGAGTTTCTCTCAGCTTCTTGAGTCTGTAAGTGCATGTCTTTTGCCAAATTTAGAAAGTCTTTCTTTGGATCCTTTATTAGTCCCACTCTCCCCTCCTTCTGGTACGAATGATAGCCTTTTTGTTATTGTCCCACAGGTCTCTGAGACTATTCATTCTTTTTCCAGTTTATTTTCTCTCTGTTGTTGGGATTGGGTGTGCTCTATCGATCTGTCCTCAAGTTCACTGATTCTATCCTCAGTCATCTCCACTCTACTATTAAGCCCATCCAGAGACATTTTTATTTCAGTTAATATATCTTTTTAGTTCTGCAATTTCCATTTGGTTTCTTTTTACAACTTCTGTGACTTTGCTGAGATTTTCTCTTTTATATTAGTTTCAAGAGAACTCAACTGCTTGATGAAGCATTTTAATAATGTCAGCTTTGCAATCCTTCTCATATTATTCCAACATCTAACTCATCGTGGTATTGATTTGCTTTTCTCATTCCAATTGTGGTTTCTTGGTATGATGAATAATTTTTTTATTGTAACCTGTCTCACTGATCTAGTGCTGCTGTAACAGAAATACCACAAGTGGATAGCTTCAACAAAGAGAAATTTATTCTCTTACAATCTAGCAGGCTAGAAGTCCAAACTCAGGGTGTCAGCTCCGGGGAAAGGCCCCCTCTGTTGACTCTGGAGGAGGTCCCTGTCATCAATCTGCCCCCTGGACTAGAAGCTTCTCCACACAGAAACCCAGGGTCCAAAGGACGTGCTCTGCTCCCTGCACTGCTTTCTTGGTCATATGAGGTCCCCGCTCTCTGCTTGCTTCCCTTTTCTTTTA
This sequence comes from Elephas maximus indicus, assembly GCF_024166365.1. Taxonomy (NCBI): domain Eukaryota; kingdom Metazoa; phylum Chordata; class Mammalia; order Proboscidea; family Elephantidae; genus Elephas; species Elephas maximus. The sequence goes on along the minus strand of NC_064841.1, from coordinate 6,097,680 downwards.
TCTCTTGTAAGATAAAAGGCGGTACAGGCCACACTCCAGGGAAACACCCTTTGGATTGAATCAGGGATGTGGCCTGAGCAAGGGCGTTACATGCCACCCAAATCCTCTTTAACTATAGGCACAGGTTATGATTTACAACACACAGGAAAATCACAAAATGGAGGACAACCACGCAATACTGGAATCATGGCCTAACCCAGTTGATACATATTTTGGAGGGATACAATTCAATCCATGACATATCCTGAACATTTGAATATTATGAGATGAGACTCGGGATCCTATTTAATCTTTTTTTTAAGCAAACAGTCCCCCCTTCAAGTGTAGTGCCAGAGATAAGTGGACATGCACCCCAGCTTCCTGCTGGGCCCTACCCAAACCACCCCTACAAAAGTATAACATCAACTCACACTGCCTTGTTGCAGAGGGGTGGGGTGGAGTTTGAACGCCCCCACCAACACCTTTCTTGTGAAAGTGGGCCATCGCTTGCTCACTTTGCCTTCTTACTCCTCAGTGGAGATATAAGCTTAGCCCCCCGCTAGGCCCTCCTGACACCAGGGAGGGGGGAAGCAGAGGGCTGACTCCCACTGATCTGTTGCTGCAGATTGGAGGTGAAGCTCATACTCCCTGCTGGGACCCACTGATTGGGGAGGGGGAGGGGGAGGGTACTGAGTAGTCCAGTTTGACGCCACCTCATTCAGTTTTGTTATCATCAGATAAGAGTGGAGTCTCAGCTCCCCGCCAGACCCAATGACACCAGGGGAGGAGGAAAGTTGAGGCCTGACCACCCCCGACTGGCCCCACCTTATTCAGTCTTATTGATGCCGGGTGGAGAGTGATCCAATGGATGCCACCCTGGCAGGGGAGTCAAAATACCACCTGCTTCGGGTAGGAGGATCAGCTCCCCATACAGATCCTCCAAGGGTATCCTGGCAAGGGAATTAGAGGATCACCATCTATTTCTTCTGGCAGAGAGAGTGGGGTGGATGAAGGAAGGGTGGAATATCAACTACCTGTCTGGCCTGGCTGAAACCAAAGGAAGGGGAGGTGGTTTTTCAATTGGTGTCTGGCTGGAGCAGGGTGGGTGTTACCAAACGGGTTTGCTTTGTTGGGTCATCGCTTTCCTGATCCTCTGGCCAGAGGAACAGGCTTTTCTTGGGGTTGTTTTTTGCTTGTTTGCTTTTGTCGTGCCTGTTGGCAGCTCCAGGTTGGAGGCAACAATTTGTCTGGATTATATGGAAGAGAACAAGGAAATCCAAGAAGCTCACCACCATGCTGTTCCCCAAGTCCTGAGATCCTTAGGCTGTCTTCTCCAGAGCCTTCCTATGCTTGTTCGTTGTATTCTATCTAGGGCCAGATCCACAATCAACACCCACGGAAGTAGCAGCCAAGATGTCAAAAATCGCATTGCATTGGGCAAATCTGCTGCAAAAGACCTCTATAAACTGTTAAAAAGCAAAGATGTCACCTTAAAGACTAAGGTGCACCTGACCCAAGCCATGGTATTCTCAATTGCCTCATACGCATACGAAAGCTGGACAATGAATAAGGAAGACTGAAGAAGAATTGATGCCTTTCAATTATGGTGCTGGCTAAGAATACTGAATATACCATGGACTGCCAGAAGAATGAGCAAATCTGTCTTGGAAGAAGTACAGTCAGAACGTTCCTTAGAAGCAGGGATGGCGAGACTATGTCTCACATACTTTGGACATGTTATCAGGAGGGACCAGTCCCTGGAAGAGGATATCATGTTTGGTAAAATAGAAGGTCAGCAAAAAAGAAGAAGACCCTCAATGAGATGGACTGACACAGTGGCTGCAACAATGGACTCAAGCACAAAGGTAGCTCAACGATTATGAGCATGGCACAGGGCCGGACAGTATATTGTGGTACCTATGGTTGCCATGAGTTGAAACGGACCTGACGGGACCTAACAACAAAAACATAACTCAGCCTAATTCCTGCCCTATTATATATTTCATCACTGTTAAAGCCCATTGTGTACATTCTCTCCTTCCTCTGAAATATATATCTTTGCATCTATGACAAGGAATTACCTTTGATGGGAAAGGTGAGTGAAGGAGCAGTTTGAGGTGGAGGTAGATGAGTAGGGGAAAATAAGAATTTGCCTTTGCATATGTGAACGAACCAAGTGGAGGCATTAGATACCATGTGGTGTAAAGGTCTGGAATATCAAGTTCCACAAAATAGAAGACCTATATACAAGAAATTTACAACCCAGCACAGAAATCGAGACACATACATGTATATACCTGGTAAGTCAAATCAAGCCAAGACGTAAATTTGACCTAAAATTCCTCCACCCTGACGGAGTTCTTGCCACTCCTCTATCACATGTGTTAAAGAAGATTAACACTCCTTAAGAGAAGACAATTGTCCCTAACTTGATCCAGTTTACTTGCAATATTGGTTCTGTGAAGAATTCTTTCTACTTAAATCCAGTCCCCTGGTGTGAAATTGAAGAAATCAGTTTCACCAATGGCCCCCAAAAGGGAATGTATACTGGAATTTGTAAGTGGAAAAAAAAAAAAAAAAGATAAGTAAATAAAACTTCTGACACTAAAAATAAAGAACTGAGTTTTTTTTTTTTTTTTTCCCTCAATATTCACTATAATTAGTTCCAGAGCAGCGTTATTTTCCAGGCGGTCATCCCCCACAGAAAGCTAATTTGTAAGATAGAAGAGGCACCCAGAGCACGTTTGTTATGGTGTTTTTCAAGACTCCTAACAAAGCAAGAGGACAGCACGATCACTAGAGGGCACAGCTGGGTTGTTCTGAGGCCTGTCTACACAGAATTGCTTCAATTTTTAACGTAAAAGGAGCTGAGGCCATCACTCCACCTTTGGAACACATAGATTAAGGAGTCATTTCCAAGATGGCGCAATGCCTTGCATGTTGCCGGCGATCTAGTGGTGGTAAGCGGTAGCGAGGGACTGTCAGCAAATTAGAACACCGTCTCATTTCCAGATTCCCATATCAGTTAATGTTTTCTGTTGCTCAGGTTATGTCTATGATGCTGTGGCGCTTAAAATAGGACAACATGTCTACCCACCTTTGGGTTCTGCTTCATTATTAAGCAGCCCCTTTGTTTTTCGTAACAACTGTTAGCCAGCGGAAACCCTGGTAGCATAGTGGTTAAGTACTATGGCTGCTAACCAAGAGGGTGGCAGTTTGAATCCACCAGGCACTCCTGGGAAACTCTCTGGGGCAGTTCTACTCTGTGCTATAGGGTCGTTATGAGTCGGTATTGACTTGACGGCAGTGGAGTGGGTTAGCCAGCCGTACAGACACTGTTTCCTCATGGGCATCTTTCCATTTATTTTAACCTTCAGTTTTTTTACTGGGGATTAATGTTGAAGAATGTTCTTGTAAAGAAGTCCTCAGTAACTCCGGAACAGTGGCTGCTGTGCCGCTCTCACTAATGAATGGTTGAGCTTTCAAATCTTTGTACCTAACATTCTGTAGAATTTTCTTGTTTCCATTAGATACTTCTGTTAATCAAACAATTATGAACAAGCGTTTTCTCCATGGCTACTGCGAGGCTCAGAAGCCTATGGTGTGAAGGTGAAAGGTGGGCTGAGGGTCAGCCCATAGTCAATGGCAAGAGTGGGCCAGCCAGAGCCCTGGCTCTACTTTACCTCCAGCCTACCCAGCACCTCTCTACCCCCACACCCTGCATCTCTCCACCCACCTTTCCCTGGTCCTTCCCCAAAATAACCCAACCAAAAACATTTGTTAAGCATCAGAGCAATGCAAGGAGGGATGGAAAAATGTTTAAAAAATCACGTATGCATGTTGTTGCTGTTATTGTGTGCCGTCGAGTCGAATCTGACTCATAATGAACCTACCGGACAGAACAGAACTGCCTCATAGGGGTTCCTAGGCTATAATCTTACTGTGAGCAGACCGCCAGGTCTTCTACCTGGTGAACTTTGGGTTAGCAGCCAAGAGCTTAACCATTTTGCCACCAGCGCTCCTTCATGAGCGTAGAAAACCTTATAATCCAGTTAAAAAGACAAAATCCCAAACCAGGAAAAATGTTAAGGCTGTGTTTAATGGCCATATATTCCAAATTCTCCACAACAGCATCGATTTAAAATATTCTGACCCATTGTCACTTTATGTGTTAAAATAGACCTTAGCATGGGGTTTAAAGTTGTAACATCTGTGAGGAGTCCAAAGACCTGGGTTAGAATATGTTTACCGTGTACTGTGTAAACTTAAAACCAAAAACCCAAATCTGTTGCTGTCGAGTCGAATCTGACTCATAACCATCTCATAGGACAGAGTAGAACTGCCTCATAGGGTTTCCAAGGAGCGCCTGGTGGATTCAAACTGCCGACCTTTTGGTCAGCAGCCATAGCTCTTAACCACTGCACCGCCAGGGTCTCCGTGTGAATTAGGTACTCCAATTTCTCTGAACTTCAGCTTCCACATTGCTAAACTGAAAAAAGAAGTGCCTATTTTCAGAGTCAGTACGAGGATTACATTTTCTGGATTAACATACAGCAAGTATTTAGCTATGATGAACAATTACGTCATGTGTTAGAGTGTATGTTCAAGGTTTCTTATTAGAAAATCCCGTTGCCGTGACTACGGATCGAGTGCTGTGCTAAGCGCTGGATGAAGATCGAATCATCCAGTCATTGTCCTCTAGGACCACTGCCTGACACCGATGCTAACATGAATATTACAGACATGTAATGAGTATATGTGTGTTATAAATATACATATATATAAATAAATGAAAACATATATAGAGGAGGCAGCCTCCAAAGTTTTGGCCAGTAGAGGTCCATAATCAACAAAGTTCGGAGACCACTGACCAGTATATAAACCCGGAACTAAGGCACTCAGTACTGTTAGAAGATTCTGCAGTGGTAGTGTGAATACATGTTAGGGAGCCCAGAGGACTGCATGGTAAATCTCGACAGTCTTCAGTGTGAGTAGAAATTCACCAGTCAGGCAAATTTGGGAAGAAAATTTCAGGCGAAGGGTAATGAGCATGGCTTTGGGTACGATAAAATTGGGTTGAAATACTGACTTCACCCCCTCGTAACTGTGAGCTCAGCCTCCTCGTGCATATATGGAAATAGTACTACTCACGCTAGGGTTGCCTGAGGATTTTTTTTAACTGAAGTCCAAAGCACTTCCCTTGTTCTAGGTCACTTCCCTCCTGTCTCATGAGGATCCCCCTGACTAGATAGATCTGTGCACATATCAAGCCAGCAAAGCACTTGTGGGTCACTGGAGCTGTGAATTCTATTGCTGCCCAGGATCAAAAGTTTGTAGGTAGTTCATGCCTAGATTTTAGCCCTTTATGAAACCCTGGTGGCATAGTGGTTAAGCGCTACTTCAGCTAACCAAAAGGTCGGCAGTATGAATCTATCAGGTGCTCCTTGGAAACTCTATGGGGTAGTTCTACTCTGTCCTATAGGGTCGCTATGAGTTGAAATCAACTCGACGGCAACAGGTTCTTGAGTCTGGGTGTGACCCACTGGCTTCATGTGGGTTTCTGGTACCTGCTGTCCGAACATATGGACTTCTGATCCTCCGTCTGGCTCTGAACTCTTTCTAGCTATAGTGGTCATTGCCTGTTCTCCCTACTACTGGCAGCAGCAACCTGGTTTCCTTTGACAACCCACCCACTTCTCATTCCTTTCACACAGTTCTAGGACGCTGGCCAGCCTCAGAAACTTATCCACCTGGCTGGAGCAGCGGGTACAGAATGGCATATGGGTACAGTGTGAGCCAAGGAGATCCAGGACCCTCCCTTTTATTGGAACTTGGCAAGAAAAACTTTCTCTTTCTTCTAGACTTGGAGCTGAGATACTATCTCCTGGAGCTTCCAGAGGTCACCATAAAGGAAGCACCTGGCTGAGAGAGAAGCCAGTACAATAAGGTATAACCAAGAGATCATGAAAGGCAGCTTTCTGAGGACTCATTTAGGCACCTGGATCCAACAAGTAGCTCTGAAGGTCTACTACTGAGTCTTCAGTTATATAAACCATAAATTCTTTTTCCTTATGCCTGGCTTTGGTTTTCTATCACCTGCAAATGAAAGAGTCCTAATACTGCTAAAGTTTGTCAGCCCAACCAGTCTTCTGACTCACTCCTTCTAGTATTGGCTGCCTCCCTAGACCAGATTGCCAGCTCTACCACCATCATTGGCAACCAAGTTCATTTTGAAGTAGGGTATAAACCCACTTGCTTTCTTAGATCTGTTACATTTGTGATAACTGTGGTAATTTACCCTGTTTACAGACTATTTCTCCACCCAGAATCATATAATAAGCTCCAAATAAATGGAATCCACCACCCTATATTTTTGAAGGCCACTGCCATTAGCCATCTCCTCTCAAAATTTCAGTACTATGCTACCATTACTACTTCTAGTAGTAATAATAACAGCAAGAATAATAGCTATCTTTATAGAGCATCCACCGAGTACCAGGCACTATACCATTAGTGGGCTGGGTTCAGTAGGCTGCAACAATCATTTTAAAAATAATAACTAAAATGGAATAGAATAGAGCAGAAAACAAAATGTTACAATGCAGCCTACGCAGAGAGAATAGCCATTGGTTTTCAATTTTTTTGTTTCTGCTTCAACTGTGTGTCTATGTGTGCATGTGAGTACTGATCTGTAATAAAAGTACATTTTGTAATATGGGTTTTCTTTTAAAAAAGAGAAATAACTTGTCCCAGGACCCAGAGCTAGTAAGAGAGGCAAGTCTGAATCCAGGGAGCGTGGCTGTGAACTGTCTTAACCATATGTCAAGAAATTGAAGTTCAGAGAAGTTAAGTAATACGGGGAAAATGATAATACTTATCAAATGCTATTGTAAAGAGCCCTGGTAGCACAGTGGGTAAGCACTCAGCTGCTAACCAAAAGGTTGGTGGTTCGAACCCACCAGCTGCTCTGTGGGAGAAAGATGTGGCAGGCTGCTTCCATAAAGGTTACAGCCTTGGAAACTATATGCGGCGGTACTAGTCTATCCTGTAGGGTTCCAATCAAGTCATAATTGACTTGATGGCAATGGGTTTTTATATATGGTTTGGTGGGTATGGATTAAATCAGATAATACCATTGTCTGATATATTTAAAAAAAAAAAAAAAAACTCATAGCCATCGAGTAGATTCCGACTCATAGCAACCCTACAGGACAGAGTAGCCCTGCCCCATAGGATTTCTAAGGAGCGGCTGTTAGATTTGAACTGCCGACATTTAGGTTAGCAGCTTAGCTGTTAACCAACGCACCACTGGTATATAGCAAGAGCATAATAAAAGTTAGTTAATAGTATATCTTTTTGGAAGTTATTTTTCATGCAACAATATATTATGAACAGCTTTCCATTTCTTTACATAAGCTTCTACAACAGCATTTAAATGGTTGCAGTGTATCCTTTTATTTTTGTAGTTATTTCTTTGCTTACTCAATCTTGTATGACCTTTAGGTTGTTTCCAACTTTTGCTATTTATAACAGCAATGAACAGCTTATAGCAAAATATGTGTATAAACATTTCCTTTGCATAAATTCTGAGAAGGGAAATAGCTAAATCAAAGGGCATACACATTGTGAAATGCAGAAAATTTAAGCCAGTTTACACTTTGACTGGCAATTGCTCTAAGGCTGACATCTGAAAAAAAGCGGGGTGTTACGTGTCAGGAACTTTGTAAGAACTTGAAAATCCATTTGTAAAGCAAGTTACTGCTGTCACACAAGAGCAATAAAACCGGCTTTGCGGGAAAACTCATCACAGCCTTCCCACGCCTGATCTCCAGCTCCCTCCCTTCATTCTTGTCCTTGACTCAGCTTCAGGTCTCTCTTTAGAGCACTCTCAGTTTCCTCGCATAAACAACCCTTCCTGCCATTACCGGTGCCCTCTGCGGGATTTCCACCAAGCCTGTCTCCTGAATGCACAGGAACTGAGCAGTGTCCTTCCATTCCCCAGGCATAATCATGCTGGATCCAATACTGATTGCTTAATTGCTGTAGTGAACTCTGGCAGCTATTATTTGGACCTGCCCAATACTTTTTCCCGGAAACCCTGGTGGTTAAGACCTATGGCTACTAACCAAAAGGTCAGCAGTTCGAATCCACCAGGTGCTCCTTGGAAACCCTATGGAGCAGCTGTACTCTGTCCCATAGGGTCGCTATGAGTTGGAATCAACTTGATGGCAATGGGTTTGGTTTGGTTACTACCTTTTCCCACCCCCATTCCTTTTTTAACAGCATGGTTCTCTGTAGTGCTTTGAATAATCTTCCTTCCCAACCCCCCCCCATACCTTTGTCCACCCGAAAACTCAAAATGTGAACTTATTTGGAAATTTGCAGATATAATTAAGTTAAAGATCTTGAGAAGAGATGATCCTGGATTTATACCAAAACCAAAAGCCGAACCCATTGCCGTCAAGTGGAGTCCAACTCAGCAACCCTGTAGGACAGAGTTGAACTGCCCCATAGGGTTTCCAAGGAGCAGCTAGTGCTTTTGAACTGCTGACCTTTTTGTTAACAGCCTGAGCTCTTCACCACTGCGCTACCAGAGCTCCCCAGGATTTATGGTGGGCCTTAAATCCAACTGGTGGCCGTATTACAAAAGGAGAGGACACGGAGAGTCCCAGGGAAATAGGTCATGTGAAGACGGCGGCAGAGATTAGAATTATGTAGCCATAAACCAAGGAACACCAGGAGCCACCGGAAGCTGAAAGAGGCAATAAAGAAACTTCTCACCTAGAGCCTTTGGAGGGAGAATGGCCCTGCCAACAACTTTGTTTCAGACTTCTGGTCTCCAGAACTATGACAGAATATATTTCATTTATTCTCAGCCACCAGATTTGGGCTAATTTGTTATGGCAGCAGAATGTAAACTAATACAACCTCTTCACCAACTCCTTTCTTTAAGGGAACACCTCCCCAGTTCAGTCCATGTGGTCCTAACGGGAGCCCCCCATCACAGTAACTCATCTTTCTCCTATGCATGGATGGGAACAAGATCCAGTCTGGACCTGTTATAGCAGCATATTCTTCTGGACGCAGAAATTGGTCCAAGGGGGCAGACACAGGACAAAAGAACGGCAAACTAGGGTTCGTCTGAGATTGATGAATGAATGTTGAGAGAAGAAAATTCTGCCCATTGTGGTTACTAAATCATGATTATACATGCATCTGGAGTCTTGGTGGTGTGGTGGTTGAGAGCTACGGCTGCTAACCAAAAGGTTGGCAGTTTGAATCCTCCAGCCACTCCTTGGAAGCCCTGTGGGGCAGTTCTGCTCTATCCTGTAGGGTCACTGTAAGTCAGAATAGACTTGACAGCAACCGTTTGTGTGTGTGTGTGTGTGTGTGCTGCTGGAAGCCATCTTCACCAGCTGCAGAGAGGAGCTTGTTCACTGCAGATGAGGAGGCCAACAGCACAAGAGAAGCCAAAAGGAGCAGAACCAAGAGAGAGCTGATGACATCATTGAGCTCCTGGATCCAGCAGTGCCTGAGGCCAATACCACTAATGCACTTCTGACTTAAAAAAAAAAAAAGTTTCATCTAATGAAAGTGTAAGTTGATTTTTTTTTTTTTACTAAGAGAGTACTGGTTGACACAGTTAGAAAATGAGTGATGTTAACTATAGATAAATGCTCATCGCAAACCAAACACATTGCCGTTGAGTCAATTCCAACTCATAGCGACCCTATAGGACAGAGTAGAACTGCCCCATGGAGCTTTCTGGGATGTAATCTTTACGGAACCAGACTGCCACATCTTTTGGCTGGTGGGTTTGAACCGCTGATCTTTTGGTTATCCACCAAGCACATAACCACTGCGCCACCAGGGCTCCTTAATATACATATGAAGATGTATATTCGAGAGGAAGGAGAGACTTAATGCACACAGTGGGCTTTAACAGTGATGAAATATTATATAATAATAGGGCAGGAATTAGGTGAGTTATCTAAGTATATAAATAACAGCAGAGAAAATCCAACATAAACTGGCTTATAGCTTTATAAATTGTGCAGCTGAACTCTCAGCTGGCGAGGCAGAGCACAGGCCCAGTGAGGTCAAGACTTTTAGTCCACTTCTTTGTGATCCTCCTGGATCAACTTCTGATGTTTGGGCTTGGTTCTCCGGCTGATCTCCTTTATGGTTACAAGAAGGGTATCAACAGCTGCTGAGGCTCTGGGATTGCTCTTTCTCATCCATGGGGAGAGAGAGGGCTTCTCTTCCAGGTTCCTCTTCTTCTAAGCATCATCAAAGGTTTTGATCTTCACTTTGTTTGGAGGGAGCGCTGTGGTCTCCTCCGTGGCCGTTTGTTAACTGGCTTGGGCCTGGGTTACTGTCAGCGGAATATTACCAAACCACATGGTTATAACATATTAGGGCGGGGTGGAATAGAGGCTGGCTACACAATCACAATGACCATGCGAAAGGTGCTTGTGCGTGTGTGTCCCCCAAAATAACCAATCTGAAGGACTTTAAGCCATTCAGTATTTCATAAAATCAGTCTAGGCTCGAGTGACTAAACTGGACGCCCTCTACAACAGCTTTTAGGGCGGAGGGTTCAGATCGGCAGGCCACATGTGTATTTTGTTAGGACCACACATCATTGGTCCACAAAATATTTAAAAAAATTTTGAATTAGCTGCCAAGGCTTTAAAAAATTGGGAGATTTTTTATTAAAGAATCTGGATGTCCGGCTTCTCTGAAGCAGAAGTTCTCTGGCAGCACCCAGCCCACGTTCTCACGTGCTAACTATAGACTGGAGCTGAGTGGCACATGCCCCCGCCAGACAAGGTGTGTGTTTCCCAGATTTCCACGATCTCCCTGGACCACGTTGCACACATAGGTTAAATTTTGTTGACTTGTTAGTCTAATGTAATCATTGTTTTAGGTCCCAGTTATGAATATGCCCACCCGCTGTGCTCGTACAGTCAACATGGTAACAATCGTGCTTACCCAATACTGACCCTGGGCTCCATATGGCAAAAAACGCTCCAAACTGTGCCTAAGAAGTAACTGCTTAGTCAAGCATTACTTCCCAGAAGCCCCATATGCAGGTCATCTGAACACCCAATAGAGCACCCAACACTACAGAAATTGGGAACTTCCTTCTTCTCCTTTATTAGGGAGGAAAACATCGAGTAAGAAGTAAACAACTTTTTTTTTCATATTTTCAAATTTTAGTCCTGGAGACCCTTTAGGAGCCCTGGTGACACAGTGGTTAAGACCATGGCTGCTAAAGAAAAGGCTGGCATTTCGAATCCACCAGCAGCTCCTTGGAAAACCTATGGAGCAGTTCTACTCTGCCCTATAGGGTTGCTATGAGTCAGAAACGGCAAAGGATTTGGTTTTTGTTTGGTTAAGAGACTCATTAAGAATGATTAGGAAAAAAAAAAAATCTGTAGCCAAATAAAGTAACCAAAAGCCCAAAACAAAGGAATTTTTCTGAGGGAGCATAAGAAATATTCTCTAGGAAGCAAATTTACTACAAGAAGCCAAAAAGAAAAAAATCCTATCTCATAGTCTCTGTAAGGGTCTAAAGAGCATTATCTTTTAAATGGATACATTCTGCAGTCAGAAAAACAGTTTTACAGCTGAAAAAGCAACTACCAAATTACTTTTATCTTTTTTTTAAAGCCAGGTTTATTGAGGTATAATTTACATAGAGGAAAATTCACCCTTTTTAAGGGTACCCCAAAACCCACAGCCATGGCCAATTCTAACTCATTTTGACCCTATAGGACAGAGTAGAACTGCATGGTACGTAGTTAAATATATATATATATATATCTTAGTCATCTAGTGCTGCTATAACAGAAATACCACAAGTGGATGGCTTTAACAAAGAGAAATTTATTATTTCACAGTCTAAGAGGCTAGAAGTGCGAATTCAGGACATCAGCTGCAGCGGAAGGCTTTCCCTCTCTGTTGGCTCTGGTGGAAGGTTCTTGTCACCAATCATGCCCTGATCTAGGAACTTCTCTGCACAGGGACCCCGGGTCCAAAGGATGCACTCTGCTCCAGGCACAGCTTTCTTGGTGCTCTCTGCTTGCTTCTCTCTTTTATATTTCAAAGGAGATTGGCTCAAAACACAACCCAACCTTGTAGATTGAGTCCTGTCTCATTAACATAACTGCCGTTAATTTCGTCTCATCAACATCATAGAGATAGGATTAATAACACACAGGAAAATCACATCAGATGACAAAATGCTGGACAATCACACAATACTGGGAATCATGGCCCAACCAAGTTGACACACATTTCTGGGGGACACAATTCAGTCCATGACAGGGCTTAAGGGTACAGTCTCCATAAATTTTGCCAAATGTATGCAGGCATGTAACCACTACCACAGTTATGATGTAAACTATTTCCGTCATTTCAAACAGTTGCCTCAAAAGAAATCCCCTCTGCCCACATTCTGGCCACTAGTGACCACGGATCTTTTTTTTTTTTTCTGTTACTATAGTTTTGCCTTCTCCTCAGTGTATAACTTTTTGTGTTTGGCTTCTTAGCTCAATGCATTCTGAGATTCATCCATGTTGTTGCACGGACAGGTAGTTTATTCTGTTTTGTTGTATGAATGAACTACAATTTGTTTATCCATTCACCGGCTGAAGGAAATTTAGATTGTTTCCAACGTGGACTATGATGTATGAATACAGCTATCATAAACATTCATGCACAGGTCTTTGCAGGAACATAGGTTTTCAGCTCTATTAGTTAACTATTTAAGAGTGATATTTCTGGGTCAGATGGTAAATATGTGTTTAACTTTATAAGAAACTGCCAAACTGTTTTCTGCCAGCAATTTATGAGGGTTTCAGTTGTTTGAAACCTTGTCAACACTTTATATTGTCAGTCTTTTTAATTTTAGCCATTCTAGTAGATGTATAGTAGTATCGTGTTGTGGTTTTAATCTGCATTTCCCTATTGACTAATGTTGGAGAACATTTTTTTCCCGTGTACATTTTTTCTGGCTAGGTGTCTGTTCAAGTCATTTGCCCATATTTTTATTGAGAATCTTTATATAGAGAGTAATTCTACATTCTAGGTAAAAGTCCACTGACTGATATGTTTTGAAAATAGGCATAGGTAGAATCTGATGGCAGAAAAAATTTCAGATACATTCAAAAACGAGCATCAAATTTTAAAACATGGTCACAGTAATGAAAAATTTATTTGGTAGTACAGAAAACAGAATCAGTAATTTAGAGGTAGCTCTCCTATACCTTAAACAAAAGGATAAAGGCCTGAAGTTAGGAATAAAGGTGATAAACTTTGGTTTATAATCAAATAAATAGAAGAAAATGCCGCTGAACTCAGACAGCATTCCACTTAGCTAAGAAGGAACACAGAGTACCCAGAAAGTAAAGTTCAAAAAAAAAGAAAAACTTTTTCTACGAGCAACCAGGTGGGGTGTGGAGGGGAACAGCTTACCTCAAAAGGGAGAAGAAAAACAAATTGTCCTCTGATATGTCTTCCATCAAAAAATAATGGAGCATAGTTTACAGCCATGTTTTCCGAACATCGGTCCGTTAGTAAGTCCTGAATCAATTTGGTGGATTGTAACCGGTTATTCTTAAGTGGAATAGACCAGAACAGGAGAGCAATGTGAGAAATCAAAAAACCAAAACTGTTGCTGTCAAGTCCATTCTGACTCATAGCAACCCTTTAGGACAGAGCAGAACTGCCCCATAGGGTTTCCAAGAAGTGGCTGGTGAATTCAAACTGCTGACCTTTGGGTTAGCAGTCGCGCTCTTAACCACTGCACCACGAGGGCTCCATAAAAGTATCTAGCATATACTAAAGGCAATTAAATTTTGCATGTGTATGTGTGCATACATACACATAAAACATACAAACATATGTAACACACACACACGAAGTAAAATGCATTTATTACTGTAGATTGTCTTAAAATAATGTTTGAGAAAAAGAGAACTACAGAATCTATCATTGATACACCACTTTTGAAAACAAACAAACAAAAATGCTGCTCTGACAGGAATCACCATAGAAGGTCCCAGACAGAACTGGAAAAAAATGTAGAACGAAATTCTAACTCACAAAAAAAGACCAGACTTACTGGCCTGACAGAGGCTGGAGAAATCTTGAGAGCATGGCCCCCAGGCACCCTTTCAGCTCAGTAATGAAGTCACTCCTAAGGCTCACCTTCGACCAAAGATTAGACAGGCCCATAAAACAAAATGGGAGGGGAGAGGAAAGCTGGTAATAGGGAGCCTGAGGTCAAGAAGGGAGAGTGTTGACATGTCCTGGGGTTGTTAACCAATGTCATAAAACAATATCTGTACTAATTATCTAATGAGAAGCTAGTTTGTTCTGTAAACCTTCATCTAAAGTACAATTAAATATTATAGTTGACTGAGTAATAAAAAATGAGACCGAAATATTACTAAATATTACTAAAGAAAATGTAGAAAAGGTTCCTTAGTTAAAATTAAAAATATGTATTTATAATCACTTATTCATTCTCCCATTGTAGGATTAAGAAAGTTATTTCCTCTGATAGTTTTTGGTTATTATTATTTTTGATTATAATAAAATAATTTTCATTTTTATATGTTCTCTTGAAAGAATTATTTTTATATACTTTCAGACCATGCCACTTATTATGTAAACATGACTTCTAAGTACTGTGGTAGAAGACAGCTGGGGTCTGGATCTGGCTGAGTTGGCAGTGCCAGAGGTGGTGTGCAGTGTTCAGCCACTACCACAGTGCTTTCCTTCCTGGTTGGGTTCTGTTTGGCCATCCTATAAGCCCACATGGCAAGAAACCATGCGAGGCCTCCCTCTGGTCAACAGATTGTGAGACACTGAGGCCCTCAGTCCAACAGCCCACCATGAACTGAATGCCACCAACAACTACTTGAGTTAGCCTGGACGCAGACCCACACCCAGTCAAGCCTTACTGCAGCCCTGGCCAACATCTTAATGGCAGCCTGTACAAGGCCCAGAGCCATGGGACCCAGACACTTGGCTTATAGAAACTGTGAGATAACATACATTGTGCTTTTAAGCCACCACATTTTGCAGTAATTTGTTACACAACAATAGATAACTAATGCAGCCGCAAATACTTCTAATAGATACCTTTTCTCTTTAAATCCAACTAAATTAAATTAACCTGAGTTAATTTTTATTGTTGCAAAGTAGACAGTGACTGGGACAAATGGTGATCTGTTCCCGTAAAGACTGTTGTTGTTGTTGTTGTATGCCATTGAGCTGATTATGACTCACTGAGACTCTGGAGGACAGAAGAGAACTGCCCCATAGGGTTTCCTAGGCTGTAATCTTCACGGGAACAGATTGCCAGGTCTTTCTCCCACGGAGCTGCTGGTGGGTTCAAACCATCAACCTTTTGGTTAGCAGCTCATCATTTAACCATTGTGCCACTAGGGCTCCTTCCCAGAAAGATTACAGCCTAGGAAACCCTGTGGGACAGCTATATTCTGTCCCACAGGGTCACTATGAGTTGGAATTGACTCAATGGCATACAACAATTTTTATTATGGAAATTTTAAGTGTAAATGAAAGAGAGGAGAAAAATGTAATTAATCCGCATATATCACCCAGCTTCAGTAATTATCAACATTTTTGTCAATCTTGTGTGATCTCTTCCATATACTTTTTTTTCCCTCACTACAGTATTTTAAAGCATATTCCAAACAATATAAATAATATTGGTGCTGATTAATAAATAGCATTCAAAAATTATTTTAAAAATATTTAAGGCCACCATTAAATATGTGTTTATTTAATGTCTATTACATGCCAGGCATCTAGGGAAATGTACTATAACAATCGGATGTAGTCGTCCAAGTTACATTAATCAGTGCTTAGGTACCAAATCACATAGCATAAAAATATACAAAATAAAATTTGTGAGCAATTAAACAAATTCCAAAAAATCACGGAGAAATTAATCTACTTTTCTCAGTTTTCTACAGATCAAGTAAACAAATATATATAATTTAAAGGAAACTCTGGTGGTATAGTGGTTAAGTGACACAGCTGCTAACCAAAAGGTGGGCAGTTTGAATCCACCAGGTGCTCCTTGGAAACTCTGGGGCAGTTCTACTCTGTCCCGTAAGGTCGCTATGAGTTGGAATCGACTGGACAGCAACAAGCTTGGTTTTTGGTGGTTTACACAATTTAAAAGCTTGCGTATATGTCTTGAGCTTTTTACCACACAAGCATTCTTTTCAAATATCCATGCTGCATTTATGAAATGTCATAAGGGAAACTTTAATAGATTCCAAATAGTGCAACTAGTAAAGACACATAAGAAAAATAAACATTTTAACAGCAACAGAATGTAAATAAAACTGTGTTCATTAGCTAAAAATAAAACCCATCTAATACTTGAGTCATAGGAAGTCCGAGCATCAAGTGCAGACTAATTAGAAAACAAGAGTAACATACAAGCATGTCAACACAACATTTAAATTTATGAGAAGTGCACACATTTATACATAAAACAAAATGTATAGCTCTAAATGTTTTTAATATTCAATAGGAATTAATGAAAACTTCTGTGCCCATTATCAATAGATTGCCTCTCACTTCCAGATTCATCCTTTTTGCATGCTCTGTGAAAATGGATCTGGGCCCTTTAAACATTTTTTGTTTGCCAGTTAGCACTGAAGCTTTATCAGTAGAGTGTGCTGGAGAGAAGTTGCAGTTGTAGTTGTGCGTGGCTGGCAGCAGCTCCCATTTCCCCCATGCCCTCCCTTGGGCTGTTTTGCAGAGTGCTCCCGCCTCTTCTACTGCTTGCAGCTTCTCCAGCACCAGGTTCCTGTGGCATTAGCTCAAAGCTTCTCCAGCAGCTCCTGCAGCCTTTGTTTGCAGCTCCTCCGCCTCCGGGCTCCTGCAGCATTTGTTTGCAGTTTCTCCAGCTCCGGGTTCCTGCAACATTTGCTTGCAGCTTCTCCAGTGCCTGGCTCCTGCAGTGCAGTGGGCAGCAACATCTAGTAGCTTCTCCTGGAAACCTTGCCCCCCTTGAGTGGTTTTGCGACCCCATTGAGCACCTCCCTGGGAATAGCTTTTCCTGTAAACTAGAGGGCAGATTTTTTTTTTGCAGGTCTCAAGGGCTATTTCCAGCAACTTTTGCCAGTACAGCACCACAGAGATTTCTCTGCTATCCAACAGTGTAGACTACACATTCTCCACCAAGGTCTGTATCTCAGCCCCAGGGGGCCCTCTCCCTTCCATGCCCTATCTCAGCCGTAAGGGTAGTGGCTGCTCCTGCTATTGGCTATTCCTGTATTCTCTAGAGTTCTCTTTACTTCTTACCAGCCAATCCCTAATCGCCTACTGTGGGTAATACTTCTCTAAACGTTCCTTATTCAGATTACTGCGTGATTTATCTCTCCTGATTGGACCCAGACTAATGCAAAGTGTGAATGAAGCATTCAATTCAAGAAATTAGAAAAAGAGCAAAAAACAATAAAAGAAAGGAGGAAAAATAGGAAAGGAAGGAAGGAAGAAGGGAGGAGGAAGGAAGGAATAAAGGAAAGAAGGGAAAGGGAGGGGAAATATAGCAGACATTAAGAATAAGAGCAGAAACGAATACACTAGAAAATGGAAAAGTAGGATAATTTTAGGAGTATTTGGAAAACAATGCCAAAATTAAATAAACGATCTCGTATAGCACATTTAATCAAGTAAATTAGAGTGTACAAATGCAGAATATTAAAAATGGTACAAAACATATAACTAACCTGGAAACAGAGGCTTCATGGTCCGCTCTATACCCTCAGACCCTTTCAATGACCTACGTTGGCCACTTCTCCACACAACACCTTAGTCTCCAGGTAGACTGGGTCTCTGGATGGGAGCTGTCCGCACAGCTGGACATTTCTGAATTTCTACAAGTGTGTACACTGAAACAACAAACTTGCTGATGCCCCAGCAGAACCATGAGAAAACCCTATGACAACTGTATGTTGGTGAGATTCATCCATGTTGTTGCCCAAAGATGCCGTTAGTTCATTTTCACTGCTGTGTAGAAGCACATAGCCGGACGATACCTTATTTTTAATCCATTCTTCTGTGGGTAGACATTTGGGTTGTTTCCAGTTTGGGCATGTTACAAACATCGCAGCTATGTTCATGAATTTCTAGTAGATATCCAGGAGTGGAACTGCTGCGTATTCAGCCTTGTAAGATAATGTCAGAGGTGTCTAAGCGGATTAACCTATGCAAACTCTACAGACAATATATGAGAGCTGTTATTTCTCAGAATCCTCAACAACCTTCAGTAATGCAGGACTTTATAAAATTTTTGCCAATCTCTTAACCGAGTGGTTTTCATTTTCACTTTTTTCATGACTAATGAGATGGAGGACCTTGAATTTTTGTTTTTTTTTTTTTGGACCAGTAAGATTTACTCTTCTACGAAATGTCTGTCTGAATGTTTTGCCAGTTTTCCTAATTGATAGGAATGCATTCTTTATATATTTTAGATACTAGTCCTTTGTCAGTCATGTGTTGCAAGTATTTTCTCTCATTCTGTTGCTTGTCTTTTCACTCTTCATGGTGTTATTTAATTAATGATTAGAAAAAAATATATATTTATAATGAAACTTTTACTCCTCAGGAAATAAATGATTTGTTCTTTAATCTTAAGAGACTAGAACAAATGGTTATTTGGAGAAAAGAGATATGGAAGACTGAGGCATCCTATACCATGTTTTTCTGTAATATTTGAATTTTTATAATGATCATGTATTCATTCAACAAATACGTATTGAGCACTTAGTATGTGCCAAGAACTGCTCTAGGTCCCAGGGATGCATCACTGAACAAGACTCAGAGACACCCGGCCTAGTGGAATTTAAGGGGAGACACAATACTGCTTTTAGTTCGTAATTTTTAGAAAGGGAGATTAAGTTAAAAAAAGTGAAAGATTAAAGAAAGGTGTTTATTTAGTTTCTATCAGATTTACAGTTTGAGCTTTTAAATACCTGCATTAAAAAAAAAAAATCTACAAAACTCTGAGTAAACATTTTAAAAGATTAAGTTTTTGGCTAAGGGTTGCTATTGATTTGTCATCGATTTCAGCAGCGAATTCTCCAGAAGGCATGCTGAAATATTACGCTCCAGGCCTCTCACAGATGGATTATGCAAAACCCCACAAGGAAATTTATTTAAAGACACCTTATTATAATGTAATGAGTCATATGAAATCAAAGATGCAAGTGGTTTAAACAGGAGTCAGATTCTGGACTGGATCTGTCTGTAGTTGTTAGGTTTAACTTTTTATTTCGAGTCAGTAGTCAAGGCACAAAGTAAAATAAATCAGTGAGTGCAGGGCGTACGGAGAACAAGTACATCTCACGGTCTAACTTCGGTCCAGGACACTCCCACGGCTCCAACTGTCTTCGCCCCAAGCACCCAAAGTCAAGGGCTTCTGGGTGTCCTTCAGGGGAGGCTCACACATTTGCAAACACACAGGGGTGTGTTCTAGCTTTGAACTATTTTGTGCGTCAAGCAGGAGTGCAGATTTCGGGAGGGCAGGGCAGCGGGGTGGTGAGCTGTGGCCCAGACTGAGGGCTAAGCGACAGCCTCCCCCAAGCTTGGAACTGGCCCAGGAGAAGCTGGAAGGGCAGGACCTCGACGAAGCCTTTGCAGTCCCGGCTGGCTCCCCACAAGGTGCGAGCAGCCTGAGGATATCGGGGTGCTGCCTGGAGGTGGCAGTGCCCCCGGCGGATCAGGGCCTGCACCCCACCCACATCAGCCTTGCCTTCAGAGTGAACGCTTTTCTCCGCCACCGCCATCAAAAATAAAACGATCGTGGCTCTCATACCACTTCCGCTTCCTCCTAGACTTCCGGGCAGCTCTGTCTTCTCGCCATGTAACGTCCCACTCTGTGGCCGCGTCCCTCACATTTGATCCCTTACTTCACCCGTCTGCCCCTCACTTTAGCTTTCCTTAGTGCCACTGGAGAGATTTCTTGCCCACTGTGTCAGCTCTGGAGCCGTGGTGGCGCAGTGGTGAAGCTCTCAGCTGCTAGCCAAAAGGTCGACAGTTCAGATCTACCAGTCGCTTCTTGGAAACCCTGTGGGGCAGTTCTTCTCTGTCCTGTATGGTGTCTATGAGTCAGAATCCACTTGAAGGTTTCTTTGGTCTGTCAGCTCCTGCCTAACCCCCAGTTTCAGTCTCCTGTGCTCCAGGCTCCTTCTTAAGCCCAAGAGCCCATACCCAGGGGCCAAGTTTTAGGCCCATAAAGCCAGTGGCCTGTGGGTGGGGTCGAGTTAATATACGAGGTGCGAGTTTTATAAATATTCCTTTGCTCTGTACTATAAAAATCTCTCCACAATAAGATTGCCAGATTTAGCAAATTAAAAATACAGGATGCCCAGCTAAATTTGAATTTCAAATAAACAATGACTAATTTTTTTTTTAAATTTTTTAGCATACATGTGTCCAATGCAATATTTAATCTATTTTAGCTGCCAGCCCTATTCCAAAACCAGCTGAGCACTGAAGTTAAACAATCCTTCTAATGTGCTTGTCTTTTACTTTAAAACAAAGCTCAAATCCCCCTTCGGTGACTACAGCTCATGTACAGCAAGGCATCTCCCCAATGTCAACGCTGGGCATTGATCTGAGTGCTCTTAGGCCAGTGCAGGGAGCATTTCAAAATGGTTGCTAGGTGGTAGGTCCCAACCCTGGAAAGCATTTTTCAAATTCTACTAGTACTGCTTGGTTAGGGTAGCTTGGTAATGAGCTCAAACGTGCACGGTTTGTAGAGCTTTACTCTGTTACCGTTTTTTGCTTCCACTTTAAAATCTATGGCAAATGGCAAAAGTGGGTTTAAATAACACTGCTAAAAAGCTTTATCTTTTGAGCCAAATGCCAGAATGTCTAGGTAAAGACAGAACCAGGTAATCGCGGGCTTGATTTATTTCAGTTATTTTTTTCCCGGCTGAATTTTTGAGATAGGTAAGTCTGGATTTCCTCCAAACAAATCTGGGCAGGCGGACACTTGAAAATACCAGCCAGTTTTAAGTAGCCCCACCTGATGGCTGATGCAATTTAACCCAAAAATGGAGTGCACACAATGGAATTTTCTTCTTCCTTTTTTTTTTTTTTTTTTAATCTCGAGCTCTTTTGCAAACACCAAACTCTTCACACAAAAGGAACCGTGTGGCCTATTTGGATAATTCTTTGTTCAAACTACCTAACACATTTCACGAAGCAAGCAAGCAAGCATCGCAATTCCATAGGCTGTTTTGTGGACCATCCAGAAAAAGAGGAACCAAAAAAAAAAAAACCAAACCCAGTGTCGTGGAGTCGATTCCAACTCATAGTGACCCTATAGGACAGAGTAGGACTGCCCCATGGAGTTTCCAAGGAGGGCCTGGTGGATTCAAACTGCCAGCCTTTTGGTTAGCAGCCGTAGCTCTTAACCACTGCACCACCGGGGTTTAAGAGCAGGATCCTGGAAATTAGTGATAAGGAATGGAACCCTGCTCATAGCACATTCAGGCACAATTTCACCAAGAAGATTGTATCAGGAGCAGACCCCAAACTCGACAAAAAAGGATTAAAGCAGATGTACACCTTTGGCTCAATAAGTGTTTTCTTTTCCTGTCTTACCTACCCCAGGTGCTAAGGTCCCAGAACAAAGCAAAGAATTATGGAAATTCAGAGCTAACAGAAACTTTACTTTTTTTCTTATTGGCACTCAGATTTTGCAAGGAAATAATTGAAGTATTTATCAACAGGACAGCTGCTAGTAAGTTATGTAATATTAGGTAGAGCCACATGGAATTGCTGATATGACTGCTTTTAACTCATAAAATGACAAGTTTATTTTATTCTATCTGGTGGTGCAGTGGCTAAGCGCTGGGCTGCTAACCGAAAGGTGGCTGTTCCAACCCACCAGCTCCTCCATGGAGAAAGATGTGGCAGTCTGCTTCCATAAAGATTACAGCCCTGGAAACCCTGTGGGGCAGTTCTACCCTGTCCTATAGGGTTGCTATAAGTCAGGATCAACTCAACTGCAATGGGTTGTGTTTTTTGGTTTAATGATATGCAACCATTAAAAACCCATGGTAGTCATGGTCTCAGGGAACATCTAGCCCAATTGGCATATAGAGTTTATAAAGAATATGCTCTACATTCTACTTTGATGAGTAGCATCTGGGGTCTTAAAAGCCTGTGAGCGGCCATCTAGGATGCTCCACTGGTCTCACCCCTTCGGGAGCAAAGAAGAATGAAGAAAACTAAAGACACAAGGGAAAGATTAGGCCAAAGGACTAACGGACCACATCTACCACAGCTTCCACCAGATTGAGTCCAGTACAACTAGATGGTGCCTGCTCTGACAGGGATCAAAATGGAGGGTCCCGGACAGAGCTGGAGAAAAATGGAGAATAAAATTCTAATTCAAAAAGAAAGATCAGACTTGCTGGCCTGACAGAGACTGGAGAAACCTGAAAGTATAGCTCCCGGACACCCCTTCAGCTCAGTAATGAGGTCACTCCTGATGTTTACCCTTCAGCCAAAGATTAGACAGGCCCATAAAACAAAACGAGACTAAAGGGGCACACCAGCCCAGGGGCAAGGACTATAAGGCAGGAAGGAACAGGAAAGCTGGTAATAGGGAACCTAGGGTTGAGAAGGAAGAGTGTTGTTATGTCGTGGGGTTGTTAACCAACGTCATAGAACAATGTGTGGACTAGTTGATGAGAAGCTAGTTTGTTCTGTAAACCCTCATCTAAAGTACAAAAAAAAAAAAAAAAAATACATGGTAGTTTGTGTTGATACAGAATGATATTGAAGATGAAGGTGCAAAGCAGTGTTTCCCAATTCTAGTGTGTACATATGAGTGTATAGACAGTGTATATGCAGATACATACATATGCTTGCTCATGCCCACTGTAAATCTGAGAATTTACAAAACAGAACAAACAGTTAACAGTGAATGCCTCTTGAGAGCCACCTAGGAAACTGGAGACAAAAGTGAGAGAGGTACACTTTTTGTACCTTTGTAACTTTTGTACAGTCCCAATTTTAACCACATGCATGTATTAAACACTTTAAAGTTTAAAAAAAAAAAGGAAAGAAAATTACTGCTTAAAGAGGTGAAGGGTCTTGCTCAAGCCATGCTTTTCAGACTCGAACTCAGAGATGAAAGTGGCTGTTCACTAGCTTATCTCATCGCCATTACTCAGAGACCAGCAGGGAATAGCAGCTCCTGGGGCCTGGCCGACTCTGGACTCGCCCTCTACACAGGTCTCAGGATTTACCTGGGATCTCAATTCCGCTAGTTAAATGAGAGTTTCCCCTCAAAACACGGTGTCCTTGGAGTTCCGATCACTGCAATTGTGGGTTTGCACCAGGGACTCGAGTGCTTGGAGCAAGAAAGAAGCCCTCCCCATCTTGATTGACCAAAACCTAACCAAACCCACTGCCGTGGAGTCGATTCCAACTCATAGCAACCCTACAGGACACAGTAGAACTGTCCCGTAGGGTTTCCAAGGAGCACCTGGTAGATTAGAACTGCCGGCCTTTTGGTTAGCAGCTGAGCTCTTAACCACTGCACCACCAGGGCTCCAAGGCTCTTTAAAAGGTTTTCCTTAGATCTGGCCAAAAAGATTTCTCTGAGCCATTTTCATCGAGTCCTAACCTTTTTTTATCATTATGATCTTTTTCCTTTCCTTGAGAGTAAGAAATAAAAGAATTGTATTCTATTTGCTGTTCAAGATAGGGGAAAAGTTCATTAGACATTAGTTTTCATGCAATTATTTGGTCAGATCTTCCCTGGTCCCTCCAGGGCCCCATATTCCTGAACCATTGCACCGGGCACATTCAGGTTATTCTAATCTGTACCAGTATTTCCCGAGTGCCAGTAAAATTCTGCTGGGGAGGAAGAATGACTTCATTTTGCAGCTGAAGAAACTGTGGTCTTAGAGATTAAGTGGCTTGTCTTTATTGCCACTGCCGGAAAGTGGCAGATATAAACCGAAACCCAGCTTCCTGACTTCCAGCCAAGTGTCCCCAGTCTTCAAATAGAACTGCTTATTTCTCCCTTCCCTTCTAGGTATTACCCTATTTTTCTCCTCCCTTTTACTTTCAAAATTCACACACATAGAGTTGAGTTCCTGTGGTACTTTTTCTATCACTTTCTCCACCAGTCCTGGAAGTGGGATGCCTCGCCCACCAAGACTGACATTGCTAGTTTCAAGAAGCCCTGGTGGCTAGTGGTTAAGCATTTGACTGCTAACCAAAAGATGAGCAGTTCAAATCCACTAGCAGCTCCTCGGGAGCCCTAGGAGGAGTTCTACTCTGTCTTATAGGGTCGCTATTAGTTGAAATCTACTTGATAGCAAGGAGGGGCGGTTGGTTTTTTGGCTTTGGAAGTGAGCAGGGCCTACCGTCTTTAGCATTAGATGTTACTTAAAGTTGGTCTTCCTCACAGATTGTTAGCAGGACCATAGTAAGGATAAATGATTATGCGTCTTTTTTTTCCCCCCACCACTCTGTCTATAGCTAGCCCAGAGCTTGGTATCAACCGTGAGCTGAATAAATCTTAAATTGACTAAGAGGACTGTTAACCCCATTTCCTTCTGAAAACTCTTCTATACACATAAGTCAAGAACCAGAAAGACTTGGAATACCTACATTTTATTTGAGAAAACTATGAAAATAAACAAATGATGGAATCACAATATGACAATACAGTGTAGTAGTTACGAGCCAACTGGAGCCAAGCTACCTGGGTTTAAATCTTGCCAACTATGGGTCCATGGATAAGTTACTTAACCTCTCTATGCCTTGATTTTCTCATCTGCAAAATGGGGATAGTGGTAGTATCTACATTATAAGGCAGTTGTGAAGATTAAATTAAGACTTAAAAGGGTCAGTATATAGTAAGTGCTCAAAAATGTTTTAAAAATATACAGTAGTATGTTATATAAATCATTATAAATGCTATAGAAAATCTTCTAAGAACTTTTTTTTTTTCCAGTGAGAATTAATCAGTTCTCAAAATTTCTTTTTCAAGAATCCTTTCCAGATTTTTCTTTGTCACTTTGACTTACCACTCCATTGTATCAGGCATCATGGGGCTACTGAGACTGTCCAGGATGGTTATGGTTTTCAGAAGGCGAGAATTGAGAAGCTTGAGCTAACAGCCAGCAGCAGCCGACTGCCAGACATATGAGGGGGTCTGTGCCAGCTGGCATGAGAGAGCCCAGGAGAGGCCTGTAAAAAAACCGCCCAACCAGCCCATAGAAGGATGAGAAATCATAAACAATACAAGTTGTTCCTTTAAGTCACTAACTGTTGGGGTGGTTTGTTTCACAGCAAAGTGTAACTGAAATGAGACCTTTAATCTTGCTGCCCAGAGGTAAATATTCTAAAACTAGCATTACGTGTATGGCTGTTGTTATCTACTGTTGAGTTAGCCATTGACTCATGGCGATCCCACGCACAACAGAACTAAACGCTGCCTGGTCCTGGTTATTCTCATAGTCAGTTGCAAATCAGACTGCTGTGATCCACAGGGTTTTCACTGACTGATCTTCAGAAGTAGATCTCCAGGCCTTTCTTCCTAGTCCATCTGAGTCCGGAAGCACCGCTGAAACCTGTTCAGCGTCCTAGAAATGCATAAGCCTCCACGGACTGACAGGTGATAGCTGCACTTGGGAATCAAACTGGGTCTTCCACCTCCTGTGTGGAAGGCAAGGATTTTACCACTGAACCATGAGTGCCTCCCATTATACATATATGTATGTACTAGCTATTTGTGCTTTTTAACTCAAAGAAGGCATGATGCACTATTTTGAATTCTCTTTGTCTATATAATTATATACATCTATAATTTATTTTTAATGGTTGCATTCATCACATATCATGATTTTTCACCAGTCCTCCCTACCTTTAGACACTTAGGCTTTCTAATTTTTTGCCACTGTAAGACATTCTTTGATAAACATCCTTGGAGATAACCTCTTTGCACGCATCAAGGGCGATTTCCTCAGGATTGATTCCTCTATGTGGAAATAGTAGGTTGAAGATTTGCTTGTTTTCGAGGTTTGGGTTAAGTATCAACCGCTCGCTCTTGGGAAAGGTTGCACCCATGACACTCTAGCCGTGAATCACTGACAATGCCCTTTAGCCTGTACTTTTATCACCAGTGGAGATTACTGGTTTAAAAAAAAAAAAAAAAGACCTTTGCCTATCTATTGGATGAAATAAACGAAGCCACTACTGTTCCAATTTTGTTTTTGCTATTGAGGTTGAGTATATTTTTATGGACAGTGGGCACTCATGTCTTTTCCAAATGTTTATTCTTACTCTTTGCTCATTCTTCTGTTGTCAGTTGTCTTTTTCCTATTTATTTGTGAATGATATAGGTATTAACACTTTGTTATGAATAAAAAAAACAAGCCAAACCTGTTGCCAGACTCACAGTGATCCTATAAGACAGAGTAGAACTGCCCCATAGGTTTTCCAAGGAGCTGCTAATGAATTTGAACTGCTGACCTTTTGGTTAGCAGCCAAGCTTTTAACCACTCTGCCACTAGGCCTATATATATTTAAAAATATTTTTTCTCACCACATTGATTTCTCTCTAATTTTACGGGTTTATGCCCCTTTTTTTTAGTGCACAAAACTTATACTTCTTAAGTTGTCAAATCAGTCAGTCTTTTATGTCTGCCACTGGTGTCATCAGGTTCATCTTTTTAAAGAATTGTTGTTGTTGTTAGGTGCTGTTGACTTGGTTCTAACTCATAGCGACCCCATGTACAACAGAATGAAACACTGCCCGGTCCTGTACCATCCTCACAATCGTTGTTATACTTGAGCCCATTGTTGCAGCCACTGTGTCAGTCTATCTCATTGAGGGTCTCCCTTTTTTTTGCTGACCCTCTCCTTTACCAAGCACAATGTCCTTCTCCAGGGGCATCAAGAATGGCTAAGTTTAAACGTCTTCAGGGAGTATCAACTGCCACCTTGGCAAAGTCCAGACCCCTCAGCCTGTATTGCGCTCCATATTCTACTTTCACTCTGTCTAGCCAGTTTAATCCTCCACAACTTCTAAATGTGAACCCTGCTCTTATGAGCTTAGTTTCCAGTATGTAGAGGGCGTGGGCCCTGGAGTATGCACACCTGGGTTAGTATTTTGACTCAACCACTTGCCAACAGTGAGATATGAGATTTTTGAGCCTCAACTTCTTATATTTAAGTGGGAGACAGGATTAATGTGAGATTAAATTATGTGTAGTGGTTAACAGTGATTGATATTCAGTTGGCACTTGGTATCGGTTCTTCCGTCATCCTTCATGTTTTTGCTCATGCTGAGACTTCTCTCTGTAATACCCTTCTTCCCTTCTCCACCTTGTGAAATTTTAACCACCCTTCTGGCCCAGTTCTATCCTGACTCCTTCACAAAGGCTTCCATAGTAAAGGAGTTTACCATGCATTTTAGCTTGAGAGTTTTGTAGTATGACTTTAATGTCTGAGGTGTATTTTAATCAGCCAAGTTGCAAGCTTCTAGAAGACGTGGCCCAGGGCTTGGCCCCTAAAATGCACCCAATAAGTGTTTACAGAATGTATAAATAAATGAATCAAGGGTTCATCAGGTGTAACTGCAAGGTACAGAGACTAGTTATCAAACTGCACTGAAAACTTAGCCTAATTATTGTGCCACCCACATAACTGGGGACTGTCTTAGTCATCTAGTGCTGCTATAACAGAAATGTCACAAATGGATAGCTTTAACAAAGAGAAACTTATTTTCTTACATATAGTACTTGAGAAGTCCAAATTTAGGGCTTCACCTCCAGGGGAAGGCTTTTTCTCTCTGTCGGCTCAGGACAGTCCTTCTCATCAACCTTCCCCCGGACTAAGCTTCTCTGAAGAGGAACCCTAGGTGCACAGGACATGCTCTGCTCCTGGTGTTTCTTTCTTGGTGGTATGAGGTCCCCAACTCTGCTTGTTTCCCTTTCTTTTTATCTCTTGGAAGATAAAAGGTGGTGCAGGCCACACCCCAGGGAAACTCCCTTTACCTTGGATCAGGGATGTGACCTGAGCAAGGGTGTTAAATCCCACCCTAACCCCCTTTAACCACAGGCAGAGATTATGACTTAAAACTCACAGGAAAATCACAAAATGCAGGACAACCACACAAATACTGGGAATCATGGCTTAACTAAGTTGACACACATTTTTGGGGGGACATAATTCAATCCGTGACACTGACCAGTGCAAATTTGTTTAGTAAAATATAAGCAATTGATACCATATTCTCTGGTATCATGAATTATACCAGTGCAATGTATTAGATTTCTCCAGTGCTAAGATGCACTTTAGTCCCGCATTTTAGCGTCTCTGAAATTGGATGTGTGTCATTATCGGAGGAGTAACCGCTGTCCAGGTGGCAGTCAGGATATAGTTGGCATCGCCTACATATTTGTGAACACGATCATAAATGTTTGAATTGTCATTCTTTCTATTGGCTTCTGCACAATTTAGTACTATATGCGTCAAAGCCACATGCCAAGCAATGCAATAAATGTGCCAGAATAGACGAGAGAAATTCCAAAGCAAAGAGAGGCTGATATAACCAACTTATGTATCATGTAGGATTATAGTTAAGGTGTGGAACGTCAATTGGTCAGAAACTGGCTCCTGCCGTTAACAGAGGAGCTGCCTGACTTGTGACAGATGATGCAGCCGGACAGGAAAACGGCGCGTTTAGTTAAATAGGACAGTGCTGGCATCAGACCTGCAGAGTGGGCGTCAGAAGCTAGGGAGCAAATCCTGGAGACGAGACTAGGACATTTTTCTAAGAAATGCTACATCATTGATATTGTGTAAAAAAGCACACATACTGATGCTCTATGTTCACAGGAATTCAGAAGAATTGCGCTCAATGCATAGAACTTTTAGGAATACTTTAATCAATTAGGAGGCCTGGTGGTTCAGCGGTTAAGAACTCAGCTACTAACCAAGTGGTCGTCAGTCCCGATCCACCAGCCGCTCCTTGGGAATTCAATGGGGGCAGTTCTACTCTGTCCTGTAGGGTTGCTGTGAGTAGGAATCAACGACAACAGGCTTGGTTTGGTTTAGGGTTATCAGTTTATTTTGCTTATATTTTCGTTTTCTACATATGCACATTACTAAAGAAAAGTCTGTGCTCAAGTAAGTCTAAAAGCACTCTTTCAGTAAGTATAAAATATAAATTCTATATGGTAAGAACACATTGTCATCATTTAATTGGTAGCTCTTCTCCCTTCTTGGTACAGGCACTGACAGATGTCTTAAATGTGAACGGATACGATAATTCAAAGGCAGTGAACGTAGACACCAGGTCTGTGAATTCCCAAACGTCTTTAGAGAAGGAACAGAGCTTGGTGTTTTGTTGTTGTTGTTTTGGTGGGTAGTATGTTTTTGCTTGGGAATGAGGAAGGCAGACCCTGCGATTTCTTTACGAACATTGGTAACACTTGTTTTTAGAAAAAAAAAAAAAAAATAGAGCCAACGTAATTTGAAGAGAAGCCAGCTACTGTCACATCACTAAATACAGCTTCTTCATGTAGCTCACAGACTGCATTCTGATTGAAGTGAGCGCTTCATTTAACATTAGTTAAGCTTTTGTTGAAATTAAAATTATAATATTTCTTGCAGTATAAATGCAATACCTGTTAGTGCAGAAAATGCCAATCTTACAAAGTGTGCATATGTAAGTAGGCACTCAGCCATATTTCTCCCAACCAAAATTTCTGATAAAAAAAAAAGAAATTCTTGAACAATTTTTTTTGGCATAAGTTTTTGATGCCATTTAGTCTTTACTCCTAGTTTACAAAATTGTGTTCCATTGAAGTAATATATGTTCATTATACTGCATTTGGTAAATACCAAAAAACCAAACCAATCTCATGGCCGTTGAGATGATTCTAACTTATAGCAACACTATAGGACAGAGTAGAACTGCCCCATAGGGTTTCCAAGGAGTGGCTGGTGGATTCGAACTGCCAGCCTTTTGGTTAGCCAAGCCCTTAACCACTACACCGCCAGGGCTCCAGGAAAAGTATAAAGAAGCATGAAAACCTTTATCCTTAATCTCACCACCCTTGACTGCCACACGGTATTTTTGGCCATTGTGTTCCATGTCTCTAAGGCATAAACAAAGGCCATAGCTTGCACACAGTGGATGCCAAATGCATGAATGCAGAGTGACCACGTGGAGAACAACCCATATGTCTTGCTAATAGACCTATACAGATCTTTTGGTCTAAAATCATTTGTCTTCTCACGTTTGCCTTATTCTTCACACATAGCAGGGGTTTGGCCAGGACACAACCAGCTTTCTATGATTAGCCAACCAACACCCTGGAAGGGATAGCACTGTTCTCACACTGGCCTCTCCTTCGTTCGTTCATTCATTCATTCACTCGTTCAAAAAATATTTATAAAGTGCCCATGTGTACCTGGAACATGGAGGGGGAAAAACTAACAAACAGCCCCTGTCTTCCTGCAGCTTACAATCTAAAAAGGACAGAACAGATAATAAACATAAACACAGAAAAGAATAGATAGATAGATCAATAAACGAGGGCTGCACATTCTGGTACGTGCAGAAAAGGAGGCAAACAGGTGGCTGGAGAAGTAAATCAGGGGGACCGCGGACTCATTCCCGAGGGGTCAGAGCAGCCCCCTGACGGAGACGTGTCAGGAGGTCAACT
Organism: Elephas maximus indicus; assembly: GCF_024166365.1. Lineage (NCBI taxonomy): Eukaryota > Metazoa > Chordata > Mammalia > Proboscidea > Elephantidae > Elephas > Elephas maximus. Next base: position 6,066,931 of record NC_064841.1, on the reverse strand, counting down.
CGGAACACAAGGGAAGATTCTGAGGCTGTAAAGGTTGAAGTCGTGCGTGGCCAAAGCACAGTGAGGGAAGAAGTGATGGCGAGACCAGGCTCGACAGGCTGTGCAGGACCTGGGGAGGGTTTTATTCTATGCAGGGTTGGAAACCATTTTTTATTTATTTTTTGTAATTTAGATGACATTTACTTTGAGTGACTAGGTAACACTGACGGTTCGAGGTATACGAGCTTCCAGACTATTGGATGGAAAGTCTCCGTGTCGGTCTCCTTCCCTCCCAGGACCTGTCTGTGTGTCCCTCCGGGGACCCGGACACACCCATCTATGCCATATTTTAAGCAGGGTGGGCCGTCACATTTCTGTTTTAAGACCCGAGTGCTGAGACCGGGATGGCTCTCGAGGTTCCCGCTATGCGCTCCTGCTCACGCGTTTCACAAGCCCTACCTGTGCCGCACGTTCTCGGCTTCAAAACCGCAGCTCCCCCGGGGCCCCGGGCTCCCACGCCCGCTCCCGGCAGGGCCCCCGGCTCCCACGCCCGCTCCCGGCAGGGCCCCCAGCCCGCAGCTCCCGGCTCGGGTGCGCGCGTCTGTTTGAAGCTCAGAGGCGGGAGCACACTCAAGGCGCGGGGCTCGGAGGTCCCGGCTTCCAGGCCGCTGCTAGGAGACGGGCCTGGGCGGGGCCAGGACCGGGGCGGGGCCAAGGCAGGGGCGGAGTCAGGTCGGGGGCGGGACCCCCGGGCTGGGGGCGGGATCCCTGACTGGGGGTGGGGCCCGGGGCTGGGGGCGGGGCCCTGGCAGGGACGGGGCCGGGCAGGGGGCGGGGCCTGCGCCGCGGCTCCGCGGGCGCGCTCTCCCCAGCTCCCGCCGCCCTGCTTCTGTCCCGGCCCCGGGCCACCCACGGGGCGGCGGGCGCGCCTTGGCCCCGGGATCTGTGGACCCCGAAGGCAAATCCGCCTCAGAGCCTGCCGGCTGGATCGCCGGGGACCAGCGACGGGCTCCGGCGTCTGGATGGCGGCGGGGCGGCGCGCCTCGCGGCGAGTTTCCCTGGAAAGCTGAACTCGCCCCGAGTTGGCGGCGCGTCGGCGGGCGCCCGGCGAGCTGGTGGCGGGCTCGGCGTGTGCGGGTGGTCTCCGGCGCGGGAAGGGCCGGTCCGCTCGGCCGGCGTCCAGACTGCTAACCGGATCGGCGGGCGCCCGCTTGCCGGGGAGAGGGCGGGTCGGCGGCGCGCGGTCGTGCCCGGGGCAGCCGCCGGGGTCTGCCGGCTCCGGGTGCGCTGGTCTGCAGGGCGTGCCGCGTCCGCAGGCAGCCCGTGAAGTCTCCCCTTCGGGCAAGGCCAGCGGGTGCTGTCCCCCGGGGCTGGCGCCGGAGGCCCCGCTATGGACGGCGAGGGCGGAGCGGACTTTTCCAGCAGAAGCCTAACCCCCTTGTGGCGGCGGAGGTCGTCCCCGCAGCCCCTGCCGCCGGCCCGGAGCAAGCCGAGGCCCCAGTCGTACCAGAGCCCCAGCGGGCTGCTGATCACGGATTTCCCGGTGGAGGACCGGGGGGCCCTCCCCACCGCGCCGACTCCCGCCCAGGTGCCCGCCGTCAAGGACGGGAGGACGGTCCAGAGGAGCCCCCTGCTTCTGTGCGCCCCCGGGAGGCCCGTGGCCAATGGGCGGACAGTCTCCCCGGAGTGCAGGACTGCTTCTCCCGGGCTCCTACGGCCCAAGGCACCCCAGACCCCCAAGCCGACGTCGGCTGTCTCCCCGAAACTCCCAGGGAACGGCACAGTGACCTCGCCTGCGCCCCTGCGCCCCCCGCGGACTCCTGACGCGCCCGCCCCCTGCAGCCCCCGGGAGGACCCCCCTGGGCCGAACGCAAGCCCGGCGCCGGAGCCCGTTGCCAACGGACTTGCCCTTATTGGCCGCTTTACTGACCCCGGTTGGCGTTCCGGCCAGACGGCTCAGGACCCCGAACAGGGATCCTGGAGACTCTCGCCTGCGCCCCAGAAAAGGTCTTCGGCGCAAAAAGTCCCCTTGGAAAGGCTGCCCTCCCCGGAGTACGAGCCTTCGGAGCATCCTGCGGTGGTTCTGAGTACCAACAGCCCCGTCGCCCTCAAGGTGGGGAAACAGCAGATCATCCCGAGGAACCTGGCCTCGGAAATTAAAGTCAGTAAATCCAGCAGCCAGAACGTGGAGCCCCACAAGAGAGTCCTCAAGGTGCGCAGCATGGTGGAGAGCCTCGGAGCGCCCCTCGGCCAGGCGGGGGAGGACGGCGAGGCGGAGAACGACCTGGACAGCCCGGGCTCTCTGCGGAGGGGCTTGCGGTCCACGTCCTACCGCAGGGCGGTCGTCAGTGGCTTCGATTTTGACAACCCCACCAGCTCGAAGAAAAAGAACAGAATGTCCCAGCCGGTTCTGAAAGCAGTGGTGGAAGACAAAGAGAAGTTTTCCAGCCTGGGAAGGATAAAGGTGAGCGTGGAAAAGTAAACTAGATACTAAGCCTGGAGTGAGCGTGGTGGGCTGGGGCCCAGAGGAAATCAGAAGTTCTCACCCTCTTTTAATTCTGTGTATTTTGCTGTAGATACCGGGGCACGCGGATCTTTTGGCCGTTCAGTTGGCTGCGGGCAGACACAGTCAAGGTTAATAGACAGCTTTGTGGGAGGAAGTGAAACTCAGGACAAGTGTTTCAACTTCCTAAGCTCAGGCACAATTTGGGGGCAAAGAGAAAATTTAGGGCACATTAATATTGGCTGAATGAACTGAGCACTTTTAATACAGGTAACAAAACCGGCCGAATCTGTACTCTTGGCTATGTGATCAAGCTGTCTGGTGCTTGTGTAGAGGTTACCAGTCCCCTTTACAGTCCATACAAAAAAACCTGTTGCTGTGAACTCCATTCGGACTCACAGCGACCCTATAGGACAGAACAAAACTGCCCCATAGGGTTTCCAGGGAGCGGCGGGTGGATTCAAACTGCCTGCCGAATTGTTGGTTAGCAGCCAAACGCTTGTCCACTAAGGAAAATACTTATTGACATTTTAGCTCATGGCTTACCTTCTGCTGTTAATTAGTGAGTTTGTGTTTTTAGTGGTGATCACACACTCAGTGTCATTCAGGTAAAAGGCGAATTTTAAAAACAGTTGCCAGAATCACAAAAGACACAAATAGTTGGTTATCTTTTTTTGTTGCTTGCTTTGGTCACCGTGACCTTTGGCTGTATTTCATTCTCATTTTCTGCCCATTTATCCGTGAGTGCATTTAACAAATTAGCAGCTCAGAACTTCAGGTTAGGGGTGAGCTGTGTGGAATTGCCCCCTTAATGAAGGCCCAGGAGCTGCAAGCTACTAAAATCCTGCCAAATAGAACATTTCTTTTAAAAAGGGAAATAAGAGTGTGAAGTGTGTGTGCCGCCTTCTCCAGAAACCAGACAAATCTAGGCAAGAGGGCAGCCATTCATTTTGGCAGCCTCATCGAATCCTGATTAATCAGAGGGTTGGCACTAGTCTTATAAATATCCCGTGTATAATACACAGGCAAGCCTGTTTGTGTTAGCACTTCACCGTCTTAAAGAAAAGAAGTTACATAACATTTTATGTTCCCCCCCCCCCCCACTCTGCAAGTTCAGTTTAAGAGAGACGGTGAATCACAAAAAGTGAAATGAGCTGAACTATTGGTCAGTCGAGGATCCTCAGGCTGTTTTGCTGGGGTTTGGGGAAGAGTGTATATTTTATTTCACTTTTTTCGTGAATTGTAGTGGTCATGTGAGTGTACTGCCCCAGGGATGATCTGCAGTGTGCTTTTGGAATGTAACAAATAACAACAAAAAACTATTTTTACTTAGAATAGCTGTGTTTTCTATTTGGCTCATTTATACATGGTTTACATTGCTTTTCTCTCTCTCTTTTTTTTTTTTTGCCTTTCTTGTTTCTTAGAAAAAAATGCTGAAAGGACAAGGAGCATTCGATGGGGAAGGTAAGCATTTGATTTTCCAGACTTGTATTGCTGTTTGAATGTGGAATATCAATTATAAGTTGAAATCCAAATGCAGGAACAAAAACACTTAAGAAGAGAAAAATGTTCAACCTTTCCCCATATTATAGAGTGCAAAGTTCCGTGCTAAGCTAAACGTTTCTCCTAGCAGTGCCAACAATGAATAAAATCAGTGGCATCCTTTATAAGCCGATAACCTTGTCAGTCAGTGTCCTGGGATTTTTAATTCTGTTTTCCTCCTCCGGCTTCATCCCCACTCTCCTCAAAAATACAGAGAAAGAGCAAGCTCTAGCTTTTTAAATTAAAAATTCTGAGAGTTTGGCATTTCGATCTTGGGTCACATTTCCTTTGGACTTAATATCTTTGCCCCCTCCCCCCATATTTCCACATTTTATTATCATTCCGGATTTACTGTTTCATTATCAAGTTTCACCTTTGGGGAAATAAAACTTTCCTGGCTAATAGAAACATATGCCTAAGAATTTGTAACCCATATCCTATTTTTGTTAAAGATCTGAAGAGCAAGCTGCAGCTTTAACCAGGTGTTCAAACCCTGATCAGATTAGCGGACTTGCCGTAAATAGGTGGGTCATGTGTCAGCCGATGGGAAGAGCGGGAAGGGCCCAGTCCCAGCTGCGGCCTTGTGGGCTGGAGGATCCTGGTGGTGGGAAGGAGAGTAACCTGTCATGCTTTGAAATGCTCAGGTTTTTCAACCTTTAAAGAAAAACGAAGGAGGGTATATCCTTGATATCCTTCTGTAGGTAAACCTTATGTGAAATCATTCAGAGTTGCAAAATACATAAATAACCTTGAATGACTACCAAAAATTTCCCCACACAATCCTTGTAAAAGTCAGTTACCCATTCATCCAAGCATTATTAAATACGACCCCACTCACGGCCATCAGGCGGATTCCAACCCATAGCGACCCTATAGGACAGAGTAGAGCTGCCCTGTAGGGTTTCCAAGGCTGCACATCTTTCCCGAAGCAGAGTGCGACATCTTGCTCCCACGTAAATATGACCAGCTTATAAAATTTCATTCAATTTGCTCAATCTTAGAAAACCCAGAAAGAGTGTTTTAGCCGGAGGGGACAAGTTGATCTCCCTGATTTAAGAAGGGAAGAAACCAGAAGCTCTGAAGGTGACTTGACCCCTGTCACGTAGCCAGCAGCGGAAGCAGCACTACAACCCCGATCTTCTGGCTCTGAGGCCCGTTTGCTTTTTCTAGTACCACTCTAATAACTGTCAGTGTGTCGGTTGCCGCCAGGGCGAGTTCAGCTGGTGGCGGGCCCCCATGTGTCAGAGTACGGCTGTGCTCCATAGAGTTTTCAGTGGCTGAGTTTTTCAGTCGTCCATCACCAGGCCATTCATCCTGGACACCTCTGGGTGGACTCGAACCTCCAACCTTTTGATCAGCAGCCAATGGTGTCAACCGTTTGGACTACCCAGGGCCTCCACGTAAAACTAACAGAGTATCTACCTAATGCTGTTTCTGAGGGAGATGCTTTGTGTCCTCTGGGATTTGATATTGACCCTGTGACTTGCTTCAGAGGGCGGCCAAATTCGATTTTTTTAAAGTCAGAGCACAGACCTTCATCATGACTAGTCTTATGCTGTCTCCTCTTACAAGGAGCCAGGCCTGTGCACTCTCTCTTCTCTCGTCTCAGATGTGGTAGTCCTAGGAATTCTTCTCCGTGTGTGTAGACAAGGAATGTGGGATTCTTACAGTTAGTGACTTGACAAGCGTGATGACTCGGTAGGCAGTGTGGCAGAGTGGTGAGAGTCTGTGATGGTGGAGCCGGGAGGCCTGGCTTCCAGCCCCACCCCCTTTACTCATCAGTTGAGTGACATTGAGCGTGTACCTTAACCTCACTGATCCCCAGTTTTATCACCTGAGGGATGAGGTTAATAATACTAATGTCCACGGTGCTGTGAGAATGAATGCGAAATCGTATCATGGGTGTTGTTATACATATGAACCAAAACCAAGCCCGCTGCCGTTGAGTCTATTCCGACTCACAGCAACCCCATAGGACAGAGCAGAACTGCTCCATAGGGTTTCCAATGACAAGGAGTGGCTGGTGGATTCGAACTGCCGACCTTTGGGTTAGCAGCTGTAGTTCTTAAGCACTGTGCCATCAGGGCTCCATATAGCGTGTGCCAACCACTAAGTACTTTAAAGGGTACTACAGGGATGGGATGGATCCCTGGTGGTACAGTGTTTAAGAGCTGGGTTGCTGACCAGTTCGAATCCACCACCCACTCCTTGGAAACCCTATGGGGCAGTTCTACTCTGTCCTGTAGGGTTGCTATGAGTTGGAATCAACTTGATGGCAACAGGTTTGGTTTTTACAGCGATGGGGGAAACTCAGTCTTTACCCTCATAAGCTGTGTTACATATGCAGCGCAATCAGAGAAGAGTAAAATCCTACGTAGGCTACAGTGGTAACTCTAGTCACTGTTGCATATAGAACATGCTAGAGGAGGTCAGAGACGAGACAGATGTTTGCTTGCTTCAGTAGACGGAAAAGGCATCTCACACTGAACAGGGTCCCCTCCCCCCCGAAGAAGAAAGACAATTGCTGTCCAGTTGACTCTGACACGTGGTGACACCTGTGTGTCTGAGCAGGACTGTGCTCCACAGGGGTTTCAATGGCTGATTTCTCCGAAGTAGATCACCAGGCCTGTCTTTTGAGGTATCTCTGGGTGGACTCGAACCTCTAACCTTTGGGTTACTAGCTGAACTATTAACTATTTGCACCACCCAGGAACTCCTAAACCTAGATCTCTTCTGGGGTTTCCGTCTCCTACTTTCCAGTTGTAGGACCTGAAGGCCGAGGAAACCTCCTTAACATCTCCCTCCTCCCGGTCCCTATATCCAGTCCATCACCAAGTTCTTGCCAGGTGGCCTGGCTTGAGGCTGTGTCATCTTTCATCGATCAGCTGTTAGCGTCCTGCTTGTTCTCCCAGGTAGTCCAGTGCTTTGTTCCTCCAACCTAATCAAGCCTTTCCTTTGAGTGGATTCCCATTTCATTCAGGATAAAGTACGGTCTTCACAGTGTAGAGAAAACTAATCCTTCTGTCTCGGGATAAAATCCGGTTCCTTCACATGGCCTATGAAGGCCCGTGTGATCTGGACTGCCCGGCTTACCTCCCGAAGCTCGCCTTGCGCCCTTTGCCCACTAGCCACCTCGGTTCCAGCCACACTGACCTTCCTTAGTTCCTCAAAGGTGTTGTTTCTTCCTGCTTCAGGGCCTTGGCATTAGCTTTTTCCGTTAGCTCTGCAGTTATTCAGCTCGCAGACTTTAGATTTTCCTCCTTGACGCCATCGCAACCCCCAGAGCAGAACACGCCTTGCTGACAGTCTGTTCTTGGAGCGCTCCGTAGGTAAGCCTTTTCATTTGCAGCTACACATTGGTGTAAGATAGTTGTATCCCCACAACCCTGCAATGGCTCGCCATCTCAATCAGAGTAAAAACCAAAGTCCTTTCAATGGCGTGGAGCCAAGGCCCGGTGTGATCTGCCTTCTCCCCACCACATCTCCTGTCTCCTATGGTTTCCCCCCTTGCTAACCCTATTTTAGCCACCCAGGTCTCCTTGCTGCTCATTGAACACGCAGACATACAAACACACTTTGGCCTCAGGGCCTTTGCACCTTCTGGTTCCTCTAATTGGATGCTGTTTTCCCTGGTGTACATACAGGTTACTCACTTTCTCACCTCTTTTAGGTCTTTGCTTAAATGTTACCTTGGTGAGGACTTCCTGTTGTTGTTGCTAGGTGCTGTTGAATTGGTTCTGACCCATAGCGACACTGTGTACAACAGAATGAAACACTGCCCGGTCCTGTGGCATCCTCACAATCGTTGCTAACGTTTGAGCCCGTTGTTGCAGCCACTGTACCAATCCATCTTGTTGAGGGTCTTCCTCTTTTTCGCTGACCTTCAACTTTACCAAGCATAATGTCCTCTCTAGGGACTGGTCCTTCCTGATAACTTGTCCAAAGTATGTGAGATGAAGTCTCACCATCCTTGCCTCTAAGGAACATTCTGGCTGCACTTCTTCCAAGACACATTTGTTCGTTCTTCTGGCAGCCTATGGTACCTTCAATATTCTTCGGCAACACCACAATTCAGAGGTGTCAATTCTTCTTAGGTCTTCGTTATTCATTGTCCAGCTTTTGCATGCATGTGACGCAGTTGAAAACACCATAGGCTGGTCCTCAGAGTGACATCTTTGCATTTTAACACTTGAAAGCGGTCTTTTGCAGCAGATTTGCCCAATGCCTTCTGTCTTAGTCATCTAACGCTGCTGTAACAGAATTAGCACAAGTGGATGGCTTTAACAAAGAGAAGTTTATTCTCTCACAGTCCAGTCAGGGTGCCGGCTCCAGGCGGAGGCTTTCTCTCTCTCGGCTCTGGAGGAAGGTCCTTGTGATGTATCAGTCTTCTTTTGGTCTGGGAGCATCTCAGCACAGGAACCTCAGGTCCAAAGGACACGCTGTGCTCTGGCATTCCTTTCTTGGTGGTATGAAGTCCCCATGTCTCTCTGCTTGCTTCTGTTTTTTATATCTCAAAAGAGATTGGTCGAAGACACTATCTAGTCTTGTAGATCTCATCAGTATAACTAACTGCCGCTAATCCACCTCATTTCATCATAGTGAGAGGATTTACAACACATAGGGAAATCGCAGAAAATGGTGGACAATCACACAAAACTGGGACTCATGGCCCAGCCAAACTGATACACACATTTTTGGAGGGAACATAATTCAATCCATGACACCTTCCTAGAGCACCCTATTTAAAATCTACCACCCTCCCAACCTCCCTGCCCCCTTGTCCTGTTATATTTTTCTCCACTGCATTTGTCGTCATCTGATATACTGTGGGAGCCCTGGTGGTGTGGTGGTTAAATGCTCGGCTGCCAACCAAAAGGTCAGCGGTTCGAACCCACCAGGCACTCTGCAGAAGAAAGATGTGGCAGTCTGCTTCTGTAAAGATTACAGCCTTGGAAACCCTGTGGGGCAGCTCTACTCTGTCCCATGGGGTCTCTGTGAATTGGCATCGGCTCACAGTGGTGGGTTTCGTGTGGTTTTTGATGGACTGTAAAAGTTACTTGTTTATTGTCATTATCCCCTCACTCTAATGCCAGTGCCATGAAGTCCGGAATTTCACCTCCGTTGTCCATTGCTGGATTTCTGGTGCCTGGCAGCACAGGCACCTAGTAGGCACTCTCTAAACATCAGTTGGAGGAATAAATGCTTGAGTGAATTTGCCTGTTTTTCTCATTAGATTGTTAGTTCATGAAGGCACGAGAGGTATCTTTTGGTTTTCGTTTTACACCCAGCCCTTGAAACATCGTCCAAAGAGCCAAAATCCAAACGCACTGCTGCTGAGTCGATTCTGACCCAGTATTATTTAAGAAGATAAATGAGTAGTGATGGACCTTGAAGGAAAAGTAGGATGTGGATTCAGTTTTAACCTAAAAACAGTGATTTAATAGGGCTCGACCTCCCTTCATGGGTGTTATTGTTGTTAGGTGACATCTAGTTGATTCCAACTCAGTGATGCTGTAGGACAGAATAAAACTGCCCCACAGGGTTTTATAGGTTGTAATCTTTACAGGTTAGCGGATCACCAGGTCTTTTTTCCCATGGAACTGCTAGGTGGGTTCGAACTGCCAACCTTTTGGTTAGTAGCTGAGTGCTTAGGTGTTATGCCACCAGGCCGTGGATAGAAACGTAGAAACATTTCATATAAGGGTGCTCTCTTCCCCTGCAGATGAGGTAGAGACAGAGCTGTGTGACAGAAAATCACTATCCTGTTATTATTCTTTAGTGACAAGATCCCATTGTCTCTTGGTCTGTTGTTTATCAAACTGCACATCAAACATTGTATACATACGGATGTTTGTTTAGAACGAGTCGTATAATGATTGGGGCCCATTAGTGATGTGGGAGGATTGTTTTTATTACAGAAAACGCAGTCCTGTATCAGAACTATAAAGAAAAGGCTCTTGACATTGACTCTGATGAAGAGTCGGAGCCCAAAGAACAGAAGTCAGATGAAAACATTGTGGTTCACCATAAGCCACTGAGGTCCACGTGGAGCCAGCTCTCTACGGTGAGTGCTTAACCTTTTTCTTTTCAATCTGGGGGAAAAAAACCCAAGTTGTGGAAATGATGCGTGGATGTGGTTTTTGTTTCTTTCTGCCAACAATTCTGTAATCCTAAGGCGGAAGAGCTTTCTTTTTAGATTGTGAAACTTTGCAAGCAGTAATGAGAACGTGAACTTTGATACTTCTGATCAGAAAAATTCAGGATTGATAAAAAAGTGTCGTGAGAAACTAATGTGCTGTGGACTATAGAAACTTCCCCTGGTATCCTTTTTGGCTTTTGTTCTTTTCATGAAGTGCGTATGTAGTGGTAACTTAACATATCCTGAACTTTATATCGTCATTATGGGGTGTGTATATATGTGTGTCTGGAGACCTGGTGGTGCAGTGGTTAAGAGCTCAACTGCTGACCAATAGCCTGCATTCTGTTACGTACATACCAATAGGTCAGCAGTTCATATCCACCATTCGCTCTGTGAAAACCTTATGGGGTAGTTCTGCTCTGTCCTACAGGGTCACTATGAGTCGGAATCTATACTGTGACAATGGGTTTGGGCTTTTTTTTTTTTTTTTTCGGTTTATATATGTGTATGTGCACACAATAGGGAAATTATCAAAATTTTTCCTTGGCAGTTTTATTTGATATAGACACTTATGTTTTCTCGAAGTTAATAATGAACAGCACTCTGTACCATTTCTATCTGTGCATCATTTATGTGTGTGCATGTCATACTTATTTTTGTGTTGATGAGAAATTTCTCCTCTCTGCATCGAGCTTTTTTATGGGGGGTGGTCATAATTTCTTTTTCTACTGGCTTAAAAAATACCACCCGGCGATGCTTACTTTACTCCGCGTGAGCCTGGGCACAGCATTCGCAGGCATCTGATACATTTGCAAGTAGAAGGGAATCCCCGCGGCTTGTCTGGCCACTGCATGAGGTGGTGGAAGCTTTGCATCAAAAGTGAGTCAGTACACCTTTGCGAGGCCTTCAGCAGCAGGGGAGCAGAACTGATTCCCTGCGAAGCCTCAACGAGCTTTGTTCAGCGTCAGGAATCCCACGTGTTTAGGGAACCATTAGCATAAGGAAGGGGGTTGTGTATGTGGGAGCTGCTGGACCAAGGTTGTGGACATGTGTGTGTGTTAACGGGGGGAGAAGACTTCTGGCCTAGGCCCTGCCTCCCCTTCTTCCACCTTGTACTGGTAATGAACATTTTGGAAACCAAGCCTTTTTTCCCCTTACCTCCCAACCCTGCAATTTTGTCCTAAGGAAATTCTATTCCTTTCCAGTGCCTCCAAGGTGGGGCTACCCTTAGTATTATGTCCTGTCATGGATTGAATTGTATCCTCCAAAAAATATGTGTCAACTTGGTTAGGCCATGATTCCCAGTATTGTGTGGTTAGCCTCCTTTTGGTGATTTTCCTATGTGTTATAAATTCTAATCTCTGCCCCTGGTTAAAGAAGGTTAGGTGGGATATAACCTTGCTCAGGTCAGATCCCTGATCCAATGTAAAGGGAGTTTCCCTGTGGTGTGGTCTGCACTACCTTTTATCTTACAAGAGATAAAAGGAAAGGGAAGCAAACAGAGAGCGGGGGACCTCATATGACCAAGAAAGCAGTGCCAGGAGCAGAGCATGTCCTTTGGACCCGGGGTTCCTGCTCAAAGAAGCTCCTAGTTAGGGGAAGATTGATGACAAGGACCTTCCTCCAGAGCCGGCAGAGAGAAAGCCTTCCCCCAAAGTTGATACCCTGAATTTGAACTTCTAGCCTACTAGACTGTGAGAAAATAAATTTCTCTTTGTTAAAGCTATCCACCTGTAGTATTTCTGTTATAGCAGCACTAGATGACTAAGACATGTTCCAAACGAAAATGGGGCAGGGCAGGTAATATGAGTAAGTGTTGCTGGTGAATGTGGGATATTAGGGAGTAGTGGGTGAACAGGCCTTACATAAATTGAGCAGCTGCCACTAAGCTCAAGGCCGGTAAATATGAGGGCTTGATGTTGTAAGAGCTTTTTGATACTTAAAAAGAGAATCCAGAAATCCAGACTTTTATGAGAAATACCTTCTTCCAAATTTTTAAAAAACATTGTGTGAGCCCAGCAAAAAAATTAGTTGTCCAGACGTGGCCCCCAGGCCCACATTGTGCATCCTCTTGTCTTTGTGGTATTTTTATGGTTTTTCCATGTGATAATGTGGTAGCTCTTATCCACAAAACAGGGGAATTTGTAGCCAGGTGTCTTAATCTAACCATCTCATGGATGTATATATCAGAGCAGATCGTTGGGAAAGCTGGCTTTGAGGCCTCTAGAGACTGTGTAGGCTCTGAATGGCCCTCGATTTCCTGTTGGTGTGGACCACTTGGTGGAGCATCTGGGAGAAGGCAGTGGTGGATTTTCTGAGTTCTGTCTCTCTGCAGCAGCTGCATTGGCCAACACAGACCTCAGTTCTGCCGTTGGCCTTGAAGGCTCATTGGCGATGTAGCCTGCAAGGTCAGTGATGCTCTGATCCCACTCAGCTTTAGCACTAAAAGTTGGGCTGCTATATCTGTGCCTCCTGGAGCTTGGCTTTCACTGAGATTAACAGATGCACCTGCGAGTTAAAGTAATAGTGCGTCTCCTTCGGTCAAGCTTCAAATACGGGCATGCGTTTTATTTGGCCAAGGGGCAACGTACCAGGGTGCCTTTGTTAACAAGATTGATATCCAGGGACTTTCTTATAATCAAATGTGAAACAATAAAATGGATTCTAACTTTAGTTCGTGTTATCTTGGAGTTGGGTGTTTCCGGGAGGCTTGTGTGTATTTATTTTATCGTATTGCTCGCCAGTAACATTCAATCCAACCAGCACGATTGGACTTTGCCACCCAGCTTTGTGCTTAGATTCCAGCCTGCACTTCCTTCGTCCCTTTTGTGCCTCTTTTTCGCCTTTAAAATGTTCACTTTAATGTTTTTTTTATTATAAAGTACTTTGAACATGCGGGCAAAATAATGTGTGTGAGTGCACGTAATGGATTTCCGTGTACCCACTATCCAGATTAAACAAATGTTTACATTCTAATGTATAGCCTGCATTCTGTTACGTACATACAGCTAAACAACCCTGTCTTCCCCAGTTCTCCACCCGCCCCCCCGACCCCAGGTGATCACCAGCCTGAGGCTCTCCTGTGTCCTTCTATGCTGGGTTCTATCCACCAAAAAGGTGCAACCAGCTCTGGCTTCTAGGGAAGTAGGTATTTCCTAAAATAATGGCCAAAAAAAAAAAAAAAAAGCTGCTCTTACCTTTCTAGAAGCCTAGCAGTTAGTAGATGTCCATGTTGCAGTTAGGTCCCTAAAGAGAGCAGTCTTCCTGAATCATCAACAGCACCAGGAGGCCTCTCCTGAGTGGGACACTTCGTTTCTCTGCCTGACCTACCACCCAAGCCCTTCTTTAGAGGGCTGCAGTGGTCAGGGTAGCTCGCAGACTTCTGCTTTTTATATATTTTTTGCATCATTCTTCCATGCTCAACTTTTGAAACATGAAATTAGTAGGGAGCCCCTATCTAATCTTGCATCAAACCCATTGCCATCGAGTCGATTCTGACTCATAGTGACCCTATAGGACAGAGTAGAACTGCCCCATAGAGTTTCTAAGGAGCGCCTGGCGGATTCGAACTGCCGACCCTTTGGTTAGCAGGCATAGCACTTAACCACTGTGCCACCAGGGTTTCCAAAAGAGAGTAAAGACAAGGGATTTTTCTGGCAACAGGTTAAGCCTGGATTCGGCACGTGCCTTGACTTTCTGCTTAGGAGGAGTGCGAGTGGGTGCCCGTGTGCATTAGTCCTGTTGATTTATATTTTTAATATCTCTTTTATCTTTGTTTCAAATACCTGCCCGGCTCCTGCAGCGATGGAACTTTTGCTGTCAGTCGAGTGTAAGGAGGCTTCAGTAGGCTCCAGGTTGTTTTGAAAGGCAGTCACTTGAAGTAATTTTTGGTTGTTACATAAGGCCTCTACGCCTCCAGTCTGTAGTGTAATCTGCCTTCAGGTGTTTGTTTATAATACATCTCCTCTGGTTTCACTGGGTGTGGAGCACTGTACAGCCACCCAGGTGACAGGTGCTTCCCCATTTACAGTGTTGGGGCTGGTTCACCTGTAGCCATGTGGTCATCTAGGAATAAGGGGGAATTTGAAGCGTGTAAGACAGATTTTTTTTTTTTAAGACAGATTTGATCGGACATAACTAGAATAATGAACGTTTAGGCTGCGCCGGCTTGTATAGTAGGATTAAAGTAAAATAATTGTGTATGCGGTTAGCAATGGCGGCTCTGCCAACAGATTCTCCCTTGGAGGCGGGTGGGGCTCTTCTAGTCAGGTCAGTCACCTGGGCGCCATAATTTCATAAGATGGTGACAGGCTTACATTTCATTCACTTGACTGTCAACGCATGTAGATCCTTTCTTAACTGGAAATACGGGGTCCCTTCAATCCAAAGGAACATAACTCGTGCTGCTCTTCAGGCCTTGGAGATGACTGATAACGCTAGAAGACATTTAAGTGGTCATGGTTCCCAGTTTTGGGTTGGTCATGTGTGGAAGGGATTTGAGGTTTTGAACTTAAAAAGTCATTTTTGAATTCTCATAAAAAGACCAGACTTAATGGTCTGAATGAGACTAGAGGGACCCTGGAGGTCATGGTCCCCAGACCCTTTGTTAGCCCAAGACTGGAACCATTCCCAAAGCCAACTCTTCAGACAGAGATTGGAGTGGACTACAAGATAGATAATGATACTGGTGAAGAGTGAGCTTCTTGGATCAAGTAGACACATGAGACTATGTGGGGAGCTCCTGTCTGGAGGCGAGATGAGCAGGCAGAGGGAGACAGGAACTGGTTGAATGGACACGGGGAATACAGGGTGGAGAGGAGGAATGTGCTGTCTCATTAGGGGGAGAGCAGCTAGGAGTACATAGCAATGTGTGTATAACTTTTTGTATGTGACACTGACTTGATTTGTAAACTTCCACTTAAAGCATAACAAATAAATAATTTTTTTAAAAAGTCATTTTTGAACTTGAAAGGTGATTCACCGAAAATGTTCTCAGAGACCGCCAGGCACAGGTGAATCGCCTAGCCTAAAACGGCATCTTGAGCGCAAAGCCACCTGTTCTTCTATCTCTGGGAAGGGCTTGTGGATTTGAAGGAAAATATTGATTGTCTTATTAGTCTGAGATAGAACATTAAGTCCTTGGGACAGTTCATACCAGGCGTGTAGCCAGCTGTATCCTGGATGCAAAGTGACCTCCAGGCTTTTCCTAAAGGCTCATTCTTTACACTCCCCTCTCTTAGTTCTTGACTGGAGTCTTTTTTGCTTTTACGCTAACTCTCCCCACCCCCTACTCCTGCCCCAAGATCATGTATGCATGCACGAAAAAGTGACCTTTGTGAAACCATTGTTTGTTTTGCTAAGTTCAGTGACAGCATCAAAGCCGCACTCACCAGCCGTACCCTGACCCCGTTTATCTGCCATGGGGTGTGTTTTTGTAATTTCTATTACCTTGACATGCCTGGTCCCTTTGAAAGGGTGAGAAATCTTCAGAGGCAGAAACTGAAGCTCACTGGCATGTTTTCCCCTTGATTCTACACCTAATATAGTCATCCTGTACTGCCCTCCTCTGCCTGCTGACGCGCGGCTTTATCGGTCATCTTAGATTATTTTGAATGTTTCTATAGTTTGCTCAAAAACTTTTTGTCAGGGACTGGTTTCTGTATTTCTATCTAAGTGTTCTTTGGGTATGCCGTGTAGCCGGAGGTGTAACCCAAGCCGTATCATTAGGACTTTGGTCTTCTATGTCCTGGGCTCAGCTTTTAAGGTATATGCAGTTCACCTTTGGGTCGCTTTCAGGAGCTTGTGTAATGAAAAAGAGAGAAGCTTGGGAAAGCAGGAATTTCATTATAAATATAATTTCCTTCAGCTGGAAACAAAACAGACGCTATGGAGTTTTAGCAGTTTAATCTGATGGGACTTATTCTTTTAGAATTTGCACTGTGTTTGTCAGGGAAGACATAGCATTTTCTGCTAAAAATCAGAGCTCCGAGCTGTCATAAACCTGATGGGCCATTCTGTTTGTGGAAATGCTGAATGCGTTCAGAGTTCATAGAAAACTTTCATTCCTTTCCCTGAAATTTTCACACTCATCTGAGTTGATTCTCCGTTCAGTGACTTGTGGCTTAAAATAGCAGTCTGTTCTGTTACATAATTTTTCATCTGTGTTTTTGCAACCCTGCAATCTCATAGAACGGTTTGTTACCTTAGATGGTGATTAATGCCTTTCACTGTATCTATCTTTTGTGTTTGAACAATAGAAAATCTATTGTGATTTTTCGTGTCTGGCTTACGTTTAGCATTGACAGTGTAAACAATTAGCCAGGGCTTCAGGCACTTACTAGCTACACTCCTAGTTGGACAGTGGGTCTCATGTCCTAGAATAGTGTGTCTTTATAAACAGAAATAGAAGTCCGGGTGCCTAGACCTGAGACCCCCAGCGGAGATCCTAATCTAGCCAAGAGGCATGGTGCTGGGGGCTGCTTCGCTGCAGCCAGGGACTGGCCTTTATATGATCTTGGATTTTCAATATAGATTATGATGTTCTCTTAACACTTTTTGAAAATTAATTTTGACTTATATAAGCAATGAATAACACGTTCTCTGTGTTATAGAAAGGAATTGGAACATTTCAGACAAGACTGAAGCCTCTTTTGATCATTCCTGTGAACTCAGCCTCTTTCCCCTTCCAATCCAGAATCCTCAGTGCAGCCAGTGCAGGATCAGATTTATTCCTTTATAACTCATGCTGTCCTTGATATGGTAACGCTCTTCTCAAAATTCACAGATATACATTTTCGGAACAAATAAATATTACATGCATTTACACAAATAATAACATGCTGTGCAGATTTCTACAACTTGTTTTTTCTCTGAACAGCATGTCTCGTAAATCATTTCATGTCGGTACATGCTGACCTACAGCATTCTTTCTAATTGCTGCAATATTCCGTAGGGTGGGTATGCACTTAGCTGTTTTTCTGGAATATTCCATAGGAAGGGTATGCATTTAGCCATCTTTCTGGAATATTCCATAGGAAGGGTATGTGTTTAGCCATCTTTTGTTCGGGGGGCTATATATGATTTGAGAACCTAATAAATGTTATGTGCCATCAACCTCCCCCTCAAGAAAAATACACACATACGGACTTGTAAATATCTGCATTTACATTTTGTTTTCCCAGTTTCAGTTTTAGGGTTTTTTTTCCCTTGACTTTGTCTCCAAATACTGGGATGATCTCGCTGTAGCTCTCTTATGTATTGATTAGTTTCCATATTGTTCGGATGGCCTTTAAAAGTTTTTTTTTTTTCCCCTGCATTATAGCAATGTTACCACTATATGTAACTCCTTCTGAAAAATAGAGGTAGCTTGAGAAAAAACGACTCTGGTTGGCTCTGAGTAATTAAAGGGCACCTGAGTTGGAGATGTGCCACTATTTGTGTTGCGGAGTCTCCAGAGAGAGCAATGAGATGTGAAATTGTGGGTGTGTGAGCGCCATGCACTCTAGAGGAGGCGGAGATCAGAAGAGACAGATGCTTCCAGAAAGTAGGAGTTGAGGAGCACAGGGTTAATTCTGGTTCTCATAACTGCAGAAGGAGACGTTTCAACCAGAAGCCTGGAGCCGGGACCCAGACAAAGGAGGTCTTATTATTTTGTTGAGTAGAGAATCGATGAGAGACATTGATGAGTGATTCCTCTATTCATCAAGCTTTGTGGAAGGCCTGCTCTACCCCAGGTCCTCTGCTAGGCACTGGAGTTCCAGCAAAAAGACTCCACTTGCTTTCACGTCTTGACAGATGCCCTGAATGGCGACACAGACATCAAGTATTCCCATAGGTAAATGCAAAGTCACAATGGTGGCCCTGCCGTGAAGGACGTGGTCTTTAGCCCAAGAACAAGGGGATGTCATTGAAGAGTTTTGAGCAGGGAAATGGCAGGATCAGATTTATTCCCTTAAAAGAGCACTGGCTGCATTGAGGATTCTGGATTGGAAGGAAATCTGTTTAGGCGGAATCGCTGTGTTTCAAGGGACAGAATCATTACACCCTGAAACACTTCCTTCACACAGCCCCCGGGACACTGCAGCCCCTGATTTTCTCCTCCCCATGCTGGTCGTCCCCTTCCTGATCTTCTCTGTGGGTTCTTTCTCATTCCTCCCATCTCTAAAGGTCCGGAGGTCTCCTGGGTGCCGTCCTTGGGCCTTTTATCTTCACTCACTTGATGGTCTCATCCAATCTCATGGCTTTAAGTACATCATGTATTTGGTAACTTGCAAATTTCTTTCTCTAGACTGGACCTTTCCATGCATTTCAGACAAGGCTGTCCAGCTGTTTATCTGATAATCTAATCAGCGTCTCAAAGTCAACATGTCCCTTGGCTTCTCAAAGTTAACATGTCCAAAAGTTTATTTCTGATCGCTCCCTTCTCCCCCACCTAAACCTGCTTTCCCCACAATGTTCTTTTTCTCAGCAAATAACCATACCACTTTTTCAGTTACTGAGTTAAAAACTGTGAAGCCCCTCCTGACTTCTCTCTTTCTTATAACCCACTTCTAATTTGGCACAAAGCCTGTTGCTTTATCCTCAGAAGAGATTTACTCTGGCCGCTGCGTGGAGGGCAATCTCCACGGCGTCCTCTCAGCTCCCTGCCGCAATCTGTGCCCCTTTAGTCTCATCTCCACTTAGGAGCTAGGGCGTCATGTTAAAACTTTGCTATTGTTTCTCTGTTCTGAACCCCAAAGTGGCTTCTGGCCTCCACTCAGAATACAGGCAAAGCCGGCGAGGCTGTGTGATCAGGCCCCTGGCTGCCTTTCTGAGTTCATCTCCCGCTCTTCTCTGCTTTGCCCCTAGTGCTCAGCTACACTGTTGTTTCCTGAGGCACAAGTTGTGCTTCTGCCTCAGGGCCTTTGCATTTGCCGTCCACTCAGCCTGCAGTAGCTCCGCTTCCTAATAGCCACATGCCTTTCTCCCTCCCTTCTCCCTACAGCCGCCGTGGACTTTCCTTATCTCCTCCATGGCTCTCAGACCTCTAGCGTACTGTGTGGTTTACTGTTTGTCAGTTGTCCGTCTACCTTCCCGGGAATAAAAGCTCCATGAAGGCAGGAATTCGTGTCCATTTTGTTCCCTGGAGCCCTGGTGGCACAGTGGTTAAGGGTTCGGCTGCTAATTGAAAGGTCAGTAGTTTGAATCCACCAGCTGCTCCTTGGAAGCCCTATGGGGCAGTTCTACTGTGTCCTATAGGGTCACTGCGAGTTGGAATTGACTCAACAGCAATGGGTTTCGTTGATTCTGGTACATCCCTAACAGGTGAAACGATGCCTGACTTACACAGGCATGTGGTAAACGTTTGGTGAATTTATGAATGAATGAATGAATGTGAAAGCCCTAGTTCCCACCAGGAATCACAACAGAAAGTTACTCAGCAGTCCAAGCAGGCAGGAAGTGTCCTAGTTAGGGGCAATTTGGAGGCTCTTTAATAATTTTATTTTAAAAGAAAAAGATGTTTGATGGTTGTTGGGATATATCTTGGATTCAATAAATGCCTTTGATACGTCAGGGAGCTTGGTGTCTTCTTCGTTTAGCACTGTCAGCCCATGGGAGGTATTTGCATACTATGAGGTCAAAGTAAATTATAGCCTCATTCTCAACTAGATATTTCTTCTGGGAAGGTGGAAGAGATGCACTCAAGAGCAGTACAACTGTAGGAATTCAGAGTAGTGAGGTCCAAGGACAGAAGGCTCAGTTACTTCAAGGAGTTCTGAGTAACTGTGGGGAGATGCTGTGCAACAAAGAACATGACGTTTCAGAATTCATCCATCATATTCGTCTAGAGCGTACCGTAGCCTTTGTTGTGGCCTCCACCTGCAGTCTAGAAGGGATAGCTTCTCAGGGCCACCTCCACCCAGTGGCCGGTCTCCATGATGACTGGAGAATATCATTGCCATCAAAATTATGACTGAATCTTTGAATGTGGGATGTGTCTTTAAAAATTTGTTACTGAGTTTTGTTGGTTTATCCAGAGTACTTATAGCCTGTTGATGTGCTAGGTATTTAGTCTGTATTCTGACGTCTAGAAGATTATTGGAGCATTTATTATCAGTATTTCTTCTATGTGATGAGATAAAGGCTGTAAAGTTAATGGACAGCATCTGCAGAAGGAAATACTGTTGCCGGTGATAGAAAATTGTGGATTATCTTCCCCTTTGGTGTCAGAGATAAGCTCTTCTACTTCCCCAACTTCGAAACACAGAAATGGAGCCCTTTCCACCTTGTGCGGTAGGAAATCTCGCTACTGGTAAACCAAAAAACCCATTGCCATTGAGTTGATTCCGACTCAGAGAGAGTGACCCTGTAGGACAGAGTAGAACTGCCCCAGAGGGTTTCCAGGGAGCAGCTGGTGGATCTGAACTGCTGACCTTTTGGTCAGCAGCTGTGCTCTTAACCACTGAGCCATCAGGGGTCCCTGGTACTGGTCCAAAAAAACCCAAGCCCATTGCCATCAAGTCGATTCCAATGCTACTGGAGTGGAGTGCAATGCAGTAGGTTGTTGTCTGTGCAGCTGAGCCACAGGGAGCCCTTGCATCCATATGGGTTCAAGGTCTCAATATGAGAAGGCGGGGCAATGCCTGAGTCGCAAGATAGCCATAGTTCTGGGACCTGCCGTGGGTCTCACGATATCCGTGTGTTTACATGTGGTTAAATTATTGACCGGGTGTTTGCAGAGGACTCATTGTGTGCCAGGGCTTATACTGGGCTCCCTCACGCACAGCTTAGGTAGCAGCACCATGAGGGAGAAGGACTGCTGTTTCATTTTATAGTAGAAGCAGCTGAGACTGATGTTAAAGGCGGTTGGTTACTCTCCTGCGTTTTAGTTGGTGTCTGCAGATTACCTAGCACAGAGCCTCTCAGTTTCCTCATGTGCTGGACGGGGGCGCCTGGGGCTCTGGAAGAGCAGGAATCCCATTTGCCGCTGCTACTTGGCCAGCGGTGTGCCTCAGCGACGCTGCCTGTTGGCTGCTTTCCCTCTGTCTCGTGAATTGGCTTCTTTTCCCCTTTTACGATGCCTGAAAGCTCCTGCAGACTCAGAGTTACTTAGACTTGGGATTACCTACCATGGCCTGGCTCCACTTCATGTTATCCTTTCAGCTTTCATATATAACTAACCCATCACCTTTGAGGTGATTCCCACTTCTGGTGACCCTGTAGGACAGGGTCGAACTGCCTCATAGGGTTTTCTTGGCTGTAAATCTTTATAGAATCAGACTGCCAAATCTTTCTGCCTTGGAGCAGCTGGTGGGATTGAACCATCAAAGTTTTGGTGAGCAGCCAGGCGCTTAACCACTGCTCCACCAGAGCTCCTCTGTATATAACTACCCAGTTGAATTTCTTGAGGGAGAGAAAATCTTACTGGCTCAGCTACTTTTCCCCCATTTAATAGGTCACTTAAACATTTATTGCCATTTGGCTAGGTGCCTAAGTCACTCTATTTCATTCAACTTTGACCTCCGTGTTGTATTATGGTACAAAACATGGCTGCTTTGGGCTGCTGTTTTCGCTGAAGCTGTGAGCAGAACAGCCTTTTTGTAGGGGTCCGTGGGGTATTAGAAGGCCTGACAGACATACCTAGTGTAAATTTATATATAGTGCAGCTGACACTGGAACCTTGGTCTGTATCAGTGGCTTGACATAATGAGAAATACATTTTACCTTGTGGCCTGATCTGTATGTTCTTATGTATGTAACTCAAGTTACCTTGTTCCTTGCAGTCCACTAGGGTACTTTCTATTTTTTCCTTTCCGTTCTGTTATGTTTAAATTGATGCCGTTCAGAGATCCATGGACTTTATTTTGTCATTCACTAAGAGGTTGTAGGGAAACCATGGTGGCGTAGTGGTTCAGAGCTACGGCTGGTAACCAAAAGGTCGGCAGTTTGAATCTACCAGGTGCTCCTTGGAAACCATATGGGGCTGTCCTATAGGGCCGCTATGAGTTGCAGTCAACTCAGTGGCAACGGGTTTGGTTTTGGTTTTGGTTTTTAGAGGTTGTAACTCATTGTTGGAAAATGCTGATGTCTGGCTCCCAAATTAATTTGTATTTCACAGCATCATAGTGGAAAGGCAAAGAAAACAGGTCTAAAACCCAGCTCTGTGCTCCAGGAACTTGTGACCTAGTTCAGAAGACAATGTAAAGAAAATGCATTGGTGATGTTTTTCAAGGAATATAGGTCATAATGCCAAACGAGCAACATCAGTAGAAGTCACATATAGCTGCTGTCACATAGGCTTTAGCTCACAGCAGCAGAACAAAGCCTCGTCCCATCTTGTGTCGTCTTCATGATCGTTGCTGTGCTCGAGTCCGTTGTTGCGGCCGCCGTGTATCTTGAGTGCCTTCCGGCCTAAGGGGTTCATCTTCCAGCACTGTATCGGACAGTGTTCTGTTGTGATCCACAGAGTTTTCATTGGCTAATTTTGTGAGTAGATTAACAGGTCTTTGTTCCTATTCTATCTTAGCCTGGCAGCGCTGCAGAAGCCTGTCCCCCATGAGTGACCCTGCTGGTATCTGAAACACTGGTGGCATAGCTTCCGGCATTATCACAACATGCACTCACCATGGTGCGACAACCAACAGATACCGTAGAGAACAGTACAAGTCAGTACAGAGCACAAGTCCTTTCTCCAGAGGATGTGGCTTACACTAGACGGGCCAGCTGGGCCAAGGAGTAGAAAGGAAAAGCAATACAAGTAGAAACGCCTCGAACAAAGGTAGAGAACGCTGTTGCAATGAGGATACGTGGAGGGAGAAAGATGGGAATTCTGTGCATATGTCTCAGCTCTCTGTATAAGATGACCCCTGTCCCAGGGAACCATTGTGTGCTTTCGTACATCTAATGTAAAACATCAGTTTATTACCCATTTTTCTGAGACGGGCTTTGCTAATTTTAGGTTTTTATTGCAAACCTAAGAAATCTACTCCAACGTCAGTGTTAGTCTGAGTAACTTAATGTCTTGGAGTGTTGTCATTCTCATCCATCTGCCACTTTACAAAAATAACAAACATAAATGAAACAGCAACTAAGATGTTGGCACCAGTTTAGAAACAGGTGTTCTCTTCTGTACCAGAAGCAGCTCAGACTGGTTCTGCCTCTGTCAACCCATTCTTGATTCATCCCTTCACAATGTGTAAATGACATCTGTCTTAGTCTGGGTTCTTTAGAAAAGTAAAACCAGCAAAGTGTATAAATATATACAGAGAAAAAAAAAAACAGAGGGAGAGATTTATATCAAGGAAATGGCTCATGCGGTTGTAGAGGCTGGAAAGTCCCAAGTCGGTGGGTCAGGTTGGAGGCTTCTCCTGGTTCACATAGCTGCAGCGTCTGTCAAATTCAAGATCAGCAGGTCAAAGAGCAGGGTTCTGGCTCATAGGCCGCGAAGACTGATGAATCCCAGGATTGGCAGGCAAGATGGCAGAAAAGCTGCTAACTCAAGTCCCAAGAACAGGAAATCAGACAGACAGGAGCCAGCTGCAGGATCCAGAGCCGGCAGAAGCCCATGAGCCTTGACAGAAAATCCACCTGTATCGGATGCAGGCCACATGCCTAAGGGCACTGCCTTTCAACTGATTGGCTACTCACAGCAGATCCCATCATGGAAGTGATCGCATTATAGCAAATTTCATCGTGGAGGTGATCACATGGTTATAGGACTGCCAGACTGTGTTGTAACTGCCAAACCACTGAGAATCATGGCCCAGCCAGGTTGACACGCAGTCTTAACTGTCACAGCAGCATCTAAATCACGCTGACTTTAGCCCAGCCTTCCTCCTCTGTCTCTCACACTTCAGATCTGCCTGTCTTCACTCGTCTTCAGCACTTCTTCCTAAGCCGTAGCCAGGGGGTAGACCTGACTAAATTCTTTTTTTCCTCTTACCGCCCTTTGCCTTAGCTACTCTACTTCTTTTACCTACTGGTCGTTGCCTCGTTTCTCCGGCTTTCCTTTGGGGTAACAACAAAAATGTGCAGATATTACTGGTATCCTCAGACAATTCTGTCTACCCTACTTGCTTTATTTCTCTTTTTCGTGAGGGGGAGCTTGAAACATATTTTGGGTTTTGTTACTGAAAATGCTGCTTTAATCACAAAGCTAAGACGTGCTTATTACAGAGCAACCAAAAAGCACTGACAGGTAAAAGGAAGAAAATAAAGATTAGCTGAGCTCTCATGGCCTCTGCATGCCCAATCGCTACTGACGTTTGAGTCTGTGGCTTTCCAGGCCGTCTTAAAATGTGCGTATGTAGAGGTTTCCTTTTAAGCAAAAATTCAGTAGTATAGCATACCTTTTGTTACATGTTTTTCCCCTCTTAAAAGTATTGCTAATACCTTTTCGTGTCATTACACCTGCTGTTTTGCAACCCATGTTTTTTTTCTCTTTGTGATGTGAATGACTTTCCACCTCATTGAGCTTTCTCCCACAACAACCTTTTTTCAGGTCCACGTAGTATTTCATCAGACCAATGGATGTTAGGTTCTTTTAACCAACTCCCTAGTCATTAATTTTTTTCTATTTTTTCAGTTTGAAATTCAAAACTCAAATCGATTTATTTAAGTTCCTCACAGCAGTTTTTTAGACTTACAGAAGTAATAGACATCCATTCTCCTTATTAAAAAACATAGGGGTTAAGACTAAAGTCTGCTTTGACCTTCCCACCATCCCCAACTCCCTCGGCTGCTAACTACTGTTACTTGTCTAGTCTCCTCCTCCATGTTGTGTTTATTGTTTATTGATTTTGAACATTTTATTGTGGCTTAGGTGAAAGGTTACAGAGCTAATTCGTTTCCCAACCAACAGTTTATACACAGCTTGCTGTGTCACAGCACAGTGACATTGGTTGCGGACCCCTGAATGTGTCAGCACTCTCCCCCCCTCTCCCTGGGCTTCCATGTCTATTCTCCCGGCTTTCTGCCCCTACCGTTGGTTTTGGGCACATGCTGCCTTATAGGTCTCACATGTTTGATTGTTCTGAGATGTGCGCTCCTCGCTGGTGTTATTATTCATTTTATAGGCCCACGGCACTGGGTTTATGGATTGTATGGCTGCTTTTTTTTTTTTTTTATGGCTGCAATGCCATCTCTCGAAGTGATTTCAGCTCCAAGCTTGAAGGGTGTCTAAGTCCTCAGTATTTTATTATCTAGCTTCTTAAAACTCTTAATCTTTTATTAAATAATTTTATAGGATGGCCCTTTCCCCTTAAAATCGGTTTCACTTTCAGCCTTTCTATTTGTGTGCCATTAGCTTTTTATGTATTTTCTAAGCTCACTTTTCCCCTTCATTGCTGATAGATAGTAAGTACTGCTTTTCTTACTCATCGGGAAGACAGGGAATGAATGAACTTGGGCCCAGGCTCCACAGCCCGAGGGGAATGCAGGCGCCTGAAAGCCACAAGTGAAAGGGAGGGATTTGTTTGGTGGAGAAACGTCAGGACCTATCAGTGCCTTCAGTTACCAGGGAACCCACCTGACGGCTTGGCTTTCACCAATGAGAGGGGCGGTTTCTGGGGCGCCCAAGGGGACAGTAGCTGCAGGCCACAACTCCCCAAATTCAGAGGTTTGAGCAGATGGTATGCCACGGTGGTTAAGAGCTCTGGCTTTGGGTGCGAGGGGGCCTGGGCTCATATTCCAGCTGTGCCTTGTATTAGGGCTGATTACCTAACTTTGGGGTGTCTCCATGGTTTATTTCTAAAATGGTGTTAGTAATACCTTCTTCACAGGTTGTTATAAGGTTTAGATGCATGGAAAGACCTTCGCTCAGAGCCTGGTATGCAGTAAGCATCTAGCACAATGATTCCAAAAAACCCAAACCCGTTGCTGTCGAATCGATTCCGAATCACAGTGAGTGACCCTGTAGGCAGGGTAGAGCTGCCCCATAGGGTGTCCAAGGAGGGGCTGGTGGATTTCAACTGCTGACCTTTTGGTTAGCAGCTGAGCTCTTAACCACTGTACCACAATGATAGTTTGAGAAATAAATTAGGGACCAGCTAGAAGCACCTGGAATCAGGAATTGGCTAGACGTGGGAGTCCCCGAGCGGTGGAAACAGTTAATGCACTCGGCGCTAATCAAAAAGTTGGTAGTTTGAGTCTACCCACGGGTGCCTTGGAAGAAAGGTCTAGTGGCCTGTTCTCAAAAATCAGCCATTGAAAACCCTATGGAGCACAGTTCTACTCTGACACATGTTACTCGATGCATTTTTTAAATTAAGTACATGGTTTTATTAAACAGGCCGTTGTCTTCTACCTTTTCTCTTTAAAACAAGAACTGTTCTATTTATTTAGCCACCACTCCCTAAAAGGATGGCACTCTTGCCATCTTGACCTCATTGATCTGGTCTTTGGTGATTCAAATCTCTGGTCCTTTGAGTGTGATGTTGTGGGCAGCTCATAGGTTACTACAGTGGTGTCTCAGAACAAAGAGGATTTTTCATTTTAGGGGCTTCAAGCATATTCTCAAAGAGCCTGCTGTTCCCGTGTTGTTTACAGTGGAAAAACTCTAGGTCATTTGTAATTCAGGGGCTCCTCAGGTGATGTTCCAAACCCATTGCCATCTAGTCTATTCTAACTCATAGTGACCTCATAGGACTGAGTAGAACTGCCCCATAGAGTTTCCAAGGAACGCCTGGTGGATTTGCACTGCCAACCTTTTGGTTAGCAGCCGTAGCTTTTAACCAGGATGCGACCAGGGTTTCCTGGGTTATGTTAGGTCTGTGGAAAGGACCTGGGAATGATTATGTCACAAGGTATAATTTTAATCTGCAATTCATTCCTTTCCTACTTGTGAGAATGGAAGTCCATGAGTAGTGAATCACCCATGGGCATCAATAACCTGCTTGTTTGCAGAGACTGGGCAAACTCTGACAAGTATAAAGGTCTTAGCTCAAATGGGTATCCAGGGTAACTCCGTGCTTTACAAAGCCAGAGTGCTCCAGGACTTTAAATATCTAATGTAATTTTTGGAGCCCTGGTAGCACAGCAGTTAAGAGCTTGGCTACTGTCTTAGTTACACAGTGCTGCTATAACAGAAATAGCACATGTGGATGGCTTCAACAAACAAGTTTATTCTCTCATATTCTAGTAGGATAGAAGTTCGAATTCAGGTCTTCACCTCCAGGGGAAGCTTTCTCTCTCTTTTGGCTCTGGGGGAAGGTCCTTGTCATCAATCTACCCCTGGACTAGGAGCTTCTCAGCACAGGGACCCCGGGTCCAAAGAATGCACTATTCTGGCTCTTGTTTCTTGGTGGTATGAGGTGCCCCGTCTCTCTGCTTGCTTCTCTCTTTTATATCTCAAAAGAGATTGGCTTAAGGCACAACCTAATCTTGTAGATTGAGTCTTGCCTCAGTAACAAAAAAAAAAAACTGCCTCTAATTCTGCCTCATTAACATCACAGAGGTTGGATTTACAACACATAGGAAAATCACTTCAGATGACAAAATGGTGAACAGTCACACAACACTGGGAATCATGGCCTAGCCAAGTTGACACATTTTTTGGGGGGACACAGTTCAGTCCATAACAGCTGCTAACCAAAAGATCAGCAGTTCGAATCCACCAGCTGCTCCTTGGAAGCCCTGTGAGGCGGTTCTCCTCTGTCCTAGAGGGTCGCTATGAGTTGGAATTGACTGGCTTTTGAGCCTTTTTGGTCAGTCTTTTGAGGCCCTCCCGTTCTGTTTTCCCTGACTGGTGGAGAGAAGTAGAAGGGATGCCTGTTAACTAGGGACAACATCACATCGTGGAGGCCCGAGAACATATTTCTGCTCTACCTCATTTAAGGTGTTGATCTGCTCTGCCAGGAGAATGGCGCTTTATATCTTGGTTCTCTCCACAGGTATAGGAACGACTCTCTCCTGCTAGATAGCTTCTGTCTAAATGGCAGTATTGGCAATATTGAGACTTCCACCATCCAACTCTCAGTGTGTTGTACTGTGGTGACTTGTGTGTTGCTGTAATGCTGGAATCCATGCCACCGGTATTTCAAATACCAGCAGGGTCACCCATGGTGGGCAGGTTTAGGCGGAGCTTCTAGTCTGAGACAGACTGGGAAGGAAGGCCTGGCAGTCTATTCCTGAAAGTTATTGTTGTTCTTAGATGCCGTTGAGTCCGTTCCAAACATAGCGACCTTATATGCAGCAGAACGAAACACAATTCAATGGCGTCAGTTCTTCTTCAGTCTTCCTTATTTATCGTCCAGCTTCCACATGCATATGATGCAACTGAAAATACCATGGCTTGGGTCAGGTGCACCTTAATGCTCAGAGTGACTTTTTTGCTTTTCAACACTTTAAAGAGGTGTTTTGAAGCAGATTTGCCCAATGCAGTACGTTGTTTGCTTCTTGACTGCTGCTTTCATGGGCTTTGACTGTGGCTCCAAGTAGAATGAAATCCTTGACAACCTCCATCTCCTCTCCGTTTATCATAATGTTACTTATTGGTCAGTTGTGAGGATTTTTGTTTTCTTTATGTTGAGGTTCAATCCATACTAAAGGCTGTAGTCTTTGATTTTCATCAGTAAGCGCTTCAAGTCCTCTTCATTTTCAGCAAGCAAAGTTGTGTCATCTGCATATCACAGGTTGTTAACGAGTCTTCCTCCAATCTTGATGCCACATTCTTCTACACATAGTTCAGCTTTTTGCATTATTTGCTCACCTTACAAATTGAATAAGTGTGGTGAAAGGATACAACCCTGACGCACACCTCTCCTGACTTTAAACCACACAGTGTCCTCTTGTTCTGCTCTAATGACTGCCTCTTGGTCTATGTACAGGTTCCACAAGAGCACAATTAAGTGTTGTGGAATTCCCATTCTCTGCAGTGTTATCCATTATTTGTTATGATCCGCACAGTCTATTCTGTCCCATAGAGTTGCTATGAGTCAGAACCAACTCGACGGCAGCAGTTTTTCTGGTTGATGACAGAAAGAAATGAAAAAATCAGAAGAGATGTTTAAAGGAGCGTTGTTCTGGCTGGCTGTGTGTTCTGTTTGTCATCGGCCAGAGCTAACAATATGAAATATATATTTTAAAAATAAAAAGTGAATTATCTCATTTTTGGTAGCAAAATAGGAGGCGTAGATTTTAGAAGCTGATATATTATTTTAGCTTTTCCAAGAATGGAAACAAGGGGAACACTTGCAGAAATGTGTTAAACGTGGTAACGCTTTAAATTCTTTTTAGCAAAACTGAGCAAACTGCAAAAAGTCTGTCGATTTTAAAACCATGTATATGAGCGTATGCTTTAGACACACAGGAAGCAATAAGCTTGTTCATGCAAAACAAAAACTGACGTCTTTAAGTGATTTTTATTTAAGTTTACTGACAAGGTCACTGTTTTTGAATTGGAAAATTTCCGGAGGTGCTTACTGTAAAAGGAGTGCCTGGGTGGGGGAAACAGTTAATGCTCTTCGCTCCTATCTGAAAGTTCGGCAGTTTGAGTCTATCTAGAGGCACCTTGGAAGAAAGGCCTGGTGATCTACTTCCAACAAATCAGCAGCCACTGAAAACCCTACAGAGCCTAGTGGGGTCGCCACGAGCTGGAATTGACTCAACGGTAACTGGTTTTTTTTTTTACTATTAAAAACCCCACATACATTCTTTCTCCTTCCCTCCCTTCCTCTCTCCTTTCTTTCCTTCCTTCCTTCATTTCTGCTTGATATTTTGTTCCTGTGTTCTTATTCTTCCTTAATTTTCTTGTCTCTGCCTTCTCCCGTCTTTCTCTTTTCAGGTCCCTTTCTCTACCTCTTTCTCCGGTTTCATCTGTCCACACTGCCACATCTCTGAAACCATCTTGCCTGCTTATTGTCTTCCATCCCCAGGCACCTGGCTCTCAGGTGCTACTGAATTTAGAGTTGAATGTCGAGGAGGTCTTGGGTGGACAAAACGATCCCTTTCTGATCTAGAGAACTGGGTGAGCCTGTCCTGTACAAGGCGTGGAGGGGCTGGGACAGAGGGACAGGTGGGGGAGGACAGGCCCAGGAGCTGCCACGTGGCAGCCAGCCAGGAGGAGCTGGTTTGTCATAACTCCCCAGAGCAAACCTTCAGGCTCCCTGAATGTGCTGCAGGGCCCAGGGATGTTTCCTTGAGTCTTTTTTTTTTTTCCCCTGTGACAGTAGATTTTGTTTGGGCTGCTGGTTTCTTTCTTTCTTTTTTTTAAATTGTATTTTAGCTTAGGGTTTAAGGAGCAAATTAGTTTCTCATTAAATAATTAATACACACATTGTTTTGTGGCATTTGTTGCCACCCTCACAATATGTCAACACTCTCCCTTCTCATCCCTGGGTTCCCTAATTACCAGCTTTCCTCTCCCTTCCTGTCTTCTAGTCCTTGCCCCTGGGCTGGTGTGCCCCTTTAGTCTTGTTTTGTTTTATGGGCCTGTCTAATCTTTGGCTGAAGGGTGAACCTCAGGAGTGAGTTTGTTACTGAGCTGAAAGGGTGTTCATGGGCCATAATCTCAGGGTTTCTTCAGTCTCTGTCAGGCCAGTAAGTCTGGTCTTTTTTTTTGTGAGTTAGAATTTTGTTCTACGTTTTTCTCCAGCTCTGTCTGTGACCCTCTGCTGTGATCCCTGTCAGAGCACCCAGTGGTGGTAACCGGGCACCATCTAGCTGTTCTGGACTCAGTCTGGTGGAGGCTGTGGTAGTTGTGGTCCATTAGTCCTTTGGACTAACCTTTCCCTTGTGTCTTTGGTTTTCTTCATTCTTTCTCGCTCCCAGTGAGATAAGACCAGTAGAGCGTTTTAGACGGCTGCTCACAGGCTTTTAAGACTCCAGACGCTACTTGCCAAAGTCGGGTGTAGAACATTTTCTTTATAAACTGTGTTATGCCTGTTGAGCTAGACGTTTCCCAAGCGCTGGTTTCTTACTGATGACTTTTTTGGCTTTTTTGTGAAAGGAATATTTTATCACTTGTAGTATCAGTATTCCCAAACAACCCAACTCGTTGCAATTGAGTCAATTCCGATTCATAGTGACCCCACAGGACAGAGTAGAACTACTCCATAGGGTTTCCAAGGAGCGGGTGATGGATTTGAACTGCCGACCTTTTGGTTAGTAGCCAAACTCTTAATCACTGCAATGATTATTCTGACCATTCATACTTTTATCTTTTTCAAAACTACCTTCTCTCCTGCCTCAAAAGAGTAAATAATTTAATTGTGGAGTTTTCGGGGTTTTTTTTTTTTTTTTTTTGTGTGTGTGTGTGTTCTTTTCCTTCTTGACGGGCTGAAGTCCTCTTAATCTCTGGGTTAACCAGCTGTCATCTGTGTAGGTCTTTAAGCCGAGGTATTTCATTCTCTTTCCCTAAGATTTCCGGGTCTGGACTCATTCGAATGAGTTTTGGGTGCAGTTGCCCTTGGAGTGGAAGCTGGCTGGCGATTCACCTGCAGAGACCGTGGGCATGGCGCCCATATGTTAGTCTGTCAGGACTTCACGTCAGACAGGAAATCCTGTGAAATTTCTCTTCAGGGTTCACCAGATGGAGCAGCGCTGAACTGTTTCATTCTTCTGGCCAGGCTCCTCCCTTTTTAAAATGTGCGAAGAAGCCTCATTAGCCATGAATTCTTACTGACAGGCTGACCCAGGGTCAGGCCTGCGGGTAAGGCTGAGAATATTCCCGGATGTGGGGGAACCAAAAACACACACACTTTAATATGGAGACTTGGTATTAGAAGGGGTCTTAGTGATCATAGCCTAAACTCCCTAGAAATGGGGTGCCTCAAAGGGTCTAGTCTCATTGAGAGTAGGGGTTCCTAATCCACAGAACATCGTGAGTAAGATGTCAGCTCTGGAGTTAGACCAGCATGGTTGCAGAGCCTAGCCTGGCTATATTAGCTGTTGACCTTGGATGCTAAGCCTCAGTTGTTATCCCCATCTGTGAAATTGGGGTAAGAATAATATCAAAGGAGTGTAAAATGCTTAAACTGTTTCCAGGCACACAGTAAGTGTTCAGTACAGGATTGCTGTTTTACTGTTCATTTAGGGCTCTTTATACTCTATAGGAAACCCGGGGGGCGTAGCGGTTAAGAGCTATGACTGCTAACCACGAGGTGCTCCTCGGAAACCCTACGGAACAGTTCTCCTCTGTCCTATAGGGTCGCTATGAGTCAGAGTCCACTGGAGGGCGACAGGTTTTTTTTTTTCGGTACTGTATTATAGTTGTTGTTAGCTGCTATCGAGTTGGCCCCCGACTCATGGTGACCTCACGCACAATGGAATGAAATGGTGCCTGGTCCTGAGCTGTCCCCGTGACTGTTGAGGATCAGACCACTCTGTTATACTGCTTTCTAACTATTCCGAAAAACAAATTAATGGACAGTAACCTGAACTGTGTTAATTTCTGTGACAGTGCAAGGTAGAGAGAGCAGAGCACCAGCGAGGTCCCCCTAGGGTGTACCTCACACCCCCGGGATTTGCAAAGACTTGCCAGGGATGGGCAAGAATGGCTTTAGGGCTATCATTCTCCACACTTCACCATAGGGTTCCTCTCTTTTCTAAAACTGAGGCTGCGTCTGCAGCTTAGATGTTCTTCTTTCTCACCTCTCCTTTGGGCTCAAGCGTAACAATTGTGAGGATGGTGCAGGGCTGGGCCATGTTCCTTCTCTTGTACCTAGGGTCACTATGAATTGGAACCGACTCAACAGCACCTGACAATATTTATAATTAGCAGGAAGGTACATCTTTTGAATTCTTTAAACTTATGATGAAAACTTAAGTATCAGCTTAAGAGTGTGTCTAATAGGAACATGGTTTTTAAATTTTTTAGGGGGTATGATAGCAAAAAAGTTGGAGAACCTTTGTTACACTGCATTACCATTGTTCTCTAACATGACAGAGGACCCTCTCCTTTCAGGCTGCTGTTCTTTCTGCTGTGGGCAAGATTTAATTGGTTGGCATTTTATGTCTGCATTACCTGGTGTTAATTTAATCTTTGATTGAAGAACATTAATTTCTTTCATGTGCGAGGCTCAGTGTTGTGGTACCAGGGACACATCCAGGCCCTGCCTTCATGGTTTTGTTTAGAAAATTGAGTTTTTTTTTTTTTTTTAATGAATTAATTTTTTATTGTACTTTAGATGAAGGTTTACAGAACAAACTAGTTTCTCATCAAACAGTTAATACACACATTGTTCTGTGGCATTGGCTAACAACCCCATGACATGTCAACGCTCTCTCTTCTCAGCCCTGGGTTCCCTATTACCGGCTTTCCAGTTCCCTTCTGCCTTCCAGTCCCTGCCCCAGAGCTGGTGCACCCCTTTAGTCTTGTTTTGTTCCATAGGCCTGTTCAGTCTTTGGTTGAAGGGTGAACCTCAGGAGTGACCTCATTACTGAGCTGAAAGGATGCCTGGGGGCCATACTCTCAGGGTTTCTCCAGTCTCTGTCAGGCCAGCAAGTCTGGTCTTTCTTTTTGAGTTAGAATTTTGTTCTACATTTCTCTCCAGCTCTGTCTGGGACCCTGTATTGTGATCTCTGTCAGAGCAGTCAGTGGTGGTAGCTGGGCACCATCTAGTTTTACGGGACTCAGTCTGGTGGAGGCCATGGTAGATGTGGTCCATTAGTCCTTCGGACTAATCTTTCCCTTGTATCTTTGGTTTAAAAACTGATTCTTGGTGATGGAAACTCTAGTAATCCAATAAAATGTTTGGCAATTAAGATAGGGGTTGCAGTGGGTCAATTTAATCTATAAGTACCTGTAACCGTTGCCGTCTAGTTGACTGCAACTCATAGCAACCATGTGGGACAGAGTAGAACTGCCCCATAGGGTTTCCAAGGAGCGGCTGGTAGATTTGAACTGCTGACATTTTGGTTAACAGCCAAGCTCTTACTTGCAATATAGTACTAGTGTTCTTGTCAGTATTATTGCTTCTCAAAAGAATTTAAATCTACTGAAAAGACTGCCGAAATCTGTGGGGGGAGTTTCTTGTTTGGTTGGATTTTATTATAAAGGGCATTGGTATTCCATGAAGTCTTTATGGAAAATAGTGTTAAAATCACGTTTTCAATATGCAGACCTGGGAAGTAAACTATCAGCCACGGATTCATTTTGTTTATTATTGGATTTCTTTTTTTTATGATCTGTGAGATTAGTTTGAAAAGTGTTTTAGGGGTATCCAGAACTCAGAATAGAACAGAATAGAATAACTCAGCCTGATAGGATAAGGACACTTTTTCAGTTCTTTACTGTTAACTCTGCTAATTTATTAATGTGATTAAATATTATTTGTGGATATAAATGTGATTAAAAATCAGTATTGCCAAGTTCAATATTTTGTCTCATTTTCCCTGATCCATTTTTGAAGGTCGTGGGGTTATGCCTTGTATAATAAAGAAACTGTTAAAGTAAATGTGTTTGGCTTACTTTGCTTTCTCCGCAGGTTAAAAGAAATGGGCTATCTCAGACAGTTAGCCAGGAGGAAAGAAAGAGGCAGGAGGTACGTTTTCTACCGAGCAGGTGCTTTTCAACTCTCAAGTGTGAGTGTGGGCCCCTGTGCTTCTGCGTTTTTCTTGCCGTGGGAGCTTGTTCAGCGTTGTCCTTTGAAAACATAGTTATCTTGTCCTTTTTACAAAAGCACATGTGGTCATTGACACATTGAAAAAATGAGAAACTTTAAATAAGATCCCCAAAAATAAAAATTTTAACTATCCCAACATCATTTTCACCTAGAAAAACAGAGCACCTGGTCCAGGTATTTTAAACTGGAAGATCTATGTTGAAAAACAAGACAGACATTAGATCCTACATCTGAAAAAGGACTTTAGTGGAAAAACTCATGAAACTGAATAAAGTTAATCGTGTTGTACCAACGTTCATTTCTTTAGTTTTGACAAATGTACCCTGGTTATATATGACACAAATATTAGGGGAAACTGGATGTGAAGAGTTTACAGGAGTTCTGAGCTCTTTTTGCAAGTTTTCTGTAAATCTAAAATAATTGCAAGATAAAAATTTTATTGAAAGGCAAGCGCAGATAATAATAGTATTTTATCAACACAGTTTAAGAAAATGATAATATCATGAAATTCTCAAACCTCTTTCCTCTCATCTTATGCCTGTTAGTATGTATGTGTATGTAAGTCCATGGAAACCCTGGTGGCATAGTGGTTACGAACTGCGGCTGCTAACCAAAAGGTCAGCAGTTCGAATCCACCAGGCGCTCCTGGGAAACTGTGCATCTATAAATTAACTCCACAAAGGCCTGGAGATACCCTCTTCACTGGCATAAAGTAAAGTAAAAGTATCAGGGCACGCAATAATAACGTTTTTGTCAGTTAAAAAAAAAAATAGAATAGTATAGAATACGTGTGTATCCACCCCTTAGAATGAACAAATGTATTACATTGACCTTTTTTTCTTCATATTTTTTAAAGTAAACTTTTTGATTAAGTCCTACATTCTCCTCTTCGGTCTCATCCCTTCCCGTCTTCCCTAGAGTCACTTACAATTATAAATTAGTGCATGTCCTTCCGATCTGTGTTTTTTAAGCATGTAGTATACATACCAAAAAACCTGCCATCGAGTTGGTTCCCACTCATAGCAACCCTGTAGGACAAAGTAGAACTGCCCCATAGGGTTTCCATGGCTGTAATCTTTACTGAAGCAAACTGCCACATCTTTCTTCCACAGAGCAGCTGGTGGGTTCAAATCGCCAACCTTTATCGGTTAGCAGCCAAGCGCTTTAGCCTGCGTGCCACCAGGGCTCCTGTATTACACATATATATGTAACTATGGAAACCCTGGTGGCGTAGTGGTTAAGTGCTACAGCTGCTAACCAAAGGGTCGGAGTTCGAATCCGCCAAGTGCTCCTTGGAAACTGTCTGCGGCAGTTCTACTCTGTCCTATAGAGTCGCTATGAGTCGGAATTGACTCGCCGGCACTGGGTTTGGTTTTTTTTTTTGTTTATGTAACTATAGGAGCCCTGGTGATGCGGAGGTTAAGAGCTTGGCTGCTAACCAAATTGTCAGCAGTTCATATCCACCAGCTGCTCCTTGGAAATCCTATAGGGTGTTTCTACTCTGTCCTATAGGGTCACTATGATTCGGAATCAGCATGAAGGCAATGGGTATGTGTATGTATATATGTACGCAAATAAACTTGTGTGTTTTAAAGTGTAGATAAATGATACAATTCTGTACATATTTTTCGCTTGCTTTTTAAGCCCTGGTGGTGTAGTGGTTAAGTGCTATGGCTGCTAACCAAAGGGCTGGCAGTTCAAATCTGCCAGGCGCTCCTTGGAAACTCTATGGGGCAGTCCTACCCTGTCCTGTAGGGTCACTGTGAGTCGGATTCGACTCGACGGCACTGAGTTTGGTTTTTTGTTTTGTTTTGTTTTTTCTTTACATTCAACATTGTTTTTGAGTTTTATCCACGTTAACACATATAAATCGAGAGACTTCATTCTTTCGCTTGATTCCTTGTAGTGCAGCTGCGACACGTTTAAGTACCCAACCCACTGCCATCGAGTGGACTCCGACTCATAGGGACCGTGTAGAACAAAGCAGAACTGCCCCATAGGGTTTCCAAGGTGCGGCTGATGGATTTGAACTGCCAGCCTTTCAATTAGCAGCCTGAGCTCTTAACCACCACACCACCAGGGCTCCTTACATTTAAGTAAGACTTCCCTAAAAAGGGATGCTAAAAAGAGAGATGAACACTGGAACTGGCACCACTAGCTGGACTTACAAAATACGGCCTGGCCATCAGCAGCTGGAGCCTACCAGCCCTGCCTGGCCTGCTCCCTTCTCAGCTCAGCCATACCACAGAGAATTATGGGAAGAACCCCTGTTCTCCTTCGAGGCAAGGGCTTGAGAGCAGGGAATTCTGGGAAGAGCCCCCATCCCATCTCCCTTTGAGGCAAGGGCTTGAAGGCAGGCACCCCAGAGGCCAGGATGACGATAACAAAGTAATTAGGGAAGGTCTCCAGAAAGGATGAGAATCTCAGGCCTGAGAAGATGTTCGCCATCCTGCCCTGAGGAAGACTGCTCCCTGTGTGCCATTCTTGGAAGATCTGAATTTGATTTTGCTAATGAGCTAGATGGATTTCTCACACAGGGCACTGGTGTCTATCCACATATGTGGGGTTGGCGTTGCATCATTAACAAGAGCTTATCAGGAAAACCACTGTGTGCCTGACACCGAGAGTTTCTGTACAGGAGCCTTCCTTCCTTCTTGAGGCCCTGACGAGAGCAGGGAGGGTGGCTTGTTAAATGGATGGAATGGCTTTCAATTGCATGCGTTTATATAAAAGAATTTCTGTGGCCAATAAGAACCTTTTGTGGGTACACAGTCCTGCTCTCTTAATACAGCAGAAAATGTGCTATTATTGCCCACAGATTAGTAGGATTAAAACATAGGGAGGGAAAGAGTACACGTGAGAGGGTGGCAGAGGGATGCATTTGTGAGAAATTTCTTCTGAATTCCAAGTGGTGGCCGTAAATCCTTACTGTTCCTGAAGCAGCAGGCTTTGAGAGCGGGGCTGGAGGAGATGACCTCAAAGGCTAATTAGTGTCACCCTGAGATTTTAGGACATGGTCTCACTTCCTTCCATAGATTCTTCCCCATGGCAAAGGCATGACCTCAATATGCAATCTCGAGCCATGGAAATGTTTCCATTTTCTCACGTATATGCCACAGGCAGTGACTATTTCTGAAGATTTGGGGTGTATGTGCCCTGTGTAAAGACAGTAGTTTGGGATTACAGTTTTATCAATGCCCATTTTTCTGTGCTTTTCAAGATATATGGCGTTCTTATAGAAGAATCATGTGAAGTATATTTAGTTCTTTAATGAAAAGAATTAATAGCTTTCCTTTTCCTTTTTACCAGGCTATCTTTGAAGTCATATCCTCTGAACGTTCGTATTTACTCAGCTTGGAGATACTGATCCGAATGTTTAAAAATTCTAAAGAATTGAGCAACACGATGACCAAAACAGAGAGCCACCATCTTTTCTCCAACATTACAGATGTCTGTGAGGCAAGCAAGAAGTAAGTTCACTTCAGTTTGCCATTTGTGGTGCCAAGACATTGCTTGCTAATAGACTCCTGTGTTATTGCAAACAGAAGGAAGCCAGGGTTATAAGGTTTCTCATTCGTTGAATTGGCTTTTGTCTTCATTCTTTGGAATAAATTTTAAGAGGTGTTTCAACTTGTTGATGTATACACAGATGCTAACTGTCATTAATTGTCACAGCAGGCAGTTGTATCTAAGGCCTCCATTCCTTCTCCTTCCCCCACTTCCTCTGCTCCCTCTTCCCCTTTCATTCCTCCTCTTGAGCACAATGTTTTGGGATATTTAGTTGAGGGGGAAAAGTAACCCACACCCCTACCATCCGACTACAGAAATGATTTTTGTTTACATCTTCATAGTTTCTTTGTTCCTATCTGTAAATATTATTTCTAAAATGTGATTGTAATGAACAAAATAATTTGTATTATTTTGCTGTATCTAACTTTCAATAAGCACTATTGTCAAGAGTCTTCACGGTTGTTTTAATGACTGCAGGAGGCTCAGCTCACCAGTGGTAAACTCTCATACAGTTTTAAGTGAACTACTGAAGCTGTGTACCAGCCGTGTACTAGTTCAACAATATAAAGTTGCCATTTTGTTAGGTCAAAATGGGTTACCCTATTTTTACACAAATACTGCGCGCCTTCTACATTTGTCAACTGCGTCCATCCCCCCCACAAGGCATTTTCCTAGGCACGCTATGCTAATTTTTTTTTTTTTTTTTTTTACAAGAACACGTGGTTGACAAACAAACATAAAAATATGGTAAATATTGGTAATTTTATATGGTGGGGGTAAAGGTACATTTGATGTACAACTAAGGAAGTTTAAGCTCCAAGGCTCCTCACTTGCAAGAGCACCTTATAAATATTTACTGTTGTGCCTAATTGTTTCCTAAAGGAGGCCTACATGTTGTGTAGGTTTCGAACCAAACCGAAGACCAAGCCAGTTGCAGTTAAGTCATCTCCAACTCATGGCAACCCCACGTGTGTCAGAGTAGAGCTGTGCTCCATGGGATTTTCAGTGGCTGGTTTTGTTATTATTATTATTTGGATGTAGATAGCCAGGCTTTCTTCCAGGTGCCTTTTGCTGGACTCAAACCTCCAAGCTTTTGGTCAGCAGTTGAGTATGTTAACCGCTTGTATCACCCAGGGTTTTGTACAGGCTTTAGGGCCCACAGAACCTGGATCTGCACTGAGGTGAGTGTTCCTTGTGAATATGGACATTACGCTCTTCTCAGTTCAAGGGCAGACAGAACCAAGTACGTGGTGATAATAACACTTCACGTCTTCTGACTCCTTACTGTGTGCTGGTGGGATTTCCTTTTTAGCTACAAGATTGAACACCCATGCTGACACAGGTTGGCGTGTGAGTTAGGGCTACTTCAGAGAGATGGAGTTTGTGGCTAGATCACCAAAATCTCCAAAAACTTCTTGAGAGTGGCACAACTTCAGAAGCCAGATTCTGTCACAAGTAAAGATTCTGGCAGTGCTGTTACTGACATGGATACTCAACAGTACACGTTAGGAGGGCCCACTGAGCCTCAGGAAACAGTGGGCCCATGGTGTCCAGGTGGTAGCATGCATGGCAGCTTGGAGGTCCACTCTCAGAAGTTAGATTGTTGCTTGTATTCAGTCCATTGGTCGTTTTGGTACCAAGCTTGCCAGTTTTGGTAAGAGAAACGAAAGCCTCATTTTTCTCTTCAGTGATGGGGCAGAACAAGAGGTGTCACTGTCAGAAAGGTATTCAGATTTCAAAATGCGTCTCTTTCGTTTTAATGTGTGCTTAAGTTGAACTATGAAAATAAAGCTTCTTATTTACTACATTGCTTATAAAGAATTATTGCTGTTTTGATAACTATAAAACGTAGATCATGATTTTAGTTAGAATATGTTTTTTGAAAACCAAGGCTGAATGCTTTTACTCACGGACAGAATTGTGCTTTGACCCATGTGGCAGCCAGTCAGCTTACTGCAGTGTGTAAGTGAGTCCAGAGCATGCTTCTAGAAAATTCTGAACGTTGAATAACAATGGTTCTTCTTGAACAGAAGATAGGTCCTTGGAGTCTTGTGAGCCTCAGACAGCGCTGTTCCCATAACTGAGTGGTTTAGAAAGACGGTGGATTTATGTCAGAGGGACCTGGGCTCCAGCATTTGCTTCTCTTATTGGTTGTTGGTTACCCTTAAGCAGATCGCTAAACCTTTCCAGCCTCACTTCTTATCTGTAAAATGGGGATAAACTTAGTATCTACCTCATAGGGTGATCGGAAGGATCACGTGAAATGAGTCATCGTTTCCTCAAGTGGGGCATTCAGGAGATCACTTTAGATGATGGGTCATTGGGTCATCTGGAAATAACCCAAATTCTGTTCAGTTTTAAGTCACTCCATCAAGGAGAGTCTTGATTTGGGGCTAGTCAGTGACACTCATCCATTTTAGTAAAGTGAGAGTAGGCCTCAGGCTTAGGCCTTCCACAGGCAGTCTGTGGAGAATTTAATATTTTATTTTCATTATGTTTAAGAAGTTTTGTTTTACTTTTTGTCAGGAAAATTTTCAAACATACAGAAAAGTAGGTAAAAAAAGTATGAATACCCATATACTCGAAACTTATATTTAAAAACCCTTTGCATTTTTCCATATTGGCAGACATACTTTTTTGTTTTTCAGAGTATATAGGTATGGTGTCCTACTTCTAAATGGTTTGGTATTCAGCTCTAATAAAGAAGGACATTTTCTTACATGACTGCAATGTCATGATCATACTTATTGCCTTATTTATGGTTTTGGTCCATTTAATTTTTTTTTGTATATGTAAGCGATTCACATGTTTCAAAAATTCTACAAGTACAAAATTCTATATAATAAAAGTACCCTTTATAGCATTGTGGCACCGCCATCTGAGAAACAACCAGAGGTCATGTTTTATTGTGTATCTTTTTAGAAATAGTTCATGATTACATAGGAAAATTCTACTTATATATTTTTCTTTTTTTTCTTTGACTTA
Organism: Elephas maximus indicus; assembly: GCF_024166365.1. NCBI lineage: Eukaryota > Metazoa > Chordata > Mammalia > Proboscidea > Elephantidae > Elephas > Elephas maximus. The sequence goes on along the minus strand of NC_064841.1, from coordinate 6,025,734 downwards.
TATATATCATACTATAAACACTATTCTGCTGATTACTTTTTTCACCTCTCTCTTAGAGATCATTCTTCATCAGTACGTGAAGAATTTCTTCGTTCATTTTCAAGCTTGTTTGCAAATTATTTGTCAAAGAGACTGGGTCTTTCGTTCTGTAGCCTTTCCCGGAAGGCACGCAGTATCTGGTTGGTGATCAGTACCAGTTCCATTCATTTGTTAAGGAATGCAGAATGATGATACTCTATAATTTATCGTTCTTTATTCATTTATTACCCAAAATTTTTCTATAAGGAGAAACATCCCTCCGTTTATTAATGTAACCAGTCATAAAGTTTCAGTTATTTTATTTATCAATGTTCACATTGTCCCATCGTTGATATCAATGATCTTTGATCGTTTCCTTGGTGTCTGGTTATTTCAAGATGTTAAAGAATCATCTTTTACAATTCCTGAATCAGGCCTGGAAACCTCGGTGTGGATGCTGGGGGTGCTCACTGCTCCTGTGTTGGTCACTGGCTGTAAGCTATTTCAGTAGATAGCCAGAAAAAGAAAATACGTAAAACATTCACATGGGTCCGAATTCAGATCTACAAAATAAGGTATATTCAGAGAAGCTGAGTTTCTTTGCCTGCCCTCTCTGTTCGCTCCTCCTCTGTACAGATAATCTTGGGAAAAAAAAAAGTTATGATTTGCCTTTCTTTTTTTCATATAAGTGTACCTAAGCCACCAGGGTTTCCATATAAGTGTACACATATGTGTATTCTTATCTCATCCCTTCCTTAGATAAATTATAGCATGTGTGGTTGTTGTTGATGTGTTCCGTCAAGCTGATTCTGACTCATAGCGACCCTATAGGACCATAGGGTTTCCCAGACTGTAATCTTTACAGAAGCAGATCGCCAGGTCTTTTCTCCCATGGAGCAGCCGATGAGTTCCAAGGGCCAGCCTTTCGGTTAGCAGCTGAGCACTTAATGATTTTGCCATCAGGGCTCATAACAATATATATATTACAGATCACTCCGTAGCAGTTTATGGAGATATTTCTCATCTCTTTTTACAGCTGCAAAGCTTTCCACCGAGTGGCTGTGTTAGAGTAATTCACCTAGCCCTTATTTACGGACCTAGGATTACTTTCAGTCTTTTGCGGTTACAAAGAGTCCTGGTTTGTGCTTACGCCCTTATGTAATTTTGCCAATGAATCTTTGGGATAGATTCTAGAAGTAGGATTGCTGGGCCAAAGGGTAAATGCTTATGTAATTTTGTGAGGCGCTCCCAAATTTCCCTCCATAGCATTTGTACCATTTTAGAGTATCACCAAGAGTGAATAGAGTCCTGCTTCCTACAGCCTTTCCAACAGAGCATGTCAGCAGACCTTTAGATTTTTGTCAGCCTAATAAGTAGGAGTGTTATCTAAGTGGAACTTTAATTAGCATTTCTCTTCTCAGTGTTTCCATATGACTAAGAACGTCTGTTTTTCACGTTCTGTGACCTGACCGTTTGCCTCTCCAGCCCATTTTTCCTGAGGTTTGCGGGTCTTTCTCTTCTCTAATTCTATTTAAAACACTTTATCTCTTAGGGGTATTAGCTGCAGTTTTTTCCAAGTTTGTTTCTGAAGCATATTTAAATGAAATACATTAATGACGGTTTAAAGAAACATGTTTATTAAATGAATGCATATTCAGGACATAGACTGATGTGACAAAAAGTCATTAAGGCAACACTCAGATAACTAAAGTTTGGAAAAACATGGAGGTAACATACCTAAGGTGTGTATCACGGGGTATAGGACAGGGCATGTCGTCAGTAAAAAGTAATATTTATTTAATTTACTTAATTTTATTCCTATATAATATTAAAATGAATTAAAGTTTGAGGTAAGTGCTAACGTTACATCAACAAAGGCGAGAATGGAAGTTTTCCTGTGTTTACTGAAACCCAGTGGTATTTGCTTTGACTAGATCAGCGGCGTTAGCGTGGAGGCTCAGTTTAGCTATTCATGGGCATTATTTGCTTGACGAGAAGAACAGGAGAAAGGTATTAGCCCTTTTTTTGTTTTCTACTCAGAGAGGTAGAGTCTGTTACAGGAATCTTATCTGAAAAGTTGACAGAACCGTAGAGCAAATAGAAACGATGAACACAACTGAATTTATCAAATACCAAAATATTAGACTCCAGGGAACACCCCGAAGCTTGAAGGAGGTGTGCATTTGTTTAAACTCACTGCCGTCAAGTCAGTTTGTTTATTCAGTTATTATTTCAGCTGTCTCGTGTGGAACACTTACCATTTATATCAAGCACGTGTTACAACTGAGTATGTATATACAGATAAATGGACTGATCTCAATGAACACAGGGTCTCAGAGTCATAGGATAAATAACGAAAGTGTTAATGTAGTTTGTGGTTAGTAAGCACGCAACACGGGCTCAAGCATAACAAGGATTGTGAGGATGGCGCAGGACCAGGCAGTGTTTCATTCTGTCGTACACAGGGTCGCTATGAGTCAGAACCGACTCGACGGCACCTCACAACAGCAAAAAGAAGAAGCAAGTAGTAAAATTTATCACTTGAAAAGGTCGGAGGAACTGAAGTAAAAAATTCTAGAAGGATTGGAAAATAAAGAGTACAGGTTGTATGCAACCTACGATGTAGCTATGACAAAACGTGCTCACGCCTGTTTTTTTTTTTGTACATGCTATGGTTGGTGATATGTCCTGCATGTAATGCTGCAGTGTGTAATTTGCTGATGCTATCATTTCCCTGGAGACAGATAAAGATCGGATTCATAAAGATACTGATAATAAAAGGCAATGATAATGAAAACTCCAAAAAAATGAGGTGTTCGACTTACGTCAGAACCAGCTTACGACGGAGTAGTCAGAACAGAACCCTGGCGTAAGTCAGGAACTGCCTGTGGTATGGGTTTATTTAATGAGTTTTAATGTGTCTATATGATGGACAATTTTATTGTTGTTGTTAGGTGCTGTTGAGTCGGTTCCGACTCATAGTGACCTTATGTACAACAGAACGAAACACTGCTCCATCCTGCGCCATCCTTACAATCGTTGTTATGCTTGAGCACATTGTTGTAACCACTGTATCAGTCCATCTTGTTGAGGGTCTTCTTTTTTGATGACCCTCTACTTTACCAGACATGATGTTCTTCTCCAGGGACTGGTCCTTCCTGATAACATGTCCGAAGTATGTGAGATGAAGCCTCGCTATCCTTGCTTCTAACGAACAAACATTCTGGCTGTACTTCTTCCAAGACAATTATGCAACCAGTAAAAATATTTTAGAGGAATATTTGGTAGTATAGAAAACAGCTCACGATATACTCAGATTAAAAGGCAATTCTGAAGAGTACGATTTTAAATTGTATTAGATTTTAATTATTTGGAACATGAAATGATAATTATCTTAACCATAAAATTGTGAATTATTTTAATTTCTTTCTTTATGTTTTTCTGTATTTTCAACTTGTCCAATAAGTATTATCTTCCTAAAGTTGAGAAAAGGAAAAACAAGGAATAAGAAATATGAACCAAAAATAAAAGAGGGGAGGAGAATGGGTAAATTAATGACTGACAAATCAATACTGGCTTACCCTGAAATCCATAATTTTATTAAGTGTAAATTAATATATTATTATTTTAATTTCAATTATTTACAAAATTTAAGTCTTTTATGATTTTATTAAAGAGTTTTCATATCTATAGTAACTTATAGCTAGGGGTTTTTTTTTTATCCTAGACTTTTTTTGTCTATTTTTTGTATTAAAAATAAAACTCAGCAAGTCCTTAAATCCATTAAAAGATAAAGAAGTGTCGTAAGTCTTTTTTGTTTTGTTTTTTTTTGAAACGCAGTGCTTTAATTTGGGTAGCTGCCTATGTGATATTTGATCTCTGCTATAATATATATATATTTTTTATAATATATTTTAACTAAGAATGCTTAGCTTCTACATGGTAATTCTATGTCTGTGTCATAATAACTTATATTTCAAAAGTTTATTACAGTTTAAACACTCATTTCAGGTATAGACTTTCTTGAAATTCGAAGTACTGAGAAGATTTGCAAAGCTCATTTAATTACGTAATGCCTGCTTGTTGAATGTCCAGTGTTTGGTCTCCAAGGGTTACTTCCAAGCAGTAACTCTTTAATGGGTTATCCATGAAAGAGTGTTCAGTCCTAAGAAAAGGAAAAATCAAATCTTGAACAAAACAGATAGTGAATTAATCTTGAATAAAACCAAAAAAAAAAATTAAACAGATACTGCAAAATGTGGTTGAGAATGATGTAATCAGGGCTGCCTTCACGTTTTACTTTTAATGAATGGAAAATCGTCGCTGTAGGTGATGGTATATTTAGTGTAGATCAAGGTCAGAATGTGCTTGACGTCGTAATTAATAACATGGGATCTGGTCCTCTTCATAGTGGCTCAGCTGCTTCACTCTTTGCCAATAAATAACGCTAACAAGCCCTTCTATGTAAGGGTGACATCACTTTAAAAAGGGCAGGCAGGGACAAAGGTCGTTCTGATCCTGGGTGCGTGTGTATCAGTGACGTGTCCCTACTAACTTTTTCCTTCTTTAAAAGAACTGTTTATTTCAGTCAGCACTGTGTTGCTCCCTGTTCTGCAGGTGCCAAGGCTCCACACCGTGTTGCCTCGTATCAGCTGCCAGTTGGGCCTCAGGGGTCAGTGGGAGCCAGTGAGCGTGCAGAGGCGTCCTAGAGCAGGACCTGTTAAAAAACCCGCTGCCATCCAGTCGATTCCGACTCATAGAGACCCCGTGTGGTAGAGTGGAACTGCCCCATAGGGTTTCCTAGGCTGTAATCTCGACAGGAGCAGATCACTAGTTTTTTTTTTTCCCATGGAGCTGCTGGTGGGTTTGAACCGCCAACCTTTCAGTTAGTAGCCACCAGGGCTATTCAGAGATGAAGGTAACTTATTGCTGACTCCAATTCCTAGTGACCCTACAGGAGAGAGTAGAACTGCCCTGTAGGGTTTCCTAGGCTGTAATCTTTATGGAAGCAGACTGCCACATCTTTCTCCCACAGAGCAGCTGGTGGGTTCAAACCACTGACCTTTTGGTTAGCAGCCGAGCTCTTAACCACTGTGCCACCAGGGCTCCTTTAGAACTGGACTAAACGAACAAACAAAAAAAGCCTAAATCCATTGCCATCGAGTCGATTCTGACTCACAGTGACCTCACAGGACAGAGCACCACTGCCCCATGGGGTTTCCCGGGAGCGGCTGGTGGCTTTGAACTGGTGTGGCGACCTTTTGGTTAACAGCCAAGACCTTAACCACTGTGCCACCAGGGACACTTGCCCCCCGAAATGTGAAGGTGTGGGTCAGACTGCAGGTTATGAGCTGTAAGGGCCCTTGGTGAGAAGCACAGGCGGGCATGGGAGCAGATGGTGAAGGCCTTTGCATGCCCTGCTGAGGGAGTTGCTGCCTTGATCCCCCTGCCCCAAGACTGTGTGGAAACATTAAGCAATTAAGTAGGGGCTGACGTGGTGGCAGAAACCCTGGTGGCAGAGTGGTTAAGAGTTCAGCTGCTAACCATATGGTGGCATCGGAGATGACAGTCCACGTAGGATTAGATCATATTCTGTTGCAAGTTAATGTGAACTAATCACACGTCTAGGGCTTTTTCTATTAATGTGGCAATTATCTACAAATGACTCTAAGTGGGTACAGATTTGTGAAACAAGAACCAAAATAATTACGATAAGAACAACAAAGGAGATACGGAAAGCGTATTTGCACCACGTGCATGGTGTTTGGCTATGAATTAAGTCTACTGATTTCTAAGGGAAATAAGACAAGACATCCAATACTCCTTTTATTGAGGAGATGGTGACAGTTAATAGGTATTTATAAAAAGTCCACTTGGAGAGCTTGCTACTGCAGTTTTAAAAAAAAAAAAAAAGTTATAGAAGGCTTTCAGGATGACCTTGGCCCCTAAAAGACAGGGAGATCATGAACTCAGGGAGATAACATGGATTTGAGTAAGAGGGATTTTAACGCAGTTAAGACGGAAAGGAGGCCTGGTGCTGCAATGGTTAAGCACTCGGCTGCTAATCAGTCGTCAGCAGTTCAAACCCACCAGTGGCTCTGCTGGACAAAAGATCTAGCGATCTGCTCCGGTAAAGATTACAGCCTAGGAAATCCTATGGGACCGTTCTACTCTTTCCTATAGGGTTGCTATGAGTCGAAATTGACTGAATGGCAGTGGGTTACCAATAGTAAAAGACGGATGCCATCCGGAAAGGAAATTGTCTACTGAAATTAGCCCTACTGCTGTGTTTAGAAGCTCTAAGGACTAACTTAGGTCTTTTGTTTCAGATTGTTCCCTGCAGAATGGGAATAAGATGAATTTTTGTTTTGATGTTTCATAAAATGATGTGTTTTGACCCCCAACCCTGGGTTTTCATTCAAAAACCTGGGTCAGGCTGACTTAATATTGTATTTAAATTTTTGTTTGTTTGTTTTTTCTGTAACAGAATATACTCTTCTTTGTAACCTATAGAAATATGCTCCTGGGGAATTCAGCAAGGTACTTGTTTTAGCCCTTTTGCCTATTGCAAAGTTAAAATGTCAGTATCTCTTTGGGAAGCCATTTAAAGCTTAAACTATGCTTGTTTCCAGTGTCTGCAGAGTAAAATAAAAATACTCATCAATGTGCTTTTGTGTCTCGAGGGACTGAATTTGTTCCCAACATATAATGAGCCACTAATGCCGAACTCTCCAGATTCTGCATTATGTATCAGAGTAAATTACAGCAGTAAACACAGGAAGTGGAATTTATCCAGCATTTGTTTCTCCAGAGACCATTTGTTCCCTAATTTTAATCAGATTGTATTAAGATGGAAATATCATAGGACATTAAATACTTGTTTAAAATGTTCATGCTTTAACATTATTTTATGAAACGAGTTTGTAAAAAATGACATTTTACTCAAATAAAGCCACAACATAGCTGTGTTGTGAAAGGCATTTTCTGTTTGGTAGTTGAAATTCTAAACTTCAATGCCTTAACCAAATAGCATTAAGCCTTCAAAAGTCTTTTATAGAAGTTAGGAGCATTTTATCCTTCCGGACTAATTCTTAAAGCTAAATTTTAAAAAGAAAAACACATTACAAAAATGTAGGCCAGGGAATGGGAAACGCTCTAAGTTGCAGAACCTGTTTAATTCTTGCCCTGAAGGAATGGCTCTTGCCGATACTTTTTGTTTGCATATGTTCCTGCCTTATCCAATAGACCATATAGGTTCACCACAAAACCGTTGGTGAATAAAGCAAGTACCTTATTTTTAATATAACTGAGAAACTTCATCTCAACCAAATTTCTTCAATCGACCGTTGAAAGACAGCGACATTCAGAAACCACTTTTTATTACATTCTCTGACTTTTTCTCTGTTCTGAGATAAATGAACAAGGAAGTTGATTTGAAACGCACCTCGAGCACTCTGCCAAAACACCAGACCAGCTGTTGTCAAGTCAAGTCCGACTCATGGCGACCCCGTATTTGTCAGAGTAGAACTGCGCTCCACAGGGCTTCCAGTGGCTGATCTTTCGCAAATAGATGCCAGAGTTTTCTTCTGAGGTGCTCTGGGTGGACTGGATTCTCCAGCTTTTCGGCTAGTAGCCAAGCAAGTTCACCGTTTGCACCATCCCAGGAGCAGAGTAATAGGACTCCACACAGGAGGCCCACACAAAATTGAGGAAGAAATAAGGAAACATCAGAAGTTCTCTGCCCCTGCTTCATATCAGAAGGCTGGTAGTCAGGCACGCAGACCCTTCGCCCTTTTTTGCCCAAAGGAATGATTGACATGGTTTTGAGTTATGTCACATTTTATGATTTTCATCAGTGGTTTTTTATGTTCAAATGTATTACTACTATTATCCTTATTAAGTTTAGCAGAAAGCGATAGTCAAAGATTTCAAAGCTTGAAACTTTAAAAAATACATCCATTTGAGTAATGCGTTACTCAAGTACTTATTATTAACTCTGAGTTTTAGTTTCTCTCTCGGTCTTAGTCATTTAGTGCTGCTATTATAACAGAAATACCACAAGTGGATGGCTTTAACAAACAAGAATTTATTTTCTCTCAGTTTAGGAGGCTAGAAGTCCAAATTCAGGGTGCTGGGTCTAGGGGAAGGCTGTATGTCTCTGTTGGCTCTGGGGGAAGGTCCTTGTCTCTTCAGCTTGTTTTCTGGTTCCTTGGCGATCTCCATGTATCTTGGCATCTGTCTTCCCTCAACTCTGCTTGTTTAATCTGCTCCTTTTATATTTTTGTAAGAGATTGACTCAAGACACACCCTACACTAATCCTGCTTCATGCACATTACAAAACAACACATTCCCAAGTGGGATTATAACTGCAGGCATAGGGGTTAGGATTTACAGCACGTATTTTTGGGGGACACAATTCAATCCATTATCTAAGGGAATTTTAGGATATTTCCCTCATAGGGAAGAGAGAATACATGTAAAATGCTTAGCACACACCGGGCAGGCTCTCAAATAGCTCTTCTTTTGTTGATGTTATTACGGTCATTCTGACCATCTGTGTCTGGTGTTCTGAAACATCTCTAGATTTTTTACTTATTAGCATTTGTATGTCCTCTTCTGGCATTGATTTAGAACTAGATTAAAGAACAGGTTTTCTTTTATATAGACTCTAGCGCGGTGTTATGTGTACCTGAGTCTTTTTAAAGATGGTTGTGACAGAATGTCAACAGCCATTTTCGCAATCACTGTCTATTTTGACACTGAGTGAAGCCAAAACAAGTTGATTCCTTCAAATCCCAAAACGTATTAGTTGTAACTCACGACGAGTGGCTGCTGAGTCAGTTCTGACTCGCGGTGACCCCATGCATGTCAGAGTAGAACTGTGCTCCACAGGCTTTTCAAAGGCTGATTTTTCGGAAGCAGATCGCCAGGCCTTTCTTCCGAGATGCCTCTGGGTGGACTCGAACCTCCAACCTTTTGGTTAACAGCTGAGTGCATTAACTGCGCCAACCAGGGACTTGAGTTGTAACTTAGATTAGGACTAAAACCTGCACTGTTCGCTTCCTACCAGCCTGCAGGTTTTCTTGTGAATGGCGGATTCTTTGGACCAGTGCTTCAGATCAGGCCCTGACATGTTCCACCTGCCAAGCAGTCCCTTCTCCTGGTTATTTTTTGCCAACATTTGTGCCTATTGCCTGCTACTTTGCCTTTTTGCATTGCCTTTGCTATCTCCAAGGGTCTGTGGGTTCTTAGCTGTCACCTGGAGATTTAAACTTGGAAAACGATCTTGGTTGGGACAGACAGAAGTGTTACCAAGTGTAGTCATTAGCCATTATCAATCTTAAACTAGGGTAGGACTTTGTGGAAAAAGAAACAATGGCTGGGGTTTACATTCATCTGCATTGCATTTTCAGCTTTGGATTTTGAGCCTTTGACGTGGGTTTTTGACTTTGCCGGTTGTAAAACAAGCAGGACCACACCGTTCTTCTGGCGGATGGAAAAGATTTTAATGTAAATTTTGCAATCTAGCCAAGTTAAATCTAGCATTTGATTTAAGCACAAGAAAGATGATTGATGAATTAAGTTTCAAAAGCATGCTCTTTAAACGTTCTGATAGTTTGTTTATTGAGGGATATTGCCTCTAATTGGCATACATTAATTGTTAGTATCTGGGTATCAATTTGGAAACCCTGGTGGTGTAGTGGTTAAGTGCTATGGCTGCTAACCAAAAGGTCGGTAGTTCAAATCCACTGGGTGCTCCTTGGAAACTCCTTGGGGCAGTTCTACTCTGTCCCATAGGGTCGCTGTGAGTTGGAATCGACTCGATAGCAACGCGTTTGGTTTTTTGGGGGATCAATTTTGTGTTTTTCCAACATGTTTCTTATTTCATCTGATTTAACCCTTTATTTAAAAAAAAAAACAAAAAAACAAACCCGTTGCTGTCGAGTTGATTCCAATTCATAGCAACGCTATAGGACGGAGTAAAACTGCCCCATAGGGTTTCCAAGGAACTGCTGGTGGCTTCGAACTGCCAGCCTTTTGGTTAGCAGCCGAACTCTTAACCACTGTGCCATAAGGGCTCCGTTATGGCACCTTGTAAAGTACTATCATCTCCCTTTTGCCGTTAAGGAGATGGGGGGCCAAATTAATTATGTGAATTTACTTAAAGTCTTTCACTTAAATGGAATAGAAACTAGAGAGTTTTTTTTGATTCTTCAGACTGCATTCCCCTAAGCCCACTTGTTCAAAAGCGCACATATATTTTAAAGGCAGTTAAGAGTTCAGTCTAAAGAACTAAGTTTCGATTTAGGCCTCTGCTTGAGTTTTTTTTTTTTGAGATTACCCACCCGGAAAATAATTAGGATTTGCTGTTTTTGCTGTATGTCACCCATGGAGCTAGTCATAGAAAGTGATTAGACTCTGTATCTGATATTTGAATGTCTTTGACCTCTTAGAATTCGGACCTGAAAGCAAAGAGCTTCTCCTTTCCTATGACACAGCTCCTTGGCACATCACAGACTGTCAAAACCAAAAAAAAAACCCAAAAAACCAAACCCGTTGCCTGTTGATTCCAACTCATAGCGACCCTATAGGACAGAGTAGAACTGCCCCGTAGGGGGTTCCTAGGAGCGCCTGGGGGATTGGAACTGCTGACCTTCTGGTTAGCAGCCAAGCTCTTAACCACTGAACCACCAGAGTTTCCTCACAGGCTCCCCACGTCTTGTCATTTCCTCACAGATGTTGTTCCCTGAGTGAAGCATGAAGTCCAGTATCTTCATCATAAGCTGTCTCTGACCGTGTACGCATGGTTGCAGTGTGGCAGAACTCTCTAGAAATAGGGTAGTTGGTTTTAAAAGTGCCCTCTGGTTCATATGTTACCGGATACCCAACCTTCAACAGTAAAATCCAATTAAAAAGACATTCACGCAAGTCATATTAAACTACTCTTCTAGTGATTTGAGAAGAAAAAAAAAAAATGGACATTTGGAAAGTGCTGACTGAATTCAGATTGGAATTTTCTGCTTCTTGGTCTGAAAAATCTAATGTTTCCAAAGTAAACTTTTATAGAAAATGAGTTTGCAAATCTTTCTTAGGACTTAAATGAAAGAATTCTTTATCCTTTAGGTGGTAATGTAAATTCTGAGTAACCTCCTAACCAAAAAATTTTAATTTTTTACAATGCCAACTTTGTGTAAAGAGCTGTGAAAATATGATTTTCTTAAACAATTCTGAAATCACTTTCTGTATGCTAAGGAGACAGGTGAGTGTTGTTTTAAATGTTAATTCAGTATTCCACTACCCTCCTTTGAGTCTAATTTTTTTTTTTTTTTGAGAAGGTGGATTAAATTGTGTCAGTCTTATGATTTTAGATTTTAAAAGTACATTTATAGAAAAGCATCTTCAGGAAAATCTGTATTGTGAACGGTATTTGTTAAAGAACCTAAAGGGTACTTTATCTATACAGGGTTTTCTTTGAATTTCAAAAAAGGTTTCGGGAAATGATGTGAACTTGGAAAGAAATTTTGTGGAAAGCTTCCATAGAAATGTCAAGACTGGCTCAGATTGACCTTGTCGCTCGCAGGGGATTCAAACAACAGTCCCTTTGTAACGAGAAAAACCGCCTCTGGATCGGGAGTGCATTGGAATCTCTTCTCTAGCAGGGAAGAGTGATACGAGCCACCAGAACCGGCACAATGGGTGTGTTTGTGCTTAGCCGCCCTGCCTGGTGACCCTGTTGCTCATTCTCCTGCTCCTCGGGTGTATTTACATACGTGTGTTTTATGTATGTATGGGTGTATTTACATACGTGTGCTTTATGTATGTATGGGTGTATTTACATACGTGTGTTTTATGTATGTATGCGTAGCGATATCTTTTAAAACTCTGTCAAGAATAAGATGATTTCCAGGAAATCCAATGGTTATCCTTGATGACTCTTCTCATAGGTCGAAATTTTACTTGAGGCCACTCTTCAGCATTGACGATTAAGCCATGAAATTATTCTGTCAGATTTCGCTAAGTAGCATTCAACTTAAGGCCCTTTGGAGGACTGCTTTTCAACAAGGTGTAGAGGTCAAAGAGGTCGACTGCTCATCGGAAGTCTGGCGGTTTGAAACCACCGGCCGCTCTGTGGCAGGGTCTGCTGTAGAGATTTACAGCTGTGGAAACCAACTCGACAGCAGTGGGCTTTGGAGGGTTTGTAAACGCTGATAACGCAGATTTAGCAACTTTGTCATTACTTTTTACAGCATCTGATGTGGTCATTTGGGAATCCATGTTTTGCAGGTTTTAAAAAATGTGAACTATGGGAGAAGAGGTTGGTTTACTTCGAAATATAGGAGGTTTGGTTTACTCTGAAATACAGGAGAAGGCTTGGTTGACCTCATTTCTGTTTATCGTCCCTGGGAATCCGGCCTTGGACCTTTGCTTATTCCTTTATCCCTTTTTCAGTCTTCCTGGCCAATATCTGGTTTACTTCTACAAAACTGCTTTTGTGATTAGAATGCAATTTTATTAATTTAGAATATCATTCTATTAGTTTATTAATAAATTTAGAGATCAAAATACCATTTTAGTGTATTTCTTAAAGGTATACACTATTGGTATACACTTGGTGGTATTTTGGTCCTTGCCTTCTTGAATTATACTTTCCAACTTAGAGAGAAAAAAATGTATAGTTATTTAGACTCAAAACACTCTTCCCCTTGCACGTCGTTGAAGAGCAAAAAAAAAAAAATATTTTATTCTGGACTTTTTCAAGACCTCTGCCTCTCTGGAGGCTCAGATAGCTGTACAAGCTGGAGAAACTTTTGCTTGTCTTTGCCTGTTTTATTGTGGACTTTCTCGGCATGAACGAATACTCAACTTTGAAGACTACTTTCAATGATCACCTTTCTCATCCCTGGAGCTCTGGTGGTGCAGTGGTTAAGAGCTCAGCTGCTAACTAATAGTTCAGCAGTCGGAATCCACCAGCTGCTCCTTGGAAACCCTGTGGGGCAGTTCTGCTCTGTCCTATAGGATTGCTATGGGTCGGAATCAACTTGACAGCAATGGGTTTGGTTTTTTGGTTTTCTTGCCCCTGAGACTGGAGGGAGAAATCTTAATCTCATCTTCAGACTGACCGCTTCATTCCTCCACACTTCGGCTGCTCAGTGAATTTTCCATCAGCGTAGAGCTCATGTTTATCGGAATAAGGAAAGACTAAACCCAGGGCTCCTACAGCCTTCACTTGCTCCCAGTCAGTTATCACCAGCTCATGTGGGAGAATTAGTGATTTGTGCAATGCTTTTTCTAGTAAATTCTCCCCATTGTGTGTGGATACTCCCCTCAGTGTTACCGAGGGCGGGCTTTGCAAACTTTACCATAGGTTCAGAAAGAAGTCTGACTTACATTAGAACCTATAGGTGGTAAAAAGCCTTTTGAAATGGTATGAAAAAATGTAGCTGTCCAAGCCATCAGTATTTTTTCAGTGTGAGAAGGATTGGCTAGGCTAGAAGAAGTAAAGCTGTGAGTAACCTGCTAATAGGATGGATAATGTCAGAAAACGATTTTCTGAGGAGGAACATCCAAGCTCTGAAAACCACATGGGGCAGAGGGCTCTCAAAGCAGAGCTGCCTTTTCTTTTCCTCTGGAAACCCTTTAACAGCCTTTTTGAGGAAAGTGTGGCATGACATTTTTGTAATCCTAGCATATGGGTTTCTTTTAACAAACCTGGAATTGAGCTGTAGGCAAAGTTCAAAGTGATAAAAGCTTGAACTGTCCAAAACTGCTTTAAAAAAAAAAAATTGTGGTCAAATACATATCTAACATAAATTGCCGTTTTAACCATGTCCAGAATTGCTTTTGATCCATTTGAAACACATGCTTTTCCCTTCTGAGACGTGTCCATCTCCCTCAGGGGACTGGCCGACGTCTCATCCATCTGGAGGAAGCTACTCCAGTTCAATCCAGGAAACAAACAGCAGCCAAGAGGTTCCTTCCCATCTGAAGTAATGCGTGGTGGCTGTTAGCTGCCTCTGAGTCAGCCCCAACTCCTGGCCTCCCCATGCAGCATGGGATCCTACCATTGTGGTTTTCATTGGTCTCCTTTCTTCCCAGTCTTAGCCTGGAAGCTACAATGAAACCTGTTCAGCATCATGGCAACATGTAAGCCTCCACAGAGATACGGGTGGTCACTGCTCATGAGGTGCGTTGGCCATAATCGAACCCAGGCATCCTTCACGGAAGGCAAGAATTCTACCATGTGATGCACATACATGTTGAAAAAATCAAATGGTGTCAAAGGGTATGCAAGACAGATAAGTCCCTCAGTGTGGCTCCTTTGTGGTACAGCTTTCCAGAGATATTCTGTGCGTATGCAAGTACAACTTTTTTTTTTTTTTTTTAAGTACAGTGGTGGCCTGTAGCTCACCTTCGTATGTACCAGTACCTGTTTACTTTGCTTTTAATCCTCAAATAATTTTTTTTCTCTTTCTGTACTCCCCAAATGGAGCCCTGGTGGTGGAGCGATTAACCTCTTGGCTGCTAACTGAAAGGTCAGCAGTTGGAATCCACCTGCCGCTCCTTGGAAACCCTGTGGGGGCAGTTCTGCTCTGTCTTATAGGGTTGCTATGAGTCAGAATCGATTCGACGACAACGGGTTTAACTCCCCAAATAAGCCAGGGCTTTTTCCGTCTAGTTTTTTTTTTTTTTTTTTTTAATTCAGGATCTTTAAATGAATGGTTTCACGTGAGTAATAGAATTTATTTTCTTGAGGAAATAGTCATTGCTCTGAATATGAGGTTTTTATTGAGTGTTACATCATATTTTTTGAAATATTTTAGGGTGAGGTTCCCCCCCAGTATAATTTATTGGGAAACCCTGGTGGCGTAGTGGTTAAGTGCTACGGCTGCTAACCAAAGAGTCGGCAGTTTGAATCCGCCAGGCGCTCCTTGGAAACTCTATGGGGCAGTTCTGCTCTGTCCTATGGGGTCGCTATGAGTCGGAATCAAGTTGAGGGCACTGGGTTGGGTTCTGGGTATAATTTATTGAGCACCTACTGTGTACCAGGTACTATACTAGGCCTTGAGACTATAACAGTGAACATGCCAGTTATGACTCCTGTCCTTGTGATCTGGTGGGATAAATACACACAGAACAGGGGTTCCTAAAAGTAAGACATCAGCTGGGCAGGGAGCTGGGGATGTCACCCTTCCCTACCCTTTTTTACTCGTCTTCTTGCCCACGCTCCCTACAATTTCTTATACAATTAATGGTCTTTAGTAGATGTTTTAATCGATGTATAATTCAATCTAATCTCTCTTTCTCTCTCTATGTGTGTGTATATATATATATATATATATATATATATATATATATATATATATATATATATATACCCTGTTGTCATCGAGTTGATTCCGACTCATAGCAACCCTATAGAACAGAGTGGAACTGCCCCATCTGGTTTCCAAGGAGCGGCTGGTAGATTTGAACTGCTGACCTTTTTGGTTAGCAGCTGTAGCTCTTAACCACTATCCCACCAGGGTTTCCTCTGTGCATTGTGTGTGTGTGTGTGTGTGTGTGTGTGTGTGTGTATTAGGAATACCCTACTAGTCGTATTTTGTTAAATTATTTTATATTTGCATGTAACGTCATTAAATTGGCGGCTGGAGTGTATGGGCTGGAGCTTAATAAACCAACTCTTCTGCAATGTAATTAAATTCATCATTTCACTACAATATGAGATTTTTTATTTAAAGGAAAAAGAGCCTGGATTATGCCCAGGTTTAAAATGCTGAGCATACTTGGAGTTTAAATGTGTAATTCTTAGATTTGCTTGCCCCTGAATGATTTATAACTCTGGGGGATTTGGATACTGCCAGTTTATCTTGTTTCAGTCAAAGTCATCTGATTTGTGCTTCAGATTCATTGGAAAATCCTTTCACATTATGTTCTTAGCTAACGTTTAGTTAACCCATGAATACAGCTTTATTTTTTAAACTACCACGTAATTTATTTGAAGTTGGAAATTGTAGAATCTGTCAACTGCCTGGCCCTTAGTTCGTTAACTTGGCTAAGATACAGCTCACTTTCTGTTCATTTATTCCTCAGAGTAAACACTGCGGTACACCTGAGCTGGGCCTACTTCTTTACTCTGTTTCACATTTAATAAATTATAACCATGGAATTAAGGAGCCCTGGTGGCGCAGTGGTTAAAGAGCTTGGCTGGTAACCAAAAGGTCAGCGGTTCGAACCCACCAGCTGCTCCTCAGGAGAAAGATGTGGCAGTCTGCTTCTGTAAAGATTTACAACCTTGGAAACCCTATGGGGCAGTTCTACTCTCTCCTTACAGGGTCGCTACGAGTCATTGGAATCAACTCAATGGCAACAGGTTTGGTTTGGGTTTTTAACCATGGAATTGGGGGCTTAATAGAGACCTTAGAGGCCATATATCCCAATCTGTAATTTACCAACAGTACACCGAGCTGTGTATGCTCACAGCTAATTGGAACTAAGGCTAGAGCCCAGACGTATGACCCTTGGTTCATTATTTTACAGGAAAGTGTGTTTCCTTTTGTTTTTAATTTACTAGTTTACATAACTCCAAAGTCCAAACAGTATCAAATGGCATATACTTATATACTGGGAAGACTTGCTCACGGTCCCATCTTTGTTGACCTTGTTCCCCTTCCTTCTTCTAATGTAGTAGTTGCCATGTTTGTCCTTCCAGCATTTCTTTATGCAAATGCAGGCAAGTAAATAGATTCTTAATGCACCCTTTTCTTAAAAGATAGCAGACTAACTACAGTATAAAACCAAAAACCAAACCCACTGCCGTCGAGTCAATTCTGACTCATAGTGACCCCGTAGGACAGAGTAGAACTACCCCATAGAGTTTCCAAGGAGCGCCTGGCAGAGTCAAACTGCTGACCTCTTGGTTAGCAGCCATAGCACTACGCCACCAGGGTTTCCAAACTACAGTATAGATATACTATTTTGCATCTTCTTCTCTTTCTCATGGTGAAGTTGAAGTTTAACTTCATAAGAAGAATGTGGGATGCCTGCAGATCCCATTTCATTTGCTGCAGTCAGATCAGAACCCAGTAGCTATATTTAGCCTGGCTCTGCAGCATATGAGAAATACGGGAACTTATCTCTATGTAGTGAAAAATGATTGGAAATGGAAAACGAAGCCCAAAATCAGAAGTTATTGAGATTGCTATTATTTAGCCCAAAAAAGAGAAGGTTATGGAATAAAGTAGACTATTTATCATCCAAAAAACCAAACCCGTTGCAGTTGAGTTGATTCTGCCTCATAGCGACCCTATAGCACAGAGTAGAACTGCCCTATAGGGTTTCCACAGAGCGGCTGGTGGATTTGAACGGCCGACCTTTTGCTCAGCAGTCGAGCTTTTAACCACTGTGCCACCAGGACCCCTATTTATCATCAGCAATTTCTTATTCGTTATTTCATCGAGTTGATTAGGCAGGCATTATTAGTCTACAGATTGAAAAAACAAAGGCTCAGAAGGAGTAACTTGCCCACAGCTACCCATCCAGTTAGTGTCTGAGTGGAGATTTGAACTCAGATTTACTTCTCTATGAAGTCACAATTCTCTTGCTTCTGCAGGAGCTTTATACCTTTGTAAGTGACGTGTAAACTTACAAGTAGGACCATCCAGCTCCTCACTAACTCTAGCTGGGTTAATGTCTTCACATTCTATCGCAAGGTATCAAAAAACCAAACCGGTTACCATTGAGTCAGTACTGACTCACGGAGGCCCGATGTGTGTCAGAGTAGAACTGCGCTCCCTTGGGTTTCCAATGGCTGATTTTTCAGAAGTAGATTGCCAGGCCTTTCTTCTGAGGGAACCTCTGGGTAGACTTGAACCACCGGTACATTTTGTTAAGCAATCGAGCCCTTAACCATTTGTACCACCCAGGAACTCCCCAGCGTCCGATGCATTTGAGTTACAGAGAACCACACTTATGCTGTCTGTTTTTTGTTTTTTTGTACATCTTATTGTCAGTAATATGTACTACTAAGATGCTGCAGTGCATAATGTACTAATGTTATCCTTGTCAGATGTTGACTCTCAGATGTTCAAAGATCAGATTTATAAAGATTCTGATAATGAAAGGGAATAATAACGAAAACTAAAGAAAAAGAGGTATAGACTTATGTCAGAACTGATTTATGATGGAGTCATTGGAACGGAGCCCCGTTATAAGTCGGGGACTGCCTGTAAGACAGAACTTCCCAGGAATGAAATTTGTGCCTCAGTATACATGCATGTAAAATAGGGTGATAACAGTGTCTCCTTTTTGGGCTTGTTGTAGAGGGTAAATTAGCCAATGCGTGTACAGCAGTTAGAAGAGTTCCTGGTATGCAGTGGGTGCTCTTTAAATAACTACGGTAGGGTAATCACACATCTTACTCACTCAGGATAATCTCAGTTGTTGGCCTGTAATTATTACTAATATCCCCTTTGACTCTCATAAAGTGTCCTAGTTTGCAGGATGAATTATAGGATGACCCTAGCTGTGAAAAGCGATTGACCAGCAGCTGATAGCTCCTTAGTGGCTATTGCTGTCAGTGTAAGTTGGGATCATCTGTCTCTCGTTCCTCTTGAAGAAATGAGTTGAGAACCCCCTCCTGCTAGTTTGGGAGGCTTTGCTTGGAGAAGAGGAATTAAGGGGGACAGCTAACTATCCAGATGTGCCATGCTGCTATGTGACTTTGTTTACTGTTTTTGTTTCTGGTCTGTAAAATAGAGTGCGTTAGAGTCTGGTTCTGGGTACTGGAACAGAGAGGTGGTTATATCTTTCCCACTGGTCAGCTTTCTATCCCGGAGCATGGAAAGACTTGTTGGAAAGACTACAGGTCAAGCAACCTGAGAGATCTGGGTTATGTTAGGAAGGTTCCCACGAAGCTCGTCTTGAATTTCAACCTTGTGAGAAGTCACAGTGCCCGTGGATCCCATTTGATATAAGTGGATGTAAATTGCTGACCACTGTCACAGTTACTGAAGGGTGACCCCTCCCTTCTTCTGGAGGTTTAGGAAAAGGTTATACACCTTTCCAGCTGGGGTGCTGTAGATACACACCGACAGAGAGGGGTGGGGTGGGCAGGGAGAGCTGAGCCTTTAGGCCTGCCTCTTCAGTCTGCTCATTCACTGTTCCGTTTTTAAGAAGTTATCTGTCCACTTGTCCTGTACCTTTTGAGCTGACTATGGACTGTCAGATGACAACGGGTTTTTTGTTTTTTTTTGCTAACCCAAAAATTGGCAGTTTGAATCCACCATCCATTCCTTGGAAACCCTGTGAGGCAGTTCTGCTCTGTCCTATAGGGTCGCTATGAGTCTGAATTGTCACGATGGCAATGGGTGTTTTTTTTGTTGTTGTTATGAAGTATCAAGAGACACTGCTGAGTAGGCAGTTAGATATATGTAAGTCTGGACTTGGGCAGATCAAAAGGTGGAGACATTGGGGCATTTCTACTTTATACAGTAGAGTTGGAATTGACTCGACGGCAGCAGGATTTTTTTTTTTTTTTTTTTTGTGGCATACAGACAGGAGTCCCTGGGTGGTGCACATGGTTAACGTGCTCAGCTGCTAACCTTAAGTTGGAGGTTTGAGTTCACCCAGAGGCACCTTGGAAGAAAGGCTTGGTGATCTACTTCCAAAGAGTCAGCCATTAAAAACCCTATGGAGCACAATTTTACTTTGACACACATAGGTTCCCCACAAGTTGGAATCTACTTGATGGCAACTGGTTTGGGTTTGGCATATAGGTGGAATTTCCAGCAATAGCGCTGGATGAGATTACTGGGGAAAGAATGGAGATAAGAGAAGAAAAGGCTGAAGTCCGGGGACCTTCCCATGCCAGGAGATTGGGAAGATGGGAAGGAGCCATCGCCTGGTCCTCCTGATGTGAGTCTCCAAACATGGCTGAGGCCTTCTAAACCACTTCAGCCTAATCCTCCCTCTTCTTCCACCATCTTGGCTTAAGGGAGGTGTGTATGTTGGGGTAGAAGGGAGGGGGGAGGCGAAGGAGGACAATGGGAGGAAAATGCGAACCCAATTTGCCTAGACTACCCATGGCCCACTGGGTTAAAGAACAGGGAGTGGCAGATGGGTGCTTCTGGGACACTCCAGTAAACCTGGGTAGTATTCCTTACCCAGGGTGCCAGAAGAGAGAGAAAAAAAGACCAGAGGGTTGGGGAAGTGGGAATCCAGCCTCAGGCGTTACTGACGCACACACTAAGGGCACTGCCCTCCTTCTCAGCTTGCTCCCTTAATGACTTCCCCAGCTTGAGCTTTTCTGAGTCTCCATAGCTTACGGTGCTGTCACAGAGGCCACTAGGAGGGGCCACTTTCACAACCTGGTCAAAAAGGCTGAAGTCAACTATGTATTTGCCACTGGCTGAGAGTGAGATGGCAGGTGCGAACTGGTAGCCCCAAAGGATCTCCTCTGGCAGGTAGGAAGGGACTAAGAAAGAGTAGCCAGCAGGAGAAGGAAGAGGAGACCCAGGAGAATGGTGTGCTCCAGAATCCACGTGGCATCTAGCTTTTTTTCTTCTATGCGTTTATTAAAAAGAAAATCATCGTGCCTTAACGATGATTTTAATCTTTTTTTGTGGCATCCTTTTGAGTGTTTCTATTTTGATGCTGTGTCTGTAAGATGCAGAGTTGCAGGCTGGGAAGGCCCTGTACAAGACACTTTTGTAGTAACAACCCTTCACCGTTCTATCAGGGCAGAAGGGATTCACCCTTCACAAGCCCTTGGTCTTGGCATGGCCTCTGTGTCCCCAGATGGTTATCACAGTAACTGACATCACTCCCAAATATTGAAAGAAGGGGAAGAGAGCGTCACTCTAAATGGCAGTGGATGTTCTCGTTGAGATTTTGCTGTGGCTGTTGAGCCTGGGGACATTTCTTCCTGGTTTCATTGGTTTTCAGAATTCAGGAAGTCCAGGTTGCTTTTAAAGACAGGCTGGCCAAAGAAAATCCAGTCATAGAGAACAGGTCCATTCTAAGAAATTGCTTTTCTTTTTACAGAATGAACCATCCAGGGCTTTTTTTTTTTTTTTTTTTTTGGTCGTTTGTAGTGATTTGATTTGCAAAAATATTAGCTTTATAAAAACATCTACTGCATAAATACGGTACCTGTTTTTATAACTTCAAGCCGCTGTCGTGTAAGGGATAGACTCTGTCTCACCTGCTGTTGAATATGAAGTAATGCTTCTAGGATCATAATTTAGCCCTTGTCTATACCAGTTTTCACGTAGGCAGTAGCCAAAATCAGCATTTGTTCGGGTCTTACAGGACAGTCTACATGTCATCAGAATATAGCGTATCCAGCCAGTTGCGATTGATACCTTTTTATAAACTTAAATATGCCATTTCAAAAGAATCTATTAGCAAGGTTGCCATGGATTTTTCTTCCCTCTCTCATCTCTCTTTAAAAAGCATTACGGTATTACCGTGGGCTTTTGCCAAAGTTCAGTAAATAATTGGACTTAGCTTCTGATGTAGTTTTTTCGGCTCAGATGATGAATGTAAGTTGATAAGATTTCTCTGCTGATTTCAATTCACCCGATTGTATTAGGATTACAGAGAGAGGCTTGGCTATGATTTCTCTTCCCTTTACTCCTGTAATTAAACTGTAAAAGTCCCCAGTTAATGACAGTTCTTGTAAAGATATCAATTATTACAATTTCAAAGTCTTTATAATGTAGAAAGACAAACATTCTACAACCATACATTTGTCAAATTTTGGTGCTAATGCAACAATTAATTGTTCCTCATAGTTTAAGTAACATTTTGCAGGTTAATTAAAACTGGCATTTGTTCTCTCTCTCTTTTATTAATATGGGAAACATTTTCGGGGTAGGATGGAGCGGGATACAGATACTGACCACAGCCCTACCATTACTTCCAATGAGTAACATATTGCTTTTCTTAGGAATCGAAAACTAGAGGTTGCAGGGGTTTGTTGTTGGTTTTTCAGCATATGTAGAATGGGGGCTTGCTGATTTCTGACAAATTGAAGCAAATTTTAGCTGTCTCAGTTTGCTTCTAAATAATACGTACATTGGAGGTGAGGTGGGGATAAATAATTTCGGAAACCTTCTTGGCCTGAACGGAAATGAGCATCTTCTCAGGTATCCCTAGGATGCCTTGTCATTTGATGATGATAATAACAATAGCACCTGCCACCATTTACTCAGCCCAGTGTGCCAGGTACTGTGTGAAGTCCTTTTCATACTTTGTGTTATTTAATCCAGGCCACAGTCCTTGCAGTAGATAGTATTACGTCCTCTTTTTAAGGGATGAAAAACAGAGGATAAGTAAATTGCACCCAAATAGCCAGTTCTCAGGTGCTAAGTGCCAAGTTCAGACCCAGATCTGAGCCCATTCTACAGGTGGACAAATTCAGATGTGTGCTCCCGGCAGCTAGGCCACATAACTGAGTAAAGCAGAATGGGTGTGAGGCAGTTCTGAGTGGTCGGGTCATAGTCAGCAGGGATGGAAATGCAGCCCCAGCCACTGTGGCCATGTGGGAATGTGGGCTTGGAGTTGTCAGATCATCTGGTATTTTAAGAAAGGTGGGAGATCTAGATGTGTAGGTGAGTGTCTTGATGATTAAATGTTGGGAACTAATTCAGATTTTTTTTTTTGAGTACCTTTAATTAAAAAAATTAGACAGAGTTTAATCAGCCTTAAATTAGATAGAGTTGAATCAGAGCTAGCAGGGCAGCATTACCCCACATGGCCATTCAGGGACCTGAGTTCCTAACATTTTGTTACTTTACTGTCTCCTGGGATGTTGCTATAGTCCACATGGTTGAAGTGGGCTTACCTTCATGTTTGGCAAAGAGAGGGTCCAGAGCAAGCAGCCTTGTCTCTAAGGAGATGGCACAGAAGCTGCACATATAACTTCTCCTCACATCATGTTGGCTTGAACTTAGTCACATGGCCATGCCTAGCTGCAAGGGAGTCGGGAAAATATTCAGATTCTTTGAATGCACGCAAGCAGAGTGATTTCAACCGACCAGCCACCTGCCTGTTTGAGAGCTCTGATTCACGTTCGTTGGTTTGATCATTTGGTCTGAATTAGCTTGGTAGAATCGTTGGGGCTTGAGCCTGAGGCTCCTCAGACACCCTCTGTACAAATTTAGCAAGTGTTAGGGGAGAGAGAGCAGCAAAATATGTTTTAATGTATTAGGGTGAATGCTGTCAAGTACTTAGGGGAATTAAGCATTAAAACGTTCAAATACCTTTATACTACATAATTTGAGGGATTAAGAAAATACAGTTGTGTACTTTTCAGTGATAGCACAAGCTTATCTTTCTTTTGTTTTACTCTCACCCCTCTTAAAATTAGGTAGACACTTGGTTAAATAATACTCTCCCCTGTCAGTCTTTTCATATCAGAGCCAATAAAGGGTCAGATAGATGTGTCTTTTTTATAATACTAACATAGAAGTAAAAATGGAGTGGTTTTTGAAAGAACAGAGAATTATATATACACGTACACATTTCTTTGTCTGGCTTCAAAAAGTTGTTAAAGAAGAGTTGGCTTCCAGATATTAGCCTGGCAAGAAAGGAAAGCAACTGCAGATAGCAGAGAAATGCTTTAAATTAGAAAAACATACACATAAGAGAAATACACCTTCCAGAAGCACTCGGGCGGGGAGGGGGGGAAGATGAGAAAGGAGAATATTTTTATGTTGAATCTCTGGAGGTTTTAAACGCCCCCCCCCCCAAAAAAAAATCCCAAACCCATTGCCATGGAGTCGATTCTGAATCTTGGGGACCCCATGTGTTACAGAATAGAATTTCTCCCTAGGGTTTTCCTGGCTGTAATCTTTGCAGAGCAGATCGCCAGGCCTTTCTTTGGGGGAACCTTTCTGTGAGTAGTCAAGCACGAACTGTTTGTACCACCTTAGACACGGTAAAAATACCCTTGTCATACAAGCTGTGATTTTTCAGTGAAGGGCTTTATACATGTAATGCTTCTGACCACTACTTTTTTTTTTTTTATAATTGAATTCACCACCGTGTGTCATAGAAAACCGAACCCGTTGCCATCGAGTCGATTCTAACTCATAGCGACCCTTTTGGACAGAGTAGAACTGCCCCATAGAGTTTCCAAGGAGTTCCTGGTGGATTCGAACTGCTGACCTTTGTAGCACTTAACCACTACGCCACCAGGGTTTCTAAAACCAAACCCATTGCCGTCTACTAAATTCCAACTCATAGTGATCCTATGTCATGAAATAGAGGGTAAAGTTCAGATTTTGAAAGTCTGAATAAAACTGATGACATCCCTTTCATCTTGCTTTAAAGGTCTCTGTAAACGTGTAATGGTTAGATTATAGACCCCTGCCCCTACACACCTACAGCTACACTTAAAATGTTTAACTTGCCCTGAGCATATAATTTATAATGTGAAAGTTGTGTATTGTATGCCATTTCCACTGTCGGAGAGAAAGGGCAGCCGTTTTGGTTGTTGTTGGTGTTAGCTGCCGCTGAGTAGGTTCCGACTCATAGCGACCCTATGCACGACAGAACAAAACACTGCCCTGTCCTGCGCCATCCCGCAATCGTTATGCTTGAGCCCATTGTTGCAGCCACTGGGTCAGTCCATCTCATTGAGGATCTTCCTCTTTTTCACTGACCTTCCACTTTACCAAGCACAATGTCCTTCTCCAGGGACTAGTCCCTCCTGATGACTTGTCCAAAGTACATGAGATGAAGTCTTCCCATCCTTTCTTTTAAGGAACACTCTGGCTGTACTTCTTCCAAGACAAATTTGTTCATTCTCTGGCAGCCCATGGCATAGTCAATTTTCTCACCAATGCTATTGTGATAATTCCTTTTGATTAGAACTCGTATGTCCATTAACTTTCTATGTCATTATTGTCAAGGAAATGAAACATTTCCCTGTTTATATCCAAACTAGCCTTAAGGGAGAAAAAAAGTGTAAGGAATTAATAGACGGAAACCTGGAGATTTGTAAAAGAAAACCAAGCCTTTGCATTATTAAAATTTTTTTAAATCTTTAATTTTTAAATTCCTATAGATAATTTAGTAAAGATAAATCCTGCATGCTTTTTTATAAAGCTGATTGCCTCTGATTTTGTAGTATCTTACTGGTTAGTAATAATAATAAAACCTATAAATCATTTTGTTTCAGAGAGCATTTCTCATGGAACGGTTTTCTATAGCTGAATTATGGTCTGTCGGTTTGCTCAAAAAAAAGAAAAAAGTACATACACTGTGTGTTTGTTTTAAAAAGAAACCAGTATAGGCATTGATTTTGCCTTGCTATAATGGTTTCTAAGGAAAACCCTTGGAAAAGTACTAATGTTTAGTGAAAAGATATTGTATGTTGTATAACGATACTGTATACTTGGGAATATAGTAAAGTTTAACTACCAGGTATAAGACCCACCAAACCAAACCCACTGCTGTGGAGTCGATTCCGACTCATAGCAACCCTACGGGACAGAGTAGTACTGCCCTATAGCATTTCCGAAGCTATGATCTTTACAGAAGCAGACTGCCATGTCTTTCTCCCAAGGAACAGCTAGTGTGTTCAAACTGCTGACCTATGGTTGGCAGCTGAGTGCTTTAGCCACTGTGCCACCAGGGCTCGCTCCCCAGGTATAATCCCAAACCAGTTGCTGTCATGTCTATACCAACTCACAGCGACCCTATAGGATAGAGTAGAAGTAACCCCGTAGGGTTTCCAAGGAGCAGCTGGTGGATTCAAACTGCTGACCTTTGGTTAGTGGTTCTCAACCACTGTGCCATCAGGGCTCCCCCAGGTATAATAAAAAAAAATAGCAGATGATAATTCTATCATTGGACTTCATGCTGGCCTGGTTAGCACAGGTGTCAAGGCATGCTGGCCTAGAATGTTTTACAGAAACTAGGGTAGCTTGCTGTCATATGCCTCGGCCTGGGTCCCATCGCCAGCTTCCCTTCCTTCCCGTCCCACAAGGGGATGCTTCCCCTTTTAAACCTGACACCGTCATCTTGTGAAGGATCACAGTGCAGCTGTCCTCTCAGTAAATCACGAGTAGACAGTTTTTTTAGTCTTTCTCAGATTCCTGCAACTAGCTGGGAGCCAGCTCTTCTTCTGTGGCAGAAGGTGAGGACGGAGAGGGTGATTGGAAGCCCCTCTTTGGACAAGACCTGACCATCCACAAGTGTATCTATATATTGGCCAAAGTTCAGCTTAGCTTTTTCTGGCAGTTTTCATTGCAGTCGTTAAGATGTCAATTAAAAAAAAAAAAAAAGGAAAGAAAAGCTTGAGAATGACAGAGTGCCTACAAGTTTCAAGTGATCAGCTCTACCATTCAGCCATGTGTATTCTAGTTAATGACTTGGTCATGGTGATCTAGTGTCAACATCCTTAACAAGCGATAAAAGAAGATTCTGCTATGAGATAGTTGCTTTTGGCTTCGTAGAGTAGCAGTGTGACTTAAGACACATATTGCTGGGCAGATTACAGCATTTCGGTGGCTCCAGGTGTTTAGGCTGGCTTATATGAAAGTGGCTGAGAGGGTGGGATGGGAAGGAGCCAAAACGAGGTGTACCTCCCTGGGCTTTTCTTAGAGGGAGCCCTGTGGTTAGAAGCCCACAGTTAGAAGTTAGGTTTGGACTGCCGGGTTCCAATGAATGTTCAGAGGAAGGGGGTGATGGCACCAGAGGGAATTTTTTAGAAGGGGGTTTTGATAAGTTCTTTAAAAGAGGATTGAAACAGGGAATAGAAGGGAAAAATACCACAAGGAGCCCATCGGAGCAGATGTGTGCTTTGGAGTCAGGGTTTTCGTAGAGAAATAGAAGAGAAGGAAACGATGCGTGTGTAAAACAGAAGGCAAATATTGGTGAACTGTGACTGTTTATGGGGCCCTGGTGGCACAGGGGATAAGAGCTCAGGCTGCTAACCAAAAGGTCAGCAGTTTGAATCTACCAGCCGCTCCTTGGAAATCCTATGGGGCAGTTCTACTCTGTCCTATAGGATCTGAAACAAATCGACTCCACGACAATGGATTTGGTTTGGTGACTGTTTATGGTTTGTAAGTTTTTGACTGGCAATAGGATCTATAGATTTAAGAAATACTCATGCTGTAGAAATTTCCGTAAAGGAATAGGATAAAATATTTTGTAATGTACCAATTTAAAAAAATAATTAAAGGATGGCAGCATCTTGATTGTGTTCAAATGCCTTTGGGATATGAAAGAAATTTTTCTAAACATTTTCCCCCTTGTGGACTAAATTTCCATTGTTGGACTTCTCAGAAAGCTTTATAGGGGTGGGGGTGTGAAAACAACCCTTTCTTAGCTTTATATAAATGAAACCATTATTCACTCTTCATGGGGTATCTCGTAAGGCGATTAAGCAAAAGGCTAATAGTTGCTAGCTGGATTGAAGGGCCATGCAGCGAGACAGGACTGACTTTGGGGTGGGTATACTATCTCCAATTTCCTGGTGTGACTAGGGGCCTTTTGGCTGAGTTCCCACCCACTGGCCCTGCAGAGATGTTTAACATTCCCACGTCTCTCAGCCCGTCACAGCTGTAGAAGGGTTTCAGGTTATGTTCTGTGGGGCCCAGAATTCCCTCCAGGCACTTCAGGGTCTGCCAAGTGGGGTGAGAGGGACGCCAAGCAACTGAACTCCGGGCCTCCTGCCCCCGCTTCAGCCAGAGCAGACAGCTCTGCCTCACTGTTTAAGTCTTGGGGCTTTTCCGTAAGAGTCCCTGGAAAAGAGGTGAAGCAAACACAGAATCCACTGTCATGGGAAATAGGAAAAGGGAGCACTCTGTACCCGAACAGAATTGGCTGATAGCAGCTCTTGTCCAGCCTGTCCATTTCTCCTGCTGCTGCCCTGATTTGGGTCCCTCTGCTCTGTTTTTTCTAACAGTTTTGTTGAGATATCATTAGTATGCCCTACAAATAACCGATTTACACTGTACAGTTCCGGGTTTTGGTGTACTTGCAGAGCTGTGCAGTTACCACCACAATCAACTTTAAACCGACGGGTTTCCAAGGCCGTAAATCTCTACTGAAGCCAACTGCCACATCCTTCTTCCTCGGAACCACTGGTGGCTTGGAACCGCCGACCTTTGGGTTAGTGGTTGGTCACTTTAACCGCTACACCACCAGGACTCCTTACTATCAATTTGAGAACAATTTTTCACCCCCAAAAGAAACCCTGTACCCGTTAGTAGTTTGTCTGCATTTCCCCACAACCTCGAAAGCTCTAGGCAACCACGAGCCTACTTTCTGTCTCTATGGATTTGCCTGCTCTGGACATTTCATATGAATTGAAATCATACAATCTATCACCCTTTATGAACTTAGCATAATGTTTTCATGGTTTATCCATGTTGTAGCAGTCTCAGTACTTTATTATTTTTATTGCTGAATAATACATTCCATGGTATGGACATGCCGCTTTTCGTTTATTCATTCTTCAGTTGATGGGCATGTGGGCTGTTGCTGCTTTTTTGGGGTATTATAAATATAATGTTGCTATTGACATTTGTGTACCAGTTTTTGTGTGGAGGTGTGTTTTCATTTCCCTTGGGTATGTACCTAGGCGAGGCATTGCTGGGTCATCTGGCAGTTCTATGTTTAACTTGTGAAGCGGTACTGAGCCTTTTTATCTCTTAAGTGGATTATGTGTGTAGACTTGGGTCTGGCTTCCTTGGCTTCATTTCTGCACCTCATTTGAGCCTTCGCCAGCCCTGCATCCTGTCCTTCACCCTCCTGCCTCCAGGGTTCCCTGCCTGCTGCACCAGTGGGTGCAGAAACCTCAGGGGTTCTCGGTTACTTAAGTAAAGAATTTAAACTGCTTAGCATGGCACTTGACTTCTTCACAGTCAGGGCCCACTCTGTGCTTCAGATTTCATCTTCCTGTAATTTCCCATTTTTTGCCTGTCCCCTTCTGTGTTCGGTGCCAGTGGTTCTTCTTTGTGTCACAGACCCCTTTGAAGATCTGCCAAAAGCCATACATTTCTTGCTTTATCAGGAAGACGCACGTGTCATTATGCTGACACAACAACCCCAGCCTGCAAATAAGGCCACCGGTGACCCTGGACACCTCCACCGCCTTCCCTGAGCACAAGGTGCTTGTTGCCATCTTTGCTCACGCCGCCCCCTCTGCCCTCCTGTCCCCTCCCTCCTCTAGTCCATTATCTTCTGATCCTCTTCTGTAAAAGGAGCCCTGGTGGTGCAGCGGTTAAGTGGTTCACACCCACCAGCCCCTTCATGGGAGAAAGATGTGGCGTCTGCTTCCACAAAGTTAACAGCCTTGAAAACCCTCTGGGGCAGTTCTACTCTGTCCTGTAGGGTCACTATGAGTCAAAATCGACTCGACGGCAATGGGTTTGGTTTGTTTTCCTTCATTTTAAAAAAACAGTTGCCGTCAAGTCAACTCTGCCTCATGGTGACCCCATGTCTGGAGCTCTGCCCTATAGGGTATTCAAGGACTGATGCTACAGAAGTGCCTCTGGGTGGACTGGAGCCTCCAGTCCTTCAGTTAGCACCCAAGTGTATTACTGCATCATCCAGAGGCTCCTGAACTCCTTCATAACCCACCTCAAATGTCCGTCAGGAAACCTGAGCGGTGGTCACCTAACGTCAATGCCCGTTGTGTTTTAGAATGTCTTTTAGAGGACCTGGGACGGAAAGCGTTCTCATTCCATTTTTTATCATCTGTGCTCAACAGTTGCTTATACAGTCCTTCAGCAGGACCCTAGGGAATAGACCAGGGAGGACCTGCCTTCCCGGGAACTAGATGCTAGGCACCGCGAAGGCAGGGATTTTGGTGGGACCTCTGGTGGCGCAGTGGTTAAGAGCTCGGCTGCAAACCAAAAGGTTGGCAGTTTGAATCCACCAGCAGTTCCTTGGAAACCCTATGGGGCAGTTCCACTCTGTCCTGTAGGGTCGCTAAGAGTCAGAATTGACTCGATGGCAATGGTTTTTTTTTTTTTTTTTTTTTTTTTGGTTTTATCCTGGGGTGTGTATTCTGTGCCCTATAATAGAGCCTGGTACGTAAAAACAAACAAACAAAAAACCTGCTGCCAATTCTGACCTAATAGGTGTTTAGTAAGTAAGCCACTAAGTGAATGACTAGGGGAGGGAGCTCGGCCTGGAACCTCCGGCTATCAGGGACTGACGAGGCTCTGACGTCGGGCCCTGAGTATTCAGAGGGCCTGTATGCAGATACCGAGTACTGGATATTGGGGAGGGAACGAGGGTGAGAACAGAAAGAGGTTCTAAAATGGATTAAGAGGGCGTGATAGTTTCATATCCTTACTGTAACAAATTAGCACAAACATAACAGCTTAAAACAACACAAATTTAACCTGACACAGCCCTAGGGGTCAGAAGTCTGCAATCGGTTTCGTTGGGCAGGGTGTTGCTGGAACTAGTTCCTTCTGGAGGCTCTGGGGAGAATCTGGAGGCTCTGGGGAGAACCTGTTTCCTCGACTTGTTGAGCTTCTAGAGGTTGCCTGCCTTCCTCGGCTCCTGGCCCCTTCGCCTCCTTCGGAGCCAGCACCATGAGGCATAACCTCTCCTCTGTGACCTCAGCTTCCGCCCTCACGTCTTCTCTCTGACTCGGATCCTCCTGCCTGCGTCTCAAAAGGGCTTTTGTGATTGTATTGGGCACACTCGGGTAATCCACTCTAACATCCCCATCTGAGTACCATTAACGTAATCACGTCTGCGAAGTCCTTTCTACCAGGTGAGGTGACATTCACAGGTTCTGGGGCTAGGATACCGACATCTCTCAGGAGCCACTGTTCTGCTTACTGTACCCAAGCCAGTTGCTGTCATGTCATTCTGACATATGGCAACCCCACGTGTTTCGGAGTAGAACTGTGCTCCATGGGGTTTTCAGTGGCTGGTCACCGGGCCTCTCTTGCGAGGCACCTCTGAGTGGACTTGAACCACCAAACTTTCAGTTAGTAGCCAAGCACATTAACTGTTTGCATCACCCGGGGACTCTGTCCTAAGAACTTAACACATTTTAATTCATTTGTCATAAGATTCATATAAAGACATACAAGGCACAAACGGTTAGGTGTCTGGCTACTACCTGAAAGGTTAGCGGTTAGAGTCCGCCCAGAGGTGCCTCGGAAGAAAGGCTTGAGGGTCTGCTTCCGAAAGACCTTGGCATGTAAAGGAGGGGGCCCGGATGTGATCTCAGGTGGCCTGGCTCCAGAGCCTGAACTGGTAACCAACACCCTGCACACAGTTCCCCAAAGTCGTGATGGTGGCCCCCGAGTCGCTTTAGTGCAGTATGTGTGGTGTGGTCAGCTCTGAAATGGACTTTAACTGAAAGTGTATTCACATATAGGTTTTATTATGTAATGGAGTTTACCCATGAGCTAGATCACACAGCACTAATACAGAAGGAAGAGAAAATGTAACATTTGGGAAAGAAAGAAAGCAGGAAAACCTGGTCTTCGGTAATGGAGGAGGGAACGTGGATGCTTTCTCCCGTTTTCATCCTTTCACGCTCCCCCAGCGCTGGTTTATCCGATCTTTTCTCTTTTCTTTGATGTGTGTCCTCTTTTTCACTTCATTGCCAGTGACCTTCCTTGAGCTGATTGCTGCCCATAACTGGACCGGTCCTGTCCAGCCGGTTGTTTGTTTTAATAAATGAAGAAACAAATTTATCATCCCAAAGCCACTAAAAACCAGGACGAGCCTTCATTTACCCTATAGATTGTACTCTTCTGATGCTTTGTTAACCAGTGCTAACAACCATCTAAAGAGAAAAATAAGTTTAAAATCCTTGATAAACATTGAAGGAGGGTGTTGTATGTAAGGGGGCAAGCTGGAGCCAGTTGTTCCATAAACTGTCGGAGAGGAGCCGTGAAAGTCTGTTTCTCCCATGCAAGCAGGTGTCATTTTTCTTAGGATGTTATGGCTTAGGAAACTGACCTCTAGAGTTTTTCAAAATTCTGCGTTCTGGTTCTTTTTACTTTTGATGAAACTAGTGAGGGCAACAGAAAGCGCTTCTCCTGGTTAATTTAATAAAGAAAAATTGAGCTGTGAAGATTTGGGGCTCACCTTGAATGTGACTCCTCCCTGTTGACCGAATTCTGCTCTGAAACACCACGGGCTCCGCTTAAAAAAGAATTTGGAAGTAGTGCTCGGAGAAAAATCTTCTCCCCGGTACTGATTTCTATACCAGAATGGCCAGCGCAGGATAGGAAAGGGGGCTTCAGCATGAAAGGACTTCGTGTTGTTCTTGACTTTGTTCCAGTATTCTATAAATCCATTTTCCGCAGTGTTTCCTGGCAACGACCAAGAATCCACATTTTCCCAGTTTGTTTGTTTATAATGTATACCCCACTGCGTCCACAAAAGGGTCCAGGCAGTTTGCAATAAGAGGCGTGTACACAATGAGACTGTGTCAGTGGGGAAGACAAGGCAGGAACCCCGAGAGCAAGCATGCCCGTCAGTTCTGCCAGAGCGACTCTGAGTGGGGATTAAACACAGCAGCGCCTGCCCAGGCAGCCAAGGTGAAAAGGTCGCAGCGCTGGTTAGGTAACCCTACTCTAAGAGAGGAAGTCATAAACCTCTCCCAGGGTTTGAGTTTTCAAAGAATTTTTTCCGGGCACTGGATTAGTAAAACGATTCTTGGGGCTGTGAGTCCTGCACCCCGGATGCTGGTGAAGAGAGTAAATGCCCCACCCCTTCAGCGTTTGCCAAAATAAAAACCCCAACCCAACCCGTTGCCGTCGAGTCGATCCGGACACATAGCGACCCTATAGGACAGAGTAGAACTGCCCCATAGGGTTTCCAAGGAGCAGCTGGAGGATTTGAACTGCTGACCTTTTGGCTAGCAGCTGTAGGTCTTAACCACTGTGCCACCAGTATTTGCCAACCAGTTTCTAAAAACTAAGAGGGAGTCTCACGCAGTGTCCCTCGGTGCTGCCTCACCCCAGCCCAGCCCCAATGTAAGGACCTTGGTAACTGGGTTTTATTAATGTAGTTATACCACGTCTGATAGTTACTTGAATCTATCATCACTCACCATTCTCCTCCTTGGAAGATGGCACTTTAACAGTGGGGCAAGCAGGAGTAATAGGCATCTGTTATTGATACCTGCCATCCATCTATCAGAACCCTGGTGGCACAGTGGCTAAGAACTTGGCTGCTAACCAAAGGGTTGGCAGTTCGAATCCACCAGCTGCTCCTTGGAAATCCTGTGGGGCAGCTCTAGTCTGTCCTATAGGGTCACTATGAGTTGGAATTGACTTAACGGCAACAGGCTTATCCATTTATCAGCCTGTCATGTTGCTGTGATGCTGGAAGCTATGCTACCAGTATTTCAGGTACCACCCATGGTGGACAGACTTCAGCAGAGCTTCCAGACTAAGACAGATTAGAAAGAAAGGCTTGGTGATTTACTTATAAAAATAAGCCAATGAAAACCCTATATGGGTCGCAACAGAATATTGCCCAATATAGTATTGGAAAAACAAACCAAACCCACTGATGTTGAGTTGATTCTGATACATGGCCACCCCATAGGGTTTCCAAGGCTGTAAATCTTTATGGAAACAGACTGCTACTACGTCTTTCTTCCGTGAAGCCTCTGGCGGTGGAAGGCACTTAAAGTACACAGTGGCCGAAACAATGGACTTGAGCATACCAGTGACCTTGAAGATAGCACAAGACTGGAAAATGTTTCATTCCATTGTGTGTTGGGTCCCATGAATTGGAGCTGAGTCCGTGGCAATGAACCACAGCATTGATTCATTCAACACATTTATGGAGTGCTCATTCTTTGCTGGGCCTTGAGGATCCAGTAGTGAACCAGTCATAATTTGGGGACAGGGGTTTCCAAATTATGGAATTTAATTTAATTTTCTAAATTATTAATAGGTGGAAATTAGTAGTTGTGCTCAAATAAGGAAAATGATTAAAAGCTGTACAACTGCCCATAATAACCCTTAGCACCCCAGGCCCGTGTGTACCCAGGCTGTCATCTTCTTTAAGGTTATCTTGACTAGAGAGCTGGTTCGTGGTTTCCGTTGTTCATTAGCGTGCTATCCTAATTTCTAGGAGAAATTAAAATATGGTTGAGTGCATGCGAGTAGCACTGAAACAAAAGAACGAGTCTGCAGAAGGTTACTATGGGAACAAGCTCCTTTTTCTCCACTTTATTTTTGTGAAGCAGGCTCAGATGATAAATACCTGGAATTCTCATTTTTCAGCAGAAACTCAGCCTGGTAGTATTAAAATTTAGAGGGCTTTTTTGGTAAGTTTTCCTTTATTTACATGGTCCTGTTTATATTCCTTCTAGCAAGTATGTTATTGGTGAGAGGATAGATAGACAGCCGTCTTTCAGTCTGCCCTAACTTGTGGCAATCTTTTATATAACAGAAGGAAACACTGCCTGGTCTTGCGTCGTCCTCATGATTGCTGTCATGTTCAAGTTCATTGTTGCCGCTATTGTGCCAATCCATCTCACCAGCGGTCCCCTTGCGCTTCACCAAACAGGATGTCCTCCACCAGCATTTGATCTCTCTGAAGCAAGAGAGCTGGTCAGCGTTCTGTTGTGATCCATAGGGTTTTCACTGGTTAATTTTCAGAAGCGAATCACCAGGCCTTTCTTCCTAGTCTGTCTGCTGAAACCTGTCCACTATGGGTGACCCTGCTGGTATTTGAAATACCCGTGATGTAGCTTCCAGCATCACAGCAACATGCAAGCCACCAGAGTGAGAGGAAAGACTTCAACAGATTGTAGTCTTAACGGATGCGTGGGTGTCTTGAGGAGCATTTGGTTCTGCCTCTCCTTTCCCTGACCTCCAGCTCCGTCGTCCTTCCCTGGGATTTGCCAGGTGCCTTAGACTGAAGGTGCCTGTGTAGTGCTGGATTAAACCTGTGTTGGGTTGTATTGGAGCCCTCTTGGCACAGTGGTTAAGTGCTAAGGCTGTTAACTAAAAGATCGGCAGTTCAAATCCACTAGCCACTCCTTGGAAACCCTGAGGGGAGTTCTACTCTGTCCGTAGGGTTGTTATGAGTCGGAATTGACTCAACGGCAATGGGTTTGGGTTTGATTTTGCGTTGTATTACAAATAAGAAAACTCTTAGATTCAAAATCCTGAGAACACCCTTACTTTATCACCTGTACTTCAGTCTCTTCTGCCTTATGCACAGGCTGACCTTAGAGATTTTGGTAAGATGATAAGAATCTTTTAACAGAAACCATCCTAGAGTTTTTAAGGATCAAACATTAGCTATCAGAATGGGAGTGAGAGCTACCAGAACATTTTATTTACAGTGTTCTTGGTTTTTCTTTTTTCTCACATTCCCAACCATTTTTAATTCATCAATCCAAGATAAAATTTAAGAAGAAAAAAGTCAAAATTGAATGTGAGAAGATGTACAGTCTCCTGAGGAGAAAACTTCTGAGACCTTTACCAGGTCAGGATATAGGATATTCTGATCCAGAAGCAAGGGCCATAGTGTTCGTTTTTTTTTTTTTTTTTAAACAGTTAACACATTTCCTGTCAGCTTAGTGAGTTGAAGGAATTGTAGACACACTTCATCTTGCTCATCGATTTTGGCTGATTAATAATGGCAACCTGGAGCGCAAATGCTACATCCAGGCAAGGACTCTGCATGTTAGTGGTGACCCTCATGCCCTGATTTGTCACCCCTGATCCAGTGCATTAAGAGCAATTGATTCTGACCTTTAGAGTCAGCATGGCCACCAAGAAAAACAAGCCCACATCTTACCCATGGCAGAATATAAATTCATTTTGGTCCGTTACAAAGGGTTCCATTGGTCCTGTTAGGAAGGCATGTCCAACATTTAGCCACTGGTACTTATCTGGAATGTTTCTTTATTTGCTGAAGGTGATTTATTATATAACAGCGCCTTAGCTATGTGAAGCCTGCCTGGTATGTTAAGTCTCCAGCATAAATGATTGTGACCCACTCTGGTGAGCTGCTGCAGCCGCGGAGATTGACAGTGCACTCCAGCGAGGAAGAAGGGCAGGGGTGACTTGAGTTCCCTTTAGGCAGTTGGATATTAATGAAGGAAAAATACCTTGGAAGCGTGCTGTTCTCAGAAGGACACAGGACAGCGTTGAGCATAACCAGAGCCCTGCTTTCTGTGCTTTAGTGCGAGCTGCTAGCTGCACAGGATCCTCATCAGATTGGGATGGGGCGGGGCTGGTTTTTTAGAAAGAGCATCTGGCATTGAAGGAGCTCAGGCTGGACTGGTCTCATGTTAACGAACCTACTGGCCAGGCTTGTAAAAGCTTGGGCTGGAAGGCTGTGTCTTCATTGATGGCCTTCACTGCACCTAACATAGCTCTGGGGACCCAATTTGTGGTCAGTAAATATGTGTTGACTTGCTTTACCAGTGAGTAAAGCAAAGTAGATACTGACCAATTTGTGGGTGTTGCATTCTTTGTAAAGTAACAATAGAACACCACTCCTTGAACAGGTTTCATCTTTGAAATTTTGCATTTAAAACAACAAATTTGATTTATTCACCCATTTTGTTATCAGATATTTGAATATCCCCTATTTCCAGCTACAGTGTCTGGGTCCTGGGCATAAAATGGGGACCAAAACAGAGCTTGCTAAGAGAGACAAAAATAAACAAAAATCATAAAATTGTTAATTACGATCAGAGTAGGCACACTGAAGGAAAAGTATGGGGTTTTATGAAAACATAATATGAGGGAGCTTAACCTGGCCCAGAAAGGTCAGGGGAAGCTTTCTGGAAGAGGTGAAATTTAATCTGGGACTTGAAGGATGAGTGGGGTTCACTAGGCAGAGGGGACCACAACAGGGAACATGGAGAGCTGAAATGAATGACTCCCACAGAATTTCAAGGGTACCTGTAAAACCAGTATTATCATGCTGTGTCACCCAGGACACATCACTGGCCATGACTTCTGGTTGTCTTTCCTTGAGGTTTCACCTGATGTGGAGGCTGATGCTTCTGCTGTCTTCTGGCCCTCCCATTGCATAAATTGACCCTCGAAGCCTTGACTATGTTGATTTGTGTACTTTACTTGCTTAGACAGTTCAAAAATTGGTCTTCTTGGAAAGCAATGTATTTCTTTTTGGCTCCAAATGTTGCTTTTCTTGCTGGATGTCTAGATGGAGGGATCGCCAGCGGTAATGGAAACTGCAGGATCAGCAGGTATGGTGGTGAGACTCTGAACTCAGAAAGGCTCTGGCTCTGGTTCCAGCTGTGCCCTGGTAGCATAGAGTTGAACTTAAACTCCCTTAAACCAACAAAAATCAAACTCATTGCCCTCAACTCGATTTCGACTCATAGTGACCCTATAGAACAGAGTAGAACTGCCTCATTAGGGTTTCCAAGGAGCAGCTGGTGGATTTGAACAGCCAACCTTTTGGTTAACAGCCATAGCTCTTAACTACTGTGCCACCAGGGCTCCCTTACCCTTGGTTTTCGTATCTGTAAAATGGATACAACGGCCATCTCAGAAAGTAGTCTTGAAGATGATATTAAAGAGGCCATGTGCTTGGTTGTAATTATCAGCTCTTTGCTCACCACAGCCTGTGCACATGGGAGGAGATTGTTTTGGTTGACTGATTAGAACACATTTGTTGTCCGTATTAATTATGTTTTAATCTCCTTTATAGGTGGGTGAGCTTACTGAAGTCTGTCCAAGAGCCTTTGGGAATGCTCATATCTACCATGCCCATTTTATTACCAGTTGAATTTTAAGAAGTTAATAATGGCGTAGGGACAGTTACATGTCACATTGGTAGGTCTTTTCTACCTACCGCACGAGGAAAAAAAAAAAAGAAAGAAATTTTCAATCCCATATAAAAATAAGCTTTTTATAGGTGACATTAAAATAAATATCACCTTATTGGAGGGATAATTGTCCTGTTTTTAAAAAAAATGGCTAACTAAATTGACCTTCGGTATCATTCACCCTTTGTGAAGCTAACAAAAGTACATGCATTGAGTTTATCAGAAGTGGTTACTTCACTGTTGACTTTTTTTTCCCTGAAAAATGCAAGTGCCACATTTAAGATCACTTGATAAAGCAACCCCCAAAAGCCTAAAGAAAATACAGCCCATTCAATTCTGGGGAATATTAGAGACAAGCTCTGCAGCAGACATGAGGCTCTTTCTTCAAACTTGGACTTGTGTTGAATCTTTTTTTTTTTTTTTTTCAGGAGGGTGCTAAATCTTTTTTTTTTTAATTGTACTTCAGATGGTTTGCAGAACAAACTGGCTTCTCACTAAACAATTAATGCAAGTATTGTTTTGTGACATTGGTTACCAACCCCACGACATGTCAACATTTTCCCCTTCTCGACCTTGGGTTCCCTATTACCAGCTTTCCTGTGCCCTCCTGCCTTCTCTTCCTTGCCCCTGGGCTGGTGTGCCCCTTTATCTTGTTTTGTTTTATGGGCCTGGAGGGTGAGCCTCAGGAGTGATATCATTACAGAGCTAAAAGGGTGTCCAGGGGCCATACCCTCAGAGTTTCTCCAGTCTCTGTCAGGCCAGTAAATCTGGTCTTTTTTGGGGAGTTAGAATTTTGTTCTACGTTTTTCTCCACTCTCTCTGGGGCCTTCTGTTGTGATCCCTATAAGAGCAGTCAGTGGTGTTAGCCAGGCACCATCTAGTTGTGCTGGACTCAGTCTGGTGGAGGCTGTGGTAGTTGTTGTCCATTAGTCCTTTGGACTGTGTTAAATCTTTTTGAAGTCCCATCTCCCGGGACCTTGGTGCTCTGACCCTTCTCTAGAAAGCTAAGGAGCATGCCAGAGAGGCTGCAGTCATTTGAAGCACTTGTAGGAGTGTGTTTGTAGTGATGGTGGTGAGCTAACAGTTAAACAGAATTAACTTGAGTTTCTGGTTGTTGTTGTCTTTAGCTGTCCATGGTGACCCATGTACAATGGAATAAAAGGTTGACCGGTTCTGTGCCGTTGCCATGATCAGTTGCAGATTGGATCATTGTGATCCATAAGGGTTTTCATTGGCTCGTTTTTCAGAAGTAGATCACCAGGGTTTTCCTCCTAGCCCTTCTTAGTCTAGAAGCTCCACTGAAAGCTGTTCAGCAACATAGCAACACACAAGCCTCCACTGACACAGACCAGTGGTGGGTGCACATGAGGTACATTGGCTGGGAATCGAACCCAGGTCTTCCCTATGAAAGGCAAGAATTCTACCACTGAGCCACCACCACCATCATGGGTTTCTGCTTAGGAGGGAGTATCTAGGAAGCCCTTTTTTGGTCCACAAGATGGATTCTCAAAATCTAGACTTTAGCCAAGAGATTGGAACTTTGGTAGGGGAAGAAAAAGAAAGGTTGTGTAGCGTGATTGCAAGTAGATGAACATAATGATCTTGGCAGTGCTACAGAGAAGAAATAATGATGGTATTGTTCCAGATAGAAAAGTCATAGAGCTGAAATACATATTTCCATTTAAAAGTTCCCCGTCCAAATAAGTCAGCTTACCTCACAAACTCATTCAGGTTTCATCCAGGGAGCTAAAATGCTCTTACTTCTGCTTCAGATATGACTTGAATCACCAGCGTTCTTGGTTACTGATACAATACCTCATTCTTCAGTAACTTTCTTGTTTTTTTGTAACTTAGCTCACTTCATAAAGTATGCAAATCTGCCAAAATAACCAATAGATCATTGAACATAGAAAGCTTTGAATTATGTTTTAATTACGCCAATGTCAAACTACAACATGGTTGGCTTGGTTTATTTTATATTAAAGTAAGCAGTATAATCAGGTATTTTGTTAGTACCTTGCTTTAATCTTGTACTTTAGCAAACCTTTTACAGCGATAAATGAGGTTTTCCTTTTCATAGAGAAAAGCCAAGTTACTGTTGTTTTTGGTTTTGTAGTTGCATTCTTTGAGGTTGTCATTGGCTAGCTAAAGACAAGAAACTTTAAGAGATATTTATTTCCTAGAGTTACATGATAGTGACCTTATGAATGGTTTTTATTTTTAAAATTTTCTTTGGACATTTCCTTAAAATGTGCATTAAAAAAAAAAAAACTTGGTTGAACCACAGCTACCACAGCCTTCGCCAGACTGAGTCCAGCACAACCAGGTGGCGCCCAGCTGCCACCACCAACTTCTCTGACAAGGATCACAATAGAGGGTCCTGGACAGAGTTGGGAAAAAATGTAGAACAAAATTCTAACTCACAAAAAAAGACCAGACTTACTGGTCTGACAGAGACT
Organism: Elephas maximus indicus; assembly: GCF_024166365.1. Lineage (NCBI taxonomy): Eukaryota > Metazoa > Chordata > Mammalia > Proboscidea > Elephantidae > Elephas > Elephas maximus. Next base: position 5,985,479 of record NC_064841.1, on the reverse strand, counting down.
GGAGAAACCCCGAGAGTATAGGCCCTTGGACACCCTCTTAACTCAGTACTGAAGTCACTCCTGAGGTTCACCCTTTCAGCCAAAGATTAGACAGGCTTATGAAACAAAATGAGACTAAAGGGGCACACCAGTCCAGGGGCAAGGACTAGAAAGCAGGAGGTGACAGGAAAGCTGGTAAGAGGGAACCCAAAGACGAGAAGGGGAGAGTGTTGACCTGTCATGAAGGTGGCAGCCAATGTCAGAAAACAATATGTGTACTAATTGTTTAATGAGAAACTAATTTGCTCTGTAAAACTTCATCTAAAGCACAATAATAATAAAAAAAAAATACTTGGAGTAAAAGTCCAAATAGTTTGCATTTATTTGAAAATCAGCTAAAATGTTGTTGTTAGATGCGGTTGAGTCCGCCCATGACTCATGATGACCCCAGGCACAATGAGTTTGGATGATTGTGATCCATAGGGTTTTCATTGGCTGAGTTTTTGCAAGTAGATCACCAGGCCTTTCTTCCTGGTCTATCTTAGTATGGAAGCTCCGCTGAAGTCTATTCAGCATCACAACATGCAAGCCTTCAGTGACAGAAGGGTAGTGGCTGCACTTGAGGTACACTGGCCAAGAATCAAACTCGGATGTCCTGTATGAAATGGGAGAACTCTACCACTGAACCACCAGGAAAACAAAAACAAATCTGTTGCCATCAAGTCAATTCCAACTCACAGTGACCGTACAGGACAGAGTAGAATTGCCCCTTAGGGTTTCCAAGAAGTGGCTGGTGGATTCGAACTGCTGACCTTTTGGTTACTAGCCGTAGCTCTTAATCACTGCACTACCAGGGCTCCCCTAGAGTTCCAGTTCCTCTGAGTTCTCACAGTTTTGTATTTCAGCTCTCTATTAGACATCTCCAAGGCAAAGTTAAACCACTTCCTTCCTGCTGCTTCTTCCTCTTCCGGGATCCTTGTCTTCATTAGGCTTAATGACCCACCTTGTTGGCCAGATAGAAACCTTGGCTACAAACCCCAGCATCTCCCTTGGCATCCCATCTAATGAGTTCCTGGATTCTATTAGTTTTACTCCACACCTTTCCTCTAATCTGCGTCCACTTTTTCTGTTTTCCCGCTGCCTCATTTTCTCACTGCATGCCCAAATCAACCATCTAGCTGATCTGCTGGCCGCCTGTCTCTCCCCACTTCTAAGCCTCCCTTCCTCTGGCTCAGTTTTCTCTACCTGATTTTGAGCAACTTGTTGGTTTAAACACTTCCAGTAATTCCTCATCATCCAAGATTCAGGCCAAGCTCCTCAACATGCATTGAAACCTTTGCAGGCTGACTCTACTCTGCTTTTCAGTTCTTTCCCTGGTCCTGTTCTCCTGCAGTCTGTACCTCGGCCTCAGTCAGCTACCACAGTTTCCTCTCTGTGGTTCGTGCCTGTACCCACAACGCTTCCTGTGCCCAGCATTCTCTGCTCCTCATCACTCCCCAATGCCATCCTCAACGTGTTTTCTCAGCCATGTGTACCATGCAGTCAGGCACCCTGCCTCCGTGTGGAACTCATAATTAATTGGTTCCACACCAGGCATCTGCCATTCAGCTATGAATGTATGGAGGGAAAGGATCCTTCCATACTTTCATTAAATGGAATATCCTCTCCTTGGCATATAACAGCTTCTTCTGTGTTGATTCTTAGTATTGTATTATCATTTCTTGACATATAGTATTATTGGGACAAGTTTAGTGCAGTTAAAAAAAAAAAAAAAGCAAGTGAGTGAAAAGCCAAGAAAAGCCTTGATTTATAAAACCAAACCAAGCCTGTTGCCGTCAATTCTGACTCAGAGCAACCCTAATAGGCAGAGGAGAACTGCCCCATGGGGTTTCCAAGGGGCGGCTGGTGGTTTTAAACCGCCAGCCTTTTGGTTAGCAGCCGAGCTCTTAACTACTGAGTCACCAGGGCTCCAGCCTCCGTTTCGGGGCATGTTTAGCACTCGGAAATAGGCAAATGTGTCTGTCAGTCTAAGATGCGTGCGTGTGGCCTGTCTCTGTGCGCTCAGAGCGAGGCCGTATCTGACTGTGGACCAGAAGGACCTGGTTCACGTTCTGACTCTACAGCTTGCAGGGGTCTGGTTGCTGAAGCTCTGAGCCTCTGTTCCCATGTTTACAGTGGGGATAAGGCCGTATACTTCACAACGGCCTTATGAGGATTAAACGAGATCGAAAATATAAAGTACCCAACAGGGCTGTATGGAGGATACCCACTAAATGATAGTTTCTGTTTCTTCAACAAATAGTCCGAGAATTTCACTATTCTTTCTGTTGATGCACGAGGTACATGCGACTTTAAGAGGTGCAGAATATTTCCATTTTAAGGTGATAACCACCATCGCCCTCGTGCACGTTTCAACCTGCAGTTATGTGCTGGAATGTTATCTTTCTCATCCTTACCTTCCTATCGTATCACAAATTTTTTGAAGTCTGGGACCAGGTCCTTCGAGAAACATGGCTTTTGTTTGTGTGGGGGTTTAGAGTTGGTTGTTTTTGAGATTGCTGGAGTGTTCAGGAGAGGGTTTGATATTTTTATGTGAATGTTAATAGACTCAGTCTTAGCAGAGTAATCTGAAGGCTTTGACTTTTGGAAGATACTCGTTTGATTCCTGGACTATTATTGCCTTCAGAGTTTTGCCTATTAAATCCTGATACCAGTGGCAGGAAGGCCAAGCAACCCAGCAAAGTCCTTGTGCTTCAGGGTTTTATTCTTGCTGTTTTGTAGTCTGTGGAGGGGAATCATATGGATTGTTTTTCCTAAGTCCTTTTTAAAAGAAATGAAAATGTAGGCACTTTCTCAGAGTCTAAGTAATGCCACACTTCCAGGAAGTTAAGACATATTTCTTTGTCTTTTAAGCTCCTATGGAAACTTTATAAAAATAGAATAGACTGAGGACAAGCTAATACAATTTGTACTAAAATGAATTCCATGTGCGTGTGAATATATGAAATAAAATTAAGGCCTCTTGTTGTTGTTTTCTAAGTACCAGGATATTGTTTGAAAATAACCAAGATGTAGGTAACTTTGGTGAAGGGTAAGACAGTACACAGTTCTGGGGAAGCCAGCAGAACTTGTCCAAGGCAAGGTCATGGAAGCTCCATAGACACATCCAAACTCCCTAAGAGGTCGAATTACTGGACTGAAGGCTGTGGGGACCATGGACTTGGGGAACATCTAGCTCAATTGGCATAACATAGTTTATAAAGAAAATGTTCTACATCCTACTTAGGTGAGTAGTGTCTAGGGTCTTAAAAGCTTGCAAGCTGCCATCTAAGATATTCCCCTGGTCTCACCCCTTTGGGAGCAAGGGAGAATGAAGAAAACCAAAGACACAAGGAAAAGATTAGGCCAAAGGACTAATGGATCACAAGCACCACAGCCTTCTCCAGACTGAGTCCAGCACAACTAGATGGTGCCCAGCTACCCTCACCAACTGCTCTGACAGGGATCACAGTAGAGGGTCCTGGACAGAGCTGGAGAAAAACATAGAACAAAATTCTAACTCACACACAAGAAAAGACTAGACTTGTGGTCTGACAGAGACTAGAGAAACCCTAAGAGTGTGGTCACTGAGCATCCTTTTAGCTCAGTAACAAAGGCACTTCTGAGGTTCACCCTTCAGCCAAAGATTAGACAGGCACATAAAACAAAATGAGACTAAGGGGGCACACCAGCCCAGGGGCAAGAACAAGAAGGCAGGAGAAGCCTGGAAGGCTGGTAACGGGGAACCCAAGGTTGAGAAGGGGAGAGTGTTGACATGTTGTGGAGGTGGCAACCAGTGTCACAAAACAATGTATACGAATTGTTTAATGAGAAACTAATTTGCTCTGTAAACCCTCATCTAAAATACAATAAAAGAAAAAGAAAAAAAAATAACATATAAATGTGAGAAAATATCAGCTCATATTTACTACTAATCATCTTGTATAAAATTTTGTTGTCTCAGTCACGGTTTATTTGTTGTGTTGTTGAGAAATATATGCAGCAAAACATACAGTAATTCAACAGTTTCGACATGTACAATTCAGTGACAGTCCCCAAGTTGTGTAACCATTCTCACCCTCCTTCTCTGAGTTGTTCCTCCCCCTATTAACATAAACTTGCTGTCCCCTAGGGTTCTTATCTGATCTTTCCAATTGCTAGTTCTTAAAAGCTAAAAGAGCGTAATGCTCAAGGCAGACATTTTTACTAGTTAAGCAAGACTCTTGTTTGGTTTTAAGAAGACTTTAGAGGATACTTTTGGTTCAAGGTTTAAAGATTATCTCAGGGCAATAGTTTCAGGGGTTCATCCAACCTCCATGGCTCCAGAAGGTCTGGAGTCCCTTAGAATTTGAAATTCTGTTCTGCGTTTCTCTCTTTTGATCAGGATTCTTCTACAGAATCTTTGATCAAAACGTTCAGTAATGGTAGTGGGGCACCATCCAGTTCTTCTGGTCTCATGGCAGAGGAGGCAGTTGCTCATGGAGGCAGTTAGCCGCACCTTCCATACCCCCATCCTGTTCTTGACTCTCCTTCTTCCTGTGTTGTTCCCGGTGAATAGAGACCAATCATTGTGCCGTGGATGGTCACTTGCAAGCTTTTAAGACCCCAGGCACTATGCAACGAACTAGGAGATAGAACAGAGGCACTAAACATATTAGGCCAGTTAACTGGACTGTCCCATGAACAAAGGATCCTAAACTCCAAACCAAGGAAGCAAATCTCATGAGGTGTTTTTAAGCAGCCTCAACAACTCTTTTATGTGGTTGTTGTAAATATATCTATCATACAACTTTTGCCAACTCAACTTTTTACAGATGTACAACTTATTGACAGCAGTTACAATAGTTGGCTGTCCAACACTACCTTTAATCAATGTGATTTTTCCATCACCCTTAGCCCCCCTTACCCCCTTTCTCTCCTGCCCCTGGTAATCATTAATTAACTTTGGTCTCTATAAAATTGCCCTTTTTTTTTTTTTTTTTTGTAATATATGTATAAAAAACCAAAACCAAACCCATTGCCATCAAGTCAATTCTGACTCCTAGTGACCTTATCAGAGTAGAGCTACCCCATAGGGTTTCCAAGGAGCACCTGGTAGATTCAAACTCCCAACCTTTTGGTTAGCCCTGTAACTCTTAACTACTGCGTCACCAGGTCATACAATATTTGTCCTTTTGTGATTGGCTTATTTCACTCAGCATAATTGTACAATTTTGCTCCGTATTGTAGCATGTATCAAGACTTCATTTCTCCTACTGGCTGAGTAGTATTCCATTGTATTTATCTACCACATTTTGTTTGTTGATTTGTCTGTCGATGGGGACTTAGGTTGTGTCCACCTTCGGGCTATTGTGTCACTGCTGGTTTTGAAGCTTAGACTTTGGAGCCCACCCCGGCAAACTGACAAGGAGCCCCAATGTACTTCATGCTTTACCTAAAGAGCTTACTGAAATCTGTATTTTTTCCTGCCTCACTATTCCAGAAGTCAACATTCGCATTTACTGTCAATTTCACTTTTTGTCACACTTTCTGGAAAATGTTTTGGTCCCTGTGCCATAGATTTTTCTTGAAGGTTTTCCCATCACACCAACCCTGGACAGTAAGGACGGTCCAGGGTGGTACTTCTCAATTTTTAATGTGTGTTCGAATCATCTGGAGGTCTTGTTAGAGCACAAAGTCAGACTGGAGGAGGGGCTGGGGAGACTCTGCATTTCTCATCAGATGCTGCAGGTCTGTGGGCCACCTTCTGAGTGCTAAGGCTCTGGGTGGCAACCTATTTCACATATCCGAGTTTGATGTTCTGTTAAAACTGGGTGCAGTCTAGGGTGGCCGGATGAAATACTGGGCACCTGGGATGCCCCACGCAGTAATTAGGACATACTTTCTACTAAAAAATTATTCCTTGTTTATCTGAAATTCAAATCTAACCAGACATCTCTTTCTCTCTCTCTCTCTCTCTCTCACACACACACACACACACACACACACACACACACTGCTAAAGCTGGCAGCCCTTGATTACAATCAAAATAAAGTATGACGACATCTAAATACAATACATATTATTAGATTTAAAATAATACGATTGTTTTTATTTTGAGAGAAAGGGCACATAGAATCAAATTTATTTTTACTTGTTTTTTAAACACTTGTTTAGGTGTTTTGTTCACGTGCTCTTATTCTCAATATGATAGAATCTATCATGGCTACTGCCCCATATCTAGGGAATTCTTGAAAAACAGTGAAATCTGTACAGTCTAAATGTACCTGAAGGTAGAGAAATTTCCTACAGGATCCATGTTTTAAGCCAAACAGTTGAAGCAAGAAGTGTTAATCTGATAGATTTAAACAACATTTTTATAGTTTTTTTCCCCTGGGATCTTTTTAACTTAGTGAATTGGTGTGCACTACTGATATTTTCAAACACTAAATAATAGAATTAGGTGAGGCTAATCTGTTGTCTGCTTAAGTCTGGGAAATAGGGAGTGTAAAACGCTTTTGTTTTCTTTGTCTTTTCAGATTCTTTACAGAGCTGGAAGCAAGACATCAGAATAATATCTTCATTGATGACATAAGTGACATCGTAGAAAAGCACACGGCGTCCACGTTTGACCCGTACGTGAAATACTGCACCAACGAAGTCTACCAGCAGCGGACCCTCCAGAAGTTGCTGTAAGCCGTGCTGAACGTTACGGATTCAGTGGTCTAACCTAACGTTAATTAATTAAGTCGCGTTGGTCGAAATGTTGTGCTCGCCTTTATGGTACCACTGCCTCTTCATTTCTTTCCACTGTCATAAATGCCCAGCTCACACATTTCTGTCTTACAGTTTACACTGTTATCTTCCACTTCCATCTCAGGTTCAGCCTCACATGTCAGGCAGACGAGACGTCTTTGTCGGCCTGTGTAATGAAGTGTTCGTGTTGTTTTCGTATACTTATAGGTCACTGGGAACGTGTACATGTATTAAAGCGTTCCGTAACACATTTCGCTTGCTCCTTAACTTTGAGGAGGGAATATCTTGAAGTTTTATTTATTTCTTCTTTCCCCTCAGAGCCACCAATCCATCCTTTAAGGAAGTATTATCACGGATCGAGACCCATGAAGAGTGTAGAAACTTACCCATGATCTCCTTCCTCATTCTGCCCATGCAGAGGGTGACCCGCCTGCCTCTGCTGATGGATGTAAGACACGGCCTGTGGCTTTCTCTTCTGTGCATACCTCTGCTGCTATAAATCCAAGTATTTGTAGTCTACTTAAATTGATGCATAAAATACCCCAGCTAACTGAGAAGGTGCTGTTTGTTTGGAAAGGTGCCCGAGTGGCTCATAGCAGTTTGCTATCAGCTTCTAACCTAAAGGTTGGTGGTTCAAACCCCCTCTGTGGCTCTGCGAAAGAAAGGCCTGGCAGACTGCTTCTGTAAAGATTACAGCCAAGAAAACCCCGTGGAGCAGTTCTACTCCGTAACACACGGGATCACCCTGAGTCCAGGGCGGACTCAACGACAGCCAACAAGAAGTGAGAAGGTGCTGTTACGTTGGAAAGTCTCATGTATGTCTGATATATTTGGCAGTATCTTTTTAGGCTTGTGTGGTAACTCTGAAGAATTTAAATTACATCGCCCACTTGCTCTGCTTTTTTTGAAATGCGGAGAATATTGGCTTTAGAAGTCACAAGGCCTAGATTCCATTTCTGGCTGAGCCACTAACTAGGCATCTGACCTTGGGCAAGTTACTTAATCTCTTTAGACCTCGGTCTTGTCAGGTTGTTCACTGAGATCCGTCGTACTTGTGATGTTCCACGATGCTGTGGGGCCCCCATTCCACACAGGGATGAAACTCTCTTCCAGCGTAACAAGTGGGGCCCCCATTCCACACAGGGATGAAACTCTCTTCTAGCGTAACAAGGCATCAGTTTGCCCCATTATGCATTTGTGCCAAGTCGCTGAGAAAAGTTCAGCATCCTTCTGCTTGTAGGGAATGTTCACGAAGAAAACAAGTAATAGACTTTGAGTAATGTCAGGGCATGGCTGGGAGACGTGAATGGAGACTGGTGTGAATTACAGCTGGGAGGGCGGCCAGGAGGCCTGCATGCAGCCGTGCCGTGTGGCCACGGCTAGTCAAGCAGGGGCAGCGTGACAGAACAGGGTGGCCTGACGCTAGCTGCCCTTTCCTTCTTAATCCTTTTATTCACATCACATTGTCTTCAAATGCAGTTCCCACTAATAGTGATGGTGATAGTGATGAGGGTCATTACAGTAACTCTCACCAAGTATCGAGGGCCGACCGTATGCCAGGACTTAAGGAGAGCTTTGTGTGCATTTTCTCACTTAATCCTTGCAACAAACAGCCTTGTGACATAGATGGCGTTAACCTGATTTTACAGGTGAGGAAACTGAGGCTTCTGGAGACCAGGTAGATGACGTCCCGAAGGTCAAAAGGGGGCAAATCAGGGATTTCAAACTAGTTCTGCCACCTCTAAGTCTGTCCTCTAACTTTACCATTGTCTGGGTTTACTTGGGTCTTGTGTGTTTAAAGACTACTTCCCAGTTTTATAATTGGACTTTAACGTCATCTTCACACTCACCCATTAAGGTTGTGTTCAGCATTGCCAAGTTTCCTATGAATGAGAGGGTACGGCTGGCCGCTGACCTTGTTTTACTTACTAAAACGAATCAATTGATTTCATTCACTTTTGCTTCATTGCAGACCATCTGTCAAAAAACGCCCAAGGACTCTCCGAAGTATGAAGTATGCAAAAGGGCTTTAAAGGAAGTAAGCAAGGTAACTGTTGAACAGTTTTTCAGACAGTAAACCACTCCGACCCCTTGGAAGAGCGTGTGTCTTGATTTGATGCTGAAAATTAGTAGATTCTTATAGCCGTTTGTGCGGTATTCTTTAGGTAGTTAAAAAATGGAACAATGTTTCCATACTTCAATGAAAACTGGCATTTTTGCTGTTTCAGACAGCCTTGCTTTAAGGACCTACGGATGTCTCGGTTTCTGTTGTGTTTCGGCAGCTAGTCATTCATCCTTGCATTCAACAAATATTTACTGAGTATCAACTCCTTTCCAGGCATGGTGCCAGCCCCTAGGAATATGTCAATGATTAAGACAGATAGCATCACGGTTACCACCCTTATGGAACTTTCAGTGTCAGTGGGGAGGGCAGACATTACATAAGAATTACAATAGAGGGTGGTGAGTGAAGTGATAGGGAAGTACATGGTGATATTTAGGTGGAGTCCCAAAGCACAAGTAGGTGTGAGCTAGGAATTGGGGGATGGAGAGTGTCCTTGCTTATGGGTAGAGGCCCAAAGACAAGAGAGTGTTTGGAGAATTTGAAGAACTGGAATATTCTTACTGTGACCAGTCTGGGAGAGAGAGTAGTGGGGAGTCAGCCACGAGGGGCCTTGTCCACATTAGGGAATTGTGGACCTATCCTAAGTCGATGTGGAAGCTATAAAGTCATGCACTGCAGAGGCTCCTGTGGGGTTGGAACTAGTTACTGGGCTTTCGTAGTTGATGAGGCAAGAGATGACAGTGGCTTAAACAGGTGTGTACAGCAGTAAGTAGGATAGAATTAGACCTGTGTACCAGAGGGTTCCACCAGGCAGTCCTTGGAAACTCTATAGAGCAGCTCTGCTCTGTCCTATAGGGTCGCTATGGGTCAGAATTGACTCAAAGGCAGTGGGTTTACAAGAGAGGTAGACTTGGAGATAGATTGAGCACATTTGGGGACCGAAATGAAAAGAACATAGTCTCTGGCTAGGTGGGTTTTTATTATAATCGCTATAATAAGAACGTAGGGAGAAGCGATGAGCTCCATTGTGAACATGTCATTGAGATTCCTATGGAACATCCTAGTTGACTGAATAAACAGGTTAGGAGCTCAGAGAAGAGTCCTGAATTGGAGACATGGGTTTGGGAATCAGCAGCACGTGGACCGTGTCTGAAGGCAGAAGAGCGGATGAGGTGACCCAGGGGGACTGAATGAGAAGGGCAGCAGATCATAGACTCAGCCATGAAGAATGTCAACATTCAAGGTCTTGTGTAGGGAAAAGGAGACAGCAGAGGAGACTGAAAACAACAGCAACAACAACATAGCCAAAGAAAACCATAGCCAGAAAAAAAAAAAAAAAATAGCCAGAGGAAAGTCGAACCATGGCGGTCTGGCATATGGCAGATGGTTGGATGGAAGGAAGGTCAACCGTGTTGAATGCCCCTGAAAGATGACGTGAGATGAGGATTGAGGCATTGATTGGGTTTATAGAGAAGTAGGCTGCATCCATGCAGCGGTGGGTGTGGAAGCCAGGTTGGAGTGTGTTGGGTAATGAGTGGGAGGTGGAAAACTGCAGCGAGTGTAGCCAGCTATTTGAAGGCGCTGGCCTGAGGGGAAAGAGGGAGGGCTGTAGCTGATGAGGAGGCAAGGGAAGGTGGGGCCATTTGGTTTTGCTTTTTGCTTTTTTTTCTTAAAGATAGGGAAAACATGTTTATGTTTAGATGCTAATGGGAGGGAGCAGTAGAAGGCATGAAAGTGAGGACATTCTGTGAGGTAGGCACAGGGGATCAAAGATAATGACTAGCATTCGCAGCTTCCTAAATGTCTTGAGCTACGTGCCACCATCATGAGCCTGACGTGTTTCCTGTCACCTTACTGTGAAATACTGTTTCTTTTCATCGACTTTAAATTGACTCACAGTTTTACTTGTCCTCATCCTTGCCAGCAGTAACAGCAGAGTTGTGGGTTTAATGAGCTCGCTGTTTATTTTCCTACTACACATTTTTATACAGACTAAGAAGTCTATCGGTGATCCATATAAATTCGTCTCTTGTCCTGTCAGTCTTCCGAATACTTCAGGGAAACACTAAGCCAAGGGGCTTAGGCTAGCAGCTGTGGAGTTGCCTGAGGTCCTGTTGTGAGTGGGTGTCTCCTCCAGGACCCCAGATCCTCAAAGGGAAGTGAGGAAGCAGGGGTCTGTAGGAGGAGCTGCTGGAGAAGTTCTAACCTTGGACTTGAAAGAGATCTTGTCACATTTTGCTTGGTTGTTGCCGAGATTACTGAGTACTGATTACTACATTACTGATGTTTTGGAGCCCTGGTGGCACAGTGGTTAAGAGCTCGGCTGCTTACCAAAAGGTTGGCAGTTCGAATCCACTAGCTGCTCCTTGGAAACCCTATGGGGCAGCTCTACTCTGTCCTGTAGGGTCGCTATGTTCAGAGTTGACTTGATGGTAATGTGTTTTTTTGGTTTTTGGTTACCGGAATAAACACAGATGGAGGAATAAGAATTCAGGCAGAAGAGAAAAGAGGAAAGGTTGGTTGTAAAATTGAATCCAGGAATATCATCTAATGTGTTTCAAGAATTTCACAACCCTGTTGCAGTATGACTGCTGTGTTCCTTCAGGCAGCTCTTTTCCACTTGATTGGGAGCTGGTCAGTTCAGGAAAGCTTGGCAGAGAGACAATGGACCTATGAATTGCCTTACTTTATGGATACTATAAGTACATAAGCTTAGAAAAGGTACCTGTGAGGAAACGCTGCCCCATGACTTACTTTCTCCTTAGGACGGCACTTCTCTCCTTGGCATGAGCCATGAATATCACAATGTATTTGCCAGTCTCCTAGCTGTTACCTGGGAACTGAAATCATCTGTTAATATAGCCAGCTCAGGAATTAATCTTCTGTTTTATGTGTGAAGATTGCTGATTGGGTTTTATAGATGCTGGGAGAACAGAGTGTCAGTATTTTCAGCAGAAATGGTCATTTATAGAGAGAGAGCATTTATGGTTTGAAATTAGAATGCAGAACTTCTCATTTGCTTTATCTGAAATCAGAGCAATTGGGAGCTCCCAATATTTACTTTAGGGAGTTATATTTGGTCTGTTGAGGCCCAGGTTTTTAGAACTAGATTCTGCCTGAGGCCCTCAGCAAGTCTCCTTACATAGTTACTCATTCTTAGAAAAAAAGATGAGTGATGCCTTTTTTGGTAATTAAAATCCTAATGTGGTTTGTTTGCACAGTGTGAATAATACTTCAGCAGAATTGCTTGTACATGCCGCTGAAATGACTGACAGTTTACTGGTTTGGGGGCCTCAAGTGACTTGCTGGCCTGATCAAACAACTCGAAAGCAAGAGAGATGTTTCATAAAAAATGAAAACATGTTTACGTCCTGATTTTCTTTTGACATGCTGGGAAGGCAGGTGGGAGAAGGGAGATTTCCTGGGAACCTGAGTGGCAAGCGTGTCCAGAGTGTTGTCTCAGGTGGGAGGAGTGGTGGTGGAGAGATGGTTTCTTATGCCCTAATGAAATCTTCCCTGCTGTTTTCTCTCTCGTGAAAAAGAATAAGTGCCTTAACCCTTACCTCACAAAAGTCTACTTAACATTGGCTGACAGTATTAAGTTATAATCTTTTCTCCTAGAGGCAAAATAATTAAGAATTATTTAATCGTTTCCCAGAATGTCTTATGTGGTTATGAATATCTCCTGTACCCAACCACCTTAAGATATATATCACTATTATTACGTAGGCACATGGTGCCTGTATTTATTATTTAAATCACGTTTTATACAGGTCTGTAAAATGAAGACTCTTTAACGTGACAATTTCTATCTGTGCATTTTTTTTGGGGGGAGGCGTATTTGAGGTCGCCCGTAAGGTTTATGTTAGTCTGTATTTTTTTTTCCACTGAACGTTATCATGATTATTTTCCAATCTGATTAATTTTTCATAAATAAATGTTCCTGTGTTTTTCTTATTATAAAAGTAATTAGACTGAAAGAAGGATAACAGTCACAGTTGACAAGAGAGTTGGAATTGCATATTCCCATACACTTTTAGCAGAAGTAAAAATTGGTACAGCCTTCTTGGAAGGCAGTTTGGAGTGTTTAGCAAAGTCAAAAATATGCATGGCGTTTCATGCAAAAATTTCGCTTCTCAGAATCTTACAAATACTCGTGGAATGCTCAAGTATTTAAGGCTATTTCTTCCAGCCTTGTTTACAAGAGCAAAACGAAGAGGAAGGAAGTATCATCACTCTAAATGTTTCCAGTAAGGGAATCACACTATCATACTATAGCCTGTGGTATCCTATGATATACTGTACTTTCTGTTGCTGTCGAGTCGATTCCGACTCATAGAGACCCTATAGGACAGAGTAGAACTGCCCCATAGGGTTTCCAAGGAGCAGGTGGTAGATTGGAACTGCTGACCTTTTGGTTAGCAGCAGTAGCTCTTAACCAGTGTGACACCAGGGCTCTGCCTGACGCATCTTACCCAGAAACAAACCCTTAGGTGCTGAATAAATGATTTCTTCAATGAGTGATCTATTTATAAGGGAAGTACTGAGAGTGAAAACAATCAGGTCACAGACAAACATAGAACAGTGTGCTTCCAAAAATAAAAGAAAAATTTCTGCATGTGTGTGTTTATATGTTTAAGGGGGGAAAAAAGAAAGGGTATAACCTAGACTGTTAACAGTTCCCTCTGGGGAGCAGAGCAGGTCGGGATCTTTCATGGCCTATTTTATTTACTTCTGTATTATTTTACAGTGGGTATTCATTAATTACCTGACAAAGCAGTTATAAAAATAAATCTAGTTAGAACTTCCAGCCTTTATTTCTAACAATCACATTTATCTTTTTGGCCAATGTGGCTTGTATGGATTTTTTTTTTTTTAAAATAGGTTTTCCAATTAATAAGAAATTGGAAATACAGAGTTAGTTTTGATTTAGATCAGGGAGCTAAGTATATATTAGGTGCTCATCAAGGCACTGTGAATGCATTCCATCTGTAGATAATTCAGGACTTCTAACTAAACTGGATTTCTCTTAGCTTGACCATCCTTGAAGAATGATTGGCCATCAGGCTCCACCCAAGGCTTTCTTCCTCCAGGGCTGTTTGCTGTGAGGGCCGGATTCCCAGGAAGCAAGGTAAGCATGGCTTTACTTGTGCGTATTTACTGATCTGTAGTGAACAGTTTCACATCTTGTGGTGAAATGTGGTGAAGGTGTGGTGAGAACATGCAAGATGTGTAAAAAACATGTGAAACTGTTCACTACAGATTAGTAAGTGAGCACAAGGGAAGCCATGCTTACTTTGTTTACTGGGTCATCTGTCCCTGACAGGGATTGTAAATCTGAAAAGAGGCTTTGATTCAGCAGGAAGGTGCTGTGGGGTTGGGAGAGAGACGGATGTCAGCCATACTTAGAAGCAGAAGCTTTGATGAGGTGAAAAAATGAGAAATTTTCACTGCAGATTAGTAAGCACAAATAAGCCCGTGCTTACCTTGCTTGTTGGGTAATCCGCCCCTGACCTGCTCTGGGCAGCTCTCTCAATTTAGGATTTGCCTTTGAAGTTGGTAGTCTGTCTTAAACTGCTCTGGTTTGGAAGTGGGGAGAGGGGTGTTGCTTGGCCTGAGGTTGGGGGGTTCCCCTGGGTCAAGTGAGGAGGAAGGGGCAGAGAAAAGGAGCAGAAAGGACCAAGATGGGAGTGTAGAGAGGGTGGTGTGAGAGGAGGACACACAGCATCTGTGTCACTAAACATTTTCAGGACTTTTTTTTCCTCCGTCTTCACTTCTCTTATCATACCGCTGCTAACTGGCCATAGTGTCTTAGTTGTGTGATGTGGAGTGTTCTTTAAATCCCCTGTGCTAAGCATTTCTCAGAAGAGATCTGCCTTTGGAAGTGAGTTACTCTCATTGGCCTACTAACCCTGCTCCATCTTCTGTCTTCCCAGTTGGTTCGGCTGTGCAATGAAGGAGCCCGGAAGATGGAGAGGACTGAGATGATGTATACCATCAACTCCCAGCTGGAATTTAAAATTAAGGTATCCGCCCTCCTCTTCATAAACAGAATCGTTACCATTGCTTCAATCCTGGTGGCCCTGGTTAGCGTAGTGGTTAAGAGCTACGGCTGCTAACCAAAAGGATGGCAGTTCGAATCCATCAGGCACTCCTTGGAAACTCTGTGGGGCAGTTCTACTCTGTCCATAGGGTCGCTAGGAGTTGGAATGGACTCCACAGCAATGGGGTTAGGGGTTTATTGCTTCAGTCTTATGTAAATGAGAAGAGATAGTTGAGGCCAATTTGCTTGTCAAATAAGGGCCATCACCTGATAAAAGAGGCTACCAGATAAGGAGCAGATACCTTAGGCACTTCACCTGTTGCTCACCCAGGTCTGGTCTGAGTGACTTCTCTCCAGGTCACAAGTAAAGAAGCTAAGACATTATCTAAGAAGCACGATTTCTTTCCAGGAAGACACCAAACATGAGGAAGTGGATCGTTAAAATAACAGAATTTTGGAATTGAAAGGAACCTGTTAGAGATTTCTTCGCAAAGCCTCCCGCAAAACAGCGGTAGCCCATGAGTTGAGCTGTGATGTTCTTTTAACTCAAACAAGGGCCCTTCTTTTCTGGTTTGCGAAAAAAGATTGTTAATGGATGGTTTGTGTCCGTTTGCTTCTTTCCCTTGTTGTTGTTAAGTGCCGTTGAGTCAATTCTGACTCTTAGGGACCCTACGTACAACAGAACAAAGCACTGCTTGGTCCTGCGCCATCCTCACAAGTGTTGTCGTGGCCTCATTGTTGATCTCATTGTTGCAGCCACTGTGTCACTCCATCTTGTTGAGGGTCTTCCTCTTTTCCACTGACCCTCTACCTTACCAAGCATGGTGTCCTTCTCCAGGGCTAGGTGTCTCCTGATAACGTGTCCAGAGTACGTGAGACAAAGTCTCGCCATCTTTGTTTCTAAGGAGCATTCTGGTTGTATTTCTTCCGAGACATGTTTGTTTGTTCTTCTAGCAACCCATGGTATATTCAATATTCATCACCAACACCATAATTTAAAGGTGTCCGTTCTTTTTTGGTCTTCTTTATTCATTGTCCAGCTTTCACATGTATATGAGGTGATTGAAAACACCATGGCTTGGATCAGGCACACCTGAGTCCTTAAAGTGACTTCTTTAAAGAGGTCTTTTGCAGCAGATTTGCCCAATGCAATGCATGTTTGATTTCCTGACTGCTCCTTCCATGGATGTTGATTGTGGATCCAAGTAAAATGAAATCCTTCACAACTTCAATTGTTTCTCCATTTGTCATGATGTTGCTTTTTGAATATGTGCTGCCTGTTACTGCTGGTCTCGTACTGGTAGAGCTCATGAGTGGTAAGCAGAAGCTCATGTGGACCAGGCCCTGTGTGCCAGGAGGAGCTGGGTAAGGTCAGTTGGGAGCCGTCTGAAAAGCGACACAATCAGGAAAGTAGTAGCTAACTGATGAAAAATCTTACAGAAGCCCTTTATAAAGTTAAAAATTGTATGTAATCAAGTACAAACACATGTAATCCCTTGGATACAGCCTTTTCTATGAGATTATGATGGATTATTTTGGGAGAACTTGATTTTTATAGCCAGAAACTGGAACGAGGCTTTTGGGGTTGAACTTCCATGGGAAAAATTACCACGAACTT
Source organism: Elephas maximus indicus (assembly GCF_024166365.1). Lineage (NCBI taxonomy): Eukaryota > Metazoa > Chordata > Mammalia > Proboscidea > Elephantidae > Elephas > Elephas maximus. The sequence continues at coordinate 5,968,999 of NC_064841.1, read as the reverse complement.
CAGAATAGATGTTCTTAGCCTTCTTATTTCCTCCCTGACACCTCCAATTTCTTTTTGCCATTTTTCGTCATTATTCCCTGAAAAGAAGGGCATTTGATTGTACTGCACTGCTCTGTGTTGTGTGTCTAAGAACTCTGGCTTATTTTATGGGTATAATTTTTAGCATCAGATTTTTAGCAGTAAGCATTTCTGGTATCTTAGAGAGAGACAGGGTGAACTCTCACGGGCAAGGATTATTCTGTGATTTTGAGAGTTTTCCAGTTAGCTTATAATAAATAAATGAAAAAAATGAATAAAGAAAAACCATATGTAATTCCTTGGGTACAATCTTTTCTATGAGATTATGCTGGATTATTTTAGAAGAATTTGATTTTCACAGCCAGAAAATGGCGCGATGCTTTCTCCCAGGGCTGAATTTCCACGGGAAAAATTACCATACACATAAGCACAGGTGTTCTCGAGAATATGGCTCAGTAGATAACCAGGAGACAAAACAGAACTTTGGGGGTTTGCTTTTTTTTTTTTCCCCCTCTTTTGCTTGGATGAAGCCGTTTTTGTTCATAAGGCAAATGTAGACATTTGTACTAGTCTCTTGTCAACCATAGTTATCTGCGCTTTCAGGATGTTTGAATTCTGCTTTGAGAGATTTAAAATAACTGTTGTTGATACAGATAGATTTCATTACTAGGCTTTTCAATTTTAAGCAACACCTCATCAGTCCTCTTTTTCAGTTGAGGGTTACTGAAGGGTCATAATTTTTGGTGGACCCAATAACGTTTTTTCGTTGAGTTTTAGTTGTCATATTGGAAAATGAAGTAGTTTTTATATGGGAAATAAATTGTCCTTTTATATTTACTCTTGGAGAATGCACGGCACTTTTCTGATTATATTTACTATTATGCCCTTGTTTCCCTGGGTAGCGCAGATGGTTAATGGGCTCGGCTATTAATCGAAAGGTTGGCGGTTTGAGTCCACCCAGGGGTGCCTTGGCAGAAAGGCCTGGTGGTCTGTTTCTGAAGAATCAAGCCATTGAAAGCCATATGGAGTACAGTTCTGCTCTGACATACGTGGTGTCACCACGAGTCAGTGTCAGCTCAATGGCAGCTGGATGATTTATTTTTATTATACATCTACAAAATAAGTGCACACAACATAATATGTACCATTTGTTGGAATACAAGTTTTATATCCTACTTTTGATAGTCACAAAAGGGCTTTAATTTGGCCTTGGGTGTTGAGCTTTTCTCTTTTTTGTAGCCCTTCCCTTTAGTCTCCTCTTCCCGGTGGTTGGTAAAAAGAGGTGAATTGACAGCCTACGTAGAAGACACCGTGCTTTTCTCAAAAAGGACATCCAAACAGCAGGTCTACTTCTTTCTCTTTAACGACGTCCTCATTATCACTAAGAAGAAGAGGTAAGCCTTTTTTCTGGTGTTGTTGGTTATACCTCCCAGTTGTAAAGCTGTGTAAGTCTGATGCCTGTTGGGGGTGATCATCCTTTAAAAGCTTGAGATGTTAAATGTATAGCATCTGTGTGTCGCTTTCACTTAGTTATCATACACACACAGCTTAAATCATCGTCAGATGGTCATTCTAGCCCATCTCTGTTGAGCTTTTACTGTGTGCAGACCACTGTTCTGATCATTTTATACGTTTATGTCACTCAGTTCTCATGACTTCCCTGGGGAAATATAATGCTCAATCAGTGTTTTTAAACTTGTTTCTGCCATAGAACCTTTGTATAAAACAGGGAACAATTGCTCTGATTGAGGACAGACTGGGGGCAGCTTCTAGGGCTCCCTGTGGCTTACCTTAAAATCCATTGCCCTTAATGATTATTAGTCTAAAAAGTTTCCCATGACTGGGAAGGTGGTAGCCATACTCCCTTCTGAAGGGAATAAAATATCAGTTGGTGGGCAAAGTGTGTGTTCTTCTTACGTCAGAATTCTGGTGGTGTACTCACGTCCAGCTCCAGGGAGACGCCCAGGAGGAAGACTGTAGAAGGCCTTGCTTTACACTATTTATTCTCTCCCACCGTTCTCATGCTTTCAACACAAACACACCCACACGCTTTCACCCCTCTGCCCTGCCTTTCTCTAGGGACCATTTTTATTAAATGTACTTAATGTATATAGGGTTGGAAAATATTTTCCTGCTGGTCCTATGCAAATATTCCACCTTTCCTGGAATATGAGCTAGAGTGAAAACATAAATCTGTAGTGTGCTATTTCCACATACGAAGGAAATGATGGTGGGCTGAACTGATGGCATAGGACAGGAGCAGGGTTAGCTCATGAGGTACAATTTAGGCAAAGTGAAAAGAATTGGAGAAATAGCCCTCCATGAAAATACAAAATCAGTGTCCCAGTTTGCCGTGAAATACTCATTTAAACATTTATTCATTTAAATACTTATTTAAATGCCACTTCTGAGTTGATAACCTTTTTTTGCTTAGAAGTCTCACTAAATTGAAATAGAGGTTGAGCTTTTTCTTTTTTGTGCCTTTTAATCAGACCAATTTCAGCTGCTTGGCTGTTTAGTTGAAATGAAAACTTTGGTCTACCATGAAAAGTCACCCTGTAAATTTGACTATGATAAATACTTAAAGATGATGACAATGATTTTTTCATAATTAGGAAAATAATGCTTTCCTGTCTCCAAGGAGTAATTATTTCTCATACCTGGGGCAATTTAAACAGCTTCAGTAGCTAAGTAAACGTAATAAATAAAGATTGAAGAGGAATTATAATGTTTGTGTTTATATGTTTTATTGATTTCCTATGAGATAGTGTGTTTCCTTGGCTTTTTTGGATACGTTTTATTTTTAGGGGAGAGTCATTATATACATTTCTTCAAATACCACAACTCTTGACTTTTAACATCTTCCAGCTGTTGAAATATCTGTTCTGTGTCGGTGGACCAAATGCTTTCACTAAACTTTTGATTTTAATGATAAACTGTACGTTGACATCACCAAGACAATTTTAAACATAAATGTAGTTTTGATTATGATGTCCTCAATGACATGGATGGAAACACTGAGGGGAATTAAAACAACATGTTACAACTTTTATTTGTGAACTGGTACAGAGCTACCCAATAAATAGAGACTTTGAAAGTGAGAATTAAGGTGTGTGCTATTCTACTTAGCAGCATTCTTTTCCCTCCACGGGGCTGTTTTGCTGCTATCTTGAATGTTACTTGGCTAGCTATCTCAGGTATCCTAGCTATTTCAGGTATATCTAAACTTGTATCATTAATAAAAGAAAGAGCCAGATAGTCAGCTCCACTTGGGAGGGTAACCTGAGTACCTAACTTTGCCTTTACCAAAATTGGGATTTACCAATTCACTTATCATATTTCTAGAGGGCTCTTAACTTGGGGAATAAAGTTGGAGACCCAAGTTGTTTATGACCTGAAGATGTGGAGAGGGTGACAGGGAGACCACAGAGGGTTGATTAACAGGCCGGGTTAAAAATGTACAGTATGTGTAGCCGTATTTACATGACCACTTCAAGGAGGCAACTTCAAATGCTTTGCATGCCAGAGGCAACGGTGAGGAGCTGCGAGAGCTTTGAGCAAGGCAATAACTGAGGCTTGACTGTGAGGTACAGATAAGGGATAATTACCTGTACCAGCTCCTTAGGATTGATCCAGCCACCCACTGCCTAATTGTAATTCCAGGGTTCGGTAGGGAGCTTATCTACCGAGCCTCTGGTGGTTTTCAGCTTCAGGGAGGCTTCCGTGCTACTGAGAGAGGCTGCTCGTGAAGACAGTTACCCATCCTCCCCTGATCCAGAGTGGCAGATGGTTTACGCTGAGCACGTTCGCAGATTGCTGGGGTGTGTGGCCAGCTCAGCTTTGCAGGGCGTGAGGTACTTGCTAGTGCTTGCACGGCTGACCTTGGTTAGTGGCCACGGGGCTGGCCTCCAGTGAAGACTCTTCACCTTTTTAGCTTATCTAGGGGAGGTTTAAAGTTTTCAGGAGCTCTGGGCAGCTTGTGAGTCACTGTATTAATAATTCTGTTCTACCACATTTCAAACAGATACATAGCCAGTTTGACTACTTTGGACAAGAAGGTGAATTCTTTGGTATTTAAAGCTTTAACCGCAGGGTATGTGGATACTACTAGATCAGGGCTTTCATCCGGCATTGTTGACATGTAGACCGGATAATTCTTTGTTGTAGGAGGCTGCCCTACCCATTGTAGGGTATTTAGCAGCATCCCTGGCCTGGACCCACTATTTACCGGTAGCACGCCTCTGTCAGGTTGTCGTACTGTGGGGGCGTGTGTGTTGCTGTGATGCTGGAAGCTATGCCACCGGTATTGAGAAACTAGACAGGTTGCCCATGGTGGACAGGTTTCAGCTGAGCTTCCAGACAAAGACAAACTAGGAAGAAGGACCTGGTGGTCTGCTTCTGAAAAAAATTAGCCAGTGAAAACCTTATGAATAACAGTGGAACGTTGTATTACAATGAAATGTGCAAAGACCTGGAGTTAGGAAACTAAGTGGGAAGAACATGCTTGGCATTTCTTAAGCTGAAAGAACTGAAGAAAAAATTCAAACCTCAAGTTGCAGTACTGAAGGATTCTATGGGAAAATATTAAATGACACAGGACGCATCAAAAGAAGATGGAAGGAATACACAGAGTCGCTGTACCAAAAAGAATGGTTGACGTTCAGCCATTTCAGGCGGTAGCATATGATCAAGAACTGATGGTACCGAAGGAAGAAGTCTAAGCTGTACTGAAGACATTGGTGAAAAACAAGGATCCAGGAATTGATGGAATGTCAATTGAGATGTTCCAATAAACGGATACAGTGCAGGAAGTGCTTGCTTGTCCATGCCAAGAAATTTGGAAGACAGCTATCTGGCCAACCAACTGGAAAAGATCTATATTTATGCCTGTTCCAAAGAAAGGTTATCCAGCCCAATGAGGAAATTATCGAACAAAATCATTAATATCACTCAAGTAGAATTCTGGTGAAGATAGATCTTTCAAAAGCGATTGAAGGCATACATCAACAGGGAAGTGCCAGAAATTCAAGCTGGATTCAGAAGAGGATGTGGAACGAGGGGTATCATTGCTGATGTCAGATGGATCCTGGCTGAAAGCAGGGAATACCAGAAAGATGTTTACCTGTGTTTTATTGGCTATGCAAAAGCATTCAACTGGGTGGATCATAGAGATTATGGATAAAACATTGTGAAGAGTGAGACTTCCAGAACACTTAATTGTGCTCATGAGGAACGTGTACGTAGACCAAGAGGCAGGGGATACTGCATTGTTTAAAGTCAGGAAAGGTGTGTGTCAGGGTTGTATCCTTTCACCGTACTTAGTCTGTATGCTGAGCAGATAATCCAAGAGGATGGACTATATGAAGAAGAATGAGGCATCAGAATTGGAGGAAGACTCATTAATAACCTGTGTTATGCAGATGACACAACCTTGCTTGCTGAAAGTAAAGAGGACCTGAAGCACTTACTGGTGAAGATCAAAGACTACACCTCAACTTAAAGAAAACAAAATCCTCACAACTGGACCAATAAACATCATCATGATAAATGGAGAAAATACTGAAGTTGTCAAGGATTTCATTTTACTTGATCCACAATGAACACCCATGGAAGCAGCAGTCAAGAAATCAGACAACACATGGCACTGGGCAAATCTGCTGCAAAAGATCTCTTTAAAGTGTTGAAAAGCAAAGATGTCACCTTGAAGACTAAGATGCTCCTGCCCCAAGTCACAGTGTTTCCAACTGCATCATTTGCATGCGAAAGTTGGACAGTGAATAAGGAAGACCACAGAAGAATTGTTGCCTTTGAATTGTGAAGAGTATTGAATACACCATGGACAGCCAAAAGAACGAACAAATGTGTCTTGGAAGAAGTACAGTCAGAATGCTTCATAGAAGTGAGGATGGCAAGACTTCATCTCGTGTACTTTGGACACGCTATCAGGAGGGATCAGTCCCTGGAGAAGGACATCATGCTTGGTAAAATACAGGGTCAGAGTAAAAGAGGAAGACCCTCAACGAGATGGACTGACGCAGTGACTGCAACACTGGGCTCAAGCATAACAACCATCCTGAGGACGGTGCAGGACCAGACAGTGTTTCGTTCTGTTATACATAGGGTCGCTACGAGCCGGAACCGACTTGACACACCTAACAACAACAACAGCATGCAGTGTAGGTGCCGTTCTGCCCCCACCAGCCCAGATGTGCCCTTCTGCACTTTCAAAGGACTCGGAGAGATGGGTCAGGTCTGGGAGTTGGGCACAATAGGGGAGAATGCTGAGGTCTAGTCTAGTTACCTGTAACAATAAATGAAATCATGCCTTGATTTGTTCTTTTCATTCTTCTTCTGGGTCTTCTACCTCCAAATGATCCAGCCATGATGTTTGTGGATATTCCTTTTAGTTAGGTCAGTAGTAACAATGATGACAAGAGCCTGTATTATCAAGCATGTATATAGTGTGCCATCCCCTGTGCTCAGAGTTGATACACAGCATATCACTGTATCATCCCAGCAGCCTGTGAGCTAGGTACTACTCTTATCTCCATTTTATAGACGAGAAAACTGAGGCAGATGGAGATAAAGTATCTTTTGGGGGGTCTCTCAGCAAAGCCAAGATTCTGTGAGTCTCTGACTCTAGAACCTGCTCTCTTAACTGCTTCTTTATGTTTATTACTTCTTAACTTTATTTTTCTAGAATATTTTCGCCTTTTCTCCCATCCTGTAATGTAATTGGGAAATAGAGCCTAGAAACTTACACCTTTTTTTGGTTTGAGAGACAATTTTTCCAAAGCAAGTTTTTATTGAGTATTTTTATAGTTTTAACTGGTTGTAGTTGTTGTTGAGCGCCATCGAGCCGATACTGACTCATAGTGACCCCATGCAACAGAGTAGAACTTCCCTGTATGGTTTTCTAGGCTGTTATCTTTGTGGGAGCAGATCACTGTGTCTTTTCTCCCAGAGCCACTGGTGGGTTCGAACCACCGACCTTCAGGTTAGCAGCCGAGCGCTTAACTGCTGTGCCACAAGTACCAAATTGTGTTTGTAAGCTTTCCTCTGCCTTAACCTAGTACAGCTGCAGAGCGTGAGAAAGGAAGCCTCCCTTTCCTAGCATTTTCTTCCTGCAGAAACCTAAGACAGTGGATTTCCATTTCTGGATTCCTAGTTCCTGGTGCCGTAAATATTGTGTATATTGGCATAAACCGAGCCCTGTGCCACGTTACAAGTCCTTGGGTTTAGAAAAGAATTTTCTGTAATAGCATACTACCAGGTCATTGTCATAAGTTCATAAATTCAGGGATTTAAGTTGAAACTTAAATTTTCCTGAGCAGTGTGAATATCCGGTGGCTTAAGCTGTATTGGCTCCCTGGAAAGGGTCTTGGCCTGGTTTGGTCCCATTTTGAGTCTTTTAATTGGAATGTTCTTCCCCATTATAGAAAGCAGAAGTCACCCGCCATTATCCGCCTTCCTCTGCAGAATAAAATCCTTCCTCGGGAAAGGCTATCTTGGAGGAACGGAAGGCAATAGGTCTTCTCTCTGATTGAAAGCTTTTTTATTCCTGGAGGGTAAAACTTGTTTATCTGTTTCTGACCTCTGTGGCATCCGGCTCTAAATTCAAGATGGTGAGATGGGGTGGGAGAGAAAGGAGACCCCGCTCCCCTTTCCCCGTTTCCTCCTCCTGCCCCACACACTCTTGATTCGTTGGACAGGAGGAGCAAGGGTCGTGTTTCCTTAGGGTCTGTAAGAAGAGTCAGCATTGTCATTACACGCTGAAAGCTGCGGCTGTTGAGATGCACACCATGATGGATGGAGTCAAACAGAACAGGGCTCAAGTCCTGGCCCTGTGACCTTGAGCAAGTTCCTTTTAATCTCTCTGAGGCTCTGTTAAATGGGGATAGTAATGTCAGCGTCGTCGTGGTGTTTCTGTGAGAATTCCTCGAGCTGGTGCATGTGAAGCACTTGGAGTGACTAGTCGGTGGTAAGTGGTTGGCTCACACTGTGAACATTATTCTTAGGATTGTGTTTCTCTGAAGATGATGCCACAAATCAAGTTATTGCCATTCTGTTCCTAGTTTTCCTTATTGTTTTAGAAAATGGTTCGAAACCTTTTGCCTTTGCTCCACAGCTGACAGTTGTGGCACACTCTGGGGCTGGACCTAGATGTATGGTCACCAGAATGAGGATAAATGCACCTAATTCCATGCTTTTCCCTCCCCATGGAGAAGCACGGTCAGATGGCCAGTGAATGAGGGATAACCACTGATCAACTTTTATACCTTTTAAGTTGGTGTAAATCATGTGTAAATGTATGTAGTAGCAATTTTCTTTCAATGACCTTCACAGCTGATCAGAAAACAACATAACAAATGGAAAAAAAAAAAAAAGATAAAAAATGAAGTTTCCCTTCCCTTCAAGGAAGTCAAGGAAGCCTGAGTTGGAGTATGGGGATTGTTCCAGTGATTCAGAGTGACCTTCTGTCTTAGTCATCTAGTGCTGCTATAACAGAAATACCACAGTGGATGGTGTCTGAGTCACCTACTGCTGCTGTAACAGAAATACCACAGTAGATGGTGTCTCAGTCACCTACTGCTGCTGTAACAGAGATACCACAATGGGTGGTGTCTCAGTCACCTACTGCTGCTATAACAGAAATACCACAGTGGATGGTGTCTCAGTCACCTACTGCTGCTATAACAGAAATACCACAGTGGATGGTGTCTCAGTCACCTACTGCTGCTATAACAGAAATATCACAGTGGATGGTGTCTCAGTCACCTACTGCTGCTGTAACAGAAATACCACAGTGGGTGGTGTCTCAGTCACCTACTGCTGCTATAACAGAGATACCACAGTGGGTGGTGTCTCAGTCACCTACTGCTGTTATAACAGAAATACCACAGTGAATGGTGTCTCAGTCAGCTACTGCTGCTATAACAGAAATATCACAGTGGATGGTGTCTCAGTCACCTACTGCTGCTGTAACAGAAATACCACAGTGGATGGTGTCTCAGTCACCTACTGCTGCTGTAACAGAAATACCACAGTGGATGGTGTCTCAGTCACCTACTGCTGCTATAACAGAGATACCACAGTGGGTGGTGTCTCAGTCACCTACTGCTGTTATAACAGAAATACCACAGTGAATGGTGTCTCAGTCACCTATTGCTGCTATAACAGAAATACCACAAGTGGATGGTGTCTCAGTCAGCTAGTGCTGCTATAACAGAAATACCACAGTGGATGGTGTCTCAGTCAGCTACTGCTGCTATAACAGAAATATCACAGTGGATGGTGTCTCAGTCACCTACTGCTGCTGTAACAGAAATACCACAGTGGATGGTGTCTCAGTCACCTACTGCTGCTGTAACAGAAATACCACAGTGGATGGTGTCTCAGTCACCTACTGCTGCTGTAACAGAAATATCACAGTGGATGGTGTCTCAGTCAGCTACTGCTGCTATAACAGAAATACCACAGTGGATGGTGTCTCAGTCACCTACTGCTGTTATAACAGAAATACCACAGTGGATGGTGTCTCAGTCACCTACTGCTGCTATAACAGAAATACCACAGTGGATGGTGTCTCAGTCACCTACTGCTGCTATAACAGAAATACCACAGTGGATGGTGTCTCAGTCACCTACTGCTGCTATAACAGAAATACCACAGTGGGTGGTGTCTCAGTCACCTACTGCTGCTATAACAGAAATACCACAGTGGATGGTGTCTCAGTCACCTACTGCTGCTATAACAGAAATACCACAGTGGGTGGTGTCTCAGTCAGCTAGTGCTGCTATAACAGAAATATCACAGTGGATGGTGTCTCAGTCAGCTACTGCTGCTATAACAGAAATACCACAAGTGGATGCTTTAACAAACAGAAGCTTATTCTCTCACAGTTTAGAAGGGTAGAAATCCAAATTGAGGGTGCCAGCTCTAGGGGAAGGCTTTCTTTGTCGATTCTGGGGGAAAGTCCTGTCATCAATCTTCCTCTGGTCTAGGAGCTTCTCAACGCAGGGCCCCTGAGTCCAAAGGATGTCCTCCACTCCTGGTTCTTCTTGCTGGGTGGTAATGTGGTCCCATTGTCTCTCTGCTTGCTTCTTGCTTTTATATCTAAAAAGAGATTGACTTAAAACACAACCTAATCTTGTAGATTGAATCCTTCCTCATTAACGTAACTGCCTCTAATCCTGCCTCAGTAACATCATAAAAAACAAAAAAACCTATTGCCGTCAAGTCGATTCCAACTCATAGCAATCCTAAAGCTCATAGAGGTGGGATATACAACACATAGGAAAAATCACATCAAATGACAAAGTGGTGGACAATCACACAATACTGGGAATCATGGCCTAGCCAAGCTGACACACATTTTGGGGGACACAGCTCAATCTGCCACACCTTGTTACCAACTTAAGCTGCCCACTTGTTCTACAGAGCTCCCTCAGTTTGGGCTATGCCAGAGAGGAAGCTTCAATAAGGGGCTCACAGTCTCTCAGACCCACCATCGCCTCTTTGTCAAGGAGAGCGGGTTCGGGGCACCCCATGACAGCCACAGAAGTGCATGCTGGATTGCAGAAGCTGGCAATTCCTGGTGACAGGAATGGGGTGGTGGGGGGGTTTCTGATCCTGTTGTGGGTCACTGTCCCTCTTTTCTGGTGACAGTGATTCATAGCAGATCCTTATTCTACCAACGAATGTGACCCTCCTCTCCACTATTGTTCTATTTTTGATAATGAAGTAGAAACTGCGTGGCATATTTTTCATTCTTCAGAATTATTTTGAGAAACTGAGCAAGTAAGGCTGCTGGAAATCAGTTTTTGAATAAATACCATGCCTTGTTTTTGCTGGTCAGAGCGCTTAGCACGTTATGGCGCTTCTTGATGTTGGCATTCAGCTATAATTATGCGTAGTTCATGTACCCGTTTGCAGAGCACCTGTAATTATCAGGCTTTTAACAAAATGTTGGGAAATTTAAATACATGATGTTCTGTCAGAAAAATAGTAATAAAAAAATGATAAAAAAAGTGATAGCTGGCATTTTTTGTGAGTTAGGCATGGTTGTAAGGGCTTACCGTATAGTACACATATTATCTTATTTAATACTCCTAACGGTCTGTGAGGTTGGTATTGTTATCGTCCCAGTTTCACAGATGAGAAAACGAGCACAGAGAGGATCACTTGCTTGCTGGAGATCACTATGTGAGTGAGTGATGGAGTCGGGATTCTTACCAGACATTCCAGGTCTGGTCCATGCTCCTACCCGCTGTGCTGCCCTCTGCCCCTCAGTACCTTAAAATGGAATATTATTTCAGTGAAAAGCTGTTTGTATACTTCTAAATCCAAGCTTTAAATTTGAAATTAACTTCCATCAGGTGAAAAAGTTCTATCAGCCATTAACTTGAAATAAATGTCGGCAGAGATCAATGTCCTCTGTCCAAGAAATATTATTTATTACTAATCTATTAACTAGAATATTTTTATTCCATTCAACCTCAGAATCAAGTGTGAGGATTTATAAATCATGTTTTCAGGAGAGGGAAGGGGAACAAGTTGAAATTTGCAGGGGAAGCACTCTCATGCTCGCCTTGGAGGCAAGGAGCAGGACTGTCCTTTGATCTTACAAACCCCCATGAACTCCTGTGGGTCAGCACTACAGGGACAGTGGCAGAGCCACTGGGAAGGTCTAGGAGAGGCTCTTGGGAAATGCCCCCAAAGATGGATGACTTAGAAATGTCATGTCACAGAAGACTTTAGAAGAAAGTAAGAGTTTCAGCACTTCCCAGGTGTTCAAATTCATCAAATTCTGTAGAGAAGTCAAGAAGGAAAATCATGAACCCAGGTCACTGGATTTGGATCGTGTTGGCGCACAATGACCTTGGGGACAGTCCCACTGGTAGCAACACAAGGTCTGCAGAAACTCAGGCAGCTGCTAACCAAACCCAAACCACGCCCCTTGCCATCGAGCCGGCTCTGACTCATACCAACCTTCTAGGACACAGTAGAACTGCCTCATAGGGTTTCCAAGGGGCGACTGCTGGGTTCAAACTGCCAGCCTTTTGGTTAACATCTGAGCTCCTAACCACTGAGTCACCGGGCTCCGGGCCACTGCTAGCTCAGGAGAAATTTGTCTTCAAGTCAAGGTGTTTTTAGGACAGGGTGGCTGCATGAATGTTTTAAATGAAGGCTGCGGAAAGGGAGCCACTGAATAGGTACAACTTAAATAGCATTGTCTTGAGCATATACGCTGAAATTGATGTGCTTTGCTTAGGATAAATCTTGATAGCATCTTTTCTTTTAAATTTAATTTTACCCTTTACACAAGGAAGAACTGGGAGCACTGGTTGAGCTTCCAGCTTGTTAGCTTCTGGCTATGTTGTTGTTAGGTGCTGTTGAGTCGGTTCTGACTTACAGCGACCCTGTGTACCACAAAATGAAACACTGCCAAGTCCTGCACCATTCCTACAGTTGTTATGTTTGAGGCATTTGTTGTAGCCACTGTGTCCATCCATCTCGCTGAGGGCCTTCTTCTTTTTCGCTGACCCTGTACTTTACCAAGCATGATGTCCTTCTCCAGGGACTGGTCCCTCCTGATAACATGTCCAAAGTATGTGAGACATAGTCTCGCCATCCTTGCTTCTAAGGAGCATCCTGGCTGTACTTCTTCGAAGACAGACTTGTTTGTTCCTTTGGCAGCCCGTGGTGTATTCAGTATTCTTCGCCAGCACCGCAGTTCAGTGGTGTCATTTCTTCTTTGGTCCTTCGTTATTCGTTGTCCAGCTTTCTCATGCATCTGATGTGCTTGAAAATACATGGTTTGGTTGAGGTGCACCTTAGTCTTCAAGGTGACTTCTTAGCTTTTCACCTCTTTAAGGAGGTCCTTTGCCCAGTGCCCATGCATCTTTTGATTCCTTGACTGCTGCTTCTACGGTTATAGCTTCTGGCTGTAAGGGAGAGAATTGCAGAACAGAGGTAGGCCTTGAGGCCACTCGTCATGGCCCAGAAGCTGGGGCTGTAAAGCAGTGGACTGTGAGGAAGCTGACCTGCCTGTACCATCCAGCTCTTCCCCTGGCCTCTCCTCCCCATTGTCTTTCCTTTCACCCCCCTGGGGCCTAGCCTTTGCCCATTCCTGCTCATCTTTAGTAAGTACAGAAGGTGCTTGCTAATCGAGGTTAAGGTATTTGCACCCAGCACGCCCTCTGACCACAAGGCAGGCCCTGATGGGCCCGTGGGGAGGGGAATACCCGTTCTGTCACCTTCCTCGTGACTAGTACTGACTGAGAGCTGGGGATCAAGAGCATATCCCAGTTTAAGGAGCAAGGTTGGGATCCTACTATTTTTTTCCACATGGTTCTTTGTTGTTGTTGTTATGTGCCGTTGAGTCATTTATGACTCATAATGACCCTATATGACAGAGTAGAACTGCCCCATAGGGTTTCCAAGGCTGAAATCTTTACATGGGCAGATTGCTAGATCTTTTCTCCTGAGGAGCAGCTGGTGGGTTCGAACCTCAAACCTTCCAGTTAGCAACTGAGCGCTTAACCACTGCACCACCAGTGCTCCTTACATAAAGCCAAAGAAAAAAGAAACCAGTTGCCATCAAGTCCATTCCTACTCATAAGACCCTATAGGACAGAGTAGAACTGCCCCATAGGATTTCTAGATCCAAAGGTCAGCAGTTGTAATCCATCAGCCACTACCTGGAAATCCTTCGGAGGCAGTTCTACTCTGTCCCATACAGTCGCTGTGAGTTGGAATCTACTTGATGGCAACAAGTTTGGTTTGGTTTTAATCTTTATGGAACCAGGCTACCACATTTTTCTCCGATGGAGTGGCTGGTGGGTTCAAACCACCAACCTTTTGGTTAACAGCCGAGTGCTTAACCATTGAGGCCACAAGGGCTCCTTACATGGTTCCTAGATGTTGCGATATTATTTGCTGACCACCCCATCAATTCCCCACAGATTCGAAACGCCACCCGTATCAGGTACTAAATTCCCAGATATTTTCATGAACCCACTGTTCAGCTTCACTAATCCATCTCCATTTGTGGCCTGGTCCCAACCTTTGAATCATTGCAGCTTTGTAATATGTTCTAATACGTCATACAGCTGGTTCACTCTCATTCTTTTTCACAGCCTTTCTGTCTGTGCCCGTTTATTATTTCATATAAGTTTTAGAATCAACTCGACTGTTCCCTCTTCCTGCCACTCCCCAGGAAAAACCCCGTTGATAAAGTTGTGTTAAAACTATATATTAATTTAGGAAGAGTTAGTACCTTTATAATACCAAGCTTTGCTATCCACTGATTCAGGCCTTCTTTTCTCTCTCTGAACCATTTTAAAGTCTTCATATAGAAGAAACTTGTTAAGTTTAATCCTAAATATTTTGTGAGTTTTGTAAATGAAATTACTTCTTTATATTTTCTAACTGGGCATTGTTCATATATAGGAAAGCTATTCATTTTTTACCCAGCCACTTTACTGAGTTCACTCTCACTTTGTGGTATGTTTTCAGTCAATGATGTCATCTGCATATAATCAGTTGTTACTTAATGTGGGGCAAAGAAGACTGTCCATCACCCAGCAGGCGCTTCAGCTGTACCTATAGGCATCCACGGACACCTGAAATGATGGTAGTCTTCACCTCTGTGCATTTATTATTTTAAAATTTTTTTTTCATCAATTGTGAAATATTTCAAGCGTAGAAAATATAGCAGATGCTAACTGTTAAGTACTTGGCTGCTAACCAAAATGTTGGTAGTTCAAACCCACTAGCCGCTCTGCAGGAGAATGATGTAGCTGTCTGTTTTCATAAAGACTACAGCCTTGGCTTGGAAAAGGAGCATTCTTTGGTGTCCCCAGCTAGGGGTGTGGTTGAGGGATGCACTGAGCGGGGTTTCACAGAAGAGATCCTGTGTAATATGTTTTCCTGAGCCTTTGAGCTCTTTCCTCTATAGCAGGGGTTGGCAAACTAGGGCCTGCAAGTCAAATCCAGCCCACCACCTGTTTTGGTAAATAAAGTTTTATTGGAACGCACACACACACAGATTTATAGCCAGGAAACCATATGGGGCAGTTCTTCTCTGTCCTACGGGGTCATTATGAGTCAGAATCAACTCGATGGCAGTGGTTTAACATACTATTCTCTAGATTTAACAGAGACTAATTTTTGCCATAGTAGCATCAGATCTCTTGTTTTAAAATAAAAAAAAGATATAAAACACGGCAGATATACCTAAAGCCCTCCCCCTTCCTCTCTTGTCCCTCTTCCTCCTTCCCAGAGTGACTACTGTGCTGCAGTTGGTGTCTGTTATTCATATGCCCACTACTACTCAGTATTCATATGTTTTTTTAATTGTGTCTGATCCATGTAGGAAACATGCCATTGAACCATTTTTACATGTACAATTCAGTGACATTAATTACGTCCGCAACCTTCACGACTATCCATTTCCAAATCTTTTCATTACCCTTAACGGTACTTAAAAAAATAAAAAAGAAACATTGCCGTTGAGTCCATTCCGACTCATAGTGACCCTATAGGACAGAGTAGAACTGCCCCATAGGGTTTCCAAGGGGCGCCTGGTGGATTTGAACTGCGGGCCGTTCGGTTAGCAGCCATAGCACTTAACCACTGCGCCACCAGGGTTTACAATAACTCCCCATTTATGGAGTTTTGTATTTTAAAAATTGCGTGTATGTTGTGTGCAGTTTTAAAACGCTTTCCCGATTTAAAAGTAAGAGGTAAGTACCCATTATCAAAATTCCAGCCTTTATAGAAATTTGTGGGACAGAGAGAGAGTTAAAGTGCTCCTTAACGACCGACCTCTCAGAGAAACCCGCCGTCCTCATTAAGGTGTGTCATTTTTCTACCCGGCTGTTAGGTTGCAGGTCGTCAAACCAAACACTGCGTAAGCTGCTTAACCAGGAACGCTTTTCCAGAGGGAAAAAATAGAAGGGAGAGATATCTGCTGTCCTGTCCTCTTCTTTACTGATAGTTGTTTATTCTGTTAAAAAAGAAAAGAAATCTCAAGAAATGTTGCTGGGACTTGAAGTGGGTTCCGGGGGGAGAGCTGTCACTGTTTGCAGCACAAAGCCGCAGACACAGCTAGACTTGATTGCTGCCCCTGATAGGAGCCCCTGCTTGCACAAAGCAGACAGCGTGGATGAGCAAGCAGCTGGTAAACTCGGAGCTTGTAGAAGACAATCAGAGGAAGTCTACGTGTAAACCTCTCCAGCCGAGGAAAGGGGGTTTTTCCTTTTGCCTTTTTCAGAGCAGTTTAACCTCCTAATTGCCTGATCCGAATTGTTTCTGAGACTATGTAGACCATAAAAAAAAAATGGTTAAATGGGAGAGACAAACACGGGGAGGTCTGATTAGCAGCAGCTTCCCTCAGGAAAGGGGCTTCTTTCCTAACCCAGCACAGCCAGCCTTATACTTCCTGGCCCTGGGTGCGTTGCAGAGAGAGGAACGGTGGCGGCGTTGTAAATAGCTGCAGCTGGCTGTAGACCCTCCTCTCCTCCCTCTTAGGCTCAACCGCGGATTCTGCATACTCTGGGCATGGCTGTGCTGGTCTAAAAACAGTCTTGGACAGCATTGGAGATGACCTTGCCACATGAACTTTCAGTCAATACAGATTGTTACCTTAGCAACAAACAAGTTTGATCAGAAAGGCAATATTTTGCTTTTTTAGATGATAATTGTGTTTGCAGCTTTTGAGGGAAGAATCCATCGAACTAAAATTTTGGGAAGAATTATAAAGCTTTTCAAGGAAAGCTGGAAGGGAAGTAGTTGACAAACAGAAGTCAACACCGAATGAAAGAAAATTCCAAGAAATTGTGTACAGAGTGGCTTACTCTGAAATGTCTAGCGCATTTAATTGGGTACAAGAATTTCTCATTTCTCTTAGCTCCCCTGAGTTCGTACGTTTGTATTTATTATTGTTAAATAGGTATTGGCCGTTGTTCCTAGAAGAAGTTAGAACTTAAAGTATATGCATCCATTTCATCAATGATTGTTCCTTGCACCCTCCCAGGCTTAGTTGCACGAGGGCAGTTACCAGGGAAGAATGATCGAGGAATTGAGTGTGCAAGGTGTGATTATAACTGGGTACCAAGAAATCCAAGCTGGGTCATTAATACACATGGGTGAAAGAACATGAGGGGCGTAGAGTCAATGGATTGTAGGAAGTGGTGGGTTAAAGAATTGTTGGAGTCCAGGATTAGAGGTGTTGAGTTGGAGAGACATGAGGTGATAGAGAGTACTGTGTTTGACACTGAGATTATGAGACTGCTGTAGTTGATGGGGAGCCCTGGTGGCACCATGGTTAAGAGCTCGGCTGCTAACCAAAAGGTCAGCAGTTTGAATCCACCAGCCGCTCCTTGGGAGCCCTATGAGGCGGTTCTACTCTGTCCTATAGGGTCGCTATGAGTTGAAATAGACTCGACGGCAACATTTTTGTCTGTGTGTGTGTGTGTGTATGGTATTTGATGGTGGAGCCCTGGTGGCGTGTAGCCAATGGTAATGACAAGGCCTGTCTAGGGTATGACCACGGGTGGGTGACTTAAAGTAAAGAAGAGGTCAAAGACAAGATCACTGGAGAAGAAGTCAAGGAACTGAGAGACTGGGGTAATGGAGGTATCTGCTAGGTGGAAATTGAAACCATCAGGAAGTATGAAAGAAGTCGTACTGGAGAGAGACAGTGACCCAGAAACTAAATTCCTGAAGGAGGCTGGGGAGCAGTCCAGGGGTCTGTAGATGACAGTGACCACGAGATAGAGGTTGATGGCGCGAGCGTCAGGACTGAGGGCTTTTCGGAATAGTGGTGTGGAATAGGCAGTGAGAAGCAGGCAGGACCACTAGCCCGTCTTCCACCAGGCAGGGTGCCTTCAGAGGAAGCAGCATCCTCTGGGGAGGGGGAGAGCCAGACTACCGTTAGGGCCAGAGGTAAGGGACGTGTTCAGAGAAGAGGCTGAGGACTTAGGGGCCTTTAATGCATGGCTCCTTCTCGAGGGGCTGGTCCCTCTTGATGATATCTCCAAAGTGTGTGAGACAAAGTCTCGCCATCCTTGCTTCTAATGAGCATTCTGGGTATACTTCTTTCAAGAGGAAGAACTGACACAGTACCTGCAACAACGGGCTCAAGCATAACAACAATCAGGAGGGTGACGCAGGACCAGGCAGTGTTTCCTTCTGTTGTACCTGGGGTCACTGTGAGTCGGAACCCACTCATAGGCACCTAACAGCAGTAACAGCAACTGCGTGGCTGACTATGTTCCCAGAGGACACGGTAGAATGGGTTCAGGACCTGAGGAGCTGAAGGAGGGGGGCCAGATTAGGAATGTACGCAATGCCATGGGAAGGAGAGTCTGGGGGTCTCGGGCATAAGCAGAGTCCTGGGAGGTGCAGTTAACACACTCGACTGCTAACCACGAGGTTGGAGGTTTACATCCACCTGGATGGTCCTCAGAAGAAAGGCCTGGCGATGTAGATCTGAAAAAGCAGCATTGAAAACCTGTGGAGCACAGTTCTACTCTGACACACGCAAGGTGGCCATGAGTCAGAGTCGATTGGCCAGCAAGGGTTTTTTTTTTTGAGGAGGTAGCCTAAGCAGAGAGGAGATTTTGGGGATTGGTCTTGGTTTCTGAAGCAGATAATGAGGCTGTGAGTATTGGAGAGAAGGATGAGTCGGGCATTTTGCAGAAGCAAGCAGACCTCTGGGACCCTTCTCTCCTGCATGTGGTGGGTTGAGTTGGGCATTTTGCAGAAGCAAGCAGACACCTGGGACCCTTCTCTCCTGCATGTGGTGGCTTAGAGGCTGAGACTGAGGACCATAACCCAGAGCCTGTGCAAGTTGGGGGCTCCCTCTTCATCCCGTGCACCATGGTGTAGAAGGCCACTGGATCGTTACTAGGGTGCACGCAAGCCTCAGTCCTTGTAACAGTTCCAGGATGACTTAAAGTGAAACCTAGAGGGTTTGATGACTTTAAAAAAAAAAAAAAATATTGCTTTTATACCTAAGATACAATTTAGTTCTTTAGAGAAAAACAGTAGTGAGCAGGTTTAATTTTGGGAGCCTTTATATTGATTCAAGGAGCCCTGGTGGCACAGTGGTTAAAGTGCTTGGCTTCTAACTGAAAGGCTGGAGATTCGAACCCACCAGCTGCTCCATGGGAGAAAGATGTGGCAGTCTGCTTCCGTAAAGATGACAGCCTTGGAAACCCTGTGGAGCAGTTCTACTCTGTCCTTTAGTCTCTGTGAGTTGGAATCGACTCAACAGCAGTGGGTTTGGTTTTATATTAAATCATTATAAATCATAATGAGTGGCTTACAATTCAGATTTCAGTTCATATTTTAAAATCAACTCCCCTCTCTCCCTCTTTGCACTCCCTACCCACCCCTACTTTCCCCCAGAATGTGACTTGAAAACTGACAGTGTCACAGTCTTATCGACTGAGTAACTGACATTTTTTCTCCCTTTTTCGTTGTAGTGAAGAAAGTTACAACGTCAATGATTATTCTTTAAGGGATCAGCTGTTGGTGGCATCTTGTGACAATGAAGAGCTTAATCCTTCTCCAGGAAGGAACAGTTCCACAATGCTCTATTCAAGACAGAGCTCCGCCAGTCACCTCTTCACTCTGACAGTCCTCAGCAACCACGCGAATGAGAAAGTGGAAATGCTGCTAGGAGCTGAGACCCAGTAAGTTTGCGAAAGGAGAGGGTTTCAGAATATCTGGTACTGGTTTTCCCCACCTAACTGCCCTTGGTCTACAGGCTCCTCAGCAACAGAAACAACAAACCAAACCCATTGCCATCGAGTCCATTCTGACTCATGGTGACCCCATGTGTTACAGAGTAGAACTACTGCTCCGTAGGGTTTTCTTGGCTGTAATCTTTATGGAAGCAGTTCACCAGGCCTTTTCTTCCATGGTGCCTCTGGGTAGGTTCAAACCACCAACCTGGAGGTTAGTAGCCAAGTACAAACCATTTGAGCCATCCAGGGACCTCTAACAACAGTTGTTCGTGCTGTTAGCTGCCGTGAGTCAGTTCCAACTCACAGCAACCCCATGTACAACAGAACGAAACACAGCTCAGTCCTGCGCCATCCTCACAGTCGTTGTTATGCTTGAGCCCATTGTCGCAGCCACCGTGTCAGCCCGTCACGTTGAGGGTCTTCCTCTTTTTCGCTGGCCCCCTACTTTACTGAGCATGATGTTCCTCTCCAGGGACTGACCCCTCCTGATAACACGTCCAAGGTATATGAGATGCAGTCCCTACATACGTCTCCCACCCCAGGCCTGCCAAGGTTTCCACGTGCTGCTATTAAAATGGGTCAGGAGCTGGCGAATCGCAACTCGGAGACGATAACAAAACCTCAGTGGTTTTGTCTGACGGGGAAAATCTTTGCTTCTAAGGAGCATTCTGGCTGTACTTCTTGCAAGACAGTAATAGTACTAACAACAGTAAAAAAATGAGTGCCTACTGTGTGCCAGGCATGTAGTCTAGGTGCTTCATTTAAAAAAAAAAGCAGACAAACCTGTTGCTGTCAAGTCGATTCTGACTCACAGCCACCCTATAAGACAGGGCAGCACTGCCCCATAGGGTTCCCAAGGAGCGGCTGGTGGATTCGAACTGCTGACCTTTGGTTAGCAGCCACAGTTCTTAACCACTGTGCCACCAGAGGTCTGGGTGCTTCGTGGAGAGGCCCTTTTTCTCATGGTGACCTCTCAATGTCTCTGAGCATGGATGTTGTCATTTTTATCCTGTACGCCCTCATTGGTGCTTTGTGCTTCGGATGGTGTGGCTTTTATTTTTATAGAGTGGTTTAAAAATCATTTCACTTTGATCATTGACAAAAGGTGACCCCCGAGCCCTAGGGAATATAACTCAACTGGTAGTGTGAGCCCAGGCCATAAATTTCCTTAGATCCCAGGAAACTGAAGTCATTTCTCAGTCACCTGCCTTCAGTCAGGCCACAGACGGCCCATGGTTTTGTCAGAAGAGATACTGAGTTTGGAAACACGTATTGATGGATCCTCTGTCCAGTCCAGAGGCAAAGCAGACGTTCTGTCTGTATCTGCAGCTTTCCTAGCAGTTAGCTTGCCTTCCATGCTGAAGCTGAAGCTGAATGAGGGAAAAGCGGCTAAAATTTCAAGTCCATTGCAGTGATTTAGTCCATTCAGAGAGAGTTGGCCAATTTATTTTTTTGGAAACTGGAACCTGTTTTTGCAACAATCATTACCCGTTGCCGTCGAGTCAATTCTGACTCCTAGCAACCCTACAGGACAGAGTGCAGCTGCCCCATCGGGTTTCCGAGGCTGTAATCATTACAGAAGCAGACTGCCACGTCTTTCTCCTGCACAGCGGCTGATGTGTTGAAACCACTAACCTTTTGGTTAGCAGCTCAGCGCCTTAAGCACTGCGCCACCAGGGCTCCCGACAATCACTACAAGGAGGAATTATGTTGAGTCCAAGGGCGGGAGAAGTGGAGGAAAAGGGGACATTTTCTAGCTCTTTGTCCTCTCAGGTTCCTACATATGTCTCCCACCCCAAACCTGCCAAGGTTCCCACGTGCTGTGATTAAAATGGGTCAGCAGCAGGTGAATCAATTGCAGCTCTGAGATGAGAGCAAAACCTTGGTGGTTTTGTCTGATGGGGAAAATAAACCCAAAGAAATGCGTCCAGTTTTTAAGAGTGATTTCAAGGGTGTTCCCGAACCATTAAAAAGAGGCCTAAGAGAAATGTGAACATGACAAATTATCCACGTAAAAGGATAAATGTTGCCTCTTTTGGCCCCAGAAGTAGCTTTTCAAAGGCTGGAGAAAACCAAGAGGGACTGACTGATGTAAAAGCTATTTGAGGTTTGAAAGTGGCCAAAATAGAATATTACAAATGAACTTGAGAGTTAACAGAGGGAGTAAATAAACAAAACAGAGATGCCCTTGTATAAGGCCCCTTGGTTCTTTAGTGGGACAGGATTCCAGGCACGCTCCCACGGACTGCTGCCCTAGGGGGTATGGCTTTGTGTGGGTGTGGTACTTGCTGGTCTGCACAGGTGACCAGCACAAGACAGACCCAAGGCCAGGGCGGGAGGAAGGCATTCCTTCAACTCTGATTTAAACCCATTGGCCAATGTTTGGGAATCGTCTCTTAAAAGGGGTGTTTAATATGCGAGAGCTTTGGATTTTCCATGACTTTTAGGTTGAAAAAGGCTTCAACATTTTGGAAGTTAGGACTTGTCCGGATGTTCTAGAGAATTCTTAGAAACTGGCGAATCTCCCTTTCATCACTTAGCCATGGTGAAAGTGTGGTTGGTTTTGCTTTTTCTTTTCCTGCTTATGAGGATCGTTTGTTCTTTATCCAGGCTTTGCCAGCACATCGACAGAGCTTTTCCTGATTCTCATTTGTAATTAACGCCGTCTCCACCAGTTGCTTCTTTGATTATTCCAAGAGAACAGGAAGTGAACTGACTGTCCAGTTCTCTTTACATCCAGGCTAGGCCCTTTCCTGGGACATCGGCAACATTCAGTCCACTCTCTTGCCTTTTGATCTTGCTGTGGACTGAATGGGTGTTCATTTCCTCAATCAGAATGCTCTCAGAATATCTGGTTATGTCACTCGTGGGCATGACTCATATTCATAGTTCTTTAATTAACAGCGAGTGGACATTCCAGAAGGGGCAGAGGTCTCCTTGGTACAGAAGGAGTGACTCTCTCACTCCCCCAGCCCTTCAATTGCAATTGAGAAGTACATAAACGGACAAATACTCTTAATCACACAAGGCGTAAAATAGCATTAATGTTGAAAGAAAATACATTACAGCTGAGGAGCACTTTACTAAAAAAATAAAACAGGCTGTTTAAAAGCCTAGCGCGGTGTTGTATGCCCTGTTTGGAAACATGCAAGTCAGGTCAGCTCTGGGTGATCTGGTTTTAGGCAATCAGACTTTTGGTCTAAGTATGAGGTGCTCTTTGCTTCTAAGATTTGCTCAGTGTATGTTGCTGTTGTTGAGACATTTCCAATATGGCAACCCAATGTGTGCTGAGTAGTTTTCAAGGCTGTGGCTTTTCAGAAACAGATTGCCTGCTGTGTTTTCTGAGGCACCTATGGGTGAGTAACAACACCAACAACAACCCCTTGCAGTCAAGTCAATTCTGAATCACAGAGACCCTATAGGATAGAGTAGAACTGCCCCACTGGGCTTCCAAGGAACGGCTGGTGGATTCGAACTGCCAGCCTTTTGGTTAGCACCACCAGGGCTCCTCTTAGTGGGTAGGTGTGAGCATGTTTTTCAAGTTTTCCCTCTTTTATGTCCTTTTGGGTTAATATGGCTACCACTCTGGCCTTGAGTAATAAGGCTATACCACTCTGGCCTTGAGTAATTCTTGGGGTCCATACCTAAACATTTACCTTCTTTGAAAAGCTGCTGTCTGCAGAGACCACCTGGGAATATGCAAAAATTAAAATCCACAGTAGGATGGGTGTGGCTGTTTGGTACGAGGACAACGAACTCTCCTAAAACAGTGAAATTGTGGAAGCACAGATGGATGGCTTTGATTACATAAAGAATGCAGAAAAGCTCCCCGAGAGGAAATGAGTACAGTGAGCATCTGGGATATACCAGGCTCTGAGCCAGGTAGAGAACGTGAAGAAACGGGCCCATGGTGAGAGGTGAAGGAAGCATACAGGTAAGGGCATCGTACATCTCAGTTTTCTCGGGATCGATAGTTCAACTTTATGCCTCTTGTCCTGTTGAAATTATGTCCTTTGGCTCTCAAAGGTGTCTCATTTGGACAACAAAATAGGTGGCCACCCAAATTATAGGCCGTATGGCACACCCCCCTCATTTTCCTCAGATGTAAAATGAGGCTCACAAAGGTGAAGTGACTTGCCTAGCCAGTAAACCAGGTGCTGGCCGGTCGTCTCTGACTCCTGGTGACCCCATGTACGTCAGAGTAGAGCTCTGCTCCATAGGGCTTTCGGTGGCCGACTTTTTTTCAGAAGTAGATCAGTAGACCTTTCTTCCGAGGTCCCTCTGGGTGGACTTGAACCTCTAACTTTTGGTGGGTAGTGGCCAAGTGTGTTACCCATTTTCATCCCCAGAGACTTCCGACTTGCCTGAAAGGACACAGCTTGAGTTGGTGCCAAAGTTGGCACGAGAACCTGGAACTCCTGACTGTGGCAGAGCTCTTTCTAGTAACGCGTTTTAATCTTCTTACTGAGAACTGCCAGCCCGTGGACAGTTCACCCCCACTTTGCCCCTCAGCTTGGCCTTGCTCTGGCTCTGGAAGGAAAACTCCAGGAAGCCAGTTGCTATTAAATGTGAGAAAACTACTGAGATGTGGATTTCTTTTTTTTAAGTCCACATTGTTGCTGTTAGGTGTACGCCATCCTCACAATTGTTGTTATGCTTGAGCCCATTATGGCAGCAACTGTGTCCATCCATCTCATCAAGGATCTTCCTCTTTTTTCACTGACGCTCTACTTTACCAAGCATGATGTCCTTCTCCAGGGACTGGTCCCTCCTGACAACATGTCCAAAGTACGCGAGACAAAGTCTCGCCATCCTCGCTTCTAAGGACCATTCTGGCTGTACTTCTTCCAAGACAGACTTGTTCGTTCTTCTGGCAGTCCATGATATAGTCAACATTTTTCACCAACACCACAAATCAAAGGTATCTGGAAAAACTTCTGGAAACCTAGATGGTAAAT
This sequence comes from Elephas maximus indicus, assembly GCF_024166365.1. NCBI lineage: Eukaryota > Metazoa > Chordata > Mammalia > Proboscidea > Elephantidae > Elephas > Elephas maximus. The sequence goes on along the minus strand of NC_064841.1, from coordinate 5,944,263 downwards.
TTGGAGTATCATGTATTTTACCTAAAATGTTTAATAGGTATCGCATTCTAAAAAAATATTTCCCATTTAAAACGTCCTTCTTTTTTCCTTTGTGTTTACTTGATTCCTGGAATGCCTTGTCAGACTCCCTCGGGTTGCCAAACGTGCCTCGCCTCTCATGGCCCATGCCAGTTGGCCCTCTGCTAGGAAACCTCTCGGGGCTCCCGTGGTCACCTCTCACCACTTAGGATCTGAGAACTCGCTGGTTAGCTCATTTCCCCCGTAGGTTTTCTGTCTCTCACCCTCCACTGTAATTATTCCCAAACCCTAACCCACCCCTCAGCTCTCCTCTTTGTAGCTGAATTCCTCAAGAGAACAGCCTTCATTCTTTCTATTAGTTAATTCGTGAATTCTTGCTAGGCGCCTACTTCCTGCTATTCCGAGAGCTGGCGATATAGCAGTGAACAGTACAGTAGCAAGATCCCTGCCCTTTGGGGGCTTATATTCCAGTTGGGAACCTGCCGTTTGTACCTTCTGCCCTCAGGGTTTTGGTTAACAACTGAGCTCTTAACCACTGCACCACCAGGGCCCCATGTAAAACCCGGCAACATGGTCCAGGGTGAATGTTAAATGCTGGGGTGGGGTATAAGTCCAAAAGCCAAACCCGTTGCCATCGAGTTGATTCCAACTCACAGCAACCCAGTAAGACAGAGTAGAACTGCCCCATAGGGTTTCCAAGGAGCATCTGGTGGATTTGAACTGCCGACCTTTTGGTTAGCAGCTGTAGCTTGCTGTAGCTCTTAACCACTGTGCCACCAGGGCTCTGGGGAAGGGTATACATACTCTATATAGTCCAGGAAGGCTTCTCTGAGGAGGTGACATTGGAGCTAAGACCTGAGTGAGGAGAGGAGCCAACCATGTGAAAATCCCAGGACAGAATGTTCCAGGCAAAGGGAATAGCAAGTACAAAGCCCTAACTGAGGAAAGGCGTTTGGTGTCATCAGTGTCTATGGCCAATGTGGCTGGATCAGAAGGACCCAGAGAGGGAGAGAAGGGCAATCAAGAGGTCGGGGGAGGCCAGCGTGTTTAGAGCCCAGCTATTCCAGTGTGGTCTGTGACCGTTGTCAGCCCACAAACCCTTACCGGCTGGGATGAGGGAAAACGAAACTGTAGCAGCTTGACTCACTGAGGCAAGAAAGTGTGTGAGTATTTTAACAGTAATTCATTTTTACTGTGTTTCTGAGAAGTTTTGGTCCACGGTGGATTGGGGAAGGGAGGCAGGGACTGGTCCTTCGCCTCAGATACGTTGAGAAGCACCCATGTAGAGCTTTATAAGCCATCGCAGGGATTTAGACTTCTTTCCCTGAGAAGCCATGGGGAGACTGGGCGGGACAGAAGTTTCTGGGGAACACAGCCAGGGGAGACCTGATGGCAGCCTGGGCCATTCTATTTCGGTGGAGATAGAAACACTGCATTTTGAAGGAGAGGCCACAGGACTAAATGATGGACTACCTCAGCTGGTGGGGCAGTGAGTGAAAGAGAGGATCAGGGACGCTTTGGATTTGGGGCTTGAGCCTCTGGCACCATAGAGTTATTCCTTGTTGTTGTTAGGTACCGTCGAGTTTATTCCAACTCATGATGACCGTATGTGCGATAGAAAGAAATGCTGCCCAGTCCTGTGACATCCTCACAATCGTTGCTCTGCTTGAACCCATCATTGCAGCCACTGTGTCAATCCACCTCATGGAGGGTCTTCTTCTTTTTCACTCACCCTCTATATTACCAAGCATGATGTCCTTCTCCAGGGACTGATCCTTCCTGATAACATGTCTAAAGTACGTGAGATAAGTCTCATCATCCTGGCTTCTTAAGGAGCATTCTGGCTGTATTTTTTTCCAAGATAGACTTGTTTGTTCTTCTGGAGGTCCATGGTATATTCAGTATTCTTTGCCAACACCATAATTCAAAGGCGTCAATTCTTCTTTGGTCCTTTGGTCTTCCATATGGCTTCTTTCTCTGCCACCCAGTTGGGACCAGCCCATCATAACATGACCAGTGTTTACAGGTTACCTGATCTGGTAGTCCAATCTTCCTATTTTTTTTCACGTTAAACATCATTTAGTTTTGTTGACCATCAGCTCTCTTGAGTGAACCCCCTTCTTGAGGTTATCCTCTCATCTGTGTCCCTCACCATCACCCCCCACTTCCTTTTCAGAAATGCAGCCCGTGTGGATGCAGACACCACCACACCCACTGCTTTCCCTGACTCACTTCTGAACATGGTTCCGTTGACACCATTTTGAGTTACCCAGTCTAGTGACGTGGTGCCATCTCCACTCCTTCTGAATCAGAACAGGTCCATCGTCTGCTGTTCTTCCTGCACGAGAAGACTGTCTACTGCGTTTTCCTACCTCCTTCCTGAGGGCAGGGGTGGTTCAGTGGTAGAATTCTCCCCTTCCATGCAGGAACCTGGGTTTGATTCCCAGCCAGTAACCCTCAAGCGCAGCCATCACCTGTATATCAGTGGAGGCTTGTCAGTGGAGCTTCCAGACTAAGACAGACCAGGAAGAAAGGCCTGATGATCTACCTCCAAAAATCACCCAGTGAAAACCATATGGATCGCAACAGTCCAACCCCCAGCTGATTGTAGGAATGGCACAGGACTGGGCAGTGTTTTGTTCCGTGAGTCACCGTGAGTTGGAGGTGGAGTCGACGGCAGCTAACAACCCCTACAACCTCCATCCTGGGCCAGCTCATATCACTATCCCCTGAAAACACCCTGATAGCCTCCTAGCCATTCTCCTCCTGCTGCTCTTTTTTGTTACTAATCCCCAGACTCAGTGCCAGTCTTGTCTTTGTCTTAGCTTATACACAGCAAGCTCCCAATAAATATTTTTGGGATCGATCCACAATTAGTATAACTAGCGTTTCTATATCCAAGGCAAGGCGGAAGCTACATGTAGGGGAACACTGCTTCCCCCTCAGTCACCCTCTGTCCTTTCAGTTGCTCCTGGAGAAAGTTTTTCCTAAATTCTACTTGCTTTTCAACTTTTGCTCCTGCAGATGTGGCTTAACTTCTTTTTGGGATGTGCGTCTCAGCCATGTGTAGTGCTGTTTGTTTGCCTGTTCAAGACCTCGGGTCTAATTGTTAATGAGACTATAGTGGGTGAAGAATACAAAAGGGGACCCTTTGTAAAAGCATAAAGGGAGAACGGTTTACCACCCTCAGCGCCCCCCTCGCCTCGGCCCCCCCGGGCCTTTCAAAGGAATGTGGGAGCCGGAGAGACCCCTTTGTCTGCCTTCATTAAACTGAAGCTCAGACAGCCACAGCTGGCACGGACCAGGGCGCAACCAAGCAGCCTCCTGGGCTTCCCGCGTTTAAGGTGGATGTCGTCTGCAGCCAGTGCCAGAGTCACCTGGGACCCATTCGGAGAGTAACACAAACTTTTTCACCCATTGCTTTTTTGCTATAGGATGTAATCTCCTTAAACTGTAACCAAAGATCCTTCTCAAAATTGCCCTCTGAGGAAAAGCTAGAAGCCTGATGATCGTGCTTGGTGCTGTCAGACACCCAGGCAACCAGTTCCTGGGCGTCCTGATAAAGGGACATTGTTTGCAGACATCTTTGCTCTCTTCCTGCTTCTGTGAATGATTCAATTAACAACAGGAAGTCCGTGGGGTGGGAATAAAGCTGAATATAGTATGTCGGACACAGCCTTCTTACACTTCATCCTGTGAGAAAAATCCACCATCCAGAGAAGACCATTTCCAATGAAGAATGTTTATTGCAGGATACAGTGTTTTTTCCTCCTTGAATCTGGAATCCAAGTCCAGAAAGGATCTTTTACATTTTATGTTGTTCGTTGCCGTCAAGTTGCCTCCGACTGGCCATGGCCGCCTTACCTTACGGAAACAGAATGAAACGTTGCCCAGTCCTGCGCAGACCTCATGATTGTCGCTGTATTTGAGCTCATTTCTAGTGTCTGTCAAAGTGCCTGATCTTCTGTGGTCCTCACCACTGACCACAGGCGGGCAGGCTGTGATCCTCACCACTGACCCCATAGGACTGGCGGGCAGGCTGTGATCCTCACCACTGACCACAGGCGGGCAGGCTGTGATCTCGGTGTTTTATCAGCAAGAAAACAGATAACTGACCCATTGGGGTTAACTCAAGGATTCCGGAAGGGACTTTAGGCTAATCTTACTATGATAAACAAGAAATAATGTCACAAATCTAACTTTTGGAACTTTTTTAGTGGGTTAGAGATTTACTTTGGTCAGATTTTTTGACGTTAGGTAAGTTGAACTGGGGTCCAATTTTATAAAGCTTTGTCTTGCAGTATTTGTAATAAATAACATTTTTTGCCCCGTGGGTTTTAGTCCATGAATTAGTTTATTGAAGGAATCTGGTTGAATTGAAGGGGTTAGGGAATGGACAGAAACGACCATCTTTGCAAACCTGCCCCTTACCAATGCTCTAAGGACATTTTTCAAAGGTTGGGTGGGTATAGAAGCTTCAAGATCCCCTTGTTCAGAAGCAACCACAGGTAAGTTTGTAGGCTGTGAGAAGGAAGCAAAAAAAAGGAACTGATCAAGTGTCAGAACGCTGGTGATGAAGTGGTTAAGTGCTTGGCTACTAACCAAAAGGTCGGCAGTTCAAATCCACCAGCCACTCCTTGGAAACTCTATGGGGCAGTTCTAGTCTGTCCTACAGGGTCATTAAGAAGCAACTCAATGGCAACAGGTTTATTTTTTGGTTTCTGGCCAAATATCATTTTAAGAGGGCTGAAGGTTGAAGAGCAACTCAGGTCTGTTCGTTTCTCTTGAGAAATCAGGAAAACCACGTGAGTGGTAAAGGCCTTGGTAGGGGCTCCATCCTGGCCACTCTCATCCACGGTCCTGCCTCTTTCGTGTTCCAATGCCGACTTTCCACTTTCTCAGTATATGTGATGCCTTCAAGCCCGTGCTTGGTAGTTCAGTGAGAACCTGGACTTGGCCGTACTTTTGACCTTTGCTCAACCAAGTTTAAACCTAACCTGCTGCCATCAAGTCGATTCCAACTTCATGAAGTTTAAACCTACTGTGCTTAATTAATTATGTGACAGGCAGGACAAGGTGTTACCACAGCTAACTGACACCACAGTGGAAAACTGTAGATTTAGCATTTCAAGCCGAGCAGTGGTTAAGAGCTCGGCTGTTAACCAAAAGGTCAGCAGGTTGAATCCACCATTTGCTCCTTGGAAACCCTATAGGGCAGTTCTACTCCGAACTATAGGGTAGCTATGAGCTGGAAGCGACTCAATGGCAATGGGTTTTTTATAGACAATTTTGGGTTATGAAAGGATTGCATTCTCAGATCTCTCTCTGGCTCAGCTGTGTTGGACGTAGCACCCTCTAGCTCAGCACATTGCCTGCTGTGATGGGGTTCGTGTGTGTTTTTTCTGCTATGTCTGCTCCTTCATACTGAGGCCCGTAAAGGGCAAGGAACACCGTTTCATTTGCTTTGCACCCCCAACAAAGCACCAAAACCAAACCCATTACCGTTAAGTCACACAGGACCTTGCAAAGGAAGGTGTGGGCAAGTGAGCCTTGGAATTGACACGCGGGAGGTGGACATCACTGCAGCATTCTAATTCCATCACCTTTTGGGGGACGAAGGGAAAAATCTATCAACTGAGTGTGGAGAAAACCAAACCAAACCAAACCCGTTGCTGTCGAGTCGATTCTGAACCATAGTGACCCTATAGGACAGAGTAGAGCTGCCCCATAGGGCTTCCAAGGAGTCGCTGGTGGATCCGAACTGCGACCTTTTTTAGTTAGCAGTCGAGCTCTTTTGTGAATTCATCTTGATCATTTAATACCATCCCTGGAGAAAATAGCTATCAGTGTGTGAGCCCTGGGCTTGAAACCTGAATTTAATAATGGGTGCATCTGCTGTTAATGGGTATGTCTGCCATTGTTGTCTATGCCCTGGTATTTCTTGTTCTTAGAATTCATCTTAGAACAGAGTGGGTCCTTCCCTGCTTTCAAAACCCAGCCCTTTCTTGAGGGAGGAAGAACCAGCTCCTTGGCAAGGCTCTTGGAAGCCCTGGGGGGAAGTCGTGCTGGTTTGACAGCATCTGAGAGGGGGCTGGGACTGATTCCATTGAAGCAGTTTCAAGAAGCAGTTCCTTTCAGTGAGGCAACAAGGAGTGTCTTGTTCCTTCCTCTGGAGTCCCTGTGAGGGGCCGCCGTGTCTAAGGGATGCTATTAGCATCCAGGCAGCCTGCCACCGAGTGAAAGATTTCATCTGGGCTTCCGCAGACTGGCGGCAGGGCAAGGCCTCTGCTGAAACAGGCCACTCGGTGCCAGAGACTCGGGTCTTGCCTGGAGAGTCTTAGTTGCAAGGCCTGCTTCCCCAGCTCCAAATCTCCCTGGGAAGAACAGACAGCAATGACAGACCATTGGAAGATGACGTGGTAATCCAAAGATAAGTCTAGTTTGGGTGGGTACGGCCTACAGAGACAAAGATCCATCCTTGGAGATTCATCTTGGTGAACAACCCTGCTATCCTGAACAACCTATCCTCAGTTACGTTTGCTCTTTGGAAATTCTAGTTGAGCCTGAGTGACAAACAGATGTTATCCTAACAAAGAGTGGGATCAAGGATTTAAGTGTTTGCTTGGGATTATATTAAAGGAAGTTCTGCTTTACTTGTTCCTTATAAACACCCTTCTAAAGCCCTTTGTCCTGTATTAGACACAAAGTTAGAAACAAAGCTGGGCCATCAGTTTCTGTATAAATTTTTTGTGACACACCAGCTCAACCAGGTCCTCTTCTTATTCTTTTTATTAAGCCTGTCTCTCCACACACTGCAGTTTCCGCCCTTCCTGCCTTCCCTTGTGGTTTTTGTAAGCATCTGCTAGGTACCCACCAAACCAAACACATTGCCATCGAGTTGATTCCGACTTACAGCGACCCTATAGGACAGGGTGGAACCGTCCCACAGGGTTTCCAAGGAGGGGCTGGTGGATTCAGACTGCCAACCTTTTGGTTAGCAGCCAAGCTCTTAACCACTGTGCCACCAGGGCTCCCTGCTAGGTACGGGCACTGGGAATCGACGAGACGAAGGAACACCACCTGCTGAACCCCAGCCTGCCTGGGTTTATATTCTGACTCCACCACTTACTAGGGTTTTACTGGGAGCAGGCACTTAATTAAGCACTCCACACTTAAGCTTCCTCCTCTGAGAAATAGAAATAATGACAGTTGTTGCAAAGATTAAATTAGGTGATACTTGCAAAATATTTAGCATTGCCCCTGGCAAAGAAGTGCTCCATAATGTTCACTTGGAATGAGACCCGATTCCTGGCCTCCAGGAGCTGAAGGCTGGTGAGAGAAAGAGACTTGGAAACGCAGCTCATGGCTCAGGGTGTGTTCAGTGAGATGACTGATGGTGTCAGCAGATACCTGTGTGCTGGGCAGCGTTCTGGAGAGAATACCATGAGCCAGACAGAGGAGGTGCCTGGCTTCCTGAGGCTTAGGGCCTACAGGCAGTGCGACAGAGCTGTGCAGAGGAAGCCCCCTGGAGGAGGTGAGGCTCCAGAGTCCATGTATGGAGTGGACATGTTAAGCAGAAGAATTCAGGCACGAAAGCATACATACTACAGGGTTCCGTTTCCATAAAGTATGAAAACAGGCAAACGAATCTGCCCTTTGCCGCCCAGTCAGAGAACTGTGCTCCATGGGGTTTCCCGTGGCTGTTTTTTTTCAGAAGTAGATCTCCAGGCCTTTCTTCCGTGGTGCCCCTGGGAAGACTCAAACCTCCAACCTTCTGGTTAGCAGCTGAGCACATTTAATGTCCGCACCTTGCAGGGACTCCAGAACTAACCTGTGGTGGTGGAAAGCAGAATGGCTGTTGTCTTCTGAGGGAGGTTATTGGCTGAAAAGGGATCCACCTGGGGTGTCAGGAATGTTCTGTTTCTTGATTTGGCTGATTGGTGTATGTAAGTAAACATTCGCTGAGATCTGTTTAATTGAGATGAGTGCACTCTGTGCTTTATACATGTCACACCTCAGTAGAATGTTTACCTGGTGATGATGAGTGTGCACAGCTAGTTAAAAGTAGAGGGGCGGCTGTATTTGAGAGTGGGAACCGCAGATAGGAAGGGTTCTGCCACGGCACGGGGGGGTCTGGTGCTGTAAGTCATCCGTTCTGCCTGGTGAAGGACCCTCCTGGGGAGTGGAGATGGGGTGACAGCGAGAAGCTCCTTTAGGTGTAGGCTGTCTTGGGAGGAAAAAAATGCTTCTGGGCTGGGCGTGAAGGCGTCTCTTCTGCAGAAGGTGAAATGGTGGAGTGGAAATTGACCTTGGGTGGGATTGCTTACCTCAGAGCTTCAGTCTAGTCTTCCCACCTTTAAAATGGGCTTTTTGGAGAATTAATGCGATCGTGAGTGGAATGTGCTTGTATTGACGTGGAATATGGGTTTAATGAATGCTTCTTAGAGATGTTAAGGTGTGTGTGCACGTACGTGCGTGTGTGCGCGGCGTATTATTTGACTTTCCAAATAAAAAACTGGGCTATGTTATGGGGCAGTGGACTTGCTTATCTGAAACTGTAGGTCCTTTCGTTAAATAATCATTTAATTCATCTAATTATAGCTTAATAATGGAGCCCTGGTGGCACAGTGGTTAAGAGCTTGGCTGCAATCCAAAAAGTCGGCAGTTCAAATCCACCAGCTGACCCTTGGAAACCCTGTGGGCAGTTCTACTCTGTCCTGTAGGGCGGCTATGAGTCAGAATTGATTCTGCGGCAATGGGTTTTATAGGCTAATGGTGTATAAAAAAGTTGTGATTATTTTTCTTTGAAAGGTCACCGATGTGCTGATTAAACCATTTCAAGTATTTTAGAACACTCTACAAAAGATCAGACGGCAGATTTCTATTTCAGTGCAGTTCATACTTTGGCAAAGTTAATTATATTAATTTTATAATATTTAATCATGTTAAATATTCAAGTTTCTTACCTTCTCCTCCGTGGTTTCAGTGTTTGTGGGGTAGGGGGAGGAAATGGAGGGAGTAGAGAGAGACTGATCTACGATTTAAAAAAAAATCCCAGTTACCTCTTTGAAATGTTAAACATCAGATTAAATGAGTGTACTAAATATCTTTTTGAGGTTATAACGTGTTCGTGTAAAAAGCTCTTTATTAAACATCATGCTGTCGCATGCGAAATTGTGTTTAATCAGCGAGTAGCCAAATTCATTCAGAATCTTTCGACAGTGCAGACTTGTCTTGTTTTAGATTTCCCAGAGTGTAATTTTTAAGTAACTCTTCCCTTGTTCGGAAAGGCACAATCTCTGGAGAATTTCTCCAGTTTTCTGGGCTTGGCCTTGCACTGGCTGTTCAGAACGTGCGTCACTCTCTGTCTCTGGCCTGTGAATTTCTCAATGGGATCTGCTCTCTGTTTAGGAGTGAGCGAGCCCGCTGGATGACCGCCCTGGGACACGGCAGTGGGAAGCAGCCTCCTGACAGAACCTGTAAGCGTCCTAAGGAGCGGCCTGCTTGGAATGTGGAGGGACCCTGCCCCCTGGTGGACACTGGGCTATTAGTGGATTCAAACCCCAAACCAAACCCACTCATAGCGACCCTAGAGGACAGTCGAACTGGCCCATGGGGTTTCCTAGGCTGTCATCTTTACGGAAGCAGACTGCCACATCTTTCTCCCATGGAGCAGCTGGTGGGTTTGAACTGCCGACCTTTCGGTTAGCAGCTGAGTGCTTTAACCACTGTGCCACCAGGGCTCCTATTAACGGATTATGCCACCACAATACCTGCTTTGTAAGTTTCCCCAAGGCTTCCCTCCTCTGCCCCATATCAGAACTGTGTGACCTCTGTGTGACATGACCAGAACTGTGTGACATGACCAGAACTGTGTGAGCTCTGTGTGACGTAACTAATGTCTCCTTATCAAGGTGATGATTGAAGGGATTCACGAATCATGAAAGGTGTGATAGTTAAGGCCTCTCTCGATTTCCAGCTTCTAAAATTCTAAAGCTTCATAGGGCTGGATTACCCAGTGAGCAAGGCCCACACAGGCCCCGTGGTGCCTTCCCACCAATCTGCAGTGCACAGTTTCACCTGTCGCCATTTCATCAAAGACGTGGTGAAACCTATGTGAAATTGCTCACTACAGATTAGCGAGTAAATACAATTAAGCCCATGTGTACCTTGCTTGGTGCCGGCCATGCTTACTGGTTAATCTACCCCTGCGAGCTGTAACCAAGTAAGAGTTCCCAGAAAAAACTGTGCTTCCCAATAGATGCCTAACTTGTTCCATCAGGGCCATGTGGGAACTGCTGAACTAGTGAGTGTACACGACTGATGTGTACCTGTTCTGTTTTCAAGTCCGCTTCACTTTCAGCAAGCAAGGTTGTGTCATGTGCATGACGTAGGTTGTTAATTGGTGTGTCTCCTTCCCGCCACAGCACTGACCCAGGTGGAAATCATTCGATCGTTCACGGCCAAGCAGCCCGATGAGCTGTCCCTGCAGGTGGCAGATGTGGTCCTCGTCTATCAGCAAGTTGGCGACGGTGAGTTGGGTGTTCACGGAACACGCACAGTTCCGCCTTCAGGGGGTCCAGGGCGCCACAGAACTGGGGAGGCACGTTTTCTCATCAGTACCTGTCTCCTATAGAGAATATCCTATTGAGAATGTATGACTCCTTATGTATAGCCTTTTTGTCTCAACAGTTCTTGTCCCTGTTCTTGTTCCTTTTCTTTTTTCCTAGAACTTCATTTCCCAAGTCAGTGGCTTCTTAGAGCCCTGAAGATGGCCTGTTGTCATTGTTAAGTTCTGTCAAGTCAGGTCCAACTCATAGTGACCCTACATACAACAGAACGTAACACTGCCCGGCCCTACACCATCCTCACAATTGTTGCTACGTTGAGCCCATTGTTGCAGCCACTGTGCCAGCCCATCTCATTGAGGGTCTTCGTCTTTTCTGCTGACCCTCTACTTTACCAAGCATGATGTCCGTCTCCAGGGACTGATCCCTCCTGACAACCTGTCCAAAGTATGTGAGATGCAGTCTTGCCATCCTTGCTTCTAAGGAGCTTTCTGGTTGTACTCTTTCCAAGACAAATTTGTTCATTCTTTTGGCAGTCCCTGGTACATTCAATATTCTTCGCCAACACCCCAATTCAAATGCATCAATTCTTCTTCGGTCTTCCTTATTCATTGTCCAGCTTTCACATGCATGTGAGGCCATGGAAAACACCATGGCTTGGGTCAGGTGCACCTTAGTCTTCAAGGGGACATCTTTGCTTTTCAACACTTTAAAGAGATCGCTTGAAGCAGATTTGCCCAATGCAATGTGTCCTTTGATTTGACTGCTCCTTCCATGGGTGTTGATTGTGGATTCAAGTAAAATGAAATCCTTAACAACCTCAGTCTTTGTTTATCGTGACGTTGCTTATTGGTCCAGTCATGAGGATTTTTGTTTTTTTTTTTTTTATGTTGAGGTGTAATCCACACCGAAGGCTGTGGTCTTTGATCTTCATCAGTAAGTGCTTCAAGTCCTCTTCACCTTCAGCAAGCAAGGTTGTGTCCTCTGCATAACGCAGGTTGTTAATGAGTCTTCCTCCAATCCTGATGCCCCGTTCTTCTTCATATAGTCCAGCTTCTCGGGTTATTTGCTCAGCATAGAGATTGAATAGGTATGGTGAAAGGATACAACCCTGACGCACACCTTTCCTGACTTCAAACCAATCAGTATCCCCTTGTTCTGTCTGAACGACGGCCTCTTGATCTGTGTGCAGGTTCCTCATGAGCACAGTTAAGTTTTCTGGAATTCCAGTTCTCCGCAGTGTTATCATAATTTGTCATGGTCCACACAGTCCAATGCCTCTGCATAGTCATCCTTCTGGTATTCTCTGCTTTCCGCCAGGATCCATCTGACATCAGCAATGATGTCCCTGGCTCCACGTCCTCTTCTGAATCTGACCTGAATTTCTGGCAGTTCCCTGTCGATATACAGCTACAGCTGCTTTTGAATGATCTTCAGCAAAATTTTGCTGGCCTGTGATATTAATGATATTGTTCTATAATATCGACATTTGACTGGATCCCTTTCTTGGGAATAGGTATAAATATGGATCTCTTCCAGTCCGTTGGACAGGTAGCTGTTTTCCAGATTTCTTTGAAATCTTAAACAATGGGTGGTACAAATAGTTAATACTGTTAACTGAAAGGCTGGAGGTTCGAGTCTACCCAGAGGTGCCTCAGAAGAAAAGCCTGGCGATCTAGTTTCAAAAAATTGTGTAGAGCACACCTCTGCTCTGACACTCATGGGGCCACCATGCGTGGGAGTCAACTCCACAGCAGCTTGTTATATAGCCTCTCTGTCCTCCTTCCCTCCCGGTTATATAGCCTCTCTGTCCTCCTTCCCTCCTGGTTATATAGCCTCTCTCTCCTCCTTCCCTCCTGGTTGTATAGCCTCTCTGTCCTCCTTCCCTTCTGGTTGTATAGCCTCTCTCTTCTCCTTCCCTTCTGGTTATATAGCCTCCCTCTCCTCCTTCCCTTTGGGTTGTATAGCCTCTCTCTCCTCCTTCCCTTCTGGTTGTATAGCCTCTCTCTCCTCCTTCCCTTCTGGTTGTATAGCCTCTCTGTCCTCCTTCCCTCCTGGTTGTATAGCCTCTCTCTCCTCCTTCCCTCCTGGTTGTATAGCCTCTCTCTCCTCCTTCCCTTCTGGTTGTATAGCCTCTCTCTCCTCCTTCCCTTTGGGTTGTATAGCCTCTCTCTCCTCCTTCCCTTCTGGTTGTATAGCCTCTCTCTCCTCCTTCCCTTCTGGTTGTATAGCCTCTCTGTCCTCCTTCCCTTCTGGTTATATAGCCTCCCTCTCCTCCTTCCCTTTGGGTTTATAGCCTCTCTCTCCTCCTTCCCTTCTGGTTGTATAGTCTCTCTCTCCTCCTTCCCTTCTGGTTATATAGCCTCTTTCTCCTTCCTTTCTGGTTTCATGTATGCACCTGACTCTCATCATTTGCATTTCATTGATAATAATTTAATGTTGTTGACTGAGGTGCAGTCATATGGTTTGTTATTCAAAAGGAACCATGAAAGGTTTTCCTCCCTTTTCAGTCCCCCAGTGACCTAGTTCTCGTCTCCAGAGGTTCTTCCTTACTTTCCAAAAAGAAAACAAAGTGACTGAGCTGCTACCCCTACCCAGAGGTCCCTTTCTGTCCCCAGCATGCCATTCATCCCCCCTTGAATCCTTCCCTCCATCCCGACTCTGTCTTCTCACCTTCCATCATCCATGATTCCCCATCTGGGGGGGGTGGCGTCTCTGATCTGCTCTGCGTCCTTCTTCGAGCCTTACGGTTCTTTCTTGCAGGCTGGTATGAGGGGGAGCGGCTGCGAGACGGAGAGCGGGGCTGGTTTCCCATGGAGTGTGCCAAGGAGATAACGTGCCAAGCTACGATCGATAAGAACGTGGAGAGGATGGGACGTCTGCTGGGCCTGGAGACCAACGTGTAGCCTCTTGGATGACGCTTCGTTCCTGCGAGATGGCACTGTGCCATGGTGGGCTGGTTGGCCCTAGGCTTGCTCATTTTAACACGGCCTGTTTCATTCAGAGAACGGGAAACTTCCCTGTAAGCTTGCCGGGTGCTTTCATACTCTCAGGAGAGCAGCTGCTGGGGAGAGCAAGATCACAAAGCCCAGTTTGTACCCACCATCCACTTGCAGACCTCTCCAGGTACATGGTGTAGCTGAGCTGGCCGTTGCGGGGGTCAGGCAGCCTCGGCTTCTTCTAGTCTCACCGTGCTCTGGCACAAAGTGTAGGTGAGCTGCTGTGTACTGTTGTTTGCTCCCCTCACTTCACTAAGAACCTTACTGTCCCTCCCTAAACATCTCCCTAAACGGCTCTCCCAGTCTTGCTGAGATTTTATGTCCGTAAGGGATGCCCAGAGTTGTAAATAGTTCTGTAGCCTCTTATTTCGAAGACCTGATTTTAATGCTGTGTTAATTTCAGAAGGAACTGGCAGAGTTCAGAAGGTGAGCTGTTAGAACGGTTTTTTTAAGCCTCTTCCCAGGAAAAGGAAATTGACACTTGAATCTTAGCCGCCTTTTTTTCTCATTAGAAGGAGAGTCAGGAGGCTTACTTTAAGGATTTTTTTTGGAGTCCATCTCACCTGATATGGGTCTTACATAAGCAAAGCCTAATGAAACCTAAGTGACTCTAACACTGTAGAATTTAGGTGGGTTCACGTGAGTGAGAAAACCCTGAAAGTAGGTCAGAAGTCCTACTTTTTTAAATATCCCCTGATGAGTAGCTAAACGGACATGAGGCAGCTTTGCCTTCAAGAATGCCAGGTTTTTGACCATTCCTGGTCCCCTTTCCAAGTAGGACATTGGCCAGGACACACTTTAACAACCTCGAGGAAGGGAAGATTAGGCCTGGGAAGGTACTAAGAATCCAGTATGGTGGCTAAATGAAACGTAGCCCTTGGACCTGAAAGGGAACCTGTTCACTTGCACTAAAGGTCTTGCTTGCTGAATTTGGAGTTTCCCTCAGCTGGAGGTTCCTGCGGAATTTTATACCTTCCCGCCAGTGTAGGGAAAGGAGCCCCCAGGTGATGCAAACGGCTGGCCTCTAGTGCAAAGGTTGGCAGTTTGCACCCACCCTGGGGCTCCTCAGAAGAAAGGCCTGGCGATCTGCTTCCAAAAGATCCAAGCCTTGAACACCCTGTGGAGCAGTTCTGCTCTGCACACACAGGCTCACCATGAGTGGGAAGCGACCCGACGGCAACCAACGACAGTCCAAGGATAGAGCACGGTTATTGTAACAGTCGGCTTCATGGAGAGCTGAGAAGCAGGTCTGGAAGACTGAGGGAGAAGTGGTTTTGACTGGCACCTGCTTTCTCTCATTACTCCCATTCTTTCCGCAAAGGGCACCTGGTATTCAGGGACTCAGCTCTGTGTGTGACAGGTCTCAGCTCCAGTCTGACAACCAGTTAGCTAAATCGTGAGTAAAGATGCTGGAGGCGAGTGTGCTTGGCTTACACCCTGGGTGTCCTGCCACCTCAGCCGTGAGCCCGGGGGATGCGCAGGGGCCTTCTCCCCCCTCACCCAGGTTCTTTTCCGCTTTGCATACATTTCTGGTTGCAAAAGCCATGCCAGGTCCCAGTGTGTCAGTGTAGGGAAACCACAGCAGTGATGACTTGGGGCATGCATATAAAGAAGGCTGTCTCCTCTGGAACGATGTCAGAGACTTTTTAGAGGAGAAGCTAACACGTTGTAATCGAATCTAATGTGATGTTTTCATTTAGGAAGGAAACAAGATTGTTGCTTGCCAAGAGATCATTTTGTATTATTTTTGCTGATACCGTTTGTTAAAAAGCAGCTATGTGAATCCTGTGAATTAATTTATGAGTTGAGGCGTGAAGCAGTTTTGGACGTATCTGCACCTTCTAAATCAAAACCTTATTTACCAAGCAGGTTAATACTGTTGCTGGATATATGGCAGGTGTATAACCCATTTACAGTGTTTAATTTCGACACAGGATTTTTTCCAAACCTAGTTCAGTTTCTAGGAATACCTTCTCTCAATTGTACAGTGACTTCATCCAGTGACCTGTGGAGGACAAAAATGTTCATTATTGTCCCAATAAGCTGAGACTGCTTTGTATACTTTTGGCAAAACATGTGGATTTATAAAGATTTTGTGTATACTTGTACTTTTGTGCTGGTGTGATTTAATTTACTGTAGGTGGTTTTCAGTCAAGTAGACAGTTTGCTGAATTTTTGGCTAAATCAGGGTTTCTACTCCCAAAGTGTCTCTAGCTAACGTTGAAGGGAACGAATTTCTTCTCTGTGGGTACATGCTGGCATCAGCTGCTCTGTAAGACAACCATTTTTAAAAGCTGGGGCCATACAGTTTCTTCTCATGGTTCCCACAAAACTGTATATGACAGTAGCTTTTCTTAAGTAGTTCATAGTTCCCTTACTGTTGGACCACAGGAGTGTATATTATCACCCAGTATCTGGACCTTTGGATCCCTTGTGGTACAGTGGTTAAGAGCTTCACTGCTAAAAGGTTGGCAGTTCAAATCCACCAGCTGCTCCTTGGAAACCCTATGGGGCAGTTCTACCATGTTCTATGGGGTCGCTATGAGTGGAAATCGACTTGACGGCAGTGGGTTTATCTGGACCTTTGTACTTGTGACATTTCACCACCTTTTACTAGCCTTGGTGAAAGGCAAAGAATGACTCCTATATTAGGACATGCTAGAGTAGGCTGGGTCCTAAACCTAATTCCTTCTGAGAGGTGTCTTATAAACAGAGCAGACTGGACAGGGTGACACACACAGGAGGAAGAAACCATGTGATGAACTGTCTACAAGCAAACTAATGCCAAGGAACACCCAGGACTACTGACAAGAAAGGGCCCTCCCCTAGAGCTGATGCCCTGATTTGTACTAATAGCCTCCAAAACTGTGAGACAATAAATTTCTGTTCTTCAAAGCCAGGTAACTACGACTGTCTTCTATTAACTGCATAACGAAATACCACAAATTTAGTAGCTTAAAACAACACGTATTTATTACCTCACAGTTGTGTTGTCAGAAGTCTAGGATGGCACAGCTGGGTTCTCAGTTCGGGGTCTTACAAGGCCAAAGTCAGGGTGCTGGCTGGCTGTGTTCTCACCTGGAGCTCAGTGTCCTCCAAGCTCATTCCAGTGTTGGCAGAATTCAGTTCTTTGCAGTTGTAGGACTGAAGTCTCCACTTCCTTGCTATCAGCCAAGGGCCCCTCACAACTTCTAGAGGCCGTTGGTGGCTCCGTTTATCTTCAAGGGAGTACCAGCATGTCCGACACTTGAATCTTTTTCACACTTGGAGTCTCTCTTAGCATCCTGTTATGCTACAAGCTAGAGAAAACTACTTTTGAAGAAGTCATGGAGTTAGGCCCTGTCTTAATTTAAAAAAATTTTTTTTTAGTTTTTTTTTTTTTAATTTTTTTGCTATAACAGAAATACAAGTGGATGGCTTTAACAAAGAGAAATGTATTCTCTCACAGCCTAGTAGGGTAGAAGTCCAAATTCATGGTGCCAGCTCCAGTGGAAGGCTTTCTCTGTCAGCTCTGGGGGAAGGTCCTTGTCATTAATCTTCCCCTGGTCTCGAAGCTTCTCAGCACAGGGACCCTAGATCAAAAGGATGTACTCCCCTCCTGGTTCTTCATTCTTGGTGGTAGGAGATCCCTTTGTTTCTCTGCTTGCTGCTTTCTTTTTTATCTCAAAAGAAATTGACTCAAGATACAACCTAATCTTGTAGATTGAGTCCTGCCTCATTAACATACCAAAACCAAAAAACCCACTGCCATTGTGCCTACCCCATGGGGTTTCCAAGGAGCTGCTGACCTTTTGGTTAGCGGCTCCATAACTACTGTACCACCAGGGGTCTCTTCATTAGCATAACTGCCCCTAATCCTGCCTCATTAACACCATAGAGGTAGGATTTTATAACACATGGGAAAATCACATCAGATGACAAAATGGTGGACAACCACACAGTCCTGGGAATTATGGCCTAGCCAAGTTGACACACATTTTTGGGGGGCACAATTTAATCCGTAACAGGACCACCAGATAATCTGCCTTACCATTAACTCAAAATCAACTGATTTGGGACCAAATTACATTTGCAAAATCCTTTTGCCTTGTGACATGATCATGGGCATAACATTAAGGAGCAGAGATCATGGAAGCCCTCCTTTACCACACACTCTATAAAACTTCAAAATGTTAAATATTCAGGTTCCCAGCATCCGTTGCAGCTAAAATACAGCCATATGAAGGTAGTGCCAAGCAGTTACATCTGTGTTAAGATATGCCAATCAGATACATCTTTGCTGGACTTTCAAACTAGTGATGGAAGAGGGAAGAGATGGTGAGCAGTAAAATGTATCACTTCTTTACCCCAAGCCCGATCCCAAATTGCTGCTGCATTTCTCCTGGGCTTTGGAAAGCAGCAGGGAGGTAAGAGCTACTTGGT
The DNA here is from genome assembly GCF_024166365.1 of Elephas maximus indicus. Taxonomy (NCBI): domain Eukaryota; kingdom Metazoa; phylum Chordata; class Mammalia; order Proboscidea; family Elephantidae; genus Elephas; species Elephas maximus. The sequence goes on along the minus strand of NC_064841.1, from coordinate 5,926,256 downwards.
GGAACTGAGGGCTGAACGATGCTGGTGAAAGTTTAGTGCCTGCCATGATTACCCCTCTCGTGGATGGGGCCCAAAGGGCTCCACTCTGAAGTGGGGGGTACAAACCTGAAAGACCTCAATCTTTGCTCACGGCTTCTAGCACCTTCAGGTGCGTGGCAGAAGGAAACGAAATCTCCCTGGAGGAAACTAGCATCAGTTTTAGTTTTCAGTTATTTCTTAAATTCTCAAAGGTTTGGTTAGTATTCAGAGACATGACATCATGACAGAAAAAAGCAAACACAGGGACTCTAGGTAATGAAATTATCACACAGATAGTGATGTAATTATAACTCGTGTTTGTGGAGATAAAGCCAAACTTTCAAACACAGCTAGCAACTGTAGAAAGTGATGTAACAAAAAAGTAATCTACCAGAACTAGGTATGGAACTAGGTATACAGCAGATTTAGATAGAGCTAAAAGAAGTATGGGTGAACTGAAAGACAAGCTAGAAGAAATTACCTACCAGGAAGCATGGAGAGCAGAGACACAGAGAATAAAAGGATTTAATTGGGGTCCCAGAAGATAGGAGAGACGGGAGCATTGGCAAAGGGGCTGCATGTTTATAACCTTGCTCTCAACAGTCAAAGGTGCAGGTGTCCCCTGGAAAAAGTGTCTTTGGGTAGGATAGCCCTCTTTAACTGCGGACAGTTCCTGGAGATAGCTGATGGGTGAAGGCTGTCACCTGGTAGCACTCCTATCAACTAAGGGAATAGACTTCAGCCCTGAAGGAGGAACTAGGCAGTGCAGCACAGTGTTCAGTACATGTAGCTATGTCAGTGTTGAATAAAACACTGGCACGACTTTAAGACAAATGGCATGACTAGGGATAGAGAGCCTGCATAAAGGGGAAGGATTCATTTAATCAGGAAGCCATAATAATTCGATTATTACAATATGTCTCAAAATACATAAAGCAGAAATATAATGAAGAAATCCATACAAGATCAGTATTTGATAGGAAAAGTAGATAAAAATCAAAACGATAGAGGATCTGAATGATGCAAGTAATAGTTTAACATAATGGGCATATAAGGGACACTGCAGCAATTTCAGCACACATGCTTTTCAAGTACATATATTAAACTATTTCTGGGCTAGAAAGCAAGTTTGAACAAATTTTAAGGAATTGAAGTTACAGAGTTCTCCAATTGCAGTGTAGTTAGGTTAGAAATCAGTAACAAAATTAAGAACTGCCCATGTATTAGAAGCTTAGCAATAACCTTTTAAATAATACTTGGTGTATTAGTTTTACTGTTGCTGTAACAAATTACCACAAACTGGTGGTTTAAAACAAGACAAATTTATTTTCTTAGAATTCTGGACGTCAGAAGTCCAAAATGAGTCTCATGGGGCTAAAAATCAAAGTGTCAGCAGGACTGGTTCATTCCAGGGACTCCAGGGGGATGTATTTTTTGCCTCAGCCACCTTTTAGCGGCTACCAGCATTCCCTGGCTTGTGGCTGCATCACCCCAATCTGTGGTTCCATTGTCACATCTCCTACTCAGGATCTTAATCACAGCTGAAAAGTACCTTTGGCCATTAAGGTAACATTCACAGGCTCTGAAGATTAGGATGTGGACTTCGGGGGAAACTATTATTCAACCTGTCACACCTAAGTAAATAAGAAATCATGATACTAATTAAAATACTTAAAAAAAAATTTTTTTTTTAATTGTGCTTTAGATGAAGGCTTACAGAACAAATTAGTTTCTCATTAAACAATCCATGCATTGTTTTCTGACATTGGTTGCCAACCCCATGACATATCAACACTCTCCCCTACTTGACCTTGGGTTCCCCATTACCAGCTTTCCTGTCCCTTCCTGCCTTCTCGTCCTTGCCCCTCAGCTGGTGTGCCCATTTAGTTAAAATATAGTCTTAACTGAAGAAAGACTAAATAATGAAAATACATATCAAAATTCATAGGATGTAACTAAAAGAATACAAAGTGGGCAAATTATTGCTTTAATATTTTTGGAGGAAAAAAATAAATTAGGATAAGCACCCACATGAAGAAATTTTAAAAGAGCCACAAAACTAAAACAATAATTTCTAATTTTGCAGACCAAACATTAAAAAAAAGATGAGAGTATTGTGAAAAATTAACATAAATGTAGAGGAAATAAATTCCTAGAAAAATATAATTTACCAAAACTGACATAAGATGAAATAGAAAAACAATTAGCTCTGTAACAAATAAATCAATAATTAAAAAATTTCCCCTGCCCCAGTTCCAGATGGCTTTATCACTGAATTCCACCAAACATACAAAAAAGAAATAACTCCAGTCGTACACAAATGCTTCCAGAGAATATAAAAAAGGGGTACAAGCCCAAATTCATTTATCAGACGGGCATACCCATATCAAGCCATGACAAGGGCAATCAAAGAAATTACAAAACAATTTCATTTATGAACAGAGCAAAAATCAAAATATTAGCAATATGAGGCCAGCATTACCCTGTTACCAAAACCACATACAGTACAAAACGAAAACTAGACCAATATCCCTCATGAATAGAGAGGCAAAATTTTTCAACAAAATATTAGCAAATCATATCTGGCAATATAAAAAAAAGAATTATATACTATGATCAATGCCTTATTTCAGGAAGGCAAGGATAGTTCAATATTTGAAAATTAATACATGAGATCCAGCATATTAACAAGCTTAAGAAAACTTATGGTTCTATCAATTAATGCAAAAAAAAAAAAAAAGTCAAACATCCATTTCTGATAAAAACTCTCAGCAAACTAGAGCTAAACGACATCTCTGATATTTTGCTGGACTTAGTTGCAGAAAAAAAACTTTTTTTAATTTTTTCTATCATAAATGGATAGTGTATTTTTATGCAAACAACACATGCCTTCTAAGTTTGCCAGCCACGCCCTCACCCTACGAGGTATTTTTGTAAGCATACTATTTTTTCTTTTTTTTACAGCAACATGTAAAAAAAAAAAATTGGTATAATGGTGCTTAGAAAATACCTCTCAGTTGGAGGGTGAGGTTGGCAAACATAGAAGGTGCACGTTACTTGCATAAAAATACAGTATTTGTAAAGTTAGTAAAAAAAAAAAAAAAAATTTTAGGATACCATATATTCGTTTCTTAAATGATAAATAATTTTTAAATATTTAGACATCCGACATATTGGCCTCCATCTGTATTCTTCCCCAAGATCCCACAAACGCCTTAGGAGTAGGCCTATTCCACTTAACCATCTCTGCTTTAAAACAAAGGGGAAAAAAGTTAGATTCCAGAAAGAACCGTAAATAACCAAACTAATTCAACAAATCCCTGTTAAAGCGGGATAATCAGAGTTCGTAGAAAAGATAAAGTATCGAAATATCCAAGGCTTTGAACAGGTTCTCTGTGGTCTGACCTCCTGTTGAGAATCTGCATTTCCACCCCAGACCAGACTGAGTCTATGTTTAACAATATCCCCTAGTGATTCTGAAGTAAATATGATTCAGCATTTCCATCACAGATATACTGAATCAGAATCACCTGGGGGCCTTGTTGAATGTAGATTCAGTATATTTGGGGTGGAAATGCAAATTCTCAGCAGGGGTTCAAGCCAGAAAAAAACTGGGAATAATAGAAATAAATAAAGCTACAAGGCATAGAAAGAAAAATCGCCAAGGAATTACTCTTTATTTCATTAAAAGCTTTGCAAAAATAAACTTTATTCCAGACCAAGGTCGTCTTTCATGTGTGAAGGAAACAGAAATGTCCTTTGCAAGGATTTCACTTGCTGTCATCTTCTTGGAAAAATTACTTGAAAATTCCTACCAGCTCATTAAAACATCTACTTGAAACATGAATCAAAATTAAGAACTAGAAAAAGGGCAGTCACAATTTAAAAGAAATTCCATGGTAAAAGTTGGCTCTACGATGCTTTCACATCAGCAGTTCCATCCCTTTCCTAACACCAAGTCACGTTTTTTCTCACCCCCTATTCTTCACCTTTTGCCATTACAACCACTTAAAACCGGTGCTATTCTCTTCTGGCATTTAAAGACAACTGCTTAACTATATATACACTGCACAAGCAGAATTACTGGAGTGCACATCTGGCCATTTTCAATGTCACGAAACATAAGCAATGACTTCTCGTATCTCAAATTCATAAAGAATAATCCCCCTGCACTCTGGTCAGATATATCCTTATGGATTCCAATCATGTAACGTATAAGCTTGAAAACAAAAACATACATATTAAGTATGCAAGACGATCAAAAAAGACAGCAAATAAGCACATGAAAAGATGTTCATTATGAGACAGTATGTTGTTAGGCGCCATACAGTCTAATGCCTTTACATAGTAAAATACAGGTAATCTTTCTGGTATCTTCTGCTTTCAGGCAGGATGCATCTGGACACGAGCAGTGACATCTCTGGTTCCACTCTCCCTTCTGAATCTGGCTTGAACTTCTGGTAGTTCCCGATCCATGTCCTGCTGCAACTGTTTCTGGATTACCTTCAGCATAACTTTACTTGCACATGGTATCAATATGGTTCAATAATTTCCACATTTTCTCTTGGACCACCTTTTTTTTGAAATGGGTACAAATATGGATCTCTTCCAGTTGCTTGGCCAGGTAGCTCTCTTCCAAATTTCATGGCATCACCGCACTCATTTGTTGAAACACTTGTTGGTATTCTGTCAATTTCTGGAGCCTTGTTGTTACCAGTGCCTTCAGTACAACTTGGACTTCGTTCTTCAATACCATTGGTTCTTGATCGTATGCTACCTCTTGAAACGGTGAATGTTGACCAGCTCTTTTTTGGTACAGTGACTCAGCGTATCCCTTCTATCTTCTTTGGATCTTCTCTGTGTCATTCAGTTTTTTGCCAGTATAATCCTTCACTATTGCAACTCAAGGACTGAATTTTTTCTTCAGGTTGAGAAATGCTTAGCATGTTCTTCCCTTTGGTTTTCTAACTCCAGGTCTTTGCACATTTCATTAGACTTTTTCTTCTTGAGTTGCCCTTTGATATCTTGTTCAGCTCTTTTGCTTCATCATTTCTTCCTTTCACTCTAGCTACTCTACATTTGACAGCAACTTGCAGAGTCTCCTCTGACACTCATTTTGGTACTTCTTTCCTGTCTTTTTAATGACTTTTTGCTTTCTTCACATATGATGTCCTTGATGTCATCCCACAACTCATCTGGTCTTTGGTCATTACTGTCCAATGCATTAAATCTACTCTTGAGATGGTCTCTAAATTCAAGTGGCATATACTCAAGGCTGTACTTTCGGGTTTTGTGGACTTTTGATTTTCTTCACCTTTAACTTGAACTTGCATATAAGCAATCAATGGCTTGTTCTGTAGTCGGCCCCTGGCCTTGTTCTGAATGATATTGAGCGTCTCCATCATCTTTTTCCACAAATGTAGTCGGTTTGATGGTGTTACATGCAGAAAGGCCCACGTGTAGTCACCATTTCTGTTGTGCAATGAAGAAGTCGTTGGCCATATCTTCCAACTTTGTTTCCAACTTTCACATTCCAATCAGCAGTAATCATCCGTGTGTCTTGATTGCATGTCCAATCAATTTCAGACTGCAGAAGTTGGTAAAACTCTTCAGTTTCTTCATCTTTGGCATTCATGGTTGGTACGTAAATTTGTGTAGCCATAGTTACTGTTCTTCCTTGTAGGCGTATGGATATTATCCTATCACTGACACGATTGTATTTCAGGATAGATCTTGAAATGTTACTTTGGTGATGAGTGTGACACTATTCTTTTTCAATTTGTCACTCCTGGCATAGTAGACAATGTTTGATTCAAAATGGCCAACACTAGTCCATTTCAGCTCACTAATGCCTAGTGTATCGATCTTCACGCATTTCATTTATGACAACTTCCAATTTCCTCAGTTCATACTTTGTACATTCCACATTCTGATTATTACTGGGTGTTTGCAGCTGTTTCATCTCATTTTGAGTTGTGCCACATCAGCAAATGAAGGTCCTGAGAGCTATACTCCATCCACATCATTAAAGTTGACTCTACTTTGTGGAAACCCTGGTGGCATAGTGGTTAAGAGCTACAGCTGCTGCTAACCAAAAAGTCGGCAGTTCGAATCCACCAGCCACTCCTTGGAAACCCTACAGGGCAGCTCTACTCTGTCCTATGGGGCTGCCGTGAGTTGGAATTGACTCGACGGCAATGGGTTTGGTTTGGGCTACTTTGAGGAGGCAGCTTTTCCTCAGTCATCTTCTGGCACTGTATCAGACAATCTGCTGCTGCTGCTATGATCCATTAAATTTTCACCAGCCAGTTTTTTCAGCAGATCACCAGGTCCTCCTTCCCAGTCTTAGTCTGGAAGCCCCGCTGAAACCCGTCCACCAGGGATGACCCTGCTGGTATCTGAAATGCCAATGGCACAGCTTCCAGCGTCAGAGCAGCATACAAACCACCACAGTGTGACAAAGTGACAGACGAGTGGTGGATTAGACTTTACAGAAATACCAACTGAAACAATGAGATATGACCACACATTTATTAAAGACTAAAACAAAATGCAAAAAATCCCACAATCACCAAACTTAAGGAAAACAAAAACTAAAAGTACCCAGTACTAGCAAGAACGTGAAACACTGGAACCCTCATACATTGCTGGTGGGAATGGACAGTTGGTACAGCCACTTTGGAAATGTTCGGCAGTTTCTTATAAATATATACTTACTATATTACATAGCAATTCTAGTCCTAAGTGTCAATGCAAGAGAAATAAAAACATATAACCACACAAAAACTTGTATACAAATGTTCATAGCAGCTTTATTCGTAACAGCAAACAACGGAAAACAGGTGTCCACCAACTGGTGAATGAATAAACAAACTGTGCCACATCCTACACTAGAACAGTAAAAAAGGAACTAACTACTGATACACGCAACATGAACATCTCAAAAACCTCAGAGGAAAAGACTCAAAACACTACACGTGACTTCACGTATTTCAAATTCCAGGAAAGCCAGGACTGTAGTGACAAGAAGCAGAGCAGTGGTTGCCAGGGGCTTGAAATGGGAGCAGAGGACTGACTGTAAAGGGGAACAAGACACATTTTTGGTGACAGGTTCTACATCAAGACTGTAATGGTGGTAATTACATGGCTTTATACATTTGACAAAACTCACTTGTATGCTTACATTGGTTAATTTCATTATATGTAAAATAATACCTTAGATGCTAAAAAAAAACAGAACTAAGGAAATACACCAAAATGTAACAGTGGTAACATGATTACATGTTGAATTTCCAAATACAAGGGTATGTTGTTTAAATTCAAAATAAAAACCGTATTTAAAATCATTAGCATACTACAAACACGATTATACCACACAATCACAATTACTTCAAAATAAATACAAATTCAGAGTTAGACAAGAGGAAAGCAAATTACCACTGTTGACTCTACTTTTCTATAATGTCTAATTTTTAGGGTGCGTTTTGTTTAAAAAATACAGTAAGAATAGAAAATAACTGATAATTCATATAAATGTATCTACAGCTTTGGCCCAAGTTAATGAATGAAATGACTTCACATGGACTCATTTTTCAAAGATGCTTTTTAAGGATTATTCAGTGATTTCTTCATTTTTTTTCCAGTAAGTTTGTTTTTCAGGGTTATTTTTTTTTCTAGTGTTATCCTCTGGACTCTCAGAATGGTGAGGCAAACAGATTTTCCTTCTTAATTTAGTGTCTTATTCATTAAAACTACTAAAGAACAAACAGTTCCTAGGCTGGAATGCATTTTCTGCTCAATAATGTCCTATTTTGTAAACAAAAGAAGAAATGATATCTTCAGTTAAAATTTCCATCCTGGTCAGCTACTGAGAAGATACAAATTGAGGGTGACTGGAACTGCTTTGGGAAACCTTGGTGGCGTAGTGGTTAAGTGCTATGGCTGCTAACCAAAGGGTTGGCAGTTCGAATCCACCAGGAACTCTATGGGGCAGTTCTACTCTACCCTACAGGGTCGCTATGAGTCGGAATCGACTCGATGGCACTGGGTCTTTTTGTTTGGAGCTGCTTTATCCTCTGTCAATACCTCATGTGTTTAATTTCTTCAGGAACATCTCAGTCGCATGGAAAATAAATAAAATATAAACATTGGTTTATAAGCATGGAACCAACTATGTAGTAATTTATAAAAGCATCCTTAAATTCTTTCTTCCAAGACCATTTTGGCAAACAGACTGTGTGAATTTAAAGCGGACAGTATTGGCAAGAAAAAAAGCACAAAAATAAACACTCACAGAATAAACACTGTCCGATGGTCAGAGTTTAGGGACACACTAATATGCTACAATACTGTAGTATGACTCAGGAACAAGGATTCAGTGAGTGACAGATCACTTCTGAGAGACAAGCCAAGAGAACGGAGCTGGAACACACAGTACATCAAACCCTTGGTAGGCAACAGTGGGTGGCATATATTCCCAGGAACGGGAGCAGCACCTGAACCAGGGCCGTCGGCGGGTAATCACAGCGTTATCAATATACCCCAGGCACTGTATGGTGCTCTTCCTTTTGTCCCCTGGCATTTACAGGAAGGCACAGTAAAGCCTGCGTATTATAGGGTGCAGCAGTATGCTCTTCCGATCTTTTTGCAGCATGTCCAGTACTACTTTTACTTTTTGTCAGCCATTCTGAGTCAAAACTATTAGGTCACAAAATAAATGGCAGAAATAGGGTCACGGTAGAGCCAACAGCACTCAATGGTGGGTAACGTTTCTGTTCAAATGCTTTCTGTCAAGTTACACAAAGTCAAGTCCAGATGCAGGGCCGTTCCAGAGTGGGTTAATTCAGTGGCTCACCTGCATTGTTAAGGACTCTGGTGGTTTCCGTCTTTTCACTAAGCCAACCTCAGGACATGGTTCTGGCTCCCCTGTGACCACAGGTGGCTGCAGGAGTTCCAAGTGTCAGACTCTGGACAATGTCCAGGGAAGGAGAGAAGTTTCCTGTCTAACTCTCTCCTAGTGAGGAAAGCCTTTCTCTGAACCCCCCTTGTAGATTTCTCCTCAGGAGCCATTGGTCAGGGCAGGTTCACACACTCATGCCTCACCAAGTACTTAAAATAAGACCACTCATGACTGGCTTTAGAACAATCTTGATTGACCCACCATCCCTGGGCAGAAAGGGGTCAACAGGTAAGCAAGAAAGAGGGACAGATGCGCAGCCTACAGTACCTTCCATGTCCTGGCAGAAAAGACAGGACATGTCATCCCATTAGATGTCAGCAGCAGAAGGAGTACAATAGCGTTCAGAGCACGGGAAAAAGTGTGATAAGATGAATTGCTGTACGTTAAAAAATATTTCTGGGACAAGTAACAGCCGAGATTCAGTGAGTACATTCTCCATTCCAGGCACTATTCTATGTACTTTACATGGATTAACACATTTAATTTTCACAACTGTTACCCCTACTTTACAGTTAAGGACAAGGAAGCAGAAAGCAGCTAAGGAATTGTCCTAGACATCTAGCAGTGACATAGACAAAATCTAAACCTAGGCAGTCAGGCTCCAGACCGTGTTCTAACCACTGCGTTACGCTGCACAGGGTGACCTGAACAGGCTGTGTTCACGTTCTAAAAACAGGAAACATCGAATGAACAAGGAAGAGGTGGACATGTAAAAACCAAACCAAGAAGTTAGCTGAGATTTACACACTGTACATTTTATTAAATACTGGGCTTTATTACAACCAATTAATTTACTTCTGATAGAAGTTTCATTTTAAAAAAATGTGATTGTGTTCAAATTCTTACTTGACACTGTTTTTTGGCTAACCATTCTATTTTTACTGGTTCTATAATAAATCATTATGGTCAGAAAGACTAATTTTTCAAAACAGAACAAAGGAATTTCTCAAGTTGTACGACACTCAAAATATACAGGACTACTCCCAAAACGTGGACGTGACCACAACAGGGTATACGATCAGAGGCTACACTGCACTTCCTGGTGTATTTATAATCGCTACCTACGGTTGACATCATTAAGTCATTAACTCATGCACAGAAGTCTTGAGTACCTACTGCAGGTCTCCACCTTATACACAAGAATTAGTCATGTCCCAGGGCTCAGCATCTAGAAAAAAACTATGATGGAAAATGGCCGTCAGACTGCCTTTTCAGATCACCATAGAAAAGCTGTCAGCTGTAACACCCATCCTGGTATCGTGGTGGAAAGTTTCTTGGCATTGCTTTTTCCTGCGTCTTGATCAAGTCTATGATAGCAGACAGCACGGCACAGTCTCTGCATTTGGTGTCGTTCCAGTCCACAGGATGCGGACTCTCAATCTTCTCTTGCAGAAGGACATCGAGCTCCTTTCTTAATTCCTAAGGTTAGAAAAATCACGCGGTCAACAGAGGCAGATGGACTATAGAACAATGTAATAAATAATTTTAATTAGCACAAGGAGTTTCACAAGCTATTAGACGAAACTGAAATATTCAGTGAGCGACCACCTAAAACGTTGTTATGAGTAACCAACTAAGTGTGGTTAAGTTTAAAAATTCCATCTTCAACCATTCAGCCATTCAGAAATGTTGGCCTACTACCTTTTCAAAAATAACTTGAAAAAACTATCAATAAATTTCTCAACATTTCTTGTTTTGCTGAGCCTAATACGTGTTAACACTTGGAACAAAAGCATGAGAACACATTTAGCCGTGCACATGCATTCAAAGACAATCACGTGGTCAGTCACCTTAACAAGATGGGCAATTCTTGCTGGAGACTGAAAGACAATCCATTCATCTACAGCAATGGTTTCTTGATCATCATCCTTCTGGATGGAAATATCACCTCCAAAGAACAGGAGGCAGTACGGGGAGACCTCTGTGCAGTCATACAAGTATATCTGCAATGAGAATCAGAGCAACTTAACACATGCAGGAGTCGAGAAGGTTACTGCCTCATTAAGGCAATAACATCACCCGCTCAGTCTATTGGTGCTTTCCTTCTAAACAGGTATTGTTCTGCTAGTGTTATAAACCCACTGCCATCGAGTCAATTCCAACTCAGAGCAAGCCTACACGACAGGGTGGAACCGTTCCGTGGGTTTTCCAAGACCACAAATCTTTACGGAAGCAGACTGTCACAGCTTTCTCCTGCAAAGCAGCTGGTGGGTTCCCACCTTTCAGTTAGCAGCCTAGTGCTTCACCACTGCCCCACCAGGGCTCCTTCGCTAGTGTAATAATGTAGACTAATAGGGAAGACATGCCATGTTAAATAAGGCACCATCGAATCAGAGAAATGGGGGTTTTATATCTTTAATTCAATTCAAACTATAGCACCACTCTTTAAAAAAATATTTTCTGAGTGGCAAAACTAAAACTAATAACAAAGTTGAAATTATTTTTACCATATGCCTAATATTTTAAAAATCATGCCAAATTATTTTTCTAAACAGATTAACATAACAAAATCACACTGAATATTCTGACCAAATTTCTTAGCTATTTACAGGCATGCCAACAAAATTCTCTGTATAGTGTAAAACTCCCATGTACCCTGAAACTCCTGTAAGATCTTGAAAGCGGGCTCTGAAATAAAACTGTGCAAATGGAATAACTGGTCTAATTAACAAAAATACAAAGATCCATCATGACAGACGTGCACAATCAAAAGTACAGGCTATTTGCTTAAGGAAAGAAGTGTTAATTCAAAATTCACACCAAAGTAAAAAAAAAAAAAAATTTTTGTTTGTAATTGTGGAAACTACAGTTATAAAACTCGACGAGACTGATGCTCAGATCTGTAATTACTTCAAATGTTCACTTACACTACTTGTTCTCATCTTCAGGTGATAGATAAGCCAGTTGTAGTGAAAGTCTGTCTGCTCCACATTAACAGACTTAGGGTGAATGGCAACCAATCCATCACTTTTTGTGTACACTTTGACCCTTAAGAAAGTTGAAACAGTTTGTTAAAAAAAAGTCTTCCAGAAGATTCTTTTTTCAACTATTTCAAAACTTTGATGAAGGGCTTACTAAAAACTAAACAGACAAACCCCAGAGCCTTAAGGAAAAAAAAAAAGAAACCTACAGTTGAGTTAGGTTTATTTGTTATATAAATTTACAAATTCATATTTGAGGAAAGATACAATTTTCATTTAATAACAGATTGGAAAATATCAGCTAAATATTAATACTCTATAATCACACAAGTAATCTTAAAATTACCCAACATATTAGGTGAGATAATATTCCTTAATTGTGCTAAGATATACTGTGCCACTGAAGAACAATGAACAAAAGAAACATAAACACCCTAAATAATAAGTGACTCAGACACAGAGAAGAGTCTATACATTTCTCTATGGCAATCACGATACCAATAAATAGGATTTAATTTTAAGAGTAACTTTCTGAAATCAACGGTAAAATTTCACAGGATATGTACCCAGATATAAAACAAAAATTCAAGAATTTTGTTTAAAAGGGAGTTTTACTATAACCAATTTAATGTTTAAAAGGGAGTTTTACTATAACCAATTTAAAAGAGCCTATTTTAAAATATGTTTCAAATGGTCTCACGTTCACTCAAATCCCCTAATGTCAGAACAGGAAGAGCTGGAGTAAATGTACCTGGATACAGCTCTAGTTCAGTCTCTCAATTCCTAGGGATCTTTTCTTTGATATTCATAAAAATTTCCTCTCAATTTATAGGAGTCCCTAATCAATCTTATTTAACGGAGATGATGTGTAAGGTTTATTTTTAAATAAAAAATAAGTATGGTTGAGTCATCTCTGGCTCAGGGCAGCTCCATGTGTGTCAGAGCAGAACTGCACTCCACAGGGTTTCCACTGGCTGATTTTTTAGCAGACCACCAGGCCTTTCTTCCAAGGTGCCTCTGGGTGGACTCGAACCTCCAATCTTTAGGTTAGCCACCAAGCATATTAACTATCCGCGCCACCCAGGGATTCCTACTTTTAAAGAATGTTAATTATCGTATTAAATGATTACATACAAAGCTGATAATCCACGAATTCCTCCTATTTGTTTTCAAGAGTATCATTTCTGAAGTTCTTAAAATTCACAATACTTCTACCAAAATCACGCAATCATGGTCATGATTCATTATTTAGGATGAAATATTTTTCCTCACCCCACGCGCCACCAATTTAACCAATGCCACCTCACAGCCCCACATCGCTAGAGCAGGGGTTGGCAAACCTTTCCTGCCAAGGACCAGACAGTAAGTATTTTAGGCTTTGTGGACACACATCTGTCCCAACGACTCAACACAGACAATATGCAAACAAGTGGGCGTGGCAGCGTTCCCACAAATATTTACAGAAACAAGCTTTTGGCGTACAGGCCACACTTTGCTAACTTTTGGTCTAGACTAGAACAAAGCACCAATCCAAAGAGAATTATATTATTTCAAAAATAAAAAACTTCCCAGGATAGCAGACAGAGATAATGATATACATAGAAGTAAGAATTTAGCAAGTATTGATGTCACAAATATACTTAGATCACTTAAAATGCAGACAATCCAAGCATAAATGATTAAAACTCCTCTGTTGCCTACAACCCTGTACCCTAAAACAGGCTTTTTCAACCTCAGCACTACTGACATTTTGAACTAGGTTAATTCTTTGTTGTGGGCGACTGTCCTGTGCAACATAACAGGTTTAGCAGCAACTCTGGCCTCTACCCACTAGATGCTAGAAGCACACCCTGCTCCCAGTTGTGACAACCACAAATGTCTCCAGACATTGCCAAATGTCCGGGGGGCGGGGGGGACACACGAAATCATCCCTGGTCGAGAACTATTGCTGTACAACGATGTCTGCAATTTGTTAAAGAATTTTAAATTAAAATATTCATTTACAAATCCACTGGGCCAGGATCTACTTTAAGGACTCTTGATACATAATTCTAATCTGCGTGTCTTCCGAACAGCTGGTATAAATTCACAAACCACTAACCGTACGTGACTTTCAGTTTCCCTGTACCCTTGCTAGTATGAGCTCATTTACTAGGCAAAAGATGTCTCGTCATTCTGTACAGTTACTACTGAGGTCATTAACACGCACATTGATGAACTGCATTGTACTTCTCAAAATAGTAAAATTACCAAAATTTTCTTCAGAGGCTGTTAAAAACTGATCCAGTTTATAATGAGAAGGGAGGGGGAACTACCCTCAGTGATTTCTACCTAGCCCTCGGTTTTGAATAGCTGGTGTACTTTTCTAAAATTTATACTGAACGATAATGAGCGATAGGAGAGGTGACTGCAAGGATACGGAGAAAGGCAAAGCGACACGTATGTGAGACAGTCTGCCTTCTTCTAAAGCGTACGAAATAAAGAGCAAGAACACGGCCCAAATACGAACGTGAACACGTTCACACTGCAACAAAGTCCTGCTGCATCACAGAATTCCAAAAGTTTAAGGGAAGGGTTGCAAGAAGTAACTGGTAATAATCTTCAATGCTTACATTTTTCTTTTTTTACCCAAATTTGGTCGGATTTTAGCAACTTTGGGGTATAAACCAGCACAGATAACAGCTTTAATTATCTTCTCATTATCTATTGGGAGTGGGAAGACAGAGGGGAAAAAACAAGAGTAAAATACTGGCATAATGGACAACAGCAGCAAGCCATTCACAAGGCGTTTTCTGCGTTACCTGAGTTTATGTTCGAGTCGGGATCTTTAGGATTCCTGCCGCCAACAAACCCCGCTCCCAGGAGGTGCTCGGCAAACTGCGCCTTCATGCTGTGCAGCATCTAGGGAGCAATGGCAGCAGACAGAGCTAGAGAGTCTCTGACACAGCTACAAGGTACAGGCTCAGAAACTCAGGGGTCAGGTTCCCTGCTTTAGGAATACGCTTTGGCAAAAATGTGATGTTTGAGAGCAGTAGTCAGCAAACTCCAGCCTGTCTGTGTACAGTTTTATTGGCACGCTGCCACACCCATCCGTCAACATACCCTCTGCGGCTGCTTCAGCGCCACAATGGCAGAGCAGAGTGGTTGCACCTGGGACCACATCGCCTGCAAAGCCTACAATAACTACTATCTGGCCTTCTACGAGAAAAAGGTTGCCTGACTCAGGGAACAACCAACGATATTTAAGGATGCTTCATTTTATTTGTAAAAATAAGGAGTGCTGCGTTCTGCAGAAGACACACTAAATCATTTTTTAAAGCATCCTCTCTCCCACCCACATTTTGGAATATACCCATATTTATATACTACCAAGAACTAACTACTAGTACCATATTGGCACATTAAACTCAAGGCCTGTTTTATTTTTAATTATTTTATTTTAAAAGAAAACCACGGTTTGGATAAAAATGCATGGCTGATCATTATAAAGCATTTAAGTAATGTGGAATAGTACAAAGATGAAAATAAAGAAAACTTACCCTCAACACTCTCAGAAATAATCATTAAATAAACAAGACCGCAGATGCGTACTGTTCACATATACTGACAGAAGACTTAGAAATACTACCATAACAATGCGATCATAGCACAGCTGTTTTTATAAAAGTATTAAAATTTTAGTTAGAAGAAAATTAAACAGAAATGAAAAGACCAGATGGATTTTGCATTTTCATAATTGTAAGATATATTGCCAAAAGGATTCTTCTAAGCTTAAGATTATAAAATATTATAAAAGTGGAATCATTTTAAGTCTGTATCCGTTTCATGAAACGTGGGACATTGTATTTACCCCACCTTCTCGTTTTTGTTGTAACTGACTCTTAAACCACTCCTCATTTTTATTACCATTATTTTTAAGAATTACCTTCTACATTCTGGTCCATACCCATAATTTCCAACAGCATCGTTTTGTACGAGTTATAAACCAAAAACCCAAGCCCGTCGCTGTCGAGTCGATTCCGACTCATAAGGACCCTAGAGGACAGAGTAGAACTGCCCCACAGGGATTTTCAAGGAGCAGCTGGTGGATTCGAAGCGCCGACCTCTTGGTTAGCAGCCGGGGTCTCAACCACTGTGCTGTTAGTGACACATGTCAACAATTTCCATGCACACTACCAGCTGATTTAGATCCATCTGTGAACTCTCCACTTTGATTCTTCTCCTAATGGACAGCGTATCACTGCCACTGGATTTCTCGTGAATAGCTCAGGGGAGCAGTACTTCTCAAGGGCTTTCCTGAATGCCTGTCTCGTCTTTATACCTGAATTAGTACCCTGACTGGGCACAGACAGTATTCTCAAGGAACACTGGGATTCGGCAATCTCTTCATACACCTGGTTCAGTTCATTTTCCACTTCAGGGCATCAGTCTTGTACCTCTGCAGACACACTCAGTTACACCTGACTTTTCTGTGAAGGCGCCTCTCACCCTTGTCCTCCTTTCTGTGAGCTGCGCACTCAGCGTGCTCACCTTTGTCGCCTTCGGCCACGTTCGTGAAGCGTGATTACCTCAAGACTTTCTTCTGTGGCGATCATTTGACTCTGAGGGGCGTCCATTTTGTTCCTTGTTTTTTTCTTATTTGGGTACAATTTGTTTTCGTAACTCAGCAGCCTTCCTTTCATCCACTTACTGGTTTACTTTGTTTTTTACTGAATTAATATTCTTCTTAAGCTCTTCCGTATCACTGAAGCAGCTTTTTTTTTTTTTTTAACCCCCCTTAGGCCTTATGAAGCCCTGGTGGCGTAGTGGTTGGTTAAGTGCTACATGCTAACCAAAAGGTCGGCAGTTCAAATCCACCATCCACTCCTTGGAAACTCTATGGGGCAGGTCTACTCTGTCCTACAGGGTCACCAGGAGCTGGAATCACCTCGACAGCAACAGCTTTCTTCTGTTTCACGTACGCCTCTCCAGCAGTGCTGTCGTTACACTACATCACAGAGAGTCAGAGACACATACCCTGTCTGGTGTTTAAATGGAATGAGAGGTATCAGTGAACATTCTCAGGCTGAATCATCAAAAAGGCCACGAAAGGGTGAGGGCAGGAAGAGTAAATGAGTTTTACTGCCCTTCCCTGCATACCCTGGAATCTTGTTTCTTTTTTAGTCACTCGTTTTGCGTTACGTATGAGGGTGTGCATCTTTCCTTGTTTTGTGGCAGTTCGTTGAATAAAGATTCTCTATTATTTTGCATAATGATTCAATTTCATAAAAGAAGTTTAAACAATTAACTTTTTGCCACAGACTTATTGCACAAAATAGATGCACAGATTCCCTAATCTAGCATATCTGAAAATACCTGCAGTGTGTTTGACTTAATCTAGCACACCTGAGAATACCTGTAATACATTCGCCGTTACCTGCAGTGTGTTTGACTTAATCTAGCATACCTGAGAATACCTGTAATACATTCGCCATTACCTGCAGTGTGTCTGACCTAATCTAACATACCTGAGAATACCTGTGATACATTCGGCATTACCTGCAGTGTGTCTGACCTAATCTAACATACCTGAGAATACCTGTGATACATTCGGCATTACCTGCGGTGTGTTTGACCTAATCTAGCACATCTGAGAATACTTGTAATACATTCGCCATTACCTGCAGTTTGACCTAATCTAGCATATCTGAGAATACCTGTAATATATTCGCCATTACCTGCAGTGTGTTTGACCTAATCTAGCATACCTGAGAATACCTGTAATACATTCGCCATTACCTGCAGTGTGTTTGACCTAATCTAGCATACCTGAGAATACCTGTAATACATTCGCCATTACCTGCAGTGTGTTTGAAGACAGAAAATACTCCCAGCAATAGTCCTTCTCGTATCTGAAACCACGCCGCCTGGCTTCTTCCCAGCCCTATTGAGCAATGAAATGGAACCAATTTGTATCATTTCCCAAAGCAAGGGCTGCTTACTAGTTTTATTTCAGTAATTTCACCTTTCCTGATACTTCATTTTATTTGTAAAAAATGCAAAACAACTTTGAAACTTACCAATTAAAGCAAGAGAACTCACCATACTCCTCGCCTTTAGGCAAGAATTACCACCAAACTTTCTAATGATTTTCTATACAAGCAGGAGTGATAAAGATGAACGTCAACTGTATCATTTACACAAAATGGACTGATAACCATACGTAATACATTAACAGAAAAAAGCATGTTATGGGACAAATTTCAATGCTATCGTATATTTTCTAATTCATACCGGTGTTCTGTTGGCTACGGGCAAAAGGCAGGAAAATTAATGCTGCCTCTTGAGTTCAGAGGAAAAAGATATATAAACTTTCCCTTATTTTACAATAAGGCTGAATCATCAAAAAGGCCACTGAAGTGTAAGGATAGGAATAGTAACTAAGTTTTACTGCCCTTCCCTGCACACTCCGGAATCTTGTTTCTTTTTTAGTTGTTAATTTTGTGTCATGCATGAATCTAGAGCAACCATGAAAAGATACCCTCTGTAAGCCAAATTACATCTGAATATCGCAGAGCTTGGTGGCAAAGGTTTACCTGCAGATAAGCCTGGCTTTTGGGAAGCCTTCCAGAAATCTCCCTAATCTGAACAACGTACATGATTATGACGCTCTTTTATCAAAATGTTGGATCTGATTCCAAGCGTAGTTTATTCATGAACAGAAAGTGGTCATCTGTCACGAGTGCCAACGAGGTAAAGTGAATACTGTCAAGGATCAAATTTTAAAACCAACTGTTGAATACCTGCTTGTTCTACACCAACCAGAACAACACAAAGAGATTTCTTTTCCATAAAGGTAACTGTAATAAGCTACCGCAAAGCTGAAAAGTTATCTTCACACTGTAGATGTCACCCTCAATGTTCCCGAAGTTCTTTACAAAGGTGCCCAAAGTTCTTTGGAAATTGTCCCCTGACTTTAAAGAGTCTCCCTTAGCAATGTATCCCTGGTCTCTACAATGAACGGCTTTAAAAGGTTAGATACATTCCTTGTTCACGGGACTGAACCGCCATGACCCAGAGCAGGTTTCTCTTTTACCTTAAATGCATTCACAACTGTCAGGTGGTCGCTTCTAGAACCCTTGGCCAACTCTTTTCTTCTCGCATCCGCGATCTTTTCTTTTCCCTTAAAACAACAGGCAAAGGCAGTTTACGTTCCGATGCTATGTAGCACAGGATGGCATTCTAATGAGAAGCTCATGAAAGTATTTCTAGGTCACAACTACTCTCTGTCTGTGAAAATGCCCAGGTTTTTATGCGAATCTCTCTTACCAATGGAATGACAAAGGGGTCCTTGAAGCTGAGGCTGGCAGCAATGGTGAGTACTGGGTCCAGGCAGCAGAACAGGGCTCCAAACAGAATCATTTTTCCAATATGTGGCTCAACTGGTAAGCGTGCTAAGTGGACTCCAAGAGGTGTCAATTCTTCTTGTTTATCCAGAGCGTTCTGTAAAGTAAGAGTTTACATTCAAAACAGACATTTCAAAGCATTACATGTAGAGATATTTTTTTGCTTAAAAAAAAGAACAACCCCACAGGCCATCCCTCATTCTCAAGCCCAAATGCCTTAACATTTGTTCAGCTTCAGTTTTCTTCAACAGAACAAGTTCTGGAGTAATCAAGGATTAGAAACTTAACTAAACAGAAACAAATAAAATTAATCCACAACTTGGCTTCAGTTAGGAGAGAGACTGGAGAAATAATGAACTAGCAAGCTTTCAATCAAGTAGAGAAAATCACCCAATACGTACAAGTTATGGGGAATAAAAACCAAACAGAAAAAAGATACTATTAACTATTTGAAATATGCAATGCATGAACAGCCCCTAGACTACAGCAGTTCAGGAAGCCTGAGACAGGGCAGCAAGGCATACAGGATGTATCTAGAGCTCCTAAACATGGGGGTGACCTGTGCTCTGATTACCTATGCAATTTGGCCCAACCGTCCCACTGAGGACAAGGAGGAGCTAGAGAAGCTGCCTGAAGACACCAAGGAGTCAACAGAAGAAAGAAGAATTAATTACAGGTTAGGACCGAGGGAAGGAGGAAGGCCAAGGAAGGGGTGAGCCCAGAGCCGGGGGCCTCTTTCTGAGGTGTTTGCTGCTTCCAGAAGAGCTCCTGAAAGACACTCTCAGTAGTCTCAGGGGACAAAGGAGGCAAAACACCAGGGACTGTTGAGGCAGGGAGAGGAGAGGGGTGCCTGGTGAAGCCCCCTCGCTTTGGGTCGAGAGGCCAAAGCTCTCGCACTAGAAGCAACGATGCGCAGCAGCAGGCAGGCTCTCAGGGACTGCAGCTTTGGTTCCAGTGATCTCACTCCCTGAACTCCGACTGCGGTGACCTAGGCTGCTCACAACCCTGGCATCAGCAGAAGCAGCAAAAACCCTCTCTGGAGGAAGTCATCATTATCCCAAGCTTCAAATTCTTATCTACAAAGAATTTTGTAAATACAATGTCTGGCATACAATTAAAATAACTAGGCACATAAGAAGACAAGATATAAACTAGGAAGAAGAACAGATAAGCTCATAACTGTTCCGTTAGAAACAGGCTTCTACTAAATGTTTATAACGGGAACAGCCTCAACCTCACAAAACTCCTTCAGAAGGGAAAAAGATAAAAAACAATAATAATGCCTCAACTTGTGTCTAGAAGCCAGCGTAATCTTGACACAAAAACTTAAAAAAAAAAAGCACCGAATAATCTCACCTATTGCCCCAAAGTAAACAATGGCAAACTGAATCCCAGAAAGTTGGGTTTACCTCAGGAACAAGAACATTTGAAAAATCAATGTAATCTACCATATTAACAAACTGTACAAGGAGAACAACAGAGAAAATTTGAGAAAAATCCTATCATATCTCATAAAGTCTGAGGTAAAATCAATCATTCATGCATGATAAAAATCTCTTAATAAACCAGGGATACAAACAAGCTTCCTTAATTGGATAAAGGGTTTTTTATCCACTGAATTACATCTCTTTAAAAAATGCTGGAATCCTAACCCCTACAGCTGTGGATATAATCCTGTTTGGAAATAATTTTCTTTATTATGTTAATTAGACCACAAAAGTACAAAACCTCTTGCCGTCCAGTCCATTCCGACTCACAGCAGCCCTACAGGACAGAGTAGAACTGCCTCATACGGTTTCCAAGGAACGGCTATAGATTTGAACTACCAACCTTTTGGTTAGCAGCTGAGCTCTTAACCACTGTGCCATCAGGTAAGGTGGGTTCTAAATCTAATCACTTCTGAGTTATAAAAAGGGCAGGAGGAATACATCAAGCACACAGAGGGGAAGACAGATGCCGTGTGAAGATCCTCTACAAGCCATGGAAAACCAAGGAACCAGTGAGTGCCTGAGGCTACTGACAAGGAAGGAAATGACACAGCTTAGATGCCGATCTGGACTTTTCGCCTTCAGAATTATGACAAAATAAATTTCTGTTCTTTAAAGCCATTAAGTTACTTGGCTTTGACAGAAGCTCCCAACAATTATGCCTGCTGCTCGCTTATCGACTATGTCGTTATCTGACACTTCACAACCAGGACGACAGTAAAAATCCACTACCCAACTATTCTGCACATTAACAACGTGTCTGGCAGGAACAAACAGCGAGGTGTGGGGTGAGAGGAACGCTGGCGTGACGGTTATGGGTCAACTTGGCTGGGCCATGATTCTCAGCAGTTTGGCAATTACGTAATGATGTAGTCATCCTCCATTTTTGTGACCTGATGTAGTCATCCTCCATTTTTGCTTAACACCAATTCTCGCCTTAATGATCTGGTCTTTGCGACCTAACCATGTTGATAAGTGAGAAGTAGGTGTACAATCTGAAAGGGCAGAATACACCAACCAAGTTCATTTCATGAATATAAATGAGGTCCAGTAATTTACAAATTTCAAAATATTTGTGTGATTTTGAATCAGGCTGGCAATGAAAAGAATTGTATTACAAGAATGGGAGCAGTTGGGTTCAGTAGCAGAATTCTTGCCTTCACGTGGGAGACCCAGGTTTAATTCCTAGCTGATGCACCTCAAGCACAGCTACTACCCATCTGTCAGTGGAAGCTCATGTGTTGCTATGACGCTGAACAGCTTTCGGTGAAGCTTCCAGACTGACCTACTAGGAAGAAAGCCCTAGTAATCCACCTTCAAAAAATTAGCCAGTGAAAACCCTATGAGTCACAGAGATCAGATAGTATTGTACACGGGGCCACCATGAGTTGGGGGCCGACTCTAGTAGCTAAACAACATTAAAAGAACATCACAAAGGTATCATTTTATAACTTTCTCATGCATAATTTCATATAATGAGCTGAAGAGCCAAACAGTGAATAAATTTGGCACTCCGTACATGCACTGATCTACCTCATAGTAATGAACATGAATTTTATACTTATATGCTCTATACTCTAAATCAGAATTAAAAAGCAAAATGAAATTTACCAGTTCTATCAGGTGTTTTATGGAGAGCAGTACTGCCTCATTTGATGGTGGATCCATTAATCTCCTCAGAAAATAAGCAATTCCACCTAGCCTTAAAATCTGGGGGCAGACAAATATAATCAAACATACATTGTATATTTACATAACAATTTAGTTCTGCCTGTACTGATCACTCAAAGTATCAAGCCTATACATAATTTACAAGTTAGTTATCTTACTAGAATGAATTAAAATCTTTTGTGATTCCATAAAAGCATATTTATTGGCCAATACTTCACTTTGTACCACCAACTTTGTCAATGAGAAAAGCAGCTGGTTAAATTTCAAAACAAGTTGATTACGAATATCTTCAAAACAAGAAAGTTAATTATATTTAAATGCTAGCAAAAAAACAGTAATTTTTTTTTTTTTTTAAGTAACCAGGGATGACATCTTAACATGTAATTAATATACGTAACATTTTCTGAGCACTAAAAAAAAAAAATTTTTTTTTTTATTCTACTACTATGTGCCAGCCACTGTTCTAAAAATTAGATGAGGTTAACTTAAGTAACTGCCCAATGTAACAGAACTAGCTCGTTGAGGGAGGAGCTGAGATGCAAACCCAGGCAGTATGGCTCCTGAATAGTGCATGATTAAAAACTGTCTAATGAACATTTATTTTTTTCTTATAGTGGAATATATTTACATGTATTTTATTAGCACACTGGCAAAAAAAAAAAAAAACATGGTAATAATTCTTTTTTATACATTAGTATACCACTTTCTTCCATAAAAAGATGCTTCCCCCTTTTAGTTTCTGAAGTTTCCCGCCTAATTTACCTTTATCTGTAAACAAAGTTCTTCCAAAGGAGTTCTCAGAATTTCTGGCAACTGATAGTCATCTAGAAGGCTGGCTCTAAGGCCATTGTAGAGATGATAGCAATGACCAGGTTGGACTCTTTAAAAAAAGGGGGAGGGGTGGGGGAGTAGATATCAATGACTCTTTAGAACTACAGAGAAAACAGCAGACAGAGAAATGGGCTCATTTCCTATCAGACACGTCGTAACTAACTTATGCAATTATTATTTCATTTTTATTAATCACACATTCCTTCTCCCCACCTGCTTTGAATAATCCTAAACCCTCTATCCAGCTGATAGTCATCTAGAAGGGTGGCTCTAAGGCCACTGTAGAGATGATAGCAATGACCAGGTTGGACTCTTTTAAAAAAAGGGGGGGAGCGGGGGGAGCAGATAGCAATGACTCTTTAGAACTACAGAGAAAACAGGAGGCAGAGAAATGGGCTCATTTCAGACACATCGTAACTAACTTATGCAATTATTATTTCATTTTTATTAATCACACATTCCTTCTCCCCACCTGCTTTGAATAATCCTAAACCCTCTATCCTTGTGTTCCAGTTTTAAGAAAGACAAGATGCCTCACCCTCTGCCCCCCAATATTTTGGTTCCCTATTTGTATCCTACAGATTCCAGATCGCCATGCTTAATAACAGCAGTCCAAGGAGTCTACTTAAGAAGCAGCAGTGGCGCAGTGGTTAAGTGCTCATTTGCTAACTGAAAGGTTTGAAGTTTGAACCCACTAGCCATTCCACAGGAGAAAAGACCTAGCAATCTGCTCCCACAAAGACTACAGCCTAGGAAACCCTAAGTGGCAGTTCTACTCTGTCCTGCAGGGTCGGTGTGAGTCGGAATCAATGCAGCAGCATACAAGAAGCAGGCCACACGGGTTAAGGCTAGAAACTGTAATGTCAAATCTGCCTTTTGTGTGGTTTATATTAAAAACCCTAGCACTGAACTGCCTGCCTACAGTATTTAAGAAGCTCTTGAGTTATGTGCTGTTTAGGGCACTCTCAGAAGGATGTTCACATTTTTGTTTGTTTTCAACAAACCACTGACAGGAATACTACCATTCTCTGGACAATGGTAAGGACAAATGTGAAGAGGTGAAGGTATTCGTGCATTTTCAAGCAGAATAAATATTTTTATGGGCTGTTGCTACTATGGAAGTGGGGAGGCCCTTTTCTTATAGGCTAAAAATGAACTGAAATTCTTAGCTATCTCTGCCATGGACCCACATGGACTCACCGTCTATCATTATAACAAGGCCTGAATATCCACTCAAGAGGAACTAACAGTAACACACCACCATTAAGTGCAGACCACACAGTTGTCACTATTTGTTTCAGTCTCCAGAAATAACCATCAATCTAATTAGCTTTTATTAAAGCAATTTACATACGTGGAGCCTATAAGGGACTGTATTTCTTTTGAATTAAAACACCATCAATTCCACAGCTAACCTCCACCATAGTAGTAAGAATGAAGAATTAGTTAAAATGTAATACTTCACTTTATTTCCTTAATTGTTTGATGGGTTAAACCTTAGACCCAGTATGTTTACTTCTCACATATAAAGGTATGTTGACTAACACCCATTTTAAAACTCAGTATCCCCAGTGACATGTCTGCACAGCTAAACCCAAGTCTTGCTGGATCCCAGAACTAGTTATTCCCTGGTAAGTGGTTAGAGGAGTACATTTCTTTGTATAAGCCATGACTTTGGCTTCACAGCTCCAGCTGCTCAAACAACTGAGCTGGCTGGAAAGAAGTTATACTGGGAAGACCTGCAAAGATGAGAGCAAGTGATGCACAGCTTCTCAGGAATAGTATACTTTAAAACACAGGGTTGATAAAATGATCTATCAAGTTTTCTTTCAATGCCCCTTTCCTTAAATAAGCTGGTATCGAAAGACTTACAGCAATCTTTTTTGTTCTACCTATAAGACGCAAAAGAAAAACTTTCTCCTAAAACTTCAGATAAATGATTCTACCACTCATGAGAATGTTACTGTTTGCTCTGGAGTCAATTCCAGCTCCCAGTAACTCTACAGGACAGAGCAGAACGGCCCCATAGGGTCTCCTAGGCTGGAATCTTTATGGGAGTAGATTGCCAGGTGTTTTCTCCTGTGGAGCTGGTAGCGGGTTCGAACAACCAACTTTTCTGCTAGCAGCCAAGTCTTAACAGTTGTGCCTCCAGGGCTCTCAGAACTTTGGACAGCAACTGAGCGGCTGGAGAGTCAGGGTGAGTCCAGAAGCAGGGCAGTGGAGGAGCGAGGACAGCATAGAAGCTGGCAGAACCTACCCGTTATCATCGGGCACATTTGTTCATCACAGCCATTCTGGGATGGGGGTAGGCAACACCCCAAACAGGGACACAGAAATGGAGCTAACCTGAGGAAGCTGTGGCCCGATTTTTAAAGTGGTACAAACTGGCCACAGCAGTTTGCGGCCGCACAACCGAGACGGGGAGAAAGGAGGCTACAGCACCGTGACAGAGTGCTGTTGAAGCTCGCTGAGGCCCAAAACGGACAGGCACTAGGACCAGGAGGGGCTGCAAGGGCAGCAGATGAGGAGAATACTTCTGACAGCTCCCTGCCCACAGGAGGACACCGTGGGAGAGCCTGTGCAGGAATGCCCATGAGGGAGACACAGAGAGCCCTCCACTTCCACCATGGAAGTCAAACTCCACCACTTATATCTGTGTGTGCGACCAGCCAACCCCCCCAAGGGCATGCATACTGAATTCCAGAGCTCAAGCACCCAGAACTCCAGAATAAGCACTGGAAAAAAACCTAAGGATAAGAGTGCCCCCTAGTGGCTCTTGGGAGAAGATAACAAGCCCACTGCCACTGGGTAGATTCTGACTTATAACAATCCTGTGGGGTGGAGTGTAGCTGCCCTGTAGGGTTCCCAGGGCTATGAGTCTACGGGGCAGGCTGCTGCATCTTTCTCCCACGGAACAGTTGGTGGGCATGGCTGGCAGTCAGATGTTTGAATACTGTGCCATCAGAGCACCCAAACAGAAATCTTTCCCACAAAAATAAGAGTACAAAATTTAAAGTAAAAAGGTAACAATAAGACCCAAGTTCAACAAAAAATAGTGAAACACACAAAATTGCAAGAGAAGAAGGACCAACCTAAAGAAAAACATGAAGAGGAAATTTCTCCTATGGAGGGCAGACTAATGGCAAGAACTGGTAATTTTCAGACTATGTTGCTAACTGTATTTAAAGAAAGCAAAAAGCACAAGGAAAACAAATTAACAGAGACCAGAAAACAAATGAAGGAACAAAATGAGAGATTCAACAAGGAAAATTTAAACATAAAAAAAAAAAAACTGGAACCAGAATAAAGCAGCTGAATTACATAAAGCAAGAGAAATGATAATAGTCAAACAAGCAGAAGACAGAATATCTGAATTAAAAGACAAAATAACTGAACTTATCAAGTCTCAAGAAAAACAAGAAAAAAGAACAAAGAAAAGCAAACAAACCCAAAAGGAAATACGGGATTCAACTGAGAAATCTAATGTTAGAATTACTGGAATCTCAGAGCACCATAACAACAACGAAGGCACAGAAACAATTTTCCAAGAGATCATCAGAGAGAATTTTCCAGACCTGAGCAGAGAAATAAGCCTGCAAGTACAGTAAGCTACATGAACCCCAATCAGATGAGACAAAAAAAAAGACCAACTCTACGCTATATCCTAATAAAATTCTTAAACACCGAAGATAAGGAGGGAATTCTGAAAGCAGCAAGAGAAAAACGCATTATAACAGGGTTCTTTTATAAGAATCGGTGCTGATTTCTCCACAGAAACTCTAGAGGCCAGAAGACAATGATGTGACATGCATACAATATTGAAAAAAAAAACAACTGCCAACCAAGAATTCTCTACTCAGCCAGCAAAGCTGTCGTTCAAAATCAAGGGGAAAACCAAGACATTCCCAAACCAACAGAAGCTCTGGGAATTTGCCATTGCCAGGCAAGCTTTGCAAATACACCTCGAGAGAATACTCCAAATGGAAAGGAAAGGGGGATTAAATAGTACACAGGAAAATGAACAGACAAAAGAGAGCGAGATCTCCAAGAAACACAAGCACATGGGCAATCCTAAGGACCAAGCGTATGGTATCTTTAGGGAATAAACCCAGTAATTAAATCCCACAAACAACAGAACATCAAGTTTGTAAGAAAAAAGCACAAAGTAAACTTATTGAAAATAGGTTGTATATTGATGTTAGTGGAGACACACCAACAGAAATGGGGGCGGGAGGAACATCAGTAGTTTTATTGTGTTAAGGTTGTATATTAGCTGTTGCTCATATGTTAAACATTGTAATTGTAATTTGTGTAATGTAATATATGTGGTAACCACTAAAATATCACCAAGAAAAAACATTCAGAAGAAAAGAAAAAAGCAGAAAGGCTCATCACAAGAAAGCGGTAAAACACAAACAAGAACAGAAAAATCACAACAAAAAAATAAAGGTACAAAACACTCAAAAAACAAATAGCAAAATGAGTAAGGTAGACACTTTGTTTTCAATAATAACTGGTCTAAACGCCCCATGCAAAAGGACAAAAAAACATGATCCATCCTTTCGCTGATTACAAGGAACACACCTTAGACAAAAGGACACAGGTTAAAAATAAAAAGATGGTGAAAAATATTCCATGTAACCAATAAAAGAAGAGCAGGGGTGGCCATGCTGGTATCAGATGAAATAGGCTTTAAATCAAAATCTATTACAAGAGATAAAGATGGGACATTACGTAACAGTAACAGGGTCAATCCGATTCATAGCGACTCTACCGGACAGAGCAGAACTGC
Organism: Elephas maximus indicus; assembly: GCF_024166365.1. Taxonomy (NCBI): domain Eukaryota; kingdom Metazoa; phylum Chordata; class Mammalia; order Proboscidea; family Elephantidae; genus Elephas; species Elephas maximus. The sequence goes on along the minus strand of NC_064841.1, from coordinate 5,898,192 downwards.
CCCAGAGTTTCCAAGGAGTGGCCAGTGGCTTTGAACTGTCGACCTTTTGGTTAGCAGCCGAGTTCCTAATCACTGTACCACCAGGGCTCCAGAAGTACCTATTAAAAAAAAACCAAACCCAGTGCCATCAAGTCAATTCCGACTCATAGCGAACCTATAGGACAGAGTAGAACTGCCCCACAGAGTTTCCGAGGAGTGCCTGGTGGAGTCGAACTGCTGACCCTTTGGTTAGCAGCCATAGCACTTAACCACTATGCTACCAGGCCTTCCAGAAGTGCCTATCGGTAGGTGTAAGTACAGATATGTAGGCACATGCACATGTATTCATTGAAGACACACATACGGACACTCCACAAACATAACCGAACACCTTCCAAAAGTGTTTTTTTGGGGAAGAGTTTGAAAGCTTAGGCACGTAGTCTCATGGGCTAACTCAGGTCAACTGGCAGTTCACAAAGATCATGATCTGCACTGTAGTCATGTAAGCAGCATCAGGGGTCTTAGAAGCTGTGAGCAGCCATCTCAGACACAACTACGGGTCTCTATTTACCAGGAGTAAATCAGTAAGAGGGTAACCAAAAGCGTAGAGAAGAAACAAGTCTACAAGAGCCACGGCCCCATCTACCCTGAGACCAGAAGAACTAGATGGTACACGGTTACCACCACTGACCACTCTGACCAGGGTCACAATAGATGGACCCAGATAGGATGGGAGAAAAACACAGAGCAGAACTTAAATTCTTACATTAAAAAAAAAAAAGGCCAGACAAACTACAACAGTAGATAACAGGACGCCCTGAGACTACTGCCCTGAGACACTCTTTAAACCTAGAACCAAGCCTATCCTGAGATCCCCTTTTATTGAAATAGCAGAGTGGCACATAAAATAAAGGATACTACCCATAAGATCAGTGCTCTACTTAAAAACCATCTTCTGAGACCAAAAGGTCAACAATTACTCAAAAGCGAAGATGGGGGGGGGGGCAGGGAAACCAGAGGGCGGGAAATGGAACAACCAGAACACGATTAAAGAGAATGCGACACTGTGATAAATGTAACTGTCACTGAACAACTCGTGCGAAAACTGTCAAATGGCAACCTAATTTGCTGCGTAAACTTTGACAAAAACTCAATTAAAAAAGTTACAATTTGTCAAAGTTCAAATCAAATCATTTTTCGTACCATTAAAAAAGGTATTTTTATTTCTTATGCCTCCGCCACCACACCAATGTGGAAAAACACTTTCCCTGTGTTTTCACTGGCAGCCGGCAATGGAAAATCAGCACAGCTGTGAAGCAGGAAGAGCCAAGAGGGTGCAGCCAGCCCCACCTGGATTCAATCCTGACTGCTCCTTACAATGCTGTGTGACCTGGGACAAGTGATTTATTTGTGTGCTGATTTCCTGATCCCTAAAATGGAGGTAATCACAATAACCTACCTCCTAGCCTTGTGGTGAGGATTAGGCATATTAATATGTATAATGATCAGGAAATGTACTGATACTCAAATAGTATGGGTATGATCAATTTTAGGTAATATATGCTTTAGAAAAAAGATGTAAACAAAGTTCCAAGTAACATAACTAATAAGAATAAAGGACACTAATTTGAATCGGACTGAGGAATTGGAGGTAGAAAATACATGAAGCAGAAAACTTGGCAAATATTTTTCTGAATAAATTACCATTAAAAAAACTTTCCCATTTAGAAATGTGCTGTAGTAAGTTGAAAATATGATGGGTAACTCTCCTAATAGACAATATTTTTCAATGGCAACAACACGGTTTATCATACAAAGTTCATTTGTGGTCTGAAGGCATCAGACAAAGGTCCCAGCTTACCTTCCAGCTCGGCCTTTCCTTTGCTTGGCGTTAGCTTTACTGACCCACTCGGCAGACATTGTACTGATATTGTTCTGAGTGTCAAAGTGTGTCTCTTTTATTTTTCCTCCATCTATCACATAAACTACATCATCTATGGTAATGCTGTTTGAAAAATGATAAAATATTAAAAACACACCAAAAGCACTATTAAGCTATAGAAGGCTTATTTTTTAACCGGATCAAACTGATGGACTTTAGCAGTTCAAGATTTCCGCTCTCTTCCCATTTTTACCAGTGTGTCAGGGGTGAAGCCCCTGCAGGCAGCACCAGAAGCTGTAGGGCTAACACCTCCAGTTCCGCAGGCCACACACTCAGTTCCCACCTGCCCACAGCCAAACGTTACAGCTTCCCTAAGGACTCCCTGTACCTCGCTGTGGGCCTCCAACTGCTGTGGTTTAGTATCAGCTCCCACAGAACAACCTGTTGCAGGAATTCTACCGGTGTATCAGCACCTCTATGCGAATACGGAAGCCCTGGTGGTGTAGTGGTTAAGAGCTACGGCTGCTAACCAAAAGGCTGGCAGTTCAAATCTACCAGCTACTCCTTGGAAACTCTAGGGGGCAGTTCTACTTGGTCCTATAAGGTTGCTTATGAGTCAGAATCGACTCGATGGCAGTGGATTTTTACGAGAATACAAGAAATTTTAAAGGCTGTATAAAAAAATAAATCCGTTAATGATCCAGTCCATTCTAAGTCATAGTGACCCGATAGGACAGAACAGAACTGCCCCCTAGGGTTTCCAGGGAATGGCTGGTGGATTTGGACTGCTGGCCTTTTTTTGGTTAGCAGCCAAGCTCTTAACCACTACGCCACCAGGGCTCCTAAAGGCTGTATACCATTACTAAATTTGTGGCAAACAGTATCGCCCCCAACCAAAATTAGACAAAGGCACAAAATGGAACTCAGCTCTCTTGCTTCTTTAGGAAAGGTTCAGGAAAACAAACAAAAAACTCATTTAATAAAGGCTGTTTCTGGAGATGGCTAAACATTGCTAGAGATTAAAAACACAAAACTATGCTCGCTGCCACGACTAAGTTAAAACATAGCTTTGTATGTAAAACATAGCTTTGTAAATTTTAGAGGAGAAAACATTTAAGATATGCTACTAACTTATGTGGGCTCAAAATGTTATGCATGCGTAAGCAGTAAACATTCATAACGATTTACCTTGTCTCTGCAATATTGGTAGCGATCACTATTTTCCGAACACCAGGAGGGGTTTTTTTAAACACCTGTAAAAATAAACACATTAAAACTCTCAACATACATTAATTTCTGACACATTATTTTTGACGTTAGAGGAATTTCTTATACTGCTCATTTCTGGCATTTTGTGTTCCTTCATTGATATATGCATCTAATATTAAAGATATAAATAATTACAAACCCTATATCATCTTCAATACCACAAACTCTCCTCTGGTAATCAAACGAAGTCTTCAACAGATAGATGAAATGTAATTATTTAAATGTACAGTATGTCTTTCAGCAAAAGCTGGGTGGTGTAAACATCTTACCGTGTAACTAAACTTAAGAGTACAGAATGAGGACTTGAATCAGGACCAATCTATATGGTAAGGATAGGTACCGACCAATCAGGCAGATGCCCAACCCAGTGCAGTGGATGTCGGCTGGCCCATTGTGATCCTGCATACTAGCCTGAGAGCAGATCAGAGTTAAAAACAAACGAACGAAAAGCCTCTCTCCAAATGCTGAATCCTGCAAGCAATGCCAGCCAGTAAAAAGAAGAGAGGCAGTCACGTACTACTGGCTGTCATGCAAAAAAAAAAAAGTATCAACTTATTCCTTCACTTGTAAAATGATCACCAATACAGAAAATGTTGTTTCCCAGTCTAGGCACATACTCCCCAGCAAAGGAATGAAGAATTTCCTGTTAGGATGTCAGGGATGAAAGCCTCCTCACTGACACTCTTCTCTCTGGACCCTGGAATCAAGAGTTCTTTCCTTCTACCTTTCCCTTCCCTCGGATAGGCACTTTGCATCTAATTCAGCTGGTTGAGCCTTACTCAGTACTAAGGTGCTAGCAGAAAGGATAGTAACAGGGCTCGATAAAAAATGTCTTGATATTTCCTTGCAAACAGAAAAGGGAAGAAACTAGAGGGGCAAACACAAAACCATCTTGCCTCTGAGAATGCAGTCTTCATGTTAATTAGGGAAATTCCTGTATCTGAGGGAGCAAAAACATCCAAAAACATCATATATTATTGATGAAACAGGAAATCTCATACTTGCAAATGCACTACTTCTGTTAAGTCTCAAACACCAAGCTGTAGGCTATCAGATAATCCACTTCTAGGCTGAGTCATCTTTACTGGGACTCAGACACTGTTTGATTCAGGAAACCCAAACAAGTTATCGGTAACGTCAATTCTTTAAACGTTCTCGTCTAGAGCTAATCACTTACTAAATACCCATGTCCCATTTCTAACAATAAAACATATCCCCTAGTGTTGACATCAGGGAAAAGTTTAAAGAACTGGTTTCAGCAGTAACTTGGAGGCCGTGAGCGGCTACTGGTTAACGTGCTCGATTGCTAAGTAAAAGGATGGCGGCTTAAGTCCACTCAGAGATGCCTTAGAAGTTAAGTCCTGGCGATCCACGTCTGAAAAGTCAGCGGCTGAAAACTCTATGGAGCATGGTTTCTACTCTAACGTGGGTCACCGTGAGTGGAAACCAACTTGAAGGCAACAGAACTGGAATGCTGACGTAACTAATCTGATTGGTATATTGCCCCTTTTGTTGGTCAAGTTTTTGTGCACTCATCCCCTGAAGGCTCGATTGCAAAGGCTCTCAAGAAGTATTTTATCTATGGATTATTATTTGAAAATGCTCCTTAAAAAAAAAAAAGAAGAGAGGGCGGGGCCAAGATGGCGGACTAGGTGGACGCTGCCGCGGATCCCTCTTGCAACAAAGACTCGGAAAAACAAGGGAATCGATCACATACATAACAATCTACGAACTCTGAACAACAAGCACAGACTTAGAGACAGAAAACGAACAAATACGGGCAGACAGCGACCGTTTTCAGAACTAGGAGCCAGCGTACCAGGCAGGTGACCTTCGGAGCCCGATCTGGGGCAGAGCCCGGGGGGCAGACGGCACAGACGGGGGGCCCAGCCCTTCCCCCCCGAACCCATTCCGGGAGGAAGTCTAGCTGGTTGGTGCGGGCAGCGTAGTGGCGCAGCCGGAGGGAAAAGCACCCGGGAGGTAGTGACTGATATTGGAGCGGGGAGAACAGCGTCCCAGCTGGGGACCCGTCCCGCGGGGAGTTCGGCAGGAAGCGGGCGGGGCGCGAGCGGGGGGGGAGGTCAGCTATATTTCCCTAAAGCGACCCGGGGCGGGGCCCACACGTTCGTGCGGGAGGACGCCCACCCAGTCCGTGCGTGCGGCGCGGCGAACCAGAGGGAGAAATCCCCGGAAGTGACTGGTCTCAGAGCGGGGAAAACAGCGTCCCAGACGGGGAGCCATTCCGCTGGGATTTGGGTGCGCACGCGGGCGGGGCGTGAGCACGGGGTCCAATCATATTCCCCTGAATTGACCCAGAGGGCAGGCCCACCTGGTCGTGTGGCTGACGCCCACCCAGATTGCGTGTGGCGCGGCGCACCGGAGGGAGAAACCCCCGGAAGTGACTGGTCTCGGACCGGGAAAAGCAGCGTCCCAGCCGGCGAGCCGTCCCGCTGGGATTTGGGTGCACGCGTGGGCGAGGCGCGAGCATGGGGTCCAATTATATTCTCCTGAATAGACCCTGGGGGCAGGCCCACCCGTTCGTGCGGGAGACGCCCACTCAGTGCGCGCGAGCGGTGCCGCGCACCGGAGGGAGAAGTCCCCGGGAGGAAGTGACTGGTCTCCGAGCAGGGAAAGCAGTGTCCCAGCCGGGAAGCCGTCCCGCCCGGATTTTGACAGACGGGGGCAGAGTGTGAACGCAGTGTTCAGCTCTATATTCTGTGGTGCTACACTCCCAGCTCTCTGATCCCTCCCCCACCCTCTCCAGGCAGCTCCATTAACATCCGAATATCCGGAGCCAGAGGGAGAATTCAGATAGGGATCTGACGGCATTTTTTTTTTAGCTGATTACCCGGAAAATCTAGTTTCCCAGTGATGGCTCGGAGACAGCAGTCCATATCAAACCACATAAAGAAACAGACCATGACAGCTTCTCCAACCCCCCAAACAAAAGAATCAAAATCCTTCCCAAATGAAGATACAATCCTGGAATTATCAGATACAGAATATAAAAAACTAATTTACAGAATGCTTAAAGATATCACCAATGAAATTAGGATAAATGCAGAAAAAGCCAAGGAACACACTGATAAAACTGTTGAAGAACTCAAAAAGATTATTCAAGAACATACTGGAAAAATTAATAAGTTGCAAGAATCCATAGAGAGACAGCATGTAGAAATCCAAAAGATTAACAATAAAATTACAGAATTTGACAACACAATAGAAAGTCAGAGGAGCAGACTCGAGCAATCAGAATGTAGACTGGGACTACTGGAGGACCAGGGAATCAACACCAACATAGCTGAAAAAAAATCAGATAAAAGAATTAAAAAAAATGAAGAAACCCTAAGAATCATGTGGGACTCTATCAAGAAGGATAACTTGCGAGTGATTGGAGTCCCAGAACAGGGAGGGGGGACAGAAAACACAGAGAAAATAGTTGAAGAACTCCTGACACAAAACTTCCCTGACATCATGAAAGACGAAAGGATATCTATCCAAGGTGCTCATCGAACCTCATTTAAGACTGATCCAAAAAGAAAGACACCAAGACATATTATCATCAAACTTGCCAAAACCAAAGACAAACAGAAAATTTTAAAAGCAGCCAGGGAGAAAAGAAAGCTTTCCTTCAAGGGAGAATCAATAAGAATAAGTTCAGACTACTCAGCAGAAACCATGCAGGCAAGAAGGGAATGGGACGACGTATACAGAGCACTGAACGAGAAAAACTGCCAACCAAGGATCATATATCCAGCAAAATTCTCTCTGAAATATGAAGGTGAAATTAAGATATTTACAGATAAACACAAGTTTAGAGAATTTGCAAAAACTAAACCAAGACTGCAAGAAGTGCTAAAGGAGATTGTTTGGCCTGATGACCAATAATATCAGGTACCAGCACAATACAAGGTCACAAAACAGAACGTCCTGATATCAACGCAACTCAAATAGGGAAAGCACAAAAACAAACAAATTAAGACTAATTCTAAAAAATAAATAAATAAACAAAATAATACACATAACAGGAAATCATGGAAATCAATAGATAAACAATCACAATCATCAAAAAGAGGGACTAAATATAGGAGGCATTGAACTGCCAGATGGAGAGGGATACAAGGCGATATAGAAGGATACAAGTTAGGTTTTTACTTAGAAAAATAGGGGTAAATAATAAGGCAACCACAAAAAGGAATATCAATTCCATAACTCAAGAAAAAAGCCAAGAAAAACGTAACGACTCAACAAACACAAAGTTAAACATTATGAAAATGAGGATCTCACAAGCTATTAAGAAAAACGTCTCTGCACAAAAAAGCATGTGGAAAAATGAAATGGCCAACAACACACATGAAAAGGCATCAAAATGACAGCACTAAAAACTTATTTATCTATAATTACACTGAATGTAAATGGACTAAATGCACCAATAAAGAGACAGAGAGTCACGGACTGGATAAAGAAACACGATCCATCTATATGCTGCCTACAAGAGACACACCTTAGACATAGAGACACGAACAAACTAAAACTCAAAGGATGGGAAAAAATATATCAAGCAAACAATAAGCAAAAAAGAAGAGGAGTAGCAATATTAATTTCTGACAAAATAGACTTTAGACTTAAATCTGCCACAAAAGATAAAGAAGGACACTATATAATGATAAAAGGGACAATTGATCAGGAAGACATAAACATATTAAATATTTACGCACCCAATGACAGGGCTGCAAGATACATAAATCAAATTTTAACAGAATTGAAAAGTGAGATAGACACCTCCACATTTATAGTAGGAGATTTCAACACACCACTTTCGGAGAAGGACAGGACATCCAGTAAGAAGCTCAATAGAGACACAGAAGACCTACTTACAACAATCAACCAACTTGACCTCATTGACTTATACAGAACTCTCCACCCAACTGCTACAAAATATACTTTTTTTTCTAGTGCACATGGAACATTCTCTAGAATAGACCACATATTAGGTCATAAAACAAAACTTTGCAGAATCCAAAACATCGAAATATTACAAAGCATCTTCTCAGACCACAAGGCAATGAAGCTAGAAAACAATAACAGAAAAACTAGGGAAAAGAAATCAAATACTTGGAAAATGAACAATACCCTCCTGAAAAAAGACTGGGTTATAGAAGACATCAAGGAGGGAATAAGGAAATTCTTAGAAAGCAACGAGAATGAAAATACTTCCTATCAAAACTTCTGGGACACAGCAAAAGCAGTGCTCAGAGGCCAATTTATATCGATAAATGCACACATACAAAAAGAAGAAAGAACCAAAATCAGAGAACTGTCCCAACAACTTGAACAAATAGAAATTGAGCAACAAAAGAACCCATCAGGCACCAGAAGAAAACAAATAATAAAAATTAGAGCTGAACTAAATAATTAGAGAACAGAAAAACAATTGAAAGAATTAACAAAGCCAAAAGCTGGTTCTTTGAAAAAATTAACAAAATTGATAAACCATTGGCTAGACTGACTAAAGAAAAACAGGAAAGGAAACAAATAACCCAAATAAGAAACGAGAAGGACCACATCACAACAGAACCAAAGGAAATTAAAAGAATCATTTCAGATTACTAAGTAAAATTGTACTCTAACAAATTTGAAAACCTAGAAGAAATGGATAAATTCTTGGAACAATACTACCTACCTAAACTAACACATTCAGAAGTAGAACAACTAAACAGACCCATAACAAAAAAAGAGACTGAAACGGTAATCAAAAAACTTCCAGCAAAAAAAAGTCCTGGCCCAGACGGCTACACTGCAGAGTTCTACCAAACCTTCAGAGAAGACTTAACACCATTACTATTGAAGGTATTTCAAAGCATAGAAAAAGACGGAATACTACCCAACTCATTCTATGAAGCTACCATCTCCCTGATACCAAAACCAGGTAAAGACATTACAAAAAAAGAAAATTTTAGACCTATATCCCTCATGAACATAGATGCAAAAATCCTCAACAAAATTCTAGCCAACAGAATCCAACAACACATCAAAAAAATAATTCACCCTGATCAAGTGGGATTTATACCAGGTATGCGAGGCTGGTTTAATATCAGAAACACCATTAATGTAATCCATCACATAAATAAAACAAAAGATAAAAACCACATGATCTTATCAATAGATGCAGAAAAGGCATTTGACAAAGTTCAACACCCATTTATGACAAAAACTCTTACCAAAATAGGAATTGAAGGAAAATTCCTCAACATAATAAAGGGCATCTATGCAAAGCCAACAGCCAATATCACTCTAAATGGAGAGAACCTGAAAGCATTTCCCTTGAGAACGGGAACCAGACAAGGATGCCCTTTATCACCGTTCTTATTCAACATCGTACTTGAAGTCCTAGCCAGGGCAATTAGGCTAGACAAAGAAATAAAGTGTATCCAGATTGGTAAGGAGGAAGTAAAGCTATCACTATTTGCAGATGACATGATCGTATACATGGAAAACCCTAAGGAATCCTCCAGAAAACTACTGAAACTAATAGAAGAGTTTGGAAGTGTCTCAGGATATAAAATAAACATACAAAAATCACTTGGATTCCTCTACATCAACAAAAAGAACACCGAAGAGGAAATAACCAAATCAATACCATTCACAGTAGCCCCCAAGAAGATAAAATACTTAGGAATAAATCTTACCAAGGATGTAAAAGACCTATACAAAGAAAACTATAAAACTCTGCTACAAGAAATTCAAAAGGACATACTTAAGTGGAAGAACATACCCTGCTCATGGATAGGAAGACTTAACATAGTAAAAATGTCTATTCTACCAAAAGCCATCTATACATATAACGCACTTCCAATCCAAATACCAATGTCATACTTTAAGGGGATAGAGAAACAAATCACAAATTTCATATGGAAGGGAAAGAACCCCCGGATAAGCAAAACATTACTGAAAAAGAAGAAGAAAGTGGGAGGCCTCACTCTACCTGATTTCAGAACCTATTATACAGCCACAGTAGTCAAAACAGCCTGGTACTGGTACAACAACAGGCACATAGACCAATGGAACAGAATTGAGAACCCAGATATAAATCCATCCACGTATGAGCAGCTGATATTTGACAAAGGACCAGGGTCAGTTAATTGGGGAAATGATAGCCTTTTAAACAAATGGTGCTGGCATAACTGGATATCCATTTGCAAAAGAATGAAACAGGACTCATACCTCACACCATGCACAAAAACTAACCCCAAGTGGATCAAAGACCTAAACATAAAGGCTAAAACGATAAAGATCATGGAAGAAAAAATAGCATCAACCCTAGGAGCCCTAATACAGGGCATAAACAGAATACAAAACATTACCAAAAATGATGAAGAGAAACCAGATAACTGGGAGCTCCTAAAAATCAAACACCTATGCTCATCTAAAGACTTCACCAAAAGAGTAAAAAGACCACCTACAGACTGGGAAAGAATTTTCAGCTATGACATCTCCGACCAGCTCCTGATCTCTAAAATCTACATGATTCTGTCAAAACTCAACCACAAAAAGACAAACAACCCAATCAAGAAGTGGACAAAGGAGATGAACACACATTTCACTAAAGAAGATATTCAGGCAGCCAACAGATACATGAGAAAATGCTCCCGATCATTAGCCATTAGAGAAATGCAAATTAAAACTACGATGAGATTCCATCTCACACCAACTAGACTGGCATTAATCCAAAAAACACAAAATAATAAATGCTGGAGAGGCTGCGGAGAGATTGGAACTCTCATACACTGCTGGTGGGATTGTGAAATGGTACAACCACTTTGGAAATCCATCTGGCATTATCTTAAACAGTTAGAAATAGAACTACCATACAACCCAGAAATCCCACTCCTCGGAATATACCCTAGAGATACAAGAGCCTTCACACAAACAGAAATATGCACACCCATGTTTATTGCAGCTCTGTTTACAATAGCAAAAAGCTGGAAGCAACCAAGGTGTCCATCAACGGATGAATGGGTAAATAAATTGTGGTATATTCACACAATGGAATACTACGCATCGATAAAGAACAGTGACGAATCTCTGAAACATTTCATAACAGGGAGGAATCTGGAAGGCATTATGCTGAGCGAAATGAGTCAGTTGCAAAACGACAAATATTGTATAAGACCACTATTAAAAGATCTTGAGAAATAGAAAAAACGGAGAAGAATACATACTTTTGTGGTTACAAAGGGGGGAGGCAGGGAGGGAGGGAGAGGGCTTTTTATTGATCAATCCGTAGATAAGAACTGCTTTGGGTGAAGGGAAAGACAACACTCAATACAAGGAAGGTCAGCCTAATTGGACTGGACTAAAAGCAAAGAGGTTTCTGGGATAAAATGAAAGCTTCAAAGGTCAGCGGAGCAGGGGCTAGGGTCTGGGGAACTTGGTTTGAGGGGACTTCTAAGTCAATGGGCAAAATAATTCTATTATGAAAACATTCTGCATCCCACTTTGAATTGTGGCACCTGGGGTCCTAAATGCCAACAAGCGGACATCTAAGATACATCAATTGGTCTCAACCCACCTAGAGCAAAGGCAAAGGAAGAACACCAAGGTCACACGACAACTAAGAACCCAAGAGACAGAAAGGGCCACATGAACCAGAGACCTACATTATCCTGAGACCAGAAGAACTAGTTGGTGCCTGGCCACAATCGATGTCTGCCCTGTCAGGGAACACAACAGACAACTCCTGCGGGAGCAGGAGACCAATGGGATACAGACCCCAAATTCTCATGAAAAGAACATACCTAATGGTATGATTGAGACTAGAGGAATCCCAGAGACAATGCTCCCCAGAATGTCTGATGACACAGGACAGGAACCATCCCCGAAGACAAATCATCAGGCAATAAAAGGACTGGTCAGTGGAGGGGAGAGAGATGCCGATGAAGAGAGAGCTAATTAAATCAGGTGGACACTGGAGAGTGTGTTGGCAACTCTTGACTGCAGGGGGGATGGGAAGATAGAGAGAGAGGGAAGATGGCAAAATTGGCACAAAACGAGAGACTATAAGGGCTGACTCAATAGGGAGAGAGCAAGTGGGAGAAGGGAGTAAGATGTATGTAAACCTACATGTGACAGACTGATTGGAATGGTAAATGTTCACTTGAAGCTTAATAAAAATTAATTAAAAACAAATAAAGAAAGAAAGAAAAGAAAAACACAATGAGCAGTCCTTAAAGCCTAGCTTAGTTTGAAAGACAGAAACCAAATAAACTACAACATACCTGTGTCTGGTTAACCGTAGGCATCAGTGAATGTAAAGGTATAATAAGAAACTTATCTGAAAATCAGAAAGAAAAATTAAGCTTTAAGACAAATAGTTGCAGAAAAGTGTCATCAGACATTTATTGGACACTGAACCCAGAAGCTAACCCACATAATTCTCAAATTTACATTCTTACATACAGCACACCGATTTTTACTTTTTTAGTAGTCCTGTTTTCTGAACGTTCCGGCAAGTTCCAGCTGACATTCTGTTCTCTGAATCACACCGATAAGCTTCTCCAAGCTCTCTAAGAATGCTTAAAGGCTGGAGGCAAACTTTCCAAATTACACGAGTAAAATATCATTAACTCCATTCCTACTACTAGCTGAGGACCCAAGAATTCTGCTTCATATGAATGTTTGTGTACTTAGAGTGAATCCATTTTAATCATAAAGACAGTAAGTGAATTTTTAGAACATATTACTTATTAAATACCCATGTCCTACTTAAAAAGTGATAAAATAATCCTGATCAAATAATAAAACAAATCCCCTCAAAAGAGACCAACATTTTTAAAGCATGATATCCTTAGAAATATATTAAGTTATATTCCTACTTTATAAACTTTCAAAAGGAAAAAGCTCCAGCTTGTTCATGATTCTCAGCCAACAGAGAAGACACTGTGGACGCAGTACAGTAACGGGAGTGAAGGGGCGTTAAGGAAGCAAGGGCCACTCCCAGTTTACTTATGGGTGCTGAACGCAATCTGACTTAATCTCTGGGAACAGTGTCTCAAACGACTCAAGACAGCTGTGTTTCCCCCAAAATGAACTGTTTTTATCCAAAGGAGATAAGATAATCCCCACAGACTATTACTCTTCTGAGCTCTACAAAGTAGTAAAAAGCTGTCAAGCAATTGATGCTGCCAAAATGAGAATGCTGATTTACCTGTCTCTGCAATACAAAATGAAAACATATCAACTGTAAAACACTCACGCCAAATACACTGAACTTGAATCTTATCAAGTCCTTAGACATAATTTCCAGCTAACAGGAAACACATGGAGTGAATCAAACAAAACGACAGTATAAAAACCCAGACAAATCCAGAGAGCTGTACTCATTACAGGAAAATACCAACAAAAAAGCCAAACCCAGCCTTCAAGTTGATTCCCACTCATAGCGAACATACGGTGACCCTGTAAGGCGGAGTAAAACTGCCCCATAGGGTTTCCTAGGCTGGACGCAGACTGCCACGTCCTTCTTCCACGGAGCGGCTCGTGGGTTTGAACCTCAGACCCTTCAGTTAACAGCTGAGCACTTCTTCACTACACTGCACCACCAGGGCTCCTTTTATAAGACAACTGGCCTGGTCTTTTCCACAATCATTACTATCACGGGGAAGGGTGATGTTCTAGAAGTAGATTTAAAAATTATTCAGGTTTGATTTTTTTCTCATTTGAACAAACCAGCTGTGAAAAACATTTTGGGGACCAATGGGCAAATCTGATTACAGACTGGGTTACTGGATGCTATTAAGGATTTGATGTCATAATGACATTATGGTTACACAGGAAATTGTATTTTTGGAGATGCACACTTCGAGATACAATGTGATAGCTGCAATTTACTTTAAAAAGGAAAAAAGACTGCAAAAATAATTGCTACATTAAAGTCATAGATATCATTACAGTCCTTTAGTTTTCTGCATATTTTAAGTTTTTCATTATGAATAATATAAAAAGATTATAGCCATGAATAATGAAACTAGAAGCAACTTTATGAAGACAATATAACTTGAATAAAAACAATTTATACTGCTGATATTGCACAACTAAGGAGTCAATGGGAAGAAAGTTGACGCTCTTTAAGAGAAAAAAGAAATAAGAAAGTTGATAAGCTTTAGATATAAATAGAGTTTCAAGATTTACTTTTCAGCCAATACAGGGTTAGGTCAATTCTTCCCCATCTACATACAGTGGCTACAGCATAGGACAGCAACTGATTGTTAAGGCTAAATTTTTTTCAACCTAACTTGTTTATTCAAGAAAAAAAACACTGTTAAATTTTATAACCATGGTGGTACAGTGGTTAAGAGCTACGGCTGCCAACCAAAAGGCCAACAGTTCAAATCCACCAGCAGCTCCTTGGAAACCCTACAGGGCAGTTCTACTCTGTCCTATAGGGTCACCGTGAGTCGGAAATAGACTCAACGGCAATGGGTTTGGTTCTGATTTTCCTTGAGCGTAATTCAACGCAGAACGCTAACGAAGTCAATTATGACAATCTATAATTTCATACCCTCTACTCACTCCTCTAGAAATGATCACTGTTATATTTCGGTACACGTCTTTCTTATACTTTTCTTTGTCAACTAAATACACTTTTTTTTTTTTTAAACTAAAAGTAGATAATAAAATTATATATTTAATAATGACTAAGTTTTTTCTAACAGGAGCCATGGTGGCACAGTGGTTAAGCACTTGCTGCTAACTGAAAGGTCAGCAGTCTGAATCCAACTGCAGCTCCTTGGGAGAAAGATGTGGCCGTCTGCTTCTGTAAGTACTACAGCCTTGCAGACCCTAGGTGGCAGTCAGTGCTGCTCTGTCCTACAGGGTCGGTATGAGTCAGAATTGGCTCAATGGCACAGGTTTTGGTTATACTTTTCCTATAAAGACTCCCAGTGACAAAGAAAACATGATATTTCTTTACAGAGAAATCAAAATATTTCATCAGCTAGAGAGTAGTAAATAATTTATAGAGAATGCTTTGGGAGCATTGCCATAATGGGATTTAGCAAAGAATGAAAACACATCATTGTCATTTTAATGTATACTATTAGATCAAAGTATTTTTCTAGTGTCTTGTAAAAAGAAAAAAAATGTTTAAAAAGCACTTCGGTTAGAAATTATATTCAGAACTAGAAAATATTAAGGAGAATTTGTTCTATACTTTATTGAAGTTAACAACGGTTACTGAGAATACCGTTGGTAAATTCTATAGTAGAAAAATGTCCTCAGGCGTTCTCTAAGGCGGAAGAGTTTACATCTCTAAAACACGCTGTTAAAGAATGAGAACCTCCTGAGGAATTTTAAAAAACGTCAGATGTTCAAGTCACATTCCTAGATTTGGGGTGAAGATGGGGTATGGGCATCGGAATTCTAAAAAAGCTCCGTGGGTGGCTGTTGTACAGTCAGAGCAGGACAACACCAGGCTAAGTGACAAATTAAAGCTTCTTTCTCCCCAACGAAAACCCAGTGGTGAGTGAGAAAAACAACAAAAAACCTCCAAATGCCAGCATCTTAACTTTAACGGCCTAATTTTACTAGGTAAATTTAAGAAAAGAGGTAAAACAGTCTCTTCATAATACTAAATAAAGAGCTTCACTACACATTCATCACTGTCACCTGTGACCTGGAATGCTGAAAAAGAAACAGGGGTGACTTGAAAAACCCAACCTGGGCCTGCCTACCAAGTTCTTATACTGAGGCAGCCTGCACTTATTAAAATGAAAGAATACACCAAGCTACACGCCCCTCGTGGAAGCGCAACAAAAACACATTTATATGATACCTGATTTAAACATCACTTGCGACATCAAGAGGTCGTGTAAACTGCTGATATTGTCCCAGCCTGGCAGAAATACCAATATTGCACCATCCTGTGTAGAGGAGAAATAACCATTACAAAGAATCACATCAACAAAACGCTAACTATAAAAGTTTGTGCACACTGAAGATGACGCTGAAATCGTATGAGTTCAGGAGAATTTTAGTTACTGATTATAGCTAAACGAACACGTGCTTACTTTCAAAAAACAAGAATTTATTATCTGGATGCTTCATTCGTTTAGCCTTTTCTTCAAATAAGTCAAATGCCTAAATCTTTTCGTATTTTGAGATTCTTATTTCTGGTGTCAAAAGCAATTTCGTTCACAGTCTGTTTTTTAGAAGCATTTAAGAAAACTGTTTTTCTTTTTTCATGGGCTCGATACACTAATAAAATCCTGTTACTTGAAGAAAAATAAAAAAGGGACAGAGCTAACCTCTTCTTCCAAAACGATGTGTCGGATAAGGGCAGCAATCAAGTTCAGATCCACTTTATCATCATCCATCATTTCTAAAACATCTACAGTCCTTGCAGAATACCTACCAGAGGTGAACAGAAATAACAAAATACGTGGAAAAGAGGTTCTATATCTTCTGTGATAAAGTTTCTTGTGATTTAAACTGCTATAAAGTCTTTTTTTTTTTTAAGTCTTAGTGCGTAACTCCACCTGCAAATGGAGGGATATACTCTGAAGACAGGAGAATCATGGGTCATAGTGTTTAAAAGTCAGACCACCCGTGTTTAGCTGGGGTAGGAGACGTGCGATGCTCTATGTACAAGTTCAAAGACAACTGCTGCTTTGTGCGTTGGTCACTCAGCCACGGTGTTCTCACTTGCAAACATGTTGAGTTTACCTTCCTCGCAGCTCCCTGATGTAATCTGGCCAGCGCTCTTCGTAGATGGCCTCCTTCCCTTCTTTTTCTTGTCTGCTGACACGCCCTTGCATGAATCCCCTCCTAAACTGGGATCTGGGTTCTTTCTGTTCCGGAACGTATCTAAAATAAAAACACTCTTCAGTATCTTCTTCCTGAAGCTCTTTTTCGTGCTAGTATTTGACACGACATTTAGGATAAAAAACGAGGATTTAAAGATGATTTTTCACTATAATTTCTAGCGGATGCTTATTAAAACATCAATTTATTTACAAGTATTAATTTATATATAAATACCTGACGCTTCAGATAAAACCATTCTTTATTACAGTACACAGACCTTTAGACCATCTTTAGCAGCCAATTAAAAAAACACTAACTTTCACCTTCAATTTTAACTTTGCTTTAAAACATAAGTTAACAATTATAAAACTGATACAACAATTCATGACTGCCTAGTAGAAGACTCAGATTTTAAACATGGGAGGTTCCCAAACCTGACGGCACATAAGACTCCTCCAGGGAGCTTGTGAAAGTCCAGTTTCCTAAATCCCATCCCTGGAGATTTGGGTTCACTAGGTATACTGGGGCCTGCTAATCCAGAAAGTTTAATTAGTGGATCTGCAGACCTAGGGACCCATGCTCGGGAGCTACATAACTCAGCTCAGCACACAGGTACAGCTATGGCAGACTGAGCACTGGAACGCACATCCCCTGTGCATCAGCCCAGTGCTAAGCTATGGCTCCACCATGCGGCACTGACTGCTCAAAACAGAGAGCACATCTGCCCAAGGGCACTACCTACCCCAGTGGGTTCCAAGAGGCCTGGGGGTGGGGAGACAAAGAACAAGGCACAGGCTCTGTAACCCAAACTCTCTCTGAATTCAGCTGCAACACAGCATCTGAGGGTGCTGTGGGATGTGGAGTATGGGCTGTGGGATCAGACAGAACTGGGTTGACGCCCTCACCACTAACTGTGGGACCCTAGCCAAGCACTAAACCTCTGGCCTCTGGTTTCCTTATCTGAGAAACTGATACTCTTCCAACCGTGTTATTATGAGGATAAAATATGATGTAAAGCACACTGCCTGACACATAATGGATACCCATTAAAGTGTTAATCCCCTTCCCTATTCAGTACCTGTGACCCAGGACTCCCCTAAGTCTTCGAAACATATAGAGGCACCAATGTGAAGTCGGGTAACCTGAGACAGAGATTGGTCCTAGTCAGCAGGATGGACCCACAGTTGGCTCCCTTCCCAGCAATCCCCGAAACAAAGCTCATCTTCAGCCCCCACTTCCAGCCTCCAACTGCGACCCTCCATATCATTCCACCTACCCTCACTGTGGCCACAGTGCTTCTTCCCTCCCACTCCCGGGGGCACAGCTCTTCTGGGAATAAAGAGCTGGGGGCTTCGGATGAAAACCTCAAGGACCATCCTCCCTCCGAGTCCCCTCTCAGAGCTGGTTTGGGGACTGCAAGCCCCCCACAGATACAAGCCCTTTCCTCACAGAGACCCCTTAGCTGCAGCTCCCTGCATGGTCCCTGCCTTCTAGGGAGGTTAAGAAAGCAGCTGACCCTCAAAGGGTTTCCAAGGAGCGGCTGGGGGATTCAAACTGCTGACCTTTCGGTTAGCAGCCGAGCTCTTAACCACTGTGCCACCAGGGCTCTGATCATTATTTAACTTTAGATTTACAACTCCCAAAGCTGCTTTCATTACCATCAAGCTGTTGAGAATTATTCTCTTAGAAAACAACTGGTAAACGTGTCGTGGTAGAAAGCACGACAGAGAACGAAGTTGAAGAGGGCGTGCACTGATGATAAAACCAAGGCAGAGAAGACCAACACATGCTCGCTCACGTCCAGCACGCGCGACCCTCTGACATGTGTACCCCTCACTCCTCCTCTCAATTTCCTCACCTTCTTGACCTGCTCGGTCCGTCCCTGCTGCGCAGTCTCACTGCCAATACACTCACCTCCTCTGCACAGGCCAGTCACGCTTTATGTAACGGCCTGTACCTCTCCCTGTCTGGACACAAGCTCTGCGGGCACGTGCCAAGTCTCTCCTGTTCTATGCTCAGTTCCTGGCACAGTACGAGATGTGGAGGAAAGCTTAAAAAAATATCTGTAGGCAGGTGGAGGGAGGAAGGGAAGACAGGAGGAGGGAAGACAGGTCGGCCAGCTAGTCAAAACTGGACTGACTTCTCCCCACATGAATTAGGTAGTAGGGTCTCTGCTCTCACCTTCCCACTATCACTTTCTACTTTTCTCATTTAATGAGGGAGCTGGGGTGTCTTGAGACGTCTCATCGCAAGTGTTTCTACATCTCTCCTATTGATTTAGATGTTTTTGTTTACTGCAGGCCAGGCACCGTGCTAAACAATGGCTACAAAAACGAACGGGACAAAATCCTTGACCTTGAAAAATCTGAAGTCTACAGCAGGGAGCAACATAAAGAAATACTCTACCTGGCACTGAGGTAAGTGTTACAAGAGATACGCTATGGGAGTCCAGATGGGAAAGCAGTTCGGTCTGTGACAGGTATCACAGAAAGCTTAGCAGACAATGAGGCTGGGGTGTGTTCTTGCAGAGTTAATAGTTTATAGATAAAGGATGGAGAAGACAGCAAACGAAGTCCAAAAAGAGGAAACAGTAAGTAAAACAAGGCACAGTCATGAAGAGGCACGGCCTAGCTGACTACACAAGAGTGCACATTTAGCATGCACGGGCCACAGGACGCATGCCTGGGAGATGGGCCTAAGAAAGATGATGGGGCCAGACTGTAAATGGCTTTGGGATGACTAGTTAAAAAAACTGGATATGATCCAAATGGCCTGTGCCATCCCAATCTTTTACCCATCAAGGAATACAAATATTATTTTGTACAGCCCCTGGAAAAGGCTGCTAGCAGCTAATAGCCAGTGGCTAGAGAGCTGAAGAAATCAATGACTTGGGCATGCCAGCTAGCATGCTCTACTATTGGTAACAAAGATTCAAAAGATTTCTAAACCAATTTCTAAGCAGAAATCTCACGTGCAAGGCTCGTGTAGGGAATAAAGTGCATATGACCAGATTTGTTTCTGAGAAAATACACAGCAGTAGTGGGCGAAGAGACGGGGCTGAAAGTGAAGACTACGAGAACAAAAACGGACCTCAAGTGGAAGAAATAAAAACAAGACAGCATGTTACAAGGACCTGAAGTGGAAGAAATAAAAACAAGATGACATGGTATAAAGACCTGAAGTGGAAAAAATAAAAACAAGAGGCATGTTATAAGGACCTGAAGTAGAAGAAATAAAGATGGCACGTTCAAGGCGAAAGCTCTGAGGCAGACTCAAGAGAAGGCCTGTGTGTGCTGGGAGAGAGTGCAGAGACCTGGAGCAACGCGGTTCCTTATCAGCACACCCTAAGTGCTTGGTAAACATTATCTCTTAACTTACCGTTTAGAAAACAAGGTGGAGAATAATATCATTGACTATTACGCAGTATACTGGGCAAGAAGCAGTTTGTTTTGTTTTGGTGGAAGCATGGTGGGAATTAAGCATAAGGTAAGGATACTGTGGTCCTGGGATGCTGCTGTGTAGGGAACTGCGGTCCTCAAGCTACACTTCTGAAAGCTTTGAAAACACACAACGCTGGGCAAGGAAATAAACAGGACTACACAGTGCAAACGTAAAAGACTAAGAAAAAACTAATTTAGAACCTTAGAGGGAAGTCATATTTAAAGAGTGGGCAATGGAAGCCAGCAGAGGAGGATGACAATCAGGTAGGAGAACCAGCACGTAAGAAAGAGGTCCCCAAACTGCTGCCCATTAAAATCACCCAGGGAGCTTTAAAAAATACACTTGCCTAGCTACCACCCCCAGGCATTGTGAAGTCGTTAAATTACGGCACGGCACGTGATCGGCGCACCTGGAGTTTAAAAAGGCTCCAGGTGCTTTTAATATGCAATAACGTCTAGGAACCTGATTCAAGGAAAAAGGACATTTTAGGTCCTAAGACTAAAGTCTGTCATGAGAAAGATGACATATTTGTACCTTTTAATTCGTTTTATTTCCAATATTACTTACCTTATTTTTTCAATTATATCTTCCAAAAGATACTCCACAACAGGAAAAGTAAAACCAGGTATATGTATCATTGGACAGTGACCTGTTATGGTAGAAAAATAAACATAAATCTGTACTCAAATGTTGGGGGAAAAAATCGCCACACTGTAAACAAAGCCTCTTCATTACTATTCTGAACTTCAGAAAACGCTCCTGCCGCTTCTGCAGCTCTACCCTGTTTTTCACATCTCATTTAAATAAGAACAGCAGTCTAGTCTTTTTCAAGTTTTTTAAGATCTTGGAAAACATCTCATTTTATATAGAAAATCAGCCATTAGGAATTTAACAACTTGCCCAGGATTATAAACTAGAACTGAAAAAAAAAAAGGTTCGCACGATGCCTCAACTCAAAGTTTAATGATAGATTAAGTCACACACTTAAAACCCGTTAGAAGTCTATTTTCTCTTCATTATTAGCCAAATGGTACCACATCAGAACCTAAGTTTTACTGAAATGTAGGCAAGAAGCATGAATTCTTGTGGCACCAAAATTAAGGAAAGAAAAGAAGCAATTAAACTCAACTAAATATTAAACAGTTACTTCTTATCATGGACTGAATTGTGTCCCCCCCAAGATATGTATTGTAACTCTTAACCTCAATACCTGTGCTTACAATCCCATTTTGGGAATGAGTTGTCTTTGTTATGTATGTGCGTCTTGAGTCAATCTCTTCTGAGATATAAAAGAGATAAAATAAGCAAGGGAGAGAAGCAGCGATGGGGGAAGAGAGATGCCAAGCCACATAAAGATTGCCCAGGAGCAGAAGCTCAAAGAGACAAGGACCTTCCTCCTGAGCTAAGAAAGACAGAAAGCCTTCCCCTCAGAGCCAGTGCCCTGAATTTGGACTTCTAGTCTCCTGAACTGTGAAAAAATAAATTTGTTTGTTAAAGCCACCCATTTACAGTATTTGTTACAGCAGCACTAGGTAACTAAAATACTGTTTCAGAATCACTTTAAAAGAAAAAAAAAAACTTTAGCACTATTACATAAATACCGTTTATTTCTCCTAATAAGCGTAAGTAGTACACACTATAAACACAGTCGACACTGCATCAGAGGTCAAAGTATCTGAGCTGGTTATCACCTCTCTACCTTTCATAAATTTACGTTCATAAATTTGAGCAAGATACTCAATCTTAATTCTACCTGTCTTATCTAAAAAAAAAAAAAAAGGATTTAACACCTAACTTATCTCGCAAGGAGCTGAAGGTTAGCTAGAACGTGTCTGAAAGGGTCTTTAGGAACTGAACACAAGCACATTGGCTGACACAGCTGTATCGCATTTCACCTCCCTCTCTCCCCTTTTCCTTTCCCAAATATAAGCAAGAGCGACAGCGTGGCATGATTTTAAAAGCACGTACCTTATAGCCAGACAAACCTAGGTTCAAATCCTCTCATCTTTCTGTTAATTATGCAACCTGTGAGAAGCTCCTTAATTGCCCTTGGGCTATCTTCTCATTTGTAAAAATGGAAATAAAAACAGTATCTACTTCACAAGATATTTACGAGGATTAAAGAAGACAAAGTGCCAAACATAGCACCTGGCACCTTGCAGGTGCTCCGTAAGTGGTCACTGGCATGCTTATTAGTATTAGGAAACTGCCATCCTAGCCTGTGACTGAAAAGCCACACAAGAATCACAACACACGTTTCTAATACTACAGAAGAATCACAAAAAAAGTGTCTAAAACCATTCAAATTTGTGGCTTGGATTCAATGATGCTGTCTTAATTTTCTGGGAGTAGCACTAAGAAGTTCACGTCTTCACTAAAAAAGAGCAGTGATGATGCCACATTTAAACAGGTCCAGCTCCCCAATCTGTAAGTTAGGGTAGTGTTAAAATAAAATGAATTACTAAGCATTTATTTCGACTACTCTACACATAGCACCCTAGTAGGTGCCATGGTAACTGAATATAAACAAGCGTAAAGGTTAAGACCCCTCCTACAAAGGACAAAGGCATAAACCCTGACGGAATTCTTTCGCCAAACTTAGCCATTGACAGGACTGGCAAAGAGAGGATTTTCTCCAAGAAGGGCCCCAAAGTCCTTTTTAAGATCTAAAGACTACATACACAAATTTATTTGCTCATAGTTTTAAAGCAGTTTAATTCTAAATAAAATTGAAGTACACCCAGAAACTGTTCAAGTAATGAAAGGATTTTGAGTTCACATTACCAAAAAAAAAGTTACTGATTCACTATATGAAAAAACTATTTTTGATAATACAGAAATGCTTCTATATTACTCTCCATTTCAAATTTATCTCCATCTCTGGCAAGCCGGCTTCCAAAATTATATTGACTGTCAATGGAATGCTTAGATACGTGAGTTATTTATTACTGTAAATTCAGTGGTTTTGAGATCTTTACTAAAGTAACAATCATAAATTGTACCCACCAAAATATTCTGAAAATTTCTCAGCATTCAATGTGGCACTCATCAGTATTACTTTCAGGTCAGGTCGAGAAGTGAGAAGATCTTTAATAACCGTCATTAAGACATCTGACTGTAGATTTCGTTCGTGGATTTCATCTAGGACCATGTGGCTGACACTGGACAAATGCCTGCAGCAGAAGCAGGAAGCCTGGGACTCAATAAGAAACTTACAAATGAAACCAGGAGAAATTGTCTACAACGAGTAGTAAAATCCGATTTAATAATGGTGCCTTTGGATAATACTGAACTCAGTTTCCTCCAACGAACGAAGCATACTCACGGGTCTGACTGGAGCCACTGAAGGATGATTCCTGTCGTGCAGTACAGGATGGAACCCTGTTTCCTCGGCAACCGACTGTGGATGAAAGCCATGAATTAACGGTTTTTGACTTTCTTTTCTAGTAATTTACTAAGTGCCACAGAAGCTTCAGTCTTAGAAATTTTTTAATAAAAAGCTTCATATTTATCTTTTTAGTTATACAAACACCTACCATAGTAGTAGAGAACGTTACATTCCAGTTCATTATGTTACTTTAATTGTCATGATACAATATAAACGATTTATTTTGAAGGCATGATATTCAGAGAATGGCTGAATTACTCTTGTGGGGCTGTATTTATGGTTCAGTGATTGCAAAGACTGCTCGTTTAAAAATATAAACGGAATCCTGAGCTCTAGAAAGTGACTGAAGAAACGCAATACGGGAAAACGGGGTGAAGATACAAATACTCAGCTGGCAAAATAAAGCAAACAAGCCAGGAGGGAGGGTGGCTGGTACTAAAAGGTACAGGACACCAGCTCCTTTCAGGGAGAGTAATGGTCTACTAATCTAGGCCCAGGAAAAAATTATTTTTCAAATCGTTCCATAACGTGAAAGCACATTCAAAAATGGCAATTCTAATTCTGAGACTGGGTTAAAAAAATGGGTTTGTGGGTTCCTAGGGTCCTTGTGCTACACTGTGGTTCTTTTAAATGCCAAATCTAATAGTAAGGACCAAAATAAAAACTGGAAAAATCTCCTTTCTTTTGGATTTCCAGCTTCAAAGCTTCACTAAGCTCTACCGGTAAACAAGACATGAGACCACTCTTTACCTCTGGAGACGAATTTGGTATCCAGTACTGTTACCATTGCCACAAGGCTCTGCCCTTTCTGCAGCCACTCGCTCCGCAACCTTTTCAAATAAAACACAGGTACCATGAAAATGTGGTTTCTGTTAGGACAAATATCCTGAACATCAGTAAAAGTTTGGGGTTGCTGAATAATTATACTTCAGGTTTTCAGACAAGTTAACACACATACACACACACAGATACACATTAAAATCTCAGGTATCTAAATCACTGTGTGCCTTACTGAGGGCTCCTTCTTTCAGCCTTCCCTACCAAATAGTTCTCAACTAAATATCTGCTTTCATAGTCACAAATCCTAAGCGTAATTAAGAATTACTCTACAAGTTCAAAACCAGTAAGTTACAGCAAGACTACCTCAAGGAGGATGAAAGACAAAGGAGGGCTATTTTAACAAGTGTCCAGACTACTCACTGAGATGGCACTGATCCTTCTCGGCTGGGTACACACGATCCTGCACGCAGACCCTTTTCCCTGTTTGATGTAGTCATCCAGGATGAACTGAGTGACCTGAGTGGTCTTTCCACAGCCAGTTTCACCACTTATCACTGTCACCTGGTGGTTCGCAATCAGACTGACCAACTCCTATTCCAAAAGGGAAAATAAAGTAAAAAACGGCACACGCTAAGTCTGAAAAGGTAGTAATCAAAGTTCTGTCAAGCTGAAGATAACTATTTTAAACATACTAATGCTTTTAAAAGTTTGCTATGTACAATGCTGGCAGTTTGGAGATCTGGACCTACCAGTTTACAGAAGATAAGTAGCACCCAGTTCTAAAGAACAGAGCCAGGGTACTGTTACAGGGAAACAGCCTGACAGGAACAACAGACTGACATGGATTTAGTTCCATGCATTTCAGAGTTAACATTAATTTAAAAGAATGTTGACATCTGGGGTTACTGAGTACAGAGACAGAACCTTTGATACTTCTATAACTCTTAAGGACATTATAGGTCAATGTCGCCATTCATTAACATGGCTTTACTCTCAGGACAAGTTTCCTACACTGTTTCAGAGAACAAGGAATAGTATAATTTATTTCAAGATTATCTTCTCTAGAAATAATTAAAATAAGTTTTTAAATACCTAAATCAAATGGGTAAGCTTCAGGCATATGAAAAACCTATTCCGGGAAGATCTTTCTTAAGAATTTTAGGTAAACACCAGTATTTTTAATAATAAAAACATTCGCTGTATTAACAAAACCACTCTACTACTTCAGAGGGGTTTATTTTCATCTATAAAACAATTTAACTTGAAAAGCTACGTTTGAAAAATCCCCCGTTCCATTATAACATTATAACAATTCCCACATGTGAACAATTAAACTATAGCTGGTAAATATTCAGAAGTGTAATGTGATTCATTCATTCAACAAGTATTTCATGGGCGTCCCCAGAATTCCAAGCACTGTTCTTATTCAAAAGATAAAGAAGTGAACACAACGGACACTGTTCTCATGAAGGGGAGACACACAGATAATGTCAAGAAGCAATAAATGCTGCAAAAACTAAAGAAAAATAAGGTAAGACTAGAAGGATGAAGGGGGTGGGGAAAGAGTATTCTATACGGGGTGATTCTGTGATGAAGCATAATAAAGTAATCAAAACACTACAGAGTACTTCAATATTTAAGTTAAAATGCTTGGACTTGAATTACGTGCAGGGAATTTACCCAAAGTAACCTTTATGTAGGATTCTATTTTTAAATTCTGAAGGCTTCAGCTACTGACATAAATATGAGAAAATTTCAGGGAACTGTTGTTCCGTGACCATTTTTTCTTTTTGTCCTCGAACCATTCCATAGAACTAACGTCTAATGACAACTTTAGGAGGAGGTTCATTAGTTTATATCTCTTCTTGATACATAGCTTTAAAATTTTTTTTTTTTAAATAAGTCTTTTGCAAATCAAATCAAATCAGTGTATATATATTTTACCTTTTGCATTCCATGTGAAGGCAGCTTTTCCCGGAAATGCTGAAATTAAAAAAAAAAAAGCTTGTTTATTTTGACAAAAGAAATGTAATCAAATTATAATCACACTAATGAGACTATCACAGGTAAATATGCTAAAATCCAAAAGGATTTTTATTATCTCACAGCTTGTGTGAACTATCAAGACTTAAAAAAGTATAAAAAAGAGCTTACCAATCCTTTTTATTTTTGAAACACTAGAAAACGGAATTCTTTTACATCCAGCAAGATGGTGACAATTCCTTAAAATTAATGTCAGTGAAATAAAATCGGATCCATCATCTAATAGCATTCTTATAATCCCTAAGTTACACTATTTTTTCCAATTTTTGTCTTATGTATTCATCTCAGATTTGATTTCTATATCACATTCTTTCATTCATCTGTCAATCCACCCTTTGCTAATGCATTAGACGCTGGAGCAAATTCAAAGATTATTCAGGATACTGGGCTTTAAGTGTAAGAGAAAACTTAAAACAACATCTGGAGTCAGCAGAAAATGTGGTACTGACTTCACCTCTGCCATGTAAGGACTGTGATCTCAGGTAAGCCAAACTCCAAGTATGAATCCCTAAAAGGTTTTATTTATCTGTGTTGCTGCTTCAAGATCTGAATGAAAAACCTTACTTAAAAAGCAAGTAGCGGTCTGACACACATAGGCTAATGAACTAATTTTTGGTGGATTACAACTGAAATACTAAAGAGGGAGTGACTGTTTCCTGCATGCTTTTTATTCATGTGACTTCTTCTTAATTCTGGAAACTTTTATAGAATCTCATACCCATACTACATAAAAATTATAAACAATAAAAAGCAGAACTGTGGTTTATAGTGAACCATGATAACCATGAAGAGCCCTGGTGGCACAATGGTTAAGCATTTAGCTGTTAACCAAAAGGTTGGCAGTTTGAACCCACCAGCCTCTTCTCGGGGGGAAAGATATAGCAGTCTGCTCCTGCACAAGTTACAGCCTTGGAAACGCTATGGGACAGCCCACTCTGTCCTTTAGGGTTGCCGAGTCAGAATCCACTTGATGGCAATGGGTGTGATTAACCATATTTTGGTTCTAAAAATGAAAATACATCATATAACAAAAGGCTTTTTCAAATTTATAAATTAACAGGATAAATCTTCAGTGGCATAAAAAATAAGCCACAGTTTTAACCAAATCCCCTTACTGAAAAGAGAAAAAAAACCAGTAGCCACGCTTGTTATCGTCATGTTGACTCTCACCGATATCCTGAAAACGGAGAAGTCAACGTGATAATTTAAATAAATTCTAGCGCTTTGAAACAAGTCACCACACTTTTCTTAATTTCTTCTATGACCATTTTTTAATTATTTAAAACCATTTCTTAATGACATCTAAAAAGATTAGTGCCCATTTAAGTGTACATGAGGCACCCCATTGCAATGGAAACTGGCATTAACAGTATTTACTTCCGTCATGCGTAAGTGATGCTGAAGAGAGATTTTCAATCCAACAGTCTTTCCAAAGACGGCCAAACCTTCTACTCCCTAACTTTCAAGATCTGAGATGAAATTATAAACTGCCTAAGGACAGAGAATGTCTTACGAGTCTTCAGAAAGCATGGCAAAATGACTGGGATCCAGCAAGCAGAAAATTAATGTTGATTAAGTAAGCTGTAATATCAAGAAATGATACAGCACTTCAGCAAGTATTAAGAAACTGAGCTCTTAAACACACCTGATTTTTAGACCTGGTTCTGTTCCTAGCTGTACAACCTTGGGCAGGTCAACTTAACCTCAACTTCTTTTCCTCATCTGCAGAGACAACAGGATCTTTTACATAAGAGTGGCTGGGAGGTTTATATGATGTAGCACGTTTAAAGCATTTACAACAATGCCTGGCACACAGAAAGACCATCATTTTCATGTTTTACACATTTCTTCTCCCAACTGTTCTGAACTACATCACTCACTCACCTTCAATATTTGGGTTCTGTCCTCCACACTAAGGAAACAGAGATAGCAGCTAGCTCTCTCCTATTCCTAAGGCGCTCAAAGCAGCTCTTCTCTCAACCAGTATGTTCTGAATTAATTCATCTTAAAATCGTGCTTGAAATCTCCTAAGTCCTCAAATCATATTTTTCCTTAATAGGCATCAAAGAACTACACAGTGGTGCCTCAGGACAACCTCAGCTCATGCGTTCTAATCAGGAACTCCAACCTTCATCATTGACAGTCAAGGGATCCTTTCTCAAAATCACGGTACGTATTTGTATAGTAAGGATATGGCCCTGAGAATTCCCTCAGTATTTCTTCTTAAAAAAATGTGAACATCCATCTCTAGGACACTCAGAAAGCATATAATTTCGTGTTTTAACTTGAAGGTACTCTAAAATATCATCTAACCTAGCATGAAAAGAAAGTACTAGAGAATTTCAGTTCTTGTTATAGTGCTGTCTTTAAAGTTGGTGAATAGAAGTATGTCACTTAACTTTTGGGGGGTTTAATTTTATCATTAGTAAAAGGAAGGAAAGAATTAAATGGTCTGGAAGAAGCTTTACAATTCTGACCACAACTCAGTAATCCATGGAAGCCCCACGTGTGGCAGAAGAGAACTGTGCTCCACAGGGTCTTCCGACCACAACTCGGTAATCCACGGAAGCCCCACATGTGGCAGAAGAGAACTGTGCTCCACAGGGTTTTCTGACCACAACTCGGTAATCCATGGAAGCCCCACGTGTGGCAGAAGAGAGCTGTGCTCCACAGGGTTTTCATGTTCGTGACTTTTTAGAAGCAGATTGCCAGGCCTTTCCTCCAAGGCATCAGAGAGTGGGCTCCAACAGCCAAGCTTCCGGTTAACAGCTGAGTACCTAACCATTTTTGCCACTCAGAGACTCGCCATGAGTTGGAATCGACCTGATGGCAACTACTCTGACTCAGTTTTACTGACATCTCACTAAACTGGCCCAGAAAAGTTAAACTCAAGAGTGCTATTTTTTTCACAGGTACCAACATTTCTTCTTACCACAAAACCTGCTGCAAGTGAGGAAGACTGTAGGCTATGCATAATTTTCACTGTTTTTCTCTATTTTTCAAAAGAAAAAAAAAAAAAAAATCCCCAGGCGGAATGTCCTGGTGAGGAGTCTCGCTGACCTGTACAATGCAATTAGCTGTAAGCATGAGCACATTTTCCATCGAGAATGAGAAGTAACAACTTCCCCTCAGCCTGCTTGCCCTTACCTGCATTTCGATATACCGAGGCTCCGTCTTTTTCCTCTGTAAATCTTCCAACAGCTGTCGGTCTAAGGTTATATCCGGCTCATTTTCTTGTAAGAGGTACTCAGAATCTCGGTCCATGTATGATCTGTCCCTGCTTCTAAAGGGCTTTTTTTCTTGGTTGATCAGTTTCTTTTCCTGGTCCTCAAGTTTCTTCTCTGAGCTTGGTTTGTTCTCAGCAGGAACTTCAGTGCCGTATCTATTTTGACAAAATAAAAAATAAAAAAAAGTCAAACAAAGAGCTATCCCTGGAACAAAACAGATCAATACACTCTTTCAAAAAACAACAAAAAAAAAGTACCATAAGCTTTTATTCTCTTCTTTTAGTAGAGCAGTAAAACGATATATTTAGATTCTTATAATGAATTCATATCCTTCCACCCTTTAAATAAATACTGCTTTTAATAAAAACCCACACAACAGTCCATCCTCCAACGCGGTATCGCAATGACTCGCTGGCTTTGTTTGTTTTCTTTCTCGTGATGTTCTGGGCTTGGTTTAATTTCATGACTTCTTTATTTTCCTCCTGTCATCCTTCCCAAGCTATAAATGGGATGCCACATTACACAACCCCTGAAAAACTTCTGCTGATTTCCCCCTAAATGATGCAGTTCCTGCAGCCCCCCCCGCCCAGAAGAATTTCTGAAATACAAGCATGATGGGTGGGAAGAATGATCAATAATGAATCTTACATCCTGACAGGCTATTTCTGCCCTTGAGCATTCCCCTGGGAATGAGTACAATTTTTTGATCTTTCACCAAAATCTATATAAGGGGAAAAAATACTACTTTGAGGCCAAATTTCACTCATTAAAGAGCCAAAAAAATTTTTTTTTATTATTCTTTTCCAGACAATACCATGAGAAGAGTGCTACTCTTTGCCCATTCCTTAAAAGAATACTTTTTTTATTGGTTTGTTTGTTTTTTTACCCATGATCCTCAGGAGCAAACCAGGATATCTGTGCTTCCGAATCTTTATCATTCTTAGCTTGGACGGAATTCAGCAGCTGCACAATCCGCTCTTCTCGATGTTCATCCATGTGTACGACAGCTCTCTTTTAGGGAAAAAAAACAAAATTTTATGAACATAATAAAGTACGTGAAAAATTATTATTTGATCTCAATCAATCAATCAAGGCAAAGTAACGTACGATCAACAAAAAATGTTTTAAAAAGTTAGCTACCCCATACTTGCCCTGTAGTCTAATCCTACATGCTCGACCTAATTAATGTTAACGGCTCCATCTATCTCCTTCTAAATCTTTCTCTATAGTGTATCTATTTAAATTAGCTCTAATCAACCACCTAAGATACCTCTCTTGGTCCCATCTCACTCGAAGCAAAGGAGAATGAAGAAAACCAAAGACACAAGGAAAATACTATTGCAAAGGGCTAAAAGACCAAACGAACCAGAGACTCCACCAGCCCGAGACCAGAAGAACTACACGGTGCCCCGCTACCACCAATGACAGCCCTGACCTGGAGCACAACAGAGTCCCGAACAGAGCAGGAGAAGAATGTAGAACAGAATCAAAATTCATGAAAAAAGGCCAGACTTAATGGTCTGACAGAGACCGGAGGAACCCCTGAAACTATGGCCCCCGGATGCTCTGTTAACCCAAAACTGAAACCATTCTTGAAGCCTACTTTTCAGACAAAGATTAGCCAGGCCTATAAAACAAAAAATAATACACGTGAGGAACGTGCTTTTTTAGTTCAATCACATATGAGACCAAATGGGCAGCTACTGTCCAAAAGCAGGACAAGAAAGGCATGAAGGGACAGGAAAGGAATGAATGGACACAGGGAACCCGGAGTGGAAAGAGGGAGTGTGCTGTCACACTGGGGGGATTGCAAACAATGTCACAAAGCAATATGTGTTTATATTTTTTAATCAGAAATTAATTTGAGCTATAAACTTTCACCTAAAGTGCAATAAAAGAGCAACAGAAAGGAAGCCGCCATTGCTGTCAAGTCAATTCTGACTCATAGTGACCCCATAGGGTTTCCAAGGTAGTAAATCTCTACCAAAGCAGACTGCCCCATCTTTCTCCCAAGGACTGACTAGTGGGTTCAAACCCACAACCTTTTGGTTAGCAGTCAATTGCCTTCACCACTGCGTGACCAGGGCTCCTTAGAAAGGAAGCAAGAGATTACAAATATAAGAGTAACAAGTCACCTCCGTCGGAAAAAGAATTTTAAAAAACGAGGTTAAGTCAGGAGTGTAAAATTGCAATAAGACACAACTAAGGCTGAGCAGGGAGAAAATACTACTGGATTTAGCAACCCGGGGGTTAGGAATGACATTCAACGTTGTTGTCTGAGGAGGGTGGCAGGAAGCAGGAGCTGGGGTGAGGAGACTGAAGAAAGCAACTAGCAACGGGTAAAATGACCACTCGTGTAAGATCAATCAGGAACTGGAAGTCTTTAGAGGAGCAGTTTTCACTTTTTTTCCCAAGCAACCCACAGAGAAAACCTGCTCCATTTCCTCCTCTTTCCTTCACTCCCCAGCTCACTGCAATCTGGTTTTTATTCCCTCCAATCCAAAGAAAGGAGTTATCCTGTAGTGCAAACAGTTAAGAGTTCAACTACTAACCAAAGTGCTGTCAGTTCTAAACCACCCAGGGGTGTCTCGGAAAACAGGCCTGGCGATCTGCTTCCTAAAGGTCACACCCTTGAAAACCCCATGACACAGTCCTACTCTGCACACATCAACTTGACCACAACCAACGGCAACAACGATCTACCGAAAGGACTTGCCTCAAGGTCACTGATGACCCTGTTGTTAACCCAAGACTTCTCAGCTCTTATCTCACTTGACATCTGAGCGGCATTTGCCACTACTGATGACTTCTTTATACACTTTTTTTTTTCCATTAAACACTACTTCCCTGGGTTCCAATACAACACCCATCTCATTTTCCTCTTTTCCAGTTGCTCCTTCCTGGATACTTCTGAAACCTCTTCCTCTGTCCCTTACATTTCTGTGTTCTATATTTTACAGCCTTGCTGCTCAGCACTGATATCATATGAGAACCTGTTAAAACAGCAATCTCTGGCTCCACCCCAGTCCTACGATTTAAGAAGATACCGGGTGTTCCTGTGTACATTCAAGTTTGCAAAGCACTGGTCTATACAATTCAGGCCTGGGCCCTCTCCCTTCTCAATACTCACTTCTATACCTCACACGGCGGGGACTGCAAACAATGTCACAAAGCAATATATGTTTACATTTTTGAATCATAAATTAACTTGAGCTATAACCTTCTACCTAAAGCACAATAAAAAAGCAACAATCAGAGAAGAAGCCGCCGTTGCTGTCAAATCGATTCCAACTCATAGTGACCCCACAGGGCCATCCACAGGCCCATGACTACCCAATGTTCACCACCAGCCTGGATTTCTCTAGGTTTGAAATCCTCATGACCTTCTACCTCCTGGAAATCCCCACGTGCATGCCCTATAACAATATCAAACTCGGCATCCTTAGCTTAGCCCATCATCTCACTCCAGCAAGGCCGCTCCTTAGTCACGTGTCTCAGTCGTTCACAACTGCTTTCTTCTTCCCTCCAGATAAAAACCACCAAATCCTTTGAGTCTATCTCCTCAATCGCTTTACTCTATTTCTCTTCTTCTCCAATGCCAAAGTCCTAACTGAAGCCATCATTTCTCACCTTCTGTAACAGCTACTTAGCTGGACCCCTTCCCCTAGAACTGCCTGTTTTCAATCCATTCCCTACGCTGCTACCAGAGAGAATTTAAACACAAATCTGACTGCGCCCTTCTTATTTTTCAAACTGAGGGCTTTGCACATTACTGCTTGAATTATATTACAGAACCACAGCTAGAATTTAAAAAGCAGCAAGAAAATATTAAAAAATAAAAAAGTCACTGCAATTTGCATGTAAAACCAAACTCCTTGAGTGGATTCTGACTTATAGCAACGCTATAGGATACCGTATAACTGCTCCCCATAGGGTTTCCAAGGAGCAGCTCGTGGATTCAAACTGCTGACCTTTTGGTTAGCAGCGAAATGCTTAAACTGCTGTGCCACTAGGGCTCCTATCTCCATGTAGTTAAGTATTATTTTATGCAACTTTGGTTTCAGATATACACAGTGTGTATATTCATCTGTCGTACTAGGGAACTGACTGCAGGAATGAAAAACTGAAGAGACTTTTGCATTTTCACATCTCTGTCATTTCCTAACCTAACACTCTTCTCCCTTTACCCCAGGGCAGTGAGGCATTATTTAAAAGCTTGGAGGCTGAAACCAGGTTTCCAACCTAACTTCACTCTTCATACTTAACCTTTCTGTAATCTACGTTTCCTCATCTGTAAAATAGGAACCTTACTTAGGATCTCACAGGGCTGTTGTGAGAATTACGAGTTAACAGGACAACGCTCGGCACGCAGTAAACTCCATACAAGCACTGACTATTACAAGCAGTACCATGTGCTATCCTACTAAGTATCAGCCTCCATCAAGGTCCAGTTCAAGCCCCCGCATCCATAGTTTTCTCTTCCTGTGACTTCATACAGCAATTACTGCCTGCCAATTCATGTTCCAGGCGCTGGTCTACGTGCTAGGAATACAGTGGTAAGCAAGACAACTGCCCTGCTCCCTTGGAACATGGTCTCAAAGAGGGAGAGAGAAAAATAAACAAGCTATAGCAATTAACACTTCAGCTATCTGATAAATGTAATGAAAAGTACCCCCAGATACCCTTATAGCTCAGTAATGAAGTCGCTCCTGAGGTGCGCCCTTCAGCCAGCAATTAGACAGGCCCATAAAACAAAACAAGGCTAAATGGGCATAGCAGCCCAGGGGCAAGGACGAAAATCACAGGAGGGGACAGGAAAGCTGGTAATGGGGAACCCATGGTCGAGAAGGGGAAAGTGTTGACATGTGGGGCTGGTAATCAATGTCACAAAACAATATGTGAATTAGTTGTTTAATGAGAAACTAGTTTGCTCTGTAAACCTTCATCTAAAGTACAAAAAATATATGTATTTAAAAAAGTAATGAAAAGTAAATGATTAAGAGATGACAGGAGTATGCAGTTAAACACCCAAGGCAGTTTAATACCCAAGGCGAAGCCTCTCCAAAAGTGCCTCCACAGAATCTGAATGATCTGAAGGAGTGAGCTATACAAAGGCCTGAGGGAACGGCACTGCAGGCAGAACGGCAGCAACAGAAAAGCTCTAAGGCAGAAAATTCAACTGTGGGCAAAGAGGAAAGCAAGGCCAGTGCAGCTGGAAAAGAGGGAGCACGGTGAAGAGTGTGGCTGCAGATGAGCCACGTCCCAGATCACACAAGTTCCTGTAATCCGTGACAGTCTGAGTTTGCAGCGCTGTGAACTAGGGAAGATGATCTGATTTTCACTTTTAAAAGTGTGCCATGGGTGGCTCTGTAGAGGACAGACTTCACGGGGGGAAGTGGAAGCCAGACGACCAGTTAGGAGGTGAGGCTAAGGACAGGATGGTGGTGTGATCTACAGCAACAGCTACGGAGATAAGTGGTTGGGTTTGGGATATACTACGAAGGCAGACAGAGCAGGCTGCTGATGAGCTGGGTAGAAGTGCAAGAGAATGAAAGATGAATCCCATTTTCACCCTGGCAAATGAATAAATAGTAGTTACCTCTACTAAGATGAAGCTTTGAGGGATGGGGTGGGGTGGAAATCACGAGTTCCATCCATAATGATCCACTGCACAACTGGCTATTCCCTTCACGTGGAAGTAATGATGAACACTATTTTCAGACTTATTTAACTTTTCACCTGTTCAGATCTTATTTTCCACTAGACTGTAAAAAAAAACTTTTTTTTTAAATGTCATATTTCTTCATATCCTCTTAGCAACATGCACAAAACCTTGTTTGAAACATGTGATAGACAAACTTTGCTAAACTGATGACAGCTCTTAGAAAGCTGCTGTGTTATAGTTATGATTCGATCATTCTTCCAAGAGGACCTGAAGGTGCTTCTCCTGATGTGTTTTTTTTTTTTTTAAACCACTGAACAAGTTAATTTTGGGCTGCCAAAGAAATAGTTTTTTTTTTTATTTTTTAAAGAAAAACATAAGTTGTGAACATAAATGGATATGGTCCAAAACACGTCAATGAAAACGACACAAAGAAATGGAATGGTTTAAAAACAGACGCTGGGGTGGGGGGTGATCTAATTACTGTTATGTATTAAGGGTGCTTTTAAAAATGTAACTTTATTTTATTAGAATGGGACATTCAGAGAAATTTAGTTTTCCTTTACTACAGATCTTCAAACTCTCCAAAAAAAAAAAAAAAAAAGAAATCAGCAACCTGAAGACAGAACCTAAGCTAAATGATCTTTTGAAGTTTCTTCCACTTCTGAAACTCTAAGTTTCCCTCTCAAAGGGGAGCTGCTAATCAAGAGAAAACATCCCACCCCAATTTGGACTTGTGGGCAAATTTTAATACTAACAATGAAAGCTGGACTGTTTTCCTGAAGGACCTACATTCAAAACAGTACCTGATTGCTTCTGATCCCCGCAAACCCCTCTCTAACGTTGAAGGTCGCTATTTTTTAGCTCACCAGACAAAGCACTTAGAAAAAAAAAAATACACCACTGGTTCTATATGAAAGGGAGGACAGACACATGATAAGAACGACACCTAATAAAGCTGGCTTCGGTTGGAACGTGAACGTTTATTTTCTCCACAGACCGGTCCTTTAAGCCCACTGAGCACTCAGCGCGCACAAACGCCCACAGCCCACGTCGGACGCTCAAGGCTAACGTTAGGGACCACGGCATCCGCTACAGGAATATCAGGATGTTAGCTTTACGCTTCAGAAAGCACACGCATCAGTTAAAAAAACCAAACCAAGAAGAAAAAAGTTAGGGGCGTCAGGAGGGAAAAGCGGACCTCCGGCCACAGCCCCCCGGCCCATTCTCGGGTCTCGGCTCACCTCCTGCCTCTCCGCCTCCTTGTTCTTCTGCCCCTGCAACCTGGCGTACCACAAGCCGATCTGGCGGCCCTTCAGGTGCCCGGGATGCCGGCCCCGGCCGCCTCGACCGCCCCCTCCGCCGCCCCCGCCGCCGCCGCCGGCACCTCGGCTCCCTCCGTGGCCCCCTCCACGGCCCCCTCCAAAGCCCCCGCCGGAGCTGCGGGGACAGCCATCGCGGCCCCAGCTCTGAGAATAGTCAGAGCTCATTGTCCTGGTAGGATGCAACACATGAGAACCCGCTAGAAATGGCGCCCGGGCCCGGAAGCCACCTCAGGCCACTTCCGCTTTGCTTCCGGCGCCGGGCGCGAGGAGGCGGGCCGTCGAGCGTCACAAGCGCCCGTTTCCGGTGGCGTCACGGGGCGACGGTGACGGAGGCCGGGCGGCGGCGGAGGCTGGGTCAGGGGCTGCCGCTTGTGGGCGTTCGCGCCTCTGGAGGGAGAGCGAGCGAGAGGCTCGCAGGCTTCCTTTCCCGGGGCCCCGCGAGTGGCGACGTGGGGTTGAGTTTCCCTCTCGGATTCCTCTTAAAGTAAAATCCAGAGCTGGCTTTCAATAGGCGCCGGGTAGTAAACGTGGATGAAAACAAAGAACGTGTCGGTCGATGCGTTGTCTCTCCAAAGCCCAGAAATGAATAAAATGAGCCCGTCACATCGCACCTAGTTGGTCTTGTTTTTTTTTTTTAGTAGCTTGTGAGGTGCCACAGAGCCGGCCCCGACACATAGGGACCCTGTGCACGACGGAAGGAAGTACTACCGAGTACTGTGCTGCTCTCACGACCCTTGCTACGTCCTGAAAATAGTCTCGCACCCGTTTCGTATATGTAATTAGGTATTAAAGTGTTCTTGCCTCTTCTAAAGGATGGTCGTTAATCACTACTTTTTTTCGATAGCTAAAGGTGAGGGGGAAACCCTGGTGGTGTAGTGGTTAAGCGCTACGGCTGCTAACCAAAGGGTCAGCAGTTCGAATCCGCCAGGTGCACCTTGGAAACTCTGGGGCAGTTCTACTCTGTCTTGTAGGGTCGCAATGAGTCAGAATCGACTGTACTGGGTTTGGTTTTGGAAGATGAGGGTATCTACTCAACTTCAGTGTAGACTATTTAGACAATTGAAACACTTGAAGACTCTTATAAAGGGGTCCTGGTGGCACGGTGAATAAGAGCTCCGCTGCTAACCAAAAGGTCAGCAGCTCGAGTCAACCAGCCACTCCTTGGAAACCCTACTCTGTCATATACCGTGGCTATGAGTCAAAATTGACTCAAAAGCAATGTTTTTTTTTTTTTTTAGTATTAAAAGCAAGTGCTAACTTCATTGCTTTTTCCAAAACACACATATTAATCGTAAGTTGAATGGGGTGTGTATAAATACAATATACCAATGACTGTTTCTTTAATCCGTAAATAATTATTAGGTGCTGTGGGGAGGAAGGAGGCCTGGCAGTTCAGTGGTTAAGAGCTCAGCTGCTAACCAAAAGATGGGCAGTTGGAATCCACCAGCCCCTCCTGGAAAATCCTGTGGGACAGTTCTACTCTGTCCCACATTTCTAGTCTGTCCTGTAGGGTCACTGTCAGTCAGAATCAACTCAATGGCAGTGGGTTGGTTGGTTTTTTTTTTTTTTTTGGTTTTGGGTGTTCTATAAAACCATACCCTGTTTTTTGACCAGGCCACCGAATATCTTGGGCAAGCTGTTCTGAAACAATCAAGTGATGGGCCACACAGACTTGGATGTTCACCAGGAGGCATCTCGTTCCTTATACGTTTAACTGATTTAAAAGTGCAGGGGATACTCACTGAACAAGGCAAGTACAGCATCTGTTTTCATTTGCTTACAGTCTTCAGGGGAAGCTAACAGCTAAAGAATTTTTTTCAGAGCAGTGAGTTATGAAAGGAAAGTGCTCTATGCCATGAGATGTTATACAGGAGAATTCAATTTTGGAGCCACGTAAGTCCCCCCTAAAAAGCAAAGGGTTAAACGTTGTTTTTTTGAGATAAGAAGACTTTGTCGTTGTTAGATTCCACTGAGTCAATTCCTACTCACAGTGATGTTATGTATAACAGAAGGAACATATATAATGAAACCTTGCCATCCTCACAATACTATAGTGGGTATGTTTAAGCCCATTATTGAAGCCACTGTGTCAGTCCACCTTGTTGAAGGTGTTCCTCTTTTTCACTGACCTTCTCTAGGGACTGGCCCATCCTGATAACATGTCCAAAGTACATGAGACAAAATCTCGCCATCCTTGCTTCTAAGAAGCATTTGGCTGTACTTCCTCCAAAACAGATTTGTTCGTTCTTCTGGAAGTCCATGGTAGACTTTCGCTGGGCTAATGGGGGGGAGAGAGAGTTA
Source organism: Elephas maximus indicus (assembly GCF_024166365.1). Classification (NCBI taxonomy): domain Eukaryota; kingdom Metazoa; phylum Chordata; class Mammalia; order Proboscidea; family Elephantidae; genus Elephas; species Elephas maximus. The sequence goes on along the minus strand of NC_064841.1, from coordinate 5,859,092 downwards.
CAGATGGAACAGTGGGTGTGAGTGGAGACAATGGAACATAGGATAGCTGAGAAAACTGCAATGGAACTTAAAGACTGATGGTGAAGTCCAAAAGGGTAGAAAGGAACCTGATCATAGAGGACCTCATATGACACAAAAGAGGTTTTGCCTTCCTTCAGAGAACAACGGTACATTTTAAGTAAGGAAGTGATTACTTTGGCTGCTTTGAGAAGAAAAGTATGGAGGAGGCAAGAGTGGATCTAGGGATTCTTGTTAAAAAGACAGCGATGTAAAGGAGGCAAGATAGGATGGCAAGAAGTTGGACACAGAAAGGAGTGGAATTAAGAGATACTAGGGGATAAAATTGCCAGGATTTGATGATTCTTTGGATGTGGAAAGTTAGAAGGACTCCTGAATTTAAGATTTCAATGGCTACTGAATGAGGAGGGACAGTTTTGAGGGGACATTGAGTTAATGTGTTTCATTTTTACATGTAGAGTTTGAGGACCCTATGAAACATACAAATGGAAATGCCTAGAAGGCAAGTGGTTATATGAATTGAAAGCTCAGAGGGAGGGAGTGGACTGAGCTTATATATTTAGGTATTAAAGTATTAAGGTCACAGGGAATAAGTAGTAAAAAAAAAACAAAAAAACTTTTTTTTCTTTTTTATAAACGCACCCAATGGACACACTTGATATGACAAGTACATGCTTTGTACTGTACGTGAGATTGGATGGGCATATTGCAAATTGGGCAGAAGCAAAACCAAATCCATTCCAACTCACAGCAACCCCATAGGACAGAGGAGAACTACCCTATAGCGTTTCCAAGGAGTGGCTGGTGGATTCAAACTGCCGACCTTTTGGTTAGCAGCCTAAGCTCTTAACCACTGTGCCACCAGGGCTCCAAAGGGTAGAAGCAAGGTGGGAAGGAAATGGTGTGAATTATTGGATGAGAGAGTAAGTGGGGGTGAAAATTAACATCTGTTTCTCTATTTGTCTTTTAGTGTATGCTAGGTATTTTATAGTAGGCAGAATAATGCCCTCTACCCGCCCCCCCCCCCACCAAAATATCCATGTCCTAATCCCGGGAACCTGTAAATATGTTACATCACCAAGGGGAATTAAGGTTGCAGGTGGAATTAAATTTGGGTAATAAGCTGACTGACAGCAATTAGCTGACATTAAATCAGCGAGAATTTCTTGGATGGTTTGAATGATCCCAATGTAATCGTGTTTATTGTAGTTGGTAGGTGCCGTGGAGTAGATTTATTCATAGCAACCCCATGTGACAGAGTAGAACTGCCCCATAGGGTTTTCTAGTCTGTAATCTTTACAGAAACCACCAGCCTTTTGGTGAGCAGCTGAACGCTTGACCACTGCCCTTAATGTAATCATACCAAAAAAACAAAAAACCGGTTGCCATTGAGTAAATTCTGACTCATAGCTACCCTACAGGACAGAGTAGAGCTGCCCCATAGGGTTTCCATGGAGCAGCTGGTGGATTCAAACTGCTGACCTTTTGGTTAGCAGCCTGAACTCTTAGCCACTGCACCACCAGGGCTCCAGTGTAATCATGATGGTTCTTAAAAGTGGAAGGAGGAGGCAGAAAAGAAAGTGAGAGGGATATATGTTTCGACCAACGTTGCTGCCTTTGAAGATGAAGGAAAGACACTACAAGACTGGAAGCTGGAAAAGGCGAGGAAATGGATTCTCCCCTAGAGAACCCTTGATTTTAGCCCAGTGATACCAACCCAGTTTCTATATCACAGAGCTATGAAATGATAAATTTGTGTTGGTTAATCTCTTGGAGCCCTGGTGGTGCAATGGTTAAGAGCTCGGCTGCTAACCAAAATGATGGCAGTTTGAATCCACCAGCCACTCCTTGGAAACACTGTGGGGCAGTTCTGCCCTATCCTGTAGGGTCACTAGAATCAGAATCGACTCAATGGAAACGAGTTTTTAATCTGTTTAATTTGTGGTAGTTTGTTACAGCAGCAGTAAAAAACTAAGGCAACATTTTTAGTCTAATTTCACATAACCCTCATGAAAGCTCTGGAGAGATGTAGCATTAGGCCTGCAGTAACTAAGTACCACAAAGCAGGTGGCTTTGAGCAAGAGAAATTTAATGTCTCATAGTTGTGGAAGCTAGTAGCCTGAATTCAGGGTGTCAGCAGGGCCACATTCTTTGTGAAGGCTCTAGGAGAAGATCCTTTCTGGTCTTCGTTTCTGGTAGCCCCTGGCTTGCAGCTGCAGCATAACAGTGTCATCAGTGGCAGTCTTCCCTCTGTCTCTGTTGTTGTTAGGTGCTGTCAAGTCGGTTCCCACTCATAGCAACCCTGTGTACAACAGAACAAAAGACTGCCCTGTCCTGTGCCATCCTCACAATCGTTGCTATGCTTGAGCCCATTGTTGCAGCCACTGTGTCAGTCCGTCATGTGAGGGTCTTCCCAAGCATGATGTTGTTCTCCAGGGACAGGTCCCTCCTGATAACATAGCTCTTTTATAAGGACACCAGTTATATAAGATTATGGCCCACTTACCCCAGTATGAACTCATGTTATCCTGATAACATCTCCAAAGGCCTTATTTCCAAACAAGGTCACATTTATAGGCTCCAAGGTTAAGGCTTGAATGTGGTAGCTTCTGTATCCTTTCTGCACTATCTAAAAGCTAAGGAAGTTTCTGGAGAAATGGTACAGTTATTATTGCTATACTGCAAACCACCCGAAAACTCAGTGGTATAAAACAGTGATTTTTATCATGTCTGTTTATTGTGTGGGTCAAGAACTTGGACAGGACATACCAGGGCTGACTTTTTTTTGTTCCAATATATATGGGTCTTTTCTAAGAAGACTTGCTAGCTGGGAGCTGGAATCGTTTGGAGGCATCTCCACTCAAGTGTCTGGCAGTTGACTTGCCTTTTGCCCGGGCCTTGGCTGGACTGCAGGGTGGGACACGTGCACATGGGTATTTCCGTTAGGTCTCAGTGGTTGGCTGAGCTAGACCTTCCTCACGGCGTGGCAGTGAGGAAGTGTCACAGAGCCAGCTGGAAGGACATGATGGTTTTATTAACTGGCCTCAGCAGTCACGTACCATCACGTCCACTGTACTGTGTCAGTTGAGACAGTTACAGATGCCCACCCAGATTCCAGGGAGGAGCACTTGGACCTCAGCATGCTGTGGGAGGAGTGCCAAGGCCACGTCAGAAGGAGAGTATGTGGATGGGAGGCATCGTGGCCGTCCGTGGAAGACACAGCCTGCCATGAGAGCTAACTCAGGCCTTCTCCAAAACCACGTTGCTCCACCATTTTGGCAATTTTACTGACTCCTCCTGTTGCATCAGGGTCTGCCTTCAGAGCTCTCAGCAGGAGATGTGAAAAGCTGAGGTGAGGATGGGGGTCATCACACACACCTTCCCTCCTCTTCCGCCTCCTCCCACATTCTGCCATGAGAACAAGGCTTTCTCCTTCTACTTCCTTTGTGTCAGGAAGTTGCAGCTATTCGTACTTTCCTTCCCAAAGCAGACTTCACTCTCCTTCGTTCTGTGGAGTTATAACTGTGGAACGTCTACCAGGTAGCATGATTTATTGGGCGGGGGTGGGGGGTGGGGAGGAGATTAAAAATATATCCACTTAATATTTTAAAAATATCTCTGATACATAGATAAATGAAGTTTCAAGAACTGAAACCACGTAAAGCATAGTTTTGAAGATGTTATACTCTGTGATTGTCAGACAGTCCTACATCCATTAGAGTGGATTTGCCAGTGTCTTTAATGATTACCTTAAACTGTAAAATTACTTTGCAAACTTTGAAGAAACTCATTTTGATAAACAAGATATGGACAAAATATTTAATAACACAGTCTGCTTCTAGCTCTAATGTCATTTCATGCTTTTCCCAAAATAAACTGTAGTAAATGCCACTAGACAACTCTGGTTGAGTTAAACAATGACATTTTTGAGAATCTATTCTGGGGATGGTGCAGGACCTGGCAGTGTTTTGTTCTGTTGTACACAGGGTTGCTATGCCTTCTAAGTCTTGTGCTTCTCATTGGCAGACTTTAAACCTGCATCTTGCTGGCAAGAGAGACTGGGAAATACAGCTTCCAGGCTTCTAGCCTCTGTGATAATGGGGGACTTTAGAAACATGGGACTCTTCCGGGGTATTGACAGAAAATCAGTGCCAGAAGTATTTGTTTTTCCTCATCATAGACTCTGTGGACAAACATGGAAGAAATGAGGGATTGGCCTTGGTGGCGTAGTGGTTCAGAGCTACAGCTGCTAACCAAAAGGTTAGTGGTTTGAAGCCACCAACCACTCCTTGGAAACCATATGGGGCAGTTCCACTATGTCCTATGGGGTCGCTATGAATTAGAATCAACTCGAAGGTAATGGGTTTGGTTACCAAGGAAGTTCATCCTTGTTTATTGAATCCGACTACTTGTCACCATCTCTACTGCTACCACTCTAATCCTTGCCACCATCGTCTCTAACCTGGGCTGTTAAAATAGCATCCAGACTGGTCTTCCTGTGGTATTCTTTACACCTCCCTAGTCTTTTCCCCTGTACATCAGACAGTGATTTTTGAAATCACGTTATGTTACTCCTTTGCTCAAAACCCTCTTATGGCTTCTCACCTCGTTTAGAGTAAGATTCAAAGTCCTTTACCTGGTCTGTCAAGCAGAAACGGCCATCTTTCCTGCCCCATATCTGTTTGTCTTTACCTCCCACCCCGTTTTCTTTCTCTCACTCGTCTGCATTCACACTGAGCTCCATGATGGTTTCCCAAGTATGAAAGGCACCTCTTCGCCCCCCATCTCCAGAAGCTCACTGTTCTCCTGACCGGAGCTGCAGTTGGCCCGGCCACAGTGCACGTTTCCTCACTTTCTTCAAGTCTCTGATGAAATCTTGTCTTATCAGCGAGGCCTTTCATAACTAAATTATTTGAAAATGCGCTCCTTCCATTGTTCCGTTACTCTGTTTAATTTTTCTTCTTAGCACTGACACGTTTCTCTGTCTGTGGACGTGTAAAAACCGGTTGCTGTGGAGTTCATCCCAACTCAGTGGCGACCCATGTGCATCACAGCAGAATTGTGCCCCGTGGGGTTTTCAATGGCTGATTTTTGTAAGTAGATTGTCCGGCCTTTCTTCAAGGCACCTGTGGGTGGATACCAAAGGTCAGTTTTTTGGCAAGCAGCTGAGTGTTTAACTGTGTGCACCACCCAGGGACCCCCTAGCATGTAATGCTATAGGCATCTCAGTAAATATTAGTAGGATGAAGAAATGAATGCAAGTAGCTGAACGATATTGGAAAGAATTCGAGAGAAAAATCTCTTTATGAGATCCTGTACGACAGAACCATATTGAGGAAAGCTTCCAAATAAAAGTCTCAAAGGATTTTACAAATTTTTACTGTATTCCATTGTAATACTGTGAGGTTGTCCGTCTTCAAAATGGGTTGCCTTTATCAGCCACAGGCCTCAGAAACCTCTCTGAGTCTCAGGGTCTCTGTGTTTGCAGCTTGCGTGAGTCACCACCACATGGCAATCTTCTTAGTAAAGAACAAGGAAAGGGACAAGTTAAGATTACAGTATTTGTTAATAACAAGAACAATATAGCTATGCAAGCTCAAGATATCTGGATATACCACAAGATATCTATAGGATGTTTCCAATGCCAGAAACACTTTAAGAACCAGAGTCACTCTAAAGAGTAATAGACTTAAGCATACTGATGTTGGAAACCCTGGTGGCATAGTGGTTAAGTGCCATGGCTGCTAACCAAAGGGTCAGCAGTTCAGATCCGCCAGGCGCTCCTTGGCAACTCTGTGGGGCAGTTCTGCTCTGTCCTGTAGGGTTGCTATGAGTCGGAATAGACTCGACGGCACTGGGTTTGCTTTTTTGGCTTATACTGGTGTCGCTTAATCTTCCTCCCTTTTAGCAAGAAATTGGGAGAGTCATCTATGTTTAGGCACAGGCCTAATAGGTGTTTCTTGTAGGTTTGGTTACTGTCGAATTGGAGTTTGAAGTGTTACAAGTTAGCAGTGTGATGCTGATCAACCTCCAAACTATGACTTTAATCTAGATAATCCTGGTATTACATTAATAAAGTAAAAAGTTTTTAGTGAATACATTGTATAGTTAACTCAACAGCCAGGGACAATTAAATGGGAATATCCTGGTAATTGTCTAGTTGTTTTTTTTTTTTTCCCCCAGTTCCCCCAGACTAGGCACATGTCCAGTGAAAAGACAATGGAATACAAGAGGGAAACAAAACCAAGCCTGTTGCCATCAAGTCATTTCTGACTGATGGCCACCCCATGTATTATAGGGTAGAACTGCTCTGTAGACTTTACAGAAACGGATCACCAGGCCTTTCTTCCTGGCACGGCTGGGGGGTTTCCCCGCCAAGGTTTCAGTTAGGAGTCAAGCACAAACCGTTAGTGCCACCCAGGGACCTTATGCGGAAGGGAAGGGGGGTGTTATTGTCTTTCAGTTCGTTTCTTGTGCTCTTTAAACTGATTTCCCTCGTCCCCATTCAAAGTGCTGTGCAGCTGTAAAGGGTTTGTTTCCATTCAAATAGTCTCTTTAATATTTTTCTTAGTTTTATTACGATCCTGTTTCTAGTTTCCTTGCTGCCAAAAATTGCGTTTTAAAGATCAAAATTACATTTCCTCTTCAGAACATTATAGATATAAATTTAGCATATCCACACGTACCTGTCACAAGGTGTCCTTATAATATCCAATTCAGTTTTTTTTTTATAACAGACATTTTATTCTCGGTCCATCCATTTGGGCTAAAATAGCCCTCAGCTTTGGTGATAAAAAAGTCTTTTAAAATGAAATTTATTCATGAAGAGAGTACACTTGAATTTAGGTTTATATGCTATGCATCATTTGAAACTTGTTTACAAACATTAATCATGACTTTGCACTTGCTTCCTAAATTTAGATCATGAGATATATCAAGAAGCTAAATGAGAGATGGGGGAAGTCCACTGAGATAATTATTTTGAAAGTGATTTTTCTTGGTGGCAAAAAAAAAAAAAAAGTCCTTTAAAGATGATACAATCTGACAGCCCATGTCATACAATTTAGAATTCCAATTCAATACAGAAGAAATAGAAATCAAAGTAAATATTTCTAATAAATAGGTCACTTGATCTGTAAGTAAACAAATGTGTAGGTAAAACTGGGTACAGACACGTTAAGATCATGCAAAATGTCAACTCTTAATGTCTTTAGAAAATAAACATTTGCTTAGTTACAATACACAGTACATTTAATACATATTTGCAGAAAGACCAGACAGAAACAATTTGAAGAAAAGACACTTTATAATTTTTGAAATATACACTACCCATACTCTGACAAGGTGATCCCTGCATTTATACCACCTAACGCATTTAAAAAATAATCTTGTAGTGTGTACCTTGCAGTCATTTCACGAAATTCCTAGAATTGTTTCTTTTCCTCAGATACACATTTTCCTTAAGAAGAAACTCTAAAAAGCAGCTACATTTGAACTAAAATTTTCTAAGCTTCAAGAATAGCCACAAAATTTTACCAAAATCTGTAGCTTTAGAAGTAGACACTTTCATTTCAGGTTAGGTTTCTCTTCTGCTTTACCAGAAGCTTTGTACTCTAGTTGGGTGCCCCTCTCCAAACTTAACCTGGCCATGTTTTTCCCCAATTTCCATTCCAATAAAAACCATTCTAGAAATGACAAAGTGTACAGTCACAACCTCTTCAAATCGTATTTGGGTTAAAGACTGCCTCTAATCCTACCTGTAACACACAACGTGTTTGTTTTAAGAGCTAGTCTTGGCAGGGCTGACAAAAACTAAAGGAAAACATTGCTACTATATTCAGGAGAGAAGGAAACAACACTTAGTAAACAATTCGCATTTTATAGAAATGGAGGAAACAATTATTTATAGACTGTGATAGATACGGAAACCCTGGTGGCGTAGTGGTTAAGTGACATGGCTGCTAACTGAAGGGTAGGCAGTTCGAATCCTCCAGGTACTCCTTGGAAACTCTATGGGGCAGTTCTACTCTGTCCTATAGGGTCACAGTGAGTTGGAATCAACTCAGTGGCACTGGGTTCGGCTTGGTTTGATGACAGACACTTGTTTCCAAGTTGGATTCTCATTTGCCATTTTACACAATAATGAATTTCCTAGGCATGGGTGTGAAGCTAGGACAGTTCCTGTCTTAAGTTTGTTTTAGTAACCACATTGACACGATCTCTTCAGATACACCTCTGAGTTCTGCTACGTTTCTCCCATCCCCTAAAGGCCTCTTCTCCTCACAGTAACGGCCAACGTTGTGTGTGGAAACATGTATGTAGGACCAGTATGTGCTGAGTTTATACAATTTTTGGTTTACTCTGAGGGTGACACGCACAGACTAAAATGTTAGTGAGACCATGGTTTGATTTAGAAAACATTTTTAGAAATCAGGTAAGAAACCAACTCTTTTAATTGCCACAGTGTGCGATCTGTAGGTTAACACATCAAATGCACTTAAGTGTCTGCACTAGTTGCAGCTGTTGGCCCTAAAAAGAATCAAACAGGAAATCTGTAAAGCTTACGTAAACCAACAAATAAAAAAGGAAATCAAATCGCCTCAGAACAAAGGTGTTCGTTTAACAGCTTCACCTTACAGAGCCATTCTAGCATTTATTAGACCAAACGATTACTAGTCACCCTTGCTTTCTTCCTCTCTTTTCCTGTAAGCTTTGTTTAACAACTGGATTTCCTCCTGGTAGCCTTCCCTCTCCTGGTGCTGCCTTTTACTGTTCTGCCTGTGAGCTTCAACAGTGTCTGGGATGGAGATATTAATGTCACCGTCAGGGTTACTGGTGGGCAGAAAGAGGGAGTATGAAGCAGTTTCCCCCAGCTCACAGGAAACGAATCTGTTTTCTTTCCTCGAGTAGCGCAGGGAGGGAGACCTGACTTGTGCGGAGGACTGACTGATGTTACTGATGATTGACACAGTGTCCAAGGCCTCTTCGTTCTCACAGATCTCGAGAACTTCCAAGTGGATCTTCACACTGGCGTCTGCAAACGTGGAGGGAGAATCCTCCGGGTTTGGTTCGTGGCCAACGCTTTTGGATCGGTAGACTTCTATTTTCTTAGATGCTGGGGTGATTTTTTGCCCTTTTGCGCTTACCTCATAGGTGGAAAGCGACAGGGTTTTCCCAGTAGGAGCCTGGAGAGACACCGTGCCCTGGAATGCACACAGAGGGATGGCCAGGGCACCGCCGGGACGCTGGGGACAAAAACAGATTGTTATTATCTAAAGCTAATTTCTGAGATTGGCCACTTAGAAATGTATTTACTTGTCAGAATGGTAAAGTTTTCTGTTTCAGACCCACTTCCCTAGAAACCTTTGACAGTTAAGGGATTTAAATTCTGCCACCAGAGTCCCGGAGCTCGGTTTCTCCCAGGTCAAGTCCAGTATCTAAGTGAGGACAGTCAGGGACATTTCCTTGAGAATAAGGAACACGTTTCCACAACTGAAGGCAACATTTGTGGATCAGTTGGAAGCTGTGGATGTTTCCAAGGGCAGAATCTGGCCACATGGAACAGAAAGAGTATTTGCAATCTGGAATTGCTTTTCTGTTTTTCTGATGTATTCAGTTACGTAGAAAAAGTTTGTATAGGTTAAAAGTGCAGACTACATTATCCAAATGCACTTTTTTTCCAGTTTCATATGCCAGAGCAAACGGTAATTGTGAAACTGTGACTCAGACTAAGTACAAAGGCTGTTTAAGCTGTTCGGCTTGATCATAAGAGGAACCAGATGTCGCCAGAAGTGAGCTACCGGGCACTCACCTTTCCACAGAGTAATCAGAGTGAACCCCACAGTAGAGCACTCCCCCACAGCTCTGCAGAAACTTGCCTGAAACTCTGAACCTTTTATGTTACATTTTGTGTATGAGGGTCTTCTTTCTTTTTTTAAAAAAACTGTACTCATTAGTGAGAGTTGCTTAAGAAATGAAGAGAATAGGATCCCCTCTTGTAGAAGTCTGTACTTGACATTGTTGATTCATGGCCTCATGCTTTCCACTGACCCCTTGTTCCATTACACAAGAGTCCAGAAGACAACAATATGCCAAAGTACTAAAGCGTGGTTCTTAAAGCGGAGTTCTGGACCAGCAGCATCACTTGGTAACTTGTTAAAATGCAAATTTTGGGAGGGTCTATCCCAAAACTACCGAATCAGAAGTTCAGGGGGTCAGATCCAGCAATCTGTGTTTTAACAAGACCTCCGGACCATTCTGATGATCAGTAAGGTTTGAAAACTATGGCTGTAACTAAAGAAACACTGTAGCCCAGAAAAAGGAGGAGGAGTTAGTAGACAACACGTTACACATGTGTCTACCAGCAGTCAAGCCTGGCGCTACTAACTGGATTGGGTTAAATGTATCTATCTGTCCACCAGGGGAAATGGCATGGGGGTACATGGCGTTTGCCAATTTAGACTGACCAACTGTTCCAGTTTGCCTGGGACTGCCCCAGTTTTACACTGAAGCTCCATGTCCCAGGAGATCCCTCCGTCCCAGGCACAGTGTCATCACCCTGTTTGTGATTGATCACCCTATCTGCCATGGGCCTTTTGCATCTGGATCCAAGAGGGGCTGGAGAAAGCTAAGACCAAGGTCCCACTATTGGAGAGCTGTGTGTTCTCTTCTATTTAGAGATGTTTTTAAGGGAGAGCACATAACGAGCTTCGTTGGAGGTGTTTCATGCTTCCCTTCTTGAATCTAAAAAAAAAAAAAGAACCCACTGCGGTCGAGTCGAATCTAGGGGCAAAGAAAAATGCAGTCTTGGTGTGTGAGACATGCCGCCGACCTTTCTCAGCTTCTCGCTATGGAGAGGTCTTGAATTCAGTTTACCCGTGAAGGCACCTGGGAATCTGACTTTAGGGCCTTGCACTATAAAGGGCCTGTAATTGTGAAAACTTATACCACACAGGTCAGTTTACCCTTCTTCCCAGGCAAAGGACTTCATCCACTCTACATATGTGATGTTGGCTGAAGGCAGAGGGACAGAGCCAACAGTTGGGTCCATTACTGCACTAGAGTATTATAGGGTGGATTTCAGTGGTCACACCTTTTGGCAAAGGTGAGGTAGCTTTCATCTATTTCTTATTCATCCATTTGTTAAACATTTGCTGAGTGCTTATCATGTGGAAGATTTTGAGCTTGCATTGGGTACATCACTGTTGTTATTGTTGTTGGGTACCGTCAAGACTTTTTTCGACTCATAGTGACCCCATGTGACAGAGTAAAACTGCTCCATAGGGTTTTCTAGGCTGTAATCTTTACAGGAGCAGATGCCAGGTCTTTTTCCCATGGACCTATTGGGTGGGTTCAAACCACCAACCTTTTGGTTAGCAGCTGAACATTTAACCGTTTGTCACCAGAGCTCCTTTGTGTTGGGTATACGGTGATAGTATCTCTTCATTTCAGGACCTCACAGTTAAATGGGTAGTAAAAACATGGGAATAAACAACATTTTCAGCTCGAACACAATAATAGAGACAGGAACCAAGTTCTTTGGGGTCCATGGAAGGACCACCTCTGCTAGAGAGATCTCATACACGGGTGGTGGCATTTGAAATTGATCTTAAGGATTAGTAGGTATTTCCTGAGCAGAGAGGTGGAATTGTGACAGGCTTTCAGAGCACAGGGCACAGCGTGTACCAAGCCCTCGGTGTGTTCAGGAGCAGTGAAAGGTGTACTTGTAGAGATGGTGTTGGGTTGAGATGTGGGAACTGAGGCTGGAATCACAGGTCAGGGTCAGGAGGTAAAAGATCTTGTTTGCTAAACTAAGAGCCTGTTACTTATTCTGTAGGCAAAAGGGAGCCAGTAGACATTTTTAGAAAAGAATGAGATCCTTACATTGTGTTTTAGAAAAATCGCTGTTATGGGACCGTAGGAAGAATGAAGCCAATGAGATCATTTGTTGTTGTCAGTGGCTGTCAAGTCGATTCTGACTCTTAGTGACCCCAGCTGTGCAAGGTAGGACTGTGCTCCAGAAGGTTTTCCAAAGCGGATTAGCAGGCCTTACTTCCGAGGCACCCCTGGGTGGGTTTGAACTGCCAACTTTTCATTAGTCTAGGACTTAACCATTTACACCAAACAGGAAGACCATGTCGGAGATCATAGCAATAGTAGTCAAGGTTGGGGTACAAACTGGAGTCATCAGACCCCCGGGAGCCCTGAGATGTATTATTTGGCAATTATTTGGGGTCTACAAATTCACGTGAGAAATTCAGATTTCCATAACCAAGTCAACCGGATGACCACCTTACAACTTAGTGCTGCCATGTAACTGTATCATTTGTGCTTATATTTTTATTTATGATTGAGATTGCACTTTATGAAGGACACTTTCATCATGGTTGAAAAATGCAGCTGACATTTTGCTCTTAGCATAGCCTGGCCCTGTCCAACACAAGAACACATCACCATTTCACAGCCAAGAAAAGGTTTAGTTTTCAAAGCCTTGCCTTCTGAGCAGTAAGTTATGAATTATAGGGCAATCCTAAAAGCTTATTATCCTGAGAACATGTTTTTGTTATCAAAGACAGAAACTCCTGAGTTTTTTTTAAATAAAAATTGACAGAAATATCACTCAATGAGAAAATTTGACTGTCATTTAATAACATAAATTATAAATACAACCTTCTCACTATTCTGAGAGCTAAATGATGTGAAAGCTGAACTCCCTTATGTTTTATTGCAAGAGGTAAAAATAACCTCACCTCAGTGATAAAAAATTGCTCGTAGTTTTTCTTTGGTATGGAACACTGCATACACCAAGTGCTGTGGCTTAGACTAGTTAAAAGCAGAAAGTGATGAGAGAACTGAAGTATCAGACAGTTCCTCGCCATACAGGCCCATGGGTCTTAAAAGATGCACTGTAGGGTCAGCTCAATAATCATGTCTTTATATGACCAACTTGCATCACTGATGAGCAGTTAAAACAAAAGCAAATACGGTGAAGAGTTTTTTACACCTGGTTTTATATATCCACATAATGTGGGTTTCGCTAACTCCCCCAAGCTAACAAACAAGCTTTACTGAGGTATCAAGTGTTACCTCATTAAAACTGGCATTTGAGAGTTGCAGAAGTGCTGGAGAGAGTTTTGGTTAAGTCTGAAGTCTTATTTTTCTGAAACAGCAAACACAATCTTGTGTGATTAGTATAGTTTTGTGAAACATTCTTATCCAAAAGGATAGTCTCTGAGAGTCACAGAAGTAAAAACACAGAGCTGCTACGTGGAAACAGACCAGAGTTTTCACCTTTATACTATTCGTCCAAAATTGCCAAGTCAGTTTCAGAAGAATCGTACTGTCACTTTACATCAACTGGTTTTGGAAACGTGTGATGTAAACCTTTATTTTGGTTTTGGATTTGTGTAAGAATTACAAATATAAGGTTTATACCCAATTTTTATGCTGGCATGTCTTTAAGAAACGTATACGTGCACACACAAACACTTGATTCGACAGTGAGGTTCGTAGAATTGTTCGTTTTCCTGTGAAAAGGGTCTGTATATTACTAAGTTGGAGAAGCACCGCTCTAAGTAAAGAGAAATGGGAGCTGGAACTACGGGAGGAGCAGTCACAGGGCAGATAGAGATGCAGGCAGGGAGCTGACAGAATCTGAGGAAACATTTGTTTCCTTTAAGAGTCAATATTTAATTTTTTTTTTTTAATCAAGGAAGTTTATTGGGTAACAGGAAGGCAAAATATTACTGGGATGTGATCCAAGATGTGGGAGCAGAGTGCTGAGTATGGTCAGCCTGAGGGTCCTGAATTGAAATGCTGCAGTTTGGGTTTGTGCACTCTTTAGGTTAGGAGAGAAGAGACTAGGCTGGATCAAAGGCGCTGTTTCAAAATTTTGCCCTAATCGTGCCTAGTGGCACAGTGGTTAAGAGCTCAGCTGCTAACCAAAAGGCCGGCAGTTGGAATCCACCAGGTGCCCCTTGGGAACTGTATGGGGCTGGTCTGCTCGGTCCTGTAGGGTCACTATGTGTTGGAATCAACGACAACAGGTTTGGTTTTTTTGTTTTGTTTCGTTTGGTATGGTAATTAGCCCATTTTTTCATTCATAATTTTGGAAGGTAGAGAATGGCACTTACAACAGGAAAAATAAAAATTTTTTAATTATCCGAAAGAATAATACGTTAAAAGTATCATCTGTTCCTAGGCAGACAAAAATTTGTAGCACTGAAAATGGCTACAGTCTTCAATGAGTCAGATTCTCCTCATTAATTTTACTGGAAAAACTCACAAATGTTTGAGTCCAACAAGCTGTCAGTGTAAACACTGAAGTCAGATAAACAAAAGATCTCACCTCAGTAAAAGAAAAAAGTGCTACAGAGTTTGAGTCACAAGCTGGAAGATAGCCCACAGATCTGCAAATCATTCAAAAATTCAGGAACAATTTCCAAAAAGAGACTGAATGTGAAAAGCAATAAAATCTTAAGGGAAAATAAACATTTATTGGAAGAAGTAGGAAATAGTACAAAAAGACCTTTAATATTGGCCTAATTTATCTTTTTATGCTTTAGGCAAAATACATAAGTAATAAACTTTTTTTTGCAAAGTCCTACAACTACTGCTTTACTCCTGGTACTGGGACTGTGGAGCCGTTTCTGTCAAACCTTCCTAGACTGTAATTTCCTCAAGGGGAGGGAGCATTTCCTCATTGGTCTTTATTTTCCCTGCCATCTATCACAGTGCTTGGCACATGGAAGGCCCTCAAAAAGTATTTGTTAAATGAATAAATGTAGGCATGAATGAATGAATTGGCAACATTGACCTTGTAGGCTTTTTAGATTCTGTAGTTTAACTTACTGAAGCACAAGAAATAGGATCTTGTTTTTAAAATACTGCTGTTAAAACGTTATTTTTTTTTATATCTTAACAGCCCTATTTAATAGATACAAGTGCATCAGAAGCTCACATTAAAACGTATCCTTTTTTATAAAAATAAAATATCATGGGGCTGAATTGTACATAAACATTTATTGCATGATAAAGAATGATAGATTCAGAGAACACAAAATTGTATTCATTGCGTAGTCTCCATTTAAAAGTCTCTGAATTAGCATATGCTGTCAGGAATAATGACAGTCCATTATTGCCTATTCCTGAGCGTAGGTGGCTGGGAGCTTTTTTATTTAGAAATGAAAAGCAATCTCTAAACCTCACAGATGCTTCAGGAGGAGAGGGCACATACCCTGTAAGCACATTAGCACAATTAATCTGTTGCGATAATTGATTCAGACTTACTGACCTTGGGCATATTGAACATTTGCAGTTCTTCACTGTAAGCCTCTAGGTAAATTCAGGGTGAAATTATAGTATAAAAAGGGAGCTCTAAATTTCTCTCCTAACAGGTGAGGCATTCTGTTGTTTATCTGAATCACTCAATTTAAGAAAGACATATTACACAGCACATGGGATTATAGAGCTTGACAGAGGCCATCGAGTTCAAATTTCTCATTTTATGAAGGGAGAGCTGACACCCACAGAAGTGAAAACACTTCTCCAGGGTCACACGGGTAGTAGGAGCAGGACTACCACCAGTACTCTGCTTTCTTAACTCTTGGTTAGGTGCTCTTTGACTGCACCATGCTGTCACTTTGAAAGATTTCTGCTTTAGCCAGGAATGCATCCTGGGGTTTCTGCTCTGGAAGCTAGAATTCTATCGCTAAATCATGAATAAATAACAACTGACCATTTTTATCTAAATTGAAGTCATAGAGACCTTGGGATGGGTTTAGATGACCTTTGGGCATCTAAAATACAGACACTGAGGAATTTAAGTCAAGAAGCACCATCTAAGACGGTTTAGGGACGAAGGGCTAGGGACACTAAAAGAAAAAAAATAATAGAGCAAGAACTTTCTGAGAAACAGTCTTTTTTTTTCCTAAATAAAATGAATTTACTTTTTGGAATTTTACTTAATATGTAGAAGTCTATGGCTACTCTATTTTCATATATTCAGTTCCCCAGTTTTCTTGTCTCACCCTGTCATCTTTATTTACATGGTTGGTAAACTAAAATAAGAGAAAAAGACGCTTGAATTGCTCAAGGGAAATAGTAGGAGCAAGAAAGTATGGGCCTTTATAAAGGTCCTACTGTGTGGCATGGAAAGTGCTAGGTATCTTAATGTTTTAACACCTATCCCATTTAATCCTCACAGAACTGAGAGCTGTAAATTATAATTTTTCTTAACGATGAAGAGCCTCACAGCTGAGCAGCAGATGCAGGGTTGAAGCAAATACTGTATTTACTGATCCTGTCGAAGACTAGCCATAGTACCATATATCAGATTTTTTGCTAAGCTCTTTGAAATAACGTGCACATCAACCTTGTGAAATAGAGACAGGCATCATCCCAATTTTATAGGTGATATAATTGAGTAAAGAACCCTGATGGTGCAGCGGTTAAGAGCTTGGCTACTATCCAAAAGGTCGGCAGTTCGAATTCACTAGCTGCCCCTTGGAAACCCTATGTGGCAGTTCTACTCTGTCCTGTAGGTTTGCTATGAGTTAGGACCGACTCCAACAGCAGTGGATTATGGGCAGAGTTAAGTAAAGGAGTCCTTGGGTAGTGCAAATGTTAAGCACTCAACTACTAACCAAATGGTTAATAATTTGAACCCACTAAACGGTGCCTCAGAAGACAGGCCTGGCAATTTGCTTCCAAAAGGTCACAGTCTTGAAAACCCTGTGGAACATAGTTCTCCTCTGCACGCATGACATTGCTGTGAGTTGGAATCAACTTGACAGCAACCAACGACAAGAACAAATAACGGTAAAAGGCTAGTAGATGTCAGAGTCCAATCCAAGTCCAGGATTACCTGGCTCGAATCCTCTGTCTGCTCTTAGCCATTCTGCTACTGCAAGATGTAGTGTCGGGCCCTGGGGGGATAAGATAGGAATAACACCTGGCATTCCTAGTTCAGCTAGAACCTGGCAATGTCCTCGGGGAAGAGGAGGGAGAAGGGATTTATTCAGATTAGAAAGTAGAGGAGGGGTTTAGAGAAGATACTTTAGAGAAAATGGTTTTGAAACACAGCCCTAAAAGATAATTTCAGTAGGCGTAAAAGTGGGGAAAAGGTATTCCATGATGAGGAAACAACAAAAGCAGGGGCACATGGAATTTTGGAGGAATGACATGTTGTTATTGTGTGCCGTCGAATAGATTGTCATATTAATTGATGCAGAAAAAGCATTTGACAAAATTCAACATTTGTTCATGATAAAGCTCAAAAAAAAAAAGAAATAGAGGGGGCTTCTTTGCCTTGATAAAGAGCATCTATAAAAACCCTACGTATAACATACTTATTTTGGAAAGACTTAGAGATTTCCCCCTAAGATCAAAAGCAAGGCAAGGATGCCCACTTTTACCACCCTTATTCAACATAGGGCTGGAAGTTCTAGCTAGGACAGTAAGGCAAGGCAAGGAAATAAAAAGTCTACAGATCAGAAAGAAAGGATAAAACTGTCCCTATTTGCAGGTGACATGAATTGTCTACATAGAAAAGTCCAAGAAATCTACCAAAAAAAAAAAAAAACCTCTAAAACTAATAAGTGAGTTTAACAAGGTTCCAGGATACAAGATAAACATACCAAAATTATTTGTATTTATACACATTATCAATGAAGATGCGGGCAACAAAATTAAAAATACAATACCATTTATAATCACTAGAAAAAATGAAATACTTAGGTGAAATATAACAAAACACGTACAGGGCTTGTATGCTGAGAACTCACAAGGCTAATGAAAGAAACCAAAGAAGATCTAAATCAGTGGAGATGCATACTGTGATCATGGATAGGAAGACTCAACATCACGAAGATGTCAATTTTCCCTAAGTTGGTATGCAGGTTTAATGTAATGTCTTTCAAAACCCAGGAATTTTTTTTTTTTTTTGCAGATATAGGCAAGGTTGTTCTAAGATTTATATGGAAAGGCAAAAGAACCAGGATAGCTAAACTAATTTTGAAAGAATACAGTGTGAGGAATCAGCCTACCTGACTTCAGTGCAGGTACAGTAATAAAGACGGTGTGATATTGTTGGCAGAGTAGACATACATCAGTGGAAGAGAACAGAGGACCCAGAAATAGACCCACATAAATATGCACAGGAAACCCTGGTGGCATAGTGGTTAAGTGCTATGGCTGCTAACCAAAGGGTCAGCAGTTCGAATCCACCAGGCACTCCTTGGAAACTCTATGGAGCAGTTTTACTCTGTCCTATAGGGTCGCTATGAGTCGGAATCGACTTGACGGCACTGGGTTTTTTTTAAATATGCCCAACTGATTCTTGACCAAAGTGCAAAAGCAGTCCAATGGAGGAAAGATAGACTCTTAATCAAATGGTGTTAGAGCAGTTGAACATCGATAGCTAAAAAAAAAACCTAGAATTAAGCTGCACACCTTATAAAACAATTAGCCAAAGCGGCTCACAGACTTATGTAAAACTCTAAAACTTTTAGAAGAAAACATAGAATCTTTGCTATCTACGGCTAGGCAAAGCATTCTTAGACTTGATACCAAACGTATGATCCATAAAAGGAAAAATTGATAAATTAAGCTTTCTCAAAATTGAAAACATTTGTTGTGTGCAAATCATAATATTCTGATTAGTAGGTCTGGGGCTGGAGCCCTGGTGGCCCTGGTAGCACCGTGGTCAGAAGTTCAAATCTGCCAGCTGCTCTTTGGAAACCCTATGGGGCGGTTCTGCTCTGTCCTCTAGGGTCGCTGGGTTGGAATCGACTTGATGGCAATGGATTTTTTTTTTTTTTTTTGGTGGGGCCTGAGATTCTTCACTTACTGAAAGGTCTCAGATGATGCCGAGGTTTTTGGTCCACAGACCACGCTTTGAGTAGCAAGGGACATAGCATCTCTAAGGCCCCTTACAATTTTAAAATTACATGATTTCAGGGATGAATAAATTGTGTTACAGTGTTAGCAATTTAGAGAACAGAGAGGGAATTTAGTTTTAGCTGAAAGAATAATAGAAACTCCCAAAAGCCAACTGTATAGCTGAATAGAATGAAAAATGAAATCTTATTTTTAAAGATGTCTTTCATATATTCTAATACTTTATTCAAATGATACGTGTATTGCAAATGATGAATCATTCTGATGAAAAATTACCACATTTCAGCATGAAACCTCATTTTACATTGATCTTATGGCCAAAATATAAGCTTCTAAACTGAATATATCATTTAATTTCAATTACTTCATTTCTTATTTATGGAAGTTGTTGTGTTCATTTTTTTCACCTCATACGTGCTCAGCTATTTCTGAGCCCATGAGCACAACCGTCAGAGGCTGTAAAAATCCAGTGGGAATTTTGAATTTAAGTGTGCTGTTACTCTTGGAATTATTGGCTGACTTTTCCATGGAGCACTTCTACTTTGCAGAAACTAAATCTTTGTCTTATCTCTAGTAATGACATTTCATCTCAGATGTGATGTGTAGCCAAATATATGTCCATGTATTACCAATTCTTTCTGTTTTTCTGACAAAAAAAGAAGAAACTGTACCTTGAAAGACCCACTGATTATATTTAGAAAAGAAATAAGATTTTATCAGGGATAAATGAATCCTGAGAAATGAAACAGTTTTTCTTATCTTAATGATAAACACATATTCAATCGGGTATTGTATCAGTTAGAAATATCCTACTAAAAATGGCTCTGAGAAAAAACATTTCTCACACCTTATTGACTAGAATTAGGTCAGGAATGAAGGTATAATTTCTTAATTTTCATGTGTGAGACTGTTTCAGAGTGTAAATCCAGTGTTTTTAGTAAGCTTGCTGTACTCCAGAAAAGGGATTAAAGATCATGTCGCTGGTATTCATGAAATTCATGGAAGATGAAACTATTTTTATCAGAGTGTAGTAAAAAGAGCATCAGACTAAAAAGCAAACCTATAGAGACAGACAGTAGATTAATGGTTGCCTGGAGCTGGGAGTGGGAACGGGGATTAACAGGAAATGAGTATCAAGGATCAAATTGGTGTGATGAAGGTGCTCTAAAACTGATTTATGGTGATGGTTGCACAGCTGGCTGAATTACATGACATGTAAATTATGCCTCAATAAAGTTGTAAAAGAGAAGAAAAAAGCACTGAACAGGTATTCAGGAGACCCTGTAACACAGCCCTTGTTCTGCCGTTGAATAGCTGTGTAAAAAAATTATTTTTTATTTGAATAGCTGTGTAGCCCTAGAAAAATCGTGTACTCTCTATAGACCTTGGTGTCATTATCTGTAGAGAGGCGGTTGACTAGGTGAACCCTAAGGTATCTCTCTTTTTTTTTTTTAATTGTGCTTTAAGTGAAAGTTTACAAATCAAGTCAGTCTTTCATACAAAAATTTATATACACCTTGCTATGTACTCCTAGCTGCTCTCCCCCTAATGAGACAGCACACTCCTCCTCTCCACCCTGTATGCCCCATGTCCATTCAACCAGTTCCTGTCCCCCTCTTCCTGCTCATCTCCCCTCCAGACAGGAGCTGCCCACATAGTCTCACGCATCTACTTGAGCCAAGAAGCTCACTCCTCACCAGTATCATTTTCTATCCTATAGTCCACTCCAATCCCTGTCTGAGGAATTGGCTTTAGGAATGGCCCTCAGGTGTCTCTTACCTCTTCCTAGTCCAACGTTCTATGACTATTTTGGCACAGTTAGCCTTGAAGAAAGCACTTTTGCTCCTTGACAAATATCTAAATAGGGGTGATCCTGTGAGAGAAATTAAAGTTACAAAGTTTCCTTTAAAACTTGCCAAACACATTATGGGTCCAAGACTGTTCAAAATGCATTTATCAGTAAAGCATTGTTGCTGATGGAACATCTGTATGCGTCTGAAATATACAAAATCTCAGTCACCATGCCACACTGTACAGTGAGAATGTCTGTGGTGGGAAGACCTAATAGCAAGAAAAAGTGAAGGAGTTTGGAAACTGATGTGGATGTGACTCATAGACCTTTATGAGTCGAGAAAGAAGACGGGAAGGAGGGTTTAATATGCTTGTATTTTTCTAATTTAAGAAAAATTAAATCCCCCATCAATGGACAATAACTTATTGAACACTAGATGTGGGTAGGAAACCCTGATGGCATAGTGATTAATTGCTACAGCTGCTGACCAAAAGGTTGGCAGGAACCCACCAGGTGCTCCTTGGAAACTCTGGGGGGCACTTCTACTCTGTCCTGTAGGGACTATTAGAATCCTGCATGTTTCTGTGCATTATATATGTGCATACCGTATTTTTACACAAATAATGTACATCTTCTATGTTTGTTTGCCAGCTGCTTTCTCCCTCCGTGAGGTGTTTTTGCAAATCCACTATGCTAATTTTTTTCTATAGCAACATATAAAAAAAATTGGCATAGCAACCCTTATGAAAATACCTCCTGGGGGGAAGAAACATAGAATGTGCACATTATTTGTATAAAAATATGGTATGTATATATTTTTTATATTTAAATGTTTCTGACTATAAAAATAACACATCCTGATTAATTTTTGCAATTAAAATAACACCTAAAAGGAGGCGGAGCCAAGATGGCGGACTAGGCAGACGCTACCTCGGATCCCTCTTACAACAAAGACACGGAAAAACAAGTGAATCGATCACATACATAACAATCTACGAACCCTGAACAACAAACACAGATTTAGAGACGGAGAACGAACTAATACAGGGAAGCAGCGATTGTTTTCAGAGCCTGAAGCCAGCGTACCAGTCAGGTACGGCACAAGCACAGAGAGCTGCTCCACCCCCCTGAACTAACCCCGGGAGGGGGACCAGCCGGTTCCGCGGGTGGCGTGGGACGCAGCCGGTAGGAGAAGTCCCCGGGAGGCAGTGACTGGTCTTGGAACGGGGAGAGCAGTGTCCCAGCCGGGGAACCGTCCCGCCGGGATTTGGACTGGACGCAGGTACGGCATAAACACGGAGAGCTGCTCCACCCCCATGAACTAACCCCGGGAGGGGGCCCAGCTGGTTCGGGCGGGCGGCATGAGACACAGCCAGTAGGAGAAGTCCCCGGGAGGCAGTGACTGGTATTGGAGCGGAGAGAACAGCGTCCCAGCTGGGACACTCGGTCACGGCACAAGCATGGGGAGCTGCTGCACCCACCTGAACTAACCCCTGGAGGGGGCCCAACCGGTTCTCGGGGGTGGCAGGGCAACGCGGCTGGAGGGACAAGAAGTCACCGGGAGGCAGCGACTGATTTTGGAGTCGAGAGTGCACCGTCCCAGCAGGGGAGCCTTGACGCTGGGCGTGGGGCTGGAAGCGAAGGATCTGACTGTGACTCCAGTGGGCCAGACCCCACGGGGGCAATCTCCACACAGCCAGCACACATAGGCGACGCGCCCCGCGGGAATCTCAGATATAATAGTCATTCCAAGCAAGACAAGCAACTCTGGCTATATTCTGAGGTGCTACTCTCCTATCTCTCTGTTCCCTCCCCCACCCTCCCCAGGCGGCTTCATTAACATCTGAATAGCCTGAGCCAGAGGGAGAACTCTGATAGGGAACTGACTGCATTTTTTTTTAGCGGATTTTCTGGAAAAACTAGTTTCCCAGTGATGGCTCGGAGACAACAATCCATATCAAACCACTTAAAGAAGCAGACCGTGACAGCTTCTCCAACCCCCCAAACAAAATAATCAAAATCTTTCCCAAATGAAGATACAATCCTGGAATTATCAGATACAGAATATAAAAAACTAATTTACAGAATGCTTCAAGACATCACAAATGAAATAAGGCAAACTGCAGAAAAAGCCAAGGAACACACAGATAAAACTGTTGAAGAACTCAAAAAGATTATTCAAGAACATAGTGGAAAAATTAATAAGTTGAAAGAATCCATAGAGAGACAGCATGTAGAAATCCAAAAGATTAACAATAAAATTACAGAATTTGACAACGCAATAGGAAGTCAGAGGAGCAGACTCGAGCAATTAGAATGCAGACTGGGACATCTGGAGGACCAGGGAATAAACACCAACATAGCTGAAAAAAAATCAGATAAAAGAATTTAAAAAAATGAAGAAACCCTAAGAATCATGTGGGACTCTATCAAGAAGGATAACCTGCGGGTGATTGGAATCCCAGAACAGGGAGGGGGGACAGAAAACACAGAGAAAATAGTTGAAGAACTCCTGACACAAAACTTCCCTGACATCATGAAAGACGAAAGGATATCTATCCACGATGCTCATCGAACCCCATTTAAGATTGATCCAAAAAGAAGAACTCCAAGACATATTATCATCAAACTCACCAAAACCAAAGATAAACAGAAAATTTTAAAAGCAGCCAGGGAGAAAAGAAAGCTTTCCTTCAAGGGAGAATCAATAAGTTCAGACTACTCAGCAGAAACCATGCAGGCAAGAAGGGAATGGGACGACATATACAGAACACTGAAGGAGAAAAACTGCCAACCAAGGATCATATATCCAGCAAAACTCTCTCTGAAATATGAAGGTGAAATTAAGATATTTTCAGATAAACACAAGTTTAGAGAATTTGCAAAAACCAAACCAAAGCTACAAGAAATATTAAAGGATATTGTTTGGTCAGAGAACCAATAATATCAGGTACCAGCACAACACAAGGTCACAAAACAGAACGTCCTGATATCAAATAGGGAAATCACAAAAACAAATTAAGATTAATTAAAAAAAAAATACACATAACAGGGAATCATGGAAGTCAATAGGTAAAAGATCACAATAATCAAAAAGAGGGACTAAATACAGGAGGCATTGAACTGCCATATGGAGAGAGAAACAAGGCGATATAGAACAATACAAGTTAGGTTTTTACTTAGAAAAATAGGGGTAAATAATAAGGTAACCACAAAAAGGTATAACAACTCTATAACTCAAGATAAAAGCCAATAAAAATGTAACGACTCAACTAACATAAAGTCAAACACTATGAAAATGAGGATCTCACAATTTACTAAGAAAAACGCCTCAGCACAAAAAAGTATGTGGAAAAATGAAATTGTCAACAATACACATAAAAAGGCATCAAAATGACAGCACTAAAAACTTATTTATCTATAATTACGCTGAATGTAAATGGACTAAATGCACCAATAAAGAGACGGAGAGTCACAGACTGGATAAAGAAACACGATCCATCTATATGCTGCCTACAAGAGACACACCTTAGACTTAGAGACACAAACAAACTAAAACTCAAAGGATGGAAAAAAATATATCAAGCAAACAATAAGCAAAAAAGAAGAGGAGTAGCAATATTAATTTCTGACAAAATAGACTTTAGACTTAAATCCACCACAAAGGATAAAGAAGGACACTATATAATGATAAAAGGGACAATTGATCAGGAAGACATAACCATATTAAATATTTATGCACCCAATGACAGGGCTGCAAGATACATAAATCAAATTTTAACAGAATTGAAAAGTGAGATAGATACCTCCACAATTATAGTAGGAGACTTCAACACACCACTTTCGGAGAAGGACAGGACATCCAGTAAGAAACTCAGTAGAGACACGGAAGATCTAATTACAACAATCAACCAACTTGACCTCATTGACTTATACAGAACTCTCCACCCAACTGCTGCAAAATATACTTTTTTTTCTAGCGCACATGGAACATTCTCTAGAATAGACCACATATTAGGTCATAAAACAAACCTTTGCAGAGTCCAAAACATCGAAATATTACAAAGCATCTTCTCAGACCACAAGGCAATAAAACTAGAGATCAATAACAGAAAAACGAGGGAAAAGAAATCAAATACTTGGAAAATGAACAATACCCTCCTGAAAAAAGACTGGGTTATAAAAGACATCAAGGAGGGAATAAGGAAATTCATAGAAAGCAACGAGAATGAAAATACTTCCTATCAAAACCTACGGGACACAGCAAAAGCAGTGCTCAGAGGCCAATTTATATCGAAAAATGCACATACAAAAAGAAGAAAGAGCCAAAATCAGAGAACTGTCCCTACAACTTGAACAAATAGAAAGTGAGCAACAAAAGAATCCATCAGGCACCAGAAGAAAACAAGTAATAAAAATTAGAGCTGAACTAAATGAATTAGAGAACAGAAAAACAATTGAAAGAATTAACAAAGCCAAAAGCTGGTTCTTTGAAAAAATTAACAAAATTGATAAACCATTGGCTAGACTGACTAAAGAAAAACAGGAAAGGAAACAAATAACCCGAATAAGAAACGAGAAGGACCACATCACAACAGAACAAAATGAAATTAAAAGAATCATTTCAGATTATTATGAAAAATTGTACTCTAACAAATTTGAAAACCTAGAAGAAATGGATGAATTCCTGGAAAAACACTACCTACCTAAACTAACACATTCAGAAGTAGAACAACTAAATAGACCCATAACAAAAAAAGAGATTGAAACGGTAATCAAAAAACTCCCAACAAAAAAAAAGCCCTGGCCCAGACGGCTTCACTGCAGGGTTCTACCAAACTTTCAGAGAAGAGTTAACACCACTACTTCTGAAGGTATTCCAAAGCATAGAAAATGACGGAATACTACCCAACTCATTCTATGAAGCCACCATCTCCCTGATACCAAAACCAGGTAAAGACATTACAAAAAAAGAAAATTATAGACCTATATCCCTCATGAACATAGATGCAAAAATCCTCAACAAAATTCTAGCCAATAGAATCCAACAACACATCAAAAAAATAATTCACCCTGATCAAGTGGGATTTATACCAGGTATGCAAGGCTGGTTTAATATCAGAAAAACCATTAATGTAATCCATCACATAAATAAAACAAAAGATAAAAACCACATGATCTTATCAATTGATGCAGAAAAGGCATTTGACAAAGTTCAACACCCATTTATGATAAAAACTCTTACCAAAATAGGAATTGAAGGAAAATTCCTCAACATAATAAAGGGCATCTATGCAAAGCCAACAGCCAATATCACTCTAAATGGAGAGAACCTGAAAGCATTTCCCTTGAGAACGGGAACCAGACAAGGATGCCCTTTATCACCGCTCTTATTCAACATCGTGCTGGAAGTCCTAGCCAGGGCAATTAGGCTAGACAAAGAAATAAAAGGTATCCGGATTGGCAAGGAGAAAGTAAAGTTATCACTATTTGCAGATGACATGATTATATACACAGAAAACCCTAAGGAATCCTCCAGAAAACTACTGAAACTAATAGAAGAGTTTGGCAGAGTCTCAGGTTATAAAATAAACATACAAAAATCACTTGGATTCCTCTACATCAACGAAAAGAACACCGAAGCGGAAATAACCAAATCAATACCATTCACAGTAGCCCCCAAGAAGATAAGATACTTAGGAATAAATCTTACCAAGGACGTAAAAGACCTATACAAAGAAAACTACAAAGCTCTACTACTAGAAATTCAAAAGGACATACTTAAGTGGAAAAACATACCTTGCTCATAGAT
Source organism: Elephas maximus indicus (assembly GCF_024166365.1). NCBI lineage: Eukaryota > Metazoa > Chordata > Mammalia > Proboscidea > Elephantidae > Elephas > Elephas maximus. The sequence continues at coordinate 5,832,573 of NC_064841.1, read as the reverse complement.
AGGAAGACTTAACATAGTAAAAATGTCTATTCTACCAAAAGCCATCTATACATTTAACGCACTTCCGATCCAAATTCCAATGTCATATTTTAAGGGGATAGAGAAACAAATCACCAATTTCATATGGAAGGGAAAGAAGCCCTGGATAAGCAAAGCACTACTGAAAAAGAAGAAGAAAGTGGGAGGCCTCACTCTACCTGATTTCAGAACCTATTATACAGCTACAGTAGTCAAAACAGCCTGGTACTGGTACAACAACAGGCACATAGACCAATGGAACAGAATTGAGAACCCAGACATAGATCCATCCACGTATGAGCAGCTGATATTTGACAAAGGACCAGTGTCAATTAACTGGGGAAAAGATAGCCTTTTAAACAAATGGTGCTGGCATAATTGGATATCCATTTGCAAAAAAATGAAACAGGACCCATACCTTACACCATGCACAAAAACTAACTCCAAGTGGATCAAAGACCTAAACATAAAGACTAAAACGATAAAGATCATGGAAGAAAAAATTGGGAGAACCCTAGGAGCCCTAATACAAGGCATAAACAGAATACAAAACATTACCAAAAATGATGAAGAGAAACCAGATAACTGGGAGCTCCTAAAAATCAAACACCTATGCTCATCTAAAGACTTCACCAAAAGACCACCTACAGACTGGGAAAGAATTTTCAGCTATGACATCTCCGACCAGCACCTGATCTCTAAAATCTACATGATTCTGTCAAAACTCAACCACAAAAAGACAAACAACCCAATCAAAAAGTGGGCAAAGCATATGAACACACATTTCACTAAAGAAGATATTCAGGCAGCCAACAGATACATGAGAAAATGCTCTCGATCATTAGCCATTAGAGAAATGCAAATTAAAACTACGATGAGATTCCATCTCACACCAGCAAGGCTGGCATTAATCCAAAAAACACAAAATAATAAAAGTTGGAGAGGCTGCGGAGAGATTGGAACTCTTATACACTGCTGGTGGGAATGTAAAATGGTACAACCATTTTGGAAATCTATCTGGCGTTATCTTAAACAGTTAGAAATAGAACTATCATACAACCCAGAAATCCCACTCCTCGGAATATACCCTAGAGATACAAGAGCCTTCACACAAACAGATATATGCACACCCATGTTTATTGCAGCTCTGTTTACAACAGCAAAAATTTGGAAGCAACCAAGGTGTCCATCAACTGATGAATGGGTAAATAAATTGTGCTATATTCACACAATGGAATACTACGCATCGATAAAGAACAGTGACGAATCTGTGAAACATTTCATAACATGGAAGAACCTGGAAGGCATTATGCTGAGCGAAATTAGTCAGAGGCAAAAGGACAAATATTGTACAAGACCACTATTATAAGATCTTGAGAAACAGTAAACCTGAGAAGAACACATACTTTTGTGGTTACAAGGGGGGAGGGAGGGAGGGTGGGAGAGGGTTTTTTATTGATTAATCAGTAGATAAGAACTGCTTTAGGTGAACGGAAAGACAACACTCAATACATGGAAGGTCAGCTCAATTGGACTGGACCAAAAGCAAAGAAGTTTCTGGGATAAAATGAATGCTTCAAAGGTCAGCGGAGCAAGGGCGGGGGTCTGGGGAACATGGTTTGCAGGGACTTCTAAGTCAATTGGCAAAATAATTCTATTATGAAATCATTCTGCATCCCACTTTGAAATGTGGCATCTGGGGTCTTAAATGCTAACAAGCGGCCATCTAAGATGCATCAATTGGTCTCAACCCACCTGGAGCAAAGGAAAATGAAGAACACCAAGGCCACACGACAACTGAGAGCCCAAGAGACAGAAAGGGCCACATGACCCAGAGACCTACATCATCCTGAGACCAGAAGAACTAGTTGGTGTCCGGCCGCAATCGATGACTGCCCTGACAGGGAGCACAGCAGAGGACCCCTGAGGGAACAGGAGATCAGTGGGATACAGACCCCAAATTCTCATAAAAAGACCAAACTTAATGGTCTGACTGAGACTAGAGGAATCCCGGCGGCCATGGTCCCTAGATCTTCTGTTGGCACAGGACAGGAACCATCCCCGAAGACAACTCATCAGACATGAAAGGGACTGGTCAGCGGGTGGGAGAGAGATGCTGATGAAGAGTGAGCTAATTATATCAGGTGGATACTTGAGATTGTGTTGGCAACTCTTGTCTGGAGGGGGGATGGGAGGATAGAGAGAGAGGGAAGCCGGCAAAATTGTCAGGAAAGGAGAGACTGAAAGGGCTGACTCAAGAGGGGGAGAGCAAGTGGGAGTAGGGAGTGAGATGTATGTAAACTTATATGTGACAGACTGATTGGATTTGTAAACGTTCACTTGAAACTTAATAAAAGTTAATTAAAAAAAAAATAATAATAACACCTAAAGAATATGCACCAAACAGCCCTTAGGTTATAGCAAATTAAGGATGACTTCCATGTTTCAATAGCGAGAGTATGATTTTAAGAATTTTGATCCTTGTGAAAAAAAAGTTTATTCAAATCTAGATCCTGCATGGATATTATGACTTATCTGAATGAATGGGATTTTCTTCCATTTTTTGCAAAATTCTTTTTCTATTCTTTGCAAAACAGGAGCAAAATTCTTTAATCTTATTTAGAAAATTGTTTGATGTTTAATATTTATACCTTAAAAAAAAAGGCAATGCGTAGCATTAGACTCTATGGTGGTTTGTGTTCTGTCTGTGTAGTTAAGGTGCTGTTTACATTTTCTAGAATCCTCTTCCTTGGATGATTCCAGGTCAGAGTTGGTCAAGAAAGTAACTTACATGAGATTTGGAAACGAAGCAGAGGCCATAACCCTTTGAAGACCTTCTCAAAGTCAGATACCGAGACAGAGAGACGCAGAGGCTCCCGGCAGATGCCAGCTTGTCCTCCTTCTCTTCTGCTCCATGTCCAGCTTTTCTTCCTGACTACTGGCCTTGTTGATCAGCGGTTACCTCAGACTGACTCTCGAGCGCTTGGCTATGGACATACAGTTGTTGTAGTTGTTGCTGGCAGCCTTCCAGTCAGCCCCCAACGCACGGTGACCCCAGGCACAAACGAAGCTTCTGCCGAAACCTACGCAGCATCATAGCAACAAGCGAGACTCTACTGACAGATGGGCGGTGGCTGCACTTGAGGTGCATTGATCGGGAATCAAACCTGGGTCTCCCACACGGAGAGCGAGAATTCCACCACTAAACCACCACTGCCTTCATGGGCGTACAGAGACTGGTTATTCAGAGGCAATAACTCTCCTAGACCTCTCCGTGGAGTCCCCATTCATGGTCCTACTTTGGTAGCTGTACATACTTGGCTTCTCAAATTGCCAAGCGTGTCTAGCAATTGGCAGTCAGTTGGCAACTCCTTCTCTGATTCTCAACTTCTCTCCTCTTCCAGATCTCTACTTCCCTGGCTCCAAAATAAACCCCTCATCATGATTCTGCTGCCCTGACTAAACCTAAACCCTAATGGATACAAACCCTATTCAGTGGAAGAGAAAACCCAACCATAATAATAAAAATGCAGTGATTTTTAATTAATTGAAAAGACCCAAATACACTTATGGATGAAGAGATGGAGTGAAACCCAACCACAGAATGTCTCTCATCCAGTAATCAAATGGGAAAAAAAAGGATCAGCCATAGATCCACTAAAAACAACAAACAAACCCACTGCTGTTGCCTCGATTCCGACTCATAGCAACCCTATAGGATAGAGTAGAACTGCCCCATAGAGTTTCCAAGGAGCGCTGGTGGATTTGAACTGTCAACCTTTTGATTAGCAGCTGTAGCACTTACCCACTACACCACCAGCGTTTCCGTAGCTTCACTAGCAGCAGACGAATAAGGAGTGGGCTCTGCCTCATTCTGTAAGTTTCTAAGAGGGTGGCCCAGAAACAAAACAAAAGATTCACCCACTTCCCAAAGCAGTTGTGTAGAAAAATCTCGAGACTGCTTCTGGGTGTAGATCCCATTTTTGGCACGGGGTGGTCTGAAGCAGTGGTTCTCATCAGGGTCTACAGAGCCCTGGGTGTCCCTGACAGTTTCAGCCAGTCTGTAGAGTGAAAACTATTAATGTAATAATACTAAGGCTTGATTTGCCGTTTTCACTCTGCTGACAGTTTTCACTGACGGTGCAAAAACAGTGATGGGTAAAACCGCTGACACCTTAGCCCAAATCAAAGCAGCAAATTCTCCTAGTAGTAATTGTATTAGTCATCACTGCACACACAGCAGGAAAAAAAAAAAATTCCATTTCACTTTAGAAAGTCTGTGATGAAGGTATTAGTATTACGATCCCGTGCTATAGATGAGAAAACAAAGACACAGAGATGTGAAGTACCTGTTTCAAAGGCAAATAGTAAGTATTAGAACTGGAATTCTAATCTGAGCCAGCGTGGTTCCAAAGAAAATAATCCACTGGCTTTTAGTGGCACAAATAGTTTGCACTTGGCTATGAACCTAAAGAAGGTGGTTCAAATGCCTCCAATGGTGCTGTGGAAGAAAGGCCTGGTGACCTACATCTGTAAGATTACAGCCATTGAAAACCCCACGGAACACAGTTTTACTCTGAAACATGTGGGGGTTGCCATGAGTTGGAATTGACTTGACAGCAGTGGGGTTTTTTGTTTGTTTGTTTGTATTAGCCAGGCACTATTTCCGTGACTGGAGATATAAAATGGTCATACATCCATCTGTCCACCCATCCATCCATCTGGAGATGCGCATAGAGAGCAGTGGTTCTTTCTGGGTAGTATGTTCTTAGGTTAGTTACCTCACTCTTCTCGGTGCTTTTCTGTATTGCTTGAATTTAAAAAGTAATGAGCTTGTTATTTTTATAAAAAAAACAATGGAGTCATTGTTCTTCAAACCAGGTGCAATTCACTTCTCTTTTTAAGAAGATACAAAGTAAAATTTCAGATCTTAAACTCAAAGCGATATGAAAAGGCAGCTTCGTTCTTTCTTCCTACTCACACTTTTCTTTCTTCCCACTACTTTCGTAGCAATAGAACGTGACGTGTAGAAAATTCTGTCTCCTAAAACTGATTTAGAAAGCAAGGTCCCCAAAATCTTCCCATCCCACACAGCAAGTACTAAAGCAATTCTTTCTTTTTTTTTTTTTTTAAACGCTATTACCAAGGTTCTTTAGGAAAAATAACAAAAAAAATCCTAGTGACATTACTGGATCTCAGAAATGGAGAATGCTAATGATGAAGTTTGGCACAGAGCATCACCTGTGTGCACACTCTTCAGGAATTAACCACTTGCGTCCAGAGGCGATGATTTCTGGGACAGTGAAATGGCGTACGTGACTGGTCTCATTCCTCAGTAGAGACTAATGTACACATGTGTAACAACATCAGGAAGAGGTAAAAATCCTTGTCCTGATAGAATTGACATGTTTTTTTGTAACATGCTTGAAGATGTCTTTTAGTGATAGAATTACTAAGACCAGCGCATAATTTTTTTTATCTCCTCTATCAAAAATTATTCATGTTCAAAATAAATTGGCTAGCCGAAAGTTTGGCGGTTTGAACAGACCCGTAGGTGCCTTGGAAGACAGGCCTGGTGATCCGCTTCTGAAAGGTCCCAGTGTTGAAAACCCTACGGGGCAGTTCTGCTGTGCACACGTTGGGTCACCACGAGTCGGAATCTATTTGACAGTAACTAATAACAAGAACAGCTCGGTAGTCCTAGGATCTGCAAATAGGACACTTAGGGTCTTGGCGCCCATGATTCTCTGTATTATAAGAGTAGTTGAAATATATGAAATCCACTGACCAAAACTATTTTTTCTTCAAAGATCCAGGCCAATAACCTGGCCTCTTCGATCCTTTACATCATTTGTTTCCAAACCGTCAGTCTTAGATTGGTGCTGACTGACCACATGAGAATCACCAGTGGAGCTCATGAAAAATACAGATTGTAGGCCTCGCTTTTGTAGATTCAGAACTGGAAACAAGAATTTGTATTTCTAAAGCACTGGGTAAGGTGCCCTCCAGGTGATTCTGATATGTAGCCAGGTGTGGGAACATTGACTTGGAAAATGCTGGAAAACAAGGAGAATGCTGTGATGTTGCACAGAATTAATCATTTCCTATTTAATTTACTGAATACCCTAGAACATGACATTATAGAAAGATCTCGCGACATGTCCATATTCTCCCAATTCTTCAGTTTTAGTCAGAATGGCAACCAGAGAAGCAACGTGAACATTTGTGTTGGCAGGAGCACTTAAATGCTATTAAAATATAATAAAAATCACAGGACAGAGGCAAATTTGTTATGAAGCTAGTGAAGCTTAACCCACAAAGCCACTCACTCACGTGGGCCCTGTCATGGACTGAATTACGTCCCCCCCCCAAAATGCGTGTATCCATTTGGCTGGGCCATGATTCCCGGTATTGAATGATTTTCCTATAGGTTGTAAATGCTGCTTCTATGATGTTAATGAAGGAAGATGGTTGGCAGTTGTGTTAGTGAGGCAGGACTCAGTCTACAAGATTGGATTGTGTCTTGAGGCAATCTCTTGAGATATAAAAGAAAGGAAAGTAAGCAGAGAGTTGGGGACCTCATACCACCAAGAAAGCGGCACCAGGAGTAGAGCACGTCGTTTGGACCCAGGGTCCCTGTGCCTGAGAAGCTCCTTGACCAGGGGAAGACTGATGAGAAGGCCAACAGAAAGAGAAAGCCTTCCCCTGGAGCTAACACCCTGAAGTTTGAACTTTTAGCCTACTTTACTGTGAAGAAATAAATTTCTCTTTTTCAAAGCCATCCACTTGTGGTATTTCTGTTATAGCAGCCCTAGATGACTAAGACAGGCCCGTATGAGTGTGGATTATCGTTGGGAGTTGTGGAGTATTCTGGGTGGGGAGGGGAAGCCGGAACGCATTTCTATGTAAGCATATCTGTGAAATGACCTAAAGAGATCTCGGAAGAATGACACTTAAGTCTTCAATATACTGCCAGGCGTGTTGTGATTTCTCTTCTTATTCTAAATAAATACTCTAGTATCTAATTTTGTATTCTTGATTTGTATACTTCTTTACAGGGGTCTCCCCAAAAAGCATAATTTTGAAGTCCCACACAACCTGGATCCACCACTGCTTCAGGGACTACTTTTGGGTCAGTGTTAAGAAATCAGGGCAGAAATTCAGGCCTATTTTAGAGACATTCTGTTGGAGAAGGGTTATACATTAGGCCATCTAATAACCCACAGTACCGGATGATCTTTGAGAAGTACTCTAAGAGAGACTTGGGTAGAGGGTACAAAGGCCTGGGGCAAAGGATGGCATATTCAAAGAAGTAAAATTATTAGTAGCTATCAGGACTAGAACAAGGAGTACAAGAGGAGGCTGAGGATAAATGAAGCCACAGGAACCAATCATTCAAGCTACATTAAGGCATTTCAGCTTTGTCCTGAAGAGGAAAAGAAACCACAAAAGCATTCTAAGCAGAGAGTTGGCATGATAACAGTTATGTTTTTATAAATGTATTCTAAGCAAATTTGTTCTGGGTAGAATAGATTGGTGGGGTTCACACATGGAGGCAGGAGGACCAGTAAGGAAGCCATTGAGAAAGGATGGTGACCTGAGTTAAGGGAAAAGCAGTGGCTATGGTGAGACATGTGTATATCAAGATATATTTAGGAGGTAGGATTTGGTGATTGATTTGATGTGAGAAGTGATAGAGAAGGAGGAGTCAAGAGTAATGACCAAGGATCTGGCTTGGACAACTGGATGGGCGATGGTATTGTTTCTAGAGAAAAGGAACACAACGGAGAAGCAAGTATTGAGGGATGAGATGGGTCAGTAGATCATGAACTCAGTATGGGAAAGCTGAAATTGAGGTGCTTGTGGGGAGCGCAATTGGAGAAATTCATCAGGAGGTTGGATATTGGGGCCTGGGGCTGTGAAATTGTGGAAGTAGCAGTAGTACTGTCAGAACCTGTCTGACTTCAAGGGGTATAATGCAAATCACTATGAGATGGAGGTCAGACACACCTCTACTCTCCAACCTTTTTACCAGTTCTGATACCAGCCGTCCCTCCCATGGTACAATCTACTCCGCTGGGCTCGGTAATTCTTGCAATGGCCACACAGAACTCACAGAGGATACTTCCAGTTAAGTGGTTTATTAAGGAACAGGGTACAACTCAGGGTCAGGATCAACCGGAAGCAACCAGAATCAGGATAGGAAGCGTGTAGGCAGTCTCCCTTCAGTGTAGGACAGTTCTTTCAGCTCCTCTTAACTGTGCAGTTCTCTCTTTCAGGACAGGCTCCTCTTGGCCTTGCTGTCTTTAGCTGCTGGCTCTGTCGCTGGGCCCCTTCCGAGCCTATCACCCCCAGCTCCACCACTGGGACTCTTCCAGGTCTGTTGTTGTCTTCAGTGTTACAGCCCTTGACCTATGTTACAGCTTTTTCAGGAGTTTCCCTGCCTCCTCTCTTTCTCTCTATCTGCTTATTCCCTCTTCTTTTTTCCTTCTGCTTTTTTTCCTGCTACTGTCTCTAGAAAACCTTTGTAGGGCTGGTTGCTTAAAAACACAAACTCCTTGTCAATTTCAAGGCATGGGACTCACACCAGGGCCATGAACTGACCAATCCCCTCTCAGTGAGCCACAGATATTTTATTTGCATAGTCGGATACAACTCACGTCGTTTGCATAGTATATTGTTCAGTCCCTGCAAGGTGCATACCAATCACAAGGCAAGCAGCAGCCTAGGGCCAGCCGGAAAGTATCAAACCATCCTTGTTTACAGCTTACCCAGGAAACATCAATCAACGTGGACAAAATAACAAACTCTCTGGAATAGAAAACTGGGCAAAGGTAACTCCTAAGAGTTTGGGGGGAAATCCCTTAAGCAGTTTTTCCAGAGAACCAAGGCAACAGGCCACGTAAAGGAACTCATTTCACCACAGGAGCTTTGGAGAGATTTGGCCTGAAAGTATATATTTGAGATGAGATAGACTCAGGAGAGCATGTGAAAGAAGAGGCAGGGGCCTAAAAGAGGATTTTCAGGAACATGAACATTTAAGGAATGAGCCAAGATTGGGGAGACCACAAAGGAGCATGAGAAGGAGTGGACCAAAGAGATAGGAGAAAATTCAGGGATATGTGATGTCATGGAAACCAAGGAGAGAGTAGAAGAGAGAGGCAACAGTGTCAGATGGTGCTGAGGTGTCAGGTAGGAAAAGGTCTGAAAAGCTCATTGATCCCTGAAGAGGTGTGTTCGGGACACAAGAAAGTAAGACTACCACCAAACTCCTAACCAAACTCACTGCCGTCGAGTCAATTCCAACTCATAGCGACCCTATAGGACAGGGTAGAACTGCCCCATAGAGTTTCCAAGGAGCACCTGGAGGATTCGAACTGCTGACCTCTTGGTTAGCAGCCTTAGTACTTAACCACCATGCCACCAGGGTTTCCAAGGCTACCCAAATGGAGTCAACTCAAAGATGAACAGGTTCTAGTTCCTCTCAGGCCCCAGTTCAGGGACATTAACTGATGAAACCCTTGGGAAATTTTTCAAGCAGCCCATGAGCCTTCATTGTTGATTGCCACCTACTTTAATCGAATATTCTGGGTTTTATTGACAGTCTCAATTTACTAAATCCTTATTATATACGATTATATTCATCAGAATTGGTAATCAGGTTTCCTTTGGTTCAAGGAAAGAAGGTCACTGTATACGTTAGGAATAGACATGATAAAAACAAGAGAAACAGCTACTCCTGCCTTCCACCTTCTGAAGAACATACATGGTTTGGATCCAGAATTCTCTCTCCTGCTTCCCTCAGGACTGCTTTGTTCAGGCATCTGCGCTCAACTCCCTTTAGCACCAGTCTGATGTCTAGAATTTTAGGTGGGGTAATGTACCACAAAGTAGATGGCTACTTATTTTTATATTTTCAGCTCCAAAGACAGTGCCTGGCCCATAGTAGGTCCTTAATATTTATTGAATAAATGGGTGAAAGGAAAATAGATGAAATGATTTTAATCTTTATCATAGAATGAATGGGGAGAAACAGAAAAAAAGTTACAGAAAATATCTTTTGGGTGGTTAGAGTTGTTTGATTAAAAAAAAAAAAAAACACAACTATGAACTCTTTGAGAGTTCAATCATATATTTAAGTGGCCCACAGAAGTCTTAACATTCTCTAAGAGTCCACAGATGGCAGGTGGTTGGGGATGAGGGCTCTTTGTTGTTGTTGTTGTTATTCGGTGCTAAGGAGTCAGCTCCAACTTATGGCGACCTTTAACACACCAAAATGTTTCCAGTCCTGCGCCATCTTCGTGATCACTGGTGTGCCTGAGTCCGTTGTCGTGGTCATTGTGTCAAGGCATCTCATTGAGGGCTTCCCTGGTTTTTGCTGGCCCTACCCACCACAATACCCAGGAGAAGAGGGTTGTTCCAGACTCAGACCAAGCTTGACTAAAATGTACAAGAAGGAACATCCTAGTATTTTCACAGGAAGAGAGAGAAACACTGACATGTCAGTTTTGTTTGGATGAGCGTATGAAGGCCCAGGAGCCATATTTTGGTAAAAGAAAGAACTCCTGGCAGATCTCAGGAAGCCAGGGGATTTTGAAAAGCAGTTGAGTGTTGGCTTGCCTTTCCTCTGCTTACTTTGTGGTACCCTCACTGGAGATGCAGACTCCATCCTCAGGGAAGCCCTTGGAACGAGGAGCAAACACTGGCACTTCCAACAGGCTGCCCATCTTTTCTAACAGGCTGCCATTGCAGATGCATTTAGTACTCTCATTCTGTGTGGCTCATCTTCCAAGTCTTATTCGATGTAGTACAGTTGAGCAAAGAGAGATATTTACAGCTGTATGGCAGCTCTTGGTAGAGTTTGTTCCTGGAAATTCAAATATTATATGCCCCTCAGAAAATATTAAATATGAAATTTTAATCCAAACGTTCACCCAAGGGCCACTTTTCTCAATATTGCTTGCTTCCTTTTCCTAGTAGAGGTACACTGTCTGTGTTAATGGGCAATTTTTTATTTGGGTTAAGTAGGAAACATTATCTTAACAAATTAACAAACGATTTGAGAACATTTCGTTTTCAATGGTTCAGTGCCCACATGTTACATTTTGTAAATATTGTATTTTTTCAAATGACTTTCATCTTTTTAAAAAGACTTTTGTTCTCTCCACTGAACTCTGTTCAGTGCTGTCGTGATAGCTCACCACAGGCCGTCTTTGTGGATATTAAATCTATATAAATTTCTGTCCAAAATACTTTTAGGCTATTCTGTCAACTTGAAGCCAGGACATCACTTTCAGCAGAGGACTAGACGTGCCAGGACATCAATTTTTAGCATGCTGAATGGATCCTAATACCAAAATTTACCATGAATCAAATTGTGCTTTGTTCATAACTCATGTTCCATACCGGCAGTTCATCTAAACCAAAGTCATTAAAAGATTAATTATGCTGAAGCTGGGTGGTTGTGTACATCCCTGATTAGCAAGAGCATACAGTGACTTCCTGTCTTCATTATTCAACCTTTCGTTGTTGGAAGAGGCATCGCTCACAATACCCATCTCATCGTTTGTAAGGAAGTCATTGTCTGAGACCTTCGGTTTTCTTAGACTCGTTTTCTCTGCTGCATGTCAATAACCAAAGTTTTTAAAAACACATCTACAGTAGCTATGTGCTTTTGTAAGTCTACTTTCTCAGGTTGTTCAGACATGTCAGAATTAAATAGTAGGAACAAAGAGATTAGTTACTGGGATTAATTTAAAAGGTCTACCAAGAAGTCAGATATACTCTGTATGTGTGTGTGTACATACTGTTTGTATGTTTATTTATAATTTTCCCCAATAACTGTATTTTAGACACATGCTATTTGGGATAAATGGATAAAAAATTCATTTATCGTGTGCACATATCTCATATATTGTGTCTTAAGGAAGCAGGAGGGAAGGAGTAGTAATACTTAATGGAGCACTCCTGTTGTAGAAAGCCTCATCTAAAAGTACGGGGCCCTGGTGGTGCAGTAGTTAAGAGGTTAGGCTGCTAACAAAAGGTCAGTATTTCTAATGCACCAGGCGCCCCTAGGAAACCCAGGGTGGCATTTCTACTCTGTCCTGTAGGGTCACTTTGAGTCAGGATCAATCATAGATTTGGTTTGGTACTTAAAAGTCCATGAGGCAACAAGGCTATTGTAATAAAAATGGAAGATAAATGCAAAACACACGTCCTCTCTTGGACAGCTCCTGAGAGGCATGTACCTCAGGGGTTAAGACTCTGGGCTCTGGAGTCATATCTTTTCTTTACCACTTTAGAGGTTGCTGACTTTGGGCAACCTCTCTATGCCTTGGTTTTCTTTTTATAATATAAACCAAAAAACCAAACCTGTTGCCATCAAGTCAGTTTCAACTAATAGCGACCTTATAGGACAGAGTAGAACTGTCCCATAGGGTTTCCAAGGCTGTAATCTTTACAGAAGCAGACTGCCACATCTTTCTTCCGGGAACAGCCGGTGGGTTCAAACCGCTGACCTTTCAGTTAGCAGACGAGTGCTTTAACAACTGTGCCACCAGGGCTCCTTTTTCGTAATACTGTGGAGGGATAGCAATAATGCTCCGCTTCATAGGTCTGTTTTGAGAATTAAAGGGAATAAGGTGAGGAGTAAATAAAACAGATGTGTAAAAATTTAGAAGTCTTAAAGACGTTGTTAACTATTATTGAAAGCTCTAGGCTCTAGTAATACTGAGAATTTTAAATAATCCAACAGAAGATAACAATCAATAAAATACATGGGATGGGGGTTGTTAGGAAATTGCAGATAATAAAAAGATGTGAATTGGAAGTGGAAGATGGTTTTAAAATGTATGAGGAGGAAATATATGGGATCATTGTCCCATGAATATTTGAAAAAGTGTGGCTCTTGAACAAGAAGGAAGTATTAAAAGGAAAGAGATTTTAAATAAAGGCTGTTTTGCCTTTTAACAAAGTGTGTCTGTGTAAGTCAGTATGGAGGGGTGCATTCTTGAGCTAGATCATATTCTTGCTCTTCTCAGCAATTTTTATTTCCAAAAATGGCTTTCTTGAGGTATAATTTACATACCACTAAATTCACCCGTTGTAAGTGTACAATTCAATGATTTCTAGTAAATTTATAGAGTTGTACGGTCATCACCACGATCCTGTTCTAGAACATTTCCATGACCCCAGAAGCTCCCTCACACCCATTTTCGGTTAATCCCTGTTGCCATTCCCTGGCCCTGGCATTTCAGATAGGAAGAATCATACAATATATAGTGTTTTGGGTCTGGCTTCTTTTACTTAGGGTAATGTTTTTGAGGCTCATTCATGTGGTAGCTTGGGTCAGTAGTTCATTCTTTTTATTGCTGGATGAAATCCCGTTCTGTGGATATATCACACGTTGTTCATCCATTCTCCAGTTGACGGATATTTGCATTGTTCCCAGTTTTGGCCGTTGTCAGTAATGCTGCTGTGACCATTCGTGTACATGTCTTTGTATGGACCCATCTTTTCATTTCTTTTGGGTGGAATTCGAGGAATGGAATTGCTGGGTTGTATGATAAGTTTGTGTTGAATGTTTTAGGAAACCGCCCACGATAGTTAGTTTTATGTGTCTACTTGACTAAGGTATACAACCGTACCTTGTAGTCAAAGTCAATGGAAAATTATAACAACCCAATTCAGGCAGGACTGCTAATGGCCAAGACCCATCAGGCAAAGAACGTGACCAGCTGAGGTGCTTGTTGAGGGCAAAAGGAATATGGAACGGGTAGTGCAAGAAGGTAGTTATAAATCCTAGCTCCAACCACGTCACCACTTGCAGAAATGAGGACTATAACTGTTGGGAGTATTTCTTCCTTATTTTGTTATGAACATGTCTGTGTAGGACTTCTGTTTTCTTCCCTTTCTTATCCCCTTATTATATAACCTAAGGTGTATCAATATTAGTTATATTCACATCACAGTATTTAAGTTACAGGATATCAAGGACTTTGCATCCTTTTCCTGGGGAAAGCGTTAGTGTGTCTTTGGTTGTATACCGGATAGTTGTATCATGTCAGGCAGATGTATGAATTTGTTACCATCTTTACTTGGAGATTAAATATGGTTTAAGGAGATGTGTATGCATGCCGAGTTGACAAGGGATGGACTGTGATGGTTAATTTTATGTGTCAATTTGGCTAGGGTATAGCATCCAGTGATTCAGTCAAACACTAATCTAGGTGCTGCTGTGAAGGCATTTTGTAGATACGGTTAGTATCTATAATCAGTTAACTTTAAATAAAGGAGATTGCCCTCGAAAATACGGGTGGGCTTCATCCAATAAATTGAAGGCCTAAGAGCAAAAACTGAGGTTCCCTGGAGAAGAAATTATGTCTCAAGACTGCAGCATCAACTCCTGTCTGAGTTTCCAGCCTGCCGGCCTATCCTATAGACGTTGGACTTGCTAGCCTTCACAATTGGGTAAGCCAATTCCTCAGAATAAATCTCTGTCTCATATATGGAGCCCTGGTGGCACAGTAGTTAAAGCGCTGGGCTGCTAACCGTAAGCTTGGTGGTTTGAACCCACCAGCCGCTCTGTGAGAGTAAGATGTGGCAGTCTGCTTCTGTAAAAATTGCAGCCTTGGAAACCTTATGGGGCAGTTCTGCTCTGTCTTACAGGGTCACTGTGAGTTGAAATTGACTCGACGGCAGTGGATTTTATCTCATACATATATATTTCTCTGTTTCTTTTTCTCCAGAGAACCCTCACTGCCAAACTGTTTTCCAAAGTAGGTGTACCATTTTACATTCCCACCAGCAATGTATTAAGTTTCCAGTTTCTTTACACCCTTGTCAAAATTTATTATGGTCTTTTTTGTTACAGACATTTCCGTAAATGTGTAGTGATATCTCCTTGTGGTTTTAATTTGCATTTCTTTAATGATGTTGAGAATCTTTTTCATGTGTTTATTAGTCATTACTGTACCTTCTTGGGTGAAGTGTCTGTTCATATCTTTTGCCCATTTTAAAAATTGGGTTGTTTGTCTTTGTATTACGGAGTTGTAAGGGTTTTTTATATATTCTCAATGTGAACTCTTTATCAGATATATGATTTGCAAATATTTTCTTCCAGTCTATGGCTTATGTATTTCTTTTCTTAAAAATGTCTTTGAATAGTAAGAGTTATTAATTTTGATATCCAACATTATCAATTTATTCTTTTATGGGTTGGCAATTGATGTCATATCTAAGAACTCTTTACCTAACCCAAGTCACAAAGATGTTTTCCTCTAGAAGTTTTCCCTTTTTAGGTCTTATGTTTAAATCTTTAATTCATTTTGAGTTAACTTTTGTGTATAGTGTGAGGTAAGGGCCTAAATTCTTTTTTTTTTTTTTCCTGGTCTTTTTCGCATGTTGATATCCACTTGTCCCAACACCATTTGCTAAATTATCTTGGCTCCTTTATCAAAAGTCAATTAACACAAGTGTAAGAATTTATTTCTGGACTGCCAGTTCTCCAAGTTTGTTATTCCTTTTGCATTGTTGTTTGTTACATGAAAAATACGAGATTTAAATATAAAACAAATCTGCTTTTTTCTTTCTTTTATTTGACTGCTCATCTTTTTTAATAAAAATAAAACAAAAAACTAAAATAATTCTCAGATCTCTTCTATTTTCTAGAAAATAAAAAGATTAGGAATATATGTTAAATGAATGTAAATGTTTTCCGTTTTTGTATGTAGTTACATTTTTTTTTTTTTTACATTAGCTAGCACTTGTTCATTAACACCTCTGATGCTGTGTGTGTGTGCACGCACGTGTGTGTGATTTCTTATTGGCTAAACTTGTAAGCATCAATGGTATGCAGTTCTTTATGGAACTGAAATTTTAATCTGTGGTCCACTTCTAGGGAATTAGCTGCATCTACTATATTATGTGGAAACCCTGGTTGGCATAGTGGTTAAGAGCTACGGCTGCTAACCAAAAGGTTGGCAGTTCAAATCCACCAGATGCTCCTTGGGAACTCTATGGGGCAGTTCTAATCTGTCCTATAGGGTCACTATGAGTCAGAATCCACTCAGCGGCAATGGGTTTGGGTTTGGTTATTATATTATGGTACAGAAACTCAAATGATGGACTGTGAAATTACTGTTTGAGGAAATGTTTCCCTGTCATTTCAACTAATGCCCACCCCACCAAACCTCCGCTCCTTTCACAGTCATTTAACCTAAGTAGGGAACAAAACAAAATAAATTAAGCAGAATAGGAAAACAGTATTTTGTAAGAGAGCTGCTTCTACACTATTTCTACTTTTTGTGATTACATTAAATTATGTATGAGAATTACAGAGATAAAACAGTATGATTTTATGTAAGGCTCCATTTAAACCCCTTTTCATGAAAAAATAACAACTAGGTAGTGATGACGTGGTTCTCTGACTTAATTGTTGTGTTCTTCTCCACCTCTGACTCCAAAGCTGCATCTATGATATGACGTGTTCAGTCTGCAGAAGGATCACACGTGAGCATAGTGATGCCTTCATAGAACAGAAATAGTAAGGTATGGAAATCCAAAAAGTACCTCATAAGGGTAGTGATAGTTGTTGCTGTTAGGTGCCGTCGAGTCGGTTCCGACTCATAGTGACCTTATGCACAACAGAACGAAACACTGCCTGGTCCTGTGCCATCCTTACAGTCATCGTTATGCTTGAGCTCATTGTTGCAGCCACTGTGTCAATCCATCTCGTTGAGGGTCTTCCTCTTTTCCGCTGACCCTGTACTCTGCCAAGCATGATGTCCTTCTCCAGGGACTGATCCCTCCTGGCAACACATCCAAAGTATGTAAGACGCAGTCTCGCCATCCTTGCTTCTAAGGAGCATTCTGGCTGTACTTCTTCTAAGACAGATTTGTTCATTCTTTTGGCAGTCCATGGTATATTCAGTATTCTTTGCCAACACCACAATTCAAAGGCGTGAATTCTTCGGTCTTCCGTATTCACTGTCCAGGTTTCACATGCATATGATGCGATTGAAAATACCATGGCTTGGGTCAGGTGCATCTTAGTCTTCAGGGTGACATCTTTGCTCTTCAACACTTTAAAGAGGATTTGCCCAATGCAATGCATCTTTTGATTTCTTGACTGCTGCTTCCATGGCTGTTGATTGTGGATCAAGTAAAATGAAATCCTTGACAACTTCAATCTTTTCTCCTTTTAACATGATGTTGCTCACAGGCCCAGTTGTGAGGATTTTTGTTTTCTCTATGTTGAGGTGTAATCCATACTGAAGGCTGTGGTCTTTGATCTTCATTAGTAAGTGCTTTAAGTCCTCTTCACTTTCAGCAAGCAAGGTTGTGTCATCTGTATAACGCAGGTTGTTAATGAGTCTTCCTCCAATCCTGCTGCCCTGTTCTTCTTCACGTAGTCCAGTTTCTTGGATTATTTGCTCAGCATACAGATTGAATAGGTATGGTGAAAGGATACAACCCTGATGCACACCTTTCCTGACTTCAAACCAATCAGTATCCCCTTGTTCTGTCCGAACAACGGCCTCTTGATCTATGTAAAGGTTCCTCTGTAGTCATCATTATCCCAGCATCATTTGTTGAAAACCTTATCCTTTCCCCATTGAATTGTCTTGGCCCCTTTATCAAACGTCAATTAGCCATAAATGTTAAGAATTATTTCTGGACTGTCAATTCTGTTTCACTTATGTGCCTTTCTGTCCTCATGCCGGTACCACCACACCGTTACTTTATAATAAATTTGAAATCAGGGAGTATAAGTGCTGCATCTTTGTTATAGTCAGTGATGATGGCGTTCAAGGAAGCCATGCCAAATCTGTTTGCCTGATTTTCTTGAAGCATTTTGTGTCTCTATGTATACTTCATTTAACTAAAATGTGAAGACAGTTGCTCATTAAGGAAAAAGTGAAAATAAACATTTGTGCTGAATCATGTGGGTCCCACTCTGGTTGAAAAAAATTGAGGTCAGTCCTTCATCATGTGCTCCTGCAGGTAGGATCTGACTCCTTTAATGCCTCCTCACATGAGGTTCTCTATTTTCCATCCTTCTTTTCAAAATGAATGTTTCAATTTTAATATTCTTAACTGATAATACAAATTTATTTTTTCAAGATAAAAATTGATATGCCTAAATAAATTAAATCTAAACTGCCAAAATATCCAATTTTAGAGGAGTATTTCAGAGTTAGAATATTATATTGAGTTTAAAAAATAAACCTGTGAGGGCGGAGCCAAGATGGCGGACTAGGCAGACGTTACCTCGGATCCCTCTTACAACAAAGACACGGAAAAACAAGTGAATCGATCACATACATAACAATCTACGAACCCTGAACAACAAACACAGATTTAGAGACGGAGAACGAACTAATACGGGGAAGCAGCGATTGTTTCCAGAGCCTGGAGCCAGCGTACCAGTCAGGTACAGCACAAGCACAGAGACCTGCTCCACCCCCCTGAACTAACCCCGGGAGGGGGACCAGCCGGTTCCACGGGCGGCGTGGGACGCAGCCGGTAGGAGAAGTCCTCGGGAGGCAGTGACTGATCTTGGAGCAGAAAGAGCAGCATCCGAGCCGGGGAACCGTCCCGCAGGGATTTGGACTGCACGCAGGTACGCCATAAACACGGAGAGTTGCTCCACCCCCTGAACTAACCCCGGGAAGGGGACCAGCCGGGTCGCGCGGGCGGCGTGGGACGCAGCCGGTAGGAGAAGTCCCCGGGAGGCAGCGACTGGTATTGGAGTGGGGAGAACAGCGTTCCAGCCAGGACACTCGGTCGCGGCACAAGCACAGGGAGCTACTCCACCCATCTGAACTAACCCCGGGAGGGAGCCCACCTAGTTCACGGGGGCGGCACGGCCACGCGGCTGGAGAGACAAGAAGTCCCCGGGAGGCAGCGACTGATTTTGGAGTTGAGAGTGCACCGTCCCAGTAGGGGAGCCTTGACGCTGGGCGTGGGGCTGGAAGCGGAGGATCTGACCGTGACTCCAGCGGGCCAGACCCCCTGGGGGCAATCTCCACACAGCCAGCACACATAGGCGACGCGCCCGCGGGAATCTCAGATATAACAGTCATTCCAAGCAAGACAAGCAACTCTGGCTATATTCTGAGGTGCTACTCTCCTATCTCTCTGTTCCCTCCCCCACCCTTCCCAGGCGGCTTCATTAACATCTGAATAGCCTGAGCCAAAGGGAGACTCTGATAGGGATCTGACTGCAGTTTTTTTTTAGCGGATTTTCTGGAAAAACTAGTTTCCCAGTGATGGCTCGGAGACAACAATCCATATCAAACCACTTAAAGAAGCAGACCGGGACAGCTTCTCCAACCCCCCAAACAAAAGAATCAAAATCTTTCCCAAATGAAGATACAATTTTGGAATTATCAGATACAGAATATAAAAAACTAATTTACAGAATGCTTAATGATATCACAAATGAAATTAGGATATCTGCAGAAAAAGCCAAGGAACACACTGATAAAACTGTTGAAGAACTCAAAAAGATTATTCAAGAACATACTGGAAAAATTAATAAGTTGCAAGAATCCATAGAGAGACAACATGTAGAAATCCAAAAGATTAACAATAAAATAACAGAATTAGACAACACACTAGGAAGTCAGAGGAGCAGACTCGAGCAATTAGAATGCAGACTGGGACATCTGGAGGACCAGGGAATCAACACCAACATAGCTGAAAAAAAATCAGATAAAAGAATTAAAAAAAATGAAGAAACCCTAAGAATTATGTGGGACTCTATCAAGAAGGATAACCTGCGGGTGATTGGAGTCCCAGAACAGGGAGGGGGGACAGAAAACACAGAGAAAATAGTTGAAGAACTTCTGACAGAAAACTTCCCTGACATCATGAAAGACGAAAGGATATCTATCCAAGATGCTCATCGAACCCCATTTAAGATTGATCCAAAAAGAAAAACACCAAGACATATTATCATCAAACTCACCAAAACCAAAGATAAACAGAAAATTTTAAAAGCAGCCAGGGAGAAAAGAAAGGTTTCCTTCAAGGGAGAATCAATAAGAATATGTTCTGACTACTCAGCAGAAACCATGCAGGCAAGAAGGGAATGGGACGACATATACAGAACACTGAAGGAGAAAAACTGCCAGCCAAGGATCATATATCCAGCAAAACTCTCTCTGAAATATGAAGGCGAAATTAAGATATTTACAGACAAACACAAGTTTAGAGAATTTGCAAAAACCAAACCAAAGCTACAAGAAATACTAAAGGATATTGTTTGGTCAGAGAACCAATAATATCAGATATCAGCACAACACAAGGTCACAAAACAGAACGTCCTGATATCAACTCAAACAGGGAAATCACAAAAACAAACAAATTAAGGTTAATTAAAAAAAAAAAATACACATAACAGGGAATCATGGAAGTCAATAGGTAAAAGATCACAATAATCAAAAAGAGGGACTAAATACAGGAGGCATTGAACTGCCATATGGAGAGTGATACAAGGCGATATAGAACAATACAAGTTAGGTTTTTACTTAGAAAAATAGGGGTATATAATGAGGTAACCACAAAAAGGTATAACAACTCTATAACTCAAGACAAAAACCAAGAAAAACGTAACGACTCAACTAACATAAAGTCAAACACTATGAAAATGAGGATCTCACAATTTACTAAGAAAAACGCCTCAGCACAAAAAAGTATGTGGAAAAATGAAATTGTCAACAACACACATAAAAAGGCATCAAAATGACAGCACTAAAAACTTATTTATCTATAATTACCCTGAATGTAAATGGACTAAATGCACCAATAAAGAGACAGAGAGTCACAGACTGGATAAAGAAACACGATCCATCTATATGCTGCCTACAAGAGACACACCTTAGACTTAGAGACTCAAACAAACTAAAACTCAAAGGATGGAAAAAAGTATATCAAGCAAACAATAAGCAAAAAAGAAGAGGAGTAGCAATATTAATTTCTGACAAAATAGACTTTAGACCTTAAATCCACCACAAAGGATAAAGAAGGACACTATATAATGATAAAAGGGACAATTGATCAGGAAGACATAACCATATTAAATATTTATGCACCCAATGACAGGGCTGCAAGATACATAAATCAAATTTTAACAGAACTGAAAAGCGAGATAGATACCTCCACAATTATAGTAGGAGACTTCAACACACCACTTTCGGAGAAGGACAGGACATCCAGTAAGAAGCTCAACAGAGACACGGAAGATCTAATTACAACAATCAACCAACTTGACCTCATTGACTTATACAGAACTCTCCACCCAACTGCTGCAAAATATACTTTTTTTTCCAGCGCACATGGAACATTCTCTAGAATAGACCACATATTAGGTCATAAAACAAACCTTTGCAGAGTCCAAAACATCGAAATATTACAAAGCATCTTCTCAGATCACAAGGCAATAAAACTAGAGATCAATAACAGAAAAACGAGGGAAAAGAAATCAAATACTTGGAAAATGAACAATACCCTCCTGAAAAAAGACTGGGTTATAGAAGACATCAAGGAGGGAATAAGGAAATTCATAGAAAGCAACGAGAATGAAAATACTTCCTATCAAAACCTCTGGGACACAGCAAAAGCAGTGCTCAGAGGCCAATTTATATCAATAAATGCACACATACAAAAAGAAGAAAGAGCCAAAATCAGAGAACTGTCCCTACAACTTGAACAAATAGAAAGTGAGCAACAAAAGAATCCATCAGGCACCAGAAGAAAACAAAGAATAAAAATTAGAGCTGAACTAAATGAATTAGAGAACAGAAAAACAATTGAAAGAATTAACAAAGCCAAAAGCTGGTTCTTTGAAAAAATTAACAAAATTGATAAACCATTGGCTAGACTGACTAAAGAAATACAGGAAAGGAAACAAATAACCCGAATAAGAAATGAGAAGGACCACATCACAACAGAACCAAATGAAATTAAAAGAATCATTTCAGATTATTATGAAAAATTGTACTCTAACAAATTTGAAAACCTAGAAGAAATGGATGAATTCCTGGAAAAACACTACCTACCTAAACTAACACATTCAGAAGCAGAACAACTAAATAGACCCATAACAAAAAAAGAGATTGAAACGGTAATCAAAAAACTCCCAACAAAAAAAAGTCCTGGCCCGGACGGCTTCACTGCAGAGTTCTACCAAATTTTCAGAGAAGAGTTAACACCACTACTACTAAAGGTATTCCAAAGCATAGAAAATGACGGAATACTACCCAACTCATTCTATGAAGCCACCATCTCCCTGATACCAAAACCAGGTAAAGACATTACAAAAAAAGAAAATTATAGACCTATATCCCTCATGAACATTGATGCAAAAATCCTCAACAAAATTCTAGCCAATAGAATCCAACAACACATCAAAAAAATAATTCACCCTGATCAAGTGGGATTTATACCAGGTATGCAAGGCTGGTTTAATATCAGAAAAACCATTAATGTAATCCATCACATAAATAAAACAAAAGACAAAAACCACATGATCTTATCAATTGATGCAGAAAAGGCATTTGACAAAGTCCAACACCCATTTATGATAAAAACTCTTACCAAAATAGGAATTGAAGGAAAATTCCTCAACATAATAAAGGGCATCTATGCAAAGCCAACAGCCAATGTCACTCTAAATGGAGAGAACCTGAAAGCATTTCCCTTGAGAACGGGAACCAGACAAGGATGCCCTTTATCACCGCTCTTATTCAACATCGTGTTGGAAGTCTTAGCCAGGGCAATCAGGCTAGACAAAGAAATAAAAGGTATCCGGATTGGCAAGGAAGAAGTAAAGTTATCACTATTTGCAGATGACATGATTATATACACAGAAAACCCTAAGGAATCCTCCAGAAAACTACTGAAACTAATAGAAGAGTTTGGCAGAGTCTCAGGTTATAAAATAAACATACAAAAATCACTTGGATTCCTCTACATCAACAAAAAGAACACCGAAGAGGAAATAACCAAATCAATACCATTCACAATAGCCCCCAAGAAGATAAGATACTTAGGAATAAATCTTACCAAGGGTGTAAAAGACCTATACAAAGAAAACTACAAAGCTCTACTACAAGAAATTCAAAAGGACATACTTAAGTGGAAAAACATACCTTGCTCATGGATAGGAAGACTTAACATAGTAAAAATGTCTATTCTACCAAAAGCCATCTATACATTTAACGCACTTCCGATCCAAATTCCAATGTCATATTTTAAGGGGATAGAGAAACAAATCACCAGTTTCATATGGAACGGAAAGAAGCCCCGGATAAGCAAAGCACTACTGAAAAAGAAGAAGAAAGTGGGAGGCCTCACCTTTCCTGACTTCAGAAACTATTATACAGCCACAGTAGTCAAAACAGCCTGGTATTGGTACAACAACAGACAAATAGACCAATGGAACAGAATTGAGAACCCAGACATAGATCCATCCACGTATGAGCAGCTGATATTTGACAAAGGACCAGTGTCAATTAACTGGGGAAAAGATAGCCTTTTTAACAAATGGTGCTGGCATAACTGGATATCCATTTGCAAAAAAATGAAACAGGACCCATACCTCACACCATGCACAAAAACTAACTCCAAGTGGATCAAAGACCTAAACATAAAGACTAAAACGATAAAGATCATGGAAGAAAAAATTGGGACAACCCTAGGAGCCCTAATACAAGGTATAAACAGAATACAAAACATTACCAAAAATGATGAAGAGAAACCCGATAACTGGGAGCTCCTAAAAATCAAACACCTATGCTCATCTAAAGACTTCACCAAAAGAGTAAAAAGACCACCTACAGATTGGGAAAGAATTTTCAGCTATGACATCTCCGACCAGCGCCTGATCTCTAAAATCTACATGATTCTGTCAAAACTCAACCACAAAAAGACAAACAACCCAATCAAGAAGTGGGCAAAGGATATGAACACACATTTCTCTAAAGAAGATATTCAGGCAGCCAACAGATACATGAGAAAATGCTCTCGATCATTAGCCATTAGAGAAATGCAAATTAAAACTACGATGAGATTCCATCTCACACCAGCAAGGCTGGCATTAATCCAAAAAACACAAAATAATAAATGTTGGAGAGGCTGCCGAGAGATTGGAACTCTCATACACTGCTGGTGGGAATGTAAAATGGTACAACCACTTTGGAAATCTATCTGGCGTTATCTTAAACAGTTAGAAATAGAACTACCATACAACCCAGAAATCCCACTCCTAGGAATATACCCTAGAGATACAAGAGCCTTCATACAAACAGATATATGCACACCCATGTTTATTGCAGCTCTGTTTACAATAGCAAAAAGTTGGAAGCAACCAAGGTGTCCATCAACGGATGAATGGGTAAATAAATTGTGGTATATTCACACAATGGAATACTACGCATCGATAAAGAACAGTGACGAATCTCTGAAACATTTCATAACATGGAGGAACCTGGAAGGCATTATGCTGAGCGAAATTAGTCAGAGGCAAAAGGACAAATATTGTATAAGACCACTATTATAAGATCTTGAGAAATAGTAAACCTGAGAAGAACACATACTTTTGTGGTTACGAGGGGGGGAGGGAGGGAGGGTGGGAGAGGGTTTTTTATTGATCAATCAGTAGATAAGAACTGCTTTAGGTGAAGGGAAAGACAACACTCAATACATGGAAGGTCAGCTCAATTGGACTGGACCAAAAGCAAAGAAGTTTCCGGGATAAAATGAATGCTTCAAAGGTCAGCGGAGCAAGGGCGGGGGTCTGGGGAGCATGGTTTGCGGGGACTTCTAAGTCAATTGGCAAAATAATTCTATTATGAAATCATTCTGCATCCCACTTTGAAATGTGGCGTCTGGGGTCTTAAATGCTAACAAGCAGCCATCTAAGATGCAGCAATTGGTCTCAACCCACCTGGAGCAAAGGAAAAAGAAGAACACCAAGCCCACATGACAACTAAGAGCCCAAGAGACAGAAAGGGCCACATGAACCAGAGACCTACATCATCCTGAGACCAGAAGAACTAGTTGGTGCCCGGCCACAATCGATGACTGCCCTGACAGGGAGCTCAGCAGAGGACCCCTGAGGGAGCAGGAGATCAGTGGGATGCAGACCCCAAATTCTCATAACAAGACCAAACTTAATGGTCTGACTGAGACTGGAGGAATCCCGGCGGCCATGCTCCCCAGACCTTCAGTTGACACAGGACAGGAACCATCCCCGAAGACAACTCATCAGAAATGAAAGGGACTGGTCAGCGGGTGGGAGAGAGATGCTGATGAAGAGTGAGCTAATTATATCAGGTGGACACTTGAGATTGTGTTGGCAACTCTTGCCTGGAGGGGGGATGGGAGGATAGAGAGAGAGGGAAGCCGGCAAAATGGTCAAGAAAGGAGAGACTGAAAGGGCTGACTCAAGACGGGGAGAGTAAGTGGGAGTAGGGAGTGAGATGTATGTAAACTTATATGTGACAGACTGATTGGATTTGTAAACGTTCACTTGAAGCTTAATAAAAGTTATTATAAAAAAAAAAAAAATAAATAAACCTGTTACCGTAACCCCCTACAATCATGCCGTCTATCCAAATAAAGTCACAAGCAAAACCAAGTACATTTTCTGGGTGAGCAAAGTCAATTTGAGGAAAGCAAATTCATTAAAAGATTAGTTTATCAAGTGGCCATTTGATCAAACTTACCAGTTATTAAAATATCATATCAAAGAATAGTCTTCTTGAGTATAGTCAATGAATATATTTTAATCTAGCCATATTTAAGGAACCTTCAATTTATTGAATGCTGAGAATCATATGGGTCATTTACTTTATTATACTGAAGAAGAATAGGCTCATAAGAAGAATATTCATATTTATTGAATATATTCAAGAACATAATTCTTGATCCTATTCATGAAAAATATATAAGAAAATATCTAGATTCATTTAATAGATTCAAGAAGATAACTCCTTAAAACAAGTTGTTGGTATTTTGGTAAATTTAAGTTCAGTAAATTAGTTATTTAGAACACTGCTCCTTCAGGGAATTGATTTTTGGTGAATTGGCCTGTCTTCTCTGCAGGTGAAATTGGGGGCAAAATTAGGGGTGGGATAGGGGTGTTGAGATCTGCAAAGGGTAGAGAATAGCTGTAGTTTAGCTGGCAGTGAGGGCAACCCAGGACAGTGCCTATGCCCTGTGTCTAAGGCCAGCCTGCAGGAAAAAGGGTACTATAATGAACCTCAGTGAGTAGAAGCATTGGGCCTGAGGCTGCTTATTTATTTATTTATTTTTAAACCCCAAATTGGTCTGAAATAGTGGGTCCAATCTACAGAAGATGAAATGAACTGATCCAGCTGTGGAAGGAATGGAGAAGGCAGACTTTTGGAAAATGGGGATGACACCGAGAAGTTCCACTGAGCAGGCCACATTTAAACCACATTTAAACCATCTCAAGCTGCCCACCATCATCTCTGCTGCTTTTAAATCTTGGATAGTCCCAAGATAGGAGACGATTCAAGTAAGGCGTGACTGCAGGCACCTGCTCCTCTACAGATTTCTCTCTTGGAAGGAAAAGGTACTTTCAATTCTTATTTTTGTGGTCCCTCACTGTGGGTATGAAGCATAGTACTGGAGTTACAGAACACGTGTTGACCAGATGTAGTTACACGCGAACTCTCAAAAACTCTTGTTGAGTTATTTATGGACTGTCTCATAAAAAAGATCTGATTTATGCTTTGGATGAAAAATCTTCCACTCCTCTGATGGGTGCTCCAGATGGCAGATCCCCCAGTACTCTGAGCTCCATATTCCACAGACATTTTTAAGACGCCAAGGTGCCACAGTCATCCCTTGACCTTTGAGGAGTCAAGAAAGTTACACACAAGGTACTGGATTGAAGTGAGGTCCTTTGTACTCAGTGCTGAAAGTTCACAGGAGGTTTAGGAAATTGTGAAGGTTAGAAAAAAGCTCCATGCATTTTCCATAAGCCTCAGGTGAGATTTCATTTCCAGTAAATGAAACACAAAAAAACAAACTTATGAATAGCTATTACTAGGAAAACAAAGATCTAGCCATTTTCTCATTACTCTACATTCCCATACTCTAATCGTATAAAACACTTAGGAACACCTCAAACATAAAAAGTATGATTCAGAACTAAAGTCTATGTGCTTCATTATAACTGCTTCGAGGTACAAAGCTCTGTAGCAGATGACATACACAGCTTCAGTAAGAAATACCAACTGAGGCAATTATACAGTTGCCATGGAAGCCTAAAAATTGGGCTTATGTAACAGGGATAGGAAAACCTGAATACCCTCAGGAGAGAAGCTTTTTAAAGGGGAATTTGGGGACTGTGCGTTGTAGGAAAGAATTATAATAGACCTCAGCATTTTAGGAGTGGAAAAGGCCTGAGGTTATCCAGTTCCAATCTTTGAATTTCTCTCAGATCCCTTGTTTTTCAGATGAGGAGCAAAGGCAGAGTCTAGAGTCTGTATTCTGCCCAGAGACAGAAAAGCTGTCCAAGATTCTGGAACTTGTGTACCTTTATGTATAATTACTCTGAGTCATGGAGAGCATATTTAGGGCCCTTGGCTGGAATTCCATCATCAGGACGACCAATCTTTTTGGCTATGACCTTAGAATAGTTATTAGTGCTTCTAGACATACAAGGGTGCATATGGGTCATTGCTGTTCCTTCACCTTCTTCTCTGACACCGTATACTCTGAACTTCCTCCAAGCAGATAAGTAAAGAAAGCTTCAGCCTCAAGTTAATATATATTATTTGTTTTGTGAGTGTGTTTGTGTTCATGCCCATGTTTGGGAGATACTGCGGATTTTTTAAAGGATAAAAACACGTAATGCATATTTGAGTCTGTGAGTTGTCTCTTGTCAGTTTGTGTCTGGGGACTTGGTGCATAGATGTTAGCCAGAGAGGTAATTTGCTACAAGGAGACTTGAGGTCAAGGATGATGAGTTTGGGGTAATTCCACCTGTTATCATCACCAGTCCCTGGGGACCAGCTGGAGATGGGAAGGCCAGAGTGGACTTTCATACTTTTTGTAATGGTTGTAAGCACCAAGCAGCTATGCACACCCAGAAGGGGAAGTCTTACCACAGGTACTACACCTCTGGATACAAATTCTGTGAAATTTCAATAAATTAATCATTGTCTTCTTTGTGAATTATTGCCTAGTCCTGTCTTAGCTAATGGGAGTATGAGTAGGACAAAAAAAGGGGTTAAGAGTGAATCTTGGAGTCTGACAGACTGGGTAGAATTTTGACCACGCTACTTTGGACATGTCAGGAAGGATCAGTCCCTGGAGAAGGACATCATGCTTGGTAAAGTACAGGGTCAGTGGAAAAGAGGAAGACTCTCAATGAGATGGATTGACACAGCGGCTGCAACAATGGGCTCAAGCGTAACGACAATTGTGAGCATGGTACAGGACGGGGCAGTGTTTCGTTCTGTGGTACATAGGGTTGCTATGGGTCAGAACTGACTCAACGGCACTTAACAACAATAATTTACCAGCTATGTGATCTTAGGAGAGTTCTTTTTTGTTTGTTTGTTTTTCACCAAGTTTACATATGGACTTTACCCTTAAGAACTAATTGATGGACAGGCATAAATCCAAAGACAACTCCAGTTCAATAACTTTAACAACTATCTGTCATTCTCTTACTCTTCTTTTCAGGAGCATATATGGAAAATAACTAATGGTTCATACAAATAGTAGTTGAATGGAAACATGAATAAACATACGACTAATATTTGAAAGACGCTTCATACTTTTATCTTGTTTCATCTTCAAAATCTGTGAGATGGGGATTTTTATCCCCTTTTTCAGTTACAGTGGTTGACTTCTCACTGAAAGGTTGGCAGTTCTAAACCATCAGCAGTTCTATGGGAGAAGGATGTGGCAGTCTGCTTCTGTAGAGATTTATAGCCTTAGAAACCCTATGGGGTCACTATGAGTTGGAATAGACTCGACAGCAGTAGGTTTTGGTTTTTCATTGAGGAAACTGAGGTTCAAAAGTATGTCAAGTGATAGTTATGGGTTAGAACTAGAAAGTAGCAGCTTCAGTGCACCTGGGTCTGACTTCAAAATCTCACATCTACCAACTGTCATGGACCGAATTGTGTTCCCCAAAATATGTGTATCAACTTGGCTAGGCCGTGATTCCCAGTATTGTGTGATTGTCCACTATTTTGTCATCTGATATGATTTTTCTGTGTATTGTAAATCCTATCTCTATGATGTTAATGAGGTCAGATAAGGGACAGTGATGTTAATGAGGCTGGAATCAATCTCCAAGATTGGACTGTGTCTTGAGCCAATCTCTTTTGAGATATAAATGCGAGATGCAAGCAGGGAGACCAGGGAATCTCATACCACCAAGAAATCAGCCCTGGGAGCAAAGTGCATCCTTTGGACCTGGGGTTCCTGTGCGGAGAAGCTCCCAGTCCAGGGGAAGATTGATGACAAGGACCTTGCTCCAGACCCGACAGAGAGAGAAAGCCTTCCGCTAGAGCTGACTCACTGAATTTGGACTTCTAGCCTACTAGACTGTGAGAAAATAAATTTCTCTTTGTTAAAGCCACCCACTTGTGATACATCTGTTATAGCAGCACTAGATGACTAAGACACCAACTTACATAACAAAGAGCTAGATGTCATTTCTGAAAACCTGAGAATACCTGTCTACCTATGTTTCCAACAGTAGAGGCCTTGGCCTGACAAGTCCCCACCAAGGAGATTCAGAACTAACCTCAAGGTAATACTCTATTGAAGCAGACAGATGGGGCTACGTCATGGAATGACTCTGCGATCACAGGAAAGGATTGTTCATACAGATATTTTAAAGGAAGAGATCAGAGTTTCACAGCCTGTTCTGCATTCATTTCCCTGACTGCACAGGAAGCTCTTTGTAGTATAAACCAATTCCTGAAGGCAACATGCATCCCTTCAGAAGAGAGACCACCTCCCACCTTTGATTCCACCGGGGGCCTGCCTTATAGAGACCATGTATTCCATTAAGGACCCGATAGCTTAATGAAAGCTGTTGTAGAAGAAAACACAGAATGAAGAACAGAAAAGAAAGCAAGCCATTGCAGATTTCATTCTCAAGGAGCTGATACTAAGATTTAGTTGGCAAAGAAACATTAGGTTATGACTCTTTTCTTGCAAAAACATTCCCAGTTAATAGTTAGGTCTGAATAGGAGAGTCAATATTTTAAAATAGTACAATAATCTATGTATCTCCCCCCATAAATCTGGGATAAATTCAGCTTTTTTCATTTGGAAGAAGGAGTTGAAGTATATTTTCCTCCTATTAAATTACACTAGAGAACCTCAGGATTATGCTAGCCAAATATGCTAAATTTTAAATTAAATAACTGAAAATACACACACACACCCCAACAAATGTTTTCTAGATGCCTTAATCCAACATTTCCATTGCCTCCCAAGTTTGAGTTGGCACTAAAAATATTTGGGTCAGAAATGGGGAGGATGGAATTTGAGTCATTAGTCTTTGTTTTCGTCTTTATGACATCCTCCTGCTTTTGACAGTCAGAGATGAGAAGAAAAATAAAGGTGCATCAGTTATTAAAATGAGCTTTAAAGCATAGAAGCTAAACAGAAGCTCTGTCCAATAGAACTTCTTGGAATGGAAATGTTAGAAATGTTCTATATTTGCTCTGTCCAATGAGGTAGCCACTCATGGCACTGGGCAATTGAAAGGTGTTTAGTGAGACTGAGGAGCTATCTTTACATTTTATTTAATGTTAAATAGCCACTCATGACTAGTGACTTCCTCACTGGGTATTGAAGCTTTAGAGCATAGAAGACTTGGTCCCAGGAAACTGAGATGAGATGGCTAATTTAGATTAAAAAGTATCATTCATGCTAGAAGACAATTGGAGGAACTTATAGATCCTGTAAGCCTTAAATCCAAATCAAAATTAAACATTCCACTTATATAGATTTGCGGATGTTGGATGTTGGTTGACTAACAGTAATCAGTCAGTTGCCAGAGGCTTTATGACAATTGTCTTCTAACTTGTATTCCAACTCTTAATAACTTTCTGTCCATTCCTTATCGTTCAAGCTGGCTCCTTCCTCTTGTTCTGTAAAGAGTAATTGCTTTCCTACAGATTGTAAGGTGATGTGGGTTGCTTTACAGTAGCAAGTCTATAATTCAAATGTGTGAAAAACTATAAGAAGGAAAATCAATTTTTAAAAATGGAATGGTTTAGATGGAAAAATGAGAACTGGGATACTAACCTGCCAGGAAGCCAAAAGAGGCCTTAAGATTGAGATACTGACCTAAAAAAAGCGAGTAAATAATATTCTTAAGAAGAACTAATTTATTCTTAGAATGTGAACAAGAAAGTAAGGAAGTAGATTTGGAGAAATATCTTTAAAATCAGGCTGTATAGTAATTTCTAATGCAAGACTAAAACCATGGACACTGCATTGAAGAGCATGGATACCCTAAAAGTACACATACTCTGTCAAGTAAAGGTATTATTTTCTAAACCTTGATGTATGGGACCAAAACACAAATGCAGAAGAAGCAAGAAATCTTTAAAAGTAATTTCCTAATAGGAAAACTCAGCCAGGAGCTTCAAAATATTTATTTAGCATTTGAAGGATGTAAATTTCCTGACCATTTAATATTTTTCCTAATTCCTTAGGCTCACACAAGAGCAGCAGCTATGAAGAATTATAAATGTGCTAATGTCTGCCTGGTTTTGAACGTCATGGTAGAGAGCACTGAGGATGTTTGAGTTCTATAAGATTCCGACTGGAACATTTCCTACCAAGCCAGTTTTTTAGAATGATGTCCAGATAAGCTTCAACTTATAAATTATATTTCAGGTTTTTATTCAGACCAACCTCCATTTCTTAGTAGGGATCTTTGTTTACTGTGGGACCAATACAGTTATCCTGATTTTACAATGTAGACAGGTGTAGGGGATTGGATTGCGTTCCCCAGAAAGACATGTTCAAGTCCTAATCTCAATACATGCGAACATGACCTTATTTGGAAACAGTATCTTTGCAGATGTGATCAAGAGGTCCTATTGAATTAGGGTGGTTCCTAAATCCAATGGCCAGTATCTTTAAAAGGAGAAAGGAGAGGGAGATTCCGGCACGGAGACAAGAGGAGACACAGGGAGGAAGCTGTTCAGCAACAAAGGTAGAGATTAAAGTGATGCACCTGCAAGCCAAGGAATGCCAAGCACTGCCGGCAACCGCCAGAAGCTAGGAGGAGCCAAGGAAGGGCTCTTCTCTAGAGTCTCAGAGGGAGCGTGGCCCTGCAGACTCTGTGATTTCAGGCTTCTAGCTTCCAGACCTGTGAGAGAATAAGTTTCTGTTGTTTAAAACCACCTAGTTTGTAGCACTATGTTACGGCAGTCCTGGAAGATTAACATAATAGGTAATTTAGACACTAAAGTCACTAATTCACTGTCAAGGAATAGTAGAGTTCACACAATATCAGTTTCCATTATTAAAAAATCTATATTTTTGTTTAAGACGTTACTGAAGAAACATTATTCTTGATTGTAATTGTATATGCTCAAATTACATTTTATTTTCTTTCATGACAGTAGGAGGCTGTCTTAGTTACCCAATGTTGCCATAACAAAAATACCATAAGGGGCTGGCTTCTAAGAACAGAAGTTTATTTTCTCACACTTCAGGAGGCTAAAGGTCCGAATTCAGTGCTTGGCTCTAGAGAGAGGTCCTTCCTTGTTGGTAGCTCTGGGATTCCTGGGATTTCCTTGGTGTCTGTCTTCCCTGTGTGTGTGTTGTCCTCTCTGTTCTGGTCTCCTGATGGCTTAGAAGTGATTAGGTTTAGAATCCACCCTATGCTGGTATAACTTGTTAAAACAAAAACCATATTGAGCCAATAATAGACATTGATGGAAGTTTGTTTAACATACAGTTTCTAAATTGGGGTAACATTCCTACTAGGGAGTCAAAAATGTTCAGAAGATGAGAGAACTTCCATAGACTCTTATATCCCATGGTACTGACATAGCCATGGAAACAGGGACAGAATAGGGTTTCCATAATAGCAACTGACCCTGAACACAGTCCAAGTCTGACCTTAAAATTTTCCTTTTCTGCACATAAATAATTCTTCAAAAGAGCACAATGCCTAAGGCAAAATGGCCTTTCTAAGCTACTTACTAGGCTATTGTTTGACTTAAAGGTGACTTTAGGAAACCAGTGTTCCCAAGGTTCAAGGTTCAAAAGGAGATCTCAGGGCAATGGTCTGAGTGGGTCACCCCAACTCCATGGCCCCCAGAAATCTGTATTCCAGGAGAATTAAACTCAGTTCCTCAAACCTCATTAACACAACAAAAGACAACCATGTTTTCAAACTTGGAGCACTTCCACACACACGTACAAGGGCTAGGAATTCAATACATCTTTTGGGGGGGCGCGGGGAGGGGCCGCAGAACTCAACCCATAACAGAGGCTTGAAAATAATTTCTGTCTATAATTAATTGATATTACTTTTCTTTTGCTTTGAAGGCTTCCTATATGTAAAACTTACTGTGACTCAGTATATGAGTTATCTATCTTAATTAAACATTATATAATTTGATAAGGTTCCATTTTCAAAGATTTTAAAAACATAAATTATAACTTAAGGTAAAATATCATGATACTAAATGCATGATTGCAAATATATCTTAATATCAATAAAACATTTTTAGGAATATAACTGTTAAGATTAGATTTGTATTATGTATTTGAGGATTTCCTGGGGGCTAAGTATCCTTTATCTCTTCTCGTTGTCTTTCCCTATAGCCCTTCATCAATTGGAAATCCTGGTGGTGTAGAGGTTAAGAGCTACAGCTGCTAACCAAAAGGTTGGTAGTTCGAATCCACCAGGTGCTCCTTGGAAACTCTATGGGTCAGAATTGTCTCGATGGCAATGGGTTTCGTTTTTTTCTTCATCAATCATTTCTACCAGCCTGCTGTACAGAGAGAAATCAGGGCAAAAAAAAAAAAAAAAAAAAATGAGGTTGGTCTCATCTGTCAAGTTAACTCTTTCTTATTTTAAAGAATATCCCCTTGCTGTTGCACTACTTCCAACTCATAGCGACCCTATAGGACAGAGCAGAACTGCCCCATAGGGTTTCCAAGGAGCAGCTGGTGGATTTGAACAGCCAACTTTTTGGTTAGGAGGCAAGCTCTTTAACCGGTGTGCCACTGGGACTCCTTAAAGAATATAGTTCTTTAAAAAGAGAACTCAGCATTGAATCAGAAGAAGATAAGGCCTTGAGTTTAAAGCCGGTAATACTAGCCATGTGACTTGGTTGTCTGAGTCCTTCCCATTGATTCCTGTGTCCATTGGAAGTGGTGGGGGAAGGAAGAGAAGTAAGTGTTCCTGAATTAGAGATTGCATTTGAAACGGGAGCAAACCTATTTCTGGTTGTTTGGGAATAGTTAAAAGTCAAGCTAGGAATACCAAACACCTAAACCCATACTGAGGTGAGTCACCTGGTAAAAAAACCAAACCAAACCCAGTGCTGTCGAGTCGATTCCCACTCATAGCGACTCTATAGGACAGAGTAGAACTCTGCCCCATATAATTTCCAAGGAGCGCCTGGCGGATTCAAACTGCCAACCCTTTGGTTAGCAGCCGTAGCACTTAACCACTATGCCACCATGGTTTCCACCTGGTAAAAGACAGACTCATAAATAGAAAAACAGAGAAAGAGTCAGATTCTGTGAAGAGATAGGGTCAGAAGAGGTCATGCTAGGAAAAAGCAGGGAAGGAGAAGTCCAGGCTGTCCAGCTTGGAGGAAACACAGCTCACGTAATTACACACCAGGTGGTGTTGGACCTGTTCTATACCCGGCCCTCTTAAATTATATAGTATGTTGGTAGTGTACTGAAACTAGCTTTCGTTATTGTTAGGTGCCATCGAATAGGTTCTGACTCCTAGTGACTCTACAGGACAGAGCAGAGCTGCCCCTTAGGGTTTCCAAAGAGCAGCTTGTGGATTTGATCTGCTGACCTTTTGGTTAGCAGCTGAACTCTTAACTGCTATGCCACCAGGGCTCCCTAGCTTGTATTAGATCATGAACTTTTCAGGAATCTTGTGAGCCAGTTGTTAAACAGGCACTATTGAAAAAGTATATAAATTTTACCATAAACTATGTTGAAAACAAAGGGAATAAACACTCAAAACTCACCACTTCCTATTTATTTTTATTTCATTTTGTTATTATCTATGCATTTGAGGTTATTCACAACTATTGTATCTGTGTTTTGGAAATACTGCATAATGTTGTCTGTGTTCAACCTTGCATTTAGTGATGTCACCTTGGTAGCTTGAAATCAGCCACGGTGGGAGTACTTGTACCATGGAAGACAGCACATACTGCAAATTGGTGGTTGATTTATTGTTTTATTGACTGCCTAGCCTTAAGAAAGTAATAAAAAAAATGTTAATGATGCAGATTAGAATTAAAAGTGTGTCGTGTCTGTAACCATTTACATTGTGAATAGCACAGAAAATTGAGGGAATATTCTTCCGGTATTTGAAAGCTACTATCTGATTCCATAAAGAAGTCAATTAGATCACTGAGAAACGAGTTTGACATATATCTTTGTTGTTTCACTTTCATCTTACCCATTCATGTATGAAAATATTAATCTATATTCATATTGGAACTACACTCATTTGTCAGTCACACCTGAAAGTTGACTATGGATACAAAAGTTTGACAAAAATTAACTGAAGTAATCTTGACTTCTGAAGCATTCAATGAGAGTCAGGTGGGCTATATGGAATTTACAATAAAGACTGCTGTTTATTTTAATATTCTGTGCTAGACTTTGTGTGTGTGTGTGTGTGTGCACGCACACGCACGTGCATGTGTGTGTGTGTATTTTTTCTCACAGAACTGGTTGTTAAACATTTACTAGAGTATTAATCTCAGTTCAAGCTACTTATCTACCAAAGTAGATGAAAACATCTTCCCTGACTACCTAGAAGGAATGAACGACTGGTTACCGTAATACCTGTGCAAGTTCTTTATACATCGGTAAGTACTATACAAGTAACAATTAAGATTGTTATTAGGAAAATTTAAAGTACCTTTTTTCTTTTGGTCTAGGATTTCTGCAATGCTTTAAAAAAGGCTTGCAGCCTCTTTGAAATAAAAAGCTCACTCTGAAAGAAAGTTGCTTTATGCGGGTTGGACTTGAGGGCAACTACCAGCATCAACCACAAAGTTGTATAAATTTCATCTGTCGCTGGTATTTTTCTTACTTCTTTTCATGGTCTTTTATCTTAAGCCACAAAATATATCACTTAGAATTGTTGTTTCTATTTGTATCCAAATCGAATCCATTATGGTTTCCCAATACACACATAGCTGAGAACAGGAAGCTTTGAGTGCAATTAAAAACAAAAGAAAGGAAAAACACACACACACACAACCTTGAAACATCATGGGAAAATGAAGTAAGAAGAATATAATTATAAAAATTGAAATCTGGCTGAGATGACAAGTTCAAAAGCCCAGCTACTCTCAAATATGCCCTTAGATCTTAAATAATTAAAAGTGGCCATGACTCATCTCATCGGTGATGGGACTGACCCAGAAGCAGCATTGTCTTTTGTTCAGTGCTGCTCACTGATACCACCTGACTGCCTTGGCAGACTGAAGAAAGACTGGACCAAGTCAACACTGCTTAGTTTTCACCACTTGCTCAGGTTAAAGCTTGAAGAGATGTCTCATCCCAGTCCTGGAGCTGAAGGTTACTCCGGTAAAAATCAGAGGAGGAAAAAGGGATCTAAATCTGATTGGGACATTTTTCCTCATTACTTTATAACTTCGGTTTGTAAGGTATAAACTAGTGGTTCTCAACCAAAGCAGCTCATTGGAATAAATGGAATTAAAATATACCCTGGTGGCCCAATGGTTCAGCATTTGGTTGTAGACGAAAAGGTCGGCAGCTCAAATCCACCAGCTGCTCCTTGGAAACCCTACGGGGCCATTCTACTGTAGCCTATAGGGTCACTATGAGTCAGAATCGAATCCACGGTAATGGGGCTTTTTTGTTTAGAGCCAACTTGCTGAGATTCTCATTTGGTTTGTTTGAGGTACAACCTGAGTGGCTCAAAAGGTTTGCACTCAACTACTAACGTAAAGGTCGGTGGTTCAAACCCATCCCGTGGCACTGCGGAAGAAACGCCTGGCCATCTGCTTCCATAAAGAACACAGCCAAGAAAGCCCCATGAAGCAGTCCTACTCTGTAACACGTGGGGTCGCCATGAGTTGGAATCGACTCAATAGCAACAGGTTTGTTTGTTTGCTTTAGTTTTTCAGGAGATTTCACTACCTGGATTTAGAATATTTTCCTGCAGTAGCTACTTTTCTAGAGATTAGGCTCTTTAAAGACAAGTCAGAAATCAAATCTGCGATGTCAATAGCTTGCCAAGGATTCAGGCTACAGTGACTTTTTCCCATCTTTGTACAAAACTATGATTCTCTTTTAAAACATTAACATGTGAATAAATACTACTGTAAAATTAGTATTTTGAAGATAAACCCACACCAAACCCACTGCCTCAAATCAGCCCTGACTCATAGCCACCCTATAGGACAGAGGAGAGCTGCCCTATAGGGTTTCCAAGGCCATAAAGCTTCAGCTAAGCCACTGCTACATCTTTCTCCCAAGGGGCAGCTGGAAGCTCTGAACCACTGGCCTTTTGGCTCGCGTGGCTGAGTGCTTTAACCACTTTGCCACCAGGGCTCCCATTTTGAAGATAAGAACATCATTATAACCTATCTTTTCCCACAAACGTTTAAAAAATGACAATCATTTAGAATAGTAAATATCATCATTACCCAGAGACTCAGCTTGGAACCCTTCTTTCTAATCTCTCTGGGTCCTGTCTTGAACCCAACCCCATTCAAGAACTTTAGCCTCCAGGTTGGAATTAAAATCCCCTCAAAGTGTTTCCAGGCTTGATGGCAGCTTTCTTCTGTCCCAGAGACTGATGGTTCCTTTGCCCTGCTAAGGCTGTTAGAAGTATTTGAAGACATGGCCTACGGTTATTTTGTGGCACTATTGTTGGAAGTCCTTACTATTTGACACTAAGTTCTCTTTACCAGAAAGCCGAAAAATAACTCTATTACAAACACCTAAGTCACTCCACACTGCAGCTTGAAACACACAGTTGCTGTCACAGACATTTGTTCATTCATTCAACAGCAATGATAGAGCACCAGCTGTATGGCACACATCCATATCCAAAAGTTTCCCGCCTGTTGCTTTTATATGGTAATCACATACATGTATAAATAGTTTTATGTATTTGAAATCATTTCTATCGTAATTTCTGACCCTCACAGCAGTCCTATGAGCGTATTAAGTGTTGGAGGTTATGTTACTTACTCTAAATCATATTTCATGTGATACTAGCGGTGGATTAACCAGTAAGCAAGGTACGCATGGGCTTACATTTAGCAAGATACATAGGGGCTCAAAGATGTGGTGAAACCTACATTAATCAGAGATATGGTGAAACCCATGTGAAATTGTGCACTGTAGGTTAGTAAGTAAATACAAGTAAGCGTGTGTGTGCCTTGCTTACTGGGTAATCCATTCCTGTATGAAACACA
Organism: Elephas maximus indicus; assembly: GCF_024166365.1. Taxonomy (NCBI): domain Eukaryota; kingdom Metazoa; phylum Chordata; class Mammalia; order Proboscidea; family Elephantidae; genus Elephas; species Elephas maximus. Next base: position 5,793,853 of record NC_064841.1, on the reverse strand, counting down.
GTGGTCATGCCAAGAGACAACCTAGGGGAGGGTCTGAGCATCCTCCCCAGTCTTCTTCATTGGGGCTCCCAGAGCCACTCCATAAACAAGCTCTCTTTGTGAGGAGTCCACTGAAAAACCAGCGACCTTTCTATGAAAACACCACTTTAAGATAAGTCCCTTAGTCTCGCCTTGTACAAGACTGCCATTCTGATGTTCTTTCTGTATGGAAATCCTGGAGACTCCCTTTATGACTCAATACTGTTTGTATGGTATAAGGCAACATCATTTCTGAGTGAGCCCTGCCTCTCTTTTTACTGCAGTGAATCATAAGTTGTAAAATCACCTTCCTAAGGCCGTGGAATTAAGTTACAATTAGTTGTTAAGAGTTTTATAGGTAACCCTGAATATCTTTGAAGTAGACTTAAAGCTACTGGGTAGGTTCAGGGCAACGTATCTTAGGATATCAGTCTGTCTTTTTTCTTCCTTTGTATAAAATTGTAGTGATGAGGTAATTATAAGGAGAAAATAAAAATAGGCTTTGGCAGGTCTTTCCTGTATGCTGTTCTCCCTCATTTTACATGGCTAAGTCCTACTTAGCCTTCAGGTCACAGTTGAATGCCTTGTACTTCAGGAAGCCTTTCCCGATTCCCAGACCAGGCAAGCTTTCTGGTTAGACGTCCTTATTATACCCTTACTTTTAAAATACTCATTTATTTTTCTCCTTTATGCTAGGAATTAGCTCCATGGGGAAAGGAGGATGTCGTTTTATTATCTGTTCTGTATATCCCCAGCACCAAGCACAGTGCCTGGCACCTAGAATGCATTCAATCAATAGCTAATGAATGAACAAATGAATAAATTAATGGTATCCAACATGGTATCTCGATTATGATAAGTTTTATAGGTAACCTTGAATATCTTTGAGGGATATTTAACACTACTCAGTAGATTTGGTATTGGCAGAGAATACTGAATATTGAATATGCCATGGACTGCCAAAAGACCAAACAAGTCTGTCTTGGAAGCAGTACAGCCAAAATACTCCTTAGAAGCGAGGATGGCGAGACTTCGTCCCACATACTTTGGACACGTTATCAGGAGGGATCAGCACCCAGAGAAGGACATCATGCTTGCTAAAGTAGAGGGTCAGCAAAAAAGAGGAAGACCCTCAACGAGATGGATTGACACAGTGGGTGCAAGAAGGATGGTGCCAGACCAGGCGATGTTTCCTTTTGTTGTACAAAGGGTCGCTATGAGTCGGAACTGACTCGACGGCACCTCACAACAACAGCAGATTTGGAGAAACAGATCTTAGGATATAAGTCCCTCATTTTCCTTTCTTCATAATAAAACTGTAGAGATGAGTTATACAAAGAAGATAGATTCTGGCAGATTAGTATTTAAAAAAAAGTATTAGATATGAATTTTCTTATCTAAACTTCACATCAACCTTATAATAACACAGTTTCTGTTGTCTTCTCATATGGTCAGTGAGGAAGGTGAGGTACAGGGAAGAGAAGTGGAGCCAAGGCTAGAACTCAGACCTGACTGTTTCACAAGCCCGTGCCCCACCTGCAACAGCCGAGAGGAGGCTGGGTCTCTACAAGAATGGAAACTAACATAATTGGTGACTAAAACGAAGGATACTAAATACCATTTTGTTTGGAGTAATGCTTGTTCCAAAATGAATGGCTGCTGGCGGGTGACATGATGGACTTTTACAATAATATACGATAAAATTCCTGTTGCTTCACGGAAAGATGGATGTGTTTGAATCCTGGTTTTACCAGTTACAGTTGTACGGCTCATGGGAGAAGGGGGCTGCTTCAAGCGTGGTCTTTATTTAAAGGATGAGATGCAAAAACCATGTAGTCATTTGTCTGAAATTCTTAAAAGACCTTTTTCCTTTTAATTCTTAGGACTGCTTACAATTGGTGGCTATTATAAATTGGTGGTGATTGTTAGTTAAGTGGTATTAATTTACTGGTGGTTTGAAAACTCTTCTGGCTTTGCAGAGAGTTCCAGTGAACTCAATTTAGATTTCTAAATCACGGCTTAAGGTACAGGAAAGATGGCTCTTGAATACAGATACGCTCAGGAAGGCAGAGAGTCTATTTGCCCAGAGGCAAAGCAGTGTTTTCCGTTAATTCTGCTTGAAGGGACAGTCATTGAAAAAGAGATCATCTGGCATACCCTTGCCTCACTTTGCTGGCAGTTTCATCTCATGGGAAGTTCAGGAGGCAATAAGGAACAGTTTCGTAGAATCTGAATTCTGCCAACAAGTTGTAAATAATTGGAAGAGTTGGACACCTAAGGAGAAAAATGATTATTTATTTCTAGAATATGTGATATCCAGGAAGGAAAAGGCTGGATATGGTAGCGTTTGTACCTTGACGCTTTCAGGAGGCAAATTTGAAAGATAAAAAGGGGGCGCGGAACCCCTAGATATGCGTCTCAAGACTGCAATTCTGGTTGTATAATCACAAGAAAAGAAGGTAGTGTCTTAAGAATCCAGTGCAGGCTTTAGGCTTATTTGTCAGGATAGACGATTCACCACCAAAGATGGAATGATTGGCATTAGGAAGGCTAAATGAAGAAAATGAGCTGTAGATTGCAAAGACACCACTCCCCCCCACCCCCCAATGGCAACAAAAAGTATTTGGAAATATATGTTCAGATCAGATCAAAGAAAGGGGTAGTCCCAATGCTTATGGCCAGTGCCACTAAGATGAGGGATAACAGAGAGAAAGCAGATGGCCTCAGCTACTATTTTGCTTATGTGTCCTTTGTGAAGGACTTAAAAACACAAAGAAAACATTTATGAGGGTAAAGGAATCCCAGTTTAAAACAGGAGATAGTAAGGAGGAACTTTCAAACTGCAAGGAAGCGCAAGATTTCCCTCTCAGAAGAATCACACTCAAAGTTACTGAAAAAAGTTACTGTGTAAACAGGGTTGTTGGTGGTGGCCTTTCGCCAAATGGGAAATTGAATATTGAGAATGTGCAGATGCTTCTGATTTTCCAAATGGGAAGAAGTGAATTCAGCAAACTGGACAAATGGCATGTACGTCAGTTCCTGGAATGTTTCTAAGGTCTACCGAGGAGAGGACCACAACAAACTGGACAAATGGCATGTACGTCAGTTCCTGGAATGTTTCTAAGGTCTACTGAGGAGAGGACAACAGCAAACTGGACGAATGGCATGTACGTCAGTTCCTGGAATGTTTCTAAGGTCTACCGGGGAGAGGACCACAACAAACTGGACGAATGGCATGTACGTCAGTTCCTGGAATGTTTCTAAGGTCTACCGGGGAGAGGACAACAGCAAACTGGACGAGTGGCATGTACGTCAGTTCCTGGAATGTTTCTAAGGTCTACCGAGGAGAGGACCACAACAAACTGGACGAATGGTATGTACGTCAGTTCCTGGAATGTTTCTAAGGTCTACCGAGGAGAGGACCACAACAAACTGGACAAATGGCATGTACGTCAGTTCCTGGAATGTTTCTAAGGTCTACCGAGGAGAGGACAACAGCAAACTGGATGAATGGCATGTACGTCAGTTCCTGGAATGTTTCTAAGGTCTACCGAGGAGAGGACCACAACAAACTGGACGAATGGCATGTACGTCAGTTCCTGGAATGTTTCTAAGGTCTACCGAGGAGAGGACCACAACAAACTGGACGAATGGTATGTACGTCAGTTCCTGGAATGTTTCTAAGGTCTACCGAGGAGAGGACAATAGCAGACTGGACAAATGGCATGTACGTCAGTTCCTGGAATGTTTCTAAGGTCTACCGAGGAGAGGACAACAGCAAACTGGACAAATGACATGTACGTCAGTTCCTGGAATGTTTCTAAGGTCTACCGAGGAGAGGACAACAGCCAACTGGACGAATGGCATGTACGTCAGTTCCTGGAATGTTTCTAAGGTCTACCGAGGAGAGGACAACAGCAAACTGGACGAATGGCATGTACGTCAGTTCCTGGAATGTTTCTAAGGTCTACTGAAGAGAGGACAAATGGGGGAACCAAGAAGAAGCTGTGTGAGAAAGATACATGATGAGTTCATTAGGACCATGTCTTACTAGACCAGTTCCTTTCTTCCTCAGGGTTGCTGGACACATCACCTGATCCTCTGTGGTCCCAAAGCACATCGTCTATATTCTGTCCACTCTTTTCTCATTGAGGTGCAGCTCTTCACTTGAAAGTCAACTTCCCACACCTGGATGTGAGGGACTTGAAGGCAGGAAGCTTACATCTTTATACATGCAGTGTTTCAATTAACAATGTTTATCAAATAAATAAACTAATTAATGCTAGATAAAGAAATACATTAGATGATTTATATTAGCATTTCATTAAAGCCTCTTATGTATGATAGCCTTGTGAATAAAATATATTGATTGCAAAGACAATTAAGCAAATGAATAACTATTGGAACCATAACACCAAATTTATTTATGTTTTAAAATAAAATGAACAAGGGAACCTGCTTCTAGTGGTGTGCAGCAGGTCTCTGTCCTTGGGACTGTCTTCTACATTTTAAATCAGAATTTGGATAAAAATATAATTGGTAACTTATCAAATCCATGGGTGAAACAAAGTTGGGAATGATAATGAGGTCCTTGGGTGTTGCAAATGGTTAACATGCTTGTATGCTAGCTGAAAGGTTAGAAGTCTAAGCCTACCCAGAGGTGCATTGGAAGAAAGACCTGGCAGTCTACTTCTGAAAAATCAGCCATTGAAAACCCTGTGGAGAACAGGTCTACTGTAACACACACGGGGTCACCATGAGCCAGAGTTGGCTCAATGGCAACTGTTTCGATGTAGAAGTCAGGTGGTACAATCAGCAACTGGAAGGCTATGGAAAGGATGAAGAGTGGGCTAAATGGGACAAGATTACGTTTAACAAATATAAGATAAAATTCAATCCAAATGGGGATCTTTGTCACTGAGCAAAAATGGCTTGGGGGTGTTAGCTGATGTGAAACACACCGGAGTCAGTAGTAGGACAGGCTGCCAAATAAGCGAATGTGATCTTAAGACGCATTGAGAGGAGAACAGCTCATAGAATAAAGGAAGAAAAACAACTTGAGTTCCGCCTTTGATTCTGGGATTTACATGATTAAAGGACTATGGGCTAGTGTAATTTGTTAATGGGAGAACAACTTCGATGGTGAAGAGATTCCAGCGAATTGATTATTAGAAAGGTTGAAGAAAGTAATATTTTGCATAAATGAGAAAGGACAGCAATGTGAAGACCTGGATAACCCTCTCGCATTAATGTAACAGGAAGTGGGAGAGGTGATAGAATGGTTCTTGGTCGTCCCAAGATGCAGAAATACGACACGGTGAGAAGCTTAGGGCAGTGGATGTCATTAGGATCACCTGGGCGAGTTTTATTTATTTTTTAACTTTTAAAAAATTGTGAAATATAACACATATTCAAAGGTTATCTATCTTTTTGATGATGTTTGACACACCCAATAAATGAATAAATAATCAAAATCAGCAAGGATGTGGGAGATCCCAAAATGGAATACAAAATGTAGGCGATGGAGAAGAACAGAATAAACCTAAGTAATTCAGAAAGTAACATTTTGACCATATGCTGAAAGTCTAAAGATAAAAAGAACTGTACAGAGCTAGAGTACTCTTTTTTTTTTTTTCTCACAGGAGTATGAGTTAGCAATTCTGAGATACTCTATGCATATACCAGAATTGGGCAAATAAGCGAATATACTGTAGACGATGAGAGTAATGAGAGCCAGTTTTCTTACTGTCAAAGAAGTTACAAATAAGGAAAAAGGGAAGTTCAAATGAACCATGTGGTATTTGACTGAGACTGGGGTTTTCAGTATAAAGTCATGGTATTTATTTATGTACACAGAGAATTTGATATAGAAATATAGAGGGGTGTGTGTGTGTGTCTGTGTAAATATATGTATTTCCTAGCTCTGACTAATGATAATATATAGAAGCTAGAGCTCATTGATTCAAGGTCTGGATTATGGAAAATATAAGATAAGGCTGGAATGTCTTGAGCTGTTAGAAAGTGCTCAATAGATGGTGGCGGCATGTTGAAAAGATACACGAACCAATTTGAATGAGCTCCCGATGGCAATTTCCAGGACAATCGGAGTAACAAAATAAGTAATTACAATATAGCTTATAGCCTATAGAATAAGATAAATATCTATGAGTCCATATTTATATAAATAAATTAATAAATGGAGAAGATACAGCTTTTCCTTATAGCAGAATTCCAAAAATAGATAAAGAATGGAAGAAATAGAAAATCACCATTAATCAAACATTGCAAGATGATTGCTGCAGGCACGAATAATCAACAGATGCTGACATTAGTGGGCAAAAGTATGATAGGAAACAGAATATCTGCATGGTTTCAAAGCATCTCCCCACAAGATGCTTATAAATTACAAAGGGAAAAATAATAGCTTTAGATGGAGAAATCTGGCAGACACCACCTTTACCAAGTGAGTAAAATGTAGATCACCATCACAGGATACATCGACATCATGTCCCTCTTGATACGATGAATTAGGAAGGGCAAACATCGCTTCTGTGGTATTCTTACTAAAAATGGATAACCTCAATCTAATCATGAGAAAACTTAAGACAATCATAAACTGAAGGATATTCTAAAAACACAAAATGAAGCTGTCCAGTAAGTAGTCTTCAAAAGTGTCAAGTCATGCAAGACAAAGAAAGACAGGAGCTGTTACAGATTGGAGGAGACATGAAGGAGCCCTGGTGGTGCAGTGGCTAAACACTCAAGTCGGTGGTTCAAACCCGGTAGCTGCTCCACGGAGAAAAGACCTGGCGATGTGCTGCCATAAAGATTACAGCCTTGGAAACCCTGTGGGGCAGTTCTACTCCATCCTGTAGGATTGGTGTGAGTCAGGATCAACTGGACAGCACACAACAACAAAAGGGGACATGACAACAAATGCAACGCGTGACCCTGGATCAGAATCTTGGGCCAAAAGATATGAGTAGGATAATTGGTGAAATTTAAATAAGATCTGTAGATTAGTGTTTAATTTCCTGGTAATGGCACTGTTGTTATATGTTAACATTAGTGGAAGTTAGAAGGAGGATATATTGGGAACTCTTTGTATAATTTTTGCAACTGTTTTCTAAGTCTAAAATTAATTCAAAATAAAAAGTTAGAAAATATGTAGTGAATCACTTGAGTAACTCCACCCCCCACGCTCCCCCAGCCCCAATCACTTGAGTTCACAAAAAGATAATCACTCAACAGGAGGTGGCAGAAGGGATTCAAGCCATAGTGGGAGGTTGCAATATATAGCTTTTAAGGCCCCTTTAGGAGACCCTGGGTGGTGCTTGGCTACTACCCAAATGATCTGAGGTCTGAGTCCACCCAGAGATGCCTTGAAAGAAAGGCCTGGTGATCTATGTCCAAAAAATGAGCAACTGAAAACCCGGTGGAACATAGTTACACACTGACACACGGGGTCGCCATGAGTTGGAATCAACTCCAGGGCAACTAGTTTGGCTTTTCATTTGGAAGGTCCCTTTAAGCCCTGAAATTTTTTTTTTTTTGAGAATGCTAATGGAGATCTTAGTTTAAGAGGTGAATTACAGCATTTCACCCAGGCTTTGATCCAACGCTAATCCCCTTGAATTTGTAGAAAGTGCATATTTAGCTCAATTTAGTCCAGTGCAATGAATGATGCGCTCTGTGACAACCACAAATATGCTTTGTGAAATATTCTAATTAGTTTACAACAAACTCTCGTAGCTTCAACTTCTAAAACTTTAACCAGAGAACAAATTTACATTCACAGATGCATTTTCAGTCACACTCCAAAGAGCCGTTCTAAACTCTGCTGTTAATCACGCAAGCGATTTGAACACTTTCAATCAGGTGAAAATTGTGCTGTTAATTGGAAAAAAAGCAGATTCCATATTGCGTGCTGCATGATCCCATTTTTGTCAAAAATAAAAATACAGATGCACTGGAAAGAGCCCAAAATTCAATATGATAAAATATAAATAGTAGTTAATTTTGGGTGCCTTTTTTTTTTCTCTTTTCTTTGCTTGTGAAAAATTTCCTACAATAGTTACCTATTACCTATTACTTGAAAACAATAAAGGTTAAAACTGTTTGTAGAAAGAAAGCAATGTAACAATTTTTGAATCTCCGAATGGTGAGTAATGAACTAACCACTCCAAATAGATGGATGTACACAGAAATAAACATTTACACTCTAGTCTTCCAAAGAAAACAGCTACCTGGCCCACCGACTGGAAGAGATATATATTTATGCCTATTCCAAAAAAAAAAAGAAAAAGGTGATCCAACCAAATGTGGAAATTATCAAACAATATCATTGATATCAAATGCAAGTAAAATTTTGCTGAAGATCATTCAAAAGCGGCTGCAGCAGTACATCAGTAGAGAGCTGCCAGAAATTCAAGCCAAATTCAGAAGAGGATGTAGAACCAAGAATATCACTGCTGATGTTAGATGGATCCTGGCTGAAAGCAGAAAATACCAGAAAGATGTTTACCTGTGTTTTATTAACTATGCAAAGGCATTCGACTGCGTGGATCATAACAAATTATGGCTAACGTTGCAAAGAATGGAAATTCCAGAACACCTAATTGTGGTCATGAGGAATCTGTACACAGATCAAGAGGCAGTTGTTTGAACAGAACAAGGGGACTGCATGGCTTAAAGTCAGGAAAGGTGTGTGTCAGGGTTGTGTCCTTTCACATTATTTACTCAATCTGTATGCTGAGCAAATAATCCAAGAAGTTGGACTATATGAAGAAAAACAGGGCATCAGGATTGGAGGAAGACTCATTAACAACCTGTGCAATGGAGATGACACAATTTTGATTGCTGAAAGTGAAGAGAACTTGAAGCACTTACTGATGAAGATCAAAGACGACAGGCTTCAGTATGGATTATACCTCGACATAAAGAAAACAGAAATCCTCACAACTGAACCAATAAGCAACATTAGGATAAATGGAGAAAACTGAAGTTGTCAAGAATTTCATTTTACTTGGATCCACAGTCTACACCCATGGAAGCAGCAGTCAAGAAATCAAACAATGTATTGCATTGGGCAAATCTGCTGCAGAAGACCTCTTTAAAGTGTTAAAAAGCAAAGATGTCACCTTGACCCATTGCCATTGAGTTGATTTCAACTCATAGCAACCCTACAGGACAGAGTAGAACTGCCTCATAGGGTTTCCAAGAAGCAACTGGTAGATTCAAACTGCCAACTCTTTGGTTAGCAGCTGAATACTTAACCACTGTGCCACCAGGACTCCTGGTATAGAGGAGGGCATTTTCCCCTTTCATATGCTATGACGATTGGATTATAAATCGGTTCAGTGAGCATAGTTACAGCATATCTTTGTTTCTGATTTACGATAATAAATGAGTAGTTTCCAAAACTTTACAGTAAGACATTAAGAGGAAAGGAATCTGTGGGTGATTTGATGAGCTTAGTATTAAAAAAAGAAAAACCTACAAACCACTGAATTATAAGTTTAATTTTTTTTTCATAGATGACAGAATTTTTGGGTTCTGGAAAAGTATCATTTCACTTCAGAAACGAAGTCATACCGTGACTACCACATTAAACCTTTGTAACTGAAGACCACTATTAGTTCTGGCTATCCCCTCTGAACATTTTAGTGGTGGACCACTTAGGATTCTACCTACCAGAGGTCCAAAATGAGGTGACTGTGTGGTCAGATCTCACACTGAGTTTCAGTCTTCTAACATTCTCAACTCAGATAAACTTCATTGGGTCACATTGAAACTAACTGAACACTCATACTAGGATCAGAAACAAGGGAACTCATATACCAATCTAAGCTGTAATAAAAATAAGCTGCAATCAAATAAGCTCTAATAAAAAGTTAAACAATGTGTATTGTAAAAATAAAATGGAGCTCACTAAATATTTGAAATCAAGCCTCCCCTCCTCCCTTTTTTTAAAGCCTAGGAACAAAGAATGTGCTTTATTCGACATAGTACCATTAGCCAAAAGCTGATAAGTTGGGCCTAAATATTTGAAAGCAAAAAACATAAAAAATCAAAAGAGGAAGTGTTTTCGAAGAGTAACTGCAGCATCTACCACGGTCACTATGAGATTCGTGATTTAACATTGCTTTAAGGGCAAAGAAAGCACTTGGAAGAAAGGACGAAAGTCAAAGTGCTTTCTAAATCCCCATCTACTCTCAAGCAGTATGTGCTACTGAAGGCTGGGGTAAGAGTTAAAACCTGTCTCTGGTCATAGGAGAAGTCCTCATCGGCTTTTTAGCCCTAAGTTTATTTTTGTTATAATGTTATACTTAAAGACCACAGGCAATTTTATTGAGGAAAAGGCCATGCCAACATCCTCTTGTGGTTTCAGAATTTCTTACATCACTTTTACAATATATGATAGCATTTCATTTAATTTCAGTTAATGCCTGGAAATGTAACTTTTTTTTTTCTTCTTTCCTGAATATTATATTACCTATTTTCTCCGGATCGCTTTTTTCACAGCCACCTTTTCACAAACTACTTGCTCATCATAGAAGTCTTAGACTATTAACACTCAATAAGCAAATCTTTGTAGTTGAAAGATACCTGGATTGATCAAAGGTTTATGGTTTTCCTATATCATTTTTTATTGGATTTACAGAGGCTTAGGGTAAGCTGTGCTGCTTCGTTCTCACAAGACGATGTATGTGTGTATTACCATTGTCTGATTTCTTACACATTAATCATTATACTGTCCATACTGTACCAAGAGTCTTAAACGAGGGCTATCAGTTATGGTATTTTAGATGATAATTCCTAGCGCTTTGACAAAATAAATGAGAAAATGGAGTCAAAGGAAGCAATGTGGAGTGAAAAAAAAAAAAAAAAGCAAGTCCTGGGCCATGTGCAGTATGACTCCATCTTTGGAGGGCTCAAAGTAAGCAAAACTAAGCCTGTATTTTTAGAAGTGCATGTTTGTAATAAAAGAATGAAACACAAGAGCATGAGCAAAATTCAAGATATCTGTAGCCCTTAAAGGGTAAGTGTGAGGAAGGGATAAGGAAGTAACACAGAGGATAGTTGTGAGTTATTGGGTCAGACACACACACACACACACACACACACACGCAAATGCTTCATCATGAATATTACTTCATTTTTAAGTAGAAGAAAACCAGAAGGTTTATATTTGTTCAGGAACAAATCGATGATGAAATTGTAGTTATGACCCTCTTAGCTGGGGTACCATATTGTTGTAAAAATACTGAGCACTCGGGTCCTTTTGACCTCCACTTACCATTGTACTGTTCAGTTTATGGCAAGTACTTAGTGGTTTTTTTTGGAAATTCCTAATAGTGAAATAATACACACAATTATTATTTCTAATAATAGATTTTGCATGCTCGAGTTTACTATTCAACTTTTTAAATGGTGCTATTTTTTTTTTATCAGGGTGAGACTAGTGGCTTTGATTAATCAGAGAGAATCAATCAAGTCTGATATTGTTCTTCTCGTATTCATAGTTAGTGTTGTATGTTCACGCATCCAATCGCTAAATGCATTGTTTCTAGGAGAATATTTCTAGAATTCTGTTTTTGATTTCAGAGACCAAGTGCAAGTGAACTCTGGTTTTCATTACATCATGTAGCAAGAGGCTCTGTCTACCTAGTAAATCAATAGTGTAGAAAACAAGAGCAACTTCAATTATTAGATATGAGAGTCTGGAGGAAAGAACAGTCTCCTATCAGTGTCACACTGCAATTTCAATAAAATAAGAAGGTTCCCTCATCATTCTAGGCAGGCTAGAATCTAGAGGAGAACAAGATAAGATTCAGGTGCAAATTCTTTCAGTTTTGTAAAACTTATGAAGCCGTTCAACCATTCTCAAAGGGATGGGCATGCAGCAGGCCTTGGCAAGGCTCAGTGAGCCGACTATACCCTGGAATAGATCTTTGTTTCTCTTTGTTTCACTGGAGAGACCAGTACTAGCAAGGATGGCAGGCAAGCTAGCAGGTATAATTGTAGCAGGGCTGTCCTTCTCACTGCTGGCTGTATAAATATTTAAAAGGGAAACCTCTCTTGGGAACCTGTGGGATGTTTTTTGGACAGGCAAGAGGAAATGAAACCTAAAAGTTGACTATGTGGAAACATAAGTTCTAAGCATCTTCTACGAATTTAGGCAGATTACTTGAGGTTAAAATAGAATTCCCTACCCCTTTGTAAGATCCCACTTAATTCTGAAATTTATAGATTTTGAATGAAAATATCTAACTAATTTTTAAAAAGCCCTTTGCATAGACACTTCAGAATAAAATTTAGCATTATGGAAATTAATTGAGGGAAGTGAACATAACATTGGGCTTGATTGGATGAAATAAGCAACAGATAATTATTTTATGCCTGTCACACTTGGTCTCATTTTAATTTCACAGGAAGAACAACTTTACTGTACCTGACGAGGGGTTCTTTCTGATTTACTCCTACACCACTCCCAGTCTGAAAGGTCTGGTTTCTGATTGTCCTCGTGAGAAAGTCTTCTTTCTGGCCCTTCCAAAAAGGCAGTTTCTTCATAGTTAACATCACCTCCTGTTTTGTCAGAAAATGGTGAGTCGACGCCCTCATCTTTGTCAGAACCATATCTCCCACCTGTTATATCAGTATTCGTGCATTTGTTGATACCCTTCAATGTGGAGCTGTCCGGAGAGGGTGTGGTGCTGATTTCCACTTTGACGGCATTGAAGAAATTGCGGGTGTCTCTCTGAGAGTCCTTTGTAGTTTCACGATCATAGTTCATCAGGTTGTGATAGGATACAAAATTTTCATCAGCCTCATAGTAATCTTCATGTGCTATCTTGTAAATTCCATAGCTTCGTTGGAACGATAGATTGAACTCAAAGCTTCTTTTGGCTAAGTGAAAACAAAACAAAACAAAATTCCGTGGTTAGTAAGATAGATGTAAAAAAAAAAAATTTTTTTTTTTGGTAAACAACAGTGGAATATACACAGTGAACACAAGTAGGAAGGTGCATTCAATCTGATTACTGTAAATTAAAAATAGCCTTTGCTTACTTCTTGTTAATTATGCAAAGTAATTATGGCCGACAAAACCAAGTCAATCTCATCACTGTGGGCCTAATTTTTCTAACTTGCACAATGAGGGGTCTGGAATACATACAATCCCAAGGAGCCTTTCAGTCTTCAGTTTCATCTAACTTAAATATTTAAGCCATAAATAAAGAGACTCTCAAATACATTCAGTTTTAGTACTTTTTTTCAGTCTACCAATTATTCTGAACTTTTTTTGGGGGGGGGTAAAATATATTGTTTATAAATTTTAGTTTGCAAGAAATAAATTTAGGAATAACTTTAATATTATGCTGACAATGCCACCAACAGATGTAATTGCTTTAAACGTTTTGATGCATACTGTCCCTACCCTTTATATGCTTATAAGTGCATACATTAACAAATTATGCCATAATGCAGTTTTTAGACTTTTTAAAAGAATGCATACATCTGGATATTAATTCATTTGGAATAAATTGATAGAAAATGTGAATAGATTTATATTTCTGTGAACTGAAGCACTTTACAACATGTCTGTAAAGCTGATTAATTACAGTTGAATTTAGCAGGAGTGCTTACAACTTTTTATGATTTAATTCAGGTGAAATATGATGGTATCCTAAATATAATACTATTAATTGGTGGACTTGGTACAAAGTCTTGTTAGAACAACAAGTGAGGATGTGACAGAAAGTGATTTTCTTGTGTGTTGAAACGTCACTAAATTCTGCGTAGTTTTGCTGTATTAAGAATGAAGCTATATCATGGTGCTAGAACAAGTGTAATCTAATGTTTTGGTTTTCATCTTTCAAGACATGGCTCATTTCAGAAAAATTTTCTGCTTTGATAGCTCTGTGTTTTATAGCCAAACATTGAGCTATACTCGGTGGATAGAATTATGAAAACTTAGTTTCTATGCGAAAAACAGGTAAGTTTTTATTATTTTTACACTACACCCTAATCCCTTTTGCATGCTGATTCTATTACTGAAATGTTCCCAGAACTGAAGATTTACAAACCAATTCTTCTGCCTGAAAAGTATAATTTGAACTATTCATGGTCGTTTGACCCAGAACACAAAAAAGAAGAATTTCTATTCAAAAAGAATGGAAAAATAGTTTTGTTCATTTTTATACACTGTCTCATTTATATTTCTACTTACTTTTTCTAGTAATACAGCGCAAGAAAATTAAATTAGAATATTTAACTTACTTTAATGGCATGAAAGGTAGAAGAAACAATGTTTTAATTATTGATTGATTTCTCCTTCCTCCAAAAAAAAAAAAGATATGAAGTGACATATTGTCAATTCAGGGCAAGTAAGAATAACTTTCATAAAATCCCAATTTTATGATATGAAATATGAAAAAATAACAACATGATGTAATTAATATCACTGAATGGTACATGTGAAGAATGTTGAAAAGGCAAACAATTTGTTACATGTTTTGTTTACCACAATAAAAATAACTGATGTCTGTAGTTATATAACTTATTAGCTGTATAACTATGAAATATATAAAACAAAAGAGTCAGATTTGTGAAGGAATGAGCAGAATGTGTGAATGAGAGTTTCCCTCCCCATCATGAGGAGGAAGAGGCAGTCTGAGGTAGTCTATGAGGAGAAAGGGGAATTGTGACAGCCAGCATTGGGGACAGACCATTCTCGAACCAGACAGTGCACACAGATCACCTCATTTAACACGCCGACAGCCCTACACAGTAAAAAGTTTATTGGTCCTATTTTACAGATGAGAAAAGTTAGGCTGTAGAGGAAACTACCTAAGGTTACCTCCCTACTAAACAGATTTGAATTTAAATCGAACTGAATCCAGAACTGTAGTTATTAACCAATATGGGAATCTGCTTTATTGCTAACCAGACCCACGTCAATATGTCAGTAGAAGCATAATGGCTGGAATGTGCTGTTTTTAAGACACAGGAAGTATGTTAATTATAAAGTGTAACCAAGGAAAACATTTCCTGTTAGTGAGTTACCTCAACTCTAAAGGTAAATTCTGACTGAGGTTATTAGGAGAGGTAATAGCTTACAACAGTATTGGAGTTACAGTTGGTCATCTCTAAGCTCCTTGAGGGCAAAGACCATGTCTTCATCTTCTTCCTTCTTTTATGAAACAAGGGTGGAAAAACTCAAATGTCTATAGGGGCCAGTAGGTAACATCAGTATTGTCGGTGGCATCCAATAACAATGACAACAGGTCTAAACAGTGACAAAGGGGAGAGCTTCCCCTCTCCTTAAAGAGGTCTCCTCTGCAGCAGCCAATTGTTGCCCTGAGGGACTTGTGTTGTCAGCTATTCATGTTTTCCAAGACAACCCAGATATGTTGGATTTTGAGATAAAATGTGATCATAAAATCTTGGCACAAAGTTAAAATTGGGTAAAAATAACTGTGAGGTTGATAAAACCACGTCTTTGAGCCAACTTCAGCTTATGGGCCAAGAGTGGGTAAGTAACTTCTGTTCCTTATTGAACATGTTCAGGGCCAGACACGTAGTGACCACTCCCCTCATAAATCTTTGCTGAGTGAGTGAACGAATGAATGACTAAATGAAGCAAGCTATAGGAAGCCCGCCTGGTGCGACAGGGAGGGGCTTTGACAGGATGGCCTTGACTCAGTGACTCTCTCTGAATGGACTATAATTTCAAGAGAAATTATACTTTTTAAAAATTGATTTATTTATAGGAGAAACACCTCAAAGGCATTTGAGTTCCTGACTCTTATTTTTATGCCATTGCGGGGGGGGGGGGGCGGGGGAACATAGCTGGATTGTTTAAAAAAAAAATTTGTGTGTGTAGTCAGAGGTCTTTTATTGACTAATAACTTGAAATAAACTTAGAGACTTGTGAATAAAGCCCAGGATATTTTAGTATCTATATAATATAGATAATGTATTTACCGTGAAAAGCAGAAGTTTTGCTGTTCCGAAACCCAGCATAAAACATCAATTAGCTCGTCTTTTGCTTTTCATCACATCTTGCAAATTATAATTTTAGACATAAATAATTATATCAGTTTATAAAAATAAATAATTCTTCAGATTATTATGTGGCTGCAACAATGGGCTCAAACATAGCAACGATCATGAGGGTGGCACAGGACCGGGCAGTGTTTCGTTCTGCTGTACACAGGGTCGCTATGAGTCGGAACAAACTCAACTGCACCTGACAACAATATCATGTCACTTAATAAGCACTCTGATTTTGTTAACGAATAAAAGCTGGAATTATATAAAATATTTTTAACTGTTCAATTAAAAAAAAAATCATCACAGGCAAAATGGAGTCTAAAAGCCATAGCCAGCCCAGATGTCTGCCCTCTGAGGCCTCTGTGTTAAAGTCATCTTCCTGTTTTTTTTTTTTTGCACTTTCATTTTCAAATGCTAATAAATACAGATTATTGTTGGAAACAGATTTGCTGTTAATGGAAATTATTTCCCAGGACTGACATTAATTTCCTAGTTGCCTGTTTCTCAGTTCCCATTCAGAGTAGCTGAGATGTAGATTCATATTTACATATGCAAAACGAAACTATGATAAATATAACTCAGGAAAGAAACACATTTTTTCTTGCTTGCCTCTGCAATTCACTGAAAAAGAATGTAAAAGGAGGTGTCTCTGTTCAGGGAAAAAGAGCTTAAATGTGAAACTGCAACTATAAAAAAAACTATACTTGCAAAGAATTAAAGCACTATGCCTGATCACACCTGAGACAGCCATCTCCGGGCTTTCAAACTTCTGTTGTGTTTCCTAGCAGTAGGAAAATTTATCGTGGCTCCTCACACACTCTGTTCCGAATCTCAGAATTCCCCTGTGATAGAGCTTGGGATCACAACAAGGAATGGAGTCATGTGAACTATAAGCATTTGAAACTAATGTTTCTCACTCCTTTTTGGTTTTTGAATCTATGCCTGTTTTCATAAGTCTACATATTTCAAGGCCTTCTTTTGATTTTTAAAGTAAATACAAATAAAAGCAATAGTAATTTTAGAAGAAAGATTATTTTCATCTTGAAAGGTATGTTTTAAATTTAAAAAATACGGCATTAACATGACTGTTGGTTCTGCTAGCCTGTTGTAGGCGTTGCTACCTGGTGCGGAACAGAAGACAATTCCCTAGGTCACGTGCAGTGGCAGGCCTGTTGCATGGCTGTGTCTTCAGCTTCTGATGCAGGTGTCCTGCCCTCCTCACCGAGGACTTCCCTAAACCACTTCACTAAGGCTTTTTATCCTCAAGGGCACCTGACTCTTCTTGTCTTCCTCATAGTACTGTATGTCTTATGACAGGGCTGGTTCACTTACTTAGTGGCAAAATGTTAAGTTTTGTTAGAATGTGAGAACTTTTGGGCTTGTTGATGGTTTTTTATATGTTCCATAACAGTGCTCCCTAAAGGTTTGTTACTAATTTTCTGTGTCATTGTTGCTATTATATTAATCTACAGAAGCTCATCATCATTGTAGGGGTTACATTATTATTATAAGTATTGTAACTTTATTTTAAAGATACAGATGAATTTAGCATTTATTGGCCATAAAAGGTCATAACAACCTTAACAACAACAAAAAAAATTCTGATTAGTTGAAAGACATCTAGACACGCTAAATTTTAAATGGCATCCATACATGGAAAATGCCCAATTCATGACTAATTAATATTTACAAAGTAATCTGTTGTTGAATTGATTTCAGACTATGATGTCCTTCAGATTTTTGCAACTTTAAAATAGCCTGAGATGAGCTATTTTTATTTAATCTTTCTTTTCTGTTAAAGAATAATATATTTGCCTATTCTGAAGAAAGGATTTTCCACGGGCAATGACATAATCCATTCGACACACACTAAGGCACATTCTTAGACTTATTAAATAGTAGGACAGCCTCACTTTTGTCTTGAATGACAAATAACAATCTTCTTTTCCCTCCTTTCAGAGCCCAGATACACAGGCTGTTCCTCACTTTTCCTGCCTTAGAATATGGCCACCGTTACACTCTAGGAAGTTTTGTGATTGGCCCTGTCTCCCACCCCCGTCTAGGTCTGCTCTTTAGCACATAAAAAAAAAAATTATTGAAGTAAATAGCCTTGCTAGATTCATACACGAACAAACATTGCCATGTTTATCGTTTCTTGGAACTCAGGTGTCTGTGTTTTCATTTTTGCAGCAGAGTTGTATGCTTAAAATTGGCTTTGAGACTGTTTACAGGTACTACCATTGCTTGCTCTGATCGTTTTCCAAAACCCTGGAAATATACAAACAGCAACATAATGATAACTTTTTTTTTAACTGTTCTATTAAGTAATTATGGGCTGTAATATCACCTGAAGTTTGAACTCTTTCCAGAGAGTTAAAACCTCTCTTTGGATTGTAGGCTTCTCATAGCAAATTTTATAAGCTGGCTTGGATGGAGGTTTATTTTCTACCCTGGGCTAAAAAGAGCTAGGGAAATACAATATTTAAGGGCCTTTGTTGATTTCATTCTGTGTTGAATGAATTCTACTCTCTTGCTTTCTTATCTACAGTAATTATTCAACTCACAAGTACTTTGTGGAGCTAACCTGCCTCATTGGAAACCTGCTCCAACGCCGTGCTGAGGTCTGTTTCTCATTATAACTTTGCCTGGCTATTACCCTTCACGTTTGTCCTTGGGCTCCTCGTGCCCTCATCAGACAACTCTCTCAGACAGACCACTTTACTGCATGCGGTGTGTGGACTTTGCTTCCAACCCCTCGCCCTGCAGAGGACCTACTTGTCTGCTCACCTGATGCATCCGCATAGGCGTTCTGCTTGCAGTTGATGATGCACCCACAGGGCAGGTGGGTCCAGCGTTTGGACAAGACAAACACTGGAGTAACCGTGGCGGCCAGCAGGGTTAGTAGAAAGCTGAGAGTCTGGAAGGGAAGGCTCTGCAACCCCACCGCGTGCTGGACCACCATGTGGATCTGCAAAGGGGGGAGAGCTTCAGACCAAAGCTCAGATCCCATTTCCCACTTCCCCGTCTTCCCCTGAAGCATGCTGCTGCAGCCCCTTCTCCAGGCCCCTGTCCTGCCACAGAGCTTGAAGCTCTGCTCTTAGGCGCATGCTCTCGGATTTGGTGGTGGGTTCCTGTGAGCTGGTGGGATTCACACCGCCGCGCCCGCCACAGAGCTTTAGGAGTGCCGGTTTGCGCCGCCTGTTAGGTCGCCACCAGGGAGGCGCACTCCAGAACGTGGGAACACGACCTGGGGAAACAGAAGGTGGCCCTGGAATCTGCATCCTACACCAGATGGCCTTAGCCCCCTCGCTGGTCCCTCACCTCCTCCAGGCAGGCCTGTCACACCAGGCCGCCACCCTGCCACCTCTCAACTGGTCTGCTGCCTGGAGACCTGAACAAAAGCCTGCTTTATCCTCTCCTCCTGCATCTGACCGCTCCTCTCCCGCTTCCCTGCTGGGGATGCCAGGCGTCCTCACCCAGTAGGAATGGAGGGGAGAGGCGGGGACGATAGGAGGTTGGGGAGAAACCCAAAACATTTACTGCCTCGCTCCTTTTCTGAATACTCCCAGGTTACGCTGCAAGAGACAGGAGAACACCCTTGATCACGACAGATCAAGGAAAGCTAACTCAGGCGCCGGCACCTCCTCTCCAGGGGCGAATTAACCAGTCAGCAAAGTACGCGCCAGTTTACCTTAAGCAAGGTACGCACGGGCTTACTTGCGTTTATTTACTAACCTGTAGCGAACAATTTCACATGGGTTTCGCCACAAGGTGAAAGTGTTCACTACAGACTAGTAAATGGGCACAAGTAGAGCCGTGCATACTTTGCTTATCGTCTAACCCAGACCTGCAGCCGGGCCTCGCCCTCCCTCCACCACACTTTTGGAATAAGAAGCACGTGGAGGCAAAGACTTCGGGGGCCGACCCGCCCGCCGGTCAACTGCCTGCCTCCAGGAGCGTCTCCGCCACCGAGCGAGCCGCCTTTGGAAGCGGATTTAACTGCGCGTCTCTCGGTGCCTCCTCAAAGCGGAGACGCTGGCCCCGACCCGCACACACATCCGCGCACTGCCAGCAACCGCACTTTTACCATCATGGGCAGCCAGAGGATGACTTTTGTCAGCGCTAGGATCAGGGAGAAGCGCTTCTGAGCGACGCTCACGGTGAAGCTCCTGGAGCCATAGAGGGTTCCCCGGTTCTCACGCCTGCAGGCTCCCGCCCCAGCGGCTGCAGCGGCGCCACGCCCCGGGTCCGGCCCGGTGCTCGCCGGCCGCCCGGGTGCCAACTCGGTGTCGGAGCTCGGGGCGCATTCCCGGGAGCAGCGCAGGGCCGGGCCCGGGGTCTCCTCGGGGGACAGGGAGAGCACTCTGCCCCCGGCCGAAGGGGTCCCGGGAGTGGAAGCTCCGCGGGAAATTTCCTGGTAGTTGGCGTGGAGTCTGGGCGGCTCCTCGGAACAAAGCAACTGATGAGTGAGCGGCACCGAGAGGCCGGCCAGGAGCCCGAAGGCCAAGCTGTACACGGCGAAGAGCAGCAGCACGTAGGAGCTGGAGCAGTCCGCCAGGCAGCCCCAGGGCGTGCGCACGAAGGCGCCCCAGCCGCAGAGCGGGAGCGCGGCTAGCAGCAGACTGGCCGCCCACACGGTCAGCGCCACACCGAACACCTGGCCGGCTCTCCTGGAGGCTGCCTGGCTCCCCACGGCCCTGTGCATGGTGTAAAAGTTGTAGGAGACGAGGAGAGTCGCCTTCAAGTTGCTGGAGAGGCCCTGGCATGTATACAGTAAGGCAGAGGTGGTGCACAGAGCCTGAAAGTAGCCAGGGGTCTCATGTGGCCACTGCAAGAACATGAAGATGGTCACCGACAGGACGCTCATGAGGTCATCGCCAGACCAGGAAGCCACAAGCATGGACACAACTGTTCTGTTCTGCATTTTCAGCAGGGAAATTAGTGAATAGATGCTGCCCGCCAGGGCTGCAAGAGCCATTAAGCATGTCAGGCAAAAAAGGAAGACATTCAGAGTTCCTGGAGGGTTTAAAAGGTCCGTAGAATTATCGTTGTCCTTCCACAGGCTAGAGTCATTTGTCGACAAGTTACTGAGAAATACAGACATGGTCCCTGGTCAATATTTAATTTCCCTTTTCCACGAGTCTGTACATCTTCTCAAAATAAAGCATGGCGGTTAGTTGCAAGCCAGATCTCATTTTCTCCTACCAAGTTTCCCTCTAGATGTTTCCCGGTAAAACTCCAGTAGGAAATGGTCAGGCGGTCTCCTCTAGCTTATACCCAACCCTGATTCAAGAATTTAGTTGTTTTAAAATGGTAGTAAGAAACTTTACCACCTTTCAGTAAAAACAAACAAGCCAAAAAAAAAAAAAAAAAAAACCTCCCTCCCACCATCAAGTTTCAGGTGAAAAAAAAGCAAAAGTTCCTCTGTTAGGTTGAAAAGCAATGATGCCGGGGTCCTTTGGGGTCTTTCTGTGGAGCAGAGCGGCTTGTAGCTTGAGGTAATCAAACTCTATTCACTTTTAAGAGCAGTAAAATGATGCATTGGGCTCCAGAGCTGGATTCCAAGGCCGGCAGATGTCAGCTAGGTTTCAGCTCTGCCGGCTGACAGAGAATCAGAGCAGCCTGTCACTGGGAGCCTGAGCACAGGCTAGAGTCTGAACCGCTGTGTTCTTCAATCAGCCTGTGATCCTCCCAGCTGCAGAAAGGAGGAGTCATCTCCAAGCAGGAGAAAAAACGGAGGGGAGTTCGGTGTGTGAGAGAAAGCCTGTATATCTTTGCAGCCTGCCTCATCCGAAGCAAGAAACCCTGTCCTTGCTAAGCCTTCCCCTTGAGTTTGGACATATGAAAGTAGCCCAGACATTGGCTCAGGATTGCTGCGAACTACAGATACCACTTTTGAGAGGTCCAAGCCAGTCCACTAACCAGGAAAAAAAAAAAAAAAAAAAAAAAAAAACCAGGGGACTGCTTTTATTCTCATCTATTATTCCCCACTTTGTAATCCATTGGAGAAAAAAAGATTATCGGTGCTGCTCATAAAAGAATACGACATGCCAGTATTATTATTTTTTGCTTTTTGATATTGGGTGTTATGATAAAAAAAAAAAATATGTCATTATAGTCCTTATGACACCAAAACAAGATTACGTGGAATCTTCGGTTAGAGCCGAGTTAGCTTTAGGCACATAAAACTGCTTCCTGTCAATGTCATCCAGAAAGCAGGCTGCCATTTAAAGACACGATAGGACCGTTGTTAGTTGCCATTGAGTCAGTTCCGACTCCTGACAGTTCCCTGTGCTGCAGAGCACGGCTGCTCCTTAGGATCGTCTTGGCTGTAATCTCAGTAGACGCAGATTGCCAGGCCTGTTTTCCATGGGTTTGAACCCCCAACCTCTAACTTAGTCCAATGCAAACCATTTGAGTTACCGAGGTACCTTATTGTTTTTGTCAGGTGCCAGTTACCATCCGGTTTATATGCTACTTATAGTGACCCTACAGGACACAGTAGGACTGCCCCATAGGGTTTTCTAGGCCGTAATCTTTACGGAAGCAGATTGCCACGTCTTTCTCCTGTGGAGCCACTGGGTGGGTTCAAACTGCCAGTCTGTCAATTGGCAGCCCAACACTTAGCTGTTTGCACTGCCAGGGCTCCTTCTTCCTCTATACTCATTGCCGTCAATTCCAACTCACAGTGACCCTACAGACCAGAGTACAACTGCCCCATAGAGTTTCCAAGACTCTAATCTCTATGGAACACCACACCTTTCTCCTGCAGAGTGGCTGGTGGGTTCGAACCGCAGACTTTTCAGTTAGCAGCCAAGTGCTTAACCTCTGTGCTACCAGGGCTCCCTTCTAGGGACCTTACCAAAAACCAAACCCATTGCCATCTAGTCAGTTCCAACTGATAGCGACCCTATAGGGATTTTAGCAGTTATTAAAGTCAGATGACATCATATAACTGATAGCGACCCTATAGGGATTTTAGCAGTTATTAAAGTCAGATGACATCATATAGAGCATTCAAAAAAGGTCACTTTATGAAAACATTTTTAACCAGAGTATTTGAGATTGATCCCTACAATAAATAATTTCATCTCTGGACTCATTTTAGGATTCGTCAGTTTTGCAAGATGAGTGGCTTAGTAAAGAAGTAACTAACAGGAGCAGTTCTAGCTAGGTATTGCCAGGATGCTTTCAGATGTTCTGCCTTCTTCAGCTCAGCCTCACGGCCTGGCTGCAGCATTCTTCATCCGGTGCAGGAGGTCTGGGTGGAAACAGCAAAAAGAAGAAGAGTCAATACAGTAATGACCTAAATGCGTGTAAGTAGTAATAGAGCTGTGGTCATTCCCTTCATTTTAGAGATAACTGAAGCTATCTTTTGAACTTGAATCTGTTGAAGTGGAAAACAACTGTATTAGTCACGGCCAGATATACCCTTCAATAAACACAGTAGGCATTTTGCTTGTTTTGACGTGAAGATTATTTAGTTTTCCCCTTCATTTAGCAAAAGGAAACGAAAATCCCTCGTCCAGCTAGCTCAGCACTCTGGCTCTCCCTGCTGACAGTAATGGACCCTGCAGTGCTGCGTGAAGGGAAAGGTCTGGGGGTGAGTTCGTTTTAAAATAATGTGGCTTCAGGGAACCTGAAAGACCAACAGACCATATATATGTGTGTATGTGTATATTTTAAATCACTTTCAAAATTTAGCGGCATGCCATTCTGCCTCTTCTCTCAGATCTCATTCTTTTCTGCCATAAGCAAATCTATTATTCTTCAATATGGTGTTTAAGCTTGGATTTGCAGTTGGACAAGAAGTATCACATTGTTACAATATGAGGAAGAAAAATTAGCACAGCTGTTGTGACACCATTTTAGGCCTGAGGGCATTCCCTCTATTATTCCCATCATTTATGAGTTTTCCATTTAATATAAATTTGAAAAAAGGACACCTAACCTCCATGTTGGAAACCCTGGTGGCATAGTGGTTAAGTGCTATGGCTGCTAACGAAGAGGTCGGCAGTTTGAATCCACCAGGCGCTCCCTGGAAACTCTATGGGGCAGTTCTACTCTGTCCTATAGGGTCGCTCTGAGTCGGAATCAATTCGATGGCAGCGGGTTTGGTTTGGTTTGGTAACCTCCATGTTGCTAGGATATCCTGATCTCTAGGGCATTACAGAAGAGTCTTCAGTACCCTTCTAAAGGTTGGTAGTGGAGTCATTGCCAGTCAGGAGCTAGGAGAGCTGTCTGAATTGCCCTTCAGACTCTGCCATTGTGGGCTGTGTAACCTAGGGCAAAAAATTTTACAATTTCCAGGCGTCCCTTTCCACATCTTTAAACAAGGGGATTTGATTGGATTATATTCAAGATCCTTTACAGTTCTAAAATGAGATGATCCAATGTTTTTTTAAGTTCAGGTTAACTTTATCTTAATTTTATTTTCTGCCTACTTTATAGTAGTTGAAATAAAAGGTGGAGCCCTTGAAGACATAAAGAAAAGCAAAATTCTCACAACTGGAAAAAAAAAATTTTTTTTTTTGACCAATAAGTAACATCATGATACATGGAGAAAATTTCAAAGTTATCAAGGATTTTATTTTACTTGAACCTACAATCAATGCCCATGAAAGCCACAGTCCAGAAATCAAACAACTTATTGCATTGGGCAAATCTGCGTCAAAAGACTTTGTCATGGATTGAATTGTGACCCGCCCCTAAAATATCTGTCAACTTGGCTAGGTCATAGTTCTCAGTATTGTATGATTGTTCACCATTTTGTCATCTAATGTGATTTCCCTATGTGTTGTAAATCCTATCACTGTGATGTGAAGAGATGGATTAGTGGCAGTTACATTGACGAGATCTACAAGATTAGATAGTGTCTTAAACTAATCTTTTTGGAGATAAAAAAGAGAAGTGAGCAGAGAGACGGGGGCGGGGGGCCTCATACCACCAAGAAAGTGTGCTAGGAGCAGAGCACGTCCTTTGGACCTGAGGTTCCTGTGCTGAGATGCTCCCAGACCAAAGGAAGACTGTTAAGTCACAAGGACCTTCCTCCAGAGCCAACAGAGAGAGAAAGCCTTCCCCTGGAGCCAGGCCCCTGAATTTGGACTTCTAGCCTACTGGACTGTGAGAGAATAAACTTCCCTTTGTTAAAGCCATCCATCCACTTGTGGTATTTCTGTTATAGCAGCACTAGATGACCAACACAGACCTCTTTAGAGTATTAAAAAGCAAAAATGTCACTTTGATGACTAAGGCGCGCCTGACCCAAGCCATGATATTTTCAATTGTGTCATGTGCATGTGAAAGCTGGACAATGAATAAGGAAAACAAAAAGAATTCAGGCCTTTGAATTATGGTGTTGGCAAAGAATATTGAAGATACCATGGAATGCCAGAAGAACAAACAAGACTGTCTTGGAAGAAGTACAGCCAGAGAGCTCCTTGGAAGTGAGGATGACAAGACTTCATCTCATGTACTTTGGACATGTTATTAGGAGGGACCAGTAGTTGGAGAAGGATATTATGCTTGGTAAGGAGAAGAAGACCCTCAACGAGATGGGTGGACACAGTGGCTGCAGTGATAGGCTCAAGCCAGGCAGTGTTTCATTCTGTTGTACATAGGGTCGCTATGAATTGCAATCGATTCCACGGCACCTAACAACAACAACCTTTAAAAGGTGATGGTTGGATTCTCCCTCATCTCTCCTTCCCTGCTCTGATAACATGGGGTCCTTGTCACTGTGAAGATGCCATAAGATTCAAGCAGTCTGGAGCATTGGGCCACCTGAGGGATTATGCCTGCCCTGGAGAAATAAACTTTTGTTATGTAAGTCATCGAGACTTGGGAGTTAATGGCTACTGGATGGTAACGTAGCTCACCCTAATGTGGTTATGTATACTAATGCCTTCATGTCATAGATTAGAAAACTGAGACACAGACAAGTTAATTGACTTGCCCAGGGTCACACAGCTAGCAAGTGCTGGCACCCGATTTTAAAATTTTAGTTTGACTCTGTGTTCTCAATCATAGCAGACATACATCGTCTAGTAACTTCATCTTAGCATTCTGCCCTTGGGAGTACTTCCAGTGGATGGTGATAAGGATAAAGGTTTTTATCTGCTTTTCTTTCTCCCAAAGCATGTTTGAAATGTCTCATTTTTCAAAAATTTAATTTGCAAACAGCTTTTTATCAACCCTTAGGTTTTATAAAATATATGCATATGTGAAAGACTTTATTTGAAAGTTGGAGGCCTTCCCGTTAGCTGTAGTCGCATATACTCCTATATCTGAAAAATATCACTCTAAATAACTTTCAAATAATCAGGATACCTTTTAGGAAACCAGAAAGAAAGATTTCTAAGAAGCCCCTGTCTGCCTTAAAAAAATTCACTCTCTTCCTGTGAGTGAGCCTTGTTCTGTCTTACCTATGCTAAAGATTTATATCTTCAATTATTTTAAATTCTCTCTTCAAATTATGCAATAATGAAAATTTTATTGATTTACATAGAAATTATGGTTATGCCAGAACAGCTTAGGTGAAGATTTATTTATTTTTGTCCCATATTTCATTATTTACTTTAAAAATGTACCCATATAGCATTACAGACTCTAAAACAGCCTACATAGAATGGCACAATAATTTTATTAGGCATATAGTTTATGAAGTCCTTGATGTCATTATAACTTTGCAAAGCACCACAGGCAATTCATTTCTCTGAAAGCCTACATCGTATCTGAAAAATATTCCTCAAAGACCTGGAAACTTCAAAAAAAAAAAAGCTTGAGTTTTATAAAATAACATTGTTAGCAATGAGGGGTTTTAGCAATTAGAAGTAACCATGGGACCAAACAGAAATGTTTATTCTTATTTTATGAGAATAAAGCATCATAAATTAAATTAATCTAGAAGGTGTAAGTCTTCCTGTTTCTATAAATACAGTACGTTGTTTAGTGCCTCTGTTCTATCTCCTAATTTGATGTGTAGTGCCTGGGGCCTTAAAAGCTTGCAAGTGGCCATCCAAGGCACAACAATCGGTCTCTATTCTCCTGGAACAACAAAGGAAGAAAAAGAATCGGGAATAGGAGAAGGCTATGGAATGTGTGCCTAATTGTCTCCATGAACAGCTGCCTCCTTTGCCATGAGACCAGAGGAACTGGATGGTGCCCGGCTACCACTACTGGACATCAAAGATTTTATGGACGAATCCTGATCAAAAGGGGGAAAATGCAGAACAGAATTTTAGCTTTGTCATAGACTCCAGACTCCTGGAGCCATAAAGGTTGGATGAATCCCTGAAACCATTGCCCCGATATAATCTTTAAACCTTAAATCGAAAATATCCCCTGAAGTGTTTTTAAGACCAAACAATAGTTTAGCTTAACTGGCAAAAAAATGTCTGCCTTGAGCATTAAGCTCTTTTAAGAACTACATAAGATCAAAGTGACAACAGCAACTTGAAAGATTAGACAGGAACCTTAGTGGGCAGTGAGTTTGTGTTAATGGGGGAGGAACAACTCAGAAAAGGAGTGTGAGAATGGTTACATAACTCGAAGAATGTAATCAGTGTTACTAAATGGTATTTGTGGAAACCGTTGAATTGGTGTACGTTTTGCTATGTGTATTTTCAACAACAACAACAAAATTAATAAAATTATATATAAAAATATATATATATATCGTGTGAAGCCAAAAAATTTTAGATGACTGGCTCAGCTTGAGACTCAGTCTTGCATGTCATCAAAGTTCAAATGAAAGCTCTCATAAACTGTCCAGATATTATACACACACTTAACATATAAATAAAATCTGGATTTTATAAATATAAATACATAAATTTATAGTATCTATAATTGTGTACGGAGCCCTGGTGGCGTAGTGGTTAAGAGCTTGGCTGCTAACTGAAAGGTCGACAGTTCGAATCTACAAGCCGCCCCTTGGAGATCCTATGAGGCAGTTCTACTCTGTCCTGTAGGGTCACTATGAGTTGGAATCGACTCGATGGAAACGGGTTTGTTTCTTTGTTTTTATAATTGTATATACGCAATACCCAGATTACATAAAACACCTCCTCTGGTTTAGCTGATGATTTTCCAGAAGCTGTGGCTGGAATTTGGCATTGTAGGAGAATCCAAATGCTGTGATTTATTTCCCTGTTCATTAGTGGTGAACAGAACATTGTGGTTCTTGCTCTTGTGAAGTTTATAGTCTAATCATTTTCATACCATCTTCTTCCTTAAATTCCTCTCTTTGAAAATAACTTTTCATCCCAAGGGATTCAATAAAATAAATATTTTACACTTGAGGCGAGAACGGCCTGACGGCAAACAAACCCACTGTGCCTTAAATTATGAGCTGACGCAGAGACTACTGCTCCTTCTTTTCATGAGGTCCTCTTGAGCAACAAGATTTCAAAGAAATTATTTCAACATCGCAGTGTCTCAAGCATAGAATGATGTGTGCTGAGCTAACTACTCTCACTGTAAGTATATACAGAGGCATTCTGGTATTAATTCCCAGCTTCTTTTTACTAGGGAGCTGGTGAAAACCCTTAGCTGTAAGAACACTTCTTTGTTCTCGTCTGGTCCAGATTTCTCCTCATTTTGCATGGTCGATGTTACGCTGATTCTCCATTATTATGTGACTTCCATTATTTGTGTCCCATACTGGGGTGTGCAGGGATGTTGCGTCCATTTTAATGAAGCCTTTCTTAATATTTTCAGAAATGTCTCGGTCTCGGCATCCATAATTACTTAAATTCCACTTTAAGTACCGAAACTTCATCAACCATATTCTCAAAGATGATGGCTCTTTCCAGTCCTTTGCAAAATGTACGCTGCTCATTGCCCTGGGGGCGGCTTTTCTCTCATCGTGCTCGGTGCTGTAGCTTTGCGGTCTAACCTGAGCACTCTACCCTGCGGGAACTTTACCCTCTTGCCTTGAGGTAATATCTGGGCCATCATGATGGGAAATATGTTTTTTTTTTGCATGTCTTTTGGCAGTAAGATTAATTTCTCTATGGAGTTCTCAACTTCCCATAATGGGCAAAAATAATGACTTTGAAAATTTCTTGGTTTATTTTACGAGTTAGCAACTACGAACTGCAGGCCAGCTGCCTGCTTTTATATATAAAGTTTTATTGGAATATAGCCATGGCCACTCATTTCTATCTTTTTTATGGCTGCTTTCAAGCTACAATGACAGAATTGAGCTTAAGTAATTGTGACAGAGACTATGTGTTCCAGAAAGCAAAAAATATTTACTATGTGCCCCATAGGGTCGTTATGAGTCGGAATTGATGGCGATGGGTTTTTGGTTTATCTGGTCCTTACAGGAAAAAAAACTTGATTTAGCTGAAATAGGAGTATTTCAATGCAAATTAATCTCTGATTCATAGACTGTTTGGATCATTTTTGAGGGATCCAGGCACACTCATATCCCATTTCCTAGTCTAACATAAAATAATAAAACCCATCGCTGTCAAGTCAATTCCAACTCATGGGGCCCTATAGGACACGGTAGAACTGCCCCATAGGATTTCCAAGGAGTGGCTGGTGGATTCAAACTGCCGACCTTTTGGTCAGTAGCTGAGCTCTTAACAACTATACTGCAGGGTTCCAATATCTAATAATAACAACAGCAATGGCTAAAAATTATTTAGTTCTGATAAATTATTACATGTGTTAAATAATTTCATAATCATATGATGTGGATATTTGTTTTAGCCCCATATTCCCAAGGAAGGAGCTGAGGCACAGAGAGAGTGGATTATCCTCCCAAAGTCACATGGCTGGTGAGTGAAGGAAGTAGGATTTGAAACCAGATTACCCAGAGCCAGAACCCCGGTTTGTAGAAGCAGGGTGGTGTGTACTTTACTTTTCTGCCCTATCCCCTCGTTTTCTTGCCTTTGCAAACATTCTGTGAGCTCCAGTATATCAGAGTCATGCTGGGGAAAAGAACTTCCTGAGGCAAAACAAATTTCCGAGACCCTAAATCAGTAATAGAATGATGTAGACGGCCGCCTGTTCTTTCTTTTCATTTAGTCTTATTGAGCTCCAAGGGTTTTAAAGAAATTGTCTCAGTAGCTCTTACTTCCCTGAGGAGAGGTGAAGTTTTATCCAAACTCTACAGCTGAGAAGTTAGAGTATAGAAGGAAAATCACTTATTCAAGATGACAATGCACTTTAGAAACTGAGGTGGAAACTAAACTGACCTGTGTCCTTTTCTGCACATCTTGTCTGCTCACAGGCTAGAAGTGTCTACAGGGCGTGTAGTGAGAAGTACCCAGGGGTGGATAATCCAAAAGGCAAGGTAATCACGGTGCTTGCCCCGCTTGCCAGATCACCTGTAGTGAACAGTTTCACATGGGTTTCCGCAGTATTCTCACTGTTTCTGAGAATTTTCACTACAGATTAGTAGGTAAGCACAACTAAGCCCATGCTTACCTTGCTTACTGGGTCATCCGACCCTGTCAGGGATTGTAACTTTGCAAACAGGCTTTGATTCTGTAGGAAGGTGCTTTGGGGTTGGGAGAGAGACAGATGCCAACCACACCTAGAAATAGAGTCATTGATGTGAAAAAAATATGGAATTGTTCACTACAGATGACCTGGTAAACCAGGTAAGCACCGGGCTTACCTTGCCTATTGGATAATCTGCTCCTGATCCCCTAGGGTTTTGGGTGTGTTTGGAAAAAAAAAAAGATTATTTGTTTATGAAGAACTTTTAAAATCTTGAACGAAAGGCATGGTAAGAGCTTGGAAATCAGAGTCCTGCAGAGGTGAAAAGTGAAATCGATTTTCCAGTCACTTTTTTTTTTTTTTTTTGTGGTAGGGAAGCCAGAGTCTGACAACCGGGGTGTGATTTCTAATGCTCACCGCTGCTTGCCTTGAATCCTTCAACAAGCCATTTAATCTCGCTTGCTGTGCTGTTTCTCCATCTTCATAGGCAGGATAATAATACTTATCCTGACAAACTTTAAAAGCTCAGATGAAAAGCATCATAAGAGCTTAGGATAAACAGTGATGAGCTTCTGGACACTTACGGCCATAACGGTCACTATCCTTGAAGTGAAGCCCTGTACCCTGGTGAGCTCTGGGTTCCCTGATAGACAACCATAGAAGGAGAAGCAGCTGTGGTGAGGAATCTGTCTTGTTCCTGTCCTTCCACTTCTGGTGCAGATCAGAACCACAGAACCACTGTACATATGATGTCATTTTACGTTTGGTGCTTAGATCAGTAAACTGCACGAGGAAAATGGGGGAGACAGAGGGGGGAAGAGAAAGAGATGGCAGATTTGCAGTATGTGGGGTGATAGGAGCTCTGGTGGCGCAGTGGTTAAGAGCTCAGGCTAGTAACCAAAAGGTGGGCAATTCAAATCTACCAGCCACTCCTTGGAAATCCTGTGGAGTATTTCTACTCTGTCCTATAGGGTCGCTATGAGTTGGAATCGACTCGGTGGCAAAGGGTTTGTTTTTCTGGGGGGGAAGAGGTGGGGATAATATATTGTGGCGCTTGTAGTGATGAAGTTTTGGGGTTGGAGGCTAGCCTAGCCTAGTAAGGTCAGGGACAAACACAGATAGACACAAATTTTATATTTTCACATTGATTTGTTCCAGGAAGCATTTGAGATTAATGCCATTAAGCCAGTCTCAAAAATGGTTTACATATAACCATAAAAGGATAGCAAAAAAAAACAAAAAAAAACTGCCCTCGCTGTGAGAAACAATGACTGTAGCAGTTTCATGTGGACACGCAGATGGAATCTGTTCACGTACACAATCATACTTGCATATGGCTCCGTGTCTTTATCTCATGAATCAGTTTTTCTTGGAGTTCACTTTCTATAAACCTCTCATTCTTTTTATATGGCTGTTTAGTAATTGTATGGGTTGACTATAGCCGATGCGGTTAGCTCCCTATTGAAGGACATGTACATTTTCCCCCCACTGCTTTACTATAAAAAAACAATGGTGATTGACCATCCGTGTGTGCGCATCAGGCCTTATTTTTTTAAGTACATGTACATGGCAAATTCTTAACACTGAATTGCTGGGTCAAAGCTGCTTTAAAGTTAGGCATAGGTGGCTGTATATCTACCAAGAAGCTGCACCGATTACAGTAGGACAAACCCAAGTGTATTAAGACTGCCTGCTTTCCCCATATTCTCACTGTTACTGAGAATTATGAATTTTGTTTTATTTTCATGTCAATCTGCTAGGTTAAACAACATTGATTGGTAAATGCCTGTTGTATATTAAAGAAATAAGCATTTTGTAATACAATCAAATCATTGTCCTGAATTTGTCAGTTATGTTATGATCTTGTTTGTGGTTTCTTTTTAAAAGAAGTTTTTAGCTTTAAGGCAAATCGATGATTCTTTTCCTTTGTGTCACCCTTCCGAAATACTTGTCCACATCCAAAACATAAAATAAATGATGTCATTTTTTCTTAGTCCTAGTATGGTATCACTTTTTGTATTTAAATTTTTACCTGTTGAATTTATTTTGGTATAAGGATTTAGGAATGGATTCTGTTTTATTCTTTTTCCTGATATGTATCCAGTTGCTCCAACATAATTTTATGTAATATATTTTTTCCCAACTGATTTGATATGGCATCTTTATAATATCCTTTCTGAATTATATGTTTTTGATTCTCTTCTTATGCAGTGTTGAATCTCCTTACCCCTTGCCCTCCCCGCAAAAAACGGCCGTTTTCCTGGCTCTTGAGAGATAACCCCTGGAATTTCCTAAGTAACTGAAATGCCTTTATTAACTAAAGGCTCCAGACCCCATCTGAGAATTTGTGCTAATGAGTGGGATCTGGGCAGGCCAGAAAGAAAACCTAGTAGCTCGATATCAGCTAACCTCAAGATGGAGCTTCCTGGTTGGTGAAGGGAGGGTGCCATGCCATCTGTGATACAGAAGCGTCATTTTGGGATCCCTCCCAGACCTTGCCCATGTGTCGCTTCATTAGGTTGATCCTGATTTGTGTCCTTTTGCTATAATAAACCTGTAATCATGAGTATAGTGTTTTCTGTGAGTTTGTGAGTTGTTCCAGTGATTTATAGAACCCAAAGGAGTAGTGGAAGCCAGGAGGTGACAGTGAGGGAGCCCAGGGGAGGCCCCTGAGCTGGCGGCTGGCATACGGAAAGGGTGGTGGGAAAACTCTGAATTTATAGCCAGCCTTTCAGAAGTGAGGGTGTCATGTGGACTCTTGAGTTTGGAGCTGGTGTCTGCCTATTTGGAAGTCTGAAGGACAGTGTCCATTTAACTTATAAGCTCTGACCTAGCTCAGGGTGGCCTGGAGAAGAGAGACAAAGAGAGTGGTGCATGGAGAGCTGATGTCAGAGGTAACTGAGAAGTGAGAAAGTGGGTGTTTGATTAATCCTCATGTTTTGGGGATTAGATATATGTTGATTTTTATCATAAACTACTTCACAGATTATTTTCATTGGTTCCTTTCCAATGAAATAACTTTGCTTTTTTTTAAGTAAATTTCATTGAAGTATAACATTCATGGAGCCCTGGTGGTGCAGTGGTTAAGTGCTTGGCTGCTAGCCAAAAGGTCGGCAGTTCAAATCCACCAGCCACTCCTTGGAAACCCTATGGGACACTTCTACTCTGTCTGGTAGGGTCGCTATGAGTCAGAATTGACTCGATGGCAATGAGTTTGGTTTTTTGTTGTTGTTTTTGTCATCATTCCCTAATATTTTTATGCAAATGCACAAATATAAGTGTACAACTCAATGAATTTTTCACATGAACTCACCCACGTAAACAACACTTATATGAACACAGTATTACCAGAGTGCCAGGAGCCACTGTGCACCTTATGCCCTTTCCTCCTCCCGGGAGCGACACTCTCCTGACTCCTCTCATCATAGACTAGCCTTCCTTGTTTTTGAACTTGATATAAATGGAAGTGTAAAGTATGTACTTGTTTGTGTCGTGGGTCTCTTATTCAACATTATGCTTGTGAGACTCACCTGTATTTTTTTAATGCAGTGGTTCTTTCTTTCTCTTTGGCATATAGTATTCTAATTTATTAATATTTCACAATTTAGCAACTCCACCTTACATAAACTTTGTATTGTTGCCATGTGTGGCTATTACAAACAAATGCTGCTATGAAATTTCTTGTGCAAATCTTTTGGAGAACATATGTATGCATTTCTGTTGGGTATATCTGGAAGTGGAACTCCTGGTTCATGGGTAAGTGTTTAGAACTATGAAAGATCTGATATTTTACTTGCAAGCTGTAAGTTATCCTGCTACAGTTTCATGGCAGAAGACATGGGACTCCTGGTTCAGAAACAAATGACTTTATTACTCACAGCAGTAGCATTAGCCAGCCCATCAGTGTTTCCTTGTGCCAGTTTCCTGAGCCCAAATTTCCACAGGGCAACATGAAGAGGCCCAGGTGACACCTGCACACATAATGGGTTGTGTTGTAGGAGAGGACCCCTGAGCTTAGGAAATGCAAATATTTTATAATGGATGGGAGGCATACCTGTCCCTTACAGTGGAAAGATACACTATCCGTCTTGTAAGGCTGTAAGCAAACCTGCCCTATACAATGAAAAGAGGTAGTATCTTTACCTTCAAAGGCAGTTTTCTATACAAACATCATTGAAAAGATAATTCAGAACAAAGACTGTCATTGTCTCTGCTTGCAAGATGTGCAGAAACATGACAGACCCATGGAGAATTATTTCCCAATGGGAACAGGACAAGGACACCCACTATTACCGTGACTGTTTGACATATCATTGGAGGTCCTAGACAATGCTGTGAAGAAAAAGTAAAAATAAGAGATTGGAAGGGGTGGAAGGGAAGAAATAAAATTGTCATTATGCGACAATGGTATGATCATCAACCTAGCTACCAAGAGAATCTACAAATTATTACAAGTAAAAAGAAAATTAAATTGTTGGGTACAAAATCAAGTTTTAAAAATCAATAGCAGCAATTAAAAAGAACAAAAACAAAACCTGTGGCCATCAATTCTGACTCACAATGACACTTTAGGACAGAGTATAACTGCCCCATAGAGTTTCTAAAGCTGTAAATCTTTATGGGAGCAGACTGCCACATCTTTCTTCCAATAGCAGCAATAACCAACTAGAAAATGGAATAAAAATAATTATTTTCATAATTTCATTTCTTGAAGCACATAGTGTGTAGAAATTAATTTAACCATTAACACTCAAACCCTGCTTAGAGAAATCTTAAAAATCCTGGTAAAAAAGTATAGAAGAAGATCATCATTTGGTTTTGTTGCATGTTTTAGTGTGTTAATAAATGGGGACACATTACATGATTCTGGTCAAAATGACTTAGTATTCAAATCATATCAATTCTTTCTAAATGTATGTATGTATCCAGTGCAATCCCAATCAAAATTCTAGTTGAATTTCTTGATAAACTCAATAAACTTGATTTAAAATTTATTTAGGAGGATAGAAGTCCTTGAAAAGCTAAGTCAGCATCATAACTTGTTGCCATTGAGTCAATTTTGACTCATAGCAACCCTATATGACAATGTAGAACTGCCCTATAGAGTTTCCAAGGAGCTCCTGGTGGATTTGAACTGCTGACCTTTTGTTTAGCAGACGTAGCTTTTAACCGCTACAGCACCCGGGTTTCCTCAGCATTAGAAAACAGGAGCAATACATGAAACAAAGCCATTGTTATAAAAGCTCTGTGATGTTAGTACAAAAACACATGAACTACCCCTGGAACAGAGGGCTCAGAGACAGGCCTGTGTATATACAGCAGCTTTTATACGATGTACAGGGCAGGGCACCATAAAGATGGGCTGTAGAATAGATGATGATGAGAAAATTGGCTTATTTTATGGAGAAAAATCAAAACGGATCCTGACCAAACACCCCGTATGAGGGTTAATTTTAGATTCATTAAAAGCATATTTATATCTATCTGTCTGTCTATCTATCTATCTATCTATCTATCTATCTATCTATCTATCTATCTATCTATCTATCTATCTATCTATCATCTATCTATCTATCTATCATCTATCTGTCTGTCTGTCTATCTATCTATCTACCTGTCTGTCTATCTATCTAATCTACCTACCTACCTACCTATAAACCTTAAGAAACAGAAAGGGACTATAGAGCATAATACTCTTTATGTATGTTAGAAATTCTCTCACATAAACATCAAGTCACATTTGTAAGGACATATGCAAACAAAGGAGTCCCTGAGGGGTGCAGACAGTTAACAAGTGCCGAAGAAAAGGTCGGAGGATCAAGTCCACCCAGAGGCACCTTCCTAAGAAAGGCCTGGGGATTTACTTCTCAAAAGTCAGCCATTGAAAATCCTCTGGAACTCAAGTCTATTCTGAGACACGTGGCGTTACCGTGAGTCAGAGGTGATTCAGCTGCAACTGGATTATACGTAGGAAAGTGTAAATATTAAACACGACTGACTGAGTGTTACAGCCAAGTCCAGTTTGTCTTTTTGTTGTTGTTGTTGCATGTACTTTTGGTGTCATATCAAGAATCTATTGCCAAATACAATATCAGGAGATTTTCCTGTTTCCTTCTAAGAATTTTATAGTTTTAGCCTTAAAATTAGAATTTTGATCCATTTTCAGTTAAATTTTCTGTGAGGTGTGGGTTTGACTTCCTTTTTTTTTTTTTTTTTGCATGAGAATATCTAGTTGTTCCAGCTCTGTTTGTTGAAGAGACTGTCCTTTCTTCATTGAAGGATCATGGCAGCCTTGTAAAAACTAGGTTGACTATGTAGGTGAGGGTTTATTTTTAGACTCTATATTATTCTGTTAGTTGATGTGTCTATCCTTATGCCAGAACCACACTGTTTTGATTGTTGTAGCTTTGTACAAAGTTTTGAAATTGGGAAGTGTGAGTTTTCCAACTTTGTTCTTCTTTTTGGCCATTCAGGAGCCCTTGAAATTCCATATGAATTTTAGGATGTGTTTTTCTATTTCTGCAATAAATACCATTGAGATTTTGGTAGGGATTTCATTGAATCTGTAGACTGCTCTGGATAGTATTGTCATCTTGACAACATGATGTCTTCCAAGCCATGAACACAGATGTCCTTTCACTTATTTAGGTCTTCTTAAATTTCTTTTGGCAGTGTCTTGTAGTTTTCAGTGTACATGTCTCAACTCTCTGGTTGAATTTATTTCTAAGTATTTTGTTATTTTTGATGCCATTGTAAATGGAATTGTTTTCTTAATTTACTTTTGTGATTATTCATTGTAGTACATAGAAATGTAACTGCTTTTTGTTTATTGATTGTGTATATTGAAATTTTGCTGAATTCCTTTATTAGCCCCAATCATTTTATTTTATTTATATTAAATAGAAGTAGCAAAAATGGGCATCCTTGTCTTCTCCCTGATCTTAGCTGAAAAGCTTTCAGTCTTTCACCGCTGAGTATGATGTTAACTGTGGGTTTTTCCTAAAAGACCTTTATCTTGTTGAGGTCATTCTTAAGGGCAGAAAACGAAGTTTTTATGAGAGTACCAGTAGATAACAAGAAACCGTTGTACAGTTTGAGCTTCTGTGTGTTCAGGTAGATTGACTCACTAGCTAAGTCTCTCATTCCCACACAGCAGACTTGCCATGTACAAATTGGTCAAAACTGTTGATAAATTAATACATGGCCTGAACCTTCTGTATTGCTTGGAAATATTCAACCTGAAGAATGTTACATTGGGAATGTCAAGCCTCAACAGTATGTCAGAGGAAGAACTGATTTTCAGTTGTCGGGGACTACTTTTGGGTTTGGAGTGTTTATCTGACTGACGTTGACAAGACATGATATTTTATGAAACTTTAGAGATCTCTGATAACATGTGAAATACTCGCTGGGCATTTAGTTGAAAAAAGAACTGGTTTCTGCCTTAACTCTGTGGTTCTGAGGCTGTATGTTTTAGAGCCACAGTGGTATCTGGGTTGTGAGTAATCTTTGAAGGAGGCTCTGGAGGTTTGCCTGTGCTTTCAACATATGGCTTGAGTGCTTTATGATCTAATAGAGTACTTCTCTGAAGCTGTCAAAATTCCTAGTATGGGGACCTTTCCTGCCAACTGAGATTTAATAATAATCAGAGATGTTATTATCGAGGGAATAGTAGGTTCTATACTAAAAATCTCAAGTCACTGATGTCTTTCTGCAAGGAGTTAAATTGATTGCCCAGAGGCACTGAGCCTTTATCAATCAAATAAATAGATAAACCAGTTTACACCATTTAAACCCTGAGTTTGACGTAAGTCCATAGATATATGTGCAGTTTGCATCTAAACATAAAAGTCATAAAATTTTGACTCATCCTTCTTACCTACCCACCTCAGACTTAGTGACTACATGTTTTCTGTTGCTGTTTGTTAGTCCTGAGAGCAACCAGGAGCAAGAAAATAGGTGCAGCATTTAAATTCTACTAATAAATTATCCAAGAACTAAATAGGCATTGTAATATCTTCAGGCTTGTTTTTACAAAGATTCTTTATAGATTGTTGGGATTTTCATAGTATTTTAGTTATTCCAGAGTAGAGGTGGGTGACTCAAAGTTAAAAATAAATTTGATCTAGTCCGTTAAGCTGTGTTTTGCGTAATTTTCCTAAACTGGGTCTCCATCCATGTCATTATGAATAAAAGTCTAGACCACAGAATGAACTTTAAGATGAGATATAGGGTCCCTGCTATAACTCAGGGAATTAAAAAGAAAACGTTTGATTTCTCCTTGGCAGAGCTTAAATTCTCAATCTGCTGTTAGAATCAAAGAATTTCAGAGCTGAAAGGGAATTGATGAGTCATTAGTCATTGCCTCATTTTGGGAGGAGAAAACTGAGGCTCAAAGAGGCTAGGTGACTCACACAAGGGCAGGGCCCACTAATAGCAAAGCTGGCCTTGATTCCAAGTCTCTCAAACCTTAAATAATGCTTTAATTTATTTGGCAGCATTTTTGAAATTACGAAGTTTCCCTGCTCATTGATATGCTGATGGAAACTGCTCCAGAAATGACTTTCTGGTGCTCTAAAAAAACCAAAAACCAAAAAACCAACCCATTGCCGTCAAGTGGATCCCAACTGATAGCAACACTACAGGATAGTAAAACTGCCCTATACGGTTTCCACAGAGTGCCTGGTGGATTTGAACTGCTGACCTTTTGGTTAGCAGCCGTAGCTCTTAACCACTACACCATCAGGGTTTCCTTCTGGTGCTCTAGGTCTTATATTCTTTGCTCCCTTCCTTGTGTAAGTTCCAACCTCATATTCCTGCCTCTGCCTTACCCTCTCCCAACAGCTCTCTGATAGACAATGCCGCTGGCCCAGACTCACTTCATATTTTTGGTTAGGTCTGAATGGGGTAGGATGCATAGTGTGGTCCTGTTTATCTTCCACCTCGATCTGGGAGCGCTTTGGGTTAAACCACCATCCCCAAACTGTTTACCTCTTGGGAGTTGTCATATGAAATATTATCTTCCAGGTAGAGTAAAAATCAATGCATGAAATGAATAATCCATCATTAGTTCCTTTATTCAACTAACATTTATTCAGCCATTACCACGGGCCAGACGTTGTGATAGGAAATGAAGAAACTAAGATGAGTGAGCCCTGGTAGGTATCTTCAAGGAGTTGGCAGTCTGTTTACAGATATTGTAATACTATGTGTGTCCCCTGCAGGCACAAGTGATGCAAATTACCTCCCTGATACTAGGGCATCCTGAGTAGCCTCTTGGTTCACACCTAATGTTTCATGCTAACTGTACTTTTTTTACACCCATATTCATACGAGCGTGGGTGGTGCAAACAGCTTGAGATTGGTTGCTAACCTCAATGTTGGCAGTTTGAACCCATCCAGTAGCTTCGCAGAAGAAAGGCCTGGTGAACTGCTTTTGTAAAGATTATGGCTAACCCCAGCCACCCTTTTAATGCAGAACTGAATATCACTCCTGAAGTTCACCCTTCAGCCGAAGATTACACAGGCCTATAAAAAAAACAATAACACACATGAGGAGTGCGCTTCTCTGCTCAATCATGTAAGTGAGACCAAAAGGGCAACAACTGCCCAAAAGCAAAGACAAGCAGGCAGGAAGGGACAGGAAAACAGGACGAATGGAAATGGGGAGACCCAGGTGGAGAAGGGGAGGGTGTTGTCACATCTCAGGGATTGCAACCAATGTCACAAAACAATTTGTGTATAAATTCTTGAATGTGAAACTAATTTGCTCTGTAAACTTTCACCTCAAACACAATAAAAATAAGATAAAATACTGATAGTACAAACAGAGCAGAATATTAAGGGTGATTTGAACAAAGAAACATATTCCCAGAGTGTAGAGCAGCGTGCTGTATGCCTGAAGATCGGTGGCCCCATGCACCCAAGGATTATTAGCTACATGGCCTTCAGCGGATCACCCAGTTCTCATCTGTGAAATGATGATGGACTTTCTAAGTACTATAATTTTATGTTAAACTTGGGTGAAACACAAGGAAGCATCAGGACTTAACATGTACAATGATGAAGAGTTCACATATGTGTTTTGCTGAGGTTTGGAGTTTATCCTTATCCTTTTTACAATGGATCATTCGTGAGAGCTGTTAAAATAAATGGTCATTTGGATCCTGCTTCTGTCACTCAACCAATAAATCTCTCACCAAAGTCAAAAAGAATTAAAAAAAAAAAAAAAAAGATTGTGGCTAAGAAAACCCAATGAGCAGTTCTCCTCTGTAA
This sequence comes from Elephas maximus indicus, assembly GCF_024166365.1. Taxonomy (NCBI): domain Eukaryota; kingdom Metazoa; phylum Chordata; class Mammalia; order Proboscidea; family Elephantidae; genus Elephas; species Elephas maximus. The sequence goes on along the minus strand of NC_064841.1, from coordinate 5,753,047 downwards.
ATACATGGGGTCTCCATGGTTGGAGGGCTGACTCACCGACAGACAACAACCTGTACCTGTGTGGAGAGAAGAAGTTCTGATTTCTAGGTGTCGAGGAAAAGCACGTGTCTGCAGTGCATCCTGAGAATTTATGTTTCTAACAAGCTCCCAGGTGATGCACCCACTTGAAAACCACCTTTCTTGTGCTCTTGTTTCCAGTCTCACCCACCTTCAGTCCGTTTTGACATGGCTGCCAGAGTAATCTTTCTAAAATATGTATGTTATGTAACCATGACCCCACAAATTGGAATTGTTAATTCCAAGTGTGAAATACCATGTGTTACGGATTGAATTGTGTCACCCCAAAATGTGTGTCAACTTGGCTAAGCCATGATTCCCAGTATTGTGTGGTTGTCCTCCATTTTGTGATGTGATGTGATTATCCTATGTATTGTACCCCCTAACCTCTTTTTTTTTTTTTTTTATGATGTTAGTGAGGCAGGATTAGAGGCAGTTATGTTAATGAGGCAGGACTCAATCTATAGGATAAGGTTGTATCTTGAGCCAATCTCTTTTGAGGTATAAAAGAAAGAAGTGAGCAGAGAGGAGAAGGACCTTATACCACCAAGAAAGAAGTGCCCAGAGCAGAGCAAGTCCCTTGGACCTGGGGTCCCTGTGCTGAGAAGCTCCTGGTCCAGGGGAAGATTGATGACAAGGACCTTCCCCCAGAGCTGACAGAGAGAGAAAGCCTTCCCCTGCAGCTGGCACCCTGATTCGAACTTTTAGCCTCCTAGACTATGAGAGAATGAATTTCTGTTTGTTAAAGCCATCTGTATTTCTGTTATAGCAGCACTAGACACCATAACTAAGACACCATGACCCTCTCCTATAACCAAACTGTGTTTTTGCTACTTATCCTTATTCTATGGATAAGTAGACTCATATTCTATGAGTCAGGATCCACTCAACAGCACACAACAACAACAACAACATCCATATTCTACCTGTAAACTCCAGCACATTCTTTCTTGGCACCTGAAAAAAGCTTAGCACTGCTTCTCCATCTTGTACAGCACTGAGTACGTACTTCTGCCGTAGCATTATCGCATTGTATAGTGATTGTTTAGACAATAACCTTTCCTCCTTTTGTATCTTATTCATCATTGTATATCAAGGATTTAGAATAGTACTTGGAACAAGGAAGAATTCAATAAATATCTACTGAGTAAGTAGGTTGAATTTTTAAACTAATTTACTCCAAGTTTCTCTTATATCCTTTGATCAATTCTTTAGTGAGGTCCAAGTAAACAGAAATTTATCTTCATCATTATTGAGGCAATTATCACCACAGCAATCTATTTCTGATATACACAGCCTTCTGAAAGAAATTAAAGGCTTTTGAAATCTTAACCATCTAAAGACATCAATCTTCCTTTCAGAACACAAAGCCATTATACGAACCCCATTTAAAATATTTAGGCCTCAGTTTTCTTCATCAGAGTCAGACACAATTTGTATGCTCAATGAAGAGTAAACTGTGGTCTTACTTTAATGGGATGTGCTTATGATAATATAATGCACATCTCTCAAAACATTTATGCTGTAACTCAGATGGTAAGATTTTACTCAGTTCATATAAATTGTGAAGAGTTGACCTATTTTCAAACTGAGATTGGAAAGTTGATAATGATGTATATTTTTAAAATGCAAATTAAAACCCTAAATAAATTGCCATGAGGTCTGACTGTAAAATTAAGAGCATAATGTTATATGTACTCTCAGACTTTACATAGAAATTGAGTCCAAATTTAGGATGTAACTTGAAGTGATAAAAGTCAATATTACCCCTTCAATACTGAGTACTTAGTTTATTTAAAGTCACATGCTGGGCTGAAGACAGAAGCTTCTTATTTTCTCTATTGGTGGACATTTGTTTTTTTGCTACCCAGTGTCTGTTCCCCTACCTTGTGGTAAAGCACCCTGATACTCCTTTTCCTTTGGGGGAATTACTTTTCCCCTAATATGTGCAGTGATGGTGGTAGTATCATTCAAGGTGCCTCACTCTCCATTAGCCAAGGGTGAGCATGTGGCCCAAGTCGATGTTATGGATTGAATTTTATCTCCCAAAATGTGTGTCCACTTGGATAGGCAATGAGTCCCAGTATTGTATGCTTGCCTCCGTTTTGTGACCTGATGTGATTACCCTATGTATTGTAAATCCTAACTTCTATGATGTTAATGAGGCAGGAATAGAGGTAGTTATGTTAATGAGGTAGGACTCACCTACAGGATTAGGTTGTTTCTTGAGTCAATCTCAAGGAATAAGAGAATCAAGCATCAAGGAGAGGGACCTCATACCACCAAGCAAGAAGAGCTAGGAGCAGAGCGTGTCTTTTGGACTCGGGGTCCCTGTGCTGAGAAGTTCCTAGACCAGAGGAAGGGTGATGACAAAGACCTTCCCCCAGAGCCAACAAGAGAGAAGGCCTTCCCCTGGAGCTGGAACCCTGAATTCAGACTTCTAGACTCCTAGACTGTGAGAGAATAAATTTCTGTTTGCTAAAGCCATCCACTTGTGGTATTTCTGTTATAGCAGCACTAGATAACTAAGACAGATTTTGGTACAAGAAGTGGGGTTTGAACCCATGCAAACATAACACCAAGCTAAGCCCACTGGCTCTCTTCTGCAATTCTGAAACCTGAGTAGAGTCATATAAAAATGGAAAAAAACTGGCTGAAGCCAGTTGATCTTAATGGCAATGCCCCGAGTTGATTAATCAGTGGCTTAACCATGCCATCAAGAACCCAGGGTCTCCCCTGTTTTAGCTCTGCCATTACCAGTGTGTAGGCTTTGCTTCATGGGTTGGTTCCCCTCATGGTCTCAAGGTGTCTGCCACACATCCAGGAGTCACAAGACAATGGCTAAATGCAGATAAATGAAGTTTCCTTTCTAAGATAAAAGAAAACCTTTAACAAAACCAAACCATTATATTTCCCCCCCTCATATCTTATTGGTGTTGGTGAAGAATATTGAATATACCATGGACTGCCAGAAAAATAAACAAGCCAGTTTTGGAGGAACTAGAGCCAGAATGCTCATTAGCAGTGAGGATGGTGAGACTTCATCTTGCTTACACTGGACACGTCATCAGGAAAAGCCAATTGCTAGAAAAGGACATCTGTTTGGTAGAGTAAATCAAAAACAAACCTGTTGCCATCGAGTTGATTCCGATTCATAGCGACCCTATAGGACAGAGTAGAACTGTCCCACAGAGTTTCCAAGGAGTGACTGGTAGATTCAAACTACCAACTTTTTAGTTAGCAGCTGAGCTTTTAACCACTGTGCCACCAGGGCGCCTTGGTAAAGTAAAAGGTCAGCAAAAACAAGGGAAACCCTCTATGAGATATATTGACACGGTGGCTGCAAAAATAGGCTCAAACATACCAAAAATTCTGAGGATGGCACAGGACTGGGTAATGTTTTGTTCTGTTCTACATAGGGTAATCATAAGTCAGAGTAGACTCAATGGCACCTAACAATGGCCTTATAATTTCATTCCTAAACCAATCACGGGCAAGGCAAATGGGATTGCTGTGATTGGCTTTGTCTGAAATCACATATGATTTTATTGTAGCCTCAATGGTTTCTGCTACCTCTCTCCTTTGTTGAGAAAATATCCAAATTCATCACACTGTGATATAATTTCTTGCTTTAACTCAACAATTTTATAATTTCTTTCAGTTATGGTCTCATAATAAAAAATCTGACTCATAGTGACCCTATAGGACAGGGTAGAACTGCCCCATAGGATTTCCATAGAGAGGCTGGCGGATTCGAACTGCCGACCTTTTGGTTAGCAGCTGAGCTTTTAACCACTGCGCCACCGGGGTTCCCTTCTCATAATAGAGGCAGTGTAGCCCAAGGTGAAGAGCACAAGCTCTGGAGTCAGAAGCCTTCCCATATCCCTTCTCTGCATTCGTTCGCAGTACCTCAGTTTGTCCTCTTCACGTGTCTGGTATGATTCATAGACCTAGTGCCTTGGCACCACTTTTCATCTCTCTGTCTGACCCTTTGGGATTGGTTCTCTCTGTGGGGAGTTTATTTGGCTCTTGAGCTGCCTTTGCCTGTGGAAATTGCCTCTACCTCTGCCTGGGCTCCTTGCTGCACTGGGTGGGCTGGCCTTACCTCAGTCCTCATCAAAGCTGGTCTCCCAGATCCCAACCAGGTACAGCTTTTCTCTCTCTTGTTTCTTAAGGAGGAATCTGAACCTTTGCCAATGTTATAATGTGGCAATAGGTAATGCACCTGAAAAGAGATGCTATCATAACGATGTCACCTGGGTTTTTGTGAGAGACGAAAGATAACACCTTGGGACTAATAGCACGTAATTGGGCATTTTTAAAGAGTAATTTTTTAACACGTGGAAAAGAAGAGAGGAATCCCCCAAATTTAAAAATTCTACCTTATTTGCCACATTAAAAGGCCAAGCATTAAATCTGACTAAAGCTACTGCTGAGGGCTAGCCTTGGACCTCAGTGTTTGCTTACTTCACTGTACCCAGTGAGGGACAGAAAGTGTATCTTTCCCTCACATCAGGCGAAAGCAAAACATCTAAGCCATCTTTTCCTAAGGATATTACTCTTCATTCATTATGGACTCCGTGTCTCTAAGTGAGCTTGGTGGCCTAGCCAGAGGCAACAATGTCAACACGGATCATGTGAGAATTGTTTGTTACCTGCTGGTCACTCACTACCAGATGCCTCACTCATTTGTGGCGTTTACTTTTCACAACAGCCCTGAATGTACAGTGGAACCTGTGAGAGCCAGAACTTGATCAGGCTGCCTTGTTTTTCCAGGTCTCACAAGTTTTCTGCCTTTGACAAGGTGAAGTCTTACAGCTTTTCTATTGTACTTATTAGTGGAAAATATTTAAGTTTTCCTTCTGTGACAGTTTTCCACCTTACACAGGTTCTAGCTTTTGAAGGATTTACTATAGTAGGTATTCTCCCGTGATGCAAATAAGAACAAAGTCTTCAAGAGATTAATTACCATATGCTGAATCACACAGCTAGTTAGTGGTAAAGCAGGCATTGAAAATCATATCTAAAACCTGGAGTACGAGGTTCATTGTCTTTCCGTTAAAGCTCTGAGCCAAAACCAAATCTGTTGCTGTTGAGTCGATTCCAACTCATAGCGATCCTAAAGGACAGAGTAGAACTGCCCCACAGGGTTTCCAAGGAGCAGTTGGTGGATTCCAACTGTCAACCTTTTGGTTAGCAGCTGAGCGCTTAACCAACGCGCCTCCAGGGCTCCATTAACTCTATAACACAATGCCATTGAGTTGATTCTGACTCCTAGCTCATCCCATAGGGCTTCTAAGGCTGTAAATCTCTACGGAAGCAGACTGCCACATCTTTCTCCTGTGGAGCCACCGGTGGTTTGAAACCACCCACCTTTCAGTTAGCAGTAGATCGCTTTAGCCCCTGTGCCACCAGGACTCCTTCATTAACTCTATCCTACTTTGAAATTGGGTTGAAGGTAGAAATGTACTTATTTCTCATGTCCTATCGCCATCTCCTATTCCTTTTTACTTTATGACAGATTTTATAATATAAGCAACTCCCCCCCCCACCACTGTCAAGTCAACAGAGGAGAACTGTCCCATAGGGTGTTCAATGCTGAAATCTTTACAGAAGCAGAATGCCATATCTTTCATCTGTGGATCGGCTGGTAGATTCAAACCACAGACCTTTTGGTTAGCAGCCAAGTGCTTTAACCACTGTGCCACCAGGGTCCCTTAATATAAACATCTAGTTTCTGAAATTTATCTCACTAGCTGTTGGATACTTGTACAACATGACTGCCTTCAAATAAAATAATGTCATTCATACTCACCATAATGTATGCTAGTGGTCAAAGAAAACATACTTTTTTTTTTTTAATATTATCTGCACTTGACTCGAAGCATTGCTAACTAAATTAATACATTCACATTTATCCCATGAATGTTTGCAAACCACAAGAAATAATGTACTTTTCAAATATAATGGAGCAAGTTATAAAAATAGGACCTAATTACATTGAGTGAGTTATGATATTTAAAGTCAAAATCTGTCATAAAGACAAGTAGCAAAAGGGGGTGATGCCACATATACAGTGAAAAAATATTGTATCCTTTGTGAATCTTGAGAAAGAGCACTGTTATATTTATAAAATACCATTAGGGAATAATTTGTATTATCTCTGAGGCCACATCAAAGAAAACATACATATTAAAATAGAGGTTGTTATGACAAGCTTGAAAAACAAAAAATGGAACTTCCCTTTAAAAGCTAAGAATTTTAAATTAGAGTCACTGAGAGAATACTGGTTGAGTATTCAGCGTTTCTCAGTTTGGATCACCAAAATAATTTCTAATAATCAAACTAAAGTCAGTCTCACGTCATGTTAAAATATCTCATTGTTGTTGAATAAGACAAGTCTTTTGGAAAAGTTTTTGATTATAACTGATTAAAAAAGACACAGTTCATTACTCTAATAAAGTACTAAATATTAAAAGAAATTTTCTCTTTTTTTTTAAATCTTTTGTAATTAATTATAATCAAAAGCTTTAATTAGAAACCATTGTTTGGCAGAGTTAGTGTGAGGTTTCAGTACACCAGTGATGGATATTGAGTACAAAATGATAAAAGCATCTTTGAGCCTGTAAAAAATTCACATAGTAACAGTCCTTTAGATAACAATAATCAAGAAGTTTTATTTAATGATGGTTTATCTGGACCAATCTATAATTCTAGATTTAATCTAGAATGATTACTTCATCTAAAAGTGTGGTGAAGTGGATCAAAGACATAAATGTTAAAGCTAAACCATAAAGTTCTTGGAAGAAAACATAAGGAGAAAACTATGGGCCCTAGTTTTTGTGCTTGCATATGTGTGTGTGTGTTTTAAATAATGGATTATCAGATACACCAACAAATGCGTGAGCAGCAGAAGACAAAATAGATAATTGGGACCTCATAAAAATTAAATACTTAATGTTCATTAAAAGACTTTATCAAAAGAGTAAAAAAAGACAACCTATACATATTTGGGAGAAAATATTTGGGAACAATATATCCCATAAGGGTCTAATATTCAAAATATATGTAAAACTTCTACAACTTAATAACAAAACAAATAACCCAATTGAAAAATGGGCAAAGAACATGAACAGGCACTTCACCAAAAAGGATATTTAAGTGGCCAACAAAGACATGAAAAGGTGCTCGTCATCTTTAGCCATCAGAGAGATGCAAATCAAAATTACAGTGAGATACCACCTCACCTCTGTTACAATGGCGATGGTTAAAAAAGAAAAAACACAAATGTTGGTGAGGATGTTGGGAGATTGGAACCCTTATCCACTGCTGGTGGAAGCTTAAAATGGTACAACCATTGTGGCAAACAATATAATGATTCCTCCAAAAATTAGAAATAGCACTACCATATGATGCAGCAATTCTACTCCTAAGTATATACCCTAGGCACCTAAAAGTAATGACATGAACAGACTGGTACTCATTGCTGATATTCATTCACAGTAGCAAAAAGTGCCCATCAACAGATGAATGGATAAGCAAAATATGGTACACACATAAAACGGATAAAGATAAATGGAGTCCTGATACATGCTACAACATGGATGGGCCTCTAGGACATTATCCTGAGTGATATAAGTTAATCACCAAGGACAAATACTGTATGGTCTCACTTATATGAAATAAGAACAGGTGGTTTTATAGAGAGAGCAGTGATTACTAGTGGCTACCAGGGGCAGGAGAGAGGAAATCATTCTCAAAGAAGTAGTGAATTTTTGTCTATGGTAATGGAAAAATTGGCATTGATTAAGGGTAATGGTTGCACAACTTCACTAATGTAGTAGTTGTCACTAATCTATACACCAGAGATAAAGGACAAAGTGGCAAATAAAGTGTTATATATAGTTTTACAACTACAACAGCAACTCACCCCTCCAAAAAAATAATAAAAAAAGGTTTCAGTTGTTGATACTACTTAGGTACAACCAGGGTTTTGTACCAGTTTGTTCTGGTTCAAACCTCAGCTGAGAATTCGCATTTCTACCTCAGATGTACTGAATCAGAATCTAATTTTAACAAGATCCCCAGGTGACTCTTATGTATAAGAGATTTTGAGAACCACAGCTCTATTAGTGTGTCTTAGAATTGGTCCCTAACCAGCAGCATTAACGTCGCCTGGGAACCTGTTAGAACTGCAAATTCTCAGCAGGGGTGCAATCTGGAGTGAACTAGCTTGAAGCCCTGACTACAAATAAACACCTTGTCTGTTGGGTTTTCTTGGTTCAAAGGTTTAGGGTCATGGTTTCCAGTCAATTGGTCTAATGTCTTTAGAGTTTCTGTTCTGTTTCCTATTTTGCTGAGCAGTGCCTCGGGTCTTAAAACGAACAGCCATCCAAGATACAATTGGTCTCTATCCTCCTGGAGCAGCAGAGGAGAAAAGAAACCCAGGAATCAGGGAAGGAAATAGACTGCAGGTCTAATTGTCTGCATGAACTACTACCTCCTTTGCCACGAGACCAGAAGAAATAGATGGTGCCTGGCTACCATTATGGAACGTTTTGATCAAGGACCGAATAGATGGATCCTGATCAAGAGGAAGAATGATGTGGAACAGAACTTCAAATTCATATGAAAACCAGATCTACTGGGCCCATTGAGACGGGGGGAACCCTTGAATCTATTGCCTGGAAATAATCCTTAAACCTTGAACTGAAAGTATCCCATGAAGCCGTCTTTAAACTAAGCATTAGTTTAGCTCGATTAATAAAGGATGTTTGCCTTGAGCATCACACTCTTTTAAAGATTGATCTGTATGAGATCAATTTGATAACAGTTACTCTAAATCACGAATGAGAAATTTAAGGGGCAGAGAGTCCAAATTAACGGTGGTGACACAATATGGGTGGAGATGGTGAGAACAGTGACACAGTATAAAGTATGTGACTGATGTCACTGAACTGTACATGCAGAAATTTTTGCATGGATGTATGTTCTGTTGCATATATTGCCACCAAGAATAAAAAAAATTTAAAGTGTGGCAAAAATAACTTTACCAACTTTATCAAAACTTTAGTTTGTGTTCAGAGTTTAAAAATATGTTCTGGGGTCCGAAAGGTATGGGATTGAATCTTGGTTCCAACATACACTCATTGTGTGACATAATTAGGGTTAGCAGCGTTTTATGTATATTGCTTTAGTTTTCTATTGCTGCATAACAAATTACTATAAACTTAGCTACTTAAAACAACACAAATTTATTATATCACACTTTCCATGGGTCAAGAATCTGGGTATGGATTAGCTAGACCCTCTGTTCCCGATTCACAAGATGCAATCAAGGTGTTGGCTGGAGCTGCAGTTTTCACCTAACACTCAGTGTCTTCTTCCAACCTCTTTCAGGTTCTGGTCCAAATTTAGTTCCCTGTAGCTGTATGGCTAAGGTTGCTGTTTTCTTGCTAGGTAACAGCTGGGAGCTGCTCTTGGCCCTTAGAGGCCACCCACAGTTCCTTGCCATGCACCTTCCCTGGACAGGTTACAGCATGGATGCTTGCTTTCTTCTAGGCCATCAGGATCATCTCTCTGACTTCTTCTGCCTCTGACCTCTAGATCCCCTTTTAGGAACTCATCTGATTAGAATGAATTAGAATAACCTTCCTTTTGATGAACTCATCTGATTGAAAGCCTTAATTACATCAGCAAGAAGCCTTTGTCTTATAACATAATATGTTATTGTCATAGGATACCCTATCATATTCACAGTCTCATGAAGGGCATGGTTTATTGGAGACTGTTTTCAAACTCTCCTTACCACATATATCCTCTAGTCTTTCATTAAGCGTGTTTTTACATAGCTATAATAAACAAACAAACAAAACCATTGACCTAGAGTCCATTCTGACTCATAGCATCCCTATAGAACAGCATAGAGCTGCCCCATAGAGTTTCCTCTGCTGTAATCTTTACAGAAGCTGACTGCCACGTCTGCCGAGAGGCAGGTTCCAGATACTTTATACAGATACCTAGAGTCAAAATTCTTATTAAATGATCCATATTTCTCTTGTATTTATGGAAATAACAAAGCAGATTATAAAATTAAATATTTTTATTTGAAAAGAATAAAACAATAAGCCATTTTAAAGTTGTTTTTATTCTGGCAACTAGATGTGCAAATGAGAATAGGTATACAGAATTTCATAGTCCCCACATTTCTTAAGTATAAAATAAATAGTAGACATATCCTCTTAAAAAACAGTGATCGTCTCTAGAGAATAACGTAGTCCATCAACCATTTACCCTGTAGATTTCTTGAAACAGGCATAAAAAAAACTCTCATCGTCTTTAACAATAGCTTCTTCAGTTATCTTTTACCATGTTTAAATCAATGAATCATTATATTTTCAGCACATTTGTACTTATTTTTCATTGAGTTTTGGTCATACTCCAGCCTGAAACATTCCCATAGAAACTGTGTGGGCTACAAGCTGAAACGTATCTCACATCACTGCAAGCTAATCAGATGCAGCATTACTGGGATCATTTAGTTTCCTTTTTAAGGGAGGGTATCTAAGGAGAATTGATGAAAACATTACATTTGCAGAAACATTTAGGCTTGTGTGCATTTAAGAAGAAGAAGAAGGAAAAACAAATGCAGCACTAAGGCTACTTTGTGAGAAAAAAACCTGTCACTGATATTTGAAAAGTTTGTAAATTAAATGTATTTCATTTTAGTAAAACCATTTATGAAATGGGAGCTTCTCAAATGCACTTTTGCATAAATAATGATGGTCCTTTACATCAGACAAGTGATGGCTTCAAAAGACAGGATTTCTCTGGGCTGCAGAACATGGAGCAGAGCCATTTTATGTGACGGTTAAAAGCAGAGGGTCAGATTGGCTGGGCGTGAACCTGCCTCTTGGGGCCTCTGTTTCCTCATCTATGAAATGAGGAATACATTAGCACTTAACCTTAGAGGGTTTTGTGAGAAAACAATGAGGTAGTCTGTATAGAGGGCTAAGCCCTGGCCTATTAAAAATGCTCAATCAAAGTTAAGTTTAATTCCATTACTATAATTTACGGTACAATTTCCATAGACAGTTCCTGGAATGCCAACCCAATACTTTTCTAGTGCTTCTTTAATGGCATTTCTTTCAAGAAACCCTGATGGTATTTAGGCATTAAATTAAACTGTGGCTGCCAGGCCTCGATTCTGATGGGACTGTTCTCTATTTCAGTGCCAGTCCTCATTTTAGATGAGCATTTGTGAGATGGCCAGGGAAGAGAATTTGAAATGGTTTCCTTTTAGTCTTAAAATCCTGTGAGTGGCCATCTAAGTGGTCTCACCCCTTCAAGAGCAAGGGAGAATGAAGAAAACTAAAGACACAGGGACAGATTAGTCCAAAGGACTAATGGACCACAACTACCACGGCCTCCACCAGACTGAGTCCAGTACAACTCGATGGTGCCTGGCTGCTCTGATAGGGATCACAATAGAGGGTCCCAGACAGAGCTGGAGAAAAATGTGGAACAAAATTCTAACTCACAAAAAAAGACCAGACTCACCGTCCTGACAGAGACTGGAGAAACCCTGAGAGTATGGCCCCTGGGCACCCTTTTACCTCAGTAATGAAGTCACTTCTGAGGTTCACCCTTCAGCCAAAGATTAGATAGGCCCATGAAACAAAGAAGACTAAAGGGGCACACCAGCCCAGGGGCCAGGACTAGAAGGCAGGAAGGAACAGGAAAGCTGGTAATAGGGAACCCAAGATCGAGAAGGGAGAGTGTTGACATGTCGTGGGGTTGTTAACCAATGTCACAAAACAGTATGCGTACTAACTGTTTAATGCGAAGGTAGTTTGGTCTATAAACCTTCATCTAAAGTAAAATAATAATAAAAAAGTTAAGAAAAGACTTTCTTTTAAAAATTAATGAATATAAACCTCCCTAAAACTTTTCATGGAAAAAAAAAGATGCCTAGGTAGAGGAATCTATGGGGTAAATATGTGGACTGACATTATTCTTTTCATTTTCTGCTCTGTAAAGCTGGAGGAAGAATATATTCAACTTAGGCCAGACCACTATTATTCTAATATGTGGCATGGTTGTAAGAGCTTCTTTACTGCCCACGAGAACATCTCTGGCACCCCATAAAGTCCTTCTGCAGCTGCATTCCCAAACGTCTGGTAAATCACTCTTGGCTCTGCCTTCTCCCTTCCCTTACCATGCACATGCTCTGCCCTGATGCTTTCCTTTCCTCCCTTCTGTAACTCTCAGATCATCTGTACTGGACCATCTGTTCAGCCTGATTCTGGTCTTGTCCTTAGACAGCCTCTCAGTTCTTGTCCCTTGGTTCCATGTTCCACTGCCCACAAGCCAGCATTGCTCTATCCTACCCCTAGTCCTGGCACCCAGCACCCTGGCTCGGATAAGTCACCACAGACCCCTGCCTGTCCTGAAGACGGGGAGGCAGTAAATGACCCAAACAGTGGGCTGTTCCCAGTCTGAAGACTTTCCTGGATCCCTGGGACTCATGTTCGTTCCTATACACAGTGACCCACTGCTGTCTAAATGAGGCTGGTGTTGGTGCTGCTAGTCTTCAGATGACACTTGGAGAGGCAAAGGTCTGTACCAGGTGTGGGCAAGCAACAGCCCAGGACCAAATCTAGCCCACTGTTTGTTTTTGTAAACGAAGTTTTATTTGAACACAGGCACACCCACCTGTTTATCTATTGTTTGTGGCAGCTTTTGTACTAACTGGCCATGTTAAGTAGTCATGACAGAAATCATATGGCACACAAGACTGAAATATTTACCATCTTATCCTTTACAGAAAAGGTTTGCTGACCCCTGGTGTATAACTAGGATAAGATCCAAATTCTTTCGACCTGTGTACTGTTGTTGTTAGGCGCCATCCAGTTGATTTTGACTCATAGCTACACCATGTGGCAGAGTAGAACTTCCCCACAGGGGTTTATTGGCTGAAATCTTGATGGAGGCAGATGGCCAGGTCTCTCTCCCTGGAGCCACTGGGTGGGCTTGAGCCACCAAACTTTTAGTTAGCAGCCAAGGGCTTAACCGTTTGTGCCAAAAGGCTCCTTGTGCTCCTTGGGCTTTTAGGGTCATTATGACTTGGAAAGGAGCCCTGGCGGCACAGTGGTTAAGAGCTATGGCTGCTCACCAGAAGGTCGGCAGTTCGAATCCACCAGCCACTCCTTGGAAACCCTATGGGCAGCTATATTCTGACCTACGGGGCGCAATGAGTCGGAATCAACTGGACAGCAATGGGTTTTGTTTTGTTTTTTTTAATGAGCTGGAGCGGACTCGAAGGCTACGCGTAGATTGTCTACAATTCTGACTGTGTAAACTGATTTTCTAAACTTGCGTTCATATTTATTTCAAGTAAAATGTCAGAAGAAGCACTGCCATAAGTACCACCATCTTTACAGCACGTTTCATCCTCTTGTTTGGTTTTTCAGTCCATGGCATTTTCTGGTAAAATCAGCTTCAACCTCCCTCCCGCCTCTCCGCCTTACAGGCTATCCTGGACTCTGCGGACGTCGTCTTCTTTTAATTTTGCCAGGGCCCTTAGGCTTTCTCTTACCCAGCAAGTGGGAACAAAGCTGCCTAATTGATATTTTTGATATGATTGTGCTGGGTACCATTTTACGAACGTCATTTTCTAAATCGGTGCTGCCAGGATTTTGAAAAACAAAAACTTTTTTTTTCTGTTGATCTTGTACAATTTAATCTTCTAAATTTATTTAATAATTAATTTTATAATTTGTAGATTGACAGTTTTAAAAGACTTTAAAGAAGCTCCCAGTTTGCTGAGTGTTTATAAAATTATTATAAATGTTTAGATGTCGAATTTTATGAAACATTTTTTTTTTTTTCTGCATTTGCTGAGATGGTTACATGCTTTTTCCTCTTCATTTTGTTAGTGCGGTTCATTGCGCTGATCAATTTTCAGGTGTGAAAACAACCTTGCTTTTCTGGACTAACTCCATCTGGATCATTATGTTTTATTCATCTTAGATTTGCTGAATTTGATTTGCTAACATCTTGTTTAGGATTTTTGTATCTATGTTCATGAATGCGATTAGACTTAATTTTCTTTTCCTGTGGTTTCCTTGTTAGATTTTGGCATCAAGATTGTTAGAGCTTCATGAAACCACTTAGGAGTTGTGCCCTTTTGTGATGTTCTGACGGGTTTTTGTAAGAGCAGGAACAATTCTTCCTTAAACATGTGGAAAAATTCACCAGGGAAGCCATGTTGGCCTGGGGTTTTCTTTAAGAGACAGTTTTGAAATACAGTTCAAATTTATTTAATAGCCACAGGAATATTCACATTTTTTATTTCTCCTTTGTTGGTATTGGTAAATTGCTGTTTACTAGAATTTTGTCCGTTTTGTTCAAATTTTCAGTATTTTATTGGACTAATGTTGCTAATAAAGGAGCCCTGGTGGTGCAGTGGTTAAACACTCGACTGCTAACAAAAAGGTCGGGGTTCGAACCCACCGGCTGGTCAATGGGAGAAAGATGTGGCAGTCTGCTTCCATTAGGATTTACAGCCTTGGAAACTCCATGGCACCTCAACATAAAACAAAAATTCTCACAACTGGACCAATAAGCAACATCGTGATAAATGGAGAAAATATTGAAGTTGTCAAGAACTTCATTTTACTTGGATCCACAACCGATGCCCACGGAAGCAGCAGTCGAGAATCCAACGACATATTGCATTAGGCAAATCTGCTGCAAAAGACCTCTTTAAAGTGTTAAAACGCAAAGTTATTGCTTTGAGGACTAAGGTATGCCTGACCCAAACCATAGAATTTTCAATCGCCTCATATGCATGTGAAAGCTGGACAATGAATAAGGAACACCAAAGAAGAACTGACGCCTTTGAATTATGGTGTTGGTGAAGAATATTGAATATCCCATGAAGTGCCAGGAGAATGAACAAATCTGTCTGGGAAGAAGTACTGTTGTACACAGGGTCGCTGAGTTGGAGCTGACTTGACGGCACCTAACAACAGTAACAAAGCCCATGGGGCAGGCCTGTTCTGTCCCACAGGGCTGCTACAAGTCAGAATAGACTCCTCGGCTACGGGCTTGGGCTTATAGATATTTCAAATCACGTAACAGCTGTTGCCAATATCTTGAAATATCATTTAGTCTTCTCATTCCATCAAAATATGGTACTTGTTTGACCACCTACATACATTAATAAAGAAGCACACGTGTGTGCTTCCTTTTTGATACTTTTAATATTTTGATAAATGAATTTCAATATAATTGGTTTCCTTTGTATTCCTAGGCACTTTTTATGTATTTAAAAATGTTCTGAAAACAGTCAGAAGGGCCTCCTGACACAAAAAAGGTTGACAGCACCCATTGTAACAGCAGGGAGACCAGTTGTAAGCAGTCGCCATCGTGCGGTTCCGACTCGTGGAAGGCCGAGTACGTGACTACAGGAGCAGTGGCTTCAGATTTGGTGTTGGATGTTGAAGTGTTTGTGCTGATTGCTTCTAATTTTCTCAGTGAAGTATAAGACAAGGTTTTCAGGAGAGAGTGAGAAAGGGGGAGGAGGTAATGGGGACTTGAGGATAAGAAAGAAAGTGTGAATTAGTTTTCTAAGAGAAAAAGAAAACCAATTTACTAGGAGAATGCAGCAAGATTGCAGCGCAGTATTGAATGCCCAGTTGTATTTTTACATTTAAAGGGAGACCATAGTTTCATGTTTTTCTCCTGCTCTGTCCAGCCGCTTCTGTACAGGTGCAGAATGAGTAGAACCAAAAAAACCCTAACCTGTTGCCATCAAGCTGATTGCCTTGTGGCGACTCCATCTATTACAGGGTAGAACAGCTCCGCAGAGTTTTCTTGGCTATAATCTTTATGGAAGCAAATCATCAGGCCTTTCTTCCATGTTACTGTTGGGTAGGTTCAAACCACCAACTTTTGGTTTAGTCAACGAGCACAAACCATTTGCGCCCACCTAGTATAACTAAAATGTGTGGAGTTGAGTTTAAAGAGGGTCAGAACTTCCTAAAAGAATCAGGTGAAGGAAGAGAAAAACAAGGATATGATTGGCATATGCAGGAGAGTGACTCAAAAGATGGACTATCAAGCCTTTGCTGGTAAAGGGGGAAGGGAGAACATGAGGCGTTTATGGTCAGCAGTGGGGTCAACGGATCAGAGGTTTCCATGAGAGGAATGTGTTTGCAGAGTGAGGGAGACAACAGTGCATAAGCTGGAGGGAGAGGAGAAACACTGAAGAGAGAGAATGAGGAACATGCTCTAAAACAAACTGATATTCACAAATTATGGTTTAAGAGGGTGAGCAGCAAGTGAATATTATACAGAGAGTCTTATAAGCTTTGTGAGGAGCCCTGGTGGCACAGTGGTTAAGCACTCGGCTGCTAACCAAAAGGTCTGCAGTTCAAACCCAGTTGCTCTGCAGGATAAAGATGTGGCAGTCTGCTTCCTTAAAGATTGTCATTGTTGTTGTTAGTGCCGTGGAGTCAGTTCCGAGTCAGAGAGACCCTATGCACAACAGAATGAAACACTGCTTGGTCCTGCACCATCCTTACAACTGTTGTTATGCTTGAGCTCATTGTTGCAGCCCCTGTGTCAATCCACCTTGTTGAAGGTCTTCATCTTTTCCGCTGACCCCGTACTTTGCCAAGCATAATGTCCTTCTCCAGGGACTGATCCCTCCTGAGAACACGTCCAAAGTATGTGAGATGCAGTCTCGCCATCCTTGCATCCAAGGAGAATTCTGGTTGTACTTCTTCCAAGACAGATTTGTTCGTTCTTCTGGCAGTCCATGGTATATTCAATATACTTTGCCAACACCACAGTTCAAAGGCATCAATTCTTCAGTCTTCCTTATTCATTGTCCAGCTTTCACATGCATATGATGCGATTGAAAATACCATGGCTTGGGTCAGGCACACCTTAGTCTTCAAGGTGACATCTTTGCTCTTCAACACTTTAAAGAGGTCCTTTGCAGCAGATCTACCCAATGTGATGCGTCTTTTGATTTCTTGACTGCTGCTTCCATGGCTGTTGATTGTGGATCCAAGTAAAATGAAATCCTTGACAAATTCAATATTTTCTCCATTTGTCATGATGTTGCTCAGTGGTCCATTTTGAAGATTTTTGTTTTCTTTATGTTGAGGTGTAATCCACGCTGAAGGCTGTGGTCTTTGATCTTCATTAGTAAGTGCTTCATGTCCTTTTCACTTTTTAGCAAGCAAGGATGTGTCATCTGCATAATGCAGGTTGTTAATGAGTCTTCCTCCAATCCTGATGTCCTGTTCTTCCTCATATAGTCCAACTTCTCGGATTATTTGCTCAGCATACAGACTGAATAGTGGTGAAAGGATACAACCCTGATGCATACCCTTCCTGACTTTAAACCGATCAGTATGCCATTGTACTGTCCGAACAACTGCCTCTTGATCTATGTACAGGTTCCTCATGAGCACAATGAAGTGTTCTGGAATTCCCATTCTTTGCAGTGTTATCCATAGTTTGTTATGATCCACACAGTCGAATGCCTTTCCATAGTCAAAAAAACACAGGTGAACCTCCTTCGGGTATTCTGCTTTCAGCCAGGATCCATCTGACATCAGCAATGATATCCCTGTTTCCACGTACTCTTCTGAATCTGGTCTGAATTTCTGGCAGTTCCCTGTCGATATACTGCTGCAGCTGTTTTTGAATGATCTTCAGCAAAATTTTGCTTGCGTGTGATATTAGTGATATTGTTCTATAATTTCCACATCCAGTTGGATCATCTTTCTTGGGAATAGGCATAGAAATGGATCTCTTCCAGTCAGTTGGCCAGGAAGCTGTCTTCCATATTTCTTGGCATAGACGAGTGAGCCCCTTCAGTGCTGCATCTGTTTGTTGAAACATCTCAATTGATATTCCGGGCATCCATAAAGGTTACATCCTTGAAAACCCTATGGGCCAGTTGTACTCTGCCCTGTAGGGTTGCTATGAGTTGGAATTGACTCAACTGCAATGGGTTTTGGTTTTTATAAGCATTGTGGTTGTTGTTAGTTGCAACTTCGACTCATGGTGACCCCATGTACAACAGATGAAACATTGCTGGGTCCTGTGTTATATGCTCAAATCCCTTGTTTAGCCTCCCACTCTAGGGGGCTCTTCTTCCAGCTCTATCTTGGACAATATTCTGCTGTAGTCCATAGTGTTTTCATTGGCTAATTTTTGGAAGTATGTCTACAACTTCCTAGTCAGTTGTAGTCTGGAAGCTCCACCGAACACTGTCCACTATGGCTGACCCTGCTGGTATTTGAAGTACCAGTGATGTAACTTCCAGCATCATAGCAATGTGAAGCCACCACAGTACTACAAAACCGACACAGGGGTGGTGATTTATTAGCTTACAACTCTGAAATTTCAACATTGAAGAAGTCCTTTTCCTGACTCTGTCCTTCCCAAGTTTCCATACCCAACACTTTACACATGCTCTTTATCAGATTTTTTATTATCTATCTTCTCTGCCTCTGATCCCTCCTGGAAGAACTCACAGGACAGATGAAGTGGCTCCCCCTCAGTGTTTGAAAGACACACACTCACGCTCTCTTACCATTTGAGGGTAACAATCATGTCGGTTAATAAAACAGTGGCTGGGAATTAATATACATTTAGTGTCAGCTCTGTGCTCTGCACTGCTAGGCCCTCTCATGTGTCTTTCAAGGAGTCCTCGAAACAATCGTATAAAACAGATATAAGTAATCTGAAGCTTGAAGAAGAAAATTAACAAGATTTTTGTAATACAGATAGCAACCGATAGAGCTGCCATTTTAATCAAGGTCTAACTATAAACCCTTTATTTTGCCACACTGTTACCTGGCCTAGGAGTCTTGTCTTACCACCTTTTGTGAGATATATGGAGCCCTGGTGGCACAGTGGTTAAGTGCTCTACTGCTAACCAAAAGGTTAATAATTCCAACCCACCAGCTATTCCGAGAGAGAAAGATGTGGCAGTCTGCTTCCATAAAGATTACAGCTTTAGAAACCCTATGGGGCAGCTCTACTCTGTCATATGGAGTTGCTATGAGTACAAATCGACTCAATGGCAGTGGGCTTTGGTTTTTTTGCTATGAGATATACTTATAAACAAGCTGATTATGGTCATTACTGATGACTCCCTAGAGAAATCCAGTAATGCTATTAAATAACATCAAACCTGTTGTTGTTAGGTGACATCCAGTTGATTTTTGATCAGAGTGAGCCCATGTGACAGAGCAGAACTGCCCCATAGGGTTTTCTAGGCTGTAATCTTTATGGGAGCAGATTGCCAGGTCTATCTCCAAGGGAGTAGCTGAGCGGATTTGAACTGCCAGTGTTTCAGTTAGCAATACACCAAACATAAACCTTATTTCATTTTACCATAGTTAAATAATGTGCTCAAAATATGAAATTGTTTTAAAACTGACGGGTAAACAAAACAGATGGAGATATTGAACATAATTTAAAGACAGCATTTTTGTTAGTTCCAATTTAATGACCTTCCTTCACCAATGTCCTTTCACTCCTAACCTCATTATTGTACATCATGGTGTCCCTACCAAAAGTAGTAGTTTAAGTCATTTATTAAATAAGCAGACAATTTTTTTTCTTTTCTTTTCCGTCTGAGTCTGTCTTTCTGAACCAGCAATCCTTTTTATGCAAATTTGAAACTATTAAATAAAACGTCCCCAAATCCTCCCAACTTAAGAGCATTTGAACATTATTTGTATCTTTCCCCTTCCCTCTGCACTATATTGTTCTCAGTGTTACACAGTGAAACCTGTGAGAGCCAGAACTCGATGGGACTGTCATGTTTTTCCAGGTCTCACAAGTTTTCCACCTTTGACAGGGTACAGTCTTACCACTTTTCTGTCATTCATTTTAGCAGAAAACATTTGACTTTTCCTTCTCTGGCAGGTTTCTGCCTTACATAAGTTCCAGCTTTTATAGGTTTTACTGTAATTTCTATAGGTCCTTGTCATGGATTGAGTTGAGGCCCCCCAAAATGTGTCAACTTGGGTAGGCCATGATTCCCAGTATTGTGTGATTGTCCACCATTTTGTCATCTGATGTGATTTTCCTCTGTGTTGTAAATCCTACCTGTGTGATGTTAATGAGGTGGGATTAGTGGCAGTTATGTTAAAGAGGCAGGACTCAACCTGCAAGATAGGTTGTGTCTTAACTCAATCTCTTTTGAGACATTACAGACAGAAGTGAGCAGAGAGACAGGGGGACCTCATACCACCCAGAAAGAAGCATGGAGAGCATAGCATGTCCTTTGGACCCAGGGTCCCTGTGCTGAAAAAATTCTGGTCCAGGGAGGATTGGTGACAAGGACCTTCCTCCAGAGCCTACAGAGAGAGAAAGCCTTCCCTTGGAGCTGATGTCCTAAATTTGGACTTCTAGCCCATTAGACTGTGAGAGAAGAAACTTCTGTTTGTTGAAGCCATACACTTGTGGTATTTCTGTTATAGCAGCATTAGATAACTAAGGCAATCCTGGTTGAAGTTGTTCCTATGTAGTGTCAAAATGACTAATTTATTATAAAATCCATGAAGGGAAAAAAAATTATCTGTTTAATAGTATAAATACCAAGCATGTGCCTAGATTTTTAGAGTATCATTGGGTAGTTGTGGTGCTGCCTAGATTTAACCCATACATTATAAAGACAAAGCAGTTTAATATAAAACCTCTGGCTCTGCTGAACATATTAGTTCATCCATCCATGCATCCACCCACCCGTTTGCCCTCTCATACATGCATTCAATCAGGAACATTTACTGGATATTCAATCCACAGCAGGCACTGCGTAGGCACTGCAAATATAATGACAGACAGGGCAGACTCGGTTTTTTCCTCATGGAATATGTTATGAGTTTCATGAGAGATAAAGACAAAGTAAAAGGGGCTTCTGAGTAACAGTGGAGGACGCTTCTGGGGAGCAATCGGCTTGGAAGACATCCTCTACAGCGTAAATTCCGGTTCTTATGTATTGCAGGAACATTGTACAAGCTAGAGTGCTGTTTCTAAAATTGTCCTTAGTCATTATGGGCCTTAGGCATTGCTGAGGGATCTCAAAACAATAGCAACAGCAGCAACAACAAAACAAATGATGAGCTTCCACTTCTATATATTTCCATTCATTGGTGCTAATGAGGCTAAAAAATGAAATGGAATGTCAAAAATGAAATGGGATGCATAAACATCGATATCCTAGGCATTAGTAAGCTGATATGGACTGGTACTGCCCATTTTGAATCAAACAATGTTATGGCAAACAATCATATGGCCTACTATGCCAGGAATGACAAATCGAAGAGGAATGGCGTTGCTGTCATCGTCAAAAGCAACATTTCAGGATCTGTCCTAAAGTACAAAGCTGTCAGTGACAGGATAATATCCATACACCTACAAGGAAGACCAGTTAATACGACCATTATTCATATTTACAAACTGACCAGAGATGTAGAAATTGAAGATTTTTACCAACTTCTGCAGTCTAAAATTGATGGAACATGCAATCAGGATGCATTGATAATTACTGGTGATTGGAATGCAAATGTTGGAGAAAAGATCGGTAGTTGGAAAATATGGCCTTGGTAATAGAACTGATGCTGGAGATCACATGATAGAATTTTACAAGACCAACGACTTACCTCTTCGTCGCAAATACCTTTTTTCACTAATATTAATGGTGACTATACATGTGGACCTCACCAGATAGAATATAACAGGAACCAAATCGACTATGTCTATGGAAACAGACAATGAAAAAGCTCAATATCATCAGTCAGGAAAAGGCCAGGGGCCAACTGCAGAACAGATCATCAATTGCTCATATGCAAGTTCAAGTTGAAACTGAAGAAAATCAGAACAAATCCAAGAGAGCCACAGTACAACCTTGAGCATATCCCACCTGAATCTAGAGACCATCTCAAGAATAGATGTGACATGTTGAACACTAATGACTGAAGACCAGATGAGTTGTGGAATGACGTCAAGGACATCATACCTGAAAAAAGCAAGAGGTCATTAAAAAGACAGAAAAGAAAGGAAAGACCAAAATGGACGTCAGAAGACACTCTGAAACTTGCTCTTGAACATTGAGTAGCTAAGGCAAAAGGAAGAAATGGTGAAGTAAAAGAGCTGAACAGAAAATTTCAAAGGGTGGCTCGAGAAGGCAAAGTAAAGTATTATAATGACGTGCAAAGACCTGGAGATAGAAAACCAAAAGGGAAGCACATGCTCAGCATTTCTCAAGCTAAAAAAACTGAAGAAAAAATTCAAGCCTTGAGTTGCAATACGGGGAAAATATTAACGATGCAGGAAGCATCAAAAGAAGATGGAAGGAATACACAGAGTCATACCGAAACGAATTGGTCGACATTCAACCACTTCAGGAGGCAGCATATGATCAGGAGCCGATGGTACTACAAGAAAAAGTCCAAGCTTCACTGAAGACACTGGTGAAAAACAAGGCTCCAGGAATTGATGGAATGCCAACTGAGATGTTTCAACAAATGGGTGCAGTGCTGGAAGTGCTCACTCCTCTATGCGAAGAAATTTAGAAGACAGCTACCTGGCCAACTGGCCAGAAGAGATCCATATCTATGTTATTCCCAAGAAAGGTGATCCAGCCGAATGCGAAAATTGTTGAACAATATCACTTATATCACATGCAAGTAAAATTTTGCTGAAGATCATTCAAAAGCGACTGTAGCAGTATATCGACAGGGAACTGCCAGAAGTTCAGGCTGGTTTCAGAAGAGGACGTGGAACCAGGAATATCATTGCTGATATCAGATGGATCCTGACTGAAAGCAGAGAATACCAGAAAGATGTTTACCTGTGTTTTATTGACTACGCAAAGGCATTTGACTACGTGGATCATAACAAATTATAGACAACATTGCAAAGAATGGGAATTCCAAAACACTCAATTGTGCTCATGAGGAACCTGTACATAGATCAAGAGGCAGCTGTTCAAACAGAACAAGGGGATACTATGTAGTTTAAAGTCAGGAAAAGTGTGCGTCAGGGTTGTGTCCTCTCACCATACCTACTCAATCTGTATGGTGAGGAGATAATCTGAGAAATTGGATTATATGAAGAAGAATGGAGCATCAAAATTGAAGGAAGACTCATGAACAACCTGTGTTATGTAGATGACACAGCCTTGGTTGCTGAAAGTGAAAAGGACCTGAAGCACTTAATGATGAAGATCAAAAACCACAGCCTTCAATATGGATTACACCTCAAAAAACAACTGGACCAATAAGCAACACCACGATAAATGGAGAAAAGATTGAGATTGTCAAAGATTTCATTTTACTTGGATTCACAATCAACACCCATGGAAGCAGCAGTCAAGAAATCAAAAGATGCACTGCATTGGGCAAATCTGCTGCAAAAGACTTCTTTCAAGTGTTGAAAAGCAAAGAGGTCACCTTGAAGACTAAGGTGCGCCTTAACCAAGCCATGGTGTTTTCGGTCACTTCATATACATGTGAAAGCTAGATGATGAATAAGAAAGACCAAAGAAGAATTGATCCCTTTGAATTGTGGTGTTGGAGAAGAATATTGAATATACCATGGGCTGCCAAAAGAACAAACAAATATGTCTTGGAAGAAGTATGACCAGAAAGCTCCTTAGAAGGATGGCAAGGCTGTGTTTCACTTACTTTGGACATGTTATTAGAAGGGATCAGTCCCTGGAGAAGGACATCATGCTTGCTAGTTAGAGGGTCCGCGAAAAAGAGGAAGACCCTCAATGAGATGGATTGACACAGTGGCTGCAACAATGGGCTCAAACATAGTAATGATTGTGAGGATGGCGCAGGACTGGGCAGTGTTTCATTCTGTTGTACATAGGGTCACTCTGAGTCAGAATCAACTGGACAGCACCTAACATCAACAGCAATGAGGCCTGGTGGTCCAGTGGTTACGCACTCAGCTCCTTACCCAAATATTGGTGGTTAGAGCCCACCCAGTGGCTTTGTGGAAAGAAGACCTGGTGATCTGCTCTTGTAAAGTTTAAACCATTGCTCTGGAGTTGATTCTGATCATAGTGACCCTACAGGACAGAGTAGACCTGCCCTATGGGGTTTCCAAGGCTGTAATCTTTATGGAAGCAGACTGCTATGTCTTCTTCCCGAAGAACAGCTAGTGAGGTGGAACCTCCCACCTTTCAGTTAGCAGCCCAGGGCTTAACCACTGTACCACAAAGATTGCAGCCTAGAGAATCCTATGGGGCAGTTCTATCACTGTGAGTCTAAACAGACTCGATGGCACCTAACAACAACAGGGCAGAGGTGAAGCAGGCCCACTGCTGACCTGAAGAGGGCCCTTGTGGAGGTTAGAAAATGACACCCCTCTAGTCAGTACAGCCACCTTGGGGCGGGGGCATGGCTATCAGATGACATAGTTAAGTAGGCAGCCCTGTGCCAGGATGCGGGGTTTAGTGTAGAGAAAGAGTTGGATTTTAGCTCTCTTTATCCCTTGGTAGGAGCCCTGGTGGCACAGTGGTTAAAGCACTCAGATGCCAGCCGAAAAATTGGCAGTTGGAACCCATCAGCTGCTCCGTGGAAGGAAGTTGTGGCAGTCTCTTTCTGTAAAGATTTACAGCCTTGGAAACCCCATGGAGCAGTTCTACTCTGTTCTGTAGAGTCGTTATGAGTCACAATCAGCTGGACAGCAATGGATTTGGTTTGATTTTTGGACCCCCCTTTTTTTTTTGGTCCCACACATTTGTGCGGGACACAAACTGCAAAACCACACGATGCAGCGCTGGGTCTAGGCAGCTGGAAATGCCCCGCTCTTGCCACCATAGGTGTGCCACTGTTTTAAACATCCCTCTAAGCCAGTGTCACCTCTGCCTCTGTGATGATGGTGTAAATTTGTGTGTGGAAACCAGAACCTCTGAATTTTTTTTTTCTTTCATTGGGTCCATTTTAATGTTATGCATAATTGAACCTTCTACATTCCCTGTGTCTATATGATACCAATAATTAAAACAATTAATTAAATATGGCACAGTGGTTAAGAAATAGGGCTGCTAACCGAAAAGTTGGCAGTTTGAATCCACCAGCCCCTCCTTGGAAACCCTAGGAGCAGTTCTTTCTGTTCTTTTGGGTCGCTATGAGTCGGAATTGACTTGACAGGAGCGTGTTATCTAGAGGGCAGTAGTGGTTCAGTGCTAGAATTCTCATCTTCCACATGGGAGACATGGGTTCCATTCCCGATCGACTGCCTCAAACGCAGCCACCACCTACCTATCAGTGGACGGTTGTGTGTTGCTGTGATGCTAAACAAGTTTCAGTGGAGCCTCCAGACTAAGACGGGTTAAGAAGAAAGGCCTGGATATCTCCTTTTGAAAATCAACCAGTGAAAACCCCGTGGAGCGCAACAGTTTGATCCTGTTGTGATTGGCATTGCCATGAGTTGGGGGCCAGCTTTTATAGCAGCTAACAACAACAAAAATGTGTTATCTACATAGAAATCATTTGACTATTTCTCAGTTTTAGGTTTGTGTACTGTTTTCACAGTAGGGTGAAATTAATAGCCTTTGTTTTAATGGTAGTAATTACAAAGTTAGTAAATTTGTCGCTAACTGAATTAACTACTCTTTACTGAGTTCTGCATGGGATGATATTCTGTGATACACAAGGGTATAAAAAAAAAATCTTGCTGGCAAAATTAGCACACAAGACTAAAAAAGACTGTGATTAAAAAATTAAACTTAGAAATATCTTTTTTATTTTTAGAATTTGCCCAGCTATTTCTGAGAGGAATTAGTGTTGATCTGCCAAATCTTAGAAACAAATAATGCAAGAAAAATAGAATTGATCGGGGAGACATGATCTAGGTCCAACTAGGGCACAGGATAAAAATGGCTTTGAATTCTCAGGGGGAAAAATAAATCAAGATTAATTCTTTTCCAGATACTTTTACTATGCTGGAGCTTCTTGATCCAAGACAAAGGCAATGACTTTGGACAGTAAATGTAACATCTCTCAAAATAGCTCTCCTTTAAAAAAAAGTCCTAAAGGTAATAGTCATTTTTTGGAAGTAGAGGTAGATTTCGTACATTAATAAATGAAACCAGAGTTCCAAGGAGGAAGAACAAAGGAAAGAAAAAGTGTCGAGATCGTTAAATAAGCACGATGATAGTTCCTGGGAGCCCCTGAGGTTATAATTAAACACAGAATGGTTCTTGAGGTTGCACAGCAAACTAAATTCTCAGAAGTATACGTTCTTTTCTTCAAAGCTTGATATTATTGGTCATGGTTTTTCTACTCTACAAAACCTTGACAAGCGTTTCCTGGTGATAAAGGGAAAAATTACTCCTATCGTACTCCCTATTCTCCAACTAAAATTTAATTTTTTTAAATATCCAGTATCATGGACATTATATTTATGAAAAATAAAAAAATCACCTGTTTTTTTTTGTGCCGTTGAGTCGGCTCCAACTCACAGGGACCTTACATACGACAGTACGAAACACTGCCTGGGGTCCTAAGCCATCCTAAAAAAAATCACCTACCAGTCCTTCATTATTTATGTTTTTAAAGGTATTTAACAACAATGACAACAAAGTTCTGCAGTAAGTTATTATTTCTGCTCTAGGAAAGTACTGATGAAATAAAAATAGACTAACATTTATTATTTAAATAATTGGGAGATCTTGTTGAAAAAAACCCCTAGATTAATGGTGAGAATAGAAAGAATGGACTGACTCCCCCATGTTAAGGTAGTTTTCCCTTATGACAGCTGACAAATGAGCAGGTGTCTTTTAAAGATGATGATTTAAAATTCGAGACCAAGTGTGCAGTCTGAAGATAAGCTGTTATTCTTTTCAACAAATATTCATTGGCTATTTTCTATTTGATATATAAGCAAACTTCCTCTCCCTTCCAATGTAGTGTTTGTCAGGGATTGAATTATGTCCCCCCGCAAAGTGTGTGCATCAACTTGGTTAGGCCATGATTCCCAGTATTGTGTGGTTGTCCTCCATTTTGTGATTGTAATTTTATGTTGAGAGGATTAGGGTGGGATTGTAACACCACCCTCACTCAGGTCATCTCCCTGATCCAAGGTAAAGGGAGTTTCCCTGGTGCATGGCCTGCTCCACCTTTTATCTCTCAAGAGATAAAAGGAAAGGGAAGCAAGCAGAGTTGGGGACCTCATACCACTGAGAAAGCAGCACCAGGAGCAGAGTGCCTCCTTTGGACACAGGGTCCTGCACTTGAGAAGCTCCTCAACCAGGGGAAGATTGAGGACAAGGACCTTCCTCCAGAGCCTACAGAGAGAGAAAGCCTTTGCCTGGAGCCAGTGCCCTGAATTTGGACTTGTAAGCTACTAGGCCGTGAGAAAATAAATTTCCCTTTGTTAAAGCCATCCACTTCTGGTACTTCTGTTATAGCAGCACTAGATAACTAAGACAATGTCCTTCTCCAGGGACTGGTCCCTCCTAATAACATGTCTAAAGTATGTAAGAAGCAGCCTCGCCATCCTCACTTCCAAGGAGCACCCTGCTTGTACTTCTTCCAAGACAGATTTGTTCGTCTTCTGGCAGTCCATGGTGTATTCAATACTCTTTGCCAACACCATAATCCAAAGGTGTCAGTTCTTCTTTGGTCTTCCTTATTAATTGTCCAGTTTTCGCATGCATATGAGGCAATCGAAAATATCATGGCTTGGGTCAGGTGCTCAAGAAAACCCTACAGGGCAGTTCTACTGTGTCACATGGGGTCACTATGAGTTAGAATAGACTCTACTGCACCTAACAACAACAACATGTTATTATAAAATAAAATGCAGATATAGACAAACTTCACGAAAAAAATGGATAGCTTATTGAGATATAAGATGAACGCTCATGTAATCACCAGCAGGTCAAGAAGTAGGACTTTGTCAGCCTCTCCAGAAGTCCCTTCCCTGTGTGCAGTGCCCCCAAGTTACCACTATCCTGACGCCTACAATTTTATTACCCAAGTATGTAACCCTAGACAATATAGTTTAGTTTTATCATTTTAAAAATCTTATTCGAAAAAATTTTAAGCTTTTTTTTCATTTATAATTTGCCTCCTCTGTTCTTTCTTTTCCCTTATTTATGTATCTATTGAAAGACCCAGGACATCTGACCTATAGAATTTCTAATGTCTGGATTTGGCTGGTTGCATCAGGCACTAACCCTAACACTACAAAGGACAGAGGCACAAAATAAAGTTCCAATAATTTTACTAGAATATGACTTGTTGGTTTTCTAAGTTGATCATCTCAAGTACATAGACTGCTCTTTCAATATATACTTTGAATTTTTTTTATATAAGGGAAGTTTTTTTAATTACAGTTTTTAATATTTGTTCTGTTCCCTTTGATTTTCTTCTTTAAGGACTCCTTTTATTCATACATTGGATACTTTTTATATTTGATTTAGTAATCACTTTCTCTCAAATTTATTTGTATTATCTCCATCTTTCTATTTAGTTTCTTAAAGTTTTCCTCCTTTTAATCTTGAAATTCTCTTAGAGATGTTCTATGGTATTCATTCACTCTTGTGTTCCTCTGCTTTAGTCTTCATTTCTTTTAGTTCTCTTTTTCCCCTGAGGTTCTCTAATACTGATTTAGACTGTTCTTTCATGTCTTATATAATTTTCTTAACATCTTTTAGCTTTATCTTGAGATAGAAGGGTGCTCTTTGATCTGTGAGCCTGTCTTTCTAGCATTTACAAAAATTATCTGTAGGGACATTACCCTGCTCCTTCTTTTTTTTTTTTTTTTTTTTTGCTTGTGTAGTTTTGTAAGGGATTTGGCCTTGATATAAAACCCCAAAACCCAAACCCATTGCCATCGAGTTGATTCCGACTCATAGTCACTTTATAGAGCAGATTAGAACTGCCCTATAGAGTTTCTAGGGAGCAGCTGGTAGATTCAAACTGCCAACCTTTTGGTTGGCAGCCAAACAGTTAACTACTATACCACTAGAGTTTCCCAGCTTTGATACAAAGGCCCTCAAAATTATATAAGGTATCTGACCAGAATAAAAGAAGTTAGGTTAGGGTTCAGGCCTAGAAGTCCATTTTTATGTTAAAAAGAAAAGAAAAATCTGTAGAACTGGAAAACTAAACTGGTTAGGGCAGTTCTGCCTGCCAAGAACAATGTTTTTAGTTTGTTTCCAGGGAGCTTTATGTAACCTCTGCATTTTCAGAAATGAATGCCATGTGATTACCCTGTGACCGTCCTGTTAACCCACCGCAGTCACTAAGCCAGAAACAAATGTTGTCAGGCTTTTCCTAAGGAAACCCCCTCCTGTAAACCCCTCGGTCACTAAGCAGTAACCTAGGCAACAAAAACCCTTTAAACCTATCACCGAATGGTAACTAAGTCAACTAAAACTCTTTTAACCTATCAGTGTAAAGTCCCCGCTTCTGTTATCCCGCCTTTGACAATGATGTGTTCAAGAATAACCAATCAGAATTTGTCTTAACTTACTTCCATCTGTAACAGTACATCAGCAGGCCCCCGATAGTGGTTCAGTGGATTCCACTGGTGCACCCTGGCAGATCCCTCATTCCAGTGATTGTCTTTGTCTTGGCTTTTTTTTTTTTTTTTTTTGTCTTGGCTTAATAAAAATTAAATTTGAGTCTGGGGGCTTTTTCCCTACTACAACCTTGATTTGTAATCTTTGCTCATTTTAATGCAAAAGTGGTTTTCCTGAAATTTAAGAAGGAGGCTCATCTCAGATAGCTTTTCTACCTTCACAGTGCTCTCTTGTGTTGTTTTTGTACAGCATTCCAAAATATGGCAGCTGGGTCTCTTTCCCTTCCCTACTCTACTTGAACCTTCTGCTTACTCTGTCTGTGTTTTGCCTATCCTAGCTGACTCTCTTTCTACACCCCACAGTTTCTCCTCACTGCGAGCCCTCTCCTAGAAGAGAACCACAGCAAATCAGGTTGAAGAGTTCACAGGGCATAGGGGCTAATCTGCTCAACCCTTTTACCTTACCTCATAGATTCCTTTTATGTATCTGATGTTGGATTGAGCAAAATTTCTCCCAAATCAACCTGCTGTGCTTTACAGTGACTGATTGTTGGCTCTTTGGGGGTGGTCCTGTTTTCAGATTTATCAGACACCCTATTTCTTTCCTCTGGTTTCTCTTCCTCAGATACTAGTACCATGCAAGTCTTGTGGACGTTGGTAGTTTGTCCTCACCTGCTTGTATTTGAGGTAAACAGGGATAGTCTGTTACTTAATGTTGTCCACGGGTTTCTCTGTGTAGTCATTCTGTCTGTTTTTATGTTGGGATTCAAGACTTGTTGCTGCCACCATCTTTCCAGAATCCCCTTGTCCTAGATTTCGATAATTTGTAGCAGTATGAAATGTTAAGAAAAATATGCAGGAAACTTAAGATTGAGAAGGTTCTAGCCATTACTTGTTATTAGTATTTTTGTTACTTTTCAAGTTTGCAAATATTGGATTTCACTTGATTTATATCAGCAGGCAGTTTTCTGTACTGACCTCCGGAAACCTCTGTGGTGCTGAAGGCAGTACGGGGGAAATGGGTGCAGAAAACAAAATAATATGTCAAAGCTGTTTATGAGAAATAATTTACCTGTAGAAATTAGACAGTGACATTTTTATCATCCAAATATCACAATAAGATAATTTAATTATCTGAAAAGGGTTTATTTCTAAATTTTGAAACAAATTTGTATTTCTAACTTAGCCATGAACTATTTGTAAGGGGAAAGTAGAAAAACTATTTCAAGGTTCTTTTTAAGAAAATAAAATAAATAAATAAAGATGCCAGGGAGAATTGCAAGCCCTGGGGAACTGAAGTAGCTGGGGGTGAGTGGACTGAATAGCTTGGAAGGCAACGTCATCTCTTTCAGGCCATCAGAGCATCATTTAGGAAATCACTGATATTACAGCTAAAGATATTATCCCTGTGGCTCGTAGGAGCTAATGCAGCTTCTAGGAGAGGGAAGTAAAGTGCAACCTGAAAAGAAAGATGTGAGAGACGTAAGATCCAGCTCCAGCCCTGGTGTCACCATTCATGACCTATGTAATCTCGGGCAAATCATGTAATTTCTTTGAGCCTTACATTCTTCACCTGTAATATATTTAAATGTGATTGGTGGTAAAGTAAAATCTTTGAAGTAGTTAAAAGCAATTATGAATATTATGACTATGTAAATACAAGTTTTAGAATTAAAAAAAAGACAAACCATTGGTCCTCAAGTCGATTCCAGCTCGTGGCAATTGCACGTGTTTCAGAGTATAACTGTACATAGGTTTTCAATGGCTCTGATCTTTCGGAAGTAAATTGCCAGGCCTTTCTCCTGAGGTGCCTCTGGGTGGATTCGAACTACCAAATTTTGGTTAGTAGCTGAGTGCTGGACCGTTGTCCACACAGAAGTTTATATGCACAAAAACTGCACTTCTTCTTCAGTTGCCAACATTTAGTAAGTGGCACAGCACCCATCCAGTTGCCCAAGAGGGGAGCCCTGATTATTCCCTCTCCTTTCCACTGACACCCAACCAGTCACCAGGGCCTTCAAAGTCTGCTTCCTAAATATCTCTCAAACCCATCAATTCTCAGCATGCCCACCGTCAGTACCCTAATTCAGGCCACCTAATCTTTTATCTGAATTATTTCTAGAGCACCCTTCTGTGCTTCCCTGCCTACAGTCTTATTCTTTCCAAAAATAGCATCCACGGCACAGCCAGAGTGATCTTTCAAATCAGATTATGACACTTTCTTTCTTAAGCTTCCTTCATGGATTGCTGTTATATTTGACACATTTCTAACTCTTTAACATGACTTGTAAGATTCTCACCTTTCCAGCCCTATCTGTTATCAGTCTGTAGTCTGCTCAGTACTCTGCAGACCAAAGAACTAGCTTCAGTTCCCCCACTGTGCTATATTCCCATTGCCTCTGCAGCAGCGACCTTGCCTGGAATGTATTTCCAGCTCCTCCATGTCTCGTGACGCCAGCTCCCAGCCTTCTTTGACTTCCCAAGACTGAGCTGGTTGTCCCTCCTGTGTACAGCACCTTGATTTGTACCTATTTTGCCTTATACCTGCCTGTTTAGGTAACTGCCTTCCCCATTTGGACTCAATCTCCAAGAGGCCAAAGACTATAAAATATTCACTTTTGTATCCATTGTGCCTCACTTCAGTATGTTGAATGAATGATTTGCCACAGTTCTGGAAGACTAGTGCTCTGTATTCAGTCATAACCGTGAGCTGCCGTCCTCCACTCAGGCTTGGTTAGGAGACTAGTTGTATCAAACCGTAAAACCACTTCCTCTTTGAAAGACATAGAAACTGGTAATACACGGTCACACTCACGTTCCTTTACACTCTCATGTAGATGTTACATACTATGTTCCAATAGTCTAGGACAATCTCTGATGGATACAACGATGATTTTCCCAATAATGCCTTTATTTCCTTTCCAGATAATAAGTGGAATCCATACACATAAATATGCGTGCCCCATAGCCCTCCGGGATGCTTGTTGTTTTTGCCTCAGATGCATGACACCTGAGGCTCTTGGAAACACATAGGTGTCCATGAATCATTTTCTTGACTCCTGTTCTTACTAAACAACCATCAATCATCTTTACATAGGTTTAAGCAGAAACCCAAAAAGAAATCAGGTATTTGCAAACAAAAAGCCAATGTGAACCCTTGGTGCATCTAAGATGAAAATAAATATAAATAAATAATTAAAAAGTCAGAGTCCAGGACACAAGAGAAAAAAAAAAATCACTTGAAATAACCATTTTTTTCCAAACCTCTGTGCCAACTCTCTACAAAAAGGATGAGTGGAAACTATTACTTCTGGGAAAAGTAGCAAAGTCATGCTGTGAGCCTTTCTCTCCATTTTCCACAGCCCAGGCTTTCACTCTTCACAAACACGGGAACATGCTTGATGAGAAGACCACCTACCTAGTGCATTCTTGTGTGATTCTCAGTATAAACTGTGCTGTTCTACCTGCTTCAAGAGTGTACTTTTCCACCACTGAACTATCTGGGAGCACAGAACCCAAAAATACATTACTAACTTCTATGCTACCAAAGGGGACTTTAAAACCCACTCTTAAAATGTAATGGCTATTTTTTGGTACTGTACGTTTTGAAGAAACTTAGGACAGAGCTCATGATCCATGTGGTTTGTTCAATTTATCCTAACATGTCTGAGACTGTACAGGTGTATTGTTTCAGTAGGGACCTCAACAAATGAGTATCAGTGTGATAAAACCATCAGTATTGTCATATTCAAGGCAATAGCAATATGTTGTTGTTAGTGTTGTCAGAATGTCCATGGACTCTGACAATTTTGAGAATTGAAAGTTAAGGAAGGGCCCGGGAGGCTTACAGAATGGAATGTGAATCAGATTGAGAGCTAGGAGTCTTGGGTGCTAGGTCAAGCTCTGCCTCTCACTGAATCCTTCAGACGCTCATAAATACATCAAAAGCATCTAAATGAATAAAATGTTGTTGTATGCTGTCAAGTCAGTTCTGATTCATAGTGACCCTTTGGGACGAGTAGGACTGCCTCCATTGGGTTTCTCAGGCTGTAATCTCTATGGGAGGAGATTGCCACATCCTTCTCCCTCAGAGTGGCTGGTGGGTTTGAACTACTGACATTGAGTTAGCAGCTGACCACTTAATCATTGCACCACCAAGTTTCCTTAAAAGAATATAATACCTAGGAACAAATTTTGACAAATTGTTGCCAGACTTGTACCCTGAAAAATGTTTACACAGTTCTTGCTAATGTACCTCTGTTTCTATCACTTACGGTGTTGTGTATTTTAGTTTTCAGTAAATAAGTTTAAAAAATAGTTTTAGATGCCAACAGAGTCAGGAATTATAGCTTCATAAAGAATTGAGGCAAAAGATCCTCCCTAGCAAAATATATTAATAAGAATGTTTAAAATAACTGAACTGTCAACCTGCCGCCTGATGGCCGCTCAAGCCACAGCTTCTTCTTGGCTGGCTCTCGCGACCTTTCCCCAAGACTTGTGCTGCTGTCAGTACTTGTCTTCATCATCATCACTCAGCCTTCTCCCTCCACGTTCCAGATGTCAGGGGAGGGCAGCCGACTGGCAGAGTAAGGAATTGTTTCAGATGAAATGACTCATCACTTTCTACAGGCCCCCACTGACACAGCTCATCTTAAACTGCATAGGCATTTTGATTGGGATCATGTTAAAAAGAATCGTTTAGCAATAGGATATCTTTTTAGTTATCTTGGCTTTTGTTTTCCAGCAAGACACCAGCAGCCACACTTACCAGCTGACTAGCACGCTGGGTGTTAGCTCTTAAGGACACATTGTTAAGTCTGTCAGCAAAACAGGACCTTATTCTTGAAGCAAGTGTCTGCCTGTCAGGTATCCAAACGGAAGTGTCACTCCAGGGTTCTAACCAAAATGTCAGCAGTTTGAATCCACCAGCCAATCCTTGGAAACCCTCAGGAGCAGTTCTCCTCATCCTATAGGGTTGCTACGAGTTGGAATTGACTGATGGGAATAGGTTGGTTTTGGTGAGATGGTTAAAGTCATCTCGCTGGCTAGCATTCTGAAGTAAGATTATATTTTAATTTTTACTTTATGTAGGTCTGCCTTCTCTAGCGGGTATTTTTCTTTATGACTAAACATTCTATGCACAACACCTAGCCTGACATATACCCAATAAAGTTTTTCAAATGAATGAACATAAAGAATTTTTAAAAACCTGTCCAAGTGTGCAAATGGAAGAAAATATATTTGGGTATCAAAATTTACTTCTGTAACACATATCAAGACCTTTAAAAATGTCTACTACTTATGTGTCAAATAATTAGACACTTGGGAGTTTATCCTAAGTCAGTAACCAAAGGAACAGAGAGGAACTTCGTATCCAAAAACATAAACAGAAGTGTACTGCTGTGTAGTCTGTAGTAATGAAAAACTGGAAATAAATATCCAACAGAAGAGAAAAATGATTAAATTACAGCATATCCCTCAATCATATAAAGGACAGTGAAAAAGTTCTAATTGAAATTTTATCTTTTAATTATTATATTAGGTAAACTCTTTATTCAGAATTGTGCAGTCACAGATTGTTGTTGTTGTTAGGTGCTGTTGAGTTGGTTCTGACTAATAGTGACACTATGTACGATAGAACGAAACACTGCCTGGTCCTGCACCATCCTCAAGATCATGGCTATGCTTGAGCCCATTGTTGCAGCCACTGGGTCATTCTATCTCATTGAGGGTCTTCCTCTCTTTCTCTGACCTTCTACTTCACCAAGCATGCTGTCCTTCTCCAGGGACTGGTCCCTCCTGATAACAGTCCAAAGTCCCTGAGACAAAGTCTCACCATCCTTGCTTCTAAGGAGCATTCTGCCTGTACTTCCTCCAAGACAGATTTGTCCGTTCTTCTGGCAGTCCATGGTGTATTCAGTATTCTTCACTAACTCCATTTCAAAGGCATCAGTTCTTCTTCAGTCTTCCTTATTCATTGTCCATGGCCTGGGTCAGGAGCACCTTAGTCCTCAAAGTGACATCTTTGCTTTTTAACACTTTGAAGAGGTCTTTTGCAGCAGATTTGCCAAATGCAACACATCATTTGATTTTCTGACAGCTGCTTCCATGGCTGTTGATTGTGGATCCAAGCAAAATGAAATCCTTGACAGCTTCCATCTTTTCTCTGTTTATCGTGATGTTGCTTGTTGTTCCAGTTGTAAGGATTTTTGTTTTCTTTATGTTGAGGTGCAATCCATACTGAAGACTATGGTCTTTGATCTTTAGCAGTAAGTGCTTCAAGTCCTCTTCACTTTCAGGAGCAAAGTTGTGTCATCTGCATAACGCAGGTTGTTAACAAGTCTTCCTCCAATCCTGATGCTGCGTTCTTCTTCATATAGTCCAGCTTCTCGGATTATCTGCTCAGCATACAGATCGAATAAGTTTAAAAGAATAAACCCCTGACACACACCTTTTCTCATTTTAAACCATGCAGTGTCCCCCTGTTCTGTTCGAATGGCTGCCTCTTGCTCTATGTTCAGGTTTTCCATGAGCACAATTAAGTGTCCTGGAATTCCCATTCTTCACAGTGTTATTCATAACAATGTTATCATCCACACAGTCAAATGCCGTAGCCAATAAAACACAGGTAAACATCTTTCTGGTATTCTCTGCTTTCAGCCAGGATCTGACATCAGCAATGATATCCCTTGTTCCACATCCTTTTGGGAATCTGGCTTGAATTTCTGTTGATATACCGCTGCAATCCTTTTTGAATTATCTTCAGCAAAATTTTATTTCTGTGTGATGTTAATAATGTTGTTTGATAATTTCCACATGCTGTTGGATCACCTTTCTTTGGAATGGGCACAAATATGGATCTCTTCCAGTTGGCTGGCCAGGTAGCTGTCTTCCAAATTTCTTGGCATAGAGGAACGAGCACATCTAGCACTGTATCCATTTATTGAAGCATGTCAATTGATATTCTGTCAATTCCTGGAGCCTTGTTTGTTTTTGCTTTTTCCAATGCCTTTAGTACAGTTTGGACTTCTTCCTTCAGTACCCCCAGTTCTTGATCATATGCTACCTCCTGAAATGCTTGAACATTTACCAATTCTTTTTCGTACAGTGACTCTGTGTATTTCTTCCATCTTCAAGTTTCAGAGTCTCTGCTGACATCCATTTTGGTCTTTTCTTTCTTTCCTGTCTTTTTTAATGACCTTTTGCTTTCTTCATATATGATATCCTTGATGTCATCCCACAACTCATCTGGTCTTTGGTCATTAGTATACAATGCATCAAATCTATTCTTGAGATGGTATCTAAATTCAGGTGGGATATAATCAAGGTTGTACTTTGGCTCTTTGCTAGCTCCCATTAATAAAGTAAGGTGAACTAGTTAAAACATTAATGTCAAATGGTGAGTATTAGGGACTGTTTACCTTGTGAGATACTGAAACGCAAGGTTCTGTATCAGTAGCAATGACTGATGGTGTTCTCGGAGGAAACAAGACCTCTATAAAATTGTGGGAATGATTAATGGTTGCTTCGTCCTCTATTTACAAGGCAGAGTTTGCGCTCTGTTATTCTTGGCCTTTCAATATAGTCTATATTTAACCAGGCCCTTCCCATTTTTAAAATGATACCACTAGGGCATTTATATTTTTTTCCCTTTCAGAAACGTATTGCCTACTATGTGCTAAGCACTGTGCTATATTCTGAGCATACAGATTGAATAACACACAATCCTTACTTTAATAGGTGTCTAGGCTAGAAATTCCCAGGGCCTCTATGTGTGGTTTGTGCATGTGACTGAAACCAAGGAAAAAGCAAGCCTTTCAAATTTGTGCAAAGTGCCATCTGTTCACAGCTTGTGTATCTGTAGGACTGTGTCTGCCCAGGAGGTCTGTCTTTGTTGTATTCACACAGGACTCTATAACTTAGCGGCAGGTCTGATCCATATATGTAACTTAAACCTGGGAATAGGATGAACCTCTGAGAAATACGTGCAAAGGAAAAGAATGAAAAGGTTACTGTAAGCAGATGAGGAACAGGTGGTTTGATGGAAACAGTAAAGTGAAAGATGGAAGAGATTAAAGCAAACATCAGAAGAAGGTATCATGGCAAAAGGAGTCAGTTGGGCCAAATGCAACAAAAGAATTCAAAAGGGGTTAGGATTGGAAAACAATTACCAAACTTAGCTATGGGGCTGTTACCTGGAGAGTTTAAGGAAAGTTGTGAGGATAGAAACCAGATTTATTTCATCTATATGTTCATTCATTGACACATTCATTCATTTAAATGTTTATTTAAACCTGAACTAAGTTCCAGGCATGTGCTGATATGGAAAATTTATTTAATGGGTGCCTGATATTCAAAGAGATTACGCAAGAGAAAAAGAAGATGGGGGCTAGAGGAAGTCCCCTTTATGGAGACTCATTTAAAAAAAAAGTGAAATCTACCTATGTTTAAAGAGCCCAGGTGCTGCAATAATTAAGTGCTGGGCTGCTAAGCAAAGGTTGACGGATCAAACCACCCAGTGGCTCCATGGGAGGAAGACCTGACGATCTGCTCCGTAAAGATCACAGCCCAGAAAACCCTGTGGGACAGTTCTACTCTGTCACATGAGGTTGCTATGAGTCAAAATTGACTCGATGGCACCTAACAACAACAGTTATGTTTAAAACAGGAATAAGAAGATCGGTGTATGGAAAGAGTTTAAGAATATCAGAGAATAAGGTCCCTAGAGTTTTGAGACGGAAAAAGAGAGACAACAGATACAAAATTAGAAAGATACTGAGGTGGCAATATAAAGTTATATGTCATAGATACTGGAATTTCTATTCAGTTTAGATGCTTTACAAATATATTTTCTAGACTAACTTAAATTGCTTTTTTTTTTTAACCTCTAGCATGAATTTGAGCATGGATTAACTACTAGATTAAAAGACATTTACATGTGCAATTATACCTCCAAGTAAATTAGCCAAGCACAAAATACGGCTCCAATTTAATAACCTCATTTATCAGCCAAGTTCTTCCACAGATACTTGTCTTTTAAGCTCAGTTGTTCGGCCTGGGGCAGAGAACACAGAAACTAATGGAAAGAGCTTAATTGGAACTTTATCCATGCATTGGTTAAATTCTTTAAAAGTTTTTATTTCTAATGTCATCCTCCATAATCCCTCAACAGTTTTATTATGAATGAACAGGCAATCAATATATGAAGATAATACTGGAAAATAAATTCTAAAAAAATTATTTTATGTGTAAGTAAAGCAAAGATGTCACCTTGAGGACTAAGGTGTGCCTGACCCAAGCAATGGTGTTTTCAGTCACCTCAAAAGCTGGACAATGAATAAAGAAAACCCAAGAAGAATTGATGCCTTTGAATTGTGGTGTTAGTGAAGAATCTTGAATATACCATGAACTGCCAAAAGAACAAACAAGTCTGTCTTCGAAGAAGTACAACCAGAATGCTCCTTAGAAGCAAGGATGGCGACACTATGTTTCACATACTTTGGACATGTTATCAGGAGGGATCAGTCCTTGGAGAAGGACATCCTGCTTGGTAAAGTAGAGGGTCAGTGGAAAAGAGGAAGACCCTCAATGAGATGGATTGACACAGTGGCTGCAGCAATGGGCTCAAGCATAGCAACAATTGTGAGGATGGTGTAGGGCCGGGCACAGTTTCGTTCTGTTGTGCGTAGGGTCGCTATAAGTCGGAGTCAACTCGACAGCACCTAACAAGAACAAACCACACTATGGGTTTATATTTCTTATGGTTAAATTTGATGATTTTCTTTTTAAAAAATAATTGTTTTTTTTAGCGTGGCAAATCTGGGATAGTGAAAATATTAGTGTTTCATATGTTGTTGTTGTTGTTAGGTGCCATTGAATCAGTTCTGACTCATAACCACCATATGTACAACAGAACAAAACACTACCCGATCCTGTGCCATCCTCGCAATCTTTGTTATGCTTGGGCACATTGTTGCAGCCACTGTGTCACTGCATCTCATTGAGAGTCTTCATCTTTTTCGCCGACCCTCTACTTTACTAAGCGTAATGTCCTTCTCCGAGCACTGGTCACTTCTGATAATATGTCTGAAATATATGAGATGAAGTTCCTCCATGCTTGCTTCCAAGGTGCACTCTGGCTGCACTTCTATCAAGACAGACTTGTTCGTTCTTCGGGCAGTCCATGGTATAGTCAATATTCTTCACCAACACCATAAATCAAAGGCTTCAATTCTTCCTTGGTCTTCCTTATTCATTGTCCAGGTTTCACATGCATATGAAGCAATTTAAAAACCATGGCTTGAGTCAGGCACACTTTGGTCCTCAAAGCTACATCTTTGCTCTTCAACACTTTAAAGAGGTCTTTTGCAGCAGATTTGCCCAATGCAATATGTTGTTTTATTTCTTGACTGCTGCTTCCGTGGGTGTTGATTGTGGATCCAAGTAAAACAAAATCCTTGACAACGTCAATATTTTCTCCATCTATCATGAGATTGTTTACTGGTCCAGGTGTGAGGATTTTTATTTTCTTTATGTTGAGATGTAATCCATACTGAAGGCTGTAGTCTTTGATCTTCAGCAATAAGTGCTTCAAGTCCCCTTTGCTTTCAGCAAGCAAGGTTGTGTCATTTGCATATTGCCGGTTGTTAATGAGTCTTCCTCCAATCCTGATGCCTCATTCTTCTTCACATAGCCCAGCTTCACAGATTATTTGCTCAACAGATTGAATAAGTATGGTGAAAGGACACAACGCTGACGCACACCTTTCCTGATTTTAAACCACACAGTATCCCTTTGTTCTGTTGCTATTACCTGAATGATAATCTTTCCTAGAACTAAAATTTGAGGTCTACTACATATAAAAGTGAGGAGCCCTGGTGGCACAATGGTTAAAGACTCACTCAGCTGCTAATTGAAAGGTCGGCGGTTAGAAGCCACCAGCTGCCCTATGGGAGAAAAATCTTGGCGATCTGCTCTTGTAAAAATTGCAGCTTAGGAAACCCTATGGAAGAGTTCTACCCTATCATATGGGGTAGCTATGAGTCAGCACACAATAACAACCTATAAAAGTTATACAACAAGTCAAACTGGGGTAAGGATTTAGTGATCTGGGTTCTTGACCCGGTTTGCTCAACACTAGCTCTGCTACCAGGTAAACTCTAATATTCTTTTCACTCTAAAATGCCAGTTTATACTCTGATTTAGAGGTTGTGAACTGCCAACCCATAGACCTCTTTTGATTTACCCATAAACAATCTTTTAAATTTCTTAATTGATTATCAAAATTTAACAACCAGGAGATCTTACATACAAATCTGGATTTTTCATCCTCCTTGTAAAAATTAAAAGAACTGGAAGCACTGGGTCAACACTGCCATGTGGCATCCATAAATAGGCACTGAGTAGTGACTGCCTCTTTTAGTTGGGTTGTATATTCCACAGTTTCCACACACTCAGCGTGTTCACTCATTTGCGTTACTGCCTCGTCTGCATAGACACTTGAGTTTAAGCCGAGAGTTCTCTAACTTCAGTGTGTATAGGAACCACTAATGGAGATGAAAGGTCATGAGCACCGTCCGTAGTGATTCGGACTCAGCGGGCATCTGGTTGAGTCAACAAATCTGTATGCTCCGGAAGCACCACAGATATATCTAACAGAAGCTGTGGACCACACTTCAGGAGGCACCGCTTTAGGCTCTTGTACCTAGTCATCCTTGTACCATCTCAGATGTTAAAACATTAATCGCCAATCTACAGACCACCAACAATTTCAGTAAGTAGGAACTCACTTGCTGCCATACCTGTGGGTATTACTAAATCAGTGATTCTTAACCTAGAATCTAATGACATACAGCGTATTTTTCATACGGACAATTGGCAGGCACTGCTGGATTTTGTTTGAGGGCAGCAATGTGTCTAGCTAAATATCCATATTTCTCAGCCTCTCTTGCAACTAGGAATGTCCATGTGCCCCAATTCTGACCAAGAAAATATAGACAGAAGTTACTGACTGGGGCGTCTGGTCAAGTTCTGTGAGACAGTGACTCAGCTGGCAGGTTCTTTTTGCCCATTTCCCTGTCTACAGTAGAGATTCAGTGTTGGAAGTGGAGCACCCATCTTTCCAAGAATGACTGAGTTAAAAAAAGGGAAAGAGCTCAGGGACCTGCCTGTGTTATGGCACTGCTATGGCTGTCCTGGACTGCTAACTCTGGAAATCACATAAATCCTCTGCTTTGCTCAAGTGACTAGTCTGGTTTTCTTCTTTTTCAATGCCAAATTCTATCTTAACTGATAAAGAGCATAAAAGCATTCTCCCTCGGTGGGGAATGTCCTCTTTTATCATATGTTCAAAGGGATTCATGATTGTCACAAGAAAGAGATACTCATTTTCTCGCATGCATTCATTAGGATATCAAATTAGAATTCACAAAACAGATTAATCAGCGCATGTGGCTCGTATTTTCTAAAGAAGGCTATATCAACCAGGATTAATTTATCTGAGAGGAGTGAGACTTCAACATATATTTGTTCCAGCATCTGACATGTACCCAAATGGAACAGGAATACTTTCTCACAGAAAGTGACAGCGAGTACTTGTGATTTACTGTACTTATACCACCCTTTGTGTTTTTCAAGACACTTTTAATTGATTAAAAGCATGAGCCTGTGCCTTGGTGACAATATCCAATACCATATTGTGTTGCACAATAGTATTTCTCATTTAAAGTATTTTTTCCTTTCAATTCACTAATCAGTATGTTCTCCTTCACACTAGTCAGACTACTTCATAGTGCCAAGGCTAGAAGGGGCTTTAAAATCCTGCTACTGTCTAGACTGCTGACTTGCTGTAAAAGTTGGTCACCACCAAGGGTACCTTTGACCAAAAGGATCAAGAGACAAGACCGGGATTAGTGAAAGGTTGTATACTGAGGAGAGAAAGAAGTGTCATCTCAGGAGGACACAGGAATCCCAGAGTGCATGAATACAAAGAGTGAGGGGAGGTTTGCCAGGCAGACAGCCTCAGCGCTGCCTAAGTAGTCTTGGTAAAGATGAACATAGAGCTCTAGGGAACTTTTAGCACCAAATGGGAGCTTCCAGTTCTTTGCTGCCCATGTCTCTGAGAGGCTCTGCCTCACTCTCCTAGAATAAGCAGATGGTTCACAGCTCTGAGTGGAGGGAGTGGCCAGTTGAGTTTTTCTAGTAAGAAGGCATGTTTAACAGCTTCCATTCTGGCCATGCTCTTGGGGTGATTCTCTCGCAGTTGTTTCTTCGTTGATCACATGGGTGCTTTAGAATTACAGTACCTTAGAGCATTACAGCCACAAGGGAGCTTACCCAACAAACTCTTGCCATCGAGTCGATTCCAACTCTTAGTGACCCTATAGGACAGAGTAGAATTGGCCCATAGGTTCCAAGGAGCAGCTGGTGGATTCGAACCACCAACCTTTTGGTTAGCAGCTGAGCTCTTAACCACTGCTCCACAAGGGCTCCTAGGTACAAGGGATCTTATGGGTGTCTAACCCAGGCAGAGTTTCGCAAACTTTATTCTGCACAACATTAGAAGGCATTTTGTGAAGAAAAAGGCATGTTATCGAGCAAGTTAGCTGCTAATCATAACTAAACAGGTTTCTTGGTGCAGGATTTCCCACAGCTGTCAATATGCTCAATATGCATTATGGATTTTTGAGACAGGGAATACAGCATGCAGGGATTCTCAAAATTATTTGGCCATTGTCTTCCCTACCCACTGCCCCCCACCACCCCCCAAATATTCTCAGAACTGGCACACCATGGAACTCACTTTGGGAATGCTGATTCAGTAGACTTCATTTCACTGTAGTTAATATTGAAGCAATTTTGATTGTTTCTATGCAACGATGTAAAAATTTTAGCTTAATGGACAACATGTGAATTTCTCTAAGGGTGTGCAAAACTCCTTGGGAGTGGAAGGTAAAACCTCAATAACGCTGGGATCAGCAGGGACCTAAGAAACAGCTAAATAAAAATGGCTGTTGTTCTGTCTGACAAAAAAAGGGGGACTGTTTTTTCTCTTGACTGGTAAGAAGAGGCTGGGGAGAAGCGGCAGTGAGATAGTGTGAAAAGGATACCAGATGCAGTGAAGGGCCTCAGAAATTTCCCAGAATTAGTCACTAAAGGGTAGAAGACTGCATTGCATATACTCTGAAATTGCTCCTGTTGCTGTAATTTAAACCTATTCTGTCATTCTCGAATCTTCAAGATAGTCGTCTATATCTACAAATGCCTTGTTTAAAGGGGGTATTTAAACAATAGAGAAATAGTAATTGGTGGAAAGGCCTGGGTTTCATATATGGATCAAGGCAGTGAGGAATAGCAATAGCATGTTTGAAAGCCAGAGTTGGTCATGGAGGAACTATGAGAATATATACCCACTGCTGTCCAGTCGATTCCGACTCATAGCGACCCTAGAATATATAATATACCCAGTGCCGTTGAGTCGATTCCGACTCGTAGCAACCCTAGAATATATAATATACCCAGTGCCATTGAGTCGATTCCGACTCATAGCAACCCTAGAATATATACAAACCAAAAACCAAACTCACTGCTGTCAAGTCGATTCTGACTCATAGCGACCCTATAGGACAGAGCAGAACTGCCCCATCGGGTTTCCGAAGAGCGACTGGTGAATTCCAACTGCTGAACTTTTGATTAGCAGCTGAGCTCTTAACCACTGTCCCACCAGGGCTCCTGAAAATATATGGACCCTGGAAATTTGCAAGACCTCCCTGGGGCAAGGAATTGGAAGTTTGGGCAAATCTTATCCAGGACTCAATGAGCAGAAGGAATCTTAGCTTATATCTGGGTATATGTGTACACACCATACGATCTCAGTTGGCAAGCGGGGCCCCAGCCAACATCTGGGGATATTACACACATGTTGCCATCACCCAGGTTATGTGTGAGATGCATTCTTGCCAGGATTAATCAGACAATAAGAGAAGCAAACTGTAGGAGAGACTGGCTTGATGGTCACTAAAACCATTTCCTTTTCTTCCTGGGCACCAGCTAGACTAGATTTCCTTGCCTGTCTTGCAATTAGGTGTGACCATATGAC
Organism: Elephas maximus indicus; assembly: GCF_024166365.1. Lineage (NCBI taxonomy): Eukaryota > Metazoa > Chordata > Mammalia > Proboscidea > Elephantidae > Elephas > Elephas maximus. The sequence continues at coordinate 5,708,307 of NC_064841.1, read as the reverse complement.
TGACTTCTAGCCTATGAAATATAAGTGGGATGTGCCACTTCCAGACCTTGCCTGGAGAAACTCCTCTTCTCCATGTCCAATTCTCCATACTGTTTCTCCTGATTGGGTTTAAACAGTCTAACGTGGTGACATGGAACACTGAACATAGATGATGGAAAAACCACAAAGAAGAAAGAGCCAGTGTCTTAGTCATCTAGTGCTGCTGTAACAGAAATACCAGAGGTGGATGCCTTTAACAAAGAGAAATTTATTCTCTCACAGTCTAGTAGGCCAGAAGTCCGGATTTAGGGTACCAACTCCAGGGGAAGTCTTTGTCTCTCTGTCAGCTCTGGAGGAAATCCTTGTCATCATTCTTCCCCTGGTCAAAGAGTTTCTCAGCACAGGGACCCTGAGTCCAAAGGATGAGCTACACTTCCAGTGCTTCTTTCTTGGTGGTATGAGGTCCCCATGTCTCTCTGCTTGCTTCTCTGTTTCATATCTCAGAAGAGGTTGACTCATGATACAATCTAGTCCAGTAGATTGAGTCCTGCCTGATTAACATAACTGCCAATAATCCCATATCATTAACATCATAGAGGATTTACAACACACAGAAGAATCACATCAGATGACAAAATGGTGGACAATCACACAATACTGGGAATCATAGCCTACCGAAGTTGACAGATATTTTAGGGGGACACAATTCAATCCATGACATTCAGGTTCTCGAAATTACCAGTTAGAGAAACGCTGCCCATGAATCAGGAACGCCATTGTGGACTTTAGCCGAATAAGTGTAATGGCGCCTCTCCAAATTCACCCTTTTATATGCTCTGTGATAATGAATCTGGGCCCTTTAAATATTTTTCCAATGCTATCAAACCTTCTGTAGTGCTCTCAGCTCCTGATTACTGCAGTGCTTGGCAGCAGGGCTGACTACCTAATAAGCAAGTATGGGGGGACCCAAATGTGCCATCCCACCACTCTGCAATGCATAATTTCACTTGTTCCCCACTGTGTCAAAGATGTGGTGAAACTCATGTGAAATTGCTCACCACAGATTAACAAGTAAACCCAATTTAAGCCCTTGGGTACTTTTCTCAACGCAAGCTGGTGCATACCGCGCTTACTAGTTAATCTGCCCCTGTGTGGCGGTCAACAGCTAGAAGCTTCCTCCAGTGGTTTTTGTAGCGGAGCACCTCCAATGAGATACCACCCCATGAACAGCTTTTGTAGTTACATTTGAGGGCAGATTTCTGGCAAGTTCTGCCGACATGGAGCTACAGTGACTTTTCTGCCATCTGGTGAGCCGTGGTCATGCCCTCTCCAGCAAGGTCAGGGTCTCAGTCTGGAGAGTGGGGGCCTCTTCCTCAGATGCCCTATCTCAATCATAAGAGTAGTGGCTGCTCCTGATATCTGTTATTCCTATGCTCTTTAGAGTTCTTTTTGCTTCTTGCTACCCAGTCTTTTGTTACTCCTCACCCCTGTTATGGTTAGTAACTCTTCGGGTTAAACTTCTGTTCAAATTACTGTGTGGTTTCTCTTTTCTGATTGGACCCAGATAGATATAATAAAAAATAAACTTATATCATATTTGAGCTATTAGACTTCTTTTGGGTTTAGTTATTATGGCATCCAGTGTTGCCTTAACTAATATATAAAATGTTTAACTAAAAATAATTTTTAAAAATATTTATTCTAAAATGTTTTAAAACTATTTCAAAATGTTTTTGAGAATAAGGTAAATTGCCATGTATAGCATATCTGAATCTTGATGATACACTGTTCTTTCTTCTCTTTTAGGGAAAAAAGGATCATTAACATATTTACTCAAAGCCAGAATGCCCATGATCGTTTCTTTTTTGGAGCCACTGATCTTTCTGAATGACTACGAAAGTGCCTTTACTTTACTGAGACCATTGGAGTTTTAGCCTGAGAATAAGAGAGTTACAGTTTTTGGGTGCGTTTGAAACCCTAATGAATTTATTTTGCTAAAAGGAGCCCTGGTGGCACAGTGGTTAAGTGCTGGGCTTCTAAACAAATGGTCACTGGTTCAAACCCACCGACCACTCCTAGGGAGAAGGTTGTGGCACTCTGCTTCCATAAAGATTATAGACTTGGAAACACTATGGGCAGTCCTGTAGGGTTGCTATGAGTTAGAATCAACTCAAGGGCAATGGGTTGGGTTTTTTGGTTTATTTGCTAAACATTCCATTTTATATTTATTCATAAATAAGGAGTTTTGTAAATTCTTTGGACATACATGGAGAGTAAATGTTTATTATGTCTCATTTGCATAGAAATGTGAGTATATATTTTTGCCTCCAAGGGAGCTATTTCATGTTTTATTTCCTTTATATCAAATAATTCAGTATTACCAAATTACTGATTACAGTAATAAATTTTTCTATTTGAATTTTCTTATTCTAATGCCAATGACTAGTGTAATTTCTCTACATTATAACTGTTTTCACAAAGTCATCAAATGTTTTGTGTTGACACATTATAAAATTAAAGCTTCTTGATATGGCACCCAGAAATAAGATATTATGAAAGTTTAAGCCTGTATAATTCTATTTCTAAACCAGGAAGTCGTATAAATAAACACAAGTGATTCCGTCTGAGCGTATGATATTTCACGCCCTAAGCCGCTTAAGCAGTTTTTCCTCTGTGAAGCCTGGATATTGATATTTTGAGAGCCACCAATGCGTGGGTATATTATACATTTAAATGTATTCTTTTTACACAAAACAATGTCTCAAATTTAGGAAGCTGAACATACGATTTGCATTTATATTCTTAAATTATTTGTCTCATTATAACATTTTCATGAATCATTTATTCAACTATCATTAAAGAAGCAGAAGTTTTTTAATTTTTATAAGAAATTTGCAAGTTTTATAAATGAGTCTAATAAAAAACCAAAACCAAACCCAGTGCCGTTGAGTCGATTCCAACTCACAGCAACCCTATAGGACAGAGTAGAACTGCCCCATAGAGTTTCCAAGGAGCACCTGGTGGATTCGAACTGCCGACCCTTTGGTTAGCAGCCGTAGCACTTAACCACTACGCCACCAGGGTTTCCAGTGAGTCTAAAAGGCCATTAAAAGTATGAAACTATGGGGCTTTTAATAATTTAATATCATAAGTTACCTGATATTAAATGCTAGGTAGATTCACTAGAGTTGCCAGAAAGAGTGTTCACTAAGATTTCTAACAAAACTGAGTGCCATCTACAATTATTAGCTGAGTTGTTTAATGCACTAATCTTCTTACTACTTCGATGGCTTTTCTCTTCCATCGGAATTTGAATCTCCACTTCTAGTCCCATACATTTATTCTTTTTGTGTATAAATTTACTAATCATTAGTTTTTGTCCCAAACTACAACATAAACTTAAGTTCATGTTTCTCCTTACTCGTATGGTGGATATAAATTTGTGTTCCCATCTTCTTTTTTAATAACTTTTGAAATTGACCTACTTCTTGTCAGATCTGATTAAATATTTATTTCTGTATTATTTAGTTTACTCCAAATGTGGCTGAGGAAGAAGCAGAAACTCATACTAGCTTTGCCGTTTTCTTGCGTCTCTCTGTGTTTGTGTTGTCATCATCAGATCCTTTTTATGCTGCTCTTTCATTTTCTGAGGGTAATTTAATATAACGCAGACATCCTTACATTTATGAAGACACATGTGAATTGCAGTAAGTTGCGTCCACACGAAAGGGTGAAGGGGCCCTTGTGAATCCCTGGTGCCATAGAATGCTCCTGCAGGACACCTGGTCTACTGAAGATGACCCAAACCCACCTGGCATGCAGCCAACTGAGGGCCTCAGCGTCAAGGCTATTTACTAGCAATGAAGCTGTCTTTCTTTTTTACCCCCTAGATATAAAGTAAATGTCTAGTGATAATATTTTCTTTCTTATTCCAATGGACCAGTAGAGGCCAAAGTTTTAGTATATATTAAACAGATAGTGTGTTCTCAGATGTCTTGTTTTCCATTAATAATTAAACCTTGCTTTTCTGAAGGGAATGGTAAATAAAAATGAAACAGTGAGAAGTAAGCTCTTAATTTTGGTGGTAGCAGTCAAGCTGTGAGATGTGAGCCTATTTCTGCCGCACAGGAGCTGGAGAGGGAGCACAGCAAATGGGCTTAGTCAGCCCTTGTCTCTGACTGGGGTTGCTGTTGTTGGGGTACCATGCCTGTCCTACTAGGAAGGAGCACTGAAACTCCACCCCACTCCCCTAACTCTTCAGGCATTCCTTCTCCAAATTGGGAGTCCTGTCAAGAGGCTCTTAGTAGATGAGAACTGGCCCAGGGGTTGCTGTAAACACCAATTTCATCACCAAATGCATTTACACGGGGAATGTCTGCACCATAATAGTAGCCGGCTTTGGGATTGGAACTAGGGAGGTAGGCAGTTGGTGGTGCCTTTTTCTTCCTCATCCACCAAACCCGATAAAAAAGCTCCTCCCCTCTCCTTCCCTCCCCCCGCCCATTCCTTCTCTTCTCGCTTTTGTTCCCTTCCCTTTCCCCCCTTCCCTCACCTTCTCTTTCTATTCCTTCCTCATTTCTCCTTTTTAAAGTGCATAAACTTTAGAGTGTTTAATTTGTTTGGAACCTGGAGGGGGTGGTAAATATTAAAACTGCATATTTTAACTTTTATAGCTAATTTAGAGATCATTTGGGTCAGTAACTTATCACTAATGCCTTCAGGAAAATTAGAAAGTCTTGAGGTTAGCAACTGTCTAGTTGTAAAACTTACAAGTGAAACGTCCTTTTTTGTACCTGCTCCAGAAATGGTCACAATGAATACCATTCTCCAACATTGCTTTTTGCAGAGGGACACCCCTCCTTGGGCTACAGTGTCCATTATGGCAGTATAAGCATATGCATAGAATTAAAGTTTCCTGCTTAGTTCTGTCACCATCACTCTTTAATCCCTAAGTCTGTGACCACTAAAACTCAGCCCACCATCTTGAGGCTCATCCTAACCTGAAACCATGGAGACGATGCTATTATTATTAGTTGTTGTCATTGTGTGCCATTGAGTCGATTCCAATTCATAGAAATCCTATAGGACAGAGTAGAACTGCCCTATAGGGTTTCCTAGGCTGTAATCTTTATAGGAGCAGATCACCAGGTCTTTTCCCCTTGTGAAGCCACTGGTGAGTTTGCACCTCCAACCTTTCAGTTAGCATCGAAGCGCTTAACCATTGTGCCACCAGGACTCTTTTATTATTAGTTAAAAAAAAAAAATTTAGGGGTACTTTAAAGAATGCTTTCTCAGTAGTTGGCTCAGTATCATATCAGCCATTTTATTCATGGCTGTAAAAATGGCTTAGGGGCATTGTCTGACCTCCTCTAACTTCACAAGTGGTAAGGAGAATGAAGACCAACAACCCAAGGCTGATTCCCATAAGGTGAAGGTCAGGCATGCTTTCTCTCTCCTCCATCTTTACCAGTTCTGCCACCAACCGTCCCGCCCACGGCAATGTCTACTTCCCTGCTGGGTTCGATAATTCATTGCAATGGCCACACAGAACTCATAGACTATACTCACAGTCCTGGGGTTTATTAGGGAAGTAAGAGGTTACAATTCAGGTTGAGAAATGCTCAGGTTACAGTTCTTCCATCAGGACAGTCTCTTCTCAGTCATACTCACAGGCACACCTCTCCCTGGCCTTCAGCCTCTGCACAAAGGCAGTCAGCTTTCTCTCTCCTCTGCCAGCTCTCTGCTGCCAGGTCTTGCCATCTTCAAGCTTACAGCTCACGCTCTGTCTCCTGGGTCCCGGAGCCTTTCAGCTCAGGGATCCTGGATCCAAAGGATGCACTGGCCTCTGACTGTTCTTCCTTGGTGGTGGTGGGAGTCCCCTCTCCTCCCACCTTTGCGGTGACTCTTTTCAAACCCAGCAGGATGGCAGGACTGACCAGTCCCCTTAGTGGCCACAATTACCCTATCACACAATCTTGCCCAATCACTTAGGTGGGAGTTACAAGACCGTGGCTAGAAGGCCCATGTTAAGTAATTCATTACACCGCAATGGCCATATTATGTATCTGTAAGACCACCAGAATGGGTTTCAGTTTGGGATTATTATTCAAATTCATAAAACAGAATAGGTTTACTCAGGGCAAAGATTATTCACATCAAGAAAGGATAGAGTACAGGGAGCAGAGAATCGTGCATAGAAACAACACCATGGAGGCTACAGACGCCCGGATACAGCGTCGCTATCCAGTTACCCTGTGGGTTGTGTTAAGTGATGAGATGTCAGGACTGACATGAGTTCAGGCACATCAGTAGAAGAAAGCCTCATGGTCTTAAATTTTTCAACATAAATACTTTGCTATCCTTACAGCATCTGAAGGGATGGGGTTTTAGCTCCCATTCTTTAGCTGCGGTTCATAGTTTACCAGGTTATACAACAAACAATTCCAACAACCAGGCACTTCTTGCCTTCTTGTTGTTAGTTGTCTATTCTGACTCATGGCAACCTCATGTGTGTCAAAGTAAAACTGCCCCATGGGGTTTTCTAGGCTGTAATCTTCATGGGACCTTATCACCAGGTCTTTCTCCCCACAGCCCAGTGCTTAACTATTTTACCACCAGGGCTCCTTACAGCATGCTAGTGTTGTTTTGTGTGTCGTGAAGTCAATTTCGATTCATAGTGACCCCATATGACAGAGTAGAACTGCCCCATAGGGTTTCCAAGGCTGTAATCTTTACAGGAGCAGATTGGCAGGTGTTTTCTCCAGTGGAATGGCTGGTGGGTTTGAACTGCCAAACTTTCAGTTAAACTAAGTGCTTAATCATTGTGCCACTTCTTACAGGTTGCCTAGGGAGATTTATTTCCAATGGATATACTCCTTCAGTTGATATTTGCACAAAGTTTGCCTAGGGCCCAAGCTTTACCCAAGTGTACCTGGAGGAGAGTGTTTACAGTGCAGTGGTTAACCCATTCCTTTCAGGATTTTTTCCTGAAATTGCAGCTGTTTTTGGGGACAAAATTTCTTTCCCAGACTGTAGTTCTAGTCACTTTATTTTGATATCTGCTTCTGCACTTAAAGCCTATAAAAAACTTAGTTTCTAGAAGACTGGCCCTGTGTTTGATTTTACCAATTCTCCCAAGACTTATATTATTCTGGTTACTAAACTTCAGACTTGCATCTGGGCTCAATGTCTCCCGACCTTCCAGTTGATCTACCTATCTGCCTAATTTAATCCATACTTGTTCCAGGAGATCCTTGGTCAATGCCCCCTTTCTGGGTTGAAATTCCCCTAACTCTCAGTGTGTACCTGTTTGATGGAAGTCGTTACTGCCCTGGCACAGGCGAATGGTGGTCTACCCACAGTCGTTGCTCTCCTCCTCATTGGTGAAGCCCAATTTTATTTGTGTTTCTACTTATCCCCCCACATGTCTCAAAGTTAAATCTGAATGATCCTATTTTTCTTTCTGACAGCTGGTTTAAGTGTGGGCATGTAAACATTTTCTGGATAATGAGAGCAAGACTGGGGAATGTTTTTCTACTGAGGGCTGAAATAAGGATAAGCCAATAAATCGCATTTAAGCTTCATAACACTATCACTTAGATACTTGTAGCCAACCTGTCTTAGTCATCTAGTGCTGCTGTAACAGAAATACCACAAGTGGGTGGCTTTAACAAAGAGAAGTTTATTCTCTCACAGTCCAGTAGACTAGAAGTCCAAATTCAGGGCATCAGCTCCAGGGGAATGCTTTCTCTCTCTGTTGGCTCCGGAGGAAGGTCCTTGTCATCAGTCTTCCCTTGGTCTGGGAGCATCTCGGTGTAGGAACCTCAGGTCCAAAGGACATACTCTGCTCCCCGCACTGCTTTCTGGGTGGTATGAGTTCCCCCTGTCCCTCTGCTCGCTTCTTTCTTGTATATTTCAAAAGAGATTGGCTTAAGACACTATCTAATCTTGTATATCTCATCTGCCACTAATCCATCTCTTTTCATCATAGTGAGAGGATTTAGAACAGATAGGGAAATCGCAGAAAATGTTGGACAATCACACAATACTGGGACTCATGGCCCAGCTAAGTTGACAGATGTTTTGGGGGGACACAATTCAATCCATGGCACGGCCCTTTTATAAATGAGGAAACTGAGGTACAAGAAGTTAAATAATCGTACCACTCAATAAATAGTTGTTGAGTTGAGTTGCACAGATAATCTCCATAGAGGAAATAAATTAAAAAAAAAAAAAAAACCACACGCAAAAGCAAGTCTAGTATTGTTATATTAGGAAAGTTTAAAGGCATTTTTATGAAACCCTTTCTCAAGTTAGATGAAGTTGCACATTAAAACATACCAGATTTCTGAAGTTATATATCAGAAGGCATTTCTACTTTGTTCAAGGATTAAATCCAGGCATAACAGGCTCTTTTTCAGAGCAGCAACCATGTTGTATCACCAGCTCTTAGCACACCCAATGGAATGAATGCATGCCTTCAATACGTTAGCTGAATAAAAGAAAAAAAAATTAAAAATTGTTTTGTTTCTTCCTAAATGCTTTGGGCTGCTGTGCAATGGAGTTCTTAAACAAAATGCAAAATAATAATCGCATTATGTTTTAATCATGAAACGAAATTGCTCTGTATTAAGGAAACAAGGCTGGTCTTGTTTAAATAGAACCATGTTCTATTTCATGAGAGAAACATCAGAAAACAACATTTAGTTTACTGAATTGGCTGAAATTGCCGAATGTTTTCTTTCTTTTGGTTCTTCGTCCAGTCCTAGCCTCCTTAAACAATCTCCCCAAGGTGGAAAGAGTAGAAATACTAACGTTTGTGTGCCAAGGATTTTGTCATTTTTGGATTCAATTGTATAAAGAACATAAATAAGTCCAATAAGTGTTGTTATCCCCCATCTTACAGCCTCAAAATTCGAAAAACTGAGCACCCATGTGCTTAGAACATTGTTTCCTCTTTACTCCTTTAGATATATTGTAAACTATAATCCCAAAGTGTAATTTTATTAACTTCTATCATCATATTTGGGAAAGACCTATGAAATTTACAAATTTCCTGTGGCTCTTGTAAAAATTTTAGAATTGAGTTGTGCTGTAGATCTCCCCTTTTATAATTCTTTTCTCTGAACATTTGCAAAAATTGAATCTTAGTGTATTCGTTTTTATACCTGACCAATTAAACCTGTAAGTAAATTGCATTTAAAAAATCAACATAATAAATTTAAAATTGCCTGCTTTTAATATTCTGTTAATTTAGAATATTTTTCTTAATATCGAATTCATTTTTGGACTGGCTTCTCCCATAACGGCTTTGGGAATCTGAATGGTGAGCTTCAATCTTGCTACCTTTTCAGAATCACAGGCATTGACTGTTCTGTTATTTTGCTTGTGGCCCTCAAGTCAAGTTCTCTTGTGTAGTCACGGTATCGGTGGTTGGAGCCCTGGTGGTGCAGTGGTTAAGAGCTTGGCTGCTATCTAGAAGGCTGGCAGTTTCAATCCACCAGTTTCTCCTTGAAATCCCGATGGGGCAGTTCTACTCTGTCCTATAGGGTCACTTTGAGTTGAAATTGACTCGACGGCAATGAGTTTGTTGTTTTTTTAGTTTTGTATTGGTAGTGAGAGTACGCATGGAGCAATTTTCTGAAGAAATTGCACACTAGGGAGTTTTCCAATGAATTTGCCAAAGGACAAACTGCTTGTCATATTACAAAATGTTGTTTGTTCTTATTAAAATAATCTTGTGAGTTTGGGATTGAATGGTATGAAAATTATTCAACACAAACCTGGGTAAACATCTAAATTGGGGGAAAATGAGGAAGCGATTGGCCTGTTGGCACCAGCCCATGGCCGTCCACCTGTATGTGCACAGCCAAAGAGCTTGGTCCTGCTGTCTAGCTCTCACAGTACAAGGAGATAGCGTGGACCACTGAGAGGGAGAAAGAGCCTCGAGAGCACTGAGTGCCTAACTGCAGACTCAGCCATCCCCCCACCTATATTTCTCTAACCACATACCCTTCGGTAAACAGTTGTATCTGTAAGTAAAACAGATTTGTCATGTGTGGGGTCACTCTATCCCTCTAGGGAAATAAGGCACGTGTTCATGCAATTATATGCAGTCCTGTGAATACCGGAATCTCCCTGTGCAAGTCTTTTGCATTAATTTAATAATAAAACAACACTCAAGCTAATTGCTCTCTATTGAGCTGGCCTTGAATTACACACATGCATATATAAAATGTTGCCTAGCAGATGTGATTGCAGCAGCCTGGGCAAAAGGGCTTCTGCAGAAGAACAGCACTAGAATTACAAAGACCCTGTTCTCCGAAATTTGGAATGTTTTGAAAGTACATGCAGATATGGATCCAGCAATTAAAGGGCTAGAATCTCAGGGTAACAAGCTGCTTTCATTCAAACGCCAATGGCAGATATCAGTTTGCTCCCGGGGAGTAGATAGGGGGTAACTCTCAGGAAAGGGGGACCCTGCAGGAGGAGAGGGCTGCAGAAAAGGGATTTGGGGCAGTAAGATGAATTGTAAAATTTGGCTAATAATCATACTAATTTTTGCTTATTTCCAGAATCTTTAAAAAAAGTTGCCATTTTGTCATATTTGTTTCAGATTTTTTTTTTTTTTTTTTTTAAGGATGAAAATGAATGATAGATTTGAAGTCCCCTCCTGTCTTAGGCTGGGTTCTCTGGAGGAGCAAGACCAGTGAAGCATATATGTAGTGTATAAATACATAAATAGATTTATTTCAAGGAAATGGCTCACAGGGTTGTGGAGGATGGGAAGTCCCAAAACCGTGGGTCAGGTATCAGGCTGGAGGCCCCTCTGGACTCATGTGGTTGCAGGGGATGAGAAACCCAAAATCAGCAAGTTAGGCGAAAGGCTTCTGGCTCACATGGCTGCCTGAGATGGGGGAATCCCAAAATCCGCGGTGGTTGTTCAGGCTCAACATTGGTAGCTCTTTTTAGAACGGGAGAACAGGAGATTGCTCTCAGTATTCCGTTCGGTGATTGTCCTGATTTATTGTGCTATCGTTGAAAGTGTTCTTATTTCCTTCCAACTACACCACTGTATGATTATCAATCTTTAAAATTTTTGTCAATCTGCCGGGTGTTTTGTTTTTGTTTTCGTGGTTCCTATTGAGATCAATTATCTTTCTTATTGTCGATATACTTTCTTCTTTGTGAATAGTTTGTTCATATCATTTCCTAATTTTCTATGTAATTATTGTTGTATTCACTATTGTTTTATGCAAGCTTTTTAATGGGTACTAGTCCTTCATCTGTTACAAATGTTTTTGCCAGTCTATGGCTTGCCTCCTCTGTCATATTTCAATGACTTATATACACTTGGTTCTATGTTTAGGCCTTCAATTCATTTTTTTTTAATCAATTTACCGATCCTGGCACGATTGTATACTTTTTATTCTTTAATAAGTTAGTTTTCATATCTAATAGGGCAAGTCCAGATTCCTCTAATTTCTCAAATGCCTTGGCCGCTTCGATCCCTTAAAAAAAAAAAAAAATTTTTTTTTTTTTTAATACACAGGCATAAATTAGCTTGCCAATTTCCACAAAGAGGACTGTTGAAATTTTTATTTAAATTTCATTGGCTTTGTAAATTAACATTTAGAAAATCAACTTGATGGAAGTGGTTTTGGTTTGGGGGTTTTACTTTTTGTTTTCTGTTTGCCTCTCTTGTTTTATATTCCATTATCACTTTTTTCTTGAATTTTTTTGATTAGTTAAATATATTTTGCTATTTCATTTTCTGTTCAATTAACTTATAAATTATACATTCTTCTCCTTTTCCTTTAGTGGTTAGCATAAAGCTTGCACCATGCATCCTGGAATTATTTCAGCCTAATACAATTTACTGTATTTGTTATTTCCCTGGAAATATTAGAAGCTGAGAATTATTAAATCCATTTGCCTTCCTGCCTCTTTTAGTGTTATATTTTCATGCATTTGAGTTTCCATACATTTTATACCTCAAAAAAAATGTATTATTGTTGATTTAAGTTTGCTCATACATTTATCCTTTTATATGAGTTGGAGTCGACTTGACAGCGAAGGTTTTATGCCCTTCTGTATTTTCTCCTGCATTCCTGTGCTTCCATCTGGGATCGTTTTCTTTTTGAACAAACAGCTCACTTTTGTATTTCGTTAGTGTGGGTCTGGTGATGGTTAATTCTCTCAAATTTGGTGCATCTGGAAATTACTTTCATTTTTGAAGGCTTTTTTTTTTTTTTTACTCTGTCTAGAATCCTAGATTGCAAGTTATTTTTCTTTCAGCAATTTAAATATTCCATTGTCTTCTGGCTTCTATAATTTCCTTTGAAAATTCAGCTGTTAATCTTATTGTTGCTTCTTTGAAGGGTGTCGTTGTTAGTTGCCATCGAGTCTATTCTGACTCTGGTTCTGACCCATGTGTAGCAGGCATTTATTTCTTCCTCTGGCTGCTTCTACGATTTGTCTTGTTTTCTTTGGTAGTTATCAGCAGGTTTACTGTGATGTGCTTAGGAGTGGTTTGCTTTGTACTTATTTTGCTTTAATTTCCCAGTGCTTATTGAATTTTTGGTGTGATGTTGTTCACCAGTTTAAGAAAATTCTCAGCCATTACATCTTCAAATATTATTTCTGCCCTGCTCACTCAATGTCTCTGCTCTCTCAGTGGTCTCTCTTCTTTCAATGGTCTCTCCTGCTTTGAATTTAGTTAACATTTATGTCAGAATTTTCACCGTGTCCTATATGTTCCGTACCACCTTTTCTGTATTTTCTACCATTTCTTCTCTGTTTTCCTTCTTTCTCCCTTAAGTAACTCTCTGATGCCTGTATTTGTTGCATTTATTCCCTCTCGTACTCATTCCAACTTAGTCCTCATTTCTGAAAGAATTTTTGTTTTATTTCTGTTCCTTTCTAGAATCTATTACCCTCTTTTCAGATATTCTCTTTCTCTTATCACCTTGTTTTTGAATTTTTAAAATTATAATTTATGTTGTTTTTTTCATAACTTTGAAAAATGTCTTAATTCCTTTATTTCATTTTGAAACATTGTTGTTGTTGTTGTTGTTAGGTGCCGTTGAATCAGTTCTGACTGATAGCGACCCTATGCACAACAGAAGGGAACACTGCCCGGTCCTGCACCATCCTCACAATCATTGTTATGCTTGAGCTCATTGCTGCAGCCACTGTGTCAATCCACCTTGTTGAGGATCTTCCTCTTTTCCGCTCACGCTGTACTCTGCCAAGCATGATGTCCTTCTCCAGGGACTCACCCCTCCTGACAACTTTGAAACATTAGGTTAAAGATTTATTGTAGTTTTCGTTTTGTGGGCATGTATGTGTGGACAGTTTTGTTTTGTTTAATGTGTGGACAGTATACTCTTCCTTATTTTCTCTTTTTTCTAATATCTCCTTTTACCTAGACTCCTTTATGTTGCCTATTATTTAAAGTGAAATGAGGTTTCCTCTATATTTTAGGAGAAAGGAATATCCAACGTAGCATTTCTGGCACCATTCTGCTAGTGACTGTTAGCAAACTTTTTATGTAATAAGTCAGATAGTAAATAGTTTATGATTTGCTAACCACATACTCTGTATCCACTTTCTCCTCCCCCTCCTTCTCTTCCTTTTTATTCTCCTCCTCCGCCTCTTCTCCCTCCTCCTCCCCATTGTGACTCCCTTCTCCATTTTCTCCTTCTCCTCCTCCACATGACTCACCGTCATCATCATCATCATGTTCTTCTTCATGTTCCTCCTCCTCCTCCTTATTCTTCATGTTCTTCTTCATCATGTTCCTCCTCCTCCTCCTCCTTATTCTTCAACCCATTCTTTGCTTGTGGGACCATAAAAAAATTGACCACAGGCCAGATTTGTCTGATGGGCTGTGGTTTGCTGACCTCCATGTTAACGCAGTCCCTGCATCGTATTTTGAAAAGCAATTAACATATGGTCTCATCTTCTCAGAAATCTGCCTTCTCTGTTTCTCTCCTCCACTGTTATGTGGATCTCCTCCTTCTTTGTCTATATTTTCCTGCCTTGTTCCATTTATATTCCACAACCAGCAATTTTTCTCAGTGTAAGGCTTTGTCTTGAAAAGAAATTTTGGTTTGTTAGTTTCAAGAATCTCTAAGTCCCAGATTGCTCCAGCACTGTTATAATATAGTCCATTATAGCCTCTTCACTCATCTGTGAATTGAAAATGTTTCCACTGTGGTTCTCAGATTGGTCTGCTGTACCTTCCAGTGGGTATTTGTTCATGATGTTAGGGCTCTTCCATTCTCAGGGCTAACAGAAGCCTAGAAGCTTCACTTCTTCCCACACAACTGCTAACATCAGACAGATCACTTGGATTTCAGTGGTCTTTACCACCTGCTAATATTTTTATATTGTTGAGGATACCCGCCACCTAGTTTTGTTATAGATGTTGCCCTGGGTCTTTGTTTTTGCTCTCCTACTTGCTCTGTTTCTGAGGAGCTTGAGGAGATTAAAAAATCAAGCCCCCGATGCCAAAAACTTCCATAAACCTTTTTTCTGACTTGCTTTTTCAGTGGAAAAATCTGGCTTCTGTATTGAGAGTAGACAATAGAGAGAGCAATTGGAGGCTATTACAGTAACGTTGACAAGAGGGGGTGGTGACATGGAATATGGTATTTGTGGTAGAGGTAGTGAGAGGTGGCCAAATTTCGGGATTTCTTTTGGGGCTCTTATTATTTTCTTATTCATGGTCCCATTCTCTCTTCAGCAATTCTGTTTCACTGGTGATTTTTTCCATGATTCTTTTGGCTGATGGTCTCTCTTCGGTGGGTCGTGAGTTTTCTTTGTTGGCTCATTACAGCTCAGGGCTGTCTCCCGGGGTACTTAAAACTGTGGACATTCTAGAGTGGTGGGGAATGAAGGCGTTTCTATCCCTGTGGCCCTCAGTTGTAGAAGCAGGAGGCTGTCAGTGGCCTCCTGAGGTACCTGGCAAAGCCTCTTTGGTGGTTGTGCTCCTGTACCCTCCAAATATCTGCTGCAGGAGAATATTCAGTTCTTCCATTGACTCCTTCATGACCTTTCAGGGGTCAGGAACACCCACCACACTCATAAAGGGCTATGGCAAATTTACTTTGGGAACTCTGAGTGGCAATTTCTTCCCTTTGCCTATTGCTATGCATTCCTTGTACCTATTCCAGAGTGAACACAAAGTTTCACTTAAACCTGTAGGTCCCAGGAAGCATTTGGCCCAGGAGAGAGAAATACCTTAGAGTTGGAAATAAAGGAGAAAGGAACTCTACTTAGGTCACTATGCTCCAAGAATTTTCTCTAGGAAATCTTCTTTCTATCCTGAATATCTTTAAAAATCATCAGAACCTGATTAACCTTATCTTAATATACATGTGGATTTAGTAGATTTGATTAATTATTTTCCATTATTATAAATGATATATTTATTGAAGATTATACAAGAATAATGGTACTTTGGAACAAAATAGCATATCATGTATCAATCAAGATTTACTTATTAAACTTGGGATGTTCTTCATATTTCATATTTCATTTTGACTGTCTAAAAAAAAAGTGTTAAAAAGCAAAGATGTCACCTTGAAGAATAAGGTGCACCTGACCCAAGCCATGGTGGTTTCAATCGCCTCATATGCACGCAAAAGCTGGATGATAAGTAAGGAAGACCAAAGAAGAATTGATGCCTTTGAACTGTGGTGCTGGAAAGAACATTGAATATACCATGGACTGCCAAAAGAACAAACAATCTGTCTTGGAAGAAGTACAGCCAGAATGCCCCTTAGAAGCAAGGATGGCGAGACTACGTCTCACATACTTTGGACATGTTATCAGAAGGAATCAGTCCCTGGAGAAGGACATCATGCTTTGTAGAGGGTCATTGAAATAGGGGAAGACCCTCAACGAGATGGATTGACACAGTGGTTGCAACAGTGGGCTCAAGCATAACAATTGTGAGGATGACTCAGGACCAGGTGGTGTTTTGTTCTGTTGTACATAGGGTCACTATGAGTCAGTACCAACTTGACGGCACCTAACAACAACAACATGGCTAAACAATGGTTAAGTTTTATTTTACGAACATCTATTTATTAAAACTATGTGCTAGGCACGGAAGGTTCAAAAATCAAGGCAGCCGTGTCCCTCATTGCCAGTAATTTATGATTTAGGAGACTGTAGTCAGTGGCAAAGGAGACCCGGTAGGACAATGGTTAAGCACTCAGCTGCTAATCAAAAGGTTGGTGGTTTAAACCCAACCAACAGTTCCACAGGAGAAAAGACCTGGAGATCTGCTCCTGTAAAGAGAACAGCCTAGGTAGGAAACCATTTGGGGCAGTTCTGCTCTGTCACATGGGTTACCATGAGTCAGAATCGACTTGAGAGCACACAACAACAGCAAGTCAGTGGTACAGCCATCTTGAGTTGATTTTTTTTTCAGCCTTTGTCATAGATTTAGTTTATGACCAACAGCATATCTATGAGTACCACTGATCACGTTTAAGGAGGAGAATTATAATTACTGTCCTCTGGAAACAACAAACTGGTCACTAGTAAATAATAATAAAAGCAAAGCAAAACAAAGCCAAACCTTTGCTGTTATAAGCAGGTGCTTTGACCAGCCTATCAAATGGAAACTCAGCGTCCATAACAGCTGGCAGTTTCCAAAGCAATCAGCAAATGCAAAAAAGCTCAGATTTGCTAGGGACTTGTGTTATTAAGATTTGGAAAGTTCTAATCAACATGTTGATGTTTAAAAACTAAATTTCTCACTGTTCCACAGTGTTAAGCATAGAGATAGAACTTCCACTCAGTCATTTGGCTCTAGAGCTGACCTTGTCCAGTTGAAGAGTATGTGGGGAAGACAGAACAATAAAATTGGACTTCAAAGTTATGATTCACCCTCACTTAGAGGCTTTGTTTAGATGTAGCCTCAGTCATCTTTCAAATGAATTGTTTTCTAAACTCTATTTAGCAATCATTTTTCCAATGATAATACATTAATCTTTGTGATGTCAAAATCATTAATAATAAAATCTTTGTGCATAGTGCTCTGAGTAATATATCACTCCATTATGGAGCTAAATGACAAGCACACATTTTGGCTGTGGATGCTAAGAAAACTTAGGAACACAGGTGTGCATTTTTCTTTCTTTTTTTAAGATGAATGAATTCTCCCTCCCCCTTTTTTTTTAAGATAAACAAACGAATTCTCCCTGTCTTTTATTCTGCTAAGAATTCACTCTTATCCTCCTTCAGATGTGAATAAATATGACAAGAAAGTTCACTGAACTAATATTAAGCAGAATAGTATTAAATCCTATGGAAAAGCTACACAAAAAGTAACTTACTTCGTTTTATATTTTCAATCATGAAATCCTAATACTGATCCTTCTAAATAGATTCGTGAAGCCTCAAAAATGTTTTTAGCATCCATGGAGCTGTTTGGGGGCATCTTGTCATGGTCTGTAAAAATCAAGGGCTGAAAGATCCAGATATTTTTCAAGCAAATTAAAAATATATTCATTAATATAGTCACGCTTTCTTGAATCATTGGTCAATGGATTTTGGCAAAACATTATAAACAGTTTCCAAATTACTAAGCATGCAAAACTTCTCTTCAACCTGCAGCTATTCAGTGAAATCTATGAAAGTGGGGCCTTGGGCCACTTTAGATTCGTGACATCTTAAGTATAACATTAATTATAATATTTCCCTTTCAACATAATGGGTTTTACTGGGAGTTTTCACAGACAAAACCAGAACACTAGAAATTTAAAAAAAAAAAAAAATCTTAACAATCAAAGCATTCTATTTCTCCAATTGCTTTGTGGTTACCATGGTCTTAGAAGAAGCAGGCAGGTGTTTAAAACCCCTTCTCTTGGTTGTCAGTGGCTTTTGTAAGAAGCCGGTGTAGCTGCCGTAACAGAGCCGGGAACTCTCCGAGGCTCTCAGATCGTCATTAGTCCCGCCAGAACACAAAGCAAACGAAGGTCCCATCAGAATTTATTCAGAAAATCCCATCTGCAACAGACCAACTATTGAATATTTATATCCGGAAAGCGTTGGAAACCTGTAAAAGGTTTCTCTGGGGCTGACTTTAGAACCTAAGTTTTCTCCAATTTACTCAATCTTAAAATCCCAAAGCGTAATGCACAGATATTTGATGCAGGAAGACCATTCTGGCTGCCTCCTTTCCAGGGCCTCACTTATCACAACACCTGGGCCACTTGGATGTCCATCATCCTCGCTGACTTGTCAGAAAGCCCCCGAAGCCAAGCAAGCTGTCATATTTACCTCTGTAGCCTACTGTCTGGTCAGTGCTTAAGCACAGTGAGGGCCATAGGTCTGTGGAACAAATAAGCATCAGTGCTAAATTCAGGAAGGACACACAGTGATGAAAACGAGGAAAAGATAACCTTTCACTGAACTGTGTATTACTTGTTAGCTGCGCCAATTACTTGTTGTCCACTTGCTCTTACAACCCTTTTTCTGCTAGTTATAGACTACAATTTTCTACCACAGTCATCCTAAAGGCAGAGAAGAACGAACAAAGGTCCCTGGGGACTGGAAGCTTGTGTTGTGTATTTTAAAAGCAATATGAATTCCCCCCTTCTATTGTCCACCCTGGTGGTGTAGTGGTTAAGTGCTACAGCTGCTAACCAAAAGGCCGGCAGTTCAAGTCCACCAGGCACTCCTTGGAAACCCTATGGGGAAGTTCTACTCTGGGTCACTGTTGGTCACTATGAGTTGGAATCGACTGGATGGCAATG
This sequence comes from Elephas maximus indicus, assembly GCF_024166365.1. Taxonomy (NCBI): domain Eukaryota; kingdom Metazoa; phylum Chordata; class Mammalia; order Proboscidea; family Elephantidae; genus Elephas; species Elephas maximus. The sequence continues at coordinate 5,689,552 of NC_064841.1, read as the reverse complement.
GGTTTTGGTTTTGGTATTATCCATGATGGAAACCCTGGTGGCATAGTGGTTAAGAGTTTGACTGCTAACCAGAAGGTTAGCAGTTTGAATCCACCAGCTGCTCCTTAGAAACAGTATGGGGCAGTTTTAGTCTGTCCGGTTTTTTTCATTATAGGGTCACTATAAGTTGGAATTGACTCGATGACAATGGGTTTTTTTTTTTTTTTAATCCACGGTGGAGCCCTGGTTAAGAGCTATGATGAGCTATCGCTGCTAACCAAAAAGATCTCAGTTCGAATCTACCAGTCACTCCTTGGAAACCCTAGGGGGCAGTTCTACTCTGTCCTATAGGGTCGCTATGAGGTACTGACTCAACAGCACCTAACGACAACAACAATAATTATTCATGATTATTATAATGTTTATAATATACACAATGTTTATATATAACATAATATGTAAACATAATCTATCCACATTTATTTAAATGTAAACATGATGTTTGTTCCTCTAAATCTTTAATTAAATTAGTTAAACCAAAACTGAGATTAGAAAAAAGAATCTACCATACATGGGTCCTAATGTTAGTCCCTGGGTTGGTGCAGAGGATGAATGCACTTGGCTGTTAACTGAATGGTTGGAGATTCAAACCCACCTAGAGGTGCCTCAGAAGAAAAGGCTGGCAGCCTACTTCCAAAAGATCACAGCCATTGAAATCCCTATGAAACATATAGTTCTACTCCGACTTGAAAACCCTGTGGGGATTTTCACCATGAGTCGAGATTGACTTGACAGTAACTGGCACTGACACTAATAATGTTATGGATAATGGGATACTGTGGCGCTTGAGCAGTCAAAGATATGGTGGCCTGGCCTCACTTTAGGACCCCTGGTGGCACAGTGGTTAAGAGCTTGGCTGCTAACCAAAAGGTCGGCAGTTGGAATCCACCAGCTGCTCCTTGAAAACCCTATGGGACAGCTCCCATCTGTTCTAGAGAGTTATTATGAGTTGAAATGGACTCGAGGGCAACTGGGTTCCCGCCGCCCCCGCGCTTTTGAACCAACAGTTACATTATATCACAAACTTGGATATTTAATCTTAGAAGATGTAGGCTTTAGCTGAAAGAAATCAGGAGTTAAGATCTGCCTATTTGTTGGCATAATGTTTTACCAAGATTTTGAAGTAAGTGAATAGCTGAGTGTTATCTATTAGACATCATTCCTTACTGATGCTGTAGCTCCGCCTGATGAGTCGTACCTGACGTGACAGTGTACAACAACAACAGCTGGCATGGCCTTCCATCTATTCCACGTGACACTCAGGGGCAACAGTGCCAGCAGGCTGCTCTTTGTTGTTGAAGGTGAAGCTCACGGAGCACTTGTGGCCCTCTCTAAGGGAGAAGGGAGACTTACGATAACCAGAGACATCTATGAGCACAATAGGTTGCCTGGTGAAATAGTAATGAAAAGTTTTAATCTTAATAGCGCATTTTGCAGAATTTTTTAGAAGTTACACAGAATTTTCACGTAAGGACCTGGGGGAAATAGGCAATATTTTTCCATTCGTTTCACAGATACACAGTTGAATGATATTTTATATTCATCTAGCTGACAGGCAACATAGGCCCAACACGAACGACATCTTGCTCCTTTGACTGGAACTGTTTCCACTGAGACTGGGTGGCTGTCGGTCTGGGGTGCTTTGTCTAGAGGCAGTCCCTACTCCGTTTATATCCTTGAAATCTCAAGAATTCTTGATTCTGTCATAAAAGCCTCAACCCAGGCAGAGGCCTGTGAGCTGTGCAGAGAAGGTGGGTGGATTTCGTAAAGGCTCTTTCTACAGAAGGCAGTAGGACTTGCAGAGAGGCTGGCTGTACAAAGTAAAGGGCGAAAAAAGTGGGACTTGATTCAGAAATGTCTCCTTTAGTAAATTAATTTAGTAATGGGTTAAAGATAACTGACATCCTAAATCTCAGTTAACATATGAAACAGGTCCCGAAGCCTCATTTGGCGAGACATTAAGTAACATCTTATCTTAGTCTCTCAGAGATGTCCCACTTCTTAACTTTTCCTCTTCATTCCAAACTTCTGCAATACCGTAAATGATTTTTTTTCTACATATTATATATGTGCATGTATATATATACCAAAACCTGCTGCTGTCGAGTTGATTATGACTCATAGTGACCCAACGGGACAGAGTAGAACTGCCTCATAGGGTTTCCAAGATGGTAATCTTTACAGAAGCAGAGGGCCACATCTTTCTCCAGAGGAGCAGCTAGTGGGCTTGAACGGCCAATTGGTCCGTTAGTAGCTGAGCACTTTACTACTGCGCCACCAGCACTCATATGTATATATATGTATGTGTCATGGATTGAATTGTGACAAAATATCTGTTGACTTGGCTGAACCAAGATTCCCAGTATTGTATTGTCTACCATGTGTATGTATATACACCAAACCCAAACCAAACCCACTGCTGTCGAGTTGATCCTGACTCGTACTGACCCTATAGGACAGAGTAGAACTGCCCCATAGAGTTTCCAAGGAGCACCTGGCGGATACGAACTGCCAGCCTCTTGGTTAGCAGCCATAGCACTTAACCACTACACCACCAGGGTTTCCATGTGTATACACATATGTGGGTATATATATATGTATATAAGGAGCCCTGGTGGTGCAGCTGCTAACTGAAAGGTTGGTGGTTTGAGCCCACCCAGGGGCTTTGTGGGAGGAAGACCTGACAATATTCTCCTGTAAAGATTAAAAAAAAAAAAAAAACCCACTGCCGTCGAGTCAATTCCAACTCATAGTGACCCTACAGGACAGAGTAGAACTGCCCCATAGAGTTTCCAGGAGCGCCTGGTGGATTCGAACTGCTGACCTCTTGGTTAGCAGCCGTAGCGCTTAACCACTACAACACCAGGGTTTCCCCTATAAAGATTACAGCCTAGAAAACCCTGTGGGGTAGTTCTGCTCTGTTACATAGGGTCACTATGAGTCAGATTTGATGCAACGGCACCTAACAACAACATGTATGTATATATATGTGTGTATGTATTCTGTAGGTAGATAACTCTGTGCAAAACATATCCTTGACTTATCGTGATTATGTCATTCAGATTTTAGAAAACAAGTGTTGTGATTGTGAGGAAATTGTCTACTTCTATTAATTTCTCAAGTCTTGGGTTTGCAGGCTTCTCTAGCCAGCGACTTCAAGGACATTGACTCCAAGGACAGTTGCCAGCTGCTGTTTGAATGAGTTTGGCATTGTCCTAAATCTAATGACTAAAATGCAGTCTTAACCCAATAAACATTTGAACCTCAAGGGCTTTGGTTTTCTAAACCGCACAGTTTACATGGCAACCATTTGAGGGAGAGGCTGTGGAGGGAAAAAAATGTATATGTGTATTATATATATGTTTGTGTACTAATTTAAATACTATTAACTATAAGCTAATTACTAATGATTTTCCTTCTTAATCTCTCATTCCTTCTCCTGTATGCTCATCCTACCGTTTTCAACCCACTGTCATGGAATAACCTGTAACCATTCATTCTGGAAGCAGTTGAGGTGGAATGGAAAATGCTATTCATTTGTGGCTTTCATTAAAAAATAAATATTTAAGGCGTTTCAAAACTTCTTTACAGGAAATTTAAATATATCCATTTTTTAAATATATATACTTATTTCTGGAGCTCCAGAAGAAAAACCCCTGTTGGTAAAATCGACTTATTTTTTGCTTTATTCTTGCTAATTCTCTTTGGTAATTCATGGCGCCCATGACCAGAACCCTGGCAGTCTAACTAGAACCAAAGCATAATTCCCACTCGCCTCTTGTTTTCAGAGCCCTGGTGGGACAGTGGTTAAGCGCTATGGCTGCTAAGCAGATGGTCAGCAGTTTGAATCCACTAGCCACTCCTTGGAAACCCTATGGGGGGGTCCTACTCTGTCCTGTAGGGTTGCTCTGAGTCAGAATTGACTCGTTGGCAACGGGTTTGGTTTTTTGGTTTTCTCTTATTTTCAGCCCCTACCTTGCTGCTCCTCTACCAAATATGTTCCAATTTCTAAATAAAATGTGGATAATGGAATACTAGGCCTAAAGGCTTCCTCAGAAATTATTTGGAAAATCATTGCGCTGGCAAGTGCATCTGTCTCTATTTCTATAGCGTTAAGTCCAATTTTGGGGCCTCCATGTGAAAAATGCTCTATTTCTGGTACTAGCTGATGAATGCTTATACCACAGGGACAATATATTAAATGCTAGATAACAGTGTTTCTTGTTGTTGTTTTTTTTTTAATCAAATAAAACTTTTTTTATTTTTAAATCAGATAAAACTATTTCCCCAATCCATTCATCCAAAGTTTCTTTTAAAAGTCAGATTTCCTAGGCCATGAACAGAAAGCTTTGTGATGCCTTGTGGTAGTTAGGATGGTGCCTTTAAAGCGTCATTTCTTCCTGTTAAGTATATTTCTGGGAAAAAAAAAAAAAACAAGCAAACCCAGTATTGGGCCACTGAATTTCTTTCACGTTGAGGCTGGAGAAAGGTGGCATAGGTTGAAGTGAAAGGGTGTAGCTGGCAAAATGAGAAGTCCACTGTAGAGTGACTTCAGTATATTGAGACTTTTTAGTACAGACTTTTTTTTTTCCCTCTAGAAATTCAGTCTACACCTTATAGGTCAATGCAAAAGAGAAATAAAACACAAAAGAAAAGATACTCTCTCTTTTTTCCTCCTGGCAAAAAAAATTTTTTTATCCACAAGGCGTGTTTTACTACTGAAAGAAGTGCTTTACTCCAAATTTCTTAAAGGAAATTCCCAAAGGAGATCTCGTTCCCTTTTTATTAATTAACCACCTTGAGGAAAAAGCCTTTCCTCTGGAGTCCTTGTGGCTGAGGTTAGTGGCTATAGAAGAAGAATTTAAATTAGCCAGGGAAACTCCCTTAGAAATTCTTGTGATAGAAAACTTATGTGTCAGGCAGCAAGGTCCAGCATTAGAGGTCCAGCATGGTAGGCTGAGAAATTGAATTGTCAACTTAGCATCTTGAGGAATTTTTTTCTATTTAATGTAGTATCTGAATATAATGAACGGTATATAATATTTCACAGGGCTTTTTAAAGTGAGGGCATCCAGAAACTCAGAAGAACAGACAATATATTTAACATGGTGGAAATGGCACCCTGAAAGGCTGGCTTTCGTCCTAAAACAGGATTGACTAGGAGACAGCTGAGACCACTCACTCAGGTAAAGATAGAGTAAAGCAATTCCAGTGTCTAGGAAGGGAGCTTTATTAGTTCCTTCCCTATCTCTTTTCTCCCTCCCCTCCCCTCCCCTCCCCTCCCCTCCCTCCCTCCCTCCCTCCCTCCTTCCTTCCTTCCTTCCTTCCCTCCCTCCTTCCTTCCTTCCTTCCTCCCTTCCTCCTTTTCTTCCTTCCTCCTCTCTTTCTTCCTCTCTGACTGCCCTGCTTATTCCAGAAAGGATTGAGAAGCTTAACAATGGTCATAAAGCCTAAGCTCACTGAGAAAAATATGGCCTTAGGTAAGGGACAAGTCACTGCCGAACCTTGGACCAGCAGGCAGAACACAGAAAATAAATACCCTTACCTCTCTATCTCCTTCCACCTTCTCGTCTCCTACTGGTACCTCCCACTGGCTGAGCCCAACTAGAAATCAGAATGTACTGGAGTCTAGCTGAAATAATCCTAATCAGAGTTTACCTCTCAAGGCACAGAGCAGGGTAAAGAGTTGATCTGGAAAGGCAAAGTATATTCAGCACAAGTATCTACCATATGCCAGATAATATATTAAATTGAGCAATGATTTTTTTTCTTGATGGTGTAACTAATTAGGATGGCAGATGAGGAGGATGACATGTTGCTGTTAGTTCCTGGGGAGTTGGCTCCGACTCATGGCAACCTTATGTATAACAGAGTGAAAGGTTGCCCAGTCCTATATTATCTTCATTATCTTTGATATAAAATAAATCCATTTTCTGGAAAGAATTTACAAATTTTCCTGTGATAAATTTATCCACACACTGCCTCCACATCCTCACCTACATTGTCTGTTCAAACAGGCTTTAGTCTGCCCCACTCCCTGGATCTGCCCTTATCAAGACTACCAATGACTTCCATCTTCCCAAAACCGATGGCCATCTCTCTACTTCGTAATGGTATTGGACACACTGACCATTTCCATCTTCTTGAAACACACTTCTCTCTTGTTTTTTGTGACACTTCACACTTCTGGTTTTCTTCGTATTTCATTATCTATTTCTTCTCATGTTCTTGGGGGGAAATGCCTCCCACTCTAATGGATTTCCGAAGACTAAAAGCAAGCAGAGCTTAGTCTTCAATCTTCTTCTGTTCTCTAGGTGATACGTGCAGTCTGATATTTTAAATACCTTCATTCATATCTCGCTCCTAAACCTTTTCTCTGAGCATCAACGCTTAACTAGCACTCTGTCTTGGGTGTCTGATAGGCATCTCAAAAAAGACATATCCAATACCAAACTCTTGATTGTATTCTCTAATCTTGTGCGTCCCCAATTTCCTCATCTCAGTAAATGACACCACCATTGCTCAAGCCAAAATCTTAGGAACCTTTTCCATTTTTCACTTTCCTTTCCTCATCAGTTGGCAAGTCCTCTCAGTTCTACCTCTGAAAGTGTTTTGGAATTTAATTGATTCTTCCCATGTGCAAGCTGCCATCACTTGCCAGCTAGATGACTACATTATCCTCCAGTGGGTCTCCCTGCTCCCACTCACTCCTTTGGGGTCTATGCTCCACATAGATGACAGGATGATCATTTTACAGTGGTAATCAGAGAATAAGGAGTCCTGGTGCTGCAATGGTTAAGCACTTGGCTGCTAACCAAAAGGTTGGAAGGTCAAACCCACCAGCTGTTCTGAAGGAGAAAAGACCTGGTGTTCTGCTCACGCAAGGATTGCAGCCTAGGAAACCCTATGTGGCAGTTCTAGTCTGTCAGAAGCGACTTGATGGCACATAACAGCAACAACAACAATCAGAGAATAGTCTTCAGTTGCTAGACCCCTCACAGAATAAGGTTCAAATTCCTAACCCCAGCCTGTGAGACCCAGTGATCTGGCTTTTTTTCCTGTCACTTCAGTCTTGTTTCTGACCATTCTCATTGTTGATGACTCTCCTGACAAAATGGAGTTTTTTTGTTTGTTTGTTTCAGGACCATATCAAACCCTTTCCCACCACAGATCTTTGTACTTGGCGTTCCTTGGTTTTCCATCTGGAAAATCTCATTAGTCAAGCATCAGCTAAAATTTCATCTTCATTGTGGAAACTTTTTGTCTGCCTCTCAGTCAGGGTCAGTTACTCTATCTTTTGTACCTGCACTGCACTCTGTTCCCACCTAGCATTAAAGAGCACTTTTAGTCATTCTTTATACAATGTTTTCCTGCCCTGGAAGGCAAGTTAGTGAGGAAAAATGACTTCCCTTATTTCTTTCTCTAGAGCTTGGAGCACAGAATATGCTTAATAAAGAGATGTTGGCTTCGTGAAAGAATTTGAAAAGAAATATAGCGTCAAGAAAAAGCTAATGGGGAACATCCAAGATGATAGTTATTTTCAAGTGTTTGTGTGCCGCTATGCAGAAGAGATAGTATATTTGTTCCCTCTTAGGACACAGCTGAGTTTAATGCATAGAAGTTAGATGGAAGGAGTTGTTTTGCTCAATTTGGGAAACTTCTAATGATGAGAATTCTCCAGCTGCAGTGGAAGACTATAAGAAAGACTAATGACTTTGTCATTGAAAATATGCAAGGAGTAGGCTGGCTGTATGCAAATGTTCCTGAGGAAAGTATCGCTGCATTGGGTGTGAGACTTTTGTCAGATTTAGATTCTGTATGACCTACACCACTCTTAACCAAAAAGGAAAACAAAACACAGAACAGCTGTCCTTGAGTCAAGTCCAACACATGGCAACCCATGTGTATCAGAGTAGAACTGTTCTCCATAGGGTTGCCATTGGCTGATTTTTTGGAAGTATGTCTCCAGGCCCTTCTTCCGAGGTACCTCTGAGTGGACTCAGACCCTTCAGTCAGCAGTGTAGCTTGTTAACCCTTTGCACCAGGGATGCTATGTCACTCTTAGATTCTATGAATTCCGCAGTTGACTTTCAATTTCTTAAATCTACTCTTATTTCAATTTCTAAGTTTATTTCTTGCATATACTCATGTAAGAGCATTTTTTTTTTAACTCATAGATTTCTACTGTCCATTCTTTAGTATTTATATGGTTTTAAGATGCATAGTTTTATTCCACTCATGACTGGTTGAATATTGATTCGTTGAGAGGTAGTATGCATGGTGGTTCAACACACTGTTTCCAGAAACACCCTGGCTCCATCACTTACCAGCTTTGTAAGCAAGGGCAAATTATTTAACCTGTGACTCAGTGTTTTTATCTGTGAAATGGGGACAGCAGTTACATCAACCAGCTGTGAGGATTAAAGGATTTGATGTCTACAAGACAATAGAATAGCGGCAGACACTGAGGAAATACTGAATAAAATGTACTTCTATTGTTTAATACACTGCTTTTTATTTTCCAATCTACAAGGAATTATCTAATTAAGAATCTTGTTATTTATTCACCACATTTAATAAGGAGGAAATACATAATTTACTCTGCTGCTGTGCTGATCTCTATGGAAATAGCTGAGCTGTTCTGTATATCAAAGCATTTGTATTAATAGCTACTTATCACAGAAGTATATTTATAATTACCATTTTTTGTGTCTGTTTTGGCTATTCAGATCTAACTTGAAACATCCAAATCAATCCACAATGTGATATACAAAAAAATAAAACAATGAAATTCCTGCTATTTCTTGAGAGGTTTTATTACTTGAAGCAGCATTTTCAATTTGTATTTCCAGGTTTTCTACTTGCTACATCACTTAGATTTTGCAGCCTTCCACACAAAATCCAAAAAATGATATCTATTTTTAACACAAAAGTAAATTTTTAGTTTTTTAGTTTCATTGCATCTCTTGAGGATATTTAAAGTGCAACTGAGATGATGTATGATCATAGCTGGGCGTCAGATTCAAACCTATATGTTGATGCTTGTTGAAGGTGAAACGTAAATTACAAATGCTGTTGAAATTCAGCTGTTTCTTTTTCTACTCTCTCTTTGTCTTCATGAACCATCAATCTACTAAAGGCAAAGTTTGGTAAATACACCAAAAAAAAACAAATAAGTCTCTGAAAATCCACGTTGATTTTTGTAAATCCAGAAAGTTGTAAAACAGTGGCTAAAAGAAGTAGGTGACATCTGCCCTGTTCTTGCTTTGAGTGTGCCCAGTCTTATATTCTAACATCTCAAATTCATACATAAGATCAATTATCACCTTGCGGCAGAGGCCAATACAATCTACTTAAAAGTATCATCTAGCAGAACCAATAAAATTATTTTCAAAAGTTTTGTGCAATTCCTAATTTCACTGGAGTAAAATTTTACTTATTTTTTATTTTGTGCCATTGAGTGTTTCTCTTTATTTTCGTTTCACTTTGACCATTTTTATTATTCTTCAGTTGTGATTATTCAACTTCCGCATTCATTGACTTGGCAACAAAAGTCAAGTTTCCTTACGTTATAGTTTTCAGTAAAGAGTAGCGTTGAGTATACTGGGAAAAGACTAGGATTTTATGATTTCATAGACAGTTTTAATCAGATAAGCACTCAACAAAGAATTATAGGGCTCTTATTATATTCTAGGTGTATGGGTTACAAAAATGAAATAGATTTCTTCCTCTACTGAGAGTGAAGGAAGAAAGATTGTTACCACAATGCGTAATGACTGCTTTACAGAGAGAAGCCGAAGGTATGATTGCTGCACAGAGGAAGGGGTCTAATTTAGCCTCAGGGCTCCGAGTGGGCTTGAGGTGGGCCATGAAGGTAACAGGAATCAGCCAGGTGACGAAGGCAGACCAAGGGCATTCTGGGTGGAGGAAACAAGTACTTGCAAAGGCACAGAGTCAGGAGGAAACACAGCACATATGGTATCGGACATATGTAGAGCAACGCCTTTCAATTATGATGTTGCTGAAGAATATTGAATATACCATGGACTGCCAAAACAATGAACAAATCTGTCTTGGAAGAAGTACAACTAGAATGCTCCTTAGAAGCAAGGATGGCGAGACTACACCTCACGTACTTTGGACATGTTATCAGGAAGGATCAGTCCCTGAAGAAGGACCTCATTCTTGGTAAAGCAAAGAGTCAGTGAAAAAGAGGAGGACCTCAACAATATGGATTGACACAGTGGCTGCAACAATGGGCTCAAGCATAGCAACAATTGTGAGGATGGCGCAGGACCTGGCAGTGTTGTTCTATTGTACATAGGGTCACTATGAGTCTGAATGGACTCGACGGCACCTAACAACAACAGAGTGATGAAGTTTCATAAATAGGCAAGATTCTCTTCCCAAAAGATCTTGTATGGTACCGCATTTTTCCCCCTCCTGAAGCTGAAGGGTATCCATGAAAGATGGAAGCAGCGGGATGGTGTGATCCAGATTGTCCATTTGGATATAACCCTGGCAGAAGCATGAAGGACCAGTGAAGAGGAAGACAGAGCTCTGTGTAGCAATTCAGTCAAGAGCTGACAAGCTGAACTCAAACATTGGCCATAGGAATGGGACTTTGAGAGCAGGTTCAAGAGATATTAAGAAAACAGTAAAGTTGGGACTTAGGAACCGGTGGGTTGCTTTTTCCGTGGAGTAGTGGGGATTGGACACAGGATAGAGAAGGATTCAGGGATGATGCAGAAGAAGCAACAGGGAATGAACTATTTTTTCAAGATGTGCCTGCAGTATTGAAGATTCCCTGGAGGCTGTTGGTCATGAGTTTGCAATGTTACCCAACAGCAGGTTTAGTCTTACCAAAAAAGTTTTATTTATTTATTTATTTTAATTAATCCTCATTACTCTAGGTTAGAAGTAGAGAAATGTGGTTGGCTGAACTTGATCTGCGGTAGGAATTTCATGACATATGCCCAGCAAGAAGACGACTGTAAAGAAGTTGAGGACGTTGATATTTTAGATTCCAAATAAAACAGAAAACAATAACCTAATGCTGGAATAAATGTCCCTCCCCTTGAGTTGGACTAGGATGGAATGAAACGACATTATTTCATTTCCAGGCATATGCCTTACTCAGGAAGGCTGTTCCTGTGTGCTACGCCAAGCCATTGATAAACCCATAAAACCCAGAGGGTAATGAGGAGGTACCCTTGATGTGTCAAGGACACCAATACAGTTGACAGTGTAAAAGAGCCATGGTGTGCTGGCTCAATGATTAAAGCTTATTCTTCTTGGTTACTCTGCTTTGTTTTCTACCCACAGAAGCAGAACCGCTCAGTGTGACGGGTGTGTCCTGCCTTACAGTTAAACAGGACACCGCATCTGTTAAAACATAAATCTCAAGGTGAGCATGTCAGATATGTGTGGTGTGTGGAAAGAGGAGCCACCATCTATAATTTATAACACTCTGGGGCTTTGGTCGAAACATAAGACTCTGAGATTTAGCAGTAGGCACGGATTTTAACCTGCTAGCATTTCATTAAGAGAGAAAGAACAAAACCTACTCAAAATCCTGATAATCAAATTATGCCTTCAGATAGATGAAAATGATTTATAGGAAAAACAGGCAGGCAGCCAATAAATAACTGAGGAATGGTGAGGCATCTGAGTAAGTGAAAGCAGCTGGCAGGTGAATGCAGAGACAGCCATCCCACAGGGCTGACTGGATAGGGTCGAAAAGCTGTCTCTGCTACCTAAGACAGATCTGGGTTTGGGATAAGCATCTTCTTCCTCTTTTTCTTTGCTATGTCTTTTTTCAGGATGAACAAAATTCCCAATATCTTCCTTTACGGCAAAGTTGTGTTGCAGCAAGCTTTATTATACCTTGTTAAGCAACTCCAGAGCACAGGGAAAAGTTTGGGCATTTATTAGTGGCTAACAAATTATACATATAGTCAATTATATTTGGATAAATATTTAATAATACATAATACTATAATTATATAAGATAAAATATAACAAGTATATGTATTGCAAAATTATATATTTATATAAAAAGACTGACACTTTCTCACAAACCTGAGAAAAAATGCATAGTAAATGAGGAACAAATGATTAAAAATTACTGTAAATGTGATTTTCTATTTTGGTTACTTGGACAGTTGTAGGAGTAATCTGATGCTTATAATTTATTTTTAAGGTTGACAATTATGGGTAATTTATCTGTCCATTCCTGTTGGTTAAAATTACGGTGAAAGTAAGTGTCCTGGAATAGCAATAGTGGTTGTTTACAGTAATTCTTGAATGGCTCAAGTGATAAGAAATTTTATAGTACCAACAAAATCAGCAGAAGAATGATAGGGCCATAAAAGCAATCATAAAAATGGAAACTCGAAAAAGAAGAAAGCTATAGGCTGCTATAGCAATGTGCAGGGCGTACATTTGGCATCTGCGACCTTCAAGGATTAGCAAGAGATGAAGAAGGAATAAAAGAAACTCTCTTAAGGACCCAAATAGAACAGTCAACACACTAAAACTCATGTGCTGTTTGCATTTAGAAGCTGTACTCACATGATTCTAATGCGATCTATTTCCCATTCAGCATAAATTGTTGTGAGCCATCTAGCTGATTCCAACTCCTAGCGATCCTATGTGACAGAGTAGAACTGCCCCATTTGATTTCCTAGTCTGTAATCTTTATGGGAGCAGATCACCAGATCTTTTCTCCTGCGTAGCCTCTGCGTGGGTTTGAACTGCCAACCTTTTGGTTAGAAGCTGAGCATTTAACCACTGTGCCACCAGGGCCCCTTCAGCATAAATTAGAAACCGTAAAATATGGAGTAAAGATGTCTATTCAGGAGGCATTACATTTAGTAGGGAAGTGGAGGGTAAAGCATAGCTGTGCAGATGGGGTAGAGAGGAGTAATTCACACAAATCTAGTCAGTAATGGTTCTTGAAATTAAAAGAGGTTAAGCCCAGAGTTACACCTATTTGTTACCATATCTGAGACCTGGAACACATCTCATGAGACCCAGGTTTGAGCTCTGGCTTGGCCACTTGATTCCATGAGCAATAAGAGATTTATGAATTTTGATTTCCTATCCACCAAACGATGATACTACTGCTCCATTTCCTTGGTTCCAAGGAGCAGATTTGTCTGCCTTTTAGCATCTCTGAAATACAGTTGTCTTTCAGTTGATGGCTATCTTGCCATTGCAGTGAGCCAGGTAGCTTTTGTGACATGGTTATCCCTGTCTATACACACACTTGACCCCTGCTGTCGTGACAGCACAACTACAAGAATTCAGTAAACAAACTACCTCAGGGTCATTTAGGGAACCAATATCTCTCCTGACGGTTGTCTGAAACCCTTTATTTGTATCTTTTTGTAAAATAAAACAAAAACAAAAAAGCAACAGCTACCCCCCCCAAAAAACAAAAACAGATAGTGTTGATGGTTGTACAACATGGTGTAATTTATGTCCCTGAACTGCACATGTAATAATGGTTGGAATGGCATATATTTTGTTATATCTATTTTACCATGACAAAATTAAAAAAAAAAAAAAAAAGAAGAAGAAGAAGAAAGCAAGCCAAAAACACTGGCATCAAACCTTGCAGAACGGGTGTCAGTGACTTGGAAGAAGATTCTCCAGACAAAAGTGGAGCATTGCTTTAAGAAATGCTGAATGCTGTGTGGTCCTGCTGCTGAAGGTACAGAAGATGCATTGGATAGTGTCATGGATTGAATTACGTCCCCCCAAAAGGTATGTATCAGTTTGGCTGGGCCATGATTCTGGGTATTGTATGATTTTCCTCTATGTTGTAAATCCTGTCTCTATGATGTTAAAGAGGGAGGATGGGCAGCAGTTGTGTTAGTGAGGCACGACTCAATCTACAAGATTGGACTGTGTCTTGAGGCAATCTCTTGAGATATAAAAGAAAGAAGCAAGTAGAGGGCAGGGTGGGGGGGATGGTGGGGATCTCAGTCCACCAAGAAAGCAGTGCCAGGAGCAGAGTGCGTCCTTTGGACCCGGGGTCCCTGCAAGGAGAAGCTCCTATTCCAGGGGAAGATTGATGAGAAGCTAAAAAAAAAAATTTTTTTTTTTTTCTACAGAGAGAGGAAGACTTCCCCTGGAGCTGACACCCTGAATTTGGATTTGTAGCCTACTGGATTTTGAGGAAATAAACTTCTCTTTGTTAAAGCCATCTACTTGTGATATTTCTGTCATAGCAGCACTAGATGACCAAGACAGGTAGGAAACAGGGACATTGACAAAGCTGAGCTAAAAAGCGATTCAAAAGAGTTGGACTGAATATGAAGACAATTAAAAAAATACTTAGCCAGTTTACTTCACTTCTATTATCCTTTTTAGTCATACACGAGGGTGATATATGATACAGATTTATTCCTAATTACATTTTAAAGGATCTTAGAATAAAACTGGTAAGTTATAAACCATTGTTTCAGTTTAATTGGCATGTTCTGTTTCTTTCTTAGTGGTACACGAAATAGCGCTGCCTGATAATTAGTGCTTTCTTATGATTTTATATTTCAGGAGATGGATTGACACAGTGGCTGTAACAATGGGCTCAAACATAGAAATGATTGTGAGGATGGTGCAGGGCTGGGCAGTGTTTTGTTCTGTTGTATACAGGGTTGCCATGAGTCGGAACTGACTCAAGGCACCTGACAACAACAACATATTTAATGAAATAAAGTATTTGACAGAGTTGAAGAGATTATAAGAAAAGCAAAAGTGGTTTGCAGGGCTGAAATGCGGTGGAAACATTTTGGGCAATTACAGTGAAAAGAGATGGTCAAAGCTGATTGAGGACAAAGACATACAAATTATATAAATGGACATAAAACCTAGAGAAAAATAGTATGGAAGCAAACTTACATTTAAAAAATAGTATCTACGATGGTCTTTAATTCCTAGTATAATTTTCTGGCTGAAGTCCAGGCTGCATCTATAATTATACACATTATGTAAACATATGCACTTTTACAGTCTGCTTCAGGGGAGTGTCTAGGGCATTGCACCAGCCCTGGGCGTGTGGCACCGCTGAGCAGTTTCTATTAAACTAGTGTCGCCCAACATCCTTCCTCAAGCATAGTAATGTGTTAATTAGAAAAGATTAACAAGCTTTACTTGCATTTTTGAGCTGATATTATGGGAAAGTTATCTAAAAGGGGGATGTCAGATGTTTAAACAGGGGCACAATTTCAGTGCTTGCCATAGGCACCATTTTCCGCAGATACGCCGTTGGCTGTACCTGATTAATAGAAATGGCTCAGTGGCACCATGCAACTGCCAGAGCCGGTGCGATGCACAGCGGCCGTACCCTCGGGCTCCTGTACCGTGTCAACGTGCATAGAACTACTCACCCGTTTTAGTGCTGCTTTGTATTCCATTGCATGGATATGCCATAATTTATTTAAACAATCTTTTATTAATGGATATAAAGGCTTCTTCCAACTGCTTGCTTTCCCAAACAATGTTATAATAAACATTTCTTGCAGTTTCATTTTTACACACACTTGTTGCATCTTTTCTTAGAATAAATTCATACATATGAAATTCATACATCAAAAAGTATATATGCTCATTTTATATTTGGGAATGCATAAAAAATGTTCTCCAGAAAGATCATGTAAAATTTCATTTGCCTAGCAGTATATTGTGAAAGAAGTAGAATTATTTCACAGACTGATCTTAGTTTAAAAATGTAAGTTATGATGGATTTAGTATAGAAGTCTTGTGGAGCTTAAACGTGGAGTTGAAATTGCTCTCTGGGTTATACAGGTAGGTTATACACGTTAGGTCTTTCTCATTGAGGCACTATTGGTATTTTGGGCAGGACAATCCTGTGTTGTGCGACTAGCCTGTGTCCTTCAGTAATTTATCATCCTGCCCCCTGTCTGTTAACTGCCTCTGCAGTATCATTGTGACAAAGAAAACCATTTCCATACATTTCCAAACACCTCGCAGGACACAAGCTGTTAGATGGCGTCGAGTCGAGATGGCTTCCACTTATGGTGACGCCATGTACAACAGAACGAAAAGCTGCTGGGTTCTGTACCGTCTTCCCAGTGAAATGAAAATATTGTTATGGGATTAGTGGGGTGGGATAAAAACCTTATTACATTTAAATAAATACAGGATCTGTCTTTCTCTTGCCATGTTTACAGAGAAGATTTACTCTGGGTATCTCTCATCCTGGAATATTCAATGCTTAGTCAAGATTTTCTTAACTAAGTTTTCCTGATCATCCAGGAATGCAGCTATTCAGTTGAGTAGTATGAAAATGCCCAAAACTTGTAAAACATTGTAGTACTCTTTTTCAATCTTCAAAAAGATTGACAAAGTTGTTACAGGAAATGAATTTATTCACTTTTGTTGTAAAAGAATCTGTTAACTTGTTAACAAAATAAATATTGTAGATTTGTTTGTGTTTTTTTTTGTTTGTTTGTTTTGTTTTTTTTTTGGATATTCAGAAAACCTCCAGGTACCCTAAGGATGAATTGTTACCTTGCAGCCTTGGGGCGTAGTGGTTAAGTGCTATGGCTGCTAACCAAAGGGCCCGGCAGTTCGAATCCACCAGGTGCTCCTGGGAAACTCTATGGGGCAGTCCTGTAGGTTCGCTATGAGTCAGAGTCGACTCGATGGCACTGGGTTTGCTTTGGGTGGTTGGTTTAGCCTTGTTCAAAATAAGTGGTGCTTCTGACAAATCTAAATGCCAACTTGATTCAAAGCCTTCTTCTACAATATAAAAATTGTTGTTTGCCTATACCATTATCAATCAACTCTGGTTAATAGCAGAATAATGGTTTAGAGAATGACTCTGGAATCAGGCTGCCTGGATTTGGATTCTGGCTCAACCACTTGCTAGCCAAGTAATGGTGCAGACGTTTTTAAAATCTTTCTATACCTCACTTTCTGTATCTGAAACACACAAGGATAATACTAGAACTACCTCAAAGGATTGCTGCAAAACTTAGCCCTGGATTGACACAGAGAGCACTCTGGGTGAATGTTTGTCATCATTATCGTTATTGTTACTTGCAGTGATTTTGTAGTGTGTCAGTGTGTCAAGAGTTTGCCTAGGAAAAGCATTTGAGACCAGAAGTGATTATATCAGGGAGGTGGTTAGATTGCAGAGCTGTTTGGACTACTTTTTAGCAAGCCAGTTTGTAGCAGGACCAGCTGTTAAATCTTCACGCATGCACATACATGGAGAAGACTTGCCAATTTGATGTCTTCTCATGTTACAAATGCCCTGTTTCCTGCACGTGTTCTAGGCCTCTTTTATGCGGCATCATGTTGTTTGAGGCTGTAGGCTTTGTGTTAGAGTAATTCACACAGGAAGAATAGGAACCCATGGTTTTACCCGTTAAGAATTGAAGTAGTAGTGTTTGAGAAATTATGAAAAGTGAGTTATGTCTTCAATACCATGGGTGTGAATGCTTTCCAGTGAGTAAGTAATAGGGCAATTGTCATAGGAATGAAATTCCCCAAACCCATATTCACTCTAGGGCTGCAATTATATATTTCAGTGTAGAGTTTTTCTTATCTTTTCTTTCTCCACTGTTTAAACCCATCCACTCTTTTACCAGTGGTCAAGGACAGTAACCTCCCCAAATGTGACTGCCTATATTCTACTGAACAACTTTGGACCCCACAAAGAGATTTAAAAGAAATTCCTTTAGTGAATCCTGACTTAATATTATTTATAGATGGTTTTTATTTGAAACCTGACCAAAATGCCTCATGTTAGCAGGCTGAGTATGCTGTCACTACCTCTCCTAAGGTTCTTGAAAGTCAACCCTCCCTAAAGCTAGTTATGCTCAACAAGCTGAATTAATAGCCCTTATTAGAGCAAAAAAAAAAAAAAAATTTATTTTTTATTAGAGCTTGTAAACTTGCTTCAAGGAAGTCTGTGTAAGCATTTACACATATTCTCTTTGCGGATTTGGAGTTGTCCCTGACTTCGGCATGTTATGGAAACAAAGGGGGTTCCTCACCTCTTCTGGCAGTATTGTAAAGAATGGTACCCTCGTGTAAGAACTTCTGGGTGCCTTATTACTGCCATCTGAAATTTCTGTAATTAAAATCCAGACTCACCAGCCTAAAGGAGTGCCCCAGACTGAAGAGGTTCAGAGAAATAACCTTGCTGACATGCAGGCAAACAGGCCACATTCAGAATCATCATGGCCCCAATACTTGCCCGAGCCTTTTTTGAACATCCACATGAAGCAGAGAGAGTCCCATAGATTTGAGTTCTCTATGAATGCAACCTGATGTTGGATGTTGCCAGAAGGAGGACCTTGTAGGAGGTGATCCTGCTAGAAGAGAGGTGTTGGATCAAGGCAGAATTAAGCAAGGTGGAGACTGCTTGGGATACATAAACATCCAGGTACTAAGTCTGCAGTATTTTCTACTAACCTGGCTGTGGCAGCCATGGATCAAAGATAAGGAGGATAGCCTCTGGCTACTAGACCAAATATTATGCTATAATAACCCACAAAAATCCTCACAACTGGACCAATGAGCAATATCATTATAAACAGAGAAAAGATTGAAGTTGTTAAGGATTTCATTTTACTTGGATCCACAGTCAACAGCCATGGAAGCAGCAGTCAAGAAATCAAATGACACGTTGCATTGGGTAAATCTGCTGCAAAGGACCTCTTTAAAGTGTTGAGAAGCAAAGATGTCACCTTGAAGACTAAGGTACACCATGGTATTTTCGGTAGCACCACATGCGTGTGAAAGCTGGGCAATGAATAAGGAAGACCGAAGAATTGACGCCTTTGAATTATGGTGTTGGCAAAGAATATTGAATATAGCATGGACTGCCAAAAGAATAAACAAATCTGTCTTAGAAGAAGTGCAACCAGAAAGCTCCTTAGAAGGAGGGATGGTGAGACTGGGTCTTACATACTTTAGATATGTTGTCAGGAGGGATCAGTCCCTGGGGAAGGACACCATGCTTGGCAGAGTACAGGGTCAGCGGAAAAGAGGAAGACCCTCAACGAGATGGATTGACACAGTGGCTGCAATAATGAGCTCAAGCATAACAAGGATTGTAAGTATGGCGCAGGACTGGGCAGTGTCTTATTCTGTTGTGCATAGGGTCGCTATGAGTCGGAACCGACTCAACAGCACCAGACAACGACAATAACCCACAGGTCGTTGCTGTTTTCCATGTTTATGGGTGAGCCCCCCTAGAGCATTCCCAGATACTTCATGCACATAGAAAGTCTAAGTGGTAATTTGGAAACCTTAAAGCTGGGGTTGTTGCAAAAGCCTCTTTAAGTTTCATCACAGACCCTTGATCTGCAGATGATGTGTGGAAAGTGTCAGGCTCAGAGGCTTTAAAATAATAAGTTTCAAGAGTTTCAGTAAGCCTGATCACCTAAATACAATAATGTGAAACTAGACATGCTGTTTCTAAAGGTTAGTTCCAGTTCACAGGGTATTCACTTTTTTTTTTTATCAGTCATATACGTAAGTCACAAGATAATTACAAGATGTTAGTTAGAAGTTTCTTATCTATGTTTATCATAGATTTCCGTGGAGACATTCTGTTGAGTATAACAGAGATGTATTGCCTCGTAATGTACTTCACTTCAGCAAAATGCCCAAGCAGGAGTTATGTATCTAAAGAAGAAGAAAACCAACAAAATTGTTCCCTAACTGAACTAGCTGTCAACCAAATTGGCCATGCCAGTACCGCTGGTTAGATACAAAACGCTTTTGTTCACTGGTATTCTCTGCTTTCAGCCAAAATTCATCTGACATCAGCAATGATATCCTTCATTCCACATCCTCTTCTGAATTCAGCTTGAATTTCTGGCAGTTTCCTGTCAGTGTACTGCTGCAACTGTTTTTGAATTACCTTCACATAATTTTACTTGCATGTGATATTAATGATATTGTTTGACAATTTCCACATTGCATTGGATCACCCTTCTTTGGAATGGGCACAAATATGGATCTCTTTCGGTTGGTTGGTCAGGTAGCTGTCTTCCATATTTTTTGACATAGGCGAGTGAGCACTTCCAGCATTGCACCCATTTGTGGAAACATCTCAACTGGTATTCCATCAATTCTTGGAGCCTGTATTTTCATCAATGCCTTCAGTGCAGCTTGGGCTTCTTCCTTCAGCACCATCAGTTCTTGATGATATACTACCTCCTGAAATGTTTGAACATCCACCAATTCTTTTTTTGGTACAGTGACTCTGTATTCCTTCCATCTTCTATTATTCCTGCCTGCATCACTCAATTTTTTGCCCATAGAATCCTTCAGTGTTGCAACTCGAGGCTTGAATTTTTTTCTTTTGTTTTTTTCAGCTTGAGAAATGCTGAGCCTGTTCTTCCCTTTTGGTAAAGTAGAGGGTGAGAAAAAAGGAGGAACATTCTTAGCAAGATAGGCTGACATAGTAGCAGCTTCAATGTGCTCATACTTACCTACTATTGTAAGAAGGACACCATGGCACAGGACTGGGTAGTGTTTCGTTCTGTTATACATGAGGTTGCTATGAGTGGGAAGTGACTCCACAGTGCTTAACAATAACAACAATATGGGACCAGAGGCCCCAGTTGGCTTAGTTTACACATCTACAGGTAGAAGAACTGGAATTCAGTGCAGGCTTTCAAGTGCTCTATTCCTTGACCATTTGATTCTTCAGGTGGTTTTAAAATTCTTCCAGTGTTTGTCCTTTGAGTTCAGAACCCTGTCTTTAAAGAAACCTAATCTGGAATAAACAAGTCCTGATAGTGCAGTGGTTAAGCATTCAGCTGCTAACCAAAAAGTCAGCTGTTTGAACCCACCAGCCCCTCCGCAGGAGAAAGATGTGGCAGACTGCTTCCTTAGAGATATACAGCCTTGGAAACCCTGTGGAGCAGCTCTACTCTGTCCTATAGGGTCGCTATGAGTTGGAATCAACTTGGCCTTGGTGTTCTGCCTGCCACCCCTCTCCACTGGATAAAAATCTGCAGGTTAACTATTTCCTCTAAAAAAGTTGTAAATGGCCTCGTCAATAGAAAGTCAAGCCTAGCACTGCACTGAAAGAACACCAAATACTCCTCCTATTTCTGAGTTTCAGATATTTTCCTATTTAAGAAACCATTCTTAAAACATCTGCTATGCTTTACTCTTTCTTATGATTTTGTGCTGCTATTACAAGCGTTCCCTTTGTGATCTGCTGGTTACTTTTCAGATGGTATGGGACACGGGCTTGTGTGGGTATTGGCAACATCAAAAACCTAGGCATCCCACTTTTATTTTCGGGTGGTGCAGTGAAAGCAAAGGTCACTGAGAGCAACAGAAAAGGGGCGTTTTTACAGGGTACAACTATCTCTTGGAAAAGGACCTCCGGCTTTAATTTACTAAATAATTTTTTTTAAACGGTCTCATAGAGTTCTGCCAAGAAGGTTATGTGGCTGCCTTTGTGTTATTCCAACTTCAAGAAAAATGATTGTGTTGTTGCTAGCTGTTGCCAAGGCAGCAAATGAGCCCAAAGATGGGTTGTACCTGTACAGGCCCATGTCCCACCCCCATCTGAAAAGTAGTTAGGATACCATAAAGGAAGTGCTTGTAATAACTCAAAATTGCTAAAAAAGAATAAAACATACCAGATAAATTAAGATTGGTTTCTATTTTTAAAAGACTCCTTAAAAAAAAAAAAGTTAAAAACACAAAAACCCAGAGAAACGGGAATGGCATCAAGCTCCATCGTCAATTAAAAGGGTCGATCGACATTCATTGCTGAGATAAAATCGGCAGCTATTTTGGAAAACGGCAGTTAAACTTCTAGGGCACATAACTGTGTTTGTGGCCTTGTCTGGAATGTCAGCTTTGATGTTTAATATTGTTTATTAATTAATTTCTAGAGTACGACCATTTATTAGATGGAAAACGTTCTGTATTTGTACACATAAATATTTTTCGATTAAAATTAAGTGAGTATAAAAAATGGGCATTTGATAGTGAGGTTTTATGGATGATAGCGATGGAAACTTGTGGGACAGCTGTGTACCCTTCTACATTTTATGCGTGTAGTCATTGTCCTGCATTCATTACTAAAGCCAGTCTTGTGAATCGTGCTACGTCTTGCATCTACCTGTTTATTAATAATTTTCAGCTAATGCTTGTCCTAGTGGTCCCAGGTCTGAACTCGGCTGCTTTCTCTGATCCTGCTGGAAGTGAGAGCAAGGCAGTGGCATAGGCAGGGTCAAGGGCAGCACCCAGAGTGAATGGAACTAGTCTCTTTCTTTTTATGACCTTCCACAATGCAAAATGCAGGATGAAGGGCTCCGCCTTCAGCATGCTGCGAGAGCTCTTATGAATGGTCTCTGAGTATCAGACGCTTCAAATCCCACTCATATTCGCACAATCAGTAGCTTGTTAGCAATGAAAATGTTCAAGGAGCCATGTAGTAAGTGCACGGGGTGCTGGGTTTTTAAGCATTTTTTAATTTTTTTGTTTCAGCTCATGAATGTTTAATCCTATTGAGCACTTGGAAAAATTGTGAAAGCATTGCTAAAAATCCAATTTTAACAATTAGGGCTTCTCGTACATTCTTGTCTAAAAGTTGTAGAAATTATCATTTTGCATGGGTAAGGAAGGAAAATTGGCTTAAATCTGTTACTGGAAATTATCTGGGGCTTGGGGAAGCTGATAAACAGTGACTTTAATTGCCCTTATCTCCCTGTGGAAGCGAGATCCTCTTGGGTCTGCCACTGGAAACTGGCGGTAAGTACTCTGATGTCCCTATTTTATTCCCAAGGCTCTGGTAATGTTATGTAAACAGACTAAATGCCAATCCTTTTATTAATCATTGCAATCCTCTTTCTTGCTCACAAGAATCTTAGAGATCTATTATTCAGAATTACCAAAATGGTGGACATATAATTGTAAAGATATTTTGTGGGTGTGGAGAGGGGAGTGCTTTCCCTTTCTCTTCTCCAAAATGTCCCTGATAATTTGCCCAATTCAACCATGTCAATGTGTGTGCAGTAGTTTTCCCCTTCCCTGTTTTGCAGTTCTGTTCTTCAGCCTGGGCTTTCTACCCAAGTGATCATCATTTTCCAATTTCCTGTATTTTTCAATTGATGCTTGAAATAATTTTACCCACTTAATCCTTTCTGTCATACTCCGATCTCATTTAAAGAATAAAAGACATTGAGAATGAAATAAACGGTTTTCAACAATTTTAAGAAATTAAAAAAGTTTGAAAGAAAGAAACCTTGAGGGAATAACAGTATAGCTTATCTGACACTTAACTGTCATTTAACAGATCAATTTGTTGGGTTGGGATGATTGTTTCCATTTTGTAAAAATGCCTGAAGAACCAGTGAGTAAATGACAGAGCACCAGAGACTGCAGAAAGCTTGAAAACACTGACTGGACAGAATTAGGTCTATTCTCAGCCTTCTTCTAAATTTGTACGTTTGCTTTCTGCAAACTTCTAAACATTTTTACAAAATGCACAAGGAATGGAAGAAAGAGCTGGGAGTTCCAGATGAGAGGGCAGAATGGAAGTTGAAGCCTCTTTGGTTAGTTTTCATGTCTCACTGTTAGTACTTGGTACTGCTTTAAGCCTATCACCTTCTCACTGAATAAAAAATTCCCCAGAAAAATTAATTATTGTGGAACAGTTGGCTTCAGGCTTTGGACAGGTGTTGTCAGAGCTCAGTGGGGTCCTGGAGGGGGTGAGAGTCTATCCCAGGGCTTTTTCTTGAAATCATAATTGGAGACAAAAGGAATAAATTATGCCAAACAAATGATACATTTTCTCAGCTCTATTCTCCCCAATATTGTTCCTGGATACTTTAATAAAACTGCAAATAGGATATTTATCTCATTCTTAAGGACCACAACCTTTCATAGCTTCAAACAAATCAAGACACACATAATACTGATATTAAAGCCAGTGAAACCATCATGATATACCAAGGCCATTCCTCAGGATTTCCTTGCCAAACCAGTTGTCGACTGGTATTCACTGATAACATGCCCAAAGTCTGTAGACGAAGTCTCACCATCCTTGCTTCTAAGGAACATTGTGCCTATACTTCTTCCAAGACAGACTTATTCATTCTTCTGGTAGCCCACGGTATATTCAGCATTCTTTGCCAACACCATTATTCAGACACATCAATTCTTCTTCTATCTTCCTTATTCATTGTCCAGATTTCACAAGCTTACGGGGAAAAAAAAAAATTTTTTTTTTTTTTTCATCTTATGAGTTGACTGAAAATGCCTTAGCTTGGATCATGCTTTCTCTGTCAGCATTTCCTTCTTGTCTCTTCTGAGCTTCTGCTCCAGGCAATCTTCATGTTGTTTGTCACCTCTCTTCCCCCATCTCTGCCCTTCGGATTGCTTGTTTAATATCTATTATATGTCAAAAGAGATTGATACAAGATGCACTGTATACTAATCCTCTCTCGTTAACATAACAAAGACAACTCATTCCAAAATGGTGTAACCACAGGCATAGAGATTAGGATTTACAACTCATTGGGGGGGGCACTATTAAATCCATAACATTCCACCCTCTGCCCCTCCACAAATTTATGTCCTTGCTGTGTGTAGGACACATTCACCCCATCGCATCATCCCAAAGTCTAAATCAACTCCATGTCCAAAATCTCATGACACATATGAATCAAATATGGGTAAGACTTTAAGCATATTCCATCCTGGGGCAGAATTCCTCTTCATCTGTGAACATGTGAAATCTAGATTACAATTTATCTTTTTCAAAAGTACAGTGGTGGGACAGGTACAAGGTAGACATTTCCATTACAAATGGGAGAAAGTGGAGGGAAAGAAGGAATAACGGGCACCAGCAGAACAATTTACATTAGCTCTCAAAGGTTGAAAATAACCCTCTGTTCTATGGGACCATCTGGGCAATGGCCGCTCCCTCCATACTCTGGGGGTTGGTCACACCCTCTGTATTCTGGGTGGAGGCCACTTGGTCTGGGCTTCAGCTCCACCTTTAGGGCCAATGAGACAACAACTCTGCTCCCTCAGCTTTAGGAAACCCCATTCTCCTAGTCCAACTGAATGGCAACCCCACTTGGATCCTCAATCAACACCTATGGAAGCAGCAGTCAAGAAATCAAATGATGTATTGCATTGGGCAAATCTGCTGCAAAAAACCTCTTAAAAGTGTTAAAAAGCAAAGATGCCACTTTAAAGACTAAGGTGTGCCTGACCCAAGCCATGATATTTTCAATCACCTCATATGCATGTGAAAGCTGGGCAATGAATAAGGAAGACTGAAGAAGAATTGATACTTTTGAATTATGGTGTTGACAAAGGATATTGAATATAGCATGGACTGCCAGAAGAACAAACAAACATGTCTCGGAAGAAGTACAGCTAGAATGCTTCTTAGAAGTGAAGATGGAGAGACTCTGTCTCATGTACTTTGGACATGTTATCAGGAGGGACCAGTCCCTGAAGAAAGACCTCATGCTTGGTAAAGTGGAGGGTCAGTGAAAAAGAGGAAGAGCCTCAATGAGATGGATTGACCTAGTGGCTGCAACAATGGGCTCTAACGTAGCAACGATTGTGAGGATGGTGCAGGACTGGGCAATGTTTTGTTCTGTTGTGCATGGGGTCACTATGAGTCGGAACCTACTCAACGACACCTAACAACAACATATTAATATATTCAGTAAGTAGAGAAGAAATAAAATACAAATGCTAGCCTGTGAGAATTAATATTTGCTTGGGAGTGGTGGGGTAGATATTTAGTTGAGAGAAGCTGAAGAAATTACTAGGGATTGCAAATGTGAGAACAGAAAGCTAAAACCCCTCTAGTTTGTTTTTACCCATTGTTAGCACTAAAGGAGAGCCCAGATCATCAGGACCAAGAGAAGAATTCCTATTATCAAAGGCATTTTCTACGAGCAAGGGTATCCTGGTTGGCACACCTACATCATTCTTAGTTAGGGGCTAGTCTCTTTTCAATTCTCTCTTTCTCTCTTGGTCCAATGTCTTTTATTTATTTCAAAAATGTTTTTTAAAATCTTTCCATTGCTCTGAAAAGCTCATTACTAAGTCTTCAGATACATATAGACAGATCTCTAAGAACCACACATATTCTTTTAAGATGTGCTTTAATTATTAAGCCAGCCAAGGCTCAATTCACCAATTGTTCTAACACAGATATGCATAGGCTCAGATCTAGGTAGATAATTGCAGAAAGGATTAACAATGTTCAGGAAGGATTCACCTTGGTGGAATGTTAAACTTTAAAAGAAAGTCAGCCAGACACTGGAGAGCAAGAGATGGTAAAAGAAGCAAAGCCATAAAGGTCAGATCGAATTGGGAGATGAAGTAATAACGAGTGTAAATCTGCAGAGGAAAAGCTCCGCTCTCTAGCCTGTGAGGCAATTCTTTCTGCATCTATCACTCAATGGAAATGTAAATGTTTATATCACCACAGATGCCGAACCCATTTGCATTTATTCACATGATCTTCTCCTGTGTATTTCTATTTTGCATACATAATATTTTTGGGGGCAGCAAATAAAGAATTATTTTCTCTATCTTTCAGTTTCTTCTCTTTTTTTTTTTTTTTTTTGCCTCCTTCTTCAGGGTAGGAATTTAGCTTTTTCCAGCACACTGTGGAATGTGAATTGCCCTTGTAGAGGGAGACCGAGATAGCTTCAAAGGAGCACTCAGTCTCTTGCTGCTGAAGAAGAGACAGGGAGACACTGGGTAATTACACTCCTAGGGGGCTGCGTCTCATTCCAGATCCCTCACTTCCTCTGTGTTTGGATTTTGTTTTTTGTGACGTGGGGGTAGGGGTTGGATGGAGGTGCGACGGGGGAGCAGGGTTGTAAGGCTTCCCACTCTACAGGGTTTTGGATGTCTGGTTCTTCATCATCTGGAAGTTTAAATTCCAAAAACGAGACTGGAAAGGATCCTCAAAGAGCCACCTTTCAGATTTGCATACCTCCTCTCTCCCATCTGGTATAGTGGCTAAGAGCTACGGCTGCTAACCAAAAGTTCAGCAGTTCAAATCCACCAGGCACTCCTTGGAAACCCTCTGGGGCAGTTCTACTCTGTCTTACAGGCTTGCTATGAGTCGGCATGGACTCGACAGTAATGGGTTTAGTTTTTGGTTTTCTCTCCCATCTATTCCTTGCTTTATTGTGAAGGCTTGGGCCAAGCCATCTTCGATCTTATTGAAAAATTTCGGTGGCAAGAAATAAATGATTGGAATTTTAGACTTTATTTTACCCTGTCACTGATTTGTCCATCCTGTGGGAGGACAAATGTGGGTGTTTTTGTAAATGTGGGTGCTGAACATGATGCAAAAACACCATGAAATAGGCTCCTGTGACTCCTGCTTTCCCTTGAACTTTCAGCATTTGCTCACTGCCCTCACTGAGGCTAACCGAGAGATTGTGCAGGGAGAGATTGTAGAAGGAAAAGTTTTTGTTTTTTTAATTAGCTTGCATTTTAAAATTTATTTATTGAACCTAAGCTCAGCTGCTAACCAAACGGTCAGCAGTTCGAATCCACCAGGTGCTCCTTGGAAACCCCGTGGGGCAGTTCTACTCTGTCCTGTACAGTCACTATGAATTGGAATTAACTCAATGGCAAAGGGTTTGGTTTTTGGCTTGGAAAACTAATTAAGGGTAATATAAGAAATGGGTTAGTGATCAAAACCACTGGCATGCCTACTTTTCCAGGGTCTAAAATATATTTAACAACAATCACAATTGTCAAAAGAATTGTAATAATGATATGTCTAGAAGCAAAGCGTCATTAGACTCAAATGGTAATAAATGCTGAAGAACAAGAATCAAGAATTCCCAAAAATATGTTTATCTACATAAATGAGACTTTTTAATTGAATTGCTAAATACAAACTATTTGAAGTTAGCAGTTTAGTCATTAAGTGTTTTTATGACTCAGGTGCTGCTCAAAGTGCTTATAAAAACAGTTACTATTCTACTAGCTGTAGCTAATCTCCTGTTATTTTGAAATAAATAGACAAAAATTAAAAATAAAGGGGCGATTAGCATATAAATGAGAAAGAATCGTATCTGGAGAAAAGAAGGTAATTTTATTTTACTAAAGTTAGTAGGTAATGGGAGAGAAGATTTCTGTCACCCCAAACCCAAAACCCACTGCCATCGAGTCGATTCTAACTCATAGAGACCCTGCAGGACAGAGTAGAACTGCCACCATAGAGTTTCCAAGGAGCACCTGGTGGATTCAAACGGCCAGCCTTCAGGTTAGCAGCCATAGCACTTGACCAGTATGGCGCCAGGGTTTCCACCTATCACCTAGTCCTTCTCAATTTTTAATGTTTATGCAAATCGCCAGGAATCCTATGAAAATACAGATTCAGCGGATCTGGGGTGGAGCCTGAGATTCTGCACTTCTGACAGGCTCCTAGCTGATGCCAGTGCTGCTGGTCTCTGGACCACACTTTCAGTGTCAAGAATCAAAACACAAAGATGTTTATATAATACTGACACATGTGAAGAACCGTAGTACAAATACACCAACCCTAACATTTATTTCACTTTATAATAACAAGATAGGATGATTTGGAAATTCTTCTGCTATAACAATATTAAAAATTATTACCTAGAGATGTTTTTATTTGAATCAGGTTTGGATCAACTGCTCTTTTTTTTAGCAGCTAGAATATTTTGTCCCCCTACATCCATGGACAGTGAAGGGCAAGCAACCTTCAAGTATGTTATGTTCAGATTCTGGATATCTAAACCTATTCATATGTGTGCTCATTATTGACTGCACAGATTTGACTGAATCATATAAAAAATGTTTACTTGCTCTCCAGACTGTAGGATATGATATAGAGCAGGGGATCTCAATGAGGAGAGATTTTGACCTCCCGAGGGACATCTGGCAATGTCTAGAGATGTATTTTGAGCCCTGGTTATGCAGTACTTAAGAGCTTAGCTGCTAATCAAAAGGTTGGCAGTTTGAATCCACCAGCTGCTCCTTGGAAACCCTACGGGGCAGTTCTACTCTGTTCTGTAGGGTTGCTATGAGTTGGAATCGACTCCACAGCACATAACATAGCAACAAAAGAGATATATTTGGTTGTCACAACCGGGAGGGGAGTTGTTACTGGCACCTGGTAGATAGGCCGGGGATGCTGCTAAGCTCCTGCAAAGGACAGCTGACCACAACAAAGATATTATCCAGCCTAAATGTCAATGGTGTTGAGGTTGAGAAATCCCGATATAGAGGATAAAAGATACATATGATTTATGAGGTCTTCATTTGAGGAGCATACAATTTGATGATGCAGGATTAACCCATATGACATAATTCATGGGCAAATCTTGAACACTGTTGCATTCAGGAAAGTAGCGACAGGTTAGTGGGATACATTTTTAAAATGTAAAATGCTGGATAGTCAGAACAGTTTGTGGATGAGGCAGCTCTGGAAGAAGGATGGACGGGAGTCAGGTGAATGAAGAGAAGAGGAACTAGAGAATTATACCTTTCCTTTTTCTAAGAAAGTAAAGATGCTTCTCATCTCCAAAACTGAAATTGTTGGCTTACTTGGTAGGAAGTTTCGAGAATTAGCTTTGACAGAATTTTTTACTTGAAGACAATCGAAGCCCCAATTGAACGAACATGCAGCTATTGACTACAAACACGTCCCAAATCCTACCCCCTTTTATTTAATGATGCTGCAACCTTCGAAATATTGAAGAAACACTGAATAAAGAAAAATATTTACTAGAAGTGGAAGGCTGAAGTTTTTAAATTAGGCTTTCATTTGATTAGTTGCTAACTTTATTTCTAATGACTGCATGGAGATACAAAGGCCCCAGGGTGGGCCGTAAGAGGGGGCAGATAGAGAGAAAAACATGGGTCGTGGGCAATGGTCAGGGTTGTGAAGTTGTATTTTCTTCTTATGTAGTAATTTGACTGTTATTCCTGGGAGATGTATTATTTATAGTATTTATAAAACTATAAGCACATATTGAATATATATGAATGCATATAAATGACAAATTCATTTTAAATGTTGGGCTCATATTATGATACCATGGCTTTACTCCCTAAGACATATTCAAAATATGCTGTGTCAACTAAGTACATTAAAAAGAAATATTAGCGTTATCTATAGTAATCATTTTAGCAAACTGAGTACTTTTATTTCATATATTACTTTTTATAGAGGGAACAAACACCTCCATCGCCTCCATTGTGGCCCAGACCGTATTATGTCTTACCTGGATAATTTCAGTAGCCTCCTAACTGGTCTTCCTCTGTCTGCAGGGTATATAGCCTGTTCACCACAGAGAATAACCTTTAGGTCAGTAGTCAAGCACAAACCATTTGCATCACCCAGGGATCTAATATGGCATAAGATTCATCAATTCATTTATGTTTATTGTCTGTAGCCAAAGTCTAGAAAAAAATATATTTCTGAAAATAAAATAACTTGGTGTTTTCTTAAAATTTTTCCTTTGCTGATTTTTGCTTGCCCAATTTTGATAATCTGGCAAAAACTAGCTCTTTTAATGTTCAGCAGCTCGTAGCTATAACAACAGCAACAAGTATAAATTATTAGATAATTCAAATAGCAAACATTTGCTTATTGCCTAACTTAATTACACTTTTTCATTTGCTATTTAATTTGTTTATTGAGGAAATATTCATAGAGTACCTTCTCTATTATACACTTGGTGGGGTATAAGCTCTGAAAACACAAAATGAATAAGATATGGTCCCTGTCTTTGAAGTGCTCACAGGCTATGGAGGAAAAAACATTATAAAATACATATGATAATACACAAGAGGTATTATATATAAAGCCATGCTTTCCCTGTTATATAGGGAGAACAAAGCACCCGAGGCACAACAGAGATTGAAGACACTGAGCCTCTATGAAGGGTGATGGAAAAATTTGGAAATGGATAGTGGTAATGGTTGAACAACATAATAAACAAAATTAATGTCACTGAGTTGTACTTGTGACAAGTGTTGAAATGGCAAATGTTTGGCTACATATATATTTACTACAATTAAAAAAAAAAGAGATGTTCGGTTGTTACTTTTATGTATCAACTTGGCTAGGCTGTGGTTCCCAGCGTAAGGCTAAACACTAGACTAGTTGTTATTCCACAATATGCTGTAGTTTTATGCAGATAACACGTGCCTTCTACTTTTGTTTGCCAACCGAGCTCTCGCCCTGTGCAGTATTTTTGTAAACATGCTATGCTATTTTTTTTTTTTACAGCAACATGTAAAAAAAAATTAACATTTCAGCTCAGTTGAATGCCTTTGCCTAGTCTATAAAATACAGGTAAACATCTTTCTGATACTCTTTGCTTTCTGGTATCAGCAATGATATGCCTCATTCTACAACTTCTTCAGAATCTTGCATGAGCTTCTGGCAGTTCCCTGTCGATGTACTGCTGCAACCCTTTTGAACGATCTTCAACAAATTTTTACTTGTGTATGATATTAATGGAAACCCTGGTGGCATAGTGGTTGAGAGCTACAGCTGCTAACCAAAAGGTCAGCAGTTCGATTCCACCAGGTGCTCCTTGGAAACTCCATAGGGCAGTTCTACTCTGTCCTGTAGGGTCGCTATGAGTCAGAATTGACTCAATGGCAGCGGTTTTTTTTTTTTTTTTTGGTTCTGATATTAATGATATTGTTCCATAATTTCCACATTCTGTTGGATCACGTTTCTTTGAAATGGGCACAAATATGGGTCTCTTCCAGTTGATTGGCCAGGAGGCTGTCTTCCAAATTTTTTGACAAAGATGAGTGAGCACTTCCAGTATTGCATCTGTTTGTTGAAACATCTCAATTGGTATTCCATTAATTCCTGGAGCCTTGTTTTTTGCCATAGTAAAACAATTTTTACTAATTCAGAATTTGTAATAATACTCTCTTGATTCATTTGAAATTTATCTTTACACTTTATATTTCAAAATTGTGGTTCCTTCAGAACTACATTTTTAAAAAGTTATAATGGGGGAAAAGAAAGAATAGCCTCTTTAAGAAACATTTTCAAGCAATTTTTACTGAATTTTTTTACAAGAATAAACAAAGGGCTGTTTTCCAGCTGAAAATCTCTGCTTAATATTTTGCCAGTTATCTGTTACCAAAAGTATTAAAATTGCGTTGAGTTTAAATTTATGTGTTCACCAGAGTTGAACTGATTTTGGACTGGCCTTCCCAGCTAATTGGTCTGCATTAAAAAACAATTATAGTAATTAAAAGAAATCATATAGATACAGATATAAGATGGAATGTGGCAAGGATGGATTCTTCAGGTGTACAAACCTCTGACATTCTAAGAGTCTTTGATAAGAACTTTTAGTTTCCAAAATGTCAGCAGCATGTCCTACTGGAAAGGCACATTTGATGCACAGTATTTGAGGCAACTGGGGTACAGTTATGTCACCGAAACAATTCATTGAACTTAAACAAATGAAATGGAAGCAACACATTAGTAGCAAAGCCCTGTTACATTAAATGATTTCTGCAAAGCCTGGAAGACTTAATGAGTGTCAGAAGTGTTCAAAAGTCATAAAAATTTGGTCCCTTCTCCAGTTGAACTGATGCGCTACCTCCACTGAGAAATAGAGAAGGTGGGACTCTTAAATCGATTTTCACGAGCTCTGTGGTGTGAGGAAACCCTGGTGGCGTAGTGGTTAAGTGCTATGGCTGCTAACCAAAGAGTCGGCAGTTTGAATCCACCAGGCGCTCCTTGGAAATTCTATGGGGTGGTTCTACTCTGTCCTACAGGGTCGCTATGAGTCAGAATCAACTCGATGGCACTGGGTTTGGTTTGGTTTGGTTTGGTGGTGGTGTGAGGGCTTACCTTAAGCTCTTCACACTTCAAGCGATTCCCTATTATATGTGATGACATGTGTCTGTCAAGCAATGGGGCAGGACTATAGTATGATCTGGGTTCAGTACTATAAAATCAGCATTTATTTTTGAGAAGACCCTAGCTCTTTCTCCATGACACTTAAAGAAGTTTATCTTGTTCAGGAAAAAAAGACATGATGATAATAAAGATCAATTAGGAATTTTAAAAGACCCAGGGCTCTTCCCACTCTTCCCTGGAGAAATTACCTAACGGCTAAATGTGTTATGCAATGAAGCCTTCCAAACTGCCTGCTGCCTTATTAGCTTTATTAAAAATACACATCAAGCTTGCTTTGAGCGGTGGGTTTATGTGGAAATGGTGCAAACACAAGATTACTGAATGAAAACAAGTAAACAGATGCTCACTTATTATCCAAGTTGTTAGAATTAACCAGAAGAACATATTGGTACCTCAGCTTTTCTTCTCAAATTGCCAGCAGGTGGGAGGTTTGAATTAGTGTCTTTCATGAGCTCTTGGTTTGAAATGAAGAGAGTGTGAGCTTCCCTCCACCCCCGATAATTCTGTGTTCGTTCAATCTTCAGTTCTGAAATATATTTCAAAGCGAGATGCTGCTCTATCCCTTTCTCTTTCAAAGTTTCGTCAATTAGTGTTTGACATCTGTATGAGATGGTAAGCGTTAAACCCCAGTGCCGTCGAGTCGATTCCAACTCATGGCGACGCTATAGGACAGAGTAGAACTGACCCATAGAGTTTCCAAGGAGTGCCTAGTGGATTCGAACTGCCAACCTTTTGGTTAGCAGCTGTAGCACTTAACCACTACATCCAGTTGATTGGTTTCGGTTAGCTAGGATAATAAGGAAGCAGAAGAGCCATTTGCCCCTTGCAGTCATATATTTGGAAAATCAGTGTATATAAATCCTTCCCAGCCTCTTTTCCTCCCCCCAACGAATGAATTGTGTTCGGAAATGATGAGATTTGAAGAGTAATTGCTGTAGAAACTAAAAACGGTGAATATGGAAGGGCTTGACTGAAATAATTTTACTCCACATTTGGCATCCCGTTTCTGTCATTGCTAATTAAGTGAACTAGGTTCAGTCTAGGTGAAAGACAAGCTCATGTATGTAACATGGCTGTGAAATCTGTTGTTGCTGTTGACACCAGCTCGCGATGAGCTCATGTACAACAGAATGAAATATTGTCCAATCCTGTGCCATCCTCCCAATCGTTGGTATGTTTGAGTCCATTGTTGTGGTCCCTATGTCAATCCACCTCACTGAGGGTTTTTCTCATTTTCCCTGGCCTTTCTCTTCACCAAACATGATGTCCTTCTCTGGCTACTGGTCTTTCTTGATGATGTCCAGCATTATATCTGAATATAATAATAATTGGTCTTTCTTGATGATGTCCAGAATATTGCCTGCTGTGATCAATAGAGTTTTCATTGGCTAATTTTTGAAAGCAGATTTCCAGGCCTTTCTTTCTAATCTGTCTTAGTCTGGAGGCTCCACTGAAACTTACTCACCATGGGGTGACCCTGCTGGTATTTGACACATCGGTGGCATACCTTCCAGCATTATAGCGACCAGCAAGCCACCACACTCTGACAAACTGACAGATGGGTGGTGGATGAAATCTAGAGGGTGCTATAAAATTGAAAGATGCTATACAGTAGAAAGAGCCCAGACTCTGGACAGACCAAAGATCAAACCCTGATTCTGACACTTTCTGTGTGGCTGTGGGTAAATAACTTGTCTTTTCCAAATCTCAGTTTCTTCATCATAACATGGGAGATAATAATGTTCCATGTATTTGAAATAACTGTGTGCATCATGGAGCATCCTTGCATGGTGCTCCATGATATTATACCTCCATCTTTACCTCCTTCTCACCTTCTACACCTACTTTGGCCTCCAAAGTATCAACATTGATCAACATTGATGCAGAGACCAAGGACAGGCGATAGTTTTTCTTTATTGTAATTGCCAGATGGAGAAAACAAATCTTGGTGTCTCATAAGTGTGGTGAAATATGATTTTTTTGGGTGTGGTTATATCTTTGAAAACTCTGGGATGCCATATCTCTTTAGTCTCTATGGTATTATTCATGAATAAATCTAGGTTCAATTGAGGGAAGACTTCAAGGAGCAACTGAAATATTTCTGGGTTGACAGTGTTTAAAGCTCTGACTAAATCTTAAAAACTTAGAATAATTTTATTCGTGCAGAAATCATGGGGAAGGTGGTTGGACTATTTGGATGAGTAGGAAAAAGCTTACATGAAAATATGAATGAAGAATATTGATCTAATGTGTGTGTGTTCTAGGTTACTTATTAAATGTTAGCCTACCCTAACCAGTACCACTACTTCATGAATGTCACACTTCTCCCATTTTTCCTGTGCAGTTGTCACTTGGTATCCAAGAGGGATGGTTTCCAGGACCTCCCATAGATACCAAAATCTTCCAATGCTCGAGTCCCTTAAATAAAATAATGCAGTATTTTCATATAACCTATGCACACCCTCCCGTATACTTCAAATCATCTCTAGATTACTTATAATACCTAATACAATGTAAATGCTCTGTAAAAAGTTATTATACTTTGTTGTTTAGGGAACAATGACAAGAAAAAAAGGGTTCACACAACACAAGTAGCGAACGGACGAGACTCGAGGCAAATGATGCTCAAACAAGTGATCCAAGGTTGGTTGAATCTGCAGATCTGTGGATGCAGAACACGCGTATAAAGAGGGCCAATTGTATGTACTAATGCCCTTCATACACCCCCAAAGCAGAGTAAAGCAAATCAAAGCAAAGCAAAACAAAGCAAAAAAACAAACTAACCTGCAAAGTAGACAACCAAAAAAACTCCTACCAGTACCACCACCACCAACTGCAGCAAAAGGCCAAACTCAAACCATAAGGAACATATTCAGAAGTAATTGAGATCATTAACATTACAGTGTTGCAACAGCATAAAAACTCTTTAGTTTATACATAATTAGGTAGTGGGTGGGGGAATTATTTTAGAGTCTAGAGTTTTATCAAATAGCCTTTGGGGTGAACTTCCTTTAACTTTCTCTCCTTTAGATACCATAACTATTTATTTGAAAGAAGTCATGGAGGAGTTAGTTGAACAGAGTAAATGGTATGGTACTTCCATGGTTTCCTATTTTACAATTATCTTTAAGGTTTCTACATCTCCAAAAACGACTTTTTACCTTGAGTGCACAAAATTAAAATGCACAAAATTAGGGTATAATAATTCTAGCTTCATGATGCATTGGTTTCATTCTTTCCTTCTGCCTGTCTCTCTTTCTGTCTTATATATAAAAAAAAAAAAAAAGCATCCAGAAACTCATCACCAACACAAAATCTAGAACATTGATACCTATAAAGCCCTTTACCAGTCTATCCCAAATATCTCAAACCTGCTTGTATCATAAATTTACCCGTTACCTCTTCTACCCACCTAATAATCTTTCCTAACCTGATTTTCATCCTCATCATAACCCTCAGTCTCACGTATTACCCTTAGTCCACAAGCTCTGTCTTGCTAAAATAAATGATTTTATTTTGGTTGTAAGCAACAGAACTTATTCTAGATACCTTAATCACTATATATATATATATATATATATATATATATATATATATATATATATATATATATATATATAACGTTTCTGTTATGACAGAGCTTGGAATGGAAGGAGAGGTAAAGAACCAAGCTCCAGAAGAACAGGAACTTAGTGTAACAAAAGCGGAAACACATACCCACAGTCTTCTTTGGGAGGCAGCACGTGAATCAACTCCAATGCGTTTTAATGTGTGACCAATCTGGCTTGAGTCCTGTACCCACCCTTGGCTTGGGAAGAGAGCAGGGCAGCTTTTTGGACAGTCCCACCAGACTGCATCCCGTGGAAGGAGAGCAGGTCTCCCAAAGCAAATTTAGGTTGCTATTTCATAAACAAGGAGAATCAATGCTGAATGACAAAGGCAGTACAACCCTTCGTGCACTCCAGACTCCTGTGCTGGTCACCTTAACACAAATTTATAACCCCCAGCTAAATTTAACATCACAGCCTTGGACCTATGCCTCTGGCCCCCTTGCTCCACTTTTATTACTGTTGAACTGTATGTAATTACTAGTATTTGTGACCTACAAAAATGGCAGTTTCACATGGTGTAATTAAACCTAGCTGCATAAGGAGCAGTAGCGGTTCATCACATGCTCCCACTTTCTTCTTCCTGTTCTGTTTTTGGATTTTTTTTAATTTATAACTTCTACAGATACATTACCTACTTTGCTACACAAATATGACCTTGAAAGGGAGAGGGTAAGTGGGAGTATGGAGTAAGGTGTATATAAGCTTATATGTAACAGACTGACTTGATTTGTAAACGTTCACTTAAAGCTCAATAAAAATTATTTAAAAAAAAGAAAGAAAGCTCTTCAATAGAGAAAAAAAAAATGACCTCAAAGTTTAGTCTTCCAAGGGATGATAGGATAGCATGAACTGTGGGTCAGACAGATCTGGGTCTGAGTGGTCCTAATATGTACTATTTTTTTTTTTTATATGACCTCAGAGAAATCACTTAACTTCTCTAAGTTTTTTCATCTATTAAATGGGGAAAATTTAATCTCATCTAGCATTGTCCCGAGTATTGGATGAGATAATGCGTTTAAGGTGATCAGCACAGAGCCTGCCACAGAAGAAGCGAGGAGTCAATGTTAGTTACCGCTCTCAAATAATGGGACTTATTAGTTGTTGTTGGGTGTTGCTGAGTCGATTTCGAGTTGCTGAGTTGAGTCCACGTGCCAGAGTGGAACTGCCTCATAGTGCTTTCTAGGCTATAATCTTTATGGAAGCAGATCTCCAGGTCTTTCTCCCACAGAGCCACTGGGTGAGCTCAACCTGATAACCTGGTAACAGTTGAGCACTTAACCATTTGCACCACCAGGGCTCCCTGATGGCACTGTTCTGCAAACTCTCAAAAGCCATATTAGCTCTGCTAATCTAGGATAGAAAATTGAATTTGTTTTGGGGGCAGGCGCTCCCTTTATTCAGCATGGGTCCATTTTGGTTGGAAGTATGAACTGTACCCATCACTTTGGGGATCCTTCTCCAGACAGAGAACTCAAGTATTCTTGCTTAACGACAAGA
Source organism: Elephas maximus indicus (assembly GCF_024166365.1). NCBI lineage: Eukaryota > Metazoa > Chordata > Mammalia > Proboscidea > Elephantidae > Elephas > Elephas maximus. Next base: position 5,651,455 of record NC_064841.1, on the reverse strand, counting down.
ATAGTTCTATTCACCAGACAGAACCCTTCCAAACTAGGGAAATGTGTGCACCCGCGAGACTGTACCTGAATGCGTATGGTTCCCAGTCGTGGATTTACAATGGAAAACGATCCACTGTGGTTGGGGAATTTTGTGCTGTATCCAAACGATGCCTTCAGTGATGAGGACCAGACCCCATTTCTTCATTAATCCCTGTGCCCATCTTTTTTTCTCCCCTCACGTGTGGAATACTCCTTTCTTGCCTTTGCTTATCTAAATTTGTCAAATCTTTAAACATTTTTACCTATGTCATAGGAATAGCATGGTCACGTGTAACTCATAGGGTCATTAGGTCCACAATAGGTAATGAATGTAAAATTAATTCTGTGCACCAAAAATCACTAATCTACATCTAAAGGTATTATTATTGTTTTAGTTATATTTATATTGTTCAGGTTGAAGGGAGGGAGGGTAGTAGCTAAAAAGCATGAACACTGGAGGCACTTCCAAAACCCAGCTTCATCACCTAGGGCAAATAACAGTGTCCTCATCCGTAAGTTGAGGATTGCCATAGTGTCTTTTTCATAGGACTGGTTTTTGAGAATTAAATGAGTTTTTTATATATGAAAAGCACTTAGAACAGTGCTGGGCACAAAATAAATGGTATAAAATAGTTTCTATTATCATCTTCTTTGTTAACGCTGATGTATTAAATTCTGATATTATGTTTATTTCAAGATTTGTAAATACGGTTTGCAACATACTGTCACACCTTATTTTTAAGTCATCCTGGATTTACGTTGTTGGGCGAATTACACATACCTTGATGTCTTATTTTTGTGTCTAGGTTAGCCTGTCCTTTGGGTTCAGTCATGTTGTCTACATTTTGGTATTTACCACAGGAGCTAATAGTCTCTGTCACATGAACTAACACCTCTCTTCCTCTTTTTCACTTATTCATTGGTTTCAGTCATTCTGCAGCTTTATTTTGGCAGAAGAACACTGAAAGCTAGCTGCTTGATTACCTTGAAGCACTTTAGGTATCAGTTCCCAGTTGAGTTTCATATCTGAAAGACTTGCCTTGCATGGTGAATAAAAGCGAAGAGTGCAGGACCTACATAAAAGGTGCTCAAAATCTGGTTCTATCATGACCGACTGGGCTACTGCTGACATGGATGAGATTATCAAAACATCCTCAAAAAGGCCATACTTCATGCTTCTACTTTGAGGAAATTCTTGGTAAAAACAAACAAGCAGAACGTACACCTATGTGTGCACACGCAAACACACACACACAAAGACAATATTTAGACAATCCTTGGCAGAAACAAACAATAAATGTATGCACACACAACAAAAACAAAAAGATATGAAAATTAATCATCAAATAATTTTTTTCAAAATAATTTCCTAAAAACCTGACCTGCAGATTTTGCCTTATGAGGCATATTTGTCATGTAAGGATGCATAATACAGTTTAGTGTTTTTATCTTGTTTAATAACTCAAATATTTAGACACACAACTTGACCTCCGTTTGTACTCTCTGTATTGTGTTACAATAGTTTAATGCTTTCATGACAGGTAGCTGGGCTATGGAAACCCTGATGGTGTAGTGGTTAAGTGCTATGGCTGCTAACCAAGCGGTCAGCAGTTCAAATACTCCAGGCGCTCCTTGGAAACTCTGTGAGGCAGTTCTACTCTGTCCTATAGGGCCAACTATGAGTTGCAATCAACGTGACTGCACTGGGTTTGGTTTTTGGTTTTAACTGGGCTATACTTAATGTAAATATAATTTGTAGGTAACTGATTTCAGAAAGAAACAGTATGCCACATCTGCCTTTTGGAGTCTCATGGGCATTAATAGGTGGTTCTATTTACAACAATTAATTCATTCATCCAAGAAATATTTACTGAGTTCCGACAAACTATGCACAGGCACTCTTATAAGAATGGATGGTATAGCAGTGAACAAAGACGGATAAACAGTCCCTGCTTTGGGGAGCTTATGTACTAGTGGGAAAGGCAGGAAATAAACAATATGTGACATTTAGTTATAAGTGGTATGGAGGAAAATAAAGTGGGAAGGGGGAGCAGGATTCTGACAGGAGATGTTGCTGATTTATTTATGGTAGTTGGGGAAGACCTTAATGGGGAGATGTCATTTGAACAGAAGGCTGAAGGACCATGCAGATACCTGGGGGAGGAGCCTGCCAGGTAGAAGCAGTGGCATGTGCAAAGGCCCTGAGGTGAGAGTAGACGAGACATGTTTAAGGAACAGCACACAGCCAGTGTGGCTGGAGGGGAGCAGGCAAGGGGTGAAGGGTAGGAGATGAAGTAAGAGAGAGGTGGTGGGCAGCAAGGCTCCATGGCCCTTGTAGGCATTATTAAGACTTTGGTCTTTGTTCTGAGCGAGATGGGAAGCTACTGTCATTTTTGAGCAGAGGAGTGACATGATCTAAATCAGGTTTTAAATGACCCCTTTGGCTAATATTGGATGCGTTCTACAAGCTGAACGACCTGATTGGTGGAGTCAGGCAGGGATTCAGTCTCTGAGGCACTCAGTCCAAGCAAGAGTTGTCGTTTTACACATTCTTTAAGCATACCAAAATCTTTACTGAAGGACCGAGGTATCGGTGTGCTGTGTCTCTTTAAATTATTTCATCTTACCCCAACATCCTTACAAAAAATAATCTTTTCACTAAGAGAGAAAAGATGTTGGGTAAAAAAAAAAAAAAAAAAGGTTGGAATAAAGATTTTCCGACACGCAGTAATAGTACATCAAGTGAAATAAATAATTACATTTCCTTTATTTTTTGATAGAAGAACAAACTACCTATACTCTAACTTTTAGAGTACAGACAAGTTCTACCTTAGAAGCCAAAGAATGAAATATTAATGAAATTACAATTTAAAAAATGGATGTTTGGAAACACACGAACAGCATGGAATGGGACCAGCCTGAGATTAAAACACTTGCTTAAGGCATTCGTTCATCTGCTCACAATGCTGCAACATAAAAAATAAGATTCCAGTTAAGTCAGTGAAGAGTGAACTGCTGCTCGACTGGACTATAAGAAAATAATACTGACGAGGAGTGAGCTTCTTGGCTCAAGTAGACACATGAGACTATGTGGGCAGCTCCTGTATGGGGGGGAGATGAGAAGCCAGAGGGGGACAGGAGCTGGCTGAATGGACACAGGGAATACAGGGTGGAGAGGAGGAGTGTGCTGTCTGTCTCATTAGGGGGAGAGCGGCTAGGAGTACACAGCAGGGTGTGTATAAGTTCTTGTATGAGGGGCTGACTTGATTTGTAAACTTTCACTTAAAGCACAATTTAAAAAAAAGTGAACCACGCTGCAAGCTGTAAATACAACTCCTGCTTACCGCACTGGTGAGCTGAGTCAGTGTGTGAGACTCACAGCAAAATCAGCGTTTTCTTTTTCTACTAATATTTGGTGCAGAAATGTTCCTTTACCCTATGTAGTAAAAATCCTGGCATCGTGCGTAGATCTCAGGTTCTTTAGTGTGGTCCAAGTGACTGTGTCTCATTGATTTTGTACCTTGTTGTCCATTTTATGTAAATGTTGTGATCACTCTTAAGACAGTGAACCCAAGCAACAAACAAATAAAATACACCTGTTGACGTCGAGTCCGTTCTGACTCACAGAGACCCCACGTGCTACAGAATAGAACTGCTCCATGGGGTTTTCTTGGCTGTAATCTTTATGAAAGGAGATCGCCAGGCCTTTCTTCCTCAGTGACACTGGGTGGATTCAATCTGCCAACCTTTAGGTTAGTAGCCGATCGCAAACCACTGATGCCATTCAGGAAGGGGAGTTCTAATGACTTACTCTTGTATAGTGATTGCTGAGCTATTCAGGTATAGACCTGCTTAGCAGAGTAAATTTTAACCATCATTTGCCTTGAAAAATTAGGCTTTTAGGTACATACTGTTTCACACATCTTTAACACTATTTTACTCTGTTACTTATTGTGCATTCATTTAAAAACAAACAAACAAACCTGTTGCCCTCATGTCAATTCCGACTCATAGCTGCCCTGTAAGACAGAGTAGAACTGCCCCATAGGGCTTCCAAGGAGCGGCTGGTGAATTTGAACTGCCAACCTTTTGGTTAGCAGCTGAGCTCTTAAACACTGCGCCACCAGGGCTCCTGTGTATTCATTAGCCAACAAATAAACTTTTATTAAATATCTACTGCCAGGCACTGTGCTGGGTGCTTGGGATAAAAAGATGAATCAGAGGTATTTGTTGTCGAGGGGCTTACTTTATGACCTGGAAGAGAAATTTCCCTGAGAAGATTTAAGTTTTTTCTCCTTAGTACTTATTGGAGCCCTGATGGCACAGTAGTTAAGAGCTTAGCTGCTAACCAAAATGTCAGCAGTTCAAATCCACCAGCTGCTCCTTGGAAACCCTATGGGGCAGTTCTACTCTGCCCAATAGGGTGGCTAAGAGTCGGAATCAACTCGATGGCAATGGGCTTGGGTTTTTTTGGTTAGTACTTAAAATTAAAAAAAACTCTGTTGAAGAATTAAATTTAATTAGCATCTACTGAGAGCCCGCTTTTTCTCAGGGGCATGCTAGGTGTAGGGGCGTGTATAAAGACACAGTCCCTGTTCTCAGGGAGGCACCGTGACAAAATAGAGAACATAGGACAACTAGTAGGTGGGCAGACTCAGCAGGCTGTAAAGGGGTAGGAGCATTGATGGACTTGGCTTGGTCAGGAGTCAGGAGGACATGGTTCTGGGCCTCAGACCAGAGGTATGGAAAGTCCATGGAATGAAAGACCAGAGTTTCAGAGATTCTTTTCGAGAAGAAGAAACTATATCTGCACTGGAGGTAAAAATAGAAGGGGTTATGTAAGCGCCATGATGAATAGTCAGCGGCTCGATGTTATTCCACCCCCTCCAAGCACCCAGCCTTGCAGTGAACTGCCTGCTGAATACTCTTTCTCTTTTTTGATAACAACTTGAATAGCTGTTTTGGCATCAGGGAGCCATTACAGAAGTTTTCACCCTTACAATTGTTACTTTCCTGTGACTTAAAAATGTGGAGCTCAAGTTATCCTGACCGCCTTTCACTTAATAGCAACTTTTTGTAAAAGCACTTTTTGCCCCCAACTACCACCAGGACACAGAACACAGAGTATAGATATTCTTGCAAGCAACCCACTCCTTGCTGAGACTGGAGGAAGGCCAAAAGAAAAATCAATCACAATTATTCTGAAGGGAAGTTGCACAATGTTCTCCTTATGTTATTACCTATGAGCTTCCCAAGAGCACTGACAATGTATTACCCTGATTCTCTCGGGGCCCGGCACCATGCCTGGCAAACAGGATGATCTAAATGTTTGCTAAAGAAATAAAGGTTGACACCTGTGCCAGGAAATCTACACATCTGTCCTTTCACTTAATAAGTATATCTGATATTGTCCCCTCATACAGTTCGAAATGGAGCCCCTGGTGGCGCAGTGGTTAAGAGCTACGGCAAGCTATGGCTGCTGACCAAAAGGTCAGCAGTTCAAGTCCTCCAGCCACTCCTTGGAAACTCTATGGAGCAGTTCTACTCTGCTCTATAGGGTCACTATGAGTCGGAATAGACTCGATAGCAACAGGGTTTTGTTTGTTTTTTATAGCTCGAAATATAAAACTTTCTGCAGTGTCTTATTAATGTATGAAGTCTTCATATATATATATATATATTTTAGTGTCATGTGAAGTAAAAGTTAGAACAAAATATTTGTTCATAGGATTGATTTTAAATTTCAGATTTCTACCCCACATCCCTCTGAAAGATACTTAGGTGGCTGTCTGTTCAGTAAAAAGAGTAATTCTCTCCAGGAAAGTTGCTAAAGGAGACAGAACATTTCCTTGAGTTACCTTGTGGAATATTCTGGAATGTCTCTCGGGAACAATATTTAGAATCCTGAAGTGAAGGACACTCACCCATAGGGCAAAGAGGGGACCCCACCAAAAAAAGCCCTCACCTTCTGACAAGTGCCACAGCTTTCCTGCCTCAGGCCACACCCAGGCTGCAGTTCTCGGTTATTCATAGGGGCAACTGGTCACAGGGGGGCTGTGCACAGACCTTCACAGAGAAAAATTTCAGCCAATTAAGTTACCTTTGTACAAGAAATACCAATCTTCGAGAGTCAGGAAATAATATGTTCTGGTAAATGGAATTCCATACAGGGATTTCTGGTGTTCATAGAAACAGAATACAATGAAATACACTTTGAATTTAAACTATGTGCAAACCAGTTTACCCTCCTAATGACTGAGAAGATTTTTTCAGATTTCAGGAGTGTTTCAGGATTACCACAGGCGTCCAGCTCACATGATCATTTTACTCACGTATCAGTGAAGAAAGTGTAAGATGTTAAGCTAAGTCTATCAAAATTCTCCACCACAACCCCCAAAAACCTCTTTAAAAAAGACATTGTTGTCATAAGCTGTTTATTGACTGTTTTTCCTCTGGAAATACTCAACTGTTTAACCTTTGCCCTATTAGGTGAAATACGTTTCTAATTGATAGATTATTAAATAAGCCTCGGTTTTAAAAGAAAAACCATTTTTCTACTCCCTTCCATGCTTCCTGCGTTTCACCTTGCAAACATGTTGAAGACTTGAGGATATAATAGTATAGGAGGAAAAAAAAGACAAACGGAAAGATGGATTATGGCTGAACAGTCAGCAAAATGAACAACAATGAGCAAAATTTAGAATGAAAAATAACATCAGCGAAAGCAACTTCCTCCCTTGGGTTGACCGTAAAGAAAACATTAAGTGAAAGAATGGCTGCTTGGTGTAGGCATGGTTTCAAAGATAACGCTTTCATGGGTTTGTTGCTGGACCATGAGGTGGAACTCATTTCCACAAACCTTTACAGGTAGTGATTCTTTTCCACTGGGCTACATGACCGTCTCTCCTGAGAGGGTTTCGTTTGTTTCCACCTGCAACTCCAGGAGTTTATCACTGATTCTAGAATGTTTTTCTGTGTTAAACTCTGCAGTTAAACTTCACTGACTAGACATCTGTAGTAAATTTGAATGAGGTCAGAGGTGGCTAATTCTCAGGGGAGGCCTTTTCCTTTGATGCCTGGGGATTTTTCTTAGTTCCTGGGAACTCACCTAAGCATTTAAAAGGCTGCTTATTATAGTTTATTCAGGGCTTTTATCTTTTCTATAATATCTCTTGAGATGGACCTTGATGCTTTTTATTTTTATAAATAAATGCTTTAGTATATTTGGGTCCTTAGGTTCATATGTGTAATATAATCTCAAATATTGAACACACTTTCTGAATGTTATTAACAAGATCTCAGCTTTGGAGAGGAATCATTCCTCTTGATCTTCCCTTATTTACAAACCCACGTGTATTTGACTTGTTGGATTAGGTGCAATCTTGGGTGCTAATATACTTAATATCTGTGAACATACGTTATTCTATTTTAATTTGATAATTTTTTTTTTTAAGATCCCAGCCATCACATGCATGCTAATGACATTAATATATGAACATTGGTAAATTCAATGGGCAGACATTTTCAGGTTCTCCCAAATAAGACACACCTCCAAATCAATTGGGAACGGAAGTCATTGAAGTGGGAAGGAGTCCAAGAAATAACCCATTTTGATGTGGAATAAACTCCCTGGGGAGACGTAAATGATGCTGGTTGGATGTAGACTGGAAGAGGAGAAACTTTCATCCTTGCAAAATAAACTAAGTGTAATATAAAATCACAACAAAAAGTAATAAAAGTAGCTTGAACTGACGAGGGATGATGATTTTGATTGATTTCTGAACCCAAAACGTTGAAACCAGAGAGAGTTTATCCAGCATGCTACAGAAAAAAAGTGCGCTTTAACAGGTTAACAGAGCCCCGATGGTGCAGTGGTTAAGAGCTCGGCTGCTAACCAGAAGGTGGACGGTTCGAATCCACAAGCTGCTCCTTGGAAATCCCATGGGGCAGTTCTGTGAGTCGGAATTGGCTCAACACAATGGGTTTTGGTAACAGGTAACATTACATCTGCCTTCTTCATTGCTGTAGCTTTTAGCAGAGGCGGGGAATACTGCCAGAACATAATGAAAATAATGTCTTTTTTTTAATCTAAGGTTTTCAAAGATAAAAATATCCAAATATTATTAGTGCTCTAAATTAAAAAAAAAAAAATCAAATCCCCAAATATCTCTGTCCTTTCTCATCCACCTATTTATCTATCTGATGTGTGTGTGTGTAACTGAATGTACTAGATATGAATTACTTTTCTCTTGTTTCAGTCTTCATTGTGCTTCAGAGAATCTCGAAGTATGCCAGGCTCTTTGTCTTTAACTGAAATGACCCTTGCGTTTTTGAAATCTGTGTCTGCCTTTTTTTTTTTTTTTTTTTTTAGGGAAGGTAGTGTCTTAGGCTGGGTCCTCTAGAGAAGCAAAACCAGTAAAGTATATAAATATATATATATAGAGAGAGAGAGATTTATATCAAAGAAACGGCTTACACTATTGTAGAGGCTGGAATGCCCCAAGTCCGTGGATTAGGATAGAGGCTTCTCCCAATTCACGAGGCCACAGGGGCTGGTGAACCCAAGATTAGCAGGTCAGAGAGCATGGCTCCACTCACACTCTAAATATCAGTGAATCCCAAGATCAGCAGATAAGCTGATAACGCAAGTCCCTCGGGATCCAGAGGGAGCAAAAAGCCAGAACATTTAAGCTTCTAGATGACTTTTTATTCAGATGCAGACCACACCCCCAAGGAAACTAGCCTTTAACTGATTGGCTGGCTACGCACAGCAGATCCCATCATGAGAGTGATCACATGTAAACACTGAGAGTCACGGCCCAGCCAAGTTGACACACAACCTTAACCATCACAGGTAGTGTCTGTGTTTCTTTCCTCAGTGTCAGCCTCTGTTCCTGCTGCTGGCATTGTGACTCCTTTTAGCAATACCCTCTGATTCTAATTTGCTTTTTCTACTCACCTGTAGATTGGTTGTAACAAGGTAATCACCATTAGAATTAATGTTCAAAATCTGAAAACAGGTTTGAGTGAAGGACTGTGGGACAACCCAATAAGAAAATTATCTAAGCTTTTTTAAATCTAAAATCTGGTCCAACTGCTTTTATGGACTTTTGTTTTGTTGGGTTTTTTTTTTTTTAACTGGGGTTTGTCCTGGATAATTAAGATGGAATCATGTGACCAGCACATAAACGAGGTATTTCCTTCTCTGATGGAAAGAGAATGGGTTGATTGACCAACAAGAATGAGGCTCAGTCAGAAATTACATTTGTTTGTCAATTAATAAACTATTTTTATTCTGACTTTAAATTTCTTATTTATGAGTCTAGTAAGAATAAGGCAATCTGCCAGGCTATGAACAACCTTTATTAATTTATAAAATTAAAAGCGGGTTTGCAAAACTGAGGTCCAGGCTCTGGATGACAGGATGGTAAAACCCTGGCTGAAAATTCCGCTTGCTTTGTTCATTATGTTATTACTTGTAGTATTGTTTATTTTAGATGGAAAAGGAGTATGAGAAGTAAAAAAAAAAAAAAAAAAAGCCTTAGAATAATCAAGGTGAATCTTTTGCTGAATATATTTACGCTGAATCTGCATCAGTCACTCACAGATGAATGACATAAACTTGGCATTGTTCATCCTGTTACATTGCTTGACAGGCATTTGATAAGTTTTGAAAATTTCCTTTAGTCTTTCTGACAGCTTCCCTGATGTGGGTATGCAGAGCTGCGAGCCTGGGTGCTGAAAATACAAACTTTGAAAACGCGAACGTGTAGAGCAATGAGATGGCTACCATTCCTGCAGTTCTCTCAAGAACATTTACTTGTTATCACCTTTGAGGCCTAAGTCTCTGTCTTCATTTTAAACCCAACGCGGTTCTATGTTTTCAGTTCGGTTCTGGGTTTAGCTAATTAACGAAGTGCTTGGTGCTGTCCTTCTCAGGCCGCGCGGCACAGTACAATCACGTTTCCAGCTTTTGAAGAGTTGTATGCTTAGGCCACACCCCGGAGCCATTAAATCAGAATATTTGGGGGTGTGACCTAGGCAGAAGCGCTTTCTAAAGCTCCCGGGTGATTTCGGCGTGCAGCCCAGGTTGAGAACCTTGGCTGAGTAATGAAGCCCAGCGGGTTAGAGTGATCAAAGGGCCTGAGGGGTGCCGTCATAAAACCATGTCTCCACATCCAAGCTTCTCCATGACTCTTTATTTCTTCTTATTTAACTCCCTTTCGTATATATCATGGGGGCTTGTTCCGAAACCTTTGTAAGTATTAAATCATTATATTATTTCATCCTTATTCTCTCCACTCTTAGCAGGTGATCTTACCTCTTCCTTAAAAAAAAAAAAAAAAATGGCAGCCGTTTTGGCAAAATTCCTCAACTTTCCTCACTTCCTCCTCTTCACTTATCTGCAGCCTCCCCAGTTGCTACTTCCTTGTCAATTTCCAGAGCCAGTGCCCTTGATTTTAACCCTCTCTCTTCCTCTGGGAATTGGCTCCAGTTAGTCCTCCGTTCTCTTGGCCTCCACTCCTGTTTCTCTTGCTTCTTCTCGTTTCCTTGCCCCTACCTCACTCTCAAACTGCTGCCCTAATTGTCTCATTCTCATCTCCTCCATACTATTTGAATGTCTAATCTGTAATAGTCTCAACTTCCTCAACACCTACTTTAATATGACCTCCACTCTCACACTCTAGGAAACCCTGGTGGTGTAATGGTTAAGAGCTCAACTGCTAATGAAAAGGTCGGCAGTTCAAATCCACCAGGTGCTCCTTGGAAACCCTATGGGGCAGTTCTACCCTGTCCTATAGGGTTGCTAGGAGTCAGAATCAACTTGGGCAATGGGTTTGGTTTAGGGTTTTTCTCACACTTTACCAGAAAGAGCCACCCTAACATCACCAAAGACTTTCAATGACCAGTTCCAATAATCCTGCTCACTCTTTACCCTTCTTGTCCTCTCTCCCATCTCTGATGCTCTCAACCTCCCCAGTGCTCTTTGTGTTGCTCTCCATCCTTAGGTACCAAAACCCTACTTCTCAATCAACCCCTTTCTCTTTTCCTGCCTACGCCTTAAGTACTTTTTTCCTCTATGGTTCTACTCTTAGCTAACTTCTAGTCTCTCGGCGTGTTCTTCTTGGGTAATTCATGCCACCCTAAGAGGTTGAGCTATGACTTACATGTTGTTGACTGATAACCAAACCCTACCCTTAAATGCTGGGCTTATATATTCATGCATATATGTTGCAGAAACCTCAAAGCTCACTGTCTTTGACTGTCTGAAACATTTCCTCACCAACTACTCCCACCCTGCAAAGCCAAATCCCAAACAAACGAAACAGTAACAGAACAAAAATAGATTGCTTCCCCTCTCTCTGAGATTCAAGCTGTAATTTCCCCCAGTCAAGGAGCCCTGCTGGTGTAGTGGTTAAAGCAATCAACTGCTAACCAAAAGGTCAGCAAGAAAGATGTAGCAGTCAGCTTCCATGAGGATTTACAGCCTTGGAAACCCTATGGGGTCACTATGAGTCAAAATGGACTTGATGGCGGTAGGTTTCGTCTTGGTTTTCGCAGCCAGCCTCTAAGCTGCCATATTTCCTGTTTCTCAGGAGACTTCTGACCCGCTAACCTTTTGAATCTATCTCTTTCTCTGCATTCTGCTGCCCGAGCTAAGGAACTCATCTTCTCCCACAATGTCAGGGTTTCCTTTCACGGCGTCACCAGAGTGATTTTGTAAAATGCACTGATTACATCGTATTATATTTCTGCTTAAAACTCTTCAGTGGCTCTCCACTGTTTAAACCCCAAAACCAAACCCACTGCTGTTGAGTCTATCCTGACTCACAGTGGCCCTATAGGCAGAGTAGAACTGCCCCATAGGGTTTCCCAGGCTGTAAATCTTTATTGAAGCAGATTACCACATCTTTCTCCCACTCTCCGTGGCTTACTAGACACTATTGCACTCTTTCTCACAGTGCACTGACCCTTCCTTCCTCGCTTGTCCGAAGTCCTAACCATTCTTTGCAGGTTCCTTGATGGGCACTGCCCTCTACCCCTCCCACCTTGTTCTCCAGTCACCCCCTCTACCCCCTCCCTGCCCCCGGCACCACACTGCATGACCCCTCAGCCAGCCATCGCAGATACTGCTTACTATCTCTGGATTTCCATTCCTCAAATAATCCTACTAATTCTTGAAGATTTAGCCCCAACATTATCTCATCTGTAAAGTTTTCTGTGAAAGTCATTCTTCCGCCCCCACCTCTGTTATAGAGTTAGTCACCTCCTAATTTGGGCTCCACAGCAAGGATAATAGAATTTATCATGTTTTGTAATTTTTTTGATTTAATTTTCATCTCAACTGTGAAAAATAAATGGGTACTCTTTATGAATTCAAGCACTACAGGTAGTAATAAACTCCACTTTGATTACTAGCCCCAATTCCAGTCTCTTTTCCAGGGGTGCCGTGATTGTCATTCTAATGTGTGTGCGTCTGTATCCTTTAGTGCAAATTTACATGTACACGTAGAAAATAGTAAATCATTTTTAACAGCTTTATTACGGTATAACTGATGTACAATAAACTGCATATTTTCAAATTGTATAGTTTGAGAAATTTTGGTATATGTATATACCTGGGAAACCATCAGTCTCCTCCTGGCACTTTATAATCGCACCCTCTTACCCTTTCTTTCCCCTGATCTCAGACAACCACCCTGCTGCTTTCTGTCGTTATGTTGCCATATCCTAGAGTTTTATAGAAATGGAATCATACAGTGTAGAGTATTTTTACTCCCTTCTTTCATTCATGAAAATGATTTTGAGATTCATCCATGTCATTACAAGCATCCATATCTCATTCCTTTTTATTACTGAGTATTCCATTCTATAGATAAGTCATTGTTGTTAGTTGTAATCAAGTGGACGCCAACTTTTGGCGGCCTTACGTATAACAAAATAAAACGTTGCTTGGTCCAGTGCCATCTGCGTGATCGTTGGTATGCCTGAGTCCGTCGTTGTGGCTTTTGCGTAAGTCCATCTCTTTGAGGGTTTCCTTTACTTTAGCAAACAGGATGTCATTTTCCAGCACTTGGAAACCCTGGTGACATAGTGGTTAAGTGCTATGGCTGCTAACCAAAGGGTCGGCAGTTCGAATCCGCCAGGTGCTCCTTGGAAACTCTATGGGGCAGTTCTACTCTGTCCTATAGGGTCGCTATGAGTCAGAATCAACTCGACTCGACGGCACTGGGTTTGGTTTGATTTTGGTTGGCCTTTCCTGATGTCGTGTCCAAAGCAAGGGAGCCAAAAAGTCTCAGGAGCCTCGCTTCTGAGGAGCATTCTGGTTGGATTTCTTCTAAGAATGGTTTGTTTGTTTTTCTGGCACTCCATTGGTATATTCAATATTCAGTTTGAATGCATCAGTTCTCCTGTGTCTTCTTTTTTTATTGTCCAGCTTTTGAATGCATCTGAGGCAACCGAAAAGGCTATGGCTTATTGAGGTGTATCCTAACCTATTAGTGGACATTCGCATTATTTTCAGTTTTTGACTATTACAAATAAAGATGCTGTGAACATTTATGTATGTTCTTTGTATGGGTGTGTGCTTTCTTTTTTTCTTTTTTGTGGGGATAAATATGTAGGAATGAAATACCTGGGTCATTTGGTAGGTATATGATTGACTTTTCCAAAGTGGTTTTATCATTTTACAGTTCTTCCAGCAGTGAATGCATTCCAGGTGTGTTTTCCTCAGTTTGTGTAGGTAGGTAGTGTGTTTCTAGAACATTCTTCTAGGTTTTCAAATTTGTTGGAGCACAGTTTTTCATAATATTCTGTTATGATCCTTCTCATCTCAGTTTGTGCTGTTGGTGATGTCACCCATCACATTTCTTATTTTGGTTATTTGAAAACTTCTCATTTTTCTTCCTTTGTCAGTTTTGCCAGTGGTTTGTCAATTTTATTGATCCTCTCAAAGAACTAACTTCTAGTCTTGCTGATTTTTTCTGTTTCATTTACTTCTGCTCCAGTCTTTATTATTTCCTTTCTTCTCTTGACTGTGGGCTTTATTGCTGCTCTTTTTTATTTGTTCAAGTTTTAGGATTAAGCTATTTATTTTGACCCTTTCTTCTTTTTTGATGTGTACATTTATTGCTGTAAGTTCTCCTCTGAGCAGTGCTTTTGCTGTGTCCCAAAGGTTTTGGTTTGTTGTGTTTTCATTCTCATTTGTTTCTAAGGATTTTTAAATTTAGTTTTTAAATTATATTACCAAGTGGTTTTTAAGCAAGGTGTTATTCAGTTTCCATGTTTTTTTTTCTTGTTCTTCCTGTTATTGGTTTGTAGTCTTATAGCATAATCAAGGAAGATGCTTTGTATTATGTCAATGTTTTTGAATTTATTGAGGCTTGCTTTGTGGCCTAAAATATGTTCTATTCAGGAGAATGATCCATGTGCTTTGGAGAAAAATGCGTACTGTGCTGCTGCTGGGTGGAGTGTCCTGTATCTGTCTATGAGGTCAAGTTGGTTGATTGTGTTGTTTGCATCTTCTGTATCTTTGTTGAGTTTCTTCCTAGTTGTTCGTCCTTCAAAAAAAGTGGTGTGTTAAAGGCTCCTACTATTATTGTGGAACTGTCTGATTGATGCTCCTTTGTAGGTGATATTTTGTTTTTCTCAAGCTGCTTTCAGAATTCTTTCTTTTTCTTTGAAAAGTTTGATTATGATGTGTCTTGGTGACTTTCTTTTGGGTCTATCCTGTATGGGGTCCATTGGGCTTCTTCGATGGTAGCCTCCCGAATTTCGTGATATCAGGGAAGTTTTCTGCCAGCAAATCTTCAAAAATTCTCTGTGTGTTTTTTTTTTTTTTTTTTGTCTCCCCCTGTTCTGGAATTCCAATCATCCATAAATTGTTCCTCTTGATAATGTCCCAAGTAACTCTTAGGTTTTCTTCATTCTTTTTTCCGATCGTTCTTCAAACAAATTAGAATCAAGATATTTGTCCTCTTTTCACTAATTCTTTTTTCCATTGATTCAATTCTACTTCTATGTCCATTCATTGAGTTATCTATTTCTGATATTTTATTGTTAATCTTCTGGATTTCTAGTTACTATTTTTGTGTGTTTTCCAATTGTCTATCTAATTAGTCATTTTCTTCTTGTATTGTTTTCCTGAATTCTTCTAGAGTTTTGTCTGTGTTTTCCTTGGTTTCGTCTGTGTTTTCCTTGATCTCTTTGAGGATCCTATGTATAAGTCTTTTGAATTCCTCTTCAGGTATTTCCATTACTATTTCTTCATCAGCAAGGTTTTCTGCCCCTTTGTCTTAGTCGCTTGATTGATCCATCTTGTCCTGCATCTCTATGTGATTTGATATTGTCTGCTGTCTCTGAGGCATTAAGGTGCCAGGTTGGTATTAGCAGTTTGTGCATTCTCTGGAGGTCAGGGCAGGACACCTTCTTATTCATCTGTGACTCTGGTCTATGTGTGACTTTGATGGTCTCTGTTGGCTGGACATAATATCTTCTCAGTAGTGGATTTGGCGGGTCATTCCCACTTGCAAGACCTCTGTGGTTAAGCTTGTATGCTCTCCCTTACTGCACTGAGTATAGGTGTATAGCAGTTCTTTCCCTGATATTCGGTGACAAGTGTTGGGTGGTCTAGGTTGTGGGGCTATGGGATCTTTCTGGGTTGGTGCTAGCAGTTAGTCCATCCACTGGAGAGCAGACCAGATTATTTGTAGCCACAGAAAGGCAATGCCACTCAACTAGGCCCTTTGTGCAGGCATAAATTTGTATCCCAGTATGTGATAGGAGATGAAGGGGCCTTGGTATGTGTGGCGTTGGTCTGCAGGAACTGGCTAGGTGTAGGATGGGTGTTGCTACAGCCCAGCAGTTGTTGGGCACAGAGAGTGCCTGCTTATTGTTAGAGTCTGTTGGGATGCACCTGGTGGTCACTGGTGATAAGGTGTGCCTGGTGAGCTGTGCCTAGTGGTCATTGGAAGAGTGCACTGGGGTGCACCTGCTAGTCAGTAGGTTAGGACATGGGGCACAGCTGCTGGTTGCTGGGCAATGGCGCTGGGTGCATTTCTGGTTACTGTGCAGGTGTGGGAGGGGGGTTGCACTGGTCACCGGGCAGCAGACACAGGCATGTTCCCACTGGTCACTAGGCTGCAGGTGTGTTTCCACTGGTTGCTGAGCAGTGGGTGCACTCCCACTGGTCTCTGGGCAGCAGGCATGGGTTTGCTCCCACTAGTTGCTGGGTAGGGGACCTCTAGTTGCTACTCTGCAGTTGGTTTTACTATTTAGTGGGTGTTTCCTGGCCAAATGGTCAGGCACTGCCACTGGTGAGGAGACCCTTCCCTACTTCCTGGCTCCCTCCCTTCTCTGTGGTCGGCAGGATCACTGGAGCTGCTGCCCAGTCTTCTGTACTTTCCCTTTTTAGCTCCAGCTTATGGCTTGTTCACCTTGTTTTGTTCCAGGTTTGTTTGCACAGTATCTCTTTCTTCTGTTGTGAATTCTATGTAGTTGCCTTCCTGTGCTCCTTACCCAGGAACTCTGCCCACTTTGTCCCAAAATGGCCATGCTGTGCTGGGCCGGCAGGCAAGGTGCCGAGGGTCCATATATCTCTGTGTCTGCTGTTTTCTTTCTGTCTCTCCTTCCACTCAGAGCTTGATCTAATTCTTCATCTTTCCATTTGATGTCCAGGGTTCCAAGGTTGTCATTCTTATCAGTTTCACTTGGTTTCTCTTCAGTGTAGGGGAATGTTCTGGCGCATCAGTCTAAGTCGCCATCTTGGGCTCCACTCTCCACAGGGTTTTCAATGGCTGACTTTTCAGAAGTAGGTTGCTAGGCCTTTCTTCTGAGTTGCTTCTGGGTAGACTCAAACCTCCAAGGTTTTGCTTAGCAGCTGAGCCCATTAATCATTTGCACCATCCACAGATTCTTGACTAAAATTTTGTTAAGAATTTTGGCATCTATGTTCATGAAGAATAGTGGTTTATAGTTTTCTTTTTATGTAATGTCTTTGGTGTCAGGATAATACTGGTCTCATAGAATGAGTTGTCCCTCATCTGCAACTTTCTGGAAGAGACTTGGTATTATTTCTTACCTAAATGTTTGAAATAATTCACCCATTAAACCATCTGGGCTTGATATTCTTTGTGGAAAAATTTTAAACTAAAAATTCAATCCCTTCAAAGCCACTGATATTCAAATTATCTATTTCTTCTTGAGTGAGCTTCAACAGTTTGTGTCTTCTGAGGAATTTTTTTTTTCTTTTATCTAAGTTGTTGAATTTATTGACGTAAAATTTTTCATACTGTTCCCTCGTTGTTCTTTGAATATCTGTAGAATCTCAGCGATGTCATCATTCTCATTCCTGATACTGGTCTTTGTGTTTTCTTTATTTTCCTGATCATTGCAGCTAGACATTTATCATTTAACTGATTTTCTCAAAAAATCTACTTTTAGCTTTGTTCATTTTCTCCATTTTTTGTTTTCCATTTTGTGGATTTCTACTCCAATCTTAATTCTTCCCTTTCTTCTGCTTTCTTTGAATTTTAGCTAGATTTTTTTGTTTGTTTGTTTTTAATCTTGAGATGTAGGCTGAGGTCACTGATTGCAACCTTTTTTCTTTTCTAATATAGTCGTATAGTGCCGTAAATTTCCCTCTAACTATTGTTTTAACTGCGTCCCATAAAATTTGATGTTTTGTTTTTATTTCCATTCAGTTTAATATGCTTTTTAATTTCCACTTGACTTCGTCTTTAACTGATGGGTTATTTAGAAGTGCATTATTTTTTTCCCAAATATTGAAATACTTTCTATTATTCACTTGTTATTCAATTCCACTGTGATCAGAACACACACTTTGTATGAATTTAATCTCTTTATCGATACCCGTTTTATGTTCCAGACTATGCTCTGTCTTGGTTGGTGTTCCATGTACACTTGAAAGAATGTGCTTTCTACTGTTGGTGCATGAAGCATTCCTAAACTTTCATTAGGTCAAGTTGATTGACAGTGTTGTTCAAGTGTGTTTTATCTTTACCGATTTCTGTCCAGCACCTGTTCTACCAGTCGTTGAAAGGGAGTATTGAACTCCTTGACTACAGTTGTGAATTTCTCTGCTTCTTCTTGAAGCTCTATCATTTTTAGCTTCATATTTTTTGAGACTTTGTTGTTAGGTGTTAGCATGGTAAACCTTTTTGTGCTTTCCTTTTTCATGTAACCTGAAAATCTCTGCCTTTTAGTTGGGATGTTAAGACTATTTATATTTAACATGATTATTAATATAATTGGGTTTAAATATAACCAACTTGCTATTTCTTTTCTTTATGTCTCATCTGTTTGCTTTATCTTCTTTTTCTGCCTTCTTTTATTTTAACTGTGTATTTTTTATGCCTATTTTATCTTCTTTGTGGACTTACAAGGTATGCCTCTTTGTTGTGTTATTTTAGTGAACGTTTTAGGTATATAGTAGACATCTTTAACTTTTCACAATCTAAATTTAGTTGATGTTATACTACTTCACAAATAGTAGGGAAGCCTTACACCAAAGCTTTATTTCTCCCCTCCCAGCCTTTGTGCGACTGTCATACATTTTACTTCTACACACATCGCATATCTGTTATTCATAAGGCATCTGTGATTATTCCTGTGCATGTCTTTTGGTGGTTAAATGAACTCGTTTCTTTTGGGTAGGCCTATAAATAAGATTGCTTCAGTAGATTTCAGTAGATACTGTTAAATGTTCTCCCAAAATGAATCTATTGATTTCAGTCTTACCTGAAATATATGGGAGTTCCAATTGCTTTCCTTCCTTGCTAACTTGGTGTTTATTGTTTTTAAAATATTAGCCAATTTGTTAAGTGGGTATTGCTGTCTTGTAGTTTTTTATTTCTATTTCCTTATAAGTAATGATGTTGAGCATTTTTTCATATCCTTATTGGCAATTTGGATATCCTTTTGTGTGAAGTGCTTTTTGTTAGTTTTTGGCATTTAAAAAAATTTGGTTGTTTGAATTTTCTTATAAATTAGTTGAAATACTTTATATATCTTGATGTTAGCTATACATCATATTTTGAATGTCTTCTCCCAGTCTGTGATTCATCTTTTCACTGTCTTAATGATGCTTTTTAAAGAACAGGCTTTTAAAATTTAATATAGTCTGATGTATTATTTTTTGTTTCCCTTTGGTGATTAGTGCTTTTTCTGCATCATGTTTAAGAAATCATTGCCTATGCAAAGGTCATAACTGACCAGAAATTCTGTTTTTCTCTTTTTCTGGAAGATATTTATGTTACCTTTCACATCAAGGTCTAAGATCCATTATGAATTCATCCCATAGGGTGAGGACAGAAGTGGAAGTCCCAGCTCCCCATGTGACCTCCACAGATACCCACTGGCTAGAAGGGGTAGAGTGCTTTGTTGCTGTTCCCCACGTGGCTGCCACTGAAAGTATGGGGATGGGACGGTCCTGTTACCACTAGGTGGTGGTGAAGGAACTGACTCTTCACCAGGCTACCTCTGACACCACCCCAGGATGAGGAGGACTGGTGCCCTGTTACTGCCTGGTGGGGGTGGAAGTACAGGCTCCCCACAAGGTCTCTACTGGCACTGAGGGAGATGCCTCATTTCCTCCCAGGATGATGAGGGTCCTGGGTCTCTGTTTGACCTGCTCTGACATCACCCAGCAGACGTACTGGAACCCTTCATTACAGCTTGGTAAGGATGGAAATATAGGCTCCTCATTTGTGTGAATGGGAACGGCTTGGAGCAGACCATGTATGGTCTAGAAGTTTTCTATTCTGCTAAGCTCTCTCTTTCCTTGTCTTTGGATAGAGGAAGAAGGCATTTGTTGGAGACTCTTGTCAGCACCTGTTGACATTTCTGGTTTGCTGGCTTCTTCTCCAAATCTAGGATCCGTGAGGCAAAAAGAAAACCCATGAAACTTACCACCTTGTCATTCTTTGGGTTGCAAGGTCTCTAGCTGGTTTACATTCTTCTTTCTACCTTGCAGAGTCTTTTTGTGTTTGTTTTATGTATAACGTCTAGGGTTTTTAGTTGTACCTAGTGGGAGGAATTGGAAAATTACATCTTCCTGGAGGTGGAAGTTGAGACCCAAATTCGATTTGTTATATCTCTTTTTTTTACCTCTGTGAGATTGTCCAAATATCTGCTGAATTATCTGTCTTTTAGCATTGGTTCTCTGCTTTTTTTTCTCAGTCTCTTGCCCAATGCTTATACTTGGCAAATGCCTTGAGGGAAAAAGTGATTCACAGAATGTCAGCTCACCCCTCAGATTCCTTTTTCTCTCTGATCTTGTCTTTAACAACTTTCCTCTTTCAAACAGATTTTGTTTGTTTTATAACTAGTTTCTAAGTGTTTGTAGTAGAAATATTAGTCTGCTTCAAGATACTCCATTAGGACCAGAAGTGGACATCTGAGATTAATAAACATTATAGGAATGTTGCCTTG
Source organism: Elephas maximus indicus (assembly GCF_024166365.1). Lineage (NCBI taxonomy): Eukaryota > Metazoa > Chordata > Mammalia > Proboscidea > Elephantidae > Elephas > Elephas maximus. Next base: position 5,630,984 of record NC_064841.1, on the reverse strand, counting down.
TGTTATTAAATACAAATATTTGCTAATCTGATATTTTTATTCATTTATTCTACAAATATTTGTTCAATGTCTACTGTGTACCAGGGCTCTGCCTGACACTAGCAATGAGGCAGTGAACCAAACAGATCCAATTTTGCCTTTAACTCAGATATTAAGCAAATAATGGCACACATTAATATGAAATTATAAACTCTGATATGTGCTAATAATAATAATGGGGACTTGGTGGTGCGCTGGTTAAGCGCTCAGGCTGCTAACCAAAAGGTCAGCAGTTTGAACCTAGGAGCTGTTCCTTGAAACTCTATGGGGCAGTTCTTCTCTGTCCTATAGGGTCGCTATGAGTCGGAATCGACTCAATGGCAGCAGGTAATAATAACAATCACATAATACACGGGTTTAATACCCGTTATGTTATTTAATAATAATAATAACAACATAATACCAAAAAAAACCAAACCCACTGCTGCTGGGTCGATTCCGACTCATAGCGACCCTATAGGACAGAGTTAACCGCCCCATAGTTTCCAAGGAGAGCCTGGTGGTTCAAACTGCCGACCTTTTGGTTATCAGCTGTAGCACTGAAAACACTATGCCACCAGGGTTTCCAACACCAAAATATCTGTTACTTAATAATAATAATAACATAATACCTGTTACGGAGCCCTGGTGGTAAAGTGGTTAAGAGCTCAACTGTTAACCAAAATGGCGGCATTTCGAATCCACCAGCCAATCCTTGAAAACCCTGTGGGGGAGTTCTACTCTGTCCTATAGGGTCACTATGAGTCAGAATCCACTCCATGGCACACAACACACACCTGTTATGTTATTTAATAATAATAATAACATAATACCTGTTATGTTATTTAATAATAGTATTATCATTACTACCTGTTGCAGTGGAGTCGATTTTCAACTCACAGCGACCTTATAAAACAGAGTAGAACCGCCCCATACAGTTTCTAAGGAGCGGCTGGTGGATTTGAACTGCCGACCTGTTGGTTAGCAGCCAAGCTCTTAACCACTGCGCCCCCAGTGCTCCCCTTGAGTGGAGGGGCTCTTTCTCTCTCTATTTTTTCACTAACGTATCTGTAGTTTCTTGTGCATGGTAGGTGCTCAAGAATTATTTTGAGTATTGAATGATTGACTTTTTACTGCATGCTGAACACTTTGTTAAGGTCTGTCTATGTATTTAATTTTCATTTACCCTATTTTTTTTTTTTTCTGGGTTTTTGTCCTATTGTAGTGGGCTGAATGGCCATCCAGACACCGGCATCATCCTAATATAAAAAATGGAGGTGAAGAAGTGGAGCCAGTATGTTTAAACCTTCCTTTCAAGGCAATTAGCTATGGAAGACACAGTATGGTTTTTTGAATGACAAGAAGGTTCTAAGAGGAAGGTAAAATGAGGAAGATTCAGAGGACGTGCAGTTGGAGAATAGGCTTCCTCAGCTGTAGCGGGAGAGTAAAAGAGTAGATGGATGAAGAGGCAGGCAACTATGCATATTTCAGTAGGGCTCTCAAGATAAAAAAAAAAGAGAGAGAGAGTTTTGCTATAAATAGTTTCTGTTTTCTCAATGAAGTCAGATAACATGTTATCTGTTAAGTTGGGGCCAGTATTGGGTGGTGGGTTTTAGGAGTTTGAAGAAGTTATGAAATAGTTTTTGTAAAGAGTGGGTATGGTAGATGCATGTTGTTGCTGTTGTGTGCCGTAGAGTCAATTCCAACTCACAATGACCTTGTAGGACAGAGCAGAACTGCCCCATAGGGTTTCCAAGGTTATAATTTTTATGGGAGCAGAAGATTAGGACTTTTCTCCCACAGAGTGGCTGGTGGGTTCAAACTTCTAACCTTTTGGTTAGCAGCTGAGTGCTTAACCACTGCACCACCAACCAGAGCTCTTTTTTTTTGGTAGATGCATTAATGTCCTCAGTTCTTCACAATTTCCTTTATTTACACTGTCATGAATTGAATTATATCCCCCCAAAAAATGTGTGTATCAATTTGGCTGGGCCATGATTCCCAGTATTGTGTGGTTGTCCTCCATTTTGTGATTGTAATTTCATGCTAAGAGAATAGGGTGGGATTGTAACACGCTTACTAAGGTCACATTCCTGAGCCAATGTAAAGGGAGTTTCCTGGGGTGTGATCTGTACCACCTTTCATCTTACAAGAGATAAAAGGAAAGGGGAGCAAGCAGAGAGTGGGGGACCTCATACCACGAAGAAAGCAGTGCTGGGAGCAGAGCGAGTCCTTTGGACCCAGGGTCCCTTCAAGGAGAATCTCCTAGTCCAGGGGAAGATAGATGAGAAGGCCCACAGAGAGACAAAGTCTTCCCCTGGAGCCAATGCCCTGAATTTGGACTTTTAGCCTACTTTACTGTGAGGAAATAAACTTCTCTTTGTTAAAGCCATCTACTTGTGGTATTTCTGTTATAGCAACACTAGATGACTAAGACACACACCCTTTGTCGAGTAACGTTACAGTTAATCCCACAAAAGAGGCAGATTATTTCTCTACCTTCTAACTTTTAGTATGACTGTATGTAGTGGAATGAAGTGGATGTGACTCCATGCCAGTCCAAGCTTACATCCTATCAAGGCTTGCACATCTCCGCTTGCTCTTTTGTTTTTCTGCTTCTGCCGTAAGAAGATGCCCAGGATATCACACTGATCCCAGGAGGAAGATGAGTGACATGTGGGGTAGAGCTGACCCAGCTGGCCCTGGACTACAGCAGGCAACCCCCGACCAATTCACAGATATTGTATTCCTTTCTATGCAGTAGTAGCTATCTGATACAGTGGCAAAGGAACCTTGTTAGTGAAACGTAGCACTGTGACTCTTTGAAGGCCCAGTGAAGGCTGGAGATTATAAATTAATTGTGCCATTAGACTATTTAACTTTGTGATTCTCTTCTGTAGAGCTGAGCTGCTGGTTACAAGGATCTAGAAAGTAGGCGAATGGGTTGGAAAGTGAAAAGAGGAGGTTGCTATTGGATATTGAGAAACTGAAGATGTTAGTGGGTCAGACAAGTATTGACATTAAAAAAATCTGTAGCAGCGGGGGTGCTTGAGCAAGTAGGAAAAAATGTTGTGATCAGAAGAAGGGATTATTCGAATGAGTGATAATGAATATAACCAATGTTGGGAAAAAAAAAGATGTGACCAATCCAGGACCTGCAAGCTTCTAACAAACCCTGAAGTTGACCACAGTCCTGACAAACAACCCATTCCCAAAAATGACTGTGCCGGCACCACATAGGTGGCCAAGGAACACAACATCCTTGACACAGGAAACATAACCTCCTTGAAGGAGCCCGAATCCAACTGATAACATCTGGACGTTTTGGACTTAGGGAAAGGGACTTGCTTGACAAACCACCATTAGCTCCTCTATCTAGTCTCTGGAGCATGGGGCAGTAGTGCAGTGATCCCAGAGGCCTACCTGTCCGGCTGTTGCTTAGGACCTTACCTTGTATGTAAGCTTTCCCATAATACATCTTTGACCTCGAGTAGTCTGCCTCTTTCTTAGGTCTGTCCGTAACATCGGGGTAAGGGAGCGGCTTTGGGGTTCCCCCCAAGGAAGTCCCCAGCCCACTGCCGCCACCGGACACCCAGTTTCTGCTGATGAGAAGGTGAAGGGCTTGACTATGGGAGTGGGTGGCTGAAGTAGAGGAGCGGTCACTAGGGCTGAGAAAGTGTAGGAATTGAGAGGCTAAGGATGTCGAAAGTCACTCAGGGTGCTTGGAAGAAACTGTGATAGACAAGAAGACTCTGAGTTTGGAGGAGGGCATTAGAAATAGTTTTGAATTTTTGTCAACGCTCTGTGTTGAGTTTCTTATTAGAACACACTTCTGAATTACTATAAGCAGTAAGATTCTGTGCTAACCAAAATCCTGCAGGGCCCCAACGTATTATCCACAGGAAATTTCCCGGAATGGTTCTGTATTTGTACATTTAACAATAATTTATTGACTTTCCAGTGTGGAAAAAATTAGCTTACAAATTACTTCTGATTATAAAAGTAAATCTTTTACTAGCAATAAAAAAAAAATAGGGGTCATCAAAAAAAAAACATACAGTTGTATAAAAAGATGACCTTCACTTAGTAAGTCAACACATGCTGCAACAGTAGCAAACTCAACATTTTGCTAAATAATACAGTAGGCCTTGGCGTTTAAAACTCTCGGGAGGTCAGTTTTCAAAGGCTCTGGTTATATATAAAAATATCTTTCTCTAGGTAAGTGCCTCATTGGAAAATTATGTTGTATAAAAGTGAATTTCTGAAGTAACTGAAAGTTAAGCTTATCGAGCAAGAATTGTTTTCATTTCAACTATTTTTATGGAAATATTTATAAACTATACATATTACATATAAATTGTAGCTAGGTGCCGTCCAGTCGGTTCCAACTCACAGCGACCCTACGTAGAACAGAATGAAACACTGCCTGATCTTGTGCCGTCCTGATAATCGTTGCTATGTTTGAGCCCATTGTTGCAGCCACCGTGTCAGTCCATCTCGTTGAGGGTCTTCCTCTTTTTTGCTGACCCTCTGCTTTACCAAGCATGATGTCCTGCTCCAGGGACTGGTCCCTGCTGATAATATGTCCAAAGTACATGGGACGAAGTCTCACCAGCCTTGCTTCTGAGGAGCATTTTGGCTATAATTCTTCCAGGACAGATTTGTTCATTCTTCTGGTAGTCCATGTTATATTCCGTATTCTTTGCCAGCGTTATCATTCAAAGGCATCAATTCTTCTTCGGTCTTCCTTATTCATTGTCCAGCTTTCTCATGCATATGAGGCGACTGAAAATGCCATAGCTTGGATCAGGTGACCTTAGTCTTCAATGTTACACCTTTGCTTTTTAATACTTTAAAGAGGTATTTTCCAGCAGATTTGCCCAATGCAAATATATATATATATATATATATAGTATAGTCATATTTGGAACCCCGGTGGCATAGTGGTTAAGAGCTCGGCTGCTAACCAAAAAGTTGGCAGTTCGAATCCTCCAGCTGTTCCTTGGAAACCCTATGAGGCAGTTCTACTCTGTCCTATAGGGTCACTATGAGTTGGAATTGACTTGACGACAATGGGTTTGGTTTCTTGAGGTTTTATAGTCATATTTACATCTATGCATAATAATTATTAACGTCAATTAGGTAAATGTGCCGTAACTTACTGATTCCAAGGACAACTGCATGAGTTGTGTTTATTTTACTCTTTCATTGTCAAAATACCTACTTTCACTGCTCAATACACATATCCATCCAGGAAACCCTTCCTTTTCTTTCTAGTGGTATTGTTTGTTATTTTGTTTTGGTTTGGTTTATTATTATTATTTTGTTTTTAATTTGTTTCTGGACTGGAAAATCAGATAATCAGGGCTTTTAAATTGCACATGAAATGGAAGCAAATGGTCCCCGAATAAGCACCTGAAGGGACTTATTACATTTGTTATAAATATTTCACCACTAAAAGGCTTTTTAAAAGAACCTGCAGGTCCTGAACACATGAAGTAGCCATTAAGTCACTTCAGGAGAAGAAAGATACTACTGTAACTTTTATAAAGAATTTTCCCTCCGTAGACTCAAGATGAATAGAATTACTATTAATATTAGTCAATTGAAATCTTCATAGCTGAGTTAGATAAGCATAGCCTCATAAAATTTTAAAGCTGGAGAAGGCCTAAGAGATCTTTTGTTCCAAAGTTAGATGTAATATCTTTTTGTCAAAAAAATATTTTGAAAGGGTTGTTCATAAAGGATATTGAAATGAATATCTTGCCACAGGAATGCTGGATATTAAAAAAGTATGATATGAATCTGTCATTCAATCTGATTGCCTTGTTTCTGATTGTCCAGAAATTGAGACTGGAGTTTCCTAATATTGAAACTCAGGGTGGTTTCTATATTACATTTATTTAAAACTAGTCTTCATCATCTTCAATAAAACTCTCTTGAAACATCACTGCAATAAATAATTAAAGATATTTCTTCAGTTTATACATGAACATAGTCAACAATAAATAATTAAAAGAAAATATCTCTTCAGTTCATACATGAACATAACACTAATTTCAGGTTTAATTATGAACATACAAACGATCATTAAGCATTTCACGTCAATGGTAGAAATGTGGCTCATAAATTTAGGAGACATAGACAAACTATGCTAAAAAAAAAAGACCGTTTTATATTTGAATTTAGAAAATAGTTTTAACATCATAGTAATATCCAAGATGTGCTGTTGAACTTTAGAGAAAGAAAAGACTCCAGCGAGGATCAAATTACAGCCTTACAGAGCTTGGAAATCATCTGATTTCCTCTGGAGAAATTGAATCCTAGAAGGTCTAAGTGAATTTCCCAGGTTACACAGTGAACATGGACACTCATTTATTCATTCATTCCTCACACATTTATTATGTGTCTAGTGTGTGCCAGGAAGTGTGCTAGCCTGTGGGACTATGCACTAAAAAAAAAAAAAGACTCCCTAGAAGTTTTTAATCTAATAGCAAAATGCGGACTAGAACCCAAGACTTTAATGACTGGACTTGGCTGCTTTCCAACACATCGTTGCACCTCATTTACATTTTTTAACACCTTGGAACACCTTGGTTTTCTATTCCTGGCAGCCATAACTTGGACAGATAATTTTCAGGTCTTTTTGGCTCTATTGTGAAAACTTTTTTAAAAAACTGAAAATACAAGCCTCTTGATCTTTCTCTGGGTTGCTTCAATAACAATATAATATGTGTGAAAACATCTTAAACTGTGAAAATGGTAACAGGTGAGGAAATTAAAGTGTAGAATAATTAAAAGATTTATCCAACATTGCCCAGCCAGAAAGGGATAGAGTTGCACTTATAACCCAAATTTCCTGACTGCAGTGCCAAGAACTAATTTGTTCCTATTCAACTGCTAGCTCCCTTCTTTTGATTCTATCTGGATAACCTGAATAAAATCTTTATAAATAATGGTTTTTAAGCTTACCAACTAAAATGTTGGTATGCATTACCACATGTTTATAATCGGGGTGCTAGCTTAGTTTGGAGTAAATGCTAGGTAAATCATTTCACCCCTCTAGGTCTCACTTTTGTCACCTGGGAAATCCAATATTCAGAATAGATGATTTATAAAAAGTCTTATGGGTATTAAATTCTACTGTTCATCTTGGAGCCTGAATTAGAACTAACTAGAATTAATTTAGGAGCTGGGGTGGTTCAGTGGTTAAGCGCTCGGTTGCTAACCCAAAGGTTGGTGGTTGGAATCCATCAGCCACTCCGCAGGAGAAAGATGTGACAGCCTGCTTTTGTAAAGATTACAACCCTGAAAACCCTATGGGACAGTTCTACTCTGTCCTATAGGGTCCCTATCAGTTGTAATCAACTTGACGGCAGTGGGTTTTTTGGTGTTAGAATTAATCTCAAAACAGCAGTAACCAAAAAAAAAAAAAAAACCAAACCCACTGCCGTCGAGTCGACTCCAACTCACAGCAACCCTATGGGACAGAGTAGAACTGCCTGATAGAGTTTCCAAGGAGCGCCTGGTGGGTTTGAGCTGCCGACCTCTTGGTTAGCAGCCATAGGGCTTAACCGTTATGCCACCAGGGTTTCCTAAAACAGCAGTAGAAAGGAAATATTCATGCAATTCACTCATTCAATAAATATTCATTTAAAGAATAAATTAATGTAGTGCTTCTTCTCTTAGGCACCATCTCAAGTATATTCCACACTATGAATTCAAATAAAGCCCTCAGGAAGATCTCAGTTTCCAAAAATCAAATAGGGTTGTAAAGCTCAAAATTCCATACTGCCCACTTCCAGTTTGGTGACTAACCATATTTCATTTTTATTAATCTTCCCTAGAATTATAAATATATTCAGTATATATTTCTATGAACTCATAAATCCACTAATAAACTGGCCAACCAACCAATATCCACACCAAGCACAAACTATTTGACCAAGCAATTTAAAGTCTCGAAATTTGTCTCTGATATACGCCTCTATCTGGGGGAAAAATAAAGCTTCAGACCTCAAAGGAATACTTCCTCTTACCTCAGATCAAACAATCTTTACTGAAAAGAAAGGGCAGAAAGTGCCATCTGCCTTTAGTAAATAACTCTTAAAAATTTTCCAAAAGAGCAAAGCTGTGAAGTGCTACGCATAATAAACGCTCATTTGTATGATGCAATATTAATAACGTACAAACATTTTACATCTGAAATCAGGCCAGAATTCAGGGCAGCTTAGAAGAATGATAAATTAGGTACTTACTTTTTCAATTAATCTAATTTTATTTAAAACTATCAAGTTACGAGCACACTGCCAGTGGGTGGTAATGAAACAAGACCAAGGCTAAGAAGTTGTAGTCTTGCTTCCTTTACTCACTTGCTGAACGATTTTGGATGACATCTTTACTTTCTTTGGACCTTGTTGGGTGCTGTTGAGTCGATGTCTGACTCACAGAGACCCCAGTGGCAGTAGAACTGCCTCACAGGGTTTCCTAGGCTGCAGTCTTTACAGAAGCAGATCACAAGGTCTTTCTCCCACAGAGCTGCTGAACGGGTTCGAACCGCCAAGTTTCAGTTAACTGTCACACCACCAGGGCTCCTTCTTTGGACCTTATAGTGGGATAAAATTTCTGACTGTAAAGTTCTGCATCTTTACTTATTTAGGGATAAAGGTGAATTCCTTAATGGAAGCAACAATGGTAAATATCCATTCGACACACCAAGGATTCTAAGCCAGTCAAACTCAAGGAACATGTCTTGAACTTGGGGTTGACATACAGGTCATGAAGACAGGTATTTGTGGTGGCATAGTTTATGGTCAATTATATTTCTTAGGAAGAGATAAATAGAAATAGAAGCTTGGGTTAAATATAATTTGGGGGCTCTGACTATGTTTGAAATTCAATAGAGTCATAGCCATTAGAAAATTTCACAAATACTCAAAGAAGAAGCTAGTCTACAGGACTAATAGCCTACACGAACCATGGTCTCATCTATCCTGAGACCAGAAGTAGATGGTTCCTAGCTACCACTACCATGTTCTGACCAGGGACACAATAGATGGTCCAGGATAGAATGTGAGAAAAATGTAGAACAAGATTCAAATTCTTTAAAAAAGGTCAGATTTACTGGACTGGTACAGACTAGAGGAACCCTAAAAACTAGTGTCCTGAGATACTCTTTAAACTATGTATCACACCTGGAGGTCACTTTGTAGCTAAGTAACAGATTGGCACATAAAATAAACAATATTACCTGTGAGTACTGTGCTCCTTTAAAAAAATCATCTATGTGAGACCAAGTGGTCAATATTTACCCTAAAGGAAAGATGAAAAAGTAAGGGGGAGAGGGCAGAGAAGCTAGATTAATGGAAATGAAACAACCAGAATGAAAATAATGAGAATGTTGACACATTGTGAGAAATGTAACCAATGTCACTGAACAGTATGTATAAAAAAAAAATTATGTATAGAAATTGTTAAATGGGAACCTAATTTGCTGCATAAACTTTCATCAAAAACACAATAAAATAATATAATAAAAAAAGAGAATTTCACAAATACAAATAAAAGAGTTAGCTGAGAAAACCAAATTTGATCTATATCATTTCAATGCTTTTAAATACTTTTTTTTTTTTTAGAAATTACAAGAGTAATACTTTGCTCCATGACTTAAAAAAAAAGTTCTTTTAAGTGATTTACATTGTACTTAAAACAAGCCCCCAAACGGAGAATTTAAAAATAGGTTTTTTTTTTTCCCTTTTGTTTAAAATATCTGAATTGTCCCTATTCATCCCCAAAACGATTAGCAGTTCCATCTTTTTTCCTCCAGCTGTGTGAGCTCTTTGGGAGAAGTTTTGTCATTAAGTCAATAACGCAATGGCTGACTCATTCATTCATTCAGCTGACTAAATGGATTGCCATAGGAGTTACTCAAGATCCTGATCCTAGCTCTCCTTCTAAAACCAACCCCCGTCGAGTCGAGTTGATTCCAACTCATAGCGACCCTATAGGACAGAGTAGAACTGCCCCGTAGAGTTTCCAAGGAGTGCCTAGCTTTCCTTCTAGCCACGATTTATTTGAATGTTTCCCTTCACGGCATAACTTCTCCCTGCTGTCAGTCGTTCCCCCTTCAAATCCAGCATCCACATTGTTGTTGTAGTTGTTGTTAGTCGCCCTCACGTCGATTCCAACTCATGGTGACCCCATGTTTGCAGAGTAGAACTGCTCCACAGGGCTTTCGAGGCTGTGATCTTTTGGAAGCAGGCTGCCAAGCCTGTCTTCCAAGGCACCTCTGCATGGGTTTAAGCTGTCAACCTTTTGAAACCTAAGGACTCTGTAACATCCACATTACATCCTGACACTCCATCTAATATCCTCCTAAAACACAGATCTGACTCCACCTGTCTCATCTCCGCTCTCCTCTGCCTAACAACACTGAACCGCACACACGCTTTTCCTCCTTCTAACCCCTTGCTGTCACTCATAGCCTTTGTTTTCTTGTAACACCCTTAACATTTTCTTTTCTAGACCACTTTTACCTTTTCTACACGCCTCTCTGTTTATCCATTCTTTCATTTATTGTATTAGGTGAAAAGCATGTGTTTTTCTGGTTTTGTTTTGTTTTGTCTTTTCATCTCATTTTATTCTTTTTTCTTGGTCAATCGCATCAAATTCCCAGACTCAAAATACAGTTCCTAATTCATTGACCCTATTTGATAGCTGGGGTCCAGATCTCCAAGCCCCAATCTTTCGCTTCACACATGTCCCTCCTTTATTGTCCCCCATCAGATGAAATGGGACCTTTCTTTCAGCAACAGCAAAAAAAAAAAAACCTTTTCAGTGATTACTATGTGCAGGACACTTCACTGGGACTACAGTGCTGAATAGAAAGACATGGTCGCTATCTTTAGGGGGGTTGCATTCTAGCAGGTAAGAGAGATAATAAACAGCTAATTACTCAGGAAATTTTTTAATCACCACTATATGTAACACCACATATTATTAATAGGCTCTATTCAGTGGCACACAACAACAATAACAATTCAATTTATCCTCATAAATTGGATTGGTAGGTAGGTAGAAAGGCAGAGAGATAGGGAGGGAGGTAGATAGGTAGAGAGAGAGAGAGACAGGTAGGTAGGTAGGTAGGCAGGTAGATAAGTAGATAGATAGATGGATAGATAGATTAATGGATGATTGATAGATGATTGATAGATACATACATACATACATACACAGTTATGTGGACATACCAGTAGCCTATTCCATGAGTCCAGTAGCTGATATCTTAAAAGTATCTTTTTCTTGTGCAGGTGGTGCTCATTTCCTGGAGTTTGGTTTCCCCTTGCAACCCGGTAGACAGTTGGCAGATGGCCCAGGTGACCTCAGGAAAGCTTGGGGTATGGCTTGCTCCTCCTACCCCACCATGCTGGGGAATTTCGTGTGTGTGCGCGCGCGCACGTGCGTGCGCGCACGTGCAGGGGGCAGCGGATGATTTGGGAAACGCTTTAACTTTTTTTTTTAACTCTGGATCCCGTCGGAAACTTAAAACTCCCTGCTCCTCCAACCTCGGTTCAGGGAGAAGGAGGAGAGTTTGGAGAGGCTGACCGTGACTATGCCATTCTCCACTTTCTGTGATCTTGCCCACACCCCATGGGACAGGGGTGCATCTGTAGAACGTGCTCAGCACATTTCAGCTGATGAGCCATAGAACTTTCTCCCTTGCTGACAGCTGACTCCAAACTTGGCAGTCATATGATGGGAAAGATGAGCAAGCAGCCAGTATGTCATGTCTGAGACTCCTAAATGCTCTCCCAGCTCTTCCTCATCCTGTCTGGCTCCACTGAATGGATTTCCGTGCCTGGAAGGCGCTGCACTCCCTTCTGCCACAGGAAGTTTGCAGATGCTGCACTCTGTTTCCTTCTCCTTAGCCCACCCTGCTCTCCTTTCAGCTACTGAACCCCGACATCTTTTATCCTTCAACGAAAAACTCACTTGCAGCGGCAGATCCTCTCCTCTGTCTTTTATATGGTTTTATAACAACCCAAGACTTTTCCCTGTGGCACCTACCTACATAACAATTGTGTATCTTTATTTGTGTGATTTACCAAAAATATGTTCCCTGCTCTTACCCTTGTCATCAGCAGTTAAGAATCCCCAACCACAGAGAACAGATCTATAGGGACACCAGTACCTGAAATCAGACCACCGCCCCCCCAATACACACACGTTCATAAGATTGCCTTTCTTGTCTGCTCATAACTGAGCCAAGAATCTTAATAATACATTAATGCATGCTATATCGACGGCACTGGGGTTACATATAATTTTAAAAAACTTGTTGCCATTGAGTCGATCCCAAACCCTGGTGGCCTAGTGATTAAGTGCTAAAGCTGCTAACCAAAAGGTCAGCAGTTCAAATCCACCAGGCACTCCTTGGAAACTCTATAGGGCAGTTCTACTCATAGGGTTGCTATGAGTCGGAATCAACTCGACGGCAACAGGTTTTTTTTTTTTTTTTTTTTTAATATATATATAATTTGAAAGCTGGACAATGAATAAGGAAGACTGAAGAATTGATGACTTTGAATTGTGGTGTTGGCGAAGAATATTAAATATACCATGGACTGCCAAAAGAATGAACAAATCTGTCTTAGAAGAAGTACAGCCAGAATGCTCCTTAGAGGCAAGGATGGCGAGACTGCATCTTACAGACTTTGAACGTGTTGTCAGGAGGGATCAGTCCCTGGAGAAGGACATCATGCTTGGCAGAGTACGGGGTCAGCGGAAAAGAGGAAGACCCTCAACGAGGTAGACTGACACAGTGGCTGCAACCATGGGGTCAAGCATAGCAACGGTTGTAAGGATGGCGCAGGACCGGGCAGTGTTTCGTTCTGTTGTGCATAGGGTCGCTATGAGTTGGAACCAACTCAACAGCATCTAAGAACAACAACATATATAATTTGAGGGCTGGGGTACATTTTGTTGATCACTGAATACCAGTGCCTAACAGAGCATTAAGCATCTGGGATATATTTAACAAATATTTGTTGAGTGAATAAATAAATGAATATTAGCCTTAAGGAATTTTGACTTAGAAAAAGGGACATACAGATATTACCAGAAAACATAAATTTATTTGCAACTGCACTGTAGATCAAGTTTGTTGTAGCCACAACGTGCTGCTTCTTTTTCCTCATGAGGACATATAGCTGTAGTCAAGTTCATCCTTACAGTTCTGGAGGATTATGGGAAGTGATTAGAGAAGAAAAGAACAAAGCTCAAAGAACAGGATGAAAAATATCAATCAGATACTCTAGTTAAAAAACCCTCGAAGTAGTTTAGTTTTTTTTTTTTTAATTAAAAAGCGGCTTTGGTCATGGTTTTCATTCTGTCTTTTATTTTCACTTCAGGGCAGCCCAGATGTTTGGGAGTGCAGTAGGTATTTAGTAATGATAAAGTCAGAAACTACCAGCACAGATACATTTGAGTAATGAACCATAAACTTGAACCCGAGTTGTTGAGAATCTATTGCAAGATGTTTTTAAAAAAGAAAAACAAGATATGTGTATGGTGGAATGTTTATTCTGAATTAAAACGAGAATACTTCAAAGTCCCTTAATTACTCAATCAATGCACTTAGATAAACTATCTTCTAACTAACACATCTGTCGTCCTATTTTCCTTATGCCTGCTGCGAACAGCGCCCAACTAAACTCCCCATGAACCTGTGTGAATTCTGAGCTCATAAAATGTGTACTTGGGAACATTGCCATTCCACCTTCACCCTGTCCTAAGCACCCGGAAGTGCAGCGGGATGGGAGGGACTAGAGCTCTGAGCCCAAAACCTGTTACTCCATTCCTGTCATGGATTGAATTATGGTCCCCAAAACTGTGTTTGGCTGGGCCATGATTCCCAGTATCCTGTGGTTGTCCTCCATTTTGTGACTGTAATTTTATGTTAAAGAGGATTAGGGTGGGATTGTAACGCCTTTACTCAGGTCACATCCCTGATCCAATGTAAAGGCAGTTTCCCCGGGGTGTGGCCTGCACCACCTTTTTTCTCACAAGAGATAAAAGGAAAGGGAAGCAAGCAGAAAGTGAGGGACCTTATACCACCAAGAAAGCAGTGCTGGGAGCAGAGCGTGTCCTTTGGACCCAGAGTCCCTGTGCGGAGAAGCTCCTAGTCCTAATTGACAGAGAGAGAAAGCCTCCCCCTGTAGCTGACACCCTGAATTCGTACTTCCAGCCTACTAGACTATGAGAAAATAAATTTCTCTTTGTTAAAGGCATTCACTTGTGGTATTTCTATTATAGCAACACTAGATGGCTAAGCTAGTTCCCATCTTGTGAATCTCTCAGACTGACTTCAGGGAGGACCACCCCTGAGCACTGCTGTCACATGAAGATCTTGTTCATATGAAGAACTTCACGAAAGGTGCTTTCGGAACATTGTTTACAGATTTTTTTAATCAATATTTAACTGAGACTGAACGTACTGGGACTGTTTCTTCTTCTTGTTAGGTTATTGATCTCTAAATAAGCATTGAGTATTTACTAAAATGTTATCCATGTAGCCTTGGCTCTCTCTTTTCTACCAGAATGAATCTTGTTTTCTCCAGTTTTTTGATGACTTTCAGGTGCCAAGAATCCTGCAATTACTTGACTGAACCAATATTGTTTAAGCATCTGCTGGCACACAGGGTTCGGCCTTCTGAAATAATGTGAATTAAAGCTGGGCTTTATGTAGTTATGTATCAAATGCTTCTATGAGTTGATAGAAACCTTTGAATACCAAGTAACTGAATGCATAAACAGATAAGCAGAGGACTTTGATCTGTCAGTGCTCGTCCTAGTAGGTACAAATATATTGTTGCCAGTTACCAGTTGGCAATAACAAACTCCAACTCATGGTGTGTAGACCTATGCTCCATGGAGTTTCCATTGGCTGATTTTTTTTTGTAAGTAGATCGCCAGCTCCAAGGTGCCTCTGGGTGGACTCAAACCTCCAACATTTCATTAGCAGCCAAGCGTGTTATCCATCTGCAGCACTCACCTAGGGACTCCAGATACAAATGTCACAGGTAACTGTTCAATTTCCTTCTTTCCCCATCAAGTCTCCTCAGAATTTAAAGCCAAAAGGTGGTTTCTGGTTGGAGACTATGGCCTTCACTCTAAGGAAGCCCGGATCTTCTATCTCCTATTGCCTTTGGCTCTACTGTTAGTTTGTGTATGTCCCGCCCCCCCCCCCGCCCACGACACACACATGCACCCACAAATAACTTAGTGGGCCTTGAGAAATCAAAAAGAATGGAAAAAGTAGTCCTTATCCACCAAAATTTGGGGCAAGTAGGATCCACTGTAATTTCTTTAGCGTGGAATTCACAGAAGAAAAGGGTTTTCGGCGGATCCAGTGCAGCAGTGGGAACTGCATTGGGATTGATGGATTACTTTATCAACTCCAGACAGACTTTGTTGATGTCCTGCTCTGTAGTGGTGGGAAAATGAGAGCTGGGAGGTTCATTTGGAGGCTACGGCAGCAATCTAGGCATGAGCAAATGAAGGTCTCGTCTAGTCGATGTGATCAGAGACTAGTGAACATTGAAGAACAGGAGGAGGTAGAGATGCCTTCAAGTCTGGAATAAAAGAAGGGGAAGTGATTTGTGGGACAGAGGATAAAAGGAGCAGAAAGTTTGTTTTTAGGCATGTTGGCTGATGAGAGTACTGATCTGCCCAAATGAAGATATTCTGTGACAGCTAGAGATGGGTGATTGAAACACAAAGAGGAGGGAACACAGAGAGGTGAGGGCTTGAAATACAGACCAGTGGAATATTTTACATGAATCTCAGCTCAAGGCCTTAGTGTCTATTTTGATTCCTATCTTTCCTCCCATCATTAATTATATAACAAATGTTTGAAATTTTCTTCTATCTGGTACGAATTATTCCTTGACTGGATTATTGCAATGCCTCATAATTTGTCTCTGCAGTTTTCCTTGCTGGCGGACATCACATGTGACTTTACAAGCATCGCTTTTCTAAAGTACAACTCTGTACAAACAGTGTTTTTGGCTCCCTGTTGCTTACAAAATCCAAGCCAGACTTGTTAGCCTGGGTTTTCAGCTCTAATCCACTCTTTGCAACCTAATTGCTTATTACTATCCTCCACGAGCCCTGTGTTGTAGTAAACTGAGCTGCTTGCTCATCACCACAGACACTTACTGCTTTCCCAGCTCTGTGCACTGCTTATGTTGTTCCCTGGATGCCCTTTCCTAAATCACTGTGCCCAAATCCTAAGATCAGGCCCAATGTTGGCTCTACCATGAAATCTTCCATAATACTCCAACTGGAGGCATCGCTTTTCTCAATTCCCTTGGTATTTCACCTCATCTTTTATACCACTAATCCCATTTTATCATGGATTATAGTTATTTAAGCATACTCTTTATCTCCCTAAAAATCTTTCAAATTTTTGACGACAAGGATTGTTTCTATTTCTGACAGAATTTTGAAATTTCTTAGCACCTACTGTGTAAGCTGGACAATGAATAAGGAAGACCTAATAAAAATTGATGCCTTTGAATTATGGTGTTGGTGAAGAATATTGAATATGCTGTGGACTGCCAGAAGAACGAACAAATCTGTCTTGGAAGACGTATAGCCGGAATGCTCCTTAGAAGTGAGGGTGGCAAGACTTCATCTCACGTACCTTGGACATATTATCAGGATGGACCAGTCCCTGAAGAAGGACATCATGCTTAGTAAAGTAGAGGGTCTGTGAAAGAGAGGAAGACACTCAATGAGATGGATTGACACAGTGGCTGCAACAATGGGCTCAAGCATAGCGACAATTGTGAGGATGGCACAGGGCTAGGCAGTGTTTCTATTGTACATAGGGTCACTATGAGTTGAAACTGTCTTGGGTGCTAACCAAAAGGTCGGCAGTTGGAATCCACCAGCCACTCCTTGGAAACCCTCTGGGGCAGTTCTGCCCTGTCCATAGGGTCTTTATGAGTCTGAATCAACTTGACAGCAAGGGGTTTAGTTTAGTTTTGTTTTAACAACTAATGTGTTTTGTGGAAACCCTAGTGGCGTAGTGGTTAAGAGTTTGGCTGCTAACCAAAAGGTCGGTAGTTCAGATCCACCAGGCACCCGTTGGAAACCCTGTGAGACATTTCTACTCTGTCCTATAGGGTTACTATGAGTTGGAATCAACTTGATGGCAATGGGGGGTTGGGGTAATGTGTTTTGCACATAGCGGAAAAAAAATGTATTTATTAAAATAAATATAATTTCTCCTACTTGTATTAGATTTCCAGTTCTTTACTCAGGGTTCTTTGGTTGTAAGCAAGAGAAAATGACTGAATTAAAAAAAAAAAATTACTAGAAGGCTGATATGATGCCACTCACAATAGTGATGGAAAAGTTGATGAATCATCTCGTAGAAAGGAAAGAAACCAGGGTGCTCCAGGGAGCAGGAACCAAGGGGAGCTCTCCTCAGAGTGTTACTACTGACAGAAACCAACTCCAATAGGTTTCCTGTATCAACCTCATTCTGATCAAGATTCAAGTTCCCCAAAGAAGGGTTGACTCTGGTTGGCTTAGACTGGTTCACATGCCCGGGAATAAGTGTGGTTCTTGGCTGATAGTCCTAATGAGGCTGTATGCAGTGAGGACTGGGCAGTTGCCCAAAGCAAAATCAACAGGACAAGCAAGAACAACATAGGTCTAATGCATACATCCTAAGTTTATTCTTTCATTTATTCAACCAACCAAAGTTTATGGGGTGCTTGCTTTACCAGGCAAACTGCTAAAGCAAGCACCCCATAAACTTTGGTTGGTTGAATAAATCTGGAGATACAAATGTGAATGAATTCAAGTCTTCAAAGGGGTCACATTATAGTATGTTCCTATGGCTTTCCCTTAAACATTTTATGATTTTATTAAAAGAAAAGGTCAAAGAATTAAACGTCTAAGTCTCTGAGCAGCTTTTCACAGGATCATACCTCCCTCACATTCTGTATGACTTCAAAGCCATATGGATGACCCACTCCGCATCCTGGTTTCCTCAGCAGTAATGAGAGTGGCTGGAGACAAAATCAGAGAGGTCTACAGGGGGAGATTATTCTGAGTCTTGGAGGCCTTGGTAAAGAACTTCGGTTTTATTCAAAGTGTGATTGGAAGCAATTGGTAGAGAGCTGAACTCAGATCCCGCTGGTTGCTGTATAGAAATTGCACAATCAAAAGGTCAGGAGCGAACAGTGGGAGCAGGATGTCTGCTAGAAGGATGTCACAGGGCCTCGCTGTCCATGAGGTAAGGGTGTTAGCAGAGCATAGGTGAAAGGTGGATAGGTTTGGGACATACTTTGGTTGAGAAGCTAAGAAGACCTGCTTAGAGAATGGATATGGGAGATAAGGGAAAGAGAAATCAAGAATGATCTCTAGGGTGTATGGTGGTGCCATTTCCTAAGATCCTTATTTTCTGCTCAGTTTATTTCTAATATACCAATTCTTCTATCTCATTTTGACCTCTGATACACTGACCTCTTAACTATTTTTCTGTTAGTTTTATCCTGTATGGTTTATTATTTCTACCACTCTTATTGACATCCCAAGGATCCCTGGTGGCACAGTGATTAAAGCATTAAGCTGCTAACCCAGAAGTCAGTGGTTTGAACCCACCAGCCATTCCACGGGAGAAAGCTGCGGCATTTGGCTTCTGTAAAGATTACAGCCTTGGAAAACCTATGGGGCAGTTTTATTCTGTCCTATAGGGACACTATGAGTTGAGATCAACTACATGCAATTTTTTTTTTCTTTTTTTGGTTTGGTATTAATATCCCAGCACCTTACCTCATTCTTGTCCCATTGTACCTGCCTGGGCAAATGTTACCTATGCATGTACCAAACTGCCTACCTGTTTTGATCCTGTGACTGGACAGTAGAATATCGCATAATGGCCATGGTAAATTCAGGCTCCAACCTCAACTCCTACTCAGCTCTCACACATGGCGTTTTACCATTTCCCTATTAGCTCTTGTTTTCTTATTTATCTTGACTATTCCTGAACCTCTGAGTCCTCTATCTTATCTTCCTGGTTTTCATCAGATGACGTTACCACATCCTTCACAGAGGAAATTGAAATTTGAGAAAAGGTCTCCTTTGCATTCCTGCTTCCAAGTCTGCAGATGTACTTGTGGCCGTAACTCACCCATTTCTCTTCTCTCTCTTTTTCTATTAGAAGAGGTGTTTGCCCTCTTCCAAGAAGGCTTCTTAGTCACCTGTTCTCTGGCTCCGTCTCCTCCATGACCTGGCTTCGTGGATTACCCAGTGTCTCTTCCAACTAGTCAACTTCTTTTCTCTCTGCTCCTTTCATTGAGAACTTACACAGCCACAAGCCTCTTCCTTAAAAAAAAAAAAAATTTAAATATAAACATGCAAACAAACCTCACTCTCTTCAACCTTCCACCCCTTTCCAGTCTCTCCCCAAAGCTCTCCTCTCCTGCGTAGCTAACTACATTGAAAGAATCGCCTGTATGAACTCCCTCTACGGTCTCGTTTCTCACTCAACCCACGATCGGGCTTCCCTTCACACCACTCTAATGAATATGCTCATGTAGAGTTTGTAAAACAAACTAACGCACAAGAGAGGTAAAATTCAATGGGCCTGCTTTTGTTCTCTCGGGCTTAACGTCTCCTCACCAGGTGACACTGGGCGGTGGCACTTTTTCTTGGCCTATGAAGCACCATGCTTTGCTTTCCTGGTGTTTCTGCTGCCTCTCCAGTCTTTTTCTTCTCTTTCTTTCTTTTTTTGGTCTCATTTTTTTCTGTCGGTTCCTTATGTGTTGCTCTCCTCTTGAGCTTCTCTTCTAGATTTTTTTTCTCTGGGTAATACACAAATCTGTAGGTCTTTTGTCTGGACCCATGAAGTCTCTCTAGAGGTGAATCTTCTGATGGTCTGCCACTGTGTGTGTGTGTGCGTGTGTGTGTGTTGGTAATAAACTTAGCTGCCTATATTCTTTGAGCCAGGCAGGGACCAAGGGTCAGAGACTCTTAACCGTTCAGCCTGCAACTATTCAATTAATCCCTCTGTTTGCAGTCCGGATCCTTACCCTTGCATCTGCCCGGCCTGCTATGCCCAAATCCACATCCTCTCCAGTTCAATTTGTAGGTGGGATAAATCTCCTGCCTCCACTAGGGTGGAGAGAGGGAAGTCGCCTGACCACACTGGGTAAAGAAGCAGTTATAATAACCTTTAAAAAGAGAGTGTCTGAGAGAGGTTTTTAAAATGACATCAGCTCCTTGCTTTAAGTCATTCATTAGGATGAGAAATTAAATTTTGAAAGTTTGGAAAGACAAAAAAATTACCTCATGAACTAATTAGTGGCTATGTAAAAGAGAAGACTTGGAGTCTTACTTATTTAATTACTTTATGTCTGGGAGTAGTTCCCAAAGAAATTGCCATATTGTTATAAAGTTATTTTACCTCAGTAATATATGAAGTTCATTGGCTGTATTAGATATTAAATTATTTGGTTTACCTATTAGCCTAGCAAAAATGCCTTCAGAAACAGCCATGGCTTCAAACTATGGGTTCAAAGACAACATTTTTGCAATATTTCTGTGTATTAGGGGGGAATTTTCCTCAAGGATTGTATTTCCCAGTTTCTCACACTCCACAGCTGCTCTCCCCACCATCCCTCCCTCGCCACACTTCCTTCCTGTATCTCTGATGACCTGACGCTTTTCTCCATTACCTACAGAAAAGAAAATTGCATTCCAGTCAGAACTGTACTTTTCAGAAGGTTGCACAGCTGAGGACCATTAGTAACACCGCACTGTGAGATTTTAAATTGGTCTCGTTTCCTGTGAACAGGCATATATGCTTCAGAGAGTGGTGTCCTTGTACATGTTGCCTGTTTGTTTCTCACCTTTGATCAGGGGGATAGTTCCCAAGGGACTCTATGGTAGGATACTGCCCTTAATTAAAACCCAAGTGTACATAGAGAAAGTGAAAAAAATTGGAACTTATACTTGATAAATATGCAGCTAGAGTTAGACATTCTGATTTTTAAAACATGATGCTGGATTGTATAGATAAGAGAATAGATCTTATAACTGTGTGTGTGTGTGTTGTTGCTCTAAAAGTGAGGTTACCTAATAAATTGTTAAACGTCTGCCATCCTTTTTACTACACTTGCTCTTCTCCTTATCTGTTCAAATTGGCCTGAGAATCGGTTGTTCTTTTTCAGTTTGTTAGGTGGGCCCACTAGTCATTTGAGAGGTGGTGCTTGTATCAGTTCATTTCTTAACTTCCTGCCCGGTGCTAGGCGGTACTAGGTGCTGGGGGGAGGGGGTAACGAATGACGATCAAGGTACATGGAATTCCTGCCTCAACTTCTAGACCTGGAGATGACAATAAAGAAGCAAACTAAGAAATTGTCATGTTCATCATGGATTGTGGTAAGTACTCTGAAGGAAACAGGTTGATGAAATGGAGGTCACTTTTGCATTGGGTGGCCGAAGTGATCTCTGAGAAGCTGACATTTGAGCAGAGACTCGAAGGGTAGAAAAAAGCCAACCAAGCAAAGAACTGAAGGAAGAGTATTTCAGGCAGAGAGAACAATAAATGCAACTTCCCTGAAGACGGCACGAGCTAAGAAGAGCCAGAAAGAAAAATGGCAGAAGCTTAGCAAGTGAGAGGGGAAGAAGATAAGATTGGAGCAAAATAGGGGCACAGGACTCTTGGACTATGGTAGGGGATTTTCCAGTTTAGGGAACAATGGTCGTTGGTTATTCACATTGATATGTTCAACGTAATTACCAGATTAGAGAAAAGCAATGTAATTAGATGAAACTACTAGTCTTAGAGGAAAAGACATAATTACAATTGAAAAAAGTGAAATAATTGAATTAGTATTTTCAGAAAGATTTGAGAAGCTTTTATATCAATAAAGCAAGAGAGGAAGTTCAGCTTAGTAGTTAAAAGTGTGGGCACTCAAGCCAGCTGTGTGATTGTGGGTAAGACACCTAACATCTCTGTATTTCTATTTCCTAATCTTTGAAATGGGGTTAACAATAGCAGTGCTTTTACCGGTTGTGGGGAGGATTAAGTGAGCAATTCTATTTAAAGCATTTATACTGTGATTAAAACATGGTAAGCCCTATATAACTTTTAATATTACTTTGTTGTTGTTAGGTTCCGACTCATAGTGACCCTGCGTACAACAGAACTAAACACTGCCCAGTCCTGCGCCATCCTCATAATCGTTGCTATGCTTAAAACATTGTTGCACCCACTGTGTCAATCCATCTCGTTGAGGGTCTTCTTCTTTTTCACTGACCCTCTACTTTATCAAGCATGATGTCCTTCTCCAGGGACTGATCCCTCCTGATAACATGTCCAAAGTGTGTGAGACACAATCTTGACATCCTTGCTTCTGAGGAGCATCTGATTGTACTTCATCCAAGACAGATTTATTTGTTCTTTTGGCAGTCCATGGTATGTTCAATACTCTTTGCCAACACCACAATTCAAAGGTGTCAATTCTTCTTTGGTCTTCCTTATTCATTGTCTAGCTTTTATATGCATATGCACCATGGCTTGGGTCAGGTGCACCTTAGTCTTCAAGGTGACACCTTTGCTTTTGAGCACTTTAAAGACGTCTTTTACAGCAGATTTGCCCAATGCAATGCGTCTTTTGATTTCTTTTTCTTTTTTTTTATTTTTATTGTGCTTTAAGTGAAAGTTTACAAATCAAGTCAGTCTCTCATACAAAAATTTCTATACACCTTGCTATATACTCCTAACAGCTCTCTCCCTAATAAGACAGCCCGCTCCTTCCATCCACTCTCTCTTTTTGTGTCCATTCCACCAGCTTCTGACCCCCTCTGCCCTTTCATCTCCCCTCCAGATAGGAGATGCCAACATAGTCTCAAGTGTCTACTTGATCCGAGAAGCTCATTCTTCATCAGTGTCTTTTTCTATCCCGTTGTCCAGTTCAATCCCTGTGTGAAGAATTGGCTTTGGTAACGGTTGCTGTCCTGGCCTAACAGAAGTTCTGCAGGCCAAGACCTCTGGGGTCCTTCTAGTCTCAGTCAGACCATTAAGTCTGGTCTTTTTACGAGAATTTGGGGTCTGCATCCCACTGCTCTCCTGCTCCCTCGGGGTTCTCGGTTGTGTTCCCTGTCAGGGCAGTCATTGGTTGTAGCTGGGCACCATCTAGTTCTTCTGGTCTCAGGCTCATGTATTCTCTGGTTTATGTGGCCCTTTCTGTCTCTTGGGCTCAAAATTACCTTGTGTCTTTGGTGTTCTTCATTCTCCTTTGCTCCAGATGGGTTGAGACCTCTTTTGATTTCTTGACTGCTGCTTCCATGGGTGTGATTGTACAGCCAAGTAAAATGAAATCCTTGAAGCCTTCAACCTTTTTCCTGTTTATTATGATGTTCCTTTTAATATTATAACGTCTGTTCATTAAAAAGTGCTTATTGCTTACTGATAACAAAAAATATATTGAAATTTAAAATACGATCACCGATTTTTTTTTAAGTGGATGGGGCGAATAAAAAAATTGATAGAACTCATGATTCCATATGGGAAATGAATAGAGGAAACCACTGAGACATAGAGACAAAACACAAGAGACTGCAAATATGCAGGTAAAGTTAAGTGATATGAGGGAATCAGTCCAGATGTTCTACCAGCTCCTGAAAGAAAACCCAGAGGCAGGCGACAAAGAAAATGGAGAAAAATAATGTGATTTAAAAAGCAAAAGAAAAGAATCCCAGATAGGAATAGTTCAGTAAGTGCCAGGACAAATGAGTAAATCCCAAATACAGATGCTGAGAATTTCAGAATGCCCTAAATAAAGAAAAGAAAACTTGAAAGCATTCAGAGATAAAATAGAGGCTCTCTCTGAAGGAAAGAGAACCAGAGGACATCAGACCACAGCTCTCCACTCTTAACTCCCAGTAAAGTATGAAGGCAAAGTCATTTGTAAAATGCAAAGACTCAAAGTTAATTACCAGATGCCTGGCAAGAAAAAAAAAATCAGTATAAAAATATTCCCATGTGAAGAAACAGGGCTACAAAAAAAAAGTTGGGGTAAAATACAAATTCTAGTTAATTATGATGTAGAGATTGAAAATGATGAAAAGTAGATCGAAGGGATTCCTCTATACGCTCCAGTGCTGAGAATATTTATCATTAAGCTGAAGATGTTTATTGACGTAAGAATATACTTATTTTTTTTTTTGAGTGCTAGTCGTACTTCCTTCTTGAGTGAATAAAATTTATAAAAATTTATGTATTCATAGATTTGAAATTCTTTTATATGTGTTGACATTTATGGAACTAAATTCTAGACAAAATGTGTAAGACACAATTTTTGTTGTAGAACAGAATGTAAATTTAAAGGATTTTTATAATGTAAAAATAACAATTAACCCAAATAAAAAATCTGTAGACAGAGATAGGGAAGGGAAATGGAGCAGTCTAAACATACTGAATCCCTCATCTTTCATAACAGAGGATCAAGAGATATTTTATAAAGTTGATGAAGCTATCCTTGAAGTATATATTCTTACTCAAAGTAATAGTTAAAACTATTATTTTTACCAACTGTTAAATGTTGCTGTATCTCGGTGATGGAACTCAGGCTGGGAAGTGAGGGAGGCTTTTGCTTTTCATTTAGATATTTTTTATTTTTATTTTAGACACTTATGTTAATTTTTTCAACCATTTGTAAGTACTGCTTTAATTTACAAAACTATTTTAATATTTTAAAATGTAAAGGAAGGAAGAGGATGCAACTGCCAGGAAAGAATCAGGTAGGTCCACAATGAAGGAAGTATGTCCAGGATGTATTTCTGAATAGAAACAACAAGAAGAAAGTCACAGAACAAGCCGTAGAGCACAATCCCATTTGCATATAAAAAATAATATACGTGTAACTGTCCATCACCAGAAGGACCTTCAAACAAATGGTGGTATTCATATAAAATGGAATACTGCTCAGCCAAAAACAAACAAACAAAAAAAAGGAACAAATTACTGATACATGTGACTACGTGGAGGAAACGCAAAATTATTTTGTAGAGCAAAGAGAACCATCAACAAACGGTATATAAAGTTTTAAAAAAGGCAAAACAGACTTACAAGATTTAAAATCAGAGTAGTGGTTACCTGGCAGTGGGGTGGGGGGGGGTGTGGAATTATTTGGAAGAAGGTATGAGGGAACTTTCTGGGACAATGTTCATGCCCTGTGTCTTCACTGGGGTGGTGGTTACTCAAGTGTATACGCTTGTCAAAGCTCGTTGAGTTGTACACTGAAAAAAAAAAAAGACATCTGCATTTTATTACATGTAAATTATACCTCAATTTACATAAACTTCATGAGTAAATGTATATATTCCGGTACTATTTTATGTATGTGTGTGTGTTAGTGTGTACATATGTGTGTGTGTATATATACATATATATACAGAGAGAGAGAGAGCCCTGGTGGAACGGTGGTTAAAAGCTTGGCTGCTAACCAAAAGATTGGCAGTTTGAATCCACCAACCTCTCCTTGGAAACCCTATGGGACACTTCTACTCTGTCCTGTATGGTTGCTATGAGTTGGAATCGACTCGACGGCAATGGCTTTGTTTTTTTTATGTTGTTGTTGTTGTTGTTAGGTGCCGTCAAGTCGGTTCCAACTCATAGCGACCCTATGCACAACAGAACGAAACACTGCCCAGTTGTGCACCACCCTTACAATCGTTGTTATGCTTGAGCTCATTGTTGCAGCCACTGTGTCAATCCATCTTGTTGAGGGTCTTGCTCTTTTCTGCTGACCCTGTACTCTGCCAAGCACGATGTCCTTCTCCAGGGACTGATCCCTCCTGACAACATGTCCAAAGTACGTAAGACACAGTCTCGCCATCCTTGCCTCTAAGGAGCATTCTGGCCGCACTTCTTCCAAGACAGATTTATTCTTCCTTCTTCGCCAACACCACAATTCAAAGGCATCAACTCTTCTTCAGTCTTCCTTATTCACTGTCCAGCTTTTACGTGCATATGATGTGATTGAAAATACCATGGCTTGGGTCAGGCACACCTTAGTCTTCAGGGTGACATCTTTGCTCTTCAACGCTTTGAAGAGGTCCTTTGCAGCAGATTTACCCAATGCAATGCATCTTTTGATTTCTTGACTGCTGCTCCCATGGCTGTTGATTGTGGATCCAAGTAAAATGAAATCCTTGACAACTTCAGTCTTTTCTCCATTTATCGTATGTTGCTCACTGGTCCAGTTGTAAGGATTTTTGTTTTCTTTATGTTGAGGTGTAATCCATACTGAAGGCTGTGGTCTTTGATCTTCATTAGTAAGTGCTTCAAGTCCTCTTCCTTTTCAGCAAGCAAGGTTGTGTCATCTGCATAACGCAGGTTGTTAATGAGTCTTCCTCCAATCCTGATGCCCCGTTCTTCTTCATATAGTCCAGCTTCTCGGATTATTTGTTCAGCATACAGATTAAATAGGTATTGTGAAAGAATACAACTCTGACGCACACCTTTCCTGACTTTAAACCAATCAGTATCCCCTTGTTCTGTCCGAACAACTGCCTCTTGATCTATGTAAAGTTTCCTCATGAGCACAATTAATTCCAGAACACTTAATTGTGCTCATGAGAAACCTTTTTTATGTGTATATATGTGTATTTACTCGTGTACTTTATGAGGTATAATTTATATAAAATAGTACTGGAAGGAAGCACATCAAACTGGAGTGGGGGAGGATTCAGAGGAAGAATTTACATGCTAAATTCCTGGGTTATATTCATTTTAATTTTTACGAACATATTTACTCTTATAATAAAATCAATCAATAAATTTAAAATGCAGTTTAAATCCTAAAAGGTGCTGATTTTAAATGAGCTGAAGCTGAGGTGTCCATCTGTCCCCCAACACCAGGGAGATGCTGTCTCTTGGCTTTGCTCCTGCCCGGGCTAGGGCAGCTGCAAAAGACAGAGCGGGTCAGGGGCTGATTGTTCAGAAATGGAGCATGCTGGAGAGGAAGAAAACAGCACAGGAGAGGGGTGTCTGTGAGAAAACATGTTCCAGGTTTCAGCAGAAGTGCAGGAAGAGTTAGGCATATTCTGCAAAATGGCTGTTTACTCAGAATCCTGCCTGTGCCTGCAGTAACCTTCCAAATGCATCAGGTCATTGGGGACGTTGTATAATGGGTGCACACGTATGGGCAGCAGTGAACTGATGTCTCCACGGGAGAATCAACGCCAGAGAAATTGGATGCGACCAAGAGGCGGTCGTCAGGAAGCCAAGCTAGCTGTCCTAAGGAAGAAATCCTCAAAGGGTGTTGTTGATTCCTTTGCTCTAAGCCCTCCTACCGCCACCAGCTTTTAACTCAGCGTTCCCTTAGGTTATTTTCCCTTTCCAGCCCCTCATTTACTACACAACATCTGCAGTGCCACAGCCCAATTGCTGGTTTACACCAAGACGCTTTCACTCACCTGTCCTGGTATTTTGACCTCCTGGTGCTTATAAATCCCAGGAGTATCTAAACCCAGGCAATTAGTGTGTCTAATTTCTAGCCCAGACATCCCTTGTAGAGAACAGAGAGAAACCGGCTTTTCATAAGAGAATTAGCTTTTTGCCTGCTAACTCCCTGCTATTAATTTATGGTTTTGACGGGTATTGGCTCTTAGTTTTATCGTTGTTGTCTGCTTGCTTTATCCATAGAGATTACAGTCTTTTATTTCCTAGCATACTGACTCAGATTCAAATTTTCTATGATTCCCCAAAATATGTAAGTATATACATAAAACCTAAAACACCAAACTTGTTGCTGTCGAGTCGATTCCAACTCATAGTGACCCCATGGGACAGGACAGAGTAGAGCTTCTGCATAGGATTCCCAAGCTGCGGATCGTGGATTCGAACTGCCAACCTTTTGGTTAGCAGCAAAGCTCTTGACCGCTGGGCTCCAATATATATGTGTGTGTGTGTATATATATATATGTATATATATATTAAAAAAAAAAAAACAGCTCACTGCCATCAAGTCAATTCTGACTCATACTGATGCTATAGAGTAGATGCTATGGGGGAGTAGAACTTCCCTGTAGGATTTTCAAGGCTTTGTAAATCTTTTACGGAAGCAGACCACCACACCTTTCTCTGCAAAAAGGCTGGTGGTTTCAAACACCCCATCGTTTGATCAGGAGCTGAGCATTTTATTACTGTGCGGCCGGGGCTCCTTCTGTGTGTGTGTGTGTGTGTGTGTGTGTATGGTTTTTAAAAAGTATAGCTGGAAGAAAAGGTTATCCTGAAGTATGTCGTTAGCGGCTATTAAGTCCGCCCCCAACACATGGCAACCTCATGCACAATGGAATGAAACACTGCCCAGTCCGGTGCCAACCCCCTGATCAGTTTTGAATGGGCCTATCGTGATCCACAGGGTTTTAACTGGCTGATTTTCAGAAGTAGACCGGTCAACCTTTCTTCCTAGTCAGCCTTAGCCCTGAAGCTCCCCCAAAATCTGCTCAACAACACACAAGCCTCTGCTGGCAGATGAGTGGTGGCTGCTCCTGAGATGCCGGAAATCAAACCCAGGTCTCCTGCAAGGAAAGTAACTCTGCCACCGAACCACCAATGCCTCATGTTCTGAAGTGTCAACCAACCGACCAGCCGGGGGTCATCAAGTCGATGCCAACCCACAGCGACCGCACGTGTGCAGAGTGAAACTGGGCTGCACCAGGTTCGCAAGGCTGTGATTTTTCGGGAGCAGATCTCCAGGCCTTTCTACGGAGGTACTCGTGGGTAGGCTCCGAAAGTACGCCTCCTTAATCTACTACTGAAAGTAAAAAACCCATGTGTGCATATTTTTTTTGAGCAAGAGAGTGAACCTTTGCACACTTTTATTCAAGGTTTCTTCCATCTTGCAAGCAACCTCATTTTTGTTTGGTTTTAGAATCAAGGTTATGGTTGGCCTCGTAAAAAAAACCTACAACGTTTTCTCTCTGTTTCTATAGAATATTTTGACTAATATTACTAATGTATCTCTATTAATTTTCAGGAGAATTCGCCAGTTAAATTGTCTACCTAGAGATTTCCGTGTAGGGAAAACTTTTAATAGATGTTGACAATTCAAATTTTCAACTTTTTTTCAACAATTTTAGAAAATGGTGTATTTTGAGGAATTTGTTCATTTTACTCAAATTATCAGGCTTACTGTTATCTTCTTAACCTCTTTTTGTTCTGTAGTGAAGTACCATTTCTCATCCCTGATATTGATAATTTCTGTCTTCTTCCTGCCTTTTTCTGATTTCTAGCTTAATTCCATTGTGATCTGAACACAGAGTAGATATGCTTATAATGAGCATAAGGAAATTTGTATAATGTGTGCATAGGAAAAAAAGCAAGGAGTCTGCCATCTATTGGTACAACATCTACAGATGTCATTTTGTTCAGGGTTATTAATTATGTTGTCTATAGGGTCACTATGAGTCTAAATCGACTCGATGGCAATGGATTTGTTTGTTTGTTTTATATCTGACTATGCAGAGGCATTCGATTGTGTGAATCATAACAAATTATGGATAACGTTGCGAAGAATGGGGATTCCAGTACACTTAATTGTGTTCACACAGGACCTGTACAAAGATCAAGAGGCAGTCATTTCAACGAAACAATGGGATACAATGGTTTAAAAACAGGAAAGGTGTGCATTGGGCTTGTATCCTTTCACCATACTTATTTAATCTCTATGCTGAGCAAATAATCTGAGGAACTGGGCTATATGAAGAAGAATGGGGCGTCAAGATTGGAGGAAGACTCGTTAACAACCTGCAATATGCAGATGACACAACCTTTCTTGTTGAAAGCAAAAAGAACTTGAAGCACTTACTGATGAAGACCGAAGACCACAGCCTTCAAGTATGGATTACACCTCAACATAAAACAAAAATCCTCACAACTGGGCCAATAAGCAACATCATGATAAATGGAGAAAAGATTGAAGTTGTCAAGGATTTCATTTTACTTAGATCCACAAGCAACACCCATGGAAGCAGCAATCAAGAAATCAAACAACTTACTGCATTGGGCAAATGTGCTGCAAAAGACCTGTTTAAAGTGTTGAAAAGCAAAGATGTCACTTTAAGGACTAAGGTGGGCCTGACCTAAGCCATTTTATTTTCAATTGCCTTGTATGCATGCAAAACTGGACAATGAATAAGGAAGACCAAAGGAGAATTGACGCATTCGAATTATGATGTTGGCAAAGAATATTGAATATACCGTGGGCTGCCAGAAGAATGAACAAATCTGTCTTGGAATAAGTACAGCCAGAATGCTCCTTAGAAGTGAAAATGACTGGACTTCATCTCGCTTATTTTGGACATGTTATCAGGAGGGACCGATCCCTGGAGAAGGACAACATGCTTGGTAAAGTAGAGAGTCAGAGAAAAAGAGGAAGACCCTCAACAAGGTGGACTGACACAGTGACTGCAACAATGGGCTCAAATATAGCAATAATTTTGAGGATGGCGCAAGATCAGGCAATGTTTGTCCCGTCATAGATAGGGTAGCTATGAGTTGAAACTGACTCGATGGCACCTAAAAACAACAACAATTTTGTTTTATATTTTGAAGCCATGCTATTTGATGAATATAGATTTAGGATATGGTATCTTCTGGTTTATTGGAAAGTCGTTCTTTATTTCTAGTGATCCTTCTTTTAAAGACTGCTTTGTCTGATATTAGAACTACAGTTGTTTTCTTTTCGTTAAAATTTTATGAAATCTCTTTTTCTATCATTTCACTTACACCTTTTATGTGTTTTTATATTTAATTTTTTTGTAAGCAACATGTAGATATTTTTTAATTCAATCTAATAATCTTAGTCTTTTGATTGTAATGTTTAGGCAATTTATATTTAACATTATCACTGATCCTGATGGGCCCATATATACCATTTTACGACTCGTTTTCTATTTAACTAATTTATTGTGTTTCTTTTCCATTCTTTTCTTGATTTCTCTTGGATAAAGCAACTTTTTTAGTATTCCATTTTTTATTCTATCCTTGTTAGTTACTTATTGTTTTGCTATTGTTTTAACGTGTTACGCTTTAGGATTACAGCATTTATTCTGGATGTAATTTTCTAATACCTTTACCACTTCCCCGTTAATGCCAGAATCTTAGAAAATTTGAGCTTCATGTGGCGCTGCCTACCTTTGAGTAATCATTGTCTTCAATTTTAATTCTGCATCTATTTTAAACTTCCCATATTGTATAGTCAATATTCGTTTTTATCTACCTACATATTTATCCTTTAAAAAAACTAAAAACCAAACCCACTGCCGTCAAGTCGATTCCGACTCATAGTGACCCTATAGGACAGAGTAGAACTGCCCCACAGGGTTTCCAAGGAGCAGCTGGTGGATTTGAGCTGCCAACTTCTTCGTTAGCAGCTGCAGTACTTAACCACTAGGCCACCAGGGTTTCTTTTATCCTTTTACCCCCCAGTGCCGTCGAGTCGATTCCGACTCATAGTGAGTCTATAGGACAGAGTAGAACTGCCCCATAGAGTTTCCAAGGAGCGCCTGGCGGATTCAAACTGCCAACCTTTTGGTTAGCAGCCGTAGCACTTAACCACTATGCCACCAGGGTTTCCTTTATCCTTTTAATTCTTTTCCATGTTTCTCTGTCGTTTTCCTTCTGCCAAAAGAACTTTGCTTAATATTTCTTCTAAAGCAGGCTTGCTGGGAGTAAGTTCTCTCATTCACCTTCTTTTTGAAGGGTATGACTATTGGGTATATTATTCTAGGTTTGCAGGGTTGTTCTTTTTCTGTCAACATTTCAGCAACATCATTCCATTGTCTTCTGTCTGTCTTTGATTGTGTTGAGGAGCCAGCCGTTAAGTCTAATTGTTCCTCCTTTGAAGTTATTGTCTCATTTTCCTCTGACTGCTTTTAACATTTTCTTGTCTTGAGGTTTTAGTAGAATTACTATGATGTGTGAGATATGGTTTCTTCAAGTTTATCCTCATTGGTGTTCTCTAGCTTCTTAAGTCTGTAAGTTGATAATTTTTTCATCATTTGGACCATAATCTCTTAAAAATATTCATCTTGACCCAGTCTCAATTCTTTTTTTCTAGGACTTCAATTACCTCACTCTTTTTCTCCTGCTGTTCCAATTGCATGAATATTATAACTTTTAACTGTGTTTTTGCAGTTATCTGTGTTTCATAAATTTCTTAACCTCTTGTCTGATTTATTTTCCAGTGTTTCCGCTTGGGTGTTTTCTATAGATCTATCTAACAACTCATTAAGCCTGTCTTATCTGTGTCTACTCTGCCAATAAACCTAGCCATTGAATTTTTATTTTCATTTGTTGTTTTTAAGTTCTGGAGTTTTACTTTCATTCTTTGGATTAATGTTCTCTTTTAAGATTCTTCGTGATATTACCAATTTTGTCCATCTTTTAGTATTGAGTATTCTAATCAGTTCATTTTAAGTCCTTGTCTGCCAAGTCTAGATCACCTATTAATCTGTCTGTTTTCTGTGTGTGCGTGTGTGCCTGTGTGCGTCTGTATGTGTGTGCCTCTATGTGTGTGCATGTGCCTGTATGTGTGTGCGTGTGCCTGTATGCGTGTGCATGTGCCTGTATGCATGTGTGCCTGTATGTGTGTGCGTGCACTTGTATGTGTGTGCATGTGCCGGTATGTGTGTGCATGTGCCTGTATGTGTGTGCGTGAGCATGTGCGCGTATGCCTGTGTGTGTGTGTGTGCCTGTATATGTGTGCGTGTGCATGTATGTGTGTGTGTGTGTTTCTTGCTTGGTTGTTAGTCATTTGCTTCTGTATCTTTGCATGCTCAGTAATTGATTGTCACATATTGTTGATAAAAAAAGAAACTGGGGGGAAAAAAAAAGAAACTGCAGAGCCAAATGTTTCATCAGAGGGTAAGTTCCATCAGAAGAGGCTTTTACCCTTTCCATCTGCTGTGAAAATAGAACGGAGAACTGATCACCTTAATCCAGTCACGGACTAAGCTCTGGCTGGGATGCAGTGTTGCTAAGACTCAGTCTACCTACGTTTTGTATCTGTTGCTACGGTGAGGCCTTCAGGAGGCTTCTAATCAAGAATTTAGTGCATCTTCGTATCTTAGTAATGAGAGTACTGGAATCTCCATTCTGCTTTTTCTGGAGTTTTTTTTAGCTTAACTCTTTAGACTTTTGCCCTTTGCCTCAGAATTTGGCAAAGACTTGGGATGGAGATTGACTGTGTGTTTGAAGCACCTTGGGTCTCCGACTTTGTCACTCACTCTAACCCACGTAACTGCCAATTTTGTAATAGTTTTTCTGTGTTCCAGCAGCAGCCCTCTGTCTTCACCAGCCTCATATTCTCAGCCTTTAGTTCACATCCATAATTAGCAAGTGTACCCAGAGAAAAAGGGAAACTACAAATCCTCAATTTACCTCTGGAAGTTTCTGTATTGTCTGGAATTTCAGTCCCTCTAAG
This sequence comes from Elephas maximus indicus, assembly GCF_024166365.1. NCBI lineage: Eukaryota > Metazoa > Chordata > Mammalia > Proboscidea > Elephantidae > Elephas > Elephas maximus. Next base: position 5,597,448 of record NC_064841.1, on the reverse strand, counting down.
CCTCCTTGCTTCAGCAGCTCTTTGGTACTTTTAAAAACAAAGAACATTTTTATAATTTGCCTGGCTTTTATAGTTGCCGTGAGTACCTCATCCTGCCTTGAAGCAGAAATCTTGATTTCCACTTACTACCTTTGTTTAGAAGATGCCTAAAAGTATACAATTAAATTTTCTATCTCTCCCCTGTTACAGATTTGTTTTTCTAACTGCCTTTAGAGCATTTTTACCTTAATATGTTCAAAGTAGAACTCATCTCGTTACTTATTCAGCCGTTTCTGTAATGGCTCTATCGGATTCCCAGTCATCCACAATGGTAGGATGAAGGATGGTTGCAATTTTAAGTAGGGGGTTAATGGAATTCCTCACTGAGAAGGCCACCTCTGAACAAAGACTTGACAGAGAAAAGGAGCAAACCACGGAAATATCTGGGGGAACAGAAGAGGGAATAGCAAGTTCAAAGGCACTGATGCAGGAGAGTCCCTGGTGTTTTGTTTCCTGTGATGGCAAAGAAGTCAGTGAGGCGGGGGCTGAATGAGAAAGGATAGAGTAACAGGAGGTACGTTCAGACTAGGACTCATCTAAACATATTACATCTAACTCATTCTCTTTCAACACTTCACATCCAATAATCACCGTATCCTCCAGGTTTTACCAACCATATATAAATACATATATATAAACTATTCTGCATATATATGCCTCATTTATAATCTTGTTAAGGACCCCTGGTTGCCCAGTGGTTAAAGCGATTAACTGCTAACCAAAAGGTTGGCAGTTTGAAACCACGAGCAGCTTCACAGGAGAAAGATGTGGGTCAGCTTCTGTAGAGATTTACTGCCTCAGAAACCCTATGGGGTCTCTATGAGTCAAAATTAACTCGATGACAGTGGTTTTTTGGGGGGTTTATAATCTTGTTACCACTACCATAATTTACCGTTTATTGCCTATCTAAAGTGACCAGATCTGTTGCCCTTGAGTCGATCCCAATTCATAAAGACCCTGTAGGACAGAGCAGAACTGCCCCAGTAGGGTTTTCAGGGAGTCGCTGGTGGATTTGAACAGCTGACCTTTTGGTTAGGAGCCGTAGTTCTTAACCACTGCACGCCAGGGCTCCTTTATTACCTGTAAATCCCCATGCCATCAAGTCGAATCCAACTCATAGTGACCCTATAGGACAGAATAGAACTGCTCCATAGAGTTCCCAAGGAGCGCCTGGCGGATTCGAACTGCTGACCGTTTGGTTAGCAGCCGTAGCACTTAACCACTGCACCACCAGGGCTCCTTTATTACCTACAGACAATTGCAAATCAGAAACTGATCCTCCCGGTCTAACCACTTCCCGTCCAAATAAACTGCAAATAAAACAATTTCTTCTGCCATCACTACAATCATGGTCAGAGGGTGAAACTTTGAAGATTCCTGACTCTGGATGTTTCTACCACCACACATGGACAGATCAAAGGAAAGGGAGAACCTGTACCAGTTTCCAATGATAGGTGATTGGGAGTGTTTGAATAGGAGTAAATACTCTATGTTAATGGCTACTACAATATAGGAAACCCTGGTGGTGTAGTGGTTAAGAGCTACGGCTGCTAACAGAAAGACTGGCAGTTCGAATCTGCCAGGAGCTCCTTGAAAACCCTATGGGGCAGGTCTACTCTGTCAGATAGGGTCACTATGAGTTGGAATCGACTCTATGGCAACGGATTTGGTTTTCTGGTTTTCGCTACAATATTAGAAAAGCTGAACTCTTGGAATCAGCTGTAGATCTACTCAAAAGTCAAATGGATTTGATGAGTATAAAACTGTGGCAAGAAATGAATAATCTTTTTCAATTTCTTGCCATTGTAAAAAAAAAATTTTTCAAATAGAATAATCAATTGGCCTCATGACTTGGCAGCAAAATTTTCACAAAAAACCACGGTACTCTGCTCCTTCGGAGAACTGTTACCTAGACAGCATTTTAAATTTCTCACTGAAGTCAGCTCTTTGCCTACATACAGCATGCTGACGCATACAGCTGTCACCAAATAGTAGGGCAAGCTTATTGCTTTTCCACTGAAGAGGTGACTTTTAGGAGATCCAAGATCGTGAGTATGCACGAGTCATCACATAGCTGTACACTTCCTGTTCTTCTTCTAACACAGTTAGATACTGGTCCTGTGGGCTCTGTGGATACCCTTTGGGAAAACATCTGTTATGTACTCTGAAATGCAATAACACCAGTGTGCTTTCTCAGCCGCTGCCTTGGATTCTCTGCCTCTCATTTGGCACATTTCAGAATCTCATCCTTCTTCTGTTTGCAGACAAATAAAGTTCCAAATGCTTCGTAAATAATGCAAAATTACTTGTGATGAAAATCACAGGAACAATGGATGGAAGAAGCAATATTACAATCCTCATTTCTGGGGGAAAAGTTATAAAACATAATTTCTTTTTTTTTGCAAGAAGGAAGTCAAATGCTGTTTTTTTATAGTTAAACATTGAAATTTATCCCTTGGAGTAAGAAAATGGAAGCTGGCTAGCAAGGGAGGGAAGAAGAAAAAAAAAATGAAAAAGGATGGTGGGTAAATTTTCATACCACTTGTACTATACGTTAACTTCTACAGTGTTTGCAATATATTGTAAAGAATGATACAAATTATGACAGGTATTAAACAAAGGAAATGGAATATTTATTAAATTCAGTAAACTAAATTTCATCCCATGTTTTAAAATAATCAATGGCCATACAAAGTAAGCAAAGTCAGGTAATTCGTAAAAACAAACAAATAAAAACACTTTTTTGCAATACCTATTTTTCACTTGATTAAATAAAATTAAGACTTGGATTTTTATATAAAGAAAAGGTATCAGAAGTGAATGTCACACCTGTTATTGTAGAAGATTTCAAATTCATATAAATTCTAAGACAAGCTACGTAAAAAGTGTTGCATGAAAGTATGACCGACTTGTTAATTTACTTACATGTTCAGTATCTAAGGAAACGTTTTGGAACCTGGTGAGAAAATTTTAATTTTTCAGATGAGCATTAACTTTTGTGACTTGGAATTTAAACATGTATGTTTTAAAAAGAGCCGTATACATTTTAGCTTCGGTTTTTAAAGGGGCATGTATGTTTTCTTCTATCAAAAATGTCGTGACTTAAAATTTGTTCCTGTGCTGAAACACACCTACTAACTGGCTTTACATTACAGTCACGTGTAAAACCCAAGAGCACCAACAAGGAAGGAGGGTGTGCTATGTATATGGAGACACAATACCAAGGAGCAGCTGGCAGATTTGAACTGCCCACCTTTTGGTTAGCAGCCAGGCTCTTAACCACTGCACCACCAGGGCTCCATTTAGAGTAATACTTCTTTTAAAACAATGAGAAATCCATGACAAAGAATAAATCATGAGATGCCAGGACAACAGGCATGAATCAGAACTATTCAGGACGTAGGTCTACTCTGAACTTTTGGTTTCTAGGCCTCTAACGTTTGACTCTGTCCCGTTGGATCCCAGCAACCGTATGCTGAATGACTGAATAGCTGCCAAATGAGTGAAAAGGATAAATTAATGGCTTCCTAATTACCTGCAGAATCAAGTCCAAGCTCCTTAGACTTAATGATTTGCAAGGCCCACCCCAGACTTTTGTTCTAGTCTCAGCTACCCTTTCATACCTTGGGTGTCAACCTACCCACCTCAAATACACCCTATCCTTTGTCCCAACTCTTTGCAGTCGCTTGTGCATTCTCTTCCTGGAATATTCTTGTTCCTTATCTCAAATGATTGACTCCCATCCTGATTTCAAAATCTGAGCCAAATACACCTTCTCCAGGAAGTCTCCCTCCCAGCCCCCACCAGTGCCCAGAGGGACATCATTTTCTGTCTCTCACCTCCCATCTTCCCAGAGCCCTTTGTTCTCCTGTCTGTTTTAGTAGAGAGCCACAGGGTCTTGGAGGTGTCTGGGGTGTGTCCTATACCTCGTGTGGATCGTTGAACCTTGCACAGGCAGGACTGTTCCATCTGATTCCTCTGTTCTGAGTAACTGAACACGCATGTGGCTGGGGCAGATCTGTTCTCAGATCTGTGAATAGTTTTGAGATTTTCTGTGCCATTTGGCATTCTGTAAACCAACACGTATTCATTAAATACCAGCTGCCAGTACAGCAGCATATATCAAGGTCGGATAAAGCAAAAACTCCAGGGTCCACATGACCCAGGACCTGGCATTGCCTCCCTGGGACAGGTTGGGGCACAAAGACACACTAATGTTTTACTAATGACACAAGTATAATTTTTTTTTCTATGCAGTGATCTAAGAAACAATTTGAGATGAAATTTTCAAGGGATTACTTTTGTAATCTGTAATTTCATCTGATAAGAATATAGAATATTAATTTTAATAGATAGGGCCAAATTACTCTTCAAAAATTTTGTCCTTCCACTTCCTGTGTATGAAAGTGCCTGCTTTGTCACATGAATATTATCAGGTTATTTATTAGTTGGTAAACTTTTTTGCATATTTTTAACTATAAATAAAGTTAAACTTTTTTAGTTTTTTATTAATTTGCTTTTTTTTCCCTGAATGATCATATTCTCATTTTTCTCTTGAGTTTAGGTTTTTTCCACCTATTAATTTCATTCAGCATTTATTAAGCAGATATTTACTTATTGCCTACAATGTTCCAGGCACAATTAGAAATGCTGGAAACATAACTGTCAACAAAAGCAAATGAAAACTCTTTCTTCATGGAGTTGACATTCTACAGGGTGAGACGTATATGAAAAAATAAGTAAATACCGTGTTAGTGTTAGGTGGAGAAAAATAAATAAGAAAAGTGGGGTAGGAAGTGCCAGACATGGGACTGGACTGTTAAATAGGATGGTCAGGTAAGGCCTCATGGACAAGATGACATTTGCATAAAGACCTGAGGAGGTGAGAGGTAAGTCCATGTGATACCCAGGGCAAGAACATCCCATACAGAGGAAGATGCAGGTGCAAAGACCCTGAGAAAGGATAGATCAAAAATGCCAAGAGGGCTGAAGCTGAGCAAGTGAGCAAGGGACAGTGCGGTAGATTATAAAATCAGTGTGGTAAAGAGGGGCCAAATCACGTAGAATGCCGTAGGGTATTGCAGAAGATTGTAAGGAAACTTGGCTTTCACTCTGAATAAGATGGGAAGCCCTTTGAGAGTTTTGAAAAAGAAGTGACCTGTGCTATATTGAGATTAGATTGTGGGGTGGGAGAAGACAGGGGATAAGGACAGGCAGATCAGTGAGAAGGCAGGTAACTGCAATGATTCAGGTTGAAGACTCTGGTCTTGCACTTGAGTGGTAGGAGTGGAGGTGTTGACAAGTGTTTAGGATCTGGATATAATTCAAATATGGAACTGATAGGATTTGCTGATGGATTGGACGTGAGGTGAGAGAGAATAATGAGGACGGCTGATACGTGGAAAGAACTTCTTGCGTAAGAAGAAAATTAGCTTTTTTTCACTAACTTATGTTTGAAATATTTACCCCACTTTTTCCTTTGGATTTGATTATGTAGTTTTCCCATGAAGAATAATTTAATACATAAAGTAAAAATTTTTTTTTTCTTACAGTTTCTGGATTTTGAATTGTGTTTGGAAAGACTGTACCCATCCCAAGAATAAAATTAAAATATTTCTCAATTTTTGAACAAAAAATAAATATTTTTCCTAGTATTTCTGTAATTCAATTTCTAGGTTGCAAATCTTGCTACATCTGGATTTCCTTTTGGTGTTCTATCCTGATATTTTAAATATTTGTTGGTCTGGTTTCTTCATTTCTGGGTTGCTCTTGAAACTTAATTTTTATTTAATGGCTGGTGGGTTCACCATGACACCAGTGAAGCCATAGATACCTTCTCATATCAGACTCATTGCAGTTCTCCTTGGCGTCTTCTTACCTCAAAGCCTTTGTTGGTACTATTCCTTGGTCTGCCAAATTCTCTCCTTCAAGGCTTAATCCTATTCCCACCTCATTCTTGCAATGTTTTAATATTTATTTAAATCATTTCCTCCTTCTCTGTTTCACTTTTGCCTTTATATTAATTTGGTGCTGCGTTGTTAGTTGTTTGGTGCTTATTGCCTCCTCTGGGCTGAATCTTCTGACAGTAATGATGGTACCTGTCTTAGTCATCTGGTGTGCTAAAACAGAAATACCACAAGTGGATGGTTTAACAAACAGAAATTTATTTTCTCACAGTCTAGGAGGCTAGAAGTCTGAATTCAGGGTGCCAGCTCCAGAGGAAGGCTTTCTCTGTCTGTTGGCTCTGAGGGAAGATCCTTGTCTCCTTTCAACATCTGTAGGCCTGGTATTCCCTGGAGATCTCCATGTGTCTTGGCATCAATCTTCCCCCAGTTCTAGGACGTTCTTAGTGCAGGGATTCTGGTCCAAAGGACGCACTCTGCTCCCAGCTCCTCTTTCTTGATGGTTACGAGGTTCCTCCTCTCTCTGCTCACTTCTCTCTCCTTTTGTCTCCTATAAGATAGAAGGTGTGACTCAAGCAAGGGAGTGACTTAAGTAAGGGTGTAACTTGAGTAAGGTATAACTTGAGTCACACCCTCTTATAAGGCTGTCACTCAAGATACACCCTACACTGATCCTGCCTCATTAACATAGCATTGTTGTTGTATACTGTCAAGTCAATTCTGACTCATTAACACACCTGTTGCCATCTAGTTGATTCCAACTCACAGCGACCCTATAGAACTGCCAGTAGGGTTTCCAAGGAGCGGGTAGTGGATTCGAACTGCCAACCTTTTAGTTAGCAGCCCAGCTCTTTAACTACTGTGCCACCAGGACTCCATTAACATATAAAAAAACAAACCAAACCCAGTGCCGTCAAGTCGATTCCGACTCATAGCAACCCTATAGGACAGAGTAGAACTGTCCCACAGAGTTTCCAAGGAGCACCTGGTGGATTCGAGCTGCCCACTCTTTGGTTAGCAGCCACAGCACATAACTACTATGCCCCCCTCCCCGGGGTTTCCACTTTAACATATAGAGGTTAGGATTTACAACACTTCACAAAATGGAGGATAATTACATGACATCACAAAATGGGGGAAGAACACACAATACTGGAAATCATGGCTTAACCAAGTTGACATATAGTTTTGGGAGACACAATTTAATTCATGATAGTACCTAATGTGGAGGTTTTTATATGGTAATATCCAATGTGTGATGTTAAATAACCTTCCCTTACAAGCAGAGTAACTTTTAAACTAAACTTAATGATTAGAAGGTCACTGTTGTCATGATAAGGTAATGTGAACATTATTCACTGATTCAGTGATTCATTACATATGTAATGAACGTCTACAAGGAATGAAGACACTCTGCTGGGCACCAGGGGTGTACTTTTGAGCAACATAGACCAAGTCACCGAAATTATAACACAGCAGTGGTGAATTATTAACCTAATTTATGATTAAACATAATTACTTATTCCATAAAGACATTTTAAAAAACGGGTCGTTAATATCATAATGAAAAACTGTAGGAGTCATTTCCTCTTCCTGCGCCGGATCTCCTTTCTAGGGTGTGCTACTTAAGCCTTCTTTTTCCTGAGACCCTGGACCACGTTTGCTGTTGTTAGTTGCCGTTGAACCGCATTAAGCTGGGATAACTGGAGCGGAGGTAGACAATCTCAGCAATCTTTTCTAAGGAATGGAGAAAAAAGTAGTCACTGTAAACATAATTTATATTTCTGAGTTATGCTGTAAGTGCCATACAAAATCAGCAAAACAACAATTTGGTTACCTTGTTGATCAGTGTTTCTCAATGGGCGCAAACATAGCAACGATTGTGACGATGGCACAGGACTGGGCAGTGTTTAGTTGTCTTGTACATAGGGTCACTATGAGTCAGAACCGACTTGATAGCACCTAATAACAACAACAAAATTACATCTCAATAAGCTGTTAATAAGTTTTATATGCTAGATCCTCTTGCATTTAGGTATAATTCTGGATTTCCCATTCTTTTTCATTGGTTTATCTGTTTATTCACAAATATCATGCTGTTTTAATTGCATAAACTATGTTTTTTGATCTGATAGGGCTAGTCTGACCTTATTGCAATTGTTATTTAGGGGTTTCATGATTATTCTTTCGTGTTTATTGTTCAGTTTGAATTCTATGATCAACTTGTCTCACTCCAGAAAAAAACTATCACAACAGCACAATAAATGTTATTTTTATTGGTATTGTGTTAAATTTGTGACTTACCTTGGGAAATTAAAAAGCAGATCTATAAATCTTTGTTAATTTTAGGCAGATTGGTGTACAGGGAGTTGCACGCTTTAGCACAGTGGAAAAAGTAAACTTTGACTATATAGTGAATTTATATTCAGATTTCAGCTCACTCCTTTCTAGACGTGTGAACTTGGACAAGCTGATTAACTTCTCTATTGCTTGAGTTATTCCTCTGGAAAATGGGGATAAAAATACTGAAGATAAAGGCTGTTTTTAGAACTAAATCTCTACACGTGGCTGGACTTTTTTCTGTTCTTTTTCCTGATGCGTTTCCAGTGCCTAGAATAGTGCCTGGCCCATAATAAAAGCTGAATAAATATCTACTGAATGAAGGAAGGAGGGAAGAAATGAAGCAAGTATCTATTAATGCTCGCAGCATCTAAACACTAGTGGGCTGTGAAACATTAGTTCCCTCTCTTTTTCTTTATTTCAGAAACAACACCAGTAGCAAGTTTATCATTCTAACCTTAAGCTACTTGCTTTTCACTTTTCAAAATATTGAAATATTTGGGGGGAAAACCAGTAGTCACCATTTTTCTCTGTGGTATCGTTTACAACGAAATTTTGGTGGGATCAAGTGTGACTTTCTAGAGCTTATCCTTTCATTTCGTATCTTCTTTAGATTTGTACTTATAATATCCCTAAGCGATTGCATATTGGAAGCAATTCATGTGATAATAAATTAAAAGCATATTTGCAGGAAAAAACACAAAGAAAGGGAGGTTATAGCCATAGTATTTATATGCATTTCAACATGTGGTAGAAGTTGCCGTTGGAAGAAGATGCTCTGAACAGACATTGTCAGTTTAACTTAGTCATGAGTGAGATGATGTTTGCTATTAAATAGTAAACTTCTTACAGTAAATGACTGCAAAAAAAAAAAAAAAAAAACCTCTGAAAAATACGAATACCCAGTGAATTGATGGCAAAAGTAGAATTAAAAAATGACTAATACACCTGTAAGATTCTCAGCAGTGGTAAACTAGCTTTAATAAAAAAAAATAAAAAAAAAAAAGCTTTATCTATATATATGTGTGTTTATCTATCTATCCATCTTGTTAGATTACAATGAACCCAGTTCCACTTTTACAGACAGATGTAGGTTAGTAAAATGTAGGTTGGTTTATTAGCGAAAGCTCTGGTTTCTGACAACGATTGCTGTAGCATCCGGCGTCCTTAACAACCCCAAAACTTTGAGCGGTATGTGTATTTATGGGGACAGGACTGCCTTCCTTTAATTAGCTGGAACTGTTCTTCTAATGGTGTCATGGAGGGATACCTGAGCTGGTTGTGAGCATAGCTATTCTTTCCCCAAAGAGTTCAGGTTGTTTAGACGGAAACAGACACTAATTGGCTTGGAGACAGTTTTCCCTCCTGGCCTTGGCCCTTCTAGAATAAAATTTCCCTCCAAGTATCTCTCTTTTCATCCCCTTTGTTTTCTTGGAGTTCCTGTTATAATAACACACCTATGACCGGATACATATCTCTAGCAATAAAGAATTGCAATGTAGCAGAATGCATAGACTTAGTTAGCAGGAAAACCCAAATTCAAATTTTTAGTTTTACTATTTCTTAACTGAATGTGGGCAAATCACTTACCTACTCTGAATCTCAGTTTCTTCATAGGCAAACCAATTGGTAATTTCTTCATCTATCAAATTATGGGTAAATGTTCTGCTGCTAACCGAAAGATCAGTGGTTCAAACCCACCAGCCACTCCGAGGGAGAAAGATGTGGCGGTCGGTCTGCTGCTGTAAAGATTATAGCCTGGAAAACCATATGGGGCACTTCTACTCTGTCCTATAGGGTCACTATGAGCTGGAATCAACTCAACAGCAGTGGGTTTGGTTTTTCGTATGTTGGTAATCATGAATCTCGTAACTCAGCCTTTCAGTTGCAGGGTACCAAAGGGGATTGTGATGGCAAGGAAAGAGGAGTGAACATTACTTTGGGATGGAAACAGTGCCTGAAGGGTTTTGGGGTCTTCCCTTTTTTGCATTAAACCCACTACCGTCGAGTCGATTCCCGACTCATAGCGACCCTGTAAGACAGAGTAGAACTGCCCGTAGGGTTTCTAAGGCTGTAAATCCTCACGGAAGCAGACTGCCACATCTTTCTCCTGCTTTTTGCGTTAAGAAGGTGGAAACACATTAATGTTTTTATTTCTGTTTGTAAGTTTAAATGCGTGCTGAAAGGTATGTGTGAACACTAAGTAGCCATCATGACGCTGACACCCATTCTGTGCCTTCTCTTCAGATCCCTTTCCCACAGAGATAATCGGTTTTATTCAGCTTCTATTTGTTCTTCAACAAAATTGTGCAAATATTCTATTTTGTTATTTTTACTCTTTTCTTCACTGTAAGAACACCCTTCTTAAAGTTTCTTCCTTCAAAGAATATGTGATTTCAGAATGCCCAAAGAGATTCAGAATTGCTTGCCATTATTTGTCTATGAATTGTTAACTGAAAAGACTTTCTTGTGGAGAACATCACACAGCAACTCCTCTGTGTGAGGAAAGCACGCCTGGAAAGCAACTCCGAGTTGCCAGAAACCAGGCTTTGTGCCTACAGTGTAGATTTGGCCTGTCCTTCTAAAATTACAGTTCTTTGAAACCATTATCTACATTAACAGGGAAGTTTTTTTTTTTTTTCACTTTAATTCACATTAAAGCCTCATTTTTTGACAGAAGGACAATTAGAATAATGGACAACACCTCTTGTCTGCCCCTCAGTCACTCCAGTAGATTATGTAGGCATGTGCATTGCACGAGCTCTCAGCAGCCTGCCCACGGACCAGCTTCTTCTCCATTTCTCAGACATTTAGAGACGCAACTGGCACATAATACGCAGTACAGAGGAAGAAGATAAGCCATGTTAGATCTGCTTTTAACCATAAAGCAAGGGTGTTTATAAAATGGCGGCTCATGAGAGGGGATAAATGGCCTTTATTAAAATGAAGGAAATTACATGATTCTAAAAAATCTTAAAATAAATAATTCCAGTGATGAAGGAAGCAAAGTCACTCCTTGGCAAATCTTGATGGATTATTTATGCTTTTGGAATAGAGTGATCCTGGCATTATGACCATCCTTGATTAATAACGAATGTTTGGGACAATCACAGGCCTGTATTGCATTACAAAGCCAGCTCTAGACATTTGGAATAGAAGCAACAAATACAATTACTCTGTAGTTTGAACAGATCAGCAAATAATAACTCATGAAAGTGTATAACATAAGCATGATTCTACAGATTGGCCTTATATAGCAAGGCTTGAAGTATAACCAGGTGAAGTCGTGCTGAATGGTTCAGATAGCCTTAATGTCACCCTGTCGACCTAGAGGGGTTACCACGTCGGATAGGTTTATAAGGTTGTAAGGAGGTGAACTCAGGCAGAATCAGGACAAACATGAATTAATACTTTAAAACTGCGTTAGACTACATTCCTTTCCTCTTGGTTCCCCTGAAGACTGCTGGCCCTGTGCTGTAGCACCTTACATCTCTTTGTCGGTGGTTAAGGCAGAGGACGCAGTAAACTGGCCCGGTGTTGGGGCAGGCATTCACCCTCTCTTCTGTTTACATGGATGCTTTGTTTGTAGTAGACAGCACCCTCTCTAATAGCTTATGTTCTCTGCAGGTTCTTTGTGGCTGAGGTATGGTTAGATAGTCAGAGGTGGAATTGTTGACGTTCCCCGTATTTACTCTGCATGATCTCTGTAACTTAGAAAGTCCTACCGGTGGCTCCCTATCGACTGATGCAGGTCAAGTGCAGGGGTGTGGAAGCGCCTGTTCTGGTACCCCAGCACAAAAAGCTCAGTAACACTCTGATATGAAAAAAAAGGGTTTACGTATGCATAAGTGAGTTCATATTAAGGGGCCACAAATTTTGTGGATAAGACTCCTGATTAAAAAAAAAAAAAGACTCCACTAAACTTTAGAAGCCCTGATGGCACAGTGGTTAAGAGCTCTGCTGCTAACCAAAAGGTCAGCAGTTGGAATCCACCAGTCACTCACTCCTTGGAAACCCTATTGGGCAGTTCTACTCTGTCCTATAGGGTTGCTATGAGTCAGAATAGACTCAATGGCAACGGGTTTCGTTTTGTTTTGTTAAACTTTTAGGAAGATGTTAAATTATCAGGCTCCCTTCTCCCATCTTTCTTCACAACGCCCCCGTAACTGTTATAAATGAAGGTTGTTATTGTTACGGAGTACAGTGGAAGTAAAAGGGCATTGAGAAAGCTTTTCTGTGTGAGCTAGACATGGCACTTATTGTATTCCTTAGAACTAGAGTTGAGATATTACACAGTCTTATGATGAAACCCTGGTGGCACAGCAGTTAAGAGCTCAGGCTGCTAACCAAAAGGTCAGCAGTTCCAATCCACCAACCGTTCCTTAGAAGCCCTATGAGGCAGGTCTACTCTGTCCTATAGGGTAGCTATGAGTCAGGATTGACTCAACGGCAATGGGTTTTTTTGGGATGGTGCTTTTGTGTCTGAAGACCCACAAGTTAGAACAGTTTCTGTCCTCACCAACTTACACTTTTAACTCCATGGAGGCCTTGGCTGATAAGGAAGTTCTCAATATGGTCAAGTGTCCTGTCTTACTCAGTGTGAGGTGTCTCACAAGGATAGTGAAATAAACTTGATGCAGAGAGGAATATAATAGTTTTCTCCTTCTTTTCTACAATAAGTTTTTATGACCCTTTCCCAGAATTCCTTTTAAAGAACACGACTTCTCATCTAAGTTGAACTGGAATTTGCATGTTCCAAACCATTTGATGTATTTGGTTGTTTGATATATTTATATATGTATAAAATAGGTGTTAACCTGCCAACTCAGGGAAAACCATCAGGGTGGATTTAGACAGGGGAAAGCAATAAATTCTACCAAAAAAAAAAAAAAGCCTAGTTTAAGAGTCTGAATTCTGAATCTTCCCAAGCCTACATCTTCTCTGTGTTTTCTCATCATTTGGCGGGTCCTCCTACCAGTGGGGGATCTGTGTATTCCTCAACACTTCCCTGACTCACCCCGTGTCTGCATCTTTTCAGAAAAATGTGACTCAGCCATTTGTTGCTCTCTACGCACTCCTCTTCAAACTCACTTTCAGATAATAATGACACTTTATAAGCGTTTTGTTGATGTTGATGCTTCATAAGTGGTGTAATGGCTTAGAGGTGAGGAGATATGAGTTCTAACACCTCCCCCTTAGTCCTCTCTTTTCTAAATAAGATTTTCAGGTATTGGTTTTGTGTAAAACTTTATGTTAATGCAGTCGTGTGTGTGTGTGTGTGTGTGAGTAGTGTTTAATTTTTTCAGTGCCAAAATATTCAACACTATCTACTTTAATGATAACATTTTAAGGAGATCGATGCCACGTGTAAAAAGCAGGATAGGTTTATTTTGGATATTCATCTTATTTTTGTTTCGTTTGAAGTTTAAATCTCTCCATACATAAAAAGAGCTGCTATAATCTTCAGTGACTGGTATTTGATTTCCAAACATATTTAAAATAATATGAGCCATATGATATTTCATATAGAAAAAAAGGGCCAACATTTTATTCAGCATTCTTAGCAGATGGGGTAAGAAAATAAATAAAAGCATCATTTCTCTGTCTATGAAGTGAAATGTACCTCCATTGCAGAAAAGCTGGAAAGCGTAGAAAACTACTAATTTTCAAATAAAGTTTGAATTAATTTTTCCATTCTTGTCCCTATGGTCACATAAGTTTTGTCTTAAGGTTCAGACTCATGGTCTGTCTTACTCGGTATCCTGCCTTACCAGTTGCCATACAGTTGATTCTAACTCATGGGAACCGCATATGTGTCAGAGTGGAAAACCTTCCATTGGGTTTTCAATAGCTGATTTTTCAGAAGGAGATAGCCAGAACTTTATTCTGAGGGACCTCGGGGTGGACTCCAACCTACAGCATTTTGGTTCGCAGTCGAGCGTGTTAACTATTTGCACTACCCAGGGACTCCTCACGACCTCTGGAATTCTCCATGGATATGCGGTCCAAAGGGTCAGAGGATGAGGAGCAGACTGCTCAGGTTTTAATCATAGCTGTACAGACTACTGGGACTGTGGGTTTGGGAGAGTCACCAACCTCTCCATGCCTCTGTTTCCTCCTCTATAAAATGCAGATAATAACGTTTACCTCCAAAATTTGTTGTGAGGATGAATTGAGCCAATCTGGGTAAATAGCAGTGCTTGACACATATTAAGCATTCATTAATAGCAAGTATACAGATATTCCTGGCAAAGCCCTGGCGGCACAACGGTTACATGTTTGGCTGCTAACCAAAAGGTCGGCAGTTTGTAATCTACCAGGTGCTCATTGGAAACCCTAAGGGGCAGTTCCACTCTGTCCTATAAGGTTGCTATGAGTTGGAATCCACTGGACAGCAATGGGTTTGTAGGTTTTTTTGTGGTGTTCATGAGGCAGGATTAGAAGCAGTTATGCTTAATCTACAGGATTAGGTTGTATCTTGAGTCAATCTCTCAGCACAGAGTTCCTGTGCTGAGAAGCAACTAGCTCAGGAGAAGATTGATGACAAGGACCTTCCCCCAGAACCAGCAGAGAAAGGAAGCCTTCCCCTGGATTTAGCCTCCTGAATTTGGACTTCTAGCCTTCTAGAGTGTGAGAGAACAAGTTTCCATTAGTTAAAGCCATCCACTTGCAGTGTTTCTGTTACAGCAACGCTAGATGACTAAGACGTTAGTGATACTGCTTTTTCTTACAGAACGCCCAGGTATCTTCAGGGCCACCCAGTCAGTGTTGGGGAAGGTCAAACATTGAAAAGCGTAATACCTGAAGTTTCTGTTCTCAATTTCCTTTAATGTGCAGTGAAGGTGCTTTGTCGATTGATTAAATCTCTAGTGTTTGCTGTACTCAGTGCCATCCAGAGAGAACATTCTGGAAATTTTCCTGGACACACCTCAAGCACTAGTGACACCCCACCTGAAAAAAACGGGGTGATGAAACCTGCCTTGTGGGATTGTCATGAGGATTACATGAGAAAACATGAAGTTAATGCAAGCAAGAGATATAAGAGGCTCAACAAATGACTTACCCAAGTCCATACCACTAAGATGAAGTGGAGGCTAAAGTCAGACCTATGTTTTTTGTTGCCGAGCCAAGCTCTTTTTCCAGCTTAGGAATAGGTAGTGAAAGGTAGTGAAAGTCTGGCAGCTCGGTGGTGAGGAGGGAAGCCAGGAGTTGCAGTTGCAAAGAAGAGAGGCAGATGGAACTGGTATTAGAAACATAGTGTCTTAGTGGCCTGTGCTGCTGTCACAGAAGTACCACAAGTGCGTGGCTTTAAGGAACAGAAATTTAATTCCTCACAGTTCTGGAGACTGAATGTCCAGAGCAGGGTGATTCCTTCCTTGTCGGTAACCCAGGTGTTCTTTGGTTCCTTGGCTTGCAGAGATCCTCACGTGGCACCTGTCTCCCCAGCATGCCATTGCATCTGTGTCTGGTCTGCTCTATCACTCAGAAGTGATTCAGTTTAGGACACACTCTGCACTGATATGGTCTCATTAACTTAGCAAAGAAAACTCTATTCCCAAACGGGATTATATCCCAAAGTCCCCCTCCCCCCCCCCCAAAAAACCAAACCCACTGCCATCGAGTTGATTCTGACTCCAGTTGCCATTCAGTCAATTCCAACTCACGGAACCCCATGTGTGCAGAGCAGAACTGCTCCATAGGGTTTTCAAGGATGTGACCTTTTGGGAGCAGATTGCCTGGCCTTGCTTCCAAGGTACCTCTGAGTGGGTTCTGACCACCAACCTCTCTGTTAATAGTTGAACACTTAACCTTTGCACAGCTGTTGTTGTTGTTAGGTGCCCTAAAGTTGGTTCCAACTCACAGCCACCCTATAGAACAGAGCAGAACTGCCCCACAAAGTTTCTAAGGAGCAGCTGGTAGATTTAAACTGCCAACCTTTTGGTTTGCAGCTGATATCCTAACCGCAATGCCACCAGGGCTCCTTGCACAACCGAGGTACTTCACATAAGGGTTAGCATTCCAACATGTATTTTGGGGGGTCACAATACAACCTATATCGGTAGAATTGCCAGGTATTGGCAGCAGACCTTATTAATATTGTCACATGTCTCCTACCTGGACTGGAACTCGCAGTGGACACATTACTGACTCTGGGCCTTTACCGCACGTGGCAAACTCCAGCTATCCACATCAAAGTGTTCAATAATGAGCACTAGGCACCAGGAGCCGTTTGGTTTTGTTTCTCTCTTCTGATTCATTCCTCTGTATTGCTTCATGTAACTATGGAACTTTATATCTCATTTGTGACAAAGGAGACATTTATTTTCAGACATTGGGGTGACTTTTCTTACTTCCAGATCCCCCTCTACTAGGAGCCTGCAGTGTCTCCTGTACTCTTTTTGAAAGTCAGAGTAAGAAAAATGGCTTTTTTCCCAAGAACACGTAGCATCTGACTATATTAAAATAGATAAGGAAGAGTATTTAACTTGAATAAACCTCGAGAAAAATTGATAACACACGGCTTGTGAGATCTGGGACAGCCACCTCTCTCCTCCCACTGCACGCCACCCTACCCCACTGTTTTTTTAATTTGTGGAACATTTGATCACTTGCGTATTATTCTTTAAAAAGTGGTCTTTGTACATTAAATTAATTAATGGTTCCATCACATTTTCTTTGCTTTCAAATGTCAAGTTGCAGCACACTATGTGTGATTTGGTGTCCTTGGGGAAATAGCAGCCCCCGCAGCCCAGCCCCCCAGCTCTTGTCTCCACTCCTTTATACATGCGGCACTCACATTACACCAGCTGAGAGGATTTCGCCTCAGTTCCTACCACCCTGGGTGGAGGGGGAAGGCTCCAGGCTCCACAGTGAAGGCTGATGTGGGCCAGGAGAAGGAGACAGAGGGCAAGGTCTTCCCTCCTTCACATGGTGGAGACCTCCAACAGCAGAGCCCAGCCCAACTGGTAAGGCAGTTTGTTTTTAGTATAGGTTTATTTACAAAAAGAAGGAAGGGAAGGGAAAGAAGGGAAGGAGGGAAAGAAAGGAAGGAAGGAAGAAAAGAAGAGGAAAGGAAAAGAGGGAAGGGGAAGGAGGAGTTAGAGGGAAAAAAAAGTAAAGAAGGTGACCAGGTTGTAACTGGCAGTCCAACTGCAAGTTTGAGTAATGAGGTTGAATTTCTCACCCTGAGATCAATCTCTCCATCTGTGAAAGGATAGAATTTTATTTAGTAATATTAAATGGTAATTTGATGATTTTTTTTTTAATACCAACCAACATTTTAAATAGCATCATTCCTTTAGAAAAGCCAAGTGCGTGTTACGAGTTGAATTGTATCCCCCCAAAATGTGTTGAAATCCTAACTCCTGTACCTGTAGCTATAACTCCATTTGGAAATAATGGTGGTGTTATTGTGTTGATGAGGTCATACCCCTGTAAGCTGGGTCCTAAACCTAATCTCTCTGAGTTATACAAAGAGCAGAACAGACAGCGAGATACACACAGGGTGGAGAGGAAAGTAGACACGTGTGGCTGATGCAGCTACAAGCCCAGGAACCCCAAGGATTTCTGGAAGCTTCCAGAAGCTGAAATAGACAAGAAAGGACCCCCCTCTAGAGCCGTGTCCTGAATTTGAACTTCTAGCTTCCTGAACTGTGAGAAAATTAATTATTCTCTTTAAAAGCCACCTACTTATGGAAGCACTAGATAATTAAGACACTGTAAATGTTATATTTTTTATATAGTTTGCAAACCATCATAGGGATGTAAATATCAGGTCAAGATTTTCATCACCAATCAACCTGCCTTCCACTAAAGGATCTCCAGTTTGATGGCATTTGTAAATTAAGTTTCTAAGGCAAAAAAAAGAAGTTCCGTATGTTTCAAGTCTAAGGTCAGAGTAAATTCTATTTAAAACTGGTCTTTAAAAACTGGTAGTCTTTTGAAATGTACCCAACATTTCTGACCTTCTCAAGTGACCTTGGCAAACACCACAAATCTAACTCCTCTGCTCCATAGAAAGTTCCTTTGAAAAATTAGTAAAAGCAGGTGTGGGGTACCTTTAACTAACTCCACCTGAAATACACCATTTTTAGTAGGCACATTTCTCTGTGACCATTAGGCTCTTTTTGTTTTCAGCAAGACCCTAGAGATTTGAGAATGTTTAATTTTTTAATAAACAGACTCATAATTTATATTCTTTGAGTCTGACCAAATAATCCTGCAATATAAAGTTTATTTCCTTCTTAAACTGTAGCTGGTACTTGACATTATATGCTGTTTAGACCAATGATGAGCCCACTGTGTGTAGGTGTGAGGGTGTGTATGTGTACATAGGTGCCTACAGGTACCCACACACCCCTTCATTCTTGCAGCCTTTGATATACTGGCTGTTGTATTTGTGCTAGAAAAAACACATAATAGTCTATGAAAGAGCTTCCCCTGCCCCTTTCAATCAAGGCCCTTCATCTTTTGTATTTTCTACAAGATAGCTCAATTAAATAGAATAATTTGACTAAAACTATTGAAAAATCAGAGAGAGGTATCTGGAACAAATAAGATATTGAAACTTGTAAGTTATTGCAGCTAATAGGTTATCCACTGCAAATATGAACTCTCTGCTGTGTAATAAGAAATAATTTCCATATTAAAAAGCCTCCTTAAAAGAGACTATCAAAGGGGGAAAATCTAGCAATTTAGACACTTAGCATCACAGAGAAGTGCTTCTTGAAATTCAAGGAGAGAAACACCAGTTTCTCAGGCTTGGTGCACAGTACTTGTTACCATACACATAGAATTCAAGGTTATTTAAAAGCAAACAATACGAAAATTGACACAATGCAATGAACAATATAGTCTGTGTAAGTCTGGTACTCTTTAGTGAAGGCCTATCAGTGTGTTTGACTTTGCTGTGACCTTCTGCAGAAAAATGTATGCAGGCAGATTCTGGATTGCTGTTAAGATTGCTGCCTTGATGGAAGGCCATAAGAACAACTCCATGAGTTGCCTGAAAAAAACTCCTCAATTCTGTTTAAACATGAATGAGAACAAGACAAAGGACCAATGCTATCTTAATCATAGCATTACTATTTTGTATTAATTCCACTAATTTAGTTAATACACTAATGCCCACTAATTTAGTTAATACATCTTAAGTACCTAGAAAGTGGTAAGTACCTCTTAAATATTAAATCTCCAGATATTAATAAGACATTTCCCATAATCTTCAGAAGCTAGAGTAGTGGAGAAAAAGAATGTATGTGATATAATGGTTATAATACAATAAATGCCATCAAAGAGATATGTACAAAAAGCCATGAGAACACAAAGAATGAGTTAATTTTGGCGAAGGAGTGAGGAGAAAAGTGGTAGGCCATAGCAGGCTTCCCAGAAACGGTGCCATTTGGTCGGGACCTTGAAGGGTTTGTAACATGGCGAGAAAGGAATAAAGCATTTTAAGGAAGAAAAGTTAATATGAACAGTCACAAGACTATGAGAATGCATACCAAGCTTGGGCAACAGCGTGCGTTTTGACGTGGCAGGGACAGGCCACATAAGGAAGCAGAGTAATACAAAGGCTGGTCTTCCAGAATGGTGGTGATGTTGGTATTGGAGACTGCCATTTGGACAGTCTTGGAGGAACTCCAAAGGAAAGATCCAAAGGTAAAAAACAAATGAACAAAAAAACCAAACTCGTTGCTGCTGAGTTGATTCTGACTCACAGCAACCCTACAGGACAGAGTGGAGCTTCTCCATAGTTTCCAAGAAGCAGCTGATGAATTCGAACTGCCAACCTTTTGGTTAGCAGCTGAGCTCTTAACCACTGTGCCACCCAGGGCTCCTGGCATACTCACTTGGTAAGAATACACAGAACTCTCTTACTCTATTAAATAAATAAAGATGACTAAGAACCCTTAGAGAACATTTTGCATTCTTCTTTCATTTAGCAGATAACTTTCTATGAGCAATCAGTTAATGTAACATTCTCTTATATTAATCTTTATCTAAATATGAAAAATAATTTAATTATCAGCAAACCTGAAGGTCTCATTCACTCTTTTTTAAGTTACTTTTTAATTATGCAGTAAAACATTAATATATTACCTATGTGAGAAAACAAAACATTATAGGTAAGGCTAAAGTACCCTTTGATAATCTCTGTCCTGTTTCCTTTTGATCTGGGAAATGTGTTTCTTTGAGGTTCATTGTGTTTCTTCTTCACAACCATTGTGTTCTCCGCCAGTACATTACACACAGTGGTCCTCAAAGCGCCCTGGAGAGTGACATGTTTGTTCTTTCCAGATTAGCTGAGGTTTGCCTCAGGTAACTCGGGTCTTGTTTGTGGTGTGATCCTCCTGCTCCTTTGCTTGTAGGCAGTTCTGTGGGGAAAACATCAGAAAGGCAATGGAAGACAAGGTAACAGTTCACAGCTGGACATAGTATTTGGGTTCCTACCCCGAAGTAAAGGAATTCGTGGATACGGTGTCTTTGGTAGCAAAGGTATACAGAGACATTCTTTTAGTTAAATATTTCAACTTGGCAAATAAAATAAGAAGAGACAATTCATTAGATTATCAAAAAACATTCTCGTCCAATGAGAAAAACTGAGGGCAACTGGGTTTTCAGTGAATGACAGAGGAATAATTTCCTGAGGAAGGAAACAATTATGTCAAGCCTGTATGAAGTTAATTAAGATTTTAATGGACTTGTGATCTCTTGAATGCTATGTTTAGTCTTGGATGATTGATATCCCAAGAGATTCAAGATGTTATAGAAAATGGGAAACTATTAAACTAATACCTTTTTAAGAACTCATTATACCACACAATCATTGTGAAGAGTTATCATTCCATTACCCACGCACAAGTAGCTTGTGAAGAGTTCAAATATACCTTCCTTGTAATGAATGTACATTTGCTTCCTTTGGAAAAACTCAAATCAATTTAAATGATTCTATTTCAGAACTTTATATTAAGTTATGAAATGAGGAATTTAGACTATACATTGGTTTCTGACTTGTGTTTAAGCACAAACTAGGCAACAAGATAAATGCGATGATATAACCCTTTGCAAAAGAGCCAGGGATATGGATGATTGATTCTGTGTATTGCCAACAAGTCTGTTTCATCAGCTAGAAGTGTGGCTAGTTTCCACATTACACTTGGGTGATGAGTTAATGTTATGGAGTAATCCTAACTGATACACCAGCATTTACTCTGGGCTCCACTGGCTTCACACTCTTTTCAGTAATGCTTTGTTCATACTCTCTATCCTAGAATCTTGAACACCCAAAACTCTTACTATACTGGTGTCTAGTTCATAAGAACCAGGTTACACATATGTTACATATAGTTTTCATATCTTGCTATACCACATGGCTAAATTCAGAATTCTAGACGCTTACCAAGCCTATGCCAGCCTACTCACTGTGGGCCCAAACCTGGCCTATCAATAAACTATTCATACAAACTCTGAGTTTTTATCATGTAAAGCCGTCCCTACTGGCCAAATCTGGAGTTGTGTCCCATGTTCCTCAAATCCCTCATTCCTTTGCTTTCTCTCAGTTGTTGTCGAGCCGATTCTGACTTTTACAACCCCATGTGTGCAGAATAGAACAGCGTTCCATAGGAGTTTTCATGACTATGACCTTTTGGAAGCAGGTTGACAGGTCTTTCTTCTTGTTTAGTTGTCAAGTGCTTAACCATTTGTACCACCCAGGGACTCCTTCTCTCTCTAAGCCATCTTATATTTCTTTCTAGACACAGGACCCACACCCTTAATTCCCTCCTTAAGCCCTGAATACCCTGAATATTGAAGCAGAGCAATTAAGGGGTTCACTCTACATAGACATCATTTCTATGGGAGAATATATGCTGCATTCCAAACAGCCAACTTACAGATGGACTTGGAAACACAGCCCATTGACCGTGTTTTAAGCTTTTGAGGGTTTGATTGGAAGGCCATGCTATGTGAACAAATGCAGATATGATTACAGAGAGGAAATTTTGTATTGCAACCAAGAAACTTAAAGTTAATCCATCCTATTTATAATTTTATATTTTTCTAAAATAATTAGAAACAAATGTCAAACAGCAAATTTAAATAACTACGTCTTTCACTTTGCCAAAGCAGTATTTTTTTTTTTTTTTCACATAATCTTAAAGAAGAGACCTGAGTAGAAAAGAAGCTACTCTGAAGTGTCTCTGAAGATTCCTGGATGCCCTTTCCCCTTCCCAAATCCCTTTTCTTTAAATTGTACCTCCCTGGCTGTTCCACTGGTGGTGCGGTGGTTAAGACCTATGGCTGCTAACCAAAAGGTCAGCAGTTTGAATCCACCAGGTGCTCCTTGGAAACCCTATGGGGCAGCTCTACTCTGTCCTATAGGGTCGCTATGAGGCCAAATTGACTCGACGGCAATGGTTTTTTTTTTGGGGGGGGGTGTTCCACTTGAGTAAAGCCTTCTTGGAAAGGGAAGGAAATTGTGGCTTTCAAACTCCTTCCAACTAAGTAGGGAAGTTGAATGGGGGATATTTTGTGGAACAGAAAACTGTTCTGATGTCCAAAGGTAAAGCTTTTGGTCGTTAGCCTATATCAACACGTTTGAAAACTCCCATTTTCCTTCCACAATGCATTCCTATATCTTGAAATACTAGCAATGGAAGACCTCTTTCATTTATCACGTACCATTGGGAGACATTCCCACACCGTAAACCAGTTGCTGTTGAGTGAATTTGACTCAAAGTCACCCTATGGGACAAAGTAGAACTACCCCATAGGGTTTCCAAGGCAGGAATCCTTATGAAAGCAGACTGCCACATCTTCCTCCTGCAGAGTGGCTGGTGGGTTCAAACCACCGACCTTTTGGTTAGCAGCCGAGCCCTTAACCACTGCACCATCAGGGCTCCTTTCCCATACCATAGATTAGTTTATACTTCTCTTTTTTTCACCTGGTTAAAATGTACTGGGGTGATTGGAGTTTTGGTAGTGCGTTGAGGTGCAGGGCTGGGGGAAGATTAGGGATAAATAAAAAAATAGTTTAGAGCATTGGACATTTCAAGAGCAGTCAGGGTAGGCTGGGGTTCTCAGTAGTAAGGATTGAGGGATGCAGGAGGGCTGGATGAGGTAATGGGCCCAGGAAAGGGAAGGAGAGCCAGATGAAGCACCACACAGTTCTCTCTGGTGTCCACCACTCGAGTGAGAAGTCAGGGCAGCTGCCTTTTGAGGGGCAGGTGAAAGTCCACCCAGTCTGGGAAGATGAGGTTGCTGTCCTTTCCTTCACAGCAGGTCTAGGATAAAATGCCCTTGTTCTCCAGACCTATTGCTTGACTTCCAGTGTTTCTTACTAGAGTCACCCTATCACTCTGACGTTACTGTCTTAGGAAATGAACAGAACCTGGAAGATATCTTGCAGGCAATGGCTTGTTGGTACTGACAGGGTGAGCAAAAGATTGTCCATCTTATAGAGCCTACAAGCTCCAACCTCTTGTGGACAATCGTATAAGTTATACAGTTCAGTCAGTCATTGACTATATAGCTGGTTGCAAAATATTCATTTAATATGATTTTTAGTTTCTCACTGAATTTATTGGCAATCTTCATGGATGGAGATGGTCACAAGGCTAGCTGCTCTTACCTTTGATTATAAATCTCTTA
Organism: Elephas maximus indicus; assembly: GCF_024166365.1. Lineage (NCBI taxonomy): Eukaryota > Metazoa > Chordata > Mammalia > Proboscidea > Elephantidae > Elephas > Elephas maximus. The sequence continues at coordinate 5,573,515 of NC_064841.1, read as the reverse complement.
AATACTAGAAAATACTTAATATTTCTTTCTCGTCAAATCAATAAAGTCTAGTAAATGTGATATCAAAAACCAAACCCATTGCCGTCGGGTCAATGCCAACTCATAGCAACACTATAGGACAGAGTAGAACTGCCCCCATAGAGTTTCCAAGGACCTGCTGGTAGATTCGAACTACTGACCTTTTGGTTAACAGTTCTTAAATAAGTGTGATAAAATCCATTAAACCCATTGCCGTTGAGTAGATTCCGACTCATAGCGACCTTATGGACAGAGTAGAACTGCTCCATTGGGTCTCCAAGGAGCAGCTGGTGGATTTGAACTGCCGACATTTTTGTTAGTAGCTGTAGCTCTTCTGGTTTGCAGTTCTTGCAGTTGCCAACATTCATTTTTTTAGATTCTGAAGTGATTTAGTATTTTTGTCTAGAAAATAGGAATCGTATATTTTTCATCTCTTTAAATCATAAAAATGAATGGCAATACATAAAAGTTATTGAAATTCTATGAAAGGCAGATATGACTGCAAAGTCTTCCCCTTACCAAGGACTCAGAGACACACCTTTGCTAGTTAGCTTTTGTTTGTGGAAGAACAGGGTTGTTAAATGTGGTCTTGTCCCCTGCAATCCCATTGGCTCAAGACGATGCTGCCCACAGAGAATGTAGAACAATTTAGTAGAAATGCTAAGAGCCAGCTGAAAGAGAATTTAAAAATGCAGAAGGTAGTTTGACAAAACTGAAATCTTTTATAATAGCACTGCAAACATTAAAATAATTATAGCAGAAGATAGTCCTGTCACACCTTGTCATTCTGCTCTTAACATCTGGAGATACTATGAAGTGGATTTGGCATGCTGCTGTCATTTCTACCAGCATGGGCTATTATTCCCTTCAATCAACCCTGCGAGGCAAAGCTTGCCCAAGCCCATTAAGTCATCCTCTGACACCTGGTTCCTTTCAGTTATTTTAAAGAAGGTGTTTAACGGTGTTCTTGCACTCTCCTCTGACCGGCTGAGCGTAGCGTCTCCAGGCACTCATATTTTACTCTTATAAATGGGCTTAATGACGTTAATTTGGAAAATGAACCTAACATTCTCTATAATCTCTGTCTCTCCTCTTTACTTGTGCTTGCATGTACACACACACATCTGACTGAGGTGTAAAGTGCTTTCTATTTGAAAGCAAAGCATTTCTCTTTCAGATGACAGCGGAGTGATGTTTAATTACTGTACCGTTGGCCGTTAAACCAGTGAGTCTACAGGGAAATACTAAGGGTAACATGAAAGAAATCATCCTAGACTTTTTAATCTAGATATTTAAAATGAATGCTAGTATTTGTGATAGAAAAATTGTTATTGAATTACATATATACACCTAGGTTAGGTTCCAAAGACCATGCGTTTTGAGAAAAATCGGAATTGTGCGAAAATGAAGGATTTTGTTTTGTTTCGTTTTTGGACCATCCATTTCTCAGATTTTTTTTTTTTTTTATTTAGAAAATATGATCACAGAAATAATAATAGCTAAGATTTACTGATATGCTCATCAATGTTACAAGTCCAGTTATGGATTATTCCTCTGCAGAGAAGGAGGCTTGGAGGAGACAAAGCTGGGCTGTATGACAGGAGGGCCCAAGGCTTAACCACTTCCCCTCATCCTGTGCTGGAGCAGAGCTTCCTTGTGGAGCTGCCTCCAGGGCTCCACTCTCACTCCTGCAAGCCCTGCATTCAGGATCCTAGAACCTGCTCTGTCCTCTGGGCCTAGCAAGGCTTTCTGTGAGGGCCTGGGAGCCTGATGTGGCAACCAGTCCCACCCACTGAGGCAGAGGCTTCAGGCCCAGTTCAGCTCACTTTGGAACATCATTAAACTTGCATGCATTTCTTCCAGACATTCTGTCCAGCGCCTTTCTTACCTCCCTTCCCACCCTGCCGCAATTTTGAGCTGCAGGGCCTCAGGCCACAGAGAAGCTGGGAACCCAGAAGAGGTGCCCGTGGGAAGAGGCCTGCCCAGAGGAGAGTGTGGCGCAGCATGGCCCAGATTCCCAGAGGTGGCTGGACACTCTCCTCGAGGGAGGGGACACTCGCAGCCGTTGCCACCATACCCAGCACCTCGTTAATGTACGAAAAGTCGGATAGTAGATTTTTTACAATTGTCATAAATGTGAAATGTCGATGATGAGATAGTTGATCAGTGCGGAGTGGGTGAAAGATGCAGAGAAATATTTGATACGGCACAAGAGCTATAACAAAGGCCCCCACACTCAAACCAGTTGGTGCTGAGTCAGCCTGGATTCATAGCAACCCCGCACGTGTCACAGTAGAACTGTACTCCACACGGTTTCCACGTCTGATTTTTTGGAGGTAGGTCACCAGGTAGTGGTTAAGTGCTGCGGCTGCTAACCATCTGAGATGTCTCTGGATGGACTTGAACCTCCAAACTTTCAGTTAGCAGCCAAGCACGTTATGATTTACACCACCCAGGGACTTCCCTCCACACTTACATGTGTTTTAACTTGGCTTAATATCTTCCACACTTCTAAAAATCTGTTTTCTTACTTGGATTTTGTATTGAAAAAATGAGCTAAGGTTAATATCTACCTCCGAATCTCATCGGATTTTCTGTATCAAAAAACCATGAAAATGTAAAATAAAAAACATACCCATGTGATTATCAGAACATTCTGTGTCTCTTGTTTTTTCCTTAGGTAGCAATAGGGATGCCTCCTCCCCACTCCCACCCCCCCCCAAAAAAAAGAGCCTGCTTAATGATTTCTGGGAGAAACCATCAGCATGTATGGAAAGAGAGTAAAAAGATAGTAGCTGTTTCTTTCTCATTTCCATCCACACCTCCCAGCTTTTCATTTCTTTTATATCAGAACCAACTGCCCTAGCTTTAAGGTATCACTCTCCCATCTCTCCCCTCTTCAGTTTCTCATTTATCCTGTTATTTCTATTGTCACTTAGCACCAAAACATCTTCGGTGTCTGCTCATGACCTTGTTGTTGTTGTTGTGTGCCATCTTGTCTATTCCAACTCATAGTGACCTTGTACCCAAAAACCCATTGCTGTTGAGTCAACTCCAGCTCCTGGCGACCCTACAGGACAGCGTAGAACTGCTCCATAGGGTTTCCTAGGTTGCAATCTTTATGCGAGCAGATTGCCAGGTCTTTTCTCCTGAGGAGCCACTGGTGGGTTTGAACCGCCGACCTTTTTGTCAGCAGCCAGGTGCTTTAACCATTGTGCCACCAGGATTCCTTGCTCATGACCTAAAGGAAGAAATGTAAGCACCTTAGGGATTCTAGATTTACGGCTAACTTTTCATCATTGTCTACCATGACCATCTCTTGAATTCTGTAGTCCATCAGAATTAATTGTCTACCCAACTTGACATTCATTCCTGCTTTGCATATTACTCATAAGCTCTGTCTCACCTAAAACCAAAAACCAAACCCATTGCCATCGAGTCAATTCTGAGCCACAGAGACCCTAAAGGAGAGGGTCGAACTGCCCCATAAGGTTTCCAAGGCTGTAAGTCTTTATGGAAGCAGACTGCTGCAACTTTCTCCTGAGGAGCAGCTGGTGGGTTCAAACTACCAACATTTGGTTAGCAGGCAAGTGTTTAACCACTGTGCCCCCAGGGCTCCTCGGTCTCACCAACAGTGCCATGGATTGTGTTGTTGAAAAGCCACTCTGCATTGAACTGTTGAGGAAAGTCTTTGTGGAAGAGGAGGAATCTGATCAGCCAGAGAGGGAGGTGTGAGGTATAGCTAAGAAGCCCCGGTGGTGTGGTGGTTAAGTGCTTGGCTGCTGACCAAAAGGCTGGCTGTTAAAATCCACTAGCTGCTCCTTGGAGAACCTATGGGACATTTTACTGCGTCCTGTAGGGTTGACTGGAAACCCTGCTGGCGTAGTGGTTAAGTGCTACAGCTGCTAACCAAAAGGTCAGCAGTTCGAATCAGCCAGGCGCTCCTTGGAAACTCTATGGGGCAGTTCTACTCTGTCCTACAGGGTCGCTAATGAGTGTGAATCGACTCGACGGCATTGGGTTTGGTTTGGTTTGGTTTTGGTTTTTATAGGGTTGACTAGACAGCAATGGTTTTTTTTCAGAACTAAGCAGATGCCTATTTATCTGCTTAGTTCTTCTAGCTATACCTTATTTCTCCTTCTATGGCTGATTAGATTCCTCTTCTTCTACAGAGACTTTCCTCAACATTTCGATCCACAATCACTTTTCAGCAATGCAATCCATAGCACTGTTGGTCTATTTCCTCATTAGATAATCAATCATAGTCTGCATTATGATTTTAACAGAATGGGGTTTTTTATTCACCTGAATTTCAGGAGAGCTGTTCTTTTTAAGGTAAGCAATTGGAGCACGAAAGCACGTTCCTGGGCTCTACTCAGTGGGGAAGGGTCAAGTGCGGTGAGAGTGAGGAGTAGAGAATGGGAGGCAGAGAAGGAGGAGTGGGTGGAGAGAAATATGGCAGTGAGAGGACTTCATGAGCAGTGTCTTAGGCTGGGTTCTCTAAAGAAGCAAAACCAGTAAAGTGTGTGTGTGTATGTATATATAGAGAGAGAGCGATTTATATCAGGGGCTGGCGAACCCAAAATTGGCAGGTCTCGGAGAGCAGGGTCTTGCTCACAGGCTGTGAAAATCGACAAATCCCAAGACTGACAGGCAAGACCTCAAGGCTTCTCCTGGTTCACGTAGCTGCAGGGGCTGGCGAACCCAAGATCGGCAGGTGGGAGAGCAGGACTCCTGTTCTTAGGCTGTGAAGGTCAACGAATCCCAAAATCGGCAGATAAGCTGGTAGCTCAAGTCCCAAGAGCTGGAGGTCAAATGAACAGGAGGCAGCCACAGGATCCAGAGTGAGCAAAAAGCCAGAAAGAAAAAATTATGTTCGGGTGCAGGCCACACCCCCAAGAAAACTCCTTTTCAACTGATTGGCTGCTCACAGCAGATTTGATCATGGGAGCGATCACATATAAACACTGAGAATCATGACCAGCCAAGCCGACAAACAGGCTTAGCCGTCACAGGTAGAGAGAGGAGAGCTGCCGTGAAAGTAAAAACCTGAAGACATCTGAAATACCAGGAGAAGATATTTAGTAAATTTGCTTGAGTAACGTAGCATGTTACCTAGTCTCCTGTGCTGTTTCTACAAATAAACCTGCCGAAAGATCAACATTGTTGTTCAAGGCTGTCAAAGTGAGGTATTTGTATTATGTTTCTTTTGAAAACGCTGAAACGAGGCACAAGGAGGTGCAGGCTTATAAGGTTTACAAACAGTTCTTGTATTTATTTACTTGCGGGACTATTTAAGTCTTTTGATGGGTTCCTGATGTCTTCCTCAATTACTCTTGAGAAGAGGACGTGTATTTTGCTGTTTTATAAAATGCAGTCTGCAGAACAAGGCTAATTGCATGATAAGCATTTTTTGAGTGCTTCTGTAGAGAGTCCAGAAAAAAAATTTGAATCAAGATTTTCTCAAATCAGAATTACTTTAAAAATAGAGTTATATTATGCAACATTAAAAAAAAAAAAACTTAATGACCCAAACAGATGCCAGCTTACCACATTTTAGTTTTCTTTTCTGGCCTTGAATGCTCAGGGGGCATCTTAGTTATAAAATCCAGACAAGTCTTTAATTCATGGTTAGAAAGAATCAGAAAGGGCTTAATCTGCTACTTTAACAGAAGACTTAAGAAAGAGAAGCAGTAGCTGATGGTTCACAACGATTCTTTTTGGAGTTACTGATGACATTTTCAGTTTAGATCTTTCATTCAAATACCAGTGCTGCCACAGTCTATTCCAGGAACACTGTGCCTGGGATGAAAGAATGTTCCCTAAAAATGCCATCAGAGCATCAAGGCCCATTTTTACTCCTAAAAGACAGCCTGTGGAGTACAGTGGGTAGTTTCTTATGGCGGGTAATTTTGGGTAAGAAAGATAAAAACCTTTCCATCTTCCCTTGTTAATGAAACAGTGAATCATGGGCTGGGAGCCTGAGGAGCAGAAAGGAGAGGGAGGCAGCAGAATTATTCCTGGAGCTACCCCTGATGCATGGGGCTTATCTGGACAAATTTCTAAATATCTCTGTGCCTTTGGTTCATTACAACATTGATCCATTCATTAATTCATGCAATACTTAGTGAGTGACCATAAGGTGCCCACAGATAAAGATAAAAATACATAGTCTCCAGGAACCAGAGTGTGGGAAGAGAGACACATATAAAAACAACTCATTGCAATTCATTTTGACAAGCGCTATGGTACATGTGTTCACGGTGCAGCGGTGAGGCAAGGGGTGTGTAGGTGGGGTGCTTCCAGGAAGGTTTCAGAGAGGAAGAAACACTTTAGTGGGTGTTGAAGAGTAGGTGGGAGTTTACTAGGAGGGGCTGGGAAAAGAGGACTCCATGGACAGGAAAGGGTGTGTGTAAATGCTTAGGAACCTAAAAGAATGTATTTAGGGCAAGGAGCTACTGTTAGTGGTTTAATATGGCTAAAGCATAGGGTCTATGGTAGGAAGCAAAGGAGAGTCAAGTTAGAGGGAAAAAAAATGGGTCAAATATTGAAGGACCATATGTGCTACGCAAAGACTTCAGAGTTTAATTGAATGGTTTAATCAGGATCATAACATGCTGTTATTTCTGTTTTTCAGAAAGACGACTGCTAAAGATGTGACAAATAGATTGCAAGGTACAGAGACAAAAGGTAGGGGAACTGCTTAAAAGGAAATCGCAATAACCCATGCAGACGATGGCGAGAACCTGCACCAAAGCGATGAGAACACAGAGGCTAGAGAAGATTGTAGCGCTGGTAAGGAAGTAAACCAGACACCTACAGAACAATTAGACATGGGAGCAATGAGAGGAAGGGATCACTTTAGAATGTCTCCCCAATTTCTTGTTCAGCGGACAGGCTACTTGCTCCTTTCGTGAACTTAATATTAGGAGAGAGACAATGGATTAATATTTGTGTGTGTTGGATTTTAGGTGATAAGTTTAAAAAAATGGGAAATTTCTTTTTTTTCAATGGAATTTTCCACTTTTTTTAATGGAAGATTAACGGACACTTTTCGTTAGAGTCTGGGGGTGAGTCTAATGAACTCTAGAGTTCTAGGTTCTTCTGTCACAGAAAGGCTTACCAATATTTCTTTTCTAAAACTTCCCTTCCGTTCAGCATTCCCCCTCCCCCTTTACTTTAATTTTGGTCTCACAGCAGGTGACTGTGTGGGTCCAGAATTACTTTGGGGAAATTTGAAAGATGTCATCTACACATAACCTTAGAGGAAACAACTTGGGACTTTAAATCACCACTTAACTGTTGTTATTTTTTTTTAAGTAGTCTTGAGTTTCTTGTTTTACGGATCATTCAGCACTATCTGCCCAAGAATCTTCTAACATTTATTGAAACTCTTCCAGACTGCGGATGGTTCACATTTTCAAAATGAAACGGAGTGTGATTGCTCTTGAAGTTCGTCACATTTTATAAAAATTAATAATATTAAATAATAAACCTTTGCCAAGCCTCTGTTTTCATCTAAACGAGAGAAAAAGAAAAACAGAGAGACAGAGTTAGAGAGAGCGAGAGAGAAAGAAAACCTCCCAAAACAGCTATGAGAATTGAATGAGAGGTTTATACTCGGATACAAAATTATTGCTTTTTCTGAGTATTTTCCCATTTCTTAATTACCCTCTAAAACAAACTTCCGATCTGCCATTTTCTCTTTGAATGTCTTTGCCAGTAATCAAGTGATTTGAGTTGGTTGCCCCAAATAAAGTATATTCCGCCAGTTTGGGATTAATTGTGAAAAGACCTAAGATGCCATTAAACAGTTCCCTTCTTTGATATAACTAGAAAAGAGAGAACAACTCATAAATCATTCAAGTCATAAAAGGCTGACAAATGCCCAAAAGGGCAATGTATTTATATACTCTGGTGTGTATTATATGTATGCTAAACTCTTTAAAATGCCATCATTTTTGTTTTTAGGGAAAAATATAAAGCTAAAAATAAGCATCTATTTAATAACTGCCAGACAAAATATCTCTCTTTGTATTTTCCAATGCAACATTCTTAAAAACCATCTTTCTTATTTCTGCATCATTATGTCAGTTTCAGAATGCAATTATTTAAGACCTGATCATCCAAGTTTTTTTCTCCTGTTCTCTGCTCACCTCCTCTGTCCCTTCCCTTATTAACTCCACTGTTGGATGAAAAAAGAGAGAAATATGAGGTCAAGCTTTAATCAGTCCAATCTGCAATGTTAACAGTCCTGGCAAAATATTTGGCATGGAGGAGTTTGAAACCAATGACTACGATTTAAAAAAATAAAAAAAAGACAAAAAAACAAGGCTTCATTGATGATGTTAGTTATTTGTTGCTCGCCATACACCATCGGCATAAATAATAGAGAGCTGCCTTTAGAGAAAAATCCAATATAAAGTGGGAACGGTATGCTTTTAATATGACTTTCTGTTCAACAGAAAGGAGTCTTGGTGGCGCAGCTGTTAAAGCCATCGGCTACTAACCGAAAGGTCGGCAGTTTGAAACCACCAGCAGCTCGGTGGAAGAAAGTTGGGGCAGTTTGCTTCCATAGAGATTACAGCCTCAGAAACCTAATGGGGTCGCTGTGAGTCAGAATCGGCTAGAGGGCGGTGGGCTTGGTTTTTATTCAACAGATGTCATTGTTCCTATAACAGCAATGTTAATAGGTAAAATTAATATAGGCATATAGAAAATTATTAAATTAGTGAAACTTATCTTTCAACTTATGTGAGTCTAAATTCGTTATAAAAATTATACGCTTTAATTTATCACAAGTTTAAATTCGTTATAAAAATCATACACCGACCAAATAAAGTAACTATTAACAAACTTAGTAAATTATTCACTTAGCCATTACTGTCAAGTCAACGCTGACTCATGGCGACCCTGTAGGACAGAGTAGGACTGCCCAATAGGGTTTCCAAGAAGTGTCTAGTGGATTCAACCTGCCGACCTTCTGGTTAACAGCTGAGCTCTTAACTGCTGAGCCACGAGGGCTCCAAAAACTATTCCCTTAATATTTACTTATTCTCTATCTCTTCTATCCCTTCAGTTCCTTCCCACCTCCTTGCCTGCCTGCTGCTCCTTAGAAAAAATGTAAAGGAGAACATTTTTCAAAGTCCCCTTTATTTCCAGTGCAGTAAAATACTACTGGATATTGTGAGCCATGGAAGCAAATCACGCTGCTGGAATGATTTCTAGTTGTAACTAATCTTGACCTATGACAGTTGGTGGGTTAAACTGAGTATAAGTTTTTGAATCATAAATTTTTTATAGTACTATATTATTGCATTTTTATAGACTATAATACCAGAAGTTGTCATAAGTAATTTAATTATATAATTGATTTTTATTCAATGCAATTAAAAAGTACTTTTATTACGTTATTACAGAGACTTATTTCAGCCTCTCTCAAGGAGTATGATTTCTCCGAATATTTTATGGTATATTAGAATTTACTATTGCGTGTTTTGTGTGTTACTATATCTATACTATAGGGTTGCTATGTGTTGGAATGAACTGGAAGGCAAGAGGTTTTTTGTTGTATATACCTACTGTGTATTATTTAAAACTGGATTTTCTTCTATTCTAAAGGTAAAATAACCAGTTCCAGTGACATACGCTAAATGGCCTGAGTGATAAAGAGCACATGGCATTGGATACACTCAACATTATCAAGTGGGGAAAAAAAAGGGTGATAAAAGATAATAGCTTTTCTCGGAAAAGATTGATGAGAAAATGAAGTTGCCCTGACAAAAAGATTTGGATTTTCTCACGGCTTTTCAAAAGCCATGTATTTAATCATTTTTATCTGAGTTTATGTAATTTACAAAAAGAAACTTATCTAATCGAATTAAATAAAATATCCAAAATAACATTAGTAATGCCTCAGTACCATTTTCATATAATTGAAGTTGTGCAAACATGCTTATAACACAGCCATCTATTTCCAAGGTTTAAAAGCTGGGATGATATTGGGTGCGGACTTGGAATTTGACGAACTAACTCAAGAGAAGGAAGATTTGTAAGAAAACTTACAAGGAAAATGTGATTCTCTTACAGGTGGAAGAGAGAAAAAGTAATGCTTAATTCCGATAAAAAAAGCCCACCACTGCAGCAAGACTTGGGTAGAGACAGTGATATGCTGGAAAGAGTGCTGGGCCAGATGGCAGAAGATGTAGGTGCTAGTCAAGCCCTTGCCGTGAGCCTCGGTTTCTTCATGATAAAATGAGAGGCTGTATGAAATGATCTCAGAAATTCTTTCCAATCTTAACATTTTGGATTCTTTGTCACAATGCTTATTGGTGGTAGTGGTGGTGGTGGTTGTTAGGCACCATCCAGCTGGTTCTGACTCATAGTGACTCTACGTACAACAGAACGAAACACTGCCTGGTCCTGTGCCATCTCAAAATTATTGTGCTTCAGCCCATTGTTGCAGCCACTGTGTCAGTCCACCTCATCGAGGGTCTTCCTGCTTTTTGCTGACCCTCTCTCTTACCAAGCATGATGTCCTTCTCCAGGGACTGGTTCCTCCTGATAACATATCCAAAGTACGAAATCTCACCATCCTTATTTCCAAGAAGTACTCTGGCTGTATTTCTTCCAAGACATACTTGTTCATCCTTCTCGCAGTCCATGTTGTATTCAATATTCCTTGCCACCACCACAATTTCAAAGGCATCAATTCTTCTTTGGTCTTCCTTATTTATTGCCATTTTTCACATGCATTTTGGTGATAGGAATAGCAAAAACCATGGATAAAATTTCTAGGGAAATGGTGGCTTGAATACAAAACACCAACCCCCTTTCTTTCCAATACCAGACCGAAATGACAAAGAAAAAATAAAAATAGAAGGAAGCCTGTATAATCAATAGGAACTTAAAGCAGTGTGTCACCTACATGTTGCACACGTCAAAGAATTTCTGCTATATATGGCAAGTGGGACCAGATTGGAGCCTTGGTGGTGCAGTGGTTAAGAGGTCAGCTGCTAACCAAAAGGTCGGCACTTGAAATCCACCAGGTGCTCCTTGGAAATCCTGTGGGGGAGTTCTACTCTGTCCTATAGGGTCGCTATGAGTTGGAATCGACTGGACAGTGACGGGTTTGGTTTGTTTGGTTTGGGACCAAATTGTTATTATTATTATTTTTCCCTTTGTTTCATTTTTTAAATTGTGATTTAAATGAAGATTTACAGAGTAAATTTGTTTTTCATTAAATGATTAATACACATTGTTTTGTGACCTTGGTTGCCACCCCTGTGACATGTCAACACTCTCCCTTTCTCCACCTTGGGTACCTTTTTTCCATTTGTCCAGCTTTCCTGTCTCCTCCTGCCTTCTAGTCCTCACCCCTGGGTTGGTGTGCTCCTCTAGTCTTGTATACATGGTTGAGCAACATGTATTATTGTTTGTTTTATGGGCCTGTCTAATCTTTGACTGAAGGGTAAACCTCAGGCATGACCTCAGTACTGAGTTAAAAGTACATCTGGGAGCCATACTTTCGGGGTTTCTCCAGTCTCTGCCAGACCAGTGAGTCTGGTCCTTTTTTGTGAGTTAGAATTTTGTTCTACGTTTTTCTCCAGCTCTGTCTGGGACCCTCTATTGTGATCCCTGTCAGAGCAGTCAGTGGTGGTAGCTGGGCACCATCTAGTTGTGCTGGACTCAGTCTAGTGAAGGCTGTGGTAGTTGTGGTCCATTAGTCCTTTGGACTAATCTTTGGGACCAGATTATCAGTGTTAAGAAAGCAGTGTAAGTTGTGGGAAACTGAGGGGGAATCTTCATAGAGAACGTGTAACTTTTCCTAATATGAGTGCATGGGGTCACCTCGAGTCAGGGGCCAACTCAATAGCAACTAGCAACAGCAACAACTAGCTAGTAGGAAGTGAAGCAGAACATGGCTGACCCTGCATGCAATGGCTGAACCAACCAAACAGAAAGGATCATTTACAATCATGCCCTCACCTAACACAAAGAAAAAACTGAGCACAATATACAGCCCTGGTTTTATCCCAGAGGTTTTAGATAAATAAACTGAAAATAGAAACTAGCAGGAATAAGTCTAAGACCTGAGAGAACAGTATAAGCTTACAAGAAAAAATTTCCCACAGTACTCTGGGGAAAATACCCGACTATGCTTCACCTCTGCCTGTTGCCGGAATTGAGTAAGGTTCTTTCCTTTCACTGGTCAAGAGAGAACAGGTAAGACACAGAGAATTTTCCACACAAGCAAAGCTTTATTAAAAAGGCTTGCAGGCGTAGATGAGGAGGGCCTAGGCAATGCTTAACCCCATCTCACAGAACAAAGGATTTGCCTGGGTTCTTAAAGGTTTTTGGGCGGGAAAAGATTCATGCTTATTCAGAGGCATAGGTGGGGTTTTCCAGGAGGTGGCCTGCCTGAGTGGAGATATATTAACTACGGTGTGTGCGCAACAGCATTTTAAGTTGGCTTTAAGACGGATCCATAGCAGGACTTATTATGGGGTGTCGTGCCTGCGCAGTCTCTCGCTCCCCAAGTTCAATTCCCCAGCTGTGCCTGCAGCCCCTCACTGCCCCGGTGGAAGGTCACACAGCAGTCACAGGTGAATGTTCTGCGCATGTCCCTGGGGCTGGTTTCATCCGGCTGCTTCTGAAAGACAACTTTAAGGAAGTTTCCAGGCTGTTTTCTGATACCCTGCCCCGTTGTTCTGGGAAATGGATTTGTTTCTGTCCCCTGGCCCATTTCCTGTTACTTTGTTACTTTAATTTGTTTATGTGAATTGCAGATTTGGGGGCCCTCTGTTCCCTGTCTTATCCCCACGCAGAGAAATAATAAGTTGTGTGTCAGAGCCAGCTTGTACCAGCTCTGGTCGGTTTTGTCCTATTGGTAACTTGAAATTGGTCATACTGGGAGTATTTACGCCATAAAAATCAGTGAATGCTATAAATAAAGGCGTTTAGTTTCTTCCTGACCGACAGCTGATTGTTGGCACTTGACAAAATCATTTTGATTCTCCTAGAATCTGTATTTCTGGGTTCATGGAATTAGGGTGACCCACCAGGCCTTTTGCCCTTAGGTGCACTTCTGAATCTTGAAGGAACTGGTTCCCCGGAGTCACTTCCAGGTCAGACAATGGCTTAGTAAGCAGCTTAGTGGAGAGCATTTTGCCTTACGCATTGGGTTCTTTTGTAAAATCATCTTTGTGCAGCCAGCTTCTAAGCGGGAACTCCAGGGTCTGACTAGAGACTCTCTTTTAGTGTGTATGGGGTGCCCCTGGTGGTTGTGTTTCTGTTACAGAGGGACCCTAAACCCTGCCCAAGCTTCGATGTTATCTCCTGAGAAATTAACATAACAATGACCTATATAACCTGCTTTCACTGTCCCTGTTTGAATTGTATCTACTCAATAAATATATTGTTACACTAATTTTTGGTGTTTCTCTAAGCATTTAGTTTTTTGACACACCAGCGCACCTTTGAGAATTAAAAAAAAAAAAAAAAAAAAAACATGAAATTAGGGGAAGTTTTGATAACAAAAAAAAAAAATTTTTTTTTTTTTTTTTGGGATAACAAGAAAGGACGGAAACAGCATTCAAAAAGTAAACAAAGAGAGGGTTCTGTTTCCCCAGTGGTGGAACGGGGAGTGTGGCAGATCTTCTTCCCAACAAAACAACCATTTAACGGGAGTCAATTTATATATATATATATATACACACACATCCCTTTGCCGTTGAGTTGATTCCGACTCACAGCGACCCTATAGGACAGAGCAGAATTGCCCTGTAGGGTTTCCAGGGAGCAGCTGGTAGATTCAAATTGCTGACCTCTTAGTTAGCAGTTGAGCTGTTAACTACTGCCCTACCAGGGCTCACTTTCTCTCTCTTTCTATGTCTGGTGGTTAAGAGCTACGGAAAGCTACAGCTGCAAACCAAAATTGATAATGTTAGTTATTTTTTGCTCACCATATACCATCAGGAAACCCTGGTTGCATAGTGGTTAAGAGCTATGGTGGCAAACCAAAAGCTGGGCAGTTAAATCTACCAGCTGCTCCTTGGAAACCCTATGGGGAGGTTCTACTCTGTCCTATGGGGTTGCTATCAGTCAGAATCCACCCGATAGCAATGGGTTTGGTTTGGTTTTTACGAGGTTGAATCCACCTTCAAAGCTTGTTCCCACACACTCCCAACCTTCTAGGCACCTCTCTGCATGAGCCATCCCCTATCACCTTATTAGTTGCTAAGCCATGGCATCTCTTGTGAATCCCTCATCTGTTTCTTCTCTCTCCTGACCTCCCTTTTGTTTGGGCCACTGTCGTCCTCACCTGAATAAACTGCAATCGTTTCCAAACAGAATTCCTTCTGGTCTTGCCTGCCTTCATTTCATTCTCTCAGAAAACCAGCATGCTTCTTTTAAAGCACGAAGTTGATCACAGTTTTTCGCTGCATTAAACACATCAATGATTCTCCTTATTCTCTCGAAAAAGAAAGAATTTGTGTCTTTTTGCCTAGGACACTCCTAATGTGATCTTGGTGAACTTGGTAACCCCTGGCACCCAGTCCTGTTAATTTCTCTGAGAGTCCATGCTCCAAGGAGCCCTGGTGGTGCAGTGGTTAAAGTAATAGACTGCTAACCAAAAGGCTGTCGTTCAAAACCACCAGTGGCCCCACGGGAGAAAGATGTGGCAGTCTGTTTCCATAGAGATTTACAGCCTTGGAAGCCTGGTGGGGTTGCTAGAGTCAGAATGGACTTGATGACAATGAGTTTTTTTGTTTGTTTGTTTATAGTCCATGCTCGGTCTCATCTCTTGACCTTCGTAGCTACTGATTACCCAAACCTCCCAAATTTTACTCATCCTTCAGCTCTGGATTTAGACTTCACCTGTCACCTCCTCAAGCAAGCCTTCTCTGTCCTTCCCCTAACCCAAGACTGTCCTCCCACAGCAGACAACAAAATGCAAATTCATCATGAATATTCAGGATTGATCTTCACGCAGGCGCTTGAGCTTGGGGATGACCATGCATTTTCTCTAGACAAGGGTTCGACTTTCTGGGTTGGAGGAAGAGGTAGATTTTCCTTCATTAACATGTTAAGTCTCCACCCAAAAGTGGGGTGCTTATATGTATTTTTCACTTAATGAGCTGATAGGTCACTTAAAGTGTTAAGATGGTGCAGAAAACCTGCTAAAACCGGTTGAGGCCTGCTATGGCTGTTCTGTGGTTGTCTTGTCAAGGGCAGTTTCAGAAGAATGTGTAGCCTATTCTGCTCCGTGTAGGTGGTTAAGCCAGAGCGGGTGTCTCTAAGAAGGGTTGGGCTCTGAGGGTGTCTGCCTCAATGACAATTGACTTCTCCTTGCAGTCCATTGGTTTTGGCATGGATATATAACACACCATGCTCACCAATGGCATGAGAAGGAAGTCGGCTGGGGCTTTGTGGAATTTTCTAGCTCCGTGGGAGCAGCTGATTCCTGAAACTGCTACGGCAACATTGTGAGAATGAGGACATTGTTGACGGAGCAAAAAGATGGAAGGAACCCAGGTCCCAGAAAACATCAGTGCGCTGTAGTGGCGTGCAGCCCTGAACCTATTCTTCCTCTGGAATTCTTGTTTTATGACATAAAAAGCTCTTCACTGTTTATGTTACATTAGCTGGGGTATCTGCCAATTTGCAGATGAGAACATCCTGATTCAAAAGAAATTTGGAATTTTTTTTTTTTTTTTAATGTCTTTAGACTTACGGAAGAGTTGCAAAATTGTCCAAATATTCCTATGAAACGTCACTCAGATTCAATGTTAACATGTTTCCACATTAGTTTTCTCATTCTCTCTAAATGAATAGATAAATATGTGTGTATGTCTATGTGCATACATGTGTGTGAGCATATATCTAAATATGTGTGCATATAAAATTTTCTGCCACTTTCAAGGGCAAATGGTATACGTATGCCTCCTCTCTACTAAATCGTTCAATGTGCATTTCCTCTAAGTAAGGACAGTCTCTTAAATAATCTCGGTCCAAGTCGCCAAAATTAGCCAGTTATCATTGTTACAGTACTATCATCTGATCTACAGACCTTACTCAGATGTCATCAACTGTCTCATGAATGTCATTTATTCGTAAAGAAAACAGTATTTTCTGGTCCAGGATCCAATTCAGATTATATATTATTCATTTGAAATAGAGTTAGACTCGTCTGTGCTGTTTGCATTCTATACATTCCATATTCTAGTATATTCTGTATTTTCCCAATTTATACCGTTTCTTGAACACTCTTCCTGTGTTTCTTTTTGCCTAAATGAGTAGATACATGTGTATTGTCTTATTTCTAGGTCTTTCTTACACAAAAGGTGGCATCTGTAGGTAGTCTTTTGCACTTTGTTTTTTCTCGCTTTGCGGTATTTCTGGAAATCACTCCATATTAGTTCAATAGAGATCTTCCTAACTCTTTTACATAGCTAGATATAAGCTACATAGCTATTTCTGAGTTATGGGTGGCTGATAGACATGCACACTTTTTCTGGTCCAGTAGGGTTTTAATTGATTTCCCACCCCCTTGTGGAGAAAGCTTTGCCTCCATCTGCTATTTAATCCTTTAGGCCGCATAAATTTATGTTTGATGACATTTCCTTCGAGCCAGTTATAACATCTGCCTGGTTCCCTCATATGCATAAAATAAAATCTTAAAACATGCTCATTTTTATATCCGTATGCATAGTTTTATCTTTTTGTGAAAATTATTTGGTAACAGAAGACAGCCATGCTCATTCAGCTACGTGTTGTTATGGCAACTTTCCCACTGAAGCAGCAGAGCTGAGTAGTTATGACAGAGTTTTTATGGCCTGTAAATCCCCAAATATTTACTCTTTGGCCCTTTATAGAAGAAGGTACCAAACGCTGGTCTGCATTGCACCGACTGTAGCCAAGCTTCAACGGTCCCAGTGAGGCGACTCCTTTTCCATGGGTGATGATTTGCATTGCTGAAGTGACACATTGAAGTTCTCATTCTCGGGGACATCAAAGAAAGCAACTGGATTTTTTAAAATGCAGATTAAAATGCCTATACTTATATCTATGTGTAGAAATTACCATTTAAGAACTTTATATCTTTACACTAAATTATAAACTCCTTAATGGTATTTTCTTTTTTTAACTGTAAGCTGATTCCTATTGAATGTAAAAAAAAATTGAGTCTTTCATTTTTCTGGGTCTCCCTTTCCTAAGGAGCAAAGAGAAAGTCTAATTAGAAGACACCAAAGTCACTCCGCATATTACCGTGTTTTTGAAATAGTGTCAAACTAAACAAGTGTGCTGAAGAAGGACTTGGGAAGTTATCAAAATTCTTATTTTCTTTGCAATAAAAGTTGATTCTTCAGGTGTATGTTTTTAGATTCAACTTAAAAGGGTTTTATATACATAAAAATAGTTTTTAAAAAAGCCTCTTTTTTTCTTGGTGAAAAACACCATTGTCATCACTAGAGGGAGCTGGCTTTACATAAAATTACAGTAGGAATGTGGACAAGAGAACATTTTCTTGTTCATATTTTTAAAAATCCTTTCAAAATATTCTCATTTCCTGTCAACAAATTGTACCTGACAGGTGATTTCTTTACAAATTGTAAGTTTTCCCCAAAATTATTTAACTTCTGTTCTCAAAGGGATCTTTGATAGTATAATTTAAATCTGATAATGGAATAAACATTTTTATGGAATGTTATTAATTTTCAGATAGCAGTACTGTTTTTCATAGCCTTTTAATTGGTATTTTAATTTATCTTTTCTTTCCTTGAAAACAGGATTCTGTTATTTGTTCGGTTTGAACAATGCGTTCAGCAGAGCTTCAGAAAACACAGTAGGATTTTGGTTAATTGCCTATTTATGTAATAAAGACCGTATTAACATCCCTGTGTGACTTTGACATGCCGAATTTTCAATGAGTGTAAAAATGAAAATAGAAGCATGTAAACTAAGAGAGTCATAATGTGACAGAATTATAAGAAGCAGAACTAAACCTTCTGTTTCTGCCAATGAGATCGTCAACCCATTGGCCACAAGTCACATGTTTTAAACAATTTGCATCCTGTGCAAAACATAGCATCTATTTATTTAAAGCAGGGATTGCAAACTGTGGCCCGCAGGCAACTGGCTTCCTGTTGTTAATAAAACTTTATTGGAATACACCTGTTCCCAATTATTTAAGTATTCATGCTACAACTTCAGAGTGGAGTATTTGTGACAGACCTCATATACCCTGCAGAGCCTGTAATGTATAACTATCTGACTCTTTACAAAAAATGTTTGCCAACTCCTACATTAAAGCATTATAATTAATAAATATGTATTGAATAAATAAATGAATGGATGAATGAATTAATGAATGAGTGAAGTCACTTCTGTGAATGTAGAGAGAAAGTACTAACACTGAAGAATCTGAGACATTCTTTGAGTCAAGTAACTTCGCTTTTCTATAACTTGTGTTTTTACTGTATTGGTATATATTAAAAAAAAAACAAAAAAAGGAGCCCTGGTGACGCAGTGGTGAAGAGCTCAGGCTGCTAACCAAAAGGCTGCTAGTTCAAATCCACCAGCTGCTCCTTGGAAACCCTATGGGGCAGTTCTACTCTGTCTTATAAGGTCACTATGATTTGGAATTGACTCCGCGGCAACCTTTTTTTAAAAAAACAAATATGGTATTACAGCTTACTACCAGCTTAGTATTATATAGCGATTTTTTCCCTCAAGGGACAAAAATACGTCTGTATATCATTTCATTTACCATTATTGGCCAACAGTTTTGGCTAACTGGGGGGTATGATATGGTACTTTTTAAATGTACAAGGTTCCCTTTAGAATTTTTAGTTGGAAAAAACCCACTAAGTTCCCACTAAGTAACAGTTGAGCTAATTCATCTCTCTGCACTTTTCCTGATGCGTACATATCAATGCTTATAAAATCTTTATGAATTTCTTTTCAAGTTGAACAAAATCCTAATTTAGAAATGGGATTGAAGTTGGTAGAACATGTTTTAACAGGTGAACAGAGATTTAATAGATAGAATTGTCTCCGACAGTGAAACCCTGGGTTTGTAAATTCACTGGATCAGTTTAAACATGTGAGAGTGAGTGTACGCACAAATGTTCCTTACCGCTACTGACAATTTTTTTAAATTCTGATATAGCCTCTCTTAATAAGTTGTTTTTCTGTTTCTGTTTTTGTTTGTTTTGTTTTTGAGGGGCCACTAAGCAAAGAGATTTTGGGCACTTTGTGTATCTGTCCTAACTTTTCACCTTAAGACAAGTTCCTAATATCTTAAAACAATCTTGAGCCTTTATCTGTGCAACTGGTCTGGAATTGACTACAGAAAATTAAAAATATTGTTGTCTAAGTTAAACAATTGTTCATTAGTTGCTCATTAATTTTAACTGGACCTATGGACGTGAAATAGAAAAAAGGGTGAAGACTTGATTTAAAAGACAATTGCTTCTCTTTCAGAGGCACAACGGACTGGAAACCACCACAAAGCTGACAATGCCCTTTCTTTCTTGCCTGTTCTGGTCTTAGTAATCAGTGGTAAACAATATGGGTTTGTTTGTTGTATCTGCTGGGAACAGTATAAATAGCTCTTACAAGCCACAGTTAATTGTTCAGTAGGTTTTCTCTATTGAAGTTCTTGATTTGAGTCACATTGGGGTTTCAAACAACTTGATAAACCTTTAACACAACTTATAAAGGGTAGGAAAAACTGGTGAAATGTATAACTCATAGAAGTCTTTTCTAACAGGGCCCTAAATGATATCATCCTTCAACTCTCCTAAACCCAAACCAAACCCTTGGGCATGGGGTCAATTCCGACTCATAGCAACCCTACAGGACAGAGTAGAACTGCCCCCTAGGGTTTCTAAGGAGCAGCTGGTGGATTCAAACTTCCCACCTTTTGGTTAGCAGCTGAGCTCTTAACCACTGCACCACTAGGGCTCCTTAACTCACCCAATGTACTTCAATGAAGAAGGGACATAAGGGAGAATTGTGATCAAAAAAGAATCAATGAAAGCTGACAAGATGTGATTTTTTGCACTGGGATGGCCAAATGCCACTAACCTACCCCCGCCCCGATTACTTTTCAAATATTTTAGATTCCACAAAGACCAAAAGCTTTGACCAAACTCCTTTCCCCCACCCTATTTTTAGCCTTGAATATATGCTATAAAGAAAATCTGAACCAGGGTTTTTAGATAACATGTAGTAAGCAATCCAAAATGATATGGTATTTTTTCCCAAGGGTCTTTCAGCTCTTAGAACTGGGTAGCTGGAAGCAGACCACTGTATTTGCATTGTCTTATTTCTGTTTGGAAGAGATAGAAGTTAAAGAGGTCCAACCAAGTTTTTCAGGGTTTTTTTAAACTCACGTCCATGGATGGACTTCTGGAAGTTTGTGAAATCTCAGAAATGGTATGCAAACTTTTATGCATGTATAAAAAAAGAATCAAACCTGCTGCCATCAAGTTGATTCTGACTCATAGCAACCCTATAGGACAAAGTAGAACTGCCCCCTGGGGTTTCCAAGGAGCAGCTGGTGGATTCGAACTGCCGATGTTTTGGTTATGTGACCTCAGTACTCCATAACATGTTTTCTCCTTTTCAAAATGAGCGATTGAGAGCTTGACATAACTAACACCATGAAGAACCTGTAAGTTTTTTTCTGCCTGCCTTTTCCTTCCCACATACTTTTGTTAATGACTTTGTTTTGATCTGTCCAGCTACCTGTGACTTATGACCCCTCACATAAAGATGTCTGGTCTGTAAATCTTTAGCCTGATAAGAAGATGTCTGGTGTGTATCTCTTTAGCCTGATAAGGAGTCTCTTTTAGTTATCTTGTAATGTGTAACTCATCCGTCCATCTGTGGGTGACATGCCAAAAAGACACTTCTAACTCTTGTAATAGTCATATATAAGCTCTAATGTAAAATTCTTTTGGGACTCCATAAAGACAGCCTGCATTGCCATGAGACTCTCCGTTGGTGCCACCTTACTTTCTGACTGGGAGTATGTTTCATTGGCTTGACTGCTCCAGGGCATGGACCCTAATCCAGCAACAGTTAGCAACCAAGCTCTTAACGACTGTGCCACCAGAGCTCCGTGCTACGTATATTTGTGTATTTTTCTGGTATAGTGTCTATGGTTTCACCGGATTCTCAAAGGAGTTCATGGAACTAATTATGTTGAAAGTAATGATTAAGGCTATTAAGATAAATTATCTTATGGAAAAACATGAGTAATCCCATTTAATCCTCACGGCAATTCTGTAGATTGGTTAAACTTCATAGTGGAATGGTTAAGGATACAGATTCCAGAAACAGATGCCAGGGTTCCAGTATCAGCTCTGCCACTTATTAGCTCTATGGCCTTTGTGTATCTCCGTTTCCTCATCTGCAAAATGGGATAAAAACAGCGTCCAGCTCATAGGGTCATTATGAGGACGAAATAAGTTAATATTTGTAGTGTAGCCTATCTTTGCTATGTAATAAACACTATATGTATGTTTGTTAAATAAACACTAAGTAAGAGTTCCCAGGGTTTAGATGGTGCCTTAGTTACCTGTAACAGAAATACCACAAGTGGATGGCTTTAACAAAGAGAAATTTATTTCCTCACAGTAAAGTAGGCTAGAAGTCCAAATTCAGGGTGCCAGCTCTTGGGGTAGGCTTTCACTCTCTGTCAGCTCTGTAGGAAGGTCCTTCTCATCAATCTTTCCCTGAACTAGAAGCTTCTCTGCACAGGAACTATGGGTCCAAAGGACAGGCTCTACCCCGGCACTGCTTTCTTGGTGGTATGAGGTCCCCCTGTCTCTCCACTTGCTTCTCTCTTTTATATCACAAAAGAAATGGCTCAAGACACAATCCAATCCCACAGATTAAGTCCTGCCTCATCAACACAACTGCTGCCCATCCCCCCTCATTAACATCATACAGGCAGGATTTACAACACATAGGAAAAGCGCATTACGTGACAAAATGGTAGACAACCACACAATACCGGGAACCATGGCCCAGGCAAACCGATACACACACTTTGGGGGGACACAGTTCCATCCGTGACGATGATGAAACTGTTAAAGAGAAATGAAGGGTTTTGCCTAAAGTTACATTGCTGAGAAACGGAAGAACCAAGTCTAAATTCCAGGGCTTTTGTTTGCTTGTTGTTTTTGTTTTGCTTTGTTTTTGCAGTAAAAACATGCTAATTCCTGAGCCTGAGTCAGTTCTGTGTGGCTGGTCTCTCAGCTTCCCTTTTCTCTCTATTCTAACTTGCCCAGTGTTACACAGGTAAAATCACCTTGTACACACCTCCCACCCGTTCTACTCACAAACCTCCACACTCTCCCCATTACCTGGTCTGGATCCAGCTTTACATTTCTGACAAGAGCTGGATTAAGGGTGAGACAAGGAATTATTGGGGCACTGATCTATGTGACGTGGTGAATTATCAAACAGAATACTAAAATAAAATGCATTTATTCAAACTCCTCTTGTGGAGAGTACTTTAAAATGAGGTGGAGGAAGAGACCTCACTCCCACCCTCACTCCCTCGGCATTTGTGTGTATGCTTACACACACACACACACACACACACACACACACACATACATCTTGAACAAGCTCAAACAAAATTCTGACTAATTTGAGTAATTTTCTTTTGCTAAAAAGAGTATGAAAATTCGGAGCAAATGCTCAGTTTTTCTGGACAAGTGAGGAGAGATTGATCCCTATCAGCTGGGGTCTTCCTTTTCCATTTTTCACAGAGATCTCAGCTGTTAGACTCTAAGATTGTTGAGCAAATACTTACAGAATGAAAGTATGAAGGGGCACCAATTATTATTCCACCCAAATAACCGGCTCATCACCTTTCCTGGGTGCCCTCAAACCTTCGTGCAGTTGTGTTCCGACCATAGATTACAAAACCTTTTGCTGGTAGAATCTTGTCTCACCTGGGCTACCTTCTCATTGCATGGATGGGATTCGTGTCAACATTTCAGCCCATTACGTTATCTTTCTGCCTCCTAGCCCTCATTTTTGCTCATCCAAGCCACCCCAGATGCAAGGAATGGTTATCTTTCTCATGATTTCTGAAATCATTACATAGTTATGGAAAATCCATGGGTAAAGTCATTACCAGTCAGATCTAGTTTCTGATCCTTGCTCCCTTATTTGTGTACTGTGTAACCTAGAGGAAGTTTCTTAAGGTCTCTGAGCTCCATTGCTTTTTTAACTTATAAAATTGGAAAATAGCATCTACCGCAAGGGTTGATGTAAGAATGAATTGAAATAGAATACAGAAAAGATCCTGGCACAGAGCAGCTAATTTGTTTCATTAAATCGTATTTGAAATTTTACTCTATAAATATAATTTATATTTTTGAGTATTTTTATAGTTCTCACAAAGAGCTTTTACATGCATCATTGCATTTTCTCTTCATAACAACCGTGTGAAACAAAAATAGGATCCCTGCCTTACAGATAAAGACCCTGGGTGTCATAAAGACTAAATGATTTGCTCTTCAACACAGAGCTAGTTAAGAGCTGAGGCTGAAATAGATCTCTTTTTATTTGAAATAGTTTTTCCTTTTAACTATATGACACCTATACTTAGGAAAGTTTCCCTGGACTAGGCAGTGGTTTTAAACCCAGCTTTGCCACTGTTAATGTCACTTAACATACATGATTCTCGGTTTCCCCATCTGTTACGTAAAAGGACAGGACTAGACAATCCCTTCGCCCTTTTCTAGACTCTAAATTGCTTGGTTTTACAGTTCGAATACCAAGCACACTAAAACTCTCCCAACTTCCATAGCATCTTAAACATTGAGGCTGACATATTTTTCTGACTTTGCATGTAGAATTACTCATGGATATTAGATGTCCCCTCAATCATGGATCATTGCTGAAATCATCTTTTCTAAAAGACAACTAGATGAATCCGAGAATAACAGTGTAATAATAAGTGTGTGATGTAATGGTATCAAGACAATTCATGAATTTTTCCCGAAAGTTCCCTTCCTATTCCCATAAAATCCTTTGGTCTTCATGAAAAGTGGAGAGCTAGTATTTTGAGCTGTCAGAATGTAATATTACCATAAGTTATTCTATATGCTGCCACTCATAAAAAATTGAATGCTTATTACATTCCCTCCAACTGATAATTGCTTTCTGTCATTCCCAAGAATTTATACAAATAGAACATGAAGTCTCACCTCATTCATCCCGATGGCTCCTGCTTTACATGTAGGCTTTTAAAAGAAATGAAGTAGAACCGGGTTACAAACAAATGCTGCACTGTGAGCATTCTCTTCTTGTTCTTGGATAATGATCAGAAAACTTGGACCACTCTAAATTTTCTCATCGCCTTATCTACACCCAAATATCCCCAAATCCGGTCTGTCCCTAAAATACCTCTTGACTCTGATGCCCTCTGAGCACTCAGATCAATGCTTTAGCTTCCTGCGTAGTCTACTGCAGTTGATTTCTGCTGGGTCTCCTTCTTGCCAGCTTCTCTGACACCCTCCTCCTTTCACAGAGAGATCTCTTTGAAATAAAATTGATCTTTTCCTTCCATTATCTAAGATCTTCCATTGATTTTTTGCTCGACACTTTACCTCCTGTATAATGCCCAAACCTCTTACATTGTAGCATCTTCGTGATTTGGTTTTAGGGCCTTTCGCTTCAGTCTCATCTCTGGACACGACCACTCTATACCCTATGGATGCATCTGCCATACTGAATTATTCTCAGGGATCTGTGTATTACAGGTTTGCCTTCTTCTCTTGTTCTTTAAGTGCTTCCTGCCTGCCTCCCAATGTAAAGAACCCATGCTCATACTTTCATTGCACCCCAAATATTAGTCGCTTGGATAAGATTCCCCTGACTGTCCCTTCTACCTAAGTAGAATTAAATATCCTAACTGTGATACTGTAGGCTTTGTGCATGTCTTTTATAGGACTTCTGTTGCCTTTTAGTTATTTGCTTGACTATATTTCTCATTGGGCATCCCTGATTGGCAAAACCGTTCAGCACTCAGCTGATAACCAAAAGGTTTTTGGTTTGAGTCCTCCTAGAGGCACGTCGGAATCCCTGGAGGACACAAATGGTTAAGTGTTTGACTACTAGCTGAAAGGCTGTAGGTTCAAACCCACCCAGAGGCACCTCAGAAGACAGGACTGGCAATCTGCTTTTGAAAGGTCAAAGCCTTGAAAACCTCATAAAGCAGTTATACTTTGCGCAAGCAGGGTTGCCATAAGTCAGAATCGACTTGACGGCAACTAACAAAGAGGCACCTCAGAAGAAAGGCCTGGCAACCTACTTCCAAAAAATCAGCCACTAAAAACTATGGAGTGCATTTCTGCTCTGACACACAGGGGGTCACCATGAGTTGAAATCGACTCCTTGGCAACTAACAACAACAACAGTAAGTATCGAGTACCTGCTCTGTGTCAGACGCTTGATGTATGTTGGTGGTGGTGGTGCCGTCGAGGCGGTTCCGACTCATGGCGACTCTGTGCACAGCAGAACAGAACACTGCCCGCTCCTGCGCCACCCTCACAACCGTTGCCATGCTCGAGCTCATTGTCACAGCCACCGTGTCAGTCCACCTCGCTGAGGGTCTTCCTCTTTTCCGCTGACCCTGTACTCTGCCAAGCATGATGTCCTTCTCCAGGGACGATCCCTCCTGACAACATGTCCAGAGTATGTGAGACGCGGTCTCGCCATCCTTGCCTCTAAGGAGCATTCTGGCTGCACTTCTTCCAAGACAGATTTGTTCGTTCTTTTGGCAGTCCATGGTATATTCAATATTCTTTGCCAGCACCACAATTCAAAGACGTCAACTCTTCTTCGGTCTTCCTTATTCATTGTCCAGCTTTCACATGCATATGATGTGATTGAAAATACTATGGCTTGGGTCAGGTGCACCTTAGTCTTCAGGGTGACGTCTTTGCTTTTCAACACTTCGAAGAGGTCCTTTGCAGCAGATTTGCCCAACGCAATGTGTCTTCTGATTTCTTGACTGCTGCTTCCATGGCTGTTGATTGTGGATCCAAATAAAATGAAATCCTTGACAACTTCAATCTTTTCTCCGTTTATCATGATGTTGCTCATTGGTCCGGTTGTGAGGATTTTTGTTTTCTTTATGTTGAGGCGCAGCCCAAACTAAAGGCTGTGGTCCTCGATCTTCATTTGTAAGTGCATCAAGTCCTTTTCACTTTCAGCAAGCAAGATCGTGTCATCCACATAACACAGGTTGTTAATGAGTCTTCCTCCAATCCTGATGTCCCGTTCTTCTTCATATAGTCCAGCTTCTTGTATTATTTGCTCAGCATACAGATTGAATAGGTATGGTGAAAGAATACAACCCTGGTGCACACCTTTCCTGACTTTAAACCAATCAGTATCCCCTTGTTCTGTCCGAACAACTGCCTCTTGATCTATGTAAAGGTTCCTCACGAGCACAATTAAGTGTTCTGGAATTCCCATTCTTCGTAATGTTATTCATAATTTGTTATGATCCACACAGTCGAGTGCCTTTTATAGTCAATAAAACACAGGTAAGCATCCTTCTGGTATTCTGTGCTTTCATCCAGGATCCATCTGACATCAGCAATGATATCCCTGGTTCCACATCCTCTTTTGAAACCGTCCTGAATTTCTGGCAGTTCGCTGTTGATATACTGCTACAGCTGTTTTTGAATAATCTTCAGCAAAATTTTGCTTGCGTGTGATATTAATGATATTGTTCTATAATTTCCACATTCAGTTGGATCACCTTTCTTGGGCATAAGCATACATATGGATCTCTTCCAGTCAGTTGGTCAGGAAGCTGTCTCCCATATTTCTTGGCATTGACGAGTGTGCACCTCCAGCACTGCATCTGTTTGTTGAAACATCTCAGTTGATATTCCATCAATTCCTGGAGCCTTGTTTTTCGCCAGTGCCTTCAGAGCAGCTTGGACTTCTTCCTTCAGTACCATCGGTTCCTGATCATATGCTACCTCTTGAAATGGTTGAACATCGACTAATTCTTTTTGGTATAATGACTCTGTGTATTCCTTCCATCTTCTTTTGATGCTTCCTGCGCCATTTAATATTTTCCCCATGGAATCCTTCACTATTGCAACTCGAGGCTTGAATTTTTTCTTCAGTTCTTTCAGCTTGAGAAACACCAAGCGTATTCTTCCCTTTTGGTTTTCCATCTCCAGCTCTTTGCATATGTCATTATAATACTTTACTTGGTCTTCTCGAGCCACCCTTTGAAATCTTCTGTTCACTTCTTTTACTTCATCAGTTCTTCCTTTTGCTTTAGCTACTCGATGGTTGAGAGCAAGTTTCAGAGTCTCCTCTGACATCCATCTTGGTCTTTTCTTTCTTTCCTGTCTTTTCAGTGACCTCTCGCTTTCTTCATGGCTGATGTCCTTGATGTCATTCCACAGCGCGTCTGATCTTTGGTCACTAGTGTGCAATGCGTCAAATCTATTCTTGAGATGGTCTCTAAATTCAGGTGGGAAATACTCAAGGTCATATTTTGGCTCTCGTGGACTTGCTCTGATTTTCTTCAGTTTCAGCTTGAACTTACATACGAGCAATTCATGGTCTGTTCAACAGTCGGCCCCTGGCCTTGTTCTCACTGGTGATGTTGAGCTTTTCCATCGTCTCTTTCCACAGATGTAGTCAATTTGATTTCTGTGTGTTCCACCTGGCGAGGTCCATGTGTATAGTTGCCGTTTATGTTGGTGAAAGAAAGTATTAGCAATGAAGAAGCCATTGGTCTTGCAAAAATGCTATCATTCGATCTCCAGCATTGTTTCTATCACCAAGGCCATATTTTCCAACTACTGATCCTTCTTCTTTGTTTCCAACTTTCGCATTCCAATTGCCAGTAATTATCAATGCATCTTGATTGCATGTTCGAGCAATTTCAGACTGCAGCAGCTGTTAAAAATCTTCTATTTCTTCATCTTTGGCCCTAGTAGTTGGTGCGTAAATTTGAATAGTAGTCGTATTAACTGGTCTTCCTTGTAGGCATATGGATATTATCCTATCACTGACAGTTTATTGTTGGCATTAAAAAAAAAAAAAAGCTTGATGTATATTATTTTTTAATTCAGACAACAAGCTGCAAGTTACGATTTGCCCCAGCTTTTTTAACTGAGAAAAAGAGTGGCATTTGGAGAGGCTAAGTAACTAGCTCAAGGTCACACACTTAGTTAGTGACTGAGCTCTGGGAATCAAGACATGAACTCATGACAGATGGTCTCCAAAATCCATGTACTTTCAAATACACTGAAGCAGTCCCCACAAATCAGAGTGCTGGTTGGCTCCCTTATATCTCTATTTTAATTAACCTGTGGCTGAGTTTTCAGTCTTCAATGAGATTGTATCCATCAACTTTTTGGTGAAAGGGACCTTAGGGAAATCAATCTCAGAAGCTAAGGTTCAGTTCCTTTTATTGAAAGTCCTACCTCTTACACAGGGTCTCATACCTAGTCCTCAGGATCTGCCTTTGACGTAGACTCTGATTTCCTTTACTTTATTTTCTATGATGAAATCCTTGCCTTACTGCCTGTACCCTGGATTTTATAACTTGTTGTCTTAGTTATCTAGTGCTGCTACAACAGAAATACCACAAGTGGATGGCTTCAACAAACAGAAGTTTATTCTCTTACAGCAGGAGACTAGAAGCACAAATTCAGGGTGCCAGCTCCAGGGGAAGGCCTTCTCTTTCTGTTGGCTCTGGAGGAAGGCCCTTGTCATCAATCTTCTCTTGGCCTAAGAACTTCTCTGCACAGGAACCTCAGGTCCAAAGGACTCACTCTGCTCCCAGCACTGTGTTCTTGGTGGTATGAGGTTCCCACGTCACTCTGCTCGCTTCTCTCTTTTATATCTCAACAAAGATTGGCTTAAGACACAATCCAGTCTTGCAGATTGAGCCTCATCAACATAACTGCTGATAATCCCATCTCATTAACATCATAGAGGTAAGATTTACAATGCATTGGAAAACCACATCAGATGACAAAATGATGGGCAATCATACAAGACTGAGAATCATGGCCTAGCCAAGTTGACGGATATTTTTTGGGGACACAATTCAATCCATGACACCTGCCCAGTATAAAACAAAACCCAAAGAAGACAAAACTATAAACCTGATACCATTTCCAGAACTTTCCACATCGTCAACACAGTCTGGACAGACTTTTTGTCTCTCTTTGTCCCTGGATTAACCCCCCAAACATCAGCTTAGTTTCCACTGTGTACTCACTACTGACACAACTCACTCTATTACTCCCAAGCATATAAAGCATTAAAAAAAAAAAAAAAAAGGGAGCCCAAGGGAGCAGCCAATTCATAAAGGGTAATGAATTTCACTGTTAAATGTGAATCACCGGTGCAGCCTACAGGCATACATATTCATCCCAGAGTTGGGAATGTGGGACAGGGGTTCAGGAGACAGGTCAAGACTACAAAATATAGATTTTAATCTAAAGGAATTTATTGAAGGAGTTGGAGTCAATGAGAACTCCAAGGGGCTGAAAAATAGAGTAGGAATGAAGACTAAAGCTAGAGATACACACCATTTGGAGGCAGCCTAGAAAAAGCAGCCATCAAGAGGGAAAAGGAGCCAGAAAGTGAAACGATACAGAAACTACAGGAGATGTCTTCAGTGATGGGGTAGTCATGAGTGTCAATTCCTACGAAAAGGAGGATAAGAGTTGAGAAAAGAGAAATTAACCTGTCAATCAGGAAGCAATAGGTGGCCTTTGGGAATGCTGTTTTAATTTAGCACAGTGCCTAAACTTTGGCATCCTCATACTTACCCACTATCTAGTTCATTGGGTTAAGCTGAAAAACATTACTAGACTTGTACTGTAAACTGGAAGAGTGTCGGTAGAAGTCAAACTCTCTTTGCCAATGTAAACTACCATTGGCCCAAAGAAAAATTGTGAAGTTAATAGTGTTTATCTTTCAGACTTTGTGGGCCAATTCCCCTCTGAAAATTAGTGCCCTCCATTTTCTCCCCCATGTGAAAAGCTGTGCTCATTCCGGGAGCCATGTATCCACTTCTTCCTTCATGTTCTTTTATTCATCCATCCATTCATTTTTCCATGGATTGAGTAAATAAACATTTATGGCTTGTTGCTTTCAACAATTCACTGAAAATATTTATGTTATTGAAGTTAAACATCTCTCATCTCTGCCAGAAGCAATAAAAGCCAAATAGCTGAACTTTCTTTGAAGTGCCACAACAATATTGTGCTTTATTTCCCATCATGTTGATTAAAAATAATGGAGTGGAAGGAAACCTTAGGAAAACCTGAGAAAATGTGGTCTCTTTCAACAAAGACTTTATTTTTGGAGAACATTTATGGCTTTATCTTCAGGTTTAATCAGAGATTGCCTTGGCCGAAATTATGATGTTGACATTTATCCTGGAGGTCAACAACCTCCCTTTTCTCATGTTTAATCTATTTTGTGGCACTGAAATGTTTCCGCATTCTTCTGTTGCCTGTCAAAAACGACTCAGAAAAGGGACGAAACAGTCATTTACACTTTAAGTGGAAGTCGATAAGATTGTTTGCATTTTAGACCTTTATTTCAATCTTTGAGTTAAAAGGCTTTGAATTTTTTAAGCAGCTTTAAGGACCATCAAAGAAGCCCTGGTGGCGCTACACTTAAGCACTCAGCTACTAACCAAAATGTTGGCGGTTGGAACTTACCCAGAAGCTCTGTGGGAGAAAGTCGTGGTGATCTGCTTCATAAAGATTAAAAAAATAAAGATTACAGCCTAGAAAACCCTGTGGGGTAGTTCTACTCTGTCACATGGAGTCTCTCCGAGTTAAAATCCACTGGACGGCACCTAACAACAACAAGGATCCTCAAGGAGGTAGAAAACAACCATTTTCAAATAAGCCCTCCCAGAGCCCTAATATTATACCACAGGAGGACCAGACCTCCCGACTGCAAATGACTTTGCTCCACTACCACATGACGGCGCTTATACGGTTGCCCTTTGCACACAGAAATGGTTTAACATCAAGAAATACGTTCAGAGAAATCCTCAAAAATAGTATTATCCTTTGTTAGGTCCTTTGGGGTATCCCTTTTTTTGGCAATGCTTATTTTGAGTCACACAACAACGGTCTCAGTATGTGGATGCATTTTCTCACAGCCTTTTCATCTGAGATTTTTTTCTTTCTTCAAGATGATGCTACACCCAAGGATTTGTAAAGAATCACCTTATTGCCTTTTGTTTGATGATAATAAATATGGCCATTTCAGATGTTATTCTGGAAATCTCTCTACAGGGAAGTCATCAAAGCCTGTTTTGAGCAAGGCAGTCTCAGCCCTGCGCTGCTGCTGTGACATATAGTGCTTCACAGACTTGTAGTACTAGACCTTGAGGATATCGTGTATAGATATGAAGAACATTGCCTGTGGTTTTTCATTCCCAAAAAGCAAGTGTTTTTTTTACCACAACACAAAATTCAACAAATATGTAGGTACACTTTTTGAAATAACATCCATAGTCTGACAGTATTTAATCTTTTGTAGTAATCTAAGTATCTTATAATAATCTAAGGAGTGATTGGGTTGCTCTCTATGTATTTTCTGGGATTACTACAAATATGGAATATGTACACACATGGACAAAAATCTTATAAATTGGTTTATTTATTTATTCAACAAACATTTACTGAGTGGGTTCTTTGGGATGACACCATGTTAAATGTTAGGTGATAATACGTCTGCCCTCATGAAACTTGAAGCTATCAAGGGAGCTCACAATGACTACTAATGGCTAATATTTATTGCACGCTTACTATGTGGGAGGAGCCTTGGTGGTTAAAGCACTCAGCTGCTAAACGAAAGGTTGGTGG
The DNA here is from genome assembly GCF_024166365.1 of Elephas maximus indicus. NCBI lineage: Eukaryota > Metazoa > Chordata > Mammalia > Proboscidea > Elephantidae > Elephas > Elephas maximus. Next base: position 5,541,578 of record NC_064841.1, on the reverse strand, counting down.
TTCGAACCACCAGCCATTCCGTGGGCGAAAGACGTGACAGTCTGCTTCTGTAAAGACTTGCAGCCTTGGAAACCCTATGGGGTGCTATGAATCAGAATCAACTCGACGGCAGTGAGTTTGGTTTTTTGGTTGTTACAGTGAGGAAAAAGCAAAGAAAGAAGTGTTTGAATTGCCTAAGCATGTTCAGGATATACTTTTCACAGCATAAACCACCTCTCCTGAGCTACCAGGCTTTCTCCTCCTGAAAAGCCTATCTCTACTTTTCCTTTCTAGAGAAGCTATTTGCCGTGGGTCTATGGTGAAACAACAGAAAAAAAGGCAAAACAGTGCAGATTTGCTGAGTCCTTTGTAAGAGACATCTGGGTACTTGGAGATAGAGAGTCCACCCCACAAGAGAGACCCCACAAGAGAGGATGTGTGAGGTTCAATAGAATGAGTCTACACAGAGCTCTGAAGTTTTGCCCTCAAAGTTAAACACACAGACACCTACATCTACTGTTTTCGAAACAGGCAGTATCTTTTTCAAAAATCTTGGCATGTGGAATATGTACACACGTGGATTATTTGTTTAAAATCATTTCTCTTTACTCAAGAGCTTTCAGTTTTTTGTAAGCTCTAAAGAGGTACAGGAAAGATAAGACTCATTAATGGCCTCAAAAATAAGAGTCTGCTTGGTGTGTTAACTCAGAATTTGTTTTCCATCAACCACTTGAGATACTAAATAAAGATAAGATATATTCACACGTCCGAGGAGGGCTTGAAACTGAGCACTTCTCCGGTTCAGAAAGGGGTTGTGATTATGGGAAGTCCCTCTCTTAAAACAAAGAGTGATAACATCTCAAACTCACCCTGGTCAAACAGTCCTTGCTTCTTCTGTTTGTTCCCCAGAGAGATTCTTGGCAAAAAGCATGGACATAGCGACTTATAGTTTAGGAAGTACTTGTATAATCTTCATCACCTTGCTCCTTGCAACAACTGAATCACGAGGGAAAAGCTAGTGCTGTTTCTTTTCTTTTCTTTTTAATGTTATTTGTTATTGACTTTCTTCCTCTTTATCTCTCCATTATACAGATGGGGAATCTCAGACTCAGCTAAGTGATCTGACTAAGATCATGCGACCAGCAAGTGTAGAAACCATGCCCTACACGTAGGTCTTTAAAGGAGAAATATTATACAGTCCCCACTCTCAAGTCATAAACTTCAAATAATAAATAGCCTGTCTCCACCCGGTTAGCAGCTTATGACAATAGACACCTGCAGAGTCCACAGCTTCTCTGGCATTTCTGCAGACCTGGTGTGCCCTTCAAGGAAGATGCTTCCCAAAGTTTTCTTAGAGTAAAAGACCATCCAGAAATCCTTATCCACTTCTTTCCCACTCAAGTTAGTGGATAAGCAGTTTAGAATTAAAAAAAAAAAAAAAAAAGCTTTTAATTAAATCTCATTTCTTCCATTCCCCGCACCCCACCCTGCCCCCCCCCTTTTTTTGGTTAATTAACATGAAGTTTTTAATGGCACTGGACATATCTAACAGGCCAGGGCCCTGACAGCTCACAGCCTAGTGTGGAGAGAGACAAATAAATTAGTGGGAACAGTGCTGTCTGTGATAGAGACGCCCAGGGCAGGAAGGGCTAGGGTTGGTCTGGGAAAGCTTTTCAGAACACGTGTCATTACAACGCATTGCGTCTGATTGTTTCAGAAAATGGCTAGATAAGTAGAAAAGCCTGCTGCTGAACTGTCATTGCCAAGTACTCGTAGCCCTCGTTGTAGCCCTCACCCAGGTAGCTGTTACAGCGCCAGGGGGCAAAACCTGGGCCCGGCCGGTAGCCATGGCAGCATCAAGGGGGTCAGTAGTGATTGGAAGGCAAGGCCAAGTTCAGCCATTGATGGTTGTGCTGGCTGCTCAATAAACTACCTTCCCCCAGTCTTTTAACTTAAGATAAAGCAAGAGGAAATACCTGGAAGAGACTGAGAAAAACCGTTGGCATGTCAGGATAAAAAACAGGATCTGAAACTGAGGAGGCTGAACACCAGGTACAGCCGCCTGACCGGCGCGTCCGGTGGTCCGGGCAGAAGGGAGCGAGCAGAAAACGCCCGCTGACTGGACCGCCGCCTTTGCTGCAGCACCTTTTTAGTTCCTTGAACCCCTTTCATTGACCAAAAAAACAGTGTTCGATGGCCTGTATTTTCAGTATTAGAACTCATGCTTACTGATTGAGTTTTAAATTTTTGGTTGGTGATATGGATTTTGAGAAACATGATCTGGTAATACAAGCCACCAGTGAGGTGAGTGGTGCTCTGGCACCACCGATCTAGGGTGTGACAATATACCGATAAGAACTAAATACAGAGTTTACTGGGGGAAACTTTCCACTAGGTTACATGAGGAACCTCTGGTTTTCCAAATATGACAGAGAAAAACCAAAACAAACCCAACAGGGCTCCCTAACTATCACACAGGAAAGCCATAATTAATGTTTGCAAGCCTTATCTCAGAGAAATAAAGAAAAAAAAAGGCAAAAGTTTACAAAACTAACATACCCAGCAAGCATCACCTAATAGAATGTTCCACATACACAACGATGAGGCTCGAGGCTCCGACTCCAGTTGGTTGAGCTTCACCAATTTCAAAAGGGACCTGTCCTGATGCTAAATGCATTGGAAGTGGAATAACATACTACCGACAGGGTCCAGAAGCATTAAAAGTGGCTGGTATACGGTTAAACCAATAGTAACTAAAGACTTAAACCTCCCTCCCTGTGGCTGCCCCTTCTTCCCCGCTTCTAACATTTCAAAGCGCTGCCTGGCTCCAACCTATTCTCCCACTTGCACCCAGCTGCACTCAATCCCCATAACCTGAATGATAAACGAAGCAAACAAAACCAGTTGCCATCGAGTCAATTCTGATTGGCGACCCTGCACACGTCAGAGTAGAACTGTGCTCCATAGGGTTTTCAATGGCTATTGTTGCTGGGAAGTCCGGGTTCTGCTTGGCTAAACTTAGTCCAGGGCCAAAAAGACAGAGATCAAGTTGGGAAGAGCAAAGGCAACTTTATTGGTTGGCTAAGCAAGGGGACAGATGGGGCTGAGTGCCATTCAAGACTACCTCAAAGGCAGCTTGCTAAGGCTGGTTTATATAGGCAGGATCCATTTCAGGATACAAAACTCGGGGAGTGCAGGCATGGAGCGTTTTGGAATGAGTAAATATTCTCTAAAGCCAGGTTCCATTCCCCACAGGAGGACATTAGTCATTTTTTTTCATTAGTATGTCAGTTTTCCATCCACGGGCAGAGAATTTACCATGCATGAAGCAGCTAATGAGCTAAAGGTCATCTGGAGTGCCAGGATGGAGGGCAGGACCTGTGTTGGCTGATTCTGGCTAGCCGGTGGGCTACCTTGAGGCTAAGAAAAATGGCTCAGTGGCTCTAGCCCTGTCTTACTGTGAGACAGTAAATGTTTTAAGCCACTAAGTTTTCGGGTGCTTTGTCATGGAGCAGTAGATATCTAATATCCCCTCCCCTCAAAAATGAGGAAGCTTTGAATTAGACCTTAAAAGAAACAAATAGCTGGTTTTGAAAATCGGTAAGCAAGTGGAGGAAATTGATCTTGTCACAATCTTCCTCATTTCTTTCCTTTTTTTGTTCTACAAACTTCACTACCCACTCCCCTCATTCCTTCCTCCCCCAAGCATGAGACAGATACATGGAGTACAAGGTGTGCAAGGAGGTTTTGGGGATCTGCCAAGGTTGCTCAGAGGCAAGGGCTGTGGGGGCGTAGCAAGGTTTGGGGGTGGGACAGGGGCCAGGTCAGCAGACCCTGCTGTTCACCTCCCCGAGAGCAGCTCCATTTTATCTATTTCACAGGTTGAGATTCCACATAGCATTTCATTTGTAGAAATGGTCCCTAGTGGAAAGCCAGTTTGGAAAGCCCTTGGCCAGAAGACAGAGCAAAGCACTAGGAGTTAGAAGACATGAGCTTTGTTCCTGGATCTGCTACTCTGAACCCTAGTTTCCTTATTTCTCAAATGGAGATTAAATTGCCACGTCTCCTCCCTCCACAGGCTGTTGGAAGGCTCATATGTGAGGACTGAGCAGGTTGGCAAGCCGCATCTGCTCCTCCGCCTGGGACACTTTACCCCAGACATCTCAGGGTTTGTCCCCTCATTTCAGTCAGGATTCTACTCAAATCTTAGGTCTTCCCCAAGCTCCTACACACATCACCTTGCCACCCCATTACCCTATTCCTTAACTCTGTTGAAACTTTTTTTCTTTTTGGGCGGGGGGGTCTACCTCCCACTAGAGTACAGGCTCCGGTAGAGCAAGGATTTTTTCTTCTTGGTTTAATTCTACATCCTCAGGAGCTGGAGCACTTACTAACTCCTAGCCAGTGCTCAACAAGTATTTCTTGAACAGAATGAATGAATGAGTGAAATAAGACAATGATAACATACTTAACGTGACATTCTAACAGAAATTATTCTTCCTCTAGAGCCCCTGAGTAAGGGCATCCTTTGGATAGAAGCACAACAGTAACAGACTTGCTCATTACCTCTGTGGAAAAGTTAAGGCTTCTCATTTTTCAATTAACCAAGGGTTTCCAAAGCAGCTAATCTGGCTGTATATGCTCTTTTTAATTTGATTTTCAAAATAATATACTAGTAAGGTTAAAGTACAGCTGCCATTCCTCCCCCACGTTCCAGCCCACTGGTACTACTACTATGACTTACCCTGGAAGAATTCGTGGCGAGGTTTGCATGCCAAGTCTGTGGTACAACTCCCCCATCCTGTTGGGGTCTGGAGGGCTTCCAGACCCATAGCCGAGGTGAAGAGAACTGGGAGGCAAAGAAGAAACAGAGTTGCCTGGTTATGTTTCTGAGAAGACATGATGCCGGTCGGTGTTTTCTGATGCAGGTTGAATTCCTGGGTTGGATTCCAGAAGTGATTTGTGAATAATTTAATATGAAATAAAACTAAAGAACAGCAAACAGTGTTTGTTCATTGCTCTTCCAACTATAGAGTAAAAAAATGATTCGGGGCTGCTAAACTTTTGAAAGTGGCTTGAAATAATTTAAGATCAAGTAATGCATTTCTCTGTGTGTGTATGTTTGTGCTATAGATTACTAACCCAAAGTTTTGAAGTAGAATTTATTTTAGAAACTTTTTTAGAGTCAGAAAATGAGTGTACTTTTCTCCTCAATGATGTGTTCTTTTATAGAGAGCCCAAAAAAAAGGAAACACAAACCCGTAGCTGTTGAGTCAATTCTGACCTCATAGCAACCCTATAGGACAGAGCAGAGCTGCCCCATGGGGTTTCCAAGGAGTGGCTGGTGGATTCAAACAGCCGACCTTTTGGTTAGCAGCCTGACCTCTTAACCAGTGATCCACCAGGGCTTCTTCTTCTTTTTTTTTTTTTTAATTTTTTATTGTACTTTAGATACTTCAGATAAAAGTTTATAGAACAAGCTAGTTTCTCATTAAACAGTCAGTACATACATTGTTCTATGACGTTGGTCAACAACACCACGACCTGTCAACAGTCTCCCTTTTCAACCTTGGTTCCCTATTACCAGCTTTTCTGTTCCCTCCTGCCTCTTAGTCCCTGCCCCTGGGCTAATGTAACCCTTTGGTCTCATTTTGTTTTATGGGCCTGTTCAATCTTTGGCTGAAGGGGGTGAACCTCAGGATTGACTTTATTACTGACTTGAAAGAGTGTCTGGGGGGCGTACTCTTAGGGTTTCTCCAGTCTCTGTCAGGTCTTTTAGCTCCATAATGAAGTCACTCCTGAGGTTCACCTTTCAGCCAATGACTAGACATGCCCATAAAACAAAATAGGACTAAATGCGCACACCAGCCCGGAGGCAAGGACAAGAAGGCAGGAGAGGGCAGAGGAAATGTGGAAAGTAGATGCAAAGAGTGAAGCCACAAAAGGAGTTGAGGATGACTCCCAAGGTTCTTACATTTGGTGGCTTGGCAGAGGGTGCAATCAGCCTGAGAAGAAATAAATAAAGTGAGCAGATGAAGGAAGGAATGTGAACTGCCACTACTGTGTTAGAGGACAGGCATTAGAATTATGACAACTATCCGAAAGGCTGGCGGATCAAACCCACCCAGACGTGGCTCAGAAGAAAGGCCTGGCAATCTGCTCCCAAAAAGGTCACAGCCTCAAAAATCCTATTGAGCAGTTCTGCTCTGCACACTTGGAATCACCGTGACTCAACAGCAACTGGGAAAAAAAAACCTTTTTAAAAGCCTTGACTGATGTGAATAAAGAGCGCAGAGAAGTGGAGACAGGTTTCAGGTATACGGAATATTATTTAAGAAAAAGGAAAAAATTGAGGGAGAGAAGAGCAATATGGGGCTAAGGGAAGGCTGAAGAGCGCGTATGCTTTCTCTCAGGAGAGCGTTTCAGTTCTTACGCTGTTTCTGTTTCCCAGTTCAGAGTGGCCCGAGAGTAAAAACAGCAACAGAAGAGCGGGAAACAAACAGTAATAATCTGGGTTGGCTTTCTCCACCACGCACCAGACACCTCACACGCGTGTAGGAGCAAATCTCCTGGCTTTCTTCTCTGCCCAAGCCGCTGAGGTGACGTCGGGGTGCTGTGATGCTCTGGTCAAGAGACAACTGGTCTTGCATCCTGCTCAGACCACTAGGGCTAGCCCAGGTTCTTCTTTGTTCCATGTTCTCAGCTCTTCCCAGGATAAAGGATCCTCCTTTGTATCTCACATATCATTACTCAGGCAATTGATTTTAGAGGCAAAAGTGGTCAAGCCTTGGGATTTACTCTATATCGTAGGGGTGGCAGTTAACACTCCATCTCTTCTTCCCACCTCACTCCCCCTCCACCTCGGGCAAAACTAAAGACAAGCACCCCACTGTAGTCAAAACCCCTCTAGCTCTGATCTAGGAAGTAGCTTGTGTACTTCAAACGTCTTGTCTTCAGATATCCTTTGTTCTCTTCTGCATGTTGGCTGATGGAACATCATTCCACTAAGTTTCCCTAGATATCACCATTGGTTGTGAAACCCAGGGTGTTGCATTTTGTGTTTACATCAGGTGATCTCCTGAGGTAACGCAATGATAAAATTATGAATTTGGGAAATATCACTTAAAGCTGTTACTTGGCTGTTGCCTTAGGATTATATTTTTGTAAATTCTAAGGTACAGCTTGTTTTTTTTCCCCCACATTGAAAACAACCTCCACTACAGAGAAGTTGTCTTGATATAATGTCTGGATGTTTTCGATATAAATATTTCAGTATCATCTCAAGGAAGTGAACTGTATGCTGAAAATAGAAACCCAAATTATCTTTGGCTCTTGGTGTATGCCACAGCATAAAACCACGAGTGAAAGTAGATGGCTCTGCCGGCTTCTTAGAGCCAGGCCTCCCGCCCAGCTTGTTGGCGGTATCTCTGACTTCTGTGGTCCCACATGCCATGTTTGATGTTTCTGGAACGTAAAGTCTATGAGGCGTTTCCTTTCTGGGAAGGCATCACCACACATCACCCATTCACTCTGACTAAAGAAAGTAAAACGAACATAAAATAATGAAGGAGAACTCCACATGTGGGACTGTTTCGTTTATACGCCGGTCTAATCCCTGCCATAAGCTTGCTCAAGACTTACAGAGACCAAAACATTTTTTGTTTTTTAATTTCACAACGGCTTCCGAGTACCCTGTACCAAAAGCAAGGGTGGGGTGTCAGAAGACACTTCACAGCACTCACAGCAGCTTGAGCAAAGAAGCAGAACAAACTAGGAAGCAATAGCTTCACACAGAGAGCCAAGTGTGCTAAGGGTCAGTCAGAGATGGGGGCGCGCTTCCTGGAGCAAAGGCTTAAGGCCAAGTGTAAGGGCAAATGACAGGGATTAGAAGAAGTGTGGCAACGAATGGACAACCACGAATCCTCAGATGACCTCAGTACACCCCAGAAAGGGCCTTTAGCTGCTTCTCAGGCTTTTCCAGTTCACTGGGCACACTTAGAGCAATCGCTGAGGGTAACGGCACCTTCCAGCAGGCAACACTGCAGCGGCTATCAATACGGGTTCTTTGAAGAGCCCCTGACCACATCCTTCTGTGAGGTTGAGGCTGACCTTGCAGATTCAGGGACAGAGGTAACGGTTTTAAATCTTGAAGGGAAAAATCTTAAACCCACCTGGAAGTAGAATTTGGGAAAGAGAAGACTAGTCTTCTGAGATCCAGGAAATCTGGATTCTATGTTGCTGCCTCCTTGATCTTCCTTAAAAACATCTTGGGTCTCCTTGGCTCTTCACATTTCTATATAAATTGTAGGATCAACTTTTGCCAATTTTCACAGGCACGTACACAAACTACTGGGATTTTGACTGGGATTGCATCAAATCTATAGATCAGTGTGGGGAGAAAGGGCATCTTTTTACAACACTGTGTCTTCTAAATCATGAGCATGATATTTAAAAAAAAAAAAAGCCTATTATAATCAATTCCTACTCATAGTGACCCTCTGAGATCAGGAAGTCTTCTAAGTATCCATACTGATAGCTGCTGCAGCCTTGCCTGCTGGAAGGTGCCGTTACCAACAGCGATTTCCGTAAGTGTGCCCAATGGATTGGAAATGCCTGAGAAGCAGCTAAAGGCCCTTTCTGGGGTGTGCCTAGATCATCTGGGGATTTGCGCTCTGCCAGTTTACTTTACTGCTTTCTATATGTTTAAGAAATCTTCTCTTGCCTTAAGTCCAAAGTCATTAAGATACTGTCCTATATTATCTTCTAAAGGCTCTTATTGTTTTACCTTTTGCGTTAGATTAATAATTGGACTGGAATCTATTTCTTTGTGTGAAGCAGGGGTCAAGACTCTGGTATTTCAAATACCGGCGGGGCCACACATGTTGGACAGGCTTCAGTGGAACCTTCAGGTGAAGACCGACTAAGAAGAAAGGCCTGATGGTCTGCTTCTGAAAATCAGCCACTGAAAACACTATGGGTCACAACAGAACGTTGTCCAATATAGCGCTGGAAGATGAGCCCCTAGGTTGGAAGGCACTCAAAATACCCAGTGGCTGCAATGGATTCGAGTGCACCAGTGAGCGTGAAGATGGTGCAGGACTGGGCAACGTTTCATTCTGTTGTACGTGGGGGGTTACCATGAGTCAGAGCCACTTGACAGCAACTAACAAGAAAAGACAAGTCTCATTTTCTCAATACTGACGTTCAACTGACCTAGCAATCTTGTTGCTAAGATGTCCTTTCCCTCTGGTCTGCAGTACCAACACTGTCACTTGTCAAGTGTATGTACATGCGTTGGCATTTTCTGGACTCTGTATCATTGGTCTCTAGCAGTCACTCCTTGAGCCAATACCTCAGTGTTTTAATTACTGTTACTTTTAGCAAGTCATGATATACAGTATTGTAAGTTTGGAAGGGTTTGTGGAACAGGTTCTGTCTTCTAGGATTCTGAACTCTGCTTTGAGACTTGGTCCTGACTTGGGCTTGGTGGGGTGAAGGGGGAGACAAGGCATAGAGATCCATCAATATCTCATCTGTCTTTGCTTCTCCTCTAGCTCTTTTCTCCTAGCCCAGAGAAGCTTAATCCAGTCTAAAACCAAAAAAATCAAACTCATTGCTGTCTAGTTGATTTGGACTCATAGCGACCCTAAAGGGCAGAGTGGAACTGCTCCATAGGGTTTCCAAGGAACGGCTGGTGGATTCAAACCGTCAATCTTTTGGTTAGCAGTTGAGTTCTTAACCACTGCACAGCATAGTTTCTAGTTCAGAGAAACTTAATCTAGTCTATAGAATGGAAAACTGGTGCCCTTTGACTAATCATATGTCCTTCTAAATCCATTTTTTTATGTTCTGAACTCTTCCTGTATTCCTTGAGATATAGGTTTTTGAAATCTAAAAGTTCCTCACTTCTGCTTTCTGCCACCTCATCCCTCCCCTGAGATGATGAATTAATACGACTAAATTGGTGGAAGAAAAAAATTAAGAGGAAATGTTGAGGCAAAAAGTTGAAGTCATGTCTCAAAATTTCATCCTCCTCAATTTGTCAAAAGTTCAAAATATAAATATGGGCCAAAAATAAACACTGGAAAGTCATGAGCAAACTAATGACAGGTTAAAGAGTAAAATGATGGGAAAAGACTGACCGTAAATGGCTCAAACTAAAACTTATTAAGTCACCTGATCTAAAAGTTCATTTACTATAATTTGCTCCTCACTGTTCCAGGGAAGTTGCAATCAGGTCAAGTTAAAATAATTATGTCAGAGTTTGCCTTCATCTCACAAATGCTGTATCCTGTGAAGTTCCTACATAAGGCAATCATGAAACTTCCTGGGGTCAGATTTAGTGGAGACTATCAACAGTTTTTTTTTATGCAGCTGAGTTCTGAACCACTGTGCCACCAGGGCTCCAAGTATTCATAAAAAAAAAAAAAACTGTTGATAAAAAAAAACCCAGTGCTGTCGAGTCAATTCTGACTCATACTGACCCTACAGGACAGAGTAGAACTACCCCATAGGATTTCCAAGGAGCACCTGGTGGATTTGAACTGCTGACCTTTTTTGGTTAGCAGCCAAGCTCATAACCACTACACCACCAGGGCTCCTCTGTAAAGGAAGAAACTGTGTTTTTCTTGTTTACTTTTGTATCCCTGGTGCCTAGGATATAAGACCACATAAATTTTTGTTAAATTGATGATACACTGAACAAATGAATTGAGTTTTACAATCAATGCTGGAGAAGTATTATGGTACTTTTTTTACCCCTGGGTATGTTAACCACAGTTAACGTATGCTGTCACCTCGTGGGTCATAATCCTTCAATAGTTAATTAACTAGGAAAATGAATCACGACTTAAACTCAATTGTTTATGTATTAAATATAGATAACAGGACGTTCTAGAATATAGCTACAAAACTCATAAATCCTTAACTATTATCAATAAAATAGCACAGAATGGCCCTAATACTGAGAACAAAGCCACCATGGGTCTTCCTGAAGCTTGTTCACCACACTGATTCTGAAACTCACCTGGTACAAGCTTAAACTCCCTTACCCAAGGAGCCTCTGATGGACAAAGACTTTCCCACTTAACCAGCTTTATTAACCCTTGCTGTCTAGCCTCTCTCTAACTCCTACTGCAAAGAGGAGCCGTGTATTTTTACTGATGAAGCTGTCAAGTGGTCATGCCAATGTTGTACATTCTCTCATCAGCAACGTGAATATTTGTGATTGTGTGTCTTTTAGTAAGGGTTCAGTTTATCTCCACCCAGACACCTCTCTGTCTTTGCTTTTTGAAGAAAACTGCTTCAAGCTTTTTCTCTTGCCTTCCAATCAATATGTTAACTGAGAGTCACGTAAAATAGCTATATATTATTCTGTTTCCTCAGTAACCACCACAGGTAGGATCACGTGCTTTCTTCCTTTTGACACAAATCTTGTTTGGGGATGGAAAGTACATGCGCAAATCATATCAGAGCATGATTTAGAAAATATATGGAAGGAACAAAAAACTTTTTTAAAAACACAGATATAAAGTAATTTTTTCATAACTAGTCATTTGAGAGTCAGCGAGGTAAATTTTTGCTCTCTTAAACGCAGTACCAGCTCCACCTTAGATATAAACACACTGAGCCTCAAAAAGACACCAGAGATAAGACTTGATGAGTGGGTGTCACCTCTATTTCTTTGGCAATCTTGCCATGATCATGTGACCACATGGGGCTCTTCACAGTAGCACCAACAAAAAAACAAATAACCTTTGCCGTCTAGTCGGTTCCAACTCATAATGGCCCTATAGGTCAGAGTATAACTGCCCCATAGGGTTTCCAAGGAGAGGCTAGTGGATTCAAACTGCAGACCTTTTGGTTAGCAGCCAGCCTCTTAACCACTGTGCTACCAGAGCTCCAGGTCACAGTAGTAGACCTTCTTAATAAATGAGTCTTGACTGACTATAGAATACCACTACCTAGAAATAAATATCCGGCATTAAAACAAACAAATACCCCTAGTGGTACTCTATAGGGTTGCTGTGAGTTGGAATCAACTTGACAGCAGCAGACTTTGGGTTGAATAGTATTCTCTTTTCAAGCAATTTTCTTACTTTAGAAGTATGGGGAAAGAAAGAGAGAGAGGAAGAAGGGGAAGGAGGGAAAGAGGGGAGAGGGGAGAGTCCGAGCAAGCCATAGAGATGCTGTGTTTAAAACGTGCAGAGAATGGTTAGAGAAGCCAACTGGGAGATGAGGAGCCTGCCACAGGGACTTTTAAAAACAAAAACCAAACCCAGTGCGGTTCAGTCGATTCCGACTCATAGCAACCCTTAGGGGAGGGAGAAGAGGCTGAACTACAGGATGAGTCATGAAAACAGGTTCAGCTTGCCAGGCCCATCACTTTTGTTCTTTTTCAGCCGCTTTCCTTCTCTGTGTTCTGCCCTCTGGTTTCTATTTAAGTTCAGCGACTTCCTTTATTTGATCCTGGATATAACTATTTCTCAGTTATCAACATCTGTGTTGCTTCAGATGGGGCTTCCTCATGCCCTTGAAGCATTTCCGGAGGTATGACTCCAACTGTTTGGCCTCCAGGTGCCATCGATGCCAGCCATTAATCAAACATGTACATCCTTGTCTCCCACGGAGTGCTAGGCTATTTGTTTATGGTTCTGTCTAGAAAGATTCAATATAATGATGGGATAGAGCTTTAATTGCTCCCAAAATGTATAATCATACCTTACACATTCCACAGGATAGAAGATCCTTTATAAATAAAAGGAAACTATAAAATACTATCACAACTTCCTCATCTATGAAAATAACTTGGAAAAAAGCATTAGAGCATTAGCAAATCTTTGTAGAGAATGAATGATGCAACCTAGAAATCTGGCGTATTTCCAAAGCCCTTCTATTAAAGTTCCATTTTTATAATTGGCTTCAAAGCTGCTTGGCTCTCTATGTATAGTTTACAACTTTCTTGGTCTGTGTCCATCCGTATGCCTGTTTCTCCTTCCTTATGCTAACGGCTAATTTTAAACATAAACATTCTTATCTTTACTTGTGTAATAAGTAAGCTATGGAGGACACATTTCGCCAATAGTAGCTCAACTACTCTACAACAAGTCCAAGATACCCAGTAAGGACCAGGATAGAAACAGTTTTGTTTACAATATTTCAAATGATAGATTTGTTTTATTTTAATACTCATTTGATTCTTGATTCTCCTTCTTGGAAGAGCTAAGTATTTTGAGAACAGGAACTATGCTTCATCCATCTTGGTGTGCCATGATATAACTACATAGGTCTTCACATCTAATTGATGAGCAACTCAAATTTATTGCACTTTATCAAATAAAAGAAAAACAAAATTAATTAGACTGAAACCAGCTCAACGGTATAGCGAGGCCAGAAAGAGATGGTGCTTTTGTTTACCGTCCCATATTAAATGGTTGCATTTAGTATCGGCCCAGAGGAAATTTTCACAAATAGAGCAATTCATAAGTGGAAAAGAAGTTAATACCATTGAAAGCATTAGTTGACAAACTCCCTTTGAAAAAAGAACGTGCGGTTGGATTTTCCCCCTGCTTTTGCTAAAAGCACGTCCTCGCCAAAACGCTTTTGAGCAACGAGTACTCCGGGCTTCCTAGGAGCACAAAAAGGCACTGGAAGCGTTCTGTTCAGGGGTTGGTAAAATGGTATTTTGCAGTTCCTGCTCTGGAATGTGTATTTATTTGTGACTCATATTGAATCTACCCTCAGGTTACTGATCAATTGTTTGTTTTTGTTAGAAGTGGAAAAAGGAAATAAAACAAAAGTAACAAACCACATGCAAAACTGATTGCTGAAACTCTCCAACGTCTAATGGTTTGCGAGATTCAGTGATAAATGTCTCTTAGCTTTCCTCGTACTGGATGGCAAAATCATAGTTCTCCCCTGCTAAGAACACCCTACTCATATAAAAAGGATCTTTCACTTAGAACTGAAAATCATAAAGCCGATATTTTTTCTCGTCTCAGAATCACTAAATTATTTATCAGTATATTAGCACCACATAGCCGCAAACCCACTGCCGTAGAGTCGATTCCGACTCATGAAGGAGAATTTCCGAAATGGCAAGGCGGCAACTGAAAGCGGTCATATTCCAAGGGGGAATTTGCGTTCAGTTAGTCGACGCATGGCTTACAAAGGCCCAGCTTTTCATTCAGAATGGGGCATGACTGAGCATCATGTCAAAATGAGCACCAAACCAAGCTTTCTATTTCTTTAGGGGATTTCTAATGAATGCTTGGGTTCCATCAGCTAATCATGGCGTCCTTTTTCTTTCTTTCTTTCTTCCTTTTTTTTTTCTTTTTAAGTTGTGCTTTAGGTGAAAGTTTAGAGCTCGTTAATTTCTCATTCAAAAATTTATACACATGTTGTTTTGTGGCATCTCCACAATGTGAGGACACGTTCCCCCTTTCCACCCCGGGTTTCCTATGTCCATTTGTCCAGTTCCTGCCTCTTCCTGTCTTCTTGCCCTGCTTTTGGACAGGAGCTGCCCATCCGATCTCGTATGTTTGATCGAACTAAGAAGCATATTCCTCACATGTATTAATTTTTTTGTTCTACAGGCTCGTCTAATCTTTGTCCAAAAAGTGAGCTTCGGGAATGGCTTCGGTTCTGGGTTAGCAGAGTGTCCAGGAGCCGTAGTTTCGGGGGTTCCTCCAGACTCTGTCAGACCATTAGGTCTGGTACTTTCACAGGGATTTGAATTCTGTTCAGCTTTTTTTTCCTGCTCTCTCTGGGACTCTCTGTGGTGTTCCTTGTCAGGGCAGTCACTGGTGTTAGCTGGGCACCATCTAGTTCTGGTCTCAGGCTGGTGGAGTCTCTGGTTCATGTGGTCTTTTGGGCTAGCATTTTCCTTGTGTCTTTGGTTTTTTTTGCTCCAGGTGGAATGGGACCAAAAGATGTATCTTAGATGGCTGCTCAAAAGCTTTCAAGACCCCAGATACTACTCACCAAAGTAGGATGTAATCACAGCATTTTTAAAAAGCTTCTGTTGTTTTTTCTTCCTTAGTTAAGAAGATTTTTCTCTGATAACTACAAAAGGAATACTTCTTTATAGCTTCTAATTCTCACCACCATCTATCATTATTTTTAATGTTGATTCGATACGTGATCAATATTTGTCATGCCCAGAGTGGCATTTTTAAGAAATTGCTTTATTTTTCTTTTTGAATGGAGGTATATCATAAGATGGTTTATGAACAATGAGTTTCAAATAAAGGTTAAATTGGGTTAGCTTGAAGGTAACGTTGTTCACATTGTGATTTAAAACTCTTAGTTTCTGGAATTTGTCCAGATACGAATATGTTTAAACAGATTTTTTTTTTTTTTCAGTTTTCATATATTCATCTACACTACTGGTGATGAGGATAAGCATCAAAGCTTTTTAACCATAAGAAAAGCATATTTTTTCCTACCTTATCATCTTTGGATATATTTGAATTTCATAGTTGAAAATTTTAAGTTTAGTTTATTTTAGTGAGAATATTCTTGCCTAGGGGATCAAGCTCAGAAAGATCTAAGTACAGCAGTTTCTCTGATGTTTGTGATCCTTAGTAGAAGTTAGCAAACTTTGTAAGGCCTATGTGCTAAAAATGAGCTCTACATTTATGAGCATGGTAAAAAAATAAAAAACAAAGAATAATATGAAACTGAAATCACATATGTGGCCCACAAAGCCTAAAATATATATTATCTACCCTTTACTGTCGCCATCGAGTCGTTTCTGATTCATAGTGACCCTATGAGTAGTGACCCTATAACTCTTCACACATATGAAAAAAAAAAAAAAAACAGGAAGTTTTCCAACCTCTCACCCTTCAGCCAAAGATTGAACAGGCCCATAAAACAAAACGAGACTAAAGGGACACACCAGCCTTGGGTCAAGGACTAGAAGGCAGGAAGGGACAGGAAAGCTGGTAATAGGGGACCCAAGGTTGAGAAGGGAGAGTGTTGACATGTCGTGGGGTTGTTAACCATGTTAGAAAACAATATGTGTACTAACTGTTTAATAAGAAACTAGTTAGTTCTGTAAACCTTCATCTAAAGTACGATAGACGAAAAAAAAGTTTTCCAACCTCTGATATTCAGGTAACTACGGCCTTTTTTTTTTTTTTTTAACATCTGCATTTTGGACAATGATAGAAAATAGCTTCAAATTTGTCCTACAGTCATGGTATCTCAATATTAGGAAATATCTTAGAACTAATTTACTCTTCTCTCTCTTTTTATTTTTTCATTGCGGTATAAATATAAATAACAAACATTTTTCCATCCAACAATTTTTCCATGTACAATTCAGTGACGCTGATTACATTCTTCGGGTTGTACCGCCATTATCACCATCCTTTTCAGAAGAAGTAATTTACTCTATTGAACCTCCAGATGCATGCCCCTTTGATGAAGTGTCCCACCCCCTCTGTAAGCGGCCAGAGTCTACTCAAGTTTGGGTTATGTTGCTCATACAAGTGAAAACGTGATGGAGGCTACGTTACCTATACCATGAGGTATCCTCACTAAAATCTTCCAGTTTCCCAAGAACCGGACAGTACATCTAACAAAGGAGGCTTTGGAACAAAAATAATATACTACATTGTATGGCATGTCATTGTTTATAAGGCACTTGAATTGGACTGAACCCCAAAGCATGGTCCTCAGGCAGGCAGGCAGCATCTTCACCTTTCTCCACACCTTTCTCCTAGTGTCCAGCCACTATTAATTAATTACAATGGTCAGCGAACAGACGAGAGCTCTTTGCCAAGGAAGAATAACTGGAGAAGAAGTGTGAGGGGAAATTGGAGAGATCTCTCAGGTGACCAGGCTGGAAAAAGGAGAAGTCAGAGCTGGACATAGTCGGGTAAGGTAAGAGAGTGAGGAAAAAAAAAAGGGGGTGGGAGGGACAGTAACTTTCACTGAAATTATTTAAGTATTTCAGAGATGTGTTTCAAAAATAGGATAGGCACCTAGCAATGGCTGCATGACTTTGGTTTCTGAAAGGCATAAAATGAATTAGAAGAAGTTCCAGGACTCAGAAGATGGGGCCAGTGATCAGAGAAAGGAGGACTGGAAATTACAGAGACAGATCTGCGGAAATTTATGTATACAGTTAGCTATTTATTCATACATGCATGTCTCCCCAGGGTTGACCTTAATAAAAGAGTAAGCTACAAGTTCCAGGAAAATGCATCCTACATCTTCTGTGGATCTTTAAAGGGGTAGAAATCTCGGGTGTTCAGCGGAACTCCAGAAACCCGGGGAAGCAGTAAAGCTAGGATAGAAAATCAGAGGCACTCAAAGATGTCAGCTGTCTACACAGGGAAGGGAAATGTCATCAGCCTCTGGGGGTGTGGTCAATGGGTTTGGAAAGGTTGAGTTCCCTTCACTAGAGAATGCTTAGTGAGTATGTAGGGACCAGAAATGTAATAATAAGTACATGTGCTGCTTAGTGATTTTTGTTAACGGAATATTTTAATTTAGACCATTTATCATAACAGCAGTTACTGGTAGAACTGGTCTGATAGATATCCAGCTTTGGAAATGAGATGAAACTGGAATCTTTCAGGAATTAAATAATTTTAGATCTAGTCCTGCCCTTCCAGGTCATGGTTGAGCTCCAGGCTCAGAGGGTTGAGATAGAGCTCCAGCCCTGCCGACTCAAGATCCTTTCTGTTCTGTGGCATCGCTGAGATGTGCAGACTCTCCAGAACACTTGGAGATGTCCCAGAAATACCTTTCTTGGGCACTCCTTAATAGGCATGGAAATTCTGTCATCTGTTCTCAACCCAGCCATCACATCTTTGCCACTGCTACCTGGACCCACAAGTGAGTTTAGAAACAGCTTTGATTTTACATTTACTAAATGCCAAATGGAAACCGTGGTGGTGTGGTGGTGAAGTGCTACTGTTAGTAACCAAAAGGTCGGCAGTTCAAATCCACCAGGCACTCCTTGGAAACTCTATAGGGCAGTTCTACCCTGTCCTAAAGGGTCACTATGAATCGGAATCTACTCCATGGCAGTGGGTTTGCTTTTTTTGGTTTGTAACAACTAGAGTAACATGTGGCATTTAAACCCATTGCCATCAAGTCCATTCTGACTCATAGTGACGCTATAGGACAGAGTAGAACTACTCCATAGAGTTTCCAAGAAGAGCCTGGTGGATTTGAACTGCTGACCTTTTGGATAGCAGCTGTAGCTCTTAACCACTATGCCACCAGGGTTTCCTCACACACTATAATATGAATGAATGAATTGAAAATAACTGTTTTTGCTTCTGCTTCTCCTCCCACCCCCTTCCTGGATCTCAGCCCCAGGCATGGAAGATATCCAGGGTTATAATCTTTGGATACTTGGCCTCTGACTTTTGTCCCTCCCAGGCCCTTGAAATTGTCATAAATGTTACTTAGCCCCACAGCTACCACATTTGTATTGCCAAAAGTTATAAGGCAGAAGTGGTTTTAAATAATGGATTCATCTCTCAGGATTTCTTTCTTCTACCAGATTTCAGGGTGGCAATTCTTCATGGTCTTACTAGCCCCCTAATGCTCTCAAGCAGGATTTTTTTTTTTCTCCTTGTATAGTTTGTTCGGCTTTTCTAGTTATCCTGAGCAGGGCGTTTGATCAAAATAACCTTGTGAGAAGCAGACCTGTATGCATAAATACATACCAGTTGCCTCAAAATTACAAGCAGCAATAAAGCTGCTGGGATAAGGACTCTCCTATCTGATCTGATTGGGTTGTACGTACAAGATACTTAGATGTTGTTGGCAACTGAAAGTCATTATTACTCCTTAAACCGTAAACAACAAGAACAGGTTACTTGTAGAGAGCAAACAGTAAACAGCAGGAGCAGGTTTGAGATGTACTGGCCCCCTCCACCTTTGTGACTATGCCACTTAGCAGTTAGTAGGGGAGGAGCCCACTTATGTCTAAAAGGGGGCCTGCTAACCCTTCCCAAATTACCCAAGTCCATTTCTGTGTCAATGGGTGGCCACAGCATGGGCCAGGTGTCAGCAGGTGTTTCTGTCTCAGCATTTGTGTCTCCAGGTCAGGTGAGGTGCGGCATGGCTGTGTTCCGTTTCTCTATCTCTCTCCCAGCTTTTCGTGGCCAGGTCTGGCCCCCTCTGCTTGCTGGTCCAGCTCTCAACCAGCAGCTTTGGGACAACCTTGGGCCAGTGCCAGGGTTAGGCAGGCATTATGACAGCTCTTGGGCCAAAACTTTTATGGGAAAACCCTGTACGGTATATGCCCAAGCCTGCTCTGTTGGTAGCCTCCTGCCTGGAGGCGCCCAGCCCCACTTGGTGGATCAACTCGCCCACCTCTGCCATCTTCTCCGTGGCCCAACCATGCCCAATGCCCCATCTGCTGGTCCTGTGGTTCCTGCCACTCACACCGCTGCTACCATTTCTCTGCCATGTGGCTCTGCTGTGCTTGCCACCATTTCTCTTGATCGTCAGTGTTACCAGCTCAGCACTACAGCTCTTGACCTGTATTACAACTCTCCTAGGAGGTTCTTAGCACAGAGGCTTGTCCAAAGGATGCGCTCCCCTACTGGCACGCGACAATCAGGAAGCTCCAAAAAACTCTGAGATGGGTGGCCCATATAGAAAAACTTCTTTTCAATTTCAGGGCCCAGTTTTCCTAAAGTGACCAACCCCTTATGTGGATCATAAACCAACCAATCCTACTGAGTGGATCTGAAAGCCTCTTATGCTGATAACATTGTGAAGAATGGGAATTCCCGAACACCTAATTGAGTTAGCTGTACATGCTGTGTGTCGGAATCACTTGATGGCAATGGATTTTTTGTTTGTTTGTTTGGTTTGGTACATAAACCAAGAGGCAGTCCTTTGAACGGAATAGGGAATACTGCATGGTTTAAAATCAGGAAACGTGTGCATCAGGGCTGTATCCTTTCACCATACTTATTTAATCTGTATGCTGAGAAGCTGGACTATATGAAGACGAATGGGACATCAGGATTGGAGGAAGAATCATTAACAACTTGTGATATACAAATGATACAACCTTGCTTGCTGAAAAGTGAAGAAGACTTGAAGCACTTACTGGTGAAGATCAAAGACTACATCCTTCAGTATGGACTGCACCTCAACATAAAGAAATCAAAAACCCTGACATCTGGACCAATAAGCATTATCATGATAATTGGAGAAAATATTGAAGTTGTCAAGGATTTCATTTTACTTAGATCCATAATCAATGCTCATGGAAGCAGCTGTCAGGAAATCAAATGATATATTGCATTGGGAAAATGTACTGGAAAAGACCTCTTTAAAGTGTTGAAAAGCAGAGATGTCACGTTGAGGACTAATGCACGCCTGACCCAAGCCATGGTATTTTCAGTTGCCTCATACACGTGTGAAAGCTGGACAATGAATAAGGAAGACTGAAGAACTGATGCCTTTGAATTGCAGTGTTGGCAAGAATATTAAATATACCATGGACTGCTGGAAGAATGAATGAATTTATCTTGGAAGAAGTACAGCCAGAGTACTTCTTGGAAGGATGACAAGACTTGATCTCGTATACTTTGGACAAGTTATCAGGAAGGACCAGTCCCTGGAGAAGGGCATCATGCTTGGTAAGATACAGGGTCATCAAAAAAGTGGAAGACCCTCGGTCCCTCAGCAAGGTGGGCTGACTTAGCAGCTGCAACAGTGGGCTCGAACATTGTGAACATGGTGCAGGACTGGGCAGTGTTTGCTTCTGTTGTGCATAGGGTCACTATAAGTGGGAAACGGCTCGACAACACTTACCACCACAACAACAATATACAGATAGTAGACAAACTCCTGTAAAGCCTCTTATTGGGACGGAAAAACTGATCAATCCCTTGCAAGATTTCAGACCAACCAATCATTTTGGGAGAATTACAAACCCAGACCGGAAAGGCCATACAAAAGAAAAGCCGTTGCAGCACAGGAGCCCTCTGTTCGAGTTTTAACTTGTCTTCAGTCCTCTCGTTTGCAAAGTGGTGATGATGTTGATGGTTATGGCCTTCAGAATGCTGGGTAAATGTTTAGAATTGTGCTTCACACTAAGTAGGCATTAACTCTCATTTTTATTGATTAATCTCTTTTTGATGACT
Organism: Elephas maximus indicus; assembly: GCF_024166365.1. NCBI lineage: Eukaryota > Metazoa > Chordata > Mammalia > Proboscidea > Elephantidae > Elephas > Elephas maximus. Next base: position 5,520,465 of record NC_064841.1, on the reverse strand, counting down.
TGGTCTTTGCTGGGTGTTTGCTAGGCTTATTTTTTTTTTTTTTTAATAATTCCGTTCCATGAAGTGGAGATTCAAATCAAAGGGAACAGAGAAAGGAAGGAGGGACCTGCATCCAGGGCATCCCTGGGCATCTGACATCCCCCGTGGGCCCTGACCTTGTCCCCGGCAGTGGTCCCAGAGATGGGAGTGCCCACCACACCTCTAGAAACAAAAATGTTCAGAAAGGGAGCACAGTGGTCCCCCACGGCGATGGGGAGAGGGTGATAGAGAGGGCTGTGGGTGCCGGGGCAGCAGCTTCGCACCAGAAGCACTGTGCTGTTTGGATATATTAACAACGCAGGGTGTACTGGCTAAATGCCGGGTGGGGGAATTCCCTCTTTTTTACTCTTTGTTTGATACATAAAATGATTCATTAGCAATTTTCTGACCGGTAGTGAATCTGAGCATCTTTTCATATCTCTTTTGGTTATTTGTATTTGTTTGGCTATGAATTGCTCGTTCCTATCCTTTTTTTTTTATCTTTAGTCTATATTTCTGCAGAGCATATCATTTTCCTATGTTTATAATAGTATTTTATGCGTATTAGGGATTAGCCTATTATATTATCTGTCATATGTAATGCACCTATTTTACATGAATTGTTTTTCTATTGGCTTTTTAAAAGGCAATTTCTACCACAAAACATTTTACATTTTTTAATATAAAAATGCCTATATTTTCTTTTAAGCTTTTGAGTTTCCTGGTTGTGGTTAAAAGATTTTTCTTATTCTTGGGTCTTAACATGTATTGGCAAAGAGTCCTTTGCAAGATTTTTCTTATTTTATGTTTTACATTTAAGTCATTATTTCATCCAGAATTTTAGTACACGTAAGATGGGGTGAAACTTTTTTTTTTCCCTAGATTAGAAAACTAATTGTGTCAGAGTCATTAAAAAAATTTTTTTTCTTTCCCCACCGAATCATAGGGCCATTAAGCCATAGGTTAAATTTTAATGTGAACTGAGATCTGTTTCTGATTTCTCTGTTCTGTTCCACTGACATGTCTGTCTAACTCTCTGCCAACAGTTTATTGATCTAGTGAGATTCTAACCAAATTTATTAAGTGTTCATATTAAGTGTGGGAGAATCAACATTCTAAGGGCATTAAATGTTCCCTTCCAAGAACATGGTAGGTGTCCACTTGTTCAGGGTTTGTTTCAGGTATTTAAATAAGAAGTTATAGATTTTTCATATAGATCCATACTTTTAAAATTTATTTACAATTTTTTTAATTTTTGAATGGAGTATTTTCTATGTTAATTTATAGGTGTTTATTACTACTATAGAGAAAAAAAGTATCGATTTTTATATACAATCAATTGGCACATGGCACCATAGCTAAAGCTCTTATTTGTTCTGTAAACTTATGCTAGAGTCCCTCAGGTTGGTAGGTATATAATGTCATTAACAAAATGAGGTAATTCTATCTCTTTTTTCAAATATTTAAATTATTACATTTTCTTGCCTTATATTCATTAGTACCACCTGAGTTAATGCAGTGTGAAAATGTATTACTTAAAATATAACGTTTTTATTGAATATTTCTATGTTTGACTAAATTAATGGTATATAGTGGCATTTGAAAAATGAACCCTTTTCCCAAACAATTGTTAATCCTTAAAATTACCACAGAAAAAGAAAATGTTCTTTGACTTTTTTTTTTTACTCCTTTGGGGAAGACTTTTTTTTTTTTTTTCTTTCTTTAGGTGAAGGTTTACAGAACAAACTAATTTCTCATTAAACAGTTAGTTCACATATTGTTTTATGACATTGGCTAACAACCCCATGACGCGTCAACTCTCTCCCTTCTCAACCTTGGGTTCCTTATTGCCAGCTTCCCTGTTTCCTCCTGCCTTCTAGTCCTTGGCCCTGGGCTGGTGTGCCCCTTTAGTCTCGTTTGTTTTATGGGCCTGTCCAATCTTTGGCTGAAGGGTGAACCTCAGGAGTGACTTAGTTACTGAGCTGAATGGATGTCTGGGGGCCATATTCCCAGGGCTTCTTTAGTCTCTGTCTTTAACCTGTTTTTTGTTTTGAAGTAAGATGTTTCAAAGATCTTTTAAAAAATATTCACATATCTCTTATAAATTCACTCAATCTACAAAACAGACTATATAACCTAAAAAAAACCTATTGCCATGGAGTCAGTTCCAACTCATAGTAACCCTACAGGACTATGGACTCGGGATAATTGAGTTGGAATATCAGTTTGGGGGAAAATATATATATATATCCCACTTTTTGTGAAATATCAGTGTCATGGATTGAATTGTGTCCCCCCAAAATATGTGTCAACTTGGCTGGACCATGATTCCCAGTATTGTGTGGTTGTCCTCCACTTTGTGATCTGATGTAATTATCCTCCATTTTGTGATATGCTGTAAATCGTGACCTCTATGTGTTAATGGAACCCCGGTGGTGAAGTGGTTAAGAGCCCAGGCTGCTAACCAAAAAGTCAGCAGTTTGAATCCACTGGCAGCTCTTTGGAAATTCTATGGGGCAATTCTACTCTGTCCTATAGGGTCACTATGAGTAGGAATTGACTCAATGGCAATGGTTTTGGGTTTTGGTTTTTATGTGTTAATGAGGTAGGATTAAGTTATGTTAATGAGGATTAGATTATGTTGTTATGTTAATGAGGCAGGATTAGGGTAGAATGGAACATTTTACTCAGGTCACAGCCCTGATCTGATGTAAAGGAAGCAGAGAGAAAGGGACCACAGGACCTTCAAGAGACAAGAGTTGGGAGTGGAATATGACCTTTGGACCTGGGGTTACTGTACTGAAAATCTTCTAGACCCAGGGGAATATTGATGCCAAAACACATGGAAATCTTCAAGGGACGCTGGGCCCATAGATGCTGAAAAGAGACAAGGACTTTCCCCCAGTACCAACAGAGAGAGAAAGCCTCCTAGAGCTGGCACCCTAAATTTGAACTTCTAGCCTCTTAAACTGTGAGAGAATAAATTTCTGTTTGTTAAAGCCATCCACTTGTGGTATTTCTATTATAGCAGCACCGGATAACTAAGACAATCAAATATGTGTCTAAAAGGCAGAATTTTCCCTGAAATTACTTTTACTTCTTTCTAAATAAAATGAATTCATCTTGTTAACGCCAAACTTTTCCATTATAAGCATTGTATTTTCATTATTTAAATTTTACTCCTTGAAGAGAAGGGGGTAATAGTTAATTAAGTTGCATAGCAATCCAATTTCCATTACAGCAAGATTATGCACTGAAGTTTCTTCCGGAGGCCATGAAGGTGTAATGTTGTTGCCGTCAGTATGATCTCACAATGCTGCTTTTTCTTACAGAATGAAGGGAGACCAAACACGTTAAACAGGAGGTACAAAAGCCCAGCCAATATTGGTGTGAGGTTTAAGTTGAATTTATAAAGTATTGGAGTCATTGCTCTTATTGCATTGAAAAGCAACATGGCTGTTTAATTGAGCTAGGTACATTCTGGTAACATTTATGACTCATATCAATGTGAAACCCGAAGATAAGTGGAGTCCATATTAAAACTTGGTGGCAGGGAAGGGGAAAAATTAATGTCATACTCTGAAGTAGCTGCCATATGATTACCTACTCTACTGGTCTGAGCAACAATTAATTCCCAGATGCAAATAACAACGTGAAGCACAATACTCTTTCCTAGAGACATTTTAACTCAATGTAACTACACTCTTTATCCAACCATTGACCCAAACCAAATTCAATAAGGTAGAGCGGTATGGAGTTACAAATGGCAGGAAGCCACATAGCAGGTCAAATGTCTATATTCTTATAGAAATTATTCCATCTATTCAAAAGGGTGATACAAATGGTAAACACATTCGGAATGCTAACAGAAAAGTTGAAAGTTCAAGTCCAACCAGAAGATCCTCGAAAGAAAGGCCTGGCAATCTGCTTTCAAAAAAACCATTGAAATTCTGTGAAGCACAGTTCTACTGTGACATACATGGGCTTGCTGTGAATTGATGGCAACTGGTTATTTGAATCAAACCTTCAGTTGTCATGTTCCTATTATTTTATCTCTACACGAAGTAAAACACAGTGAGCATAGAGCTTAATATCTCAGCTACTGAGATATTAAGCAGTGGGAAAGTAACTCAGGTCCACCAGTTTTAAATGTTATAGGCGATAAGACCAAGCTATTACAAGGTTAAGAAAGGCTTTTTTTTTTTTCCCTATCAATATCCATGTATCTGGAGGAACGTAGAAGGCTACCCACTGCCACTAGAGCTATGGCTGCTAAACAAAAGGTTAGGAGTTCAACTCCACCAGCTGCTCCCTGGAAACGCTATGGGGCAGTTCTACTCTGTCCTGTAGGGTTGTTTTGAGTCAGAATTAACTCAACAGCAATGGGATTGTTTTTGATTTCTACCTGCAGAATTCAGGTATGGACTTTTAACAATTAATGCTCTTTTTAAAATCATTATTGATAGAAAAATTAGGGCTAAAATGCTTGAAAAGAGTTTACCAAATTCAAACAACCCTCCTCCCCTGCATAAAATTAGCAAGTTGAGCAGGGTATCAACTGGCAAACTTGGACAAGAGAGCCAGTCTCTGGGGGCCACTCAAAGGAGGATGTTTTGGTCAAAATTATCCCAAGAGGAGGGATTACATCACAATTCAGAAACATCCGGGAATGAGTTTCATCAATGTGGGAGTAATTGGGGAAAAAACAGAAGCCTTTCGGATAGTTACCACACAATACTGGCAACCCAGCACTCCATCTCATGCATTGACACATATATGATTCAAGGACAAGTCAGGGTATAGACTCAGGGTCAAAGCGATTCTTAAGAGATTAAAACTATCATCATTCTATCTTTCTCGTATCATTTTGTTGTTTACTCATTAATCACCAAGGACTTATTAGAAGTATGCTTGTCACAGGCCAGTCCTCTGGTGCTTCCTTTAAGTAACTTGGAGAACAAAAGAAGCGCCTACATCTACCCCCAAGAGGCTTATGGTCATCCCAGAGGTAGAAAAGTAATTATTCAGATTAGTGGTAGACTAAGTTAATTATATTTTTATGTAGCTACAATCATGCTTGATATAACTGAGTAGTGTATGTGGAAAAGCTGAGTTAGGTACAAGCGGTAGAAGCAACAATGAGAGTTCACTTCATTTGACAATTCAAATTCAGCAGGTGTTTATTCCATGAGGTTTGAATCTCAGTAAATTCCGAGTAATTTAAGTATAAAAGTAACTATAAACTACTCACTCTGATCCATGTTTTACAGTGCAATGACATCCTAAGCTTGGTTTTCCTTCATCTACTTTTCTGATGGTCTATCCTGTTACTGTTCACCTACCTGCTTCCTGTTTTCCCCCTCCCCCTTTTCACCTCTGTCAATTCCTCTCCATTCTTTTTTGGGTTTCCCAGGATAAATCAAATTCATTTTTCAGTCTGAAGTTGGGCCGAAATATATGAAGAATGTAGTAAATAAAACATGGTACAAGGTGTACAGAACAACAGAGATGTCACAAGAAGTATTTTTTATTGTGAATAAAGTTCACAGTTAGCCTGCTGGCGAAGGTCAGTGTTGATTATGCTGTTGGTAATGGAAAACGTCACTTTCGTTCCTAAAGGATACAGGCTATCTCTTCCTGAGGCTGTACTTGATATCATCTGTATAATAGGACTGACGTTCCACCAGTTGGTTTTAATCTCTTATACCTTGACCCATTTTTGGTTTATTCCAATGACTGCGTAGAATGTTTGTCTTGTTTTGACTTCTATAATAATTTGATTTCTATGATGTCTTAGCCTAATATAACCAACAAAAAACCAAAAACCATTGCCATCCTTTCCGACTCATAGTGACCCTATAGGACAGAGTAGAACTGCCTCATAGGGTTTCCAAGGAGTGGCTGGTGGATTCAAGCTCTTAACTGTTGTGCCACCTGGGTTCCTACCCTAATCTAGGTTTTGAAATTTTCTTACCGTAAGTTCCCGTTTACTGTGAGATTTCAGAAGATATAAAAACAAAACAGCTTCTGTGCCTGGTGCCTCTCTGCAAAGGTAGGACTAGACCTTGCAGGTAGAGTTAGTTGTCCTCATGGTCACCTGAACTCTTTGAGCATTAGTGTATCATGAAAATGCTTCTCAAACTTTCATGTGCTTGCAAGGAACCTGGGTGTCTTGTCAAAATGCAGATTCTGATTTCGTCTGTCTGGTGTGAGGCCTAAGATTGAGCGCTTAAAAGACACTCCCAGGGGCATCCCATCTTGAGTAGCCAGGCATTGCAGCATTTATAGCATTGTGTTGTAATATTTTGTTTGCAAGAGTTTTATCCAGTAGACCACTGTGCTTGGAATGTTGCCTGTGCCCACAAACGTTTATTGAAGAGATGAATATCTAAAAGTTAACCTGATATAAAATTCACCATCCAGGCAATGCACTCAGGTTTCCTCAACCTTCAAGTTTTCCACAACTATGACTAAATTTTTCCTTGTGAGAAACAGACCATGACCCTGAAAATCCAGTCCCACGATGCTTCCTCACTAAAAAGCCTACCACAGGCAGCTTGCTTTCAGGAAACACATTAAACAAAAGGCAGCAGAGTGTATTGGCCAGGCCTCAAACCTTGAAAGCACATTAGAATTATTTGCGAGATTTTCTGGAGATTCAGCACTCCTGTGGTTGGTATTTGGAGCTGGGCTTCTTTATAAGCTTTCTATTGCTGTGTAACAGATTACCACAAACTTGGTGATTTAGACCAATACCCAGTTAATAACAGTTCTGTAGTCCTAAAGTCCAGGCTCAGCATGTCCGGGGTCTCTGATCAGAGTCTCAAAGACTGACTTTTCATCTGAGACCCTGGGAAAGAATCCACCTCCAAACTCATTCAGGTTGTTTTCAGAACTCAGCTTCTTGTGATCATAGGACTGAGGTACACGTTTCCTTGTTGGCTGTCACCTGGAGGCTGCTCTTAGCTCCCAGAGACCACCTGCGTGCCTTGCCACACAGCCACGTCCATTTTCAAGGCAGCGACAGCCGTAAAATCCTTCACATCTCTGACCACCTCCCCTTCTGACCTCTAGACTCCGATTAAAAGAGCTCCTGTAATTAAATCGACCCATCTGCATCATCTTAAAGTTTTGATTTGGGACTATTTACGTCTGCAAAATTCCTTCATGACACTTAGATTCATATTTGATTGAATAACTGGGAAAAGGTATGTACACTGGGGCCAGGAATTTCGGGATCATCTTAGAATTTGGCCTACCATGACTTCCAAATAAAAGTGGAAGACAGGCAGTGACGAATCTGTGAAACATTTCGTAACGTGGAGGAGCCTGGAAGGCATTATGCTGAGCGAAATTAGAGGCAAAAGGACAAATATTGTATAAGACCACTATTGTAAGATCTTGAGAAATAGTATAAACTGAGAAGAACACATACTTTTGTGGTTACGAGGCGGGGGAGGGAAGGAGGGTGGGAGAGGGTTATTTACTGATTAGTTAGTAGATAAGAACTACTTTCGGTGAAGGGAAGAACAATACTCAATACACGGAAGGTCAGTTCAACTGGACTGGACCAAAAGCAAAGAAGTTTCTGGGATAAAATGAATGCTTCAAAGGTCAGCGGAGCAAGGGCAGAGGTTTGGGGACTATGGCTTAAGGGGACTTCTAAGTCAATTGGCAAAATAATTCTATTATGAGAACATTCTGCATCCCGCTTTGAAATGTGGCATCTGGGGTCTTAAATGCTAACAAGCTGCCGTCTAAGGTGCATCCATTGGTCTCAACCCACCTGGATCAAAGGAGAATGAAGAACACCGAGGTCACACGATAACTATGAGCCCAAGAGACAGAAAGGGCCACAGGAACCAGAGACTTACATCATCCTGAGACCAGAAGAACTAGATGGTGCCCGGCCACAACCAATGACTGCCCTGACAGGGAGCACAACAGAGAACCCCTGAGGGAGCAGATCAGTGGGATGCAGACCCCAAATTCTCATAAAAAGACCAGACTTAATGGTCTGACTGAGACTAGAGGAATCCCGGCGGTCATGGTCCCCAAACCTTCTGTTGGCCCAGGACAGGAACCATTCCTGAAGACAACTCATCAGACATGGAAGGGACTGGACAGTGGGTAGGAGAGAGATGCTGATGAAGAGTGAGCGACTTGTATCAGGTGGACACTTGAGACTGTGTTGGCATCTCCTGTCTGGAGGGGAGATGGGAGGGTAGAGAGGGTTAGAAACTGGCAAAATTGTCACGAAAGGAGAGACTGGAAGGGCTGACTCATTAGGGGGAGAGTAAGTGGGAGTGTGGAGTAAGGTGTATATAAGCTTATACGTGACAGACTGACTTGATTTGTAAACGTTCACTTAAAGCTCAATAAAAATTATTAAAAAAAAAAAAAGTGGAAGACTGGGGCCTCATGCTCACCTCCTTCTCTAGGTTTCACCCACAGATGTAAAAATAAAGATGCACCAGTGACATTGAGTCCACAGCAACACTAAAAATGGAAGGGGTGAAGTTTGTGCCCTGAACATTTTGAGAAAGTGGTGGAGGTCACACTGAGAGTCTCAGTTAGTTTCCCAATTGGTTTCTGCCATAATAAGTTACCACAAACTTGGCGGCTTAAACAACAGAAATGTATTTCCTCACAGTTTTAGAGACCAGAAGTCTGGAAGCGTGGTGTCAGCAGGGCCATATTTCCTCCAGAGGATCTAGGCGGGAAGCCATCCTTGCCTCTTCCAGCTTCTGGTGGCTCCTGGCGTTCCTCGGCTTGTGACTGCTGAGCTCTAACCTCTGCCTCCGTCTCCACGTGGCCTTCTGCTCTGTGTGTCTTCTCTTCGCTTTCTTGTAAGGATACTTGTCATTAGATTCAGAATCCCCCCAGGTAATTCAGGATGACCTCATCTCGGGGTCCTTAGTTACATCTTCAAAGACCCTTTTCCCACATAAAGCCTCATTTGCAGTTTCTGGGGGTTAGGACACGGACATGGCTTTTTGGGGACACCATTCAACCCACTACAGAAGCTAAAGATTGACATGAGAAGACAAAGGCAACTCTCAGAGCATGCAAAAGAGTGATGCAGCTGAGGAGAAAACCATTCTCCCCGGCACAACCCAGAAAGCTCACAAGCTCCCTGTCGACAAGTTAGAGATGGAGTGGACTGTGGGCTGTGTTCTCTGTAGGGACCAGCCTGGCCAGGCAGTCCTGCCTCGTTTGACTGCTCGTACAATGACACAGTTTTAAAGATGTTGGATATATATTTCAGTGTGTATTTTTGTACGACCACCAGAATAATAAAAAGAGAAAAGGTTAAAAATGCACATCACTGGAGGATGGGACTGGAGGTGGGGTGCTAACAAGAGACAGTCACTTTTCATTTAACTCCTTCCCATACTTTGAGGTTTTTTTTTTTTTTTAATTGTGTGCCTATACACCAATTTTATTATAAAAATAAATGTATTGGATTTTTTTCATTACCTTATTGACTTGTAAAAAGTCTAAATATATTCTGGACAGTATTTGTTCAATTTGATATGTTACAATTTTTTTTTTCTGTTTGAGAGTTTGCTTTCCGATTTATGATGACTTTTCTTAAAGTCTTCATTTTAATATGGTCTAGTTTAGCAATTGCTTCTTTTATCGTTAGTGCTTCTTGAGTAAAATTAAAATATTAGAATTTGTTTACTAGCAAAACAATAGAAAGCCCAAGTCAAGTTACCAAAAACAAACAAACAAGAGGAAATCATTGCCTCATATAATTGCAGAGTACTTGGGGAATGACAGCTTCTGTTACAGCTGGATTCAGAGACAGATGAATTCATCTCCCTGCTCTGACCCGGCAGGGTTAGCTTCATTCTTCATTCTCATACTACAGGTGGTGTGAACGGCAGCTCTAGGCTTATGCTGATAAACACAAAATAACTGCAGCTCCAGACCTCACGTTCTCACTTCATCAAATCCACAGGAATTCCATATGGAAATTTCATCTTTTCTAGAAGCCTCAGCAAATATTATCACATTTCCCATCACCTCTCATGTGCACCCATGCTCTCTCCTGGAACCCATAACTGGGGCCAAGAGAGAGGGGTGTGCCGATTGGTTTAGCCCAATTTGAGCCCGTTTCTGCATCCGAAAATGGAACCAGCCATTAAACACATGAGCCGAAAGTGGGGATATCAGGGTAAGGTCAGCAAAGAACAGTTACCTTTTGGGACCAAGTGCCTAAAACAAACAAACCAGTAAATGTCCAGACAGTACCACATGTGATACTGGTACATGGTTATGTTGTTATGTTAAGCGCCGGCGAGCCAGTTCCGACTAATAGTGACCCTATGTACAACAGAACAAAACACTGCCCGGTCCTGCGCCATCCTCACAATCATTGTTATGCTTGAGTCCATTGTTGCAGCCACTGTGTCAGTCCATCTCGTTGAGGGTCTTCCTCTTTTTTGCTGACCCTCTACCTTACCAAGCATGACGTCCTTCTCCAGGGACTGATCCCTCTTGATAACATGTCCAAAGTATGTGAGACTAAGTCTTGCCATCCTCACTTTTAATGAGCATTCTAGCTGTACTTCTTCCAAGACAGATTTGTTTCTTCTCCTGGCAGTCCATGGTATATTCAGTATTCTTCACCAATACCATAATACAAAGGAATCAATTCTTCTTCTGTCTTCCTTATTCATTGTTTAGCTTTCGCATGCATATGGGGCGATTGAAAATATCATGACTTGGGTCAGGCGCACTTTAGTCCTCAAAGTGATGTCTTTGCTTTTTAACACTTTAAAGAGGTCTTTTGCAGCACATTTGCCCAATGAAATAAGCCTTCTGATTTCTTGACTGCTCTTTCCATGGGTGTTGATTGTGGACCAAGTAAAATGAAATCCCTTGCTATGTCAATCTTTTTTCTGGTTATCATGATGTTGCTTATTAGTCCAGCTGTGAGGATGTTTGTTTTCTTTTTGTTGAGGTGTAATCCATACTCAAGCCTGTAGTCTTTGATCTTCATCAGTAAGTGCTTCAAGTCCTCTTTACTTTCAGCAAGCAAGGTTGTGTCATGTGCATAATAAAATGCAGACTGTTAATAAGTCTTCCTCCAATCCTGGTGCCGAGCTCTTCTTCATATAGTACGGCTTCTCAGATTATTTGCTCAGCATACAGATTGAATAAGTATGGTGAAAAGATACAACCTGATGCACACCTCTCCTGACTTTAAACCACACAGTATTCCCTTGTTCTGGTCTATGTACAGGTTCCTCAGAAGCACAATTAAGTATTCTGGGATTCCCGTTCTTTGCGACATTATCCATAATTTGTTATGATCCATACAGTTGAATGCCTTTGTGTAGTCAGTAAAACACAGGTAAACATTTTCTAGTATTCTCTGCTTTTAGCCTGGGCCCATCTGACATCAGCAATGATATCCCTCTTTCCAGATCTTCTTCTGAATCCGGCTTGAATTTCTGGCAGTTCCCTGTCAATGTACTGCTACAATCTGCTTTTTACTTGTGCGTGATATTAAAGATGTTGTTCAACAATTTCCGCATTCTGTTGGATTACCTTCTTTGAAATGGGTACAAATATGGATCTCTTCCAGTCGGTTGGCCAGGTAGCTGTCTTCCAAATTTCTTGGCATAGACGAGTGAACACTTCCAGTGCTGCATCCTTTTGTTGAAACATCTCGATTGGTCTTCCGTCAGTTCCTGGAGCCTTGTTTTTCACCAATGCCTTCGGTGCAGCTTGGACCTCTTCCTGCAGTACCATCGGTTCTTGATAATATGCTACCTCCTGAAATGGCTGAATGTCTTTCAATTCTTTTTGGTACAGTGACTCTGTGTTCCTTCCATCTTCTTTTGGTACTGAACAGAAGATTTCAAAGGGCAGCTCGAGAAGACAAACTGAATATTATAAAGAAATGTGCAAAGACTTGGAGGTAGAAAACCAAAAGGGAAGAACAGACTGAGCATTTCTCAAGCTGAAAGAACAATTTTTCTAATACATGGTTATACTGGATTTAAATACTAGCCCTTCCATTTACTAAGTATGTGAGAAAGATTTATCATATTTAAAATGGAAATAAAAAATACCTTTTTCTTAGGGTTATTGTGGGGTCAAATAAAAATTACACGTAAGTGCTTGATAGACTCTTAAAAAATGTAGCCATTTAGTAGTTATCGGCATTTGAGTGTTAATGGAAAGCAAAGTGCTGCCTTCCCTAGGGGTATTTGCCTTTGAAGTTTTCTCTCTGGTTCTGGTATTAAAGGTGTCTTTTTTTGTTTTGTTTTTAGATTTTTGTTGTCACGGTGGTTGTTCTGTGAATTAGATCTCAGTTAATGGAGATGGGGCAGGAGTGTAGAGCTTATTCCTGCCCCAGTGAAATCTGGCTCCAGGCAACCTGCTCTGGAGGTGATGAAGAAAGAAGCCCAGCCTCGTTTTCAACAGTATTATTCTGTTCCAATCTGTTAGCCTCAAGTTCTTTTTTATGCTAAAAAAAAAAGTGAATTTAGACAATTTAATTAACCTTACTATAATTTCCTCATCTATGAAATGGGCCGTACCTTCCCTAACAGAGTAAAATTTAAGTTAGATGCTCATCACTTCACCAAAATAGGGACTCAGCAAGCACAGATCCTTTCCCCTCCCCTCCCTATCCTAAGGCAGGACCTTTCAAGCCCTGCACATTTCTTTCATCTTCTTCCCAAACAAACCTTGACCTGCAAAAGCGCACATCCTTTCAAGGAAACAAATGTTCTCAGGATTTCTCTAGGAAGATGTAGTCTCAAGAAAATCTATCAGCAAAGGAAAAGTTAAGGAGGCACAGCACTTCCCATTTGCTGTTAGAACATTGAGAGGTGGCCAGAAGCCAAATTCTTAATTTATTCTGCCTTGGCTTATTTGTGGCCAATTTTGAGCCTCTCGCTTATTTTTAGGGAAGCCCCACTTACAACAGCCATACTATGGGGGCAATTCAGGGCAACTAAGAAAGTAAGTTTCATTTATTGTTAAGTGTTTGGAGCTTTTAAAATAGCTCATTATTTGCTAATTTTTTACTATGTCCATCACAAAATAAAGTCCTACTGCTAGTGCTCTGTTCGAGTACATGTACTAAAGTTGCTTGTATTCAGTAAAGGAATTTGCTATTTATTTAATCCCCCACTAGAATATTTTTTTTTTTTAGAATATATACATATAGGTATATATATATATTATTGGTCTATGAGCGTGTTCCCATTGAATACCATGGATCTGCTCACCATCATGCTAAGAAGGATAACCCCCCCAAAACCCAAAAATTTCTGAAAGCATACACCTGTACAGAAACAGAAGAAATTTAGCTAATCGTATGGGGGGAAATTGCTAACAGAATCTAGTAAGGACTGGCTGGGTTATTCAAAATCATAGTGTCCCCCCGCCCCTTCTTTTCTCTCGCTCCATATGTTCCTGGGAGGGGCTTGAAATTCACTTGGTATAGGATTTCAAAAGTAATTGCGTATGTGGGACCCATAGTATTCGGAAATTTAGCACACTTTATTTACCCACTATAGGAGTCCCTGGGTGACAAAAACAGTTAAGCACTCAATTAGTAGCCGTAAATGTCGGCAGTTCAAACCCACCCAGCGGTGCCTTGGGAGACAGGCCTGGCAACCTGGTTCTGAAAGGTCACAGCCTTGACAACTGTATGGCACAGTTCTGCTCTGCACACATATATAGGGTCTCCTTGAGTTGGAGTCGACTGGCCAGCAACTAACAACAGCAACATTCACTCAGAAGAAATTGAGTCAATGATTTAAAGCTTTGAAGTTATAAAAAATAACATTGAGTTTAAAATATTTGGATAATTCAGGTGAAAGTGAATTATTCCCCTTAAATTTATGACTAATTGATCTAATGATGTAATTAAAACAATCTTGAGATACCTGTTTCTTACTTCCCATGCCATCTTGCTCTTGGGGGCCTCAGAGCCTGGAATGTCTAGGGAGAAGGAGATGCCTGGGAGAAGGAGCACAAGGCATTCCTCCTTCAAACTGAAAAAAAAAAAAAGAAAAAAAAACCCCTCTTACCATAAAGTAGATTCTGACTCATAGTGATCCCATAGGACAGAGTAGAACTGCCCCATAGGGTTTCCAAGGAGCAGCTGGTGGATTTGGACTGCAGACCTTTTGGTTAGCAGCCGAACTCTTAGCCACTGCACTACCAGGGCTCCAACCCTCCTCTAGGAGGGAGCCAAAACCAGAATATTTAAGGCAGCCTGATAACACTGGAGAGCCCTGGTGGTGCAGTGGTTAAGACTTCGGTTGCCAGCCAAAAGGTTGGCAGTTTGAATCCACCAGCCGCTCCCTGGGAACCGTACGGGGAAGTTCTACTCTGTCCTATAGGGTCGCTGTGAGTCAGAATCGACTTGACAGCAATGGTTTTTTTTTGTTTGTTTGTTCGTTCTTCGTTTTGTTTTTGATGCAGTGGAGCCCTGGACCACTCCAGGAGCACCCCCAAACAGCTGTGGAAAGCCTGCGTGCAATCTTTCGCCAACTTCTCCAGGAAAAGACATGACTGCTTTTGCTCTAGTAACACTTGTCTCCTTGTTAAAGAGACTCGATGGCCCTTTTTCTGTGTGTGACTCATGGGTGAAGTTTATAGAGACAGGCTGTATTTAGGACAACAGGAAACACTTGGCCTTTCAGTCAGTCAGCAAGCAGTGAGCTAGTTGGAGCTGAGATGGTTCAGAGGTTTAGTGACTGCTGAGTTCAGCCTGGTTTCCAGTGGTGGATGGGGCTGGGGGCCCTGGCAGTGAGGAAATAAGGGGAATTGTTAGATGCGGAACACAATAACTACGTGGGGACAGGGAAACAAAGGACCTCTCTAACATTTTCTTTCCTTGACTAACCGCCGTGTAAATGTCCATTTTCCCCAACAGGAGGTCACAGCAAAAAGTTCCCACCCACCAAGAGAGGACCCTTTCTGAGCAATGAAAGAAGATTCTTCCAATAGGACTTTGAAGGTATATTTTGGAGACAATCAAGGAAGGAGATAAACTTCAGTATGAGAATAGTAAATGCCCATATTATTTAGTGCGCATTACCTCACAGCTTATGAGTCAATGTTTGCGCAGGCTTCTGAGTTCATAGGGTGAGAATAAATAGAAATAATTAGCATTAAATGCCGAGCCTTGCAGTCCTCACCCTGGAGGCTGCACTCACAGAAGCAGCCTTAAGCCGTGTCTCTGAAGAGCCATTAGCCAAATTGACCAAAGAGTAGCACCCTGTTTGAGAGCCCTATAATTCAGCAATCGCAGGGCCATCTGGGTGGTGTGAAGAATATGGGGGGGCAGTGAAGTAAGATGTAATTGCATATCTTTTCTCAAGCTATGGGGAGTTCATTGAGACACAATTTCTGTGTTAACGAAATAGGGATAATAACAGCATTCTTGTAAGGTTGTTATGAGGATTAAGAATAAAATAACCAAAAAACGAGTTGCCGTAGAGCTGGCTCTGACTCCCAGTGACCCCATGTGTGGCAGAGTGGAACTGGGCTCTGTAGGTTTTCAGTGGAGGATTTTTTCAGGAGTAGATCTCCAAGGCTTTCTCAAAGGCACCTCTGGGTGGACACAAACCTCCAAGGTTTTTGTTAGCCCCTGAGTGTGTTAACTGTACCGCTACAGAAAATTAACATAAAAGTACTAGCACATATTAGGGTTACAATAAGTTGTAGCTATTGCAGTGGAACCCATAAAGCAAACAAACAAAAAGTTGCCATTGAGTCAACTCTGACTCACGGCGACCCTATAGGAGAGAGTAGAACTGTCCCATAGGGTTTCCAAGGAGCAGCTGGTAGATTTGAACTGCCAACCTACAGCCAAACCCTTAACCACTGCACCACCAGAGCTCCCTTTAAAAACGTCCTACATTGCAGATACTGTGTGTTTTGTCTCTCACCCTTCCTTCTAAACCTGTTAATTCTGTGTCAATATTTTCTGTTATCATCTTTTTATCTTGGACTTTACCTCTCTGCCTATCCGAAGAACAATTGGCCTGCATTTTCTGCTGGATTCTTTTTCATCCCAGCTTCCGTCCTCGATGCTATGCGTTAGGTCTCCCCCTTCCCCAGTCCCATCCAACTCCATACCCATTTAGAAGCGGGCAGTAAGAGGCGGTCAGCAAACACCTTACAGATGAGGTTGAGTATGAGCTGAAGGGCAAGCGTGGTTAAAACAGAAGGTGGCTGCACCTTTGCGTGTCAATATCCCGCGTAAACCACCGAGCTTCCATTTGCAGTTGCTGTTTCAATGCCCTTCTTCCTTACGTCAACATTTTTATACAGCATTTCAGAGCTCCAAAAATAGGCAACGCCATTTTCACTTAAGAGAAGTCACTTATTTTTTATCGGTAGTGTGCTAGGTTGATTATTTCCTGTTGATACGATAGCTCCTTGATTTTATCCTTAGATTCAGAGATTCCTGAGACAGTGGAATCCTGTGTGATCATCCAGCCCAGTTGTTTTCAAATTGTGATTTGAGGAGCTCAGAAGTTCAGGGGGACACCTCAGGGCTATTCCTGGGGGGTGTGTGGAGTGGGAGACCAAGTCAGGATTCACACTGTTCCTTTCCAATCTGAGCATTCCACTTCTATTGATTCATACTGGGTTCAATGTAAGACTTTATTTGGGGAAAAAAAGAACTGCACAGCTTAATAAAAAGAAGAAAAAAAACTTGGAAGACTATATTTCACATATGAGTAATCATAATCTAGTCTTATAGCACACACAATATTATCCTTTCAGGACCCTGTAGGACCAACCCTTTAGGTATTTGCCTAGCAAATATTCACTGAACGTCTGCTCAGTGGAAGGTGGGTGCTTGGGCTCGAGGATGATAGAAGGATGCGGCCATCCCTTAAAGAGGAGACGATCCAGAGTAGCTGTGGCTGCTGGCTGGCTGCTCAGTGCTCTTCCTCTCCTTCTTTTATGGCAGAATCACAACAGAAAACCAGTTAAAAGACAACACGTCCCAGTCACCCTGTGCAGCCACAGCTAGCCAATAGCCAGTAAGCTAAAGTTTTGGGTGAAGCTGCCAAGCAAGCTCCTTACAACAGGGTTAGATGGCATAATTTGCCCTTTATCTATGGCTCTTTCCTCCTTGCTGCTATCTGAAATGCAGATGTGATTGCTGGCGTCCTCCTGGGTATGAGGAATGAGAACCAGGCTCTAAGTATGTCTGTTCAGAAAAGAGTAGGAGCCCAGGCCCCTGAGCATCATGGAGTTGTCACACCAGCCCAGGGCTGCTCACGTCTGGATTTATTCATGTAGAAGAAATAAGACTTCACTTTGATTTTTTAGAAAAAAGCCAAACCCATTTCTGTCAAGTCGATTCCAACTCATAGCAACCATATAAGACAGAGTAGAACTGCCCCATAGAGTTTCCAAGGAGCTGTAGCTCTTAACCAGTATGTCACTAGGGTTTCCTTACTTTGTTTAAGCTGTTGTCATTTATTTTAAAAATAGTATGCCAAATCTAATTATAATGGGTACAACCAAGTGAGAAGGCAAATTCAGGAGTGTGATAAATGCTGGGGTGCGGGTGGAATTTTTCAGGAACTGTGCCTTAGCGGCACAGTGGTTAAACTTTTGGCTGCTACCCAAAAGGTCGGCAGTTCAAATCCACTTCCCTATGGGGAAGTTCTCCTCTGTCCTATAGGGTCACTATGAGTCAGAGTCAACTCGACGGCAATGGGTTTGGTTTTTGGATTCAGTGCATTCTGGGAATTTAAAGTATTTCAGTGAGGATGGGCAGGGTGCATGAGTGGGGAGGAGTCGGGCTTAAGGGGGATCATAAAGTGTCTGTTCTGACTTAAAGGGGAGGCTTCTGAAGGACCTTAAGGAGGGGAGAAACAGGGCAATATTTTCACTTTAGACAGATCATTCTGGATTGAAATGTTAGAAGACTAGAGGTGGGAAAATCAATTAGGATGTTATGTCAATAATACTGACTGTCTTAGCCATCTAGTGCTGCTGTAACAGAAATACCACAAGTGGATGGCTTTAACAAAGAGAAGTTTATTCTCTCACAGTCCAGTAGGCTAGAAGTCCAAATTCAGGGTGTCAGCTCCAGGAGAAGGCTTTCTCTCCGTGTCAGCCTTCTCACCAGTCTTCCCCAGGACTAGGAGCTTCTCCGTGCAGGGACCCTGGGTCCAAAGGACTTGCTCTGCTCCTGGCACTGCTTTCTTGGTGGACTGAGGTCCCCTCATCCACTCGCTTCTTTCTTTTGTATCTCAAGAGATTGCCTCAAGACACAATCCAATCTTGTAGATTTGAGTCCTGCCTCACTAACACAACTGCCATCCATCCTCCCTCATTAACATCATAGAGGCAGGATCTACAACATAGAGGAAAATCACACAATACTGGGAATCATGGCCCAGCCAAATTGATACACATGTGTTTTGGGGGGACATAATTCAATCTGTGACACTGACAAAGTAATGGGGGGAAAAAAAAAAGAAGAGGAAATTTTAAGAACTTGTTTGTTGCTCAAATGGGATGGAGGGAAGAATGGAGATTGCTGTCCAGGTTGCTGGGTGAATAATATCATTCACTGTTTGAAGGAACCCGGGAAGAAGAGCAGGTTTGCCGTCTTCAAATATCACTTCAAGATGTTAGATCTGCATATGGCAACCTTGCTAAACGTCAGTCATAAAGGGTAAGCCCCTGAGCCTGAGTGGTTCCTTCTCCCTGTAGTTTAGCTCCCTGTTTCCTCTTACTTTGGGTTATCTGCCATTGATCTTATTCGTTGGGATACAATGTAAACAGATGACTTCCTAAATCTAAATACGTTTTGTTTTTTTAGCATAAAACATCTGTCTAAATTTATCCAATACGAAAAGCATGGGATACAAGTGAGGAAAACACACATTTCAAAAACAATCTGCTCTGTCCCTTACCTTTTCTTTTCCTTCTTCTAGCTGGATATTAAAATACCTAAAGGAGACTTCATATAGCAGGGACCCACAGTCATCTAATTGCCCAAATCTCAGACAAGGTTTTTCTTGTGCTAAACTGTTTACATACTTTCTGTATAACACACAATCTTCTTTATTCAAGAGTGGATGCTGGGGAAATTTAGATGAACCCTAGTCAGAAGACCCAGGAACGGCTTTCTAGTGGAGTCTGTATTGCTGAGGTGAAATAATACAGGATTCCTTTGGATACAGAGCCCTGGTGGCTCAGTGGTTAAGAGCTTGGGTGCTAACCAAAAGATCAGAAGTTTGAATCCACCAGCTGCTCCTTGGAAACCCTATAGAGCAGTTCTACTCTGTCCTATAGGGTGTCTATGAGTTAGAATCTACTCGATGGCAGTGTTTTGTTTTTTGTTCTTTTTTCTTTTTTTGATACTTTGGATACGGAATGAATAATAAGGAAGGTCACTAATTAATTGCAGCTTTGACGGCAACGAGTTTGGTTTGTTTGGTACATCCAACCAACTTGTATGCCTACAATTCAGAACCTAAGGAAAGCAGGTAATCAAGCAGTAAGTAGAGAAGAATCTGAATATATTTTGCCTTTTTATACATTTTTTCAACAAATATTTGTTAGGCACCTACTAGATGCTCATAGGAGGAGCCCTGGTAGCGCAGTTGTTAAAACGATGGGGTGAGAGCTGAATGGTTGGCAGTTTGAACCAACCAGCCACTCTGCGGGAGAAAAATGTGGCAGCCTGCTTCCATAAAGATTTACAGCCTAGGAAACCCCATGGGGCAGTTCTACTCTGTCCTGTAGGGTGGTTATGAGTCAGAATTGACATGACGGCAATGGCTTTTTTT
The DNA here is from genome assembly GCF_024166365.1 of Elephas maximus indicus. Taxonomy (NCBI): domain Eukaryota; kingdom Metazoa; phylum Chordata; class Mammalia; order Proboscidea; family Elephantidae; genus Elephas; species Elephas maximus. The sequence continues at coordinate 5,500,636 of NC_064841.1, read as the reverse complement.
AGATCCTCGTGAAATTGAAATCTAGTGACACAGACAATCACAGAAGTAAATATGTAATTACAAATTAGTTCAAGTGCTCTGAAAGAAATGTCAAGTGTAATAAGAGACTGTAACTGATGGATCTGATTTAGGTTAAGAGAAGCCATGTACCAGCCAGAGTTCTATTGCAGAGAGAACTGCCAGCTCAAGCGGAGAAGGATTCACTGTAGAGTATTAGATGGCTTCCAGAATGAGCGGTAAAGCCACAGACTCCAGAAAAGGCTGCCATGAATGATGCCCAAAGCCACACACAGATCTGGGCCACCAGAGGAGCTGCAGATCCTGCCAGAATCAGGGAGCGAATGCTTGAGCTGCTGAGCCCAGAACCTTATCCTCTCTGCTGAGATCTGCACCAGAGGAGCAGATGCCTCAGCCCTGCTTCTCCCTCCACTCAACTTAGTTCTCAATTCCAGCCTTCCACAAGTGCTTCCGATTGGAAGAACACAGGTCACATTCCAGACCCCAGGAGCAAGGGAGCAGAGCTCTTAACCACCAGGGCTCCAAGGGAGCATGGGAAATGCAATTTTGAGGCTTTCAGTCCCTCGGTGGTGTTGTTAGGTGCCATCCAGTTGGTTCCGACTCACAGCGCCCTATGTATAACAGAAGGAAACACTGCCCAGTCCTGCTCCATCCTAACAATCATTGTTATGCTTGAACCCATTGTTGCAGGCATCCCATTGAGGGTCTTCCTCTTTTTTCCTGACCCTCTGCTTTACCAAGCATGATGTCCTTCTCCAGGGAATGGTCCCTTTTGATAACATGTCAAAAGTGTATGAAATGTAGTCTCACCATCCTTGCTTCTAAGGAGCATTCTGGCTGTACTTCTTCCAAGACAGATTTGTTCGTTCTTTTGGAGGTGCAGGAAGCCACATCAAAGGAGCGTGGAAGAGATGTTGAGCAAGAGAACCCACAGTACCTGCCACAGGTGTTAGGGAAGGCCTTCATGAGGGAACAACTGAGACTTGATAGAAGAGTGTTTGGCCAGGTATAGAGTGGGAACAAGAGAGTCCCAAGTACAGAGATCTCATATGCATAGGCCCTACGACAGGAGGGACTTGGCACATCTAGATCTCAAAAGAAGGTCAGTGAGGCCAGAGGTCAGTGAGGGAGGTGCACAGTGTTAAGTGGAGGCCACAGAAGTAGGACCGGGCCAGGTGATGCAGAATAGACCGTGTCAAGCATCCTGAATTTTTCCTGAGTAATATTGGAAGCTACTTAAGGATTTTAAACAGAGGATTAATGTGATCATGTTAGTATTTTTAAAGACAACTCTGGCTGCCATGTGGAGAAGGAAATTCAGATTAAAGACGTGGAGAGCTTTTGGAAAGCTATTATTGAGAGGTGATAGTGTAGATGGGGAAAAAAAATGGACTGAATCAAAGTACTAGGATTTACTATAAATAAGGATTAATTACTACTATATAACACAAGTAGCTATGGCAGTGCAGTGGTTAAGAGCTACAGCTCCTAACCAAAAGGTCAGCAGTTGGAATCCACCAGGTGCTCCTTGAAAACTCTATGGGGCACTTCCACTCTGTCCTATAGGGTTGCTATGAGTCAGAATCAGCTTGACGGCAATTTTTTTTTTTTTTTTTTTGGTATATAACACAAATACATCCCCCTGCTCCCAAAATGGTAATTCTTACATCAGTATTGTATTAAAAAAAAAAAAAAAGAAAAAGATGGAAGTATAAACATGGGTCGTTAGTTACTTGGCTAGGTTCGCAATGTATGTCACTTGTTTATCAGGTGGTATTGACCCTGTGTGGTCTTTTTTCTGTAGTTCATCTTCAGTTGTGTGTCCATTGATGTGCTGTGTTTACTACAAAAATAAATGTGCTGTGTTTACTACAAGCAAGAATTAATTCCCATGTTACCTAATATCCTTTGCATTGAGACCATCACCTCTACTCCTCCAGTTTTATTGTGTTACTGTTGGCAAAGGAAAAAAGAAAAGGATGAAAGCCATTGGGGAAAGTGTAAGATAGAAGAAAGGCTGGGGGTCGTAGAAGAATCGGCAAAGGACTGAGGGAAGATGACAGAACACAAATAAGGATAAAAGTATTCAAGGAAGAGAGCTCCGTTTTGGAAAAGGACAGCCAAGTGGCATTGAAATGAGTGTATTTAGACTCAAATACATGATATTTCTATCCAAGACCCTGTATGTGTGTTTGCAACCCCCCAGGAAACATTTCCTAAGCCTGCTCTCCTCTTTGCCAGGGAGTGGTAGAGTTCGTCTAGTGAGATGTAAGCAAAGAAATACGGAGCTGGGTATCACCCCACAGGATGCCGTTTCTAAGGTAAGAAGAAGAGGTAAGGGTAAGAAAATAGTGTGTTAACTTTGCTACTGGTTACCTTTATAAACTCTTACTTTATCTCATATTTTAAAACAAGCCTTTTTGAAAATTTCACATGGAGGATGATTATATTACCTACAAAAATATGATATTTTCACCTCTTTCTTTTTAATATTGAGGTATGCTGTTTTATTGTCCTACCTAATCGCAGTGGCTAGCCTGACAACAATGCTCTTGACTTTAGGAGGACTTTCCCAGTATACACTTTCAGAATTGATAAGAGAGACAACTTCCAGGGCATGTTAATAGACGTGCTGAGAAAAAAAGATACTGCATTTGTTTGTTTATCCATTAAATAGAGTTAAACAAGTTTCTTTTATACAGTATCTCAAGCCTTTAATTTTTGTTATGTTTTATAAATTTGTAAGAAGGACATTTTGAATGGATAATTTCTGAAGGTTATTTGACCATGTTTACCAGCATTGGGCAGATCTGCTGCAAAAGACCTCTTTAAAGAGTTAAAAAGCAAAGCTATCACCTCGAAGACTAAGGTGCGCCAGACCCAAGCCACGGTGTTTTCAATGCCTCATATGTAAGCGAAGCTGGGCAATGAATAAGGAAGACCAAAGAAGAATTGATGCCTTTGAATTATGATGTTGGTGAAGAATATTGAATATACCATAGACTGCCAAAAGAACAAACGAATTTGTCGTGGAAGAAGTACAGCCAGAATGCTCCTTAGAAGCAAGGATGGCGAGACTACGTCTCACATACTTTGGACATGTCATCATGAGGGATCAGTCCCTGAAGACCAGGCAGTTCTGTTTTACATAAGGTCCCTATGAGTCTGAATCTACTTGACGGCAACTAACAAAAAGACAATAACATATATTTCCAGTCCTAGAAAAAAGAGAGCAGAATAAAGCATCTAATAAAATAATGACCAAATATTTTCAAAATTTGAAAGAACGTCAGTGAAGACCAAATAGAAGAAACATAAAGAGAGCTAGAACAAGACCCATCATATCAAGTTGTTAATTTTAGCATGATTCCTATTAGTTTTTTGTTTTGTTTTATTTGGTCCATTCTTTCATGTTCAAACTTTCTGAAATATTTATTTTTGGGTATCTCTCTTGTCAGTTGCATAACGTAAAATTTAGTTTTTTTTAATGAGAATCATTTTTTTTTTTAAAGAATGACTACTGCATTTCATTTGCATTTATTGTATTAAGCTAGCTTATTTGGTTTTACATCCTACGTGTTATTTATATGTTTCTTTGTTTTCTACAGTTTGCTATATGATCTGTGTTTTCTTTGTTACTCTCCACCCCTGCGGCCACATCGTTGCCATCACAACTCCTGCTGGACATATAGACACACTCCCCCAAGTAACCTTCAAGATACACTCTTTAAATTTTGTCATTAATGGTTACCTTTACAAATTTAAATACATCTCTCCATTTAAAACATGATAGTAAAGATATGTCTACTGTTTCTTACCAGGAAAGATAAAAGATAAATTAACTTTGTCACCTCCTTTTACCCTTCTACTCAGTTTTTGTGAGACCTTGCACTCACCAGTTGCCATTTGTTTAGTATCTTAGCTTTCCCATTTGTGAATTCCTTGTTTTAATGTATTTTTGTATGGCTGGAGTACATCTTCAAGTAAGAATTTTTAGGCCAGACACATATGAACTTTTTTGAATCACTGTGTATTCAAGATAACTTTTCTAATCCTTGACATGTGAAAAACTTGATTGGATATTTAATTCTTAGGTCACAATTTTACCTTAATACTTGTTAGTATTGTTCTATTGCTTTCTCTAATCCAAAGTTGTCGAGGAGGATGTCCAACAGACTCCAACAGAGTCATGTGCTGAACATTTTAAATATATTATCTTGTAATCCCCACAGCAGGATAGGTGTTACTTGCCTTTTACATATTATATAACTTGCCCAAGGACACAGACCTAATCATTTGCAGCTCTATGCCTCCTAACCAAGTGTCTCTTTCATCAATTATTTACCGAGCTCTTTCTACACCAGGCATTGCCAGAGGCATTGGCCATAGGATAATGAACAAAACCAATATGGTCCTGACCCTCATGCAACTTCCTTACCTTTGATTGGGAGCTGACCTGCATGGCCTGCTATTTCCCATAATGCAGTGTGGGTGACATCTCCCTGATCTTCCGTCCAAACAAGATGGAATTGAGAGTGTTGTTGGCGTATATTCTTACTGGTTTTCCTGAGGACTAAAGGAAAGCAGTATGGTTGAAAATATTTCTCTCTGCTGTTTCTGTCAAAATTTGTTGGGCTCCTGCCTGCACACCAGCAACCCTGGATGTAAGCTTGACTGGTACCACAGTAGCACATATGGGGTTGTTGGGAATCGGCTTGTTCTCTTGCTTCAGTGCGAGTTATTCCTCAGATGAAAAGCTGCCCAGACTGACATTTTACACTTGTGTTTCTAGGTCCTTGCATATTTGGTCTTCTCTCGTCTGCAGTTTCACGGTAGGATTCCAGATTTTACCCCTCCCAGCTGAGGATCTACTTGACTTAGAGTTGTCTCTTCTAGTCCACTTGAGCTGCAGGTGGAAAAGTGACTCAAGACAGAGTATTTCTATTCTTTTCCACAATCCATTCATCCTATGACACTGTCCTCTCTAGTTGGTGGATATTATGGGGGCCTTCATATTTCTTTGCTTTTTTTTTTCTGCAATGTTATTATCATCTTCTTTTACAAATGACACTTGCTACACTGTGTTGAGAAACTAGTGTCCTATATAAATTAGAAAACCAAAAACACCTAACCCATTGCCGTCCAGTCGATTTCAACTCATAGTGACCCTATAAGACAGAGTAGAACTGCCCCATAGGGTTTCTGAGGAGTGGTTGGTGGATTCAAACTGCCGACCTGTTTGTTAGCAAACACTTAAACCGCTATGCCACCAGAGCCGCTGAGATGGTAATAGGATGTTAAAGTAGAACTTTTCTGCATATAGCTGTACATGCAGACTTGCACTCATACTCCAGGACCAGGGCATCAGTGAGGAATGGGATAAATAGAGCAAACCGAGGAAAGAGAAGATCTTGGGGGGCTGTTAAAGAGGATGAGGAAGAGCAGGACTCAGCAGAGGAGACAGAAAGGAAACTGGCAGACTGGATTCCTTTCAAAGTATTTTTTATTGGGTTTAATATCAAGATTGATTATACCATGGACTGCCAAAAGAATGAACAAATCTGTCTTGGAAGAAGTACAACCAGAATGGTCCTTAGAAGCAAGGATGGCGAGACTGCGTCTCACATACTTTGGACATGACATCAGGAGGGATCAGTCCCTGGAACAGGACATCATGCTTGGTAAAGCAGAGGGTCAGGAAAAAGAGGAAGACCCTCAATGAGATGGACTGACACAGTGGCTGCAACAGTGGGCTCAAGCATGACAATGATTGTGAGGATGGCGCAGGACTGGGCGGAATTTCGTTCTGTTGTGCCGATTCGATGGCACCTAACAACAACGACATCAAGCAACCCTTTACCTGAGGTAACAGGTGCACAGCTACCACTGATGTTTCTTCATTCTCCATTTTGTTTGTGCTTTACCTTTCCCAGTTAATTTAGATACACTACATTATTACAATAACCTATCAATGAGGTGGTAATTCCACTAGATATCCCTACCAGAGCAAACCTCAAGACTTTCTATTGCCCAGTATAAAACCTTCATCATGGAATGAATGTCAATGAATCAGTTTCATAGGAAATATTCTTTTATTATAGACGAGTTTATGCTTAATGAGTAGCTCAGAATTCTGACTCCTAAATTAAAAGGCATTTTTCATGGTATTTCTTATTTAATGACTAGATATCTTTCATGATGATAACAGTTATAGCCAAGATTTGCTGGTCACAAATGTACTCTGCTACTATCCAACTTTTTCTTATTTATTCAACATGCCTTAATGTTGACTATTACATAGTTATGCCAGGTGCAGAGAGGGATTCAAAGATAGTATCAGAGAGTCTCTGTCTTCGAGGGGATTACTGTCCAGGGTTTATTAGCAGCCATTAGAATCAATTTTAAAGACTTCTCTTTTCTTTTGTTACTTCTAGAATCTATGTAGCATTCTATAGTAGTAGTCATCATTTTCAAATTGGAAAAATCTAATTTATTCAAAGGGGAAAAGAAACATGAACTCAAGAATAAGTGAAAATGAACTCTTGCCTTGTAAATTCAATGCTTCCCTCGGAGCTGTATCTGTCTTTAAGGGGGTCATCGTTAATGAATATTACCCTGAAGTACAGTCTTCCCTTTAAAGGCTGAGAATAATTTTCAAAAATTATAATTAATGAACGTCACCAAGTGAGTCAACAGTTCAGAGAGAACTTCCTCTTGTCCAGCATGGTGCTAGATGATAGAGAGACTTCTTAAAGGTAATTACAATGTAAATTGAGAGCCAGATCTAATGTAGGAAATACATTTCAATACACCACACAGTAGCACATGGTTTACAAAGCATATCCAGGAACAATACCTTATTTCATTACATGATATTCTCTCTTTTGAAATGACATAAAGCAAAGGGTGAACAATACAATGGCTAATCAAGAATTAATGTAGGCAGGGCAGGTGAAATGTTATAAAAGACAAAGAGGGGTGAAATTAGTGTGCACCAGAGCAGTGGGGAAAGTTTCTGTGAATCGCATTGTATTGTTCTTGTTTTTTTATCTTTTTAAATTCTGCTTTCCCAGCCAGGTCCTTTAGATGCTTCAGTACCATTCTATGACTCAGATGTTGTATAGATTTGAGTGAAAAATCAAGAGGGGAGAAGACATTATAAAAACAAGTAGATGGGAAAGTCAAACAGAATTCCTGTAAAAGTCACCATTGAAAGGACTGCAAAGGAGAAGTGACTAAGGGACATTTCTTCTAGAGTTACCCAGTCCACTGCCTGGATTCCTCCCAGTGCTGATGATGTTGTGGGCCAGGGATAATTTCTCATGGATGTTGTGTTCTGTTCATAATCCCTGCCAGAAGTTTGGGGAAGTGTTGTTCACATCCACCCAGACAACAATTGCATGCTCTGCGCACGTGTTTAAGTAGACCAGTGATCAGAAATGACAGTTCGTTGCAAAATGGCAAATCTGGACAGGGTGACTGAACATTCCCTTGGTTCCTTTAATCTTCTTTGGGCCAAACAAAATAATCAAGTGCACACACACACACAGCCAGAGAACTTTTATAATGCCTCAGGTTTTGTTTTTCTTGTTTTTCTCTTATTCTCAGGCAGCTTGAACAAACCATTGCATTTGAACAGTGGTAGAGGTGATTGCTGAACTAAGGCACTTGCACTGGTAAAAGGCCTCTCCTGGGTGGGTCCCTCTTTATTCTTCTCTTGTCTCTACTTTCCTGGGTTGCAGTCTCAGGCCACAGGTGTAAGTCCGAGGAGATCACATGGGGAATAAGAAAAAGAAGAAGGAAATCTTTTTTTTTTTTTTTTCCCAGTGCTTGCTTGTGTGTGAAAACATTTTATAGTTGTTCAGTGAAGGGGATCATGAGTCAGTCTCTGGCCTGTTATTTGAACCTGGTCCTGCCGAGTGAGTCAGATAAGATTTTATTTGAGTAGATGTATGTCAATTATTTGTTAAACATGTGTATACACAATACCACTATGTTTAGAGCTGAAAATTAACAATATAAACTGGGTACCAAAAAAAAAAAACATGTTGCTGTCCAGTCAATTCCAACTCATAGCAACACTATGGGACAGAGTAGAACTGCCCCATGGGGCTTCCAAGGAGCTGCTGTTGGATTTGAACTGGCATCCTCTTAGTGGTTCTCTATTGCACTCTGGTAGGGAAAAACAGAACAACACAGACTAGCCAGAGAATAAATACAAGATTGTATGGCAATTAACTGCTCAATTGTGGATTAAAAACAATGAAAAACCAATAATACTGTATTTTTTTTCTCTTACACTTTTTCACATTTGTGTTGGGATAGTTATTCATTCTCAGGTTTCACTCTCTGGATTTATTTTTCACTCTCAGATTTATTGCTGTCTTCCAAAATGAAAACCATCCAAGTTTCAACATACAGGATTCAGCTGCACCAGCTGCACAACTAAAAAATAGCAAAACCCAAGATGAACAAACTTGGCTAAACCGCATTTTCTCTTCATTGTTGGCTTTGGCTTGTTATTTTAGCTGATCTGATTTGAACAACTGACACTGAACAGCTTAAAATTCCTAAAATCCTTTCATAGTCACTGAGAGAAAATAGTATAAGTTAGAGGTGGTTCAAAGAAATGCAAATAATGAAAGTAAAGAAATTCAGCAGGCAGAACGAAAACTTTTTTATAAGCCAAGGAATGAGGACAAAAAGCAAAGGCTGTAAGGAAACCAATAAGATAAATTTGAAGTTGAAGGGAAAAAAAAAATTGCTATCAAGGAAAAAAATCAATGATATTTAAGGAAGTCCAAAGAAAAGGGAAAAATTCTAGAAAAAGGTATTCTCTGTAGTTAAGGATGAATTGGACAAGGTATAGGCAACATGGATTCTAGTTCCACCCACTGACTTTATTTTCTTTTTCTTTTTGGTAAAAACCATCCACTGTCCAGTGGACACAGAGCTGGGGATCTTCAGGCAGCGGGTGTTTGGGGGAGCTACAGAGGTGGAATATTGGATGGAGGTGGTGAGACCAAGGACAGGGTAAGTGCAGCCCAAAGATCTGTCATGTCTGTGGGTTCATCTGTCTTGAAGCCAACCTTGAACTCAACCATGAATTCTCCCCACAGAGTGGGTACTTTGGGAAAGGGAAGAGACCCTACATGGTGCTGGGCTTGATGACATCATGGCAGGGATAACACCCATCAATGGTGGGATGGTTCATGGTGCAGCCACTTTGCTCCCATGTGAAAATGAGGCAGACCACAAGGAAATTTTTGGAGTTTGACAGTGTAGGAAAGGAGGAAAGACAGTGACAAAGGGAAAGAATGACTCAGTGGGAAAGAATGGGAGTATTTCCATCGTCCCTAGTCATGGCGCACACATACACAAAAGCTGACCCGGGATCCGCCTGCTGACAACTGACAGGGCACTGTAGAACACTTGGTGTGAAGGGCAGGGGGCCTTTCTCCAGGCTATTGAATATCTTTAGGTTTCACTTCTGCCTCTGTAAGATCATTTCTGCCTTGGAAGTGTAAGATGACTTCAATTTCCCAAATTCTTTTAGAGAGGACATATTTGCATCTCTTTGTTTAGTCTTTGTTAGTCTATGACCGAAAAATTAATAATAATGAACTTCCTACTTTAGGCTGGTTGAAAACAGCTAAGTACTAATTAATACTGCCTGTTTTTCCGGATTAAAATAGTTAACGAGTATGATAAATAACTTAGCTATTGTTCCTCTATGCTTATTTTCCTGTGACTATTCATAATTTGGAACCCTGGCTGCACAGCAGTGAAGAGCTCAGGCTGCTAACCAGAAGGTCAGCAGTTCGAATCCACCAGCCACTCCTTGGAAACCCTATGGGGCAGTTCTACTCTGTCCCATAGGGTCACTATGAGTTGGAATCAACTCAACAGCAACGGATGGGTTTATTCGTTATTTTCCTGTGTATGAGTGTGGGGCACACTAATACACTAAGGTTGTAAGTTTCAGCAAGCAAGTTTGTGTCATCTGCATATCACAGGCTGGTAATGAGTTTTCACATAATCCAGCTTCTTGAATCATTTGCTCAGCAAACAGATTGAATAAGCATGGTGAAAGGATACAACCCTGATGCACACCTTTCCTGACTTTAAATCATGCAGTATTCCCTTGTTCTGTTCAAAAGACTGCCTCTTGGTCTAAGCACAGGTTCCTCATGAGCACAGTTAGGTCTTCTGGAATTACCATTCTTTACAATGTTATCCATAATTTATTATGCTCTGCACAGTCAAATGCCTTTGCATAGTCAATAAAACACAGGTAAACATCTTTCTGGTATTTTCTGCTTTCAGCCAAGATCCATCTGACATCAGCAGTGATATCCCTCACTTGAGGTCCTCTTCTGGATCAGGCCCAAGTTGCTGGCAGTTCCTTGTCAGTGTACTGCAACAACTGGTTTTGAATGATCATCAGCAAAATTTTACCTGCCTGTGATATTAGTGATATTGTTTGATAATTTCTGCATTCTGTTGGATCACCTTTCTTTTGAATGGGCACAAATATGGATCTCTTCCAGTCAGTTGGCCAGGTATCTCTCTTCCAAATTTCTTGGCATAGACGAGTGAGGGTCTCCAGTGCTGCATCCATTTGTCGAAACATCTCAACTGGTATTCCATCAACCTTTAAAGGAATAAATAAACATGATTGGGAAAAGGAAGGAGGTACAGACATATAAATTATTATGCAAAGGAATTTTTTGCTGTAATTTGTTCTAATCCTAGTTCTGCCAGTAACTAGTCTGGACACACACACACACACACACGCACTTAGAAAGTCCATGTCCACAGCAGGAAGAAAACATTCATAAAATTCATAAACTAGAGTTTAATTTATAGCTCAACCACAAAAGGAAATATCTTTTTGGACTACATTCCTTACCAGCAGAAGTAAAAAATAAAACTGCTCTATGTTGTTGTTTACAAGGGTATTTTCCCTGTGTTAAATGTGTTTTTACGTCATCAGAAGAAAATGGCAATGCTTTTTTGAGAACAGAAAGCATGTATCTTACAAAGTGTAGTAGTTTTTATGAACAATGACAGAACTTACTGAATGAAGCCTCTTCAATGTATATGAAGCCTCCAACATAAGGGAGAGGTTGGTGGGGTTAGACACAAAAATTGCAAGGAAGATCTTGCTCTGAAAGGAAAAAGAGGATAGTGGCATTTTAGGAAGGTTTGAGGAAAATTAGGTGGAATTATTATTGTTGTTAGGTGCCATCGAGGCAGTTCCGACTCCTAGCAACTCCGTGTACAACATAACGAAACACTGCCCAGTCATACACCATATCACAATCAGGAATTATTATTAGGAAATCATACTTAGGAAAATTATTTATGAATTTGGACCACAAGAATGGAAGATGTAGCAACCACTAAGGCATGAGAACATGATTCAAAGGTATTCATTAGACTAACAGAAAGTTAAAGCAACAGAAAGCCTCTCCACCTTAAAACAATTCAGATAAGGATTGAAAGGCTAGAGCACTTCAGAGATGGGAGCACTGAGAAGGCACCCAGCATTATCTCATTGATGGGTTTAGTTTAGAGAAACAGAGACCATTAGCCCCAAAAGTACTTAAGATATTAAGACATCGGTCCACCAGGAAGCTACAAATACATTAGGTTCTAGTGCTTTTCAATGGCAAAAGCCAATACATGAAAGAAAGAGATTAGTATTAAAGAAGAATGAAGCTACTCAAAGATTGACTAATCAGCAAAGAATACAATTGAATTTGGATGTGAAAAAAGATCCACATTATACTCCTGCTGATTATTTCCTTAAATATTACTACAAAGTTTACTCATTTAGCTTACAGTTCCATGGCTCTGGAAAAAAATAAAAACAAAATTAAGTGTTGTAGCACAAAGTGTAGTGGAAGAACAGTACAGGGAGCAACCGCCTGTGTGGGAAAGGTGAAGAAGGTATCATGAGCAGCTAAGATCTGTGTTGGGTGTTAAAAGATGGGGAGGGGATTCGTAGGCAGAGGAGACAGAAGAGGGAGGACATTCCACTGAGAATAAACAGCTTGGACAAGATACAAAAGATACAAAGGAGTGGAAGGGCAAAGACGCTGGGGAGCGGTGAAGGGTCTGGGGGTATGGTGCGGAGAACCAGGAGATGAGGTTGCTGGTTGGGCTAGATTGTGGAAAGCTTTGTAGGTTCTGCTGAAGGGTTTGAACTTTATCCTGTGGGCAGTAGGGGTGTGGCCCAGTGACAGATGTGTGTTTTTGAGAGATGGCAATCTGGAGTGTGAGAAAGAGTTAAAGGTCAAGAAAACAGTTGAGAGAGTCTCTCAATCATGCTGGTGATAAATGATGAAGGTTTCAGTTAAGGCAGTTTCAGGATAGCAGATAATAGAGGGGGCTCATTGGGGGTTCAGATGATAGAACTCTACATGGATGGTGAAGGAGAAAGAGCATCAAGGATGACTTTGGTTTCTCTCTAGAGATACAGTGCTGCGTCGTGAAGGGGATGAGATGGAGGAGCAAGTGATGGGCTTCTTCTGAGGTATTTGAACTTGTAGCACCAGTGGAAATTCTGGTGATTTCTTTAGGAAGCCAAAAAGATCTGGGCTAGAGATACCAATCAGAGGTTCAATAGCTTATGGATGTTACTTAAACATCATGGGAGTGAAAGAGACAATCAAGGGAACATTTGTAGGCGAGACAGATAGAAGAGGCCAACCACCATCAGAAGAGGACCAGGGACAAAATTCTAGGGAATGCAGAGAGGTTGGAGGCACTGGCAGAGACCAAGACAACAAAAACATGTAAGAAGCAGCAGTCAGAGAAGTTGGAGGAAAGTAACAGAATTATATTTTGGCCAAAGCATTGTATAAGAAATTGTATTATATACTAGTATGTTACATTTACGTGATCCAAACACGGGGATATCTAATCTGTGGTCTCACTCTCATTATAGAAATAACCAGAACTGCAGACACAGTAACCACAGAGAAATAAAAGTCACTGTAGAGCTGGATGAACAATGCAAATTCAATAAACTGAAAGCAATTATTGGCACTATATTAAATACTGACCGAACCTAGATCTTCACTGAAAAAAAAGAAAACCACCAGACAGGAAATTATTTTATAGAAAGCACTAAAGATTAGTGAAGGTGTAGGTGCTTAGTCCAAACAAATAAATATGATAGCAAATGTGTAAAAAGGACCCAAATTAATGATGTGGTATTTGCTTTTCTTTGTCTCAAATATTCGTCCATATTGTATACATGTTCCCATATCTTTCCAACCCTTCACGATATGTATGTGTGCACATGCACATACACACAGAAGGCCTCATATAGAATGTACTAGTTGGACCCTTTTAAGAACATCGGGGTGACTATCTGGCTAATAAAAGCTAAATGAGCTCCCTCTTGCTTCTCTTTTCACAGGGAAAATATTGCACCACACTGACAAAACTTCATGTGTTTACTCCATCAGTAAATACATGTCATATGTCAAAGTGAACTGACCAAGAAAGTGTAAATAAATGATTCAGTGCAACCCATTGCCAGTACTGGAAAAAAAACCAAGAAATCAAATACCAGAGGACACTACCTATGGGACTGTGAGTCAGGAGCCCTGGGTTTCCTATGATGGGGGTGGTTGGTGCTGTAGGGAAGTGGGGGTGTGGAGGGAAAGCTGGGACATGGATGGGTTCCATGGTATCCTGTGGACTCAGGCTCATCATAACATATGAGGATGTCCTGCTTTAGGATCTGTCTCCTCCACAGGCCTATAAGCTTCTCAAGGCTGAAAACAATGTGTCATATTCACGTTTTCACCTCAATACCTGGCACAACACAGCAGTAAATAAACTTGTTGGACTGAATCAACCTATAGAACCATTAGGAGATGGTTCCAAGAGGAGCTATCAGTAACTATCATAAATAGGGTGAAAAGAGCATACCATAGCCATTCATAATATCTGGGAAGTGATTAAATCAATCTGACCATTGGAGGCCCAGAGAAGAAATAAGATGAGTCAGTGTACACCCCCACTAGGATGGCTATTATCAGAAAAAAAGGAAAATAACAAGGTTGGTAATGATGTGGAGAAATTGGAACCCTCATCCATTTCTCTTGGGATTGTAAAATGGTACAGATGCTATAGAAAACAATTTGGCAGTTCCTCAAAAAATTAATCATAGAACTACCTTATGATCCAGCAATTCCACTCCTGGGTATATACCCAAGAGAACCGAAAGCAAGGACTCAAACAGATACTTGTATACCAATGTTCATATAGCACTATTGACAACAGCCAAAAGGTGGAAACAACGCAAGTGTCCATCAAGAGACGAATGGATAAACCAAATTTGATATAGCCATACAATAGAGCATTATTCAGCCAAGAAGAGAAATGAAGTTCTGATACATGCTACAACACAGATGAACTGTGAAAACATTACACTGAGTGAAATGAGTCAGACACAAAAGGACAAATATTCCATAATCCCACTTCATGAAATATCCAGAAATGGCAAGTGCGTAGAGATAAACTTTATCACTGCTCATCAGGGGTGGGTATGAGGGGGACGTGGAGAGATACTGCTTCAGAAACAGAGTTTCTGTTAAGGGTAATAAAAAAATTTTGTAAATCATAAGAGTAATTATTGTACAACATGGTGAATATAATTAATGTCACTGAATTGTACCTGTAAAAATAGTTAAAGTGGCAGGTGTTCTGGTGTATATATATATCACTACCATAGGGGGAAAAAAAAAGATGAAGCAATAGAGACAATGTGCCTTCCTCAAGCAGAGAAAGGATTACAGAGTAATGTTGATAGTTTAAAAGAGCATTCGGGAAGGGCTTCCATGCTTCAGCAGTGATAGAAAAGAAATGCCACTCCCTCCACTCCAGACTGAAGAAGAATTGGTACCTTTGAATTATGGTGTTGGTGAAGAATATTGAATATACCATGGACTGCCAGAAGAACAAACAAATCTGTCTTGGAAGAAATACAGCCAAACTGGTGGAATGGACATGAAAACAGAGAGTGGAGGAAAGGAGTATGCTGTCTCATTAGGGGGAGAGCAGTTAGGAGTATATAAAAAAATAGCAAGGTGTATATAAATTTTTGTATGAGAGACTGACTTGATTTGTAAACTTTCACTTAAAGCACAATAAAAATTAAAAAAAAAAAAAAAAAAAAGAAATACAGCCAGAATGCTCCTTAGAAGCGAGAATGGTAGGACTACATCTCACAGACTTTGGACATGTTATCAGAAGGGACCAATCCCTGGAAAGACATCATGCTTGGTGAAGTAGAGGGTCAGCAAAGGAGAGGAAGACAGTCAGCAAGATGGATTGACATGGTGGCTGCAACAGTGGGCTCGAGCATAACAACGATTGTGAGCATGGTGAAGGACCAGGCAGTGTTTCATTCTGTTATACGCGGGGTTGCTATGAGTCAGAAGTGACTCGACGGCACCTAACAAGCACCACTACCAAGAACCACATGTCTGGGCATGCTTTACATTAAACTCTGGGTGTATCTTTTCAACACTTTCAGTCGTTTGTTGAATACTGCTCGTCTGACTTCATTAGACCATGGAAAGTTGTCAGCAAATAACAGCATGCCTGGCGCATGGTAGATAGCAGAAGAGTTATTGAATAAATATGTCTGAATTTGACCTCTCAAACTGGCTTTGAGAAGTAGGCTACCATAAACTGTGGCTAAGAACTGGCCATATGCCATTCTTACATGGCTAAGTTCAAACTATTATTATTGATAGTAATAGTATCAATAATGATAATAATAACCACTTCCAATACTTACATAATGCCGGACCCTGTTCTAAGTTCTTCACCCTTATTAGCTCATTTAATCCCCACTAATAATCCCATGGGATAGATAGTATTATTATCCCAACTTTATAGACAAGGAAACTGAGGCATAGAGACAACGGGCAAGGATGAGAGAAACATGAGGACAAAGGTAATGGTCCCCCCAAAAATTCTTATTGGAAAGAATTGGCAGTTCACAATTACCAAGTTCCAGGAAGAATGAATTCATTAATAGTTAGAGGGCACCGAAATAGGAGGGACCAAGAAAGAGTATTGAACAAAGAAAGTTAGCATGTTAGATGCAGAGAATCCTGGGAGGCAGCGGAAAAAAAAAAATCAGAAATAAGGCTGGGCTTCCCCAGGTGTCAGAAACACAAGAGAAAGGAGCCGCAGGACCACCATGATGGCAGCAATTTATAAAGGTCATGATTCTGTATATAAAACTGAGGCTTAATTACATCCCAAGTGCTATAACCTTTGAAAACTAAATCTCACTCAATGAAGGGAAGAAAACTACGAGTATCTCATTATGTTAAGAGCTCATCAGCTCTAGGATTTGGCATAGCCTGGGGAGCCTTTGAATTATGGTGTTGGCAGAGAATATTGTATATACCGTGGACTGCCAGAAGAATGAACAAGTCTGTCTTGGAAGAAGGACAGCCAGAGTGCTCCTTGGAAATGAGAATGGCAAGACTTCGTCTCAGGTACTTTGGACATGTTATCAGTAGGGACCAGTCCCTGGAGAAGGACATCATGCTTGGTAAGGTAGAGGGTCAGCAAAAATGAGGAAGACCCTCAACAAGATGGATGGACACAGTGGGTGCAACAAAGGGCTCAGACAAAGCAATGATTGTGTGGGTGGGGCAGGATCAGGCAGGGTTTCATTCTGTGGTGGTACATGGGCTCTCTCTGAGTTGGAGCCTCCTCTACGCACCTGACAACAGCCAGGAGTGCTGGATAATCTAAACCTCAGAGAGACAGGGCTAGACTAAGCAAGGTAAATTCAGATTTCTTTGAGTCATGCATCTAATCCCGTTAGAAGTCTGAGGATTCACAGTTACACAGGAACGCAGAGAGGTACACAGTGAACTTTCCAATGCATCACTCAAATTCGGGTCAAGTGTTTAGGTGGTGTGTGAGATTGATTCAGTTCAAATATCTTCCCTCTACCCTGAACGCAAACTCAAGTCAATGTGTTTTCTTTAGAGGAGAATGAGAGTAATTAAGCCCTACGGTTTTGCGTATCTAGTAGGTAACATATGGAGTCCTGGTCGTTCAGTGCCTAGGTGTTTGGCTGCTAATGGAAAGGTCGACGTTGGACCCTACTAGCTACTCCATGGGAGAAAGATGTGGCGGTCTGCTGTAATGAAGATTACAGCCTTGGAAACCCTATGGGGCAATTCTACCCTGTCCTATAGGGTTGCTGTGAATTGGAATCAACTCATCGGCAACAGGGAATACGTAGCATATCTAATAAACAGGTGAAGTGTGTGGTAGGTTAACGGGGAATCTGCCATCCTCAACATTAACAACATTTCAATTTTCTAGGAAGGTGATGCTATGGGGGAAGGGAAAATGAGGGAAAGACAGGAACCTTAGAAGCTACTTGGGATCTATGATTCCCCTGAAGCTCTAAATAAAGATTTGTGTGTATGTGAATTTTTTGGGAAAGGCCATCCTTAGCATTTGTTTAACTACAGAAGCGATGTGAGACCCAGAAAAGACGAAGAATCACAGATATAAAGATATTAAATCAGAATAAAGAAAGTTCTCATAATTTCTCTGTCTACTAACCGTTCTGGAAACCCTGGTGGCATAGTGGTTAAGTGCTACAGCTGCTAACCAAAGGGTCTGCAGTTCAAATCCACCAGGCACTCCTTGGAAACTCTATGGGGCAGTCCTACTCTGTCCTAGAGGGTCGCTATGAGTCTGAATCGACTCAACGGGTACTGGGTTTTTTTGTTTGTTTGTTTTTGGTTTTGGGTACTAACCATTCTACATTGAATCGGAAGGATACCAAAAAGCATTTTCACCAGAGACGGGTTAGACTGGTGATTACTAGTCACGCTTTCCCCTCCTTAGGACATGGTCATTTCTATCTAGTGGGATGCATCATGGTCACTGGATGACAGCCTGGCACTAAAGTCAGACCCTTGGGCTCAAATCCCAGACTCACCTCCTTCTAGCTGTATAAACGAGAAGAAGGTCCCCAGCGACTCCTTTGCTCAGTTTTCTCACCCCTTGAAGGAACACAATACTAGTGTCCATGGCTGTTGAGAGGATTAAATCACATTAAGCTTACAAAGCCCTTGTTGAAGTTCCTGGCACTGAACAAGCCCTCGAGAAATGTAAAATATTGTGGTTTCTAATGCGGAGTTGTGACAAAATATTACCCTCAAGAAAATAATTTCTCCCAATTTGGCAAGGCTTCTTCCAAGATTCACAATGGCTGAGCTGTCAGTCACAGAGAGGGCCTGTCTCCAGCGGCATTCACTCCGCTAGGTTTTTTTGTTTTTTCATTATTTTGTTAGGTCCCAAGAAACTCATCCATCATAAGCAGCTCTTGTTTTTCGATGATAACGTGTCGCCAGGCTTGTGCCAAGTTTCCTCAAATATGAGTCTTAATTTAAGTAAAACTTGAAACTCTTGGCACCTACACTCACATTTGGCAAAAAAAGAACTTCCTATTCTGAAGACAAAGGCTCAAAGAAGTCCTTTGAGTTTTTACAAAACAACATGTGCGTGCATTCGGAGTTAGGTAACTCAAAACTGCAAAATTACAATTCCCTGAAAATAAGCGCCCTTTCAGTTCCCTTTGTTTTTGAATAGAGGAGAAATATTTCCCAAACCCTGAGTTAGTTCTCTGAAGTTTTAACGGTGGGATGCTCCAAGGAAAAAAACACCAGAAAGCATTATACCCAAAATTGGTTATTTTGGTTTGACTTCACGTTTATCTGCAGAGAAGGGACCAGTGTTTATTCAGGTAATGGGTTCATCCATTTCTGGAGAGCACGTAAGCAGCTCCCCTTATAAAAAAAATAAGCCCTATGTAATTGTCAGAGAAACTAAACTTATTTGGTTCTATACTGTCATTAGCTCAGTAAACTTCCCAATTGCTCCCACTCCTTTGTGTTGTGTGAAAAAACCTTCCTATGCGGAAGTTAAACGGAGGACACCTAGATCAGAAATCACAATCGCTGGGCCATTGCAATCTTTTCTGTTTTCTTCTAGCCGCTATAACAAGGGTATAATTACGCTTGCTTTTAAAGCAACACATTAAGCTGAGAGGGCAATGAATTCTCAAAAAGCCGATTTTAGCTCTAAACCTGTTGCCATCGAGTTGATTCTGACTCATAGCGACCCTATAGGACAGAGTAGAACTCCCCATAGGATTCCCAAGGAGCTGGTGGTAGATTTAAACTGCCGACCTTTTGGTTAGCAGCCATAGCTCTTAACCACTGTGCCACCAGGGCTCCTATTTTAGCTCCACTCGACTGGATGGCACAAGGTCTGTGTAAATAAAATGGGTTTAACTTTTGGTCATTCTGGCAGGCATGAAAGTTGTAGATTACTCCCAGAGAAACTTCACAGAGCCACAGGACTACAGGGATTGACTACAAATAAAGCTTTAGCCTCTCTCTAAGCTTCTAGGCTGAAAAAACTTTCTCAGCCACCCAAATTTATAGATACTCTTCCCCAAAATATCATTTTCAGAGCCTTGTTTAATAATACATTTTAGCATCTAGATATACACTCAGGTACATCCTTCAATTCTGCCATCTATGAAACGTGTTCATCCTTTAACTGTCTTTAAAACCTTTAAGTGAATCTCTTTTGTATTTTTTCCAGGCCTTTCAACACAAATGTCAAATTATCTGTTGTTCCAGCTGGAATTCTCTTGCTTACATAGCAACATTTCCATGCACAAATGACATAACGTTATGAAAATGCTGTTTTCTAACTGTGATGATTATTAAGGATGCCACCAGGCTTATTCTCAGCAGTAATGTTGCTCCGTTTATAAAGCTAGGCAAGATTAAAATTTCTAAAGTATTAAGGAGCCAACCTCCTTCTAAGCCCGCTCCTAATTTAACTTAGCCCTAGTGGCGCAGTGGTTAAGAGCTCAGGTGTTAATCAAAAAAGGTTGCCAGTTGGAACCCACCAGCCGCTCTGTCCTACAGGGCTCTACTCTGTCGTATAGGGTTGCTATGAGTCAGAATCAACTCGACCGCAACAGGTTAGGTTTTTTTGTTTAGCATTTACTGAATACACATTTGTGAGACCTCTTGCCTACTGTTTCCACAACAATAAATAAAAAAAAAAAAAACCCAGTTCCATCAAGTCGATTCCGACTCGTAGCAACCCTATAGGACAGAGTAGAACTGCCGCATAGAGTTTCCAAGGAGCACCTGGCGGATTCAAGCTGCCGAGCCTTTGGTTAGCAGCCATTGCACTTAACCACCAATAATATATAGACTGTCCTAAATGAGATGACTTTATGTAATAAGACAATTTACTACATCACTTTAAATGGCATCAAAGCAAACAAAGGAAAGCACAGGCTTTTATGAAAGTTTGAGTGTGATGTCCAAAGTCCTTTGGATTTTGAAATATTCTTCATCCCAAAAACTAGCTGATACAAATGATTTAAAAGTGTATTCTCAAATATTTATTATAATAAAGATGAATTCATATACCCCAAAGATGAATTTTTAGAGCCAATTGTAATAATCTCCAGTAAAGAAATCAGACAGGTTGAGTTCAGCTGAAGATCCAGATGCAAAATATGATTGGATATGACCAAAGTGTATGAAAAAATTATATCTGTAACTGAAAAGGGTATTTAAGAAAACCCCTTTGGTTATTGGGGCTTTTCAGGTTGAAAAATAAAGATTAAGAAGAAATTTGGGTATAGGTCTTGACACCCAGCTCATATATTAGGAATCAGCCACACATTTCTGCGTATAATAATAAATTTTAAAATCACTATACAATATTTAAAATATAGGTGTCCTGATGCTACTAAGCCATCTAGAAGAAAAGTGGAAAAAAAAAAAATTAAACAGTTATTCAGGCAATTTAGGAACATAACACCTTGCTATTTTCCCAAATGTCCCAGTGTTTCAAATCATCAAACATTTCACCCATCTTCTCCTGCTCTCATCTTTCTCTGCATACATTCTGGACAGTCACTGGATTTCTATTATCACCTCTGCACAACTCTGAGAGCTATAGCTTCATCCAGATATGTCTCCAGCACTAATATCAAGATGCCTGCTCCGCATGTCCATTGGATAGCCTACCTACACTTGAACATAAATATGCATGCACCAAACCAAAAACCAAACCTGTTGCCATTGAGGTCGATTGCTACTCATAGTGACATTTTAGGACAGAGTAGAACTGCCCCATAGGGTTTCCAAGGAGAGACTTGTGGATTTGAACGGCTGACCTTTTGGTTAGCGGTGGAGCTCTTAACCACTGTGCCACCAGGGCTCCCTGTATGCACCAAATGGAATATATTCTCAGCTCTCTGACACCTGCTTTTTCTCCTTACAACTTAATTTTGTTTGCAGGACCATGAAAATCGTGAATATTTGCATTCAACTTAGATGCCATGTGGTATTGAATTTATAGTTGCCAAATCTGGAATACATACCCCCTCATTAACATCACCTCAGGACTGTAATCCAAGCCCTTATCTTGACTGCTGCGATAGCTTCCAAATTAGCCTCCTTACTTCCATTTCTCCTCTGCTGTTAACTGAGTGGAGCCCTGGTGGTGAAGTGGTTAAGAGCTCAACTGCTAATCAACAGGTCAGCAGTTCGAATCCACCAGCCACACTCCTTGGAAATCCCATGGGGCAGTTCTACTGTGCCTATAGGGTCGCTATGACTCAGAATCGACTCCATGGCAATGGGTTTGTTGTCTTTTTGTTTGTTTTGTTTTAATTGACTGAGTAATGTCCAATATGCCTTGTCTAACATTTATGGCTGTAACTTTACAGCCTTATACATTAGACTATCATATAAAGGACACCAGCTTATGAACTAACCTCTTCTTAAGTTCTGTGGTGTGTACCCAACTCCTCTTCCTCCCAACTCTTATAAGAAATGCTTCTTCCATGTTCCAATCAAGAGATTTGAATAGGAAACATCACATTCTTACAGATTTTGCTCTCTCTCCTCCATATCTTAATTTAAATTCTAGTTGTGTTTTCTGCATTTTGCAACCAAAAGAGTCTCTGACACATAGCCAAAACTCCTGCGATAATTTAAAACAAATTTGAAACATACAGTTTAAGGTTCAGCTGAATGCCGTCTTGTCCATAAAGGCTTCTCTGAATCTCTCAGACATCTGTAAGCAATTTGCCCAGGCGTAATATTTTATTTACATTTCGCTTGTAACAGTCTCTAATTTCTTTCTAACTTCTAGGATAAGATTTGTTTGTGGGCATAATTCTTTCCCCTTCTGGACTCTAAGCTCTTTGGAGGTAGGACCATACCTATAATTGTTGTAAGGTGCCATCGAGTCGGTTCTGACTCGTGGTGACCCTTTGTATAACAGAACAAAACACTGCATGGTCCTGCGCCATCCTCACAATCCTTGCTATGTTTGACCCCATTGTTGCAGCAACTGTCAATCCATCTCTTTGAGGATCTTCTTCTTTTTCACTGACCGTCTACTTTACCAAGCATGAGGTCCCTCTCCAGGGACTGATCCCTCCTGATAACATGTCCAAAATATGTGACATGAAGTCTTGCCATCCTCACTTCTAAGAAGCATTCTGGCTGTACTTCTTCCGAGACAGACTTGTTTGTTCTTCTGGCAGTCCATGGTATATTCAATATCCTTCGCCAACACCATAATTCAAAGGCATCAATTCTTCTTCCGTCTTCCTTATTCACTGTCCAGCTTTCACATGCATATGAAGCGATTGGGCGATTGAAAATACCATGGCTTGGGTCAGGCACATCCTAGTCCTCAAAGTGATATCTTTGCTATAATAAGTACCCAAAAAATATTTGTTGGGCAATAAATGTTTGGAGGGATGAAGAAAAAAAAATCTTTGCAAAATATTCTCTGAGGTTTCTTATTTTTCACCCAGATGTTTGGCATCACAGAGACACTTCCGAAAAGGAAGTCAATTAATTGGTAATAAAATGATGATTTCTTCCAGCTTCCATTGAAATCATCGTGAACCAGCAGTACTCACATAACCACAATGTTCTAACTGCATGTTTGTGCTTCCTGGACTTTCACAGCCAAACACCTGCAACTAACCAGCCACACATACCAAAGTATTTTTAACATGACTCAGATTGACCTGGGGAGTTGACAACTATTCAACATCAGGCTGAATACCAAACTAAATATCAGTACGTTCCCAGTGACGCCTTAATAACATGGGGAAGCCTGAAATTTCCCTGCTTTCATTGATCAATGCAGTGGAATAGATAAGCTTGACCACCTTTCCTACGCTGGGCTGCCCACATGGACATCTCTATTGTGGGCACCCTAGAACGGTCTGGAAATTCTAACAGCTTTTTTCAAATGCTGTACATTAAAGTTTTTGACCTATTGTTACACCAGACAAATAGACTGAAAGAAAATGTGAGTGATCCTTAGCTATTAGAGTCACTCTGACGGACCCTCCTTCCAGTCCAATCAATGGATTTCAAGTGAAAAGTGCTGCTAAAATCTTTCTCCTTTAGAACAGCAGTAAAACCAGTTACACCACCACCTATCACTTTTCAGCTAGCCTCCGTGGCTTTCAAAATCCAAGTCAGTCTAAGTCAATTGGCAAAATAATTCTATTGTGAAAACATTCTGCATCCCACTTTGAAATGTGGCGTCTGGGGTCTTAAATGCTAACAAGCGGCCATCTAAGATGCATCCATTGGTCTCAACCCACCTGGATCAAAGGAGAATGAAGAACACCGAGGTCACACGATAACTATGAGCCCAAGAGACAGAAAGGGCCACAGGAACCAGAGACTTACATCATCCTGAGACCAGAAGAACTAGATGGTGCCCGGCCACAACCGATGACTGCCCTGACAGGGAGCACAACAGAGAACCCCTGAGGGAGCAGGAGATCAGTGGGATGCAGACCCCAAATTCTCATAAAAAGACCAGACTTAATGGTCTGACTGAGACTAGAGGAATCCCGGCGGTCATGGTCCCCAAACCTTCTGTTGGCTCAGGACAGGAACCATTCCCGAAGACAACTCATCAGACATGGAAGGGACTGGACAATGGGTTGGAGAGAGATGCTGATGAAGAGTGAGCTACTTGTATCAGGTGGACACTTGAGACTGTGTTGGCATCTCCTGTCTGGAGGGGAGATGGGAGGGTAGAGAGGGTTAGAAACTAGCAAAATTGTCATGAAAGGAGAGACTGGAAGGGCTGACTCAGTAGGGGGAGAGTAAGTGGGAGTATGGAGTAAGGTGTATATAAGCTTATATGTGACAGACTGATTGGATTTGTAAACGTTCACTTAAAGCTCAATAAAAATTATTAAAAAAAAAAAATCCAAGTCAAATTGTTCTGTGCTCAAGGTATCAAAAATATTTCCTCCGATAACTTTTTGTTTTGGGACATGCATTGCATTGGATAAACCTGCTACAAAAGACCTCTTTAAAGTGTTGAAAAGCAGTAAAAATAACAACAACAAGAAGCTACTTTATACTCCTCAAGATTACCCTTGTACAATGAATACAGATTTTTGTCCTCTATAGCAATGTTTTATAAGGTTGTAGCTGGGGTTTTTTTGGCCAGCAGACAGAATAGCATTTCATTTTCAGGTTTTGAGCCTCTTAAGAAACAAAAGTAAATAATTCATTGTTTAGTTTATATTATACCTAATATATTAATAAATATCTTTTAAGTGTAGTGGGATTACTGTGGACATACCCCTTGAAACCAAATTCGTTGCCATCAAATGGATTCCGACTTGTGGTAACCCTATAGGACAGAGGAGAACTGCCCCGTAGGGTTTCCAAGGAGGAGCTGGTGGATTTGAACTGCCAACCTTTTAGTTAGCAACCAAGCTCTTAACCACTCTGCCACCAGGCCTCCACTATGGACATATAGCCAAAGAAAAGTAATGTATTTTGATGTAGAAAAAAATATACACATTCCTCTATCGTGGGGCAGTTCTACTCTGTCCTTTAGGATCACTGTGAGTTGGAATTGACTTGATGACTACAGGTTTGTTTTTTTACTGAGTAATTAGCACAGGACTGAGAAGTGTTTCATACTGTTGTATGTAGGGTCGCTATGAGTTGGAACCAACTTAATGGCACCTAACAACGATGACAAAAACTGAGTAAAACTTAAAGCCATATAAAATATTGCTTTTAAGGACTTTGCATTTTAAGGACTTTGCCTATGGACTTTGCATAATAATGATAAAAAATGATACTATCAAATTCCAATTTCAAAAAGGTATTGAATACCTTTCTTTCTTTCCAGTTGCCATCCAGTCGATTCAAACTCATCACCCAGGGTCTCCTTTGAATACATACTATGTGCATAATATCCCAATGAGTTTTAAGCGACAACATAAGGTTGACTTTTGTTTCCCCAGAAGCTTTCTGTACAACTTTTGGGGATTGTGTTAAAATAATCAGCATTGTTCATCCTTAACAAGTGCCTCAACAAGTCATATTTCCTTTGACTGTTCTGAAAACCAGAAGGTGAATGTCAGATATGAAAACATTCCACATGACCTAATCTAGGTACTGTTATTTTCCTTGACTTGTTCCTAAGGCTGCACATACTTGAGGTTGTTGTTTAGGTAGTGAGCCTTGAAAGGTGCCAGGAATCTTCCTATCCTCTAATCTGTGGTCTACCAGCCTGATAAGCAATCTAAAATTCCCAGCATTATTATTAATCCCTCAGGTCATGTTATTTTTTTCTCTAAAAGCACTCTTATTAAAACTAAATAAGATGTGAAAGCTTGCACTTGATTTCTGCTAGAGTGGTACAGTGATTAAGAGCTTGGCTGCTAACCAAAAGTTCGACAGTTTGAATCCACCAGTCGCTCCTTGGAAACCCTATGGGGCAGTTCTCCCTTGTCCTATAGAGTCGCTATGAGTCGGATTCAACTTGATGGCAACAGGTTTGGGTTTGGGTTGGTAGCCAGCACACAATAACAACAACAAATATCAACGTGTCAGACAATGAGTTCATCACACAAGGCACTGGGATAGGTGGAAAGGAGAAAATACAACACAGCATAGATAAATTTGACTGATTGGGGGAAAAAGGAGAAATACCGGAAACTTAGAATGTATTTGTAGAAGATCTTCAAACCACCTGATTAGAAGGTTCCTCTTCAACTTTTCACTCAAGGAAGCTGCATTACAACCTGCTGTCGCTCCCTATTCTGAGGTTTTCTGTAATATGTACTTTTCCATTTTTCACTAATGTTTATATTTATTGCAAGAAAAAGATCTTTACATGGTGTAGGGAAAGGGATTCAGGCTACTCGGAACCCTTCTAAGCAGACGGAGTTATTTTCCCCAGAAAGCTTTTAAACTCTCCATGGGATCATGCATGGCATGGAGCCGATTGGCTTTACTGGGGACTTGGCTCTCTCCAGGTACTTTTGCTTGTCCCCACATGAAGCATTGTGCGGCCCCAGGCTGAAATTAGGCAATCACATGAAAGCCACCATCCCCTTGGAACTTGGAAGAGAATAAGGTAACAATCGGTAGGCCATTGCCACAATTCCAGTTCTTAGCATTTAATTCAAAATTTATTGATCAAAAAAAAAGAAATTATGGTGTTCAAGACACTGAACATAGCTTCAAAGAGTTCCACACATTGAGATAGGACGCAATCTCATAGAAACCTCAATGCCATATCTTCCAGTTTTTTCCTATAGGGAAAGGAGCTGGAAAATAGATTCTCGGCTGTGCTTAATTTTGGCTTTGAGAGATGGGAGTGGGGTCTTCACAGCCTTGAAGGGAAATATAAAAGGCCAGCAGCACAAAGAGAACAGATTTTGAGGCTACCAAGTATAATCATTTACGGTCAAGTGTTTTCAATAAATTTGAATTATTGTTATCACTACTATGTCTTTCTACTTAACTAAGACCACGGTGTCTGTTTGTTTTGTTTTGCTGTTTTCTACCTGTAGAAATTCGAGAGATCAGTGAGTTAAAGTTTATTGAGAAACTAATGCATTTCAGACATTATACTAGAGCTTTGTCACGTCTTTTTGGTTAGAGCAGTGCTAAGATTGACTGTGGTATTCTAAAACATTGAGCATTTAGACAGGAAAATTAGAACATGTTTTAATCCATTTAGGTCCCCATGAAGTCCTTCTAGTGTTATCTGAAGCAAATTCTCAAAACATGAAACTCTTCTTCAAAACCAATGGTAAATGCTAATGCATTCTGAATTATCAGCTGCTTGGGACTCACTTGCTGACCTCCGTTCTCAGTACCTGCGGAGCCATGTTGGAGCCTGAGGCGAGGGAAATTCGTGTGCACCTGTATATATTTTTCGAAATAGCCTCCCTTGTTTTGAACCAAGTAAATAAAATTAATAAAAGGTCTACAGTTAAAATATATGACTATAGATAAATGTCTGAATGTCGACCTGTTCACACACCACCGTCAACCCCAGAAGACCTGTCTGGCTGTGGCTGTGAGAACTTGCTCTGAAAGCAAATGGCAGGCTGGCTGGAAACAAAAGACTGGTCCCATTGCACAACCACTAACACACGGTTATAAAGCAAACAGACAACAACAGCCTATCTTTATGTAAAATTCTGGTATTTTATTCATCATGGATTTCTGCTTTCATTTTAATTCTTTACAATATTGCATTAAAACATTATTTATTTTGATGACTGAAATTTTTGCTGCCTCCTTGGATTTTGCCCCTGAGGCAAGTGATGCTAATCTGAGCCTTGTCCGTTGTAATTTATCTAAGATTGACGCTCTGCAGTTTTAAAGTTTCCCTCCCATCCAGCCTGTTCATTGAATCAAACCTCTTGGTACCTTTCTAAGTGAACTGTCAGGTGATTAAAAAGTCAGACAATGAAAGGAAAAAGAGGAATTTAAAATACGAAGGCCACAGATAACGCAAAAAAACCAATGTACCTAATAATACTTGAGAGTTAAGGAAGGTTTTTCACTCGTGGAATTATGAATTGTTTAATCTTATTTTAACCAACATTTAAGGTCTTTCTATTTAATGGTGTTATAAATCTTTTATATTTTCCAAGGCACTTTTATAACCATTAGTTTGTTTCAAGCCCTACTGAATATATTAGATCTCTAGTATATATTTAAGGGAAATAAAATTTTAAGATGAAAAAGATTGAGCCATTAAAAATTAGAAAAGTAATCATTTCTTTTTAATGTTTGTCATTGCAATTCAGAGTCCATGAGTAATACAGAGAACACAGTTAACCTCACTTCTAGGTTGCTCTGCAGGGAAAATACCACCACTAACTGCACATGTTTTACTAAACTAGGTGGCCTGAAGTAACCCTGGTGGCACAGTGGTTAACTGCTCGGCTGTCAACCGAAAGGTCAGAGGTTGGAACCCACCAGCTACTCCACAGGAGAAAGATGTGACAGTCTGCTTCCTTAAAGGTTCCAGCCTGGGAAACCCTGTGGGGCAGTTCTACTCTGTCCTGCAGGGTCGGTACGAGTCAGTATTGACTCCATGGCAATAGGTAAGTGGCCTGAACCAATTGGGCAGAGGTGCAGTGAAGGTTTGCCTTTTGGTGAATATTTTCAGAGGGAGAAAAAAATTAAGTTAAATGATGGTTATTTACATATGCGATAGGCTCACACAGATGGAAAAAAGAAATTTCATCAGAGTTGTTGTTGTTAGGTGCCCTTTAGTCAATTCCAACTCATCACGACCCTGCGTACAACAGAACAAAACACTTCCTGGTCCTGCACCATCCTCACAATCGTTGCTATGCTTGAGCCCATTGTTGCAGCCACTGTGTCAATCCATTTTGTTGACGGTTTTCCTCTTTCTCACTGACCCTCTACTTTACCAAGCGTGATGTTCTTCTGTAGGGTTGCAATGAGTCAGAATCGACTTGATGGCAATGGGTTTTTCTTCAGAGTATTTGCTCTAAATACTAGAAGTGAAGGAACTACCCCTCATAAACCAGCTGACTGAATGAATTCCTCCCCATCCTTTAGAAAGCCATGCCTGCATTTGGGACTGCAAAAAGTGTGGGTTCTGTGACCTGGGCACGTCTGCACATGGGTAAATCACCTCAGAAAGCTCCTTGCATGCGTTCATCACCTACAGCTAACAAAAAAGAATGTCCTAGGAGCATAGTTTGGGTCAGATCTCTTAGACACTCTTTGAGGAGCCTAAGACTTTTTTATGATAAAAATTTTCAGGACTTTTTAAAAATCCACAGTCTGTGCTCTCTTCAATCTCTAGAGTTCGTTTTGTATGCCACGTGCCATTGCATTTATATTCTACTTCTTGCTACTCTTCATTGAGAGACAAATTATTACTTTATTTTGTCCCAGGCATGGCTGATTATACACAGTTAACTCTGCCCTTCATTGCAATAATTAACCAACTTGATCTACATTTCTTTTCCCCTCATTTTTTCTGCTTTTTCTTTCCAAAGACTGTAGACCCATATTCACCTTCACACACATAGCGAATCATTTTTAATTTGGGGCCTCCAAGGATGTCTCTGTAACTTTGAGTTCTCTGATAAACTCATCACTGACTTTAGAGTCAGACCTTGTTTGAACACCAACTTCACAGACAAGCCAGTGACTTTAACCCAGGCAGATAACACTGTGACCCTGACCTCCTTTCCTCATCTGCTCTGTGTGGGCCGTAGTGTCTACCTCAGGTTCCTGAGTGGTGCTAATCGTATACACTCAGCTACTCGCCTAAAGATTGGAGATTTGAACCCACCCAGTGGCTCTGTGGAAGAAAGGTCTCCCAATCTGCTTCCATATAGATTAT
Organism: Elephas maximus indicus; assembly: GCF_024166365.1. NCBI lineage: Eukaryota > Metazoa > Chordata > Mammalia > Proboscidea > Elephantidae > Elephas > Elephas maximus. The sequence continues at coordinate 5,470,804 of NC_064841.1, read as the reverse complement.
AGCCAAGAAGACCCTTTGGAAGAGTTCTACTCTAACACATGGGATTGCCGTGAGTCAAAATCGACTTAACGATGCCAGGTTTTGTTTGTTTTTTTAACGTCTGCCTCAGAGCGGTGTTGTAGGGATTAAAGCAACAGCATTTCTTAGTGTGCCTACTACCTATAACCAGCAATTTCAAATGCTTCACCCTAATAGCGTGAACTCGACAGATGTGAGCTTTTCCAGGGAAGAGGCTGTCCAGGTGGGCACTGCTGGGGCACTTAACCTGCCTGAACTGAAATGTAGTTTATTGAAAAGTTCATAGAAAATAAGATGGACAACTGAGTATCGGGTATTAATTTTTTAGCCATCTAAGGTGGTTTTAAGGTGGTTGATTTTTTTTTTTTTTTTTTTTTTGGCCTGTATTACAGGTTTTTGTTAGTTGATGAGAAATTCAACCAAAAGCTAGCTGTGCCTTATCTCTTACATAACTTTCTTGGGGGGATATTAAATGCTTTTCTTTCCATTCCTTTGGTCATTTTCCAAGTTCTCTAAGGATCATATTTGCTGAAATAGACAGTAAACTTTTTTGTCCCCCCTTAGAAAAGACAAAGATGGAATCTGAATATCTTAAACACTGACCATTTTGTTAAATTCCTACCACAAGTTTTCATGACCCGTCATGAGGAAAGACACTTCAGGAAAGGCCGCAGTGTCCACCGGACACTAGTGTTTCCTGAAAGGCAATTGAATAAAAACTATTAAATACTAACTTCAGAGCCTCAGTTTTTACCTCAAATAACAAAGACATCTGAAGAAGTTTTATTTTTATTCCAGCTTCTAGATAGATTTTTTTTTTTTTTTTAACAAAAGCTAACTTCCTTTTTCTTTACTTCGTTCCCACTGAGGTAAATCTTCATTCTGTTCACCAAAATGCTTCAGTTCCCTGCCTCAGGGCAAAGCTCCTTTGGGCATTAATGGGAGCTCAAAAAAAAAAAAATTTTTTTTTCTTTTCTGAGTCTGGCCCAGAAACCTGGGGATGGAACACAAGGAGGAGACTGTAAAATAGGGCCACGAAATTTCACGTTCATAACCTCAGATTTAGTTTCCCTAATGCTTAAGTAGAGGAATAAAATATGTATCAGCATTTCAACAAAACCATTCTTGCAAGCTTTATCATTAATTTATTTAGAAGGATCGTTGGCAGAGATAGGGGAGAAAAGACATAGACATGTGAACTTGGGTTACAGACCCATTCCTGTTTTTCTCTCAAGGACTTAGTCTAATGTTTCCCACATGTTTTCCTTTCATGAATTGTTCAATCCTTACTCATCAGGTTTCACCCAGACAGTGTATATCATATTTGTGCCAACCCAAAACATCATTATGGCACTCTGAAAACTGGCTTCTCTGAATCAAAGCAAAATTGGCACAATCTACTAATGAAACTAATAAGCTACGTCAATTCTTATAAATAGCCTCTAATTACCAGAAAGCTTTTTTTAAATCCTTATTCTTCTTGTACCTAAAACTCTGGAATGATGATACTTTTTTAATTATCAAAAATCTATTCCAATATTGAAGATTGTCTTAGGCTAGATTCTCTAGAGAAACAAAACCAGTAAAGCATATAAATATATATATAGAGAAACAGATTTAGATCAAGGAAGTGGCTTGTGCAGTTGTAGAGTCTGGAATGTCCCAAGTCTGTGGGTCAGGATAGAGGCATCTCCTGATTTGCCAGCCCCTGTGGCTGACCAAAATGCCTAGGTCAAAGAGCAAGGCTCTTGCTCAGAGACTGTGAAGATTGACAAATCCCAACATCAACAGGCAAAACCGCAGGTAAGTTGCTAGCTCATGTCCCAAGAAGCAGAGGTCAGAGAGGAGCCAGCTGCAGGATCCAGAATGAGCTAAAGCCCACAAACCTTGCCAGAACATCCTCTTCTATTCAATGCAGGCCACATGCCCAAGGAAACCCCCTTTCAACTGATTGACTACTCACAGCAGATCCCTCCATGGAGGTGATGACATTATATCGAATCTCATCATGGAAGTGATCACAACATCATATGACTGTCAAACCACCAAGAATCGTAGCCCAGGCAAGCTGACACACAATCTTAACCATCACAAAGATTTTTTATTTAAACCTCAACTGGTAAAGTTTTGGGGAAATATTATGAATCCTTTTCAGCATCTCAAAATGAAAATTATTCAGTGGCCTTCTATACGTGTCTTCTAGCTACCCAAAATGTTAATGATGGGTATATTTAGATTGGGTATGTTCAAATCCACTAGCGCTCCTTGGAAACTTTATGGTGAAGTTCCACTCTGTCCTATAGAGTTGCTATGATTTGGAATCAACCCTACGGCAACAGGTTTGTTTTTTGTTTGTATGGGTGAATTTGCTTTTTCCTTTCTCTCTCTCTCTCCTCTCTGTATTTTCTAAATTTTCTACAATAAGTATGTACTGTTTTAGTAATAAACTTAAAATATTTTAATCAAATAAGGTATAAACAAACTTTCCGAAGGACAAAGCTCCTCATGGTTTTGTGGAGGAAGTGTGTTTTGACTGAGATCCTGAGTGAAGGTAGTGCTGTCACTTGGCACAGGTGGGAGAAGAGAAGCAACGGTCAGAGAATAATGAGAAACAAGGATTTTTTCACGAGAAGCATCATCTTGTTTAACGTGGTGCTAGTAGTGGTATCTTCAGAACCTGTCCAACTTCAGGGGGGATAACGAGAATCAAGATCAGCCCAAGGCTGATTCCTGTGAGGTGGAGGATAGAAAGGTCCAACCCTTTTATCAATTCTGACACCAGCCATGCCTCTCACAGCACTCTACTTCTCTGCTGGGTTTGATAATTTGTGGCAAATGGCTACACAGAACTCACCTATTATACTGAAAGTTAAGTGGTTCATTAAGGAAGTAGCAGCATAGAACTTGGGATCAGGATCCAGAAGCATATGAGCGAAGTCTAGAAATCTCCCCCGAAGTGGAGAACACATCCCTCCCTTCTTAGTGCAGGGCAGCTGTCTCAGCTCTGAACACTTGTGCAAGGAAGCGGGGCCGTCTCTCTGCCATGTATGCCCCTTCTCGGCCATGCAGGACCCTCTCAGCCCCCTCAGGACAGGCCTCCTCTTAGCTGTGCAGGCCCCGTCTCCCCTCTTGGCCATGCAGGCCCCTCTCACCCCCCTCAGGACAGGTCTCGCCTTAGCTGTGCAGGCCCCCTCTCAGCCGTGCAGGTCCCTCTGCCTTCGGCCTCCCTGCCAACACCCTCTCCACTGCTAACTGACTCAGTTCATAGCCAGTGTAGCAGCTTTGTTCAACTCCCTCAGCTGCCTTCTTAGCAACAGGACCCCTTCCAGGCCTATAGCTGCCAGCTCTGCCACGGCACCCCTTATGGGCCTCCCCCTGTCTTCAGGGTTACAATCTTTGACCTGTGTTACAGCTCTTTCAGGAGGTTCCTCACCTCCTCTTTCTGCCTCTTCTCTCTCCTTGCCTCACTTACCTTTTTTCTTTTCTGAAAACTTTGTGGGGTTGGCTGCTTATTTAAGTAAACTCCTTGTCAATTTCAAGACCTGACCCTCTCAGCAGGGGCCGCAACCTGACCAATCTTCCCAGTGGACCACAGTAATTCATTTGCACAGTCACTTCATTTGCATAGTAAATAGACACTTCATTTGCATAGTATGTTGATCAATCCCTGCAAGGTGCATACCAATCACAGGCAGGAGGCAGCCCTGGGCGGGTCAGAAGGTATCAGACCGTTAAGTCATTTACAGCTTAATGAACTGTCAATCAACCTGGATGAAAGTAAACCCTCTGGGGTAGAAAACTAGGGCAAAAGTAACTCCTCAGGGCTTAGGAGAAAAAGCTCTCAAGCTGTTTTTCCAAAGGACCTAGGGAAAGGCCATATAACTCATTGCACCACATCTAGTGTCCAACCTTAAAGCACGTTTGAAAATTCTTAGAACTTAGGAAAATTTGTATTAATTGTAATTTTTACAGCAAGAATAGTGTGAAATCAGATTTTTACTTTATAATGCTGATCCCTAAAGCAATGTTTGTATGCTAGGTACTTTGTTTATGTGTTCTCTCTGATTTACTGCCGACTTTTACTCTGTCAAGTTCACTGGCTTTTGAACTTTTTTTCGAGCTCTTTTACATGGCAAGCCAGGGTACATACATGTACACACACACACATTCATGTCATATACCTAAATCTATATCCATACCTATGTCTTTATCTACGTAAAGGAAAAGCATTGTACTGCAATACCTACCCTTGCAACATACAACACACTCTATCCTATTATATTCTTTCTATTCTGTTCCATCCCATTTGATGCAGAAACAAATACTGGCTATGACTGCCTAATCAATTTCTAGATGAAATGATGGATAGTGTCCCATAGTTTAAATTGACTGGTTTAGTACGTGCTTAGGTGAAGGACCCTCCTGCACGAAAGGAGAAGTATCACAAGCATCTAGTTGCCGGAGCTCTAGCTTAATACTAATATGCTTAGATTCAGGGAAATGCCAAAGACAGAGTGATGTTCTGGAAACAGAATCATCAGGACTTATTCAGGGACTTTTTGTTGGAGGCAAAAGAGAGAGAACTGCAGACGACTCTGGTGTTATGTACCTACAGCACCTGAGACCCATGAATCTGTGGACAGTGTTGGAAACACCAGAAACAGGTAAGGGCTTGAAAGTATGATATGGCCCTTTGCTCTCTACTTTAGAGCGAAATGTTTCCTGTGTTGGCTTAGTTCAAAATGATCAAACTTCTTAAAGTACCCTTTTTTTCCTGTTTTACTTTTTATAACTTACATGTCTCTTTATCCTCCATGACTTTGTGAGCATCAGACAAGAACTATCCTGATATCCACTGTCTTCTTCATTTGCCACAGTAGTGAATATGGCGCTCTGCAAGGGCAGAATATGTGTCAGACACATTAAAAACTAACCAATCTATTGAAATGTGCTCCATAAAAAGTTGCATGTGTTCGATTTTCTTCTCTTTATTCTCCAGCTCTCAGTGACAATTGAGAGGCATGATCTGTACTGGAAAGAGCGAGGAGTCTGGCCTAAGACAGAATTTAATTTAAATCCCAGCTGCTGACATTTAATAGCCTTAAAGAGAGGACGTACCTTCTAGATTAGTCAGGATGCTTCCAGTGGCAAGTGACGGAATCCCAAATCTACCTGATTTAAGCAAAATGGGAATTTTTTGGGAGCACATGACTGAGTCATTATCTTTCAAATAATGGTTCCAGGAATCTGTGGCTCTTTCACTTCCGTTTTCTTCTCTTTTGGCTTTATTTCCAATCTCACAATAGCTCTTTGTGGAAGCAAAAAAGGGGGGGGGGGGCCTTGGAGCTCCAAACTCCAATTCTACAGCTTTAACGCTGTAAGGAAAAGACAACCAGTTTCCCCACTGGTCCAGAAAAACGCCCTGAGGCTGATACTGCCTGGTTCTTGGTTCTAACGGACCGGAGTTGGGTCAGATGTCCATCTCCGACCAATCAGTGTAGCAAAGAGGCAGGGAAAGATCATCCATTTGAATGAGATGGATGAGAGTAAGGTTTTCCAAAGGAAAATTGAGATATACTTACAAGAAGAGCCCAAAAGTAACAGATACCTACCTCATCTATTAAAGCCTTAGTTCTCTTATATTTAGGAACCCTGGTGGGGCACTGGTTAAGAGCTCAGCTGCTAACCAGAATGTCGGCGGTTTGAGTCCACCACCTGCTCCTTGGAAACCCTCTGTCCTATAGGGTCGCAATGAGTCAGAATCAACTTGATGGCAACGGGTTTGGTTTTTTGGTTTTTCTGTTGTATCTAAAATATGGATGATATTGCATAACGTTAGGGTGAGGATTAGAAAGAGTGAGTCTGTAAAGAACCAGACAAAAGAGCAGATACTCAATGAAAGAGCAAACGATAAATGATAAAGCAAATGAGGTAAAACGGTAATACCAGGTGAATTTGAGTAAAAGAATAGACCAATGCTCCTTTTACTATTTTTATTTTTTCCACTTTTTGTAAGTTGAAATTATTTCCATAAAAAAATTTTAAAAATAGAGTAGGTTCTCAGGAACTATTATTAATATTTCCCCCAAGTCTGGCTCAACAATATTCATGATTACCTAATCTTTATAAGATGGCATTGTCTTTGGTCTTCCAGTGTGTTAGAATCTCACACTATTTCCAAAAGGCAGTTTAATATAGTTGTGGAGTCCCAAGGTATTTAAATAAGCAATTTTTAAGAATTCACTTTCATGAAGCTAAAGATACTGTGGCATTCATAATGTTTTTATCAAAAACATTATGAATCTGGGGGGAGTCTACTGATCACCAGAAGTTTGCAGAGCTCACCTGGAAAATGACTTTTACTCTGGATGTGAAGCTCTTGATATTGGGTGGAGAAAGCTGATCAGTCACTCCAGTGACAGGAGAGTGAGGGAGAAATGAGGATCTGAAGGGCACTCAAGGGATAAAGGAACAACTGCGTGCTATTCTTTCTCAAGACCAGAAAGACTAAGAATAGAAAAATGTCTAGCGACATCCAGAACCTGTTCAGCATTAAAAAAAATTCAGTTATAGGAGTCTTAAAGGGCTGAGAGTAGTCATCTAAGATACATCTACTGGTCGCATCCCAGCTGGAGCAAAAGACAATGAAGAAGACCAAAAACACAAGGGAAAGACAGCTACTGCAACCTCCACCAGACTGAGCACAGAACAACCACAGTGCCCAGTTACCACCAATGACTGCTCTGGCAGGCATCGAAATAGAGCAGGAGAAAAACACAGAACAAAATTCACACACACACACACACACACAGACCAGGTCTGCTGTTCTGACAGAGACTAAAGAAGCCCTGAAAGTATGGCCCCCGGACAACCTTTTAACCCAGTACTGAAGTCACTCCTGAGGTTCACCCTTCAGCCAAAGATTAAAAATTAGACAGGTCTATAAGGCCAACAATAATTTTTTTTTATAAGGCCGACAATAACACACATGAGGGACGTGCTTCATAGTTCAGTCATGTATATGAGACTAATAGGCACACCAACCCAAAAGCAAGGACGAGAAGGCAGGAAGGACAGGAAAACTGGACAAATGGAAACCGGGAAACTGGGGTGGAGAAGGGAAAAGCGTTGACACATTGTGGGGTTGGCAACCTCAGATGTGGTTTGTACTGCATGACATGTACAGCTCTGGAATTCCTCTTCTTGCTGAGGAATTGATGGCAGAGTCCTCAGAACTAAGAGGAGGCAGGATATGCAAATCTTGAGATCATCAGATACACCAGCCCATATGAGGAAAGTCAGACCATGATATGGGCCCTGGAAAATGCGACTACATTACAGTGAGATTTGAGTAAATTGCATAAGTGGAACTCAGAACACAGGTCTATATTCTGAAGACTTACTGTCGTAAAGGTTTTGTCACAGACGTAGAGACGGTATTTAGCTCACTAAAGAGGAAAGAGAAATATGGGAATGGACGGGAAGAAACAAGAGAAAAAATGAACAGATCAGTGGAAGCAAAAGGGGGTAAGCACCAGAGTTAAAAAAAAAAAAAAAATTTTTTTTTTTTTTTTAGTGTTAAAGGTGACCTATTTTTCCATTTTTCCCCTGGAGCCATCTGACTGAAAGTTAAGGTTGCTGAAAGAAAAATAAGTACCTATATGTCTGAATATCATAAGCATTTAGACCACAAAAGGGCATTAACAGTGGATTGGTCTAGCTCCGGTTTTATAAGTGGGAAAATTGAAGCTTAAAGACGTTAAATAGTGTGGCTATTATAGTGCCTAAAAGAACCAGGAGTCTAAGGGGAGGGAATTCACTTTCCTGAATTACAAGGAAAAAGAAATGTTTATACTTCGAAAAAAATACATAATTCAGCACAGATGTAAAGCAAGTGAACCTTTAGGTGACCACAGAGTCAAAGGTGCTAAAAGTTGCTTAAGAATTCTGTGGCTTACAGGTTCTCGAACTACCTTGTTTGGTTGAACACTATCAGCAATGGCTGACACTCCAGATTCTTTTTGACTGAAGGTCAGGGAAAATGAGCAGATCCAGGGAGCAGAAGGGAGTTAATCTTTTTGGAGAAAGCCTAAGGTAAGCATTTCTCTGTTTAATCCCGAACCTATCTGCAAAATTATTATTATCTTTTAAGGTTGCCATGTGTAATGTATCTTTGTTGGGTCTTGGTTGCCTTGCATCCACTCCTCTTTGATTTGGTAACACATCGTTATCTGTTTGGGTGAATTCCGTCTCCACTGCTGTGTGCTGGTTAATAGGATCGTCAGTCCAGGAGCTTCTGGTCAAACGTAGGCCCATGCTTAAAAAAGAAAAAAAAAGTTAATATATCATTACTTGCCAATGGCTCCCTAGTTCTTATCTTTCCCTAGGTCTGGTTCCCCACTCTACCCATTTGTTTAGGGTAGCTAGCCAGTATCATTTCAATTTGTGTACTTTCCATTTAAATCTCAGCCTTTAGGTTGCTCACATTTAGTCAGGGAGATGTTGTATCTTTAAGATCTAGCAAATTGCCTAGCATTTTAGAAAGCCTTCAATGAATATTTTTTGAAAGATTGCTATGATCAAGGTAAGTCTTGGTTACCACTGAAGCACATGGGATGATCACCCTACGTAGTCTTGGTGTAGGTATCAGGGAAGGCTTCCCAGAGGAACATGATTGAAAAACTCATCTTTTTATCTCCCATAGAGCCATGCACAGAGTATAGGCTCAGCAAATGTTTGAACTAAAAACATGAATCCTGTAAAGATGTATTTCAGTGAAACTCAAATTGATACAGTTTCTCTAATTCTTTTATACAACCTGCTAAGATTTCTCTTATAAGCCAACACAGAAAAAAAAAATTTTTTTTTAAATCCTGCCAAAGTTGGGAATTTTCATCTCCCTTTCACTTTGCCATCGAGTATCATCACCATCCCCTGAGAGCAACAGAGCTGAGTTCGTTCTCATCCAAGTCTTAGGAATAACAAACAGTCCAGAGCCGGTAACAGGAAAAGCTGGCCCAAATTCTCAGGAGGAAATGCTAATTTGACCCCTCTCCACAAAATGTTGACACTTGACAGCTTTTGTGTTTTCAGAGCCTGACACCAAGGGTGTTATCTGGGTAAAGGAGGCTGTTTGAGTTACAAACAGGGCTTGGAGTTCTTTGACAAGAGCCAACATAGCGTCTGGGAACTGGAAACATTTACTGCGCCTATGTGAGATCTGGAGAGCTTTGACAATGCGTTATTTGCCATAACCTTCATAGTCTTTGTTTTGGGGCCTAAAATAACATTTTTTTTTTCTTTAACTACCAAAATTGGAGCACTGGGAAAACTGTATATTTATGGAAATATATCAAGAAAGACTTCAGAGTAGAATATTGCCAACAATTTGTCACTTAAGGATAGTGTGAGCAGATTAAAATAGTATTCCTAACCTCAGCAACAATTATCTTTCAGAATTCTTCCTGTCCTGCTTAGACCTCTGGTTTTATAAGCATTGAGAACTAAAATATCAAGGTGCTCAAAGGAACTTTTAGATAATTGGGGACCCACTTTCATGCAGATAAAGACAGTCCCAAGGTTTTGTGATTTGGGACAAACGACACGACAGTGCATGTCAATTCTAAGACTAAACTATTAAACAAGAGTCAGAAGATACAGCTTCGAGTTCCAATCTGGCTATCAGCTGTATAATACTGGGAAAATCATGTAACCTCTGAGTTTTGATTTCTTCATCTCTTAAAAAAAAATCAGTGGTAACTTCTTCATAGGGTTCTTGTAAGGATTAAATGGAGTATTTCATATAAAAACGGTTTGTCCACGGTAAGGCACTATACAATGATGATGATGATTGATGATGGTGATGATAAACCAGAGCAGCAAAAAAAAAACTACTTTAGAAGCAAACATGTCTTCAAAAATAGTGTAAAGGATTCTATCTGCACCAAAGTCTCAGGCTTATTTAGGAAGCTCTGCCATCTTTGCTGAGAATCTCTGTTCTTGTGCCTTTTCCTGACTCAGTTGGAGTTGGAGTCGAAGGAAGAAGTCCATGCTGCACTGAAGGCATTGGCAAAAAGCAAGGTTCCAGGAACTGACAGACTACCAACTGAGATGTTTCAACAAAAGGATGCAGCCCTGGAGGTGCTCACTAGTCTACGCCAAGAAATTTGGAAGATAGCTACCTGGCCAACTGACTGAAAGAGATCCATATTTTTGCCTATTCCAAAGAGCGGTGATCCAACAGAATGTAGAAATTATCAAACAATGTCATTAACATCACGCACAAGTAAAATTTTGCTGAAGACAAGTCAAAAGCAATTGCAGCAGCACATTGACAGGGAACTGCCAGAAATTCAAGTCAGATTCAAAAGAGAACGTGGAATGAGGGATATCATTGCTGATGTCAGATGGATCTTGGCTGAAAGCTAGGAATACCAGAAAGATATTTATCTGTGCTTTATCAACTATGCAAAGGCATTTGACTCTGTGGATCATAACAAATTATGGATAACATTGTAAAGAGTGGGAATCCCAGAACACCCATTGGTGCTCATGTGGGACCTGTACATAGACCAAGAGGCAGTCGTTCAAACAGAACAAGGAGATACCGCGTGGTTTAAAACCAAGAAAATTATGCGTCAGGGCTGTAACCTTTCACCAGACTTACTCAATTTGTGTGCTGAGCAAATAACCCAAGAAGCTGGACTATATGAAGAAGAAGAAGGTAGCATCAGAATTGGTGGAAGACTCATTACCAACTTTTAATATGCAGATGGCACAACCTTCATTGCTAAAAGTGAAGGGGACTTGAAGCACTTACTGATGAAGATCAAAGACTACAGGCTTCAGTATGGATTACACCTCAACATAAAGAAAACAAACATCCTCATAACTGGACCAATAAGCAACACCACAATAAATAGAGAAAGTATTGAAGTGATCAAGGATTTCGTTTTACCTGAATTCACAATCAACGTCCATAGAAGCAGCAGTCAAGAAATCAAATGATGTATTGCATTGAGAAAATATGCTACAAAAGACATCTTTAAAAGTGTTAAAAAGCAAAGATGCCACCTTGAGGACTATGGTGCACCTGATTCAAGCCAGTGTATTTTTAGTCGCCTCATATACATGTGCAACCTGGACAAAGAAAAGGAAGACCAATGAAAAATTGATGAGTTTGAGTTATGGTGTTGGCAGAGAATATCAGATATACCATGGACTGCCAGAAGAATGAACAAACCTGTCTTGGAAGAAGTACAGCCAGATTGCTCCTTAGAAGCGAGGATGGAGAGACTTTGTCTCATGTAGTTTGGACATGTTATCAGGAGCGACCAGTCCCTGGAAAAGGACCTCATGCTTTGTAAGGCAGAAGGTCAGCAAAAAAGAGGAAGACCCTCAACGGGATGGAGTGACACAGTGGCTGCAACAGTGGGCTCAAGCATAGCAACGATTGTGAGAATGGCACAGGACTGGGCAGTGTTTTCTTGTGTTGTACATGGAGTCACTGTGAGTCGGAACTAATTCGAGGGCACCTAACAGCAACAAAAGCAATGTCTCTAGGATTTGACTAAGGGGATAACTGCATGTAAGTGTCAACAGAGAGGAAGATTTTGTTTGGATAGAGTGTGGGAACCAGGAAATAAGAAGAGTTCATCAGCAGGAAAAGCTCATCCTCTGACCTGTAAGTGTCCAGGGAAAGGGTATAAGTCTTTTTTTGTACCCCAGTACTAACACACTGCCTGGACTATAGAACACTGTCAATAAATGGTGTTGCCAAAGAGCCTTCAAGGTCACCCATATTTGGAAAGCAAAGGGAAACCATCCATGTAGATATGAATAGTAAAAGGTCAAAGGAATGGGTATGTAGGAAGATATTTGACCTGAGGAAAGAGTAAGTGAAAGTTGAAATAGTGAACATGTTGGAAGAAACCAACCCTAAATAAAAGAGAAGTCTTCATATTTTAGAGACACTAGAAAGAAAGTGCTGGAATTTGGTAAATTATCATCTGAAAACTGAAGACTAACAGAATCTTTTACCTTGCCCTTGAATCCAAGATTTTTACACAGAAAATCTTTTGAGCCAATGTATGTATTCAAATAGTTTAGTTATAATTATGCTAACATTTATAAATTTTAATTTAAGAAATTTAGTGAGCAGATGTTCATTGAAGTATAGAGGAAATGATTGGCAACAAAAAGGTAAGAAAGGGTACAAGGAAAGGGAGCTAGAACCCCAAGGCAGGCCCTGAATCATAAAGAAAAGCTGTAACTTTGGGTATACAAACACTGGTGACTGGTCCAGGTTTAATATAATATGCGTTACCCCGTGTAACTTTCACAGATTGAAATTTTTGTCTTTATCATTTGACGTCTTATATCCTCTCCACTTGATAAAACACAGCAACAGCTATGGCTTACGTAGTGTCCTTGCTCATGAATCTTCATATGGTACCATGTGTCAGTAATTTTTAGGGGATGCTGAAGAAGATGGCAATGACGATAACAAATTTTTTTCAAATGCATTTGCTTGCCTCCCAATTAATTCAAGGTTAACCACAAAATATTTGAACGTACAATTTTAGATGGCTGCTCTTCTCAGAGTTTACATAAACATTTGGAAATTTTGCCATATTTACTGGGTCAGTGTTAATTGGTGGCTAAGATCACAGTCCAATCCCAGCTCTGTCACTTATGAGCTGTATGACCTGAGGCAAGTCGTAGTTCTCATCAGAAAACTATATTAGGGAATTATTCAGAGTTCTCACTAGAAAATGAGAATAATAACATCATCTTTAGGGTCATTGTAGAGCCCTGGTGGCACAGTGGTTCAGAGCTGTGGCGAGCTATGGCTGCTAACCAAAAGGCTGGCAGTTCAAATCCACCCACAGCTCCTTGGCAACCCTATGGGGCAGTTCTACTCTGTCCTGTAGGGTCGCTATGAATCAGAATCGACAGTAACTTTTTTTTTTTTAGGGTTTTTGTAAGGCATAAATTGGATAATATCCGTAAAATGTTTAGCACAATGTCTGTCACTCAGCAGGCAGCAAATAAATAGTAGCTGCTGCTGACCCCAATTCAACTCTTCAGAATTTGCAAAATGGACGGTAACTATTACAAGACAGATTTCCCATGAGACCTCCATAACTTCCCGAATCTGGGTAGGCCAGAAATTCTCTGGGAACAGTTGAGACATTTGCTTCCTGATCTGATGAATTCCAGGGCTTGTGAAAAATGCAGAAGTAAAAACCATTAACTAGCATCTGCAAAAATCATCATATGTGACTGGGTGAGAATTTTGAGTCAGTTCGCACTGGATCTCGACCATATTCCATTCTTAGTGTGTGGTTTCCACGTTCACCTTGCACACTTCTGCTTTAAGCTTTGCTCAGATCTCCTTCTGCTAAAAGCAACAAGTCCCCGTGGCCTCATGAACAAACTTGTTTTCCCGTCCTATATAGACATTAAAGACTTGATTATGAAGAAACAAACACAACCTCAGTGTCGTGGATGGAATTGTGTCCCCCCAAAATATGTGTCTACTTGGTTAGGCCATGATTCCCAGTACTGCGTGGTTGTCTTCCATTTTGTGATTGTAATTTTATGTTAAAGAGGATTAGGGTGGGATTATAACACCGTATTTACCTAGGTCACATCCCTGATCCAACGTAAAGGAAGTTTCCCTAGGGTATGGCCTGTACCACCTTTTCTCTTTCAAGAGATAAAAAGGAAAGGGAAGTTGTGGGGAGGGCAGTGGAGAACCTTGTACCACTAAGAAAGCAGTGCCGGGAGCAGAGCATGTCCTTTGGACCTGGGGTGCCTGTGTGGAGAAGCTCCTAGTCCAGGGGAAGATTGATGAGAAGGCCAACAGAGAGAGAAAGTCTTCCCCTGGAGCTGACACCCTGAATTTGGACTTCTAGCCTACTTTACTGTGAGAAAATAAACTTCTCTTTGTTAAAGCCATCCACGTGTGGTATTTCTGTTATAGCAGCACTAGAAGACTAAGACACTCAGAAGAAACTATTATTTAACTTCACAGTTGGAATGAAATGTGCAGCTCAGTAGTGAATTCTTCTTTCCTGTTTGTTTTTTTTTAAGTGAAGAATGGGAAAGATGCCCTCTATGTTTTTCCTCTTGATCTTGAGTTCTGTTCCTTCAACACTAAAATAAATATACGAAGGGAAAATTCAAATACGTAATACACTTTCAGATGGCCTACAGATAGAACACTTGAAGTACATGCAGCCACTGAGCACAATCTATAGGACTATTTCACCAACTGTAATGTAAAAACCAAGGCCTAATTTCACATGCAAGTGACCGTTTGAAGTGTGAGCTGTAGTTGAATACTTTTTATAACTGAAACCCACAGTATTACTATTGAACTCACAGACATTTTTTTGCCAGTTCAATCTTTGTCGTTCAATATTTACGAAAATATTTCAATTTGTTGTAGTAACCCTGCAAATGCGCTAATGCTGTGCCCGATTTTGAAAACCCACTGTAGGGAACAATCTATGTCTTGGACAACTTTTCCTCAATTCTCCAAATTCATTCTTTCCTTCCATCAATAATTTACCTTTGTTGTTGTCGTTGTGTGTCAGTAAGTCTATTCCAACTCATAGCATCACTCTATAACAGAGTAGAACTGCCCCGTAGGGTTTCCTAGATGGTAATCTTTAGGGGAGCAGATTGCCAGGTCTTTTCTCCTGCAGAGCCACCCCTACTATATACTAGGAGCTGGGCTGAGTCCTATGCTTTGGGGTGGAACTTTAGAATATCAACCATAAATGTAACCTGTTCGGAAAGAAAGTAAAGCAAATGAGTAATTTATGTGTTTGAGGCAGGTTGTTGTGATACTGATCAAAAACCCTGGTTTGGGACACCTCACTGGGTCTCATTCTGGGACTATTTGTTGGATTAATGGCTACTTGGTTCCTCATTACTGTGCTACCTTGGTAGCTAAGATGCAGGTCCTTATCTGAGTGGAATAACCCTCCAAGGATGTAGTGATTTGTTTTGAAGACTTGCCAGTGAAGAGCTAGGGCAGAGTCAGTCGACTTTGCATCATGCAGCTGTCCAAAGAGGGACCAGATGACACTGTCCCTGCTGGTCACAGGAATGATGGGGCTAGCGAAAGAGGAGGAAAAGTTAAAAATGGGAAGAGAGATTTATTGGAGAGAGCTAGAAGGTCTGCTGAGGCTCAGCTGGTGGCACAAAAGCTATCTGAGCTCTGAGCACATCGTCCAGAGACTGGAAGCTTGGGGTCTGAAGCCCCAGCGATTGCTATATGTGGACCTTCAGCTAGTTACTCAGCCTTTCTGGGCCTCAGCCTGCTGCAGCCAGTGAAATGGGAATAATGAGAAGATCGGCTTCATAGATTATCGTGAGGATGATATGGATTGATATATGGAAAGGATTAGAACAATGTCTGATCCATACACCCAAAAACCCCTTGCTATTGAGTTGATTCTGACTCATAGCGACCCTATAGGACAGAGTAGAACCACCCCATAAGGTTTCCAAGGAGCGGCTGGTGGATTCAAACTGCCGACCTTTTGGTTAGCAGCCAAGTTCTTAACCAGGGCCCCATCATACATAGGGGTCAATGAATATTAGTTGATCCTTGCTATTGCTGTTGGCCTTCTCATTATTACCTCCTGCCGAGAAGTTGGACTGACCCAGCCAGTGGAGGACTTGAGGGCAACCTTGAGGATGAGCAGAGTGAAGGAAAAGCTTCTACAGCGAATTATAGGAATTTCCCTAAAGATGGGAACTTGAAGGGCTGATCACTTGGGAGGGGGTAAGGTGACTGTAAAGGAGGCAAACCAGGGAACCTGAATGAGTAACCCAAAAGAAGGGCCAGGAGCATTATTCAGACAAGAGCTAGCACAGCCGAGATGTGAAAGCGGTGTCATAGATTGAATTATGTCCCCCCAAAAAGTGTGTATCAATTTGGCTGGGCCGTGATTCCTGGTATTTTGTGATTTTCATGTATGTTATAAATCCTATCTCTATGATGTTAATGGTGGAAGATGGGTGGCCGTTGTGTTAGTGAGGTAGGAATCAATCTACAAGATTGGATTGTGTCTTGAGGCAATTTCTTGAGATATAAAAGAGAGAA
The DNA here is from genome assembly GCF_024166365.1 of Elephas maximus indicus. Classification (NCBI taxonomy): domain Eukaryota; kingdom Metazoa; phylum Chordata; class Mammalia; order Proboscidea; family Elephantidae; genus Elephas; species Elephas maximus. The sequence goes on along the minus strand of NC_064841.1, from coordinate 5,454,663 downwards.
GTGAGCAGAGAGACAGGGTAACCTCATACCACCAAGAAAGCAGTACTGGGAGCAGCGCTTGTCCTTTGGACCTGAGGTTCCTGTGTGGAGAAGCTCCTAGTCTGGAGGTAGATTGATGAGAAGGCCAACAGAGACAGAAACCTTCCCCTGGAGATGGTGCCCTGAATTTGGACTTGCAGCCTACTTTACTGTGAGAAAATAAACTTCTCTTTGTTAAAGCCATCCACGTGTGGTATTTCTGTTATAGCAGCACTAGGTGACTAAGACAAGCAATAACAGGTGGACAAGTGGAAACCATCCCACATAAACATGAATAGGAATGAGATAAAAGGAACGGGTTTGCACAGTGGGAGAGAGCTCAGGGTCAGTGCATGAGAAGGTTAGCTTTCCTTCCTTGTGTTGACTCACCCTCTATAATACTGGGCAGAAGGTTGGCTGTGTTAAAAGGGCCAGGGAAGCATAGAGCCCTGGTGGCACAGTGGTTAAGAGCTCAGCTGTTAGCCAAAAGGTCAGCAGTTTGAATCCACCAGCCACTCCTTGGAAACCCTCTGGGGCAGTTCTACTCTGTCCTCTAGGGTTGCTGTGAGTTGGAACTGACTTGATGGCAACAGGTTTGGTTTGGTTTTGGTTTCTGTTCTTGGGGCATGATTTAACTTTACAGCACCCACTTTATTACATGGGTCATAATTCCTGCCTATGATTTAATAAGCTAGGAGAGTAATCAAAATTTTTTAAAAGGGTGGGAGATATAATACATTAGCTGGTAACTTTTAAAAATTAAGCTGAAAGATGATAAAGAATACACAAAAAAGGCAAATAGGAAACCAGAATAAAAATAGACAAGATAGCGTGACAATAAAAGGTATAAAAGAAAATAAAATGCATAAACATAAGCTAAGAAAAAAAGAGATGAAAACAATTGTATAAATTAGCACCAAAAGACAAAATAGGTTTTCAATGATTAAATTGAAGGGGAAGAGATTTTAAAAAATTAACAATATTGTTACATTATAAAAAACCAAACCAAACGAGTTCCTGTCGAGTCAGTTCTGACCCAGGGTAAATCCGTATGTGCAGAATAGAACTACATTCTGTAGGATTTTCAAGGCTTTCTGAAGTAGATTGCCAGGCCCTTCTTCCAAGGTGCCTCTGGGTGGGTTTGAACCTCCAACCTTTCTGTTAGTAGTCCAACATTTAACCATTTGCACCACTCAGAGACTCTTGTTACATTATAACCAGTAATTTAATAGAGGAGGGATTAGGAGAATACAAACCACATAAAGTGTGTGTGTTCCTTTAAGATGATGATCCACCATCCTGTGAAGCCATTTGTGGTTCTCACAATGAGAAAGTCATTGCCCTTTTTGTCCTGTTGTGCATGAGGTTGCTTCCAGGGGTCCTATGAGCTGAGGGCTGGGGGGCTGACAGAGGAAACACAGGCTGCTTCTCTAGGCCTCCAGAAACGTCTCCTGTCGCTGCTGTCTGAGCCTTTGAGAGACAGCCCTGTCAGGGAAAGACACTCCCTCAGCGAATCCAGGGCCACAAGCTCCCATTTCAGCTCGCCCCGCAGGGACAAGCTGTGTACTTCAGTAGAAGTCAGTCATTACAAAGTATTTCATTATTCAGATTCTATTTCACCTCATTTGAACAAATTCAATCTTTTTTGCCTGTTCATAGTCAAAACTGTATTTTTCCCCCCAAAAGAAGTGGATGCAAAGCCTTTGAAAAACATTTAGCTATCGTTTATTGACGACAATATTTCAAATGATAATACCCAAGAGCTGAGTTATGTATTGTTCTTTCCAGTGCACCTTGGGAGTAGGAATGAGCATTATATAGCTTAGATTTATAAATTAAGAGTATAAGTGTCATTGATAACAGGTCTAACACACAGTTTTATATGACACTCATTTTTAATGTCATTGTAAACTCAGCTGTGTTTTCATATTCGTTCCCTGTAAAATGTATCATTACATTATGGCTCTAAACTCAGAGCATTGTTTTGATTTAATACCTTTTTGTTCTTTTAATAATCTCGAATGCTCCTTATGCCTCACGAATCGGGCGTAAGGAGATAACGTTCGTTTTTAAAGCTCTAATTACACGTCACGCTTTCAATATGTTTTCTTCTTCAGACACCTTGACATTCCTCCCACTTCTGAAACATCTCATCTTAAAGTGCCTGTCTAGGCAGCTTTCAGTCTTCTACAGGCTCTGGGGTGTAATCAGCCACAAGGGAGGATACCTCCCTCCCTTTTTATTTTCCTCCTGATATTGCAATGTTACCAAGCCTCCCTTTGAAAATTTTGCAGAGTTTGGTTTGGAAGAAAGTGATAGCATTCGTAGCTAGGACTCGAAAAGTGTGTCATCACCTGGTAATATTCCTCCAGGTTATTTCATACCTTGGCAACGGTGTGCCCTCCAAAAGACAGGGTTAAGTAATGGAATAGTATGCTCCCCAAGCATTCCCTAAGAACCTAATTTTGTCCTGAAAACTTTTTCCCTTAGATTTTGTCTTCAGTTCAAAAGTCTGTTCTTGCCTGTTTTCTGTCGGGGAATGTACAGAAAACGTGTTTTCATTGTGTGAATGCTGTTCGAGGTATTCAGTGGTGCGGCAGAGGTATTTAAAGGTTTTACAGAGACCTTTAACAGCTAATGCGCTGTGGTGGATGGTCGTGTAGAACCAATGGAATATACAGGGTTGGAGGAATTTCACAGTCGGTCTATCAACAGAATTTACCTTCGTGGGGATGGTGTAGGACCGGACAGTGTTTCGCTCTGTTGCGCATAAGCTCGCTAAGAGTTGGAACCCACTCAATGGCACCTAACAACAGCCATGAACTAGGGGTCAACCTGGTTTGAAGGTGAGAGAAGATAGAATCCCACAGCAATCACTCAAAAGGACGTTTGAAGGAAAATACAATTTCTTATTGTGTGTAAGGGATCTGAATTCCTATAGCTTGAATTTTTATTTCTGACCTTGTATGAAAAAGAAAGTGTTTGTGATATTTAAGAAGAATCCCGGTAGTAATCCCTGATGTTGCAGGATTCTTATATATATTCTATTAGTTTCATAGATGCTACTCTTTCTTAACAAAGTTATTTACATATATATATATATTTTTTTAACTAAATGTTTTTTCACAGAGAATGTGCAAGATGCAAGTCAAAATAAAAGGAAAGAGCTCAAAGGACATCAAGAAAAAGCATAATAGTGAATTTAAATCTACCTGATAACAAGCATTTATAGAGCATTATATGGGTCAGCTACTGTTCTCAACACTTCATGTATTTTAGTGTATTTAACCCTCACAGAAAGTCTGTGAGATGGGTTTTATTATTACCATCCCCATTTTTCAGATGCAGAAACCCAAAGAGAGACCAGCTCAAGATCACGAAGACCTGTGATTCCTACCTGGCGAGTCTGGTCAGAACTGTGCTCATAAACACTATATCACACCATCTCATAACACCTTTCATCATGCTTGCACTTATTCAAAAAGCCAAAATTCAGGTCTGATATCTCCCTGTGGAGCTAGAAAAAGTCATTTCTTGAATCAGCATCTATTTACTAGATGTATCAATGAGAACAGATAGAACCAAATAAGCAATGATGTGATGAGAAACAAAAGATCGTAAGCAAGCATGACATAATATCAAAACAAAAAGACACAAATCAATTAAAAATGCAATTTTTCAATGATTACATAGGCTAAAATTTTTTTTAATGATTACTAAGAGCTAAACTTAGTAAGCATTAAAAAAAAAAAAGTTTACCTCTTAGTAATCATTAAAAAAAAAAAAGAGCTAAACCAGAAGACGACGTGGAACCAGGGACATCATTGCTGATGTCAGATGGATCCTGGCTGAAAGCAGAGAATACCAGAAGGATGTTTACCTGTGTTTTATTGACTATGCAAAGGCATTCGACTGTGTGGATCATAACAAATTATGGATAACACTGCGAAGAATGGGAATTCCAGAACACTTAATTGTGCTCATGAGGAACCTTTACATAGATCAAGAGGCAGTCGTTCGGACAGAACAAGGGGATACTGATTGGTTTAAAGTCAGGAAAGGTGTGCTTCCGGGTTGTATACTTTCACCATACCTACTCAATCTGTATGCTGAACAAATAACACGAGAAGCTGGGCTATATGAAGAAGAACTGGGCATCAGGATTGGAGAAAAACTCATTAACAACCTGCATTACGCAGATGACACAACCTTACTTGCTGAAAGTGAAGAGGACTTGAAGTACTTACTGATGAAGATCAAAGACCACAGCCTTCAGTGTGGATTGCACCTCAACATAAAGAAAACAAAAATCCTCACAACTGGACCAATGAGCAACATCATGATAAATGGAGAAAAGACTGAAGTTGTCAGGGATTGCATTTTATTTGGATCCACAATCAACAGCCATGGAAGCAGCAGGCAAGAGATCAAAAGATGCATTGCATTGGATAAATCTGCTGCAACGGACCTCTTCAAAGTGTTGAAAAGCAAAGATGTCACCTTGAAGACTAAGGTGCGCCTGACCCAAGCCATGGTATTTTCAATCGCATCATATGCATGTGAAAGCTGGACAATGAATAAGTGAGACCGAAGAAGAATTGATGCCTTTGATTTGTGGTGTTGGCGAAGAATTGAATATACCATAGACTGCCAAATGAAAGAATAAATCTGTCTTAGAAGAAGTACAACCAGAATGCTCCTTAGAAGCAAAGATGGTGAGACTGTGTCTTACACACTTTGGACATGTTGTCAGGCGGGATCAGTCCCTGGAGAAGAACATCATGCTTGGTAGAGTACAGGGTCAGCTGAAAAGAGGAAGACCCTCAACAAGGTGGATTGACACAGTGGCTGCAACAATGAGCTCAAGCATAACAACAATTGTAAGAATCATGCAGGACCAGGCAGTGTTTTGCTCTGTTTTGCATAGGGTCGCTATAAGTCGGAACCGACTCAATGGCACCTAACAACAACAGCAAGAGCTAAACGGAGCTCTGGGGTCACAGTGGTTAAGAGATTGGCCACTGACCAAAAGGTTGGCAGGTCAAATCCACCAGCCATTCCTTGGAAACCCTATGGGGGAGTTGTCCTATAGGGTGGCTACAAGTCTAAACTGGTTCAAAGGCACATAACAACAACAACAAGAGCTAAACATTTGAAGAGTTAGAAGAAATACCCACACAAGACATATGTTATGGATTCAATTGTGTTCCCCCACAATGTGTATCAACTTGGCTAGGCCATGATTCCTAGTGTTGTGTGATTGTCCACCATTTTGTGATCTGATTTGGTTACACTATGTGTTCTATATCCCATCATCTCATATAGGGTCGCTATGAGTCGGAATCAATTCGACGGCAGTGGGTTTGGTTTGGGTTGTATATCCCAACCTCTATGATGTTAATGTAGCAGGATTAGAGCCAGTTATGTTGATGAGGCAGGACTCGATCCACAGGATTAGGTTATATCTTGAGTCGATCTTTTTTGAGATATAAAAGAGAGAATTGAGCAGAGAGATAAAAAATAGGAACCTCATAATACCAAGAAAGAAGCACCAGGTGTGGAGCACATCCTTTGGTCCCTGTGCTGAGAAGCTCCTAGACCAGGGAAGACTGATGACAAGGACCTTTCCCCAGAACCAACAGAGAGAGAAAGTCTACTCCTGGACCTAGTGCCCTAATTCATACGTCTAGCTTCCCAAACTGGGAGCGAATAAATTTCTGTTTGTTAAAGCCGTCCATTTGTGGTATTTCTGTTATAGCAGCACTGGATAACTAAGACAGATGGGTTAGATACAGTCATCAGTCACTATCCATCGCCTCTAAGAGTAACTACTATTCTGACGTCTAACAGCGAAGATTAGCTCTAAGGCATTTATTTTTACCAGTCAACTTTTTAAGAGCTTCATTGTGTTTAACAATAACAATTCATCCAGAATTATAGTCTCTGAACTTTTTTCAATTTCAATTTCACTGAAAAATATTAAGTACATATATTTTTTTTTAATTGCCATTGAGTTGATTCTGACTTACATTGACCTTATAGGACAGGGTTTTTTTTTATAGGGCAGAGTAGAACTTTCCCATAGAACGTCCGAGGCTGTATATCTTTATGGAAGCAGACTGCTACGTCTTTCTCTTGCAGAGCAGCTGGTAGTGCCAACCACCTATGAGTGCTTGACCACTGCGCCACCAGGGCTTATGTACATATACCCTGCTATTTATTTAAAAACTACACAACTATCAGTAAAAGTATCATTTCTTGGCATAATATACACTTAGGACAAAGTTCATCATTAATTCATTTCAAATAGATTTCCTGATAATTGGAATTTTGTAATATGCTTCTCATATCTAATTAAACCATGATTATTTTTTCGTGTAGTTATGAAGTGCCTTAATGTTGATTTTAATATAACCTCGATTTGAGTTTTCTATATGGGATAAATTTTTCAAGTTACTTGCCCATTTTGTGAAGGTGGTTTTAGTTAGAACTGGTTTATAAATTGTAATGTATTTTCCATTTTTTTTCTGGGAGACAGCAAACCAATGACAGCCCCGCTCTCAACTCCCCCGTGGGATGGAACTAATCCTTCTGGCAGGAAGCTTCCCACACTCTGACATACTAACCAAGTGAGGGCTCCTGGTCTCAAAATAAGTAAAATACAACATCTGATTTTTTTCAGATATCAATATATTACATAATAAGTATATAAATATAAAAATAAATGAATATAAAAGATGTATTTTATTTTCAAGGTGCTAGAGTGAATCATCTTTTATATCATAGGGTGGTTTTCTTCTAAACGAAAAAGGATTTCTGAAAAGTGTAACTGGTATAAATGAATAAAGTGTGTCTTGGTTTAAACAACTGGAAACACTGGTGGCATAGTGGTAAAGAGCTACAGCTGCTAACCAAAAGGTTGGCAGTTCCCATCCACCACGTTCTCCTTGGAAACTCCATGAAGCAGTTCTACTCTGGCCTATACAGTCATTATGAGTCAGAATAGACTCGATGGCAATGGGTTTGGTTTTGGTTTAGTTTAAATAACTAGGTAAAATAAAATATTTGGTGTTGATTTATATCATCATTCCAAATTCTTTTTTTTTTTTTTTCCTATTTACTTGTTTGTTCATCTTTGGTTTGCTCTTGCGTACTCTTTAGCTTTCAAATTTCTTGAAGCCCAACTACTTAATCAAACAGCAATCAGTAAAGGCACTTAACTTGTAGGAAACTCATGTACTATGAAATATAATTGCATCCTCTCGAAACATGTAAAATCCTATGGTATTTAAGTCTTTTGTGCATTGCACTTCTTAAATAAAAATGTTCACAGAAGGCCAGGATTTGTTTGTACCTGGCCGAAGGACATTTTTAGGCTCTGCATTTTGGGTAAGCAAGAAATTGCTGTCTAAATCTTTTCAAAAGAGGAGATGCATGCACTTGAGACAACTGAATTTAAAAAAACTCAGTTTCATTTCTATTGAGATTTCCTTTTGAGAAACAGTTGGTATCAGTACCTGCTTTATCCTTGGTGGATCAGTTTCACCTTTGCGTACACAATAGTGGAGACACGCTGAGACCTGGGCCGCGGTTTTGGTTTACAAATATTTCATTGTTATAGTTTTGCTGAGCACCCGAAGACTATGAAAGCCCCAGTTTATGTTTCCCTTCAACTGAATAATTACTAGTCACCACATTTCCATAGTCCCTGCCAACATTTTTCCTTTCAGTGGTACTAGAAACTGGTGTTCTGATTGTGTTTGTTTGCCAAGGGCATTTATTACCAAGAGTTGGTAAAGGCTCTCATTGGGCCACATTTTCATCAGCTGCTTCCACTCACACTCAAGACCAGTCCAGATGGTTTGTGCATTTAAATTCAGAATTTTTTCTTCCTCCATTATGTTCTCTCAAGTTCTGGAAAGTTCTAGGATTTTTTTTTTTTTTTAAATCAACTATGTGATCTGAAAACCAGAAGCATAGCCAAAATAACTTCACTTGTTGAAAAGCAGCATTGTATAAGTTAAAAGCATAAAGTTTGGACTTAGGGACAGATCATATGGGTTTTGATCATGACCACAGAGCTTAATAATCTCTCTGTGCCCTCATTGCTTCATCTTACAAACGGGGAAACTAGTGGAGACCTAGCTTAATGGCCTGCTCTGAGTAATGCCTGCCATACAGTGATTGTTGAGTATTTGTTAAAGAGTCTAGATACACTGTCTTTACAGTAGGAAATTCAATAAATTAAATTTCTTGGATGGTTAGCAAACTGTCACGGGTGAGTTGAATTAGTCAATAACATCCTGCAATCTCTATGCAGATACCCTTCAAATTTAATGGATTTAAATTAGATGTTGTTGTTGAGTCAGTTCTGACTCATAGGACCCTGTGTACAACAGAACAAAACACTGCCCAGTCCTTCACCATCCTCACAATCATTGCTGTGTTTGAGCCCATTGTTGCAGCCACTGCATCAACCCATCTCTTTGAGGGTCTTCCTCTCTTTCACTGCCCCTGTACTTTACCAAGGATGATGCCCTTCTCCAGGAACTGGTCCCTCCTGATAACACGTCCAAAGTATGTGAGATAAAGTCTCACCATCCTCTAAGTAGCATTCTGGCTGTACTTCTTCCAAGACAGATATGTTCATTCTTCTGGCAGTCCATGGTATATCCAATATTCTTTGCCAACACCATCAAATTATGGTGTATTTAAGTTTAGACGCATTAAATAAGTTTAGGGTTACTTTTAGGAATGAATTTAATCATGAGCTTATGTGTCTCTAAATTATTAAAGTAAAATGACAACTCACTCTTAGAGTAATTAATTCCAAATTACCGTATTTCATCAATTTACAGGCACAATCTTTCCACATTTTAACATCTCTGATATCAGGATGCATTTTACAATCTATAATTACATCTCGAGATTACAGTCTGCCTTGCCTAAGCGTTCATGAGCTCAATCATAGCTTTCAGACTCTCATCACTTCCAAGGAGTTAAATACCCTGTTGATGCTCTATATGCATTGGGTTTAATTGCCTTCAAAAAGATTACAGTCTAACTCAGTAGTAAACAGAAAGTTACTGCGTCTGAGGAAAAGCATGAAGACAGAGCAGCTGAGTGTATAGTTGTTAGTAGAGAAGCAAATACTCATTTTTGAAGGGATGGCTCAATAGCATTTTTTTCTTATAAAGCAATAGCCAAGTGCTCTGTGGGCCTAAGAAAAGATGACATTTTTAAGCATAAATGGTTGTGCTATGCCTTGCTCCTAAAATACACGTAACCTTCCCTTGACCCTTTATAGTGAGATGAGTACTCTTAAAGAGAATCTGCAGAGAATATTGGAGAAATCTTTAAAGAAATATCATGACAGGAACATTTTTGATGACACATTGGATGATATTCTTTGAAACAACACAGGCCTCAACAACTCTATGTTGAAAAGTAAGTTTAAGCATGTCCAAATGTCAAGCTTAAGAAGTACATTTATTAATTTACTATGTTAATGTTTTCCTTTTTATATCTATAAAAGAGATACATAATTTTCAAAAATTATGTCAAATGTCTAAAAGAGCTCTTTCAATAAATATAAGTTAAAAAAAACCCTAAGTGATAGCTAGGCATTGTATATAGCTTAATTGGCAGCATTTTTTTCTTCCTTTGTGATTCTATAAAATAATAAAATGTATTAAATTGCTGGAATGTTATATCTGATGAAATAGAATAAAAGTGACGGCATAAACCAGTATTTCTCAAACTATCTGTGCAAAGAACCTACTGATTTTAATTTCTCATTCATCAGATGGATACTTTTGTAAAATACAAGGAAAATGAAATAAAAAGACAAAAAGTAAGCTAATCTTTATTAGATTCAACAAATGTAGAATTACTTTGTCTAATTGCTCTAAAACTATCTCAGTGCCCACTCTCAATTTCTAAACTTATCTTTCCACAAACCAGTAACAGCTTATGAACAACCAGTACGTGGACCACTTCACTTCGAACATCACTGACCTTGGCCACTAGAAATGGTTCCAAATCATAGCAACCCTACAGGACAGATAGAACTACCCCATAGGGTTTCTAAAGCTATAAATCTTAACAGAAGCTCACTGCCACATTTTTCTCCCATGGAGCAACTGGTGGGTTCAAACCGCTGACCTTTTGGTTAGCAGCCAAGCACTTAACCAGTGTGCCACCAGGGCTCCTTTTGGCCACTGTTGAAATGAGTTGATCATGTTGTTGTAGTTAGCTGCCACTGAGTCAGTCCTGACTCATGGCGACCCCATGCACAACAGAACAAAATGCTGCCTCGTCCTGTGGTATCCCCATGATCGGTTGGGCATCAGACCATTGTGATCCATAGGGTTTTCACTGTCTGATTTTCAGACGTAGATTACCGGGCCCTTCTTCTAGTCTGTGTTGTTCTAAAGGGTCCTCTGAAACCTGTTCAGCATTACAGCAAAACGCAAGCCTCTTCTCACAGACGGGTGGTAGCTGTGCATAAGGTATATTGGCCAGAAACTGAACTGTATTTCCTTCATGGAAGGCAAAAATTCTACCACTGAAACATCACTTCCTCCTGTGTTAATCATTTATTATTGTTGTTATTAGGTGCCGTCGAGTCGGTTCTGACTCAGTGACCCTATGCACAACAGAACGAAACACTGCCTGGTCCCACGCCATCCTTACAATCACTGTTATGCTTGAGCTCATTGTTGCAGCCACTGTGTCAATCCACCTTGTTGAGGGTCTTCCTCTTTTCCAAGAACTGCCAAATATTCTCAGAGATGCCTGGTGAAATTCAGAAAAGGATGAACTTTGGGCTTCCTTTCTTAATCACATTGACATGATCTCTTAAATGTGTATATCGAATTTACAGTTTAGAAAATAGTTTCATCAGTGAAGTCTTCAAGTCTGGTTGGCTCCATAAATTCAGGCTTTATTGCATACCCTCTACTCCAAACACATACATAGATTGGTAACAGAGAGACCAAAAAGACATAACCTGTCTCGAAAACATGATCAGCATTTTTTATGGGACAGAAACACAAGACAAAGAACAAGAGGGACAAAGCTAGAAGGGAGCAGTGACAGCCAGAAGGTTAGCCTCTGTTGAATCCATGGGAAAAGGTAACTGAGATACCGGAAATGGAAGCCAGAGGCTGGAACGAGTCTTCTGCCTTGCTGCCAGACTTGAGCCCCACAGGAAGCTGTGAGTGTGGGAAGCTTGAGCACAAAGACACCATCTCACCACCAGGCGCTGGACCGTATCTCCTGCCTGTTCCCTAGTGGGAACAGTACATCCTCAGCTCTCAGAGTGCTTCCACGAACACTGTTTCACCTGAGCCTCTCGACCACTCTGAAGGGGACCTAGTGTGCATTATTACTCTTGTTTCACAAACGAGAAAACCGAGGCTCAGAGAGATGACCTAGGATCATGCAGTGTTCAAGCATGTATCAGCATCAGGACTAACGCCCCCAGCCTTCTGCTTTGCCCACCTTACTGTGCTATCTCAAAAAACGCAATTTCACAATTTGAGACGTATGATGGAGTTGGAGTTAATAGGATTGCTAGTAGAAAACGTAGTCCTTGCTCAAAAAATTCAGTTATTTTTAAATTAAAACTGAAGAGGTATTATAATTGCTGGCATTTGCAGTTTTTTCCTCTCGTATTGAAGACTGTCCATTTTTATGAGACAGTTTCAACAGGAAAGGGGTGGATAAACTTGCCTCTTACAATTTAGTGTATTGATTCTCCTCTGATATTATCAAACTCCAAGCTACCAGTGGTTTTCCCAAAAATGTGAAAAGAGGGGTTCTTGGTATTTTCTTAGGTGGAGCAAAACCACCGGCAGCATGATCTAAAGTCTGGAAAAGAATTTTCAAAGGGTTGAGAAAATAATTGAAAAATATATGCTTGCATACCTCCTGGAATTTCCAAGTTAGTCCCAACTCCATACAACGTTATTTCCTCTTATTAAGGTTGCTCGCCAGATTATAAATAAATGTGATTTAATTTTAATGCTTTTGTGAGCTGTACTGTGTAAGTGACAAACTTGAAAAATATCTTTTGTCAGATCTTTTAATCTGATTTTTTTTTTTTTTTTTTTTTAATTCAGAAGCAGTAGATTACATTTGGAGGGGAGGCTTTGAAACCAAAGTACCGACCAGCTGGTTTGTGGGTCAGGCTTGAGCACGTGTAGACATTGGTACAGAAAACACAGACATAAGAGTGAACATGGAAGGCTGTAAACCTAAGCCACCCTCACTTTGCCCAAGTTTTAAAGGGGTTCCCTCTGAACCAATCTTACTTCTAGCAAACCTCTTAGAACTAGGAAACATCTGCTCATTTCTCTGTTGGCAAATAATAAAATTGTTGGTCTTCTAATTTACTCTCTAACCCCACCAAGCAAGAATGGTGAGACTTTGTCTCATATACTTTGGACATGTTATCAGGAGGGATCTGGAGAAGGACATCATGTTTGGTAAAGTAGGAGGTCACTGAAAAAGAGGAAAAAACTCAACGAGCTGGATTGACACAGTGGCTGCAACAATGGGCTCAAGCATAACAAGCATTGTGAGGATGGCGCAGGACAAGGCAGTGTTTCGTTCTGTTGTACAGAGAGTCGCTGAGTAGGAAACAACTCAGTGGTAACTAACAACAAAAACATCCTCACCAATTTCCTTGTTCTTCCAAGTAACACAGTACAATAAGGGATACACTCTAATGCTCTAAATTCCTCGAAACCATGTGTAGTTTACTAGAACTTATAAAACATGGCTATGTGTTTTAACTAAAAAAGTGAATATACACTTACCTTTTTCTTCTTATTTCATGTTCTTCATTCTTGTTCTGACAAGATGAACCATTAAATCATTTCAAAATTCATATTACACTAGTTGTCAAACCTTGGTAGTTTCCACTGAGTTGGCTTCTACCATGGTGACCCCATCTACAACAGAGCGAAGCATTGCCTGGTCATGCGGTACCTTCACCATCAGTGGTATGCTTACACCCATTGGTGCAGCAACCGTGCATTTTGAGTGCTTTCCAACCTAGAGGGCTCAGCTTCCAGCCATATATTGGACAACGTGCTCTTGTAATCCACAGGGTTTTCATTGGATAATTTTTGGAGGTCCATCACTACACCTTTCTTTCTAGTCTGGACTGAACATTGTCCACCATGGGTGACCTTACTGGTATTTGAAATGCTGGTGACATAGCTTCCAGCATCATAGCAACATACAAGCCACCACAGTACAACAAACTGACAGACCAATGGTGATATCATAACTGTTTATATACACAAGCTTCTTTCACACGTACTATATATGCCAAGTGATGTAGCCTTCTACATCACTTGGCATATATTTCATAGTTGGCTCTTTGCAGATAAGAAAAGTTGCGAAGTCATTTCAGTGCATATATGAACACTTCTTGATTCCTTGTACAGTGGATTAGATATTAGAAATGATTATTCCATCTTCTTCCAAAACAATCCGGAGCATCTTCCTTAATCCTGGAGTCCAATGGGGTAAAAATTCCAGTTATTAACTCACTTAAAAATGGTTCATGCTTTGGGTTTCTTTCAAGGTTTCTTTCAAGGTTACAAGGTAGGCTAATCACAAAGAGACTGTTAAAATGTTGTTTATATCTTAGCAATTAAGATGTGACTCGGTATTCAAAACCAGCCCAACTCGCTGCCCTCAGTCGATTCCGACTCATATAGATCCTATAGGACAGAGTAGAATTGCCCCATAGGGTTTCCAAGGACCAACTGATGGATTCCAACTGCTGGCCTTTTTGGTTAGCAGCCATAGCTCTTAATCATTGTGTCACCAGGGCTGCCTCTCAGTATTCAAAAACAAAAAATTAAACCATTTTATGTCTTAGGTATTTAGCCAGGCATTTTTGCATTGTTTTCTTTTCTTTTTTCCTCCCTTTCTTAATTTCCAAAAGGGGAATTCCCCATCTAGTTGGAAAAGTAGGAAAACATTAATTAAAAAAAATTTTTTTTTCCCCTTTGCTCCTATTACTGCATAGCTTTTCACACAATCTTGGTTACTGGAGCCCATTTTCAAATTCCATTTAGCAATTATCCTTACAGACCAGATCCTGTGCAAAAATTTAAAACAAACAAACAAAAAAAAGAGCCAATTATGACACAGGTCTAGATACTAATAATGGCTGAAATGAATGTGTTTCTCTTTAAGTATCCAGGTGATGCTTAAAATCCCTCTCCACATAAAAGAGGAATTTGCCAGAACTTAATGCTACCACTTTCCTGGTTGAAAATAATATCTCTATTTTTGCAGAGATTACCCAGCTCCAAATAAGCTATTAGCTGACTTTATTAAGATGCCAATTTATTGTTTGGTAGTTGGCATATGCATCTGGATTCAGGACCACTACCACTTTGGAAAACACTTTGCAGGGCCTTTCAGCTAACATTTATAGACATATCACTATTGACTATTTCATAGATTTGAAACAAACAGATCCATTCACTTAATAAGCATTTATGAATACCTAGAATGTCAGATACCATTGTAGATGCTGGTGATAGTAAAATTTGTAAGTCGGAGTTCAGACCCTCAAGGAGCACGCAGTCTAAAAGACAGAACCACGTAATCCAGTAAGTGTGACAAAGCTTCGTAGGTGCTCTGACAGAGGTACACATGCAGTACAGTGAGTTCATAAAGGAAGTGGGTGACAACTAAGTGGAGCAAAGGGGAGTCGGAATGTTGGTCAATGGATAAGCCCAGGAAATGTGGTGGTATTCATCAGGCGACCTTGGGACCCTTGAGACAAGACACAGTGGTGGCAAACATCAGTAGGGCATATATATGGAGAACTCTGAGTAATTCACTGTGGCCTGAACATAAGATAAAAGAAGAGCTGGGTTCAGTTAGATGTGAAGCTAAAGAGAAGAGCATGACCCAGAGTAAAGAGGACATTGCATTTCAGGCCAGAAGTTGAACAAAATCCTATTGATAAAGCCTTCGACATAATCTAAAAAGGTAGGGACACGATCAAATCTGAATTTTAGAACTAAGGGGGCACTGGGGACTCAGCGGCAGAATTCTCACTTTCCATGCATGACGCCAGGTGTGGCTCCCAGCTAATATATCTCATACACAGCCACCACCTGTCTGTCAGTGCCATGAGGTCTGCGTGCTGCCATGATGCTGCCCAGGTTTCAGCGGAGCCTCCAGCCTAATCTGGACTAGGGAAAAAGGCCTGGCAATCTACTTCCAAAAACCAGCCAATGAAGACCCTGTGGATCACAATGGCCTGGGTCACGACCAATCATGGCATGGTACAGGATTGAGCAATGTTTTGTTCCATTGTGCAAGGAGTTGTCATGAGTCAGGAGCCTACTCAGTCAACAGCAACTAATCACAAAGCAACCCTCGGGGGGCAGTGTGAGAGCAAGCTGAAGGGGAGTTTTAGACAAGGGTGGGGAACACATAGCAAAAGTCTGAGTAAGAGGTGGGGAAAGCCGGAATTAAGGCAGTGGTGGTTGGGGTGGAGGAGGAGACAGAAGGTAGATATTGAGGCAGAATCCGAAGAGCTCGATCACCGACTGAATGAATTCTTGGATGGAAGGACGGTTGGATGCATGTTTTTCTGTCCATTCTCTATGCCTGATTTTGATCAATGAAATTAATTTGTAAAAATACCTGAATTTAAAAATGAAGGCTATGGTCAAAGATAATATTTTAAAATATTTAACAACAAAATATTTAAAAGCCCAAACACCCACTCTCGGTCTCCTCTCTAAGCCAGAGCCTGGGAGTGCCCTTGCTGTGCCAGACATCAGCCTCTTAGTTGCTGGATTATCAGAGGCTCTGGGAGGTTCCAGAGGAATATTGGGGGTAGGGGGTGTGGTGGGAATTGTGGTGGTGGACAGCTCGGGGGCTCAAGACAGTAGCTATTTACCAAATGATCAAGAAGGATTTCAGCATTTTCAGGGCTGAATGTTAGCTCTGGCCACGGTGAAAATTAAAAGAGTCCCCAGAGGGATTTACCCCACTTCTAAACAAATTAAGAACCGTATAAATTCATCCTTCTGTACATCAGCAAACACTTTATACCAGCTCAAGGCAGAGTGAAAAGGAAAAGAAGATGGAGCATTGGAAGGCGTAAGCTGGAGTTTAATTTAATATTGTATGACCTCAGGCAAATATTTAGCTTTTCTGAACTTCATTATTTTTCCTTTGGAAAATGGAACTAATAGCATTTGCCCCACCACCTCCCAGGGATGAAGTGTGGATCAAGTAACCGAATGTATACAAAAGGGCTTTGTAAATTGTGAAGCTCTCTATAAAAGTTGATTATTGTTATAATATTAATGCTGTAACCTGAGTCTCCCTAGGCATCCTCAGGCTGTGGAGGGCTAATGACATAGGAATGGCATTAATTTTAAATTGCAATAGATAGTTCTAGCTCCCGCCTGCTCACTCAGGATCTCAGTCCCTGAGACATCCCTTCTGAGGACTTCCGAGGGCTGTTATACCAGCCCAGCCTTACCTTCACTGTACCACCTCTGCTGGGCACCACCATCCCAGAGGGCATGGCTTTTTCTCCTGATTTCAATGGGCACCTTCCCAAGGCACTGCAGTCATTTCTAGCAGACACACTCCTTCCACACTGTCCCCTCAGCCCTTGTAATGACCCACAGATCTCTGGGGCTGGGCACTAGGGCCACTTCCTGCTGGGGACTTTCACTGGAGCCCACACTATGTGGAGAAGATTCTGGATATATGGCAGCTCTTCTCAACCCAGCTGTACACAAATTTCTCCTGGTAGGATTTTTTTTTTTTTTTTAAATACCAATGCCTACTCCCTCCCCCCGCATTGGACTAATTCAAACCAAATCCCTGGGGCTAAAGTCCAAGCATTGGTATTTTTTAAAACACATAGGTGATTCTTTCTGATGCCCAATGACTGGGGTGAGGAGTGCCTACCTGTCCCCTGTCATCTTTCACCTGTTAAAGAGGCCACTTGTGTCCCCATTACAGAGGCTCTCCAGAGTCTTGAAGGAGACCTGGTGGTGCCATGGTTAAGAGCTCGGCTGCTAACCGAAAGGTCAGCAGTTTGAATCCACTAGTTGCTCCTTGGAAACATTATTGTGCAGTTCTACTCTATCCGGTAGGGTGGCTATGAGTTGGAATCGACCCAGCGGCAATGGGTTTTGGTATTAGAATCTTGAAAGAAACACAGAATAAAGGAAACGCTACGTTACTTTCTTTCTCAATCTGTCGTGATTGCTTCTGCTCCTTTGTTGTTATTGTTGTAGAGGTATTGATTTCCACTCACGGCAGACCCATGTAATAGAGTAGAACTGCCCCATAGGGTTGCCTAGGCTATAATCCTTACAGGAGCAGATCGACAGACCTTTTCTCCTTCAGAGCCTCAGGGTGGGTTCAAACCGCCAGCCTTTTGTTCAGCACCCGTTCGCTTAACCATTGCACCACCAGGGCTCCTAACCACTTTATTAGGTATGAGAGAATGCTTTATTTATTCTTGTACTTTTTAAGTGATAAATTGATGCAGTGGTATGAATAAAAAAAAATATGCATGTATTAATTGTGCGTACTCCAAATGTTTTACTGATAGGGTATGAGGTCAAAATTTGGTAGAATACTTGTCATTTTGGCATTTATAACATTCTATAGCTTCTTATTGGTAAGTTAACTTAATTTTTTTTCTAGTTTGAAAAAACTTCTACTACCCATTCATTGGAGCCCTGGTGGCACAGTGGTTAAGAGCTCTGTTGCTAGCCAAAAGATCAGCAGTTCTAATCCACCAGTTTCTCCCTGGAAACCCTATGGGGGAGTACTACTTTCTTATACAGGCTGTTAAAAATCCACCAAAGTGTGAAGTGTCTAAGTACTAAAAGTACTAGAGAAAGCCACAAGCATAAAAGAGAGGATTTTGGGGGGAGGGGGGAGTTTGTTTTTGGTCAAACAACTCTTCTGATTCCAAGACCAAAGACTTTTAAATACTTTTTTTTAAAAAAATTAACCCACATAAATGGAGAATAAAGAAAATTACACCTGCGAAATAATGAAGATAACTTCAAAATTACAGACGGAAACTTTCTCCGAGATTTTTCCAATCTGGTAGTAAAATGTCTATACATGTTTTAGTAAAGTAGAAGGATTTTCTTCTCCTCTTGCGATAATTTTGTGAACAACACATTCCTTAAAGAAGCAACATCAAAATGTACATCCAAGTGACTCATCTCTGCTACATCTCTGAAGGGTTGAAAAAGGGCTGTAATTACTAATTAGTTTTTTACATGCGCACACCCCTCCATCGTTCTCCACTGTGACTGACCTACCTCACCGTACGAATAAGTTAGTGAAGCAGAACCGTCCGAGAGTGCCTGCATCGACGTATTATACAAACGTTCAATTTTATTGGAAGGTGGAAAAAACATTTCCTGTGATTCTCAAATCGAAACTCCCCTGGGCCCCATACAGAACCTTTCAAAAGCAGCCCTCTCTGTGGAGACAGGGGAAGTTTTGCCCACATAAGCTCAGCTCCACTTTGTTTGGGAAGCGATGACTAAAGTTTAATTCATTGGATCCCATGGCCCAGAAATGCTGTGCCAGCTTGGATCGGCTTTGAGTTTCCTTAATAAACTCCGTGTGTTTTAGTTTACAGACGTGGAGACCTGTTGGCAACTCTTTGGAAACATTTAGCAAACTGTATTAAGGCTACCTTCAGGCACTTCATTTACAGCCTGTAAGAATCCCAGCTGTTTTCCCTTGAGCCTGTTTTTCTAGAAAATACGTTTCTTCCATTAAATTCTATGTCACAGAGAAAATAATTTTCTGTAAAACACACTCATTAACTCTTATCTAAATATCTACTCAAAGAAAGTTAGTTGTCTAAACTCTTCAAGCAACTCCTTGGGTTAGAATGTCAAGTTCCCTTTTAGATTTAGCTAATGGGTCAGGAATGTAAACTTGATTTTGGTTGCTGAAAATTATTCATGTCGGATCTTTCCAATCTCATAATTTTTATTCTAAACTAAGTTTTTTCCTCTCATCCTATTTTCCCAGGTCATCTTAGAAGCTGATCTTTTTGTTAATCTCCTCCTACTTATGCATATTATTTTACATTACTATTTTGTTTCCATTACATAGAAGAGGCATTTTATTTCACAACATAGTCACCATGGCCAAAAAGGTCACTCCAACTCTCACCTATGTGCTGTCCTCGAGGAGAAACTGTAACAAAAGAAGAGCATCAAAGATTGTGGTTTTAATAAGCAGGGAATTCAGGTTAAAATAATGTATACCCTGATGAAGAAGATAAAAGTAATTATTTTTTAGTTATTTATAGTAAACTCTTTTCCATTCCAGTTTTCAAAGGGGAACTTTTTCAAGTATTAGTCTCATGAAAACCACTATCTGATAATCCTATGAATAAATAAGACAATGATTCTTAAGGTCATTCTAGGAACTTTTATCCTTTATTCACTGAATCTTTTTCCCAAACTTTTCAACATTTAAGGGAACTGAGGTGAGATTATTGGAAAGCAGGGGGCAGGAGTGGAGTAAAAAAAAAAAATCACAAAGACATAATGAAGCCAAGTTTTAAATAACCTGCAATTGTCATTGCTAGCTGTTGTTGAAGTGCCTCTGACTTATAGAGACATTGTGTATAACAGAAACGTTGCCCAGTCTTGTACCATATTCATGATCCAACCTGCACCAGTTAATGATTATAGCAAAAGTCCTAAGAATACGCCAAGATGAAAGAAAGAAAGATGAAAGAAAAAAAAGCATCCTGTGACAGTTAAGTTGAAGGAGCAAAGGAAAAAACAAAGTGACAGGCTTCACAAATATCATCCTATTACTCGCTGGGCTAGTTTTGTGTAAAGAAAAGTACATTAAGCTATAATTTCATATTTTCACTGTTTCTTTTTCTACATCATGAACATGCGCAAATGACATAACAATGTATAACCTTGGAAGCTTTTGGAAGTCGTGTACAGTCATGCATTGCTTAACATCCACGATATATTCTGTGAAATAGGATGTTATGTGATTTGGACATTGTGTGAGCGCCGTATTATATACTTACCAAAGCTACAGAGGATACTGTAGTGTACCTGTATTGACTAAATAGCCAAGATACTGTACACATACAGTACCGTATCTCAGCTAATCTATCTGGCAAGGTAGTATGTAGGTTAATACTGTACAACACTGTGTAGGTTCAGGCTGTCGTTTACCATGTCAACAGCCAGCTTTATTAATTCCTGCAATCTTGTCATCCTTTTCAAATCCCTTAAGTCGGGCACATACTGCTTCGGTGTTTTTTTTCCATATACCATTCATGCCTTCTTTGGTCACTTCATCCCATGCAAATCTCTTTGTATACAAGAGACATGAGATACACGTGTCATGTGTGGGAAGCTGTTGCAGTGGACTACGTTCAGTTATGTCCACTACATCCTATTCCCCAATCAGGATTTCTAAACTCTATTATAACCTCATGGGACCACGGTCGAACGTTACCCGAACTGACGTTATGTGGCATATGAATATATATATAAAGAAAGAAGTTTTAAGCAAATCATTTGTGAAGAAGAAAATTTCCTAAATACATATTATGCAATTGTAGAAGTTACATTGAGCACCGTTTATTAAATGATGAAGCCGGCTAAGTAATAAAAACCAATGATATAATTCTAAAACTGTGGTATTAATTATTTGAAATGTTATTGCTGTAAGGTGCCATCGAGTCCTTTCCAACGCGTAGTGACCTTATGTACAAAAGAATGAAACGCTGTCTGGTCCCACACCATCATCATAATTTTTGCTATATTTGAGCCCATTGTTGCAGCCACTGTGTCAATCCATCTCATTGACGGTCTTCCTCTCTTTCCTGACCCTCTACTTAACCAAGCATGACGTCCTTCTCCAGGGACTGGTCCCTCCTGATAACATGACCAAAGTAAGTGAGACCAAGTCTCACTATCTTGGCCTCATGAGCATTCTGGCTCTCCTTCTTCCAGGACAGATTTGTGTGTGCTTCTGGCAGTCCATGATATGTTTAATATTTTTTGCCAACACCATAATTCAAAGGCACCAATTCTTCTTCAGTCTTCTGTACTCATTGTCCAACTTTCACATGCATATGAGACGATTGAAAACTCCATGAATTGGGTCAGGCACACCTTAGTCCTCAAGGTGACATATTTGCTTTTCAACACTTTAAAGGAGTCTTTTGCAGCAGATTTGCCCAATGCAATACATTGTTTGATTTCTTGACTGCTGCTTCCATGGGCATTGATTGTGGATCCAAGTAAAATGAGATCCTTGACAACTTCAGTATTTTCTCTTTTTATCATGATGTTGCTTATTTGAATTAGTTTTTATTTATAAAAGTGAGATATTCCTATTAGTGAGAATTTGAAAAATACAAAATATTGGAGAAAATGTTTTATCTATTGTTTCACCGGGTGAGACTAAATCAGGGCCGATTTGGGCAACAGAGGAAAACAGGGGGCAGTGGTGCTTTAGTGCTAGAATCCTTGCCTGCAATGCAGGAAACTCAGTTAGATTCTCAGCCAACACACCTCATGCACAGCCCCCACCTGTCTGTCTTCTACGTTGCTATGATGTTGAACAGTTTTCAGTGGAGCTTCCAGACTAAGATGGGCTAGGAAGAAAGGCTTGACAGTCTACTTCTGAAAATCAGCCAGTGAAAACCCTGTGGATCACAACCATCTGATCCCATTGTGCATGGTGTTACCATGAGTCGGGGGCCGACATGACTACAGCTAACAACAAAGCTCCAAGCAGAGGAGGAATTACCTATGTTGAGCACCTATGTATGCAGTAGCACTGTGCTCGGGTACCTCAATTCAATCTCACAGCTTTGCAAGCTAAGGACTATTATTTCCATCTAACAGATAACCAGGGCTAACGTGAGCCAACACTTGTTCAAGGTTACGTAGCTAGGAAACAACACAAGATTCAAATCCAAGTTTCTCAAACACAAATATTGTTACTGAGGTTTTCAGTTGCATTTAGTGGGGCCGTATGGAGATCCTCAAGGTGACAAAAGACGAGAGGGAGGGGATTTAGGGAGTTTGGGTCTTGGATCACTGCTTCCTCTTTAAAGAAGACAGCTCACTTGGTACTTGCTCTGTACTGGAGTTCTGTGTGAGAGTTCAGTAAAAACAAACAAAAACTCCTGAAAAAGCTTTAAAAACTTGCATAGTGTTGCCTTCTAGCTTACCTTTCAGAAGTTCTAGACTAAAAAAATCCTGTGACAGAAGAAAATGTTCAATTGAGGCTCTTTTTTCTAGAGATGTTGAACGAGAAAAAATGAGTAATTGTATTTTGAGGCTAGAGTACAGCCCCTTTTCTCCCTTGAAGTACAGAAATGTAATAGATTATTCCTCAGATACTTTCTAGAAGAAGGATGATAAATTTAGAGCACCTAAGCCCTTGGCCAACACAGGTATTCCCTTACCACCAGGCCAAACTTGAGCCTTAGAATATTTTTCAACAGGACGCTCCGAGCAATTCAACTATTCAAAGAGAGATACGTGAACTATTTCATTTTACTTATACACCAACCTTTTCCAGGAAATAAAAAAAAAAAAATTAAGAAGCCTAGTTCTCCATAAAAAGAGTAAAACAAAATTATAGAAAATAAAATAAAATAACACATCCTGAAGACGTTTATTTTCCCCAGAATCGTTGTCTTAATTTTTTTTATTGTTTAAAAAAAAGAAGACGGGGGCTTCAACCTTGAATTTTTTAAACGAAAACACCTCAGTTCTGCCACTATGGCTTGCAAAAACTGTTGAACTGCAGACTTTGCACTGACATTACTCCTGCTTCATTCACTACGTATGACCCATAGCCGTCCTGCTTCCCAGCTGCGCACATGCTTTCATTGGTCTCTGTAGGGCCACTTAGCTCAAGCTAAATGGAAAGAGTAGAAGAAAGAGGCTTTCTTATAACCTCCTGTCAACGTGCAGCCATAGTATCCCTCTGGAAACACATAGCCTGCAGGCTATTGCACTCCAAATTTCATAAAAACAATTGAAACAGTGTTAGTCTGAGTACCAATTCTAAGAGTAAATTTTTGTTCTTTTTTTTTAATCAGGGGAAGATTTAAGCTGGAAATGAAAAATCACCTGCTGTGACCCTCTGTCTATATGTTCATATGACTCTCATCTTCTTCAGGATGAGGACATCAAGACCAAGGTAACAGCAATAGAGCGCTAACTTAGACATACGAAGACCACAGGAGAAAGGAAGAGTATCTACTAAATCTGAGGGTAAGAAAAGGTGACAAATGTGACTCTCTCCCCTCCTGTTGCAAGATACAAAACAATCTCAGCTGTTGGAACTCTTATTAGGCGAAAGGAAAGGATTATAAAAAGTAAAAGAAATTTGGTGGGGGGGGTGGGAGAGTTTTTTTTTTTTCCCTCCATTCTTCCTTTTAGAAGTGGAGTTTTAGATGATGGGAATTTGTCTAAGATGTTTTCAAGCTTTGAGGAGACTTTACCAGCCTGTGGAGGTGAGCAAAGCAGAGGGCAGATGGCTGTGCCAACTTTCACAAAAAATGACAAGACTGTGGTAGGAACGCTTGACTAGTGACAAGAGAGGCCCTGGGGTATTCGGATTTTGTTCTTGGTTGTCCAACACGGTTAGCAGAAAAGGTAGATATTCCAAAAGAAGCACTGTCCTAAATAGAGATGAGCATCAGTCAGGCTAAGATACATTACGTTGCAGTGACAGCAAAACCTCACTGATGTAAAACAACCAGTAACCAACTGTCGAGGAGTCAATTCCAAAATAAAGTTTTATTTCTTGCTCAGTCTATGTGTCTATCTTACTCTGCTCATAGTGTTCACTCAGAAGAACCCACCATCTCACACTCAGTGATGGACCGCTGGCTATTCAATGACTGGCCTGGAAGTAACACTTATTGCTTCTACCCACAACTATTAGTCAGAACCAATCACATTGTTGTTGTTGCGTGCCATTGAGTCGATTCTGACTTATAGCAACCCTATAGGACAGAGTAGAGCTGCCCCATAGGGTTTCCAAGGGGCAGCTGATGGATTCTAAGTGCCAACCTTTTGGTTAGCAGCCGAACTATGAACCATTTCACCACCAGGGCTCCATAACCAATCAAACAGCCCCATGCAATGGCAGTGGGAACTGGAAGTATAATCCCAAGTGCCCAGAATAGGAGATAACAGGAAACGCCAGGTGAGCAGCACTAATAACTACCTCGAAAGAATATCCTCAGGGCTGCTGACCAAAAAATCGGCAGCTCAAATCCACTAGCTGCCCCTTGGAAACCCTATCAGTCAGTTCTTCTCTGCCTATAGGGTCACTATGAGTCGGAATCATCTTGATGGCAACGGTTTCTTTCTTTCTTTTTTTTTTTTTTCCTCAATAACCTAAGCATGTCTAATGAATTTCTAATGTGGTCAGAGGAAGAAAATTTATGGCATCGTTTCTGCTTGTGTGTGGCACACAACATAAATAAGTTCTAAACAACCTGATTTCCCACCCTGTCTGACATAAGTTAATAGCATTTATAAATATTTGGAGAAACTAGTAAGTGCTCATAAAGACATAATAAAGAGAAAATAAAACCTCATTAATATAAACAGGCTTGGGGGAATCCACAATGATCTAAAGGTTTATAATTATAACATATCTTCAAATTAAATCATTATTATTATTTTAAAGTACGTGTAAGCAGCATCCTCCAGCAGGAAAAAAAAAATTTATTAAGGGCTAGGTCCATGTATTAAAAAGATGAATAAGCTACTCTTTCCTCTTTCGAAGAGTCACAAAGGAGTTTGTCAGCTATGTCAGTTGGTCAAAGGAAAAACAAGTGCTGGGTCTTGAGTCTTCTGAATGAATGTTAGCACTATTTTTCAGAGTCCTTAAGAAAAGATGCTATTGTTAGTATGCCAAGAGACTCTTAAGGGAAAATATCAAATAATGACGTGTAAGTCATATACAGGTAGTCCCCAACTTACGACATATTCAAGTTACAACGAATCTTGGTTATGATCATCCATTGTTTATTTTTTTCGTACATCATATCCTTAGTAATATGTACTACCTACAATGTTGCAGCATATAGTTTACTGATGTTATCATTCTCAGACGTTCACTCACACATGTTCAACTTTATGATTACTGTTCAAAACACTGCCCTGTAGCAGGCTATAGCCTGGTCTACAATGAAGTCGGTGTAGAAGGATTTTGAAGAGGAAAGAAATGCTGAAGAAGAAAGAAATAATGAGGAAGAGGAAGGAGAGAAGTTGTCAAAAATTTTTACAGTGAAAGAATTAGCTAAAGTTTTTTCTAAACTAAATCAGGGCAGTTGCTTGAAACCATGGACCCAAATGCTCATCACTTTGCAAAAGTTGGTGGGCAGATTCAGAAAGCAGTGGATGTTACCGTGAAGTATGTGAAGAAAAACAGAAAAGGACCATACAGACAACTCTCAGTAATTTTCTGACTGGAAATGCTATCCTCATTCCCAGGGATAACCCTGATGATTCAGAACCTTCCACAAGCAGAGTTACTACCACAACTGAAAAAATGCCATTGCTGTCCAACTCTTCTTCATCTCTGCAACAAATTTTTACTATCTGTGTATTTTTTTTATGTATCTATGTAGTGGCACAGCAGCTAAGAGCTCAGGCTGCTAACCAAAAGGTGGGCAGCTTGAATCCACCAGCTTCTCCTTGGAAATCCTATGCGGCAGCTCTGCTCTGCCCTGTAGGGTCACTATAAGCTGGAATCAACTCGACAGCAATGGTTTGGTTTTGGTTTATGTATTATTAAAATATATTTGCAAATTTATATATAATGTTTCCAATCCCCAAAGACAAATAAGGATTGGATTTATGAAGATACTGATAACAAAAGGTAATAATAATGAAAAATTTTTTTAAAAAGGGGGGGTATTTGACTGACATCAGAACAGATTTACAATGGAGTTGTTGGAATAGAGCCCTGTCTTAAGTCAGGGGGAATACTTGTATGTTTATTTAAATCATCAAGAATGTAATACATACCAAGCAACTGGCATGCTGTAGTTGGGGGCTTCTAGACCCATTGATGTCTACACTATCCAATTACTGGTTTCATGGAAGTTCAGATTTTCTTTGGACCAGGAAAGGACTCAGCTTGCTGTACAGTTTTATGATAAATACATAGTTGGAATGTACTTAAAAAAAAAAACTTACTTTAATATGAAAAATAATAGAAGCTTTGTCAATGCATCTGTTATGGCTTGAATTGTGTTTCCCAAAAATGTGTGTCAACTTGACTAGGCTGTGATTCCCGGTGTTGTGTGGTTGTACACCATTTTGTGATCTGAAGTGATTATGCTATGTAGTTGTAAATCCTAACCTCTATGATGTTAATGAAGCAGGATTAGAGGCAGTTATGCTAATGAGGCAAGACTCAATCTACAGGATTAGTAGGTTGTGTGTTGAGTCAATCTCTTCTGAGATATAAAAAAAGAGAAGCAAGCAGAGAGGAGAGGGACCTCCTACCACCAAGAATGAAGAACAGGGAGCACTGTGTATCCTTTGGATCCAGGGCCTCTGTGCTAAGAAACTCCTAGATCCAGCAGATGGTTGATAACAAGGGCCTTCCCCCAGAGTCAACAGAGAGGGAAAGCTTTTCTCCAGAGCTGGTACCCTGTATTCGGACTTCTAGCCTCTTAGACTGTGAGAGAATAAACTTCTGTTTGTTAAAGCCATCCACTTGTGGTATTTCTGTTATAGCAGCCCTCGATAAATAAGATAGCATCTAAGGTCATAAAAGACATTCTGGCTATTGTTATTCATTCTTGCTTTAGTCATTTTTAATGGTTGTTTTTCTATTTTGAGAAAAATGAATCAGGTAGCCTGAAATACCAGTTAGGGTTGTTTGGTTGCTAGTAACAGAGAACAAGTCCTAATAGCATAAACAAGGGGAGATATAGGGAGAGCATCTCAGGCAGCTCACAGAATAAAACACAAGCCTGAACTAAGCTTAATAAATAACAGGAACTAGGAGCCCTGGTGGCGCAGTGCTTAAGAGCTATGGCTGCTAACCAAAAAGGTCAGCAGTTCAAATTCAAAAGCTGCTCTTTGGAAACCATATGGGGCAGTTCTACTCTGTCCTATAAGGTCATTATGAGTTGGAATCGACTCGATGGCAACAACTTTGGGAGTCCCTGGGTGGTGCAAATGGTTGAGCACTTGGCTGCTAACCAAAAGTTTGGCGGTCCCAAATGCACCTCAGAAGAAAGACCTAGAGATCTAGTTTCCCAAAACCAGCCATTAAAAACCCTATGGAGCAATGTTGTACTCTGAAACACATGGGGTCCCATTGTTGGAATCCCCTTGACACAAGTGGTTTGATTTTTGTTTGGAAAATCATGAACTAGACCAGGTTGCAGTGGTTAATTGGCCATCATGGGAAGGAGAAAGTTTCAGCCATTTTTTAGGCTTTCACATAATTCTATTCAAAAGGCAGCATCTTGGAGAAGATGCTGATAGGCCTCATTCTTGACCTTTGGCTGGGAAGAGCAAGACACCTTGATTGACAGCCCCTCTGAATCTTTCATACAGTGGAGAGGTAATCTCCTTCCCCCCTCCAAAAAAAGTATTTTACCAAACCAAGATAAAACGGCATAGTGAATGCCCCCCCACAAAAAGCAAATATATACTGTATAAGGTCTATTCTTAAGGGCTTTAAAATTTAATAAAATGTTTTTTAGGAGTACTGAAAACTTACTCAGAGCCCTGGTAGTGCAGTGGTTAAGAGCTATGGCTGCTAACCAAAAAAGGTCAGCAGTTCGAATCCACCAGCTGCTCCTTGGAACCCCTATGGGGCAGTTCTACTCTATCCTATAGGGTCACTATGAGTTGGAATAGACTTGACGGCAATGGATAAAAAAAAAACTTCCTCAAAATTCCCTTTAAAACCATAGAATTTCAGTTCTAATCTCACGAGACTCTCTCTGTGTGTCTGTGTGTATTTACATACATGCATGCATACATTTGTGTATGTATAATCCAAGATTGGTAAAACATGAGTCTACCCAGGAAGAAATCAGTCCCATACAATAGGTCGGTCCTTCAGGATACAAAGTGGTAGAAAGTAGGGTGTGAACAATAACTTGAATTTAGCTCTCAGGTACAAAAGCATGAGGAGAAAACACATATTCCAGAGCAACAAGTAGCTTGATGGGACTGAAAAACAAGTGTAGCTGGGAGAGAAGTGGGAGGCCAGCCTTCTAGCAGAAGTTAGATGTTGAAGGACCTTGTACGCCAGGAGCTTGGAATTTTACCACGTAGGCAATGAGACACCACTAAAGTCTCTGTAGGCATGATACGATATAATCAAATTTGTGTTTGTGTGTTTATTTGTTTAACTACTCTGGTGGAAATGTGTGGGATGGCTTAAAGGAACAAGCCACAGGAAGTAGGAAGCTTGGTTAGGCAGCTGGTAATAATTAAGGCAAAGCAAAATTATAGGGGCCTGACAATGGCAGTGGAACTGGAAAGAAGGGAACTGTATTAGTTAGTCTTTGCTATATAATAAACCACCCCAAATTTAGAGGTTTAAAGCAATAACCATTTATTTAGCTCATCAGTTCCCAACCAGGGGGAGAGGGACTGTGATTTTTGCCCCTCAGGGGACATTTAGCAATGTCTGGAGACATTTTTGGTTGTCACAACTGGGAGGGGTAGTCCTGGTATCTAGCAGGCAGAGGCCAGGGATCCTGATGAACATCACACTGTGCATTGAAAACAAAAAACATCTGGACCAAAATGTTAATCCTGCCAAGGTTGGGAAACTTTGGTTTAGATCATGATTCTGTGGGTCTTCAGTTTGGTCCAGGCTTAGCAGAGGTTCTGCAGGTTGGCCAGGGGTTGTTCACATGGCGGAGGCAGGACTCCAAGAAATCAAAAAGTGCCCAAGGCTTCTGGAGACCCAGTCTCAGGTTGCACAGCTTGTTGTTCAGCCACATCCTATGGGCCAAAGCAAGTCCCAATGCTAGCGCAGATTCAATGCTGGTGAAGGGGGAGACACACCGAGATTGAAATTATATGGACCAGAGAGTCACGAATAAGTGAGTAGTGTTTGGGGCTACCTACCTCTTCCCATGAATCTCAGAAGAAAATATATACATAGACAATAAAGCAAGGTAAAGTGATCCATTCTATTTCTGTCTGAGGATTTTGACTCAAATGCCAGCAGACAGCTCTTGTGAATTATCAGTCCCCAAGAGAAGTTCCTTTTCCTAAGCAAGTTCAACATTAAAAAGCTACGATAAAAGCAGAATGAAAGACTTTCTCTCTCTAGTCTACTGAGAAATGAAATGCTTTCTCCAGTGTACAGAAAGGCCACACTGGGGGGTGGGGGGAGGAAAGGGGGAAGGGGGGGATGGGAAGGAGAGGAGACAGGTATCTGATACGGAAGGATGACTCAGAGCCTTCCCTAGGCTCCTGAGAGGAATAATATGTCCTCAAAAGACCATACCCGTGTACACTTCCCCCACGAAGGCAGTGTCCAAAAAATGCTCCGGAACCTGATCAAGCCATGGGGCAATGTTTCTTCCACAAGGGAATGCAGAGCACTGCTCTTCGGCCTCCTTCGGGAGGAGAGAGTGAGGAAAAGGAAGCTACTCAGCTTCAGGTTCCTCTCCCCAGTCAGTTGCAAACTATTAGATGTAGGAGATGAGAGAGAAAAAAAAGTTAAGAATGACTCCCAGTCCAGGCTGGGTGCTTGGGAGTACAACGTTTTGTCTGGATTGGGATAGATATCTGGAAGTCTTTCAGCATAGCTGGTTGTTGACATGTGTGTGAAGAAAATTACCTTGGAGGGTGTGTAGAGTGAGAAGAGAAGCAAGCCAACGGCAGAACCTTGGAAAATATCAACACATAAGGGCCAACAGGAAAAGAGTAGGCTCAACAGTAGACTGGGTAGGTATGCAATGTGGAACGTGAAAAAAAACCCAGGAGGAAGAAAGTTTCAAAATGGAGCCTGCGGCTAACATAGTCGAATGCAACAGAGGGTAAGTAAGACTAAAGATGAAGAAAAATTGGCTTTCTCGATGGTCATGGATGATCCATCCAGTGGCTTCAGGAGGAAATGAAAGGTGAAATTAAGATTGCAAGTAAGGTTACAAGTAGAGATTGCTGTTTTCTGCGTGGACGTGAAGGAAGAACAGAGATGTATGTGCATGTATGGGGAGGCTTGTTTGTAAGAGAGTTTTTTTTTTTTTTTTTTAATTTATTTAAAGAGAAAAAAGAATTGGATATATTTACATGGGGAGGGGAGGGAGTCACTGAGTGACTGAAGATAATGGAAAAAAGGAGAACCTCGATGGAACAATATCTCAAAGGATACCAGTAAAATGAGATGTAGAACATGGTGAAGGAGTCTCCTGCAAAGGAAGAGGGAAGTAGTACCTGGCAAGTGAAGGCTAGTTGTGATTTTTCACCCCAGTGGCTACTCCTCTTTCTGTCAAGCAGGGCACAGCCATCTGTCCCTTCTGAATGAGATGGGCAAGGGCCAGAGAATGGTGTTCATTAGAGAGCCAAGGACCATGATGAATATGATGTTAAACCCCACCCATCCAGTTTTCACTTTATAAAAAATGAAAGGAACTCAGAGTAAAAAAAAAAAAAATTAACAAAACATTAAAGGCATGTTTATCTTCAAATATCCAAGAAAAGTGAGCCTGGAAACATTCAGGAGCAGTGCACTGCAACACTCTTATTATGTATTTATTGAAAAACTGTGCCAGGTCCACCAAAGAAAACTAAAGGACACTTAGTTCCAGCCACTGAAAGGCTCATAATCTGGCCTGGGACAGAATTAAACAAATATGTAAGGGGAGCTGGCTGCAGTAGAGACAGGTGTGACGTTCTGGAAGTAGAGGAGCAAGCGCTTAACCATGCAAGAAGGGAGGAAGAGAACCAAGGTCAGAGAAGAATTCTGGAAATAAGCACTGTTTGAGTTGAGACTTGAAGGTAGGAAAAAGTTGGTTAAGAGGCCGTGAAGGGGGTCAGGAAGGGCATTCCAAGAAATGGAAAAAATATGCTGAGCTGTAGAGAAAAATGGAGTCAGACAGGCAGGTCAAGAGTCCTCATCCCTCCTACCAATTACTCAGACATTCCCCGTTTCCCTTTGAAGCTCTCCAATCCCTCACATACATTCTGGATAAGAAAATTAGGGCTTTCCCTTCTCTACTGTTCTCATATATACTCGCCCACTTATGAGGTATCCGTGCTCATTTCCCTGAGGCCTTACTAAGCAATCTGCTAAATAAATACATTTCCGTGGAGAAGTTGTAGATTAGTCACTGTTTTGCATTTAACCCCTCATACAGGTATTTGTGAGGGCAGTGGTAGTTCCGTGTAGAATTCTGATTTCCATGTGGAGACTTAGTTTCGATTCTCAGCCGATGCACCCCAAGAGCAACTACCGCTCATCCAACAGTGAAGGCTTGCATGGTGCTGTGATGCTCAATAGGGTCCAGGAAAAGCTCCCAGACTAAGACTGACCAGGAAGATAGGACTGACTGGCCATCTACTTCCAAAAATCGGCCAATGGAAGCCCTAGGAATCACAATAGTCAGATCCAGTTGTGCTTGGGCTGGCCACCGGTCAAGGTTGACGCACAGCAACTAACTACAACAAGTATCTGCATTTTCTTCTCAGACTTCTAGGCCTGAGAGTCTGTGACAGAGAAATGTTAAACCCTGAGGAAACAGTGAGGGGGGGGAGTGGGAAAGAGAGTCTCAGCCTCCCTCCTGAAATCTTAGGTCACATCGTTTACTCGTATTTTAACGTTGGCCCTGAATAGCTGAAAAGGTTGTATCGTGTCTTGGATTTCAAAAAGTAATGTCCTGTATAATGCACCCATGGCATTAATTCAGGTGCGACCTCGAACAAATTGCTTTGAAAAATTTCAGCCTCTGAGCAGCGTTACCTGGGAAATGCACGATCTCCCATGAGGGAAACCTCTGGGGGAGCGTATTGAATTTGGGATTTTAAAAGTAATCAAATGTGTGCAGAAAAGATAGAACAAGAAATATGGCTACTAAGAAAAAAACGGTTAAAAAAATGCTATCTGAGTTGAACTTGAAGTGCTATTATTCTAATCTTTCTATTAAAAGATAAAACGTGAGAGGAAATATTACATGTTTTTCTAACCTCGGCTTGTGGACAAAAATGTAATTTATTTTTTAAAAAAACACCACCATGTCAATTGTTCAAAATATCAAGATTTAAAGTCCCCTTTGTTAAAAATAACATTTTTGAGAGGACTGCAGAGGGATGTAAAGCAGCAGAGGTAAATGCAGGTTTGTTGTCATAAGGCGCCATCCAGTCAGTTCCAAGTAACAGCAGCCCCATGTACAGCAGAACGAAAAGCTGCCTGGTCCTGCATCATCCCCACAATCATCGCGATGTTTGAGCCCATTGTTGCAGCCACCATGTCAATCCCTCTTGTTGAGGGTCTTCGTCTCTTTCACTGACCCCTCTACTTTACCAAGCATAATGTCCTTCTCCCGGGACTGATCCCTCTTGATAACATGTCCGAAGTATATGAGATGAAGTCTCTCCATCCTCCCTTCCAGGGAGCACTCTGGCTGTATTTAAGTAGTTCGTGTTTAACTAATTATGAAATCTACCTTCATAATGCCCTTACCTGTGTCTGTCAGAGCTAGCAAGAGACAACACTAGCTCTGTTGTTGGTTTCATTTACAAGGGCAAGGGCAGACTCAAGGAGGGTTATAAAATGTAGAATCACGTTCTTCTTAGAATATTGGAGCCCTGGTGCCGCAGTGTTAAGTGCTCAGCTGCTAACTGAAAGGTCAGTGGTCCGAACCCAACAGCCACTCTTGGGGAGAAAGATGTGGCAGTCTGCTTCTGTAAAGATTTACGGCCTGGGAAATGCTGTGGGGTAGTTCTACTCTGTCCTACAGGGTCCTATGAGTTGGAATCGACTCAATGGCAGTGGGTTTGCTTTTTGTTTTGTTTTTTGAAATTTGAACATATCAGATGGTTTAAAAAAGATTGCTGTAGAGTTGACTCTAATTCATGGCGACCCCATGTGTGTCAGGGTAGAAATGGGCTCCACAACTGCATGAGCCATTTCCTCGAGATAAATATAGAGATAACTGGCTCATGCAGTTGTGGGACTGACAAGTTCCAAATCCATGAGTCAGGCGTCAGGCTGGAGGCTTCTCCGGACTCACGTGGTTGCAGGGCTGACTAACGCAAAATCTGCAGCTCAGGCAGCAGGCTGCTGGCTCACGTCCCAAGAACCGGAGGTCAGAGGATGACGAGTCAGATGCAGTGAGCTTTGCCAGAACATCTGTATGTACACACCTGCCCCTCACTTAATGACTTTCTCATTATCTGACATTTTGCATTGGCAACAACTTTGAAAAAATTCTCAGGCAGCACCACTGATGGTCTGGGCTTCACATGGGGCCACAGCCAGGCCTGGGTCACCCTCACGGTCCATCCTGAATGATATACCAAAGGCCCCTGCAATGACTGGGCCATGCAAGGGATGGTGACTGACTGGCCACAGGATGCCTTCTTCCATTAATCTGAGACCTCTTGGTTTGGTCACAGAGGGTGCAGGGCAATGTGGGATGATGTGAGGTAGTGGGTTGATGGGGGAAGCTGGGAGAGGGCCTAAAGGTACCAGGAGATGGGACCAGGGTAGATGGATGATGAACAGGGTTCCCATCCAGGGCAAGTAGTGGGCAACACCTGACCACCACGACCAAGCCCCACGAGCTCCACGGTGGTGGAAAAGGCACGTTGGGGAAGAGTGACCCTGCTGGGACATGCTCATCCCAAGATGCACCAGGGGTGCCCAACAACGGGTGAAAGACTAGGGGAGGCACCAGCGCCAAAGATGCAGCATGGCCGCCCAATTCTCACATAATGCCGGTTTTGCAGAACGACCTGGTCTTTGGGGCCTAACTATGTCCAAAAGTGAGGAGTGAGTGTAGTGCATATTGAAAGCAGTTCACACCCCCAAGGGAAATCTCTTTTTAACTGATTGGCTGCTCACGTCAGATCACAAAATGGAGGGTGATTATATACTGCCACATAACAGCCAAACTCCTGAGACTCATGGCCCAGCCGAGCTGACATACAGCCTTAATTATCACAGTATTCAATAGCTAATTTTCCAGAAGTAGATTGTCAAGCCTTTCTCTCAAGGTGCCTCTGGGTGGACTTGAATCTCCAAAGTTTTGGTTAGCAGCCCAGCAGTTTTACTGCACAGCCCAGAGACTCCTCAGATGGTTTACAGTGATACTAAATGACTTCTATTACTTTTTTGTTTTTACCGATAAAACACTAGGTAACAGCTTGCAATTGGCTACTAATCAAAACGTTGGTGGTTCAAACCCCACCCAGCAGCACCGCAGGAGAAAAATCTGCAAATCTGTTTCTGTAAAGACAACAGCCAAGGAAACCCTGTGGGGCAGGCCTGCCCTGGAACCCATGGGGTCCCCATGTGAGGATTGACTTGACATCAAGGGTTTGTTTGTGTGTTTGTTTGGGTACAAAAAGATTCCAGCAGATCTCAAAAATGAGGAACAACAAGATCCTGGGGAAACAGTGGTGTTCTAACCCAAGAAAGATGTTGCCGTAGCTTCTGACTCAGAGTGACTCTACAGGACAGAGTAGAACTGCCCTGTTGGTTTCCAAGGAGTGGCTGGTAGATTCAAACTACCAACCTTTTGGTTAGTAGCTGAGCTGTTAACCACTGTGCCACCAAGGCTCAAGGGCACACCTAAATCATTCATTGTCTTAAAATATCACGATTCCCTCTCTCTCTCTGTCACACGCACACACACTCTTTCGTAATTGTACTTCTAGTTTTTAGGCCCATGTTGTATTAAATCTGATTTTTAAGTTTAAATGTTAATGTATTAAATTATTTCTCTCCATAAAGTAGCTAACATTTCCAAAGTTCCCCTAGTCCTTATCAGGAAGGACCAGTCAAGACGACTAAGTTTTCTTTTTACGCTTTATCTCTAAACACTTCTATTAAAAAGAAAGAGAAAATGCACAGCACAACATATCAATTAAAAAAAGGAAAACAAAGACATGTAAAACATTAGATGGCCTTGCTAAGGAAAAGGCTTTTTTGGCATAGATCTTAATTTCCTTAACAAAAGGGCGTGACTAGATGAACATCTCATTAATGCAGACTTTGCTAAGTTGAGATTTGTGATCACTCAGAAAAAGATTCAGCTAAAGTATATCTTTGGCACTGATTGTGTAAAATGATTAGGCAGTTGTTTCTCTCGGCAGGCAAACTATTTTTAGACATTTTCATCTCTGAGAACGCATATAAGAACCTGGAGACTTTAGGCAGCTCCGCCTCCTATCGCTACCCTCCCAGCCCAGCTCCCGGCTCACTCATTTCCCCCAGTCTCCTTGGGTAAGAGTCTTAGAAACACCCTGAAAAAAAAGGTCAGAGGCTCCGACTCTTAAAGACTTTGCAAAAGCCGCCACCTCCTTGAAACCTCCCCACGCTCCCCTGCCATTTCAGCTAATTACACATCCCCCATCTCTCTTTATCTCTTATCACTTATCTGCTCCCAATGTCACTCTCTGTCATTACCCTTAGACTCCCTCACCTCCCTTCTCTCCCTGGAATACGTGGTGTTTCTTCTGGATTTGTGGGGCGGTGGTTGAGTGCTTGGCTGCTAACCAAAAAGGCAGCCATTCAAGCCCACCAGCCTCTCCATAGAAGAAAGATGTGGTAGCCTGCTTCTATAAAAATTACAGCCTTGGAAACCTTATGGGGCAGTTCTACTCTGTCCAAAAGTTCTTTATGGGTCAGAATTTACTTGATGGCAATGAGTTTTTTGTTTGTTTATTTGTTTGTTTTCTTCTGAACTTAGGACCTTAGCACCCATTACTTCTATCTGGAATGATCATTCTCCAAATTGTCACATGCCCTGGTCCCTCTCATTATTCAAGTCTCGCTTCTGTTAACAACAGGTCAGAAAGAACTTTTCTGACCACCTGGTTCCATTACCCTGCTTTAATGTTTTATAGCATTTATCACCAATGTTATCTCATTTGTCTTTTTGCTTGTTTACTGCCCCATAGAGTTTCCAAGGAGCGCCTGGTGGATTCAAACTGCTGAACTTTTAGTTAGCAGCTGTAGCTCTTAACCACTACAGCACCAGGGTTTACCCTCCTCTCTGAACTAGAATGTAAGTTCTTCAGTGCTTAAAACAGTGGCTGATGTATGATAGGAATTCAATACCTATTTTGGGAATGAATGAATGAAAAATGTGATGTCTATCTCCCCCACTAGACAGTGAGTGGAACCCTGGTGGCAAGATGATTAAGTGCTCAGCTGCTAACTGAAAGGTTGGTGGTTAGAACCCACCAGTGGCTTCACAGGAGAAAGATGAGGTAGTCTTGGAAACCCTGTGAGGCAGTTCTACTCTGTCCTATAGGGTCGCTATGAGTTGGAATCGACTCAATGGCAGTGGGTTTGGTTTTGGTTAGACAGTGAGTTCCTTCAGGACAGGGACCATGCTGCATTCATTTTTGTGTCCCTTGTACCTAACATTGTGTATATGGAATAACATCATTGGGGTTGGTTCAACAAATGCTCACTAAATAAACAACCCATTAATGAATGAATAATTATGTTTTGATTATACACACAGGTAAATATCAAGCTTGAGCACATTAATATCCATCTAGATTTGGTTAGATAGTTATATAAAGGGTAACAAAGGCAGGGGAACTGAAGGGACTCAGATTTTGGGAATGGCCATGGGTCTTTTAAGCCTTTGTTCTATTGTTAGTTGCTGTTGAATTGATTCTAACTCATGGCGACCTCACATGTTACAGAATAGAACTGCTTCATATGGTTTTCTTGGCTGCAATCTTAATGGAAACCTTTTCTTCCACAGTATCACTGGATGGACTCAACCGCCAACTTTTAGGTTAGCAGTTGAGCCCAAATTGTTTGTGCCACCTAGGGACCTTCAAGCTTTCATAGACTGTTTTAAGTCAAGAGAGGTTAAATGATTTACCCATGGTGTTTGAGAGTAATGAAATTGTATTTCTTCAAAACAAAGTCTCTATCTCATCCTTTGTACCACTACAGGCTAACCTTTCTTCTGAGCCCACAGAATTGTGACTTATATGGGGTGTGAGGTTTGAAGATGTTGCCACGTGTTTAATGTGAGGCCTCAAACAAAGTATAGGTATCAATGCAGAGTCCAGAGTCAGGAAAGCTGGGCAGAAGGAATCTACACAGGCTGCCATCCTCTCCAGAGGACATAAGGAGACTCTCGGGGACAAGAGATGCCATCACCCCCTGGGAAGATGAGCTTTCTAGCTATGCTGACTATGTATTTTCTAAACCCAAAATTATGGCATTAGTCTGAGAAGGTCTGGCTCAGAAAATCTAGGGCTAACAGTTGTAGTATTTGTAAGAGAACAACTTAGTGCTCAGATTCTTCCAGAGTTGGGTAAAATGTCACACAAATGTTCCCATCTCCCCTAACACTAATTGATTCCATGCTCATCAAATGCCTCATTCAGTTTCTGAGGTATCTTAATACTAGTCAGAGTTACTTCTTATTTTCGGTGTGAGCGTCCTGATACCTAGCGTATGTTATCTTAGATGAGTTTCGCCGTCTCTGGTGAGTTTGATTAGGGCTGAATCAGTGTCTCAAAGGAGAAGAGACCTTGGATGACTGTTAAGGTTCTTCCCAACTCTGAGATGCTGTGGTCCTGTGATTCAGTTCCCCAGAACTTCATGACCCCAGTTTGAACCCATATAAATGGCTACTTGAAGTGGCAACATGGAGACTGGATCCTGGAAACTGAGGACTTCCTGAACCAGGTCAAAGTTCCCTATCAAGCTTTTGCTTCACGAATCTGAGAGACCTTTATTTTCTTGCTCCAAAGTTCCAAGCTAGAGAAGTTAGGTATACAGGTAATTGCCCCCAGTGGACTCTCAGCTCCCAGATAGGCCACACCCTATTCCTAGCACACTGTCACAATCACCAAATCATAGGGTATCTCCTTCTCTCCTTTATAGCCTTTGTAATCTACTCTCACCTTGTTGGTGCTGATACCTTGAAACTGATTCCAAGGCCTTTTAATTTAACTTGGCCAATTGTCCCTCTTGCTCAGGAAACTTAATCAATTTGACCCATAATTTCTACCTCCCTATTTTGCTGAGACCTAGTTTGATGTGTTTTCAACTATTTGCCAGAAAATAGAAACTGGGCACCAAATACTTTTGGTCACTGAGACTGCGTAGATGCACAAACTGAAGTTTAGACTGTTTAAGTTACTTACTTAAGACATAAAACCCAGGGCTGGTATGCTATGCCCTTTCCTAAAGCTTAGAAGCATTTGACAGAGAAACCAAGGGCCATTGCGAAACTCCATACATTTCTTCAATTACTTTTGCCTGTTGATCAAGAAAACACAAACTTATCAACCAATTAAAATGTGGTATACTTTGAATAGAACCTTGTCACGCAAATTGTCGTCCAAGGACCAGCCACATCAGCATCACCTGGGAGCTTGTTCAATTTGCAGGATCTTGAGGCCCACCCTAGACCCATGAATGCAAATCTACATTTTAAGAAGATCCTCAGGAGATTCGTATGTGCCTTAAAGTTTTGTAATTGTGCAAATAATTAACGCGCTTGGCTGCTAACCAAAAGATTGGAGGTTTGAATCCACCTTGAGGCACCTTGAAAGAAGGCCCTCGTGATCTACTTCCAAAAAAATCTGCCACAGAAAACCCTATGGAGCCCAGGCCTACTCCAACACACGTGGGGCCACCGTGAGTCGTGGGCAGCTCCACACAAATGGGACTGGTAACGTCTGTAAAAGACTGGTCAAGAACAGGGGTCCTCAAAACGTGCTCCCCGCTCCAGAGGCATCGACGATGTCTGGGACCTTGTAGGAACTGCGCAATCTTAGATCCACTTCAGACCTACTGAGTCCAGAATTTGAGGGCGGAGACCAATAATCTGTGTTTTAACAAACCCTCCGGGTGATTCTGACACATTTGAGAATTTCCGCTTCTGGTCTTTTTCAATTTATAGTCAAGAAGAGCTAGCTTTTGAAAAAAGCTATTTTATTTCTAAATTTCTTCGGTGACTAAGTGAACCATATATCTGTCTGGACAATTTTGAAAATATATGTTCAGTGCTCACCAGTATTTTCCAGAGACACATCCTTATGATTTTCTTTAAGCACTAGCCAGAACTGATGAATGTGTACATGGAACCCCATTTGCTAATGCATCTGGCATCCGGCAAAACCATACCACGCTCCTGTGGTGAATGATCCTGCTCCTTTGGAAAGAGAAAACTTCCACACGGAGGCACAGTAATGACCTGACGGGACGAACGTAATGTAAAACTGTCATCATGATGAGCTTTGTGGGCAGAGGATGCCGTAGGGAAATGGCATCATGTAAAGCCTCCATTCTCGGCCATGGAGCTCTGCAGATTTGTTCCCACCCAAGGCCATTGTCAGAGCTGGCTACACATTCTGCTGTTTGTGGCTTTGCGCTTCATTTTTCAGGGGATGGAATAGTTCAAGCTACTTCCCTCTAATACATTTGGAATATTTTCTGCTTTGAAACGTTTTTCTCCTTCAAAGGCAAGATAGCTGGTACTGTCAAATGACCAGAAAGAGTCCAACCAACACCCTAGTGTCTTCCACAAGTGTAGGTTTGCTTAGACGAATAAAAAAAGAAAATGCTATTTTATGAAGAGCGCTAAAACGCACGTAGTTATTTTCTAAATTAACCAACCCAGCAATTTCATTTCTAGAAAGGCATTACTACAAGTATATCCCCAGATGAACATATGGACACGAGTACAAGAAAACTCATTGCAGAAGTTTGTTGGAAACAAACAAAATGCCCATTATTAGGGTACCAGTTAAATAGGGGTAGCTAACCAGAGCAAGCTCCCTAAAGGAGGCCTCTGGTGTGTGCCAGGCATTGACTCTTAGTTTCCAGGTTAGGAGGAGGAGCAGAATGTTCCAGAGACAAACTGGGCCCCCGCAATGGTTCTTTACCAACCTGTTCAGAAATATTTTACTATTCTCAAAACTGGTACGACTATACCAGTGAGTAGTAGCTGATTATTTGCCCTGGGCACGGGCTCTGTGAGGATTTTGAAACTTGATCTGAAAACCCAAAGGTTTAAAGAAGCCCCTTTAAAGGCCTCCAAGGTCAGCGACTGGAGCTGAGACCGCTCCTGGAATTTCGTCATTTTACATCTAGTAGACGGTACAGCGTACCACAGTTAGGAGCAGAGGTTTTGGGGTCAGATAGTCGTTGGTTTCAGTTCCCCAACTGTAAAGTAAATGTGATAACAGTACCTATCTCTGTGATGGTTGTAAGCAATAGGATAACGAAGTAAAATGCTCATAATATTCCAGCCCCCAATAGGTGATCAATAAGTAAGGGTTAGTACGCCTCTGTAGAAACTTACTTTTCAAGAAAAAGTCACGTGCACACACACAAACAAAAGTTTCTTAAAATCTAGTCAGTCTTAGCTCTAAAACTCTGTGGTAGTATTCTAAGTGATACTTGGCCACAAATGATTCACAATAAAAGGGACGGAACTTCTATACATTTATTTATTTTCAGCGTAAATATATACTGCCCTCTCCTGCTCTCTGGGAATTCTATTTTTACCAGCCACTTTGCTTGATTTAAACCTTGACTTAACGTATGGTAAAATGACACTTAGTCCTGTGTTCACCAGGTAAAACATTGTGAATTCTTTTTTTTTTTTAATTCCAACTATAACTTTTTATTTTATTTTTTCTTAATATACTTTTTATTGTACTTTAGATGAAGGTTTACAGAGCAAATTAGTTTCTCAATAAATAATCAATACACATACTGTTTTGTGACATTGGTTACTGTCTTAGTTATCTAATGCTGCTATAACAGAAATACCACAAGGGGATGGCTTTAACAAAGATAAATTTATTCTCTTACAGTCTAGTAGGCTAAAAGTCCAAATTCAGGGTGCCAATTCCAAGGGAAGGCTCTCTTTCTCTCTGTTGGCTCTGGTGGAAGGTCTTTGTCATCAATCTTCCCCTGGTTGAGGAGCTTCTCAGTACAGGGACCCCAGGTCCAAGGGACACGCTATGCTCCAGTCCTTCTTCCTTGGTGGTGTGAGGAGCCCATGTCTCTCTGCTCACTTCTCTGTTTTATATCTCAAAAGAAATTGGTTCAAGACATAATCAAATCTTGTAGATTGAGTCCTGCCTCATTAACATAATTGCTGCTGATTCCATCTCATCAACATCATAGAGATAGGATTTACAACACACAGGGAAATCACATCAGATGAAAAATAGTGGGCAATCACACAATACTGAGACTCTTGGCCCAGCTAAGTTTTCAGATATGGGGGGGGCACAATTCAATCCGGGACTGTTGCCAACCCCATCACATGTCAACACTCTTCCCTTTTCCACTTTGGGTTCCTGGTTACCAGCTTTCCTGTCCCCTCATGCTTTCTCCTCCCTTCCCCTGAGTTAGTGTGCCCATTTAGTCTCATTTTGTTTTATGAGCCTATCTAATCTTTGGCTGAAGGGTAAACCTCAGGTGTGACTTCAGTACTGTGGGTGTCCGGAGTCCATATTCTTGGGGTTTCTCCAGTCTCTGTCAGATCAGTAAGTCTGGTCTTTTTTTGTGAGTTTGAATTTTGTTCTACATTTTTTTTTTTCCTACCTTGTCTGGGACCCTCTATTGTGATACCTGTCAGAGCAGTTGGTGGTGGTAGCTGGGCACCACCTAGTTGTGCTGGACTCAGTCTGGTGGAGGCTGTGGTAGTTGTGGTTCATTAGTTGTTTGGGCAAATCTTTCCCTTGTGTCTTTGGTTTTCTTCATTGTGTCTTTGGTTTTCTTCATTCTCCCTTGCTCCAAGATGGAGAGGGACAAGTGGACTATCTTAGATGGCTACTCACAGCCTTTTAAGTCCCCAGACCCAACTCACTAAAACATCGTCAATTCTGATGTTAGATTACTTTTTTCTGCATTTATCATATTATGAAATCTGTCATTTGTGTGTTACACATTAAATGGAATGCTATGTAAATCATTAAAAGAATGAAATGTATATTTTTATGAACCAACATGGAACAATCTTGAAGACATACTGTTCAACGCCAAAGTACAAATCTAGAAACAGCCTGCCACCATATGATAAAAAAACAAAACACTTTTTTGTATTGTTCAAATTTTTGCCATGCACATGCATTACATTTAAAAAATAATTTTTTAAAAAAAGCAACAAAATACATTTCCTTTCAGAGTAATATATAACAGGGGAGAACAAATGGCCAAGATTTCAATTTCAAACAGAAATCCCAAACAACAGCACCAGTAGCAGCTGCTGTTTTTATCTGATAAGAGGAGAACAGCAGATAGAAATGAAAAAGAAAGGTATCTTTAAAGATCAAATTCCAGGTGACTCTTATCACAGTTGCCTTTGCACTACATTTCAGAACAGTTCCTCAGTGCTCAGAAACCCTGTGATTGAAAGGAAAGAACAATAGATTTGGTCTCAGGTTAAATTGAGTTCCAAGTCTAGTCCGCTCACTTTCTAGCCGTGCAAACACAGACATGTGGCTTTCATCTCTGAGCCTCATTCTCATCAGCAGTCAGGAATCAAAATGTTTGTCCTTCCACCACTTAGAATGCCATGAGGTTTAAATGATATCGTATGTGTACAAGCACGTAGCAAACTTGTAGACAAAGTGTGCTCCTTTCCTAGCTCCTCAAGCCCCTCTTTAGCAGGCCTCAGTAAGGATACAAGGAACCCTAGAAACATAACGATTAAGTGCCTGCTAACCAGAAGCTTGGTGGTTCAAACCTACCCAGCAGCTCCCAGGGAGAAAGGTCTGGCAATCTGCTCCCATAAAGATTAACCCGTTGCTGTCAAGTCGATTCCGACTCACAGTGGCCCCATAGGACACAGTAGAACTGCCCTATAGGGTTTCCAAGGAGCAGCTGGGGGATTTGAACTGCCAACCTTTTGGTTAGCAGCTGAGCTCTTAACCACCTGAGCCACTAGGGCTCCAAAAAGATTACAGCCAGGAAACCCTATAGAGAATTTCTACTCTGTCACGTGGAGTCATGGTGACTCGAAATCAACTCGATAGCACCTAACAACAGTAAGGACACAAACATGCATTCATTTATTTATTCAACAATAATGAATAGATTCTGCTAAGCTTTGGAGCTAAAACAGAAAGAACTGGTCCAGTCCTTGCAGACTTAAGCTTAGAATCTGGCAAGAAGGTGAATGTATTAAACAGCTAATCATCATAAATCATGAAAATTGCTATGATAGGCCTCAGCCGATCAGACAGAGACAGTGCAGGGCTCTATAGAAATGCATATCAATGGCATCTAGGTGTCAGGGAAAGCTTCCGGAACAAGCCACGTTGAAGCCATGTTGAAGCCAAGGCCTGAAAGTTAGAGTCAACCAGGAAAAAGTGGTTGCTATTACTCGGTTTTGACTCATGGTGACCCCATGTGTGTTGGAGTAGAATTATGGTCTGCAAGATTTTCAACGGCTGATTTTTTGGAATTAGATCACCAAGCCTTGTCCCCCAAGGTGCCTCTGAGTGGACTCGAAGCCCAGCCTTTCAGCTAGCAGGCAAACACGTTAAACGTTTGCAGCCCCCAGAGACTACAGTATCAGAATAGGAGTTCACCAATTGACT
The DNA here is from genome assembly GCF_024166365.1 of Elephas maximus indicus. Taxonomy (NCBI): domain Eukaryota; kingdom Metazoa; phylum Chordata; class Mammalia; order Proboscidea; family Elephantidae; genus Elephas; species Elephas maximus. Next base: position 5,410,810 of record NC_064841.1, on the reverse strand, counting down.
CCTGAAGGTAAAACCCCAGGCTGCTGTGGCAAAATGAATTCCTTTCCATGGCCTTTTCCTTGGTTCTTTGGAAAAACAGCTTGAGAGATTTTCCCCCTAAGCTCGGAGGTGTTACTTTTGCCCTAGTTTTCTACCCCAGAGTGTTTGTTACTTTTGTCCAGGTTGATTGACATTTCCTGGATGTCTTAGTTATCTAGTGCTGCTGTAACAGACATACCACAAGCTTCAACAAACAGAAATTTATTCTCTCACAGTTTAGGAGGCTGGAAGTCTGAACTCAGGGAGCCAGCTCTAGGAGAAGGCTTTCTCTGTTGGCTCTGGAGAAGGGTCCTTGTCTCTTTTTAACATCTGTGAGCCTGGCATTCCTTGGAGATCTCCATGTGTCTTGACATCAATCCTCCCCTGAGTGTAGGAGGTTCTTAGCACAGGAAACCTGAGTCCAAAGGACAAGCTCCGCTCTCAGCTCTTCTTTCTTAATGGTAATGAGGTCCCCCAATCTCTGCTCGCTTGTTTAATCTCTTTTATATTTTAGGGATACAACCTAATCCTGTAGATTGTGTCCTGCCTCATTAACATAATTGCCTCTATTCCTGCTTCATTGACTTTGTAGAAGTTAGGATTTACAGTACATAGGATAATTACATAATACTGAGGATCATGGCCCAGCCAAGTTGACACATATTTTTGGGTGACACAATTCAATTCATATCACTGGTCAAGCTATAAACAACTTGACTTTTTGTCTGGCCCTGGGCTGCAGCCTGCTCTGTGATTGCTATGCACCTTGTAGGGATTGGTCAATATGCTACACAAATGAAGCAACTATGGACTATGCAAATGAGGTGATTGTAGCCTCCTAGGCAAATGAAGTGTCTGTGGCCTACAGAGGAGAATTAGTCAGCTTGTAGCTTTACTGGGAGGGACCATACCTTGAAACTGACAAGGAGTTTTATATATATGCAACCAGCCCCACAGAAGTTTTTGAGACAGAGAGAAAAGCAGGAAGAAAAGCTGAAAAAAGAAGTAAGAGAGAAGAAGTAGAGAAGGAGGCTAGGAACCTCCTAAAAGAGCTGTAACACCAGTCAAGGGCTATAACAATGAAGACAGCAAGAGACCCAGAAGGGCCCAGTGGCAGAGCTGGCAGCAACAGACCCAGAAGGCATCCCCAGCAGAATTGGTGGAGACGTATGGTAGGGCCAAGAGGAGCCTGTCCAGAGAGGGCTGAGAGGAGCCTGTTCTCAGGGGGCCAAGTGGAGCTTGTACTCAGTGGGTGAGAGGAGCTGAGAGAGTTGTCCTGCACTGCGGAAGGGAGACTTTGCCTGCATGCTTCCTGATCATGATCCCAAGTTGTACCCTATTACTTCCGTAATAAACCACTTAACTGTAAGTATGGTCTGTGAATTCTGTGTGGCCACTGCAATGCATTATCGAACTCAGAAGAGAAATAGAGGGTGCCATAGGAGGGCTGGCTGGTGTCAGAATTGTTGCAAGGTGAGAGAGGAGGTATGTCTGACCTCTGCCTCATGGGAATCAGCTTTGGGCTGATCCTGGTCATTATTCCCCGTGAAGCTAGGCAAGGTCTGACACTATTACTGCTGCTACCATTTTACAGCTGCCCACTGGTCGGCTGACCCCAGAAAGATACTTCCTGACAATGGTGCATCTGCAGAGCTCACAGAGGGGAGCCCCCCACTTTATTTTTATTGTAGTATTTTATTGTGTTTTCAGTGAAAGTTTACACAAAGATTAGGTTCCCATTCAACCATTTTCACATAAATTGTTTAGTGACATTGGTTACGTTCTTTACAATGCTCAAACGTTCTCATTTCCATTCTAGTTGTTCTCTTTCCAGTTATCTAGTTTCCCTACCCCCTTCCCTTCTCATCTGTATTTTTTTTTTTAAGTAATTGTTGACCATTTGGTCTCATATAGATAATTTTTTAAGGGAGCGCAGTATTCACAGGTGATATTCTTTATTTTGTGAGTCAGTTTGTTATTTAACTAAGAGGTGACCTCAGGGGATAGTTTCAGTTCAAGATTTAAAGACTATCTCAGAGCCAGCAGTCTCGGGGAGTCCACTGGTTTCAACCAGCACAGTAATTCTGGATTTTTTTTTTTTTTAAGAATTTGAGGTTCTGTTTCACATTTTTCTGACATTGCAGCCCCCACTTTAGTTTATCACATCCAATTTTTACCAACTGTCTGGTGAAAGTAGATATCGGCAGGTACAATTAAGGAACATGAAAACCACAGATCAGAGAGAAGAGGTTTGTTCAAGATCATGGGGTTACTGAGTGTCTGTGCCACATTTGAAAACAAGGGCAGGGTTTGCCTCATGTTACTGAAATTCTGGCTCCATACTGGGTACTTCTAGGCTTTCAGCCACACCACTATACCTAGAAGAGGGCTTGGTATACAGTAGGTGTTCAGTAAATATCTCTCAAATGAAAGAATAAATCCCAAGTTTGAAGGACCACTCAGAGGCATCCTCTGTCTTTTGGATACTTTAAATAAATTCATGCCCCAGTCCTTGAATTGAAATTTAAGCATCTTAAAGGTTTTAAGGGCCTTCAGAGCCCTATCAAACCAGCTTGTTTTAATGTTGACCTGGTCTCTTTTCTTGCTACAATAAGCTAAGGGGGCACTCTATCTTCTAGAACCAGCTCCATCGAGTGGTCCAGTTGGGCTCTGAGGTATGTGAGAAAAGTTGTTGTACAATGGTCCAACTGAAAAATGAGGAAAATACGCCAAAGAATCCGAGAAGGACCATCTAAGGTTTAAGAGTTTATCTTAGAACGTGGTTTCCTCGTATGAAGTCAGTATGACTCATTCCTTTCGAGCTAACAAAAAGAAACTTTAGACGTATCGTGAAAAGATCATCACGTTTACTTTTCACAACGTGAATTTGATCCTCGTACTGCCAAACCAAACAATCTAATACTTTCAAGAATGTGTCCCAGACTGAAAAACAGAACCAGCGTGACTTTTTACTTTTCTTTTTACCTGAAACCAAGGTGTGAGGGTCCTGAGAAATTAAAACTTCAGTGCATTGAACAAAGTCCAGTGCTTCCTGGAAGACTGTGGTCTTTTGGAATTGCACTAAGCGTACTTTCTAACTTCTAAACATGGTATCTGCATCTTAACTGCCCTATTTCAACTCTGAGTAATCTAATCCTGGGAGGTAAATTAGGCCCTTTTAGTGGCCTATTAACTTTCTCCTACCCCTAAGGAAAAATTTATTAAATTCTGTTTATGTGTTCCCAGAAAGCAAACACTGAATCTGGCCAGTAAGCTGGTGTGAGTCTAATGGTGATCAGAAGTGTGTTCCTACCAGCTTTTAGTGTTATTTTAATTCATTCCAGATGTAGACTTAAGCCGTTAGCCAATTCTCTCTCTCTAGCAAGCTCGCACACACGTGTTCTCTCTCCGTCTCTCTCTGCATAACCCACACGCACACATACTGTCTCTTTCTCAATGGCTACAGAGATTCGGATAATGTCTGCTCATTTTTTGGACCTCACTTCCTGTCAGAATCCCTCTCCTGACCTCCAGGTCTAGGTTAAGGTCTTCCCCTCAAGCCGCTCTTACTGGAATTACTGATTTGCCCGTCTCCACACTGATATGACAGCAGGGGCTGTGTTTCTCTAATTGTCCACTTTCCTGTGGCCTCTGGCAGAGTGCTGGGCATGGTAGGCACTCAGTACCTTTTTGTCAAATAAATGGAGGAACGGGTGCCTCCATCTAGCCCTTGAATGCTTGCAGCTATGAAGAAACGTGCTAATTCAATAGGTTCGTCGACTATCCTCTGTTAAGAAAGAAATCTACTCATTTCCCCAGGTTAAAAAACAAAAACAAAATTTAAGTGTTGGAACATGAAAATTTTCTGCCTAAGAATCTCTGGAATGAAGAGTTTGAGGCCTCAGACAAAAAATGAAGTCACCCTAACTATTTAATAACATGTTTTCCATAAGCCTTGAAAAGCAATTTGTGACCAGCATGACTAGCAATTGTGTGTAAGGGCTAGATAGAAGATAACATTATCCTTGTTTTTCAGCAATTGTAGACTTGCCGTATGTACTTATTTCACAAAATAAGGGGAAACATGCAGATTCTGGCTCCCAGTTTAATGGCTCTTCAATATACCATGCAGGTAACAGAAAGGTACTAGAAAGATCCAAAAGAAAAATCAAAATTTAGAATTGGCCTGAATGGGCTATCTTTGTTGTAAATAAGCAAATAACAGAAGTTGGTTTTCACAGGTATACACTGAAAAATACAGGGAAAATATCATACATCATGTGAATTTCACAAGATCACACACTAAGGAACACACGAGGTCTTCAAACCTTAGGGAGCTAAATAAACCTGTGGTTTACCTCCCAAAGTCTCTTCCTGGTTTCTGTTATCACTGGCAACGGCACCAGCATTGGAAGGCCACCGTGAAATCAAGAATTCACACAATCTGAAATTGCTTATATCAGGTCTTTCTTCAGGGTGAAAATAATATTCAACTTTCAGCATCTGCTTACCACATCTGCACCCATTTTGGGTCAATCAGATAAAAAATAAAAAGAACTGCTGGAAAGAAATAAGCTACCCATTCAAGAGTAAAAACAGGGAAAGCCAGCTGCATAGAAACCCTACGGATTATGCTGGGTGGGCAGAAAGAGCTGGTTCATGAAAAAAAAAATCTAACTTCTGAGCAGAAAAGGCTCGACACATCCATGGGGCAAAAGAATTTACTCTCTGTATTCATTTCCTAGACCTGCTGTAACAAAGCACCATAATGGGGGTCGCTTTAAAAATCAGAAAATTTTTTTTCACAGTTCTGGAATCTAGAAGTCCAAATCAATGTGCTAGTCAGGCCCAGCTCCCTCTGAAGCCTTGAGGGGAAGATCCTTCCTCTCCCAGCTTCTGGTAGCCGCAGTCATTCCTTGGCTTGTGGAAGCAACTTCTCATGGCATGGTTCCTCAGACAGCGTTTCTTCTCATCTCTTATGAGGGTACCGCTCATACAGGATTAGGACCCACCTGGCTCCAGTATGACCTCATGTTAACTCAACTGAAAACATTGCCAAAGACTATTTTCAAACAAAGTCACATTGACAGGTACCAGGGGTTAGGACTTCAACATGTCTTTTTGGGGGACACAATTCAATCTATGACACCCTCTGTGAAAAGCAATTCTTAAGAACTCAGTGGAGGTGTTTTCATTCTATCCCAAAAGAATTCTCAGACAGTATGTTTTCCCCACATGTATTGATTGACTGTCCCCACTATATCATATATATTTTTTTTTCTTTTTTTGCTGAAGAAAATAGAACCAGAAAGAAGCAAAGATGAAAAATCACTCACAATTACCATCACTCAATGATAACCACGGTTAAATTTCCACTGGTGGTTGAAATTTCACTCATGGCCATCAATAAATTATAGGGAAGGATTTTCTATTAAACTTTCTTCCAAAGAGGCTATGTCAATTCTTTTTACAGTCAAACTTTTCTTTCAGGGTGAGAGTACTTAGCGAGATGAGACAGAAGATGGCCCCTGGTGTGTTCCACACTTGTTCAACTTGTTTAATGGCTTACTTTTGTTTCATTTGCACGAGGTGAGTGTACTGAGGCACAAGACTTCCCTCAAGGATCCAAATGGTGAGCCGCCTCAAGTCTGTGACCAATCAACCTTCTTTGCTGTTTGCTCACAAGGTCAGAATTCCAGGTTTGATTTTGGCCTGGACCAGTTACTTTTCTCTTTTCCAAAAGCCACAAAGAGTATCATTAACTGGTTACCTCTCCAGTGGTGTTATTCCTTATGAGGAGTTCATGAAAGACTGTCTAGATGCATTGGAACAAAGTAATCCTGATAGGAAATCGACCCGCTGATACCTATTGCATCCCAGGCACGTTATCTATATTATTTCATGCAATTCTGAGAGTAACTCTATAGAAAAATAATAATTATTATTATTAGATGAGAAAATGAGAGTCAGAATAGGGGTAGATTTGAATGTTGGAAGGGTCTCAGTGCACCCTAGTTTCTAAGAGACTGAGGAAAATAGATGAGTCCCAAGACTTCCCTCAAGGATCCAAATGGTGAGCTACCTAAAGTCTTAGGAAAATACTTCATGGGGTAGGGTGTAGACGGTCAACAAACACAGAGGTGGGCATTATTTGCCTGAACATGCCGTGTACCTTTTTTGATAACAGATGAGTAAAAACTTCTTCACCTTATGTAAGGTCACGTTTGCATGTGTGTGTGTTGTCGTTATTAGCTGCTGTTGAGTCAGCCCTTGACTTATGTCATGCACGCACAATGGGATTGGACCCTTGTGATCCATAAGGTTTTCACTGGCTGATTTTTGGAAGTAGATTGCCAGGCCGTTCTTCCTAGTTCATTGTAGTCTAGAAACTCCGCTGAAACCTGTTCAGTGTCACAGCAACACACAAGCCTCCGTTGACAGTCAGATGGTGGCCGTGCATGCGGTGCATTGGCCAGGAATCTAACCCGAGTCTCCCACGTGGAAGGTGAGTATTCAACCCCTGAACCGCCACTGCCGTGTATATGTCTATAGATAGACGGATGGAGGGATCAATGAATGGAGAGAGAGAGAGAGCCCTCTCAAAGTGACCCTATTACACCAAATGGTCAAAAAGCCCTAGGGGACTTTTAGTAAAACACATAAATCTCCTATCTGTATGCTCTTTATGTGAGAATGACACCTCTATTCATAGGATTTAGTGAAAATTAAAGAAGAAAATAAACAACAATGTGATCTACAGATTATGAAGCACTATGAAAATACATTATTATCTACAGAGTCCTCAAGGCTATAGTCAACCAAAAAAAAAAAAATTTCATGCAGATAATAAATACTGACAGTGCAGCCAAAAACATGTACATTTCTTGTAAACTGTCGAGAGAACATGCTCAGTAACTCCATCCACAGCCATTTACTGAGCCCTTTTGTATCTTCGCACGAGTCTGTACAGACGCAAACCGAGCCTCATTGCTAGGAGATTCCCAAGAGTCATCTGTCTCTAAACCCATCTAGGAGCAGAAGGACAGCGCAGCCAGCAGCTCCGGTTGCCCTCGGCCACCGCTAAGGGAGGTGGAGTAATGCCTACACCAGTCTCCCCACTGGCCAAGCAAGGCGTGGTTTTCTGCATTCTCCTCGTTGGACCTCTGGACTTGGGGCAGGGGAGCAGATGTGACGGGCCCGGTCAGCAGGAGTGTTTACTTAGCTGATAGTATGAAGTGACCAAAGGAACTGAAAATTGGACCTGAGAGCTGATTTCTATCAACAGCACTAACAAGTTTCCTGGATCTAAATCTAAACTCGAAAAAGCTGAGCTTTATAAGGGCTAACTGACATTTTCTCAAAAATTGCCCAACGTGACATGTACTGACCCTGTGAAACTGCTGGGAAATCACAAGAAACTAAATTTTTAGGGTAATTGGTGGGATGGCTTCAGCAAAATAATTTATTATTAAAGAAGAGGAACAAGGAGTTGAAGAAGACTGGGAAAACAAGGAGGAGAAACGAGAGAGGAGAGGGCAAGAAGAGAGGGAAAGAAGTCCCCACCAATTGAATTCAACCACTATTAATATATCATGTTTCATATGCAGAGACCTGTGTAAGGTACTTGGGAAACTACAAAGATAAATAAATTACATCTATTTAACAGATTCAACATATATTTATTAAGGTAGGAGCAGAGCAGCTATTTAATATGCCACACCAACTGGAAATAAACCTAAGATTATCTAAATGAGAAATAAATCAGAAGTGGGTTTCAAAGTGCCCTGCTTTGTTAACAATCGTTAACCCCAGCCCAGTGCGAGGTGATTACATTTTCTTAAAAGAAGTGATTTTGGTCTTTTCCTTGAACGAAATTGGTTGATGGCTATTACCTGTGGCTAATCAGATTGGGCCCAGATCCAACATGCACGGTGACCCACCCCGTCACCTGGTCACTGGACACTGGACCAATAGCACATAGGCAATTTAGTTGTGATGGCCATTTTCCAGTGGCTTTCTGACTATTATGTGACGTAGCACAGGAACAAGCGCGCTGGAGTTTCAGACACTTCAGTTCTAAACTCGGGTGCGTTACTCATTACTCTTGGGATAATTGGAGAAGATGATCCAGTATGGTTTTTCTCCCCCCGACTTTATAAGATTCTGTCTCAATTATATATGTCTAAAATAAATAAAAAGATTATTTTGAAAAAACATTCTTCCAAATAATTATGTTTGATAATAATATCAGTGTTCAACACTAACTTCTCCCTACTTTGATTGTACAAGGATGACTGCATCTCAGCTGAAAGTCTTAACACTTAGGTGGTTCAAAAACCAATACCGTGACTGTGAGGAAGTAACTGCCTGCCTCAAACTGATTGCCTTGCTTCTGCATTTTCTTGACCATATCCAGAAATCTGCCAGTTAAGGCCCATTGTTTTAAAGATTTACTCCTATAACACCAATGGAGCAGTATAAAAAGCAACCAAGCTGTTTTTGTTCACTGGTGTCCCAACGCAACGTAAGCTATGTTTTCACTGAACAAAGTTCAAGTATTTATGCCTTGTTCCTGCCAATATTATGCAGAACATGCTTCCAGTGCCACTGGGAATGAAATTGTATCTACGAAAGACAGTAACTAGTGTTATAAATAATGAACAAATGAGGACAGATTGCCAGGAAACACCTAAAATAGTTCTCTTTATTATCATTATTATTTTGCGTGTATGTGAGGGGGTTGGGGGGGTTTAGATGATAGTTCACAGAGCAAATTAGTTTCCTGTTCAACACTTTATACACATTTTGTTTCATGACATTAGTTGCAATTCCTTCAATGTGACAGCACTCTACCCACTTCATCCCTGGGTTCCCTGTTTCCTTTTGCATGTCTTTCCTGCCCCTTCCTGCCTTCTGAACTTTGTTTTTGGGCAAATGTTGCCCCTTTGATCTCATATGATTGATTGTTCTGAGAAGCACATTCCTCACGTGTTATTGTTCACTTTATAGACCTTTCTACTGTTTAGCCAAAAGGTGGTCTCCAGGAGTGAGTTCAGTTCCAGGTTTGAAGGATGTCTAAGAGCCATAGGGAAACCCTGGTGGCCTAGTGATTAAGTGCTACAGCTGCTAACCAAGAGGTCAGCAGTTCAAATCCACCAGGCGCTCCTTGGAAACTCTATGGGGCAGTTCTACTCCGTCCTATAGGGTCCCTATGAGTCGGAATTGACTCGACGGCAACAGGTTAAAGGCCATGGTCTCAGTGGTTTCACCAGACTCTATCAGGCCAGTAAGTCTGGTCTTTTTTATGAATTTGAATTTTGTTCTATGTTCTTCTCCTACTCTGTCCAGGACCTTCTACTGTGATCCCAGTCAGAGCAGTCATTAGTGGTAGGCAGGTACCATTTAGTTCTTCTGGTCTCAGGCTAGCGGAGGCTTTGGTTCATGTGGTCCATTAGTCCTATGGACTAATTGTTACCTTGAGACTCTGATTTTCTTCACTCTTCTTTTTTCCAGATGGGAAGAGACCAATAGCTCTATCTTAGATGGCCACTTGTGAGCTTTAAGATCCCAGTCACTACTCACCAAAGTAGGATGTAGAACATTGTCTTTATGGACTACGTTCTGCCAATTGGCCTAGATGTCCCTGAGACTATGGTCCGAAGCCCTCAAGCCCAATGACTCAGTCCCTCAAGGTGTTTGGTTATGGCTAAAAAGTTTTCATAACTGTGCCCCGTGTGTTCTACTATATACACGGATATATAAAATAATTCTCTTTAAATCAAAAGGAAATATCAAATTCATGGCATGTATATTTTAATTTGTTTCATTAAAAAACATGGTTTTCTCAAAATATCTTATACAGTCTTAATAGTAGCTTTATCAAATGCTACTTGTGTCTGACTTCAGTTACAAGATATCAGCTCATGTATTTCTAAGTATCAGCGGCAACAAAGCATTATTTCAAGAGTTAAAACACAGGTAAGGCTTACAAACTACATATATTCACCATCATTCATGAAGAAGAGGGGAGGAGAGCTGTTATGGAAATATTTCTGTCCATTAAAGAGCTTTATTCTTGAAAACAACAAGTTTTAAATAAGCAGAAGAATCAATCCTTAAAATTGCTGCTGTTGTTGTTAGGCGCTATTGAGTCAGTTCGGACTCATAGTGACCCCATGTACAACAGAATGAAACGCTGTCCAGCCCTGTGCCATCCTCACAAGCATTGTTATGCTTGAGCCCATTGTTGCAGCCACCGTATCAATCCATCTTGTTGAGGGTCTTCTTTTTTGCTGACCCTCTACTTTACCAAGCATGATGTCCTTCTCCAGGGCCTGATCCGTCCTGATACCACGTCCAAAGTACATGAACAAAGTCTCACCATCTTCTCTTCTAAGGAGCACTCTAGCTCTACTTCTTCCAAGACAGTCTTGTTCATTCTTCTGACAGTCCATGGTATATCCATGGTATATCCAATACTCTTCATGAACGCCATATTGAATCCTTAGAATAGGCCTTTTAATAGCAAGCCTACATGATATAGCTCCTTAATATTCTGGGGCAAACAAACCTTGGAGGAATAAGGAATGGAAGGACTATTTGTACACTTACTAGGGGCTTCATATATGGTTGACTTCAGTGATATGGAAGACCCATTTCCTCACCTACTGTAATGGCTTCTATCCAACAAATACAATAACCTTAAGGCAGCTCAAGGACCTCTGCCAGTGACTCTTCCTCTAGAAATGTGAACCTCTTTCCTTGTCTCTTAGCACGTTTTCTGCAGAGAAAAAACAGAAAACGTTAACATTGTCACTTCAGTTGCAAGGCCATAGTTTTAATCAGTTGTTATCACTTTAAAAACAGATAAATGGCCTTGTTTGGTTGATGATGATGACAATCAATATTATTATAGCTCAAGGCTTAGTGTGTGTGTGCGTGTATATATATTTTACTATATTACCCTTGAATGGATTTCTTACAATTTTATTTTAGTTTAATACAGTCAAAATATACTACAAAGCTTCTCCTTTGCTCCATGCACCATGAAAGACATGGCCACTGTTAGCGAACTACAGAGCACTGAATTCAAGCCCCACAGCACTGGTATGAAGGCCGTGCTACAGGAGGACTACAGGGAGGACCCAGTGCTGTCTGAGTGGAGAGGATAATGTGGAAAACAGGAAGGAAGCATTAAGTCTAGGACATTAGGAAGAGAAAAGGGCATAAAAGCAGAGGAACTAAAACAGGCATGAAAATGTAGGCACACTGACACACTAGTGAGTGGAAAGAAATTAGGTTAAAAACATAATCTATGAAAACCCTTGTCTTCGGATGGAAACCCTGGTGGCATAGAGGTTAACTGCTACGGCTGTTAACCAAAAGGTCGGCAGTTCAAATCCACCAGGCACTCCTTGGAAACTGTGTGGGGCAGTTCTACTCTGTCCTACAGGGTCACTATGAGTCGGAATAGGCTCAACGGCAACAGGTTTTTTTGTCTTCGGGTAGACAAATAGCTAATGAGCTCAATTGAAAGGTTGGAGGTTCAAGTCCACCCACAGGTGCCCCAAAAGAAAAGACTGGAGATATGCTTCAAGAACATCAGCCATTAAAAGCCTTGTGGAGCGCAGTTCTACTGTAACACACATGAGGTCACCAGGAGTTGGAATTGACTGGACGGCAACTGGTATGAGAACCTATAAACCTCTTTTCCAGGAGATAAATGTTTCTTCTTCTCCACGGAACATTTTTTTAGGCAGTGCTGGTCAAGTAGCCTAGAAAATAATTATGCTTTATCTGCATTTAAACTGCCCACTTGCACCCCATACTTAGTGCTTCAATGTGTATTAAGCACCCTGAAGTGGTATTTGAGGCTGAGTTGAAGATAATTACTTCCTTTGTATATTTACTTCTCTTAGTAATGTTACTCTTAGGTTTGAGTGGATATATAAACGTTGAGGTGAGATTTGAGAGATTAAAAAGAATTGTTGGTACAGTGTGTTTGTGAGTAGTAGTTTCTCCAATTCTATAAGTAGCCTTTATGGTCTAAAGAATTTATAGCACTCCTCTCAAACTGTCTTTAATAACCAGCTTCCTCTTTCCTTTTAAAGAAATATTGTATATGGACTGACACTGCCCTGAATACTTCCTGTGTGGGTGATCAGGAGACAGGACAGTCTCTCTCTTAGTTTAATAAGACTATTCAGTTATGAAAAAATACACCATGGCAAAGTTATTGCAATAATTCTCTAACAAAACTTAGATAAGTCACACTTAAACTTAGTAACTTGATATCTTTCTTTTTTAAGAAAAAAATACAAATTTAATATATTCCAAAGAAAAGTTTAGGACCAGCCAGTAAGGACAATTAAAAAAAATGGAAATTGAGAAACATTGTCTCCCAGAGTATGATTTCTGCAAAAGACATAGTTTAACATCAATCTCTTTTGATAAGTGGGTAAGTTATTCCACTCAGCCTTGGAGTTTTAAAGTAATTGTCTTAGGTTGGGTTTTCCACAGAAGCAAAACCAGTAAAGTGTATAAATATATACAGAGAGAGATTTATACCAAGGAAGCGGCTCACACAATTGTAGAGGCTGGAACATCCAAATGTGTGGATCAAGATAGAGGCTTCTCCTGAGTCACATAGCTGCAGGGGCTGGTGAAACCAAGATGAACAGGTCAGAAAGCAGGGCTCTTGCTCACAGGCTGTGAAGATCTACGAATCCCAAGATCGGCAGGCAAGACTGCCAGACTTCTCTTGATTCACATAGGTGGCAAACCCAAGGCGGCAGGTCAGAGAGAAGGGCCCTTGCTCACAGGCGTTGAAGATTGATGAATACCAAGATTGGCAGGTAAGTAGCTAGCTCAAGTCCCAAGAACTGGAGGTCAGATGAACAGGAGCCAGCTGGAGGGCCCAATGTAGGTAAAAGCCAGAACATCTGCTTATATTTGGATGCTGGTCACACACCCAAGGGAGCTCCCTTGCAACTGATTGTCTACTCACAGCAGACCCCATCACGGGGGGGATTACGTATAAACTCTGAGAATCATGGCCCAGCCAAGTCGACCCACAATCTTAATCGTGACAGCAATGTTCCACGTTTCATCTGATAAAACACCTAAACCTAAAGAGGACTCGATAGGACATTTCTTGCTGCCAGGTTGATTTATTTTCCTTTGCTTTATGGCCCCAACAAATATCAAACATCTTTTGCCATAAAAAATACTTAATTATAATTTTTTAGGATCTAAATACCACAACCACCCAGATAAATTGAAAATACTCAGTTTAAGGTCATAGAATGGAGAATAACAAGGAGGTAACAAGTCAAATGTTGCCACCTCATTTGAAGAAGCCTTATATTACAAGTACATTCTTCATTTTGGTATTCATTTCTGTGAGAATGCCTACTATAGAAGCTAAGACTTCTGTCAAATAGAACTGTAAATCCTAGCTCTATCTCTGAATACTGTGCTATTGATATTGATATTCTACGCTTCTCTAAGCCTTGCTTACAAAATGGAATGTTAATAGTGTCTCATTTATGAGGTTCTTGTAAGGATTTCATGAACGGAATGTGGAAAGCCTTTGGCCCAAGTTCTTGCATATAGTAAAAAAATCCTTGCTTACAAAATGGAATGTTAATAGTGTCTCATTTATGAGGTTCTTGTAAGGATTTCATGAACAGAATGTGGAAAGCCTTTGGCCCAAGTTCTTGCATATAGTAAGTGCTCAATAAATGTCACTATTAAACAGATTTAGTACATAGGAATGCTCTCCCTTAAGGGTAGTTTGAGTTGGTTGGATATGTACTGAGACTCTAGGTTTGCAGTCACTCAACAAATATTTAGTGTGTCTACTAGATGTAGTAGACATGTATCTGTACTATCATACTGCTTTTGTCGGAGTCGTTATTTGTCAAAAACCAAGCTTTTACTAGCTCTCCTTATCTTTTTTTTTTTTCCTTATCTTACCCTTTTTGTCTTTCTTTCCCTAGCTTGTGCTTTCCTTTTTTCTTCTTCCTGGGATAGCAGTTCTGATAAGTCAACACCTATCACTGTTGAAAGAAAATCTACAGACAAAGGAAGTGTAAAGAAAGTTAGTATGTTAGACTCTACCCATCACTGTTCTTAGGAATCAAAGATTGTTACCCTCCTCCCCCACCACACACACAGATTCCACCACCACTCCAGAAACATAATCCTAGGTAAATTGTTATTGCCTTGTCAATATTAACACCTAGTACCATGGACTCAGAGCCCTGGTGTCACAGTGGTTAAGTGTTGGCATGCTAACCAGAAGGTTGGCAGTTCAAATCCACCAGCTGCTCCTTGGAATCCCTATATGGCAGTTCTACTCTATAGTTCTATAGGGTCAATATAAGTTGGAATCTACTCCATGGCAATGGGTTTGTTTGTTTTACCACAAACTCTGCTTTTTCTCATTATGATGAGGACGTTTAAACCCCCTTCCTCTCTCGCCTTCAGACACCTTCCTAGGGGGAGAAGCAGGGTAGAACAAGACTCATTCAGTAAAAAAGGAAGCGTGGTGGGTCTCTGAAAATGGTACAAATAACACACTTATTTTTTGCATCTGTTCAAAATGAAAGGTCAGGATATAATTTGGAAATTCAAAGCAGAGCACTCACTTGCCAACTGCTTCTTTTCTCTCTGATAAGCTCTTCAGGCGCCCTCTGTCTCTCCTAATACCTGTAACCTTCTCCTTTGCAGTATTTGGCTGCTTATGTTTCATTTTTTTTTCTAAAAATAGAAGTGTCTTGAGAGCGGGCTCTGTGTCCAGTCATTGTACTCCTCACGGCGATTAACACAGTGTCTTCCAGAACGCAGTCTTTCGTTTACTCAACACATTCTAGTTCTTTGCCTAGATTATGCTGGACTCCTTGCTAGCCACCATGGCTTGAATAAAAATTTCCTCATTAATGCGTGAGTGAACTTACAGATAAATTATTGTCATGGATTGAATTACGGCCCCCCCAAAAATATGTGTATCAAATGGGCTGGGCCATGATTCCCGGCATTGTGTGATTTTTCTATATGTTGTAAATCCTGCCTCTACAATGTTAATGAGGGAGGCTGGGAGGCAGTTGGTTTAGTGAGGCAGGACTTAATCTACAAGAATGGATTGTGTCTTGAGGCAATCTCTTGAGATATAAAAGAAAGAAGCAAGCAGAGAGACAGGGGGACTTCAAACCACCAAGAAAGCAGCACTGGAAGGAGAGCACATCCTTTGGACCCAGGGTCCCTGAGCCTAAGAAGCTCCTTAACCAGGTGAAGCTTGAAGGCAAGGATCTTCCTCCACAGCCGACAGAGAAAGAAAGCCTTCGCCTGAGCTGACCCCCTGAATTTGGACTTTTAGCCTATTGTACTGTGAGGGAGTAAATTTCTCTTCGTTAAAGCCACCCACTTGTGGTATTTGTTACAGGAGCACTAGATACCTAAGACAATTATTAAATAATGGAGTGATTTGAAAATGGAGTATAATAATATTCTGACCCTAACTTTAGATATTCGCAAAGTGCATTTAAAATTTATCATCCTTCTTGTGACACATAGGAGCAAACACATGGCTCAGAAATATTCTCTCTTTGCTTCCATATAGTACAGAAATTTTGCAAGAACAAATCCTCAGTGTTGTTTTTCACATCGAGGGAATAATTAAATTTCAATCGACCAGCACTATGCCTGCGCATGTCCATTGCATAATAAATGTTAGTCCAGCCTGAAGTAATTCTATATTCCACTGGATAGCAGAGTCCTTGAAGGCAGGAACTGGTTTCTTTTACTTTGAAAAATATATATAGTTCATCCTCATTGGCCCAGAAACTTGTCTTGAATTTAGCAGTGGTTCAAGAAATATTTATAGAGTTTAATAAAATAGAAAAGAACTGTTTAATATAGGGGGAACTCTGAGTAAGTGTTCTTACTTCTTTTTAATAAATTTCCTCTGCTCTTTGCATAATCCTGTTCTGTCCAATACAGTAGTCGCTAGCTAAATGTGGCCATTTGGTGCTTAAACATGGCCACTCCAAATAGAGAGATGCCCAAAGTGTAAATTACAAACCAAATTTCAAAGATTAATACACAAAAGAAGAATCTAAAATATCTCGTTAATAATCTTTAATAGTGATCACATGTTGAAGTAATATTTTGGATATAACAGGTTAAATATTATTCAAATTAATTACACTTGTTTCTTTTTCCTTTTTTTTAATGTGGCTGCTGGAAAATTAAAAAATCACGTATGTGGCTGTCATTATACTTCTACTGTACAGTACAGGTGTGCCATGGATTGAATTGTGTCCCCCCAAAAATGTGTGTATCAACTTAGGCCATGATTCCCAGTATTCTGTGGTTGTCCTCCATTTTGTGATTGTAATTTTATGTTAAAGAGGATTTTGGTAGGATTTTAACACCCTCACTAGGTCACATCCCTGATACAGCGTACAGGGAGTTTCCCTGGGATGTGGCTGGCACCACCTTTTCTCCCTCAAGAGATAAAAGGAAAGGGAAACTAGCAGAGAGTGGGGACCTCATACCACCAAGAAAGCAGTGCCGGGAGCAGAGCATGTCCTTTGGACCTGAGGTTCCTGTGCTGAGATGCTCCCAGACCAAGGGAAGACTGATGCATCACAAGGACCTTCCTCCAGAGCTGACAGAGAGAAAGCCTTCCCCTGGAACTGATGCCCTGAATTTGGACTTGTAGCCTATTAGACTGTGAGAGAATGAATTTCTCTTTGTGAAAGCCATGCACTCATGGTATTTCTGTTATAGCAGCACTAGATGGCTAAGACAGGGTGAGAGACTTCACAGACACGGGTTAGGTTCTTATCTATACTATACTAGCACAGTTACAACTACTATGACCTGATGAAAAGCTCTAACCTTTGTTATTTTATAGGAATCCTTAGCCTCTTCAAAACTTGTGTTGAGAAAAAAGGATGGCGATGCCTGATGTCCTTCAAACAATGTATTTATCTTCTAGCACCTCTTTAAAAAAATTGTTAAATGTTTTAGAAAGTCACAGTGTGACATAGAGTAATTATTGCCGTGTGGCTTCTTGACAACTAGTCACTTAAACAGTACCCAGACGTGGGCCAGATGAGTTATAAATTGCCATGGTTTGAAGACTTTTATACAGCCTGACTAAATTAGAAACTAGGTATTTATAGTAGACAACTCTGAGAAGCAAAGAAATTTAGGTTCCTGTGCAGGAGTATTCTGAGGAATTAAAAAGGAAAAAAAAAAAAAAAAAAATGCAGCAAATAAAGAATTTTTATTTACTAATTTTTTTTTTTTAATCCTTTAATTCAGGGCCCTGGTGGCACAGTGATTAAGAGCTCAGGCTGCTAACCAAAAGGTTGGCATTTCGAATCCACTAGCTGCTCCTTGGAAACCCTATGGAGCAGTTCTACTCTGTCCTATGGGGTCACTAGGAGTTGGAATGGACTCGAGGGCAAAGGGGTTTGGTTTTTGTTTTTTTTTTAATCTTTTAATTACTTTTTTAGTAAACCGATACCCATATCAGAGGCATTTCAAGGCTGGCATAAACAGTTGGGTGAGGATAAAATTAAGATCTTGTATATTTGTTCATTAGAGATGGTGAACTTCAAAACTCTCTTTCGTCTATATAATAACTGTATTTCCATATATCTAGTAGCATCTCTTTTTTTCTCCCTGATGTGAATGTCCTGAAAACCACTGACATCAGTTGGCCTCAATCATCAGATAAATCACTGACATTAAGGAGTTCACAATACATTCTTACACTGAATGCAGAAGTCCTTTTCTTCCCCCACGAGATAATAGGTCACCCATTCCAGTTAAATGCAATAATAGGGAAGCAGTTCTGAGTGTAGAATGTCTTATTTGAACACAGATGTAATAATATCTCTTGTGCTATCTGAAAAAGTGTGGAAGGAATGAGAAGATACTCTGTCATGGTTACAAATGGGAGTTAGGTCTGAGAAAAGTGGAAATACTTGGTGAGACCAGGTGATAAGTGCAAGGACCCTTTCAGAGCAGAGCGGTCATTAGGAGCACAGAAGAAAAGGAGGCACACTTGTCTCTTTAAAAAGGGAACAAGGAAGGGTCAGCTCTCAGAGATCAGTTTTTTAACCCCAGACAGCTGTTAGCAATTTGTCAACCTCTCTGAAGTGTGGCAGAGTCAACACCTGAGTGTCAGTCACGTGGGCTGGGTATCGGTTTCCATGAAGCTGAATGCACAAGAGGACATTTCTGCCTCAAGGACATCCTCGTTGTCATTACAGTCCACAGAATATCAAAATGGTAGAAAAGCAACTCTTACAAGTTAAATGAACTATACACATAGGCTCCCTGGGTGCACGACAAAATTAAACCAGCCAAAACTACCCAATAAAAAGGTCCACGTGGCATAGTGTAAAAATCACGGGCTTTGCTTGCCAGGGCTCTGATTCACAATTTCGGCTTGTCTCCTTAAGCAATTTATTTAACCTCTGTGAACCTCAGTGTCTTTTTGTGAAAATGAAAATAATTAATACCTGGAATTTAAAGAAATCACGCTACTTAAAGTTTCTGGACCATAATAGGTCGTTAATAAATGCTAATATCTCTCTATAAAAGTAAATCGTAGTAATAAATACATTGATAAAACTTAGAAAGGGGATTGCCTTATGCTCACTCTTAAAATTTCTGTGCTTTAATATGGGAGCACTATAATAACCTAGAAACATGGCACTGGGCTCCTGCTTTGCTCCTTATGTCTCCTTCACTGTTGATCAGACAAGGACCTGGGGCTAACCAAGCTAACCACGTCCATGAGGCCCTGAGTTGCAATCCTCCTCCCTGCCTGTCCTGACCAGTCCATAGCTGTCATCTGCTTTGGTTTCTACTCTTAAGTTCCTCCCCAAGTGGAGTCCTGGTTTCAATCCTGACTAACACTCAGGGACGGGGGGAGCCGATGCCTACTGTTCCTGGCTTGTGTTTCTTCTTCTCAGAGTCTGGAGTATCGTTCTGTACATCTATAGAAGGATTGTCCAAATGACCAGATAACCAAGTATTGACAATAACCTAGAATCCTCACTGAGCGTCCACCTCCTGATAGAAACCCTGGAGCGTAGTGTGGCTTGAATCACAGATAAGCCAGCCAACTCCTTAGACTGAATGCCAGGCTTACCTCAACTGTACTTCTAGTGCCAATCCTATTGTCTCAGGGCCCATCTTAGCTCCTACTTCCTGCCTGTCTACCCCATGCTACAAAGAGTGATAGTCTCAAAAATGAAGGTCCGGAATATGCAATCACAATACACACTATATTTGCTTCAATTTTTCTTACAATTCTAAAGCTTAAAGTTGGCTGAGTCTTGTAGAGTTGGGGTGAGAATATAGAAACCTGACGGATGGCAAAGCAAGTGAAAATGAAAACAATGGTAGGATTGTGTTTGAGGTCTTTAGGAGAGGAGACTGAAAAAGCTTATTTTGAGTCAAGAAATGAGGTATAGAGCTATATCTCATCTTTCTTTATGCTCCTCAGTTCTGAACTGTACTCAAACCTCCCTTTGGGTCAATTAGTGTTACTCACTTGGATTTGCTCCATGAGACACAAGGGAGGAAAAGGGGATTTTCATTCCCTTAAGTTTAGCAATGAAAAAAATCTTTTTTCTTCCTTCATAACTCTGAATAATATATCTAATACAATTGCCAGCAGTGAGGAATGAACTTGTGAGGGAGTAACAAGCATACACATCTCATGGAGCCTAGTCACATCGCAGAAAAGCATAATTGTTGCTAATTTATGAATTTCATGTTCTTTTTCTTTTCAGCCAAGAGAAACAGTCACACCGTATTCTGAGCTTCTCCCATCCCGACATGATTCTCTGGTATCTCTTTGAAAATGTCAGCAAAATGTTGTACACTCTTTGCTATATGACATTATGTGGAACCTGGACGTGCTGGTTAATCTAAGAATTAATGAGTATGTACTATATGTATGGGAGCCCTGATGGTCCAGTGGTTAAGAGTTAAGCTGCTAACCAAAAGGTTGGCAGTTCAAATCCAAAAGCTGCTCCTTAAAAACCTTATGGGGCAGTTCTACTCCTATAGGGTTGCTATGAGTCGGAATTGACTCGATGGCAACGGGTTTGGGTTTTGTTTTATATATATGGTTCTGGGTACCTCAAGCAATTAAGCATCCCACCACTAGCCAAAAGGTTGGTGGTTCGAACACACCGAGTGGTGCTTCGGGAGACAAGCCTGGAAATTTGCGTCTGAAAAATTATGGCCATGAAAACCCTACGGAGCAATCCTGCTCTGCCCATGTGGATCGCCGTGAGTCTGAATTGACGTGGTGACAACTAGCAACAACAATATGCATTATCCATTCTCATTGCGCTCTTGATAGACTCATGCATCAGTTGATTAAGAGCTCTCATTGCTAGAATGCCGAGAAACAACAGCTATACTGTAGTTAATTTTGTCTGTGCTTTTTTAAAAAGGAGGAAGTCATCACCTCTACAAGGTATATGGTAATTTTTGTCAAGTTATCCGAAGAGATCAATGTCTGCCTGGTGCTTAAATACCAAAGTTCCTCGTAATGCTCGTGAAAGGTCTGTATATGTGATATGTATATTGTTCTATAAAAACAAACAACTTAAAAGAGTTTTTACTTTTTTTTGCTGTCTTGGATTTTTGTTTGTTTTCCTGTGGGATAAATTCCTCCCCCCCCCCCCCATGATTTCTTTCAGATAGAAGCTGGTTTGGGTCAAAAAAGAAGGCAAAGCTAGCTCCTGCAGTTACACCTCACTAACTAGTTTTAACTAGTTTCATTTTTAATTCATGATCTGAAACCTCGAATCAATATTCAATAAAACTAAAATCAAACCAGTTTCCATCAAGTTGATTCCAACACATGGCAACCCCATGTGTGTCAGAGCAGAACTGTGCTCCATAAGGTTTTCAGTGGCCGTGATCTTTCAGAAGTACATAGCCAGGCCTTTCTTCCAAGATGCCTCTGGGTGTATTCGAACCGCCAACCTTTCAGTTAGTAGCCAAGGCCATAAGAATTTGTGCCGCCCAGGGGCACCTGGATATTTAATTGTTGTATGCTGTCGAGTCAATTCTGACTCACAGTGACCCTGTAGGACAGAGTAGAGAGGCCGCATAAGGTTTTCTAGGCTGTAATCTTTACAGGAGCAGATCACCAGGTGTTTTCTTCTGCAGAAACACTGGGTGGGTTTGAACAGCCAATCTTTCAGTTAGCAGCTGAGTGATTACCCATTGAGGCAACAAGACTCCTTTGGATATTCAATAGGACCCTGCAATCTCCTCCACTTTTCTCCATGTTGTCTCTCCAACTCCCAAGAAAAAATTTCAATCCTTTTCTGTCTTCAAATCCTCCTCGTCCCTGCCGTCCCCTCACAGGCTCTGATAACACCTCATTCAACATCTGCAGAAGCCGTAGGGGTGAGCACCTTCACTCTTTCCATCATCTCAACTTCAGACTGCCTGCCCTGGACCCCAGCCTCCTCTCCGGGGATCCAGCCTATTCCATCAGGCTCTTGTGAAAGGCCAACCCACCTCTTGTGCTCTGGATCCCATCTCCTCTCACCTTTCCAAGGAGCTGCTTCTTCAGTTATCCACCCTTTTCCCCTCGCCATGAGCCTCTCCCTTTTGACTAGCTTGTTTTCGTCGGCACAAGCACGTGTTCTTGTATCTCCCATTAAAAGAAAACAAAAAACATTCCCTTGATTTCTGTCTTCAAACCCTCTTCATCCCAGTCCAACCCTCACAGTCAGCTGCTGATAGCCAGTTACAAGATAATAAGCACCATGGTCCCACCCCATTTCTCTGCCCTCCTTCAGAGCTGAACTTTTCTCTCCTTTCTCCCCTCCTTCAGTCTGGCTTATACACTGAACCATGTCAGTCATTAAGCCCTCTTTGTTACCAGTACCAATAACCGTAATAACAGAGCACATGGTTTTGATCATATTTCCTCTGCCCTCATGTGGTCCATGCCAAAAAGCCTCCCTGTGCTTTGAACATTCCAGAAATCTCCTGCTTCTTCCCTCTGCCGAACTGCTTCTCACCCAGATATCTGCAGGTTTTCCTCCTTACATCTCTGACTTGTTGATGTTAGGTGCCGTTGAGTAGGTCCCGACTCATAGTGACCTTATGTACAACAGAACGAAACACTGCCCGGTCCTGCGCCATCCTCACAATCGTTGCTATGCTTGAACTCATTGTTGCAGCCACTGTGTCAGTCTATCACATTAAGGGCCGCCTTCTTTTTCTCTGACCCTCTACTTTACCAAGCATGATGTCCTCTGGGGAGTGGTCCTTCCTGATAACTTGTCTAAAGTAAGAGAGATGAAGTCTTGCCATCATAGCTGCTAAAGACTTTTCTGTCTATACTTCCTCCAAGGCAGATACTATTCAAAATGATTTGCCCACCCCGTACTGTCCTCATCTTTATGGTGCTCCGTCTCCTTGTGCTTGTCACCTTCTAATTGCTTGTTGTCTGTGTCCCCTCTGTTCATAAGGATAGATGATTTTTGTCCACATCTATCTCCCCAGCATCATATACTGTACCTGACATACAGTGGACACTCAATAAATATTTGTAGAACAGAATGTGCCAGGCACACTCTTAAGGGGTTTATGTGCGTTAAGTCACAACATCCTCACAAAACCCCCACGGAGGTAAGAACTACTGTTAACACACATTTGACATGGCACAGGGAGCATCATCTGTTTAGTTCCCAAGGTCAGATCCAGAATTCAAACCCAGGCAGTCAGGCTCCAGAATCACAGCTCTTGACCACCACGCTACAATGCCTCTCAGGCTCAAGGGCCAGCTCCATCTTCATCTCACGGATCTCTCAGTGGTGCTGGACACCATCCGTCAGCCCCTCCTCCTTGAGACGCCATGCTTCCAGCCGAGTTCTCTCATTCTGTGACCTCTCTTCCTCTCTGTCCTTTTCCCTGCCCTTGGAGAGTTTATCAGTTCCCAAGAATCTCAGTGCCATCTTTATGCTGATGGATCTTAATTTATACCTCCCACCATGTTACTTCCTGTGAACGTCACGCTCACATACCCAACTGTCTGCTTGTCATCACATGTACGTAGCACAGAGATCTCAATCTTAAAATGTCCAGTACGATCTAAGCACGCCCCCCAGCTCTCTCTTATCAATAAATGGCTTGTCCATCCACCCATATACTCAATCCTGATCCCCTGGAGTCATCCCAATTTCTTTCTGTCTCTCATCCCCTTGCCACTGCATCCAATCACCAAGCTATGATGATTCTCAATCCCAAAGAATTTGCACTTCTGTCCACCCCCTCGATACCATCCAAGTCCACATCCGCTTCGTTGTGTGCCCAGATCTCTGCACAGCTTTCAGACTGACATCCTGCCTCTGCTCTTTTGCCTCCAAACCACTCCCCCATCTAAAATGCAAATGGTAAATGGAAGTGTTGCTCTTTAGTGTAAAACCCTCCTGTGGAGAAGAAAATCTAGCCCCTATACCCTGGACTGCAAAGCCATGATGATCTCAAGCTACCTATCTCATCTCATCTCTGCCACTCGCCCCCTCACTCCACATTTTATACCCCAGGAACTGGGAACACACTGTTCTTTCTACCTGAGACTCTCCCCCTACACACGTCCCCACAACTACATCATCTCATCATCTTCTTTTAGGTCTTAGCTTGTATTTATTTCCTCAAACCATCCTCCACCCCATTCCAAACAAGTTCTCTCCTAGTGTTCTCTAACTCAGCCCTTGTCTTTGCTTCACCAAGCTCATTAAAAATTTCAATTATTTTATTTATTTCTGTTTCCTTCTTGTTTAGTGCTCCCTAAAATGTAAACTCATGAGGCAAAGAAAGATGCTTTCTTCACCATTGAGTATTGTGAAATAAAATTATAAGTTTACAGCCTGGTTAACAGCCCAGCTGCCAACCAAAAGTTTGGCAGTTTAAATCCATCAGCCACTCCTTGAAAACCCTATGGGGGCTGTTCTACTCTGTCCTATAGGGTCCCTATGAGTCAGAATCAACTTCACGGCAATGGGTTACAAAGAGAGTTCTCTTGCCTAGTACACTAAAGGTTACCTTATTAAAAGTTAGAAACCGATGTGCTATATAGTCTTATATATATATGATATATTGATATAGGTGATATTATATATATATTTATATAATTTTTAAAGCTTGTAATTATGCCTTAAACTGTAACTAACCTTTATAAGCACCTTGTCTTGTTTCATGTAATTGTGCTTAGGTGATCAGACTCACTGACACACTTGAAACCTACTCTTTCAGAAGACAATAGAAGGTTAATGAACATGTCTTGTTTCCAAGACCCCAGAGGTCTTACAACTCTGGCTCGCTGATTTTGTGATTGTCTCCATAAGGTTCCTATTTAAGCTTTGCTAATGTTTGCACACATATTGCTTTCTTTTAAGAGAGTCTGAAAAAAAGACCAGACTTACTGGTCTGACAGAGACTGGAGAAACCCAGAGAGTATGGCCCCTAGATGCCCTTTTAGCTCAGTAATGAAGTCACTCCTGAGGTTCACCTTTCAGCCAAAGATTAGACAGGCCCATAAAAGAAAATAAGACTAAAGAGGCACACCAGCCCAGGGGCAAGGACTAGAAGTCAGGAGGGGACAGGAAAGCTGGTAATAGGGAACCCAAAGTCGAGAAGGGGGAGTGTTGACATGTAGTGGGGTTGGTAACCAATGTCACAAAACAATATGTCTACTGATTGTTTAACGAGAAGCTAGCTTGTTCTGTAAACCATTATCTAAAGTACAATAATAATAATAAAAAGATTTATGTGTTCTGACATAATCATCAACCAATCCAAAAATTTCCATTCAAATTTCCCGATAAAATTATATATAAACAAAAAAAATCTTAATTAGTTGGAGCACTGATTTACCTAGTAATGACACGTTGCCCAACTTTAGTCGCGTATTAAACCTGAACAGCAATCTGTTAATGGTGTTCTGAGTTGTTTATTTTGGACAGTTATTTGGTGTCAGAAGAGGGGTCCAAAGAAGAAGACCATTGACCGGCTCCATGGATGGTGAGTGACCCTTTGTGTTTGCTGACCCCTTGCCAACTATGGGGTCCCAGGGGAACATCTCGTCTCTCCCAAGTCTGAGCTCCACTCCCTTTGCATTTTGAGCTCCCAGATTTATTAAAACAACTCAGGCTAGGCATGGCTTGAGCGTACAGCCCAGAAGTGATCTCGGCGAGTAACCCTTGTGTTCTATTTCATGTTGTTGCAGACAGCCTTTTAACAGGGACCTCGGTTTAGGGATTCTAAGGATGCACTTGCGTTCTAAATCTCCTTCTGCTGGCCCCCCAATCCCTGCTTCTTACGTCTTAGTATAGAAGCCCAAGTTGTAGGTTTTTGAATAAGTGAATTGACTATACCAAAGACGACTTGAATTCGTAGTGTGACTTTGGGGAATGGAGTACCCATTTGTTGTGTTGTTTTCACTCCAGAGTCACATGTTGCAGCTTCTTAAAAGTGGATTAACTACACCAGGGATTGACTCTGCAGTAGCCATTTTGAGGAACTTTTTGTTTGACGGCTGGGTTTTGTTATTGATTATTCAAACACTCTTGTTGGACTAAGGGAAATTGGACTGGGTCTGATAAAGAGAGTTAGACTGGGCCCAATGTAGGCCTCAGGTAGATTTTAAAAAGTGGATTCAGCTGAGTTCAAGGGTCTGCAGCCCCACCATCTGGGACTTTGGTAAGTAAATAAAATTATGGATCTAAAACCTATTTTTTCTGCAGAAATGGGTCGACCTTATCAAAATCAACTTGGAGTTGTAGTAGCTACTTCAGGGAAGTGGGTTCCTGTTTGATTTGCTTTCTGTCGTGCTATTTAAGAGTGTGCTGCTGTCTAAAGTTGTGCTGGTCTCCTTATGTCTCATTTTTGTTTTGAGACTTTGGCTTTGATCCACGGAGAGTTCTGTCTGGTTTTCTTGCCTGCCATCAGGCTCGGGGCCTGGTTGTCACTTTTCATGGGGTGGGGTCATTTTAGGTCTCAATCCTCTTCTCTTTCAGAAAAATATGCTTCCTAATTCTTCTGTCAATTTTTCTAAATGCTGTAGTTTCACTAAAAAGGATTTAGTCCTTCAGTGGCCACTTAGAAAACTTTTTGATATAAATTGGTTCATTTAAAAAGTGCACTAAAAAAAAAAAAAGTGAATTGATTATTTTCATTGGTATAACAAGGCCTCAAAAAGACAAAAACAAAAATCTAAATTGCTTCTTTGAAAGAGTCTTTAAAGTGCACAAGAAGTAAACTAAAAAAACCAAACCCATTGCTGTTGACTCAATTCCAACTCATAGCAACCCTATAAATATAATATTTTCCTTCTTTTGGATGGTATTATATTAAATTGTAACACTTCTTCAAGAAATTTATTCTAATTGTTTTAGAGATAAATAAGTGATTATATGAATAAGATATTTCTAAAGGTCCTTAAAATTAAAAAAATTAAAACTCAAGTAC
Organism: Elephas maximus indicus; assembly: GCF_024166365.1. Lineage (NCBI taxonomy): Eukaryota > Metazoa > Chordata > Mammalia > Proboscidea > Elephantidae > Elephas > Elephas maximus. The sequence goes on along the minus strand of NC_064841.1, from coordinate 5,384,254 downwards.
TTTCAGTGTTAAAAAAGAGGTACTATACAAACTAATTGGGTTTTTTATACAAACTAAACCAGAAACTTTTACAAAATTCAAGTTCACATAATTTAAATAAATCTCTGACAAACTAGACTAGTTTAATAATTTTGGTTTCATGAAAACAGCTGAATTTTCTCTGAGTTGTCTTTATTAATTATAAGTGTATATTTTTTTCCTCTTGGATTTATTTTCACTAACTTATACAAGTTTACTGGTAAAACAAGCTACTGTATATCTAAAATCCAAACAATATGTTTGGGTTAACTAAATTGTGTTATAATTCCAACAAACTTAATTTCAACGGTAATTATATTTTGTAGTATATAGGCTAAAAATGGAGCTCTGGTGGCAAAGTGGTTAAGAGCTTCGCTGCTAACCAAAAATGTTGGCAGTTCAAACCCACCAGCCGCTCCTTGGAAACTCTACTCTGTCCTATAGGGTCGTTATGAGTCGGAATCAACTTGACAGCACAGGTTTTTTGGTTTGGTTTAGATAAATTAAAACACTGGGATGATATCCTAAAGTGAAATAATTAATAAATATTCATTATAGTTTAAGTTTTTGTGCTTTTACTTTCTATTTTTATATATGCCACACAGAAGATATATGTATACACGAGTCGGCTAAGAAATGTATTCTTTTTTTTTGCCACTTTAAAAAGTTGTACCGGAAAAAAAATATTATTTCTTATAGTTAAAACTAAGATTTAATAGGTTTATTTATGATTTTTAAGTTATTTAATATCAAATAGCACACAAAACTAAACTTTGGTTTTCTCTCTTATGAAAAAAAGACCATATTTTCCTTAATTACTGGGTTGCTCTTAATAAAAGATTATAAAGGTTAACTCTGTCTTCTCTGTAATCTGCCTAGAAGACAAAGATACTGGTGTAACAGGTTAACACACTCAACTGCTAACCAGAAGGTTGGAGGTTCAAGTCAACCCAGAATACCTTGGAAGAAAGGCCTGGCAATCTCCTTTCTAAAAAATCAGCTACCAAAAACCATATGGAATATAGTTCTAGTCTTACACACATAAGATCATCACAAGTCAGCATCAACTCAAGGGCAACTGGCTTGGTTTTTTGTTCTTCTTTTTTAAATTCTGACTTGAGGGCGATGGGTTTGGTTTTTATGGTATACAAACCCTACGGGGCAGTTCTGCTGTGTCCTTACAAGTCAGAATCGACTCAACAGCAGCGGGTTTTGAATAAAGATACTGGAGCTCTGGTGGTGGAGTGGTTAACAGCTCAGCCGTTAACCAAAAAGTCAGCAGTTCAAATCCACCAGCCGCTCCTTAGAAACTCTATGGGGCAGTTCTACTCTGTCCTATAGGCTTGCTATGAGTCGACTGGACAGCAACAGGTTTGGTTTTTTTGTTTTTTTGGTATGCAGATACTAATATAGTAAAACCTGTGAAAGCCAGAGCCTATGCAAGGCAGAAACCTGTAAGAGAAGGAAAGCTCAAATATTTTCTACTGATAGAGAGCAATAGAAAAGTTGTAAGACTAGCCAGAAAACTTGTGAGACCCGGAAAAACAAGGTGGTCCCGTCAAGTTCCAGCTTTGACCGTACAAGAAGTAATATTATCCTTGACCAGAAAAGATAATAGTGGTTGGTTGCTTTCTACGTGTAGGTAAACGTGGTTGGGTCTCCCACAAAATGCTGTCTTCTCTCTAGGATGTGCCCCAAAGTTGTTCCACCTCCATTAGTTTAGATTGCTTTTTACATTTTTAAGAACCACATTTAAATTTGAAGGGCGCTTTTGTTATCTCTAGGGTGATTTAGGAAATAATATTGGAGACATTATTCCCTGTTCTTGAGTATGGAGAATGTGACTCGCCAGGACTCCCAAGGCCATATCAGCTGGGCTCTGAGTGGTCTCTAGCCAGCAGAATGAAGTTCAAAAAGAAAGAAACCAGAAGCTCTGAAACATTAAAGAGGTAATTCTGTTTTCAAAGAGCTTAGAGTCACTATAAAAAAAAAAAAAAAGCCTGAAAAATTCCGGCACAGGTCGACCAGTAAAAGCCATTAGGGCAGTCGCCAGCGCTCATCACAAGCGTTAAAGTCTCTGGTGACAGGACAAGGTGGTCGCGAGAGAGGCTAGAGCACTAGGCTGCCTGCCACTCACAAGCCAAACTCTAGCACAAAGAACATACAGATTGGTCTAAGCAAAACACTGTCCAAACCCTGCAGCTTTCCCGCTTAGGTTTCTTTTTGTGGCTCAGAGAAAACCCGGAAAATAGTGCTCTGTTTTGCCAAATTCTCAGGGGCAGGTGGCAGCTCCTGACCTGTGTTAATGAGATTTAAGAAAGAAGTGGTAGTTCCATACCTTTTTGTATGATATAGTTTCTCAATGAAGAATCACAATGTTCAAGTTAAAATCATCAGTAGCTTTAAAATACTTTCCAGTTGGAAGGACTACGGTATTTAAGGTCTATAATAACAGACTGGAAACCCTGCTGGCGTAGTGGTTAAGTGCTACGGCTGCTAACCAAAATGTCGGCAGTTCGAATCCACCAGGTGCTCCTTGGAAATTCTATGGGGCAGTTCTACTCTGTCTTACAGGGTCGCTAGGAGTTGGAATCGACTCAACGGCAGTGGGTTTGTTTTTTTCTTTTTTTTAGGTCTCTAGCCAGCAGAATGAATTAAGTTCAAAAAGAAGGAAACCAAAAGCTTGAACCTTAGAGTTTAACATCTTTGATCAATGAGCCTGGATTTCCCCCCGTTACTGAGACTCTGGTTTGGGGTTCACATTTACAAACGCTATAAACTGAGCACACTGGAAGTGATTTGGAATTTCAGTGACCATTTTGGGAAAATGAGCTTCGATCTGTGTTGTCTTCCTCTTTAGGGAACTTGAGCTTGATGCCCTGGTTTTGTCAAAAGGTCTAATCCTCCATCTGAAAAAAAAAAAGAAGCTCTGGCAAATTAGTAAGTTTTATCTAGGATCTGTTTTTTTTCATTGAATGGAGTCGTTGTTACCAAAAATTGCTACACACACTTTAAGAACTAGAATCCCCGTATCTGTGTTTGTGTGCTGTTGTCCAGTGAGTGTCTGCTTTTGTTCTGAGAGTTTGCTTCCGGTCTCTAAGTTCCTGTCTTGTATCAGATTAGAGGCTATGGCTGACAATTGTTGGTTCTGTAAGGCTGTCTTAGAACCTCAGTTGTTTCTTCGTCCAGAAAAACTGCATCTTGTGTCTGCCTTATGATTTAGGCTTTGAATAGCTACTACGAGAAACTCTGAGATAAGTTGGTCTACTTGAAAAGTACACCAAGATCTTTATGTTCTGTATGTCAATCTTAGAAGCAAAAGGTTTCTAAATGACTTAACCTAGATATTATATGAAGTGTTTTATTTAAAGAAAAAGGATACTTTTGTCTTCAAGTAGCAGTTCCAGAACAGTAAAAGGGAAATTAGTTATCTTTTGCCTTTCAAAATGTCCAGGTCTACTTAAATATATGTAAATGAACTGGATGACCTAATCTTGTCTTCCACCACAAGTTGAAAAATAGGGAGGGAGGGACACAATCAGGCCTCCGCAGTCCCTAGACTCCAATGTCATATAGCTCCAGGGAAGGTTTTTGAAAGACCCTTTCCAACTAGGTGGAGACACTTTTAAGACAAAAAGATAAGAAAAAAATGCTCCTATGCTATAAAAAGTTAAGAGAAATTGGATGGATTCCAATCTTAAAAAGAACTGTAAACAAGTTCTGTCCGTTGTAGGGGAACTTAAAGAAATCACATCGAGACACACCTGAAATGGCCTGGGAAAATGTTTCCAACAGTAGCCAGAGACTTAAGGTTATATCCATATCAATGAATTGGTCAGTTGAGCAGAGACTTTGTGATTTCCAAAGCCAGCTGATAAAATCTTTAAGGGCTAAAATTAGATTGGGAAAAATATGAGAAATAGTGAAGATTGAATGAAAACTTGGAATGTTTAAACAAGCTTTATTTCAATTACTCTTATGTTCTATGGTATACACACTTAAAATAATTTCCAAGACCTTTTCGGTAACTTATCAATGTTAATGTTAAACTGAGTTAATAGATATTTGTCATAATTAAAGTTTATATACTTTTGCTTTTTATGCCACAAGACAAAGGGTATATATATGTATATAATATCCCTTCTCGTTGGGTTAAAATTTATGTTAGTATTTCCTCTTGTGTTTTTGCCCAATATTGGACAACAAACACATAATATTATGTCATAATTTTATTATTATTTCTTTATTGTTAACTTGGTCACAACTTTATTTTTTTGAATCTAGCATCATCAAAGCCAATGGTTTGATTGGGGAGTTCACATCATTTACCTGTGATGTTTTTAGAGACTTGTATATTCTCGGTGTATTCTGGTATTATGTCTCAAGATTATTATGTATTATAGCTGAAGTTCTTTAAAATACGGTTAATGGTTATATTTATAAATATTTTTATCTAAGGTTTTTTTAAACTGATTGTATTTGGCCTTTATGTTATGCTTGTAATTTCTGTCAGGTCTTTCACTCTTTGGAATATGATTTTTATAAGTTAATCATGGCCAAATTAAGTTTTGTGATCTGCAGATAAGTTTTTACTTTGCTGATTTTCTAAAAAGTTTGGCCAGAATATCTCAATCAAAAAGATGGACTATGTTGGACTTATGAAAAAGGCTGACTAGACTCAATCAAGATTTCCAGAACTCCTTTGCAGAAGCTGATGTGTTCGCAGACTGAGGTTGATCCAGAATCACGTGGAACAGAAATTAGCTACATAAGACACAAGTAAACTAAAGAAAACTATGGTTTTTATGTGGGAATATTAATATTGCTGATGTTTTAAGGTCTTTTTTTTACCAGTAAACTTGGAAACCCTGGCAGCATAGTGGTTAAGAGCTGTGGCTGCTAACCAAAAGGTTGGTGGTTCAAATCCACCAGGAGCTCTTTGGAAACTCTATGGGGCAGTTCTACTCTGTCCTATAGGGTTGATATGAGTCGGAATCGTCTCAACGACAATGGTTTTTTTTTTTTTTAATTCGTAAACATAGCAAAGTTGTAAATATCAAAACCAGAGAAGTGTCTGAAATTTGAGCTATTATTTTACAAATCAGAATAGCATTAGATTTCCTACTCTCTCAAGGAATGGTTTTGTGCCTTAAGAGATAAATGTTGCTGTATTTATTTTTTTTATATATTAATAATACACAACCTGAGGTTTTGCAGAAAACAGAGGCACGTGAAAAGCAGTTACTGATGCTGCTTGTGACCCTAATACTCCCCAGCATATTTTATCCTTCTTCAAAATGGGTGACTGAGAGCTTGACATAACTAAGGCCATGATGAACCTGTAAGTTTTTCTCCTTTCTCTGCTTGCCTCCTCCACATACCTCTGTTAATGACTTTGTTTTGACCTAATGTTAATGACTTTATGCTTTGTTTTAATCTGATGCAAATCACTTTGTTTCTTTCTGTCCTACCACCTGTGGCTTACAAGCTCCCCACAGGAAAATCAGAGCCTAGGTGTCTGATATGTATATCTTTGGCCTGATAAAGAGATGTACAGCCTGTATCTCTTTAATCTGATAAACAGTCTTTTGTCACTATCTTATAATGCATAACTCCTCAGGCCAGGCCACCTGCCGACTACCAAAGACACTTCTAACCCTTGTAAAATTCTGTATAAGCTCTAATGTAAAATTGCTCTTTGGGACTCCATAGAGACAGCCTGTGTCGCTTCTGCTGGGTCGCCGGTGTTGTATACATCTCCTTAATAAAGTTTCTCACTCTTCCTGACGTGGAATATGTTCCATTGGCTCGACTGCTCCAGGGCGTGGACCCTGACTAGGTAACATCATGAGATTTGTTTCCTTGGTTCAAAGACCTTAGAGTCATGGTTTCACTGGTTATTTCAGACAACTGGGCTAATATCATTGTTAGTGTTTCTATTCTACTTCCTAGTTTGCCGTATGGTGCCTGGGATCTTAAAAACCAGATGGTGCCCAACTACCATTTATTAAACGTTTTTGATCAAAGATTCTGTAGCAAGATCATGATCCAAGGGAAGGAACCATGAGAGAGTTGTATGTAATTCTCCTGGAATCCAGATTTCTGGCTTTCATGGAGGTTGGGGCAACCCAAACAGGCCATCACCTTTGGGTGTCCTTTTGAACCTTGAGTTTTGAGAAAGAAAAAAAAACTGGTTCCTGAAGCCAATTTAAGTCAAACAATGGTCCAGATAAACTAGTAAAACTTTTCGCTCTGGGCATTGTGTTTCTTTTTTTTTTTTTTTAAAGAATTCAGTCTGTTTTGGGAAACAGACTCCAAAGATTAGATTATTAGGTTTAGGGTAAATCAGTAAATAGTTGAATCAGTCTTCAAGGCAACTTTGTATGAAATACCTGTCCCATGTTTGTAGTCAAACTCTCTCTTACTATGCAAGAATGTATGTATCTTCAAGAAACAAAGTTCTCTGAAGAGATCAGGCTCCATTTTATCTTAGGTCCCACTTCTTCTGAAAAAGTGACTCAGAACTGTTAATAGGTAAACCAAGGAGGGGCAACTTGCCCTCAGGAAGAACACTTACTATGTTTTAAAGAGATTAACTGGAGACCTCCTCTAGAAGTCCATCTTGTATTATCTCGCTAATCACAAATTCTCTAACTAGTTTGTCACATGTAAATTTTTCTATACCTTCTGTTTTCTCTAGACAAACTTTGTGTGCTTTATGGATATACGTTTTTGTATGGTAGATCCAACTACACTTATTTAGACGATCCCTTTCCAACTGATAGTGAATTTACATGGGCAATCTCTCGATTAGACTCCTGACTAATGTGTGGGCAATGCACTTTGGAAACCTTAGGGTTACCTTTAGGTATTCATAGTAATGATGCTTGTAATATTGGAAAGGTAATGTTAATCTGTTACCCTTTGTAAAATAAGGGTCAGAAGAAAGTCCATTGGTCTAACACTCAGGTTCGGGTTGGTCATTTCTAAGAGCTTTAATTCCCACTTATAGTTGAATTGGAAAAATCTTTAAGAAATTTATCAATTACTATGGGACAAATAGCAGATGAAGTTACTAGTGAGATGGGAACACAACAGTGATCTCTGACTTCATAAGCCAAGGTGACATGAGGTAACAAAATAGCCTTAAGATTTTTTTTCTTATCCCAAGAAAGTATAGTCTGTGCTGTAGCAAAAACCTCTTGTTGCATTTGGATAAGTAACACAGGAGAAGGAGAAGAGAACATACATAGAATTAGACAGCAAGCTACTTGGTTATATACTAATACTCTTACGAACACCAGATTTATTTGGTTGGTTACCCTCAGGAATAAGTATATGGGCTAGATCATTATCAAAAGGAAAAGTGATATCCTTAGCCTGCATCCTGATTGTATTACCCATTACCATCAAGTTGATTCTGACTCATTGCAACCCTTTATGACAGAGGAGAGCTGCCCCACAGAGCTTCCAAGGAGCACCTGGTGAATTTGAACTGCTGACCTGCCACCAGGGTTTCCCCTGATAGTATTAAAAAAAAAAAAAAAAAAAAAAAATTTTTTTTTTTTTTATTAGGCATGATAAAATTTATATCTATTGTCTTACATACTTAAGGCATAAGAAAAGCCTCAGGCTAAAATGTTGATGTACATTGAGTCTGCTCACTTCGGCAATGCAATTGATGAGAACATCACCCTTACTTAATAACACAGATGGTGTCCAGTGGAAAACCAGTACCATGAGTTTAAAGAACCTGTCACGGTCCCCAGCTAGGTGCTTGACTAAGTCCAGGTATTGATCATGGATGTGTTATTTCCAATCTCCAATCAAAAGGAGACGATGATTTGGGAAATAATATGGGAGTCATTATTCCTTGTTCTTGAGCACAGAGAAAGTGACCCAGCTGGAGCTGGGCTCACAAGGTCTCACAAGGACACATCAACTGGGCTCTGAGGTATAAAGACAATAAATAGAATAGTCTTGGAAAACATCTTTTAGGGAAACTTTCACTTAAGCCAAAACATGAAAGATTTTCCACTCTTTTTCTGTTAGCATTTAGTTAACAGAAAATTTGTTGGGCCAACGAAGACCCTCCTGACTGCCCTTACTGAAACCTGTATCAATGATTGTTAAGAAAGATGACTCAAAATTTAGGATCGCAATTTCTTACCGATCTGTGAAAAGGTGACGTTTCAGTGGTTTTTTCCATCTGTCTGTACCTTTCCTTGGACTCGGGCAGACATGGCTGTGGCAGCATGCTCGTCCATTTTCCCACTTTTGTCTATTCTGTCATTTCCTTAGATTCGGGCATTCCTCTGGCAGCATGCTTACCCGCTTCCCACTTTTGCCTTTTTGAATACATGCCAGATAAAAAATTTTCTTTTTGTTTTACTAAACACTGTGATGTTTTTACCCTACAACAAGGGGTCATTTTTTTTCAAGAGTTATACATTATTGGGTTGGTTCTGGACTGAAGTATAATGGTCACAGTTAGTCTGAAAATTCTATAGGAACCAAAACCTAAGCCAAATTCATTACCAAGGAGTCGATTCTGACACACATGGACTCTACAGGGCAGAGGGTTTCCAAAGCTGTAATCCTTACAGAAGCAGACCGCCACATCTTTCTCCAATGAGCAGCTGGTAGGTTCAAACCACCAACCTTTGAGTTAGCAGCCAAGCACTTTAGCCAGAACAGTAGATGCTATTTCATGTTACAGTCCGCAGTAGATTCTAACCCGTAGTTTTTATTCGCTCACAAGTTACTTCTGCTGACAAAGGTTATATTTAGCTGAACTATGTGATTTGATTTGCAAATCCTCCACCCCCACACACACATATTTAAGTGATTGTTTCCAAGGTTCACAATCACGGCTTTGTAAGTAAGGAAGGCGGTGGGAACAGTAAAGTGGGTCTAGCTGTGTTCGCTTCTGCAACAAGTAAAAAAAAAAAGCCCTTTAATATGAGAAATTAGACAAATTTCTGTAGGTGAAAATTGTTCCTATCATCTGGCCTATGTGGTAAGCTTCCTTAGAGTGTCAATGGACAAAACCGCTCAGGAAACCACCCGCACAGAGTAAAACTGCTTTGATAGCTTTGCTCCTGCTTCATTGTCATTTCTGTGAAAATGGTTCCAAATGATGGACGTAAACTAAATACAACTGCTCAGTAAGCGGGAGTGTGCCATCACGCGCATGGAAACAAGCCTGCAGGCAACTCCAACAAGCAAGGAAGCGGGTGAGGCAAGGAGCACTGAACCCCAGCAGGAGCGGAGGAGGTCCGGGCTAGTCCTGCCGTTTGCTTCCTGAGAGAAACTGGGCAAGTGGCTTAACTTCTCTGAGTTTCCTTGGTGAAACTGAAAGATTAAACATGGTGATCTTTATTCTTCCGTGTAGCTATTTTTAAAATTCAGATCAAGTCATTGTTTTAATTCTACTGTCACCAACCATACTGATATGTTCTTGGGTACTGCGTTTCAATACGGGTATGCTTTTTACGAGCCCAGTAAACTTACATATCTGAGGGTTTTCTTTTTCTTTAATCTTATTCTGTTTGTTACCCTCAATGTTCCCAAAGGCCCCCGAATTTTCTACCATTGAAAACCAAAAGTGGTTGGTTTTTCCTCAATATATATTGTAAGCCTTCCTTATATTAATATATTAATAGCACATAAAAGTTTAGTATTATCTTACAACATACTTTCGATCTAACAGTGCTCCACACCCAACTTCCTCGAAGTAGACTTTCAATGGGCACTGTAATTTTAATTATATGAATTAGTGCTTATAGGACTTCATGAATTCTCCGAGCAGACAGATTCATTTTTTCATGAAATGGTATGCTACAACATTTTCATAATTTTTTCCTCCTTCATTATTATATCCCATAAAGAACTTTATTAATAGCTAATCACCAGGGTCGGATTAACCCCTAAGTGAGGTACACACAGGCTTACTTGTGCTTGCTTGCTAATCTGCACAGGTGAAACTGTGCACTACAGATTAGTAAGTAAGCACAAGTAAGCCCGTGCATATCTTGCTTAGAGGGTAACCCGCCCCTGCTAATGACTCTTAAACCGGCATCACGAAATCCTTGGTATCACACCTAGTACTACACAGTCATGTGTACCCAGTGGGTCCCTAATAAACACTTGTTAGGTTAATTAATTAGGTTCTTTGGACTTGTAGGAACCTAAAGACAAGTAGAAACAGAGATAAGAGCCTAGGAATCAAACTGCTGTTTGCTGAGTAATACACAGTAACAATTCTTCGAGCTCTAAGTAATGGGAGGTGAAGGTGGGTGGTGAAGGTGGATGCTCTCTGGACCATGTTCCTCTCCTTGGTCAATGCACAGTTAATGAGCTCTCTCTCTTACCTCCCACCTGTATTCACCACATTCCCACCAGGGCAAATTGTGGTTATGAGGACAGAGCTGCAGAAGCAGTCCTTAGGATCTCTGTGGGATCTGTGACCACGTTTAGTGTCCTTTTTCAAGGGTTTCCTGGTCTTTCAGAGATTTTGAGAGCCTGAGACCAGAACAGGCTAACCCACCTCTACAGACACCCATTCAATCTCGTCACTTGCAAGCAGCAAAAACCTGAACAACCCACTTCCCAGTGTCAGAATCAAACAGGGAAGCCTTCTGGGATGCACATATAAGAGAACATTTAAGAAAGCCTGTGCTTGGACACGGAGCCGTGGTGGTTCAGTGGTAGAATTCTCATCTTCCATGCAGGAGACACGAGTTCTATTCCCAACCAGTGAACCTCGAGCACAGGCTGCGGGGAGCCTTGCGTGCTGCTATGATGGGAACAGGCTTCCGTAGAGTTGCCAAACTCGAACTAGAAAAAAAGGCCTGAAGGTCTACTTCCAAAAATCAGCCAATGAAAACCCAACGGATCACGATGGTCTGAGCCGAAACCAATCGTGGGGATTTCGCAACCCATTAACAGGGCAGTGTTTTGTTCTGTTGTGCATGGGGTCGCCAGGATTCAGGGGCAACTCGACTGCAGCTGACAACAACATGCTTGGACACAGAATTCTCAAGAAGTTGGAAAGCTCTGAAACAGTTGCCCGTAGAGGCTAGGCGGTGTTTGGAAAACAATGCCAGAGGACTTGGGCTGAGCACTTTTACAAAGCACGTGCTCAGACCTACTCTCCTTTCCAAAGCACAGCTTCCTGAGGCAGGAAGAGCGAGGCTTCTTCCCGTGTCCATTTAACTGCGGATGAGGCTGAGGCCCAGGGTGGCTGACGATTAGGCATGATGTGCTCAGCGTCACAAGATGGATCACTGGGGACGCTGCAAACCCAAGCCTGCGCCATATCTTGCGAGGGTTCCACCAGCCACGCCTCCTTCCCTGGGTGCGTCAAAGCAGGAGGTTGCTAAGCTTTGCTAATTAGTGAACCCCCGCCTTGCAACCATGCATTAGACAACAGAATTTCTTTCTTTTTTTCTGGGTTGATTTTTTATCTAAACTGCTAGAGCAGATAATGTTTCATAATCCCATATCAAAGACTCTAGGAAATTAGTTTGTCTAAAAGATATGGCCTTTTTTTTAGAGTAGTTGAATATATTCAAAGATTTCTTAAGTAAGGTAAGAATAGAAAATTTCAAATATCCGTTCTTCCCTAGAAGTGGCAACGACAGGGTAAGAGGATTACAGGAACTGCTGAATGTATACCGGTCTAGAAATGAACAGGAAGTCTTGGGGTAGAGAAAACTAATTAAAAAAAAAAATACTGATGGCCAAATCCTGCTGACCATCATCTCCCCAGCACCCATCCCAGCACCTGGGAACAGTAAGTGGCCAACAGTGTATTCACTGAGATGAACTGAAGAGCTGTGGGCTTTCTAAAGTAATAGCCTGCAAACTGGCCTCCCAGCTTCCACTCTTGCCCTGCTATGGCCTCTTCCCACAGGGCAGCCAGAGGATCCTTGAAAAGTATACCCGTACTCATTGCCAGCGAGTCAATTCCAACTCAAAGAGACCCTATTGGCATGGTGGAACTGCCCCATAGGGTTTCCAAGCAGTGGGTGGTGGATTTGAACTGCTGACCTTTTGGTTAGCAGCTGAGTGCTTTACCACTGCACCACCAGGGCCGTATAAATCAGAGCTTGTCATCAGCCACTCAGGACTCTCTCATGCTTCCCATTCTCACTCAGAATAAGCCAAGGTCCTTGTATGGAATAACAAGGCCCTGCAAGACTGGCCTCTCATGACCTCTCCGAAGTCATCTTCCGCCGGCTCTCAGTTTTGTTCAAACCACCCCATCCACTCTTGCTTCTCTACCGATCCTCCAGCTTGCCAGACCCCTTACTACCTGGGGTCTGTGTCCCTGAGCTGGTCCCCTGCCTGGAATGTTCTTTCCCCAAGAATTGCCCATTGGTCACCTCCGTCTCTGCACAGGATTTAAACAGAAACCACCCCTCACAGACCCTCTAGTCACCCTGCTGGCTTTCTTCTCTCCCTAACACTTATGACATTCTAATAAATAATTTACTATTCATTGTCCTTACCTTTAGCTTTTCTCCACTTGACTGAGAGCTCCAGGAAGGCAGAGATTTTTGACTGTTCTGTTCTAGCGTCTGGAACACAGTACGTGTTCAGTAAACACGTGCTGAAAAAAATTAAACATACAGGGAAATATTCTGAAATCAAGTAACATCAGGGCATTCTGTAGAACGCCAAAGAAAAAGCTAATGGATTAGTTAACAAAGGAGAAAGAGACCTCCCCCTGCAAAAAAAAAAAAAAATGTTTTCAGAATAAGCTGGAGAATTTATGACTTCAAATTAAAAGTGGAGCTATATGGATTTAAAAAAAAAAAAAAGGAAAGGAGGGAGAGAAGGAAAAAAATGAGTCTTTACATAGGCTTAGCAGGGGTCCAAGAATAAGCAGTGCCTCCCAGTCCTTACAGCCAACAGCATTGTGACTTTCTTTTGGGACCTACCTTGTGTGGGGTTCAATGAGCATCTTGGATAGGTGTCTTCTCATCTTTCATGATATCGGGGAAGTTTTCTGCAAACAAATCTTCAACAATTCTCAATACCCTACCCCACTTCTTAAACTGTGTGATGGCACAGTTAGCACTCGGCTGCTAACCCCAGTGTCAGCAGTTCAAAGCCACCAGCTGCTCCTCGGGAGAAAGAGGTGGCAGTCTGCTTCTGTAAAGATGACAGCCTTGGGAACCCTATGGGGCCGTTCTGCTCTGTCCTATAGGGTTGACTGTGAGTTGGAATCAGCTCAAAGGCAGCAGGGTTTTTGGTTTTCTGTGGGGCATTATCAATCAGGGGAGGGACCAAATACAGACTTCAGCACCCAACATCCCAATCTGCCTCCACTTTTCTGTCTTTACATTTGGAATTGCTGGGTAAGATTTTGTTATTTGAAAAATGGTTCAGATTGAAAATTAACAGAAGAGTGAATTTGCTACCGTAAAGTGCATTACACTGGGCAACTTCTGAGATGTATTCACTGAAGACTGCTCAGAGAGAAGGGCAGGGTCAGAGAAAGTGGACTGTTCTTGCTCTCTCAGGAGCCAGGCTGCAGGATCTGAAGAAGCAGAGGAGCCAAGGCAAAGGAAAGGATGCGCTGGTCTTCAGGGAAATGCGGCACTGAACTTAGAGTTGAGGTGGTCTGGGTGATGAAAAGCAGGATCTCGACGTGCCTAGAAAGTAAAGCTCAACTCCCAAGACTGCTAAACTCTTTATTTGGGGGAGTGTTATAGATTGAATTGTGTCCTCCCAAAATGCGTATCAGTTTGTCTAGGCCAGGATTCTGGATATTGTGTGATCGTCCACCATTTTGTCAGTTGATGTGATTTTCCTATGTATTGTAAATCCTACCTCTATGATGTTAATGAGATGAGATCAGCGGCAGCTATGTGAATGAGGCGGGACTCAATCTACACGATGAGATTGTGTCTTAAATCAATCTCTTTTGAGATATAAAAGAGAGACGCGAACAAAGAGATGGAGGATCTCATACCACCAAGAAACAATAGCCAGGATAGCGCATCCTTTGGGCCCAGGGCCCCTACACTGAGAAGCTCCTAACCAGAGAAGACTGATGACAAGGACCTTCCCCCAGAGCCGACAGAGAGAGAAAGCCTTTCGCTGGAGCTGAGACCCTGAATTTGGACTTCAAGCCTCCTAGACTGTGAGAGAATAAATTTCTCTTTGTTAAAGTCTCCACTTGTGGTATTTCTGTTATAGCAGCACTAGGTGACTAAAACAGGGAGTGAGTGGGCTCAGCCTTGAATCTACAGCTTCAGAGGACACTGAGAGGACACACAGGCATTCTTTGGAAACAAGTCAGAAAGCTGGAGTGGGGGATATGTGGAATGTGGTGGAAATGTAAAAGTGTTGGGGTTTGTGGTGTGGGAGCAATTGCGTGGCCCCTTGACTGGCCGTGACTCTGGTTGTTGATTGTCATTGCCGAAGACTGAAGAGTGGGGTTCCTTGTTCCACAGGCTGTGCTCGTGCTGTGGCCTCAGATACACTGTGATGGATTGGGGGCTTATTCCTCTGAAACCCAGGGGAAGGATGCCTGCGTGAATGTGGGAGAGCTTCCACCACGTAGACCCTTGGCTGAAGTAGTAGTTCTGTTGCATGTTTTTAAAATGATAGACAGTTTAAATTCATGTGGAGCCTAAGAGTCTTATCTACACCGATACATCCTATGCTGTTAGTATTTCACTTTGGGCGGTTCTTCATCACCCCCAACTTTGTGCTTAATTTGCTATATACAATGACTCACAATTTGCTATATACAATGACTCACAATTTGCTACATACAATGACTCATGTTTGCACAAAAAAATGATAAATAAGCCCAGCAGTTTGAGGAGAGAACAGTAAATTTGTACAGAAAGAAGGATATTGAAGTCATTCAGCCTGATTCTTAAACATTGATATTAGCTCACTTTTTAATATTATAACTGGTATTATCAACATTTTGTTGATACTCTTCACAGAGATGTTGTCCTAATTTGGCGATCTAAAATGTAGAGATTCGAAAGTAACATGGAAACAGGGAAATTTGTCACAAGGATAAACTTTCTAACAAGGTGCAGACTGATAGGTGCATAAACCATAAACACTGGAATTTCTCTACAACGAGAAATGACAATGGTCCTACCCACGGTGGAACCGGTACTGGATGAAGCAGAGGGGCACGGCACCAGAGACTTTTGGGAAAGCAGGAAGGACTCTAAAGTGACTCAAAACCATACCACACAGGAAATTGCTGAAGAAGTAGAATTGTTATGGTTGGAGAAAATAGTATCTCTGAACATAATACTGGTTGCCTTCAAGTCGATTCCAACTCACAGTGACCCTACAGGACAGAGTGGAACTGACCCACAGTTTCCAAGGCTGTGATCTTTACCGGAGCAGGCTGCCGTGAACTGCCAACCTTTCAGTTAGCAGCCGAGTGCTTAACCACCGCGCCCCAAGGCTGTGTCCAAATATTTGAAGGAAGATCGGGCTTGTCAGGTCCGGCCTCCAGGGGTAGACAATGAGAAACGCAGCTTGCTGGAAAGTGGAGTGCAATAGTAGCCACACACATCTCTGTCCCCAGCTCTGAGAGAAAACCACCAACCCAGCTGCCACCTAGCTGTGGCCACCACATGCCTGCCAGTAGAGGACAAAAAAAAAGAGCAGGAAATTGTTGGCATAAAACATCGGCTCAGCCGACTGTGTCTTCACTGTTGTTGTTAGGTGTCGTCGAGCCTGTTCCAGCTCATAGTGACTCCTATGCACAACAGAATGAAAAACTGCCCGGTCCTGCACCATCCTTACAATCATTGTTATGCTTGAGTTCTTTGTTGCAGCCACCGTGTCAATCCATCTCGTTGAGGGTCTTCCTCTTTTCCACTGACCCTATACTCTGCCAAACATGATGTCCTTCTCCAGGGACTGATCCCTCCTGACAAAATGTCCAAAGTATGTAAGACAGAATCTTGCCATCCTTGCATCCAAGGAACATTCTGGCTGTACTTATTCCAAGACAGATTTGTTCATTCTTCTGGCAGTCCGTGGTATATTCAATATTCTTCACCAACACCACAATTCAAAGGCATCAATTCTTCTTCGGTCTTCCTTATTCGTTGTCCAGCTTTCACATGCATATGATGCGATTGAAAATACCATGGCTTGGGTCAGGTGCACCTTAGTCTTCAAGGTGGCTGGAGATAAACTGTGATAGGTTTCTGATTTGTTCCTCTGAAATCTGGCCTCAGAGTGCAGGGTAAATGAATTTGGGGGAACGCTGGAAATTTGTAGACAAAAGGAGAAACAAAGTCGAAAGTGAGTAGTATCAGATGTTTATAGAAATGAACAGACACCAGGTATCAGATTTTGCAGGTCACATAGGCTTGAACTCTGGAACCAGGTTCCACCACTCACTTGCTACATAAATAACTTGGGCAAATTACTTATTCTCCGTATGTTTGTTTCCTCATCTATAAAATGGAGATAATAATAACATACCTACTTCATAAAATGAAGGTGAAGTGAGTTAGTGCCTAGCCATTCTAACCAATTAATAAATGATTGTTATCTGCATATCAAATTATTATTATCATTACTTGTCCTCAAGGTCTATGGCAGAATCAGACACCTCCTTCCCTATAAGAAAAGTAAGTCTATTAGGCAGCAACCTGATCCAGCTCTCTTGGTATCTGGTGTGAGTCGTAGGAACACATATGTCCAGGGGGACACTGATGATGTTTCCTTCCTACTTCTTCCTGTATGTCTCCCTACAAAACCACCAGTTCACTGTGCTCATCTGTGCCATCGGACCGCTTAGATAGTAACCGTAACTTTAGCAGACATTGATTCCAGTATTAACCACCCAATAGATCTATCAGCCTGGGTATCTTGCAGGCATCTCAACTTCGACAAGCCAGAACTCATTACCTAAACTTCCAGTCTTATGGAAACTTACCTAAACTCATTATCTAAACTTCAAGTCTTCTCTTGGCATTTCTTGTATTTGTCAGCTCACACAGTGATTTCCAGAGGCATCTTTGGTTTGGCAGTGCTACCCCACTGAATTTCCCCCAAACTTGTCTCACTGCCCTGGTTCAGGGCATCCTGATTTATTGCCTGGACTGCTGAAAGGATTCCTGCTCTAAGCTCTCAAAGACTCTTCTCCCTCTTCTCTCTTATTCCTCTGGTGCAAGACCGTCGAGATAACTTCTCTAAAATGCAGCTTTGATCAAGTCTACACTCCGCACTGGCTACAGTGTAAAATCCACAGCCCTGTGCCTCGTGTTTATGGCTCCTTATGGTTCCAGCTTCTCTTCCAGTCCCACCTCTGAGTACTTCCTTCTGTGTTCCTTGAGCTTTGAAGGCTGATCCCTCCCCACACGTCCCTTGCCTCCCCTCCCCGCAGCACACACAGAGACCCCGGGCCCTTCTGGGTCACTGCTCACGCCAGTCGCACCACTTGACGGCCCCTCCTCCTCCCCCCTCCACGCAGAGCCTCAGGTCAGTCTGTAAGGCCCAGCTTGGCTATCACTGCTTCAAGGCGTCTGCCTTAGGCCTCCTTCTCCGGAGTCCGCCACCAGCACCAGCTGCCTCTGCGCCGCGCCCGACCCCCGACGGCCTCCTGAGCACAGAGCAGACTTGCCCTCCGCGGAGTTTCCAAGGCTGATTTTTGGGAAGCAGATTGGCAGATTGCCAGGCCTTTCTTCTAAGGCACTTCTGGTTGCACTGGAACCTTCAACATTTCTTTTAGGGGCTGAGCATGTTCCCTGTCTGCACCACCCAAGAACTTCACAGAATCCCTCAGGATGGGGTTTATATAGTAGTTTTAGCATTTTAATAAGGTATAAAAACATAGATGGTTTAAAATAACAGATTAAAGGCAGAGAGGGCTTACTGGGCCCATTAGGTGCTTTTTAAAGATATGGACTCTGTCTTACAAGCCTTAACCTCAGCAGCTAGCACAATCCTTAGCACAGAATAAGAATAATATTAAAACAAAACAAAAAAACTGCCATCAAGTCCATTCCGACTCCCGAAGACTTCGTTGCTGCAGAGCAGAATTCCCGATGGGTTTTCCTCGGCTGTAACCTTTAGGCAAGCACATCGCCGGCCCTTCCTTCTGTGGCAGCACTGGGGTGATTCACAGTTTTA
Organism: Elephas maximus indicus; assembly: GCF_024166365.1. NCBI lineage: Eukaryota > Metazoa > Chordata > Mammalia > Proboscidea > Elephantidae > Elephas > Elephas maximus. The sequence continues at coordinate 5,366,095 of NC_064841.1, read as the reverse complement.
ACTCTTGGCACCACCCAGGGACCTTTGGCACACAAACTCAAAAATGTTCATCAAGAGAATGAATAAAATAAATATTTCGCCTCGGGTATTATTTTTACTTTTCATCAGCACTATCAAATAAAGGGAAATGCCCTTCAGTCACCTACTCACTAACCTTTAGAAATCTATTCATTGGCAACCACAAAAAACCAGACTAGTTGACGATGAGTCAACCCCACTCATGGAGATGCCACGTGTGTCATAGCAGAAAAGTGCTCCACGGAGTTTTCAATGGCTGATTTTTCAGAAGTAGATCGCTAGGCCTTTCTTCCAAGGTGCCTCTGCATGGACTCCAACCTCCAAACTTTAGGTTAGCAGCCAAGCACTTTTAATTCTTTGCACTCCCCAGGGACCCCTCTTTATTGGAAAATACCACCCTAAATAGATGATTCTGCCTTTCTTTTGGATACCAAAGGACTCTGCTAAAGGAAAGAAGGGGTGATCACCATGTAGTCATTCATTTCACTGCCTATTATATGTCAGGACTTGTTCTAGGCTCTGGGGGCGGTGGGGGGGGGGGTGGAGGGGGAGTCCCTGATGAACAAAACAAAGTCCCTACTCTCCAGGAGCTTCAGTTCTTTAATAAGCAGGAGACAGAAAATAAGCAAGGAAACCGACAAGGTAATTGTGTCTAGTCTTGAGGGCTTAGAGCACCATAAAATGGTTGGGACTAATTAGAGGTGGGGGTTATTTCAGATTGGGTGGTTACTCTCTGGTGAGGTGACGTCCGATCTGAGACCTGAATGTTGGAAAGGAGCCACATCTGGGAGCAGAGAGAAGAGCCGGGGCAATGTCTGGGACAGGAGTCAGGAAAGGAAAGGAGACAAGAGCGACTGCCATGTTTCATTGTCTGCTTTCTGTTTCTGCACGTATATCTGATTACATCCTCGGAAGAAGGTTATCCACATCTCATAGACAGGGAGACTGACTACCAGAGGAGGAAAATAACCTCAGAGTCTCAAACGTTGGAAGTAGAACGAGCATTATATTGCAACTGAATTCCGACTTTCACACAGTTCAGGATCAAAAGCCCAGCCTGAGGTAAAACGATTTCATATGTCATTACCCTTCGACCGTCTACTGACAAAACACCATAAACGGGATAAACAAATACAGTGAAATCCCTTTCTATATTGCTGGAATTAGAAGGCACAATATTGCCCATCTTCAAGGCTAACTCTATGATAATCAGTTTTCCCTTATTTGCAAGTTATGTGTTTCAAAAGTTATTTTCTATCCATTCAAATCTGTAGTAGAAACAATAGAACAACAAGCTTCCTTATACTGTAATTTTAACGGATCAAATCAAAATGCCTATTGACATAAACAAGGAGCTCTGATGGCACAACGGTGAAGCACTGGCTGCTAACTGAAAGGTTGGCTGTTCGAAACCACCTGCTGCTCCTAGGGGGAAAGGTTTGGAGAAAGATGTGGTAGTCTCCGCCTGTAAAGATTACAGCCTAGAAAACCCTATGAGGCAATTCTACTCTGTCACATTGAGTCGCTATGAGTCGGAATTGACTTGATGGCACACAACAACATTGATATAAGCACCAATACAATTAAAACTCATGTGAGAATATAGACTAATTGAACTTTTTTTTTAAAAAGTGTAGTAATAAGAGACACTTCAATGTTAAAAGGCAACATTTGTCTGCTAAGCATTGTTTCCTGTTGATGTTAAAACATTCTATCAATTCTTCAAGGCTACAATAGCAGATAAATCAAATAAAAAAATACAACCACAAAGCAATTGAGGGCGTTTCATAAAGGGCATTCAGTCTGTAATGAATACAATGAACAGATACACCTTTGTTCTATTAAAAACAAAACTAATCCATCAGGGGTCCGAAGACACCAGAAGCCTAATTAAAATGTTAATGAAAATCCCAGGTAACCTTCTTCCCTTGGGCCAGAATAAATTTGAGAGCTTATGGAATTTAATTACATCTACACAGGGACACATCCCTTAATCCAAAGATACATAAACACCAACAGATTCAAAATTAAAGTACTAACTCAGTGTGTATTTTGAAAACTTGCCCAAATGTCTTAAAGAATCAGGCTACATACAGGCCTGTACAAAGTACTCGAGAAAAAAGACTCCTTTCAAAGTCATTTCTGCATAACAGGTAGATCTCCCTCCTCAACTTAAGAGTAAGATTCAGGTTTTGAAGAGGAGTTAAAATAGAAACCCTTTACCTGTCTAGCAGGAGCTGTGGTGGCACAGCGTTTAAGTGTTCGACTGCTAATGGAAAGGTTGGCAGTTCTAACCTGCCAGTCGCTCCTGGGGAGAAAGATGTGGCAATCTGCTTCCGTAAAGATTACGGCCTTGGAAACCCTATGGGGCAGCTCTACTGTGTCCTGTAGGGTCGCTATGAGTCAGATCAAGTCCACATCAGTAGGTTTTGGTTATCTGTCAAGCAAGTACCAGAGCAGTGTGACCAGAGATCATAAAGAAAACTTGGGTTGGTGTGTCCCTGGACCATTGGAGAAGCTTATCACCAGCAAAGCGCAGTCTCGACCACTTGGCAGGGTGTGCAGGGGCTTTTTCTGAGATTTATTTTCCCCCTCAGTTAGGGCTTCCCTGTCCTGGTGGAGATCCCCTGGCAATAGTAAATATTTTATATCCAGAAACTTCATCGCAACTATGGACCCTAGTTAACACTTTGATTTTAGGGGCAAGAGGTTCCTGGAAGCTCTGTTTCGCTGTAATTGTGGTGTCTGTTCAACTTCAGAAAAGGTTAAGAGAAGCATTTGCAAAGGGCTGTCATTATATCCAAGGAAGCAAGCAATTTGTAGGGTTTGAGACGCCTTTGAGATCTGTGATTGATTAGACTTCAGGGTGCTACAGAGGAATGTGAAACAATTAAGTCGAGATTTTATAAAGCACAGATGATGAAGGAGGACTGGAAGTTTTATTTTTAAACCAGTCCCCTGGGATCTTAATAAAATACGCAGCAGTCATTTCGTAGCCTGCTCTCTGCCTCTTCTTCCCCTTCCCCACAAAGCGGGAAGAACCTTATGGAGCGTGTAGTCTCCACGGGACCCCATGGGCCCGTGTTTGTTGGCCAGTTTTTTTTTTTTTTTTTTTGTAACAGCTTTATTGAGATAAAATTCACATATCAAAAAACTCACATTTAAAGTGTATTATTCAATGGTTTTTAATATATTCAGAGTTGTGCAACTACCACCACAATCAACTTTAGAGTATTTTCATCACCCTAAAAAGAAAGTCCTAGGAATTAGCAGCCCCTTTCCATTCCTGCACCACCCTTCAAACCTCTGGCAGCCATTAATTCACTTTTTGTATCTATGGATTTGCCTATTTTGGACATTTTCTATAAACGGAATCAGACAATTAAAAATGGGCTTTTAAAGAGAAGAAAAATTAGCATTTATTAAGCACTTAAATATGTGTTAACCGCTTTATAAATTTTTCTCATTTAATCTTCAAAACAACCATTCAAGCTAGAAAATACTATTTTCATTTTAGATTAGGAACTTGATAGCTGAGAAATTGAGCAGTTTGCCCAAGACCACACAGCCAGGGTGTGACACAGCCTAGGTGCTTTGACCAGATTTTTTTTTTTTTAATTTTTTTGTGCTTTAAGTGAAAGTTTACAAATCAAGTCAGTCTCTCACACAAAAACCCATATACACACCTTGCTACATACTCCCAAATGCTTTCCCCCTAATGAGACAGCCTGCTCCCTTCCTCCACTCTCTCTTTTTGTGTCCTTTTCGCCAGCTTCTAACCCCCTCCACCCTCTCATCTCCTCTCCAGGCAGGAGATGCCAACATAGTCTCAAGCGTCTACCTGATCCAAGAAGCTCACTCCTCACCAGCATCCCTCGCCAACCCATTGTCCACTCCAATCCATGTCTGAAGAGTTGGCTTCGGGAATGGTTCCTGTCCTGGGCCAACAGAAGGTCTGGGGGCCATGACCACCAGGGTCCTCCTAGTCTCAGCCAGACCATTAAGTCTGGCCTTTTTATGAGACTTTGGGGTTTGCATCCCACTGCCCTCCTGCTCCTTCAGAGGTTCTCTGTTGTGTTCCCTGTCAGGGCATCATCGGTTGTAGCCGGGCTCCATCTAGTTCTTCTGGTCTCAGGCTGATGTAGTCTCTGGTTTATGTGGCCCTTTCTGTCTCTTGGGCTCATAATTACCTTGTGTCCTTGGTGTTCTTCATTCTCCTTTGATCCAGGTGGGTTGAGACCAACTGATGCATCTTAGATGGCTGCTTGCAAGCGTTTAAGACCCCAGACGCCACTCTCCAAAGTGGGATGCAGAAGGTTTTCTTAATAGATTTTATTATGCCAATTGACATAGATGTCCCCTGAAACCATGGTCCCCAAGCCCCCCCCCCCCCCCCGCTATGCTGGCCTTAGAAGCATTTGGTTTATTCCAGAAACTTCTTTGCTTTTGGTTTAGTCCAGTTGTGCTGACATCCCCTATATTGTGTGTTGTTTTTCCCGTCACCTAAAGTAGTTCTTGTCTACTATCTGATTAGTGAATATCCCTCTCCCACCCTCCCTTCCTCCCCTCTCTCATAACCATCAAAGAATATTTTCTTCTCTGTTTAATCTATTTCTCAAATTCTTATACTAGTGGTCTCATACAATATTTGTCCTTTTGCAACTGACTAATTTCACTCGCATAATGCCTTCCAGATTCCTCCATGTTATGAAATGTTTCACAGATTCATCAATGTTCTTTATCGATGCATTGTGTGAATATACAGTAATTTATTTATCCATTAATCCGTTGATGGGCACCTTGGTTGCTTCCACCTTTTTGCTATTGTAAACAGAGCTGCAATGAACATGGGTGTGCATGCATCTGTTTGTGTAAAGGCTCTTATTTCTCCAGGATATATTCCAAGGAGTGGGATTCTTGGATCATAAGGTAGTTCTATTTCTAGCTTTTTAAGGAAGCGCCAAATCGATTTTCAAAGTGGTTGTACCATTTTACATTGCCACCAGCAGTGTATAAGTGTTCCAGTCTCTCCACAGCCTCTCCAAAATTTATTATTTTGTGTTTTTTGGATTAATGCCAGCCTTGTTGGAGTGAGATGGAATCTCATTGTAGTTTTGATTTCCATTTCTCTAATGGCTAATGATCGTGAGCATTTCCTCATGTATTTGTTAGCTACCTCAATGTCTTCTTTAGTAAAGTGTCTGTTCATATCTTTTGCCCATTTTTTAATTGGGTTGTCTTTTCGTAGTTGAGTTTTTGCAGTATCGTGTAGATTTTAGAGATCAGATGCTGATCGGAATTGTCATAGCTAAAAATTTTTTCCCAGTCTGTAGGTAATCTTTTTACTCTTTTGCTGAAGTCTTTGGATGAGCATAGGTGTTTGGCTTTTAGGAGCTCCCAGTTATCTAGTTTTTCTTCTGCATTCTTAATAGTGTTTTGTATACTGTTTATGCCATGTACTAGGGCTCCTAACATTGTCCCTATTTTTTCTTCCATGATCTTTATCGTTTTAGATTTTATATTTAGGTCCTTGATTCATTTTGAGCTCGTTTTTGTGCATGGAGTGAGGTATGGGTCTTGTTTCATTTTTTTGCAGATGGATATCCAGTTATGCCAGCACCATTTGTTAAAAAGACTGTCTTTTCCCCCATTTAACTGTTTTGGAGCCTTTGTCAAATATCAACTGCTCATATGTGGATGGATTTATGTCTGGATTCTCAATGCCGTTCCATTAGTTTATGTATCTGTTGTTGTACCAGTACCAGGCTGTTTTGACTACTGTGGCGGTACAATAGTTTCTAAAATCAGGTAGAGTAAGACCTTCCACTTTGTTCTTCTTTTTCAGTAATGCTGTACTTATCCGGCGCTTCTTTCCCTTCCATATGAAAGCTGGTGATTTGTTTCTCCATCTCATTAAAGAATGTCCTTGGGATTTGGATCGGAATTGCATTAAATGTATAGATCACTTTTGGTAGAATAGACATTTTTTTTAATGTTAAGTCTTCCTATCTGTGAGCAAGGTATCTTTTTCCACTTATGTAGGTCTCTTTTGGTTTCTTGCAGAAGTATTTTGTAGTTTTCTTTGTATAAGTCTTTTATATCTCTGGTAAGATTTATTCCTAAGTATTTTATCTTCTTGGGGGCTATTGTAAATGGTATTGACCTGGTGATTTCCTCTTTGATGTTCTTTTTGTTGGTGTAGAGGAATCCAACTGATTTTTGTATCTTTATCTTGTATTCTGATACTCTGCTGAACTCTTCTATTAGTTTTCGGTAGTTTTCTTGAATATTCCTTAGGGTTTTCTGTGTATAAGATCATGTCATCTGCAAATAGAGATACTTTTACTTCTTCCTTGCCAATCTGGATGCCCTTTATTTCTTTATCTAGCCTAATTGCTCTGACTAGGACCTCCAGCACAACGTTCAATTAAGAGTGGTGATAAAGGACATCCTTGTCTGGTTCCCGATCTCAATGGGAATGCTTTCAGGCTCTCTCCATTTAGAATGATGTTGGCTATTGGCTTTGTATAAATGCCCTTTATTATGCTGAGGAATTTTCCTTCTACTCCTATTTTGCTGAGAGTTTTTATCATGAATGGGTGTTGAACTTTGTCAAATGCCTTTTCTGTATCAATTGATAAAATCATGTGATTCTTGTCTTTTGTTTTAATTACAGGATGGATTACATTGTTTTTCTAATGTTGAACCATCCCTTCATACCTGGTATGAATCCCACTTGGTCATGGTGAATTATTTTTTTGATATGTCGTTGAATTCTATTGGCTAGAATTTTGTTGAGGATTTTTGCATCTAAGGTCAGGAGGCATATAGGTCTGTAATTTTCTTTTTTTGTGTTTTTTTTTTTTTATATACCTGGTTTTGGTATCAGGGATATGCTGGTTTCATAGAATGAGTTTGGGAGTATTCTATCCTTTTCTATGCTCTGAAATACTGTTAGTAGTAGTGGTGTTAACTCTTCTCTGAATGTTTGGTAGAACTCTGCAGTGAAGTCGTGAGGGCCAGGGTTTTTTTTTTGTTGGGAGTTTTTTGATTACCTTTTCCATCTCTTCTTTTGTTATGGTCTTATGGTCAGAGAAGAAGCTTTGTAATATTTCAATGTTTTGGATTCTGCTAAGGCTTGCTTTATGACCTAATATGTGGTCTATTCTAGAGAATGTTCCGTGTGTACTGGAAAAGAAAGTATACTTGGCTGCTGTTGAGTGGAGTGTTCTGTATATGTCTATGAGGTCAAGTTGGTTGATTGTGGCATTTAGATCTTCCGTGTCTTTATTGAGCTTCTTTCTGGATGTCCTGTCCTTCACCAAAAGTGGTGTGTTGAAGTCTCCTACTATTATTGTGGAACTGTCTATCTCACTTTTCAATGCTGAGAGAGTTTTTTATGTATCTTGCAGCCCTGTCATTGGTGCATAAATATTTAATATGGTTATATCTTCTTCGTATATTGTCCCTTTAATCATTACGTAGTATCCTTCCTTATCCTTTATGATGGATTTAACTTTAAAGCTTATTTTTTCAGAATGCCACTCCTGCTCTTTTTTGATTGCTGTTTGCTTGATATGGAAACCCTGGTGGTGTAGTGGTTAAGGCTATAGATGCTAACCAAGAGGTAAGCAGTTCAAATCCACCAGGAGCTTCTTGGAAAATCTATGGGGCAAGTCTACTCTCTCCTATAGGGTTTCGGTTGCTTGATATATTTTTTTCCGTCCTTTGAGTTTTAGTTTCTTTGTGTCTCTAAGTCTAAGGTGTATCTCCTATAGGCAGCACATAGACGGATCTTGTTTTTTAATCCATTCTGCCGCTCTCTGTCTCTTTATTGGTGCATTTAGTCCATTTACATTCAGTGTAATTATGGGTGGGTATGAATTTAGAGCTATCATTTTGATGTCTTTTTTGTGTGTTGTTGACAGTTTCTTTTTCCCACTTAATTTTATGTGCTAAGTAGATTATCTTTATATATTGTCCTTTCCTCTTATTCATTGTGATTGATTTTATTTCTACTGAATCTCTATTTTTTGATGTGTAGGATAGTTTGTCTCCTTTGTGGTTACCTTATTATTTACCCCTATTTTTCTAAATTTAAGCCTAACTTTTATTTCTTTGTATCACCATATCTTCCTCTCCATATGGAAGGTATATGATTACATTTCTTAGTCCTTCTTTATTATTTTAATGTTGTCTTCTTTTATATAATAACATCACTGTTACCCTGTTTTGAGCTTTTTTTTAATAATCTTGCTTTGTTTTTTGGATTTCCCTGTCTGGGTTGACTTCTGTTTGCTCAGCCCAGTGTTCTAGTCTTGGGTTGATACCTGATATTATTAGTTTTCTAACTCCCAAAGAACTCCCTTTAGTATTTCTTGTAGTTTTGGTTTCATTTTTACAAATTCCCTAAACTTGTGTTTATCTAGAAATGTCTTAATTTCACCTTCATATTTAAGAGATGGTTTTGCTGGATATATGATTCTTGGCAGGCAATTTTTTTCCTTCAATTTTTTAAATATGTCATCCCATTGCCTTCTTGCCTGCATGGTTTCTGCTGAGTAGTCCAAGCTTATTTTTATTGGCTGTCCTTTGTAGGTGACTTTTCGTTTATACCTCACTGCTCTTATAATTCTCTCTTTATCTTTGGTTTTGGCAAGCTTGATTATAATATGTCTTGGTGACTTTCTTTTAAGATCTACCTTATGTGGCGTTCGATGACCATCTTGGATAGATATCTTCTCATCTTTCTTGATATCGGGAAAGTTTTCTGCCAACAAATCTTCAACAATTCTCTCTGTATTTTCTGTTATCCCTCCCTGTTCTGGTGCTCCAATCACTAGTAGATTATTTTTCTTGATAGAGTCCCACATGATTCTTAAGATTTTTCATTTTTTTTAATTCTTTTATCTGATTTTTCTTCAAATATATTAGTGCCAAGTGCTTTATCTTCAAGTTTAGAAATTCTGCCTTCCACTTGCTCAATTCTGCTCCTCTGACTTTCTATTGAGTTATCTAATTCTGTAATTTTATTGTTAATCTTCTGAATTTCTGATTGCTGTCTGCCTATGGATTTTCCCAGCTTATTAACTTTTTCATTATGTTCCTGAATAATCTTTTTATTTTCTTCAATTGTTTTATCTGTGTGTTCCTTGGCTTGTTCTGCATATTGCCTTATTTCCTTCCTGATGTCTTAAAGTGTTCTGTATATTAATCTTTTGTATTCTGCCTCTGGTAATTCCAGGAAGGCACCTTCATCTAGAAGATCTCTTGATTCTTTGTTTTGAGAGCTTGTTGACACGACCATGGTCTGTTTCTTTATGTGACTTGATATTGACTGTTGTCTCCAAGCCATCTCTAAGTTATTGTATTAGTTTATTTTATGTTTGCTTACTGTGTCATAGCTTCTTGCTTTGTTTTGTTTTGATATGTCCCAATGGGTTGCTTGAGTGAGCTAGCTTGATTATTTTCACCTTTGGAGCTCTGACATCCTGTCTCCAGATGGCTAGAGCTGTTATCAGTTATATCAGTCTAGGAGTCCATTTACTTTTCCTGTATGAATTCGGCTTAGGTATCCAGGTAGCTGATCATCACGTGTGTGGTACAGGCTCTGTCCTACAGTCTTAGAGGGGCAGGGGTGATTGGTGTAGGTACGGGTATCTAGTTGAAGTAGGGGGTCACACTCTGAACAAGGCAGGGGGCTGAGAATCATCCCCCATGTGTCTCTGAGGGAAGCATGTCCCTGTTCCCTAGAGCGTACAGGTGGGTGGGTTCTGCAGATGGACCGTGGGCACCCAATGTTTTTGGTTGTGAGGACTGGGAGGTGCCAGCTATCTTTGGACACCTGTCGGGGGCATTTGGGTGACCTGAGTGAAGCTACCCGTCCTTAGGCCCCTGATATGGGTAGATGAGGACCCTGCTTAATAGGCAAAGCAATGTCAAACATCAAACACCCACCTCTCTGCCACACAGATGAAACGGTTGGAATTTGCCAGTAAGGGTCTATTCTCCAGATATAGGCCAACACAGGTCCATACAGAGGGGAAAGGTACTCAAAGTCCACAGACCATTTATGCCTGGACAGGAGCCGCTTCTGTCCTGAGCTCCACCAGTTAGTGGAGCTTGAAAATTATCTTTTCCTCCCATTGCAAATTTATTTCTTCTCCAAGGCCGAGAAGATGGCTGTAGGCGCTCAACAGGGCCTATCTCAGGCCCAGGGAAATCCGCTGCTGTAGCCAGCTTGGAAGCAGGGTGGCGGGGAGAGCGCCATAAAATATATGCAAGTAATTAGCTTCTGCCAAGAGCACCATTCTTCTCTGGTTCCGGAGGTGTAAGTAAGCAGCGTGGCTGGCTGCGTCTCCCTGAGGAAACTGCAGGCGAATGCTAGTACCAGCCTGCCACAGCTGCTCCCAGGAATGGTGCTTGGGGGCTCCCTGCGATTCAAGTCCGGTAACTCCTCTCTGCTTCTGAACCGTCTCTTCCTCCCCCTGCCCCTCAGTTCATTTTCTATGCTTGCCTTTATGTGCAGGCTCCTAACTTGTCATAAATATACTTGTTTCACTTGTTTTTTCTGGTCTTTTTTGTAAGAGGGCTGGCTGGAATTGTCTGTCTATTCCACCACCTTGGCTCTGCCTCCAGTTTTGAAATCAAGACTAAAGCAATAACCAAGGAGAGTTGAATTTACATCCAGGATAATAAACAGGTTTTACATTTCCCCTTAAGTCCAATTAATTAGTGGTGTCTGTTTGGAGTTCTGGGTAGAGCAGGACTGAGTCCACAGGCTCAGTGGGAAGGAAACCATGATGGAAGGCCTGTTGAAGCATTCGTACCATACACGTTCTAACTCCAGCAAAGTCACGCAATGAAGTGATGGAGGAAAGAGTGATTGTTTTAGGGAATGAAGACAGAGTAAAAATAAAACTTCATGCCATAAAGAGAGATACTACAGTTCAGATCAAAGAAAATATAGTGTGTTTGTGTTTGACATATGCCTTCAGATGGAATACATTGACTGTTCAGTAAATATTTATTGAGTGCTTATTACATGGAAGTTTCCATTCCAGATGTTACAGATATAGGAGGAAACAAAACGAATTTCCAACTCTCTCACATTCCATCAGCTCTGATGGTGCAGTAGCTAAGAGCTCAACTGTTAACAGAAGGGTCAGTGGTTCAAACCCATCATTCATTCTTCAGAATGATGTGGCAGTCTGCTTCCGTAAAGACTTACAGCCTTGGTAGATTCAAACTGATGACTTTTTGGTTAGCAACCGAAGGCTTAATTGCAGACATTTTAACTGTGCTGAAGGCTGTGGTGGTTAATTTTTTGTGTCCACTTGACTAGGCTATGATCCTCCGTGGTTTGACAGGTACTGAACTGGTCGCTGTTCTGTAATGGAATGGAATGTAAACAACTTCTATGATGTGATCTGACGCGATCAACGAATCAGCTGAAAGGGGCATTTTCTCGGGGGTGTGGTCTGCCTCTAGTATATTAGTGGATGTTCTGGCAAAACTTGCTCTCTCTGGACCTTGTACTCTTCTCATTGCCTGACCTCCGATCATGTGGTGTAAGCTTGCAGAAGTCTCTGGCCTGCTGCCTGAACTATGGATTTTGGACCCGCCAGCCCCACAATTATGTAAGCCAATCCCTTGAAATAAATCTTTCTCTTTCTCTCTCTTTGAGACCTGGTGACTCAGTGGTTAAGAGCTAACTGAGAGGTTGCCAGTTCAAATCCACCTGCCACTCCTTGGAAACCCTATGGGGCAGTCCTACTCTGTCCTATGGGATCGCTGTGAGTCTTTCTCTACCGACACATACACATATATGTACATGTCTCACTGGCTTTGCTCTTCTAAAGAACCCAGAGGAAGACAAGGTCCGATTCATCAGATTTCTTCTATGGTTTGTTTTTATGTGCCAGAAGTCTTTGCCTACACTAAAGCTGCAAAAAATTTTCTCCTGTGTTCTCTTCTACAAGTTTTGTAGTTTTAGCTTTAAAGTTTAGGTCTGTAATTGACTTTAAGCTAATTTTTAAATATGGTGTGAGGTTTATTTTTTTCCAAGTAGATATCCAGTTTTTTCAGTGTCATACATTGAAAATAATTCACTTTCCTCATTGAGTTACCTTGACACCATTTCAAAATTCAATCGACCATATACGCGAGGGTCTGTTTCTGGACTTTCTGTTGCTTTGATGTATGCATATACCCTTATGCCAATACCACTCTGTCTTGAATAGATGGTAAGTCTTGATTTGTCCCTCCAAGTAATGGTGGTGGCTTAGTGCTGTTACTAATATCCAATTCTCCTCACCATCCCCTGGTTGGTTTCTCGGCTCTTTGAATCCCTTGTGTCGCTACCTAAATGCACTATTACTTTTGTTGCAAATACTTGAAATGGTTTATGTTTTCCTGGTTAAATCTGACCAGTATAAATTCTCACAATACTTGATAGGGAGATACTATAATTATGCCTATTTTACTGATGAAGGAGTTGAGACATAGAGGAGTTAAGCAATTTTCCTATATTTTAAAAGTTAGTAAGTGGTGGAGGCAACGTTCAAAGCCAGGAGTCTGGCTCCAGAGCTTGTGCCTTCAACATTCTGCTGCTGGCAGGTTATCATTACATGTTATTGTTGTTAGTTGCTGTCCAGTTGGCTCTGTCTCATGGTGATTTCACCTTAAGTATACAAGAACAAAACATTGCCTGGTCTTGCACCATCCTCATCATCATTGCTGTGTTTGAGTTCATTGTCCTGCTATATTGTGTAGTGCCTTCCAATCTGGGGGCTCATCTTTCTGCACTGTATTGGACAATATTCTGTTGTGATCTATAGGGTTTTCATTGGCTAATTTTTGTAGATGGTCCAGCCTTTCTCCCTCATATGTCTTAATCTAGAAGCTCTGCTGAAATGTGGCCACCATGGGTGACCCTGCTGACATTTGAAATAGCAATGGCATAGCTACCAGCATCACGGCAACACACAAGCCACCTCAGTGCAACAAACTGAAAGGTGGGTGGTGGTATCATTTATAAAATAACATATCATTATATTGATGATATTAAAACCACGAGACTAAATGAAATCATGGAAAATGGAGATGGGAAGAGAACAGGTCAGAGGACTGAACCCTGAAGACCTCCATTGTTTAGAGATCAGAAAGATGAGGAAGAACCATCAAAGGAGACTGAAAAGATGCAATGAGTGAGGCGGGAAAACCATGAGAAAGGAATATTCTAGAGTCCAAGGAAAAAAAGTGTTTTCAAGAAGGTGGGACTGATCTACTACGTCAAATGCTGCTGGAGATCAAATGAGATGACTATTGAGAAATAACCATTAGGTCTGGCAACGCAGAGCTCCTTGATGGTCTTGATAAGAATGGTTTGGGTGAAATTCGGGAGCAAAGTAGCCTCATTAGACTGGGTTCAGGAGAGACTAGGACAGGAAATGGGGACAGTGAGTACAGAAGACAGCACCTTAGCTGTGAGGAACAGGGGAAGAACGAGGTGATAGCTGGAGGGGAGATTAAACAGGTTTATTTGATGAAGCTGATGATCTAGAGAAGAAGAAAATATCGATGATGAAAGAATGGGAAGAAACAGCCCCATAACCCATGCTCTTGAAGAGGCAAATGAAGATGGGGGTCAGATCCAGTGCCAAGAGTAAGGGTCATCCATAAACAGCAGCAAAATAAAGTATTCGTAGTAACAGGGGAATAAAGCAGAGGACATATGTGCAAGGAGGTTTGATAGGCTTTGTCATGAATCAGGAATTTTAAGGAACTATTTATCCAGAATTTATATTTTAGAAAAAAGTCAATGCAAGACTGGTGCTAGCTTGTTTTCAATCTATAGCTCAAAGCACGAGGGGAAATCTGCCATTGAAGTATAAATTTCTGTTATGAAGGAAGAACATGGTCATACTGGTTGCTACATAGACTCTATATTTGTATTTTCCCCCAAGATTGTGCAACATAACAAAGAACATCTTACCCGCAACTGTCTAGTAAATTGGGACTCATGGTGAACCTACAGGACAGAGTAGAACTATCCCATAGGGTTTCCAAGATCAGCTAGTGAATCTGAACTGTCAACCTTTTGGTTAGCAGCCATAGTGCTTAATCAGTGAGCCACCAGGGCTTCAAGAACATCTTCCTCAAGACAAAATCCCAAGCACTATTGTAGATTCCTCTTGCTCACTGTCCACATCTAGTCCACCAGAAAATGCTGCTGATTTGGCCACCCCCCATATCCATCCTGAACCCCTCACTTCTCTCCATCTCTATGACCACCATTCTTGTCTCTGTCACCAATGCCACTCTTCTGGAGACTTGCTGTCACTATTGTCCCTCCCCTCCTAATCCATGTTCTACACAGCAGTCACAGTCATCTATTTAAAAAGCCAGTCATGCTTAAATGCTATCTTAGGCTGGGTTCTCTAGAGAAGCAAAAACAGTGCAATATATACATAGAGAGAGAGAGAGAAATTTACATCAAGGAAATGGCTCACTTGGTTGTAGAGACTGGAAAGTCCCAAGTTCATGAGTCAGGTTGGAGGCTTCTCCTGACTCACTTAGCTGCAGGGCTGAAGAGCCCAAGATCCACAGTTCAGATGTCAGGCCCCTGGCTCCCAGGCTGCAGAGGCTAGCTCAAGTCTCAAGAACAGGAATTCAGATGAGCAGGGGCCAGCTGCAGGATCCAAGTTAGCAAAAACCTGTAAGCTTTGCCAGAAAGTTCACCTGTATTGGAGGTCCCACCCCCAAGAAAATTCCCTTTCAACTGATCAGCTACTCACAGTAGATCCCATCATGGAGGTGATCACACTATATCAACTCTCATCATGGAAGTGATTATATCATCATATGACTGCCAAACTACATCATGACTGCCAAACTACCTCATAACTGCCAAACCACTGAGGATCACGGCCCAGCCAAGTTGACACACAGCCTTAACCATCACAATCCCTAAAATGTTCCAATGCACTTAGTATCACCTGGACCCTGCCTACATCTCCAAGTGCTTCTCTTTTTCTTCTACCTGTCGTTCCGTGTTTTCCAATCACACTGAGTTTCCTACAGCTCTGGAACAAGCCTTTTCCTCACTTCAGCTGTCTTGGCTGAAAATTCCTTCTCTCTGACCCTCCACATGTCAACATTTATTCAGCAAAGACTATGAAGCATCCCTGTATGCTGGGCACTCTTCTAGAACAGAAGCAAGCATGGCAGACACGACCTCTTCACAGCGCTTACATTCTAGTCAGTGACAGATCCAAGAATTCTAGAATCTGAATGTACATAATTTAGAGATTATGTAAACTTCTTTAAGGGAAACAAAAAACTACAAGACTAAGTATACAAAATTTGATACAAAAGTGGATATTTAGAATAAGAGAAGAAATTTCAACCCATTTCTGGGCTTTGGATATTTCAGCTCCCTTTCTTCTGAGAGGTCCGTAGACAATTTACCAGAAATGCCTACGTGGGAAGGTTTCCTGATTGTAGCCTGGGGTCCCCTCCTCACTCTGAACTCAGCTCCTAGCTCTCACCAAGACCTGTGACGGACTCTGAAGCTTAACCTAAATTAGCTTGATGAGAAATTTACCTGTGATTCTGTGGGCAAGACATGTGATACACAATGTACCAAAAATGATTTTCAGAGAGTGATAAGTGCTATAAACACACAAAAGAAGTTAATATTGGGCAGACACTATTAAATACAGTAGAAGCAAAGACCTTAAATTTGATTCCAGAGTAAAGACCATACAAAAGACACAACCCTTTAAAAGCCACAAATTCTTTGCTTTCTTGACCAGTTCTATTGCAGCAAATTTTAAAAAGGGA
Source organism: Elephas maximus indicus (assembly GCF_024166365.1). Classification (NCBI taxonomy): domain Eukaryota; kingdom Metazoa; phylum Chordata; class Mammalia; order Proboscidea; family Elephantidae; genus Elephas; species Elephas maximus. The sequence goes on along the minus strand of NC_064841.1, from coordinate 5,350,231 downwards.
TTACAAGAAAGGATAAAGAACATCTGTGTTGCATTTATTATACTACAGAGCTGTTTTGTATCTAAATAAATCTATTAAAATAAGTTTAAAAAAGAATTCTTCCACAAGATGTTTATCTCATTTGTCTTAAAACTAATAAGAAATAAACAACCAAGACAGAAGCAATTTTCACTTTTATCTTTGAGAGGCTGGTTCAGATGGTCTTGCAGGGTATTTAAGGCATATCAACCTATCCAAAGTCCTTTTGGAAACTGTATTCAAACTCCAGGTTCTCTGTCTAAATAGACGTGCACTCTGCAGTTATGCAGCATCATAGAAAATGAATCAAAAGAATGAAGAGGGAATTCAATTTTAATAGAAGACAGAGATGAAAAGAAAAGAACATGGAAAGTTTTAAATTCTAAAGAACCATGTCCTAAATGCCAAAGACCCAAAGCCTATGTATTAAATTACTGAAAGGTATGGCCATTAGGAGTCGTGATGGTGCAGTGATTAAGCACTACGGCTGCTAACTAGAAGACTGGCAGTTCAAATCTACCTAGCAGCTCTTTGGAAGTGCTATGGGGCAATTATACTCTGTCCTGTAGTATCACTACAAATCAGAATCCACTCGACAGCAACTGGTTTGGTTTTGTGTGTGTGTGGACATTTAGAGCCTGAGAGAAAGCAAGAATGTCAATAGCATTGTAGTGTCTCAAATCTGGTATGGGGAGGGGAACGAAAACTTTCTAAATGTCTCTAAACTCTTACTGAAATTCCACTTTTAAATTTTTCTTGCAATTGGACTTTGCCATTTTACAAAAATTCTACTTCAAAGGTGATTTTAACGAAAGAGTGTTTCGATTCAGGGGTTTCGGGAACCTGGTGAAATGGAGTTGCGTGTCCCAGTAATCACACTGGCTAGTTCCTTCGCAGGGTCAAACCGCACACACTCAGGAACTGAGAGCTCTACCTGCTCGTCTTTCTGTGGGGTGAGTTCAGGACAGTGGATGAGAATTTCTGTATGGCATTCCTTCCATCAGCCTGGTGAGATTTTTTTGTCTAATTTATTAATTTTTATTTTAAGTGATATAAACAAACAAAAAAACTTGGCTGCAGTGGAGTCTCTTCCGACTCATAGTGATTTTATAGGACAGAGCAGAACTGCCCCACAGGGTATCCGTGGAGCGGCTAGTGGATTCGAACTGCCACCCTTTTGGTTAGCAGCCAAGCTCTTAACCACTATGCCACCACGGCTCAGACCAGTAAAAAAAAAACAAAGGAAAAAATCAATTTCTGTCCAGTCGACTCTGACTCACGGTGATGCCATACGTGTCAGAGCGCAAGAACTGTGCTCCAGAGGGCTTTCAGTGGCGGATTTTTCAGAAGTAGGTCACCAGGCCTTTCTTCCAAGGCGCCTCTGGGTGGACTTGAACCACCAACCTTAGCAGCCGAGCACGTTAACTGTTCACACCACCCAGGGGTGGAGAAGTAGTAGAAACTGTATTTTCTAAGGTTTTGCATTCGTTTAAAGATATCTTTTGCCTTTATGTTTAAATGACAACACAGTTTGCATAATTTTTTTTTAATTAGTTCTTTCCATCAGAGCTCTACAGGCATTGTCTCACCACAGAACCAGAGGAAGTCTGAGGTTTCCTGCATATGGTCGTTTCTACCTAGATCCGCACAGAATTCTCTGTCCTCGAAGTTCAATAAATTCTTCACAATATTCCTTGGTGACGAACATCCCTCTGTCAGTGTTTCCTAGAAGTTGGTGGGCCTGTTAATCTGTAATTTCTGTTCTTCCCTCTTTCTATAAAAGCACTCATGATTCTTTTCGTGGACACTTTTTTCTATTCCCATGTTTACTCTCTTTTTTTCATTTATACCGATAATCTTGGTGTGGAATGGTGGTTATTTGTTCTCCAATCTATTGCTCACCCTCTAATTGCTTTAATCTCTGTATCAGGGGGCTTATCTGTGGGAAATAGGGCCTATGGCAATTCATTTTAAATTGCTGAATGATCTCTCACAGCTGGTGAAGGAAACTGTGATGGCCAATAGAAAGCACTCCTTAGCACCCTCCTCAAGCAGCACCCAGGGCACACGCCCTGCCCACCAGGCCTTAGTTATGGCTCTGCTCTCTGTCCATCAGATCACTCTGATTATTCCACGCCTTTTTTCCATTTCAGAAATTCTGTTTTCAACACGTCTACTTTAACCCTCGCTAATGCTACTTTATTCAGTAGTTCTGTACTAAGCACCCCCGTTTGTATCCTTGGCCCCAACATCTCCCATTTTGTCTCTTTACATTGCCTTATCATTTTGTTTTTTTAATCTCTTTTTTACTGAATTCGTGTTCTTCTTAGTTCTTCCGTGGTCAGATCTGTCATTGTGTGGAATTTCCTTTATTTCTTTGGCTCGGTCTTTTTATGGGATGCATTTTATCTATGGGGGTTTGTTTGTTGGTTTGTTGGTTTTTATACTCTGTTCCCTTCTTTAATCATTTTCATTGTAGTGCTTTTTATATACCTTTTACGCCATTTCTTTTAGTCTTAATTATTTTTCATTTGAGTTGTTCTATCAACACCATATATTTGCTCCTGTATAATTTTGATACATTCTTCTGATCTTCCTTTCCTATTACTAAGACACTTTTTTTTTTTTGTACTTTAGATGAAGGTTTACAGAGCAAACTAGTTTCTCATTAAACAACTCATACACATATTGTTGTATGACATTGGTTAATAACCCCACGACAGGTCAACACTCTCCCTTCTTGGCCTTGTGTTCCCATTACCAGCTTTCCTGTCCCCTCCTGCCTTCTAGTCCTTGCCCCTGGGCTGGTGTGACCCTTTAATCCCATTTTGTTTTATGGGCCTGTCTGATCTCTGGCTGAAGGGTGAACCTCAGGAATGACTTCATTACTGAACTAAAAGAGTGTCCGGGGGCACATTCTTGGTGTTTCTTCAGGCTCTGTCAGACCAGTAAGTCTGGTCGTTTTGTGTGTGTGTGTGTGTGTGTGTGTGTGTGTGTGTTTGAGTTAAAATTTTGTTCTCCATATTTCTCCAGCTCTGCCTGAGACCCCCTATTGTGATCCCTGTCAGAGCAGTCAGTGGTGGTCACCAGGCACCATCTAGTTGTGCTGGACTCAGTCTGGCTGAAGCTGTGGTATTTGTTCTCATACTTTTTTTTTTTTTTAATTCAGTGTACTCAAAAATGGACTCAAGTTTTCAATGAGTACTTCACACAAGAAGATATCCAAATGGCTGATAAATGTATGGCTAAGATAAAAAAAAAAGACTAGCTTGGCAAGGACCTGGAACAATCAAAAAATCTCATAGATTGCTGCCACAAATTAGTTCAACCATTTTGCAAAACTGCTTGGAGGCACCTGGCTACTAAAGCTGCTCGTATGTATACTCCTTGACCCAGCATTTCAGCTTCTGGGTCTATATCCAACATGTGTTCACCAACAGACATGCAAAATATGTTCATTGCATTTCCAAACAGGAAACTGCTCAAATACCTCAACAATACCATTGAAAATCAATGTAGTATGTTCACACATGGCGTACCATACAGTAATGAGAACGAAAAGCTAAAACTACATGCACACAATGGGTGAATATCACGTAATGTTGTGCAAGAAAGAGAATCTCCTATATGGTTCCCTATTTATATAAAGTGCAAAAACTAACCTGTGAAATTAGAGTTTAAGATAAAGGCTAAGCCCTAGGGAGGTAGACAGTGCCTCTGGGGTACTGACAATGCTCTGCTTCTTTATCTGATCGCTAGTCACATGAGTGTGTTCATTTTTTGCCAATTAATCAAGATGTATACATATGATTCAGGTACTTGTTTTTTAAGTGTATTGCCCTAGTTCACCCCTCCTCATCAGGCCAGTTTGTTTTCTTTTGTTTGTTTGTTTGTTTTTATTAACACGAAGCTACTTGTAGCATGTAGAGTCCCTGGGTAGGACAGTTACTGCTCAGCTCAATGGTTGGTGATTTGAGTCCACCCAGAGGAAACCTCAGAAGAAAGGCCTGGCAATCTTCCTCCCAAAAAAATCAACCACTGGAAACCCCACAGAGCACAGTTCTACCCTGGCACACATGGGGTCTCCGTGACTTGGAATTGACTTGATGGCAACTGGCATGAAAAAACTCTTAGGCTGTAGCTCATTGTCCCCAGATCTTCAATTCTCTCATTTGCTGTCTTTTGCCAGTGGCTACTCTCATTCCCCTCTCACTCAAGTTTTTCTTTTTTAAAAAACTATAAATGGTTGGTTTATAGAACGGGAAATGGGATTTCACCTCGAGTTTGCCAAGTATCTTTTCCCTCAGATGGCTTTGCTTTATTTTCTCTTTTGGCACCTTTTATACTGAATCCCTAGCAGTTCCCGAGTGGCAAAAATGGCTAAGCACCTGACCACTAGCAGAAAGGTCAGTCGTTCAAACCTACCCCCAATGCCTAGCGATCTGCTTCCGAAAATCCTGTGAAGCAGTTCTACTCTGCACACACGCAGTCAACAGGAGTCGGAATTGACATGATGGCAACTAACAACCACAATGTACTAAATCCCTAAGTGCTTTTAAAGCTCAATCAATTTGGATGATCACTGTAATTTCTCAGACTTCCCAGTCTTGCTTACGCCCCAGCAGGTGAGCCCTGCTGAGCTTGACCACCTCTGGTGTGTTGATAGAAAGCAGTTTCTATTTTATACCCTCAGAAGGTTTGTGTGTTTTCCCCACACGGAGCACGCAGGCCCTTGTTCATTTTTCTTTAAATCGTGATGAGTGTGTGTGGGACAGAAGAGGACTAAAGAAGTGGTGTTGTTGCTAGATGCCATCAGGTTGGTGCTGACTCATAGTGACCCTATGAACCAACAGAACCAAAGGGGCGGAGATCTGTGATATTTTTCAAGATTTAATTCATCTTCTTTCCCCATCCTGCTTATGGGATGGATGGTGTATTCATTTTTTAGGGCTGCTGTAACATAGTACCACAAATTGGGTGACAGAAATTTATTGTCTGCCTGGAGGTTCTGGAGGCCAGATTCCAGGGTTCCGCAGGCCACACTCTCTCTCAGAAGGTTCTAGGGGAAGATTATTTCTTGTCTTCTCTCAACCCCTAGCAACTCTAGGCATTTTTTGACTTGCAGATACAGCACATTTGTCTGTCTCTGTGTCTCTTTTATAGAATGCCACTCGGTTTGGACTGGAACCCACCGTACTCTGGTATGTAGCCGTGGTGGCCCAGTGGTTAAGAGTTCAACTGCTAACCAAAAGGTCGGCAGTTCAAATCCACCAGCCTCTCCTTAGAAACCCTTAGAAACCCTATGGAGCAGTTCTACTCTGTCCTGTAGGGTCACAATGAGTCAGAATCAACTTGACAATAACGGGTTTGGTTTTTTTGTTTACTCTGGTACGATCCCTTATCGACTGATAACATCTTCAAAGACCCTATTTCCAAACAAGGTCACGCTCACAGGTACCAGGGGCTAGAACTTCAACATAATTTTGAGGGGGACACAATTCAACCCATGACAGATGGGGTAGAGAATCTTTACCATGCCTGTCATACTCTGCCTCTCCTCCTGGCTTGATTATAAAAGCCATTCGTTTGACTCCCTTGGCCATACTAAATTATTCTTCAGTGTGTGTCTGTAGTTATTGCCATCTTAAACTTATTTTTTATTTTAGTTTTTTAATATGAGGAGAAGGAAGCTTCTGTGATGCAACTCTCCCCCATCTTAGTCTAGAAAGCCCAGATCAAGTTTTCTTAAGAGCTACTGTATATTCTAGCATGCATCTATAGATAGGTAGTCAAGAAGAACTCATACAAAACTCATGTAAATGATCGTAATAGTCATACATGTACATGTAAATGATCGTAATAGTCATACATGTACATGTAAATGATCGTAATAGTCATACATGTACATAGCAAGTTTAAATTGTTGAATTTGTTACTAACAGTGCCTGATACTAATTGATACATCGTGCTCCACAGTAGAATTCTAACAGTTCAGACCCAAGAAAGAGGGAAAAACAGCTCCTGCTCCACAAAGGGCATTAAACCACCACGTTTTTCTCCTTGAAAACCCTGGTGGCGCAGGAGTTAAGAGCTACAGCTGCTAACCAAAAGATTGGCAGTTCGAATCCACCAGGCGCTCCTTGGAACCACATGGGGCAGTTCTACCCTGCCCTATAGGGTCGCTATGAGTCGGAATTGACTCAATGGCAGTGGATTTGGTTTTGGTTTCGGTTTTTCTCCTTGAAGGCAATGACAGTGTTTTGATCACCACCCCATCCCCACCGCCAGCACCCTGGACAAGGTTTTCTTCTAAATAAGTACTTGTGAATGAATAGATAAATGAATGGGGATGGAATCATAACAAATAAAATATAAACGTAATACACTAATCATCTCTTAACCAGTCCTTTACACTTCTGAAGAAATTTGCCAGCATTATGCCAGAGAGCAAACTCAGCACTTGACTTAACAAACTGGAAAATGAACAACCTAAGGGAAGGGGGGTGGGGAACCAGAGTGAATTGAAGAAGGAAAACAAAATGAAGAACAGGTTGATAAATAAAATCACAACCTGACTCTGAAAAATGCCACAAAATGAACAAAAACAAACACAAAAAACCAGTTGAAAGCAAAAACTCCATGCTGATACATTTGAAAAATCTTAATGTGCAATTTTCTAGAAACAAAGTAAATAGCCAAAGGAATTCATGAAGAGGTAGAAAATGTGAGCTTGTCAAAGCGCTATCCCACACAAAAGACATAGGTTCCGGATGATTTCATAACTGAGCTATTTCAAATCCCCAAGGAATAAATATTTTTTCTGCCTTATAAATGTTTCCAGATTGTAAAAAAAAAAGACGGATTACGTCCAAGTGTATTTTATGAGGCTAGCATAGTGATACCAAAACCCGGCCAAAATAACATAAAAATATCTAAACTTAAAAGAGGCTTACTGTGTACCAAGGACTAACATATTGGTCAAGGAACAGAAATTCATTTAATTCTCACAAAATGCTTACAGGATATATATCATTATCATTCTCTTTTTACAGATGACAAAACTTACAAAACTAATACCCCAATATTCGCCAGTTAGTGAATGATGGAGCTAGATGGAACCCAGGTGTCTTGATTTAGAAGACAACCAATTAACCTCTACACCATCTGCCTCCCACAGAAAACAGACACTGAGGCTTATCTCATTTATGAATAAAGATGTTGCCATCTTTGATAAATCACTAGCAAGTTTAATTCAAATTTATTGGACGATAAAAGAAGAAAATGAATATACACCATGACCAGAGTAAAAATTATTCAAGAAAATCAAGGATAGGACAGCATTATTAAAAAACAAAAAACTGCTTTATAATTCTTAAATTCTAGGTAAAGAAAAAATTTATTTAGTCAATTTGATCTGAAAAGAGAGCAAAATAAATCATGTCAAAGAAGGAAAAATTATCATGATTCACATAAACAAACAAACAAAAAAGCCCGTTGCTGTCAAGTGGATTCCAACTCATAGCATAGACTCATAGTGACACTGCAGGACAGAGTAGAACTACCCCACAGGGTTTCAGAGGAGCGGCTGGAGGATTCAAACTGCCCACCTTTTGGTTAGCAGTCAAGCTCTGAACCACTGCACTACCAGGGCTCCAATGTTTCGGTTAGCCACTTAAAATTACTTTGGGCCACTAGGTCATGGGTTACCGATTCCTGGAACAGAACTCCATATCATATCTTCACTTTGGGGTGGGAAGGGCAAGACAAACATTCCGAATCCTTACAGAAAAATTTCATGGTTTCTCAGCTCTAAGACAGCCTCTTTGACCTGCAGATGTCCTCCCTCTGGGCATGCTGAAAATTGAAACCCTGTTATTAAAGATTTTTCTCTTTAACTGGAGGCATTTTTTAGTGCTTTAAATGAAATACTAATGGCTAAGATGGATCACTAATTTTCCACAGGCTTTTTACCTTATACAAAAAACTAAATCCATTGTCAACGAGTATCTTCAGACTCACTGTGACCCTATAGGACAGAGTTGAACTGCCCAAAAGGGTTTCCAAGATTGTAAATCTTTATGGAAGCAGACTGCCTCATCTTTCTCCTGTGGAGCAGCTGGTGGGTTCAAACTGCCAGCCTTTCAATATGCAGCTGAGTGCTTAACCACTGCACCACCAGGACTCCTCCATTTTCTGATTTAGTGCAGAAATTTTGAGTTGTTAGCTGCTGCCACCAAGTCCACGACCAACTTACAGTGACTCCATGCAGATAATTTCAGACAAGTAAATTGGCCTCTCTGGTCTTCAGTTCAAAACCCTGGTGGCATAGTGGTTAAGAGCTATGGCTACTAGCCAACAGGTTGGCAGTTTGAATTCCAGAGGCACTCCTTGGAAACCCCTATGGGGCAGTTCTACTCTGTTCTATAGGGTCACTGTGAGTTAGAATTGACTTGACAGGTTTTGGGGTTTTTTGGTCTTTAGTTTACTCGTAAAATGAGAAAGATTGAACAAGATAATCTAAGATTTCTTCCAGGTCTAATGTTCCATGATTCTACAGCCATCAGACCCTTCCCAGTGAGTGGGTGCTTTGCGTATGGTAAAAGGAAAGTCCTGAGACCCTAATGCAACCCAGTGAGATTAAGAAGGAGCAAGATGAGGATGGGAGAGTTGGAGACATGGTTTGAGGAGGGCTGAAGACAAACTTGCAGCAGTACCTCAACAGGGAACTGCCAGAAATTGAAACTGGATTCAGAAGAGGACATGGAATGAGGAATATCATTGCTGATGTCAGATGGATCCTGGCTGAAAGCAGAGAATATCAGAAAGATGTCTACCTGTGTTTTATTGCCTATGCAAAGGCATTCAACTGCATGGATCATGACAAATTATGGATAATATTGCAAAGAATGGGAATTCCAGAACACTTAATTGTGCTCATAGGGAAACTGTCCACAGATCAGGAGGCAGTCGCTCGAACAAGGAGATACTGCATGGTTTAAAGTCAGGAAAGGTGTACGTCAGAGTTGTACCATTTCAACTTACTTATTCAATCTGTATGCTGAGCAAATAATCCAAGAGGCTGGACTATATGAAGAAGAATAGGGCATCAGGATTGAGAGAAGACTCGTTAACAACCTGCGATATGTAGATGACACAAACTTCCTTGCTGAAAGTGAAGAGGACTTGAAGCACTTGCTGATGAAGATCAAAGACTATAACCTTCAATATGGATTACACCTCAATTTGAAGAAAATGAAAGTCCTAACAACTGGACAAATAAACAACATCACGATAGACAGAAATATTGACGTTGTCAAGGATTTCATTTTATTTGGATCCACAGTCAAAGTCCATGGAAGTAGCAGTCGATTTGCCCAAATTTGTGTTGGGCAAATCTGCTGCAAAAGACCTTTTTAAAGTCACTTCAAGGAAATAAAATGCGCCTGACCAAAGCCATGGTGTTTTTAATCACCTCTTATGCATGTGAAAGCTGGACAATGAATAAGGAAGATCGAGGAAAAATTGATGTCTTTGAATTATTCTGCTGGCAAAGAATATTGAATATACCATGGACTGCCAGAAGAATGAACAGATCTGCCTTGGAAGGTGTATAGCCAGAATGCTCCCTGAAAGTGAGGATGGTGAGACTTCATCTCACGTACTTTGGACATGTTATCAGCAGGAACCAGTCTCTGGATAAGGACATCATGCTTGGTAAATTGGAGGGCCAGTGAAAAAGAGGAAGACCCTCAACAAGATGAATTGACACAGTGACTGCAACAATGGGCTCAAGCATAGCAACCATCGTGAGGCTTGAACTATAACATAGTTCATAAAGATACTACTCACCTACTTTGGTGAGTAGTGTCTGGGGTCCTAAATCTTGCAAGTGGCCGTCTAAGATACACCTATTGGTCCCATCCCATCCGGAGCAAAGGAGAATGAAAAAAGAAAAAAAATCCCACTGCCATCAAGTCGATTCCGACTCATAGCGACCCTATAGGACAGAGTAGAACTGCCCCATAGAGTTTCCAAGGAGCACCTGGCAGATTCGAACTGCCAACCTTTTGGCTAGCAGCTGTAGCACTTAACCACTACGCCACCAGGGTTTCCAAAAAAAAAAAAAAAGTAAATACTAAGAAAAAATGTAAATAAAAAATCTTAGCTGGACGCTCTTGTCTGCTGAACTCTGAATCAGAGGTCTGCTTTTTCTTTGTTGAGAAAAATGGTGAGCAATTGTTAGATGCTAAACATACATGATTTCCAAATTGAGCCTTTTTCTTTGACATAATTAGGTGAATCTAAAGAGAAGTCAAAATAGATTACCATTCTCACAGTTAGGTTTATCATTATTTAATACCTTTGTGTACCCCCTAAAACTTTCTCATTGCCCACGGGTAGAGCCTGTAACATGCTTTAGAATTCACTGGTTTAGAGATTATATAGAGGGCATCAGCAAGATAAGACAACGTGTGAGTTGGACCCTGTCATGGATTGAATTGTGTCCCCCCAAAATATGTGTCAACTTGATTAGGCCATGATTCCCAGTATTGTGTGGTTGTCCTTCATGTTCTGAATGATATAACTTTCCTATATGTTGTAAATGCTCATCTCTGCCTGCGGTTAATAAGGCAAGATTGGATTATGTTGAAGAGGATTAGGGTGGGATGTAACATCCTAGCTCAGGTCACTTCCCTAATCCAATGTAAAGGGAGTTTCCCCGGGGTGTGGCCTGCACCACCTTTTATCTTATAAGAGATAAAAGGAAAGGGAAGCTAGCAGAGAGTGGGGACCTCATACCACCAGGAAAGCAGCGCCCGGAGCAGAGCACGTTCTTTGGACCTGGGGTCCCTGAGCCCGAAAATCTCCTCAACCAGGAAAAGATTGATGGCAAGGACTTTCCTTTAGAGCCAACAGAGAGAGAAAGCTTTCCCTTGAATTTGGAGCTGATGCCTTGAATTTGGACTTGTAGCCTACTAGACTGTGAGGGAATAAATTTCTCTTTATTAAAGCCATCCACTTGTGGTATTTCTGTTATAACAGCACTAAATCTTTTGTGGACACAGACCTGTAGAATGTATCTTTTGGATGTAGGCCCTTTTTTTTCTTAGGCCATGTTGAAGAAAGCCAAGCTTTTCCTTGTGCATATAATAACTCTCCTAGAGACTCCATTTTTCACTAGTATTCTAACAATTGTTGCAGAGAAAACACAGACCAAAACAAAATCTTCTCTCATTCAAAGACAAAGCAAAGGGGTTTTTATAATTTTTAAAGACATAAAAATATTAAAGAAAAATTTTTACAATTTCTTTGCTTCTTAAAATTCTTTTTCAACAGAAATTTCACCATCAAGATATACAGATGGTAAACAAGCACGTGAAGTGTGCAACAGTACTAGTCAGTAGTCAGTAGAGAAACACAAATCAAAACCATGAGGAGTCATCACCATCACTACTCTCTTATTACAATGGCTAAAATGGAAAAAAAAAATTGACTATACCAAGTGTTGACAAGGACATGGAGTAAATGGAATTCTCACATACTATTGGTAAGAACGTAAAATGATACAACCACTTTGTAAGAGTTTGGGAGTTTGTTAAAAAGCTAAACTTACCCTGCCATATGACCCAGGCATTCTACTCCTAAGTATTTACCCAGATATCTTAGTTACCTAGTGCTGCTATTACAGAAATACCACAAGTGGATGGCTTTAACAAATAGAAATTTATCCTGTCACAGTCTAGAAGGCTAGAAGTCTGAATTCAGGGCATCAGCTCCTGAGAAAGTCTTTCTCTCTGTGTTGGTTCTGGGGGAAGGTCCTTGACATCAATCTTCATCTCATCTAGGAGCTTCTCAGCGCAGGGACATCAGGTCTAAAGGATGCACTCCACTTCCACTCCTGGCACTTCTTTCTTGGTGGTAGGAGGTCCCTCTGTCTCTCGCTTCTCTTTTATATCTGAAAAGAGATTGACTCAAGATACAAACTAATCTTCCAGGAAGTGCCTTGGAAGACATTACTGATGATCTACTTCAAAAAAATCAGCCATTGAAAATCCCATGGAGCACAGTTCTGCTCTGACACACATGGGATCGCCATGGGTTAGAATCTACTCAATGGCAACTGATTAGGGAGGTATTGAAAGTGTTTGAACACGTTAGTGTTAGAAATAATCTGAGTTTCTGTTTAAGACAATCAACAAAGAAATAATACGAAAAATGAACTGGGATAAGGAAAAGGTGAAATTGTGATTGGTAAGGAGAATGAGTTAAAATATTAGTGTAATAATCCAGGGTAAGTAAGAGTGTGCATGCTGGTTTTGGAAATGGAAGGTAGGGGAAGTCTACAAGAGACCCTGTGGAGATAAAGATTTTAAGGATTAGAAACATATTGCACGGGTAAGTAATAAAGAAGTTGTCAAAGACCACGTGGGTGTATCAAGCCTGGACGAATGAGGACAATGTGGATTCTATAAAATGTATGGGTTCCCAGGAGTATGGGCCTGGGAAGTGTCCAGCAGATGGAAGAAATGGTGGGTCTGCAACTCAACAAAGACATTGGGTTCAGCGGATGTAGGCTTGGGTTGTCTGCCAAGATATCATAGCTGAAATAATGAGGGTGAAGAGCAATCCAGGAAGAAAGAGGAGAAAGACACATGAAAGAAGACTTCAGGGACACTTCATTGCGTAGGCAATTGGGGGAAAAAAGAAGAAGGAACAGCCCTTGATAGTACAGTGTTGTAGAAGCTAAAAGAGAGTTCGAGAAAGAGATAAATTAAAGATTAAGAAAGATTATGGGGCTAGAAATATTACAGGAAGTTAAAGAAAGTTTTCAGTAATAGAGGTGATAAGACTGGTCAGAAAGGGAGGGGCAACTCAGAGTGAGGAGAGCTTTGCTGAGGCCTAAGATAAGGCTGAGCCCTCAAGGGACTGATGTGGAGTGAAGATGAGCAACCTGTAAGCAAAGGCATACTAGCTTGACCCTCTTTCTTTGAGATGCCTTAGAATAATATCCAACATTTTCTGCTAGAATGTGGAATTATACCTAAATTTATTGGTGAAATAGAGGAGGATTGGAACTGGTGAACTTTTGGTTAGCAGCTCAGCTCTTAACCACTGTGCCACCTGGGCTCCCAGTGGCTGCAACAGTGGGCTCAAGAATAACAACTATTGTGAGTGTGCCACAGGACGGGGCTGTGTTTCATTCTGTGGTATACAGGGTTGCTGTGAGTTGGAACGAACTCGACGGCACCTAACAACGACAACAACATAGAGGAGAGAAATTGTACTTCATGGGGAAACCTTTTTTTTTTTTTTTTTTACTTTTATTAACACTTACTTCAAAGAGTTGCTGGAGAAATTGATATAACCCTGAATTCCTTAGCAGAAAGAAACTCAATGAGTAAAAGAGTGATGCTGTCAGATCCAGGAGCTGGCTCCCTTCCTTCAGCCATTTTAATGTCTTGGTACTGCTCAGTTGAACAAGAATGAGGCTACCCTATCCCTTTGTGATGTCAGTCAACCCCAGCAGGAACGCCTTGAGATCTGCCTGCCCACCAAGCTCCAAAAGCAGCAGGAAGTGAGCATGAGCAGAGGGAACAGGAAGAGGCTGTTTTCCCTTGGGAAGGTAACTGCCATTGGTACAAATAACCATCAAATATCATAGATCCATGAGGGAAACAGACACCAGTCGTTTGATAGAGGCAAAACCATATTATTTAATATTTTTCAAACTGTCTTTCGATTATACACAATTTTGCACTAGTTAGCAGTTCCCGTTGAGTCAACCGTGACCCATGGCAACGCCTTGTGTGTCAGAGGAGAACTGTGCTCCATAGAGTTTCCATTGGCTAATTTTTCCAAAGTAGATCACCAGGTCCTTCTTCTGAGGTGCCTCTGGGTGAACTCGAACCTCCAACCTTTCAGTTAGCATCCCAGCTCCTTAACTGTCAGCACCATGTAGGGAATCCTTTGCACCAGAAAACGATGAGTTCTATTAGTACTTTCATTTCTTTGTACTGGCCTAGTTTCAAAAGTTACAGGGTATTAATGTGGATGGAACAAACTTTTGTAAACTAGCATTCCCTAATCAACATACTTAAAAAGGCTTTTTACATTAAAAAGTACCTTGTAACAATGAGCAGTTGGTTTTCTTTAGTATTTGGCGTTCAGATGTTTTACACATTATAATAAAAATAAACATTTAAAGCCACTATATTCAGTGGCACGGTGGTTAAAGTGCTCTGCTGCGAACCAAAATGTCAGTGGTTCGAACCCACCAGCCACTCAGCAGGAGAAAGATGTGGCAGTCTGCTTCCCTAAAGATTAAACCTCGGAAACCCTGTGGGGAAGCTCTGCTCTGTCCTGTAGGGTTGCTATAAGTCAGAATCAGCTCATCCATGATGGGTCTGGTTTTTCGGTTTTGGTTATATCCATACACCTGTATGTACTGATCAGAATGAATTTTAAAGATTGTTCTTTTCCCTGGCATTTAAAGAATGTAGGTAAGTGCAATAATCTGAATTGGTAAGAATGCTTGATGCAGGAACGACTGTCAATGGAAAAGATTGAGAATGACGGCTTTGCATAAAAGGGTCATCTCTGCAAATGGCTTGGTCTGCTATAACAGATAAATGTAAGAGTCTAAAATCGAGATATTTCTATTTCACTTGGCACTTTTCCTGGAAACGTTATGGATCTAGGAGAAGCTGGGAATCGATTACGTTTAGAATATAATTATTTCAACGTAAAGTGCAAATCTTCCCACTCAGGGGTTGCTTAGAAGTTACGTTTCTCCTTTCTCTTGCTTGTCCTAGTTTTGACTATTTGTAATTGGCACCTCAGCCCAAGGCCAGAGTCAGCAAGACCCAGAGATTTAAAGATAGACTGCGCCAAAGCTGAGCTGTTGTCCTCTTCAGAAAAATCCGGGGTGTGTGGGTTCTTCCGCAGCTGCTGTTGTGTGGTACTCAACTTTCGGCTCCTACCCCAGCGTCTGGCTGCAGTTGTCCACGGGAAGTGCATCAGAGAGGCCTAATATGAGCAGATCGCATGTGGCAATGAGTATCCTCAATGTGGCCGCCATTAGCAGCCCTCCTTCTAGGGAAGAATTGTTTCCAGGCTTGTGACTGCCGAGCGACCCCACAGATTGTGCTGTAAAACCATGCTTTGTTTCCTTTTCCTCCATACGTTGTCAATAATGGAATTTCAGAGGGTTGCTGGGAGGAACTCACGATCATCTTGGGACTGTGGAGGGATGATGACATCTCTGTGACTGAGCTTAGTCACGTCCGCATGAGGGGAAGGTGCAGCCTGTTCCTGGAGGGACTTTTCTACCCGCAATATCAGAGCCCATGGAACAGTTTAGTCAGAAAATAGGCTCAATCCTGTGTTTTGAAGTTGAATTTTCAGTCAGTCAGCTAGTCAGAGTCAGTCAAAGGAGAGCTTGGTGAGTGACTATTGTCAAAAAAAAGTCTTTCGGTGATTGTTGGATCTTTTTTTTCTTAACTGAGACTGGAGACCTGACATTGCAGTATTTTTTAACCTAATTTGTCCCATTATCACAGTTAATCATTGCATTTGGCATTTAACAAATATTTAGGTGTTTGCTGGATTGTCAGAGGCTACAGATACCCCATTGTTGTTTTATAATGTGACAGAAATCCTACAGATTCCTTGATTATATAATTAGCATCCCTTTTTTAAAGCTCAAGATTATGTCCCTGAGATTCACCCATATTGATTTGTTTAGCTGCAGTTGTTCATTTTGCATTCTGGGTTGTATGTTAGTCTTTCAGTCTACGAAAGTGCTACCATGTTTTACTCATTTTCCCACCGGTGAACTTTTGTGTCAGTTGTTTTTTTTTTTTTTTTTGCTATTAGAGAAAATGCTGTGATGAAGTCTTGCATAATATACGGCCAGGTGCACATGTGCAGGTGCTTTTTATAGAGTATGTACCTAAAGATAGAATTGCTGGGTTATAAGTCCTGTATCTTTTCTTCCGTGAGGTGCTGGGTGGGTTTGAACGGCTTTTAGCTTAGTAGTTGTGCAAAAGCCGTTTGCACTCACCAGGATACTTTCTGACTTTTCTAGATAATGCAAGTGTTTTCCAAAATGGTTTGCTAAGGTATGGTTTTTTGTTTTGTTTTTGAAAAATTAAGATCGTGACTAATACAAATATGAAGTGAATATTTGTCAAATGTCTTATTTGGTTTATTTATTAATGAGGGAATAAGGGACATGATAAGACTGGTTCAAAGATTTTGAAGAACAGGGAGATACATAGCAACTGGGAATGCTGAAATGAATTTGATAGATGCAAAGCTTGTTAATACCTTATTGGCCAATAAAATATAATGTGTGGGGTTAACTTTTCAATGGAAACCAATAGTATCTCTAGGAAAAGTTAATTTTCCTTTCTTTACACAAGAACCATTTGTATTCCTATCAGTTTCTGCAAGAGCTACCTTTTCAGAGTTGTAAAGGAACCTGGTCCGTGGAAACTCCATGACGGGTGTACACCCCAACAGAATCAGGCAATCTCTGAAGAACCTGCTAGCCAAAGATCAGCAAACTACTGCCTGCCGGCTAAATCTAGTAGGGGCCAGTGGCCTGCTTTTATGAAGCCCACAAACTAAGAATGTGTTTTACAGTTTTATTAAAGGGTTGTAAAAAGAAAAAAAAAGTAATAATAAAATGCAAACAGGCTATCTGTGGCCCCCAAAGGCTAAAACCTTTACCACCTGGTCTTTTACAGAACAAGTTTTCCTACGTGTGTACTAGCCCATGCCCAGAAACTCTGCTGAAAAGACAACCCATCAGCTCTTTTGCCCTTTGTAAGTCTTGAACGATTGTTGGTCTCCCGACAGATTGTACAAATTAATACTCTTTTCAGTGCCGTATGTAAAATCGTGTGAGTAAAACTTGGCTTCACGTTGGAGCTCTAATTGGCACTTACCTATTAACGAGACTGTGCATTTTATATGTTGTGGTCATTTCTATTTCTTCCTTGTTTTTTGTTTTTTTTTTTTTAATGCCTGTTCTTGTTTTTTTCTTTTTTTTTTAAATCCATTTGGGACACTGTTTGTTTTTTATTGATTTATAGTTTTTTATATACCCTGGAGGAGTCCCTGGGTGGTATAAATGGTTACGCACATGGCTGCTAACCAAAAGGTTGGCAGTTTGAACCTACCCAGAGGCACCTCAGAAGAA
The DNA here is from genome assembly GCF_024166365.1 of Elephas maximus indicus. Taxonomy (NCBI): domain Eukaryota; kingdom Metazoa; phylum Chordata; class Mammalia; order Proboscidea; family Elephantidae; genus Elephas; species Elephas maximus. The sequence goes on along the minus strand of NC_064841.1, from coordinate 5,333,007 downwards.
GGGCCTGGCAATCTGCAGGTGAAAGCTCACACTCACGAAAACCCTATGGCATCCAGTTGTCCTCTGCAGCCCATGGCATTGCCGTGAGTCAGAATCGACTCAAGATCAACTGGCATATATTCTGGATACCTATAATTTTTCACTTTCATATGTTGTTGATATTGTCACCTAGTATGCAGCTTGTCTTTTTTACTTTCTTAATATTGCCCATAACATTATCTTTTTTCATTTCTGCTTTATCTGTAATTTTCTTCTTTTATTCATTCTTTACAGCCTTTGACTGCATTCATTCCCCCGTTTATTTATTCATTTATGCTGTTGTTGTTGAGAATATACACAGCAGAACATACACCAATTCAGCCGTTTCTACATGTACAATTCAATGACATCAATGACATCTCCACCTTCCATTTCCGAGTTATTCCTCCCCCATCAACATAAACTCACTGCCCCCTAAGGTTCCTATCTAGTATTTCTAGTTGCTGTTGTCAGTCTGATACCATATGAAAAAAGAGCATAATGCTCAAGGCAAACATGCTAAACTACTGTTTGGTTTTAAGACCCGGGGATATTTTTGGTTTAAGATTTAAAGCTTATCTCAGGACAGTAGTTTCAGGAGTTCAACCAGCCTCCATGGCTCCAGAAAGTCCATGAAAATTTGAAATCCTGTTCTGTATTTTTTTCCCTTTCGATCAGGATCCTTCAATGGAATCTTTGAACAAAATGTTCAGTAATGGTAGCCAAGCAGCACCCAGGTGATAAAAGGTAGGGCTGCACAGCCTATTATTGTAACTTCTGTCAATAAATTGTACACCTGCAAAAAGCTGAATTGTCAAAAGGTGCATGATAGATATATTTACTACCATGACCAAATAGACAAATAAATGTAAATAGCTGCTGGGGCTGCTTATGTACAATCAAATACCTCATGGGATTTGGTTCCTTGGTTTGGAGGTTTAGGGTCATCATTTCAATGAACACCCCAGTTAATTGGCCTAGTAGCATAATCAGTGCTTCTGTTCTACCTCTTAATTTGCTGTACAGTGCCTGAGGTCTCAAAAGCTTGCAAGCAGTCATCCAAGGCACAACAATTGGCCTCTTTTCACCTGGAGCCAGAGAGGAAAGAAGAGGCAGGAACAGGAGGAAAAATGGATGTGTAGCCAATTGCCTCCATGAACAACTGCCTCGTTTGCCATGAGATCTCCTCCCTCCCTTCAATAAGTCTTACCAAACTTATTTGTCTTCTCAAAGAACCAGCTTTGAATTTGTTGATGTCTATACTTTTCATGAATTTATTATCTTAGAATAATTATTTCCTTCCTTCTACTTTCTTAGTATTTATTTTGTTGTCGGTTTTTCTAACTTCTTTAGTTGGTTGCTCAGTTCGTTAAATTTCAGCTTTTTTCCTCTAAAGTAAAAGCATTTAACGCTATAAATTTCTCTCTAAATACTCCAATTGATATACACTGATGTGCAATATTTTCATTGTCATTCAGTTGTAAGTTTTTCCTAACTTCCATTATGATTTAAAATTTGATTTGAGTTATTTAAAAATGCTTATGCATCATTTGGCAATTTCTAAACATATATGTGATTTTAATTTATCTTTCCATTACGCACATGTAATTTAGCTGTGTCAAGGTCCAAGACTGTGCTGTTGTTATTGTGTGCCTTTGAGCCACAGCAACTCTATAATGAAAAATCTTTGAAATTCAGCGAGCTCGTTTATTGGTTTGATATATAATCAATGTGTATAAATGCTCCATGGATGCTTGAAAAAAATACATATTCTCCAATTCTTGGAAGAAATGTTCTCCGTATTTTCATTAGACAAGCTTGTAATGTAGGTACTCAGAATTTCTATATCCTTACTGATTTGGACACTTGATTTATCGAAGAACAAGAAAGCTATATGAAGGTCACCCATTATTATCGGGAACCTTCAATTTCCCTTAGTAGTTCTTTTGTCATTTTTGCTGTACCTATTTTTATTTATACCCTGTACATACTCAAGTTTAGAATTATACTTATCTTGTGGAACTGATTACTCTATTTTTTATAATATTTTAATCTATTTTGTTTGGTTATAATATTGCCACACCAACTGTTTTGTTTAATATTTGTTTGATATATCTTTTTCTTTCAACCATTCTTTGGCCGTATGTTTGAGGTGTGTCTCTTTAAAACAGAAGACAGTTGTATGTTGTTCATTTTATTCAAATAATTGTCTTCTAATTGCAGAGTTTGGTTTAGTTACATTTATTGTGATTAGTATATTTGGATTTATTTCTACTATTATATTTTGTAGGAGCCCTGGTAGTGCAGTGGTTAAGTGCTCAGCTGCTAACAAAAAGGTTGGTGGTTTGAACCCACCAGCCACTCCACAGGAGAAAGATGTGGCAGTCTCCTTCTGTAAGATTACAGCCTTGACAACCCTATGGGGGCAGTTCTACTCTGTCTTACAGTGTTGCTATGAGTCAGGATAGACTCGATGGCAATGGGTTTTATTTTTTGGCATCATATTTTGTACCTTCTATGTGTCCTTTTCTAAGATTTAATTTTTTTCTCTTTCCTTATCTTCTTTCAGATTCACTTTTATTTCATTCCAGTTTAGTCCTCTCTATGATTTGATCTTACACAGTCTTTTCAACTCTGTTAGTGATTACTCTAGTAATTTTTACATGTATGTTTAACTTAATAATGCCTAAAATTAATTAATATCACTATCCTCCTTTCCAAGAACATAAAAACTTTAGAGTGCTTTGACTCTAATCAACAGGCTTCCAACTTAAACACCACCATTGCCCCATATTTAAGTTGACCCCCATAAGTTATTATTATTATTTTTAGTCAATGTTGGCTTAGATTTACCTCTGCAGTTGTTATATCTTTATTCACCATTCCTTCTTCCATATTAGATCTTCTTATGCAGTACCTTTTAAAAGAGAGGAACAGGAATTGTCAGATTCCTCTGAGTGTATAGAAACATTCACAAAGGTCACTGACCAAAGAGAAATTTCTCTAAGAAGAGATGAATACAAATAATAATTTGGAGATAGGTAATCATAAAATTGCAAACCCCCTCGGGATAACTGTGATAACCACCTTGAAGCCATTTAGAGTTTATCTTGTATTTAACATTGGCCAATTTCAAATCAATGGAGGGGAGATTTCCTGATGTCAGCTGATCTCAAAGGAGGGGCATGATTTTACTTATTCTTCTTTTTATTGTTCTTTATATGAAGGTTTACAGAACAAACTAGTTTCTCATCAAACAGTTAGTACGCACATTGTTCTATGACATTGGTTAACAATCCCATGAATTGTCAACGCTCCCCCTTCTCAACTCTGGTTTCCCTATTATCAGCTTTCCTGTTCCCTCCTACCTTCCAATCCCTGCCCCAGGGCCGGTGCGCTCCTTTAATCTTGTTTTGTTCTGTGGGCCTGTTCAATCTTTGGCTGAAGGGTGAACCACAGGAATGACCTCCTCACTAAGCTGAAAAGGTGTCCAGGGGCCATACTCTCAGGGCTTTTCCAGTCTCTGCCAGGCCAGCAAATCTGGCCTTTCTTTTTGAGTTAGAATTTTATTCTACATTTTTCTCCAGCTCTGTCCCAGACCCCCTATTGTGATCCCTGTCACAGCAGGCAGTATCCAGGCACCATCTAGTTGTATTGGACTCAGTCTGGTGGAGGCCATGGTAAATGTGGTCCATTAGTCCTGTGGACTAATCTTTTGCTTGTATCTTTAGTTTTCTTCATTCTTCCTTGTTCCCAAAGGGGTGAGACAGTGGAGTATCCTAGATGGCTGCTCACAGGCTTTTAAGACCCCAGATTCTACTCACCAAAGTAGAATGTAGAATATTTTCTTTATAAACTCTGTTATGACAATTGAGCTAGATGTTCCCCTAGACCATGGTCCCCACAGCCCTCAGCCCAGCAATTCAGTCCCTCAGGGAGTTTGGATTTATCTGTGGAGCTACCACAACCCTGCCTTGTACAGGTTGTGCTGGCTTTCCCAGTGTTGTGTACTATCTTACCCTTCACCAAAGTTAACACTTATCTATTGACTTTTATATTAAGTGTTTTTCCAGTTTGTACCCCTCCCCTCCCTCATAACCATCAAAGATTGTTTCTTTTTATATGTAAACCTTTTCATGAGTTTTTACAGTCGTGGTCCCATATAGTATTTGTCCTTTTGTGATTGACTTATTTCACTCAGCATAATGCCCTCCAGATTCATCCATGCTATGAGGTGCTTCACAAAGTCATCGTTGCTCTTTTTCATTGGCTAATACTCCATTGTGTGTACCTTAGTTTCTTTATCCATTCATCCGTTGATGGGCATCTTGGTTGTTTCCATCTTTTTGCTATCGTGAACAATGCTGCAATGAACATGGGTGTGCATAGGTTTGTTCATGCGATGACTCTTATTTCTCTAGGGTACATTGCTAGGAGTGGGATTGCTAGATCATATGATATTTCTATTTCTAACTTTCTAAGGAAGTACCGTATCATTTTTCAAAATGGTTGTATCATTTTGCATTCCCACCAGCAATGCAAAAGTGTTCTGATCTCCCTGCAGCCTCTCCAACATTTGTTATTTCCTGTTTTATTGATTCGTGCCAGTAATTCTGGGGTGAGATGGTATCTCATTGTGGTTCTGATTCACACTTCTCTAATGGCTAGAGATCGTGAGCATTTCCTCATGTGTCTGTTGGCCTTTTGAATGTCTTCTTTGGTGAAGTGTCTGTTTATTTCCTTTGCCCATTTTTTAATCGGATTATTTGTCTTTCTTTTGTAGATGTGTTGGATTTTCATTTAGATTTTAGAGATTTGTCATAGCCAAAAATTTTTTCCCACTCCATAGGTTCTCTTTTTACTTTTGCCCAAGTCTTTTGATGAGCATAAGTGTTTGATTTTTAGAAGATCCCAATTATCTAGCTTATCCTCTGGAGCTTGCGTGTTGTTGGTTGTGGTTTGTATCCTGTTAGTGCCGTGTATTAGGGCCTTTAGTGTTGATCTTATTTTTTCTTCTATGAACTTCATAGTTTTTGGCTTTATATTTAGGTCTTTGATCCATTTTGAATTAGTTTCTGTATATGGTGTGAGGTATGGGTCCTTCTTCATTTTTTTGCAGATGGACATCCACTTTTGCCAGCACCATTTGTTAAAAAGACTATCTTTTCCCTATTTGATGGACTTTAGGCCCTTGTCAAAGATCAGGTGACCATAGGTGGGTGGATTTACATCTGAGTTCTCAATTCTTTTCCATTAATTAATGTATCTGTCGTTGTACCAGTACCAGGCTGTTTTGACTACTGTAGCTGTATAGTGGGTGCTGAGGTCAGGTAGTACAAATGGGAGTGGCATGATTTTAATCAATCATGTTGAGACTAGCCAATTTTTACTCTTGTTTTTTCCTCTTATTAAAAGCTTCATTGTGACTAGCCTGCATTAAGCCATTTGTTTTTGTTTTTTTTTAGAAATGTCTCCCTGTTTGTGTATAGAATAGCTGCTCAAATAAACCCTCTATACTTTAATGTATTTGTGCTTTATTTTTTTAAAACATATCATTTTGCTTCATATGCATTCTCAAGAAGTTCCTTTAGTTAGCATCCAAACCCGAAAAACCAAACCCACTGCCGTCAAGTCGATTCCGACTCGTAGCGACCCTATAGGACAGAGTAGAGCTGCCCAATAGTTTCCAAGAAGCGCCTGGCGGATTTGAACTACTGGCCTCTTGGTTAGCAGCCATAGCACTTAACCACTACACCACCAGGATTTCCTTAGCTAGCATCAGGTGGTGGTAATTCTCTCAATTGTTAGCGTAGTCTAGCTGGGACACTTCAGTATAAATTTTTAATTTGGGAATTTTCGGGCCACACAATGAATATAAATTCTAGCCTGACATCCATCTGAAGTCTGACCCGATGATGAATTCTCAGGTGTCAGCTTGTGTTTTAAATTTGCACCCTGAGTCAAGGCTGAAAAAGCGAATATGTTTTTACATGGGGTGAGCAGTGGGAGTGGGCTTTCAGTTTTGAGTTTTGGTTTTTCTAGTTTACTTTTTCACTGATGATGTCTTCAGCTTTATGTAGGAATCTTTGACCTGACTTTTTATCTTCTTCTGGCCCAGACTTTGTCGTAAGTCCTGGTACTTAAAAACAAAAAGCTTCCCACGGAGTTGATTCCTACTCATAGCAAAATTGAAGCTCTGAGCCACCAAGGGTTGGTGAGATCTCCAGCGATGGGCAGATTCCCTCAGAACAGCCGCTACACTCAGCACTTATATTCCTTTCTGGATTCTCGACTCCTTGTTTTTGGCTTCTGAGGGCCCCCTTATTTTCTTTCTGTTTCAAAGGGCATTTAAAGTGCCTTAAAAAGTGCCTTATTAAGTTTTTGTAAGTGTTACATACCAGGACAGTTTTTAAGGGTCTACTCTGCATACTGCCGAGCCAATGCACCGCACTTTTTTTCCCCCAGGGAGGAGTTATTTATTTTGGAGGGGGGATCTTGAGACATCGTATTTATCTTTGCTCTATTAAAAAAAATTTTTTTTTAATTTGGTGTGCTAGAAAATGCACAGAAGTCCAATTTGCTGTAGCCAGACAGAATCCCCCCTTCCCTTCCCTCCCTTTGTCCCCAGCCCTAACTTGGGTGCTTCCAGAGGCACAGCGGAGAGGTCACTGCTGAGAAGACGGCACATACTGGTTCAGGAAGTACCACCGGGGACTGCAGTGACCACAGAAATCATGCTTGTGGCTTGCAGTGTCCCCAGCACCAAGGTGAAGACCACAGCTGTCTTGTCCACCGAGACATGTAAATATACTTTACAAAATGACAAAGGGGAGACTCGGAACTGCACTGACTTTCCCAGCAGCTCTTGACCGTGCCGATGCACTTTTGAGCAGGAGATGTGAATAAGCAATAGCCTTAAATACCAATTGATGGCTTAGTTTGGGGATGCATTTAAAGTCATATATTTGCATGTTTGCAAGTATTTCTCTGAAGGAGCCTTGGTGGTGCAAATAGTTAAGTGCTCAGCTGCTAACCGAAAGGTTGGTGGTTTGAACTTCCACCAGCTCTTCGGGAGAAAGACTTGGTGATCTGCTTCTGTAAAGATTACAGCCAAGAAAACCCTATGGGGCAGTTCTACACTGTCACATGGGGTCATTATGAGTTGGAATCGACTGGAAGGCACCTAACAACAGCAATAACAAAGAAATAGATAAAAATACCAACAATGTAATCTGCTGGGGAATTTCGGCAATAGAACAGCATTTGTGTCTGGACAACTTCTACTGTAATTATGAAGATCTTTCTGCGGCCCTTGATTAGCCTTTAGTCAAAATGTCTTTTGCATTGAACTTGTCAAGAAAAGATCTAGATTGGCACCGTGGAAAACATGCAGTACGTTGTTGGGCAGCTCGTGGGCCAGCTTGTTTCACCGTCTCCTCCTGAGTTTCCCTGCGACGGGTCCACCACTGGAAGAAATTTATCTCCTTTTTCTTTCTTAGTTGTTGGTGAGCCTTCAGGCTTGCCACACCTCCTCCAGGGACCAAAGGAAACACGTTCGCGTGCCCTGGGTTGTAGATGCGATCTTAGATAAGGGAGCCCAGGTGTTGATTTCTGTGGGGTTCTTATCCCGCATTTTAGGGAAGTGGCACGGGCCCCCTTTGCACCCTGCACAGTGAGATGTTTTTCTTCTTTTTCTCTCTTGCTATACTTGAACTTTAGCCTGAACCAGTCTGGTCCCTGGTGTTTTGCTTCAGGATTCTTTCCTTCCTCCCTAGGGAGTAATTGCTTAGAAAACGCCCTCCTGTCAAAACCATAGTCTTCAGCATCATAAGTTGGTAGTGGAAACTCCTCTGTCATTTGGCTTAATATTTTAACCCTTGCTAATGGCTAAACGAGGAGCTCCGGTGGTGCAGTGGTTAAGCACTGGGCTGCTAACCCAAAGGCTGGGAGTACCAGCAGCATCACGGGAGAAAGATGTGGCAGTCTGCTTCTGTAAAGATGACAGCTTTAGAAACCCTATGGGCAGTTCCACTCTGTTCTTACAGAGTTGCTGTGAGTCGGAATTGACTGAATGGCAAAGGGTTTGGCTTGGTTTTAATGGCTAAGCAATTGTAGCGTGCCAGTGGGGCCCTTTGGAAGCCGATCGGGTTGACTTGCATGTCTGCTGTCTGCCTTTGTCAATGTGTGTACATTCGTTTGGGGACCAGCATACTTATCACAGGCACTTCAATCTTTTAATACTTTAATGCTTTGGAGAATTAAAGGAGCCATAGTCCACTTCCCAGGTAACTGAGTGCTAAAAATAAATCTTTGATGGTCCCACCTTTCTGGCTGGTGTGTACCACTTTTAGTAAGTCAAGCATGGGAGACAGAAGGGCTACTTTCTACCCCAATCCTGTGACTCACCAAACTGGGCGACCTTGGACAACCTCACTCAGCCTCGATTTTCTAAGTTTAGAAGTACCTGGGCCTCTTAAACAGATCCTGTCAAAGAGAAATTATCTCAAACTTGCATAACCTCCTCCTGGAAAGAGATTTCACATTCTCGATAAAATCCTTAAGATTCTGCTGCACTTTAATGGGACTAAGACTTGTTGTGGGAAACTCACCCACACTGTTGACTGTCAGCTGAATGTTGGAGTCCAAAAATAACTCAACTAGGCATTTTTTTTTTCTTTTGCTGTATAATCTATAGCCATTCTTTTTTTCGTGTAAAATATCCCTACCAAGAGAGAATCTTTGAATTGGCTTCCTGCAGGTTTTTTTTTTTTTCTCTCTCTCTTGCAGCAAGACTGAAATGAAACTATGATGTATATTCATAACTGAATAGTCTGAAAAGTTTTTAGCAAACCTTTAATTAAAAATGTAAATGAGTTATCTCGTTTTCAATTTTCAGGGCCAAGTTTAAAAGCGCAATAAACAAACCGGATCATCTTATTTTCCACTGGCTTTAAGATTTTTTTTTTTTTTTTAAGATATACCAGAGCCCTGGTGGCTCAGTGGTTAAGAGCTATGGCAGCTAACCAAAAGGCCGGCAGTTTGAATCCACCAGCTGCTCCTTGGAACCCTATGGGGCAGTTCTACTCTGTCCTATAGCGTCACTATGAGTCAGACTCGACTGAACGGCAGCGGATTTTCGGTTTGGAACTGTAACAGTATACTACCACCTTCCCAAGGAATTTTATCTTTTTTAATTTTTTGTATAAATTCGAAAACAAAGCCTGGTTTGAAAAGCTTAAATAGAAATGTTACAACCGGGCGAGTGCGCTTACTTACATTTCCTTTCGATGCTCCAACTGAGGGATATTCTGTCCAGGACACCCCCCACCAGGAAAAAAAAATTGATTCTTCATTATCATGTTAACCAGAAGAAGTGTGTTAAACCTTTTATGCACGTGGCCCTGAAGCGAGTAACTGAGACCTGGCTAAGTGACTCATTTTAATTCATTGTCAATTATTGTTAAGGCTGAAATAACATTTTGGTAATGTAGCTAAAAAGTAACAAGAATTAAGTTCTGCACTGTTGGAAGATCTACATTTCCCACGGAATGAATTTGAGTAAATCACCGATTTATACTTCAGTGAAAGAAGGATCATGGTAACTCAGGCATTTGAGTAAAAATGAACCGGGTTCAAATTCTGGCTGAGATGCTTCCCAGCTGTATTAACTGAGCCAAGCTCCCTATGCTCCTCTGTGGGGTAATTACACCCATATATTAATAAAGGTTCCTGTGAGGATTAAGTACTGTCTGCAACGTGCAAAAGAGAGAGTGAAAGCATAGAGATAAGAAGATAATACTTCTGAAGTCTACGCATTAGATGGCTCTATATTAATCTGATTATTTCCAGATTATTTAACCTTTTTTTGAAATGTCTCTCCATTTTATTCCACTTTCTATTCATTTGTGTGTATCACTTTGTCACCTTGCTTTTCAGCTTCTTCTATGAAAAGTATGTAAAATTTATCAGTTCAACGGCATTCCTCTCAACCGGTCATCTGGGTGTTAAAATCAGGTGTTTGCAAGTTCAGGAGAACACACCTGTATTTCAGCATGAACGCCTCAGGGTGCATGGGGCGGGGAGGGTTATAATTGTGTGTGATTCTTCCAAAGAGGAAAGGGGTAAACATTACAGCTGCTTATCTGCTTGGCATTGAAAAACTGAATTAAAGATCCTGAAGCAAAAAATTAGAGGTTCAGTTTCTCTAAGCTTCTTGACAGTTGTAGCTGCTAAAAACAGCTTTTATAAGGGAACTGCCTTTATGGAAAAAGTATTTTCTTGTTTTCTTACCCCCTTGAGAAGGAATCGCAGTGTTTTAAGTGAAAAGAGTGTGCTGCCTGGCTCCAAGGGCCAGACGTGTTACAGCCAATTCCAGTAGGCAGAGCAGACAAACTTCAGCTCATTTCTCTGTTGCGCCTCCTCCCCACCCGTGCCCCTCTGTACACGAGAATGTAAGATTCCCCAGAGTCAGGAGGTGGAAGTGGACCGTTTCAGTGCAGCTGGTCGCTCTTGACATCACATTGCCGTGACCAAGGAAAAGAAAGAAGGCAAGACAGGGGTAGGAGAAAGAAAAGGAAGTAAAAAAGAGGTGAAGGAAGAGAAAATAAAAAAGCGGGGGAAAGAAAGGAGAGAGGGAGAGAAAAGAAGTAAAAGGAGAAAGGAAAGAAGGAAGCTTGGATGAAGGGAGGAAAAGAAGGAGCGAGAAAGAAAGCGAGAGAAAAGGGAATCAGTATTGTCTCGGGTCCACTAGGAGCAGAGACAGAACCCTCTTCAGCACTACAGAATCCCCAAGAGGCAATGTATTGTTTTCCTGAAAGCCCCGAAGCCAAGCAATTCCAAGAATGTTTGGCAAAGCCCTTTGGGGACTGGTGAGGTGGGGGGCGGGGGCAGTGGGGGTAGACTTTCTCGCCCCCCACCCCGGCCCCTCACGCCCTGAGACCTAGCGGAAACCTTCAGGTCACCCGGGGAACTGCGGCTCCGGCGGGTCCTGCAGGGCGAGGCGGGGGGGCGTGCGCCGAGACGCGCGGGCCGCGGGGATGTGCCAGTGGCGAAGCCCGGCCGAGCGCAGGCGGGAGCAGCCGCCCAACTCCCGGCGCAGGAGCTGCTGAGAGGCCACGGTGAGTCTCTCCGGGGGCGGGTCCCAGGGATGCCCGGGTTCCCCGTCGCCCCCGTCCCCCCCGTCCCCGGCCCAGGCGGGCCCGGAGCCCTCCCCAGAGTCCGGCCTCGGCTCGGCGCCGCCACCCGGAGCCCGCGCCGCCCCGGGCGCGCTGGGCGGACGCACGGACGGACCGGCGCTCGGCGGCTCCCGGCCCCGGCCCGCGCGCTCATTGGTCGGGATGTGTGCTCGGCAGCCTCCAACTTCTCCCGCATCCCACTGGTGAGTCCCGGGAGAGCGAGCCGGCACCCGGGTGCTGGCGGCGAGGGGTCCGATGGGCGCGAGCGTGCGGGGCGGCGGGCGCCGGGGCCCGGGGAGCGGCCGCCCGAGGCGCACGGAGCGGCTCGGCGGCCAAGGTCCGGCGTGGTGCGCGCCCCGGACTCCGTGGCCTGGGGCGGGGGAGGCGTGTCCTGGGAAGGAGCGGCCAGTGGGACGTGGGGAGCGGGGCCGGGGGCAGAGAGGGGCCCGCGGAGGGCGCGGCCGGGCTGTCAGGTCGCCGCTCGGGCTGGCGTCCCCCGCCCGGTGCAGCCGCTCTGCCTCGCCGAGTTGTTGGCTTACGGAGACCGACGCTACCAAATTGCAGTCGAGCTGACTTGGGGGCTGGAAATTTCTGCGGTAGAGACACTGATTTTTTTTTTTTTTTTTTGGAAAGCAAGGTTTGTTTTCATTTTGGTTTCTGTCGGATTGTCCCCCTCATTTATAACTCACTTTTCTATTTTTCGCTTTTCTTAACCTAAAGATCTTTTCATTGTCCCGCCTCTTCATCTTGCTTTGAACCTTAATTTCCTATTCTGTAATTATTTCACCCTCGAATCACACCAGGGTTGGGTGGCGGGAGGTGGAGGGGGGGTTCTTTTGCAAATTAAGTTCTAAGACCCTCTCCTTACTAATTGGCCTCAATCTACTTATATTACTGGAAAATAAGGGCAGTTTTTGCAAGCGAACACACCTCTTTAGTGTATCAAGTCTGTTCCATCTTCATATATGACTCAACTGGGAGTTTTATGAAACCGAGAACTAGTCCCAGACTCGCCTGTTAGCATTTGGAAGCTTCTAATCGGAAAACCCGCTAGGAAGGCCTGCAGCTTCCCCCTCTTACCTTATTGCGGGGTTCCAGCACTTAAAAAAAGAAAAAGAAATTGCCCCGTAGTTTCTTGACCTCAATGCTGTGACTTGGTTGTGTGGCGACACTACACGTGGGAGCAATGTGGGGGGACCTCGCGCCAGGACTCCGTATTCCAGGCCCGGGGACACTTAGTAATTAATATCCAGGGAAACCGGAGAAGGTGTCTGCTGCATACCTGCACCTTAGCTTCAGTGCCTGTAGTCTAAATACTGAACCTGCCTCGCCTCTTCCCGTGCCTCAGTTTCCACGATACAAGCTGTAATTGCCTAGCACGGCCGCAAGGACTTGGAGAAATATGGTAATGCAGTAATGTGCTGGGGTGGTGAAAATGGCTTAGGCTGGGAGACGCCCTTTCAACCAGGGGCTTATCCCCCAGGTTCCTGAAGTTGCCTGGCTGCTACGTGACATGTTTATACGCAACTGGTGTAAGAGTTGCTGCTTTGCCTTGCTTTGAAATTGAGCTTATGCTTAAGCAAAATAACCATTTATTCTGTCAGTGGTGTTGGCAGGCTGAAGAGTGGGAAGGGGAGGACAGAGACCTCTTGTTGGGTCAGACCTCCTAGTTCTCTTTTGTCTCCCTCTGTGGATGTGCCTGGTGGCATAGTGGTTAAGTGCTAGGGCTCCTGACCAAAAGGCCGGCAGTTCAAATCCACCAGGCGCTCCTTAGAAACTTAGGCAGTTCTACTCTGTCCTGTAGTGTCCTATGAGTTGGAATCAACTGGACGTCCCTGGGTTTGGTTTTGGTTTGTGGAAGTACCTACTTTCTGGGCTTAAGCTGTCCAGCCTCTCCCATTGAGGTGAAGTGTTTTGATGTCTTGCGTATACTTCTGCATATCCTGCTTTAGATGGGACAGAAGTACCAGCTTTATCATTTTTTATGTTTTCTTATTTAATCATACTTCTCCCCGCTTTTCCTCCCTCCCCAAAATGGAATTGGGTTGTGTGTGGTTGAGCTGGATATTCAAGTGCCTGTGGGTTGATGGTCTGTTCTGTGCTGGGGTTCAAGACTCTGACCCCTATGGTCTTAAAGGAAACAGCGAGGCCGTCAAAATTCACTGGAGTAAACGACCGAGTTAGTTAGGAGCTTAAACTTGCCTAGTTTCTGCCTTTGCTCGGTGCTGTTGAAAAGTGCTCCTTGGGCGCAACAGACTTGATTGAAGAATGTGTAGAGCATTGACAGAAGGGGCAGGTGGGGACTGTTCGCAGGTTCATTCAGAGGTGATAGTCTCTCGATGCAGATAGACGGACTAAGGCTCCAGCCACTGCCTTGATTTCCTCCTGACTGTACCTGCAACGTTAGGTACAGCAACACTAAGAGCTCCAGTCTCAAGGGTAGGAAGGAGACATCAGTGGGAAGTTCACCGAAAGGGAAGAAGAAATGCCTGCCAACAAGCCTGGCTGCCTCAGAAAGCCTGGTGGTGCCAAAGAGCACCTGAGATTAACCCCTTGGCTGTCCTGGTTCCCCGGCCTTATGTTTTCCTTAGAGAACCTGATTCCTCTTTCTCAGAGAGAACCAAAAAGAGAAACGGGTCATTTTATACCAGGAAAGCACTCCTCCAGATCGTCTTCTGAAATATTATTAGAGCAGAGGGGAGAAAGATTTGAGAAAGGGAAATACTTCAGCAAATATGGTAAATATTCAGATGTCCTCCAAGTCAGCCTTGAAATCTTCTGAGGGAGCTGGTCTTTAACTGTTCACCTCTCTGTAGGCATGCAAGTATTAAGTTTGTTCCCATCTGTTTTCACCCCAGCCCCCATCCCAAGTGGTGGGCATCTCTGGTAAAATAGTGTGATCAGTGTAATTCCATATCATAACACTCAGGCTGTGAGAATCAGCCAGCCGACATGAGTTACGTAACCATCAAGTAGGCCGTTTTAACATTCAGGTACATTACATTCCACTTTTATTGAGCAGACACAGTTTTCATTGTCTAATAAAATATTTTTATTGGATAGTCTGTCCTTGGTTATAGCCTCGTGTAATCAAGTGGACAGTATGTTTCAGACTTTGTATCCAGAACCTTAAAGTCCATTTGTGGTTCATTTATTAATAACTCACTGGGGAGATTAAATTCCTAGTTAGCTGCTGGATCTCCCAGACCACACTTCAAGTGGGGAATTTGTTTTTCATTTACTTCCTTGCCTCAGTTGCCACCAAACACACCCTCAGGGTGTTTAAAAAAAAACGTATGTATTAGACAAAGATCTTGAAAGACAAGAGCATTTCTGAGCAGTCCCTTCATCTAGAACCTAGATTACGCTGATTGATTTGTATCCAGGTGTCAGGGGCTGATCTGTTAGTTTAAGGTATTCTCTTTTCTTTACTCACCCAGAGTAAATGGTGAATGGCTGATAAAGAATCGCTAGATCTCTAAAAGAAACAGAATGAAATCTAATATTTAGGTTTGTATACACTCAATTTTCCCTCAAAACTTCTGCAGTGAGGTGCACTGTAGCCTTTTCTGCATGGTGACACTGTGTTATTTCAAACAGTAACCAAGTGTGATCTTTGTAAAGAACACTTACTGGTTGTGCAGCCTTGGATAAGTTACCTGACTATGGTGTCCCCTGATTTCCAAAAGTATAGATTTGGAGTATTAATATCCATCTCATGAAGTTTAAATGAGTTAAAACAAACAAAAAAAAACTCATTGCCATCAGGTTGATTCCGATTCATAACCACCGTGTATGACAGAATAGAACCGCCCCATAGGGTTTCCAAGGAGTGGCTGGTAGATTTGAACTGCCCACCTTTTGTTTAGCAGTCAAGCCCTTAGCCATGGTGCCACCAGGGCTCCTTAAGTGAGTTAGCCCATGTAAAGCACAGAGAAGCTTGTCTGGCACGTAGAAGTACTCATAAAATGGAGCCCTGGGTGGTGCAAAGGAGTTAAGCCCTCGACTACTAACTGAAGGATTGGTGGTGACCACACTCAGAGGCACATCTGACGAAAGATGGGGTGATCTGCTTCTGGAAGGTCACAGCCCTGAAAACCCTGTGTAGTGCAGTTCTCCTCTGACACACACGGGGTCACCAAGAGTTGGAATTGACTCAATGGCAACTTTTTTTTAGGGGGAGGGGGCGGTAATTAGTGGAAGTATTAATTTAAATACAAGTAAAATATGCCCTGACAGGGAACACAACAGAGAATCCCTGATGGAGCAGGAGAAAACCTCAAAATTCTAGTAAAAAGACCAGACTTAATGGTCTGACTGAGACTGGAGGGACCCCAGAGGTCATGGCCCCCAGACTTTCTGTTAGCCCAAAACTAAAACCATTCCCGAAGCCAACTCTTCAGACAAAGATTAGACTGGACTGTAAGACAGAAATGATACTGTGAGGAGTGAGCTTCTTGGCTCGAGTAGACACATAAGACTCTGTGGGCAGCTCCTGTCTGGAGGCAAGGTGAGAAGGCAGAGGGGGACAGGAGCTGGCTGAATGGACACGGGAAATACAGGGTAGAGAGAAGGAGTGTGCTGTCACGTTGTAGGGAGAGCAACTAGGGTCACATAACAATGTGTATATACGTTTTTGTATCAAAAACTGACTTGAATTGTGAACTTTCACTTAAAGCACAATAATAAATAAATACAAGTAAAATGTATGTCTTAACAGTTGAAACCCTGACCTAAAAGATGAATTTTTTTTTTTTTAAATCGTGTTTTCTTTTTTCTTCAGTTGCACAGGAAAACATTGATTATGTTTAAAACCGTCCATCCCAAAGTGCAGACTGCTGACTTGTGGTCCAAGAAGTGACCATTTTCAGAGTGTTGTCTAACCAGTTAATAGATATTCATACCAGCAGCAGTAGTAATTTTGAACTGTAAAAATAAAAGTTGTTTTTGAGACTTAAAAATAAACTACCTCAAGTGTACCCTCCCCCCCCCCCCCGCCCCGGTTTTTTATCTGTATTCAAATTTCAGGTTACTGCTTAGTCAAAACTCGTCGTATTAGTCATTGCTTTCTGAGCCACTGGGGCAAGATATAAGATGAACCTTTGCCATTAGTGCAAAGTTCAGAAGGGTTGGTTTAAAACTTCCCTCAATGATGGTATGGCAATGGTTTGCTTGTGAGCTGCTGAAATAACCCTGCGTGAGTATGTCCCCGAGTCTCTGTGTCTAATTTCGTTTGGCTCTTCAGAGATATGTGTGTGTGTGTGTGTGTGTGTGTGTGTATCAGCTTTGGACTGGAACCGATCAAATATATCTGATTCTATAGCCTTCCCTTTGATAATCAAAACTCTGGACTTTTCAACTAAAACTTTCATTTCTTTCTACTTTAAGACAAATTAGCTGTTTACTCTTATTCAGGCACCTTAAGCATCAGGTAAATTTATATGTATATATCTTCTTTTTATTTATTTACCTGTTGTTAGAAGCATTTTTCTTTATTTGCAGATTTTAGGTGATGGGTAAATCAGAAAGTCAGATGGATATCACTGATATCAACACTCCAAAGCCAAAAAACAAACCACGATGGACCCCGCTGGAGATCAGCCTCTCGGTCCTGGTCCTGCTCCTCACCATCATAGCTGTGACGATGATAGCACTCTACGCCACCTACGATGGTGAGCCGCTACCCCGGTTGCACGCCAGCAAACGTGAAGGACACAGACGTCTTCATCTTACGCTTTTGCCCACTAACAAATGTGTTAAGAGGACAAACACTTAAGGGTGATATAAAGACTTATTTATAAAATGCGACACGAGTATGTCAAAACTGTTGACTTTGGCCGAAGTACCACGTCTTTTCTGTTTGTGTTGAGTTATTAATTACCCAGTGTACTTAGTATACTTGTGCTTATTTTATGAAGATTCTAATGTATAATTTTATTTGAATAAAGTAGACACAATTTCATGGCCAAGTTCAGCCATGGTCATTAGTCAGCTTTTATTGTGTCAGTGAAGTTCTAAAGGGCTACATGGGAATTTAAAAGGTCTAATTTGTGTCTTAGAAGTTTTTCTCAATAAAGATTACCAAAGATTCATTCGGTAATGGGGGGTGGGGAGAAAAGATTACCAGACTAAAATAACTATTTCCATTTAGTAGGCCTTTGTCTTGGTAGGTTGAGATGATACAATGAACACATTTTTCTTCATGATCCATTTTAAATTTAGGATTTTCCTATTTATTTATTTTTCCCTCTAACCACTGACAATGACATAATATTAAAGTTTTAGCTCTTGTTTAAGGAATAGTTTGTTTAATTGGCAGTTTAAAATAACAAAACATAGAGAGAAATCAGAAAATATATTACAAATATTTATGCGTATTCCCTCCTTTTTCTAGATGGCATTTGCAAGTCATCGGGCTGCATAAAATCAGGTAAGATTCTGTCTAAAATTAATAGCTTATGACATTTAAAACTCAAATACTGATAGATATATATCTACATTTGCTTTATTTATACTCGTAATCATTCTGGAAAGGGAAATTAAAATATTTGTAAATAGATTAATTAACCTTATTCTAAAAAAAATAGTTTACTGTTTTTAGGCCTGGGATTTATGGTAGGGCTACAGAGAACTGTACCTCTAGCTTTATAAAGCTTAATAAAGAAAATCAACACATATTCTCATCTTATCGTTAATTACTAAATTTCTTGATGCAAATTATTCAAGGAGTAGAAACAGAGAAGGGAAATGACATGCAGTTATGCAAGCCTTCGTGGGGAAGTTGAGATTCGAGAGGGTCTTTAATGCAGGGCTAGGGTCTGAAAATAGGGGCAACAGAGGAGGGAATTCCAAACAAGAACAACAGGAATAAATTAAGTTGTTGAGAAGCTGTGAAAACGGAGGTTTGACGCATAGGGGTCCGTTATGGAGAGCCTTGAAAACCCGTGTCTCACTTTGATGTTGTAATAAAGAAGTCATGAATATTTTCACGAGCAGAGGAGTGATAAGGCAGAAATTGAAAGATGACTCTGGAAGTTTTAGGCTGGTTGGATTGAGTGAGAGAAGATGGGCAGGTGGGGGGCTGCTGCTGAAATCTGGTGTGTGGAGGAGGTCAGCCCGTGGTGGGCTGACAGCTGAGAGACTACGTGAAGGGGGACATAAGATGACTCAGCATTGCTGGCTGGCCCAATGAAATGAAGGGTGTGAATGAGTTGAAAATGACAGCAAGTTTTAAAACCCGAGGGATTCAGGAGAATGGTGGCAGCCCACACAGAAATAGAAAAAAATAGGAAATATGTTTGTGTCCTAGTCATCTAGTGCTGCTATAACAGAAATACCAAAGGGAATGGCTTTAACAAAGAGAAGTTTATTCTCTCACGGTCCAGTAGGCTAGAAGTCTGAATTCAGGGCGCCAGCTCCAGGGGAAGGCTTTGTCTCTCTGTCAGCTCTGAAGGAAGGTCCTTGTATGCATCAGTCTTCCCTTGGTCTGGGAGTATCTCAGCACAGGAACCTCAGGTCCAAAGGATACACTCTGCTCCCAGTGCTGCTTTCTTGGTGGCATGAAGTTCCCAACCTTCAGGTTCCTTCTCTTTCCTTCTTATCTCTTGAGAGATAAAAGGTGGTGCAGCCTACACCCCAGGGGAACTCCCTTTACATTGGATCAGGGATGTGATCTGGTAAGGGTGTTACAATCCCACCATAATCCTCTTTAACATAAAATTACAATCACAAAACGGAGGACAACCACAGAATACTGGGAATTGTGGCCTAACCAAGTTGATGCACACTATTTTGGAGGGACATAATTCAATCCATGACAGTTTGTTTTCAGGGAGAAACGTGATTCATATAGACCTGGAGACGTTTGGTCTAAGCCAGGGTAGAGGGACAGCAGGAAGTTAGAGATGGGCAAAAGAAGCAGGGACTCTGGATTTGGGCCCCTCGGCTCAGGGGTGATAGCTGAAATCTCGAGATTTTTGAGTTCCATACAAGAAGAATAAAAGAGAACCAAGGCCTAAACTTAGAAGGACATGAAGAATTAGGATAAAAGAAAAAGAAAAGGCAGGGAGGAGAAGGAGAACTGGATAGAGCGGTATAAGTCACATTAATAAGTGTGGTAAAAAAAAAAGAAGAGCATTTTGACAAGGAGAAAGACAGTGGTAGCTGGGTTCACCTTGCTAGAGATGCCGAGTGTATTAAGGACTGCAAAGCTAGGAGATAACCAGAGGTCAATACGTAAGTGAAAGTTTCTCAAAGCACGGTAGACGTGAACATGTAAGAGGGCAGCTGGTGAAAAGAAAGGAGGGAGAGGACTTGGGAGGGAGCAAGGGTAACTTGGACAACTTGGGCTCATAGCAGCTGTCCTGGTCACCTAGTGCTGCTATAACAGAAATGCCACAAGTGGATGGCTTTAACAAAGAGACATTTATTCTCTCACAGCTCAGGTGGCTACAAGTCCAAATTCAGGACGCCTTTTTTAAAACACAAACCCAATGCCTTTACCACACCTGAATAAAGAAATAAGTTATAATCATAAAATTTCTCATCAGTCTTCAATTTGTTCAGTTGCCTTCTGAATATTTAAAATATTTTGTTCATATTGGGATTCAGTAACGTCCGGTGACAATTAGTTGATGTGTCTCTTACATCTCCTAATCTGTCTCCATTTCTCTGCCTTGCATTTCATTTCTGAAGAAACTAGATCCTTTGACGAGGTAGGGATACATTTCTAAAACCCTACAGGTGGTTGTACCCAGGGACCTAGACTAGTTCCTCTAGCAATGCCAACCCCAGACAGCGGTACGACATTCAGAATCTGGAATTTTAAATGTGGCTTAACGTTTGGTGATGTGGCCTTTTTATCGTCTTTTGGCAATGTCTTGATTCATTAAAATGTATTTAACGAGCACCCTTTAATTTTAGCTTAGAAATCAAACACCTTGCATAACTGTGTCTTGGCAGAGAAATGTATGCAGTAGAATCGCTTCCGTGGTAAACAAGGTTGCTGTGTGTTTCTCTTCATTCTGCTCTGTTGGTTCACAAGCTGTTGGAATACATTTATATTCGTAGTTACTATTCTTCCTGGGGAAAAATGAAAGATGATGCATACCCTCATGCCCCTGTACACACACACACACACACACACACACACACATACACACACAGAGTCCTCTGCTGCTTAGGAAATCTTTTCTGCCACAGGGAATACAAGTGCTGCTTTTAGAAGGTGCTGCATACTAAGAAAATTCTAGGGAAATCCTGGAGAGAAGAAAGTAACAACAGAAAGAATGGAGTGAATGGAACAGAAAATAGGTGAAAGAAGGATGCAGAAAAAAATGAAAAAACAACCTACTGCCCAATTTATAAATCATTCTAAAAGACTGAGAGGTTACAACCCGAGCACAGAAGTTCTTAGAATTGGAAAAGTAGGTCTTGATATCCAGTGTGCTTCATTTAGTGAAAGTTGGTTCTACCTTGAGCCTTTCTCCCAATGGAAAGGAATGTTGTGGCAAGTGTGTTTCTCTCTTTCATCCTTTGAAGCCAAGGAGTCAAGTAGAACAGTGCCAGGCAAAAATGAAACATGTAGAAGGCTGTGGATCACCCTGAAATCTGTTTAAAGTGAGGTAATTTAAATAATACCATTTCTAATTTAAATATTTGTAAACACATGAACCAATATTCATAACAACAAAAAAGAAACCAAACCCATGGTCATCAAGCCAACCCCGACGCATGGCAGCCCCACGTGGTACAGTGTACAACTGCTTAATAGGGTTTTCTTGGCTGTAATCTTGGCAGAAGCAAATCCCCAGGCCTTTCTTCCATGGCACAGCTGGGTGGGTTCAAGCCGCCAACCTTTAGGTTAGTAGTTGAGTGCAAACCTTTTACACCACTCAGGGACCTAAGAAACAAAACTTGTTGCCATCGATTTGATTTTGACTCAAGGAAGACACACTTTAAAATGACTTAAATGTCTGAGGATATAACTTGCCTGTAGAGTTGCTATGAGTCAGAATTGACTCGACAGCAACAGGTTTGGTTTTATATATGAAATAGAGCCCTGGCGGTGCAGTGGTTAGGAATTCATCTGCTAACCAAAAGGTCAGCAGTTCGAATCCATGAGCCGCTCCTTGGAAACCCTGTGGAGCAGTTGTACTCTGTCCTATAGGGTCACTGTGAGTCAGAATTGACTCGATGACAAAGGATTTGGTGTTGGTTTTTTTATATATGAAATGCATCAGTATGAAAAATTATACCAAAACAAAATATAAAAACCACTTCTTAACAAATAATTTTTAAAGCAGTGTTCAAAGCATTACTATTAAAAGTATGAGTAATATTATTCACCTTTTTTTACCATATAAAATGGTCAGAAACATACCTGATATAGATCTTACGTGTAATTTCTCAAATTTCTGTAGGTAAACCTAGAGCCTGAAACTGGCCTCCATTGCATATAAGTTTCCTAACTCGGTAGATTTCAAGGAATCATACGGGCAAAGTCGGGGTTTCTCAACTTGATTGTGGTTGACATTTTGGGCTCGATGAGTCTTTGCTGTGGGGTGGCTGTTGTGTGCATTGTGGGATGTTGTGTTGGTTACCTAGTGCTGAGTCGGGATCTACTGGACAGCAATCGGTTTTTTTTTTATATTTAAATGGGGCTATAACAGAAATACCACAAATGAGTGGCTTTAACAAATAGAAATTTACTCTCTCAGAGTTCAGGAGGCTAGAAGTCCAGATTCAGGGTGCCGGCTCTAAGGGAAGGCTTTCTCTCTCTGTTGGGCAGGGGGATGTTCTTGTCATCAGTCTCCCCCCAGTCTAGGAGCTTCTCGGCACGGGGACCCCAGGTCCAAAGGATAAACTCTGCTCCTGCCTCTTCTTTCTTGGTGGTAGAGGTCCCTATCTCTCTGCTCACTTTTCTCTCCTTTTATCTCTTGTAAGATAAAAGGTGATGCAGGCCATACCCCAGGGAAACTCTCCTTAAATCAGATCAGGGCTGTGACCTGAGTAAGTGTGTTGAATCTCTCCCTGATCCTCTTTAACTTAACCCAATCTTGCCGCATTTACCGCAGGCAGAGATTAGGATTTACAACACATAGGACAGTTACATCAGGTCACAAAATGGAGGACAGCCACACAATACTGGGAATTGTGGCCTATACAAGTTGACACATATTTTTGAGGGACACAATTCAATCCATGACAAATGTTTAGTGGCACCCCTGGCTTCTACCCACTAGAATCCCCATAGCACCCTATGTTCAGTTGTGACAAGAGAAAAATGTCTCCAGACATTGCTCACCACCCTGGGGATGGGGGTTGGGATGGGGTGTGGGGGAAAGGCAGAATCACCTCCAGTTGGGTATCCCTGTTTTAAGTAACCTGAAGAGGTCATCTAAAGTTTTTCCCTCTGTGGTTGTCAGAATAATACCCTCACCCCAAAGATATCTATGCCTTAATCCCTAGAACCTGTAAATATGTTACCTTCTATGTCAAAAAGGACTTTGGGGATGTGATTAAGATAAGGATAATGAGGTGGGGAAATTTTCCTGGATTATCAGAGTGGGCCCAATGTAATGGCAAGTGCCCTTATAAGAAGGAGGGAGGAGGGTCCTTCTAAGAGGAGATTGATAATGTAAGCAAAGGCCAGAGTGACGGGGGGCCACAAGCCAAAGAATGCAGGTGGCTTCTAGGAACTAGAAAAGGCAAGAAACAGATTCTCCCCAGAGCTTCCAGAAAGTACACAGCCTGCCGACCCTTTTTGACTTCTGGCCTCCAGAACTGCAAGATAATAATGTGTAGTGTTTTAAGCCACTCAGTTTATGGGAACTTGTTACGGGAATGATAGGAAAATAACATACTCTCCTTAGTCCTGTTCTTTTAAGTTGTCTTTGGAGAGTTAAGACACAAATACACAAGTGTTTCTCACTGAACTGCTGTTTTATTGTAAATCGAGGGGCGCACACTGGGGAGTCCCTGGGCGGTGCAAATAGTTAAGCGCTGGATTACTAACCAAAGGGTTGGTGGTTCAGGCCCTCCCAGAGATGCCTCAGAATCAGGGCCTGGTGATCTGCTTCCGAGAGGTCCCAGCAGTTCTACTCGGCTTTCTGTGATCACCACGAGTCAGGTCAACTCCATGGCCACTAGCTAACAACAACAAAGTATGTAGGACCAAGACAGGAGTGTCACACAGGTTGGCTGAACAAGACTGGAGGAGGAGAGGAATGGAATAGCGAAAAGGAAAGGAAAGCAAAGCGGGCACTTACTGCACGCTGTTGGTCCTGGCACTGCTGTAAGCAGGTCATGTGTATTGACTCATTTGATCCCCACAATGACTCTCTGAGGTCACAGCCTTATTACCGTCTTTTTACAGATGAACAAACTCGGGCTGGGATTTACACCCAGGAACCCTGGCTTCAGAGCCCATATTCATAACCACTTTTCTATGCTGCCTCAGAGGAGACCAGAAGTCTTCTGTACTCTAATGCCCAATGCCTATGTATATAGTGTATGAAAGTGGGTTGTCTCTTTTCCTGCTGTAACTTGGAAATCAAAGAGTTGAAATAATTAAATCACACCTAGGAGGAGGGGAATAAGTATCTCCTAGGCCCAGAAACCAGCTACTTTCTCAAGAGTGGTGACAGGAATTGACAGATTTGGAGGAGCAAATGTTAGCCACGTGATTCAAAACCTTCCACAAGCTAAAGAAGTTAAGATACGTGAGCAATGCGATCCCAAGAGAGGGAGCAGGACCACCTGCACGGTTATTCAGGTTGTACACTGCCCAAATGTATGCGGCTTCCCTAAGACATAGGCTCGTGGAGGATCAAGACCTGGATGACACACTCATCAGGACCATCCACTCCTTCTACTTGAATTCTCTACTCACCAGGCAAACTTTGGATGACTATTTAGTTTTTAATACAGAAAAGGAAGCTCTCTGTTCCCTAGAAAGATATAAGCAGCCTGGTGACAGGTGTTCTCATTCTGATATAATTGTCAGTTTTGTGTGGCTTGAGCCATGAACCTGGAAATGAGCATTCCAACTAGCTGGTCCTATCTGCAAGGACCAGATCCTGGCAATGCCTTACATGAAGTGTCTTGGCATCACCATCTGGCCTTTCCCTTGCAACAGTGAGCATCTCTGGATCTCTATGGACCGTGGTGCCTTCCTTCTTGCCTGTTAGCACCCCAGCAACCCCCAGGAATTAAAAATGGCGCAATTAGATAGGTACAGGAAGGACTGCAGGCTGA
Organism: Elephas maximus indicus; assembly: GCF_024166365.1. Taxonomy (NCBI): domain Eukaryota; kingdom Metazoa; phylum Chordata; class Mammalia; order Proboscidea; family Elephantidae; genus Elephas; species Elephas maximus. Next base: position 5,308,558 of record NC_064841.1, on the reverse strand, counting down.
CTCCTGAGAACTGCCAGCCCTGTAGCAACCATTCAAAGTAGGAGATGGGGCTATTTCATTATGTAATTAAGTTGGAAAAAAAAAAAAATCCTTTAGGCAGTAAGAACTCAGCAGGCACCCTAGTGGAAAGACCACTGAAGCACACCTTTATTAATTTAAATGTGTGCTATGTGGCTGTTTGCCTTGGGCAGCTTCCCTGGGATGGTTTTCACGACAATTGTGCAGCAATAACCCAAAACCAAACCTCATGCCATCAAGTCGGTTCCAACTCATAGCAACACTGTAGGACAGAGGGGAACTGCCTCATGGGGCTTCCAAAGCTGTAATCTTTAGGGAAGTAGACTGCCATGTCTTTTTCCTGTGGAGCAGCTGGTAAATTCGAACCACTGACCTTTAGCAGCCAAGCCCTTTAACCACTGTGCCATCTTAAAATTTCTTTAGTCAAAACTAATATCTGTCAGTCAAATCCTGTTTTCTCGTAAAGGAGTCAATTATGTGATAAATACCTGTTGCCATAGAACAAATTCCAACTCATAGTGACCCTATACGACAGAGTAGAACTGCCCCATAGGGTTTCTAAGGAGTGGCTGCTGTATTCCAACTGCTGACCTTTTGGTTACCAGCCGTAGCTCACCGTAGCTTCTAACCACTTCACCACCAGAGCTCCAGGTGATAAATACACACCTATATAGCATGTTTTCCTTCTAGGTAAATTTTAATCAGAAGGGCACCATAATTGTTTTATGTATGGTCAAGGGACAGAAAACATATATAATTTGAATTAAGAAGCTAAAAAAAAAAAAAAGGGAAAGAAAAATAGCAATGCTCTGGTAAACTTATTTGAGAACCCAAAGGTTCATTTTACAGTGACAAAAATTAGCTGTGTGTAAACAGGGGGAATATAAACCGTAGCTTAGGCTGGGATGAGGACCCAGGTTTCACACTTGACATTTTAGGGTGAGAGAGATGGGAAACCTCCTCTGTAGTTGGAGGATCCTGCTTTGTCCTGCTCAGGGCCAAATCCATGAGGTAGCAAGTGGCTTCTTACTGAATCTTTGATATAATAAAAACAAATTGATAAAATTAACAGAGTGTTAATGGAAAATTGAAAAATAGGGAATTGAGAGCTGTACAACCGTAACAGAAAAGTTGCACAAGCCCTTTAAATGTAAAAAAAAAAAAAAAAAATTCATTCTCTAAAACCATTCAGAAGAGGAGGCTGCTGAGATAGTTTTGATCCTGGACTGACTGAGAATTGGAATAAATTCTCTGATCAAAACACCCTCACCCTGTTGTTGTCGTTAGGTGCCATCGAGTCGGTTCCGACTCATAGTGACCCTATGCACAACAGAACAAAACACTGCCCCGTCCTGTGCCATCCTTAACAATCGCTGTTATGCTTGAGCTCATTGTTGCAGCCACTGTGTCAATCCACTTGTTGAGGGTCTTCCTCTTTTCCACTGACCCTGTACTCTGCCAAGCACGATGTCCTTCTCCAGGGACTGATCTCTCCTGACAACACGTCCAAAGTATGTAAGATGCAGTCTCGCCACCCTTGCCTCTAAGGAGCATTCTGGCCACACTTCTTCCAAGACAGATTTATTCTTCCTTCTTCGCCAACACCACAATTCAAAGGCGTCAACTCTTCTTCGGTCTTCCTTCTTCATTGCCCAGTTTTCATGTGCATATGATGCAATTGAAAATACCATGGCTTGGGTCAGGCGCACCTTAGTCTTCAAGGTGACATCTTTGCTCTTCAACACTTTGAAGAGCTCCTTTGCGGCAGATTTGCCCAATGCAATGCATCTTTTGGTTTCTTGACTGCTGCTTCCATGGCTGTTGATTGTGGATCCAAGTAAAATGAAATCCTTGACAACTTCAATCTTTTCTCTGTTTATCATGATGTTGCTCATTGGTCCAATTGTGAGGATTTTTGTTTTCTTCATGTTGAGGTGTAATCCATACTGAAGGCTGTCGTCTTTGATCTTCATTAGTAAGTGCTTCAAGTCCTCTTCACTTTCAGTAAGGAAGATTGTGTCATCTGCGTAACACAGGTTGTTAATGAGTCTTCCTCCAATCCTTCTTCATATAGTCCAGCTTCTCGGATTATTTTGTTCAGCATACAGATTAAATAGGTATGGTGAAAGAATACAACCCTGACGCACACCTTTCCTGACTTTAAACCAATTAGTATCCCCTTGTTCTGTCCGAACGACTGCCTCTTGATCTATGTAAAGGTTCCTCATGAGCACAATTAAGTGTTCTGGAATTCCCATTCTTCGCAGTGTTATCCATAGTTTGTTTTGATCCACACAGTCGAATGCCTTTGCACAGTCAATAAAACACAGGTAAACATCCTTCTGGTATTCTCTGCTTTCAGCCAGGATCCATCTGACATTAGCAATGATATCCCTGGTTCCACGTCCTCTTCTGAAACCGGCCTGAATTTCTGGCAGTTCCCTACACCCACTAAAACCCAAAAAAAAAAAAAACAAAAAAAAACCAAACCCATTGCCATCAAGTAAATTCTGACTCAGAGCGGCCCTATAGGACAGAGTAGAACTGCCCCATAGGGTTTCCAAGGAGTGGCTGGTGAATTCGAACTGCTGACCTTTTGGTTAGCAGCTGAGTTCTTAACCACTGCACCACCAGGGCTCCTCCACACCCACTAGGATGGTCAAATCAAAAATATGTCGTTGTCATTGTTTGCCATTGAGTCAATTTTCAACTCATAGCAACCCCATATGACAGAGTAGAACTGCCTGATAGGGTTTTCTAGTCTGTAATCTTCATGGAAGCGGGTCTCCAGGTCTTTCTCCTTTGGAGCCACTGGGTGGGTTCGAACTGCCAACCTTTTGGTTAGCAGTGGAACACTTAACTGTCGTGCCACCAGGGTTCCTGAATCAAAAAGACAGACAATACCAAAAGTTAGTGGAGACGTGGAGAAACTGGAACTGTCATGCATTGCTGTTGGAAAGGTGAAATATTTCATTACAAACCAACTCAAATTTTGCTCAAATTGTGAAAGCTATTTTGGAAAACAGTTTGGCAATTAAAAAAAAAAGTTAAACGTATACTTACTGTCCAACCCACCAGTTCCAGTCTTAGGAATTTACCAAAGAGAAGTAAAAACACATGTCCTCACAAGAGCTTGTATGTAATTGTTCATTACGGTATTACACCCACTCCTTACTTATCAATGTGCTTAGGTTCCAAAGACCAGGTCATTATGTGAAAATGGAGGGCGACTACATCATTACATAATGGCCAAACCCCTGAGAATCACAGCCCAGCCAAGTAAACACATAAACAGCATTACTCTCACCTCTCTCCTTGCACCTCAGTATTCATTAACTGCCAAAAGTACTCTGTTCATGGGCAAAATAGTTGGATAGTAGATTTTTTACTATTGTCGTAAATGCAAAATGTTGGATGACAAGGTAGTCGTTAAGTGAGGAGTAGGTGTATTCATAATAGCCCCAAAGTGGAAACAATCCAAGTGTCTATCAACATGCGAATAAAGGAAATGTGGTGCGTCCACGAAATGGAATTCCGCGCAGCATTAAAAAGGAGTGAAGTGCTGATAACGTGCAGCCATGCGGCTGAAGCTCAAAAACGTTATGCTAATTAAAAAAAAAACAGTCACAAAAGTCCACGTATTGTATAATTCCAACTATATAAAATTTCCAGAAAAGGCCAGACTACAGAGGCAGAAAGCAAAATAGTGGTTTTGGGTGGAAAACGGATTGGCTGCAGATGGGCACGAGGAACCTTCCTCAGCGAGGGAAGTGACCCAAGCTGGCGTAGTGATCGTTGCGCAGCTGCATGAATGTATTAAAAATCATTGGGTGAATTTTATGGTATGTAAATTATAACTCAATAAAAATGTTTAAAAAAAAAAAAAACCCTTCCCTCCTTTCCGTTTTCCGGTGTCCATTTACAATTGTCTTCTGTTTTGTTTTTATGCTTGTTATTTTATTAAATGTTGAATACATTGATTCCTGTTTTTACAATTCGAAATGATTATGTTTAGCTTTCCGTGCCTACCAAATCTAAGTTAAATAAGTAAACGCAGGCTTAGTTTGAGGGAGCCCATGTTATTTAATCATATAGGATTATATTGATGAAAACTCTATGGAAATAGTAAATCCGCAAGGAAGTTAAAATTGCCTCAGGATTAGACATTGGCAGCATTGTTCACCCGCCCTGGGATTGCACCGACAGAGGGGAGCAGCGATGTATGTGGCAGGTATACCAGCCAGCTGAATCAAGGCCCCACTCACTGGGTCTACCAGAGAGCATGTGCTGGGATAGCCCTGTTTCTGGAAAAACATACTGGTTTCACACGGATGCTGTGAAATGTATAACTGATCATGTTTGCCTTTTCACCTTGGCTGTTAGAAGATCAAGAGCCAAATTTGTTTTCAGCTCATACTGTAGGTTGGCCATAGGCCTGCAACCCAGCTATAGGACCCCTTTGTATCTTTGTATGGAATTGCCTTATTAGCATTATTCCTGTACTCCCCCTTCCTTCTCATCTAATGTATATGGTTTTATTTTATGTGCTCCTGTAAGGTGACTTTGAAATCTTTTAGGAACAATGAAGGTTAATAAATACATGCATGAGAATATAAATAAATTTCAGTAAGAGATACTGTGCAGAAGGGCTGTTAAATGGTAAACTTGGTTTCAAAGAGACGCAAGGGTTGTGTATAATTAAGGTGCGGTCTTTTGAAAGATGACTGTTGTTTTTTTTCCCCCACTAAGTCAACTTTTTTTTAAGCCAACTTAGCATGGGAGAGCTAAGATGTAAGTTTCAGCCACATCCTGTGTTGTTGGTATGTGATCTTAATTAAGTCAGTTGAGCTTTCTGCATTTCATTTTCCTTATCTACGAAATTGGAATTAAAAGTGTCTCATCTTACAGAGACAACGCGAAAGCTCATGACAGCCCATTTCATGCTAGGTGTCCTTCAGGGAGATGAACCGTAGGTAGCATGCACAGATTTGTTTCACTTAGCCCGTTATTTCATGAAAATTACAAACACTTTTTAAAGCTTTTTGTTGTGGGTCAGAGAGCGGACAGTATTTTTTTTTTTAAAAAAAGAGGAAGGTGTGACAACGAAAGAATGTATGGGGGGGGGAGTGTTTTAGATATTCTCAAATAAAAAAGTGCTGTCCTTATTTACATTTCTTTTGTCCACTGAGCTCTGTGGTGGGGGACGGGAAGGGGGGTGGGAGACGCAGTTGAGCGCACGGATCAGTTGAAGCGAGCAGGACCAGAAGTGCGGGCACTGGATCTGTGTTCCCTATGAACCAGAACCTACCTTTGGCACACCTTGGTTTGAAAGCCTTAGCTCCTCTGTGCTGGCCCCTGCAGACCCTCACTGTTAGCTCATCCCTCACCCCTGATTAACCCCTAAAAGGAAATAAGCCAGGGGCCTGCACCAAGAGGAGCTGCCTAGATCCTCCATACTCCAGGTTTGTTCTGTGGACCAGAGGCAACGACATCACATGGGAGCTTATAGAAATACAGATTCTTGGGCCCCGGCCCATTCCTACTGAATCGACATCTGCATTTTTAGCCAAGTTCCCAGGGATTAGTGTACACTTTAAAGTTTGGAGCCCTGGCGGCGCCGTCGTTAAGAGCTTGGCTGCTAACCAAAAGGTCAGCAGTTCGAATCCACCAGTTGCTCCTTGGAAACCCTATGAGGCAGGTCTCCTCTGTCCTGTGGAGTCACTGTGAGTCAGAATCGACTCAGTGGCAGCAGTATATAAGGGTTAAAGTTTGAGAAGCACTGAGGAACAGTGGTTCTCAACTGTGGCTGCTGATTAAAATAATTTGGGAAGCTTTTAAAATATACTCATGCCAGACTTTCTCCTTCCCTGCAACACAAAACTCCAGTTCCTTCAGTGCAGTGGTCTCTGTTGTATGTTAGGAGGGGAAGCAATTTAAATAAATACGCTGGCATTAAGTTGCCTCCTGTTCCCGCAGTGGAAGGAGCAGTGGAAGGATCTCTGTTAGACATTCAAAGGGAAAGCAATTTAAGTAAATAAGCTGGCATTCAGGTCTGTAGGAATTGCCTGGGCATTTGCATTTATTTTCTTTTTCATTTGCACTTCTAGAAGAAGGTGTATATTAACCAATGGATTGCTTTAATGGGTGCAATTTCAGACTGTGGTCCTCAGTGGAGAACTTAAGTCAAAGTGAGAGAGACACTGGACCCAGTCTTCTGATAATCGTGGGGAAGCTGAGCCTGGAATGCCCTCCTGAATTTCCCCAGCATAGAAGGGCTGCGAACGTGTCCATTGAAACTTCAGAACTGGCTTTTTCCCCTTATCTGTTTGTTCTTTCCTTCTTCATTCATTCAGTGTTCATTTATCTATTCCAAAAACATGAGTTGAGCACCTTCTATATGTTAAGCACTTTTCTAGACGCTGGAAAGATGAAGTCAAGATATCCCCTGCCTTCAGGAAAGCGAGTCTGGTTGGGATGACAGACCAGTAAACAAATTTCCTATGGTTTGGTAAGTGCTGTGGCGGAGATCAGCTGAGTGTGCTACAAGGCACAGAACAGAGGAGCACCTAAACTAGACCAGGTGGAGGAGTGAGCTGCTAGAGACCGTTATGAGGCCAGGAAAGTATTCCCAAGAGGAAGCGATACCCGCTAAGTTCTGAAGGCAGGTCAGGAATTGCCCCACCAGCGGGGACCGAGAAGACTACATGGAATGGATGAGTTGAGGAACCTGGTGGGGGGGGGGGTCATAGGGGCTGGAGGGTAATGTGGGAGATGATGCAGGAGAAGTAGGCCAGGGGCCAGGTCCTAATGGGCCTTATGTGCCATGCCAAGTGGGCTGTAATGCCCCCGAAGTCTATAGAATCTTAAGCAGGGTTGTGGCACTCTTAATCTTGTCTTCTATCTAGCCTAGGCCTGGTGAAGTGAAAGGTAAAGAATTACCCAGACAAAGGAATAGCCCTTTTAGTATCCTAGATGTGAGGGAGTATGGCAGGATTGAGGAACTGAAAGAATTTTGATTTGGCTAAGTCATAGAGGGTGTGTCGGGGGTTTGTAAAGGTGGGGGTGAGAAGGGGAAGTGTTGAGAGTTTGTGAAAGAGATTACCAGAAGCTGAATCATAAAGGCCCTTTTAGTCCACGTTGAAGCATTTGGACCTTATACTAATAGCAATGGGAAGTCACAGAAGGCAGGGTTTTAAATGAGGTACAACTTGGTCAGAATTGTTTGAAACGGACCACCAACTGTAAGCAAACAATGGCTGCAGGCAGGAGATCAGTTAGGCCACTGCACTTCTGTGGATGAAGGATAATGTTGGCCTGGAGTGAATGGTAGAAATGGGGGTGAAGAGAAATGGATGAGTTTGAGAAATGTCCAGCATGCAAAATTCATAAAGCACAGTATTTGCATAAATGTGAGAGGTGGTGAAAAAAGAAATGAATAAAGGTTAACTTAAGTGTCTGGCTTGGGCAGCTGAGTGTTGAGTATTGCCATTCCTCAGACCAGAGAACACAGAGGAAAACCAGGTTGGGGAATAGGCTGGGGCCAGTGCAATGAAGAGTTGTGTTTGAGGCAAGTTGGGTTAGGGGTACTGGTGAGTCTTCATGGAGCTCAGGCTGGAGATGTGGGTTCCAGAGTCATCAGCTTATGGATGATGTAGGGATTGCCCAAGAAGGAAATGGAGAGCAAGCAGAGAAGCACATCCTATAAAGCAACAACACTTAAAATGAGAAGAAGAAATTCCTCCAAAAGAGGCTGACAAGGAGTAGTCAGGGAGGTTGAAGGAAAATCAGAAAAGTGTAAAAACCACCAAAGCAAATGGAAAAGGGCCTGTCAGAAATTGGAGCCTGATCCCTGGGGTTAAATGCAGTTTAGCGGGTGAGAGGTTATACAGGAATTGAAAGCAAGGAGGAAGACGTTGAAGATTTAGGTGGAAGATGGGAAACCGGTGGACCTTGTTTCTGGAGAAGTAAGAGAATAAATCCAGAGAAAAGACAGCAGGATCACTCTTAGACAACGGGAGAAGGTTCTCCTCTTTGTCTCTTACCAGGAAGAGAGAGGCAATGATGGTTTGAATGCAAATAGGTTTGGGGTCTGGGGAAGAGTAGGAAGCTGAGTTATTGTCATCCAGCTGCTTCAGTTTCTGTGTGAAGAGTCAAGACCCATTCCTGGGAGTTGGGTGGTAGAGAAAATAAGTAAGGAGGACAAAGGGCCAATGTGAGGAGTGGAAGGGGAGGCTGACTAGGGCTATGGAGAAAGACCACCCACAGAATCGATGACCCCGTTGAAGTTGAAGGCCGTAAGTTTGAAATGGCATAACATCAGCAGTTGTGGGATTTTCCTAGCATCACTGATAATACATTTAACAGTTATTTATTGGTGCTAGGCACGGTTCTAGGTGCCAGGGATACAGAAGCGAACAACACAAAGTCACTGCCCATGAGGAACTTACAGTAAAAAAGAAGACAGACAATAAACAAATAAATGTATAAAAGACATTAATAAACGTGTCAACATAGAGTTGGAAGGGAAAAAGGAAGATGGCTGGACCGATGGAAGGTAGGCTCATTTGCATGGGGCAAGGGAAAGACATACTTTGGTGAGATGATGGTTTGAGTAGGGAGACCACAGGAAGTAGGCTGGGTAGAAGAGAAAAACAAAGTGAAAGTGGAGTGGTTACAGGGTGAGTTCTCAGTGAAGTAGAAAAGCAGGTGTAGAGGAAATAAAGGAACGGAAAAACATGCAGATGGGAAATTCAGAGAGTGGTTTACCCCAGTTGAAAATTTCAAAGGTAGAACTTTTCTGGGTGATGATGACATCAGGATGTCACCATGAAAACTGGATGCATGGAAGCGTCGTGGAAGTGAAGGTTGGCGGGAGTTCAGGTCAAGAGATTCCTAAGTAGCCGAGGTTGTCCACATAGTCCCTGGTGTTACCTGGGAAGATGGTGGAACTTGTGAGAAGGGAAGACTGAGCAAGATATCTGAGTCTTTAATAAACAAAAATGGCTGCGTGGGCAGTCAGAAGGTGACAGATTTGAGGCTGGGCTGGTTGACTGGCCAAGACCAAGTAAGCACAGTGGAGAATGATGCTTGGATGCTGCATTAGGGTGATAATAGAAGGCTGGTCTTGCCTTCCGATTTTGTGGTGTAGTGGAGGGAAAGCGCAGGAGACAGCTTCAGGCGAAGGGCCTTCAGTTTAACCAGAGAGCTGGAGGGAGCCTTCCCATATGTAGGTTTAGGACTTAATATTGTCGTGCGGTCTGATTCCAGAAATGCACTTCTAATCCTCCTTTCTCACCTAAATCCTTTTCTTTTCTTCTCTCAAGAGGTGGGTTTGTAGGAGACGCCCTTCTGAAATGAGGTAAATATTTGCTGACAAGAGTAAGAGTCACAGAATCATAGGATTTGCCACCTGATCTAGAAATTATTTCATGCGGATTAGGGTTTTCAGCCCACATGTTGTCACATGTAATTATGTCACTCAAGTGGGATAAACAGTAACTGGTCAGAGGAGATACTGTAGAGCTGCCTGTCTGGCATTCCGTTGTGGGACTCTGTTAAATGGAATTAGAATTACTAATAAATTTATTTTGATTTATCTTTTCACTGCTACTACTACCCTACCCGATGCCATCGAGTCAATTCCAACTCATAGCAAGTCTATAGGACAGAGAAGAACTGCCCCATGGGGTTTCCAAGGAGTGGCTGGTAGATTTGAACTGCTGACCTTTTGGTCAGTAGCCATAGATAAAAGCTAGTGAAACAATGAATTCATAAAACAGAAAATATTTTGTCTAAACATTCCTCAGAGGCATAATCTTCTTTCAAAATTAAAGCAAAACGAAACAAACAAAAAACAGAATTGCCACATTTCAGAAGTCAAATGGCTTCTTTTTTAAAACTCTTCAATGTAGTGGGGTCTGACAATGGCATCTTAGCTGTGAAGCTAATGAAACCACTGGCTAGACTAGATGTTTGGAAAATCAAATTAAAGTCAATTAACAGGTAACCAATACCCAGCAATGGATTTGGTGCCTTGACTCCTAAGGCAAAAACAAGGAAGCCAACTGTACAGTGGTGGACATAGCCCCATTATGTGATTCAGTTTCCTTTTTGTTAATCAAGCCTTTCTTGAACTTCAAACAAATTCGTATTTTCAGAACTCCCCAAATCATTTTTTGGTGTTAGCTGCTGTCTAGTTGGCCCGGACTCATAGTGACCCCATGTACACAATGGAATGAAACTCTGCCCAGTCCTGCACCATCCCCATGATCAGGGTGGATCTGACCATTGTGCTCCACAGGGTTTTCATTGGCTGATTTTCAAAAGTAGATTGCCAGGCCTTTCGTCCTAGTCTGTCTTAGTCTGGAAGCCCGCTAAAAGCTGTTTGGCATCATAACAACATGAAGGCCTCCACTGACAGATGAGTGGCAGCTATACATGAGATGCATTGGCCGGTGATCGAACCCAGGTCCCTACGTGGAAGGCGAGATTTCTACCACTGAAACCATTGTCCCCTTCCCCCACCCCCAAATTATTAAGGACTTCTAATAAGGTATACTCGAGGAGCCGGTAGTTATTTAAAAATATTTTTCAGAGAAGGCCCTGAGATACTACATAAATCATGAACCGAAATCGTCCCCGGAGGGCACCTTTTAGCTAACAGATTGGCTCATAAAATAAAGAATATTAACAGCAAGTACTACACACCTTTAAAAAATCATATGTATAAGACCAAATGGTCAACAGTTACTCTAAAGCAAGGATGAAAGGATAAGGGGACAGGGAAGCCAGATTACGGGAAGAGAAACGTTCCAGAAGGAATTAAAGCGAATATTAACACATCATGAAAAATGTATCCAGTGTCTGAATAGTATGTGTTGTGATTGTTAAATGGGAACCTAACTTACCGTGTAAGCTTTCACCAAACACACAATAAAATATTACTTAAAAATATATATATATATATATTTTTTTTTTTTTCAGAAAAGAAAACTTTTGTCAAATCTTTACTGGTATAAAGAAATTAGGATTTTTTGATACCTCTATCAGTTTGAAACCAAAATGAATTCATTATTCTCAAACACATGCTATAGCCATTAATGATTTCACTAACTTGAAAGCCAAAAGGCAAAATAGTAATACTTTTATCTGCCACGGAGAAATAACTTAATCACATTTGAGTGAATCAAATAAGGAAGCAATATACGAAAAGTCATTAGCTGAACAGTTAATTTCTCAAAGCACCGTAACATAGTATTCTGTACCACGGGTCCGATAATATGCAGAGAAGAAATGGTCCAAGTGAAACCTTGGAAATTCCCCTTAAACTCATATCCGTGCAGATATGAATCTTTTAAAACAGAGGGAGGTAATTACAGTGTTGATGTTGTTAGGTGCCATCGAGTCGGTACCAACTCATAGTGGCCCTGTGTACCCCCACGTGTCTGTTAGTTTGTCGTACTGTGGGGCTTGCGTGTTGCTGTGATGCTGGAAGCTATGCCACCGGTATTCAGATATCAGCAGGGTCACCCATGGTGGACAGGTTTCAGCTGAGCTTCCAGACTAAGGCAGCCTAGGAAGAAGGACCCGGCAGTCTACTTCTGAAAAGCGTTAGCCAGTGAAAACCTTCTGAGTAATAACAGTAGGCGCTATGAAACGCCACATGATGTACTTCGACCGTGATAATAAAAACAAACAAAGAAAAAGACGTGGGAAGATTCCAACAAAAGTTGGCCAACTCTGACTGAGCTCCATGGAAGGTCCCAATTTCAGGATCAGCCCATACCAGGCCTGACACTCTCTGAGGCTAAGGTCAGTCAGTGGCTCCTCATCCAGCCAGCCTTGCTGATCACCTCCGACCCCAGCTCTAGTGAGCGTGTTCCTGTCTTTTCCCTGGGGATCTCACTCCTGGCTCATTGCCCAGTTGTGGAATCTGAGTTTCTGCCTTTTGTCCTTGTCTCCTGAGGCTGAAATCTAGCTTAGCTCTTAACCTCATCACCTTTTACCAGACCGCCTGCTGGTTATAGCTCCGTGGCCGCAGCTGCCTGCCTGGTCCTCACCCACGTAGCTTCTTTCCATTGCTCTTAGCTGGGGACTTCTCTGTTGCTAATCTTGTGAGGGTCATCTAAAATCTGATTCAGTGTCACTGGACTGGCTCAAACCACTTCTACCTCAGCCCTGTTTAGGAAAATGACAAACATTTTGTATGAAAGGAAAAAATGTTTCTTTGTTTACAGGGGAAGTCCAGCTTCCCTAATTTTCGTGTGCCAACACAGAAAGCCAAGGATCCCACTTTTCCCTCCCATCAGTTACCATACCTATTAATTAAAAAAAAAAAAAAAAAAAAAAAAACACTTGGAGGAATTAGTTGTCTAATTTATTTAAAAAAGGGAAATTTAATTATGTGTGAAAAATCCAAAATTTTTCAGATATGACCTATCTGACATTAAATGAGCAATAGAAATCCTTTTTTATTCAGTGTAGTCATAGAAAATTGAAACCAGCCTCAAAATATTTTAAGATTCTGATACAGTCTGTGTGTGGTTTTTAAACTTTGTAAATAACAGATGGGGATAATTTACGGTATGGAGAATTTATTAATTGAGAATGAAGGGTCTTTTTGTAGTGGCCCTTATAGGCTGATCAATGTGCTACGTGTTGGGATTAGAATCATTAATGCAAACGTATTGATTATTATAGAAAATAGAATTATTATCTTTATGTTCTATAGGTTACTCGAGGATACGCTTTGAATTATTTCTTAGAAATCACACTGCCCATACTGGTAACTGTGTAGTTGATGGTCTAAGGCTCCAGTCTCCAGAATGATGCGTTAGGAACCTTACAGAAGAGGTTGGCCAGCAGCTTAACATCTGAAGTCTGCAAGAACTCTATCTGAGTTCATGGAGAGAACTTGCCCAAGCTAGGACTAGTGAAAGCGTAAGTTGACTTGGCAGGGTATGTGTGAAAAAGATGATTTAGAACCTTGTGACCAGTCATAAAGCCAGGTGCCCTTGACAGACTTCCAGGACAGGGTGGGCTGTTTCCTGCAACCTCAGCAACGGTAGATTACTTTTCCCACCAGCAGTTGCCTTCCCTTCACTGGACAGGATGATCAAGTCCAGGGCTCCTCTTATTAGTTCTATCAATCAAAGATACACAGGGCTCCTCTCACAGGCTGAAGCCTGGGTGTCTTAGTTAACTAGTGCCGCTGTAACAGAGAGACCACAAGTGGGTGGCTTTAACCAACAAAAATTTATTCTCTCACCCTAGGAGGGTAGAAGTCCAAATTCAGGGCGCCAGCTCCAGGGAGAGCTTTCTCTCTCTGTCAGCTCTGGGGGAGGGCTCTTGTCCTCAATCTTCCACTGGTCTAGGAATGTCTTGGCACATGGATCCTGGGTCTAAAGGACACATTCCGCTTTTGTGGTGGTAGGAGGTCTCCCTGTCTCTCTGCTTGCCTCTCTCTTTTATATCTCAAAAGAGATTGACTCAAAGTACAACCTAATCCTTTAGATTGAGTCCTGCCTTATTAACACAACTGCCTCTAATCCTGCCTTATTAACATCTTAGAGGTAGGATTTAGAACACATAGAAAAATCACATCAGATGACAAAATGGTAGACTGGGAATCATGGCCTAGCCAAGTTGACACATTCTGGGGAGACACGGTTCAATCCACGGGACTGGGGAACCTAGCTCTTACCCTGCCTTCATCCCAACCAGTCCTTTAATTCTCCACTCTCACAGAGATCCACTCTGTACTCCAGTTCTCCTTCAAGGCCTTCACCTACCTTCTTTCCTTGCAGCATAGCCCAATACCTGGCACTCACGTGTCTGTTCAGTTGCTAAAAGAATGAATGAAGTGTTCTTTGCTCTTCCACCTTTGAGACTGACTAAAGTCTCCTTATTTCTTTAGGGAGGGCGTTTCTTGACTCCAGCCAGACTAGGCTTGCTATTCTTGTTCGATGCTCTCAGGACACTGTGTGATGTCCCTCTTATAATTCACATCATGCTTGTTAGTTACTTGTCCAGTAACCTTTGCCCACTGTACTGTAAAATTTGACTCTTTCTATCTTGTTCATCATTCTATTCCCAGCAGCTAGCAAGGTAGGTGACTCGTGAGTAAGTCGGCAATAAATATTGCTTGAATAAACAAATATATTCTCAGGTTCTTTATCTTGAGGTCACAAAACCATGGTTGCCTAGGCGAGGTGATTTTTCAGGGCACCTGAAACACAAATATGGCGGCACAGCCATGTTTCTAGTCTGGCTCCGTCCCGCTTATGTAAGTCAGATTCCTCCACTCTTGTTTCCCTGTCAGGGTTCCTAAGTTTAGCCCTTTTCTGTCTGATGCATCTCCGTTGCTAGCAGGAAAGTCAATTACTCCCTTCTCAGCTGTCTAATTTTCCTTGCTATTTCTACCCTTCTTAGCTAGATCTAGGTCAGCGTGGAAACAGGTTCTGCATAGGCTTCTTTTTCCCTTTGATTTCCTGCTTCAGGGAGAGTTTTCAGCTAATGTCCTATGCAGATAAATATGTAAATATTTCCAGTTCTCCATGACCAAAGTCACTACTGGTCTGGCTTTTTTTTTTTCCAACTCTAGTTTTCTCTGAGCTTCTTCCTTCTCAACAGCTTATTGAGTTATATCTCTGTGTCCTCCCCCTCTCGGACGCCATTATGCAGCCCTCCTTCAGCTATGTCTCTGTGTCCTCCCCCTCTCGGACGCCATTATGCAGCCAAGAGCTGCTGGTCTTCAGCCGTCATCATATCAGGCTCCTCTGTCCCTGGTTGCTTAATTCATAACAAGCCGATTCCTGGTCCGCTCACACATACAACATAAGCTCATTTATGGCAGCACACTGCAGGCAACTCCTTATCACTAACCAGGTACCACTTACCATCAGTTAGACTTTGGCTCTTGGCGACCCCATGTGTGTCAGGGTAGAACTACGCTCTGTAGGGTTTTCAAATGCTGGTTTTTTGGAAGTAGATGACCAGGCTTTTCCTCCAAGGCACCTCTGAGTGGACTCGAACCACCAACTTTTTAGTTAGCGGTGAACGTGTTAACATTTGCACCACCCAGGGGCTCCTCCTTATCTCTAGATTACATATAAAATAGGAGCCTTACTTGTCAATCGAACACTGGATAAATTTAGGGATTGAAAATAAGCACTGAGCTGAACAAAAGAACCCTTCATATCTAGATATAATTTATATCATAGGAGTTCACGTGCACCATAAGAGAGACAGTCTTCTTAAAGATGAAAGCCTGCAAGCTTCACGAAGTCAGGGATTATGTCTGTTCATGGTATACTCAATTACTAATAGTGTTGGACATATAGAGGCACTCAAAAGTACTTACCAAAATGAAATGAAAAGCTTCAGAGCCTGTTCATGGTCCATAGGGAGGAAATCTTTTTGGAGAAAGGCAAAATGATTCAGCACCATCCTTTGGGTCTTCTATAACCAAGAAGAGTTATCTATTCATTGAAAAATATGAACACATGGAATCAAATACTGTCTTGTGCCAACTGAATGTTTATTGTTGTTGTTGTTGTTAGCTGCCTTCAAGTCGAATCCAACTCATGGAGTTACGCTGTGCTCCATGGGGTTTTCTTGCCTGTGGTCTTAATGGAAGGAGATTGCCAGGCCTTTCTTTTGTGGTTCTGCTGGGTGGGTTCAGACTGCCAGCCTTTAGGTTCACACTTGAGTTCCAACCATTTGCACCACGTAGGGACTTCTGCTTACTTTGTTAGTGGACACATAAGATCATCATGACTCGAAATCAACTCAACAGCGACCAATAACAACAGCAAATACAGTAGTGCTCCATAGAGAAAACCTTTTCACAGGTTTAACTGCAGTTCAAGGAGCATTTAAAAGCACCGTTGACCCTGTTGTTACCCTCCTGCTGTGGTCGTCCTGTCGCCACTCCCTAACCAGAATTGATGCAAAGACAGAACGTCTTGAATTACTCTCCGTAATTATATATCATTGAAGTCTGCCGTGTCCTTGGCCAACAATATGATCCAAAATGACAAAATGTTTAAAGGGGAGGAACATGAATATGTAATCTCATTGCTTCTTCTTGAGAGACATCTACCAGTGTGCAGGGAGCTTAGGATCTAACTGCTAGAGTTACTGAGGGAACAATGTAGCCTTTTCATAGCCTTCTACACCTTTCCTTAAAAGAGGAACATTGCCATTTTATTAAATTATAGTCAACATGCAACCCTAATAACTTCAACGATATATTTAAATTGTAGTATAATCCCTGATGGAGCCCTGGTTAAGCATTCCGCTGCTAACCAAAAGGTCAGCAGTTCTAATCCCCTGGCCACTCCTTGGAAACCCTATGGGAAGGTTCTACTCTGTCCTATAGGGGTGCTATGATTCAGAATTGACCCACGACAATGGGTTTGGTTTGGGTTTTATAATCCCTCTTAGCTTTTTGCTATCAAAATTCTTTTAGGTAAAAAAAAAAATTCTTTTAGGATTCAAAATGCAAATGGGACCTGGAAAAGAAAAAAAGATTATTTTTAGGTTCATGGCAGTTTAACTGTAACGCTGTTACAGGGCTTTCATTTATTAGCAGAATATGTTTCTAGTTGGGGATTTTGGAGGAATCCCAAATGGAAACCGATTGGCTGTCTTGTCTTGGCTATGAGCCATTCATTGAAATGGGCACTGAGATAAGGCTGAAGAATTTCACTAATTTGGGGAGTATCCACTAACGGTTATTATTGTGGGTCCCTTAGACTTGAGATTTCTGCAATTATCTCAGTGAGTTCTAAAATCCAGGGCCAAATGAGGTGACGAAATTCATCTAGCTACGTTCATGTGAGGGAGCAATTAAAACCTTAATTGAGCAGCAAGAAAAACAGTGGCTGCTCTGTGACTTGGTTTGGATTCTCCCCCTCTCTATATATACAGCATCTTAATTTCTTTCATATTATTTGGAGTTATGGCAGGATAATATTGTGGAAAAAAACCACCTGCTTAAAATTATACTTAGGCTTAATCTAAATTAGGAGCCCTGGTGGCGCGGTGGTTAATGTACTTGGCTGCTAACAAAAAGGTTGGTGATTCAAACCCACCAGCTACTCCTTGAGAGAAAGATGTGGCAGTCTGCTTCTGTAAAGATTGATAGCCTTGGAAACCCGATGGGGCGGTTCTACTCTGTCCTATAGGGCCTCTATGAGTTGGAATCAACTCAACCGCAACGGATTAGAGGGTGTTCAGGAGCCCTGGTGGAGCAGTGGTTGAGTGCTCAGCTACTAATTGAAATGTTGTTCGGTAAAGATGACAGCCTTGGAAACCCAATGGGGCTGTTCTACTCTGTCCTATAGGGTCGCTATGAGTTGGAATCCACTCAAAGGAAGTGGTTTTGGTTTTTTGGTTCAATCTAAATTCATGTTGGTGCCCTTGGGCATGATGTGTAAGCACTCTGAGCCTAGGTTTCCTTATGATAGGGGTAACATATCCTACTTTATAGGACAATGACAAGGAAGACAAATAACTAAAGCCAGATGGGCAGTTTACAGAGTAGTTAAGATACCAGACTCTGGGCTATGAGGTGATTGGGTTCAAACCCTAGCTTTGGTACTTACCAACTGTATGACCTTGGGCAAATTACTTAGCCCCAGTATCTACATCTCTAAAATGGGGACAAAAATATACTTATCATACAGGGTCAAGTGAGAATAAACATTGAAGCATTTAGAAAGTGCTTAGTCGGCAGTAAGCAGGAGGAGCCTGTGTTAGTCCCCAAGGATGACCCCAATGTAGTACCACAAACCAAGTAGCTTCAAACCACAGATATTTAGTCTCTCAAAGTTCTGGACACTGGAGGCCCAAAATCAAGGTGAAGTTTTCCGTTCTATTTACATTTCTATTCTACATGTAAATCTGATAGTGAATGGATTTCAGGTTAGCTATTTACTGGTAAGGCTGAGGGTCAGCGAAAGAGAAGATCCTCAACGAAATGGATGGACACAATGGCTGCAGCAATGGGCTCAAGCACAGCAACGATCATGAGTATGGTGCAGGACCGGGCAGTTTTGTTCTGTTGTGCATGGGGTCGCTGTAAGTCAGAGCCGACTCCGTGGCACCTGAGAACGACGACACTTATAGGGGTGCACCTGCACGTGTGTATGTGTGTATACGTGTGTTGTATGTATAAGAGCTACACATTTAAGATAAATTGGTCGCGTGTACATAGGAAATAGGTGAGGGCCCTGTGGCTCAGAGGTCGAAATCTCACCTTCCGTGTGAGAAGCTATGGTTCCATTTCCTGCCAGTGTACCTTAAGCACAGCCACCACCCATCCGTCAGTGGAGGTTTGAGTGTTTCTGTGATGCTCCATAGATTTCAGTGGAGCTTCTGGACTAAAACATACTTAGGAAGAAAGGCCTGGCTTTCTCCTTCCAAAAAGCAGCCATTGAAAACCCTATGGATCACAATGGTTTGATCCCAGTGTGCATGGGGTCGCCATGAGTCTGGGGCAACTTGACAGCAGGTAACAACAACAACAAATATGAAGTATAATGATAAATGAAACAAATCTGTCTTAGAAGAAATACAACTTTGGAAGCAGGGATGGCGAGACTACCTCTCACATACTAGGGACATGTTATCAGGGGGAATCAGTCCCTGGAGAAGGACATCATGCTTGGTAAAATAGAGGGTCAGCGAAACAGAGGAAGACTCTGAACAAGTTGGATGGTCACAGTGGCTGCAACAGTGGGCTCAAGCATAACAATTGTGAGGATGGGACAGGACCGGGCAGTGTTTTGTTATGTTGTACATGGGGTCGCCATGAGTTGGAACCACCTGAACAGCACCTAACAACAGCAGTGATAAATTAATTATTCTCAAAAACCAAAAAAACCAAATCCAGATTCCGACTCATAGCGACCCTATAGGACAGAGTAGAACTGCCCCGTAAAGTTTCCAAGGAAGGCCTGGTGGACTCGAACTGCCGACCCTTTGGTTAGCAGCCATAACACTTAACCACTATACCACCAGAGTTTCCAAACTACATGCAAAAATAGGTCTCCTCACTTGAGGGTGGCAGCTATACAGAGTAAATTATTGTGATTGGAAACTTCCCCCCAAGTCTACTTGCTTAAGTCCTCAGAGAGTTTCTGAAAAGTTGGGTAGTGTTTGCCCTTCTTAATGCTGACCAGTTAGGCCGGTATAACACAGGACCTTGGTTTACGGAGCACTTACCAGTGGTCGACAGCACATGTTTGAATTAAGTAATAAACTAGCAGTCTAGATTACATTCAGCACCAGGCATCCCCCCGCCCCCCTTCCTCCACCCTTCTTCAACCAAGGCATCACAAAAGCAATTTGGGTGCAAGGGTTTTCATTTATAAGTGAGGAACGGATTGTGGAAGAATCCAGAATGTTCATGATGAAAGCCATTTGGTTTTTATTAGCACAAGCGTCCATGTGCTTGCTAATTTTCAGTTGTTTTCACTTCAGGAATGGTCCCCCAGATTCTAGTTTCCACGCTGCTGCCTTTTGAATGGAGTCCTTTGTGACTGTTGTGATTACATTGCATTTTCCTTGTGTTCTTTCAAAACGTTCTGACTTTGCCTTAATTTTAGTCAGGGCCTGGTGAGAGGAGGAGGCAGCAGGGCAACAGGACTGGCGGTGCTCTCAGAATGTTGTCAAAGGAGATTTTTAAATTGTCAAAAAGTTGCCTGGTATAGGGATATCAAGCTTAGTGTCTGCTAATGAAGCTAGCATTTATGGTAGAAGATTGGGGCAGAGATGGGTGTCCCAGTGTCTTCACAAAAGACCATTTGCTTCTGGAGGCTCCAACATCTTCTTGACCTCTTCCGGACACTTCCAGAACAGTCATAAGCCAGGCTGATTATAGTGATTTTAAGATACTGAAATGAAAGTGTTGTGTGGTTGGGGTCAGGAAGCCAAGGGCTTAGGCAGATCGAAGGGAATAAGCTAAAAACAACCTTGCTCATATGCTATTTCCTAAACCTATTTTCATGCTGAACAAGAAGAGTCGATGGAGAAATCTTTGTCCTGGGGCTGGGGGGGAGGTGTATCTGTGGTGCGTATACTGTAAATAAATGCCTAACCTGATTAAATGTGGTTAACACACAACCAAGACAAAAACAAAAACTAGGTGCTGCCAAGCTGACTCTGACTCATGTTGACCCCACACGCGTCAGAGCTGAACCGTGTTCCACAAGGTTTTCAGTGGCTGATTTTCCGCCCTTCTCCTGAGGCACCTCTGTGGACTCGAACCGCCAGTCTTCTGGTTAGCAGCTGAGTGGCTTAACCATTTGCACAACTCAGGGATTTTAGTGGCCAGGGTTTTTAAAAATGGAGTAGTAACTGAAAAAGAAAAAAAATTGGAATCCCAGTCACATATATCTTTTGCCTGCTTTGTGCATTTTCCTGCATGTTTCAAAAAGCCCCAGAGACATAAGTATTTCCTTAATTCCCTTGAATTCATTCACACAGGGGAACATCAATGACCCACTAAGCAGGGCCCAACATGAAATAAAATTAAAGCCATAAAACCAGTTCCTAGAGCACAGAACCATGTGCCATCCAGTTTATTCATTTGCTGCTTATGACAATCAATACTCATTTATTTCAGGTGTCCCTGTTTTACTGACAGTTGCCCCAGGAGCCCTTGGTGAACACAAAAATTCTTTAAAAACACATGTACAAACCATACCAGAAGACAAGACTTTATCAAGTAAATAACCAAACCAAACCTGTTTCCGTGGATTCGATTCCAACTCATAGCGACCCTATAGGACAGAGTAGAACTGCCCCATAGGGTTTCTAAGGAGTGACTGGTGGATTCAAACTGCCAGCCTTTTGGTTAGCAGCTGAGCTCTTAACCACTGCGCCACCAGGGCTCCAGTACAATAAATGCACATGCATGAACGTTGAAATACTTGTTGTGTATAGTGCCAAAAAATCCTATTTTCAGTTGGAAAACTATTTGATGTTGTTGGAAAGCAGATAGGAAAGGGGAGACTTCTGGGCGCAGAGACCACTGGCATTCAAAAGCAGACCAGGGGCTGCCCCTTCCTGAGGTAGACATGTAGGGGGATCCAGTGTAGCTGGATTTGAGCCATCTCTCAGCGTGTTTGACAGACCGCTGGAGCGATTACGCCTCGAGCCTGTTGCCTGAGATGGAGCGATCATCTCAAAGGCACAGAAAGTCAAGCTCAACAAAAATGTGCCTTGAACAAAGCCTTGGCCATTAGAGAGGAGACGTGATTCTGACCACAGTACAGTCTCTGCTCTCGTGGTCCCCTGAAACCCAGGCGTGCTGGCTCTTGTGCTTCTTGGCAGAGGGAGGGATGGCGCAAAACAGAAGAGAGCTGTTTACTTGAAGGTACAAGGGGCTCTGCTTTGAGACCTCCGGGAAGAGAGAGGCATTTGCCCCTCCCAAGCAGCTCCAGCACTCCACGGGGTCTGGGTCACGGATGCTGTCTGGGGGAAACAGGTTATGAAGGCCAAAGTCAGCAGAGCAAAGTGGAGGCCAGGGGGTGTTGGCTTGTGCGTGAGACTCACGTGAGGTTCTCTGCAGCTTTGCCAGGGACTCACAGGAGACTGAAGTGCCCTGGGAATGTGTGATTATGATGCAAGCCCATTTGCTCTTGCAGACTGGCAAGGCAAGAGTAATATGGCTGATACACATACAGATGGGACCATCTTTACATTCGGTTGCAGGATCCTTTTGTCCTCACACCCCGTGTTAATCTAATGTCTCATCTGGTGGTTCTCCCACACCAGCTGTGCATAGAACTATTTACCAAGCCTTTTAAAAATTACCTGAACCCACCCTGAAGATTCTGATTTAATTGGTCGGGGGTGGATCCCGGGCATCCGTATGTTTATAAGGTCTCACTGCTGACTCATGTGTTGAGCCAGGGTTGAAAATACTGGTCTAGGACATAATCGCTGAGATTCTTCACTCTCCATCATCCAATACGCTCCCAGTGCAGCTTAGGCAGGAGCCTTGCTCTGGTCCACCTTGTAGATGGGCCTTTGAACACAACTGGCCTCCACGCCCCTTTCCTGTCTGCTGACCCCGCCGTGAACAATCCATGTCTTTTCCCTCTCCTTCTTCTGGCCACTGCACACCCTCTGAGTCCTGATACCTTCTCCTCCCTTTGCCCCAGCATCAGATGCTGGAGAGAAGACTGGCATGGGAAAAGTTGGAGGTTGGAGGAGAAGGGAGATTGTAGCTGCAGAGAGGCAGGGAGAGAGGAAGTGAGGAAGAGGGCAGGGCAGGGGGAAAACAGAAGGTAATTGGGAAAGAGTGGGGAGGGGGAAGGTGAAGAGGGCAGTTGCTGTTTCTTGCTGATGGCTTCACCCTGCACTCCCATCCTACTGCCTGCAAAGGATGGAGGGAAGAGCATGAGCGTGGAGCCCCACACACCTGGGCTCCACCATTTCCTAGCTGCCTGATCTCGGGAAAACTACTTAATGTTTTACAGCTAAAGAGCGGTGGCGCTCTGGGATCCGAAACCGATCTGTCTGACTTGGTCTGTCTGACTTAACCTGTTGCCATCTAGTCCATTCTGACTTGTGGCGACAGAGTAGAACTGCTCCATAGAGTTTTCTCAGCTGTAATCCTTACAGAACCAGATCACCAGGCTGGGCTTGAACCACTAACCTTTAGGTTCATAGTCTAGCACAGAAACAGTTTGCACTACCCAGGGACCTTAAGAAGACAAGCAATTTCCCAGCCTGCATAGCATCTCCCGGTCCATAAAAACCAAAAAAAACAAAAAACAAACCCGTGGCCATTGAGCCGATTCCAGCTCATAGCGACCCTATAGTCCCAGTCCATACTCACCCTATAACCCATTGCCGTCGAACCCATTCTGACTCATAGTGGCAGAGTAGAACTGCCCCAGAGGGCTTCCAAAGAGCAGCTGGTGGGTTCGAACTGCCGACCTTTTGGTTAGCAGCCAAGCTGTTAACCACCATGCCACCAGGGTGCTGGGACTCACACAATAGACCCTCGGAAATAAATCCAGTAATTAATAACCTCCCAGAAGGTACTTCAGCTTGTTTTTAAATTCCATAGTCAAATAAGTTGGGAGAATGTTACAAGAAGATTAGTTGGGGAAAAAAATGGTGTGCCGTTTATTATCAGCCTGGAGCATTCAGCGTTGTCATTCATAGGAAATAAGCTCATTATTAATAGAAGATTATTGTTGCTGTCTTTATGTGACTATTTTCTAAAATTAAAATTAACTTTTTTTTCTCATTGCAAAAGCGATGCCTGCGCATCTAATACAAATTGGAAAATACAGATAACCAAGTAACACAGAATCAAACACGCTCATAACCCCTCACCCAGACAGAGCTGCTGTAAACACCGTAGTATCTATCCTTGCAAACTTCCTGGGCTTTTATTCCGATAAGATAATTAAAACTCACAGTGTACTATATTTCACTTGACAGTATCTGGCCAATAACATTCCCTGTTAGTTTGTCTTTGCTACATCCCCATTAATGTTTACAGGTTAAGGTGAATACTGCTTGTTTGTTTTGCAGCCACATTTGTTTACTCAGATGTCAGAGACCCACAGATAAAGAAACCTCTGAAGAGCCCAGGTGTGGCTAGGTGGAGAGGCTGAGTAATTCAAAACAAAGTACAAGACAGTAAAACAGTCAACACCAGTTTGACAGTCGCACGTCTGTTTCCCGTGGCCCTTCGGCCCACAGGTCTGCCGCTGACTTCAAAGAACAGTCGGCCACAGAGGAGGTCCAGAGGATAAGGGAAGGGGCAAGATGAGAATTAAACCCACGATAAGAGATTAAGGTTGATCGAAGACCCCGCAAAAAAGTGGTAGCTCAGGAGTTGCCTTGGCCTGTGGCCCCGAAATATTCATCAGTCCCTTTTCCCTTCAGATGAGCGCTCTGGTCAAAGGGAAATTTAAAATGTGGCTACAGGAAGGAGCTAGCAAAATGGCCGCTTCCTGACTCTTGTTTGCACGTCCTTCAAGAAGGGTTTGAATGCTGCTCCTTTAGTTAGCTGTTCAGACACTAGTTTAACTGGACTACGTGTCAGGGAAGCCAAGTCAGCCTGAGAAGGGAAGGGTAATGGTTCTGCCTTGGGAGGTGTAGGAAGTACGGTTGCGTTCAGGTGGGCAGTGCATTTGCGCTCATGAGCACAGAACTGGAACCACCATTCATCTTTTTTTTTAGGGTGTTTCAAAGGGCATGTGGTATTTCCAGATGGGCAATAAGAACTGGGCACCAGTATACGCCCGAGTAGGAGCTTACTGCTTCTCCCCGTACTATGACACACACTGTTTCCCCAGAGAGGGGAAGAACATCGCACTTGCTCCCAAAATGGCAGTAGCCTTTACAACATTCAGTGTAAAACTTTTAAAGTATCTTAAAAGAGAAGAGTTACATAAAATTGCATAAAATGTCCTCTCAGAAGGTCCTTAGTTAGCACGCCTTTCAGTCTCCTGTTTTCTGGTTATTTTACTTTGCATGATAATCCTCTACGGATTTCGGGTCTGTGTGTTCACGTCCCCTGTCTTCATATCTGTTTCCCTCAAAGCTCAAGGGAGTTACTTTTTCTCTCTCCCATTTTTAAGTTGATTTCCTGATCTTTACCTCAGGTTTCAGTGAAGACTCTCACTGAACTCTCTGGGTTCGAACCCAGAAGGCCTGGCACTCTGCTTCTGAAAACTCAGCCACTGAAAACCCTGTGGCGCACAGGTCTGCTCTGACACACTTGGGGTCATCGTGAGCTGGAATCAACTTGACGGCAACCGGTTTTTAATTGGGGCAGATGGGGTTGTGTGAGAACATAATGAGAGAAGCTTCACTGGGTATCCTAGGGTTAGAATGTGCTGTGGAATATGGATTTTATCCTGAATGCAATAGGGCTGTATTGAAAACCTGTAACTGGCGACATGGTAAGCTGACATGTTATGAGACTGTTAATCTGACTGTGGGTGACAGGATGGTCTGGGTTGGAGGGCAGTCTGGGGTCACCAGTAGAGCTTGAGAGAATGATGGCCTGAAATAGAATGGGAACAGTGGGAATAGGAAGGAGGGACTGAGCTCTGGAGGTGGTCACATGAGAACCAAGGATGTGCAGGAAGGGGAAGTAAGAGTACTCATAGATGTTTCGGTCACACTCACACCCAAACATTACTGCACCGCGACTACCTAGGTCCATGCTAGCTCGGTGATGGGAACACAGAGGTTCATAACATTCCCAGTTGGTTCCCAGAGTGAAAAATAACAGCCCAAAGTAGCCTGATCTGTGCATTGAAGACTGAACGAGACCAAAAACACTCAGACATTCAGAGGAAGAGTTGTCCCCCAAGGCATGGAGTCCTGGCAGCTTCGGAGAAAGGGTAGGGTTTGGAAAGATGGAAGGGGAAGTTAGAACCTTAGGAGGAGGGAGGGTTCTGGTTGGAGAAAGGGCCAGGAGCAAAGGCACAGGGGTGGGAAAACACATGGAATGTTTGCGGCACATCAAGCAGGCCCACCTGATCGGGGCAGAGAGTTTGTCTAAAAAAGTAGAGAGGAAAAATGAGATAGTAGAGAAGTATGTTGTGTCTGGTAAAGGTTTAGAGGCCAAATTAAAGACTTGGTTGTTTCATCTGGGCCAAGTCCAGCTACTGACATTTCTGAATAAGGGAGTAGCCAGTGCAAAATGGTGTTTTAGGAAGTTTAATCTGTAGAAGGTGTGCACGGTGTATAAGAGTAGGGAGATGGGACTAGCAAGGTGAGTGGTTAGGTGGCTTCTAGTCCAAAGGGAGTGAAGGTATAAACTAGGTTAACACTGAAAGTGGAGAGAAAGGAGTTACTCTGATAAGCCCAAGGGAGAGGGAGGCACAGAGCCTTTACCCAAGGTTTCAGACCTGAAAAGCTGTGATGACTGTGCTGTGCACCCAAGTATAGAAGTCAAAGGAGGAGGGCCTGGCTTGGAGGCAGCCCAGAGAGTCCAGAAGGTGATTAGAAATGAGGGTTTGAGGCTCAGCTGGAAAACAGGTTGACCACACTATGTCGAAAAACTCCACGCAGCTCAGCGACTGTTTGGAGGTTTTAATGAATTAACTTGTTTATTCAGAAAGTAAAGTATTTTCAAAAGCTTGTTGGAGAACTAATATTATCTTGATACAGCTGAATTCTCAATTGTTCTTTTGCCTTCACAGTGTATGTGAAGACAGTGAGGAGGGCAGTGGGGTTTTCTCTGATTATTCCAAACGTGGAACTTGTGGGCCCCCCTACATGTCCTTTTTTCTTCTCTTCAGTGGTAATAACTCATGTTTTGGATGTCTTTCTCTCAACGGCAGCACCTAGCACAGTTATTGTAAATACCCAGCGTTGGCGGATTTTCATTTTCATTGTAGTTCTCAAAGATAAAAGAGTGGACATGAGAAAACTAACAAGCTGATACAGGGGTGATTTTATAATGACAGAAGCTACATAAACAAAAGCAAATCGGGTGTCAGATTTGAATTGCAAAAAATTTGTAAACCAGGCCTCAGAAGTAATAACTGTAGCTTCGGATCCTTATTAAAACGCTAAAATCCATCAAGTCCTTCATCCCTTGAAGGCGTAGAGACATTTAAAAGTCACAGCACTTTGCAGAGCAGTCAGCAGCTAAAGTTACCGAGTGAAGAAGAGTGAAGTCGTATTAACCCCAGACCCAGACAGTCAAGGCTAAGTAGACCCCTTCTTTTTATTTCTGAGGTAAGAACTAGCAAGAACCTCAGTTATTTGGGAGAGAAGCAGGGATACAGTGGGGGGAACCAAGACTTCTCGAGAATAAACCAATCACCAAGAGTAAAGGAGAAGAGGGTTACGCACAGATAATATTCATCGCTCCATGTGAATTGGTTACACAAGTTAGAAAAAGGAGCATCAGCCCAGCTGACTTGATAATAAAGATGATACCAAAATCAAACCCATTGCCATCGAGTCGATTCTGACCCGTAACGACCCTATGGAACAAAGTGGAACTGCCCCATAGGGTTTCCAAGGAGTGGCTGGTGGATTCGAACTGCCAACCTTTTGGTTAGTAGCCAAGCTCTTAACCCCTGCGCCACCAGGGCTCTATTTCCCCTGTGAAAGTACGTAAGAAATACAACCTTAGTTTTTACTTTCTCTGGTCTTCCAGCTGCTCGTCTGATGGAGAACATGGATGGCACGGTGGAGCCCTGCACAGACTTTTTTAAATACGCCTGTGGAGGCTGGTTGAAGCAAAACATCATTCCTGAGACCAGCTCCCGTTACAGTAACTTCGACATTTTAAGAGATGAGCTAGAAGTCATTTTGAAAGGTTAGTGAAGTTTGTTTCTATGCACTAAAGGCTTCCCTCTTAACATTCACCCCTCTGCCACCGCCTTTTTAAGAGATGCCATCATAAAGAGAACTGCAAAACATCAAAGTCAGTAATGATGTGGGTTTTGTGGCCCCGCAGAGTTACTCCGAGGTGGGTAGAATTGAAATGAATATGTTGACAGTGCTTAGCACTCTTGCTTTCATTTGTCAGTAAACATACAATAAAGCCCCATATCAAGGTGCCATCATCATCTCCCTAGAGATGTCATCTTTATTCCATTTTACAGAATAAAATATGTAGATGATTGCCACTAAACAGCACCACCATGGTTTCCCTATCCCAGCCTGGGTTGAGGTCACTAGAAGGCGCTGTGAGATTACTCCTAGTGACCCTATAGGACAGAGTAGAACTGCCCCATTGGGTTCCCAAGGATCAGCTGGTGAATTCAAACTGCTAACCTTTTGGTTAGCAGCCAAGCTCTTAGCCATTGTGCCACCAGGCCGCCACTCTTTAGAGCAAGTGTACTTATTCTAACCCAGCTAAGGTACTCTTCCTTGGAAGCTGAAAAAGTCCATGACCAACCCTTGCTATCCTCCATCTATTCTCTTCTAGAAGTTAGTTTGTAGAAAAACAATCTTTCATAGTTTCTGACAACTAAACAAACAGAACAGTTCATTGGATTCATATGGAGTATGAAGAGTACAATCACATAAAGATAACTATTTTCCAGCCATCATGAGAACTATCTATATTAAATTCTTTTATTATGATTTGTTTTCTTTTTTAATCTCAATTTCAAGAAAAGTGACTGTCATTTATGGCAGATCAGTACACATCACTGTTCACAAAAACAAACAAACAAAAAAACAAGATAACCTAGTCCAAGAGACTGTCATCTCACTTGACCGATAAAACTTAACTCCAATTCTGCACTAGGAAGAACGTTCTGGTAAGGGATTTGGTTTGTCCTCCAGGTGGTTGGAGTGGAGAGGGAGTGAACATGCATCCAGAAAAACAGATTGTTTACTGAACCTACGTCAAAAATGGAAACCCTGGTGGCGTAGTGGTTAAGTGCTACAGTTGCTAACCAAAAGGTCAGCAGTTGGAATCCACCAGGCGTTCCTTGGAAACCCTATTGGGCAGTTCTACTCTGTATAGGGCCTCTATGAGTCAGAATCGACTTGACGGCCACGGGTTTTTATATTGAAAATGTTAATTACAGCTGCAAATGAGCTGTGACGTTGATGCATTTTATTCCATGTCCTCTTTTCAGATGTCCTTCAGGAAGCCAAGCCAGAAGATATAGTAGCAGTGCAGAAGGCGAAAACACTGTACAGGTCTTGTACAAATGAATGTGAGTGCCCTTCATTTGAGTTCATTAGCAGTGTGAGTATATTGGGGCAAAAATATGTATAAACTTCATATTGGATTTATTTACGTTGTTTTCGAAAGCTGCCATTGATAGCCGAGGTGGAGATCCTTTACTCAAAGTGTTACCAGATATATACGAGTGGCCAGTAGCAACAGCCAACTGGGAACAAACATACGGTAAAGCAGTTTTCCTTCTTTAAAAAAAAAAAAAAAAAAAAATCCCGTGTAAAAATCTATGTTATAATATGATCGCGTTAATGTAGGAAAGCGTCTAAAGATGCCTGTTATCTTTCGTTGCTTTAGGTCCTTCCTGGACAGCCGAGAAATCTATCGCACAACTGAACTCTAAATATGGGAAAAAAGTTCTTATTAATTTTTTTGTTGGCACAGATGATAAAAACTCTACGAACCATATAATTCATGTAAGTTGGTGAGGCAGAAGGCCGAAGTTATCTTTAAATGGTAATAAAACTTCCACACACGTTATTATTATTGATATTTAGAAATAATGCATGCCACTGTTTGAGTTGCCTGCCCAAAGTAGCCATAAATCTGCACTCTGTCCCTGAGATTCGGATTCCGGATGTGAAAAGTGTTTTCTTAATGCTATGTTTTAGACATTCGTCTCTCCTCCTGCTACCTCTGGTTTACGTACCTCTTCCTTCATAAAACAAATGATAAGAAATAGAAGGCCCTGGTCTTCTATGTATATTCATAAAAGGAACCTGCTCTGATTGGTATAAGCTAAGCTATGCAGGTCTGGAAACCAGAAATTCCTAATTGCTTCAAAAAAAAAAATTAGAAAAGGGATTTTGAACATAATTTTGGGTCTCTAAAGAATATCTGTATTGTTTTCTCAATAAGGTAAATAAAATGCCATTCTTTTTAAATGGCTTTATTAGAGGTTTTTTTTTTTTTTTTTTTTGATGTGAACTATTTAGGTGCCACCCAAGAAGAGGTTAATAATTAATGGGTATGTTGGAATGGACAAAAAAACTCCATAGAGCTTTCCATTGGTCATCTGTAGAAGAAATGAAGTCAAAAGTTGCAGGTCACAGGATACGATCACTGTTGCATAGACCTTTGCAGTCATTTTTATTAAAATCAGGAAAGAGATTGAACCCAACCCTCTCCTAAGATGGACTTCTTTGCTCCCTTTCAACTTTTTTCCCCCTCTTTGGCTCTCAAATGCCAGTGACCTGCATGATTACAGTGAAAATCTGAGTAAGGAGGGTTGGGAGGCTGAGAAGGAGCAGGGCCTTTTGCTGCTGGGATGCCCTCAGGCTCATTCCCTACCTTGGGACGTGTTCGCAGCTGTAAGCATTCTCACTTTAAGCCATAAATGGCCTGGCTTGCCTCTTTCCCCATCTTGCAATGCCATGAATAAGAAGCAGTCTCCCAGTGCTCTGAGTGTCCAGGGAGCTGTCGCTTGGGGATCAAGATGGACCCAACACACTAGAGCTGAGTTAAGTTTTCTCTTCATACTTCACCGGGTGTCTGGAGCCTTTCTGAGCAGGCCAGGCTTTGGGGAGAGCAAAGGAGGAGTCCCCTCCATCTCCCCAGGATGGTGGATAACAAAAAACTTCTTGCCAGAGTTCCCACTTTTTTTTCCACCCAAATGAACTTAAAAATTATGACCTACTCCCACCAATAGGAGTGGACCCCAACTGACAGTGGGAGCAGAAAAGAATCCCCCCACCACCACTCCAGGGGGGATTTGAAATCTCAGGAAACAGGGAGAATCCTATAAATGTGTAGCTTAGAAACTTTCCAATTCTAGATCCTAACATGTTTTTATGTACCTCACTTTCTATTCTGCATTAAAAACCACTGGTTGAGACAATCCTTCCCAGTAGATTTTTTAGTCAAGCTCTCTTTTGTTTTCTTCAAATATCTGAAGCACAGTCTTACAGATTTCCTAATCACCCATCGGTACAACACAAGTGGTGTGGAAACCATTTTCTGATGATGGGTTCGTTCAGTGTCTGATTGTTACCCATGGAAACAGCAAGAAGATGATGGTCTATTCATAGATAGGCATGGTTGTATCTTGTCCAACTGTTCTGTTTCACTTGAATGGTTTATTCTTTTTTATGTTTTTTTTTTTTAATAGTTTGATCAACCTCAACTTGGCCTCCCTTCCAGAGACTACTATGAATGCACTGGTATATACAAAGAGGTAAAACAAACAACAAATAACCTATAGAATTATCTGATATAAACTTACGAATAATGAAAAAGACTAAGGCCAAATTTGCGCTCAACCCTCTTAGATCCTTCACTCAGGACAGATACTTCAAATCACACATTATAGTGGCACTACCTTTGATAATCTAGGTTCAATAGAGTGCAAAAAGGTATTTTAAGAAACAAAAGGAAACTCAAAATTCCTTATTCGTGTATTGATTTAATGTAATGGTATTTAAATTCCATAACCTATTTTAAAAAGTCAGTTTTAAATGATTTAATTAGCCTGTAAATGGGATCATTAAAAAAAAAAAAGAACAGATTTATCATAGCCTAGAGTGGAGCCCACCAGGTCCAGTGAGACGTCATTCTTCGCAGCACCCTTACAGAACCTTCTGACTTGACTTTCAAAGGACTTTTTAGGTAAGAGTGTAAGGCTCAGGGAGCCCTGGTGGCACAGTGGTGAAGTGCTATGGCTGCTAATCAAAAGATCGGCAGTTCGAATCCACCAGCTACTCCTTGGAAATCCTATGGGCAAGCTCTACTCTTTTCTGTAGGGTGCCTATGAGTCAGAATCAACTCAACAGCAATCGGTTTGGGGTTTTTTTTTTTTTGGCTCCACAACCCTGCTATCTGAAAGAAGTCAGCCCCCATAAGTCTTTTGTTTTTCTCCTTAGTATTATATTGCTTCATGAAAAAAAAAAAAATGATGAGAAGGGTAGGATAACAAAATAACATCTAGTGGAGAAGTTAAAAAGCTGGAAGAATTCTTAATATCCTTACATATCATTGGTCTCCTTTGATTATCTCACGGGTTTTTACATATGCCGTTCCCTCTGCCTGGAGCGTTCCGCATACACACCCCCTCTGCCCAGTCTCCTTCCTTTTTGCTTCACCTTAAATCTCAGTTTAGATGTCACTGCCTCGTGAAGGTCGTCCCTACGTCACACTAGATGAAGACACCCATATGCTTCTGTAGCAACTGAGTGTCTTTGTTCAGTGTCATTTTGTTCTAAGGAACTGTACACTCAGTGGGATCAGTGTTGTGTTTCCCATGCTCGTTGCTATGTTCCCGGTACCCATGTCAGTTCCTAGTCCTTAGGAATTGCCAAATAAATATTGCTGAATGAATATTTGACTTGGAGAATGGTTGAGGGGCAAGAAGGAAGAAAGGAAGAAAGAAAAGGGAAAAGGAAGGACCCCATCTCTCAGAGGTCCTTCCTGGATTCCTCACTTTGATTTTTGGATAAGTGCGACCTCTAGGGCATCTATGGCTGAAGGAATAGGCTTAATAAACCCAGATTATTTATCCTCATATAATCTCAGGCTGACCTGACTCAAACATCTTACAAGCCATCAGTCCCTTTGCCTCTTCTCAATCCTGCCTTCATAGCCTATATTTTGAAAGCTGGAGCCCAAAGGAGAGGTACCCATTGTCAGCACTGCTAGGTCCAAGAGGATTCCTAGCACATTTCTGAATCTAGACTCTCGTTTTCACTCTCCCTGTTGGCCTCTTCTGTCATATCCTTTACTGTGACCACTGAAGTGCTCTTGGGTCCTAACCTAGTTCCTGAAATTCAGCCCCAGTTAAAAGAAAACCCTTTTGATATATCCTGCCTCCCCCTGGCCCTTCATGCCCCCAGGTCTTTATGCTTTGCTCTCCTGCCTGGTCCTTTGCCCCCTCTCAGGCCCCCATGGCCCTGGTTCCTGAACTTTGACTCCTCTGTCTAGAAAGGCCCTAAATTCCAGTGGTTCTTTTCTAGCTGCATGCCAGAAAGGTAAAGACCCATTAGTCACTGCCTACACCTCTTCAGATGACCTCTGTGGTTTTGATCTCTTCAAGCTGGAGCATCACTCTTGACCCATTTGTCTGTCATGCTCAGTTTTCCTGGGGTACATTTACACATTCATTAGGTCCCATCCTTTTGTATTTCACATTGTTTTTTTTTTAAAATAACCAAAAGTTTTGGGGGTTGACATTGAGTTATCAGATTTTTGCCAAGGAAGGTGTCCTATCTTTGAGCAGAGACATCTAGCTTCTTTACCTGTAGCTCTAGCCAGTGATTTTCAAACTGGAGTATAGCATCCTAGGTTCTTCAGATATGCTTTGGGGGCTGGTGAGAAGAAAAGGTCACATCCTCTCTTCAATCAAAGGAACCCTATGGTGATTTGTATCAGAGGGTCCAATTGCCAAAAAGGAGCCCTGGTGGCGAAGTAGTTAAGAGCTAGCCTTAGAGGTCGGCAGTTGGAATTCACCAGCCACTCCTTGGAAACTCTATGGGGCAGTTCTACTCTGTCCTGTAGGGTAACTATGAGTGGGAATCAACTCCACAGCAACAGATTTGGTTTTGGTTTTGGTTGCCAAAAAATACTCTGTAAACCACAGCTGTAAGCTGGCATCTGAGCTTACATCTTGGCTCCTCAAAGGCAAGGACTGGCAGCATTATACCCCACCTTCACTACGTCAGCTCCCTCCAGCAGTCATCAGCAGACTACCACTTCTTCCAGTTCTGAACGTTCACTCCCTCTTGGCCCTTCCCCAAGTTCCAGTCCTCAATGCATTTGCTAAGCAGAGATGACTGAAACAATCATAGCTCTCCCTGCTCAAATCATTAAGTCCCATTCCCTCAGGTCCTCTGATCCTTCCTTCAGGGAAATGTCCTGAGCATCCAGCAGAATTATCTTCTATAATCTAAAACCAAACTCAAGCACATGGTGACAATAGCACCTACAATTACTAAGGAAGGCCATTTTCACTCACAGAAACACTTTTTGTGTCTTTTAATACCTTAGGAACAGAATTTTTGTGTTGTGACATTTGTATGGCAATAGTAAAATGGCTTGTGTTTTTACACCACTGCGTAGTGAAAATAGACAACTCATTTTGTTTTCAAGAACTATTTCTCACTTCCTTACTTAAACACAAAACCTAATTTTCCTGCTGTTAAAGGAGCTTCTGCCTTTAAAGTTATTTGCTTTTCTTCTGGTACTTTCAAATGCCGTACTCTGAGAAATGCAGATTGTATTCCTCTGGCTGTCATTCTGGACTTAAATACCTCAGTTCCTTTTCAATTTATGTACCTTTCCTCTCAATTAAAAAGGGAGCATGCCTGAGCCAATCAAAACTCAAAGGTATACGTTCTTGTATTTTTTCCATGACAGTGTCGTATGTTTTCATTTATAATTAAAGTTACTCACGCACAGACTTTAAAAGCTAAATGAGACATTGGGGAATTTAGCCCAACTGCTCATTTTACAGATGAGGAAACTGAGACCCAAAGAGGTTAAGTGACTTGGTTAAGGTCATGAGTTAGAAGATACGTGTGTCAGTTAGGGAAAATTCATTAAAGCAAGAGAAGCCTGCTCTGAGTTGATATTCGTAAAAGAGGCTTTGTTTCTTTGTGTTTTTGTTTTTGTTTGGTGGGAGCTCACCTGACTAGTAAGTTCTATGGGTTAATCAGGCACAGTTGTTTCCAAGCGTTCAACTGAGTTATCTGTCTCTTTCCTCTTCTTAAGAGTCTACCATTGGCTTCCTTCTCTAGCAGGCTATTTCCCTTGTGGCTTTGAAGATGACCACTGGTACCTTCACAATCCAGAAAAAAGAAATTCCATCTCTCCCAGTGTCTGTCAGTTTCTGAGGAAAGGGCTCTTGTGGCCCTGCTTGAGTCCTGTGCTCACCCCAGGGGACTGGGCTCTCTGATGAGCTTGCTAGCAGTGCCTGCCTGTCTCTATGGCTCAGGAAGATGGGCTCCTTGATTGGCAGGTCCACCAAGAGGGAACAAAACAGAGGGTTCTGTTAGGACTGTAACCTGCCACGATCCAGTCTCCCGATTGCCAACCTAGCTTTCTTTCTAGATGGACCTATTTCTACAAAAAAAGCTGAAGGAAAGTTTTGTGTAAAAGTCTTAATTAAGCCAGCTCATGTGCCTGACTTGAGGTGCCACACAGAATAGGTAAACACTCTCCCCTTCTAGAGATGTGTAACCTAAAACCGATAGCTCATTGTTGTGCAGGCTGCGTGTGAGGCTGAGGGCCATGTAGACATTTGTGTAATTCTAGCAATTTATACATTTAAAAACTGACACATCTTACTAGTTTGGATTTAGCAGTGTACCATCTTGTTGTGTAAGGCTTCCTTTCCCAGGAAATAAATGGGAATTCCCACTTGTCATGGGATAAGGATACACCCCTTTCTCGTCTCTGTGACGTATAAGGCTCAGTTACAGTGAGATTTACTGAGAATTTCTTGAGTGTCTTTGAATTCTTATTTTGGTTCCCAAAGCATGAAGTAAACCATGCTGACGTACAGGACAGTCCATATACCTTGGAGTCCCTGGGTGGTGCAAATAGTTGGTGTGCTCAGCCGCTAACTGAAAGGTTGGAGGCTCAAGTCCATCCGGAGGTGCTTGGGAAGAAAGCCTGATGCTCTGCTTCCAAAAAATCAGCCATTGAAAACCCTGTGGAGCACGGTTCTACTCTGACGCACACGGGGTCCCCGTGAGTCAGAGTGCACTCGATGGCAGCTGGTTACATATACGTTAAATACCACCTTATCCCTTTTGACAGGAGTTAAAGATTGAGACTATCGCATGTTTCAGGCAGTGTGGTACCGATTACTCTTTTACTACAAACTTTTAAATTGTATTGTCCTCCCCCCCTTTTTTTAATATATCATAAAGCATTTTGTATGTTCTCATCTCTGTGGAGACTTTACCGTATCCCTGTACTGAAGACAGCATTGTAGCCTCAGGGTACCAACACACTGGAGATTCCTGACTAAGGAATCTACGCTGAGGGGGTAATGAAGCCAAGAAGAAACCTGTGCCCCTGGCTTTTGGTGAAATATTCCATTTCCAAAAGGAAGTTTCTAATAAATAGGAAAGAGCCCTCATACTCTTTGGCTTAAGCATGGGTGAACAACGTGGAGATTAGAAAAGACATTTTTCAGGAATAAAGTAGCAAAGATAGGTCAATAGAAAACCAAAAAAAAAAAAAAACGAAACCAAACCCGTTGCCATTAAGTCAATTCAGACTCATAGCGACCCTATAGGACAGGGTAGAACTGCCCCAGAGAGGGTTTCCAAGGAGTGGCTGGTGGATTCGAACTGCCAACCATTTGGTTAGCAACTGTGCTTGCCATAGCTCTTAACCACTGCACCACCAGGGCTAGGTCAATACAAAGGAGTAGGAAAAGAATAGATTGAAAAAGTATCCTAAAGGCAAAGAAACACTAACTGGGAAACCTAAAATAAGGATAATTTTACATAAAAACTGAGAAGCAGATGGCTAAAATATACTAAGGGGCCTGAAATATTCCCGAGTAAAAGAAGTCAAGCTGCCCAGTGGAGACGAAGAGACTTTGCCACAGGTGTACTTACAGCCAGCGGAACCTCATTTCTCATCTCATCCCAGGTAGAAAAGGTCCTTGATAATAAGGAAATAAGATAAGTTGAAATAAAGTATCATAAAGGAGATTTCAAAAGACGATATGACTGGGGGTAGGAATGAGTGGGTGATTCAGGCATGATTAGGTTAGGTTTTGTAAAAGATGGCTCTGGCTGCTGTTTGGAGACTGGGTAGTGATGGGAGCAGAGAGATGGGAGAGCAGCCACATGGAAATGCAGGGGAAAGATCGTGGTGGACTAGGGTGACAGCAAGGGAAATGGAAAAATGTGAGCAGACTTAGGATACCTTCTGCAAGTGGCCATCTTATGGGGAAATTGTTTTGTACTTTAAACTGCTCAGCTGATGTAGCCAGAATGATACCTGGTGAACCAGTGACACCGTGTTGCACACAGCCTGGACATGATAAGATCGATCCTGCAAGGGAACTGCTGAACTCGTGTTATTACCTGGGCACCAGGTGACTCATCGTCAAAAAGTTTCACCCAGTCCAAACACCTGTATTTAACAAAACATAAAGGAGCTTTTTAACTCGAGACTTAGTGAATGTGACGAGAAATTTTCTGAGACTGACTGAATCCAGTTGGTGAAAAAAAAACAACTGTGATTTCCCAAAAATATGCAATAAACGGTAGCCATTCTACAATAAGTTGTCACATGAATCTCCAGGTTCTTGTAATGATCTGATGAAAGCCCAGAATTATCCCCATGTTGGTCCATGGTAGATCCTCTTGTGTCCTGTGTTTGTCCTACTCCAGAATCTTGCTGGGGTTGGGGGCTATTTTTTTTTTATAATTTTCGTTGTGCTTTAAGTGAAAGTTTACAAATCAAGTCAGTCTCTCACACGAAAACCCATATACACCTTGCTACACACTCCCAGTTACTCTCCCTCTAATAAGACAGCCCGCTCTCTCCCTCCACTCTCTTTTCATGTCCATTTCACCAGCTTCTAACCCCCTCCACCCTCTCATCTCCCCTTCAGGCAGGAGATACCAACATAGCCTCAAGTGTCCACCTGATCCAAGAAGCTCACTCCTCACCAGTGTCCCTCTCCAACCCATTGTCCAGTCCAATCCATGTCTGAAGAGTTGGCTTCGGGAATGGTGCCTGTTCTGGGCCAACAGAAGGTCTGGGGGCCATGACCACCAGCGTCTTTCTAGTCTCAGTCAGACCATTAAGTCTGGTCTTATGAGAATTTGGGGTCTGCATCCCACTGCTCTCCTGCTCCCTCAGGGGTTCTCTATTGTGTTCCCTGTCAGCGCAGTCATCAGTTGTAGCCGGGCACCATCTAGTTCCTCTGGTCTCAGGATGATGTAGTCTCTGGTTCATGTGGCCCTTTCTGTCTCTTGGGCTCGTAATCGTCTTGTGTCCTTGGTGTTCTTCATTCTCCTTTGATCCAGGTGGGTTGAGACCAATTGATGCATCTTAGATGGCTACTTACTAGTGTTGAAGACATTGGGGGCTATTTTTTATAACTTGATTATGTTTTAAGTTTTTAATAAGCCCAGGAGCGGCTGTGTGATTCTCTATGTTTGCAGTCCCTCTGCAGGAGCAAGTCTCTCCATGCTGCTTAACCTGGAAAAAAGTTCCAAGCCTTTTTGATAGGAAACCTCTTTTCTGCATTGTATTTCATTCAAAATGGGTTTCCCCTGTGTTCCCCAGGAAACGTCCTGTGTAACACTCTTAAATATCCCCCAGCATCAGTGGCTGAGAATATCACAGTTCTGTGATGCCTCACTTCATGCCCCACTTTATGCTTTTCTTCAAGGGGAAAACAGAAGATTAGTAAAAGCTGGGTGTCCCAAACAGAATGTCTGGAAGCGAAACTCTGGGTTCCTAGGTTGTTGGTACCTAAGGTACCCAAATATCAACCTATGTGGCTGGAGATCTTTCTGTTCCTCCCTGGATCTTGCTTCCTCTCATTGGTAATGAGCAGTTTGGAGCACAACAGTCAAATGGCCGTGCTTTCTTCCTCTTTGGCATGTTTGACGACCATCAGCTTTTTCCCGGGAAAGAGGAGTTCAATTTCTAATTACCATTGCCTGGTGGCCTAGTGGTTAAGAGTTCAGCTGCTGACCAAGAGATCCATAGATTGAAACCACCAGCCACTCCTTGGAAACCCTATGGAGCAGTTCTGCTCTGTCCAACAGGGTTGCTGTGAGTCGGAATCGACTCGATGGCAACTGGCTTGGTTTAGTTTTTAGTATTGCTTGGTCCTCCCAAAGGAAGGCAGCTCTAATTAGAATAGCAATTTATGGTTCTGAGTGTTGGTAAATCTCAGCTCATTGAGAGTGTGTGATTAAAATTCCACAAAACTACTTTTATATGGATCTTATCCAATCATTGAAAATGAATTATCACCTTTGAACCCACTACTGTAAAAGTATTGGAATTTACAAAATATTAAAAAATAAAAGGAAGGAGCTATATAGATGTTTGTGTGGGATCTTTATCACCTAAAAGATCACTGAATGACTGTCTCAAGTCTTCAAATAAGCTCACTTATGACTATCAAAAGAGATAGCTGACTCTGGCTTCTGTCCTAGTAACTAATTGCTCTTTCCATGACAAAAAGAAGAAAAATTCCATTTCAGCTTAAAAAAAAAAATATCCTGTCCCATGTACTTTTTAAATGTTAAAATGTTTGTTGATTATTTTCCCAGTCATGACCATACAATCATTTGGCATTTTTCATAGCTAGAAGTATCTCAAGGAAGAAAATTAAAATCTTGAGGAAGAATCCTATCCTGTTAAAAAGCATTTAACAGTGCCAGTAAGCCTGGGTTTTAACAGCTGCTAGATAAATTGGGAAACTAGGAAATTAGCAACATACTAAGACACACATTGTTTTAACCCACCGTGTTGTAGTGGTTACCAGGTAATAGGACTCATTAAAAGGGTAAGAGTATCCCATATGAGTCGGAATCGACTCCAAGACACCGGGTTTGGTTTTTTATTCCATGTAGCTGTATTAAATATTCAAGCACCCCAGAAGCCAGCAATATCATATGCTTCTAGTTTTCTGGGAAATTTTAACAACTCAGCAGGCTAGAAGCATGATCCAACGTCCTTATGCCAATTTCTATCGTCTTTAAATACATGTTCTAAGGATACAGATACTGGAGTAGAACCAGTTTGCAGAGTCAACAAAGTGCCTAAGAGGATTCTGGTTATTGTTTTCTCACCTCATTAACAACAACAGCAGCAAAAAAGACACCACATATAGTACAGAAAAATCTCAGAAGATTGATAATGGAAAATTCAAATTACTGTCTCCTTCATCTAAAAAAAAAAAAACGCAAACCTACTGCTGTTGAATCAATTTCAGCTCATAGCAACCCTATAGGACAGAGCAGAACTGCCCTGTAAGGTTTCCAAGGCTGTAATCTTTATGGAAGCAGACTGCCACATCTTTCTCCCAAGGAGCAGCTGGTGGGCTTGAACCACTGACCTTTAGGTTACCAGCCAACTGCTTAACCACTGTGCCACCAGGGCTCCATACCAAAACCAAACCAAACCATCCCATTGCCGTCAAGTCAATTCTGACTCATGGCGGCCCTGTAGGACAACAGAGTAGAACTACCGTAAAGAGTTTCCAAGGACCGCCTGGTGGATTCGAACTGCCGACCTTTTGGTTAGCAGCCGTAGCTCTTAACCACTGCGCCACCAGGGTTTCCAGGGCTACATAGTAGTAATTCCCTGCTGAAGGCAGACAAATGTGTATGCTATGAAACACAGTTAATTCAAAACACTGCATGCTAATGCTTGGGAGTAGCTGATCCCTTAAGGTATGAACTCATACATACTTGTTTGCTTCAGAGTGAACCAAGAATTCTGATTATCTTTCAATAGGGAAAGAATGGAATTGGTGAGAATATACATAAAATCTTCCTTTCTTTCCTGTGATCTTAGATATTAGAGTTTTAATGCAGACCCACAGCGGAAAAATAGTTTGCTGTATTGAGTCCGTGCGTAGAGATGCTAGTTAGCCCCAGCATTGCAGGGTATCCGTGAAAAGAGAGTCCCTCTTCCTAGGGAACTGTTGACTTCGACTTTAGCAACGGTCACAGAATGCCAGTATTAAATCTTATGGTTGTTCTCTTGACTTGCAAATTCACAAGTACTTTGCACGTTCTGCTTTAGGATCTTGCATGATAAAATATTGTTTTTATTTCCCTCCTGGTTAGGTTTGATTCTTTTAATGCATCACTGTAAATTCCAGCATGCCTTTTTATGCACAGTGGATATAAGGGTGCCCCTTTTGCTGATAATCAGTTGGTCCAAACCAAAACCAAACCCAGTGCCGTCAAGTCGATTCTGACTCATAGCGACCCTATAGGACAGAGTAGAACTGCCCCATAGAGTTTCCAAGGAGCGCCTGGCAGATTTGAACTGCCAACCCTTTGGTTAGCAGCCGTAGCACTTAACCACTATGCCACCAGGGTTTCCAATCAATTGGTAGGGACATTAAAAACCTCTTGAAAATGAAAAATTAGACACTATATAACCTTCCTTTGTCTTTTCCTTGTGAGCAAGTCTTAGAAGCATGGACGAGCCCATTTGTTCCCACCTCATGTGGCTTATGTCTCCTGATCACATCTGCCTGTTTCTAGTCCCGCTGGTTCTGGGAACTTGGATACTGAGTAAATTTTAATGAAGTGGGATCATCATATTTTTTTTTTCATTCCTGTTAGGTAAAAATGGCTAGTAAATAGCAATGGGTTGAGACTTAGAAAAGCTGAATTCCATTTCCTGGTGAAACACAATTCCACTGCATTTCAGTAAGGCCTTTATATCTTCTTAAAGAGGTCAGTAGTACAACTGCTTTATAGCTTACGTTTACAAAGTCAGAATGTATGTGAAGATAAAATATAAAGAATTTTGAGTTCTTAGAAAACTGAAATCTTAATCTATGATGTAGTAAAATTTCACAGTAGCAGGAGCCAGTTAGGGAATTCACTAAAACTCACACGTCTGTTTTGGAGGAGCTCCTGAGAACAATGTCTCATAAAAAAACAACACTGCCAGGCCTGAGGAGACAGATAGAAAGATACCTTGATCGTATTATGTGAATCGGAGACCATCTCTTAAGGAATAATTTGAAAAGTAACTACAGTATGTACAATCAGAGAAAACCTGAGAAAAGAAGATTTGGTCAAGGAATTTAGTGTAATTGAAGAAAAAAAGTAGTATATGTTGTTGCTCACCAAGTGTATGAAGGCTGCATTCTCATTAAGACAATTTAAAATGACTTGATTGAAAATTGAAAACGATAAAATCTCTACGACCAGAGGGTTGTAAATCACTGAGTTCTTTCAAAATGATGCCTACTGCTGTGCTCCGACTCGAAGACACGCTGACCTTCTAAGAATCTGTACAATTCATGTCTTTTAGAATTTAGGAAAGTGTTTCTAATTTGCTGTGCTTTATGTGTTACCGAAACTTTATTGAATAAAAAAAAAAAAAATTCAAGTTAGAGCTCCACAAAGAACACATAGAAGGTTCTCCAGTAACTTACTGCTATTTCTTTTCTCACAGGCTTGCACGGCGTATGTGGATTTCATGATTGCCGTGGCTAAACTAATTCATCAGGAGAAAGGACTGGCCGTCGATGAAAACCAGATTTCTTTGGAAATGAATAAAGTTATGGAATTGGAAAAAGAGATTGCCAATGTAAAACACATTTTCTCTGACACACTGGATAATCTTTAGCCCCTTTCCCCCCCTCTTTCTATCCTATTTTAAGGGTAAAAGGTGAATTCAGTACAACTCCTTAACTAAGTGATAAAGGTGCATAGCCCTAAGTGGGTCATTGATTCAAGAAGACCTTTGAAACTGCAGAATTGCCTAGTAAACTAGGATTCTGACATCCAAGAGACAGACTAAGTTTGACAAATTAAACTAGATACATTTAATTGCCTATTTTAAGTGGATTGCATCAGAGTTCTGCCATTTATAGCTGAACTGTTGTTGAGGTACCCTTGACTGGTTACTATTTGGAAAAGCTGTTTTGTTTTTTTTATCTGTAGAATTTTACTTTTTTATTTCAGAGTTTAAGATGGTCACAGAGATTGCCTCTCTCCCCTGAACACAGTCACATGACAGTGTGATGCCATTGAGTTCAGACTGTCAGGCTACTGGGTTCAGGGAGATCAGGTGAGAGATTTGCAGGAAAGCCTAGGCGGTGTATGCCTGAATTTCCTCTATTCCCAGGTGAAACATTGGAGTCTGGGTGGGTACTTTCTTCTCTGACATTCCCCTGACGGGTCCTGCACTCTCAGTGACTTAACCCTGGGCCTAAGTGGCACCAGGTTGTATTGATGGAGCTCATGGTCAGATTCTGTCTAGGATCCACAATGCTCCCTCTGACACTGCCAACAACAACCCGTACCCCTAAATCCCCCATCTGCTTGCCACTGCCATTCTGACCTTATCAGAGTCTTGAGAACTGAGGACCTTTGAGGGCCATTTTAGACTCCCTAGAGCTACATAACCAATAAGCAGCATCATGATAAACGGAGAAAAGATTGAAGTTGTCAAGAATTTCATTTTACTTGGCTCCACAATCAACACCCATGGAAACAGCAGTTAGGAAATCAAATGACACATTGCATTGGGCCAATCTGCTGCAAAAGGCCTCTTTAAAGTGTTAAAAAGCAAAGATGTCACTTTGAGAACTAAGGTGCACCTGACCCAAGCCATGGTATTTGCAGTTGCCTCATACGCATGTGAAAGCCGTACAATCAATGAGACCAAAGAAGAATCGATGTCTTTGAATTATGGTGTTAGCAAAGAATATTGAATATACCATGGACTGCCAGAAGAATGAACAAATCTGTCTTGGAAGAAGTACAGCCAGAGTGCTCTTTAGAAGCGAGGATGGCGAGACTTCTTCTCACGTATTTGGACATGTTATCAGGAGGGACCCGTCCCTGGAGAAAGGCATCATGCATGGTGAA
Organism: Elephas maximus indicus; assembly: GCF_024166365.1. Taxonomy (NCBI): domain Eukaryota; kingdom Metazoa; phylum Chordata; class Mammalia; order Proboscidea; family Elephantidae; genus Elephas; species Elephas maximus. The sequence goes on along the minus strand of NC_064841.1, from coordinate 5,265,295 downwards.
GTAGAGAGTCAGTGAAAAAGAAGAAGGCCCTCAAGGAGATGGATTGACAGAGGGCTGCAACAATGGGCTCACGTAGCAACGATTATGAGGCTGGCGCAGGGCCAGGCAGTGTTTCATTCTGTTGTTCATAGGTTTGCTATGGGTCAGAACCAACTCGATGGCACCTAACAATAGAGCTACATGAAATGAAAAATCTCCAATCAGAACCCGATTATGCTTAGAGATGCAGCTGGATGCATGGCACTTTGATGGGTTACACGTGGGTCTGTGCTGGTGACAGAATTGTTAGAACAGTTTACTGCGGGCAAATTACCACTCGCACCTCCCTAAGCCGTGTTCTCCCTAGAGCAGCCTGAGCTCTGTAGTAGGCCTGTCTTATTTGTATCTGTATTTTTTCTCTTCTCTTAGACTCCAGAGTTGGGATGGCATCTGAGCCATCTTCGTATCACCTATGTATCCCTAACAGCGTTCAGCATAGTATTGCTGGCAAAGGATGTTCAACAAATAACTTTTTAAAGCAAATGAATAAATAAGTGACCCGAAGGGGACGTTGGAGCCATTGTTGTCAAGAAGCAATGTCCACTTTTAAACCTTCACCTTTTGTCTCTTCTCACTTTTTCTTGTTTCAACTCCTAACCAGGGAGTTACTGCACTTTTCTTGTCTCTGTTTCCTTGATACATTCAGAAAAAAAAATAAAATTGGATGCTGTTGGATGTAGAGTACTGAACTGGTTAAGTAGGATGAGAGGACAGTCGCAAAAGTGGAAGTTGCTGTTACGGTCCTCGGGTACCTTGCAACCTGACTGTACTGCTTACTAGGAATTCTCTGTTTTGTTTGCCTAAATTTGTTTGCAGAGACTATTAACTTTTGGGAGGTGGGGAATGAATTTTAACTGGGACAGAATGGTGGTAAGGGGGAGGGGGGGAAGCTAGTATTTGAGAGAGAAATTGGAGCTGACTATATCCCAGAAACTTATTAAAATAAACACCTGCAGACAAAAGGGAGCCAGCCACTAACCATAGAAGGAAAGAAGACCGCACATATGACTTATGTGTTTGGGCAGGTGCTAAAACGTGAAAAGTTTTCAAAAGAACTTTAAACTTGACCCAGCACCTAAAACCTCTTAAATTTCACTTTGCTTTCTGGTATGCCAAAATAAATTACAAAACAAATATAGCACTTATATGAAATGTTGGGATATCTATCTCAGATTTTTTCCCTCTTATAGGATTATAGTTTTCTAAAGAATTTTTAGTCCTAAAATAACAATAAAAATTTAAACCCATAGGCTACAACTAAATCTGAAGACCGAAACGATCCAATGCTTCTCTATAATAAAATGACATTGGCCCAGGTCCAAAATAACTTCTCATTAGAGATTGATGGGAAGGTAAGTAGCAAGTTTTGTGCCCTCTTATTCTGCCATTTCCTAAAATTATAACATTGAAAAGCTGTTTCCTAAAATATACTTACTATTTATTGAACTTCAAAATGAATTTAGATAACACCAACCACTTTGGTGACTTCATGACAACACCCAGAACTCTCATGTGAAATCATTTATATGAAGCTAGAGATGAATTTCAAAGGTAAAATTCCTTGCAAGACAACTGTACAATAATATTGAAACTATCATAGAATAGGACAGAAAATCTTTCTGAGAGACCAGTATAGAGTTACCTCACTTGAAGAGCCAACAAAAAAGGCACTAGATTTCTTTTTCACTCTTGAGAAAAAGAATTTATTCGTAGAGCTTGCCATGTTCTCATTAAGACCATCTATGGAGATGTTCAGAGCAAAAGAATGGAGAGTTAGACCCCAAGCGATAAGAATAAACTTTGTCTTAGATTGCATTTATAATCAGCAGTTGTCATCTTTTGGCTTGTCTGTAACTCATTAGCTAGTATCTAACCACTCTTTTGGGGGCTATGCGTTTATTCTTGTGTACTTTTTTGTACACGTGACCAGAAAAGGTGGCAGCATTCATAGGAAAAGGTAAAAGCCACCACATTCAGTGACGGGGCCGTTCTCCTTAGCACTAATTGTTGTAAACAAGGACTTTAAGGGCATAACCTCTTGAGTTAAGCATTGCTTACTTACAGCATTTTAAATGCCTAATAAATACATTTTGAAAGAATGATCTGAACCACCAAAGGAAATCAAGAAAAGTACATCATAGCACCTCATACTTAGTGTGTGATCAGTTTATTTACATATTCCTCGAATAATAGAACTTAAGATATTGATAGGGAAACCCTGGTAGTGTAGTGGTTAACAGCTACGGCTGCTAACCAAAAGGCCGCAGTTCAGGTCTACAAGACACTCCTTGGAAACCCTAGGGGGCATTTCTACACCGTCCTATAGGGTCGCTGTGAGTTGTGAGTTGGAATCAACTTGACGGCACACAGCAACAAGAGACTGCTAATCTTCTTAGTCTCCGACGCTAAAATACGAGTTTAAACAAATCAACAGGGTTTGCACCATCTCCACTTATGCCTTCTTAGATTTCCATTGATGATTGAGTAAATACATTTCCCATTTAAAAAAAGAAAAGGGAGTCAAGATTTCTTTTGGCAACTCCAAACCTACCTTCTAAGCATAAAAATTGCATGAGGAGCCACGTAGACTGAATATTGATGGTTTCAAACGTGTGTTTTGTTTGGCTTTACTGGACCATTTGTGTTGTCTGTATAAGGGCACCACCTCTGGTATACCAAGAGAGTGTTTTCACTTACAGCGGGATCTCCACTGAGATGCATTGTCTTCCTGGTTTATTTTTTAATATCTACGTTTAAAAGATAAACACTGTATTTTGTTTGTATTGAAATATGTATGTAATATATGATACATGCATATTTTAATTTTTGCAAAAAGCAAGGAAGCTTTAAACTTTTTGTGGTAAAAACATATAGCAAAATATTTACCATTCCAACGATTTTTACATGTACAATTCAGTGATATTAATTACATTCATCATGTAACCCATAAACCCGTTGCTGTTGAATGTAGGAAGCTATATTTTTAAAGCTGCCTCTTCCGTTTTCTTTCTTTTATTAATCCAAGGTGATGACATTAGTCTAATTTCTAGTTGTATATCTCTACATTCGAGGTTTTGTGTTATAAATTCTGCTATCTGAATAATCATGCTGCAGAATTAATTTTTATTCAAAACTGACTGAACAATTGAGGAAAAATCCCAAACAAATAACAAGTTGGCCGTGCTGTAATTACATAGTGGTGTTACTGACACCTTTGAACGTCTAACCCTCTAATCAAATTTGAATCTTGGAACCAAGAAGAGAAATCTGTGATCACTGAATGTTTTATGCCTGTTTTTTGTTTTTTTCCAGCCATTCAGCTGGTCAGATTTCACAAATGAAATCATGTCAACAGTGAATATTAGTATTTCAAATGAAGAAAATGTGGTTGTTTATGCTCCAGAATATTTAACCAAACTTAAGCTCATTCTTACCAAATATTCTGCCAGGTAGGTATGTCAGAGTGCCCACATCCTCAAAGTTTACATTTCATATCACTCTTTAGAAGCTTTGCAGCCTCATCTTTTCTGTTGCTGGGTGGTGGGTTTTTTTATACAGAGATCTTCAAAATTTAATGTCCTGGCGGTTCATAATGGATCTTGTAAGCAGCCTCAGCCGAAACTACAAGGAGTCCAGAAATGCTTTCCGCAAGGTGAAGAAAAAATCTCTCTTTTCTTAAGACTTAAAGCATAAAGAGATACATGGTTACCCCATGTACACCGCTAGAATGTAGTGGACTTTGCCAAGAGACAAAATGCCAGCTGTTGGCTCTTTTGGCCATATTTAAGATATTCTGCCTAGGGAAAGGAGTCTGTTTTTGTGGGCTTTTGCCACCTTATGATTGTCTACTGTGGCACCATGATTGCGTTGTAGGGTCATGAGCTACATTTCGTTATTGGAGCCATTCATGAAAGAACGCTCTCGGTTTTGGTTGTGTTAAAAGCAATTGCAGTGGAACCTTCCAATGAACGTAATTTTCAGGCGCTCGTAGCCGACTAGAGATACACGGATGGACTACATCCACCTGGACGAATCGATGAAAGTACACCTGCCTGGAGATAATCTTCGGGTCTTTTCTTAGGCTGTACCGACACCATTTAAACAGTCATCATCTTAGCCCTGTTGTGAGGGGAGAGGTGAGGAGAGACTGAGGAAGAAGGGATTCTTCCTAACATATTGCTTGGTGTCTTGAAAAGAAAATCACTCTCTGATGGAAAGTTTTTCAGTGTTTACCCTTTAAAAGAAAATGTAGGCAACATTTTTAAAATTAAAGAATGCAAAGGTGGTGTTCTGCCAAATCTCCCTGACCTAAATTAATCCCCTATTGGTCCTTCATATATAGTTCTTCTAAATACCTTGAAATTTAGCTAACACATTAAGGAGCCGGAATGTGTTTTCTTGTATAGCAGATGTCCCCTCTGGTATATTTCTTGAAGATTACTTCCCATTTATGTTTATGCAGTGGTGACAGTATGGTTTTTCTTTCTTTCTTTTTCTAAGGCTATTAGGAGGATATTAACTTGTAATGGCCAAAGTTGTCCTGGGATATGCTACTGAAAACATATGCTTCTGAGTCATCTATAAATGAATAATCCAGTCAGATTGCATTTTATCGTAGGGTAGGGACATGTGCGTGGTGAGAAGTAATCAATACTGCAAGAGCTTGGAGACCTAAAGAATAGAACCTTCTGAAATGTGTGCTCTTAACCTATCTTCCAACTGTCTACTCTTGGTCAAGCCCCATTTCCTTTTTCCCTTCCACAGGCGATTTATGGCACAACATCTGAAACTGCAGCCTGGAGGCGTTGTGCAAACTACGTCAATGGGAACATGGAAAATGCTGTGGGAAGGCTTTACGTGGAAGCAGCCTTTGCTGGGGAGAGTAAACACCTGGTAACGTCTGCAGTACAAGAAACTATCAGTTATGTGTTTGCACTGATGGACAATTCAGTAGTCCATAACTTGGCTAAGATTTTACTAACTGGGCAGAAAGCCTCTGAATCATTATTTGCCATTGTTTCTCAACAAATCTCACTCTCCTCCCAAGGGTTTTCTCCTAATATTGTTTAGTCCAAAACCAGTGCTCCATTTTCCAGGAGCAGTGTATTCAGAGAACTCTGCCCATGTTCTATTGATAATAAACTCTTCTCTTAGCAAAATTGACCAAGAATACATGTTTTCTTGAAAAACGTAGAAGGTAAACTAGGGCTTATTTGAAGTATAACAAATGCACTCCATTTTTTATTGTCACTGAGGGAGAAACAGTGGAACGTAAAGATATGGCAAAGAACCTATCCAAAGGTACCTCATCCTTAACTAACGGTACTGACAGCTAATAGATGTTTTTTCTTAGTGCTTCTTATATGAGAGTGGGAGCTATTACATTCTGAGTATTTTTTTTTTTTTTATGTATGTATTTTAAAAAAAAGAAACCGTTGCTGTCAAGTCATTCCAACTCATAGCAACCTATTAGGACAGAGTAAGACCTATTGAATCAGCAGTGTTAACAGTGGCAAATATGATTTAAGAACCTCATGTTCCACTGTGTCCATTTGTTTAGATCGTGGTTTGTCTGTAAACTTACATTTCTTAACATGTTATTGAGTCGCATAAAGACAGCTTGCAGCTCTGTTTTTAAAAAATTCACGTTACAAAGAATAAATTCATGGCCTAAATTTGTCTTTTGTTCTTTTGCTTTGAGGTTGAGGATTTAATTACACAGATCCGGGAAGTTTTTATTCAGACTTTAGATGACCTCACTTGGATGGATGCTGAAACAAAAAAGAAAGCTGAAGAAAAGGTAAAAAGCAAGGCAAAGCTAACTATCAAAGAGAAATTTCATTATGGCAAAAGATTAACTGTAAAAGAGGTTAGGAAAAATGTAATCAAAGATTGCCCTAAAAAAACACAAGCTCCTTCAAGATGTTAATGTTTCCAAGAACATTTTTTGTTGATAAATAATTTTTCCATGATTTTCATCTTTCACTATCTCTTTGCAACCAGCACCCATTCCCCATGTTCAATTTAAAACTTTGAAAGTACTCCCATTTTCTTTTTGTTTAAAGATGACATCAGAAAGCAAGAGGAAAATCTGTGTGGTGGACATGTGATGAATTAAAAGATTTTTTTTTAGCTTGGCTGCTAACCAAAAGGTCCCCAGTTGGAATCCACCAGCCACTCGTTGGAAACTCTATGGGGCAATTCCACTCTGTCCTATGGGGTCACTATGAGTTGGAATCCTCTCGACGGCAGTGAGGTTTCTGCATTTGTTTGCCTCCCCTGGGAGGCACCTCTCAAATGCTGCCATGCCAGTCCTCTCCCATGTGTTGCTGTAAAAAAAAAAAAATAGCATAGTGCGCTTACGGCGCTGCCTCGATGGGGTGGGGGTGCAGGCAAACGCAGAAAGCAGGCATTATTTACGTAAAATACGATACTCTTTGGGGAAATGTCTTCTAGGGAATAAAGTACCAGTGAGAGGAGACTGATTTTATACCTAGGAAGTTGCTTTTTAAGTAGCCCACGGTGTGAAAAACTACAAGAAAACGGGCTGGACCTGACTGACTTCAGTGACACACATGCTGTCCGTTGCATTGGGTCAATCACGGGCTTATGTAACAGATTTGTAAACCAAAACCACACCCACTGGATGGCAAACCAAATGACTCCGAGATACACGCTTGAATTCCCATGAAAATTTTAAATTAATTAAATGATTCAAGAGCAAGGTAATATTATGTACCCAAAAGTCAAACAACTAAAAAAATTAGAACGAAATTAAAATAGAAATAGCAAGTAGTGTTTTTTTTTTTTAAAGTAAGTGGCAATGATAATAAAAGTCAACAGTTTTAAAAAAATTAGAAATAATAAGCAATAAAAAAAAGTAGTAAATATGTGCTGGTATAATAGGGCAAAACTTCTCTTTCACTCAATTAATTATTATTTTTGTTCATTTAACTTTGAGAAGATAGGTATTCTCATTTTAGAGACCAAAAAAAAACACAAACCCGATTCTGACTCATAGCAACCCTGTAGGACAGGGTAGAATTGCCCCATAGAGTTTGCAATGAGCAGCTGGTGGATTTGAACTGCCTACCTTTTGGTTAGCAGCCGTAGCTCTTAACAGCTATGCCACCAGGGCTTCAGAGACCAAAAGAGAACAAAACTCCCAGGATGAATATTAGCACTAAACCTGTAAACTCACCTGTTTTCTCAGCCAAATCACCAAAGCAGAGAGATAATTACAAGCTGTTAGAATGGAGGCTCTAAATATGATCCCTTCTGTAGAATTGAAGGAAAAAAGTCTTTCAGAGAAGAAATTCGTAAAAGTACAATATATGTGGAACAATGGCTTGTCAGCTTTTGTTTCCTTGGGAAAGCTGTAGTCTAAGAGAATTAGGCATTAGAAGCTAAATTTCAGACCTATTTTAGTTTATTTTGAACTCCCGAAAGAACCCAATGCAAAGGCCTCTGTTTGAGGGTTGCCGGAATCTTTTTCTTTTTTGTAAGCAGTATGGATCAAGTTACTTAGTTGCTAGTAATGGCTGAAGTGTAGTGTTTGTGCTGGAAAGTTAGATAACCATCCTTACATTATGGTTTTCACAGGCCTTAGCAATCAAGGAAAGGATCGGCTACCCTGATGACCTTATCTCAGATGATAGCAAACTGAACAAGGAGTACCTCGAGGTAAGTCCCCAGGCTTATAAAGATTCCGGGGTAGCGATTCCTGGGGCCAGCGACAGTGTCATTTCCAGCTACAGGGCTTCAAAAACGTGAAGTGGCTTGCAAGTGTAGATCTCCAAACCTGAAGCCTTTTACCCTGAAGTCAGAACATTGCTTATTTAGTTAGCTTTTTGTTTCATTGGCCTGTACTGTATTTGATGGGCACAGTTAATATTATTTTCCAGGGGTGGGCGTAAGTGGCCCAGATATAAAACTGGGCTGGACAACAGGTAGCCCTCAAGCTTCTTATCACATCTTAAACAGGCCTGACAAGTCAAATCTTCTAGTTTCCTTCCATTTTCTAAGTATCCCCTACTGGATAAACCAGGTCATGTATTTCGTATTTAAAAGACAAAAAAAAAAAAGATGATTTTAGAGCTGAAAACAGTTTTATTCTCCCCTGATTATGTAACAATTAAAAGAGAAGAAAGGTTAACGTCACTGCAGAAGTGATTTCAGACTCAGCTGAGGGCCCTGTTGTTAACATTGTGGCCACCATCACTAGTTGAAACCCTGGTGACAATGAGGCACACCTTGCCCAGGTCCAGGGATGACAGTCATTCCTTACCCAGTGATTTCTTGCCAAAGGTGAGATTTGTAAGCCACAATGCCCACTCTTCCCTTTCCATTGGCATAATAGCATAGCTATCTCTTTTAAATGAGCTTGCTCCAGAGGGCAAGTCTTGGGGGGGTGCCTGAAGGCAGAAGAATAGTGACTAAGAGCCTAGATGCAAAACCAAACTCCTTGGGTTCAAATCCCAGCTGTACCACTCACTAGTTTGGGCAAGTGACTTAATTACTCTGTGCTCAGTTTTCTCAAGTCTAAAATGGATCCAACAGCCCTTACTTCGGAGGATTATTATAAGAATTAAATGAAAGCAATACGTGTTTAAGGGGCCCTGGTAGCACATTGGAAACCCTGGTGGCATAGTGGTTAAGAGCCACGGCTGCTAACCAAAAGGTCAGCAGTTCGTATCCAGCAGGGGCTCCTTGGAAACCCTATGGGGCAGTTGAACTCTATTCTATAGAGTTGCTATGAGTCAAAATCGACTCAACAGCAGCGGGTTTGGTTTTTTTTTTTTTTGGTAGAACAGTGGTTAAGAGTTCAACTGCTAACAAAAAGCTCCTTCAAAACCCTATGGAACAGTTCTTCTCTGCCCTGTAGGGTCACTGTGAGTCAGAATCGACACAATGGCAATGCCGAAAACAGGGCCTGATGCGTTATTGTTGATGTTGTTGTGTGCAGTTAAGTTGATTCTGACTCATAGCAACCCTATATTACAAAGTAGAACTGCCTCATAGGGTTTCCTAGGCTGTAATCTTTACAGGAGCAGATCTTCAGGTCTATTCTTCCACAGACTCACTGGTGAGTTTGAACCACTGACCTTTCAGTTAGCAGCCAACCACATGAGAACTGTGCCACCAGGGCTCCCCCTGACACATAAGTGACACTACTAAATAGAAATGTCCTGTTATCATCATCCACTGTGTAAGAATTCATATTGGTATAGAGAGGTGTGTCTGATACTAGAATTTAAGAAAATATCCACTATAATTTTTAGCAAAAATTTTGAAGATACCTGTTTTAATACTTCTCCCAAAATCTTTTGCATAATATAGTTGGACTACAAGGAAGAGGAATACTTTGAAAACATAATTCAAAATTTGAAGTTCGGCCAAAGTAAACAACTAAAGAAGCTCCGAGAAAAAGTGGACAAGGACGAGTATGTATATTCCAGTTTCCAGTGTGTTCATGGAGCCCTGGTGGTGGAGTGGTTAAGAGCTGTGGCTGCTAACCAAAAGGTTGGCAGTTCAAATCCACCAGGTGCTACTTGGAAACCCTGTGGGGCAGTTCTACTCTGTTCTATAGGGTCACCATGAGTTGGAATCAACTCAACCACAACAGGTTTGGGTTTTGTTTGTTTGTTTGTTTGTTTGTGTTCATTCAGAAGTGAGCCTCCCCACCCCCTCCTTTGTTGGGTTGGGAGAAAGAGTCTGACTTATGAAAATGTTTAAAAGTATAATGGCTTCCCTCCATTGAGTATCTTTAAGAGCGTTTAAGAGAATTATGCTAAAAATCTAGGTCAGGAATTCAGCCAAATTTGAATTTTTTCCACTAAGACATCCTCAGACTACCTCCATTTTTGTTTTCTTCTTTCATTATTGCATGTCCACCCTACTTTGTTTGTGGACAAAATTCTCAATAACACCTTAGTCTAAGTAACATGGCTTTTCAATCTTTCTCTTAGGCCTTACTCTATCCCCAGAATTTTACCTTCTGCCCAGAGCCTTCCCTTTTTTCTATCAGTCGGGTATCCCACAACTCCATCCCTTTCATAAATTCATCATATAGCACTTCTCTCAAACCTGTCATAGGCAAATATAAGATACCAGGAATCACTTTCGTTCATGTCGTTCCAACGTTCTTACTCTCTGCTTGCTAGTAACATCAGTACCTCCTGTTAAAGGTTAGTTTGTTTATTTTTCAATTAAACAGGCGTGTGTGACATATTTAGCAACATATGTGTTTGTGGACTTAAATCCCTAGAACTGCTTGCGTCGACTTTGTCTTACCAGGTTCTTAGCTCCTAGAGAACAGGAGCAATTCTTTTTGACCACTGTCTTAGTTATCTAGTGCTGCTATAACAGAAATACCACAGGTTGATGGCTTTACCAAACAGAAGTTTATTCACATCTAGTAGGCTGAAAGTCCATATTCAGGGCGTCAACTCCAGGGGAAGGCTTTCTTTCTCTGTCGGCTCTAGAGAAAGATCCTTGTCATCAGCCTTCCCCTGGACTAGGAGCTTCTCAGCACAGGGACCCCAGGTCCAAAGGACGTGCTTTTCTCCTGGCTCTTGCTGCTTGGTGGTATGAGGTCCCCTCTGCTCACTTCCCTTTCCTTTTATCTCTCGTAAGATAAAAGATGATGTAGGCCACACCCCAGGGAAACTCCCTTTACATTGGATCAGGGATGTGACCCCAGTAGGGGTGTTACATCCCACCCTAATTCTCTTTAACATAGTCTAATCTTACCTCATTAACCACAGGCAGAGATTAGGATTTATAACATGTAGGAAAATTACAATCACAAGATGGAGGACAACCACACAATACTGGGAATCATGGCCTAACCAACTTGACACATATTCTGGGGGGACACAATTCAATCCATGACAGCCACTAACACTTCTGTACCCAGTACAGTGCTGAGCACATCAAAGATTATCAGTTAAAACGGAGTTAATGAATGAGTGAGCAAATGAAAATATACTAATTGACTCTGTGCCAACAACTAACACAATAAGATGCCAGTGAGGCACTGGATTCATTTGTGCGTTCATTTAACCGTTCATTTATTCTTTCATTCAGTCATCCAACTACTATTTTGGACACTGACAGAGTCCAGGTGTCCTTGGGCACTGGGAGAACCAAAGGTGAAGCCCGGTGACGTTGCATTATGTAACAACACCAGAAGGTAGACAAGAGAGGTTATAATAAATGAGGGAAGCAATGTGCCAAAAGAGGTATGGAGTACAGTGTGGGACTGTGTGATGGAAGGCCTGTTCTGTTCTCATTAAACTAGAAGCAGGCTGGATGCAATTCCCAAATGGAAATGTCAGTACATTTCAATTCTTGCACAACATTTTGAAGCCTTGCAACACCAAGGTGCCTGCAGGAGAGACTGCCTATTGGGCTGATGCCCGGGTTTATACTGAAGGAAATGTATTGTCAGGTGCTAAAACTGGAGCTGCAAATATCAGAAAATGCTTAGTGTCCCAGCTAGGAACAAAAGGGAAGTGGGTGGGTACGTATGGTTGGTGTTTTAATCAGCTATCAAATCCTATCTTTATAAACTCATAAAAAAAAAAAATCATCAAAAACGATACCCTGTGGGTAAATGTATCATCTGAGAATGTTTCTTACAAATTGGAATAGTTTCCTTTTTAAAAAATACTTACAATTGATAACGGGTAGCATGTACAGAGTATCTACTAACAAATATTGCCAAATATCCTTCCCGAAGATGGTTAAAGTTAGGAAACCCTGGTAGCATAGTGGTTAAGTGTCACGGCTGCTAACCAAAAGGTCAGCAGTTCAAATCCACCAGGTGCTCTTTGGAAGCTCAATGGGGCAGTTCTGCTCTGTCCTATAGGGTCGCTATGAGTCGGTATTGACTCGAGGGCAACAGGCTTTGTTTTTTGGTTTACATCCGTATGACACCAGAAGACTAATTGATAATTTTGTAAGTAGTTGTTGCAATCCTGCTCTGTCCTATAGGGCCGCTATGAGTCGGAATTTATAAGGCTAAACTCAGTTCCTAAAATAAAAACGGTCACATCCAAGCACTTCACTATTGCAGTTCGTAAAGATATGCAACATTATCTTTGCCGCTCTCCCTGTTTGACAAGTTCAGAAATGGATCAATTTAGGAAGTGTGCCTGTGAACACCTGAGCTAATCTTGGGCTAGAAGAGTCTCCACCTGCCCAGATGAGTATCTGGAACTTGGAAAGGACAGAGATTTAAAATAAAAAAGAACCTAGCCTGTATTTCCAGAATGATCTCAAGTATTTGATATCTTCTGGGGCTTTGGTTCCAGTTTGCAAAGAACTTCAAACATGACATATTATTAGTAATAGTGCTGAATTGGGAATTCAATATCCATTGGCAAAATTACTTGTAGTATTTCTAAAATTATTTGCTTACAGTGACATGATTTTTCCCCTAGTGTTCGGAGGGCAAACATAAAGCTCTAAAGAAAAAAAATGCGTAAGAACAGAAGAATGTGAATTGTTTTCAGACTTGAAATTACTTTGGCGTTTCCTGAGGACGGGACTTTGTGCAATGTCATTTGGTGGGTAGGGCCAGTGTTTGTAAATCATGACGATAGAGCTAGATGGGGTTTTCATGAACTACAGAGACTTATTGCTGAGTCTCTCCTGTCATTATGCATCAAAATAAAAACACTGACATTGACAGGAGCCAAATCAATAAACATTTACTGAGCATCTACTATGTGCAGAGCACCCCATTACATGGGATCCACAATCAACACCCATGGAAGCAGCTGTTAAGGGATCAAATGATGTATTGCACTGAGCATATCTGCTGCAAAAAAACCTCTTCAAAGTGATACGAATGGAAGATGTCACTCTGAGGACTAAGGTGCACTGGATCTTAGTCATGGCATTTTCAATCATCTCATATGCATGCGAAAGCTGGACAGTGAATAAGGAAAACTGAAGAAGAAGAATTGATGCCTTTGAATTATGGCATTGACAAAGAATATTGAATGTGTCATGAACTGCTAGAAGAAGAAACAAATCTGTCTTGGAAGCAGAGTCAGAATGCACCTTAGAAGTGAAGATGATGAGACTTTGTCTCATGTACTTTGGACATGTTATCAGCAGGGATCAGTCCCTGAAGAAGGACATCATGCTTGGTAAAGTAGAGGGCCAGCGAAAAAGAGGAAGTCCCTCAATGAGATGGACAGACACAGTGGCTGCAACAATGGGCTCAAACGTACCTACTATTGTGAGGATGGCGCAGGACCGGGCAGTGTTTCACTCTGTTGTAATAGGGTTGCTATGAGTCGGAACCAACTCGACAGCATCTGACAACAGTCTTAGGAGCTCACAATCTAGTGTCAGAGGCAAAGGAGTAAAAATTAAATGTGACAAAAGGCAGGATTTGATTGGTGCTATAACAAGCAAATAAAGTGCTAACATAGCACTTGAAAAATAAAACACCACAATCAAACCTTTATTTATAAAGAATTTTCTGGAGACAACATGTCAGTATTTATTATTGAAGTGAAAAGAAGATTCACGAAAAAAGAAACAAAACCAAAAAAAAAAAAAAAAGAACGGTTCATTTCCCTCTTCCCTTTTGTTGCTTCCAGCCTGCTGTTTGCTCTAATCTGGGCTAATTGGATGGTGGCAAGCCCCTGAAATAAGTGGTACCCCTGAGGCTGACAGTCCAAGAGCTGTGGTTCTCCATGGTTCTTTCTGAAAGGCCAACACCACCAAAAATGGCAGGGAGGCTGGTTCCCTGTGAAGTGACACCGTAGGTTTGCCACTGGTATGAGTCACTAATACTTTTTTAGTGTTCCAGCTCTGCCAGTTACTACCTGGATGACCTTTCAAGAGCCATGCAATCTCTTTATTTATAAAATGAGCAGGTTGATCTAGACTATATCCAGTCTCTAAAGTTATTCCCGGCATTAAAATTTTATACACTTCCTTGTGAATGTTTTATACAGGCCAGGAGATTTTCCTCTTGGGCTTCTCCACATCCAGTGGCTCCACCAAAAAATATATATATATGTATATGTGTGTATATATATATATAAAACCCACCCACCTAGTGCCATTGAGTCGATTCCGACTCATAGCAACCCCACAGGACAGAGTAGAACTGCCCCATAGAGTTTTCCAGAACTGTCAACCCTTTGGTTCACAGCTGTAGCACTTAACCACTATGCCACCAGGGTTTCCCTATATATGTATATATATATATATATATATATATACCCTAGTGGCGAAGTGATTAATAAGCTCAGGCTGCTAACCAAATGGTTGACAGTTCGAATCCACCAGTCGCTCCATAAAACCCCTATGGTGTAGTTCTGCTCTGTCGTATAGGGTCAGCATTAGTTGGAGTCAACAAGACGGTCCATAATGAAAATAAAAATATGTGTGTATATATATAAAAAAGAAAAAAAATTTTTTTCTTTTTTATATAGATAGATGATAGATAGATAGATAGATAGATAGATAGATAGATAGATAGATAGATAGATAGATAGATAGACAGACAGACACAGACAGATAGATAGATATGCCCTTGTAAAATACCGCTTCTGACTTTTCCTCTCTGCTGATATTTCTAGAACCAATCTTCTTTCTAATTAATTCCTCTATCCCTCTGTTGATTGTCAAAACAAAAAATGGTTATGCAGGATTTATAGGGGTGAATGGGACGACACCACTAAAAAAACTAGGAGAGTTGATATTGCCTGTCCAAAATGGGGTGCAGAGTGCTGGAAACTTGGAACACAAATGAATCTCCACAAGTGTAGATGTCTGGGTAAGGTTTACAAAAAATATTATCTGAGTCAGCAAATATTACCCAATCTGTGAGACTGAGCAGCAGATATTTAGCCTAAACTTGGACAAATCTCTCTAATTCTTCACGGCAGGGTCTGCCATGGTGGTCTGCTCATGTTCCGCACATATTGTAATAGATGAAAACCGTAGATTTCCGTCTTTTCCCTGCCCGTAAAACCAACAAAGTCCATTTTGCGTTTATCCGATGTGTTTTGGGGTTGTGAGCAAAACTCATTGTATCAGCAAAAGTCTTTCTGCTATTTAGTTAGCACCCAAGGAGGGTTTTTATTTTGTTTTTTGGGTTTTTCTCAGAGGTGGTGGGGGGCGGGGGGCAGTAAGAAAGGAAAGCTGAATATTTGAGGGTTGAAGTATTAGGTAGATTTTTATACTTCTTTCTTTTTCAAACAACATAATCAAAACGCCTTACAATTCCATTTAAACTGGGAGAACTTTGGGAAAGCATTCTGGGGTTTATGTACAAGTGTATCCTTTTGTGAGGACAATGTCTAGACAAAGCATGGCTTCTGGTTGCCACAGATCCCTGCAGCCTGCACATTAGCTGTACCTTACCTAGGACTGTGCCCGCCACCCTCCCTGGGTCACAGAATGAGATAGGATAGCACTCCCGGGATTGGGGGACAAAATTGATATACCGCGACCTGTTCCCAAAACTTAGTCATTTGTTTAACAAATATTTCGTGAGTCCTGACACTCTTCTAAGCCCTAGGGATACAACTGAGAACAAAACATGGAACAGCCCTGCCTTCGTATGTAGGAGTAACCTTCTAATGGGCTAGGCAGACAAAAGACTTGTAAGCCCAAGTCATATAAGGGTTAAGCGTCATATGGGATGCAATGGAAGAGATTTTAGTTGTTTCCTGAAAGATACGAGGTTAATGTGAACTGAGAAAAGTCACCAAAATAAAATTTTGACAGACATTATCCACTCACCCACATGTTGTGACTTCCAAATTTGCGTATTTCTCTGAATTTGCCAAGTCCCATGTGAAGGTGTCACTTTAAGGGCTAAGGTTGCCCTGACCCAAGCTGTGGTGTTTTCAGTCTCCTCATATGCATAAAAAAGCAGAACAATGAATGAGAAAGACCAAAGAAGAGTTGAGGCCTTTGAATATCGGTGTTGGCAAAGGACATCTGAATATACCATGCACTGCCAAAAGAACAAACATATCTGTCTGGAAGAAGTACAGCCAGGATGCTCCTTAGAAGCAAGGATGGAGAGACTTCATCTCACATACTTTGGACATGTTGTCAGGAGGGATCAGTCCCTGGAGAGGACATCATGCTTGGTAAAGTAGAAGCCCAGCAAAAAAAGAGGAAGACCCTCAATGAGATGGATTGTCACAGTGGCTGCAACAGTGGGCTCAAACATAACAACAATTGTGAGGATGGCACAGGACCTGGCAATGTTTCGCTCTGTCGTACATAGGGTCACTATTAGTCAGAACCAACTGAACGACACATAAAAATGACAATGTGACTGTGTACACACAGACATGCACAAATACGTATATACAGAGTAATTGAAGACTGAAAAGATTTTATCCTGTTGCTATGCTTAGAACCACAAAACCAACTGATGACTTCTGGGAATACAAATAGAGCAGTTGTTACCATTAGGTTTTGTTGAAAGAGAAATGGATTCTCGCCAAAGTAAAGGTCAAAACAGGCGTCCTGTCTCTTATCCCACAGACAGACCTGGATAAGTCACTCAGACTCCTTCAGTTATTTTAAAAACTCTTTTGCAACAATAATCAACAGTTTAATGAGGCCCTTTGGTCCCGCCGTGCTTGGCCTTTGGTTAAAAAATGGCTCCTCTTGGAACAAGTGGAAGGAACATGTCCTCTGGATGCTGGGGTAAGGGGCAGTGGGGGTGGGCAGACCTGTGTTACGATTCCTGCCCTGCCACTTATCGGGTAAACTTGGGTTACTTATGTCATACCTTTGAGCCTCAGTTTTTCACTTATAAACTAGGGATAATAACCTACTTTTGCAATGCAGAGATGTTGTGCAGATTACAGTTACGTTGTGTGAAGTGCCTGGCACATAACCAAAAAAAAAAAGAACCTAAACCCATTGCCGTCAAGTCGATTCCAACTCACAGCGACCCTACAGGACAGAGTAGAACTGCCCCACAGGGTTTCCATGGAGCAGCTGGTGAATTCGAACTGTTGACCTTTTGGCTAGCAGCCAAGCTCTTAACCACTGCACCATCAGGGCTAGGCACATAACTTAAGTGGTCATTAAAACATAGCTGTTATTGTTATAGCCTGGTCTTGCTGGGTCTTCTAGAATGCCTTCAGGGTGGTATAAAGGCCGGCATCCTGAAGCTTGTTAGTGGTAAGGGGGAACCCTGAGTATGAAACAGTTGTAAGAAGTAAGCACCTTAGTTTTGAAAGAGCTTGGCAAGAAAATAGCATTGGAGGAGGGGTTAGTCATTAATATTCATAGAAGTTTCCCCTAATCATTGTAACGAACTTTTGTGTTAAATGCAGATCCAATGCCTTAGAAGCAGAGCATTTGATTGGAAGGTGAGATGAGAGGGCCTTCTTTCTCCTTAGTTTACATTCTTTTCCCAGTGGGCTCACCCAGTTTACATGTGTGTTAGGAAGAAGAGTTTAGTAGTCGTGATGTGCTTCACTTTCTACACCCGTAAATTGGAGGCACCATCTATTTTATGTGCGTGGTCTGAAAGATACAGAAAACACCGACGTCTTGGTGAGACAGTATTAATAAATGTAAAGGGTAATAGTGATTATAATCACGAGATGACGCCAGGAGTGGGTGAAAGTGTTTTTGCAATCTGAAACCCAGGTAGCTCAGTGGTTAAGAGCTCAGCTGCCAACCAAAAAGTCAGCAGTTCAACCCACCAGCCACTCCTTGGAAACCCTATGGGGCAGTTCTTCTCTGACCTATAGGATCACTATGAGTCGGAATTGACTCCAAGGCAACCAGTTTGGTTTTTGAGTTTTTGCAATTTAGTGGGTCTATTCTAATCAGAAGTGCCAAAGGATCAGGCTGTTGACTTCAACTTTCCTTCCCGGCTGTAAAAATGATGTCTGGATGCTTGCATTTCATCACCACTTAGGTTCTTTGGGGTAAAAAGAATTAGAAGAGAAACACCTGGTCCTTCTCTCAAGGGTGTTTCTGTCGTCTCGCTCACCCTCATTGCCCGCTCAGCTTTGAGGGACGCTCTGCTTGCTACTATTGAATGTCTCCAAACAAGAGTCAGCTTACCTGACACAATTAAGCCTGAAAAGTGTTCTTATTTCGTACTCTCCCCCTCTTTGCTTTCTACCCCACACACCCACACTCGTATGCTCGTAGAACACTGGAAGCAGGAAGAGAAATCCAAGAGCAGAATGGTTTGTACTTCTTCACCAGGGTCTGAGGCTCTCTACAGAGGCTGTTAGCATCTGGTCTCCACACTTGCAAGGTATCTTCAGGTAACCCACAATTCCCACTGTTTTAGGGCAAGAATCACCACCATTTGGTTTCCTCTCCTATTTGTGTACTTTCTCTTCTCTCGGGTGCTATTTGGGGCCACATTTGTCTGTGTTCCATAAATGGAAACTTCTCTTGAAACTTTCAAACTACATCCAAGTTAAAAGAACTTAGAATTTTTATTACGTCACCATTAATTTGGAAAGTATTTTCTGTGCCCTGTTAGTTTAGTTTTTCTATTAACATAGTGAGCTATTTCATGACTGACCACAAATATTCTTAGACATTGAGCCTGTCGCTGTTATCATTACCTTATTTAAGATGTAATGATCGAACCACAGCACTTCAAGTTCTGATCATTCCCGGGAACAAAATGCTCAGTGCTTTCAGCCTGGATAATCAGCCAGGGGTGGTATGAGGATGTACCGTGAACGCTCTCAAGGAAGAAAAGGCAAACAGTGCCCACGAGTGCTCTGTAAATCTAACTACCATAATTCTGGTTTTGTGTGTTCTGTGGTCATAAATAGCTACCTATTTTCTTGGAGGCATAATTCACAGTGGACATGTTAATATGTAAAATTCTCCCTGCTGGAAGGTTACAAGCATTAATCAAAATGCAATCTCAAGCCCCTCAGAGTAACATGAGAGAACAGCAGAAAGGTGCCCAAACAAGGCAGGGCATTCATTTTTATAAAAGTGATAAACACAAGATGGGTAAGATGATGGACACTTCATCTGCATCCTACATGTGAGATCTGTGGCTGCCTGAATCATTAGTTTCTGAAACATTGGTTCCATATATCTTGTTCCTCTTCTCTGTAATACACTTAGTTAAAAAGGCAAAAAAGCAAAACATTTTAGATTGGCACCTCCTTTTCGGTCTTTTTTTGGTTTCATTATTAGCATTCTTGACTGATTCCAGAACCAAATGATTTGCGTATTTCATTTGTGGTTATCCAGAAAATCCCATACAACGTTTACCATCACTAAGTTAGAAGTCCGTAATGGAGAAACTAAACCTTAAAACCACCGAGACCTGGAGCAAGTTAAATTAACTTTTATTACAATTAAAATTTGAATAATCATAAGCTGTTTACATATAAAATTTGCTGCTACACTTGCTATCTAAATGTTGAGAACACATCGGGAAACTGTTCTTAGAATCGCTGCAAGGAAGGGTGCCCCCTGTCCCCCTGAGAGCAATGTGAGAACATTTTCCATCTCACCCTTTCTGCCAGGCAACTTGGAATCATATTTCAACCTGAATCATAGTAACCGTGTGAATATACATAAACATATTCCTAATATAGTATTCTTCCTGACCATCATTTTTGTTTTTTCTTAATACGTATTTTTTAAAAATTGTTGATCCAGTTACTTTATATAGTTTCTGATGTCTCAATTTTATTCTAACACCCCTGGGGTTACAAATACACACTTTTGTTGTGAGTCACTGTAAATCATGAAGCGAGTGGAGTTTAATTAAAATAAATAAACTGATCTACTTGTCATTACCGACCCGCAAGAACCAGGAAAGCATCGATGACTTGGCTGTGATGAGATTAGAGAGAACTGGTCTATTAGTCGCTTCATAGTGTTTAAAAGCGATTTCCCTTTACAAACAACAACAGATACATTGATCAAACATTCGTCTTCCCATCTTCAAGATTATTTTCTTCCTAAAGAAAAATTCACAGAAATGTTGTCTGCATTAAAAAAAAAAAAGTCCCAAATCTTGCGAAGTCGTGTTACTGGAGACAACCTGTCCCCATTCAGAGTTTATCAGACATTTGCTATACACGGCCCTCCCCCAGTTATTTTTAAGAGATCCTATCTGCAGTCCATGATTACTGAGAGCAGAGATAAAATGCTGATTTGGGCATCTGACTTTGTACTGCTTAACCTCGCAAAGCAGGGTCTGGAAACAGTTCAATGTGACCTCATTGTGCTAATGACTGTAAACTTCTGTGGGAGGGGTAACAATTGCCACAGTAAATGCTGCCGTGAAAGAGGAATCGCTGCGCTGAAGCCATTACACAGTGATATATGACTGTCTATGTGTGCAGTCTGCTGACCTTTAAGAGGTTATACGAAGTCAAGTGGTGTCCACTTTCCTTGAGTATATAGCACATGTATAATAGTCTAGATGGAAATAGTACTTCCGCTGGACACAAGTGCTTCACCTGATTATTGACGTGCAGTCTTCAGGGCATCGTAGCGCAGACATGGGAATATTGGCACCTCTCCTTTGCCTTAATGCTGCCCTTTAATTATCTTCATTCAGGGGAAATGTTTTTGGTTTTGGTTTCATTTTCTCATTCAGTCTCGTATTATAGTTATTTATGTATCTTTCTCATTTATTCAATTAAACTAGAGTCTTCTGAAGTCAGGGACTGTCTTTTAATACATCTTTAGACTGTGTATATAAGGAGCCCCGGTGGTGCAATGGTTAAAAGCCCTTGGCTGCTGACTGAAAGGTCTGCAGTTCAAACCCACCAGCCTCTCCTGGGGGGTAGGGGGGAAGGGGGGAAAGACCTGTGATCTGTTCCTGCAAAGATTACAGCCCAGGAAACCCTGTGGGGCAGTTCTAATCTGTCCTATAAGGTCACTATGAGTCGGAATCGACTTGACGGCACACAAAAACAACAGATTCTGTACAGAGCCCAAGTCGTGTTGTACAGAGACAGACGAATTTACTTAAGAGCCACCTGGACTGTATTTTACAGTTGTCATAGAAAAATATACCTTTGCTCAATTAGCTGAATGTTGCTTTTAAAAAAGTTTTAAAAGGCAGAACTTGGAGACATATTACTCCAAGCTACACTTTCCTCCACGGAGATATTTTATTTCCAGAAAGGCTCTTTGTAAACTATGAATTGAAATATTTTTAAATATACTTGAATCTGAAGTTTTAATATGTGTATTTCAATATTCTGTCAACTACTCCCAAATTGTAGGCATGGTTACCTAGAACCAGGAAAAGAAAGCCAAACACATTTCAGTGTAATGTGAACCCACTGCAGCTTTTGAAGGGGTACATTTTAACGAGTTTTGCACTGTCAGAGACGCTGCCAGAAAAATTCACGTGCGTGAAATAGATTGCAGACCTGGATATACGCTGATTTTTTAAGAAATGAAAGACTTTTAAATGAGCTCTCTCACCCAGCGAGCTAATTTTAATTTGTTGATCATATTTCAGACTCAGAAAGAGAAGATTCACCTAGGAATAGAAATAACGATTTCATTGTGATGAGTGGATCGAATCACTTGTAACATGTTCTCCTGTTTTCCGTAGGTGGATAAGCGGAGCAGCTGTAGTCAATGCATTTTACTCTTCAGGCAGAAACCAGATAGGTAAGGCGTATTTCTAAATAATTCTTTAATATTTCTCTTTTTTTTCCCAACCTGCAGTGTGTTGTATGACCAACTTACAATACCTCAAGAAAAAAAAAAAAGAAACAGCCGAGGCTGAGTTACTGATTTATTGAATATACTTCTTGATAGCTAAATGCATCCTAGTAACTTTTTTCACTGTAATGGCAAAATTTAAATTTGTACAAATCATGTTAAACAGTTTTGTTTCTTTTGTAATCTTGCCATTTATAACTAAAATGGTTTTATCTTATTTCTAAGTACTTTTTGCGATTGAAAGTCCCTTAAATATGTCTCCGTAAAATTAAATTGGCTTTAAGACTTTCTAAGCATCAGCGTCTTAAAGTGGCAAGAGCCAACTTTTCAGAGTTACAGTGTTGGGCAGTTCTGTCTGCTGGCTCCAGTGGATGGTCCAATTCTGTGTCATCTTCATTCCAGAAAGCTTCAAGGAGCTCAGAACGTTGACAGGTCAAATATACTAGGTTGGATCATATGAAATTATATCGATGTGACCACTTTGTGATTTCACTTCAATCAGAAGAGAAAAAAATGGTGTGTTCACTAATAGTAATATTACAGCAGGGTGTGAGGAAGTTTAATACGTGAATGAATGGTGTGATGAAGAAATGAATGACTTAATAAAAAACATTCTTTTTCTCTTCCTGGGAAGACCTGTACATCTTTAAATTCTGTCTGTCTTAATTATGACATAAATCAGGCCCTTTTCACAAGAGATTTGAGTATGTAGAAAGCACCCACTGATTCCGTGCTACCAGAGATATTCTAAAAAACAGTAGAGGAAGCTTCCCCCATTGTCTTCAGTCCAGCCATTCATTCCTAACTGTGGCCCAAAATCCAGAGGAAAGATAATCTCAGCATTATTCTAACTATTCTTTTTATATTTCAGAACCTTCCCTAAGCCTCATTTTTCTTTAATTTTGCTATCAATTGGGTTAGAAATGATGGAAAATTCTGTAAGATTTTTATCGTTGACTAAAAAACAAACCCTTAAAAAATTATATCCTTTTTTATTTTAAACCTTGATAATACCTTTTTGTTGCTTTTAATCCTAAAAACCAAAACCAAACCCACTGTCAAGCCGAGTCTGACTCATAGTGACCCTATAGGACAGAGTAGAACTGCCCTGCAGGGTTTCTAAGGGACAGCTGGTAGGTTCGAATTGCTGACCTTTTGGTTAGCAGCCAAATGCTTAACCACTGCACCACCACGGCTCCATTTTTAAGCCTAGGAAGAGTTCAATTAAGAAGTTATCTACATTTCCTTCTAGTATTTTTATGGTTTTTTGCTTTTGGAGTAAAACTTTAACCCACCTGGAATTCTACTTTGCTACGTGACATGAAAATGAATTATGCAAAGTAATCAAGAATGTCTTTATATCACATATAGATAATAATTAAGGCATGCATACTTGGGTTAAAATCATTTAGCTCAAAGTCTAGGCTAATATGTTTCCCAGCTAGGGAAATGATTACCCAAACCCAGACCAGAGTCTGCTTAATGATCAACTTAGAATCTGTGCAGTCCATCCTAATGTATTCCTGGAAACCACTCCGAACTTTCCTTAGAAATGCCTTTCTTTATCTCTTTCTTATCGCTTTTAATATTCACTCCTTCTATCGATGTAGGGTCAAGTTCATTCAAGATTGAGACTCAAACAGAATAAATTAATTTTCAGTGGAATACCAGGACAAATGGAGGCAGCCAAGATATCAGTTTGCATTTGGACATATTAAGTTTCATTTTAAGCCTGCTCAGGAAGGACCTTGGATCCTACCAGACCAGGAGTTGGTTTATGCACAGACAAGAGCCTGACAGATCCTCTTTAGAACCACTCTGGCTTGTTCATCCCTTCAGCCTGTCTCTGGAGCAGGTCCAGGCAGTTTAGGTCAAGAAGGGACTTGATTGACTCTCAGTTACCCTAAATCCCTGCAGGTGACTCAAAATTGGTCTGCCTCCAAGATTCCCTGATCAAGCTAGACCTGACAGTGTTCATTTTGAGTTTAATCCCCTTGACCCAAACAAGCAACACAGCAAAAGGAAAAAGAGTGAAAGTGGCCTAACGTTTCACAAAGTAGACAGTTATCCTCTGAATAATCAAGAAGTGTCTGTCATAAACATCCTTAATATATAAGATCTTTTTAAAGTGTGTCAAGATAATCTCAGCTGATGGAAATACGAAATAAAATTGTTAACCTGTTTTCATATGTTTGTCTGCTAAAAACAGCAGTTCAGAGAAGGGGGAAGTGTCACGCAAGAGGAGAAATCTTTGACGTGTGCAATTATTTCTCTGTGACAGTTCATTAAGCCTTCAAAGTGGGGATTGTCTTAACTAAAGATAACCGAAGATCCGTGTCTCCATCTTCCTCCTTGATAGGAACTTGTGAGCCTGTACATACATGCATACATAGTCTGCAACCCTGACTTAATGGGTTTTGTGAGATGTGCATTACAAAATTGAGTTGGTACAAAATAGTATGCGTCTTATAATGCCTTCCCATGCCCCAAATAACCCCAAATTAGATCACATACAATTTTTTATGGGATTGGTCATTTTACATTGTTAGGTTAAAAAATAAGTTGTTATTCATATCAATTTTTTCCTTTTTAATTCATGTCCCACCACTTTTTTGTCAGAACTCACACACGTAGGCTAAATTTCAAATTTGTTGTACCCCTGCTACTTCACATCAATAGCAACAAAAGGCAACTTCCAGGACAAGGAGGTATTTTTAAAAGTTTCCTGATAATACTAAAATTGTTTAATTCACTGCTTCGACTTCCTTTCACGTTTGCTTGTTGAAGCTCCAGGAGCCACCTTTGTCATTAAGAAAACTACGTATGAATGTTTTGTCAAATACAAGTTTCAAGCACTCTTCAACCATCTCATTAAACCTTAAAGTATGGTCCACACAAGTGATCGGTTCAGATGGGGAGTCTTATAATTGCTGTGTTCTCCCTTTTCATTAAAAAAGTACCAGGGATCTTTTCACGATCACCTTTTTTCATTGTCAGGAAATGTATGGGTTATTTGATGTATACAGCCTGGGTGGTCTACAAATGCCTCGAGATAATCAAACTTCCTGAAGTGCCTTACTCATTTCTGGCAGTATTATTTTCAGTCTTGAAAATTAAGAGTAAATGTTTCCAAAATGTTTCTGCTCTGGTTATTATAAAAAAAGAGTGTTTGATTTTTTTTTTTCCACCAAAAAAAAAAAAAAACTTGATTTTACCTGTTTTGCAGGCTCCAGATTTGTATGGAAGATTCTAAAATGGTGACCTTAATGAAAATAAATAAATAAACTAGGGAAGGGGATGTATAATCTTTTGTTTCATTGACCAATGACTTATTTAATTAACTAAGTCTTTGATAATCGTGAACATAAAAACTGTACAACTAAGCAGTTGGTTGGATACAATGGTTGTAAAGTCTGCCGATAACAGACTAATGGGAAAAACCCTCATCTCAGATATTTAGCTGACAGAGTGAAAGGGGAAAATCGTAATTTGCAATGCTGAACTTGGAGACTAGTATTAATATGAGCCATGAAAATTGTATCACTTGCCTGAAGAATGGTGTATCAAAGCCAAACCAAACCCATTGCCACTGAGTCGATTTTGACTCATAGCAACCCTGTAAGGCAAAGTAGAACTGCCCCATGGAGTTTCCACGGAGCGGCTGGTAGATTCAAACTGCAGACCTTTCAGTTAGTAGCCAAGCTCTTAGCCACTGTGCTACCAGAGCTCCAAAGACTGTCATATCAGGGTATAATTAATGGAGCAGAATCTTTACAGTTAATGTTTAGTCTTGATAGCAGGTTTCATAAGAGCGTTTTATATAACGGGTGGATTTGAATCGAAGTACATAGTGTGGGAGATAGTGTTCACTTTAAGTTAATAAAGTACTGTGCTTAATTTTTATCCTTTAAGCTAAAAATAATCTCTTGGCACCGTTGATAGCTCAGGCAGCTGCATGCGAGGTGTAACTTTCATCAGAATTCTCTAAAGACAAAAAAATTTTTTTTGTCATTTGAAAGGTAAAACAAATTTCTTCATTTGTTTTTGAAGGTCTGGAGACAAAGTATTTTTAGTCTCCTCTAAATACCTAATGTGTATCTCTGACACCCATGCAGTTAATATCATGCTCCCCCGACCTGAGAGGCAAAGAAACAACATCTGCTACTCCATGTAAACTAGATGCTAAGTTTCCTAAGGTCAGGGATTTTCTCTTACATTCTTTGTATCCCAATAGCAACACCCAGGGCTTTGCATGTTAACAAATATTGATATAAAGTTTGTTTTGTTTTTAGATTACAGAACATGGTATTTCAGTGGGTGGATACCAGTGTTTTAAAACATAAAAGATAAAAGTATTAAAATGTGAACATTAATTTTACTTTCTTTCTAAAGTCAAAAATTAACCACCTCAAACATCATGGTCCAAAAGAGATGATCTTTTAAAATATAAAACAGGGGGAAATATATTCCAAGAGAACAGAAAAAAGTTCCGGTGGTTAGAGTATTTCAGAAACTGTGTATTTCTAAAAAAATGAAAGAAAGAAAAACAGTGTGTGTGACTCTGTGTGTGTGTGTGTGTGTGTGTAGAGACAGAGAGAGAGAATATGTAAGTATAGCTTGGTGGGCGTATACATTATATGAGGATGATGGGATGGGATAGGGAAGGAAAAGGCGTCGGGGAGACTAGAAAGGTAGACAGGACCATGGATGGCATCAAAGGCCAGGCTGAAGATTTTGTGTTTAGAGAGCAACGATAAGCCACTGGTTTCTTTTTTTTTTTTTAAAGCATGAAAGTGATAATGACCAGAGTTGCACTTTAGACAGATTAATTTAGCTGCAGGATAGATTAAGAGGATAGATTAGGTTTAGGATAGATTAGAGTTGGGTAAAACAGGAAGTAGGAAGACCAGTTAGGAGATTAGTGTAAGTAATCCTTGAGACAAGGAATGAGATTGCAAACTGTCATAGTGACAGCAAGACTGAGAAGGGAGAGATCAACAAATAAACACGAGGGATGTGACTGGAAAGCAGGTATATGATGTGGTCTTTGTTTACGTAGACCATAAAAAACTTTGCAAAAGAAAGGAGGCTCCAAAAATAAATGCTAAATTTTCATTTTGGATGATTAAGGTACTTCAGATGCCACTAGCAAAAGTAATAAAGTCAAAAAAGCGGTGGCCTAGAAGGGAGAATGGTGATTTTGGTATTCAACGTGCTAAATTCAAAGAGTTTGTCAGGCGTCTATGGGGAGAAATTTGCCGAGTTATGGCAGATGTCAGAGTAGAAATATAAAAACTACAAGCTGTTTACCGAAATGTTTGAGACATCATCGTAAATTGAGTATTCATTCGATTAGCATTGATTATTCATTTATTTAACACATTTCGTGAGCTCCTATTATGTTCCCGATACTAGTTTTAGGTGCTAGGGGTAATGAACTGAATAAATGAATGGACCCAAACAAACAAACAAAAAATAAATGGACGGACACACAAATTTCTGTTCTCAGAGGATTAGTGTTTCAGGTGCTGGGGTGAGAGTGGGGCAGACAGAAAAAGGAAAGACACAAAGCATAAGTGAAGAAATAAACAGAATATAAGCGTATTTATAGGTGCCTCAACGAAAATAAAATAGGGTTGTGCGATTGAGGGGTAGTTCAGATTGTGTGGCTCTGTTTGCTTAATAAACTGCTGTAGGTGAATAAAGTTGTAGAGACAGCATTAAAAGTACCGTGTGTTATTGAGTAACTATTTCTGCTTGCATCCACATTTTTACAATAAGACAAGAACCTTCTGGGTGGAGACTATAATTATTCCTTGCCCTAACTCCTTGCAGTAGAAAACAATCTTCAGAAAGATTGTAAAATGCCCTTTGGGATTATAAATCATAGATCACGATGCTATTTTTGGATGACCTCTTTGTTGTCATCAATAATAAAAGACCTGCATTCGTTTCTATCATAGAAGGTATTTGTATCCAACTAAGAGAAACGGACTTGCTGTTCAGCTTAGCAGGCAGGAAGCCAAGCCCAGGCTGTCTTCATAGAATAATGCCACAAATCACCTTGAGTATCTTCTTTCTTTGCAGTCTTTCCAGCTGGCATCCTGCAGCCCCCCTTCTTCAGCGCCCAGCAGTCTAACTCACTGAACTATGGGGGTATCGGCATGGTCATAGGACACGAGATCACCCATGGCTTCGATGACAATGGTAAAGGACAGTTTATAGTTTGCTTTGGCTAAGATATATTCTAATAAACAGAATTAAGAGTCATTAATGAATTATCAGTACAAAAACACATTCATCAGTGTATCATTGGGTCGTATAATCACTTTACTTTCAGTGTTCCTTTTAAGTTGTTGCTTAAGAATATAAAAATTTTTTTCTAATATCGAGGTAAACCATGTGAGCTTTATTTTGACGGACTAAAACAAATACATTGAGAAAAAATTGTGAAGTTTATCAACATGGTGATAATGCCTAGTCTTATTTCTTGACTGTATATGTCTCATTTCTCCACACTCTTAGAGGACAGAGTTCCTGTCTTAAAATTAGAAATCAGTTGTAAATTCAGAAACTGTTGTGTATCCAAGTGGCAGTGTCCATAAGACTCTTAAAGGTGTTTGTCGTCAGTGATTTATTTTGTTCTGGGTTTTTTGTTTGTCGTTTGTTTGTTTTCCATCTTATTCCTAGAATTTAGTTCAGGGCTTTGCAAACAGCAGGCACTGCATCAAGTGGCAAAATGCATTTATCGTTTCAATGAATGTTGAGAAGTATGTAAAGATGTGAGATGGTTGTAAAGAGGTGACAGTTGAAGCTATAGCAAAGATGAGTTCACATGTAGAAAGAAAGTAGAGCGATGTTAACTAAGCCTTAATGAGTTCCATGTCTGGAGAGCCAGGAAAGAGAAGGAGACAAGAAAGGTAAAATTTCATAAAGGATTTACTAAATATCAGCTCAGTGCCATCCACAGCACTAGGCGTCCCAAGGAAGCACTGGTCCCTGCCATCACTGACCTTACATACTTGATAGGAAAATAACGCTTGCAAACATGATATTAATAATAACAGTATTTACTGGCTATCTACTACCTGATAATGACTCTGCAAATTTTATATTATTAACTCAATTAAACTATACAATAATCTTAAGAGGTAGGTGCTCTTACTCTTTCCATTTTTGAAATAGAAAAAAAAAAAAGGCACAGAAAGGACTTGCTCAGAGTTACAGAGCTAGGAATTGGTGAAACCAGGATATGAGTTCAGACAGCTTGGCCTCATAATCCTTTTTTTTTTTTTTAATTCACTATAGGTAGATTAATATTTAAAAGATGATACAATTAAGTGCAAAAACATATGACATTCGTAAGTGCTGTTGGAACTCAAAGAGGGAAAAGATCAGAGTAGTTTAAGGTCAGCGGGAAAAGGCCAGGGAAATTAGGGGGCAAAGGAGACTTTTTCCTTGTGCTCAAAGTAGAGGGAGGGTGTGAGCCTCCAGCATCTCATGAAGGGGATAAGAATAGTAACTGAACTCTGGAATAAAATCATTGCCTTCTTAAAATCTTAAAATACCAAATTAAACAGATGTGGTTCAGATGAAAACCGTGCAAGAGAAACAAGGTAGAATTTCAGGAACATTCTACGTGGTCATCTCAGCTGAGATATCAAGAGTCCATTGGGTCATGACCATGGGTAACGGTTGGTTGCATGTTATAATTCATGTAATCAGTGTCACTGAATAGTACAGGTAAAACATGTTGAATTTGGCGAATGTTGGGTTATATATGTTTTTATCACGACAAAAATAGAAGAAATATCAAGTACAACAGCAGCCTGGCAGTTCAGGCTTTATTAACCCTGGGGATGAGGAAGAACAATGGTTTTTCTCATCATCTGTCCAATTTAATGTTCTCTTCCACAATGATATTTCAGTCCCTGAACTTTGAGTTGAGACATCTTATTGTAATTTTTGTTGTAATGGGTTGCCATTTTACTTAAATAAATTTATTACAGGTAGAAATTTTAACAAGGATGGAGACCTTGTTGACTGGTGGAGTCAACAATCTGCAAATAATTTTAAAGAACAATCCAAGTGCATGGTGTACCAGTATGGAAACTTCTCATGGGACCTTGCAGGTGGACAGCACGTATGTCATCCCCATTCTCTCGGGAAGTTTTACATATGTTAAATCTTAAGTGAATTGTTAATACTTTTCCTAACAATTAATTCTAATGCAGTTAGGGTCTTTTTTTTTTTTTTTTTTTAACAGCTCAATGGAATTAATACTTTGGGAGAAAATATTGCAGATAATGGCGGTCTTGGACAAGCATACAGAGTGAGTAATAATATTTTCTTCCCATTTTAGTGGTTAGAGTATTTGTTTATTATATTTATTCATTTAAAGCATTTTGTAGAAGGAGCCTATGATACAGGCAATAAGTAATGGATAGAAAATGCAGAGAAAGGGGTTTATAAGCATGTGAACCGTAAGGGTCAGTACAGTTGCTGTGACTGAGCTCAAAATCTGTTTCTAAGCCTCCAAGAAACCAAGAAGAAGAACCATGGGATGCTACATCAACAGATATGAGGAAATACGCAGGTTCCTGAGAAGAAACGACATTTTTCTAAGAAATAATCAGTGAGATAAGTTTTTGAGAAAAGTTGCTCCACGAGAAGGATGATTTCAGGATTACCAAGTAGTTTAGTGACCAGAACCCTGAAGCCCCATTTGGGAAGAATAATCAGCACAAACCACAGACATAACATTAAACGTGGTTCAGTTACAATGATACAGGAAAGGGCTGATATGATTTTTCTCTAGTAGGTGGCCTTGTAGTCAGCCAAACTGTTACACCCAGAGGAGTGGAGTGTATGAATGTAACCAACAATCCTTAGAATCTCATTTAGGCCTCCATTCATTCTTGCATTCACGAATACTTGTGAAGAGCTGTACTGTGTGATTGGTGGAGTCCTTAGGGGGCACAAGTAGTGAAGGTGAGTAGCTGCCAACTAAAAGATTAGTGGTTCAGGTTCACCTAGAGGTGCCTCAGAAGAAAGGGCTGGTGATCTACTTGCAAAAAATCAGCCATTGAAACCCCTGTGGAGCACAGTTCTACTCTGACACACTTGGGGTTGCCATCAGCTGAAGTCAACTCAATGGCAACTGGTTGGTCTTTTTTTTTTTTAATGTGTTTGATACTGATCCTGTTGTAGATGCAGGAATGTGTTATTGAATGAGATGTGAATTAGAGGATGTCATTATTTGATGATCTGAACAAGGACTAAAGGATGGTCTAATGGGTGCCACGTCCACAAGAAAGTGTAGGGATTTTCACACACGGGTGGAAGAATAATGGTCTCAGAAGCAACAAGGAGGAGTGAGGGTAATTTTGAGCCTTCCTCTCAACCCTGGGGTAGGTCACAGGTAGAGAATAAGCAGGTCCACTCAAGAGCATACAGGGAGTAAGGTGACCCAGGGTAGAGTCAGGCTCCTCTCCTCTTCTGTTCTCTCCTCCCTTCCTCTTTCCTGTCCTCGTCTGTCCTTTCCTCTCCTCACCTGTGCAGTTCCTTCTCCTCAACTCAAAGAGTCCCCTGGGCTCCACCTGGGTTTTCCCTCCCTCCATACTGACCTGGGTACTCTCAAGGCAATAAGCTGGGGCAATTGTTGAACTCACTTGTTTGTTTACGTCTCTCAGGGATCAAGCCTTTCTCCGGGTTGTCTAGTGCCATGCAAACCATTGTTTCATACATTTTGTCCATTGTTTGGTTGTTTCAGGTGAGAGTTAAATTTAATTTCTATCACTTCATCTTGGCTGGAGGCAGAAAGCATTGGCACTCATAATACTCCCATGGTGATTCTAATACACAACCAGATTGAGAATTTCTGTTTAAAAAAGCTAGCCAAAGTCTGGGTTAGTGGTGCTTCCATGAAGGTGCTCACCTACAGCAAGTGCAGAACTAAAACAAGCAACTTACCATTGTGCACATATTTCATTACGCTTTGAAAATACATGAAGTTGTAACAGGTACTGACCTGTCCCAATGTCACATTGTGAACCCCTTAACGGAGAGCAGACACAAGCCTTCCCCACGTCCACAGCATTGTCACATAACAGGAAGACCCTCAAGAAGATGAACTGACTCAGTGGCTGCAGTAGTGTGCTCAAACCTAGCAGAAGTGTGAGGATGGTGCAGGACTAGGCAGCGTTTCATTGTTGTACATAGAGTCACTATGAGTTGGAACCAACTTGACAGTACCTAACAACAACAGCAACAGAGACTCAGTAAAGCTATATTGATGGGGAATAGGAAGAAATGAAATATATCTTCTAATCATCTAATTGATCACTTTCCTTTCTACTAAAATGCAAGTGATACATCTCAGAAAGTTTGCTGTCAATCCCTTTCTTAAGCCTATTTAGTAGAGGACAACTACATTTTTCAAGCAAGTTCAGTAAATTCCTGCCTCGACTCGACAGCAGTGGGTTAATGTAACGGAAGTTCAGTCTATTTTGTCCTGTTTTTAGGGTATCAGAATAGCTCCTTACCCTGAGAATCATAGGATACTGGGCCTCTAAGGATATCAAGAGAATCCTTTGACTGTTGGCAAGAATTATTTAAACTGTTGAAGTCTGGTGTGAGTCTGTTTTGCTAAGACCATTAACTAGGCTAAATATGGCAGTTGCAAACTCCCTTGGCGATCCATCTCTCCAATTGGCAGGACTTACCCATCTATTTACGGAACAGCATTTAGAGAAGTTTGTCAGCACTTAGTTAATGTCATCCATTCATTTAAGAGACATTTACTGATCATGTGGCATCCCCCAGACTCTTTTCATCTCCTAATCAGCATCCCATTCGTCTCAGAAATTTGAGTTATTCTTTCTAATCTGTGAAATAGTAGCAGGTTGCCATATCTAAATATCTTATTATGGTGACTGTGATATAAAAGGTTAATTATTTGATTACATGGTTTTTTGAACAGATTTATATATAAGCTTTGAAATGATAAACATCATGTTTCTGTTTCATTAACTGCCTAGGCTTATCAAAATTACGTTAAAAAGAGTGGTGAGGAAAAATTACTTCCTGGACTTGACCTAAACCACAAACAGCTGTTCTTCTTGAACTTTGCCCAGGTATTGTATCTTTCTTGATTGATAGATATGAAAATTTTTTCAAATTATAATTTCACAGTAAGTTAGGTATTGCAGGCTGAGTTTTCTTGTTTTAATCAATTGTGACATTGCATTCGACTTGACCAGCTTTCATTGTGTATAACAGACTGTCAGATCATATTAATGACAAATAATTATGTTCCTAGTTGTCTATCACTGAATGTTATTTGAAGAGTAAATAGTTGAGGAATACAAAACTCCAATTAAATTTCTGAAGTGGGAAGTTTGTTTTCCCACCAACCTGACCAAGTAAAACTCCAAGAAATGATCCTCGATCTAACCTGGGATCACCGTTCTGCTTTTTTCTACTTCTCCCCCTAGGTGTGGTGTGGGACCTACAGGCCAGAGTATGCCATCAACTCCATTAAAACAGACGTGCACAGCCCAGGCAATTTCAGGTGTGTGGGTACGAGCGCCAGTCGCGGTGCTCATATATTGGCTCCATCAGTGTCAGATTTGGAATTAGCTCCTTCTAATGAAAGTTGTAATTCAGTGTTTTTATTTGAGGGCCAAAGATAGGATCAACAGAACACGTCAGGGTAAAATATCATGTTCACACAAGAATAGCTGATTGCCGTGATTGTCCTTATCCTCAGAATATATGTGAGCCAGGTGCAGTGCTTGGTGGATTCCGACAAAGATGTCACCCCAGAACAGTAGCACAAAGACATAACAGGTTGTGAATGGTTTAAGCCTAGAACCAATGAATAGCTGTTCCAAAGAAAGATTCCTGGCAACATATGGAGAAACTTTCTACTAGAGGTTGTCCGACATGCAACAAGGTTGTTCCCAAAGCTCCAGGACAGAGTGCATTGAAGCAGAGAAAGAGTTATCAAGTGGCTGGAGAAAAATGCTCCACAAAGTAGAAGGTTGAGTTAGAAAATATCTAAAGTTCTTTCCAAATTAGAAGATCTCAGAGAACACGGGATCGAAAGACAATCACTTTACCAACATTTGAATATTAAATTCTAGATCCCTTTACAGCTACATGTGAAATTAGTAAGTAAGCACAAGTAAGCCCATGCTTACCTTGCCTATTGGATAATTAGCTCCTGGTGGGAATCGACTTGACAACGATGGGTTATCATATAGTGTGTGTTTGAAAATTATTTTTAGATAAGGGAGGTATAAACAACTTAACAATCCTGTGGACTCTTCAACATTCTATGTCAGCTGAAAAAGACTTTTTGTCATTTCTTACGTTCTGCGTGGCTCAGGGAAACCCTGGTGGTATAGTGGTTAAGAGCTATGGCTGCTAACCAAAAGCTCAGCAGTTCAAATCCACCAGGAGCTCCTTGGAAACCCTATGGGGCAGTTCTACTCTGTCCCATAAGGTCACTTTGAGTCAGAATCGACTCAATGGCAATGAGTTTTGGCGTGGTTCAGAATGTCAAGAACTGATTGCTGGTTACGTAACATGTAAGTAAGTAGTAACTGTTTTCTACCTTCAGTTTTAATGAAAACAGTATTTCATTATAAATATGTGCAATTATTTTTAACTTTAATTTTCTTTGTTCTGTCCCCAAAGATGCTCCTTTGTGATTATTTTTCGTTCATAATAAGAGAAGTATGTGGCATTTTTTTCTAAAGGGCAAATGGAATGCCAACCTTTTGTCAAGGAAATTCCTATTTTCTCTGGAGGTAAAGGGCTTTCCTTGGCAAAAGGTTGAGGGTACATTTAGTTTTGGAAACAGTCTGCTTCCTGACTGTACAAAAAGCGAGACACATTTTTTTAAAGAACCTTAAAAGCTGGTAGATATTAAGTTACTATTCAAAAATTATGGGTGGTGGTTTATGTAGAAATATTTCTGAAATGAAAGGAGATCTCATAAACTTATGCTTAAATAGTCAGTTTTAAAAACAAAACACAAAATATACTTGATATAAAGATGAATCTATAAAACACATTTGTTAACTCTATTATTGTTTTGTTCTTCCCTAACTAAAGCTTTATGTATTTTTAAATAAACTTCTAAAATTTTTAGTATTCAAAAAGGTTGTTCTCCCTTAATATTCTAGAAATTGAATCCTTGGTTTAAACTTATCGACTTCTTTTTGGAAACCCACTTTTCAATAAACCATCTGCAGTCAACTCCAGGGAATGGTTATTTGTTATGAAAGTTTTTACTATAATCGATAAATGTGTTCCTAAAGTTATTCAGATGTAATATTTCTGTATCACATGTGAGGATTTGACAGTTTTTACAGCAAGTCAAAGTAGACAAAATGGTCCCAATGCTACGTAGATTCTAATGGTGGTAATTTATGTGCTCTGATTGCTCAAAAAAGGACTCTTTACAGGACTAACACCATCTCACGATGTATGAAATGTTCCACCACAGCTTAATTTTTAAGATTTTTGAAAGAATATTATTTTTAGTATTTTGTGCAGACATTTTCAAGCAATATGTCTCTTTTGTGCCTTCCATTTTGATGATTTAGGGCATGCTTAGGTTAAGCCATCCTTGAAATACTGATGTTTCCTCCGTTTACTCTAGATACTAGCATTGGTTTCTGATACCTTTATAAATGTCAGTATGGATTTTGACGAGCCTTATGAAATTCCTATTAACACTTGTTAACCCTTGCCTGATACCTAGGAATCTATTCAGGCATTTATTTCTTCACGAATTTGTAGTGCAAAATATGCTGGTCAATATAACTTAATTGTAAGGACTCCTGAAAATTAATTAATAGTAATGATTGGATAGTCAATTCATGAATGATAGCCAACTTCACAGCCAAGTCATTCCTTTAAAGGAAGTAACAAAAGAGTGTTTGAGGGCCCACGAATTGCAAAAGCTCATCAAGTAATTTAAAAATACAGTTAATTGTGGGCAGACATCGTCGGATATATTCTATGACATAAAGGCCATTCTTTGTCACATGACGTTAAACCCCATATCTTTTAGATATTTTGAACACAAGGGATTATTTGCCAAGGAAATAAGAGCCTTTATTACTTTCTGTTATTTTACACATAAGCACGAGAACGACATAGTTTTCGTAGAGCCTGAAATTCATGTAAGCCCTCTATGTTATATTAATGAAAGACAACCCGTCTCTTAGAGAAATGATTCATTTTATTAATAATGTATCTATTTTCAAAATGGATTATTTATATCATCCATCTGAAGATTTGATATTATAAACAACGAAACACTAATTAGAGCCCTAGGAAAATGCATGAAAACCCCAGTGCGTTGGTGACCTATTTATTCAGCATCAGATTATCTAAGTGGAGTGTTGAGATGGAAGGAAATGATGGAGAGCTGATGGAGCGTCTCTACGTTGCTAACTCCCAATAGTGCTTTAGGAAGACTTTCTTTGAGGTTGTATTTTAATTT
Organism: Elephas maximus indicus; assembly: GCF_024166365.1. Classification (NCBI taxonomy): domain Eukaryota; kingdom Metazoa; phylum Chordata; class Mammalia; order Proboscidea; family Elephantidae; genus Elephas; species Elephas maximus. The sequence goes on along the minus strand of NC_064841.1, from coordinate 5,229,039 downwards.
CTTTAATATTTTTAAGAGACAGGTAGAATTCAGTCCTGGGTTTGGACATTTTTACTGAAATATTTGTCCCCACATAACTACCTAAGACATTATCTTTTGGAAAAAAAAAAAAAAAAGTAATAAAATAAAAGCAAAATTGCATCTGTACCCATCAATAACTCTGAAATATTTGTCCTGTGAGCCCAGAAGCTTGCTTCTCAGGACAAGGAACGGTCAGGCCAATGTCATGACTATGCCCCAGCTAGTATGTGGGGCTTCCTGCATTGGGAAAGGACTGGATTAAAAGAAGTCAAAGCCTTTTCCATCTTAGAGTCCTTGACCCTAGAACCTAAAAGACCAGTGCAAATCCCTGATGTCTGAGATCTTTTAATTCCTCCATATATGATCACTCTTGACAGTGTATTTGACAGTGTATTTGACAGTGTATTTGACAAGGAGTGCATTTGTTCTTGAACATTCAGATGTAAGAAATGACACATTATTATATATATATGTATATATATATTTTTTTTTTTAATCAAATTAAGCTCTAAGCTCCCACCCTAAGCCAGCAGGTGAGACATTTAATTTCAGTAGTTTTTCCCCATACTAGAGTTATACAGAAATCCAAAGGCATCACATGTCTAGAAGTTAGGGAATAGCCTCCAGCTTCAGTTTGCACTTGTCACTACCAAGGTATAGGTGGGTGATCCACCTGTAGTCAGTGGCTCCATTTCCTGCCACAGTTCTTCATGTTCTGGTACCCCAGTAGCCACATACCATCCTATCAGGCATCTTCTCAGAGTCCTGCTCAAAAAAACCAAAACTAAACCCGTTGCCGTAAAGTCAATTCCGACAATTCCAACTCATAGTGACCCTACAAGACACAGTAGAACTGTCCCATAGAGTTTCCAGGGAGCACCTGGTAGATTCAAACTGCTGACCTTTCACTTAACCACTATGCCACCAGGGTTTCCCCTGCTCAGAAGTGGGAGGAAAGTTCTTGTCATTGACACCACTTGCTGTTACTAGACCCCTCTCCAGCCTTGAAGAGGCCAGTTTTCTCCCTCTTGAGTGAACTGGAGCCCTGGTGGCACAGTGGTTAAGCATTTAGCTGCTAACCAAAAGGTCAGCAGTTCAAATCCACCAGCTGCTCCTTGGAAACCCTATGGGGCAGTTCTACTCTTGCTGTGAGTCAGAATCGACTTGATGAGTCGGAATTGACTTGATGGCAATGAGTTTGGGTTTGAGTAGACTAACAGATGTAAATTGCCCAGCTCTGGTCCTACTGCAAACTCTAGCACACCGCCCCCCACACATACACATTCTAGGAAGATTCCTTTTAATTGTCTTCTGTGAAACTGCAAAAGTTTGTGTCCTCTCTGAAGGATAGGGGAGTTGTGGTGATGGGGCTTGGAGGGCCAGTTGAAGTGGTGACAGGTGACACATTAGGGGATCAGACTTTTGGAAATGCCATATGAATGTCTGGAATGGGGATAGAGAAATGAAATGCTTTCTTTCCCACCTAGTTGGTCTACAGCAACAAATAACAAAAGCACTGAGTAATGTTTTCCTTCAGAATGCCCTAAAACCCCTCTATAGGTAGTCACTACAACTAGGTCCCACCCAGTATTCACTGTGTCTTGCAGTGTGCAAAGCACTGTGCCAGGCATTGTGGTACAGCAGGGAGCAAGATACACATTGCCCTCATAGAGATTACCATCCAGTCGGTGTGTCAGTAAAGACCATAAATTGTGAAAAATGGTCTGATGGTGACAGTACAGGCGGAAGAAGTAACTTACACAGTATTCAGAGAAGGCGTCTGAAGAGGTGGAGTCTAAGTGGAGACATGGAGGCTGAGAAGGAATCAGCGAGGTTACCACCCACAAGGAACTTTCCAGGGACGGGGGTCAGCATGAGCAGCAAGCCCTGAAGAAGGAAAGAGCTTGACAGGTTTGAGGAATGGAAAGCAGGTCAGCCTGGCTCCAGCCTAGAGAGGAATGGGAAGAGAAACCTTCTCAGAGGAGGCCAGACATATCGGCCGGAGCCATTGGGGCCTTGGAGGCCATAGTTAGGAGTCTGAATTTCCTTCAAAAAGGTTTTAAGTTAAACTAAATAATCTGATTTAAATTTTTAAAGATCACTCTGGCAGTGTGAGTGCAGAGGTCTTGTACACGTTAGTACATCTGCCATTTTTAGAGATTTCAGTAAATCGGAATTTACTCTCCTGTTACTTGCTCCCACAAAATAGGAGTAGAAAAGCATCAATGAGTGAATAGCCTTTGGCCTTTCTTACTCCACCTCGTCCTCTCGCCCTAAGATGGGTGTGAAAGGATGGCCCCAGGAGGAGAAGGGAAGGCGCTAGTTCAGAGTTGAAGCAAAAATCTCACCTCTGCATTGTTTTACTGGCCTGCATCTCCTCTCTGACGCTGCTCGGTGCCAGTAAGTGTGTCGGACGGTGTTGTTTTTGCCCGTTGGGGTCAGAGATAAGAAGAAATTGGTATCTTGCCAGCCATTTCCAGTTATTCAGGCTGAATCTAGTTTGTAATCTCTAAAGAGTCCTTTTTGGGGAAAAATCCACTGTCTTCCCTACTATATCAAGTCAACAAATACCTATATAAGGCCAATTGTATTTATTATTGTGTAAGCCCTTACAAGATAAAGTGAGATATGATGTTCTTATTCTCTGACCGAACTCTTAGTAACTGCAACTTCAAATATGAATTATTTGTTTATTTTAAAAACATGTATGGAGTGGAGTCCCTGGATGGCTCAAACGGTTAAGCACTCAACTCCTAGCTAAAAGGTTGGCAGTTCGAACTCACCCAGAGGCACCTTGGGAGACAGGGCTGATGATTTGCCTCTGAAAGATCCCACCGCCTTGAAGACCCTGTGGAGTAGTTCTACTCTGCTCACATGGGCTCACCATGAGCTGGAGTCGACTCGTCAGCAACCAACAACGGTTTATAAATGATCAACTCCCCATGACAACCTATTATTACTGTTAATTATATGAATTTTGTAGAAAAGGAAACTGAGGCACAGAGAGGTTAAATAAATATAACTCAAAACCATGATTGAAACCGTGCAGCCTGGCTCCAGAATCTGTGCTCTTGACTCCCACGCTTCACTGTATAGACTCCACTCTACACACTTTTCCTTTTATGAACTCTGTTAATGAGAAGGGACACCATTCCAGCAGCTTAAATTCATTTTTCTTTGTAAACTGTCAATTCCACGTTTACTCGTTTGGTCTGCAGAGAGGAATTCTATGGATTTCCGAAGTGGTGTGAACAAGGGTTGCAAAAGCTGACGGTGACTTTTTTTGTTTGTTTTGAAGGATTATTGGGACTTTGCAGAACTCTGCTGAGTTCTCAGAAGCCTTTAATTGCCCCAAGAATTCATACATGAATCCAGAAAAGAAATGTCGGATTTGGTGATCCTCCGGAGACGCTGTGTAGCCCTTGGCTAGACTTGCCAGCACCCCAGAAATGAGGAACTCTCTCTGCGAAAGAAAGCAGACCACGGAGATCACCGTAATTACTTGGGAGTATTTAACAGAGTTGAGAGGACCTCAAAATGATAACTGCTTTGGAATTGTAATAAAAACAAAGTTAGGTTATTTTGGAAAGGGTATGGAAAGAGGAGACCGTCTGATGTCTATCAAATCAATTTCTTCTCGTTGTATAATGCTTCGTTTCTAAAGATGACATTACCATTTATTTCTGTTTCTCATTGGGTCTACCAGTTTGATGTTGCCACTTGGAATCAGTGTTTCCTACTTGTTGATGTAGACTGGGATTTCTCATCAAAGGGGGAAAAGACATTGAGGAATAGTTGAGACAGGACAGCAGAAGCACTGTGGAGACACGATAGTGGGAATCCATCACCTGAAGTCCTTGCTTCTTACTTTTATTTGCAACATTTACTTTCCTTCAGAAACCTTCCAAGGATTTCTTATACGTATTTGGGCCTTGGGACTTAGGTAGTTGGAAACTAATTTTGCCATTATCAGTTGCTGATTCTAAGATCGTTTTGTTTTAAGCACTCTTAGGACAAAAAAAATGAATGTCTAAAACTGTGTCCGTTGTACCCACTTTGACTGATGTTGAGATTCTTGGGGCCTCCTGCAATTTTCTAAGAATTTATTTCTCGCTCTCTCTCAAAACTTGGTCTTTTTGATAGATTTGTAGTAATGTTTAAATAATAATTTTTATATTTAATTATTAAATTACATGTATGACTAAGTAACTGTTATTATAGGTAATCATTGAAGATGGACATTTCGGGTAGAGTTCTTTACTCCGAGACACATAGTTAGGAACCAAGATCTGTAACGTGATGTACAGATGAAGATTTGAGACTTTTCAAACTTATAAATCATATTGATGAAAAGCTTTAAGCACAAACTTTGGGTTTAAAAAATGCCATCGGATGGTTTTCTAGAGATCCATAACACTTGTGGTTTACAAGCAGGACTTTAAAATTAAGTCCATCCCTGAGGCTGCTATGCGAAAAGGGCAAAGCTGCATCAGTGTAGCGCCACAGATAATAAAGTTGGGAGCCTGTCACTCACTGGCCAGCTGTCTAGCTTTGGAAAGGGCATTTCTGAATAGAAATGGGAGGCTTCGGCACCTCCAGATGGGCCTGCTTTCTGAATTTGGACTTGAGGAGAGTTTTGGAAGGTGTCTAACCCCTGGTGGGAGATCATCTCTCGAGGGTCTTCTCCCCTTTTCCTGTCCTACTGTCTAGTTTGGTGCATTTCATTACTTAAGGTTTTATAGAAGAGGCACACCTCCAAAAGTTATTTTTTCCTAATGTAACATAAAAGAGAATTTCTATCCAAAAGAAGGGTATTGGTTTTCCTGCCTCTTGAAATATGCCCATTTACCTTTTGTAAAAAAAAGTTATTGAACTATAACATATATACAAAAATTGTATAAAGCATAAGAGTATAATTTATCCAACTGAGCACAGCCTGTAACCAGCACCTACAAGCAGAGCCCTGCTAACATCCTAGAAGTGCCTCCAGGCACTTCTCTCCTCCAAGGGCAACTATTACCCTGACTTTTGTCTAATATCATACATTAGCTTTGCCTATTTTTGTCCTTTATATAAATGGAATCAATCAGCACATATTCTTTTGTGTCTGGCTTCTTTCACTCAGCGCTACATTTGCGAGATTCATCTATATTGTTGAATTTAGTTGTGGCTCATTCATTCTCATTGCTGAATAATGTTCCGTTGTGTGACTATACTACAATTTATCCTGTTGTTGATGGTCACTTGAAGTTTCCAGTTTGGGGCTGTTACAGACCGTGGCTTTTAACTTGAGACTTTAATGGACACATTTCCCCAACTTCTTCCTAAAATCATTATAAATGTTAAAAATATAGTTCCAAACTGAACATGGATATAGCTACCTTTTCCGCCTTTTATCACCACCACCATTACCATAGATAAAGAATACTTATGTTTATATTTCCTTAAAAAATTTTTTTAAAGATATCTAAGTAATGTAAGTAGTTGGAGCGATAGAAGCTGCCAGCCATAAACAGACCAACTGTCTCTGAGTTATTTAATTCCCATCCCATCAGACTAGATGGAGAGCCAGAAGTGAAGGGTGACTAGTACAAATTATAAAAAGACACTTAACTCCCCACTGTTAGCTCTTTAAAACCATCAGGCTCCCATCCCTAGGGAAGGACTTCAGTGAAAATTTCTGGGAAAGAAAATTTCCAGTGCCTGAATACCCTCTCTTTATAAATATAAGATTTTCTGTGGCCAAGGAGAGAGTCAGTCAGACCAACACCTCCCCACTCCTCACACATGCGGACATCATTAATTGTACATGGTGCTCTTTCTTGAGTCATAGGGAGTTTTATGATCCCTCTCAGTCTGGTACCTTAGGTAGCCATGTCAATCATTTGGAGTCATCATGTCGAATAAGACCCATCTGTAACCTTACGTGTAAACCCATTGACTGTGGCCAAGTGCTGGTCAAGGAAAGAGTTTAGAAGCTGACACACCAAGGGTTAAAGTATCTTATTCTCAGGAGCTGATGGAACTCAGGAATGAAGATACCAAAAAGTTCTCAGTAAAACCCATTGGTAAGGAATCTGTTTCCATGCTGAAATGTCCATATGGGTTCAAGCTGTAAAGGATGCGATCCTTGGAGAACAGGCTTGTTCTAGTCTTATTCTGCTGCTATTGTCAAAATAACCTTGGGCACCTGCTTTTCCCATCTGAAAGAACAAAGCATTAGGTTCTATCAGTGGTTCTCAGCAAGAGAAGAATATGTATGTGTCCAGCGCCACCTTACCCTTAATCTGCCCTCCAGTTAAGAACTACTAGACAAGATAATCTCAAAAATTCCAACTAACTTCCTGAATCCATAGAGACCACATTTTAATCCAAAGGAAAAGAGCCAAAGCCTTATCTAATGGGTCTATGCTGTTAACGTTAGGCATTTAGATGGTGCCTAAGAGCTTGGCTGCTAACCAAAAGGTGAGCAGTTCGAATCCACCAGCTACTCCTTGGAAGCCCTATGAGGCAGTTCTACCTTGTCCTATAGGGTCGCTCTGAGTTGGAATCCACTCAACCAACAATGAGTTTGGTTTTTGTTTTTGTTTTTTCTGGTTTTATCATTCCTGTAGTCACAGGTGGAGTTCTCCAAGTAGAAAGTATCTATTAGTTGGGAAAGAAAGTAAGACTCCACCCGAGAAAGATAGAAAATCAGAAATTTTTATCTCTGAACAAAAAAACCCAAAAATTTTACACGCTTGCTTTTTTGCCTAGTCAACTCTGTTCTAGTCACCCTATTTAAGCCCCCATCCCATTTACAGCTTCAAAAAAATGTTCAGGTCAAACGGAGCTGTTTCTGTGTAACGTTACACTTCCTGCTAACTTAAAATCGAATCTTCAACGCTGAACAACATAAATTATTTTACCAGTGTGCTCTTGTTTCTACCACCACATTCTTCCAAAGGTACCGTCGTCTTTTTTATTTGATTTGTTTTCAAAAGTTAAGTGAGAAGGTTGTCAAATGCTGTATGGAGCCACAGCATAATTAGAGGACAGGCAGAATTCTGCCGAAAGTGTCTTTGTGCACTGTCTTCTGGGCTGAGGGACTTGATTTTTGCCTAATCTTTTTTGTTGTTGTTGTTGTTCTTTAGGTGAAAGTTTACAGCTTCAGTTAATTTCTCATGCAAAAATGTATACACACATTGTTAGGTGACATTAGTTACAGTCCCTATAACGTGACAGCACACTCCCCCTTTCCACTCCAGGTTTCTTGTGTCCATTCATCCAGTTCCTGTCCCTTCCTACCTTCTCATCCTGCCTCCAGATAGGAGCCGTCCATTTGGTCTCGTGTATCTGATTGAACTAAAAAGCACACTCTTCACGAGTATTATTTTATATCTTATAGACTAGCCTAATCTTTGTCTGAAGAGTGGGCTTCGGGAATAGTTTTAGTTCTGGGTTAACAGAGCATCTGGGGGCCATTGGTTCTGGGGTTGAGGGACTTGATTTTGATCAGGCGAAGAGAAGGGCCATGCATGACTGGTATCAACATGGCACATGTTTATTGCATGCTAATCTTTAATCATGTCTTCCTAACTTCGGTTCCTTTGTATTTTGCCTTTCCTTTAAGACAGTGTCGTTTTCAACTTCATAGCCAAAAAAGCTGTGCTTCTGTTTTGTTTGACTACACAGATCTTTTAGTTTGTGCAAGAGAAGCCTGGCAGAAAAACAAGCATTGACTCTTGCCAGAAATAATGGTAAACTTTCAGCGTGGGCAGTGTAGAAAGACCGGGAAACCTAGTCAATACGACTAAATTCCTGGACTTCAGATTTCCTTCCTACCCAGACCCTAACAATTTTTGCGGGGATCAGGCGTATTAACCTCTTACTGTACTCCTAGAAATGGACTTGCTCTCTCCAATCGGATCTTACCAAATTACAGTAAATTCGTAAAGCTTACTCTATATCCAGGAAGAAACGAATAGGGTCTAGTACCTGGGTTATTGATCCTCAACACGCATACTGTGAATGCTCTGTGTTCCCTGAAATATGGCACCAAAGATGTAATGCTCAGATGTTAGCGGCAGCTTTGTTTAGAGTACCAAAGAAATAGGGAGGAAAATCTACAGAGCCGGAAATGTTTAACTATGTTAAATGAAAATACAAAAAGGACACAATGTTGAATATGCATTATGATTTCAGCTATGTTAAAATATCCTTACATAGTAAAGGAGTGGAAGAATTTATGCCAAAAATTGACAGAGGCTGTCTCTGTGTCTCATAAGGGACTCTTGTGTCTTTTGTTGTTGTTCTTATGGTTTGTTTCTCTGCATTTTAAATTTTTCTATAATGAGAAAATATTACTTTTTAAAAATCCTTTAAAAATGTTATTTGAAAGGAAAGAGGATAGAAGGGAGAGAAATGGGGGGAAATTGAGTAAAAAAAGAGAAATACACTTCCTCTGAACTTTAAGGTTTGTTAATTTATTTAAGAAGCTATCCAGTTTGGTGCTTCGGGCAGCTTAGAGCCAAGAACTCCTGTGAGTGGCTGTTGGTCAGGAGGCTGACGGGACAGGTCCGATCTCATGGTCGATGAGGTGGTTTGACACCTGGTTCACACAGAGCACGGGAATCCGCTGGACCTTCCTCTGACGGCTCTGAGTCGGAGTGGTTCTGGGAGAACAAAGCACGCGCTCTAGAGTGTTGATTGATTTATTCTGAACATGCTAAGGGTGGACTGGTCTGGCCACACTCGCTCATCTGGCCTCCCCGCCAGAGCAAACCTTGACATTTGGGAAACACTGACCAAGGTTAAGCATCAGCGTATGATTGTGAGACAGAAGTCAGTAGATAATTGCAATGATCAGACCTAAACACTTCATCTGGTGGACACCATGCTTTACCTGGTGGTCAGATGCTAGAATTAAGAGGTTGGCCAGAGAGAAGGTAGAAAATGCAGCTAATCCCAGGTGACTCACTGCTTGTTGTTAGATGTCGTCAGGTCAATTTCGACTTGTAGGGACTCACTGCTTATGTGTGCTTATATTAGTCAAGACTTTGGTTTGCAAGTGCAGAAATCAAACACACTAGTTTAGGCCAAACTGGAAATGTTGTTGATCCCATTACCAAATGTGGGGTGGGTATGAGTACCTGGCCTTCTTTCCATGGGTCCACACTGTCACAGACTGGCTTTGTCCACAAGAAAGCTATGATGGTCAGTCACTCCCAGGTTCTCATCTTCCCTTCCCAGAATCCAGGCTTCTAACTATCATCCACACTGGACAAATCCCTGAGAAAAACTGGCCCGTTTTGTTAACGTGCCAACCCTGTTGGATAAGGCCAGTCTGTTGGGGGGATGTGTAGAAATTCTGATCGTTGATTCCCTGGGAAATTGGGAAGAGCCGTTTCCCAAAAGAAGAAAAGCACCCTTCCTAGAAGAAAAGAAGACCAAGTAGATGTCCACAACACCAGTAAGTTATATTTAAGAAAAGAAAGTCATTCATGGTGGGAAGGAAGAGATATATATGGAGTATTTATTATAAGCCAGCCACATAATTTAGGTTGTTTATATAAATTTTCCATTGAAGACACCTAACCTGTGAGTTCAGCATCATGACCCCCATTTTACAGCTACTGCAGAGCCCTGGTGATGAAGTGCTTAAGATCAAAAGGTCAGCAGTTCAAATCCACCAGCCGCTCCTTGGAAACCCCATGGGGCCATTCTACTCCATCCTATAGGGTCGCTATGAGTTGGAATCGACTCGATGGCAGCATTTTTGTTTTGTTTTGACAGGGAGGTTTACAGATATTGAATTTCAGTTTCCAAGAGGTTAACTCATTTGCTCAAATTCACACAGATAGTAGAAGACAAAGCTGAGGACCAAACCAAGGTATGTAGAAGTCCAAAGTCTGTATAAATTTACTATTAAAGGTCTCTACATCACTGTAAAATGCATTTTAGCCTACCAAAATCAACTATTTATTTGTGGTTAATAATTCCCAAAGCAATGATCTTTAAAGAAAAACTAATGAAGAACAATGTATTCTCCAGTTTTCTTTTGTTTATTCAATCCTTTGCTATTTTTAAAGAAACGTTAGGTATTTTCAACAGTTAATCAGTAAACATTTATTGAACAGTTGCTGTGTTCAAGGTACTACCTTAGAAGCAAAAAAAAAAAAAAAAAAATTAGTTAAAAAAGAAGTGTTTTTGGCCAGCTCTACACTTGTCCTCTACATACATTCAGTTGTTGGCTGATCAAACCCTGGGTACCTTTTTTTTGTGTGATTCACCCCTAATGGGCCCACTAAAACCAAGCCAAGCCTGTTGCCATACAGTCAATTTCAGCTTGTAGCAACCCTATAAGACAGAATTGAACTGCCCCATAGGGTTTCTAAGGAGCGGCTGGTGGATGTGAACTGCTGGTCTTTTGATTAGCAGCCGTAGCTCTTAACCTCTGCGCCACCATAAATTAATACAGCTGGCCTTTTGAAATAGGAGAGACTTTACGGACATACGCAAACACATCACCCAGCCAGGTGTGTGTTCTGCCAAATGATACAGGAAAAATAAAAACAAAATTTGAGAATTCAGATGGCTTTCCTAGTGTGCCAGAGACATCCTGGAAGAATTAACACTTAAATTGCATTTGACAGCATAGATGATGGGGTTTGGACAATTAGAAAAGGAAGCAAGGAAATATTCCCGCTGAAGGGTACCTCGTATGCAAAATTAGGCAATAACAAGCAAAACTTGCACAATTCTGCGCAGTCAGGCCAACTCTGGAAGGAGGCAACAGCGGGGAATACGCCATCTGAGTGAGTCTGTTGGCACAGTTACTCATTATTCGCTGTTGACTTTTTGACATCTCTTGATGTCCAAGCTTTCCTTACTTATTCAGGCATCTTATGCTGTTATCAAAGTTGACTCATTATTATTCTACTTTGAAAAAAAGCCCTGAGGTGCTTCTTGCATTTATTGAAAGTTGTGTGACAAGGATAACGTTTGTCCTCTTTCTTGGAATTTAAAACTCTGCTCTTAATTCTAAGCCCGTGGCTCACTTGCTGCACTGAGCAAATACTAATTTCTCTGCACTTCCATTTCCTCAGAATTAAAATTGGAGCTAGGATCAAGGCCTTCTCAAACCTGAAGGGAGGTGGATGGAGTGTTTTGCAAACCAAACTCCCTGGAGAATGGTGGAAGGTATCAGAGTGCAGATGAACTAGGGCTCAGTGTCCTGGATCTAGATCTGAGAGAGCCACATAGACCCAGGGACACCCAGGTTCAAAGCCAAGGCCAGCCAGATGGCCACACGGCAAGCATTTGCTCCTCTAAGCCTCTATTTCCTCCTTTTCAATGAAAACGGTCATAATCATTCAGACCTCTGTGGGAAGAAGATCCCACCCATGTCCATAGTCGATTCTGACTCATAGTGACCCTATTTGGGACAGAGTAGAACTGCCCCATAGGGCTTCCAAGAAGTGGCTGGCAAATTTGAACTACCAACCTTTTGGTTCTCAGCCAAGCTCTTAACCACTTCGCCACCAGAGCTCCAAAAATTGTACCAGTTGCCAACAAATTGTACATTTGACAGAATTGGGATTTAATGCCTTGATGGTTACTTCTCACTTGTCTATGACACTAATTAAGCTCTGTGCATCCTGAAGAATACAAGGGTTTTGACTAAAAGACCAGAATTTTGTTTTTCTTTTTACCATACAGGCAGTCCCCGGGTAGTGAACATCCGGTTTATGTACAGCCCATAGTTACTAACCAACCCCTGTAAAGCTTATTACATTAAAAACCCGAGGTATATGCAATGATTCGTACTAACAGACACGACTTTGTGACACGCATCAAAACATTATTATTATTATTACTGTATTATTATGTTAAAGATGTTTTAGTATATCTAGAAGCATTTCTTTAAAGTTTTTTATGCACGGAGAGGTTTACTATATAGTAAGACAAGCATTTGACTAATTGACATTAGATTCAAATAGTTCATACCTGTTCCAATTTACATACAAATTTGACTTAAAGACAGGAACAAAACCCACGGGTATGAAACTCATTTGTGATCCAGGAACTACCTGTACTGTCTTTCATATTGCTCTAAGTGACTGCCATTCTTGACCCCTTTTGAATCACTCTTCTCACTAGACACTCTTGAAACAGGAAAAAACACAAACAGTGCAATCTTTTTTATTGTGCTTTAAGTGAAAGTTTATAATTCAAGCCAGTTTCTCATACAAAAACTTACACATACATTGTTATGTGACCCTAGTTGCTCTCCCTACAATGTGACATCACACTCCTTCTCTCCTCCCTGTATTTCCAATGTCCATTCAACCAGCTTCTGTCTGTCCCCCTCCGCCTTCTCATCTCCCCTCCAGACAGGAGCTGCCCACATAATCTCATGTGTCTACTCGAGCCAAGAAGCTCACTCCTCACAGTATCATTTCTGCCTTATAGTCCAGTCTAATCTTTGTCTGAAGAGTTGGCTTCGGGAATGGCTTTAGTTTTGGGCTAACAGAGAGTCCGGGGGCCGTGACCTCTGGGGTCCCTCCAGTCAGACCATGAAGTCTAGCCTTTTGACTAGAATTTGAGATCTGCATCCCACTTTTCTCCTGCTCCATCAGGGAAAAGTGCTGCCTTTTAACCAGCAAGGGAGTTCCTCAGAAGTAAAAGGAGCAAAAGCAAGAACACACTCAAAACAAAATTGAAGTTTGGGGCAAGATAATTTGGGGAAAACAGTTTACAGTGCTGTACAAGTGTCTTCACTTGACTCAGAAAACGTCCTTGGCCCGAAGGCCTCGGGAAAGCTGTTTAAATTCTTTGAAACTTAGTTTGCTCAGAAGCAAAGTATGGACATGTAATCAGTTTTTTGTCATTCAGGTATGTAGCAGGCAGAATAATTGACCCCAAAGATGTCTACATCCTAATTGCTAAAACCTGAGACTGTTACCTAGCAAAGCGGAATTAAGGTTGCTAATCAGTTGACTTTTTATAATCGGGAACGTATCCAGATGGGCCCCATGTCATCACAAGTGTCCTTCAAAGTGGAAGAAGGAAGCAGAAGAGGTCAGACTGATGAGATGTGAGAAAAACTCGACCAGCTGTGGCTGGCATAGGACGTGGAAGAAGAAGAGGAAGCACCAAAGAATACTGGCAGCCTCTAGAAGCTGGAAAAGGCAAGGAAATGGCTTCTCCCCTAGGGTGGAACACTGCCCTACCGACATCTTTATTTTGGCCCAGTGAGGTCTGGGTCAGATTTCTGACCTACAGCACTGTGAAATAATAAATTTGTGTTGTTTTAGCTGCTACATCTGTGGTAATTTGTCATGGCAACTACAAAAAACACACAGTATAAGTAAGTAAGTAAATATAAATATGCACTCGGAATATTTCAGAATTATTTAAACCTTTTGAAGATGTGTGCTAAACTCAGGTAAGCTACTGGCAAAAGTGTATGCAACTATAACAATCCAGTCAAAAGTATTTACTGTTCTGCACCTACCTGTTATTAAATACTGGGTATGTGGATACAACGTCAGTTTGAAATAAGTAGATACCGGCTGCCATTTTTATCTGAACCAAAGTGAGTAGTCATAATTGATTCGCTCATGCAAAGATTAAAACCCTGGCCTTTATAAAATAAACATAATCCATCATGTGCAGCTTAGGTATTTGACACATAACAAGCCTTGCCTATCACCCACCTCTCATCTCAGCATGTAAGCTCATTAGCCACAAAGAGGACCTTCCCTGCATAAGCAGTAATATGTCAGGAAAATATTTATGGCTTTATCCACTAAAGTAGCTAAAATATAAATTGTTTAGTCAAAGGTTTGAGAAAATAGAAATCCAGGACCATGGAAATACTAATCATAAAGCAGCCTCGAGATTTTACTGCGGTGGGCACATTTACATTTTCCTGAGCAGTTATTTATAGGTATTGTTTTTACCTTGGGCAAGCTAGTAATGAATTAGTGTGTGCTCAGGAATGTCTGCGCTTCATCCTTAAGGAGTAAGCTATAAAAGAGATATATTGCCCAACTGCTTGAACATTAAAGATAGAGAATAGATAGGCACATCAGCAAGAATGTGCTGTCCTTGGTAACAATACCAAAACTGTTGCTGTTTTCTTTTAATGTACAAGACACCTCTAAGTTCCATATTTATGTTGCTTGGGGCTTCTTCAATATTTACTGAGTTCTATAGATAGCAAAATGAATCAGCAAAGCCTGGTCTGCAGTGTGCAATAACCAGCTCTAACCAGTTCACGAGAGCTGGGTGCTTAATTTTCAGGCATTTTGTTAGCTAGTTGATGTCCTGAGCTAGATAATGTCACACTGGTGGCTTGAAATCAGCCAACACTACACAACAGGGTTTGTTTGTTTTTCCCATACAGCCAGTTGTTCAACATTGGCCAGCATATCACTGGCCCTGACCCAAGGCCCCTCCTAATCTGGTTGATAAGCAAAACCAGAGTTGCTGTCTAAGGATGTACACAATCTGGGGGTTCCATATATATCTTTGTTGTTGCTGTTGTTAGTTGCTGTCAAGTCGGTCCCCAACTCATGGTGACCCCACACACAATGGGATCAGATGGTTGAGACCAGTATAGTTTCCGTAGGCTCATTTTCAACTTAACAATAGAGTTCATGTCTACTTTCTTCACTGTTGTGCCTTCGGGCTCTGTAAAGCACCTAGGACATTGTAGTACTCTTTTTTTTTTTCCTCCCTGTTTGAGAATTAAGAGCTGAGTTTATGCCATCGTCTTTAATCCTTCTACCACAAAACACACCTGTTAAAATATTTTCAATACCTCCCAACTAGGTCAACCGCAAACCATTTCTCAAGTCATTTTACAAAAAGGCTTTTGTCTTAGTCATCTAGTGCAGCTATAACGGAAATACCACAAGTGGATGGCTTTAACAAAGAGAAGTTTATTCTCTCACAGTAAAAGCAGACTAAAAGTCCAAACTCAGGGTGTCAGCTCCAGAGGAAGGCTTTCTCTCTCTGTCGGCCTTCTCATCAATCTTCCCCCAGACTAGGAGCTTCTCTGCACGGGGACCCCAGATCCAAAGGACGTGCTCTGCTCCCGGCACTGCTTTCTTGGTGGTATGAGGCCCCTAACTCTCTGCTTTCTTCCTTTTCCTTTTATCTCTTGAGAGATAAAAAGTGGTGCAGGCCATACCCCAGGGAAAATCCCTTTACATTGGATCAGGGCTGTGACCTTACTAAGAGTGTTACAATCCTATCCTAATCCTCTTTAACATAAAATTACAATCACAAAATGGAGGACAACCACACAATACTGGGAATCATGGCCTAACCAAGTTGATGCACACATTTTTGGGGGGTCATAATTCAATCCGTGACAACTTTTATATCCTTTCCCCTGGTAAAATATTTTGCCAGATTAGAAACAAATCTAATGACAAGCAGAGCATAATTATGTTGGAACATCATGACAAAGAGGTAGAACAAAGGAAACTTGCTTAGTCGTGTGGTCCTCATCCCGTCAGTCACAGGGCCTTAGTCAGAAGCAGCAAACAGTCCTCGAAGTGAGGCCAAAAGCAACAAAAAAGAAAAGTGGGGTTGAATAAAGTGGGAGTGTCTTTTAGTGAGGGCAACCATTTCCTCTCAGACGCAGGATTGCCTGGTCCCTGGAGAGAAAGAACGCTACTCTGATAATCTGGGTAGGGCATGAGAGCATGACAGAAGTACATCCTGCTTCTGGGCATCCTGACAAATCAGTGACAAAGGCCAGGAGCGGTGAGGCAGGAAAGTAACTGGCTTGAAGCCCTACCAGATAAGGTCTCAAGTACTAGATGCAGTAGAGCAAGACCATGAATTGCGAGGTCCCTGTTTATAAAACTAGCATAGATAGTAGGAGGGTCAGGGAGAGACTCCTAAGCTCTGGTAGATAGCATCACTGTAAATGCTACTAAACAACCTCTGGGTTCATTCATCATGTAGGAACAAATGCCAGACCCACTGAGCTTTCTTCCAAATACTTCTGAGAGCTCTACAGGGACCACGAATGCCTTCCATGTAAAAACCAAGACCAGTACCCTTCACTACCAAAGAAGTCCCTCCTCTCTGGCTCCAGTTTCCAGGACAGACACCTACTGACGCCAAGTCACGTAACAGCTATGCTCCAGGGCCCTCAAAGGGGCCACCGCTGCTAATCCTACCAAAGGGACTACCACTACAACCTATTAACAGTGACACGGTTCTGAGCATGCTAATGCCAGATGTTGAGGGCATCATCTTCTCACTTAAGGGCTGTGTCTCTTATTACTGCCAAAGAGATTCCTGCATACACTCTTTCCATGGCATCAACGACTATGTTTTTGACATCTTGTGTTCCATATCCCATATATGGTATATAAATACAACAATTTGTCCTATTTTACACATACATACATTTTTGTTTTTGTTGTTGTTAACCTCCGTCGAGTTAGTTCTGACTCATAGCAACCCTAAGAACGAAACACCACCCAGTCCTGTGCCATCCTTGAAATTGTTTTTATGTTTGAGCCCATTGTTGCAGCCACTGTGTCAATCCATCTCGTTGAAGGTCTTCCACTTTTTCACTGACCCTGTACTTTACCAAGCATAATGTCCTCCTCCAGGGACTGATCCCTCCTGATAATGTGTCCAAAGTACCTGAGACCAAGTTTCGCCATCCTCGATTCTAAGGTACATTCTGGCAGGTACTTCTTCCAAGACAGATTTGTTCATTCTTTTGGGAGTCCATGGCATGTATATTCAACATTCTTCGCTAACACCATAATTTAAAGGTATCGATTCTTCTTCTGTCTTCCTTATTCATGGTCCAGCTTTTGAAAGCATATGAGGTGATTAAAAACACCATGGCTTGAGTCAGGCCCACCCCTTAGTCGTCTTGGTGACATCTTTGCTTTTTAACCCTTTAAAGAAGTATTTTGTGGCAGACTTGCCCAATGCAATGGGTTGTTCGATATCTTGACTGATGGCTTCTGAGGGTGTTGATCGTGGATCCAAGTAAAATGAAATCCTTGACCACTTGAGTCGTTTCTCCATTTATCATAATGTTGCTTATTGGTCCATTTGTGAGGATTTTTGTGTTCTTTATGTTGAGGTGTAATCCATACTGAAGGCTGTGGTCTTTGATCTTCATCAGTAAGTGCTTCAAGTCCTCTTCACTTTTAGCAAGCAAGGCTGTGTCATCTGCATATGACAGGTTGTTAATGAGTCTTCCTCCAATCCTGATGCCCTGTTCTTCTTCATATAGTCCAGCTTCTTGGATTATTTGCTCAGCATACAGATTGAATAAGTATGGTGAAAGGATACAACCCTGACACACACCTTACCTGACTTTAAACTACACAGTATCCACTTGTTCTGTTTGAAGGACTGCCTCTGGATCTATGTACAGGTTCCTCATAAGCACAATTAAGTGTTCTGGAATTCCCGTACTTCACAATGGTATCCATAATTTGTTATGATCCACACAGTCCAATGCCTTTGCATAGTCAATAAAACACAGGTAAACATCTTTCTGGTATTCTCTGCTTTCAGCCAGGATCCATCTGACAGCAATGATCTCCCTCATTCCATGTTCTCTTCTGAATCGAGCTTGAATTCTGGCAGTTCCCTGTCCGTGCATTGCTGCAACAACTTTTGAATGATCTTCAGCAAATTTTACTTGTGTGTGCTACTAATGATATTGTTTGATAATTTCTGCATTCTTTTGGATCACCTTTCTTTGGAATAAGTGTAAATATGGATCTCTTCCAGTCAATTGGCCAGGTAGCTGTCTTTCAAATTTCTTGGCGTAGACGAGTGAGCACTTCTATCTCAACTGGTATTTCATTAAGTCCTGGAGCTTTGTTTTTCACCAATGCCTTCAGTGCAGCTTAGACTTCTTCTTCCAGTACCATTGGTTCATGCTCATATGGTACCTTCTGAAATGGGTGAACGTGGACCAATTCTTTTTGGTAGAGTGACTCTGTGTATTCCTTTCATCTTCTTTTGATGCTTCCTGCATTGTTAATATATGTATGTACATATAGATGTATATATACATACACACAGACATGTGAATATATACACACACACATATATATTTATATACTGTTGTTGCAGGCCACTTGATCTAGGACCAGATTTGAACATCATGGCAACATTCTGAGTGACAGACAATGCCCTGAGCTCAGAATTCCCCTTCCCATAAAAGAATCATTTGATTCTCATCTCTCACTTCCTTATGATAAATTATTTCCCTTGAGGTTCCTCACTTCCTGCTCTAAATAGACCCCTGTTGAACATGCCTCACCCTCCAGAGTATACTGACACTCAACTGGCAGGACCACTTTACAGCTGACACCCATTGTGATTGGCTGGTGTTAGTTACTTTGACCAGTTCCCTGTCTCCGAACCTTCCGAAATCTGAGGGTGAACACAATGGAGGTTAGCAGAAATGCATTTTAAAAAATGTTACGGGAAAGTGCATTTTCTGTGCCTTCTTTCTCTAATTGTGGGAAAAAAAAAAATACAATTGCTATGATATAGTACAGGCATTATTATTTGAAGGTGTTTAAATTCTTCTCATTTGTTAGTGTATTTACTATGGAGCCCTAGTGGCACAGTGGTTAAAAGCCCAGCTGCTAACCAATAAGTTTACAGTTCGAATCCACCAGCTGCTCCTTGGAAATCCTATGGGACAATCTACCATATGCTATAGGGTCACTGTGAGTCAGAAATGACTCGATGGCAACAGGTTTGGTTTGGTTTGGTTTAGTGATCCCTTCTGATACTGAACCATGGCCAAAAGGCTCCAAAGTGGTTAGCGTGACGAAACAAAGTGTGCCCTGGCATCCGTTCTCCTCTTTCTCCTTTTTGTGACAGAATTCCCAAGTTTTGCTTGAACACATGATCATTCAGTTAGCAACTGCATTTTCCAGCCACTCCTGAAGCTAGGTGTGGACATGGGACCATTTCAGCCAATGGAATGTGAACAGAAGCTGTGTATACAACTCTGGGTCACATCCTTCAGAAGAGATGGCTTGTGCTCCATGGTGTGGACAGGAACACGCAAATGTGTGCTCATGGACTAGCATCGACCTTGGATGGTCAAGTAACAAAGTAGAAAAGTCCTCAGCCTCTGGGCAACCTTGCTCTGAACCTATTTTGGACTGTTAAATGAAAATAAATAAATGTCTGTCTTGTTTGTGTTTTGGAGGGTCTCTTTGTTACAGCCGCTTAATCTGTGTGCTGAATACAAGGAGCCATTAGAAAGTTATCAGTCTCTGAAAGGAAGAAACAAAGGTTTAACTCTTTTTTTTTATATACGAATGGCCAGAAAAACTACACGATAGAACCTCAAAAGGATGTGTAGTCAACGCGAGAATACCTATTGAGAAGAAAAACTGGGCTGAAGCTTTAGATTTATACGCTACAAACTGCGTTGCAGCCTGGAAATCAACCCTATTTGGGATTTAATATGACAAAAAAATTTATGTTAAAATAAAGAAATTTTTCTGATGACGTCTTTTGTGGCCACTTCTCTCATATGAATTGATCTTTCAGGCCATGATATTAAAATGAATAAATAAGTAAAATTTAAAAAGTAGTTGCACTTGTCAGGGTAATTAATAGTAGCTGTAATAAACACTCCCATAATTTGAGAACCCAAAAAAATTGTTTTTATTCTCCTTCACACAAAATGCAATACAGATTGGGCAGTTTTCCCAGGTAGCTCTTCTGTAACTCGCAACTCTGTTATTTGGACTCCTTCTAGTGTTTTCACCTGCCGTGTTGAAGTCCTTTACTTCCTGACACAAGAACGGGGGGTGGGAGAGGTAGAAAAGAACCTGGGGAAGACCCAGGGTACATTATCACGTAGGCCTAGAAATGAGTCAAAATTTTCACTCCCATTTCATTGGCCAGAACCAGTCACATGCAAGACTGGGAAGTGCAGGAAGCTTGTGAATGTTTGTACTTACAGTCTCTTCCGTGGCAGCCATTTTTACTGCTCTGTGAAGCAACAGCCCTTAACATACTGGTTACAATTTGTTGTCCTTTAAAACTCCTGGACTTTCTGCAATTCTGTGAAGTATGTCATGGAGTGTTGTCTGCAGCATATGCCAAAGTTAGGAAGGAGTCAGAATAACTTCCATTCTGCAACATTGGCCCCAGTCTTATGGGGACTGAGAGAATAAAACTTATTTCCTCATTAATTCATTCGAAACCCTTGGTAAAATGCCATAATTACATTGTAAATTTAGTCTCAGTCCAGAATTATCTGGCCTTTTCAAGATATACCTACGAACTGTTGTGTGAGATGATGAACTACCTTTATAAAGAGCTAAACCAGGAGACAGGAGACTTGGTCTCTCAGCCAGGCCATGTCCCTAACTGACTGCATAAGTCCCTAAATGTCCTAGTTGGTTGCAATAATCATCCCCTGTGGGCTCTATTTCCTCATCTGTGAGAAAATCAGCAAACAAAGTACTAAAGGCTGGAGAGTGGGAAAGCTGAGCTAGATGATTCCGGAGATATCTGCCACATCGAACATTGTGTGGCTCTCTAATTTTAAATGTTATATCTTTGATGATATGGTTGTTTCTAGAAACTGGGGCATTTAAAGAGCTTCCCACATCTCGGCCATTCTTACTTTTAGAAGCTCCACCGCACTTCACATCAAACATTTTAAAATGTACTCAGATTCTGCAGAAAATATAATTAGTGTGTAACTATACAAGAGTTTCATGTGTTGGAATCAATCATTTTTTTCAAGTCTAAAATATTTTATTGATCTTAACACTGTGCATATAAAAACAACAACAACAACAAAACCATTTCTGGTGAGCCAGTTCCAACTCATTACAACCCTACAGGACAGAGTACAACTGCTCCATAGGGTTTCCAAGGAGCGGCTGGTGAATTTGAACTGCCGACCTTTTGGTTAGCAGTCATAGCTCTTAACCACTGTACCACCGGGGCTCCACTGTGCATTAGAGCTCAACGATACATTGCTCCTCAAAAAAATCATTTCTCAGATTCTCACAAAATGGATTTCAGTGAGACTCAGTAGGTTCCACCAGGCAGAGCTCCAAAAAATGGAGTGTGTATTAAAACACTCTGCACTGCACAAGTCACTACACTCACCATTCACTCAGGAATCCAAAGAATTTGAATTAGGATTGGCAGAAAGGGCAACCTAACATGATGATCAGGTGTACAGCTATGTGGGTCAACAGGCTTGATGGCTCTTACACGTTCTCAGAACACGATTCTGGGAGCAAGTTGGGTGTATTTACAAGGCTGTAGATATTTGCAAGGAAATTTGGTTTTATGTGGACACTCATTATTTACTGTAGTTGAGCTGCAAGAAAATGGAAGGTAGACCCTTTAAAAACCACAAGAGTTATCAGACTAAGTGATCTCTCATCCAAAGAAATTCAGAGGTTGAACCCTTCCTACAGTATTCACAGAATTTAGACAGCCTTGCTCAGTAAATACTTCACCCTATTTTCCATGAGCCCCCAGAGAGAAGTGGAGATCTGCAGTATTATCCAGAAGGACAATCTAGCTGGAGACACTACTGAGGAGGTTGTGGGAAAGACAGCATTTCTCGATCACTGCTTGCTTCTTAGGGCTCCCATTTTTCCTGGTTAAGCCATCTTGGGGTCAGTGCAGATATTCCGAGCTGGAGAACATTTGGCAACCCAAGAAATTCTCGTTAATAGGCTTACCAATGTGCTATACAACACTCAAAATAAAACATCTGTAGCAACATAGATTTCCAACATGTCTATCAACACTTGTTGACGTGGTGGTTAATAAGCTCATTTATTGCTTGGTTCTTCTGAGGTAAGATAGAGATTGCTTCTTTCTTGACACTAATAAAACTGGGTATTTATGCCTGCAAGATACCAGCTTTCTGAAGAAATATAAAACTGACATAATAATCCCTTTGTTTGAATGCCTGTGGCTTATGAACCATGAAGAACAAACTTGCGTTACTTGGCATTCCCAGCCTTGATCATTACAAGATAATTTTTTTTTTAATCCAAGATTACAAATTAAATTATTTTGTAAGGCCAGTACTAAAAGTTAGTGAAGAATATTCAAAAACCGTGGCTTGTTCTGAAATCAACTGGATTTGGCAAGCAGCTAATTACAAACCTATTTTGTAATTTGGAATTAGGCCAAGCCATTAAGACATCCTACACAAAACAGTCCAAGCTAATAAAGGAAAAAAAATAAATAAATAAAGGAGGAACCCAAAAATTAGGATGAACCCAAAATGAGCAGAGCAGCTGCCACCTGGTAGTTAATACAAATAGAAATCAAATGGTAAGAATAGCAAGAGGAATGGTTAAAATATCTACTCATTAACCATGTCAAGATGACTCATTACAGAAAAAGAAGGGAACACTGGAAGAAGAAAAGAATGCAAGTTTCCCAAGCTAATGAATTCTATGTATTTCACACTGCCCGAACTTAAACCACAGAGCACCTCAGCACCAACATTTAACTTGAATTTGATAGAAGTGGGAAAACGAGAGTTGAAAATCCATGCTCTATTTCAAACTGTATAGAGAGAATATTGACAATCGAAACATTAAAATTTTCTCACTGCTATTTCTTAATAATAACTCCAAGAGGAAAGAGAATAGGAATCGTGGTAAAGGAGACCTGTCATGAAGGAGCTGTAACCTTGGGCAAGGTGCTTAATCTCTACGTGCTTCAATTTCTTCTCCTCTAAATTGAGGTACGTGGACTAGATGATGTCTAAAATCTCTTTTGGCTCCAACGTCGTATTTCATTGAAACACTCTGCAGAGTCGCAGCGTGACTAAATAAGGGGAAAGGTGTGTTACTAGGCATAATAACACAGCAAGCCAGAGGATGCCTGAGCTTTCTTTATTTCTTATCATTGAATCATGCCATAATGCCTGAAGGCAAAATTCTCCCAGCACTGGGTTTTTTTTTTGGACTGTTTCTTGTGCCTGATAGACAACACAGTTGCCTTTGAGATGTTGTGCAAACTTCCCTAGTAATTTTTCAAATGTGCTGTTTTGAAGTGTATTCTTAACAGTACAGATGGCTGTTTATTACCCTTACTTTATCATGATAAGCACTGTTTAATGAGGAGAAAATTTTTTTCACTCCATCAAGACCAGCTCTAAAATATGTGTGTCCACAGCCTCCACCAGACTGAGTCTAGACAACTAGATGGTGCCCGGCTACTACTGCCAGCTGGATGAATGGAAATGGGAAACCCAAGTTCGAGAAAGGGAGAGTGTTGACATGTTGTGGGATTGGCAGCCAATGTCAAAAAACAATATGTGTATTAATGAGAAACTAATTTGCTCTGTAAACCTTCATCTAAAGTAGAATAAAAATCAACAAATAAAAATAAATAAAACATGTGTGCCCTTGGCAGGGCTTGGAACCAGTTTGTTCCCATTAGAAGCCCTGCTGAGAATATGCATTTCCACCTCAGATATACTGAATCAGAATCTACATTTTAACAAGATCCCCAGGTGATCCTTAGGTACAATAAATTTTGAGACCCACTGCTCTACTAGAGGTTCTCAGGATTGATCCCTAACCAGCAGCATTAGCATGTCCTGGGAACTTGTTAGAAACGCGAATTCTCAGCAGAGGTTCGAACCGGAAGGGATCGGCTCCAAAGCCCTGGTCCCTGAATCCTGTATAAGTTTCAAAGGGGTGCCGTAACAAAGTACCCCAAAGTGGATGGCTTAAAACAAAACAAAAATATTATTGTCTCATAGTTCTGAAGGCTAGGAATCTGAAATCAAGGTGTAGGCAGGGCTGTGATCTGTCCGAAAATTCAAGAAGATTCTTGATGGCTTTTCCTAGCTTCTGGCGATTCCTGGCAT
This sequence comes from Elephas maximus indicus, assembly GCF_024166365.1. Taxonomy (NCBI): domain Eukaryota; kingdom Metazoa; phylum Chordata; class Mammalia; order Proboscidea; family Elephantidae; genus Elephas; species Elephas maximus. The sequence goes on along the minus strand of NC_064841.1, from coordinate 5,205,131 downwards.
TCCTTGGCTTGGAGAGACATTACTCCAATCTCTTCCTGTATCTTCACATGGCTTTCTTCCCTCTGGGTGGATGTCTCTTCTCTTTTTATAAGAACACTGGTCCTATTGTATTAGGACTGATGTTCTTATGAAAAGAATGGCGGTATGACCTTATGTTAATTTAACCAATTACACCTACAAAGACCTTATTTCTAAACAAGGTCACATTCACAGGTACCAGGGATTAGGACTTCAACATATCTTTTGGGGGAAACAAAACCATAAAACAGCTTTACCCTCCTCACCCACAGGTAACAGCATCCATTTCTCAGTACCTTCCCCTGGCCTCACCCAAACCTCAGGTACAGCAACAGGCCTGGCAGACCCTCCAGTACAGAGAAACGTGTGCTTCCATGGAAGGAAAAGGAGAGCTTTCCAAAAGCAGGCTCCCAGCCCCAACCACAGTATCTGGCACAGAAAAGGAGCTTCATGAACACCAGCTGAATGACTCCAAAGCATTTTGCTGTTATCAGCTGCGGTGGAGTTGGCCCCAACTCATGGTGACCCCCTGCATAACAGGACCAGTCCATTGAGATCCATAGGGTTTTCAGTGGCCAATTTTTCAGAAGTAGACTGCCAGGCCTTTCTTCCTAGTCTGTCTGAGCCTGGAAGCTGCTGAAACCTGTTCAGCATCACAGTAACATGTAATCCCCACCAACAGACAGGTCCGGCTGCATATGAGGGGCATTTGCTAGAATTCTATTGCATAGAAAGCAAGAATTCCAACACTGCCTTCTGCTCAAGCGTTTTAGGTCTAACAAATTCCCTCAAGATCCTGTTGGTTTATCTAATAAACAGCAGCCCAACCACAAGAATCATTTAGTACTAATCTGTTCTTATAATACTCTCACCCGCCCCCCAAAAACCAGTTGCCCTTGAATACATTATGACTCACGATGACCCCTTATGTGTCAGAGTACAACTGTGCTCCATAGGGTTTTCAGTGGCTGATTTTTCAAAAGTACATTGCCAGGCCTTTCTTCTGAGGTACCTCTGGGTGGACCCAAACTACCAACCGATCCCTAAGCAAGTAAACTCTTGACCATTGGTGCCATCCAGAGACTCCAATATTGTCCCAAGCTAGAAGGAAGCCATAAAAAGGAACTGCTAAGACCAAATGCCTTGACCCCCAAAAGAAGCTAAAATTGCAGGATTCGTGACGGAAAACAGAAGAACAATTCAGAATCCTTTTATACTACAGCTGTACAGCCTCCTCCTTCAATCACTTATCTTAAGAAAAAAAAAAAAAAGACAGACAGACATGACACTATAAAATGTTCATTTATTTGAAGTCGTTGGTATGGGCAATTTTTTGACTTAAAAGATAGAGAAGGAGAAAGGAAAAAGGAGTAGGAGAGAAGAGAAGCTTTATTATTAAGCCAAGTTACAGGTACCATTTGGTACGTCACATCAAGGATCTCATTTAAGCCTCAAGCTGTTAGATTCTTATTTTACAGACAAGAAAAAAACAGGCTTATGAAAGTTAGTTTGCTCATACAGGGTTACTGTGATTGTTAAGGCTGTGTATCAACTTGGCTGGGCCATGATTCTCAGTGGTTTGGCAGTTATGACGCAGTTTGCTGATATACTACAGCAATCTATCAAGAGGGAATAGCCAGAAATTCAAGCAGGATTCATAAGAGGACGTGGAATGAAGGAGATCATTGCTAATGTCAGAGGAATCCTGGCTGGAGGCAGAGAATACCAGAGAGATGCTTACCTGTGTTTATTGACTATGCAAAGGCATCCGACTGTGTGAATCGTAACAAATTATGGATAACGTTGCAAAGAATGGGAATTCCAGAACACTTAATTGTGCTCGTAAGGAACCCGTACACAGATCAAGAGGCAGTCATTTGAAAAGAACAAGTAGATACTGCTTGGTTTAAAGTCAGGAAAGGTATGTGTCAGGGTTATATCCTTTCACCATACTTATTCAATCCGTATGCTGAGCAAATAATCCAAGATGCTGGACTACATGAAGAAAAACAGGGCATCAGGATTGGAGGAAGACTCATTAACAACCTGTGTTATGCAGATGTCACAACCTTGCTTGCTGAAAGTGAAGAGGACTTGAAGCACTTACTGATGAAGATCAAAGACCACAGCCTTCGGTATGGATTACACCTCAACATAAAGAAAACGAAAATCCTCACAACTGGACCAATGAGCAATATCATGATCGAAAGAGAAAAGATTGAAGTAGTCAAGGATTTCATTTTACTTGGATCCACAATCAACAGCCATGGAAGCAGCAGTCAAGAAATCAACCGACCCATTGCATTGGGCAAATCTCCTGCAAAACACCTCTTTAAATTGTTGAAAAGCAAAGATGTCACCTTGAAGACTAAGGTGCCCTGACCCAAGCCATGGTGTTTTCAATTGCCTCATATGCATGTGAAAGCTGGGCAATGAAGAAGAAAAATGGAAGAAGAACTGATGCCTTTGAACTGTGGTGTTGGTGAAGAATATTGAATATACCATGGACTCGCAAAAGACTGAACAAATCTGTCTTGCAAGAAGTACAGCCAGAATGCTCCTTGGAAGCAAAGATGATGAGACTACGTCTCATACTTTGGACATGTTATCTGGAAGGATCAGTTCCTGGAGAAGGACATCATGCTTGGCAATGTACAGAGTCAGCAAAAAACAGGAAGACCCTCAAAGAGATGGATTGACATAGTGCCTGCATGGGCTCAAGCATAACAATGATTATGAGGATGGCACAGGACCGGGCAGTGTGTCGTTCTGTTGTACATAGGGTCGCTATGAGTCAGAACGGACTGGCCAGCACCTAACAACAACATGATGATGTGATCAATTCCATGACAAGATTTGATATGATGTGATCACCTTTCTGATGGGATCTGCTCTGAGTAGCCAATCAGTTGAAAGGGAGTTTCCTTGGAGGTGTGGCCTATATCCAATATAGGTGGGCTTTCTGGAAAGGATCTTGGGCTTTTGCTCACTCTGGATCCTGCTGCTGGCTCCTGTCTGTCTGACCTCCAGTTCTTGGGACTTGAGCTAGCAGTTTACCTGTCGTCTTGCCTGCCGATCTGGGGATTCGCGGGTCTTCGAAGCCTATGAGTAAGAGCTCTGCTCTCTGGCCTCCCGATCTTGGGTTTGCCAGCACTGGTGCCTATGTCAATCAGGAGAAGCCTCCAGCCTGACTCACGGACTTGAAACGTTCCAGTCTCTACAACCTCCCAAGCCATTACCTTGATATGAATATCTCTATATATACACTTTACTGGTTTTGCTTCTATAGAGAACCCAGCCTAAGATACTCCCTCGTTGCAGAGAAGACTCAATAAAGGGGTAAGAATCCAGCCCATAGCCCAGGTATCCCTCACAGCTCTGGTGGAGAGTGGGTTCTATGAGGATTTGGAGTACTGGTATCATAGAGCAGGGCCCACGCATGAGACAAGAGAGGTGCCTAAGAGGCAAGCAGAGCTACTGGCTGGCACTGCAACCTGCAATTGAGAGCCCAGGTGTCTTCCTGGTGTGACTCTCAAAACATGCGCTCCCCGAGCCTCGTGATCCTGTGTGAGCTGCCTCCCACCATTCCACTAGCCAGGGGACCAGCATGGACTCTACAGTAGTGCAAAGTCAATACATACCACATTGAGGGGTGTTGTGCATTTTAAGGATTTTCTTTAAATTCTTTAATCATTTAACTTAATAAAATAACAAAAACAGGAGAAGAAAGAAAAAGGGGGACCTCATTATCACCAGCAAGAAGAGCCAGGAGCAGAGCATATCCTTTGGATCTAGGGTTTCTGTGCTGAGAAACTCCTGGACCAGAGGAAGATTGATGACAAGGACCTTCCCCCAGAGCCCAGAAAGGGAGAAAGCCTTCCCCTGGAGCTGGCACCTTGAATATGGACTTCCTGCTTTCTGGACTGTGAGAGAATAAATTTCTCTTTGTTAAAGCCATCCACTTTTGGCATTTCTGTTATAGCAACACTAGACAACAAGTACTTAGCTGGAAAATGGCAGACCTGGGACTAGAATCTGCTCTTTTTTACTAGTTATCTCTTTCAAAAGACCCTCTCCATGTGTGTTTGGTGCAGATGTTACACAACAATCAAAAGCATCATGGTAAGTCTGCATCTCCATGGCTTGTGAAGTGCTCTTTTTCCACGAGGTCTTGCACTTTGCCCCCTCGGGGTCCAACTTAAAGCTCCCAGGAAATTTCTGTCTCTTATGCATCTTACCTTACTTCATTCCCTGACAATGATATACCCGCATTCAGTAAGCATTGATAATACATACAGCAACAAGGGAACAACTGCAAATTGCACACAAAATTACTAAGAAGGGTAAAATAAAAATGTAGAAGGTAAAAGCAATCCAATATTTGATCAACATGTACTTATTCTACTCTGAGTACTACAGTATTGAGAAAACGAGGCCATCAGATAGAACTACTTCTGTTACGTCAACTGCTCATAAAATAAAAGCTTTTAGTCCGGAAGGTAATTTTAATGCCTCCTAGAACTCTATCCTTCAGGATTTGTGCATGTGGATATATGTGAATGACAAGCACGTTTTCAATTCACAGAGGAAATTGATGTTGCCAGAAATTAGCGGGTGTTTAGCTAATGACACTCTGGCTTAAATTTCAGCTTGGCACGGGCAGGCTGCGATTCTGAAGACGTAGGGGATGAACGGAGACCAGCAAGGCCAGGCTTCATAGATAGCTTTTTCCAGAACCATTAGGATTAGCTTATAACACTTCAACCCAGGCCGTACTTTCACATGCATTTCTAGTTTGCTTAAAAGCACAAAGGGAATAAAATTTAAATAATTCAGAAAATGAGATTGTGCGTTAGTAGATCCAATTCAGTTTGTTGGCAAATATTGAAATTTATTTAGGAATTAGTTAGAAAATCACTAAACACACAGGGTTGAGACAACCATACGCCCACCGTGTATCGTGTAAGGTTAGTTGGCACCAAGAAAAGAAAAAGAGATCCTGGTGATAGGTTGTGCAGACAGCACGTTCCGTGTTTTTCTGTGCCTGTGCCTCATCAGCCACTAACCACCACAGTCCTGGGTCCAGCTCACTGTGATGCATTCTTCAAGAAATTATGTACTTCAAAATAATTGAGCACCTATCAATTTTTCTTCATTCATTCAACAAATATTTATTTGACTTCTATTGTGGACCCGAATACAGTGGTAAATAGAACACATACAATTTCTGTCCTCATAAAACCTACCCTTGTGCTCAGTGGTAAACTTGAATTTGATGCAAAGGGACTATTTAGAAATGTAATACTCCCACGGTTTATGGTGTGTCGTCTGTCACAGCCCACGCTTCCAAGAAAGGAAAAGGCAAGAGATCTCAAATGATAATACAATATGCAACGCAGAATTAAGGGCCTCCTAGGTGATGTTTTTTTTACTGCTGTGTTAAGTAAAGGCAATTGTTGTTTAGCACAAAGACCCACTGCTTTTCCACCTAGGCTGCCTTCTTCTGTGAATTCTCCCAGTCCCATTTTATACCCACGGTTGCCACAGAGGCAGTTATATTTTATTGTGACTCTGCCAAGAGAGTATTCACATGACCTATAATCACCTCCAATATAAGATGGAGTCTGATAACTGGTGTAATTGAGATGTAACTGAGATGGCAGCTAAGGTTTTGCTGTTCCTTAAGATCTGAAGAAGACTGACTTAAATTCCCATGTTTGTCCTGTGACTTTCCAGGTGCTCTCAAACTCACGGTCACCTTCAGCCTCGACCTTCTATTCTGCTGATTTCTTATCTTTCACTTTCTGTCCTGTGGGTGCACCTTTGTTTCCACTATTTTCAAGCCAAATATGACACTCAACTCCGCCCTTGATTTTTCTGTCTCCTACAATAAAATAAACTAAAATCCTCTCTCGTGAGAGTTTTAAGTGTGTGGGATACTTTAGTGAAAGTTTTAGAGATACAGATGGGGTCGTACGTCAAAATGATACTAATACCCTAACATTGAAGACTGATATCGCAATCATTAAGAGTGTTCAGGCTACTCTGCCATGTACCCAGCTATCTTTCCCAACTTCCTCTCTGCTCACTACACTCTAAAATTCCTATTCATTTCTCATACACAGCATCCCAGATCTTTTGCTAACCTTATCACCTGTTTTCAGAGTTATCAAGACCTTTTTCCTATAAGTCAATTTCTTCCCCAAAATGCAATTTTTTTTTCTTTATAAGAATTCTGTTACCTGTTAGTAAGATATCTTTTTCACCCTACTACTATAGGGTCGCTATGAGTCAGAAACAACTCGACAGCACTGGGTTTGGTTTGACAGACTATCAGCAAAGTACTTAACCAAAAAAAAAAAAACCAAACCTGTTGCTGTCAATTCAGACTCATAGCGGCCCTACAGGACAGAGTAGAACTGCCCCATAGGGTTTCCAAGGAGCACCTGGTGGATTCAAACTGCCAACTTTTGGTTAGCAGCCAAACACGTAACTGTTGCACCAGCAGGGTTCCTTGCCAAGTACTTTAGAAACACGTAAAAAGGAGACAGTCATTTTGAGAAGACTTAAGTGACAGAGTGACATTTAGTTGGGTTTTAAAGGAGTAGCATTTTTCATCAGGTCAAAAATTGAATGAACGGCACCCTGAGCAGGGGAGGTAGAGTAAGAAAGGTGGAGCAACGTAAGAATGCAGAGCAGGTTCCAGAAGCAGTGAGGGGTCTCCAGGCATCTGAAAAGTAGCACTCCAGGCCAGGCTACAGAAGTACTTTGTGATAAAGGAGAGGGAGAACCTTGAAAGGCAGCCTATGGAAGCAAAGCTTTATGACGGATCCCTGTAATGGATTGAACTGTGTTCCTCAAAGATATGAGTCAACTTGGCTAGACCGTGATTCCCAATATTGTGTGATTGTCTACCATTTTTTCATCTGATGTGATTTTCCTATGTGTTGTAAATCCTATCTCTATGATGTTAATGAGGCAAGACTAGAGGCAGTTATGTTAATGAGGCAGGTCTCAGTCTACAAAATTAGGTGGTGTCTTAAAAACCAACCTCTTTTGAGATATAAAAGAGAGAAGCGAGTGGAGAGACCTGATGACCTCATACCACCAAGAAACAAGAGCCAGGAGAATAGCCTGTCCTTTGAACCCAGGGTCCCTGTGCTGGAAGCTCCTAGTCCAGGGGAAGATTGATGATAAGGACTTTCCTCCAGAGCCAAGAGAGAGAGAAAGCCTTCCCCTGGAGCTCGCACCCTGAATTCGGACTTCTTGCCTCCTAGACTGTGAAAGAACAAATTTCTCTTTGTTAAAGCCATCCACTTGTGCTATTACTGTTATAGCCGCGCTAGACAACTAAGACAATCCCCAAAGTTTTTGCTCTGAAAAGTGACATGAATAATCTTTGTTTCAAGATATCAGCCCTAGAAATTGGCTTGTACCAGTTCAACAACACATATTAGGGACTTAGTATGTGACGGGTGCCACTAAGAATTGGTGATAAAAGATGAAGAAATGCTCCTATGCCAATGTGCTGGGCAGCATTTGGTGCACAGCTTCCTACACAGTATGCCAGGACGGACCCATCAACTGCACCCGTAGGTGCATCAAGATATTGATCTCTTCGGCATTTGAGCCAACTGAGATATACCTGTGCCTGGATGGCGCAAACAGTTTGCACTTGACCACTAACTTAAAGGATAGCAGTTTGAACCCACCCAGTGGCACTGCAGAAGAAAGACCTGGCAATCTGCTTCCATAAAGATTACAGTCAAGAAAACCCTATGGAGCATTTCTACTCTATAATACATGGGGTCGCCATGAGTCAGAACCAACTCAACAGCAATGGGTTTGATTTTTTTGGTTTTGGAGGCACTTGCAGTGGCCAGAATCTTGGACCAGTTTCCTCCAACCACAAGCAACCTTCTCCATTGACAAGAGCGTGCAGTACAAATATCACTATGAGTACCATGGGCACCATGCTACAGATATGATCGGGAAGCACTGGCAGAGGATAATCAGGACACCGTTGCAGAAGCCCAGGTGGGCTGGACCAGGGGCTGGCTGTAGTGATGACAAAGGATACACAGACTTGGGAGCTAATTATGAGGTGGAATCAAAAGGTAAGTGAGTTTTTGTGGGAAATGAGAATGAAGGAGGAGAAAATTAATTCAGCACAGTGAGTGTTTAGATGGGAAGAACCTCTACAATGAGCTGTCCATCATGGAGGAGCAGAGCAGAGTTAGGAGAATTGAAAAAGTTGAACTTGTTCCTTGAGGAAGTGATTTTACAGCCAATAACTGCTAAAAAGTGGATTTTACTGGTCTGTTTTCTGCCATACCTCTATACGTTTCCCTTGTTGCACTTCCCAACATATGAATCTTGACAGAGTCTTAGGAGTATCTGAAAAAGGGAAGTCAAAAGTGAGATATTTATGGGTTTTTGAGGTCTGGGTTTGGTGGGTTAATCCAGGACTTTCAAGTTGGGGAACCAGTTGGGATTGGACAAGGTATATGATATAATAGTTTAGGATTAGTGGGCCTAGTAAGGCAAACATCTTTAAGCAGTCTTGATATGTATGTAAACAGTTGTTTGACTGATAAGCAAGAGTTTCTTACATGAGCAGGCTGCTGTCCCCAAGGAATTGATCTGTAGGAATTTCCTAAGAGAACAGTAAAGTTATTTATTACTGGTTTATAGTTTTTCTTTCCAAGACAAAATTTCCTGGAACAAACAACCAAGTCATATTAACTTAGGTCATCTACAGGCTTATCTTTCCTACATTAAATCATGTTGTCATACATAGTCTAAGTTATCACCCTCGACTTTCTAAAATATGTCAAGTTTTACGTAATTATGCCAACCACAATGAAATTTAGCCACTGACTATTTCTAGAGTTATCAGAACCTCCCCATCTACTTAAGATAAGAAATCCCTCAAGTGAGTCCTGGGTAACCACCTCCACCTCCATTCCATTCCCTGGCTGTGGAAAGGGGAAGTGATTTTTGCAGCAAGGTAATGGACAAGAATGGAAAGTGCTTTGGAAGTAACAGCGTGGATTGAGGCGGACCCTGGGGACAGCAGGTTGTGAGGTCTGCTAGGTTTAACTGGCTCCAGCAGTTCTACGGAAAGCCATGCAACACAGACTGTAATTCTCGGCATCACCTGAGCCCTCCAAGCTACCTGAAATCTCGTGTGTCTTTTCTCAATAAGCTTTACTTCCCACTTTCCATGAAGGAAATTTCAGCTGTTTGCCTTTTTCCTTAAACTTCCAAGCCCACTATATCCCCTTTCACTCTTGGCAGATAACCTTGGCTCCTACTTCAAAGATGAAAAAAAGGATCAGCAGATGTGGATTCAGGTGTACTTCCTGCCACCTAAAGTAAAACGTATTTGCATTTGCATCTATCCTATCTTCTCTGCTGTGGCACTGGGGGAGACAGCATCCTTCCTTATTTGGAGGTATCTTCTTTAACAGTCTTATCTCCTCAAATGTATTTTGCTGTTAATCATGCCCACTCTTTTCTATCTTCTACATTTTCTTCTCAGTTGGATCCTTCCCATCAACATTTAAGCATGCTTGTCTCTCCTAAATGAGCCCTGGTGACATAGTGGCTAAGAGCATGGCTGCTAACCAAAAGGTTGGCAGTTCAAATCCACCAAAAGTTCCTTGGAGACCCTATGGCGCAGTTCTGCTCTGTCCTATAGGGTTGCTATGAGTCTGAATTGACTAGATGGCAAGAGTTTTTGTCTCTCCTAACTTAAAAACAAATTTTTTCGGCTCCCCCCACAACCCTCATTTCCCTACGCACCCGTACCCACCATGCCTCATTCTCTCCTCTGGGTCCAAAATTTTAAAGCATTGTCTACTCTTTGTTTCTATGCCCTCATAGCCTCTACCCACTTATTTTAACTTTTATTATAAGTTACTAAAGTAAGTCAATCACAAAAGGACAAATGGTCCACGAACCCGCCACTCTTTTTCGATTGAGGCTACTTTTAAGTTTGAAATCCTTATCTAACACCTTTCTCTACTGGTCGAAACCTTCCTGATCCTTTAAGACAAGTTCAGACGTATCCTCACACACCTTCTCTGGTAGCCTCAGGCAGACGTATGCTCTGTCTTGTCTGGGTGCCACAGGTTTTCATATCTCCATTAGAGTCTTCGCCACAGCCTTTCTAATTATGATAGATAAATTATGTGTATGTGGAAAGCAGGGATTCCATTTCAGGCATCTTAGTAACCCATATAGTCGCTTTGGTAAATACTCAAGAAAAGATTTTTCGAAAGCTTTCATACTCCATGGGGAAGGGGTTGAAGGGAGGAAAAGAATAGGGGAGCGGAATACGATCTTCTTCCTAGAAGATCCGACTTGATGCTCATCCTGGAGTATTTGCTTATTAAAATCATGAACTATAGCTTTTCCCCCAAAAACAAGTGACATGACATGCCAGGTCACCATGTGGCTTTAATACACTTTCAGATGATTTCATGGAGCATAATCTGTTTACATAAGAGAACATTTCTCAAGCCGGAACAACAGAAAGGAGAGGAAGTGGGGACCCAGCGTATCTGAGGGAAAGAGGGATTACCTCAGCAGTTTAGGAGCTCATTTAATCTCATTTGTGAGTATCTCCCCTTTCAGAATTCAGAGCAGATAAAGCATAAATTGTGGCACATCTGTGAAGGTGGCCGTGTACAAGAAGTCATAGTTTGTGACAAATATTTTGAAGCAGTTTCCAGGTATCTGGGACTTTGGCATTGCTGCTGCGTTTATCACACCGTGTCCTCAGTTGTATTCTTGATGTGTCTACATGGCATGGACTTTTGCAATGCATCGGTTTCCATTTAAAGTTTCAGGAACACACTCCGCATTCCCCTCTGCTAGCATCCCATCCATGACTGAAGAGCCTCTCTCTTTTTTTTATTCAGCCACTCATGCTGGCCCAATTAAACAAGATTAGCTAACACTTTGTTCCTATTAATCTTCCCCTCCCAGGATGGCTTGAACATTGTGGTTTTTAAATTATTAAGAGAGCCTTGGGAGTTACCAAATATAGACTCATTCATGTGAACCGTAAACAAAGTATGTTTGGATTCGCACAAATCTATGACTCTGCAAAGACCTTAAGAACCAGATGGATTTTAACAAATTTATCTTCCACGTACTCCCAAACTGTCCGTAGTACTTAAGAGGCAGACTTCAGAGGGGACAGCCTGAGTTCCCAGCTGGCCATTACTACGTTCAGATGGAGTGACCTCAGAAATCATTTAACTTTTCCAGCTGCTAACCAAAAGATCATCAGTTCAAATCCATCAGCTGCTCCTTGGAGACCCTATGGGGCACTTCTATTCTGTCCTATAAGGTGGCTATGAGTCAGAATCGACTCAACGGCAACAGGTTTTTTTATACGGTTCAGTCCCATCTATGAAATGAGCAAAATAATTACATCTGCTTCAGAGGACTGTTACAGATCTCAAATGAAATTATGTGCTTTGCATTCACTCTGCATATATCAGTTGCCATGCTTTTTATTAACAATTTGAACAATGCGGAGCTGCGTATCATACAAAGAACAGTTGCCTGTAGTTATCGAAACCAGTTAGACCTCTATACTTGCCAAGTCCAAAGCTAAAACAAGCTAGTTGAATTAAACTAGAAATATTCAGAATTTTCTATTTGAATAAATAATTTTTAATACACATTTAAGAACAAGAATTATACAGAAATTGAAAGCATACAGATTCCAATTTTTTATTATCGTTACTAAAGCAAACTGCCGGGTCAGAACCAGTTTTTCAGGGGTCTTTTGCATGTATTAGAAACTTAAATGTGATGAACCCCAAAATTCAAATCCTCCCTCCTTTCCAAGAGTATATAGCGCAGCCTACAGGCAGAAACCAGCACACTCACTGTACGGAGGCCCCAGCTGACAACGGCAGAGGCCACTGGTAACTCAACCTGACCAAACAATAAAACTTAGCCTAAGAGAGAATTCGCTCAATCCCTTTTATTTGTCTTCCTGAGTCAAAAACCAAAAAAGTAATATTTTTAGGACAGGGGCCTTTCGTAACATCTTCTTTTTCTTGCTTTTCGTGCATTTATTTTGTTTGGCCTAACTCAGTGGTAAGTTGACATGTACAATATACAATAGTTAATGTTGTTTTCTCAAAGTATTTGGATAGATCAGTTGATTCAAAGTTAATCTAAATTAGCCTTTCTCTAACTGGTAGCCCACAGAATATTGTTCCTGGAATGTTAATAAAATGTTAGAAGAAAAGTGTACCAGCAAAATAAGTTTGAAATAGAGGCATTCATTATATGTATCTTTTAGAGAGCCAAAGACATTAGCATATAGAAGACTTTAAGATGTCCTGTGGCGAAGAAACCGATTTTGTTTTCTCTAATGCAAATTTTCTCCAAAGTATATGAGCCCGGAGTCCACTTTTCCCAGGCCCCTTTTTAGCATTCTACAGAGCACAGCTTGCAGATTCCAATTTGCGGATTTTTTTTATGTGTATATTTGGGCAGGTCATATCTTGCAATTCATTGAAAGGCTGTCAAACCAAAAATTGCCAGGGTTCTATACAGTAATGAATAATACTGGACGCTTAGTAAATCTCCGGAGAAAATGTTCCTTCCCCGCTTGTATAAAAAATATAACCTTGGTCAATGAGTGAAATACTCACGGAAGGTCTAAATTAGAAATTTTGATCTGACAGCCAGCCCACAGATATGTACTTTGTTTTGCTCTCAGAGTAGTAAAGATTTGAAGTAATTGCTGTTGTTGCTTTGTTGTTAGGTGCCTTGAAGTCAGTTCTAACTCATAACGAGCCCAAGTACAACAGAATGAAACGCTGCCTGGTCCTGCGCCGTTCTCACAGTCGTTGCTATGTTTAATCTCATTGTTGCAGCCACTGTGTCAGTCCATCTCATTGAGTGTCTTCCTTTTTCTCCCAGACCCTCTGCTTTTCCAAGCATGAAAATCTAGATTTCCACGTTCTCTTGAAAAACATGCAGATCTGGGCAGCGATGAGCTGGAGCTGGAGACTTGCTGCCCCATTGGAAACAGCATAAGCACATGGCAACTGGGTTTGGTTTTACAAAGAAGATACTGATACAGATAGAAAATTCGGTATTGGGATGAGAACGTAGAAGGCTCGGGAGCAATGGCAGCCAAGAACTTTCTTCTATGCAGCAGTTAGTAAAAATCTGTTAAATGAGTAAATGAATAGACAGATTATATGATTTCTCAGACTGAATGATTGTCCTTCTTTAAGAAATATATATCTAGTGAGCACTAGAAGTACTAGTAATTCTTTGTTTGGGGTTGAATTGTGTCCTCCAGAAAGATATGTTGAAGTTCTAACCCCGAGTATCTGTGAACTGGACTGTGTTTGGAGATGGTGTCTTTGTAGATGGAATTAGTTAAGTTAAGATGAAGTCATACTGAAGTGGGCCCTAACCTAATACAACTGGTATCCTTATAAAAAAGGAGAAAACATGCAGGTAGGCATATTCAGGGGGAAGACCGCCATGTGAAGATGAAGGCAGAAACTGGAGTTATGCTGCCATAAATCAAGTGTCATGGATTGCATTGTGTCCCTCAAAAATATGTATTATCAATTTGTTTAGGCCATGATTCCCAGTATTGTGCAATTGTCCACCATTTTGTCATCTGATATGATTTCCTTATGCATTGTAAATCCTATCTCTATGACCTTAATGAAATGGGATTAGCAACAGTTATGTTAATGAGGCAGGACTCAATCTACAAGATTAGATTTTATTTTAAGCCAATCTCTTTTGAGATTTGAAAGCTAGAATTGAGGAGAGAGACAGGGGGACCTCATACCACCAAGAAAGCAGCACTGGGACCAGAGCATATCCTTTGGACCCAGAGTCCCTGTGCTGAGAAGTTCCTAGACCAAGGGAAGATTGATTGATGACAACAGGCTTCCTCCAGAGCCAACAGAGAGAGAAAGCTGTCCACTGGATCTGGCATCCTGAATTTGAACTTCTAGCCCCCTAGACAGTGAGGGAATAAATTTCTCTTTGTTAAAACCATCCACTTAAGGTATTTATGTTAATAGCAGCACTAGATGACTAAGACACGAAGAAACACTTGGGACTACCAGATGCCGGAAGGATCTTCTAGAGCTTTCAGACAGAGCATGACAACACCTAGAATTCAGACTTCTGGCCTCTAGAACCATGAGGCAATAAATTCCTGTTGTTTTAAGCCACCCAATGTGTGGTACTTTGTTGTGGCAGTCCTGGGAAAATAATACATTCTCCAAGACCCCTTTCCACATCCATCTCTAAACTTCGCCCCACCCCATTTCCACAGGAACAAGGCCATCATCCATTAAGTTAAGCAGAAAACCAAACTCATTGCTGTTGAGTCTATTGCGGCTCACAGTGACCCTGCAGGCAAAGTAGAACTGCCCCCATAGATTTTCCAAGGCTGTAGATCTTTTTTGTGTGTGTGCTTTAAGTGAATGTTTACAGTTCAAGTTAGTTTCTCATACAGAAACTTATACACACATTGTTATGTGACCCTAGTTGCTCTCCCTGTAACGTGACAGCAAACTCCTTCTGTCCACCCAGGATTTCCCATGTTCATTCAACCAGCTCCTGTCCCTTTCTGCCTTCTCATCTCACCTCTGGATAGGAGCTGCCCATTTAGTCTCATGTGTCTACTTAGGCTAAGAAGCACATTCCTCACAAGTATCATTTTATGTCTTATAGTCCAGTCTAACCTTTGTCTGAAGAGTTGGCTTCTGGAATGGTTTTAGTTTTGGGCTAACAGAGAGTCCAAGCACCGTGTCTTCCAGGGTCCCTCTAGTCTCAATCAGATCATTACCTCTGGTCTTTTTACTAGAATTTGAGTTCTGTACCCCACTTTTCTCCTGCTCTGTCAGGGACTCTCTGTTGCGTTCCCTGTCAGGGCAGTCATTGGTGTCATTCGTGGTAGCCAGGCACCATATAGTTCTTCTGGTCTCAGGTTGATGGAGTCTCTGGTTTATGTGGCCCTTTCTGTCTCTTGGGCTCATATTTTCCCAAGGCTGTAAATCTTTACAGAAGCAGAATGCCACATATTTCTCCTGCAGAGCAGCCAGTAAGTTCAAACTTTTTGGCTCGTAGCCGAGCACTTTAACTACTGCACCCCCAGGGCTCTTTCCCCTTAAGGTTAGGTATTACCAATTCTAGCGGCAGTAGTCGTTGTTGGTTGCCAGTGAGTCAATTCTGACTCATGATGACCCCATGTGTATTGCCATTTAAAGGACTCTTTAATTGTGACTTGAAAAATTTACTCCCTCTTATGGGAATATCAAGCCTCAGAAAGCAGGTGAAATAAGTATTTAGAAGCATTTTCTCATCCTGAAATCAGTTCTTTTGGACCTAAGTTTAAGATAAAAAGAAATGATGATAAATGGCTTATACTTAAATATGAGCAACTTGTAGGACCACAGAAGGTTAGCTGGAGCTGGGAGGAACTTTAGCAAGAGATCATCAAACACACCAGCCCGTCATGGAAGGTAAAATGCCACCTGCCCCAGATTGTTATAAATATCAGTTTGCTAAATGTCTGTACAATGTTTGGGATAGTGTGTTTCCTTAAAAAGGTGGTTATAGAGAAATTATCAACATTGGGTTATTTTTAATTGTAGTAAACAGATACGTAAGAAAATGTCATTTCAACATTGGATTTTCTTTTTTAACTGTTGTAAAAATATAGGCAACACAACCTTTGCCAATTAAATATTTTTCATGAGTACAATTCAGTGACACCAAGAGACGTATTTCATTTGGTCTTTAGTGTGATATAAACCTTCTTGAGAGAAAGCATGCTCTGGGTATAATAGCAAACAAATCCTTTTTAAAAATTGTATTTCCTGATTAAGAATATTCACTTCCATTTTACAAGTCTTGGCTTACATTAATTATCTAATTGGGCCATAAGGTCATAGGGAAATCTTTCATAATCAAGTGATCAAAACTGCCTCACAAGCTGCCAAAGATGCTGAAATAATCTAAGTAACTCAAGCCAGGCTGACTTACCATCAGGGGATTTCTTAAAGAACGTGCCCTGCCCATTAGAACTTCAGAGTCAGCTTTCTCAAAAGGTCACCAGAGTGCTTGCTGGTAGCCATTTTGAAAGTTGAAAATGTTATAACAATAATTATTATGAGCATGGGGTTTAAGGGGTCCTGGTAGCACAGTGATTAAGAGCTTGAATGCTAACCAACAGGTCAGTAGTTCGAATCCACCAGCCACTGCTTGGAAACCCTATGGGGCAGTTCTACTCTGTTCTATAGTCGCTATGAGTCGGAATCAACTCTACAGCAATGGGTTTGTTTGGTTTTGGTATGGCTTTTAAACGGTGTCATTTTAAAGTGCACTACATTTTGACTACTTTAAAAAACAGCTGCGGCTTTCCTCAAGGGTAAGGCCCCAGGAAATTCAAAGAGAACCTCTTATTCCACCTTCCCTTGATACAGGGGAAATGAGCGGCAAATAAACACCCAGCTGAGGGACTAATTAGCACACCCTGGGACTGAACTGAGCACTGGATTTGAAGAGTCGGTGGGTAAAGCGTATACATTACAGCGTGGCCAACCATGTACAGTCTGGGCAGACGTTACTGGTTGGAGAGCCTTGCCAACACTCTTCTCCTTTCCAGCTTCCATCACAGAGGCTGGCAAAGCGAAATACTCACTTTCCCAGACCACCCTCCTTGCATTTAGGACTGACCGTGTTAACAGTTTAGGCCAATGTGGGAAAACCAAAAGTGTACTGGGGGATTCTGGGAAAGTTATTGTCGTTTGTTTGCTTTTTCTTCTTATAAAAGCAATGGCTGGCACCCACTTCCTCCTCTTACATGCTTATATCTGGGGCTTTGGTAGCAATTTTGTGACATTGTGGAGTCTCTGAATCCATGTCAGAGGCATCTTTAAAAAACAAAAACAAAACCAAAACTGACCCACTGCTGTTGATTCCAAATCGTAGCAACCCCATAAGGTTTCCAAGGCTGTAAATCTCTACAGAAGCAGACTGCCACATCTTTCTCCCATGGAGCCGCCAGTGGTGTCGAACCATCGACCTTTTGGTTAGCAGTCCATCATTTTAAGCAATGCATCACCTCGGCTCTGAGTTGTCTTACTCCTGGTTATAGTGCTGTGAGAAGGTTTTTTGTTACTTGGAGCCAAAATACACAGTGGAGGACTAGTAACACCTCTTCTTTGTGGTTTTCATTCTATTTGAAATATCTCTCTAGATAGCAGCAGTTTGAATCCACCAGGTGCTCTTTGGAAACTCTGTGGGGCAGTTCTACTCTGTCGCATAGGGTTGCTATGAATCGGAACCAACTCAACTGCAACTGGTACTGGTTAGATGGATTTGGAGCCCTGGTGGCTCAGTGGTTAAGAGCTACAGCTACAAACCAAGAAGTCAGCAGCTCAAATCCACCAGCCGCTCCTTGGAAACCCTATGGGGGAGCTCCACTCGGAATCAGCTCATTGGCAACAGCTAAGTGTTGATGGATTTCTCTCAGAAAAAA
The DNA here is from genome assembly GCF_024166365.1 of Elephas maximus indicus. NCBI lineage: Eukaryota > Metazoa > Chordata > Mammalia > Proboscidea > Elephantidae > Elephas > Elephas maximus. Next base: position 5,187,553 of record NC_064841.1, on the reverse strand, counting down.
AACAAAAACCTTTTAACATGTATTTAAGATAGCATGGCTCATGAACCACTCAAACTCTGGGGAAGTGTAACAGAAGTCTCTTCAGTTCATTCCTCTCGTGGTTGGTTTGGACGGGTCTGCAGTTTGGCCTGACCAAAATGTTATTTTGATTTAAAACACTAACTATCCACGTGAGATCTAATCATTTCTTGCTTTTTTGGCGGAGGCCTTTTTTTTTCTAATAGGAAATACACTCACATGGTTCATAAACAACTCAGAAAAGGAGGGTGAGAATGGTCGCACAACTCAACGAATGTGATCAGTGTCACTGAACTGTACACATAGAAACGGTGGGTGTATGTTTTGCTCTGTGTATTCTCAACAACAAAATAAATTAAAAATATATATATACAGTGAAAAATGTCATTCCCACCCATCCCTGAACATGACTCAGCCACTTTTATTAGCTTCTTATTTATCCCAGAGATTTTTTAAATTCAAACATAAGGAATTACGGATGTGGACTCTTTTCCCTCCCTTTCCTATACAAAAGTTAGCCTACTCAACTGCTCTCGACCTTGCTTTCTTTGCATAACAGTGTATCTTGGAGTCTTTCCATATCTGTCTGTGGCGTCTACATTTTTACAGTGGCAAAATATTCCATTCTTTGGATGTATATGGTCGATTTAACCAGTACTCCTTTGATGGACACTTGGACATTTTCCAACAAGCATTGCTGCAACAAATAATCTCAGACATATATCATCTTGCACATGGGAAGGAGTATCTTTGGGATAAATACCCAGAGCTGGGATGGCTAAGTCAGAGTCAATGCAGTTATAATTTTGATTATTAGTGTCAAATTGTCCTCCCCAGGAATTGTACCAATTTACATTTCTGCTAGCAACAGAAGAACGTGCCTGAAGGCAAACTTTCGGATTTTACCAAACCACTAGAGGAGAAATAGTACCCTAATATAGTTTTTACTTGCATTTATTTTATTATGAGGAATTTTGAGCATTTTTTTGTTTTTCACAAATTTTAGGAGCCATTTGTGGCTCTCTCTTCTGTATCTGCTCCTATCCTTCACCAATTTTTAAAAACTAGATTTTTTTTAATTTAAAGATGTTTTTATGTATGTTAAGGATATTAGTTCTCATTGTTAATACGAGCTAAAGATCTTCCCCCCCCCCCCACTTTTTTATTTGTCTTTTGGTGTATTTCTGGTGTGTTTTTGTTTTCATTTTTTACCATACAGAAATTTTTGGGTTTTACTCAGTCTTTTCTTACATGGCATCTGGAATCTGAATCATAGACAGACTTTCCCTATTCAGATCTTATAAAGGAATTTCTCCAAGTGTTCTTTTAGTAATTCTATGGTTTCATTTCTTTATATTTAAATATTTAATCCACTTTGAGTTTATATCAATGAACAATGTGAGATAGAGATCCAACTTTTTTTTTTAACCAATTTATTGTTGTTGTTTTACCTAATTGTGCCAATACCAGTTACTAAAAAGCCCATAATTTTAGAGCCCTGGTGGGGCAATGGTTAAGTGCTTGGCTGCTAACCAAAAGGTCAATGCTTCAAACCCACCCAAGGCTCCTGGGAACAAAAGACCTGGTGACCTACTCCCCTAAAGATTACAGGCTAGGACGCCTTATGGAGCAGTTGTACTCTGCCACATGGGGTTGCTTTGAGTTGGAATCAACTCAAGGGCACCTAACGACAAAAACAACAAATGTGACTTTTAAGTATTTGGCTAATTGTGGAGTTTCATCACTTTCTAAGCTACAATTCATAGAAGGAAAATGGGTTAGGAAAATACCTACTAGTTTGTATACATTCCACTTGAAGATGGCAGTGAAAAATTTGAATTTGGACCTGAGATTCTGTCTTGGAGTAAATAGTAGATAGAATAGGTGTAGAAAGTTATGTAAGGACAATTGTACGTTACCTTAAGGCAACATTGCTGTGGCTTATTTATTTATTTACTTATTATACAGATTTAAGGCAAATGGCTAGCAAGCCATCACACAAGGAAGTCAAAGAAAAATAACTATTTCATAATGAGTGAATGAATGATCTAAAGTGGAATTTGGAAAAATAAATAAATAAAACGGAATTTGGTACAATTCTGGCTCCATGACAGCTCCTGGCCCCGCCCTCAATCTACTGAATCAAAATATCTAGAATTGGGACCAGGGAGGCTATTTTATAACAAACTCCCAAGTGGTTACAAGGCAGGCAGGCCTGCAGAAGTCAGTGGCCTAACATTTAGGGACCTCTGATAGGGTCTCTATGAGTCAGAATCGACTCGACGGCACTGGGTTTTGTTTGGGTGACTCTTTAGCTGACAGAAGAATGGCAGACATCAAATCCAGAGCCAGGGAGTTAGAAGGAATGTGAAGGCATGATTGGGTCCAACCCTTTCTCTTTATCCTAAATAAAGGGCATAAATGTGCATCGTCTCCCCAAAGATCTCGCACATGCCATCAGGAACTCATTTCAAAGTCCTCACCCTCAGCAATCCAGAAGTCTTATTTTTCCTCAAGTTATGGGTCTGCTGTAATTTGTGGTCTCTTTTTGTTAAGTCGTGCAAAGACAAAGGAACAAATATTCCTTAGGAGTGAAAAGTGTACCAGACACATCACATACTTTTGTCTTTAAATTTGGTCTTCCCACAAGCCTTGCAAACTATTAGTTTAACTATGCTTACAGTGCTTAAGAGCAACAGTGAGCTACAGCTATGGCTGTCAATCAAAAGGTCTGCAGTTCGAATCCACCAGCCGCTCCTAGGAAATCCTATGGGGTAGTTCCACTCTGTTCTATAGGGTCAGTATGAGTTGGAATCGACTAGATGGCAATGGCTATACTTACAGTTAAGGAACCTGAGTCTTGGAGAGATTACATAACTAGTCCAAGGGCTCTCAGTGACTGCTAGAACAATTTTTGTCAAATCTTTCTATAGAGAAAAAATGAGTGGTTAATATCTCCCTCAATGACTCTGAAAATAAAAGCAATCACGCAACTTCTAGTCTTTTAAAATATAATTTAGATTCTATTAACTATTCTTTGAGGCTTACCTGAGAAGCTTATCTGAAATAGCACCTCCCCTACCTCATCCCTCATGGTCTCTTCACCTGCCTGGTACATCTTCACATCCTCCTGGCTACCTGACAGCATGTGCTCTGTCTTTCTGCGTATTGCCCACCTCTGCCACTAGAACGGAAGCTTAACCAGGGCAGGACCTTAGTCTGTCTGGTTCTCCACTCTATCCCCAGTGCTTGGAACACTGGGTGTGCTCAGTCACTATTTGCTGAAGGAAGAACTGCATAAGTGAATTCTTATTTCTTACTGGCTGGTTTCCTTCACAACTGCCCAGATTTGGGGGTTTGTTTTGTTTCAAGGTTCTGGGCAGATAACTGAGTGTTTGGTTTCATAGCTGGACTAGCTTAATCCTCTCAGGACAGTATCTCTTTGCTCTGCTCCTTAGGAAGGTGAAGATCTGCCGAAAGCGGAGCTTTGAAAACCTGTATTGCAATGTCTTAGGCCTCTCTTCCCTGTGCTGACTGGTGTCCCTCTGCTTTAACTTCATTTCATTACAATTCTCCTTTCTCTCCCTTTACACACAATCTAGAAAACTGTCATTTACTGAGATTCCCTGTGACAGGGATGTGCTTTATAACCTGTTAACCTGTTGCCGTTGAGTCGATTCCAACTCATAGAGACCCTATAGGACAGAGTAGAATTGCCCCATAGGGTTTCCAAGGAGCACCTGGTAGATTTGAACTGCCATCCTTTCAGTTAGCAGCCTGAGCTCCTAGCCACTGCTCCACTAGGGCTCCTGCTTTATAACATATCTCCTTAAACCATTCACCGAACTTGGTGAGATACTGTTACTCCCTTTTTTTGCACAGGAATATGGAGGTTTGGGGAGATTAAGTCACGTGTCTAAACAGAAAGAGCTGGGATTGAAATCTAGATTTACACGCATTTAAAGCTCAAGCTTCCCCACTACTGTATCTTCAGCGTGTTAAAAGACACTTGGTTGGCTGGTAATGTGCCTGCAGGCACTTACGCTACTATTTCCCAAAGATCTGTTGCCAAATGAATCTATTTCATGATACCTAGGTGGAGGAAACATCGCATTTCTTCATTTTTCTAAATCACGTTGAATCTGGTTCACTTCATAATTTACTAGGGACTGTGCAGAATGCAACCTCAGTCATTTTGTTGTAAATATGTTACAGAATGCCTTCAGTTGCCCGTGAGTGAAACTTAAAGGAGCTTAAAGAAATCAGCGTTATTCCATCAAATGAAGGAAGTCTGGAAGTAAGTAGTCGATATGACAGCTCCACAAAGCCATCCAATCCTCAGGCTCCTTCCAGCTTTCTACTCTGCCATTTTTAGTGCATGACTTTCATCCACAAAATTGCCTCACGGTCCTAAACAGCTAACTGCTGGAGCGCCACTCACAACATCTGGATTCCAGGCAGACAGGAAGGAAGGAGAGTGAAGGGACATGTCCTCTTTAAAAATTTCCCTTCCCGGGCAGAATGGGAAAAAAATGTAGAACAAAATTCAAATTCACATAAAAAGACCAGACTTAGTGGTCTGACAGAGACTGGAGGAACTCCAAGAGTATGGCCCCCAGACACCGTTTTAACTCAGAACAGAAGTCACGCTCGAAATTCACCATTCAGCCAAAGATTAGACAGGTCTATAAAATAAACTGAGCCCTGGCGGCACAGTGGTTAAGAGCTACACTGCTAACCAAAATGTCGGCAGTTTGAGTCCACCAGCTGCTCCTTGGAAACCCTATGGGGTGGTTCTACTCTATTCTATACAGTCTCTATGATTCGGAATCAACTTAATGGCAACAAGTTTTTTGGTTTATACAACAAGCAATAACACCCATGACGGACATGCTTCTTAGTTCAGTTGTGTATACAAGACGGAATGGGCAACACTTATCCAAAAGCAAAGACAAGAAGGCAGGAAGGGACAGGAAAATGAGATGAATGAAACGGAACCCAGGATGGAGAAGGGGAGAGTGTTGATACATTGTGGAGATCACAACCAATGTCACAAAACAATTTGTGTATAAATTGTTGAATAAGAAACTAATTTGCTCTGTGAACTTTCACCTAAAGCACAATAAAGATAAAAAAATACACAACCTTTCCCAAAAGTCTAACCCATTCACTTGCTCCACCCTACGTGCCAAATATGGCCATAATGACCTTCTCCCTGGCTCCCTTTGACCGGTATTTGGTTGTCAGTCACCTAACAACCATCAAGAGTTCTCTAATTTGCAGTTCCACCAATTCCAGGATGCACTAAAGAAGTGCATCCCTGAGCTAGAAGAGGGTGCACGTAGGTCTCAGTCGCCATGGCACCCACCACCATTCCCTTACTCCAAATCTTAGGAGTCTGTTTCACATGTCTCTTGTAGCATAAACGAATAACCTCAAAACTAAATGACTTAAAATACAATCATTTATTTGCTCATGATTTTTCAATTTGAGCAGATTTTGGTGAGGAAGGCCCATCTTTCTTCCACATGGTATTAAGTAGGAACACTCATGCAACTGCTTTCTGTTGGGATCACTGCTGGGACTACAACGCCCAAGATGGCCTCTTGTCCGTCCTCCAAGTTCTTTCTCCTGTGGCCTTTTATCATCTGGTGATCTAGTGAAGCTGGAGTTCCTGGGTGGTAGAAAACTTTTATACAGCTGCTAACTCAAAGGTTGGCTGTTCTACTCCACCTGGAGGCACCTTGGAAGAAAGGCCTGGTGACCTACTTCCATAAAATCAGTCACTGAAAACCCTATGGAGCACAGCCCTACTCTGACACACAATGGATTCGCCATGAATTGGAATTGACTTTACAGCAACTGGTAAAAGCCAAAGCTTCGTCCATGGTGACCCTAAGAGGGAGTGCTCCAAGGGGTGAAGAGAAGCTGGCAGTCCTCTAAAGAGCTGGATTTCAACTGGCACCGCATCACTTTCACTGTGTTCTATGGGTCAAAGGAAGTTACAAGGCCAGCCCAGGTTCAGCTCTTGAAGGGGAAGATTCTCTGGTCATTGAAATTCATCTTCTGCCTCCTTCCTTTGAGGTCGGCCCACTCTTCCGCTTCTCAGAAACACCAGCCTCTGTGTACTACATCCTTTCAGGGCAAGTTCATGATAATTTCTTGAGGGGCCTAACCTTGCAAACAAAGGTTTCCAGGTCTGAAAGCCAAAAAGGTGCTAAAACAATCTACCTTCCTCCCTCAAAGGTGCTAAACCAATCTCCCTTCCTCCCTCAAAGGGAGCCAGCTATTCTGAATACAGACCTTTTATGAGAGAGAAATTTCCCATTCTTTCCTTTTGGAGACAAGAAAACAGCAGCAAAAATGTCATGAAATTCATTAGTTCAGTAATTTTTCCTGTTAGGGTCACATTCATATTTTTTAATATAGTTAGCTTCTCATTCTCTGTTGTAATGTGATAGGGCAAATACATAGAAAAACAAAACCTAATGATGTTTATAAAGTCTTATTCTGAAAGCATTCCAATCCCATTTTATTCCAATATAGTTTATAATACCCTTTAAGAGTAGCAGAAAAATAACTGACTTGCCCGCCGCCCCCATATCCATCCCATCACCTTCTCACTGTTTTAGAAATATATATGTGGAGCCATTAGTACAGAAATTCAGCTCAAAGTAGCTCAAGCCAAAAGGGAATTTATTGGGGAATCAGGATTAAGTCTGATTTAGGGTCCAGTGGGATTACAGGTACTCAGATACTGTCAGTACACCCCATTCCATTCTCTTGGTTACAGTTCATGCTCTGTCAGCTTCATTTCCTCCTGATGTAGATAAGCTTCCTTTAAGATAGTTTCCAGCAGCCTCAGTATCATTTTCTTCAAGCTTAGCAACTCCCAGGACAAATAACTTCTCTCTCTCATCCTAATAACTACCCCAAGGAAGACTCTGGTTTTCTTATTTAGAAAGAATAAGAATCCATGCCCACCTTTGGATGAATGATGAATTACTCTCCCAGAAAGATAGCGTGATGGAATAATGGCCTCCAAAGATGCCCATGCCCTAATCCCCAGGACCTGTTAATATTCGAGAATAAATGACAAAAGGGACTTTGCCGATGTTGAGTTAGGAAGATCATCCCGGGTCATCTGGGTGGGTCCAATGCAATCCAAACGTTCTTGAAAGAGGGATGCAGGAGGAGTAAGAGTCAGAGGGAAGATGGTGTAATGATGGAAGCGAAGATTGGAGTGATGACGTGCTTTGAAGATGGAGGAAGGGGCCACAAGCCAAGGAATACGAGTGACCTCTAGAAGTCAAAATGGGCAAGGCAATGGATTCTCTCCCTAGAGCGTCCAGAAGTAACCAACCCTGCAGACATTTTTAGCCCAAAACCAAAACCAAACCCATTGCCATCGAGCTGGAATCAACTCATAGCAACCCTATAGGACAGAGTAGAACTGCCCCACAGAGTTTCTAAGGAGAACCTGGTGGATTTGAACTGCCAATTTTTTTTTGGTTAGCAAACATAACCACTATACCACTAGGGTTTCCTTTAGCCCAATGACACTGATTTTGGACTTCTGGTCTCCACCACAGTAAGATGATAAATTTGTATTGTTTTAAGCTGCTAAGTTTGTGGTAATTTTTACGGAAGTAATGGAAAGCTGAGACCCTGGGGTGGGTGCAAATAGTCAAAGGATTTGGCAACTAATGGAGAGGTTGAAGGTTCAAGTCCACCCAGAGGTACCTCAGAAGAAAGACCTTCTGAAAAACCAGCCATTGAAAACCCTACAGAGCACAGTTCTACTCTGACACACATGTGATTGCCATGAGTTGGAATTGACTCGCTGGCAACTGTTTTTGTTTTGTTTTTTAATGGGAAGCTAATAGAGGTGGGTTTCCTCATCTGGTTCAGTTTAGGTTACATTCTTTGGATTGTGGTCCAGGAAGGAGGTGGCGGTTGGCCTGGGGTGCTGGAGTGTGTGAGTGATAGTATAGCCCCAAACCAAACCAAACCCGTCGTGGTGGAGTCAATTCCGAGTTACAGCAACGCCATAGCTTGGAGTAGAACTGCTCCCTAAGGTTTTCAGGGAGCCACTGGTGGATTCAAACTGCCGACATTTTGGTTAGCAGCTGAGTTCTTAACCACTGCGCCACCAGGGCTCCTAACAGGCAGTAAAACCAGTTGCTGTCAAGTCACAGTGACCCTATAGGACAGAGTAGAACTGCCCCTAGGGTTTCCAAGGAGCAACTAGCAGATTCCAAATGCTGACCTTTTGGTGAGCAGCTGAGCTCTTAACCACCGTGCCACCAGGGCTCCAGACCACATCAAATCAAGGAGAATTTCCCCAAGAGAAATTTCCTTGTTATAAGAGGAAGTGGATGGAAAAGAAAGCTTAATAAACAAAATTAACAAGTAAACAACCACAGCACAAACAATCATTACCACAGTTTAATATTACTGATAAATAAATTCAGAGGCCATTAGGACTGGCAGGACTTTGAAGCCTGACTCCTTCTGTAAGCAAAAGAAAACATACCGGGTCAATCAAAACTTGCCATATCAGCTAAAACCGAGGTCCCCAACCCAAGTAAAGTTAGCACTGGTTCCAGCCAGTCAGGCTTAAAACTTGCTTCAGTTCCACGTTTACTATACAAAACTTTCTCCACCTGTTTTTCTTCAGAGCTCCCAGCCATTTGTGGTTTGGTTTTCTGCCTTGATTCATGAATCAATGCTGTGTTCAAGTAAACTCACAAAAATGTATTTTCGACTTGAAAATGCTAAGAGTCAGGCAGGAAGAAAGAATTAAGTGAGGCAAGAGTGCGTAGGACTGACAGCTGAGCTTAGATAATAAAGGATTCCTCTTCTATCCTGCTATAATGTTTTTAAATGACGGAGAAGTGTGAAGAAGAAAGCACCTGTCTTAGAGCCAGTAAGACCTAAGCTCAGTTCCTCCACTAGGAGCTGACCTTCCAACCTTGGTTTTCAGCAGGAAAGCGAGAGTGCTGGCATTTCATCACCCAGCCACAAAGAAGCCCTCACGAAGAAGGTGAGGACACGAAACACGCACACCGAGGATCCCAGGGCCTTACGCGGGACCTTGTGCAAGTCAAAATGCCCTTGAATGTTATGTTTAGTATTTAAAATTCAGGTTATGTGCACTAATATAAAAATAACATTTTCGATATTCTGTCAGTTAAATTATTTTCTCCTGTCAACTATTTGAGTTAATTGTTGCTCCAGAAAGGTTTTTCATTTTTACCCTGTGGTTTCCAATACTCTGCGATTTACTAGAGGCATCTGTGCCTCCAATAGAGCAGCTTCCGCAGGAATAGAATCGGTCCCTAGTAGACCTCCAGCTCTGCGGCGCCCAGCCTGAGACAATCGCCATAGCTCTGCTGCTCCCATCGTGCACCATCTGAGTCCTGAGCTTGGAGGAAAGTATTGTCAGAGAGAGATAGAGACAGAAGGCTGCAGTTGGGTCGACTCTGACTCACGGACACCTTATATACAACAGAATAAAACACTGTCCAATCCTGCTACATCTTCATGACCGATGGCATGTTCGAGTCCATCATTGCAGCTACTGTGCCAACCCATCTCACTAAGGGTCTCCCTTGCCCTCGACAGCTCTCTACTTCATCAAACATGATGTCCTCCTCCAGCCATTGATCCTTCTGGCAATGTGTCCAAAGCAAACAAGTCGAACAATGCTCTTTTGTGATCCACAGGGCTTTCATTGGCTGATTTTCATGAGTATATCATCAAGCCTTTCTTCTTAATCTATCTTAGTCTGGAGATTCCACAGAAACCTGTCCTTCATGGGTGACCTGCTGGTATTTGAAGTACTGGTGGCATAGCTTCCAGCACCATGAAAACATGCAAGCCATCACAGTACAAGAAACTGACCACTGAGTCAGAGATCATGAGAATTTCATACTGATGATGAAGACGCTGCTGCCAAGTTCCCTTCAGAAGACACTTCAGAGCTACACGAAGCGAGGGCTGAAGTGGTAGTAGTTTTAAAACATATGTGTAAATTCTTTGACACTCCTCCCAGAACGAAGTTTTTCTGTATTCCCCTCCCTTGAAGCAGGGCAGACCTTTGTGACTGTCTTGACTAAGGAAATCCTTATAAGTAAAACTGTGGGGCTTCTGGGGCTGAGCTAGAAAAGGTAACACAGCTTCCACCCAGCTGGCTCCTTCCTGGGACGTTCACTCTTAGCACTCAGCTGCCGTATTGCAAGGAAGCCCAAACCACCTGAAAAGGTCACATGCAGGTGTTCTGACCAACAGCTCCTACCAAGAGTCCAGCCAATAGCCAGCTTTAATTGCCAGACATGTAAGTGAAGAAGTCTTCAAGGTGATTCCAGACTCAGTCACTGTCTGATTGTACCACAGAGAGACCTTGAACAAGAGCTGCCTAGCTTAGTCCAGTCAACCCACAGAACCAAGACAGGGAATAATAATAGTTGATTAGAGGTTTACACCACTAAGTGTGTTCAGCAACAGGTAATCAAAACACGGGCGATGTCTGTCGGACATGGAGAAGAGCGGAATATGTAGTCCAGAGAACATGACCTTCCGTTGTGGAGGGCCCAGCTTCCACCATGGCACCTCTGATTTCACTTTCCATTCTCCGGAGCCCTGGTGGTGCAGTGAATAAGAACTTGGCTGCCAACCAAAAGGTCAGCAGTTTGAGTCTACCAGCTGCTTTTTGGAAACTCTATGGGGCAGTTCTTCTCTGTCCTATAGGGTCGCTATGAGTCGGAATCTAGAGACACAGAGTTTCAACTCCACAGGAACGGGTTTTGTTTTTTGATCCAACTTCAATTATTTAACTTTTCGGGACACTAGTCTTAACAGTCAGATCCAGAAATCGGGCCTTATCTGCCCAAGTCTCAAATCAGAGAATCATAGATCTCAAACAGGCCCACTTTTCTGATCATTGGTAGTAGGGTTCTGAAGGCTGTTGTAAACCACAGGAATCAGTAACGACGCCAAGTTTGCCTGACTCACTCTGAAGGAAAGACTGAAACTCAAAACATTTGTTTTTCCCCAAAACAGAGTCCTAGAAAATCAGGCAAAAAGGGAATACAAAGAGGTGACACCAGGTTACTTTCAAGCGTACACACTCCACAGGACACAGACTCCTTCCCGCAGGGTTGGGAAAGGGAGAGAGGGGTTCCCCAAGGTCTCTGGATTCTGTCACAAACAGGAGGAGGCCACCTGGCCAGCAGGGCACAAACGGCCATGGTAACTGGGCACATGCTCCCATAGCACTGTGTGTGTGGCTGTGACTGTATCCAAGTTGGAGATGGTGAATATTCACCATGAGTCATGGTTTTGTTTTCTGGGCTTGGTAGCCTGTGGTCTGGCAGGAATCGAGTGAGGTCTGGGGTTTTGCAACAGCTGTTGATGTCACCTGGGAAGGCACCGAGCATGCACTGGGATCGTTTCTATCAGCTCATGAGCGCAGACTCTGCCTGCCAAGAAGCCGTGTTTCTCAGCTAGAAAATTAATATTCTTACCTGGAGCCAGCGTGGCATCTTACATGTCAGGGTCTAAATTCTTACCTTGGACCACACGGTCTTAACTTGCTCACATTGTCTCTAATTTCAGCATGAGGCATACTGACTCCAAAAGGGTACGGCTACCTCGTCTTTTCTGATCCCATAACTTAGAGGGGATCATCAGCAAAGAGGGTGGAGATGAAGTCTCATTCTATTTCTTGAATTTATCGAGAAATGACTTCTCTCTGGTTTCAAGGAACAGCCGCCCACTCTCCCTTCAGGGAGTCAGTACACAAACATCTCTTTCCCAGAAATCTGTTGCAGGTCCTTCATATCACCTCTGAGCCCTGATCTTCCTAGACCTCCTTTTAGCCTGTCTTCTGCTATCTCCCTAGTCCCTGATCTTCTGCCTTTCCCTGAAGCCTATTCAGGAAGAGAGGCACAGTGTCCTTTGTGTTGTGGCCATAGGAGAAACACTGATTATGTGACAGCCAGAGGCACTGCCTGTTCCCTGCCAGCAGCACACCGCAGTGACTGAGGGACGTCACAGGAGACGGTGGCTCCCCTCTTGCTGTGGGAGGCTGTATTAATATGTTGGGGATAATGAAACCAGCTAACTTGGTCAGCAGATGTGACATAAAAACTTACTAAACATACTTAGCTAACAGACCAAAGAGTTGAGCCATAATTAAGTCCAGAACGCTAGGTAAGGCACTAAACATTCATAATAGGTCTATCAGTTCCGCTAACTGGGGACTCGTCAAAGCTCCCTCATCTAAATGCCCTCAAAATAACAGGTTTATTTTTATGCTAGACTGCTGTTAACCAATGGAGGTTTCAAGGCAAAGAACATTTACAAGTATGCAATATTGGAGAAGAGTGAGGTGGAAGTTTTTACCCAGGCTATTATCTAATGCAATCATCTGTCTGCTATTTTCAGATCCACAAATAGTGTTGACAGAAAATCCTAGACAAAATTTATTGCAGTAGATTTCTGTGGTTGTCACTTTGATATACAATGATCTACTTTTAATAGCTCCTCTTGGCCTCATCACATTTGGACCTCTTATCCCAAAGCACGGACTCCAACACTTGCAATTCTTCAATTGTAACATTTTTCTTTTGTTGGTATGGAGCCATTATTAAAACATTTGGTCTTGAGTTCTGTGTAAGATGTACCAAGAGAGATCACAGTTTTTGCCATTATCAATGGATATAGCAGTGGAAAAAAAAAAAATTCCTTAGGGTAGATTGATTGGTTGTCAGCAAAGAATAAAAATAGGTTTTAGAATAGACCATGGAGAGGAAAGAGAAAGCAAGGAATGGAGCGTGCGTGCGTGCATGTGTGAGTGTGTGTGTGTGTGTGTATGTGTGTGTGTGGAAAATTGAGGGAGGTGGCAGAGGCACCTTCTCTTCCCCTTCCCCCATTCAGCTACTTCATAGATTTGCCAAAATTAGCCCTGCCTCTAAGGATTCTTGCAAAGCTTCCACCCTTACTCCATTCTATTCTACTTAAAGCCCAATCTAGCTGCTCTTTGTACCAATCGGGGAAGAGATATTGAGAAGAATAAACAGGCAAAATATAAGTGGCTAAGCATTACATGGGGACAAAAAAATAATGGATTGCTTCTGCCATGGATTGAATTGTGTCCCCCAAGAATATGTGTGTCAGCTTGGCTAGGTCATGATTCCCAGTATTGTGTGAATGTCCACCATTTTGTCATCTGATATGATTTTCCTATGTGTTGTAAATGCTATTTCTATGATGTTAATGAAATGGGATTAGTGGCAGTTATGTTAATGAGGCATAATTCAATCTACAAGGTTAGATTGTATCTTAAACCAATCTCTTTTGAGATATAAAAGGGAGAAGTGAGCAGAGAGAGAGAGGGGAATCTCACACCACCAAGAATCAACACCGGGAGCAGAGCACGTCCTTCGGACCCGAGGTTCCTGGGCAGAGAATTTCCCAGACCAGGGGAAGATTGATGATGAGGACCTTCTTCCAGAGCCTACAGAGATAGAAACCCTTCCCCTGGAGCTGACACCCTGAATTTGGACTTCTAGCCTCCTAGACAGTGAAAGAATAAACTTGTGTTTGTTGAAGCCATCCACTTGTGGTGTTTCTGTTATAGCAGCCCTAGATGACTAAGACGGCTTCCAAGAAGCTGCACACCATTCAGCTCAGGCCACAAGTAGCCTGTTTGCAGAACATTCTTGGGGATCATTATTCCCAGGAAGGGAATCATTACATTCAATCCTATGAGAAGCCAGGCATGCCTTCCTGATGAAACAGGATGCCAGCAAATTAGGACATTGTTCTGGGACAAAGGAGAACATGTGTGGGCTGTTCTAAGAAGGCTAGAGAGTCCCACAAATTGGCCCAGACAATTTAATCACTGTGTGGAGAATGTACAAGAAGAGCATTTTGTTAGTATGATTTTCCTTTTTAAAACAAAACTAGTAATTCTTTTCCAATTATCATGAGTTGACCCAACAAAGTGCAGAAGAAATATTTGCTTTTGATCATTTGCATTGTTGTTTTCCAGAAGAGGGATGGGTGGGGGTGAATATTCACCCAGAAGTCATAAGCCAGACCATATTCTTGGCTTCCAAGCAGAATGTTTGGAGTAATAGCAGAGACATCTGTTAAACACCTGTGCTCATTTGTGTACCATAAACTGCTTCTCCCCAAAACGTATATATGTATAATATGTTCTTCCAAAAAAAAGGGAATAGAGATCAATGATATTATTTTATTTACATCATTTTTCTTTAAAATATTAAGACATACGATATTTTGGAGAATTTTTTTTTCAACTTTTGTCCCTTCTTAAAAAAGCCGAGGCTTCTGATGTGCAAGTCTTCTAAACTTTCATCTTGAGGTAATTTCTGTAAATAAGCTAAAACCCATTATTTTTTGTCAACAATTTTCCTCTTGACTAAAACATCTCATTGGTTTTGGTAGACATTTGCAACCAAATACCCAGCTGTGTCTTTCTGGCTGGTTAATTCCATAAACTGCAAAGAATGGAGAGTGGCTCTAAGACATCCTGAGACATAGCTAAGCAAAAAAAAAAAAAAAAAAGACATCTTATAGCCACATCACTAGAATAACAATAAAACAAACACTTATTACCCCCCAAAAGGTAAAGTTACGGTATCCAAAAGGGGTCCTACATCTTTAATATGAGTTACTGAGATACTGGAGCCCTGATGTCACAGTGGTTAATAGCTCAGCCGCTAACCAAAAAGTCGGCAGTTTGAATCCATCAGCTGCTCCTAGGAAACCCTATGGGGCAGTTCTACTTCATCCTATAGGGTTGCTATGAGTCAGAATCAACTCAACAGCAATGAGTTTAATTTTGGGGGGGTTACTGAGGTATTGGTCCATGTTCAGAGAACCATAGCCTATGTGTTTGTGAATCCAGATTATCGTCTTGTCTCTGGACCCCAAAGATACAACATTGTTCAATAGGTGCCTAGAACCAGATATTCCCTAGAAGGCAAATTATTTGGAGGTACCTGCCAAGGATTCTAATCTACTTTAGGCAATGCCACTGGGCTTGATATTGAGTGATCTAGGGAGCCAAATAGAACTGATTCTAAAATGACTAAAGGGGAGGTCCAAGGGACCTCGGGTATTTGAATTCAAAAGAGAGATTTATAAACGTAGCATAAAACAAAGAGGACTTCTTGACGCAACTTACCCCAAATCCTGGAAATGATAACCAGGAAACAAGTTAAAGTGCATAATCTGTTTTGAGTCAAGTAGTAGAAGTAAATTCAATAAGCGTGTGTTACTTAAAAATGCTGAGCCACTGCTTAAAGAAGGATTTAGGTAAACTCATGGCTTGTAGATACATAATGTATAATTAGGAAAAGCTGGTGATATTTAGTGTACGTTTTGTGATTGAAGTCAGCAAGGTTAATGATATCCGTCCACAAAACAGAGACTTGTAAAAGGCTTCAAAGTTTGTCTAGTTCAGTTCCTTGCCTTACAGAGGAACACAATAAGACCCATGGAGGCAAAGTGGCTCCAGCAAGATCACAGAGGCAGCTATTGACTCGGCTGGGTGTCAGGCCATGGGACTGATTCTCAGCCCTAGTACTTTCCTCCAGACCAGTATTTCCTAAATACATCCTGGGGTACACAACTTTCTCCATGTACTATCTCCCACCCCCCAAAATTTTGTGTGTATATTTGCATGTGTATAAGTCCCTCGGAACCACAGAAGAAAGACTTGGCCATCTGCTTCCCTAAAATCTTATATCAAGAAAACTCTATGGAGTAGTTCTACTCTGTAACACATGGGGTCACCAGGAAGGAGTCCCAAACTTATTTGAACATGAAGCCCTTTTTGCCATTCAACACTTATTAACATCCCATTAAACTAAATCATGAAACTTCTGGATCAAAACCTCACTTGTATCCATAATTATTCTGTTTGAGCCGTTGGTTCATTTTTTTTTTTTTAACCTAGTTAATTCAAGCTAGAAATATAAGCAACCAGTAAAAATAGATTCTGAAATAAAACCCTATGAATCACAATGGTTTGATCCCAGTGTGCATGGGCCACTGTGCATGGGGTCACCATGAGTCTGGGGCAACTTGACAGCAAGTGACAACAACAACAACAAATATGAAGTATAATGATAAATGAAACAAATCTGCCTTAGAAGAAATACAACCTTCGAAGCAAGGATGGTGAGATTACGTCTCACATACTAAAAAAACATACTAGGGACGTATTATTGGGGGAATCAGTCCCTGGAGAAGGACATCATGCTTGGTATAGTAGAAGGTCAGCGAAAAAGAGGAAGACTGTCAATAAGTTGGATTGTCACCGTGGCTGCAACAGTGGGCTCAAGCATAACAACAATTGTGAGCATGGCATAGGACTGGGCAGTGTTTTGTTATGTTGCACATGGGGTCGCCATGAGTTGGAAGCACCTCGACAACACCTAACAACAACAATGATAAACTACTCTCAAAAACCAAAAAACCAAACCCAGTGTCATTGAGTTAATTCCGACTCATAGCAACCCCATAGGACAGAGTAGAACTGCCCCATAGGGTTTCCAAGGAGCGCCTCGTGGATTTGAACTGCCAACCCTTTGGTTAGAAACTGTAGCACTTAACCATTACGCCACCAAGGTTTCCAAATTCTAATTGTAGAGACCCTTATTACCCAGCAGATCAGGAAACAAAGTTTGCTTTAAATGCTACATCTTTGTGGAAGAGGACATAAAACTTGTACATGATTAAAATCAAAGATGTAACATTTTTACATCCCAGGCATCTTTATTTTTTACACCTATTATACATGAATCCAAGGAATTTCTAGAAGCCCCTTTCCATTGGTTCTTACCAAGCATGCTTCTCTGGGTGGGGCATGTTGGAGTTTCCGTTAAACTCAGGTACCTTGCTCTTTGGTTTCCTTCTTTTTCGTCATTTTCCTTCACATGTTTTAGGAAGCCATCTCTGCTCTTAGAAGACTTTGTCTCATGTACTTTGGAGGTGTTATCAGGAGGGAACAATCCCTGGAGAAGGACATTATGCTTGGTATAGGGTCAGTGAAAAAGAGGAAGACCCTCAATGAGATGGATTGACACAGTGGCTACAACAAGCATAACAACGATTGTGAGGATGACGCAGGACCAGGTAGTATTTCATTCTGTTGTACATAGGGTCACCATGAGACACAACCTACTCGATAGCACCTAACAACAACAACATCTCAGCTCTTAGAGTGTTTAATATGCTCAATACACACATTAATTCTCTTGGCAGGAATCTTGCCCTTAACTTGTTTGTCTTGCCATTAAGCTGTTTGTTTACAGTAATGCCAACAGCATATGGGGGTAACATTGTAGACTTCCAGTTTTGCCACGGCAATGCTTTTGGGACATTCTTTTTTGAACAGTGCCCATTCTGTCGATGTCTATGACATCACCTTTCTTGTAGATTCGCAAGTATGCAGTCAAAGGAAGGGCTCCACGTTTTCTAAAACGTCTAGAGAACATTTAAAAGCACCTCTCCTCTTTCCCTTTGTGTTCATCATTTTGGTGAATTACCGCAAGAAGGTGGTTCCAGCTGAAAGGGCTAGCCATGAATGTATCTCTAAATTAACAAAAGGAGACGCAGCCTAATGCCTTGCAGAGGTTTAGACAAGCTTCTGTTCCCGTGGCACTGTCATTTCACTTTTGTGAAATGGGAATATTAGGTTGACAGGTGTGGGAATTCTAACATTCTTAAGTGCTGGTATAATCTTCTGGCACTAGAAAAGCAGACCTGGAGAGGCATCACCCACTTTTGTCAAATGTGGTAAAAGCCCTCCATTAGGTGAACTAAAACTACTCATCCCATCCCTCATCACAAAGTAATTTTTAGTAAAATTATGTATGTGCTAGTCACCATTTTTAGTTTTTTTTTAGTCACCATTAAGACGTCATCTAAGTTCCCTGAGAGAAACATTCACACACACACACGCCAAATCACAAATACCTGGAAGGCTCTTGACAGTCCCTTGGACTTGAAGTGTACCTGGTAACCATTCCCTGACTTAGCAGTTTTCAGAGCCTTAAATGCCAGTCTAGGCAAGATTCTACTTAGCAATCTGTATTCACGTTTATTCCCTAAGTCCACTCCTTTTGGAATAGCTACTAAAATAAATAGAAAAGTACTTAGATAAACTCTTATGATTATCATGGTCTAATACTGTTAAAATGCAACCTGTGGGAAAACTTAAGAAGAAATTACATTTACATCTCCAATCAATGGGCCAGCGTTGTGGCTCACTTTGTCATCAGCCAGTCTCTTGCCTTCACTCATCTCCACCTTTGAATGAATATTTTTAGACTGAGGTGGAAAGGATTATTTGCTATAATCTGGCCTTAATACTGTTTTGTGTATATTTACATAGTTGCACTGTGAGAATTGGAAGAAAATAAGACTGTTAATAAGGACTAATACCTCTACAATTCCATAGGAAATGTACTGAGTTTCAAAGAATTTATAGAACTTGAAGCAATCACCTACGAGGAGTGCTTTCCTGCTAAAGGTCTGCCAACTTTACCTTGATTGTCTTTTAAGTCTGGTGAATTGGGAGACTGGCTACCCTAAACCTTAGTTCTTCTGAGACTACTTGGACTCCAAAAGGCCTGAACAAAACATCAAGGCAATGAGTGATGGGCAGACCAGGTCAAAGTCAAGTTCTTCTACAGTAACTCATTCTTTTAATGGATTAGAATAAATCTCAGTAGAACCACTTAAGTTTAGCTATTTGGATAAATAATAAACAGAAGTTTGGGGATATTTTCACTCAGTTTTCTTCTATAAGAGACAATAAAAGTACTAATTTCCATTGAGACAGAGATATTTCATTTGCTGTAATAATTCTTATATGACACCCCTGAATTTTTTAATACCCAGTATTCTTACTACTAAGTCCCTGGGTGACACAAGCAGTTTGCAATCAGCTATTAACCTAAAGGTTACTGGTTTGACTCCATCCAACAATGCCACGGAAGAAAGTCCTAAAGATCTGCTTCTGTAAAAATGACAGCCAAGAAGACTCTATGGAACAGCTCTACTCTGTAACGCGTGGGGTCAACATGAGTCAGAATTAACTTGATGGCAAAGGGTGTCATGGATTGAATTGTGTCCCCCCAAAATATCTGTCAACTTGGCTAGGTCACGATTCTCAGTATTGTATGATTGTCTACAACTTTATCCTCTGATGTGATTTCCCTATGTGTTGTAAATCCTATCAACTACGATGTTACAAGATGGATTAGCAGCAGTTATATTGATGACGTCTACAAGATTAGATAGTGTCTTAAGCCAATCTCTTTTGAGATATAAAAGAGAGAATCAAGCAGAGAGACATGGGGACTTCATACCACCAAGACAGCAGTGCCAGGAGCACAGCGTGTCCTTTGGACCTGAGGTTCCTGCACTGAGATGCTCCCAGGCCAAGGGAAGACTGATGACAAGGACCTTCCTCCAGTGCCAACAGAGAGAGAAAGACTTTCCTTGGAACCGGAGCCCTGAATTTGAACTTCGAGCCTACTGGACTACGAGAGAATAAACTTCTCTTTGTTGAAGCCATCCACTTATGACATTTCTGTTATAGCAGCACTAGATGACTAAGACAGGGTAAAAACCTGTAAGATCTGGTAACAATGGTCTCAAGTTCCTGCTTGCCAAAAATCTGCTGTGGCTGAGTAGCAGTTTCCTGCTTCAGAGGGGGCATTTTTTTTTCCAAATCCTCACAGTCTCTACCTGGCCAGTTTGATTCTTTCCCTCACCTGAACCCAGCAGGCATTTGAGTGTAAAAAGGGGAACCAATGAAGAAGAAAGGCTTCAGATACGGGTGATTCATATTTTGGCTTATGCTGATGTTGTTGTTGTTAGGTGACACAGAGTTGGTTCTGACTTAGTGACCTCGTGCACATCAGAAGGAAACACTGCCCAGCCCTGCCCCATGCTCACAATGGATGCTATGTTTCAGCCCATTGAGGTAGCCACTGTGTCAATCTATTTCATTGAGGGTCTTCCTCTTTTTGGTTGGCCTTCTACTTTACCAAGCATGATGTCCTTCTCCAGGAACTGGTCCCTCCTGATAACATGTCTAGAGTACTTAAGATGAAATCTCACTGTCTTCACTTCTAAGGAACATTCTAGCTGTACTTCTTCCGAGACAGATTTGTTTGTTCTTCTGGCAGTCCCTGGTATGTTCAATATTCTTCTCCAACACCGTAATTCAAAGGCATCAATTCTTCTTTGGCCTTCTTAATTCAGTTTGAAAATTAGTCAATTTCTTAGAGAAACTTTTAGAATTTGTGGACTTCATGTTGGAAAATGCCATGTTATAGAGTACTTTCCTGACTTTAGAATACAAACATATGAGTTTTAAAACATATAGATGATCTTGTTTGAAGGAAAACAATAAAAAAGAGAATATTTTTCTAGAAGCTCCAAAGTAAATATGCTCATTAAGCCAAGAGGAACTAAATGTCTATTTTTCAAATTTGGAGAAGGAGTGGGGGAAATATATGCTAACAAGAAAGTCATTATCTCCTCTTGGAAGGGAAGAGAACCCCAGATGTCACTCTCTTTTCTAAACCTTCATCAGATGAAAGGAAATCAGCAGCACTTGCTTTACTTACATTAACTTTTTATCCAAAACCCCAAGAATCCTGCATAGTGGTGATCCTAGTTCAAAAAACTATATCCTAGGTTAGTTTCTCTGCTTCTCCATGCTTTGACTTATTTTCAAGAGGCATCTGTCTTGGATTTGCTCTTGCATACATTTCTTAACTTAACGCTAAGTAAAATCAGATGAGAAAATAAAATCAAGTCATTGTAAAAAGAACTCAAACCCTGCGCAAGCCTTTAAACCTTCTTACAGAGCCTACTTTCATTTTCTAAGGCCTGAGTCAAAGAGAAGAATTATACTATTTTTTTTTTTTATACCGCATGTTTTTTATTTTCTTTGATTTACTCTGCAGTTCAAATGTATCTAGAAATATCAATTCTAACAACAATCCAAACTATGTAATATCACTTTTCTTGAGACTGGACTTTAAATAGATTGCTTTAGTCTCTTTGAGTTTAATGTAAACCTAGGCTGTAGACAGACAGGCTCTGTTTTACCAGACAAGACCTGTTTTCGATGTGAATTTCAATGGATCTGAGCAGGAAGAAGCCTTCTGCCTGTTCACACAGTTGTCACTGTTCTCTATTGTCTTGTGTGGGTTCTGCATCTCTCAGCTTTGCTACCTGTCCGGCACCAAAGCCACGTGAGATTGTGACTCCTGAATTAACAAAGAACGCACTATGTAGTGCTCACCACAATCAAATTAGAACCAGATTCTGAAAGAGAGTAAAAACTGTTCCATAATCTTTAATTTAAAAAGGAATTCATGGATTTTAGGAAAAAGACTGTCGGTTGTCTTTTTTTTTTTTTTAATTGATACATGACCAAGCTGAGATGATATTTTAGAAAGATCTAAGGAAATGTTTTGGAGACAAATCCAACATCGTCACATTGATTCTGACTCATGGACACCCCATGTGTACAGAGTAGAATTGCCCCATTGGGCTTTCAAGGCTGTGGCCCTTCAGAAGCAGAACTCCAGGCCTTTCTTTTGACACGCCTCTAGGATGGACTAGAACTGCCAGCCTCTAAGTTAGTAGTCAAGGGATTAACCATTTGCACTGCCAGGGTCTCCAATTTAAAGACCCCAAAAAACAAACCAACTGCTATCATTTTAATTCCAGCTCATAGTGACCCCACAGGGCTTCCAAGGCTATAAATCTCTGAGGAAGCGGACTGCCACATCTTCTCCCACAGAGCAGCTGATGGTTTTGAACCACTGACCCTTTGGTTAGCAGTTGATTGCTTTAACCACTGCACGGCCAGGGTTCTTTAATTTAGATTTAGTGCTTCTCAAACCTCAGTGTGCATCAGAATCACCAGGCAGATTTCTGGGCTCCACCCCCAGAGTTCTGATTCAATAGTCCTAAAACAAACACACAAACAAATAAGAAAATAAGCCCATTGCCTTCCAGTCGATTCTGACTCACAGTGGCCCTACAGGACAGAGTAGAATTGCCCCATATGGTTTCCAAGGGGTGGCTGATGGATTCGAACTGCTGACCTTTTGGTTAGCAAACTGAGCTCTTAACCCTGCAGCCCAAGAATCTGCATTTCTAACAAGTTTCCAGGTGATGCTGATTTTCCTTGTCCAGTTTTGAGAGCCACTGGAGTAAGAAATACCCAGGGACTTGAAATAGTTATTTTTCAAAAGAAGGTAACTAATTTTGTCAACTCTATTTTTCAGGACACACACACACATATTTACACAGACTTAATTCTCTTTACTAAATGGTTAAAATTCCTTTAGACAGAACTTCATGTAAGCAAAAATGATAGGAAATTTCTGGAAGTCAATAATAGAACATTTAGCAGGCTGTGAGGGGATGGTTTGGAAATGTGACTAGTGTGGGAAGTTTTTATAAACAGACACACTGACTTTAGAAAAACCAATCTTGACCTCATCAACACCAAAGGCCATGGTGGTTAGGGACACTTATTTACAGGGATGATTCATACTTCACATAGATAAATCACACAGATCTGGTTGGAAAAGAACTATTTTTATTAACGTGCTAGTAAAAAAAAAAAAAACCCAAGTGTCTGTCAGTTTGTTGTACTGTGGCAGCTTGTGTGTTGCTGTGATGCTGGAAGCTATGCCACAGGTATTCAGATACCAGCAGGGTCACCCATGGAGGACAGGTTTCAGCTGAGCTTCCAGACTAAGACAGACTAGGAAGAAGGACCTGGCAGTCTACTTCTGAAAAGCATTAGCCAGGGAAAACCTTATGAATAGCAGTGGAACATTGTCTGATATAGTGCTGGAAGATGAGCCCCCAGGTTGGAAGGTACTCAAAAGATGACTGGGAAAGAGCTGCCTCCTCAAAGTAGCATCAACCTTAATGATGTGGATAGAGAAAAGCTTTTGGGGCCTTCATTTGCTGATGTGGCTTGACTCAAAATGAGAAGAAACAGCTGCAAACATCCATTAATAATCGGAACCTAGAATGTATGAAGTATGAATCTAGGAAAATTGGAAATCATCAAAAATGAAATGGAACGCATAAACATCAATATCCTAGGCATTAGTGAGCTGAAATGGACTGGTATTAGCCATTTTGAGTCAAACAATCATATAGTCTACTATGCTGGGAATGACAACTCGAAGAGAAATGGTGTTGCATTCATCGTCATAAAGAACGTTCCAAGATCTATCCTGAAGTACAACGCTGTCAGTGATGGGGTAATATCCAGACGCCTACAAGGAACACCAGTTAATACGACTATTATTCAAATTTACCCACCAACCACTAGGGCCAAAGATGAAGAAATAGAAGATTTTTATCAGCTTCTGCAGTCTGAAATTGATCAAACATGCAATCAAGATGCATTGAAAATTACTGGCAATTGGAATGCAAAATTGAAAACAAAGAAGAAGGATCAGTAGTTGGAAAATATGGCCTTGGTGATAGAAAAAATGCCAGAGATCAAATGATAGAATTTTGCAAGACCAATGACTTCTTCATTGCAAACATCTACTTTCACCAACATAAATGGCGACTATACACATGGACCTCGCCAGAAGGAACACACGGAAATCAAATTGACTACATCTGTGGAAAGAGACCATGGAAAAGCTCAATATCATCAGTCAGAACAAGGACAGGGGCCGACTATGGAACAGACCATCAATTGCTCATATGCAAGTTCAAGATGAAACTGAAGAAAATCAGAAAAAGTCCAAGAGAGCCAAAATATGACCTTGAGTATATCCCACCTGAATTTAGAGACCATTTCAAGAATAGATTTGACGCATTGAACACTAGTGACCGAAGACCAGACGAGTTGTGGAATGACATCAAGGACATCATCCATGAAGAAAGCAAGAGGTCACTGAAAAAACAGGAAAGGAAGAAAAGACCAAGATGGATGTCAGAGGAGACTCTGAAACTTGCTCTTGAGCATTGAGCAGTTAAAGCAAAAGGAAGAATTGATGAAGTAAAAGAACTGAACAGAAGATTTCAAAGGGCCTCTCGAGAAGACAAAGTAAAGTATTATAAGGACGTGTGCAAAGAGCTGGAGATGGAAAACCAAAAGGGAAGAACACGCTCAGCATTTCTCAAGCTGAAAGAACTGAAGAAAAAATTCAAGCCCCGAGTTGCAATGGTGAAGGATTCCATGGGGAAAATATTAAACCACGCAGGAAGCATCAAAAGAAGATGGAAGGAATACACAGAGTCATTATACCAAAAAGAATTAGTCGATATTCAGCCATTTCAAGAGGTGGCATATAATCAGGAACCGATGGTACTGAAGGAAGAAGTCCAAGCTGCTCTGAAGGCATTGGTGAAAAACAAGGCTCCAGGAATTGATGGAATATCAATTGAGATGTTTCAACAAACAGATGCAGCGCTGGAGGTGCTCACTCATCTATGCCAAGAAAAAAGGAAGACAGCTTCCTGGCCAACTGACTGGATGAGATCCATATTTATGTCTATTTCCAAGAAAGGTGATCCAACCGAATGTGGAAATCACAGAACAGTATCATTAATATCACACGCAAGCAAAATTTTGCTGAAGATCATTAAAAAATGGCTGCAGCAGTATATAGACAGGGAACTGCCAGAAATTCAGGCCAGTTTCAGAAGAGGACGTGGAACCAGGGATGTCATTGCTGCTGTCAGATGGATCCTGGCTGAAAGCAGAGAATACCAGAAGGATGTTTACCTGTGTTTTACTGACTATGCAAAGGCATTCGACTGTGTGGTTCATAACAAACTATGGATTACACTGTGAAGAATGGGAATTCCAGAACGCTTAACTGTGCTCATGAGGAACCTTTACATAGATCAAGAGGCAGTTGTTTGGACAGAACAAGGGGATACTGATTGGTTTAAAGTCAGGAAAGGTGTGCATCAGAGTTGTATTCTTTCACCATACCCATTCAATCTGTATGCTGAACATATAGTACAAGAAGCTGGGCTATATGAAGAAGAACGGGGCATCAGGATTGGAGGAAGACTCATTAACAACCTGCATTATGCAGATGACACAACCTTGCTTGCTGAAAGTGAAGAAGACCTGAAGCACTTACTAATGAAGTTCAAAGAACACAGCCTTCACTATGGATTACACCGCAACATAAAGAAAATAAAAATCCTCACAACTGGACCAATGAGCAACATCATGATAAACGGAGAAAAGATTGAAGTTGTCAAGGATTTCATTTTACTTGGATCCACAATCAACAGCCATGGAAGCAGCAGTCAAGAATTCAAAAGACGCATTGCATTGGGCAAATCTGCTGCAAAGGACCTCTTCAAAGTGTTGAAGAGCAAAGATGTCACCCTGAAGACTTAGGTGTGCCTGACCCAAGCCATGGTATTCTCAATTTCATCATATGCATGTGAAATCTGGACAATGAATAAGGAAGACCGAAGAAGAATTAACACCTTTGAATTGTGATGTTGGCGAAGAATATTGATTATACCATGGAGTGCCAAAAGAACGAACTAATCTGCCCTGGAATGCTCCTTAGAAGCAAGGATGGTGAGTTTGCATCTTACATACTTTGAAGATGTTATCAGGAGGGATCAGTCCCTGGAGAAGGACATCATGCTTGGCAGAGTACAGGGTCAGCGTAAAAGAGGAAGACCCTCAACGAGGTGGATTGACACAGTGGCTGCAACAATGAGCTCAAGCATAAGAACTATTGTAAGGATGGCACAGAACCAGGCAGTGTTTTGTTCTGTTGTGCATAGGGTCACTACGAGTCAGAACCGACTCGATGGCACCTAACAACAATAACATACACTATGCAAAACCCTGGTGGCATAGTGGTTAAGAGTTATGGCTGCTAACCAAAAGGTCGGCAGTTTGAATCTACCAGGTGTTCCTTGGAAACCCTACGCGGCAGTTCTTCTCTGTCCTATGGGTCGCTATGAGTCGCAATAGGAATTTTTTTTTATATACACTGTTCTAAGTGCTTGGCACATATCACCTGATGTATCTTATCTGTTTTGTTAAAGGTAAGGTTCAGTTATTCATTTGTTCACTCATTTATTTATTCAACATTTACCAAGTGGACACCTTTCTGTCGCGCAGTGAATCCTACATTGTCACACATCCTGCGGTGAAAGAGCTTACAGTCTTCTGGAGGGTGCACAGGAGGAAGGTCTCACTGAGGAAGAACAGAAAGCCCTAGGGATATGTGTGAGTATGTGTGTGTACGTGTGTGTGTGCGTCTGGGGTGGGTGGTCAGAGAGGGCCTTGCCGAGATGGTAACTTCTGAAATAACTGAATCCTAAAGCAGTGATTTTCCAACAGTTGATCGATCCACTGGTTTTGACATCAGCTGAGGGGATTGAGACTAGCATTTTATATTAAATGATCACTGGCCCCACTTACCTTCATCAAAGGATTCAGAGAATCCAGGTTCATTGCTTGAGTGGAAGGGGGATGCAAACAGTTCTCAGCATGTTTGGCCTGCCTATGCACAACAAACCAGCTGCTTGTGTAACTGCTGGGAGCCTCCTGGAAGAACTCATCTTTTTCAAGGGAGGAACCAGGCATGATGAGCTTGACCCAGTGAAGAAGTCTGAGGTGATTCTGAGTCCAGTGTGGCAGGTACTACTTGAGTCTCGGTCCCTGTCCTGGATGTATGTCTGTTTCCTGGAAGACAGGGTAGGCGGAGAATAAAAATTGAAAGAACCATTTAATTAGGCTCTGGAGCACATTGGAGCCCAAGTAGCACTGCTTTTATTGTTGTTGTTGTTGTTAGGTGCTATCGAGTTCGTTCTGACTCATAGCGACCCCATACACAACAGAACGAAACATCGTCTGGTCCTGCGCCATCCTCAAAATCATTGTTATGTTTCAGGCCGTTGTTGCAGCCACTATGTCAGTCCATCTTGTTAAGGGTCTTCTTCGCTTTCACTGACCTTCTACTTTACCAAGCATGATGTCCTTCTCCAGGGACTGGTCCCTCCTGACAACATGTCCAAACTGTGTGAGATGAAGTCTCGCCATCCTTGCTTCTAAAGAGCATTCTGGCTGTACTTCTTCCCAGACAGATTTGTTGGTTCTTCTGGCAGTCCATGGTATAATCAGTTAGAACCCCATTCACTATACCTTGACCACAGACCACGGTATAGGTCCAGTGAGGGCCACAATGGGCGATCTGGGGAGCCATCCACAGTGCCTGGGGAGAAACTGATGGGTCGTGCTAAACAGTAGTGATGACCAGAAGGAGAAGACATTTTTATGGGCCCGCAGGAGACACTACTGGGTTCTTTATCAAGAGGTGAGGTGAGAGCAGTGAAGCCTGAATTACCACTGTTAAGATGATCCCATTACTGCCCACAAGCTACTGAAACCAGCAAAGAAGTGTTGGTTACAGACAGCACGAGAATGGGAAGAGAAAGGAGAGAGAATACTAAGTAAATGGAAAGAAAAGAGCAGAAAGCAACCAGAGAAACAAAACTAGATGAATCTGACCACATGCTTGTAGAGGTGCACACACTCTGACTCCAGAGCATTCTGGCCATCAGGTGCCATCACTATTATCGGCAGCCTCAAAGGTAAGATGAGCGAGGGATATGCCCAATGTCTATGGCACACTGTTGCTCGTTAAGGACGGCTTTTCTAAGTCAAAATGCATCCTACCCCAAGCGCACCTGCGCTCATAGTCACGGGGCAAATGCACAAGGCTCCAGCTTAAGGTATTTGAACACATCAATATGCAAACCACTAAAAAGCTTATTTCCATTTACTCCTCAATTTTTTTTTTAAACCAATTTTACGGAGCCGGTAACCTATAACAACTCCAAATGTTTTCTCCCTGACCCTGTTTCATTCAGCGTTAGGCCTCTAATCAATATTCTATTTCCTCTAGTATTCATGGGCCTCGGTTCCAAAAGATAACTTTGTCATAGCAGTGTTTGTGTCATTTGGAATTTTGAATTTATAAGGGCACATCTGCACGGCCCAGGGAAATGACTGAAAATGGGCTTCAGTCTAGGATAATGGCCAAATCCCTAGGCCCTGGAATATTTCTGCCCTTCCGAGAAAGCCACAGCTCGGTGACCACTTACGATTTGTTCAGATAATTTATAAGAAATTGCATACCCATCTCACTTTTGCAAACCAAGAAATCACTTTCAAAAGAGAGTGGAATAAAAATAAAACTTTCATCTATCTCATCCCCTGGGAAATTGCCAATTCAAAAATATTATTCTTCTGCTTTTGGGTGTTCTTTTCTTTCCTCTAAAGGAAACTTGGGCTAATGTATATTTATATTTTAAGTGAAACTCCTCTGCCTGTCAAAAAAGAAAGAAAAAAAGGGGAGGGGATGTTTAAAAAACCAAAATAGGCAAGAATATGAGTTTTGAGTATATATAAATAGAAAATAATTACCTTATAAAAATAAAAGAGAAGTTAGGATTTATTTCATCACAAGATCTATAGATAGATCTTACTTGAAAATACACTTCTGTCTGTGCACAGGAATTTCTGGGATTCTATTCTCTAGAGAATTTTCTCAGCTTTACCAAGCTTATTAGCTCACGAGTTTTCTCAGACTCTTCAAAACTCATTGGAATTAGTCTCCTTCCCCAGCTACAGAGAGAAATAAAAAGCTTCTTTCAGGAGTTTTTTGTATTTGATGTTCTGATACAAGGTGAAGAGAAAGCAGTATTTCCCAGCTCTGACACACAGTATACGTCAGTGGGGGCAAGTGTGTACAACTGGGTGCTGTGATAAAGGAGGCAATCAAAACAATTGAAAGCAACAGTTAACTTATTATAATCTTGCTTTCAAATCATTGTATCTGTCCATTGATAGAAGGTTAAGCTGAAGATTTGGGAAATTTAAACACAAATAAGAGCCTACCTATGCTTTGTGAAAACAAACCTACGTAGAGTCATTTACCTGAAACTATTGCTCACAGATCATTAATCACTTCTGAATTCCATTGCAGCTTAAAGTGTCCCAGGACACCTTTAAATTTCAAAGTCAGGACATTGTAAGAGGAAAATGGATTAATCACCCATTTGAGACATATTTATTTATTTATTGCCTATTCTGAACTATATTCTATGAGTCTTGGAAGATAAAAATGCCTTGACCCATTTTGTTGTTCTTAGCTGCCTTCACTGTGTGTGAGAGCTGGACAAGGAAGAAGGAAGACCGAAGAAGAATTGACTGACTCCTTCGAATTGTGTCGTTGGCGAAGAATATTGACTATACTACGGACTGCCAAAAGGGCAAACAAATCTGTCTTGGAGGAAGTACAACCAGAATGCTCCTTAGAAGCAAAGATGGTGAGACTATGTCTTACATACTTTGGACATGTTGTCAGGAAGGATCAGTCCCTGGAGAAGGACATCATGCTTGGCAGAGTACAGGGTGAGCGGAAAAGCAGAAGACCCTCAACGAGGTGGATTAACACAGTGGCTGCAACAATGAGCTCAAGCATAACAACGGTTGTGAGCACGGCCCAGAACCAGGCAGTGTTTAATTCTGTGGTACATAGGGTCCATATGAGTCGGAACTGACTGGATGGCACCTAACAACAATGACAACAAGCTGCTTTCACATCACCCCGACTCATGGCGACCTCATCCACACCTGAAGAAAATGCTGCACATCGGATTGTTGTGATTCATAGGGTTTTCATGGCTGGTTTTCAGAATTAGAACACCAGACCTTTCTTCCTACTGCATCTTAGTCTGGAAGCTCTGCTGACACCTGTTCAGTATCACAGCAACACGAAAGCCTCCAATGGCAGACCAGTGGTGGCTGTGAACGAGGTGCACTGGCCAGAATTGAACGTGCGTTTCACATATGAAAGGTGAGAATTCTACCACTGAACCATCAGTGCTTCATGGATTCACCCGTAAAGAGCTTAAAATGTAACGAGAAAATAAGATTCACCTATACAAAAATATTAGTGACAAAATAATACTATGTATAATAATTAAACTTCATGTAATAACAAAACATAAGATAATATTTGCATAACACAATATAATAAAGTGCTATTTTTCTGTTGCTGTTATTCCAGCAATGAAGAGGAAAATTGCAAGTTCTTAAAAATATAACCTGTTATGTATCAGTCTACGTGTATCAGGAAGCAATGCCTACACACACACACACACACACACACACACACTGTAAGTGTGTTTTCCAAAAGTCTATGATTGTAAAAATCACCTGTATACTTGACTTTTTTATAAGCCCTCTCCAGAGGCACTGAAATTAAATTTCCAGAGAAGGAACTTGAGAATTTGTGTTTTTAACAAATTCCATAACTGATTCAGACCAGGCAGGTTTAGAAAACACTACACAACAATCCCATGGAAATATGATTATTCCTATTTAATAGTTGTGGTTAAGAGCTCAGCTGCTAACCAAAAGGTCTGCAGTTTGAGCCTACCTGCTGTTCCTTGGAAACCCTATGGGGCAGTTCTACTCTGTCCTATAGGGTCACTATGAGTCAGAATCCACTCAACAGGAACAGGTGTGGTTTGGTTTTGGTTTATTTAATAGTTCAGGAAATTAAGATTCAGAGAGATTAATTGTCTACTCAGAGGACCCCTGAGTTAGGACAAAACCATCTGACTTCCAAAACTTTTGTTCTTTACATAGCACAAAGCTGCCTTTGTTCTCTGAGAAAATGCTGAGTTTGGACGTGAGAACATGGAATTAAAATATTATAGAAAAATTCATTTCTATTGCTGTTAAAAACAATGTTATGATCTCTTTTAAAGTGCAGGAGAAAAGAATACTGAGCCCTTGAAATAAGAACGTCGGTGTCAGAGGGAGAATGTAAAGATTTATGGGAAAGCTAAGGATTTTTGTGTTCCATGAGGAAACTCGAACACACATCCGAACAAGCAATGAGGTACCCTATCGCTTCAAGGAACTGCAGAAAAAGGCCAGTGCACAGGGAAAAAAATATTCCAGACTAAAGAAAGCAAAGTTATTCTGACAACCAAAGGATAGGTTGCTACCATCTGTCGTTTTCTATCTCTGCCTGTGTAAGAAACAAAATGCCAGGAGCCTGAGGTGTAAGAAAGCTAGCTAATGGTGCCAGAATGGTATCAGTAGAAAGAAGTAATAGACTCAGTCTCTAGCTAGGAAAAAAAAAAAGAAGAGAGCTAAAATATAAGGTGATGTCTTTAGCTAAGTAAAACCAGAGCCAAGTTGTGAAGAAGCCTAAATGCTTTAGTTTTAGGTGACAGCAGAAGAGTTATTTAAAGTAAGACATCTTTTGTTGGGTTTTAGGAGGCCCATGAACACCTCCTACCACCCGTCTGTCAGTTGGTCATACTTCCTCTTGCTGTGATGCAGGAAGCTTTGCCACCAGTATTTCAGATACTGCAGGGGTAACCCATAGTAAACAGGTTTCAGCAGAGCTTCCAGACTAAGATAGACTAGGAAGAAAGGTTTGGCAATCTACTTCCAAAAATGGGCCAACAAAACCCTATGAAGCACAACAGAATGTTGTCTGATAGAGTGCTGGAAGATGAACCCCTGTGTCAGAAGACACTCAAAATGTAGTAGCAGCAACAAATGAACTTGAGCATACCAACGATCGTGAAGATGGTACAGGAGCTGAAAACGTTTCGTTCTGTTGTACACAGGGTCATGGAGCATAAACAATTTTGTGTGCATATATGTTGTCTGAAAAAGTCTATGGAGACCCTGTTGTTGTTAGGTGCCATTGAGTCCGTCCTGACTTGTACAACAGAACAAAAGACGGCCGGGTCCTGCACCACCCTCACAATCATTGTTATGGGGTCCCTAAACCAAATCAAACCCACTGCCATAGAGTCAATTTCAACTCATAGCAACCCTAAAGACAGTAGAACTGCCCCCATAGAGTTTCCAAGGAGCAGCTGGTGAATTCAAACTGCCAAACTTTTGGTTAGCAGCCATAGCACTTAACCACTATGCCACCAGGGTTTCCTATGTGGTCCCTAGGTGGCACAAAATGGTTAAACCCTGGCTACCAAACGAAAGGTTGGCAGTTTGAACACACCCAGAGGCACCTCAAAAGAAAGGCCTGGCAATCTGCTTCCAAAAGGTCACAGCCACGAAAACCTCATGGAACACAGCTCTACTCTAAAACACATGGAGTGACCGTGAGTTGGGATTGTTGATCTAAGACAACTAACTCATTTAGTTTGCTTTCATGGTGTCATGGATTGAATTATGTCTCCCCAAAAATGTATGTATCGACTTGGTTAGGCCCTGATTCCTAGTATTGTGTGGTTGCCCTCCATTTTGTGCTTTTCCTAAGTGTTATAAATCATAATCTTTGCCTGTGGTTAAAGAGGATTAGGGTGGGACATAATACCCTTGCTCAGGTTACATCCCTGATCCAATGTAAAGGGAGTTTCCCTGGGGTGTGGCCTGCACCACCTTTTACCTCTCAAGAGATAAAAGGAAAGGAAAGCAAGCAGAGAATTGGAGACCTCATACCACCAAGAAAGTGGTGCTGGGAGTGTTTAAATTTTGTAAATATTACTTAAAATAAAATGCTTTCTAAAAGCCTTTTTGAAGTGTTTAATCCAATTTAAAAGAATCAAATGAACAAAGCTAAAGCTTTCTCCAAAAGTTGTGACAAGGAGATTAATTTCTGTAGAAAAATTAACTGCATGGAAAAAGGTCCTGTAGTTTGAGAAAAAAACAAGGCCTCTTCTAGAGCAGCGGTTCTCAGTATACGGATATCCGGACCGGCAGCATTAGCATCATCTGAGAACTTGCTAAAATCGAAAATTCTCACGTCCTCACCCAGGTCTCCTGAATCAGAAAATCTGGGAGTGAGGCCCAGCAATCCATGATTCAACAAGACCTCTGGGGCATGGTACTTCGGACATGTTATCAGGAGGGACCAGTTCCTAGAGAAGGACATCGTGCTTGGTAAAGTAGAGGGTCAGCGATAAAGAGGAGGACCTTCAGGGAGATGGAGAGACCCAGCGGCTGCAGCAATGGGCTCGAGTATAACAACCTTGTGAGGACGGCGCAGGACCAGGCAGTGGTTTGTTCTGTTGTACTTAGGGTCGCTGTGAGTCAGAGCTGGCTCCGAGGCACCTAACGACAACTATAATAAAGTTTGGGAACAACATCTCAGCGTGCACAAGAATCCCTGGAGGAACTTTTTATTATAAAACATTTTAAATATGCCTAAAAGTAGAGAGAATAATATAATATATGCTCCTGAAATTACCGCTCGGCTTAAACAAATATCAGCATTTTGTCTGTCTTATTTCATATCCTCCACTTTGTGTTTTAGCTTGTTTTCTGCTGGGGAATTTTAAGGCAATTCCTAGGCCTCGTATCATCTCACTGGCAAACACTTCTGTATGTGCCTCTAACAGGTAAGAGCTTTTTGATTTTCCTTGCCTCATTGCCGTTATCATAGTGCACAAAATGAATAACAATCCCTTCATATCTTTGCCTTTTTGTTAGTTGGTCCATACACTGCATTTGTTTGCTATCTGTTAGATCTCTTTCATTCTGTAATAGCTCTGCCTTTCCCACCCCAAATTTTAATGCTATTTATTTGCTGAAGAAACTAGGTCACATGTCTGTAATTTTCCTCACTCTGCACTTGGTTGACTGTATCCTCGCAATTTTAACATGTCCATTTTTCTCCCCCTCTTTCGTGTAGCCTGGTAGGTAGACCAGAAACCATATGCTATCAGGAGGTACATATGTCTGGTCGTACCACTTCTACAAATTGCCATCAAGTCTATGCCAACTCATAGCGATTCTATAGGACAGAGTAGAACTGCCCCATAGGGGTTCCAAGAAGCAGCTGGTGGATGCAAACTGCTGACCTTTTGGTTAGCAGTCCAGCTCTTAACCATTGTGTCACCTGGGCTCCGATACCACTTCTAGTGATCTTAAATTCATCAATGCATTCAGGTGTCATCAGAAAGACCCATCCAGTATAATATTCCCCATCAACACTTCATTCACCTAATGATTTGAACAACCATTAATGATTATTACCAAGATCAATTATTTCGTTAGGGTTTGCAAAATAGTAATTTTCTAATTTTTAAACTTGTTCTATATATTTCAGCTGGAATTCTTCTATAAAGATCTTTCTCTCAAAATACATTAGGTTATCTGCAAATAGTCTATTCAAGAAAAGCAATAGTTGGTTCAAGAAAAACAGGATTCTTTCCTTTTATTTGCAAGTTTTAGAATAATAAGTTGGTACCCTAAAAACTTAAAATGTGAGGAAGGTTTTTACTTGCTTGATTTATTTTTTACTATCATTATGATTTCATGGATATTTATGTATTTGATATATGTCGATACATGGTAGTCAATATTCTTTTTGGTATTCAAATTATCACACCTTTAGTCCCAGGAGCCTTTAATAGCTGTCTTACTTTGTGAAACAAGAAGATATCACAGGCTTATTTTGTGCATTTCCTGCCCAAGTCCAGGAATCAGCCATTTATCCAAGGACCCCCATCTTCTCTGAGTAGAGATTGGTATTTAAAGACAGTGTCTTTAAATACCAGTCTTTCAAGATGTTGAGGTACTCATTCTTCCTAAGCTTTTTCAGTGGCCAGAAAGCTAGGATAGACATCTTTTTGTTTTAGAAGGAAAATAAGTCATGGGTTCATACTGCTATCCACAGTTCACATTTAACATTACCAGGTTTTTATCTGATTTTTTCTATACTGATTATTTGAATTTCAAACTAACAATCCCAATATTAATACTAACCAAAAAAGCCAAACCAGTTGCCATCAAGTCGATTCTGACTCATGTCAACCCTATGTGTTTCAGAGTAGAACTGTGTCCACAGGGTTTTCAATGGCTGATTTTTCGGAATTAGATTGCCAAGCCTTTCTTGTGCGGTGATTCAAACTTCTAACCTTTCAGTAAGTAGGTGAGCGTTTACCCTTTTGCGCCACCCAGGGGCTCCTACTACTAACAAAAAATGTATGAACTATAATTAAGATTTCTGTCCCATAAGAGACATACAGTCAAAAATACTGTGTTTTCAAGTGATCTGAAAGAATTATTTTCTTTGCGTGGTCATGATACCATCAGTATATCCTGAAAGAGCCTAGTTTACACAAAGCTGGCTAAGAACAAAACAGCAACCACCTTTTAAACTTTCAGAACAATAACCACAAGAAGACAATGTCAAATATTAACCATTATCCCCGAGACTATGGCCCGGAACACCCTTTTAACTCAGTTCCGAAGTCACTCCTGAGGTTCACCCTTCAGCCAAAGATTAGACAAGCCCATAAAGCAAACAATAATACATGTAGCTCAATGGTGTATAGGACACTGAATGGGCACACCAGCCCAGGGGCAAGGACGAGAAGGCAGGAGGGGACAGGAAAGCTGGACAAATAGAAAAGGGGAACCCAAGGTCGAGAATGGGAGAGTGTTGACATGTCATGGGGTTGGCAACCAATGTCACAAAACAATATGTGTACTAATTGTTTAATGAGAAACTAATTTGCTCTGTAAACCTTCAACTAAGGCTTAATAAAAGGAAAAAAAAATTACCCCTTGCATCAGAACCTTGGGCCTGAAGGTCAGAAAAGGGCTCATTAACATAGTAAAAATTACTCCCCTAGGTGGAGACTTAACAGGATAAGAGGCACACTAACGTTATGATGAGGTTAGGGCTGTACCACGCTTGCATAGCATGTTAGGAAATGTAGAAACCTTAGTTGTGTGATTTGTTAAGAACGTCCGTCCTCCTTCTTGGAGTATGAAAGATCTGACCTGTGTTACCCAAGGCAGGCAGAACCTGAGGACTGCATTCCTCTCTCCTCATATTGAGCACAGCCTGGAATAAATCCTGTCTTTGTTCCTCACCCTGGTGGTGTCTTTATTGGTGAAAGTCACCCTGGGCCCAAACCCAAAACCTGAGCTGGGTAACAGTTATGCCACCAACTTGATACACTGTTAGGTTAATTTGTTTCCATTTGTTTTAAATCTTGGAGGATGGCTTTTTTCTTCTTTCTTTCTAATTCGTAAAATATTTACGCGATTCCAAATTTGAACTAGAAAACAAGGTGCATTCAGAGAAGTCTAGCCTTCACGTGTGTCTCATCTGGTTCAATATTTTTATGTAAACAAATGTGTGTACATACTGGTGTGTCACCTCCTTTTCTCACACATCAGGGAGCATACATTGTTCTGTACCTGGCTTTTTTCACTATAGACGCTGGGCATCCCATAATCTTAATATATAGAGACACTCCTCATTCCTTTGTACAGCTAGTAACCACCACGTTATTAGTTATTAACCAGAAAAAAAGAAAAACTAAACCCATTGCCATCAAGTCATCCGACTCATAGTGACCCTATAAGACAGAGTAGAACTGTTCCACAGGGTTTCCAAGGAGCAGCTGGTGGACTCGAACTGCAGACCCTTTGGTTAGCAGCCGAGAGCTTAACCACTGTACCATGTAGTTATACCACCCTTTATTTCATCATTTCCCTTCTAATGGGCATTTGGGTTTCTTCCCGGGTTTTTGCTATAACAAACAACACTGAAATGATAGTTTTATGTGTGTGGTTTTTTGTATTTTTTTCCCCAGTGTATCTGTGGAAATTGCTGTATTCTTAGAAGAGAGGAATCTGGGTCAAGAGCTAAAATTCATATGAAATTTTGGTAGATACTGGATGCCAAACCACCAACCCCAAGATGTACCACTTGCATTCCCCAAGACAGCGTATGACCGAGCTTATCTCCTCACTGTCTTACCAACAGATCTGTTGTCAGATGTCTTCATTTGTCCCCATTTAACAGGTGAGCAATGGCCCCTCTGAGTAGTTCTAATTACATTTCTCATTTTATGAGCAAAAGATTAAGAGCTTTTCACGTTACTTTTTCTGTGAACTGTTCGTAATTCTAGCCCATTTCTCTAGAGATTGTGTGTACATGTGTGTATAAAGTTTTTTTTTTAATATGATTGAATTTACCAATCTTTTGCTTATGTATTTTGAGTCATAGTGAGAAACATTTTTTCTTCTTCCAGGTTATAGAAGAATTCACCCATACTTCCTTTCGGTTCTTATTTGTATCCAGAATCTTAAACAAGCTCTTGAAGAGACCCTTACGCGTACTGAAGTACCAGCTTACAAATCGAAGTTTATAAAGTGTTGTCAAACATTTCAGTTATCCATGTGAGAAACATTTAATCATTAGTCATTTCCATATTTTTCTTCATTCTTCTAAATGATGTCAGTCTGAAATCTTCTTGCCTGCGTGACAGAATGTTTCATTAGTAAAACAGAAAAAGATTATTTTTGGAGTAATTTATGTTCTTTATTAAAAAAAAATTTAATTTTTTAAAATCTTGCCTTTCTAGGAGAAGACAACATAAACCATTACGATGCAGCCCACGATCCAGGCAATCAAGAGGAGAATGGGGACCACAAGGCGTGATGATAGAAACTCTGCTTTGAAAAATAAAGAAGAGAAAGCAGATTAGGTAGGCCACTTTGATATGAAATCTTCTGAATCAAGAGAATAAGAGAAATCTGGAATATCTAAAAAAAAAAAAAAAAAAAAGATACATCTCTAGTCATATCCAGACCTAATTTTTTTTTTTTTTTTTCTTTTCAAATGGCAGCGTGACTCCATGTAAACCCCTGGTATTTGGAATAGAGGACCTGGCTTCAAGCCACAGGTGTTTCATTTACAGTTATGTGACCTTGTACAAGTTTGAGTTTGAACTGCCTTATTTGTGGAGTGGAGATAATGAAACTTGTGAAACCTCCCCTCCAGAGTTGTTGTGAGGATCATATGATACAAAGCATGTGCAAGGGTTTTGTAAGCTCTGACCACCGTGTGTGTTGTGTGTCTACAGAACACACTCATGCATTTGTGTGATAACACAGAGAACAGCTGCTTACACAAAAACAATCCAGAAGGGCTCCACGGTCATTCCTACTAAACTAAACCATCGTAACAGAGGCCAGGGTGTTGGAAACTGCCCTTGGCCTCCATGGCCAACTTTAAATCTTACATATTATGGGAAAAGGAAAGCATCGTACCTTACAAAATCACTCTTGACTACAGAAAAGAGATTCTCTTTTTTTAACTTGTTTAATGTACCAGCCGGCTCTGAACCATGAATCTGTGGGCCGTAGCAATATGGGACATGCACAGAAGTACTTAAGTTTACTTATCTCCCCCGTCCCCATGCCTCCCTCCCCATGCCTCCTATTATTCATAGGCTTATTTGTAACAAGAAATTTATAAAAGCATCTTTTCTTTATAATCAGTGCATCTCAATTTTGGTCTTCCAGGCAAACATTTATACACACACACACATCACACAAAGGGATTCAGAAATAGGACAGAAAGGCATCCTACAGAACTAATGTCCCGGTGTCACTCAGTATATTCTTCTTAATTGAAAAGCACAATTAGATCTTATGCCGCAAGCTAACAGAGAGAACGCGTTTCTTAACAATTGCCCTCCTCTTAACATTCCCATCACTTTAAAAATATGAAGTTTTTCAAAACGCTATTAAAATCGTCAGGAGAAGAGACATTTCTAAAATTAGAAGACTTTGTTATAAAAGCAGACTTTCTGAAGTGGGAATGAATTTTAATCGTTTCGATCTATTTTTCAAAAATGTTGACGTTCCTCTCAGCTCTGACAGATTCCATGGGCTTTCCTTTCCCTGCCATCCCGCTGTGACCTTGGATAAGACCTTAAGCACTAAATGAAAACCCTTCTCTTACCTGTCACGTGGTGTTGCTTTAAGGATAAAGGAAGCCTTACACTTAGTCCTTTACTCTCATTTGGAAACAAGCCTTTTTATGAATTATGATGCCATTACGGTGAAATTACCTAACAATGGTTGTTGAACTGTTCATGTGACTTAGTATTTCTCCCAATGTTAAAGAATTTGAAAATTAATACTGGTGTTTTAGTTGAAAATATGTATCTCACACCATCCAGCCCCCAGTGCCGTCCAGTCGATTCCGACTCATAACGACTCTATAGGACAGAGTAGACCTACCCCATAGAGTTTCCAAGGAGCGTCTGGCGGATTTGAACTGCCGACCCTTTGATTAGCAGACGTAGCACTTAACCAGCATATTTAATACAATTTGAAACATATATATACTAAAGGCCTAAAGGTAAGTACTTCATTATTCACTGTTCCTTGTAAAACTATACAGTTAGCCGTGCAATTTAACACTCTAAGTATGTCTGTATTAGTGTTCTTTTAACATTAACATTTTAAGGAGAGTTTTATCACAATCTGTAGCATTGTTTGGAAATAGGAATAAATAGCAACATGATATATTTTGAGTATGTCACTTACACGAATATCGCATACAAGAACAAAATCTCTCTTTAAACGGGAAGAGTAATTTCAAAATGCTTCTCTCTCTGTCTAATTCTGTGTATGCCAATGCAGTTACACCTGGAAGAATTCTTAACAGTACCATGCTCTGAATAAGACAGCCCAGGTTCAAAGCCTGGTGTGGCCACTCTGTAGCTTGTGACCATGGGCAAGTTACCCAACTTCTGTGCCTCAGTTTCCTCATCTGTAAAATGGGGGGATGATAACAGTACTGCATATCTCATGAGGTTGTTGTCAAGATTAAAAGGAATAATTTATATAAATTCTCAGCAACTTCCTGGACATAGTAATAGATACATAGGTAGATGATGGATAGAGAGAGAGAGGTAGATAGGTAGGTAGATAGGTAGAGAGATGATAGATGGATAGATGATAGATAGATAGATAGATAGATAGATAGATAGATAGATAGATAGATAGATAGATAGATAGATAGATAGATAGATAGATAGATAGATAGATAGATAGATAGATAGATAGAT
The DNA here is from genome assembly GCF_024166365.1 of Elephas maximus indicus. Classification (NCBI taxonomy): domain Eukaryota; kingdom Metazoa; phylum Chordata; class Mammalia; order Proboscidea; family Elephantidae; genus Elephas; species Elephas maximus. The sequence goes on along the minus strand of NC_064841.1, from coordinate 5,147,551 downwards.
AGATAGATAGATGACAGACAGGTAGGTAGATAGGTAGGTAGATGAATAGAGTCCATCATTTTTCTTAAATATAAAAATGTGTAAAACCAAGGGCAAAAAATCTTACATGCAGAATATCTTAGACATGACTGAGTTCAATATTCTCATTTTACGGGGAGAAACAGACTCAGAGAAGCAGAGGAACTTTCCCAAGCTCACATACCTAGTTAGTAACACATCTGACACTGACCTCAAAAGTCCTTAATTTTGGTCCAGCAGCTCACAAAACCTCAAATCTAGTACAATGCAAGTGACTAACTGATTTCTAACACACCTTTCAAAATAAGCACGAGCATATGAAGTGCTTTTGTTTATTCCTTCCGAAATTATTCATAAACTGTAGGAATGGTCCCTAAGCTGCATATCTAATGAAATTCGTTGTTTGCAGTCACACTAACGTGCATTGTTAGCATTCCTTTAGCAGAGATACAGCACACTTCAGAATGGCTGGGACCTGCCAAACACCATAAAACGATCCTGAGAGCCTTGGAGCCTTGTTTTGCCAAGAGATGGCAGTGCCTTAAATCTTACCTTTTTCAGCCATTCTTCTTATCATCCAGTGAGTCGGCTGGGGCAGTGCTCACCTCTTTGTTGTTGTTATCAAGCGTCTCCTTGAACTTTAAATAGAGAAATATCTGAAGAATGTGGCAGCTGCCTCTCTCTCGCCTACCAATTGTGTGCAGGGTGATGTAAGTCCTTGGAAAGCAGGACTCTGGCTCTTCTTTACCTCGTTATCATGGAGAAAGCAAGGAGCTGCAGAGCCTGAAAATTTAAATAAACTGAGTTCTGGGTATGTTTAATCTGCCCAGTGTTTTGGGATCACATGAAGGGAATGTTTGGGGTGTGGGGGATGCAAGAGGAAAAAATGGTATTGTGGCATCGTAACGGCACAAGTTCTATCAAGAAGACAGGGTGATACAGAAAGGACTTTGGGGCTGGACAGACTTGGCTCTGGGTGCCAGCTCTGCTACTTCCGTAACGTAAGTCAAGTTGCTTAGCCTGGGCATTGGTTTGTTGTTTTGTTTTTTCAAATAAGAATAATAACACCTACTAATGGTGGTTAAGAGTTTGGCTGCTAACCAGAAGGTCAGAAGTTGGAATCCACCAGCTGCTCCTTGGAAACCCTATGGGGCAGTTCTACTCTGTCCTGTAGGGTGGCTGTGAGTTGGAATCAACTCAATGGCAACAGCTTAATGGAAGTGCCATGGAGATGAAATGAAATAGCTATGGGAAATATTGATTGTTCTTTACTATATTCCAAGATGCAAAAGAAAAAATAAAAAATTAAATAGTATCCTTTCATTTGAACCATTATAAAACAGAAAAGGTTAAGCTAAATGTACTAGAAACTAAAAACAATAAAGAGGCCGTGGTGTTGCCGAGAACTTTCAGGGAGCAGTTATCAGCTTGTTGTTTCTGTTAGCAATGTATAAAAATAGGACATTTCATTTTTCAAAATCCAGCCTGGTTTATGTAACATGACCTAGTTAATTCTCTAGGTTCTCACTGGGATAACTTTAAACTCCGGTTCTGGATGAAAAGTTTTGAAAAGGACCCTAGACCAACTTCCAAAAAACTGCTACCTAAGATTTCCCTATTTACAGGACTGGTCTACCACCAAATATATCAAGAAGGCCCTCCTCTACAAGGTAAGTCTTGTCTGATCAAACCCATCTTCAGTGAGCTCTGAAAGAGATGTCTCCAGTCAAATGACCATGTCATTCCTCTGCTGAAAATCCATCGCTGGTTCTCTATCCTCTACAGAATAAAAATCTGAACTCCTGGTGAAGCCACCTGATCAGCCTCATCTCTATACTTTCCCACTTGCAGTTACACTTCGGCTGCACCAAACTCCTTCCTGCTGCTTGAGTTAACAATGCTTCCACATCACACACACAGGCCAGGAGAGTATTTAATTTTCTACCTCAAGAACGTACCTGTAGGTTAGAGGGTGCAGCCAACAACCTGGCATGTTTATCTCATTTAAGTCAAGTTGTCATCTCTCTTTCCTATTTAATATTGAAAAAAAGTGCTTTGTTGTACGAGGTACAGAAAGAAAGGAAAAGAGACAGAGAACGTATATTGTCTGAGTAACAAAATCCTCTGCTTACCTGGTAGAGCCAGTTTTTTGTTTTAATATTAAATTATATATTGAACAAAGGTTAACTGAGGAAAGAGAGAAGAAAGCAGTCATTGCTCTCACTTAAGAAATACTAAAAAATTTTTAACTAAAGAGATTAAGATCAGCACCGTATCTTAAGACCGAGCCCTGGAGGTGCAGTGGTTAAAAGCTCGTCTGCTAGCCAAAATGTTGGCAATTTGAATCCACCAGACAGATGCTCCTTGGAAACCCTATAGGGCAGTTCTACTCTGTCCTATGGAGCCACTATGAGTCAGAATCGACGCTACAACAATGGTTTGGTTTGTTGGTTTTTTGTACCTTAAGACAAAAAAAAAAAAGGAGGCCTTCAAAGAAACACTGTGAGGTATCGTCCAAAGAACAAACAAACAAACATGCTAGCGTGAAACAATTTAACTAGAATAGATGAAAATGTTTCTACATTTTAAACACCCATTTCTATGATTTTATATTTTCTTATTTGATATAACATTGATTACTAGCATTATTGATGGTTTGGGGAGGGGTTACTTTTTAATTCATTTATTTTTGTTACTTTTCTATAGGAAGACAGAAATTTTTTAAAAATGTAATTTAATGAACGAGAAATGCCCAGGCCTCAAAAGAGGTTTCCATCTAGAATTTCATTTCCTTGGTGTCAGATGTTGTTGTTTCATAATAATTACTCATCAAGGAGGGGATCTATCGATGACGCCAGAGGCTAGGGTCCCGCGTTCATGATGGGTCTGACTAATATAGATTTGATGGGTTGGGTAGGATTTTCTCGTATTATCAACTTCTGCTGCCTGAGTTGTTGAGAAAGTGATTTGTCCAAAGCCCAAACAAAGAGTTCAGCAAACATGCAGTAGAATGTATTGAGAAAGGTTTCTCCAATCAGAGATATTCAAAATGTGACAAGTATTTAAACTAACGAATAAAAAACAAAACAAAAAACAAACCCAGCGCCGTCGAGTCGATTCCAATTCATAGCGACCCTAACTAATGAATAAAAAAAAAGAAGCAACAAAATATCACAGACTACCTAATCTACTTCTCTGGGGACTCCTTGCAAGTCACAGAAAGGCAATGGGGGCTTAAAGCAGGAGACCGCATTGTGATAGTAGAAAAAGCAGAGACTCGAGTTCTAGTTTGAATGCCAGCTCTGATAATAGCTCTGTGAACTTGAACTAGTTACATATCCTCTCTGTGTCTATTTCTTCATTTGGAAAATGAGAGGAATAACAAACAGCATAGACAGTTGATGGGAGAATTAGAGATAAATGTACGCAAGGTGCTAAGTATGAGTGTAATGCACACTAAGTGCTCAATGCATGGTAGTAACTATTGTTAAGCCATGAACAAGAATAAAGAGGAAGGAGAAGCAACATTTATAAAGAACCAAATGTCCTCTGGTTGGCAGGACCCATGTAGGACATCTAGGTCAATTGGCATATCATAATCCATATAGATAATATTCTACATCCTACCTTGATGACTAGCAACTGAGGTCTTAAAAGCTCACAATCAGCCATATAAGATACAACAACTGGTCTCCTCCTGTCCGGAGCACAGAAGAGAGAAGAAAACCAAAGACCCAAGGAAACGATTAGGCCAAAGGACTAATGGCTCACATGAACTACAGCCCCCACTAGCCTGAAACCAGAAGTAGATGGTGCCTGGCTACCACTACCGACTGCTCTGACTGGGACCACAATAGTAGGTCATGAACAGAGGAGAGAGAAACATAAAACAAAATTCAAATTCATTAATAAGACCAGACTTACTGGTCTGATAGATACTGGTGGAATCCCCAACACTATGGCCCTAGACACCCTTCATACTTGGAGCTGAAATCACTCCTGGAGATCACATTATAGCCATACAATGGACAGGCCTATAAAATGAACAATAACACCAGTGGGGAATGTACACCTCAGAACAATCAACTAGACGAGACTTACAGGGCAGCATTCTCCCAAAAACAAAGTTCAGAAGGCCAGCAGGGGCAGGAAAGCTGGGCAAACAGACACAGGGAGTGCAGAGAGGAGGGGGAGAGACTGCTAACATATTCAGTGATTTGCAACCAATGACATGAAGGAAGCTATGTATAAATTGTTGAATGGGAAACTAATTTTCTCTGTAAACTTTCACCTAAACCACAATAAAATGTTCAAAAGAAAAAAAAAAAAAGACTCTTGTACCCACAGTCATTCCTGAGGGTTGTCTTAGAGGGGCCACAACATAAGGGGGTTGTAGCCATCCATTTTTCAACTCACATTCACTCCTTCACCCATTTGCGATCTGGCTTCAGCCTTCATTCCTCCATCTTGAAGACCACGTGTGACTTCCACATTGCTAAAGTCATGGAAATTATTCAGTCCTGATCTTACTTGACGTGTTGGTACCATTTGATTCCATTGATCATTTTCTCCTTCTTGGAATTCTCTCTTCTCTTGGTTTCCATGGCATCAGACTCTGGAATTTTTTTCCATCTTTCACCGAGCATTCTTAGTCTTATAGGTTTATGCTCATCTACGCAAACATTAACTGTTAGAGTTCCTCAACCCATACCCACCACCTGTCTGGCAGTTTGTTGTATTGTGGTGGCTTGCATGTTGCTCTGATGCTGACAGCTATGCCATCAATATTTCAAATACCAGCAGGGCCACTTGTGGTAGACAGGTTTCAGTGGAGCTTCCAGACTAGGAAGAAAGCCCTGGAAATATACTAGAATACCCCAGAATTCAGAGCAGACGTTTTGAATTACACACAAACCACGAAGCTACTTTTGATTTATTGTACAAACTCCACATGTTAGAAAATGTCAGAGGAAATACTGAAATGCCGTTGTATAAATTTACATTTGAAAGTAAATTCAGGCTTACATAAAACTGAATTGTGTGAAGAGTTAAATCTTTTTTAGAAAAATCATACCAGGTATACAATTGTACTAACCCCCAAAAACCAAACCCACTGCTGTCAAGTCGATTCTGACTCATAGCGACCTTATAGGACAGAGTAGAACTGCCCCATAGGGTTTCCAAGGCTGTAATCTTTACAGAAGCAGGCTGCCACATCTATCCCCCACACAACTGTACTGTTGTTGTTGTTGTTAGGTGCCATAGAGTCAGTTCCCACTCGTAGCAACCCTATGTACAACAGAATGAAACACTGCCCAGTCCTGCACCATCCTCACAATTGTTGTTAAGCTTAATCCCATTATTGTAGCCACTGTGTCAGTCCATCTCATTGAGGGTCTTCATATTTCTCACTGACCCTGTACTAAGCATGATGTCCTTCTCCAGGGACTGATCCCTCCTAACAACATGTCCAAAGTATGTGAGACATAGTCTCGCCATCCTTGCTTCTAAGGAACATTCTGGTTGTGCTTCTTCCAACACAGATTTGTTCGTTCTTTTGGCAGTCCATGGTATATTCTTCTCCAACACCACAATTCAAAGGCATCGGTTCTTCTTCAGTCTTCTTTATTCATCGTCCAGCTTTCACATGCATAGGAGGTGATCAAAAACACCATGGCTTGGGTCAGGTGTACCTTAGTCTCCTTTGCTTTTCAACACTTTACAGATGTCTTTTGCAACAAATTTGTCCAATGCAATGCATCTTCTGATTTCTTCACGGGTGCTTCCATGGGTGTCTATTGTGGATCCAAGTAAATGAAATCCTTGACAACTTCAATCCTTTCTGCATTTGTGATGATGTTGCTTGTTGATCTGGTTGTGAGGATTTTTGTTTTCTTTATATTGAGATGTAATCTATACTGAAGGCTGTGGTCTTTGATCTTCATCAGTAAGTGCTTCACATCCTCTTCACTTTCAGCAAGCAAGGTTGTGTCATCTACATAACACAGGTTCTTAATGAGTCTTCCTCTAATCCTGATGCCCCATTCTTCCTCATATAGTCCAGTTTCTCAGCTTATTTGCTCAACATACAGATTGAATATATATGGTAAAATGATATAACCCTGATGCACACCTTTCCTGACTTTAAACCACATAGTATCCCCTTGTTCTGTTTGAACGACTGCCTCTTGGTCTATGTACAAGTTCCTCATGAGCACAATTAAGTGTTCAGGAATTCTCATTCTTCACAATGTTATCCATAATTTGTTATGATCCACACAGTCAAATGCTTTTGCATAATCAATAAAACACAGGTAAACATCCTTCTGGTATTCTCTGCTTTCAGCCAGGATCCATCTGACATCAGCATGGATATCCCTGGTTCCCCATCCTCTTCTGAACTCGGCCTGAATTTTTGGCAGTTCCCTGTTGATATACTGCTGCAGCCACTTTTGAATGATCTTCAGCAAAACTTTACTTGAGTGTGATATTAATGATATTGTTTGATAATTTCCACATTTGGTGGGATCATCTTTCTCAGGAATAGGCATAAATATAAATCTCTTCCAGTGAGTTGGCCAGGTAGCTGTCTTCCAAATTTCTTGGCATAGACGAGTGAGCACTTCCAGTGCTGCATCCCTTTGTTGAAACATCTCACTTGGTATTCTGTCAATTCCTAAAGCCTTGTTTTTCGCCAATGCCTTCAGCGTAGCTTATATTTCTTCCTTCATTACAATTGGTTCCTGCTCATATGGTACTTCCTGAAATGGCTGAACATCGACTAATTTTTTTTGGCATTGTGACTCTGTTTATTCCATCTTCTTTTGATGCTTCCTGAGTCATTTAATATTTCCCCCACAGAATTCTTCAATATTGCAACTTGAGGCTTGAATTTTTTTTCAGTTCTTTCAGCTTGAGAAATGCAGATTGTGCTCTTCCTTTTTGGCTTTCAATCTCCAGGTCTTTGCACATGACATTATAATACTTTACTTTGTCTTCTCGAGCCGCCCTTTGATATCTTCTGTTCAACTTTTTTACTTCATCATCTCTTCCTTTTGCTTTAGCTGCTCGATGTTCAAGAGCGAGCTTTAGAGCCTCTTCTGACATCCGTTTTGGTGTCATTTCACAGCTCATCTGGTCTTCATGCGTTAGTGTTCAACGTGTCACATCTACTCCCGAGATGGTCTCTAAATTCAAGTGGGATATGCTCAAGGTTGTCCTTTGGCTCTCGTTGACTTTTTCTAATTTTGTTCAGCTTCAGCTTGAACTTGCATATGAGTAATTGATGGTCGATCCGCAGCTGGGCCCCTAGCCTTGTTCTGACTGATGATATCGAGCTTTTCCATCGTGTCTTTCCACAGGTGGAGCTGCACAATTGTACTAGGTGTATTAAAGTCTATATTTTGAAATAATGTCTCAGAAACTTATCCCAATGCTATCAAGCCTGTAAAATGCTCTGAACAGCTCCAGTAGTAGTCGCATCAGTAGAAAGATCCTTCTCGAAATAAAAAATGATCAAAATGTTATTTGTGATCTTACATTTACCAAAAGCAACTAACATTGCTTTCAATTATATCTATTGAAAATGAAATTGCTAAAAATAGAACATTTGAAGCTCTAGTAAATGAACTTGCAGAAAAGTGAGCCAGAAAAATTTTACGTATCACATTCTTAAAGTATGATCATATATTGTAGTACGAAAATTATGACACCAAAATTTTTTTTACAATTTCTAAGTTGATGCTGTTACTCGTATATCACAACTATCCCTATTATATTTTTTAAGTAATAGAATATTTTTTAAGGCGAAAGCTGTGTGTTTTAGTATACTTACTGACACTTTTTCCAGATTCGTGGACAAAGGGCCTGCATTTTCATTTTGCATTGGAAACATGCGTTTGCGGGGAAGCAAATTATGTGGCCATCTGGGTTCCTTCCATGGAGGAAGAGGTGGTGGGGTGGCAAGAAGCCTGGGCCTTCCACATTCTCTTCTCTTTCCCTCTTTAACCATAGCATTTCACTTTTGTTTGCATCTTAAATTGGGATTTTACTGCTAAAAACTTTTGGAAACCTCCATTCAGCATAAACCACACCTATGGGAGTGAGCAAACTAAAGCATAGAAGGGAAGTGACTTGTCTAAGTTCAGAGACAAGAGCCCACAATTCCTGACTCTCCACTCCCCCTACCCCCATCCCCACTCTCCCACCACACTCCCTGTCCTGTCCCCCCCGCCCGCCCCAGCAATGCTGCCTTTTGGTATCTGGGACCTTAGCCCTACTCCCTACACAGGACATGTTTAGTGACCCTGCAGAAGGCTCGACCAGGCCTCTACTGGAACCCAGTTTGGAGACCTCCATTATCAGCCTAGAAGCCCTGATGGGACCATGGTTAAAAGCTACAGCTGCTAACCAAAAGGTTGGCAATCTGCTTCCGACAAAGGCCCCTTTTAAATTGTTAAATAGCCTATACCCAGTGCCTGATGGATTCCAACTGCCAGCCTTTTGGGTAGCAGCCGTAGCACTTAACCACTATGCCACCAGGGTTTCCAAATTGCCTATAAATAGGCTTTTTGAGGTGACCATAACATCTCACTTGTGTCCTCATTAATTAATGAGTTAAAATCTTAGATGCATGTTCTTTTTATATTTGCTTGACTCATAATATTGCCATTTTTTAAATTATACTTTAACATGACAACCCTCTTGGCCTCCGTTTCTTTGTCTGTAAAGTGGAGATAATAATACCTACTTGGTAGGATTGTGGTGAAAATTAAGAGGCTAGATATGTTAGGCACTTAGCCTAGAGCCCGCTGTTAAGTAAACACACCGGAAAATCAGTCACTGAAAACCCTATGGAGCCCAGTTCTACTCTACACTTATGGGGTCGCTATGAATGGGTTTCGACTCAAAAGTAACTAGTTTTTTACTGGTTAAAGAGAATACAAGGCAGCTGGACCCAGGGGCGTGGTGCTTTTCAGCCCCAGTTTCCCGAACACCCACGTCTGCTAGGTTTTGCAAACTTGCCTGAAATGACTTTTTGGCTTCTATAATCACATTCTTTACAAGCTTATTAGCTGATCCTCTGCTAATTATACAGCTCAGACCTCATGGAAATAATGTCCAGTGGGAACTACGTGTAAGTGGCAGAACTAGGTGACCTTAGTCAGTGGACACTTTCCAGTGTTCCTTTCAAACAGGGCTCAGGCAGGCACAACAGTTCCAAAGCCCACAGCGTTGTCATTAAGTACATTTAAACCAAAAGACAAGGCAGGGTTTTCTCAGAAACCATCTGCATTAGCATTTCCACATTTAAAAACAGTAGTTTCTCAAAATGCAAAAGGGTGACACCCAAAATGGTCTTTTCGATGAAAGATGTCCTGACGAAACGCTCACGGCAGACATAGCCTGCAAACTGTCTATTTATTTATTTACTGTGCTTTAGGTGAAGGTTTGCAGAGCAAATTAGTTGCTCATTAAACAACTAATACACACATTGTTTTGTGACATTGGTTACCAAACCCGTGACATGTCAACACTCTCCCCTTCTTGACCTCGGGCTCCGCTTTCCTACTTGTCCAGCTTTCCTGTCCCCTCCTGCCTTTTCATCCTTCCCTTGGGCTGGTGTGCCCATTTAGTCTCGTGTGCATGGTTGAGCTTCATGTATTATTGTTTGTCTTATGGGCCGTCTAATCTTTGGCTGAAGGGTAAACCTCAGGAGTGACTTCAGTACTGAGTTAAAAGGGTGTCCAGGGGGCCATACTCTTGGGTGTAAACTCTCTTTAATACTCTCTTGTCCTTGAGAAGCTCTCAAAGCCACAGAATCCTGGCACATTTGAATTTTTAGTACAGTAAAACCTTTGAAGGCCGGAACCTGTGTAAGGCAGAAACCAGTCAGAGAAGGAAAACTCAAGCACACATTTTCTGCTAAAATGAGCAATAGAAAAGTGGTAAGGCTGTACCCTGTCAAAGGCAGAAAACTTTCAAGAACTGGAAAAACATGGCAGTCCTGTCAAGTTCTGGCTCTCATGAGTTTCATTGTGTTTCCCTTTTGCTACCAAAATTTATACTTCCTTTCCCACTTGAGCCCTACAAATAAAAGGAGCCCCAGATTTCTCTCTCAGACATCTAAATATGTCTTAAAGGTTGAGAAACCGAAAACCAAACCAATTGCCGTCAAGTTGATTCTGACTCATGGCAACCCCATGTGTGCCAGAGGAGAACTGTGTCCACAGCGACGGCAACCCCGCGTGTGCCAGAGGAGAACTGTGTCCACAGCGATGGCAACCCCGCGTGTGCCAGAGGAGAACTGTGTCCACAGCGATGGCAACCCCACGTGTGCCAGGGGAGAACTGTGTCCACAGCGATGGCAACCCCGCGTGTGCCAGGGGAGAACTGTGTCCACAGCGATGGCAACCCCGCGTGTGCCAGGGGAGAACTGTGTCCACAGCGATGGCAACCCCGCGTGTGCCAGAGGAGAACTGTGTCCACAGCGATGGCAACCCCGCGTGTGCCAGGGGAGAACTGTGTCCACAGCGATGGCAACCCCACGTGTGCCAGAGGAGAACTGTGTCCACAGCGATGGAAACCCCACGTGTGCCAGGGGAGAACTGTGTCCACAGCGATGGCAACCCCGCGTGTGCCAGAGGAGAACTGTGTCCACAGCGATGGCAACCCCGCGTGTGCCAGAGGAGAACTGTGTCCACAGCGATGGCAACCCCGCGTGTGCCAGAGGAGAACTGTGTCCACAGCGATGGCAACCCCGCGTGTGCCAGAGGAGAACTGTGTCCACAGCGATGGCAACCCCGCGTGTGCCAGAGGAGAACTGTGTCCACAGCGATGGCAACCCCACGTGTGCCAGAGGAGAACTGTGTCCACAGCGATGGCAACCCCGCGTGTGCCAGAGGAGAACTGTGTCCACAGCGATGGCAACCCCACGTGTGCCAGGGGAGAACTGTGTCCACAGCGATGGCAACCCCGCGTGTGCCGGAGGAGAACTGTGCCCACAGCGATGGCAACCCCACGTGTGCCAGAGGAGAACTGTGTCCACAGCGATGGCAACCCCACGTGTGCCAGAGGAGAACTGTGTCCACAGCGATGGCAACCCCGCGTGTGCCAGAGGAGAACTGTGTCCACAGCGATGGCCACCCCGCGTGTGCCGGAGGAGAACTGTGTCCACGGCGATGGCCATCCCACGTGTGCCAGAGGAGAACTGTGTCCACAGCGTTTTCAGTGGCTGATTTTTCAGAAGTAGGTCACCAGGCTTTTCTTCCTAAGCACCTCCGGGTGGACTTGAACCCCCAACCTTCTGCTTAGCAGTGAGCCTGTTAACCATTCGCGTCACCCAGGAGCTCCAAATGTTGAGGAAGCCTGGCTAAGTCTCTCCTCATGGTTGCAAACTTACTACTGCCAGCAACTCTGCTAAGTCCCCCAATGTTCCCATCTTTTGAAGCTCTGTAAACAGAAGAGCAGAAAGACATTCCTTCCCCGACACCCATTACAGGCAACCTTTGAGAAATGTAATTAGAGGGTCGACGAGCAGAAAACCACCAAAGACAAATAGTAAATAACAGCACTTTGTGAACTACTCAAAACTCCTGGAAATTTAAAAAAAAAAAAAAGTCTTCTAAATCCTAAAGCTTTGGGTTAAAAAAGAACATCTTAACAAAAGTCTCAAAGGAATGAGTAATTAGCCTGCTTGAAGACTGCCACCCCGGCCTGCTCCTCCTACACTTTGGTACAATGACTGCCTTTTTCTCCTAGACCTTCAACACCAGCTCTCCCCCTTGCTAGCCTACATGCTTCCTGCTAAGGGGAAAACTTTATCCCAGCCTAATGCATTGCTCTTATAGGAAGCAGCCTCACGAGTCAGAACACTGGGGTACACCACAGAATCCAGAAGACTCATTCCAGGGAAACCCTGGACTATGCCCCATATGCAGCTCTTCCCACCTGCTCTCTGGTTCCTGAAGCCATTGTACGAGGAGACACAACCTTTCATTCTATTATTAAAGCTATAGCTTAAAATGCAAGTACCCCTGGGAGAGGTACCGCGTCAGTGACATGGCTAATATCTGCTTATTAGCTGATATGAAGGGGACGGTACAAATGATAACATAAAGTTCTGCAATTTTCTTTTTTTATTTACAAATACATCCTGGATACCACTCCATAGAGCTGCCCAAGTCTTTCACAGCTACAGTTGAAATCTGGAGCGCTTGGGTGGAAGCAATGGTTAAGCACTAGGCGACTAACCAGAAGGTTGGACGTTCGAATCTACCCCAGAGTCACCTGGGAAGAAGGCCTGGAGATCTACCTCCGAAAGGAGATTACAACCACTGAAAACCCTACGGAGCAACCACTGAAAACCCTACGGAGCAACCACTGAAAACCCTACGGAGCAACCTCTGAAAACCCTACGGAGCAACCACTGAAAACCCTACGGAGCAACCACTGAAAACCCTACGGAGCAACCTCTGAAAACCCTACGGAGCAACCACTGAAAACCCTACGGAGCAACCACTGAAAACCCTACGGAGCAACCACTGAAAACCCTACGGAGCAACCACTGAAAACCCTACGGAGCAACCACTGAAAACCCTACGGAGCAACCTCTGAAAACCCTACGGAGCAACCACTGAAAACCCTACGGAGCAACCTCTGAAAACCCTACGGAGCAACCACTGAAAACCCTACGGAGCAACCTCTGAAAACCCTACGGAGCAACCACTGAAAACCCTACGGAGCAACCTCTGAAAACCCTACGGAGCAACCACTGAAAACCCTACGGAGCAACCTCTGAAAACCCTACGGAGCAACCACTGAAAACCCTACGGAGCAACCACTGAAAACCCTACGGAGCAACCACTGAAAACCCTACGGAGCAACCACTGAAAACCCTACGGAGCAACCACTGAAAACCCTACGGAGCAACCTCTGAAAACCCTACGGAGCAACCACTGAAAACCCTATGCAGCACAATTGTACTCTTACACACACGGGGTCCCCATGAGTTGGAATCGACTCAATAGCAACGGGTTTGGTGTTTTGGTTTGTAGACATTTAGTGTGTTTTCAGTAACTCCCCGTTAGAAACGTTGCTGTCAATGCCTCATCCAGATCGTGTTGTACTCACTCACGTGTATCTATAAAATGGATTCCTAGAAGTGGGGTTGTTGAGGAAAGGGTTATGTGTTTTTACAATGTTTATAGATATTGACAAATTTATACCAACTTACAGTATCACAATAGCCACAGAGAAAAATGATATTTGCTTCCCCACTATAATTTTAATTTTTGAAAAAACTATCTTATTTACATCTAGTACTTTTAAGGTTTCCTTTCCAAAATTTAAACCTTTGATTTATTTGGAAATTATTTTAATAGAAATTTTTTTTTTTTAATTTGATGACTACCTGGCTGTATTAACAGTATTCATTGGTTAATCCATCTTCCCCTTATAGAGATGTGGTTTTATTTTTAATATTTACTAAATTCCTCCATATACTTAGATTTATTTTCCAACATTTTATCATGCAGTCTTCAAGCAGGACCAGGCAGTGTTTTGTTCTGTTGTACATAGGGTTGCTATGAGTTGGAACTGACTTGATGGCACCTGACAACACATGTGTACATACACACACATATGTATACATATATAGATATTCCTTAACTAATATATGTTAACTACCATGTGCCAGGTATTGTATTTATGGCCCAAATACATCAACTGGTTTATTCCTTACTTATCCTTCTTTATAGTAAAAGCCCAAGGCTCAGAGAGATTGAGCAATTGCCAAAAATCACACCAGAATCCAAGCAGTAATGCCAGGATGCTTTGCCAGGTGCGGCGGACTCCAAAGCCACACGCCTTTTCCCTCCCTGAACTGAGGCACCAGAACGACGTAAGAAGCAAAGGACGCGTTTTATACCGTGTGTAGATAACATGCATATTCAAAACCCACCACCATAAATATGGAAGACTTTGGATGTTCAGGATCCATAACAAGGAATGTAGATAGGTTCTTTCACCTTTCAAAAAAAGCACAAGGCTTTTTTACAGATTTCAAGAGTGGAGAACGTGCCAGGAGTATCAATCCCGTTTTGAAGTCCTTTAGATGCTAAGGTATTTCTCCAAGAGGGTCCTTTCAATGTTTCAGTCTCACCATCAGCAAATTCCTCTTCACCCCCAACCTAATTACTTCATGCTGGGGTTTCGCTCTCTCTCTGGAGTCCTTTGGAGATGGAGACCAGATGGTCCCAATTCTCTGCATAACTCCTCATGAACTTGAAACCCTCCACAGTAATCTTATCTCTGGGATGAATAATTCTAATTCCTTTATCTCTTTTTCAAAAGTACTTTCTAAAAATGTGGTTATTTTTATGACTGGGGAGAAAGACGATGTTTGTATTGCCCAAGTCCTTCATAAGTCGTGTTGACCATTAAGAGGCTAGTGCATAGCGAGGGGGCAAGAGTCGCAGCACGATTGTTTGATGACGTCTAGGAGCTGCTCACGTCTCCCTTTACCTGCACCATAAGGTTCTCTTTCTCTGCCTCCCTCATGCTCAAGGTGCTAAGAGAAATCGAAACTGCACACATCCAAGGAAAATATGAGGAAAGCATGTGAACAGCAGAGGGCATTGAGGGTTTTGTGGTGTTTTAAGTAAAGTGCATTTATTCTTATTAAAAAACATTCAGAAAAACTTACTTGAGGAGCATAGCAAGGAAAGAAAATGAACACCTATGGTCCATAATAATAGTATAATTTCTTTTTCTTTTTTTTAAGTAAAAGAAAGAAAAACAGACCATCAGAGCTCCCCTTTTCTGAACTCTAGAGTTATTTCTGAGGCTTGGGCATCTCCAAAGAGTACACGATAATGACAGAACAGAAAGAAGGATTTTGGGGGACTGATCGTCATTATCGTGAAAGTGAATTATTGTGTAAAAGACAATATCTCAGTGCTCACAGCAAATTGGTTGATAGAATAAATTAATTCTATAAGGTTCCACAAAGAAGAAGAAGAAATAGCACCTACGGAGATCTGTTGGCAATGTCTGGGGACATTTTTGATTGTCATAACTGGAGAGAAGGGTGCTACTGGCATCTAGTGGATGGAGGCCAGGGATGCTGTTAAACACCCTACAATGCTCTGGACTGTTCCCCACAACAAAGAACTATCCAACCCAATAGGTCAGTGGTGCTGAGATTAAGGAACCACGGCGTACAGCCCTACTACCTCTGCGATTTAACACACTAAAGGTTTACTTTTTGCTCCTGTCGTAATCTAATGTGGGTTGCAGTGGGGGAGGGAGGAAGGCTTTTCTCCTTACAGACATTCAAGGAACTAGGTTTCATCCTTCCAGTGGCCCCACCAACCCGCAGGACTTCAGAATCTTCCACTGGGTCTTTCTGGGAGTCAAATTAAAAGAGGCTTTAAAGAAATACAGAGAAGGCTTTTGGGGTTGGCCCTAGAGATGGTATGTGTCAGTTCCAATATTCCAGAATTCAGGTATACACCAAGGGAGCCCTGGTAGCACAGTGGCTAAGAGCTCAGCTGCTAAAAAAAAGGCCAACAGTTTGAATCCACCAGCCACTCCTTGGAAAACCTACAGGGAATTCTACTCTGTCCTATAGGTTTATGAGTAGGAATTAACTCTATGGCAACAGGCAATGCCAAGGGACGCTGAGAAATGCAGACCAGCTGTGTGTCCAAGATGAAGTAGGAACAGGTTTAATGAGTGTCTAGCCAGTCTCCACCATCATGTCTTAGTTGTCTTTGCAACCAACAAAATATTTTACTCATGGTGATTAATAACAATCAATTAATAATATTAATTAATACAAAGGGATTTCTATTAATATGAAGAAATATTGTCTTTTAAATAAGGACTAGAAGAATCTAAAACTAAGATTTAATATGAAAAAAAAAAATTTTTTTTTTTTCCACCCACAAATTTTATGCCAGGCAATATATATGCTATGTGGCAGTTCTACTCTGTCCTATAGGGTCGCTATGAGTCAGAATCGACTCGACAGCAACAGGTTTATTTTTGGGGGGAGGGGAATTAAATTTGATGGTTGGGTAACCAGGTTTTTAAACACTGCTTCTAAATTAAAAGTATATGTATTACTTGATGTTTATTTCATATGTTATGTTTTACACTCTTATCACATACATTAACTAATATAACCTATATTTCTTTTCCAATTTATTTTTAAGCTTTCTTCTTTGTGAATTTTTTCATTGCTTGAATTTTTAAATAAAAAGCATGCAACATTTTTACACAAACAGCAAAAGCATTATTCTTATAAAATTAAGAAAATTTCTTATAAAATCATTATTCTTATAAAAATAAAATATTGGCTTTCTACACATCATTCTAATAAGCGAGAGACAAAACAATAACCATGATCAACAGTATAATGTTATATGGACTCTGAACTTGTGACCTCTTTAAAAAGATACCTTTAAAATAGTTACTTCCATATGCCTCTTCTTTAAAAGAAAGAGGGAGAAGGAGAGGAAGCAATTTACTTCAAGAAAATGGCTCACACAATCGTGGAGGCCGGCAAGTCCCATGTCTGTAGGTCAAGTGGCAGGCTGGAGGCCTCTACTGGCTCACAGGATTGCAGGGGACTGAGAGTCCAAAACCTGCAGGTCAGGTAGCAGGTCAGAGACTTCTGCAGCTTTATATCCCAAGA
This sequence comes from Elephas maximus indicus, assembly GCF_024166365.1. Taxonomy (NCBI): domain Eukaryota; kingdom Metazoa; phylum Chordata; class Mammalia; order Proboscidea; family Elephantidae; genus Elephas; species Elephas maximus. The sequence continues at coordinate 5,130,834 of NC_064841.1, read as the reverse complement.
TCCAGAGGTCAGACCATGAGAAGACTGCAGGGTCAGTAGACAGCCAGTTCTCCCAGAACATCCTTTTGTATTCTGGAGGCAGATCACACTCCTAGGGAAACTCCTCTTTCTACTGATTGGCTGCTCACATCAAATCACATCATGGAAAGTGATTACATTATACTACATTATGGAAGTGCCCCAATCCAATGTCTGCCAAGCCACTGAAAATCATAGCCCAACCAAATTGACACATAATATTAACCATCAGAGAGAGAGGGAGAAGAGGGAAAGAAAAGGAAAGCAAGAGAAGGCTAACTTAAAAATAATGATCCCGGCACCATATTCCTAATGTCAGCAATCTGGAATTTTCCCAATCCAAATGAATGCTCTCATCAATAAAAGAAAAGAATACATTTTGAATGCCATCAGTCGGTAAATTCAATTACTAGGCATCTATCTTCCCATTCCCTATATTGACATCATTCTGATAACAATGATTTAATTTGGTTTAGCAATGGACAGCATATTGTTCTTAATAAAACCGTTTCAACAACTTCTATACTGTATTTTTCCCTTCCTTCCTTTCTGAATGTCAGAGTTCCTCTCGTTAATGGATTCCTTAGGATATGCTAAGTAGTCCATAGAGTAAAAAGTAGACATAGAATGTGGTCATCATGAAATTGTTCCATTCCATTGCAGAGGTGATAAAAACGCAGGGTGCCTCATAAATACTTCTGATCCATTTGCTTAGAGGGATGGAAGTATTCATGGTTTGGAAGACTCTGGCTATAAAAAAAAAAAAGGATTGCAGTTTATTCTATGCTTTTTTTATCAAGTAGCCTTTTGTTGGAACTTTATGAGTCAATTATTACTGAAAAATATGTCCTTAGAACATTAGTAATGCAATAAATTCCATCCACCCTATTTAGGTTATTTTTAGCAGAGCTATGTATAAAATAAGCCAACTGCATCACACCAAAGACACTATAATCTATTCAGAGGTTCGTACGTGATCTGGGCCCTTGTGTTAGTGAGATTAAAAACCAAAAACCAATCCCGTTGCCGTCGAATCGATTCTGACTCATAATGACACTATAGGACAGAGTAGAACTCCCCATGGGGTTTCCAAGAAGTGGCTGGTGGATTCAAACTGCTGGCCTTCTGAATAGCAGCCAAGCTCTTAGTGAGATTAGGAACATAGAAATAGTCATGATGGAAGTTTCCTTTAACATTTCAATCAAAAGTTTGCATAAAAAATTCACTGAACAAAAATTTACAGTAAAACCCAGTAACTGAACTGATCTGAATTAGCTTTAGAATAGCATAGCAGCTCATAAAAATAGCACGTGGGATCCATGAAGACCTTTTCCTACCTCGAACCCCTTTGGTGTCAAGTCTATAACAGGGTCTTTCAAAATTGTATGTGCGCTATGTAATCATAGCTCCATAGCTGCATCATGTGTGTCTGTTTTGTTTCCAAGTTAAACTCAATGCTCCTTGAGATTAGGGATTGCATTTTTACAAGAGGCATTTAGCAGAGTACCAGCTTTGGAGCTGAATACCCCAAGTTTCAATCATGGGTCTTCTACTTATTAGCTGCCTGACCTTGAGCAGGTTACGTAGCATCCCATGCCTCACTGCTCCTCTCCAAGATCAAGACAATAAGAATAATACCTATGTTGTAGGATTAAATGAGTAATTGCAAGTAAAGTTCTTAGAACAGCGTCTAGCGCACAATAAACCCTGAATAAGTGTTACCCCCTATTGTTATTCTCCTTCTTTACACTCTCACACGGTATCCAGCAGAATACTGGCAGACAGGGGGGACTCAGTACATGCCTGATGAGTACATTGGTCACCATAGATTTTATATGTCTATAGATGCATGGTATAGTGGCCTAGTTTAGGGGGCAGAGGGGAGTGGGATTTGCAACCAGAGAGAACTGAAAACCCATTTTATTAGAAATGTAACATTTACTAAGTCTCATTTTCTCATCTGTAAGATCGTGTTTAAAATATCACATTAAAATATTATTGTTCATCACCTGATGAATGGATGAACAAAATGTTGTTCATTCAAACAGTGTATATTCAAACAGTGGGATAGTATTCAGCCATAAAAAAAGGACTGAAGTTCTGATACATGCTAGAATACGAATGAACCTTGAAAACATTCCACTAAGTGGACATGTTGTCAGGAGGGATGAGTCCCTGGAGAAGGACATCATGCTTGGCAGAGTACAGGGTCAGCGGAAAAGAGGAAGACCCCCAATGAGGTGGACTGACACAGTGGCTGCAGCAATGAGCTCAAGCATAACAACGATTGTAAGGATGGCGCAGGACCGGGCAGTGTTTCGTTCTGTTGTGCACAGGGTCGCTATGAGTCAGAACCGACTCAACGGCACCTAACAACAGCAACAACAAGTGAAAGAAGCTAGACACAAAAGGATATGTATTATACAATTCCATTCATATGAAATATCCAGAAGAGGCAAAGCCATAGAGATGGAAAGCAGGTTAGTGGTTACCAGTGTGTGTGAGGCATCGTTGATCCTTGTGGTTTGCAGTTTCCTAACGGCTAATGACATCAAGCGTCTTTTCATGTATTTATTGACCACTGTGTATCTTTTTTGAAGAAACGTCTAGCCAAGTCTTTTCCCATTTTTTAATTTGGTAGATTGTCTTTTTGCTGTTGTATTGCAGGAGTTCTTTATGCATTCTCGATATTCAACACTTTTATTAGAGATATTATTCCCAAATAGTTTCTCCCATTCTGTAGATCATGTCGTCACTTTCTTGATAAAATCCTTTGATGCACGAAAGGTTTTAATTTTGATGAAGTCCAATCTGTCTGTTTTTTTATTTGTTACTCCTGCCTTTGGTGCGATGCCTAAGAATCTGTTGTCAAAAGCAACAATGTATATTGAAGCACTTTTCATAATAGCCAAAAGGTAGAAACAACCCAAGTATCCATCAACAGGTGAATGATAAATTGTGGCATATAAATATATGTATAGGGAAACAGTATTCACCATAAAGAGAAATGAAGCTCCTGAAAACATGCTTAGTGAATGCCATACAGAAAAGGACAAATATTATATGATCCCACTTACCGGAAATATCTACAATAGGCAAATGCATAGAGACAAAATTTTCTTGGCGGTCACCAGGGCCTAGAGGCAGGGGACAATGCGGAGACATTACTTAATGGGTATTGAGTTTTTGTTTAAGGTGATGAAAAGCTTTCAGAAATATATAGCTGGGATATTTGCACAACATGGCGAATGTAATGAACGCCACTGAATTGTATACTTAAAAACAGTTAAAACGGCATTTTTGTTTTGCTCTGTATCTGTCCTGAAGCTTTACCCTTATGTTTACTTCTATGAATTTTATGGTTTTAGTTCTTATATTTAAGTCACTGATCCATTGTGAGTTTATTTTCATGTATGCTGTGAGATGTGGAAACACTGGTGGCGTAGTGGTTAAGTGCCACAGCTGCTAACCAAAAGGTCGGCAGTTCGAATCCACCAGGCACTCCTTGGAAACTCTATGAGGCAGTTCCCCTCTGTCCTATAGGGTCATTATGAGTCAGAACCGACATGACAGCAACAGATTGTGAAGTATGGGTCCCACTTCATTTTTTTTGCTTGTGGAGATCCACTTGTTCCAGGACCATTTGTTGAAGAGACTGTTCTTTCCCTATTGAATGGACTTGGTGCCCTTGTTGAAAATTAGTTGACTATAGATGTACAGGTTTATTTCTGGACTCTCAATTCTATTCCACGGGTCTATACGTCTGTTCTTATGCCAGTGCCAGGCTATTTTGATTATTGTAGCTTTATAGTAAATTTTACTTTTTTTTTTAATTTACTAAAAAATATATATATATATATATAGTAAATTTTGAAAATGGGAAGTGTGAGTCTCTTTGTTTTACTTTTTCAAGATTGTTTTTGCTGCTTGGGACCTGTTTCTATTCCATATGAATTTTAAGATTAGCTTTTCCATTTCTTAAAAAAAAAAAAATGCTGCTGAAATTTTCATAGGGATGGAGTTGAATCTCTAGATCACCTTGAGTTGTATTGATTCCTAACAATACTAAGTCTTCAGTCCATGCACACAGAATGTCTTTCCATTTATTTAGATCATTTTAAATGTCATTTAATAATAAATGAATGAATAATGTTCAATGTACAAATGTTTCATTACCCTGACTAAATTTATTCCTAGGTCTTTTACTCTTTTTAGCTGCTATTACAAATGAAATTGTTTCTTTGTCAGATTGTTCATTGTCCATGTTTAGAAACACCTGGGTTTTGTGTGTTGATCTTGTATCCTGCCACTTTGCCGAATTCAAAGGCTATAGCAACTGAGCAAACACCAAATGCGAAGCAACCGAGGACTCAGTTGATTATAAGGGAAGCTCTGGAGCCAGGAAGACCCTTCAAAGTTGTCTAAATTTGAGACAAGAGTGCCAAGCTTTTGTACCCTCAAGTTGACCAGTCATTGACGTGGACTGCTCTGCGGAGGGGTTGGCTCTCTGGCCCAGAACAATTCCTGGGGAAGGACTCAGCAGCCAACAGTCAGCATACAACAGTCAGGACAGCTGGGGGGATGAAGGGAGCCTGGCTGGTGCAGGGAACATCCCCTACGGGTCCTCAGAGTGAGGACTGTTACTAATCAGTGACAGACAACCACGAGAATCCTTGACATCAGTAAAATGCAGTGAGAAATTCATTTCATGCTTGTCCACTCAGGTAAAGCCTGAAGAAGAAAAATCACCAGGACAAAAATTAAAACTGCAGTGTAAGCTTGGAAAGAGCAGAAATAGATGTAATAAGATTCTGAGACAACTGTCATCTGCGGAAGTCTGCCCGTATATATCTACACCCCCTCATCCCCACCCCAGCCCCCCAAGCACACCACGATCCTCAGGTCAAGACCATGAAGTCTAGCCGTAGCTCCTTGGTCTGAGAAGCGTGGCATTATTCCAATGAATGGACATAAAATGAAGAACTCTGCGTGCCTCTCTCTCCCTCAGGCCGACGAAGAACCCCTGCCCCCGTGGGTAGGCAACACAAAAGCACCAGACTCTGGCTTAGCAGTAGCATTGGATTTCCCTCGATCACAGTGTATTGGCTGTTGGAAAAGACCTGTTTTCAAACATTTAATCCAAATAAAATGTAAACTCCCTATTTCCTACTTACCACTGTCTTCTCTGCATTCTAACTGGAATGTCCCACCGTCATCTCAACCCTAAAATGACTCACACCAGCCACCCCATCAAACTCAGTCAGGGATTTTTTTTTTTTTTTAAATAACAAGATATGATACAGCCAAGATGGATGCAGGCAGGATGTTCTCAGTGGTATTTATTAAAACCAATCTGACAAGCAGGAAATCATTAGTTATTTTTAAGTCAATGTTACAAAATGTTAAAAAATTGATTGATTTTTAAGTGGCACTATTTTGGGGTAGAAGTATGTTTTGTGGTTGTTAGGCACCGATTAAGTTGATTCTGATTCACGGAGACTCTATAGGAGGGTAGATGAAAATAAATAGAAAGCATGTGTTTTTCTTCAACCAGAAACCTGTCTTTTTTTTTTTTTTCAGGGTTAATAGACACAGATAGTCTCAGAATCGTTCACACACCTAAAGTGTATTGAACAAGCTATTCCACGGGAAACACATGGTTTCAGAGCAAGAAAGGGTCTTAGTTCAACCTACCCATTTTGCAGATAAGGAAAGTAAGGCCAGAAATGAGAAGCCACCTCTCCAAGGGACTTAGAGCTGATTAGTAGCCACTTCCACACAGGAACCCAACTCTTAAAGCAGCATCCCTCCTGAAACAGTCAGCCTCATTAACATTTCAGGAAGTTTCAGTGGGTTCCTGCTTTCTACTCTGACCGTAATTGGTTAACATTTAATCTGGTAGACACTGTGATTGCTAAGGTCGTGGTTGACACTAATGTTTAGATGTTTAAACTGCTTTAGAGTTTCACGTGCCCACAATACAGGAACCTGTTAAGTGATTTTATATCTTGGATAGGCCTGGCTAGGAACCCTGGTGGTGCAGTGGTTAAAGCGCTTCGCTGCTAACCAAAAGGCCAGCATGTCAAACCCACCAGCCTCTCCACAGAAGAAAGATGTGACAGTCTGCTTCTGTAAAGATTAGGGGGAAAAAAAAGAAAAAAAACCCATTGCCTTCGAGTTGATTCTGACGGGTAGTCGAACCCTATAGGACTGAGTGGAACTGCCCCCATAGGCTTTCCAAGGAGTGCCTGGTGGATTTGAACTGCTGACCCTTTGGTTAACAGCGGTGCTCTTAACCACTGTGCAACCAGGGATCCTCAACCTTGGAAACCCTATGGAGTTGCTATGAGTCAGAATCAACTCGACAACAGTGGGTTTGGTTTGGTTTTAGGTGTTTTGTATGGCTCTTAAATCTAGGACACATGGCTACCTGGTCACAAAATGTAAACGCATCAAATATCAGTTCTTCGCCTAGGCCCCAGGCTCATGGTGAGGAACTGAGTCCATACGACTCCTGTGCTGAGTGAAATGGTGGCCCTAGTAACATTCCATGATGTTCTGCCCGGCAAGAGGTTTCCAATGTAAGCGGAGAAATGCCTAAAGCCAGTACTGACCATATACATAGCATGAAAAAATTAAAGCTAGAAGATAGTTTCAAAACTTGTAAGGCATTTTAAATATCTAGCTGACTCTGCATTGTGATTTTCACTCTAACTTTTCCATTTTATTCAGAGCAGGGTTTTGAGTTAAATTTTTAAAAGAAAATACAGAGGGAAAAAAATCACTAAACCGTAGTACTTCCCAGTCTCAAAAGGGCCTCTTATTTGTTTTTATTCTGGATTTTACAACAACAACAACAAAAATGAGATGTGTGCGTGTGTGTCCTTATATTTTACACAGCTTCATCCTTGTTGTCAGACACGGTACCCTGCTGCTGAGCATATTTGATTTATCATCTATGATAGATAAGCTCATTCCATACTTATGAAGCCAGGGTTAAAAGTTCAATCCCTCTAATAAAAGGCAGTAGGAAACTCCATAAAAGAGTACATGGCTCTTCTGCTACTCAAAAAGTAGCTCTGATGACATGGCCTTCGTCCTGGGGCCAGAAGCACCGTCTTTGTGTACACAGAGCTGAGGAGCTGACGTGTCTTAAGAGCCAGCTGTGTTCCAGGCCTTGCTTGGACCCTGGGGACACAGTACAGGCAGTCCCCAGTTACAAACCAGTTCCCGTCCTAAGTCTGTCTTTAAGTTGAATTTGTAGGTACCTAGGAACAGGTACTTACAGTTCTTAGTTAGCGTGAGTTAGTCAAATGTTTGTCTTAGTATGTAGGATATATTTTACCTTTTTATACATATAAGACAATTAAGAAATACTACAAAGTCATTCAGTGTTTTCATGAGCTTCACAAAGTGGTGCATTTGTCATTCCAAACCATTGTATGTATCTAACTCACATTTTTAACATAATAGGCTTTATGGCAGTCCGTTATTAATACGAGTTGTCTGTAAATCGGATGTTTGTAATTCGGATGCGGCCTGTAATGAGAAAGTTAGACCTGGTCCCACTTTCTTAGAACTGCCTTCTAAGCTTTGCTTCCCGCAGGAACCCTGATGAAATATTTCTCCTAGTGCTGCTTCCTTTCTTGTCTGAGCCTCAGAATGGATATGGGATACTAGCCCCCTTCACTGGTATGCTGCCCATTTCAATTTCATTCATTCCCAAAGCACTGTTAGTCTCATCTCTCCAAGCAGATTACAAACCCCTTGCGATTAGGACCCGTTGGTCTTTATTCTCTGTCCCAAGCGCTGATTAACTGTTCAAGAGTGGTCGCTCCATCAATACCAGCTGACTCTTGCCTTTTTTTATTGCTCTTAAGCAAAAAAAAAAAAAAGTTACAGATGAGGAAGCTGGGCAGTTTCAGATAAAATTTTGACTGAGAATTCATTTCCTTGAAAACTATTTTCCAAAACTTGGACAATAAACTCACCGCCCCCCCAAAAAAAAAAATCATTGCCATTGAGTTGATTCAGATTCTTTTTTTTTTTTTTTTCATAGTGACCCTAGAGGATAGAGAACTGCCCTATACGGTTTCCAAGCAGGTGGCTGGTGGATTAGAGCTGCCGACCTTCCAGTCAGCAGCCCAGCTCTTTAACCACCGTTACAAAAACCCACTACCGTCGAGTCAATTCCGACTCATAGCGACCCTTCAGAACAGAGTAGAACTGCCCTATAGACTTTCCAAGGAGTGCCTGGCAGATTCGAACTGCCAGCCTCTTGGTTAGCAGCCGTAGCACTTAACCGCTACTCCACCAGGGTTTCCCTGCACCACAAGGGCTCCAAAATTTTGACAATACTCTTTAATTATTAAACACACAATATGCAAAGCCTACAACAAATTAACAAATGACATGGTAATACACAAATGTTTACTTCACGGTCTCTATATAATATTAGAAGTCCCTGGGTGGTGGAAACAGGTAAGACACTCAGCTGCTCACCAAAAGGTTGGAGACTCGAGTCTACCCAGAGGCGTCGCAGTAGAAAAGCTGACAACCCACTTCTGAAAACTCAGCCGCTGAAAACCCGATGGAGCACAGCTCTACGCGGACACACATGGGGCCACCGTAAGGTACGGTCTCCTCAATGGCAATTGGTTTTAGTTACATAATATCAAGTGAAACAGCAAATTTTTCTCACTACATATGCATAAAAATATAAAGATAGATACCAAAATATTAAGTTAAACTATGTGAAACCGTGGTTTTTATTGTCCAGAAATGTTCAGCTCTTGGCAACTCTGTATGGTTAAACCTAACATTAGCAGCGGTGGGCTCTAGATGGAGACAGTATAGGCGTTCGTATTTTAGGGTACTTTTTAATTTTTCTACCAGGCATATTTATTTTTAAGTCAGAAAAATGATTTAGAATTCATTGTGACTCGCTGAATACACTAAAGAAGAATTCTTTTCTTTTTTTTTTAATATAAGGATGGCTTTGCTGCAGAATTCTGACATACAGCTTGCTGAAGTCTCGGTCAGGTTCGCTACATGGGAGCCAGCTCAGTTGTGCTTCAGAGGCAGTTTTTAGTGTTTATCCCCCTCTGGTGGGCAGAAGGCAAATTCTCGGTTCATTCTTGCAGCCCCGCTTGAAAACAGACGACCCTCACAGTTGATACCAGCATTGCTGCTAATAATTTTAATTGCAGAAAATCGCAAACATGACTTCCTAAACAAGCTCGGTTTTTTTTTTTTCTGGGGCCATACGAGTCCAATATTTCTATTACTAATGACTCTTTTTTTTTCTTTTTAATAACTCTAGCCCTTACCACCAATTCAATTTGAATCGCAAGCGCTCAAAGTAAAGAATGGTACCAAAAGATCAAGGACACCTGAAGGTTCACTGGGTCACCTCCCACCTTTCCAGCTTCAGTGCAGCCAGCCTCTGTTACCTGGTGCACGTGTCACCGGGATGATGCCCAGGTCATTTACCGGAAGAGCCAAATGTGTGGGCTAGAACCATAGGGCTGCGTGATCGTTAAATGCTGCACCATGGACCTGGAAGCCCCTGCCAAACATGGCTTTCACTATTGGTATTTATTCAGACTGGATAATTGTCAGTAATTTACAGGAGTTCAATATTCCCCATTTTAATGTGCAGCTTGGTTAAGCCCAGGGACAAGGGTATCGTGCACACAAAGCATATGCACATCAAGACTTCCAAGAGCTTATGGCTCAGGCCAACTGTGGCCCTTCTTTCTGTCAAGCCACAGCCATGGTGCAGAAAGAAGAGCTTCCTCTCTTTCCGGGGGACCCTAGAGTCTCCTAGCCCAAGAAGGAGGCAGCCTCCCTGGGCTGTGCCAGCGAACACGAACCATGAGCCCAGGTTCTCCTGATCTGGATCATAATATTTTATATTGACAGAGTGAGAAAAAGGCCTACCCTTTCTGAAATAGGAAACCCTGGTGGCATAGTGGTTAAATGCTATGGCTGCCAAACAAAAGGTCAGCAGTTCGAATCCACCAGCTGCTCCTTGGAAACTCTACGGGGCAGTTCTACTCTGTCCCACAAGGTCACTACAAGTCAGAGTCGACTCAATGGCAACGGGCTTTTGGTTTTTTGAAATAAGCAATTAAAGAAAAAAAAACCACTGCCATTGAGTTGAGTCCAACTAATAGCAACCCCACAGGACAGAGCAGAACTGCCCAATAGGGTTCCAAGGAGCACCTGGTGAATTCAAACTGCCCACCTTTTCAGTTAATAGCCAAGCTCTTAACCACTGTGCTACCAGGACTCCAAAATAATGAATAGGATGAACTTGTCTTCAATGTTCCTAACAATCTCCTGATGTGTTAAGTAAAAGATAGGTGGCCAGACCTGGGAAAGCAGTCCTTCAAGGGCACAGCCCCAACTGGCTTCTTTTCATAAACAACAGAAAGCCAAAAGGACCAAAAATGCAGGGAGCCAGTCAGCAGCCCCTTCTGTTCCCTTGTTAGCATCCCCTCTCCCTTGCAGGTGTGTTCCCTCCGCGTCCAAGTTACTAAACTCTGCCCTCCAGAAGGGCTTGGGCTTAAGTTCTCTGATGACCAACCACGTGTCGTTTAATCTTGGTTCCTCTGTTTCCTCACCTGGAGCATGGAAATAATAATAACTACCTTGCAGACACGTTGGAAGGATTGCCCGAGATAATGTTTATAAATTAAAGGAGAGACTTTGTATACGTTTAAGTGAGTTCTGTGTACATTTAGCAAATGTGTGGCACAGTTTCCTCTATCACCTTGGAGTTGCTGTGATTTACGCTCACAGCGTAAACGTATGAAGGTGACTTTTAAACTATAAAGTCCTAGGCAAATGTGATATTGCTAATGACTGACTTACTTTGAGGTGTTATGCTTCTCAAGGGATATTTGCGTTTTATTTGCAGACAGAATGTTACGCTAAATATGATGTTGTATGTTGGAAGCTCAGACACGAGTGAACAGGGTTAGAGGAAGAGAATATGGGAAAGGTGGACTGCCTCCTCAGTGTCCCCCAAACTTACACTAAATAGAACACATCAGCTTTACGATCTCTCTACACAGAAAGGCAACTCTGAGTACAGTTACTTAGTGATTGGACACGATATTAAGCTAAACAGAAAGACAGATGGCACCAAGCACCTTGTCATAAAGATATGATGTATTAGTCTCTGAGCCTCTCAGGACCTCTCAGATCTCCACAATCACAGAAGGACAACCTCTGCACAAGCACACACACAACCTCAGTCATTGGATGCTGGCCCTGCCTCCCCCACAGCTTCGTCCTCCCACCCAACGACAGGGAAAGGATCCTTCTCTCCAAGCCTAAGGGTGAGCGTCATTCTCTGTGGAAGCCCCCACATTGCACACACAGATGGGGGGGCCAGAGAGAAGATGCAGAGGAATATTAGTCACGTGGCCAGAGAAGGGCAGACCCAGCTGAAATCCACACTTCCTTGTTCATACTGTCCCAGGCGCCACACTGGGCCATGGTGGCACCTGGCGTCTGTTCGGGGTCTGGGGCGAATGCAAATTTCAGCATAATTCGTCATCAAAAGCAATTTGAAGGCAGAAATTATGCTTCAGTACATTTTGTAAACACGCTCCAGTGAATTATGTCTGTGTGGCTTTCCTGCGGCCCTGATTCCAGCAAACAGCAATGAAGACCTTTCTAACTCCTGCACACGGGTGAGAAACCCTGTGCGTGCTCTTAAATAATTACACAGTTCTTGCTCTGATCTCGCGTAATTTTTAAAAAGTACCAGTATATAGGTATGGAAACCCTGGTGGTGTAGTGGTTAACTGCTACAGCTGTTAACCAAAAGGTCGGCAGTTCAAATCCACCAGGTCCTCCTTGGAAACTCTATGGGGCAGTTCTACTCTGACCTATGGGGTCCCTATGAGTCGGCAACGGGTTTTTTTTTTTTTTTTTTAATGTAGGTATCAGGAGGGAAATAAGGTCCCTTGTCCTTTTCTTTTGAATGGCGCTTAATTTTTCCTTCTTTGTCTAGAAACACAAATCTGAAATTCAAATGTATTCATTCATTTGGTCCCAAAGGTATCACAGTATGGCTCTGAGCACAGCACAGTGCAGGCTGCGCAGGACACCATGGTCCTTCAGATAAAGCCTGTGAATCTGATCTGCCCAGGTAGGGGCATTCAGTGCCAACTCAACGTCCCGGGGTAGAGGCAACAGGCCTTAACAGGACCCAACTGCTCCTGACTCTAAAATATGAAGACTTAACAAAATCAATCAGATGAATGATTACCAAACCTGGCTGACACTGTTCAGCCCGGTTTTCCAGAGATTCTGATTTACTGGGCTGAGACGAAGGCCGATAAGCTTCCCAGGTGAGGCTGATAAACCTGATGTCAGGTTTGGAACCTTCTGATCCCTAGAAGGCCTTCAGTGTTCCTTTGAATGCCAAGGATCCTCGTTACTGGAAAAGAGAAAGGCAACAGAACCAGCTCTTGCTGGACTGCGTGTCTGCTCACCTGAAATCAGAGCTTAGAGCCCTAAAAGTTTTAAAGCAGCCAATTTGCAAATGGAGCCCTGGTGGCACAGTGGTTAAGAGCTTGGCTACTAACCAAAAAAGTTGGCTGTTCGAATCCACCAGCCGCTCCTTGGAAACCCTTTGAGGCAGTACTACTCTGTCCTATAGGGTCACTATGAGCCAGCATCGACTCGACAGCAGCAGGTTTGGCTTTTTTTGTTGTTGTTTTATTTGCAAGTAGACATGCGTCTTTTATTCAGCATATGGATCTGAAAATGTGTATTGTGTACACACATGTCTACAAAGACTGCTAATAGATACCAACAAGAAGTAGCTAACCATAGAAGGATTAGAAAATGCTATTGCTGCCATTGCCAAAAAATGATCCACTACTGCAGTCTTCCAGAAAAGTAGCATATGTGATGAATACATTTTGAAGAAACATGTCGATATTTATAATTACAGAACAGAAACCAGCTTGGCACACAGTATTGCTAGTTTGCTTTACTTGAAACAATTAGAACAGTGCGCATTAGCATATATTCCACTTTCAGGGAATCCATTTAACTGAGAGCCAAACAAGTATTGAAAAGCTCTGTAACTGAGACAGAAATACCTGTTAAGACTCTCAAGGGCAACACACAGCTGAGGATGAAAGTCAGATGGTGCCAATGCCTTCTTGTCATTTGCTCACATCCCTGTTTCCCTTGGATCTGTGCTCGTCAATTCCATGTCATTAAGCTCTAATGGCTGTTTTGTTTTGATGAAAATGTCTCAGATTCTTTTTGGGAAGTGGGAATATTTATTTCAGAAATAAAAGTAACGATGCATTCCTTTTGATTATTAGCAGATCCCTTCTTATATGTAAATCACCAAAGAATACACAAGAATGGGCTACATGTCTAGAGATTTTAGAGCCCTGCTGGTGCAGTGCAGCCCTGGTGACACAGTGGTTAAGAGCTCAGCTGTTAACCAAAAGGTCAGCAGTTCAAATCCACCAGCTGCTCCTTGGAAACCCTATGGGGCAGTTCTACTCTGTCCTATACGGTCGCTATGAGTCAGAATCGACTCAACGGTAACAGGTTTGGTTGGGGTTTTTTTCTATAGATTTTGGAATCTCTGGGCAATGTAAATAAATGGTTAACACGTTTGGCTGCTAAACCAAAAGTTGGAGATTTGAGTCCACCAGAGGCGCCTTGAAAGAAAGGCCTAGTGATCTGCTTTAGAAAAATCAGCCATCAAAACCCTGTGGAGAACAGATCCACCCTGACACACATGGGTTGCCATGAGTCAGAATCAACTCGACAGCAACTGGTCTGGTTTGGGTATATAGATTTTAGGATAAGGGTCTTCAGCTCCAATATTCTCCCTCTGGTTCCCACAGCCATAGTTGTCAGGACCACTGTTTCAATATTTACTATATATTCATGGTTTGTGATAACTGGTTTATTTTTTATTTGTTTGTGTGAAGCATTCCTGGCAGAGAACTCTTTACAGGCTGTGTCCTTTCCCCTGGTTAGACAGAAGGGGTTATTAGACACAGGGTCTGAGTTGACATTGATACCCAGAGACAGGGGGGGAGATGGGGGCTTGATAACAGATGGAGTCCACTGGGCCTGAGGGCCCACCAAGTGATCGTTCACTTGTTTCCTGAATGTATAAATAAGATTGCCAGGGAATAAGGAATAGCATGGTGGGGAAGTCAAGTAAAAGCCTCTGAAATTCCCCGCTCTTCACCCCCTGGCCAAGATAGTAAATAAAAAACATGACATCCCAGGAGTGGGGAAATGGTAGAAACTAATGTCACCATTAAGGATCTAAAGGATGCAGGGTGGTGGTCCCCATCATATCTTCATTTACTTCCTTGCAGAAACCAGATGGATTCCAGAGGATGACGGTGGACAACTGAAAACTCAACCAGACAGTAGCCCGAATTGCACCTGCTGGGACAGATATGGTGTCTTTGCTAGAGCAGGTTAACAGGTAAGTAATATGCAGTGAATGATTTGGCAAATGCGTTCTTTTCTATTCCAGTCAGAAAAGAGGACCAGAAATAGTTTGTATTCACATGGAACAGGCAATACTATACATTTACAGTTTACTCCAGAGTTATGTTAACTCTCCAGCCATCAGTCTTAATATGAGACGTGGGCCGTCTGGACATCCCACAGACATCACATTGATTCACTGTGTATATGACATTATGCTAATCCAGCTGGGTGAGTGAGAAGTCTAGCATGCCGGAGGCCTTGGTAAGACTCATATACTCCAGAGGGTGGAAGATAAACCTTATGAAGATTCAGGGGGCTACATCAGTAAAAACTTTAGGGTCTGGTGGTGAGGGGCATGACAGGACATCCTCTTTAAAGTAAAAGATAAATTGCTACAGCTTACGTCTTCGAGCTTGAAGTAGGAAGCTCAATGCCTTCACTTGCTGAAGGCAGCATACTCCACACCTGGAAATACTGCACCAGCCCATCTACCAGGGGATGCAAAAGACCAGAGGTGTAACTAAGGCATGGCAGGTAGGCACATGCCCTGGGGGCCGCTTGAGGAGGGGTACTAATGAGCAGTTTCTATTGACCATCGACATTTCTATCGCCAGCTGTGTAACCCGATGATGGCAGGTCCTGCCTGGTGCAACCCCTCGAGTCAACTGAGAGACACCAGGCCTTTGAGAAAGAGAAAGTGGACTTTATTGCAAGCCGGTCAAGCAAGGAGCTCGGAGACTAAGTCCCAAATCAAGGTCCCCAAGGTTGGGGATTCCAGGGTAGTTATAGGGTTCAGGATAGGGAACTTATGCATAATTCATGAAGTTTCTGGGAGTAGGGGGCAATGCCAGGGACTAATTAACATGTTTGGAGGTGCAGCAAGGAGTGCAATATGGCGGCTAGGGGGCATGTGTTTGTTGGGGGTATGATACAATGAGTTTATCTAAGGACAGCTTTGTGGCTTATCGCTCGTGTCCAAATTGGGGGAGGGGCAGTGGGGACTGAAGCAGCCTTGAGCAGAGAAGCAGTAAGACGGCCTTGAGCTGCTACACAGAATGCCCCATCGGGAGCCCACAGACGCTGGGTGAAATGGGAGGAGGAGGGACAGTTTAACCCTGTTGGTTGCAGCTGTGAGAGATCATTCAGCAATTTAACACTAATCACCGTAGGTGCTGTTTTCCATAGATGTCGTTCGTTGTTGTTAGGTGCCGTTGAGTCGATTCCGACTCATAGCGACCCTATGCACAACAGAACAAAACACTGCCTGGTCCTGGGCCATCCTTACAATCCTTGTTATGCTTGAGCTCATTGTTGCAGCCACTGTGTCAATCCATCTCGTTGAGGGTCTTCCTCTTCTCCACTGACCCTGTACTCTGCCAGGCATGATGTCCTTCTCTAGGGACTCATCCCTCCTGACAACATGTGCAAAGTATGTAAGATGCAGTCTCGCCATCCTTGCTTCTAAGGAGCATTCTGGCTGCACTTCTTCTAAGACAAGTTTGTTTGTTCTTTTGGCAGTCCATGGGATATTCTATATCCATAGATAGGTCCCTACAAAAGACTACCAGCCTTGAGTGGGATACAAGGAAAGGAAGAGCTCTGCAGTAGGGCCAGGCCGTGGTGGTCCAAGTACAAGCTAGCTGCTACTTTTATACCATCCCAGCAACTTCATTAGCTTCCTGGTTATAACTTTATTCTGATGCCACATTTTTAGAATGGTCACTTTTTCAAAGACTAATCATGCTGACAGGTAGCCTGGTACTTTGTGACATGGCCATTACTATGCCACAGTGCTTTGTGCCACATCTCATTGGAAGCTGGCAGGAACTGTACAGAACCTCTCTGTTACCTGTCTAGGAAATACTGTATCCCGTAATCCCCAATCATTCTCGCTTTCTTAATCCTCTCCTCACTTAGCATATGATAAGGAACATAATAGTTTTTCGGGACTGGCCTTGGGCAAAAGTGTGCCCTGTCACTTGGGCCCTGTGAACCAGCAGGCCCTATGATGTTAAAGACGTTGGCAGCTGGAAAAGATGCAACCTGGATATGTAGGAAGCCCCAGTGAGAATGGCAACACAGACCCTAGGGATCCAGAGCAAGGCCATGCCATTTGCAGTAAAGAGTTCTATGCCTTTTGAAAAACAACTTCTGGTTTGCTACTGAACTCTAGCAGAGACGGAATGCTGGACCATGGGCAGCAAGCAATCACGCCACTGCTCACGATGAGCTTGGTTCTATCAGACTCACCAAGTCATAATGTCAAGTGGGCCCAGCTGCAACTCATCATAAGCTAAAAATGGGATACCTGTCCATTGCCGTTCAGCCGATTCCAACTCATAGTGACCCTACGGGACAGAGTAGAGCTGCCCCATAGGGTTTCCAAGGAACAGCTTGTGGGTTCTTAACCATTGTGCCACCAGGGCTCTGAAAATAGGATGTCTGGGATCAAAAAAGAAGCAAGAGCACAGGGTGTAAGTAAGCTGAGACTCCCTTATCAACCACCACGTCATTCTCTCAGCTCAGACCTGTGGCCATGTGGGCAACTGATGGTGAAGAAAAAGGCCCAACCGTGGTTTATGGACAGGTTGGCTCAGGAGGTGGTGCAAGCTGATAACGAGTGGCAGTTCGGTCATAACCTCGCTCATACATGACCCTGAAAGTCCAGTTTGAAGCCCTTATGTCAGGAACCACAAAATAAAGCGGACCCACGCTGCAGTGATTTCTTTTTCAATTGACAAATGTCCAAGATGCTGTCACTGTCATGGGTGTTCATTACACAACCAATGCTGCCTCTTTCATACTGACTGACAGCCTGAGCTGAGGCAGCTGAGCTACCCTCATGCTAATTGCAAATGAGGTGTTTCAGGGTCCGGATCTCTTCAGTTTCTAATACCATCATCTTTACCTGCTCAGGGTCTATGGCTTTGACATTGGTTCACCTCCCATCTCAATAAAAAAGACGTTTTGCCAGAAGCTCAGGACAGCCTGGGAGGCACACACATCCCAGCAATTCACAGGAATAAGTGCAATGTCTCTTCCCATATTAGTTACATTAAGATCAAGGAGACATACCTGCCACCCAAAGCTCAGAATAAAAGGCATGTCCGAAAAGCGGTAAACAAACAGACTTTGTGCCTTTGCGTAAAACGTATCAGGAAAAGACATTCCATTTTACGTACAGGAAGACAAATGTACAGTTACTTTCATGGTACCACGTTCAAGAATCCAGTCCACACCTATATTTTTTAACAACCCAGCAACTTAATTAACTTTCTAGTTATAACTTTATTTTGCTGCCACACTCTTGGAATGCTTACTTTTTCAAAGATAAATCATGCTGACAGGTAGCCTGGTGCTCTGTGGTATGGCTGTTGCTACGCAACAGTGCTTTGCACCCCGTCTGCCACGTGCTGCTTCCCCGGTCAACTTGCTTTATTCAAATCTGACAGCAACCTTTCTGTTGCCTGTCCAGGAGGCAGCACGCGCCACGAGGCCAAATCATTCTTGCTTTCTTAATCTTGTCTTCACTTTGCATATGGTAAGAAACATCATAGCTTTTCTGAATTGGCCTTGAGCAAAACTGTCAACTAGTTTAAAAGCAAACAAACAAACAACTTAAACGGGCTCATAGAATTCATCTAGAATAATCCTTATATTTTGCTAGTTAAAATCCATATCCTAAATAGCGGGTGAGGTTTCTGCCAGGTCACTCAGCTAGACAGCATGAAATGATAACAGGAAACCATTACAATGATGGGTCCTGCCAAAGACAGCCAGCCACTGAATTACTTGGTTGGCCCTAGAAATCTACCCCCAATTCCTGCCTCCCACTCACCCTCCAGCATCTCGGGGGCTGGGGGGCAGACCACACTGGGTGACACTGTCGGAGGGGGTCTTTAAAATTTTGTGCCATGTTTGAGCAGAGATCAATGGTTTTATATAAAAATATCACTATAGTTAGTTATAACAACAAATTTTTTTTAAGTAAGCCAAGCTTACATGTATTAATATAGCTACAAGCCTAAAACCCTGTGCTAGTTTACTTTTTGAACCTTCTAACGTGCTCTGGTCAGAGCTGTCATTATTACCGAGTTACAGCGACGCGTGGAATCACACGGCTTATGCACACGCTACAGGTACACGTTGTTGCTTTCATTGCTGCTCGCATTACCGCGCTGGGTGACACCAACCCTAGTGACGCACTGTCAGCCTCCTCTCTTTTCTCTGATCACTGAGCTTCTGCTCTGTATTTGGTTTCTTCCAGGTTGTTTCTAGCCGTGTCTCCCGGTATGCGCTATCAGTAAGGGTCCAGTTAAGAGGATAGAAGTTATGCTTGGTACTTAAAGCAGAGGGACTTTAATTCAGGGACTCAGTTGTGCAGTTGCTGGAAAGCTGAAAGAGCAGACCAGAGCAGGCTGGAGTAACCTGGAGATTAGTAGCTGCAGGAAGCAGCTGGAATTCCTGGCGTTTTCCTGTCAATATGCTGCTCCGGTTGCTTTTGAATGATCTTCAGCAAAACTTTATGTGATATTAAAGATATTGTTCAATAATTTCCACATTCTTTTGGATCATCTTTCTTTGGAATGGGCACATATAGGGATCTCTTCCACTCGGTTGCTAGGTAGCTGTCTTGCAAATTTCTTGGCATAGACGAGTCAGCCAGAAAAAAGCGGTTTGCAACCCCAGGTGGTGGGAGGTGGTGGGCAGGGGTCATGCGCCCGGACCTCAGGGTCACCGACTACAAGCAGACCTTGGCCCAGCATGGAGAGCGGAAGGTGGCCCTTGCTATGCCAGTTCACCTCCTGGGCACCGCTCTGTCATCACCACTGTCCTGTACTCCACACACTGGCAGAAGGCCCAGGTCTCCCATGAACTGAAGTGAGCAAAAAAACCCAGTTGGGTAGAGATCTAAAGGGTATTCTTTTGGAAGCTCTGAGAAAATGTGCACCTTATGCTGCTATTGAAGAAGCTGTGCAATCTGTTAAAGAAGTGCTCAACGATCAGTTTGTGGAAAATTGCAAGGGAGTAATTCAGCAACAATTCAGGAGCACGAGATGGTATGGAATCGAACAACTCACCTTTGAAATGACTGTTCAAAGATCACCAGAGAACCAACATGGTGCCATCTGACCTGGTGCCCCAGGAAGATGGTGCGGGCGTGGCTGTCTGAGTGCTGAAGCCCCTTGGCTGGGTGGACCTGGCCCTGGAGACCTTGTAGGAGAAGTTTCACCCCTCAATCCAGGCCTTCGCTGATGTCATCAGCCACCACGTCAGCAGTGAGCAGCCCAAAGGCATCCAGGAGACAGAGGAGATGCTGAAGGTTGGGGCCACCCTCACAGGGTGGGTGAACTGGTCCTGGACAAGAACACCATCTGCCTCCAGCCGCCCAAGCAGGGCATGCAGTACTGTCTGAGCAGCCAGGACTCTGACAGCCTGATGCAGGGGCAGGACTCGAGTGTCCAACTCTGGAAGGTCCTGACTCTGGTGTCTGGCGTGACTGCCTGTTCCACCCTCTTCTTCATCCTCCAAAGGCAGAGCCAGCAGCAGCAGGGCCGAGCCTCACGCAGATGCGGGAGGAATTTCGGGAGCTCGAGGCCCAGCTGCAGAGCAGAGCCACACCCGAGGACAGGGAGAGTCTAAGGAATGCCCACATTGTGTGTCTGAGCAACTTCAAGTCCTGCGTCTTCTTGGAGTGTGGACTACCGCGCCTTGCAGAGCCCAAGAGATGCCCCTTCTGCAGACAGGAGATCACCCGCGTGGTTCCCTTGTACAATAGCTAACTGTCCTGAAGCTACACAGTCAGGCCTGAGAAGTAATCCCCCTTCCAGGAATTCTTATCTGGAGGCCTTTAAGAAAGCAGTGGTGGGGGGCGATGTCAATCTCCAGGTGTGACTGAGGGATGGTGGAGAGGAGGGAGGGAACCTACCTGACCTGGGTGGCTAGGGCCAGAGAAAGAAGTGCTGCAGAGACAGCTGGTGTCAGAACTGAACAGAGCTGTGAAAAGTGGGGACTTGTCACATCCTCATTTGATATCAGAGACATGGGATTCTGAGACTTCCACAGCAGGTTTGACGGAAGTGTCTTGTTTTATAGGAGCAACTTATTGCATCACAAATGTGTTACGTTCTTGTTTTGGTTGTGCCAAACTGTCTGGTTAGATTTAAAAAAGAAGAAAAACCATTGCCGTTGAGTCCATTCCAACTCATGGCAACCCCATGTGTTATAGAACTGCTCCATGGGGTTTTCTTGGTTGTAATCTTTACTGAAGCAGTTTGCCAGGCCCTTCTTCTGTAGCACCACTGTGCAGGTTCGAACTGCCAACCTTTAGGTTAGTGATCAGCGCAAACTGTTCACACCACCCAGGGACCTTTTTGGTAGGTACCAGTAGCCTGGGAGGCAGTCTGAGGCAGATGAGGGATAGCTGCCGCCCCACGCCCTTGGTTTCCGGGTTATAATGAAAGAAAACTGCCATCCACGCATATGGGTATGTCTTGCCCATTCATTAGCAAGCAGGCATAGTTTATAAGGCACCATCCTTATGAGCTGTTGTGTAAGGTCAAAGGAGTTCCCGCTCCCTGTCTTTAAGGGATTGTCTTAGTTATCTGGCTATTGCTAAACTACCACAAGTATTTCACAAACAGAAGTTTATTTGCTAACAGTTTAGGAAGCTAGAAGTCTGAATTTAGGGTGCCGACTCTAAGGGAAGGCTTTCCTCTCTTTTGGTTCTTGGGGCAGGTTCTTATCTCTTCAGCTTCTGTTTTCTGGTTCCTTGGAGATCTCCACGTGGCTGGGCATCTGTCTTCCCTCATCTCTGCTTGTTTAATCTGCTCCTTTTCTATCTTCTAAGAGATTGACTCAAGACACACCCTACAGTAATCCTGCCTTGTTAGCATAACAAAGACAACACATTCCCAAATGGGTTATAACCGCAGGCATAGAGGTTAGGATTTACAGTGCATATTTTTGGGGGGACACAATGCAAACCAAAAAAGGTATCCTGAAAAGTTCACTTGAAGCAGACATGAGAACATTCGCGAGGCAAGATTCTGTCAGCTCTGTAGAATCCTCTTAAACCAATGGGACTCTCAGGGGCAGATTAACCAGTAAACATGGTGTGCATCGGTTTGCACTGAGCGAGGTACACAGGGGTTAACTGTGTTTACTTGCTCATCTGTGGTGGGCAGTTTCACACGGGTTTCACCACATCTTTGACATGGTGAGGGACGGGTGAAATTGTGCACTGCAGATTGGCAGGAAGGCACCACTGGACCCGTGTGTACCTTGGTTATTGGGTAATCGGGCCCTGGGGACCATTTAGGAGTTGAGTATAGATGCCTTCCCTAAGGGCACAGACTAGAAGGCTTCTCAGGTTCTTATACCTTCATGCGAGGGGTACAGTCAATCTTCATATCCTGAATACCTTAAATTTTACAAGGAGAGCCTGTTCCTAACATTCACCATATAATCAACAGGCCCCCGTTTGTATCAATAATAACACTTTTGACACAGACTGTGCCATCTCTCTTTGGAAACCCTGGTGGCATAGCGGTTAAGAGCTATAGCTGCTAACCAAAAGGTCAGCAGTTCAAATTCACCAGGCGCTTCTTGGAAACCTTATGGGGCAGTTCTACTCTGTCCTACAGGGTCGCTAGGAGTGGGAATCGACACGATGGGAATGGGTTGGCTTTGTTTTTTTTAATGACCATAGCCTTGGTTTGATCAAGATACAAATAACAAAGTTTGTGGTCGCCCTGTCTGGCAGGTAGCCACTCTATTACTCATAGCAGACTACCCCTGCAGTGTGGATTCTCCATTAGGGCAACTCTCTGTGCCTGGGTTTAAAGCTTGAATGAACTAGCACATACTAACTTCACACCATCTACACTAAATATATTAAAGTAAGTTGTAGCACGCGTCAGTAAGTTCCCTGGGGCCTCCACTGACGAATGATACAGTGTCTCCTGTTTTCACTGTAATGAGGGCAGAAACACAGTAACATTCTCTTCCTTTCTGTTTCGTTTTGTTTTACGGCCATAACTTTTGCTCTGTTCTTCACATCATGCAACATGTATGTGCCAGACCCTGCAAATCCAGCCACCACAGAGGAATTGAAAGGGTACGAATATCACATGGAAACTTCCTGAGTATGACCAAAAACTGCTTTTATCTATGGAGAGAAGCGATGAAAGAAAAACAGCCTTTTTACAAAATTAGAAAATTCCTAAGCTAGAACATACAGAGTAAACGTAGCCAGATTCCCGTATGTCAGCTTATTTCTTCCTTTTAAATGTCTTTTTTTTGGTGCCTTGTGGCTTGAATGCTTCTGCCGTGAATGTAAAATAATTGACTTTTCCATTTTAAAAAGCAATAATGTGTTTCTAGTTAAAATACCAGATTGAAAATATTCTTTTTATTTGTGCCAGTACTTTTCATTTTTATGTTTGCTCAAGTGCCTGAGCAAATAGAAACATCAGATAAGTTAGACGTGAATTTCAATATAAAAACTATTCATTGTACATGAGTCAACAATATTCCCTATGGAGAAGTCTGCCAAGTGCTATCAATCTAAAAAATATTGCTCTATCAAGCCGTGCATCATCTAGGGAGAGTTGTAAAAATAATAATAATAATAAATCTTTGTTGATTTATTGGATTTTGCCAAGCAATATTTCCAATGTTTATCTCCATCAAATTGCAAAGTTTTTAAAATGAACTCTTTGAAAAAGAGACCTTGAACTGTGTTATAGAAAAGTTACCTGGTTTTTCCAAATTTTCAATTATTGATGAATAAAAGCAAAACACACATTGATTCTGGCGGGGCCAACGAGCACTTAAAAAAATGTTTCTGACCTTAAAGGAAGTATGATTTTGGCTGGGCTTGAGAGAAAGATTCGTATCTGGAAAGAAAAAAAAAAAAAATCAAACCCATTGCCATCGAGTGGATTCTGACTCACAGTGACCCCATGTGACAGATTAGAACTGCCCCATAGGGTTTTCTGGGCTGTAATCTTTATAGGGAAACCCTGGTGGCATAGTGGTTAAGTGCTATGGCTGCTAACCAAAGGCTCGGCAGTTCGAATCCACCAGGTGCTCCTTGGAAACTCTATGGGGCAGTTCTACTCTGGCCTATAGGGCCGCTATGAGTCAGAATTGACTCAATAGCACTGGGTTTGGTTTAATCTTTATAGACCAGATCGCCAGGCCTTTCTTCTGTGGCACCACTGGGAGGGTTCAAAGCACCAACCTTTATGTTATTAGTAGACCACAATCCACGTGTGCCACCCAGGAACTTTCAAGGGATAGAAAAACCAAAAAACCCAACCTGTTGCCATTGAGTCGATTGCGACTCATAGTCAGTGACTGTAGCTAAGCAGATGCCCCTAAGCACTTGGCTGCTGACTGAAAGGCTGACAGTTCAAACCCACCCTGCTGCTCCCTTTCTCTGCCTTGGAGCCCTGGTGGTGCCGTGGCTACGATTCAAACCGCAGACCTTTTGGTTAACACCCAAGCTCTTAACCACTGGGCCACCAGGGCTCGAAGGGAGAGAAAGGGAATAGCAATTTCAGGTGAGAGCCAAGCACAAGTATTGCCACTCAGGTGTGAAGAAACTTTGTCAAATGTGAAGTGAGCACGAGCCTGCGGCTGGAGGAGGAGAGCGAGCAGCAGGAGGGGTCACGAATGGCACCATCATGGACGATAGGCTCAGCTACACCTGGTGTTGCTGAGTGCCCTTGAGTGGATCCTGACTTACAGTGGCCTCATGTGGTACAGAGTGCAACTGCCCCATAGGATTTTCTTGGCTGTAGTCTTTATGGAAGCAGATCACCAGGTCTTTCTCCCAAAGAGCTGCAGGGTGGGTTTGAACTGTCAACCTTTCAGTTAGCAGCCAAGCGCTTAGGGGCGCCTGCTTAGCTTGTACCCTATAAAAAAAATTTCTTTTTTTTTTACAAGTGCTTAATTTGCTTCTTAAATAATCTACTTTGGGGGGCCCCGCTTTGCTCCCCAGAAAGAAGGAATACTTAACTTGCTGAATTTATCTAAACCAAAATTCTAGAAAAGGGCTATTATAATCTCATCATAGATGTAGCGCATATGTTTTATAGAGGAGTGGTACTTTTATCTTGAATTGTGTATGGTTTTTTTAGCAGTTGGCGGTGAGGGATGTGTGGCACCTTCACCTCCTTAGTGCCTGGGCCTGTCACGGTCTTATTTGGGATCCATGGGTGCCCTGGAGAAGAAAGCTTGGGAAGTCAAGGAAAAGATGCACTGACCTGGCAGATGAAAGAAAGCAGCAAAAGTTCCTTGAGCAGTGGTGTACACGCTGGAGGAGAACACACAAGAACCATAGTGCTCCAGGTGAGTGAGGCCACGGTGGGGGGTGGGCTGCCGGGAAGAGGACCTTGGGTATATTCTGAAAAATATTTATCGTTACAAAAATGGTAGCCTTGAATGTCGCAATCCACTTTTCATTCTATTTTTGTCTGGCAAAATGATCCCATTTATGTAAATTAAAAGCAACTCCATCTATTTCGTAATACTGTTGGTCAAATATTCTCTAAAAAATAACATCAAATTCTATAAAGCATCCATGTGTATATATGCATATGTATATATATAAGGAACCATCAGGGCTCCTTTCATATATATATATGTATGTATATATGTATGTCTGTACATGTATATACAGTGTGTGTGTATACACACACACACATTTGTTGTTGTTAATTGCCCTGGAGGAGTTGATTTGGACTCGTGGTGACCCCATGTGTGCAGAGCAGAACTGCTGCACAGAGTTTTCAAGGCTGTGAGCTTTCAGAAGCAGATCTCCAGGCCTATTTTCTGAGGTGCCTCTAGGTGGATTTTATATATGTGTATATGTGTATATATATATGTATATCTGTGCATATAATTACATATATACATACGTATTGAGAGACAGAGGGATAAATATATACTGGTTAAATTACCGAAATAATATCAATATATCTTGCATGGAAAAAAGAAGTAGCTAATAAAATGCATTTCACCTTAACACTTGAAAGATATTTTAAAATCAGGTGTGCCGATTAGGCAAAGCAGTTACCTTGTCCTTTTTACATTAGGGCATAAAAAGATGGAAAAATTTTCTTTTTTCTGAACAGGTTCAGTGAGGCAGGTTCAGCACTGTTAGAAAATTCCTGCACGTCTCCCTGGAGAGGAGATCAGCCTTTGAATGATCAAGGAAACACATGCACCATGAGGCTAAAGGTCAATGGGGTCATTTCTGCAGGTTAATGGACAGACGCCCTTCAGCTCCTTCAGGGTCCTGATGTCTGTCTCCCCGCTTTGTCTAATCCTCCTTCAGCGTCCTGATATCCATCTTCCCTGCTTTGTCTAATGGAGACGGAGCAGACCATCATCTCAGAGAAGCTCACACCCCTTGCTGGCGGGCAGAGGAGGGTCTCACAAAAAGGGTTAGGCTTACTGTTTTTTATAGCTCAGAGAGAACATTGAGTTGCGAGGAGACTGACAGAAAGGCTTAGAAAATTACTCCTCTCCTGTCTTCTGACTGGGCCAATTTGTGTCCATTTTACATGAGTATGTATCGTGTCTGGGTTTTTTTTCCTGTTGCTGTTGCTTGAATTCTGGCTGACAGCAGCCCCGCTAGTTTCAGAGTAGAGCTGCGATCCGTAGGGTTTTCAATGGCTATGATCTTATGAAAGTACTTTCCCGCCTTTCTGCTGAGACACCTCTGGGTGTCTTGAATCGCCAACTGTTTTGGTTAGTAGCCAAGTACTTAACCATTTGCACTACCGAGGGACTCCAATACGTATCCTTAAAAAAAAAAAAAACAAAACTGAAATTGCTGTCAAGTCAATTTTGACTCATAGTGAACCAATGGGACAGAGCAGAACCGCCACGTACGGTTTCCAAGGAGCAGCTGGTGGATTCAAACTGCCGACCTTTTGGTTAGCAGCCAAGCTCTTAGCCACTGTGCCACAAGGGCTCCAATATGTATCATAGTTGGGTCAAATGTTAACTTGTCCTGAATGGAAAAACTCTAAATACTGAAGAAGTTTTTCCCCCCACTTATTTTACTCAGAAATTACTAGAAATACAAAACTCTAAAATACCTCAATGATACACCTTGAATATGTTTTACCTATTAAATCATTAAAATACAGCCACCCTCATTCCATAAGACATACTCAAACAGTATTTCCTTGAAGGGTGTGACTAAGTAATGTATATATAAACCAGTGAGAATACAAAAGGTTTATATCACCTATTCAATCAAATCCACAAATGCAAATGGTTCTTGTCTTGGCCACCTAGCGCTGCTGTAACAGAAATAGCACACGTGAGTGGCCTTAACAAACGGAAGTTTACTGTCTTACAGTCTAGTAGAGCAGAAGACCAAATTCAGGGTGTCAGCTCCAGGGGAAGGCTCTCTCTGTCGGCACTGGAGAAAGGTCCTTGTCATCAATCTTCCCCTGGTCTAGGAGCTTTTCCGTGCAGGAACCCCAGGTCCAAAGGACGCACTCTGCTCCTGCTGCTACTTTCTTGGTGGTATGAGGTCCCCATGTGTCTCTGCTTGCTTCTGTCTTTTATATTTCAAAACAGATTGGCTCAAAACACAATACAGTCTTGTAGATTGAGTCCTGCCTCATTAACATAACTGCCATCTATCCCACCTCATTAACATCATGGAGATAGAATTTACAACACTTAGGAAGATCACATCAGATGACAAATGGTGGACAATCACACAACACTGGGAATCACAGCCTAGCCACGCTGATACACGTAATCTCGGGGGACACAATTCAGTCCATGGCAGTTCTCCTCATTATTTCTATTGTTTTTCTACCAAACCTTATTCTAAGAATTTCTTTACTTCCGTTTTGGAAATGAGCATTTATTATTGGTGCCTTAAAAATCACATCTAATTTTTTTTTCCAGGTAAATAAAACTGTAAATACCTTCATTTTTTCACGAGGGTATTTTTCTGCCAGTAAGTGCAAAAAAAAAAAAGAATTTTTTTTTCCGTATGAACAACGTTTTGGTGGAGATTTATGCTGTTCACCAGGACTTGGCACTGATGACTGACTCGTGCTGTAATGGTAGCTCACTCTGTAGCCATTTACCTTAGCAACACTATGAGGCAACAGCAGCCAGCAGCAGCTCAATATTCAAAAAAAGAATTAGAGAGCCTTGAGGTTAAGATCTGGGGCGGTTATTCTTTAGCTGTGTGATTTGGGACAAGTTCATCTGACTCCGTGGCTGAGACAATGGGCTCAAGCATAACAAGGATTGTGAGAGTGGTGCAGGACCCGGCAGGAAATTTCCTTCTTTTGTAAGCGGGTCGCTATGAGCCGGAATCGACTTGACGGCACCTAACAACAACAACAAATTGACTCAATTTCTTCATTTCTACAGATAGGATAAAAATATCCATCTTAAAGGATTCCGCAGATGATTAAAAAAAAAAACCTGTGCAGTGCTGAAGCTATAAAATAATCCCACATCATGTATTTTTAGTACGAGCTGTCCTGTATACTCCGAATTATACAAATAACAGAAGGAAGGATCAGTTCTACCACAGGTCTGACATAAAAGTAACGTTTTGCTCTTGGCTGTCTTTTAAAACTTAGATATTATTACGAGAAATTATTTGGATCCTTTCAGGTCACTAAAACATATTTAGGGAACATTTTACTGCTGGCTTTTCTGTCTGATATTCTTCAGGGAGCAGTTAGAGTCAATTCCCACTTAGTGACCTTATAGGACAGAGTAGAGCTGTCCCATAAGCTTTCCACGGAGCAGCTGGTGTACTCGAACCGCCGACCTTTTGGTTAGCAGCCCAGGTTCTCCCAAATCCTACATTTGGCCTTTCGTGAAAATAACCTGCATTTCCCCAGCTTTGCCACTAGATGGCACATCAACACGTAAATAAAGGAGAGGAACCTGATCAGATTAAAATCAGGGCTTGGAACCAATTCCAACCCTGCTGCGAGTTTGCGTTTCCAACAAGTTCCCAGCTGAGAATTTGTATATCCACCATCAGTTATACTCAATCAGAATCTGCGTTTTAACAAGATCCCCGGGTGATTCTTATGTATAACTCCCTGGAAACTTGTTGGAAATGCAGATTCTTCACAGGGAATTTGTCAGAGATGGAAATTCTTGGCAGCAGTGTGAACCGGAATGAACCAGTTCAAAGCCCTGGTAAAATACCCACTGCCGTGGAGTCCATTCCGGCTCATAACAACCGGGTAGGACTGTCCCATGGGGTTTCCAAGGCTGCAAATCTTAACAGAAGTAGACTGTCACATCTTTCTCCTGCAGAGCAGCTTCCAGGTTAAAATAAGCCTTATCAAACCAATAACTACATCAGTGACATTCGAAATGGTGAAAAACAGAGTCCTTGGACAGCCAATATCTTTTTGACTATTCGGGAACAATTTGGAAAGTGCCGTCTCAGCTGTAGCAACCAAGCTCAGTAGCCAGGTTTGGAGCCTAGCTCCGCCACCCCAGCCTGCAGCCTCAGGTACCCGTTTTGCTGAAAGCCCCTATCTTCATTTGCAAAATAGCAACAATATCCGTATCTGCCTTCAGCGTGGTTGTGAGGATCAAATGAGGTGACACCTGCAATGCATTTTGTGCCTGGCGCGTCCTAAGAGCGCCATAAATATCCCCTATTACGGTTGTTACGGAGTCCTGGTGGCACAGTGGTTGAGCTCGGGGCTGCTAACTGAAAAGCCGGTGGTTCCAACCTACCAGGCAAGCACTCCATGGGATCTGCTTCTGTAAGGACTGGAAACCCTATGAAGGCAGCTCTACTCTGTCCTGTAGGGCCACTCTGAGTCAGAATGAACTCCTCAGCACATAACAACAGTTGGTTGTTAAAGGAGCCCTGGTGGCACCATGATTATGCCGTTGGCTACTCACTGAAAGGTTGGCAGTTTGAATTCACCAGCGGCTCCACGGGAGAAAAGACCTGGCGATCTGCCCCGTAAAGATTTTTTAAAAACTCGATGCTAAGGAGTCATTCAGACTCACGGCAACTCTATAGGACAAAGTAGAACTGCCCCATAGGGCTTCCAAGGAGGCTGGTGGATTCAAATTGCCGACCTTTTGGTTAGCAGCCCAACTCCTAACCTCTGCACCACCAGGGCTCGGAGGAAACCCTGTGGGGCAATTCTGCCCTGTTCTATGGGGCTGCTAGGAGTTGCAATCATCTTGAGGGCACACAACAACCACGTTATTATTACATCGTTGCGATTTGAAAATGGAGTCTTCTACATTTTATTTCTCCAGAGCCTGAACTAAGGGTCCTCTGATAGTATATTGAGTTTCAACAAGATCAAGAAGAGGGCGAAATGCATCTTCTTGAAGACCAGCCTTCTGTTCCTCCCCCGTTTCCTTTCCAGGAAAGGACCCTGGAGCCCCTATGCCTTCATTTTTTGAATCATAAATTTATTAATTTTACTGAGTCTACTTCCCAAAGGGAAACCTCAGTGGCGTAATGGTTAAGAGCTATGGCTGCTAACCAAAAGGTCGGCAGTTCATATCCACCAGGCAGTCCTTGGAAACTCCTGTGGAACAGTTCTACTCCATACTGTAGGGTCGCCATAAGTCGCAATCGACTCCACGGGAACGGGTTTGGTTTATTTATTTATTACTTTCCAAAGAGTATTCCAATGGCCATGTCCTTGCATTCTGTCCCTTCTTCCTTGGGCTCAGTGTGCCCATCTGCGTGAACTCAAACGTCCAACCTTTCGGTTACCAGCCAAGATGCAAATGTTAACCGTTTGCATCACCCAGAGACTCCAGATGGAGAGAAGCTAACCTGGAATTACGTGAGCCATGAGTACCGCCAGCTCTGTCTCCAGGGAAGAATCATTTAGGGACCTCACAAAGCAGGGTATTAAAGCAGTGACTCCCACACCAGTGGAACTCAGAACAGCAGGGTGGTCACCCTGTGCCTCCCCAGGCTCTTCCTTGTTCTTCACCAATACACTGTCTGACCTGCACTGGGCTGCTTCTACTTCAAGATCAACAGTCTTAGCTCCGTGGATGAGTGGCTTTCTGTTTCCACTTGTGCCTCACCTCAGGGGTTTGGGGAATTAGGGCCACAATGAATCAGACATCTCTGCATCTCTGGCATGTCTGAGGAATGGATAAGCTCCTTCCAACCTTTTTCTTTTTGAGGCAAGTGTCCCTTAGCTAAATGATCATTTATATTCCGTGAAGATCCAGTTAGGAAAATTATTTCCTCCAGTCAATCTTTCTGATTAGTTTCTCCCAATAACCAAAGAGGCATTTATTTATATTGCCTCTAAAGTTAATGAAGCTGGAGATCAAAACATTTTTAAAAAAGAAAACCTACCTTGTCGTTACATATGCAAGTTGGCGTCTGCCTCAGCAAGCACCTCAACAATGTGCGTTTATAAAGTGATAACTGCAGATAAAACCTGCTCCTTGTAGAAGCCTGAAAGCAATTTCCCCTCTGTCTGTGAGGGGTGCTTTTTAAACCACCAAAAGCAATTATGTTTTGTATTGAGAGCCATCGTTTCTGTATTCCTGGGTCACTGTAGAAATTCTTCATCATTGCAAAAGGAGTATTTTGAAAGTTGACTTGTATATTCCGGGTACTTGCACCAGAATAACTAGCCTACCATTTCATAGGTGAGGCTGTGGTGGTTCAGTGGGTCACCTTCCAGGTGGGAGACCAGGTCCAAGTCCCCGCCAGTACGCCTCATCCACAACCACACCTGTTTATCAGAGGAGGCTGCGTGTTGCTATGATGCTGAACAGGTTTCAGTGGACCTTCCAGACTAAGACAGACTAGGAAGAAAGGCCTGGCAATCTACTTCTGAAAATCTGCCAATGAAAACACTACGGATCATTACCATCTGATTTGCAACTGACCACAAGGACGGTACAGGACCCGGCAGCACTTCGTTCTGCTGTGTACAGGGTCGCCATGAGTTGGGGGCCGACTTGATGGCAGCAGCTAACAACAACAACAGCAACCATTCTCTAAGCCTCAATGGACGTCACCTGGTGCTTTGTATTAGTCTGAGCACGGATCAGGGCACATTTACCATGCACGGAAACCACCAAATTTTGGGAAGGGAGGTCAGGATGACTTGTGCAGGCTTTAGGATATACAATAGGGAGTCTGTGGGTCACAGTGTAATGGAAAGGCCCCTGAGTCAAAGCCTTGGAATCTCCTTCTAGATGGGCCACTGACTAACCCAACTGGGTAACCTCGAACAAGCCTCAGTTTCCCTACAGAGTTTTTGATGAATTGGTTTAGCGGGTCAAACAGAAATATGGAGTTCCCTAATTTACTATTTATAGCAAACTATAGGGTCGCTGTGATGAGGAATCGACTTGAGGGCATTGGTTTTTTTTTTTTTTTTAATGCTGAAAAAATGGAAATCTTTTTTTTTTCTCGTCAGTATTTAAAGTCACAAAAACTACTTACATGAGGATACAGAATTCAGAGAAAAATGGACATATTTGTTCATTAAAATTGAAATAGATACCTCTGAAATACGGGCTAGCAGTATCATCCGGATTCTGGGGTGCACGCTTGCCTTGTACCGCCAGGGGTCGCTATGCCAACTGTCTGGCAGAGAACAGAGGGCTGGCTGTATGTAACACGGAATGTCCTGTAGGGTTCTTCCTGGTGCCCCAGGATTGTGTAAAAGACCCAAAGCCGAGAACAAAAGCACAAAGGACCCTTTCTTAGCTCAGAGAGCTGACAACATCAGTCTGCAGCTGGAGGCATGGCTGGGCCTGCTGGCTGATGGGGAACTCCAAACCCACCTAACCCCCAACCGCATCTTCCAATCAGACAGTGTGGGAGGGGAGAATGTCTTCGTCCTTCGGGGGGTATGCAGCATCCATGGAGGGAGGCCGGGCCTTCCCATGGGAGAGACAGGAAGTGCTTCTCTCCCCAGAGTCCAATAGGGCTTTCACTGGCTAATTTTTGGAAGTAGTTTGCCAGGCTTTTCTTCCTAGTCTGTCTTAGTCTGGAAGTTCCACTAAGCCTGTCCATCATGGGTGACTGTACTGGTATTTGAAATACCGGGGTGATAGCCCCCAAATGAAGGAACGCCAAGAGAATCTCCCATTGTGGTGGGATGGGGTGGCCGCGACAAAGTGAGGAGAGAGTTTAATTCTCTGGTTGGACTTCTACTTAGTCCCAGACTTGCTGACCTGCCCCCAGCAGAGGACGGAGAAGTGAGAGCAGCACCAGGGCTGGGGAGGGGAAGGTGGCGGAGGGGCCGGCACTCTTGATGGGAAAGACAAGGGTGTCAGGTCTGCCTGTGGCTGGAGGGGTCATCTCAGAAGGTAAGTAAGTGGGTTCAGGCTGTCTTTTAAATTCCTCACCCGAGTGTCCACCAGCCAGGTAGGGGACCAGAACAGGGGGCCGTGGGGGGGATGGTGTTTGAAGGGGTTGAAGCATGGTGTAGGGAGCCCAGCAGGGGTGGCCTCTCCACCAGCAGGGAGCTCCAGAGTGAGGAGACCCGGGGCAGGTGGGCAGACAGGAGACGCCGCACTGGGCGCAGATGTCACAGCGAGGACGTCAGGATGGTCGGTCCCTACCAGCCAGGGGGCAACAAGGAGAAGACTATAACCGTGCCCAGGGAGAGAAGGGGGCCTTGGCCCTCTGTCCCCAAGCACCAGAAGGGCTGGCTTAGAAGATAAGGGGGTGGGGCATGCAAAGGACAGACCACCCCACCCACCCCTCACAGCCATGAGAGCTGTCAACAGGTGTGCCCTCCGCTGGGAGGAAAGGAGTTTTGAAACGAGTTTGAAACTGAGATTTTGAAATAAATGAAACCAAGTCAGATATAAAACAATGTCGCGGTAAACCGAAAGTGACTACAAATGTACTGGTTACCCGGGCGGGTGCGGGCGGTCACTGGTCTTCACTGCCCGTTTTGAAGCGTGCCTGCTCCCTCTTTCCTAAACCGTAGTGCAGAGGACAGATCGCTGACACAGGTGGGCAAGACGCACACCTGCACACGCACACGTACACACACGTGCACACGCACACACGCACACATGTACACACACGTGCACACGCACACATGTACACACACACAGGTCAATAGTTCATGGAACTAGCAAAACGAACCTTCAATATTCCGAGACCACTCTACACACACATACACACACACGTGTGCCTGCACACACACACTCATGTTCACATGTATACACACACATGCACACACACGTACACACATACACACGCACACAGATCAATAGTTCGTGGAACTAGTAAAACAAACCTTCAGTATCATGAGACCACTCTACACACACGTGCGCACACACATGCACACACACACACAAGCACACACACTCACATACACATGTATACACACATACATGTGCACACAGATCAACAGCTCATCAAACTAGTAAAACAAATCTTCACTATTCTGAGAACACTCTAGTCCTTTTTAAAAACAGACTTAGATATAAATTCAACCCTATGAAGAAAAGATACACACTAATTACAGACTACCCAGGCAGTCACAGGAGCCCTGGTGGCGCAGTGCTTAAGAGCTTGGTTGCAAACCAAAAAGTCGGCAGCTCAAATCCGCTGGCACTCTTTGGAAACCCTGTGGGGCAGCTCTACTCCGTTCTGTAGGGTCACTGTGAGTCAGAATGGAGTCAGCACTGGTAGGCAGTCACAGTGGGTGTGGAGAAGCATTGAAGAGCAGACGAGCACTCAGGCCAGTCAGCCACACAGGATGCTGTCCTTGGCACCCTGCTTTCTCACCTATAAAATGTGGGATGTGGATTAGATGGTCTCTGAGGTCCCTGCAGCTCTCCGATCTTATAATCTGATATTTACGTCTTCACTAAGGCACACCGTCTGTTTCTCATGTCTTTTTAAAAGAAGCATACGAAATTGTACTACACGAACACTTTCCACTCCTGAAGGAAGTCACGGTGGGCTGCTATGTGTAAGGTTTCTACTTTCTAGAAAAGAAGGCAGCCTCCCACACTCACAAATCAGCGCTTTCTTAACTCCTGCCTCCAACTCACCCGTGACCTGAGCTCCAAGGGTTGTGAGTTGCTTGAACCTGGAATCCAGAAAAGTGAAGCGGTTTACCTGTGCCACGTGGCTCATTAATAAACTTGGACAACCAACTGGTTCTCCTAAGCCCGGGTCCAGTGAGGGAAGTTAGTCAGATTCACTCACATATCATGGTGGGGACACCATTCTGCAGAGACCCGCCCTCTGCAGTGACCTTGCCCACTTGCTAAGAGAGGGGAGCATTGTGAGTTCAGGGGTCATGGCCCTCTCCGACTATT
Source organism: Elephas maximus indicus (assembly GCF_024166365.1). NCBI lineage: Eukaryota > Metazoa > Chordata > Mammalia > Proboscidea > Elephantidae > Elephas > Elephas maximus. The sequence continues at coordinate 5,095,986 of NC_064841.1, read as the reverse complement.
TTATTTCTATGTTGGTCATTCTGGTTTTGCCATCCCTTCCTACCACAATATTTTTCTCCCCCCTCCCCCCAGCTCTCCCCAGGGCCTCCCAAACTTTTAATAATGTATACTCTCTGTAACACTTAATGGTTGACAAAATGTTCCTGCCTAAGAATATCTAAATTTCACCCCAGTTCTATCTTGCAGTTAGCAACAACTTTACTAACTCCACTTTACAAATGAAGGTGCTGTTCTTGTTAGCTGCTCATGGTGACCCCACACACAACCAAACAAAACGCTGCCTGGTCCTGCGCCATCCTCATGATGGGTTGCAGACCGGACTGCTGTGATCTGTAGGGAAGTAGATTGCCAGTCCTTTATAGCTAGTCTGTCAATCCGGAAGCTCCGTTGAAATCTGTTCAGCATCATAGCAACATGCAGGCCTCCGCTGACAGAGGGGTAGTGGCTACGCATGAGGTGCATTGGATGGGAATCAAACCCAGGTCTCCCACATGGAAGGTGAGAATTTTACCACCAAACTACCACTGCCCCACAAACAACGGTACCGAGAGGGATAAAGTGATTCTCCCAAGGACTCATGCAAGGCCGTCAATAGTAGAAGTGGGGATGAATTCCCAGCCTTTGCCGCCTGTACAAATGGCATGGGGATGGCGCCTGACCTCCTCTAACTTCACCAGGGGGAAGGAGAATCAAGATCAACAGTCCAAGGCTGTTTCCTATGAGGCGAAGGTCAGACTTACCCCCTCTCTGCCATCTTTACCAATTCTGACACCAACCATCCCTCGCATGGCACCCTGTACTTCTCTACTGAGTTCGAAAATTCACTGCTATGGCCCACAGAACCCACAGACCATACTCGTGATTATAGAGTTTCATTAGGGAACTAACAGGTTGTAATTCAGGTTCAGGAATGCGCAGGACATGGCTCTTCCATCAGTACAGCCTCTTCTCAGCCATGCCCGAAGGCATGTCTCTCTCTAGCCCTCGGCCTCTGCCTTGCTTGGGCGAGTGTTACAGGGCTGTTACAGCTCTGCCAATAAGTGCCCTGAGGCACCCCATTCTGACAGTAAGCCGTGGCCCAAAGCACTCAGCTTTCTTGCTCCGTGGGCTGGGAAGCCCAACACACTGTCTCCGGCTGGTCCTGGTTCTGCTGCCGTTTCTCTGCCACCGCTTCTCACTGTCTTCAGTGTCACAGCGCTCTCTCTCTCTGTCTCCTTGTCCCAGGAGCTTCTCAATACAGGGATCCAAAGGATGGGTTCTACTCCTGGCTCTTCTTCCTTGGTGATGGTGCGATCCTGTCCTCCCACCGCGGGATGGCTGTTTTTAAGCCTAGCAGGATGGCAAAACTGACCAAGCCCTCTGGCGAGCCACAATTACCTTATTGGCACAGCCCTGCCCAATGACTTGGGTGAAAGTTACAAGACCATGGTGAGAAAGCTCACAGAAAAGAAATCCATCACACCGCACTGCCCGTCTTTGTCCTTCCTCATTCTTTACAGCTATTTTGTTGTTGTTGTTTGTTTTAAATGAGAAACTATAGTTTGTTGCAGAAAACAGTGTTGGTTCACTTAAAAAACAAACTGCGTTGACCATGGGTGTTCCATCTTCCCACCGATCTGATGGTGATTTGCTTATCTGACTACCCCTGACTGACCTTGTTCTAATTAACTTACATCCACTGGAGTTGCTGAGTGTTTGCCTTTTTCTGTCTGTTTTGTTTCCCTTGCCTCAAATATGACCTGGCACTTGGAAGAGTTTCAAAGAATATTAGTTCAATGTGTGGACAAACTCGCCAAAGTAAAAAGCCAAGGTAGACCATTTCAGAGTTAGAAATATAGCTGAAGGCATCTCTCGTTGTGAAAAGTTAATCTACAGTAAAATAAACTGATGCTAACACATTACCTGTAAACCTCATGGTTTTGCTGAGAAGGTGTTTACCTTTTCTTTCTCCTTCCCCCTTCCCTATACCAATGCTAGACTTGCCAGAGAAGAACACCCCACCCCCAGGCCTAGCCCGGAGGTGAAATGAGAATCTGAGAATTTGTGAATGTCTGATAAGAGTGTGTGTGTGACAGAGAATCCCTGATGGAGCAGGAGAACAGTGGGATACAGCTCTCAAATTCTCGTAAAAAGACCAGGCTTAATGGCCTGGCAGAGACTACAGGGACCCTGGAAGTCATGGTCCCCAGACCGTTTGTTAGCCCTAGACTGGAACCATTCCCGAAGCCAACTCTGCAGACAGGGATTGGACTGGACTGTCAGATAGACAAAGATGCTGGTGAGGAGTGAGCTTCTTGGCTCCAGTAGACACATGAGATTATGTGGGCAGCTCCTGTCTGGAGGAGAGATGAGAAGGCAGAGGGGGACTGGAACTGGCTGAATGGACACGGGGAATACAGGGTGGAGAGGAGGAGTGTGCTGTCTCATTAGGGGGTGAGCAGTTAGGAGAATATAGCAAGGTGTGCATAAGTTTTTGTATCAGACACTGACTTGATTTGCAAACTTTCATTTAAAGCATAATAAATAAATTTTTTTAAGTGTGTGTGCGTGAACGTGCGTGCGCACATTATAAAGCGAGGAGGAAGTGATAGACAAGCAAGATTGAGAAGGGAAAGCTGCAAGCAGCAGCCTCCCAGCTCTTCGCCACCTAATGAAGTTAGTATAAAAGCAAATGCATTTGGGAAAGCTAGTGGGACAGATTCCAGGATGATAATGCAAGGCTCTCATAAAGCAGAACGACTAGAAGCTGTTTGGTCTACAGTCTGATTACTCGCATTTTATACAAGGCTCTCATCTGGAACCACCGCCTCAGGTGTCTTTCTCTGCATATCACATAAGCAATTATTCTAAATTTGTCATATAAATTGATTCAGCGGGCAAAACTGCTCAGAACATTGCATTACTGAGCCTTCAGGTAGCCTGAACAAAAGCCTCTTGGCCTAAGACGTTTACAAAGATCATTTCAATACCATGGGGTTCACTGGACTGAAATTGAAGAAGACTGAATTTTAAAATTATATGATAAAAATAAAGGAGTTTGAATATAGCCATGATGTTTCTACCCCATTCATTCATTTGGTTGGTTTTTATTTGGTAGTGGGTTGTTTATTTCCCATCTTCTTCCCCCACCCACCTCACCTTCTGGACCGAAGGACAGAGATATGCAAGTGAAGGGAACCACCTAGTTGTTGGCACCCTGTGATGGAGGGCATGCTGGGTGTCACTGTGGTACAGCAGACTAGTGGTCTCAGAGTTAAGTACCACACCAAGTCACTGTAGGGTCTGCCTCCAGCAAGGGTCACCTTTGAGAGCTCACCTGAGCTTCAGGTGAATGGGACGAGACAGAGGGGGCGAACCTGTCATTTTTCGGTTACTGAAAAGCATAGTTACCATTTTAGAGTATTGTTCAGAAAATGTCGAAACAGCGTGCACCAATCATTTCCATCACCGTAACTTCCAATATTTACATAGCAGTTTCTCAGAGGGGGCGAATACCAAGTTTGTCCAGTTGGCAGGATTTTGTTGAGTCTTCCCCATATGTTTCTTAATTTAATTAGTTGCCATCATTTAAAATTCGGGAAACTTTACATAAAAACTCTGGATGTCTAGCTTCTCTTTAAAAACGGTTGTTGTTGGTTGCTGTCACATCACCTCCCACTTGTGGCAACCCCGTGTATAACAGAACAGTGTTACCCAGTCCTGCGTTGTCGTCAGTCAGGACCGTTGATGTGTTTGAGTCCACCGTTGCAGCCATTTGGTCAATCCATCTCATTGAGGGTTTCCCTCGCCTTTGCTAGCCTTCCACTTTCCTAAACATGATGTCCTTCTCCAGCTGTCGGTCCCTCCTGATGATTCATGCAAAGTAAGCGAGTTGAAGTGTTGAACAGTATTCTATAATCTATAGGGTTTTCATTGGCTACCTACCGGCCTTTTTCTTAGTCTTAGTCTGGCAGTGGGGAATACAGGGTAGAGAGAAGGAGTGTGCTGTCTCTGCTGAAACCTGTCCAAGGTGGGTGAACCTGCTTGTATTTGAAATAGTGGTGCCATACCTTCCAGTATCATAGCAACACAAGTCACCATAGTACGACAAACGGACAGACAGGTGGTAGGGAAAGCAGTAGTATCTTCTAATACCAGGCCCACGCTTCTTCATTAAATAAAATCTCTGGAGTTGACTGGCAGCGGCCCTTTTTAAAGAAGAAAAGGCATCTCTAGTTTGCCACAGGCTGTGCCACTCTCTATTGTCTTACACAGAACTCATTCATATTATCGGCCTGAAGCGTGTGAATTTGCAACTTCTGTTTTTTCACTCAAGAAACTACTTCTGCAAAAGTTCTTTTTATTACTGATTAGAAATGCATGCATATTGTTATTAATTTATGAGATGCGTACATCTATAAATAATTTATCAGTTAAGAATATTTTCACAATTAGTGTCTTTGACTTGTACCTTTACTCTTGAGGCATAAACAGGACAATGAATAAGACTTCTCTTCTTGCTTCAGAATTTCTTTCTTAGGCCCCAACTCTGAGGATTAATCGTGATGACATCCTCACACCCTAAATACTAGCTGCTGGACACAGCCATGAAAATTACTTGAAGATGTACAAGGCATTCCTCCAGCCTTCGTCTGCCTCCTTGTCCTGTGTAAGGAAAAAAGTAGAAAGCCAGGGAGAAGTCATCCTAGTAAAGGCCTGGGGGCAGGGGCGGGGTGTGGACTTTGCCTTCTCCTGCCCTTGAACAAAGGGAAAGGGACCTGGAAGAGTATCTCTTAAAGACTGTAGGGGTTGTGAGATAGAAGAATTTACAACCACTACAAAAAAAAAAAATGAGTAGCTGCTGGGGCTGCTTATGTAAACCTAAAACCTCATGGGATTTGGTTCCTTGGTTTGGAGGTTTAGGGTCATGGTTTCAAGGGAAATCCCAGTGAATTGTCCTAATAACGTGTTTAGTGCTTCTGTTCTCCCTCCTAATTTGTTGCGACGTGCCCGGAGTCTTAAAAGCCTGCAAGTGGCCATGCAAGCGCGATCTCTATTCGCCTGAAACAATAGAGGAAGAAGGAGCGACAGGGATAGGAGGAGGATGTGGAATGTGTGGTTAATGGCCTCCAGGAACAAGTGCCTCCTCTGCCACGAGCCCAGAAGGACCGGATGGTGTCTGTCTACCATTACTCCACAGAAGAATCCTGATGAATAGGGGGAAAATGCAGAACAAAAGTTCAGTTCTTATAGACTCTGGAGCCACGGGAAGTGGACGAGCCCCTGAAACTATTGCCCTGAGATAATCTTTAAACCTTAAACCAAAAATATTCCCTGAAGTCTTCTTAAAACCAAGCAATAGTTTAGCTTAGCTAGTAAAAAAGTAAAAGGTCTACCTTGACCATTATGCTCTTTTAAGAACTATCTATGTGTATGGGATCAAACTGACAACAGCAAGTTGAAAGATTAGATAGCAACTTTAGTGGGCAATGAGTTTATGTTAATGAGGGATGAACAACTCAGAGAAGGAGGGTGAGCATAGCTGCACAACTCGAAGAATGTAATCAGTATCACTAAATTATACGTGTGGAAACTGTTGAATTGGTGTATATTTAGCTGTGTATATTCTCAACAACAACAAAATAAATTATTTTTTAAAAAAGAATGTATGGGTGCCTGCAGGAAGGGGATCCTGGGGTAACCTCAGAGGCTGGCCCCTGCAAAGAGAAGTGCAGCAAAGGAGCACCTAGGAGGACATGCCGTCTTGAGTTGGGACATATATGAACCCAGAAGCCAGGGCTTTGGCTTGTCTGGAGACTTTTTCAGGCAGGAGACAATGGCAGGTTGGGGATAGAGAAAATCAGGGGGCAGCCTACACTCTCCCCAAGAGTATGTGAGTTTCCCAAAGGTCTAGCACGTGCTGCAGAAGTGAGGGAACCCTCCTCAAGATGGAAATGCGTTTGGCATAAGGGAGCCCCAGCAGTAAGAGACTGTGAGGTGTGTTGCTCAGGGAAGACGCCAGCATCTGCCTCAGCTGCATCCTGAAGGAATGTCTCTGATCCACCATCTCAAGGAAGGCTACTGAGATGCGCTCCTATTGGACCAACTAAGGGCATACTCCCAGCCTTGAGCCAATGACCGTGGGCAGGAGGGCTGAAGGTCTGATTACCTTAAGTCAACCCACATCCATTTCTGGGACTGGAGGCCTATCTCTGGTGCTGAAGTATTTGAGATTTGAGAATGTACGCCTGAATGAAAATCAGTGGAAAGAAGGGAGTAAGTGGGTAAGCAACAGATATTTGTTCCCTAGAGATGCTTAAGCAGAGAGTGATGCGACTGGATTTGTGTTTTAGAAAAACCATTTTGGCCGCATCATGGAGTTTGAAAGGGAGGAAGGCAACACTGGAATTGTTTTTTTTTCCTCCAAATAACGCCTTTCTGCATTTGAAAGTAAAATCTTGGTCTTTAATATTTATCTTCATACTTATAAGATACTTATAAGATACACCTATGAAATTTTGAAGCCCTCAAGGAAGACACTTTCCTGACATTGTCAAACATTTCTAAAAATAGTTTGTTCCTTCAACCTGTTAAAAATCACTGTTCTGAGGCTGTACTGTCAACGCGAATACAATTTCCCATCTGAAGGGCACTGAGGACAGGTCAAAACCAGATCTACAGAAGTTCAACTTGTTTTCAAATGAAAGAATAGCTCAGCTCCTACTTGCACCTCAAAACCCGTTGCCGCCGAGTCAATGCCGACTCAGCGATCCTACAGGACAGAGTAGAACTGCCCCATAGGGTGTCCAAATAGCAACCAGAGGAGCTCTTAACCACGGGGCCGCCAGGGCCACAAATTCACAAACACACTCACAATCACACACACACTATCACACATACATATGTGCATTCTCATACACGCACACACATACATTATCACGCACACACTGACACACATACCTGATCACACACACACTGACACACATACATTATCACGCATGTGCTGACACGCACACACTATCACGCACACGCTGACACACACACTATCACGCACGCGCTGACACACAGTCTTTCATACGCATACATCAGAGCACTTTAACATGCCAGACTCCCTGCAGAGAGCACGTTTGTTACTCTGTTGGACCCCAGATGGAAGACGGAACATGATGAATATTTATTTGGATTCAATTTTTTTAAACCTTGCTAGGTGTATGTTTTTATTTCAAAGAGAAAGGAGAGATTGGTCTGGGTTTTGGGATTCAGGTCTTGGAAATTTCCATCTTCATTATGCATTCTAACTGCCTAGGAGAAAGCACTTTTCACATTTCATCTTCAGCCTGCTCGGTCGGTTGGCAATAGTGACAGTCTGTAGAAGAAAAGGCATCACCAGCTTTCTTGGAATCCAGACTGGAGAAAAAAGTTTAAGTACAGTTACATCATTATATTAAAAGAGGCAGGGGAAGGAGGCTATCGTGTCACCAGTGGAAATAATGGAAGGACAGGCGATGTCAGATGGGGTGACATCTCAAATACGGTCTAGCGGGACTCGGAGAACCTGCATGTCAGCCCTGTCTCACCACTAACAAGCTAAGAGGCATTGAGGGTTAAGTCCCTTAAACTTTTGGAGTCCAGTTTTTCCATTCAAGGATAACTGAAGCTCTTTCTAGGTTCAAACTCTGGCAAATTTAACTGGGTTGTGGTGGCATAGGTCATTTTCCTTTGTAGAATCTCCCTCCTAGCCGGTTCCTGGCAATCACATGCTCTATGTGTCTCTAGACGCCTCAGTGGAGGACTCATCACTAGAATATGGGTGCCCCTGACATACTCCTTAAACCATCAGGCCAAATTCAGACCTCTGTCTCTCCAGCTGAGTGACGAGGCTTTTCTCTTAGGAAGCTGGTGCCCACCACTGTGTGCGGGCGGCTGGGTGTGTGTCGGGGGGTGTGGGAGGGTGCCGAGGAGATGGGGGAGCGCATTTCTACGATGGAGTGAAGGTGACAAAGAGCTGTGTCAACATCCGTCCTCCAGGACTGATTGCATCCCGCTGGCATCCTGTAACAAGAGGCATCTCATCAGCACATAGGATGCACTCCAGAGCTGCAGGAATTGGTCGTCTTTGATGTTTGTTGTTGTTTGCACTGGCTTGAATAAAATTTAGTGGGTTAGATGTGCAGATGTTAAATAGCGGTACGGCTCTGTTACAGTGCTCAGGTTTAGGCCTAGGAAACCCCAGAAGCAGGTGGCATGTATGTGTAAGCTTAGGGTCCCTCTACCTTCACTCCTTGAGCCCTCAGCCCCAAGACTGAGGGTCTCCCCTACTGACCCTGGGTTCTAGGATTTTCCACAATGACACTCTGTAATGGCAAAAAAGACCCTCAGCCTTTGTCCTTGCATCCCTTTCAAAACATAGATGTCCTATTTCCCTACCCATCGGTACACAGCTCTTTGCCAGAAAAGCCATTATAGCATGGGTGGGTGCACATTTAACCTGTGCAAACTGAGTTACATGCAATCAGCAAAACAAAACAGATATTTATATAAACACCCCACCACCTGCCTATCAGTTTGTCGTACTGCGGTAGCTTACACGTTGCTGTGATGCCAGAAGCTATGCAACTGGTGTTTCAAATACCAGCAAGGTCACCCATGGTGGACAGGTTTCCGCAGAGCTTCCAGACTAAGATAGAGTAGAAAGAAAGGCCTGGTGATGTAGTTCTGCAAATCAGCCAATGAAAACCTTATGGATCACAAGAGAAGACTGTCTGAATCACTTGCTGGGGACGGGTCATCAGGAGAAATCAATTGCTTGAGGAAGACATCATTTTGGGGGAATAAAGGGTGATCGAGAACAAGGGAGACCCTCAGTGAAATGGATCAGTACAATAGCCTCAACGATGGCCTCCAGCATGTGGGAGATTGTGAGGGTGACACAGGGTCAGGCAGCATTTGGTTCTACGCTACATAAGGTTGCTCTGTGTGGAAGTTAACTTGACCACCGCTGACAACAATATGAACACAAGCCGAGTGCCTCCCCTAGTCTTCAACAGAAGACACAGTGATCTTGGAGGAAATACTGCTGTGTGGAGTTTATCAAGAGGTAACAGAATATAAAGAAATTCAGGTCCCCTGTATTTTTGGAAACCTTGGTGGCACAGTGGTTAAGAGCTATAGCTGCTAACCAAAAGGTCGTCAGTTCGTATCCACCGGGCGCTCTTTGGAAACTCTATGGGGCAGTTCTACTCTGTCCTATAGGGTTGCTATGAGCCGGAATCGACTCCATAGCAACAGGTTTGGTTTTATTTTGGTTGATATTTATGGACCCAGCACCAGTAAGATGCAACTCCATGGTAAGTCAAGGTAAAGAATGAACATACTACAATAGCTTAATATTTCACCCCTTATAAGCCATTTTTCTACTTTAACAGGGCTCTGCATTGCTCAGTACAAAACTGGGTTAATGCAATTCCCTATTACCCACAGGATAAGTAAGTAACTATGACAATTCGCTGGCAATCTCCTTCCAAAGGGTCACAGCCATTGAAAACCCTACGGAGCAGTTCCACTCTGAAACACAGGGGTCACATTGAGTCAGAATCGACCCAGCAGCAACTGGCTTGGTTTTGGTTTGGTGGCAATATGCCCCCACCTGCTTGCTCTCCCTCCTCTGACCCTCAGCTCCAGTCTTCCTTCTGGAACCTGCCACATCCTTTCTTTAAATTTCTGACTTTATGTTTTTTCTATTAGAACAATACAAACTCCTAACATTCTGAGTTTAAAAAATACAAAGTAGCAAAAAAGCAACAGTAGTATATGCTTTTTCTCTCCAGACTTTTGTGTATTTTTTTTGTTTACATACCTCATTGCCATCGAATTTATTCCGACTCATAGTGACCCTATAGGTCACCAGTTGCTGTCCGATTGAACCCAACTCATGGTGACTCCGTGTATGTCAGAGTAGAACTGTGCTCCACAGGGTTTTCAATGGTTAATTTCCCAGAAGTAGATCATCAAGCCTTTCTTCCTAGGTGCTTCTGGGTGAACTCGAACCTCCAACCTTTCAGTTAGCAGCCGAATGCATTAACCCTTTGCACTGCTTAGTAGCCAACATTTACAAAATAATTATTTCTGACTTAAACGCAACATATATTTGATTCTTGACTGTGAATGTCCCTTAAAACTCGTTCAGATTCACTTGTTGGGTGTTCAGTGTTGGAGCTCTCGCAAAGGAAAATAGAGCAATTTTTACTAAAATCAGAAACACTGCTTCTAATCTGTAAATTTTAGGTACGCAGAAAACTTTCAGATCCACTAAAAGGGTTAACGTACCTAATACTAGGATCACGAGTGTTAGAGAACTCTGTGCTGCTTCTTTTACAGAAAGAAAAAGAGAGAAGGACAAATATAAGGAAAAAGAAGAGAGCGAAAGGAGACCCCAACTTTCACCTCCTCGAGTAGTGGGACAGGAACCATCAGATCCCAGCCTTTCTTAGTCTAGTAAAGCCATCAAACTTTGTAGACACAGGTATGGAATTGGAAAAGCTCGAGAAAGAAGGGGAAGGGCATAGCACCTGTGTTCCAGCTCAAAACTTACCTCCTCTGCAAAATCTACCTTGAAAACTCCAACCCACAGGAGTTGCTTCTCTTTGAAGACTGATATTCATTTTAGTGAATTGTTACAAACTATCCTTTCTGCTTTCAAGTATTTTATTTCTGCCTTTCAACTCATTTTTACTTTGCTTTGAAAGGGACTCCAACTTCTCCATTTGAGTGCCCTATTGGGCCTAGCCAAGTTCCGGTCATATACACAGTTGCTGTTGTTGACAGCTGCTGTCCAGTCAGCCCCCAACTCGTGGCGACCCCACACACAACAGAACGAAAAACTACCTGGTCCTGCGCCATTCCCATGGTGGGTTGCAGATTGGACCATTGTGACCCATAGGGTTTTCATTGGCTGATTTTCAGAAGTAGATCTCCAGGCTTTTCTTCCTAGTCTTTCTTAGTCTGAAAGCTCTGCTGAAACGTATTCAACATCATAGCAACACACAAGCCTCTGCTGACAAACAGGTGGTAGCTGAGAATGAGGTGCACTGCCCAGGAATGGATTTCGGGTCTTCCGCCTGGAAGGCAAGAATTCTACCACTGAACTGCCCTTGCCACCTGTGCATACACAGTGGAAATGTAAAAACTTGTTAATACTGTGTGCTCTTTAACCCCAGAAGACCTGCATGGTATTAGAATGGTTCTCAAAAATCTGATAAAGAAAGGGGCTTTTTCTACCATTCATTCGATACATAAGTAGTAAGGCATTTTGCTACTCGTGATGAACAAGGTAATCCAAAAGGCTTAACTCTTATTTGTTTGTCTAATTTTTTTCTTCATTGTGTAAAGAAAGAAAGAAAAAAACAAACCCATCGCCATCTAGTCGATCCCAACTCATTGCGACCCTATACCACCAAACCCACTGCTGTCGAGTCAATTCCAACTCATAACGACCCTATAGTACAGAGCAGAACTGCACCATAGAGTTTCCAAGGAGTGCCTGGAGGATTCGAACTGCAGACCTCTTGGTTAGCAGCCGTAGAACTTAACCACTATGCCACCAGGGTTTCCTACAACCCTATCGGACAGAGCAAAGTTGCCCCATAGGATTCCCAAGGAGGGGCTGGTGGATTTGAACTGCCAACCTTTTGGTTAGCAGCTGAGTTCCTTAACCACTGCGCCACCAGGGCTCCTGTGTAAAGAAAAAAAAAAAAGGTACCCATAAATTCAAAGACTTTATCCCTGAATCTCAGCCATTTGAGGTTTTAAAATTTTTCCTTTCTTATAATGTTGGTTTGAATTCTCGTCATAAATATGATCTAGCTACTTTTACCGTGGCTTTAGCTTTCAATATACCTGTTTGTTTCTAAAAGAGGGCGAGAGAAGTGGAGGAAAGGTGGGTGAGTCCTCTGCCTGAGAGCACTTTGGGAGTGAGGGCGCCCTTTGCACACGGCTTTCTGCCGTGACCAGCATCCCCCACAGCGGCTGAATCTATGGCTGTTTTGTCATCCGGGTTAGACTGGGCTCTCATTACAGAGGTGTTTAGCTTCCTGGGCAACACCTTCCCAGCTTTACCAACACTCTCCCCCCTCAGGATTTCCTGTGAGTTGCAAGTTCCACACAGCTGTTCTCAGCTAAGCAGCGCCTGCCACCATCCTGACTGTCCACGGTCCCACAGGACCCTCCTGGCACCATTTGAGATGAGCTGGAGCGTGAGCTTCCTCTCCATCGGCTTTGCCCAGTTATTTTATTGTGATATTTGAAGGAGTGCTGCAGTGGGGACTTCTCTCAGTGCTGTACCTGCAGGGAAAGTAATTTCTACCCTCCCCCCCCCCACCCCCACCAAATTGCCTTCGAACAACAGCATGGGCAGGAAGGTGGTCCAGTCAGTCAATCCATACGGACTTTAGCAAATATCACACATCGAGACTCAGATGCAATAAAATCAGTCAGGGGGTGCCTTACTTTTCTAGTCGCATAACATTCTCCATGCATACTCCTGTGGTTACAGAACCCCAATAAAAAGCCTCACCAAGAGAGCCCATGAACACGACCGTGGACATAGGAAACAGCACCCCGCCCCTCACGAAATTAAAATATTTCAATACACCCAGTGCAATGAATGGTCTGTCCCGGTCCACCAAGGTGTAGGCATGTCCAAGTTACCATTTTATCTTGGGAAAAGCCAAAATAAACTTAAGTTCTTTATTCCACAGGAGGCCCTGTGTAGTGAAAATGGTTAACACTCTAGGCTACTAACCCAAAGGTTGGGAGTGTGAGTCAGAGATGCCTCAGAAGAAAGACCTGGCAATCTACCTCTGAAAAAATCAGCCTTGGAAACCCTCTGGAGCACAGTTCTACTCTGACACACGTGGGGTCACCGTGACTTGAAATTGACTCACTGGCGACTGATTTTTTTACTGTTTTTTTTTTTTTGGGGGGGGGGTTCCATAACCCCATTCATGGAATTTAACCTTAACAATTAAAGTTCATTAATGAAACAGAAAAAAAAAAAAAACAAAGATGGTAGATTACACAATGTTTGTTTTAGCATTAATTTTGGCGGCAAAACAACCACGCAAAGTCTGGAAAATGGTTAAACGAAACACAGTTTGTCCTTGCGGACGTTAGAGACTGATTTCTGGGGCTAGATAGATCGAACGGAAGGACGTTGCCTTAAAATCAACCAAAGTATAAAACGATTTGATAGAATATCCCACACACGTGCTGAGAAGCAGCCGCTCCTGCAGCCCACCTCACCCTCACCCAGAAAACACCAGCTTTTATATGTGAGTGAAGAGCCTTGTCAGATGAAGCAGGGTCTGCAAAGATCGGGCTGGAGATGGTAGGTTGCCAGGATCCCATAAGGTAAGGGAAGCGGGGTACAGGCACACACATTCTGGCATCTGGGAAGAGCACTGGGAATGCAGAGCTCTCTAATACACTTCAAGGGAAATGTGTGGTAACACTTTAGGGGCAGCTGTGCCACCTATGACCTGAACAACCATCCCAACCCTCAGGACGCTGTCCCTGAACGCACGTACGTGGGTGGAAAGGAGCAGGAAAGGAACAGGGGAGAGAAAACACTGGGTCGTTAGTGTAATAACAGTATGGATCCATTTTTCCGTTTTGATTTTCTTTGCTGGTTGATATCATTGTACATTGAGCATCTATTTGAAGCATGTATTTTAATAGACTTCAACACTGGCATGCGCTGGTTGGTGAGAAGGCATGAAACACTCCCAATCACATGACATTTGTGAAATGCGTCAGAAAGGAGCTCCCAGTCGCAGGGGCATTCCCGAGGCTCCGCGGCCAGGACAGAGCCCTGCTTTCACATAACAGCAGTTTTATGTCTCCTGCGTCCTCTCCCTTTCTGAGACGCTGTGTCAGGGAAAGTGACTGCCCCACAGACACCCTGTTCTCTTCCCCTGCCTCTTGACTCCTTTCACCATACACTCCCTTAGACATAGGCCCAGGCTGTAATGCAGTCCTTTGGTCACATCCAGAAAGCTTCGCCCACCTCCAATGCTGCCACTACCCAACTGTCTGTTGGTTGTACTTTGTGGCTCACGTTACTATGATGTTGGAAGCTATGCCACCGGGATTTAAATACCAGCAGGGTCACCCAAAAGAGCCCTGGTGGCACAATGGTTAAGCGCTTGGCTGCTAACCCAAAGGTCGGCGGCTTGAACCCACCCAGCAGCTCTGAGGGAGAAAGACCTGGCGACCTGCTCCCGTCAAGATTACAGCCTAGAAAACCCTGTGGGTCAGTTCTACTCTGACACACGGGGCCGCTATGAGTCAAATAACCCACGGTGGACAGGTTTCAGCAGAGCTTCCAGACTAAGGCAGACAAAGAAGAAAGGCCTGGCAATCTACTTCTGAAAATCAGCCAATGAAAACCTCATGGATCACGACAGAATACTGTCTGATATAGTTGTGGAAGACGAGCCGCCTAGACTGGAAGGCACTCGACATAGTCAGTGGCTACAATTGACTGAAACGGACTCGGACATGCCGACAATCGTGAAGATGGCACAGAACCGGGCAAGGTTTCTCTCTGTTGTACACGGGGTGTCCACGAGTTAAAGCCGACCAGACGACAACTAACAACAAGGCCAACTGTGTCATAGCAAGTTCCGTCCGTGTCCTCCTTCAGCAATGGGAGTCAAGTGTTGGTTCTTATGAACTTAAACGGCCCTCTCTCCTTCTTTAAAAAGAATTCAATTCGGTTCCTCCTGGGCTTTATGGTGAATCAACTTGATGGCAATGGGTTTGGTTTTAGGTTCGGGCTTTTTGAACCCTGGGAGAACAGCCCTGCCGCCAGGACCATCACTGGGTGAGAGCATCTGTTAAGATCAAAATTAATAAATTATTCAATAAATAGTCATTGAGCCCCCCCCCCCCCGCCCATGGGTACTGAGATGTGATAGGGCTGGAAGCAGAGCACGAGTCTCCTTCTTCAGCAGATCCTGCCCTCACCCCAGGCCCCCCTGTGAGTGCCGAAGCTGGGGCAGTGCGTTCTTCTAAGACCGGAAGGATACCAGGCTTGTACTCTGCAAATTTAGGTCCGTCTGGTGGCTTAAAATAAATAAATAAATAAAATAAACTTCCCTGTTATTTAAAAAAAGGCAACCTCACAGCCCTCCATGGGGTCTGTAGGCCCCATAAACCACTCCTCTCCCCCAGCCACACACGCATAGCTCTAAAATACTTGCTTTTTATTCCTGCACGTTTAGCGATAATTGAAAAGCCCTCCCCCCCCCCCACATTGGCGGGAGGTTTTCAGCAATTGTTTCACCTCCTTTGGGCTTGTTTCTCCTAAGCCATCAGCCTGTCTCTCTTCCCTGCTGTGAAATTGGCTAAAGACAGCATGACATCGACAGGTTTTTGTATAGAGGCCGGACATAGCATAAGAAATGTCTGAGTTTTTTTTTCTTTGTTTCCTCTTTTAACACAAGGTATCTTCTAGTGCATCTTAGCATTACTCACCACAAGCTTTTGTTGTCCAAAAAGGTAATTCAGAACTAGAGGGTTTATTCAACCAATTGTTCTCAGGTGGAGCTCTCCTGGGAATGACTTATCCCCTAAATGCAACGATAAAATCCTTTCGGAACAATGGAGTAGGTAAAAATTAATTTTTCTGGTTTCCTTTGTTCATTTGAGTTTATTTAAGCCATAGCATTTTTTGTGGGGCGGCGGGGGGAGGTGGTAAGAAGTGGCAGGATATTTACCCTGTCTTGCTCAGGGAGAGAGAAAAACAAAGAAAGGGATGCAGGGTTTAAAATACAAGATCAATAGCAGAGTTGGAGAGAAATCTGCTCAGCCTCGTGCCCACAGAGCCATGCACCACGGCTGGCCACAGCTACTCACTCAGTGAGCGTTTGCCAAACAAATGAGGCAGAGGGGACCCGCCAGCCAGACGAGCTCTTTCTCAGAAGAACAGCTTCGCAGAGGCAGTCCGTCACACTTGCTACCCTGGCCAGTGGAAGATAGTAGAAGGTGTTATATTCCGGGAGCACCTCACCCCACAACTTGCTGCCTCAACCTCAAGAGGATTCTGTCTGGACATGAAACCAGAAACTAGCTGCCATCAAGGCGACTCCTACTTACGGCAACCTCGTGTGTGTCAGAGTTGAACTGCACTCCATCGGGTTTTCAGTGGCTGATTTTTCTGAAGCAGATCTCCAGGCCTTTCTTCCGAGGTGCCTCTGGGTGAACTGGAATCTCCAAACTTTTTTTTTTTATGAGCCGGAATCGACTCAACAGCACTGGGTTTGGTTTTGGTTTGGTTAAGCACATTAGCTGTTTGCACCACCCAGTGACTTCATCTGAACACGAGGGTCGTCTAAAAGCTATGTCCCAAGTTGGTTTCCAGGGTTCCTCTAAAGTTGGAGGGGTCTGGGGTACCCAGAGCTGGCCCTGAGGTCTGGGCTGGAGTCTGAGTTCACGCTGGGGCCCTCACAGCTCACAGAGGTTGCTGCATAGACACCTGGAAGCTTCCCGTCTAACCAATGCTCTGGTTCCCAAAATTACGTCTCCCGTGAGACCGCTTTCCTGGATTTCAGACACATTTCACATCATCTCTTGAACATCACCCCCGGCATCTTATTTGTTGTTGTTAGTTGCTGTTACGTCCACTCTGAATCAATGTGACCTCATGTATAACAGAGCAAAATGTTGTCAGGTCCTGTGCCACCTTCACAGCCATTGGCACGTTTGAACCACTGTGTCAATCCTTCTCGTTGAGGGTTTTCCTCGCCTTCGCTGGCCTGTCACGTTATCAGACATGACATCTTTTCCCAGCAATCAGTCTCTCCTGATGACATGTCCAAAGTAAGCTAGTCGAAGTCTCAAACAATATCCTTTGTCCATATGGTTTTCATTGGCTGATTTTTTCATAGATTGCCAGGCCTTTCTTTCTAGTCTGTCTTCATGTGGAAGCTTCGTGTCTCACCTGTCCACTAGTGGTGACCCTGCTGGTATTTGAAATACCAGTGGCATAGCTTCCAGCATCACAGCAACACACAAGTCACCACAGTACCACAAACTGACAGACGGGTGGTGGAGACATCTTACAGAAACCCCAGACTCAAGCCACTTACTTTCCCCTGAAACACACTCTACCTCTTAGGTGTCTGTTACCAGGCTCAGTGTCGGTGCTCCCAGGGGTGCTCCGTCCTTCATCAACACTGACCTTCTTACTGTTCCCTGACCACATGATGCTTTTATGAGCGCTGGTTCCCGAGGCTAAAGTGTATTTTCACGGAAACCTTGCTTAGAAACCTGCCCGTCTTTCAGGAACCTACTCACATGTCACCTACTGGAGTAAACGTGGCTGAGCCACCCAGAATGGACTTCCAGAGAACTTTCTTCAGGAGTTCCAGTTGCACTTGCAATCTCTCTGCTACTGTCTTAGCTGTCTGTTGCTGCCATAACAGAAATACCACAAGTGGATGGCTTTAGCAAACACAAGTTTATTCTCTCAGACTAGGAGGCTAGAAGTCTGAATTCAGGGTGCTAGCTCCAGGCGAAGGCTTTCTCTCTGTTGGCTCTGGGGAAAGGTCCTTGTTATCAATTTTCCCCTGGTCTAGGAGCTTCTCAGCCCAGGGTCCCCAGGTACAGAGGACATGCTCTGCTCCTGGCTCTTCTTTCTTGATGATAAGAGGTCCCTCTCTCTCTCTGCTCACTTCTCACTCCTTTTATCTTTTGGAAGATAAAAGGTGGTGAGTGCCACACCCCAAGGAAACATCCCTCACGTTGGATCAGGGCTCTGACCTGAGTAAGGGTGTTGCATCCTGCCCTAATCCTCTTTAACATAACCTAATCTTGCCTCATTAACCACAGGCAGAGGTTAGGATTTACAACGCATAGGATAATCACATCAGATCACAAAGTGGTGGACAACCATACAATACTGGGAATCATGGCCTAGCCTAGTTGACACATATTTTGGGGGGGGGGGCACTGTTCAATCCATGACAATAATCTTTTCTGTCATCTCCTGACTGTGATCTTCTCCCCCAAAGTGGTTCCCAGCCTCCAGTGAATGCCAGAATCACATGGAGCGTATTTGAAACACAGAGCTCCCCGTCTGTGCCTCACACCTCTAGTCAGACTCAGTAGGTCTGCAGTGGAGCCAGGAATACCGAATTTCTAAAGGCTCTTTAGGAGATTCTGGTGGCCAGCCATGTTTGGGATCCCCTTCCTAGAGAATTGTTGTTTATCACCATCAAGCCCATTCTGACTCATGGTGACCCTACATATCAACAGAGTAGAACTGTGCTCCATGAGGTTTTCTTGGCTGTAGTCTTTACAGAAGCAGACCACCAGGCCTTTTCTTCCGCAGCACCACTGGGTGGGTTCAAACCATTTGCAACATCCAGGGCCTTTCCTAGAGAGTAGAGACTGGGTTTTGTTAAGTTTTTTTTTTTTTTTTTTTTTTAATCCAGTATGTGGCACAGTATCCAGCATGCAGTAGAAGAGCCAGCCTTGCTGGGTGGGGGGGGTGTGGGGGTGAATGGACACACAGATGCCCAGAGGATGCTAAAGGAAAGTGAGATATTCTGAGCCACGACAACCTTGAGAGGAGCCGGAAAGAGAGAGTCTACATTTAGCCTGGACCCCCTCTGGTAGAGGTGGAAGAACAGCACTCCAGGCCCCACCCCAGAGCCTTGTCATGTCTACAGAGCAAATGGTTTGCAGTTTCTTTCCAGTATATTCTCTTTTCTCCCTCTGAACATTCCTCTCCAACTCCCCCTTCCTCTTCACAGGTATCTGCAAACCCAGGAATCAACTGCTAACTGAAAGGTTGGTAGTTCAAAACCACCGGCAGCTCCAGGGGAAAAAGATGTGGCTGTCTGCTTCTGTAGAGATTTACAGCCTCGGAAACCCTGTGGGGTCGCTATGAGTCTATCCCAAGCGCCAGATGAGACATCTCAAAGGCTCAAGGTGTCCCAGGATACAAGCCACAGAGCTGAATGACACACCTGAACATCCCAGGCTTGGTATGTTTTCCATAAATGGAGTCCAGCTGTCCAACAAGCCTAATGAGACCTCGGCTTCAATCCTGGGCAGGGAATCTGGCCACTTGCAAAAATCAGTTTCAGGAAGGTGAGGAGAACCTTGAGGGGAAGTTGTGTGGCTGGTTTCCTGCTACAGAGAAGACAGGAAGGGCCCTCCAAGGCACTGTCTTCCGTGAGAAGCACTGGGCTCTCCTGGTGCCTCCCCCATGACCCCCTGAGGCACCTGTGACCCCCTGCGGCCCCCATGACCTCCTAAGGCACCCGCATAACCCCTGCAGTCCCCCATGACCCCGTGTGGCCCCCCATGACCCCTGCAGCCCCCCATGATCCCCTGTGGCACCCCCATCACCCCCTGTGGCACCCCCATCACCCCCTGCGGTCCCCCACAACCTCCTAAGGCACCCCCGTGACTGCCTGCAGGCCCCCCCCATGACCTCTGCAGCCCGGCAGCAGCAGGCACCCTCGGGTGCTCACTTTAAGTGCCATTTGAATCCATAATTCAAACTCAAGAGCATTTTGCAATGTGAAAAACAGAGTAATGCTTGATTTAATTTTATTTCCCTGGGCTTCACTGTGAAAACGGAAGTGGGAAGGGGCAGAGAGGCTTAGCTGTCTCCCACGAGCAGGGGTGTCTACTGCTGGTGGGGAGGAGATGCCTGGGGCAGCGCCTTTCCCTGTAATTCCTCTTGGGCACAAAAATAAAAACAACCTGCTCTTTCTCCCAGTTGGCCAGCCTCATCTCTGGAAGCAAGCTCTCTGCAATTGGGCAACTTGACAGGCTGTCCTGCTACAAACCTCAGCTGTCATGAGCAGAGACGGGATGCACTGGCTCCAAGCAGAAGCCTTCAGGACAGGGTGAATGCGGCCACTAAGGGGACCCTCCAGACAAGCATGAGAGCGCATCAGGGTGGAAAGAAGCCCAGCAGACGGCTCTCCAGGGTCTGACTGTGTTTCAGCCTCTGCTTTCACTTGGAGGAATCATGGACTATTTCTGTGCACAAACCTTACCTCCTTTGAAGAACAATCGCAAGAATGCAGCAAAAATAGATGCATCTAAGTGGGTTTCATAGATATTGTTTATTGAAATATCATGAAATTACAGAAATCCCAGTGCTCTCCAAAGGCTCTCTCAGCTGGTGCACTCCCCCATGCTCACCCGGCTGAGCTGTGAGGTGAGTTCTAGTCTCCCTCCGTGGGTGGAGAGCTAGGTGGCTCCTTCCACTCCCCTGCCAAACTGCAGACCCCCAGTGGCCTGGCCAGGGCCACAAGGCTCACTGGAGCCCTGGTCTGTGAAAACCAGTGTCCACTACAAAGGTCAGTGCAACGCATTAGTTTAAAGTGTACTGAGTATGTTACATTTCGAAAGGAAAGGGTTGTAGCGTGTGGCAGTGAACAAGCAGGTGGTTGGTACAGGTATATGTACTGAACAGTCATGCAACCTATCTGCCAGGACCACCGCCCCGCCTCGGGAAGCCTCAGAATTCCATCTGTGCACACATGGTCAGCTGTTTGTTACCATGTAACCCTGGTCACAGCTGTGGGACCAAGGAGGCTCGCGTGGTTAAAGGGCAGCCTGTGAAATGGCCTTGTTCAGGGCCTCTGCCAAACAAGCACAGTTATGGCCCAATGAGGCATTAAAAAAAGAATTTGCAGTTGGTGGTGGTTATTGTTAGCTGCCATCAGTTGACTCCAATTCATGCAACCTTACATGTAACAGAGAGAAACGTCACCTTGTCCTGCACCATTTTCATGATCGTTGTTATGTCAAGTTGGACAGTGTTCCGTTGTGACCCATAGGGCTTTCATTGGCTAATTTTCAGAAGTAGATTGCAAGACTTTTCTTCCTAGTCTCCTCTGAAACCTGTCCACCATGGGTGACCCTGCTGGTATTTGAAATATCGATGGCATAGCTTCCAGCATCACAACATGCAAGCCACCATGGTATGACAAACTGACTGATGGGTGGTGGTAGCAACTGGTAGAGGGAATAAAAACATTCTGCTTGCCAAACAGGTTGACAATGTCCATAACTAAATCACCAAAAAAC
Organism: Elephas maximus indicus; assembly: GCF_024166365.1. NCBI lineage: Eukaryota > Metazoa > Chordata > Mammalia > Proboscidea > Elephantidae > Elephas > Elephas maximus. The sequence continues at coordinate 5,074,893 of NC_064841.1, read as the reverse complement.
CAAACCCATTGATGCTGAGTCAGTTCCGACTAATAGCGACCCTATAGGACAGAGGGAAACCCTGGCAGCGTAGTGGATAAGTGCTATGACTGCTAACCAAGAGGTCGGCAGTTCGAATCCACCAGGTGCTCCTTGGAAACTCTATGAGGCATTTCTACTCTGTCCTATAGGATTGCTATGAGTCGGAATCGCCTGGAAGGCAATAGGTTTGTTTGTTTGTTTGTTTGGTATAGGGTAGAGTAGAACTGCCCCATAGGGTTTCCAAGGAGCGGCTGATGGATTTGAACTGCTGACCTTTTGGTTAGCAGCTAAGCTCTTAATCACTGCTCCACCAGGGCTCCATCTATCTGTCAAAGTGTTTTTTCATTTTTTTTCCTTTTCTTTTTCCTGTGGCTAAGTGAACACAACCTCTGGGTAAAACAACCCTTACTATGCAACTGCATTTCTGCCAGGCCTATGTGGGGAAGGACACCACGACCTTTTTTCTAGTAGTATTTGACCTGGTTGTTCTTGGAAAAATCTTCAGCTCTTGAAGCACGTGTGGGATAAGAGCACTCAGGAAAAAAAGAATTACAGTAATAATCCCAATTTAGTAAAGATACGTGGCCAAGAAATGTAAAGTCATCCTAATAGCACCTAGAATGGCAAATTTCCTGATCCTTTTCTCCTCCCCACCTGCCTTTTTTTTTTTTTTCAATGACAGTTACTGATCCCCAGGACCCTCTGCAATATTCATCGATGCTATCACACTTTTCTGTCCCAACTCAGCCATCATCCTGGAAACACATACTTACATGGGGGCTACGGGGTCTGTGATGTCCTAAACTTCAGTTACCTTCATTAGGCTCCATTCCTTCAGTTATCCTTATCTACGTGGTCCAAATCCTGTAGACATCCAGGATAATTCTATCACTGAAATGTTAAACGCTAAAAGCCCAGTGTTTAAGCACAATTTCCTATTTTTGTAGTACTCTCACACCATCAGACCCTGTACCCATTTCCCACATTTTTGAGACATCTAGCACCACGGTGCCTGCCTCAGGAGGTAGTAAGTTTCCTGTCTCTGTAGGTAATCAGAAAAAGGCAGAATCATCATCTGTCAGTGTGCCATAAAGGGTTGACTCAGCAGGTCTGGGATATTTAAACCCGCACCTTCCAAAGAAATGTCTGGCCCTTGACCAGCTGCTGGGAGATAGGCTCTAAGCCCTTGGAATATCTTCCCTAATAAAAGCATCTTTGTTTATCTGGGACATTGGGTCATACCAGATTGTTTATGCTAACGAGGTGATTTATGGTGGAGGCCTTGGGCAGTGATGCATCAGTGTGACCTCCAGGGGATGGGAGGCTGATAACTGAGTAGCTGAAGTCAGCCCTATGGGCATTCCATGCCTAAATGACTGACCCCGATAAAATCTTGAACATCAAGGTCTGGGTGAGCTTCCCTGGCTGACCATACTCCATACGTGTTGTCACGCATAATTTCTGGAAGAACTAAATGTTGTCTGTAGAATTCCACTGGGAGAGGACAACTGGAAGCTTGTACCTGGTCTCTCCTGGACTTTGCCTTATGTGTCCTTTGTCTTTGCCAGTTTTAATCTGTATCCTTTTCTATAATAAACTGTAACCGTGAGTATAACAGCTTTTCTGAGTTCTGGGAGTTCTTCTAGTGAATCATTACAATTGAGGGTGGTTGTCATGGATTGAATTATGTCCTCCAAAAAAACGTGTGTATCAATTCGGCTGGGCCATAATTCCCGGTATTGTGTGATTTTCCTATATGTTGTAAATCCTGCCTCTATGATGTTAATGAGGGAGGATGGGTGGCAGTTGTGTTAGTAAGGCAGGACTCAATCTACAAGATTGGATTGTGTCTTGAGGCAAACTCTTGAGATATAAAACAGAGAAGTGGGCGGAGAGATGGGGGGCTTCATACCACCGAGAAAGCACTGCCAGGAACAGAGCGCATCCTTTGGACTCTGGGTCCCTGTGCAGAGAAGCTCCTAGTCTGGGGGAAGGTTGATGAAAAGGCCAACAGAGAGAGAAAGCCTTCTCCTGGAGCTGGTGCCCTGAATTTGGACTTTTAGCCTATATTACTGTGAGGAAATAAACTTCTCTTTGTTAAAGCCATCCACTTGTGGTATTTCTGTCATAGTAGCACTAGATGACTAAGACAGTGGTCTTGGGGACAACTGTCAACAGTCAGGGCTATAACATAGGGCTATCCTATTTTATGGAGAAACAGTTAGTTTGCCCTAGAAGATGGAGAGAAGTGGAATCCAAGAACAATATTGCAACTGTGACTTAAATACTTGACTCTAGTAGCTACAGAGTCCTAACTTCTAATAAACTTTTCTTGTTTTAAGGACCAAAGTTTGAAATTAGGTACTGAATAATCACAAAGTAATTAAAGTAATAAATACTAAAAAAAAAATAGCATTGTGTTAAAAAAAAACAGATGCCAACTTAAAGAAGTTAACTAATGTTACATCTAGTGCCTTCCAAATTTATGACAAACAAGGCCACAGAGACTGTAATTAATGTAGTACCTTATTTATGGAAAGAAAAAGTGCTGCTCAGGAAATACATGTAATGTTTAGGTTAAGACTTATTAAGGCCCTAACATCAGCCTCGGAGCCAATATGCTGAGGTAAATGGAAACTTGCTTTTAGACTCTCAATTTAGATCAGGCTCAATTTAGAAGACTCAAAGATATTACAAGATAAACAATCCTAAAGTTGAAAATGAAGTGAAAGCAACAATAAGCGAGAACACTGAACAAATTTGTGACCAATTTGAGAACTGTAAATGGTAATCCCCAGACTGCTAGAGTGAAAACACTCTCGCCTAGAAATTCTCAATTTATTGGACACGGGTATTGTTTTATTATTCTTACGTTGTCATCAAGCTGGACAATTGTTAGTTATCCACGTTTATTTAACCTTAACAGCTTAATTAAAAGCATGTTTTATGCATCAAAGAAAGTCATTGGCTATCAATTGATAAAAATCAAGGGGTAGAGTGTTAGAAGAAACTCTCAGAAGCCCGAGGAAAATCCAACATGACCATGTAATTATTTTTCTCTTCCTCGGGGAACAAAAGAGAGTTAATAGACTGTGACTAATATTTGTAAGCAAGTTATAAGAAGATCTATGTGCCTCTTTCCCAGAAAATAAATATACCGAGGGAGGAGAAAAGGCAATGCCTGCCAGATATCTTGCTCTGAGCTCTTTGTTAGAAGATGGTGCTGACGTCCTGTCTAGCAATCTTCTAGAGAAGATAAAGAATCCCAGGCCCCATTATCTTCAATAAGCAAAGAGAGTTATTGACAGACATCGTGGACCCACACTTTCTGCTCTGAGGGAAGATCTAGAAAGGGATCAGCCCACCTCTCCTACTGCCGCTTTCTACTACAACAGCCATTTTATTTCTCAGAAGAGTTTGGATGAGGACTTTGACCAAACCCCTTCTGGTGACTCTCATCACCAAGAAAGCTCTGCCATCTTGGGCTTGGAACCACTCAGATCTTTTCTGAATCCACCTTTTTGCAGAAGGCTGGAAGCAAAGTAGATGATATGAGAGTATCTCTGACCTTTGTATTTGAGAGGGAAGAAAGGGAGGACAAAACTCTTTGACTTGAAGTCCTAAAATGTCCATCTCTTTGCAAGGAAAAGAATATAAAGAACTTCTAATCCTGGTTTCAGAGACAGCTCCTAATTTTTGAAACATCCCCCAACACTTTGGTCAGTGGTAGACTGAACTGCTAAGTTTCCTTAAAATTCGAAAGTTCTATAATTCTAGGTAACGCATTCCAGGTGTGCATATGTGGCTGTATTCAGCCACAGAAATACTACCTTATGTAAATACCCAAAGGATAGGAAAGGGAATGCAATGAGAACAGCTTTAGCCTTTCCGAAAAGGAAACGTTGATCTTTATTACTCAATGCACAATCAGACACGGATATAATTTATTCCACTTGTTAATTTTCCAGCAGAAATTTTGACTTAATGTTTAAGGGCTTCCGCAGGTTTTTTTTTTTTTTTTTTTTTTAATATGTACATTTGGCAGCTAATTCAAACCTGAAGCTAATTTGGAAGACATTTCAGCCACTTGTATGCTAAAAAAAAAAAAAAAAAAAAAAAGCAGCTACAAAGTTATTCAAATGAAGCAAATAAAAAACAATGTCTCTAGCTCATTATTAGCTTTATTTAGCCATCACCACTCGGGCCAAAAATTCTTCAGGGAAATAATACAAGACAAAAAGCAAGTTTGGAACTAATGTCATAGGGAAAAAAATGGTCCTTATCCCTAAATAAGTTGATCTCTAAAAGGGAAATAATGACACCACTAGCTTAAAAGCGAAACAAACTTTAAAAGATAAAAATGCAGCGAGGGGCATTCTGCATTTAAAATAAACTGTTTCACTTAATGCAAGCCTGCTATGATGTTCATGCAAACCTGGGAGTTAGAAGTTGCCTGGAATACATGAAATTCGGAGAAATAACATAAAACAAATCATACAGTACTTCTGAATACAAAACAGAAGAGACAACACAAATTTGAGATTTTAAGGAAAAGAAAAATGGGATCTGACATCTTCAATAGAAGTGCTTTTAATGACAACACTTTGAAGTCTTTATGAGAAAGAAAATAAGCAATCCATGTTCTCGTGGCCTACACATGCCCATCATGGTCCGCCACGTGAACCCGGAGCACGCTGGCTGCCTCAGACGGTACACAGACGGGTCTGTCCCGGGGCCAGACGGGGGAGGCATCCAGCGCTGATTGCCTTGGTGGCTTCTCCCTCTCCTTCTGGTCTGCGCTCTAAAAATACCCCAGGCCAGGTGCCTGAGGGTTGGGATGTGCCTAATTGAGCCACACTGAGCACCAAATGACCCGGAAATGTTTAGTCCAGCGTTTGTCAGAACAAATTACTACGATGTTCTCACACCCCCTTAAGGACTAATTTATGATTGGATACCAAGCCCAGGGTGAAGCCGGCAGTGTCCTGTGCTACAGCCCAAGGCTGATACCCACCTCACCTCCTGCGTGCAGTGTCCCTGGGTCTGCTTCTCTAAAATGGTGGGCCAACCGGCTGACAGTCAAGTAAACACCCTCAAGGATTCTGGAGAGACAGGTGTGTGCTGTGCAGTTGGCTCCTCAAAGCGTTCTGTTTTGGAAAGACAGGCTTGGCGTGCTCCCTGCAAATCACCCTCCGACTGATGGCTCCTGAGTTCACAAATGCAGATGCCATGGTGGTGAGCAAAAACCCAGCGATTCTAATGTTTTTAATATCAACACATTCTCATGTCATAAACAACTCATCAGGCCTCAGGGCTCGCACGAAGAAACTAGAAAATCAGGCTGGAGCCAGGGATATGTTGGTGTCTGGTGGAATGGTTCAGCCCCTGCGAGCTTCCTCGTACTTACCAACCTGCCCCAAAAGGCACAGACTGCTGGTTCTAGGCACTTCAGGGTATCTCTCCAGACTGAACCGTCTACTCAGGCAAACTCACTCGACCTCAGGCAAACTCACTCGGCCTCACGGGCTTGTGTTGCAAGCTCCTCAGTTTGCTTCCTTGCTTTCCCTTCAGACTTCAGATGCAGACTGTTGAGTACGATCCTCTTTAGTTTTAGGGCTCACTCTCATCATCAGCCCTTCCCTCATTTTATCTCTGGGTTCTATTGTTGTTATTTCTCCTCATAACACACCCTCACACTTACTTCCCTTCTCCCTGCCCCATGAGCATTGACTCTAATGCATTTAATATATATCCTTGGATCCATGTGTGTCCTGGAAAGATGGTGAATGTGACTTCAGTTCACATAAATAGTAGATGCTGTATATCTCATTACTTTCCTTCCTTTTAATTCAGAACTATATGGATATGTTTGTGTGTATATATATATTTATTTATTTATATAAAACGAAAACCAAACCTGTTGCTGTCGAGTCACTCCCGACTCATAGCGACCCTACGGACAACAGAAGGAAACACTGCCGGTCCCGCACCATCCTCACAATCATTGCTGTGTTTGAGCCCATCGTTGCAGCCACTGTGTCAGTCCATCTTGTTTAGGGTCTTCCTCTTTTTCACTGGCCCTCTACCTTACCAAGTATGATGTCCTTCTTTAGGGACCGGTCCCTCCTGATAATATGTCCAAAGTACATGAGACAAGGTCTCGCCATCCTCACTTTCAAGCACTCTGGCTGTATTTCTTTCAAGGCAGACTTGTTCGTTCTTCTGGCAGTCCATGGTACATCCAGGATTCTCTGCAAACACCGTAATTTAAATGCATCAGCTCTTCTTCTGTCTTCCTTATTCATTATGCAGCTTTCACATGCATATTTAAAAAAATGCCTACTGAAAATACCATGGCTTGGGTCAGGCGCACCTTAGTCATCAAGTGATATCTTTGCATTTTGGGATTTTAAAGAGGTCTTTGCAGTCGATTCTGACTGATGTCTAGTGTTCCGTTATTTGTACCCACTATGTATTCCTAGGTATAGCCACGCTGCTCTTCAGAGGTTGTCCCATTACATTCTCAAGAGCAATGAATGACGATTCTTCTTAGACCACACTTGGCGTATCAGACTTTCTAATTTTTGCCAATCTGATGATTGTAAAGTGGTGTCTCATTATTACTTTCATTTGCATTTTTCTGATTACCAGATTTTAAAGGTGGGGAAGAGGATTCCACCTTTTGATTAGAGGAGCTACAAAGTCACATTGCAAAACGTATAGACACAGGCAGGGATGGAGAACCAGGGTCTTTTTTGCAATCCATCTGCCATTCCATTGCATCATCAAGCATCCCAAAGATGAGTGGCTTAAAACCACCATTCAATACTACCTCTTGCAGTTCTGTATGTTAGGCAGGCTTAGATGGGCAGCTCTCACTCTGGATCGCTCATGCATTTGCAGTCAGAGGGTGGCTGGGGCTGGAGTCATCTGAAGGCTCAACTGAAGGCTTGAAGTCACCCAAGAGGGCTTCTTTAGTAACATGTCTGGTGTCTCAGCTAAGGGCCGCCTTCCGTGTGACTTCTTCACGTCACTAGCTTGCGCAGTCTTGGCATGGCAGTCTCAGGGCATTCTAACTTCACATGGCTGCCCGTCTTCACCAGATTAGGCATTCCAAGAGATCAAAGCAGAAGCTTCAAGACTTCAAATGACCTAGCCTCAAAAGTCACACAGTGTCTCTTCAGTCACACTCTATTGATTACACAGTGCCAGTCCGGAATCAATATAGAAGGGGATTACGTGAAGCTGTGAATATCAGAAGGGATTTGTGGGGCTGTCTTTGGAGGCTAGCTACCAGAGCACATACGCACATGTATGTGGATGCGTTGTTATCCTCAGCTTTAGATCTGAATTCTTGCTGAATGTTTATTTTCTAAGTAAATAAACATATGGGTACATAATACTGCTTTTTTTGGACAATAAATTTTACTTACATACTTCTGTATCTCAGGCTTAACAACAATTGTGAGGATGGTTCAGGACCGGACAGTGTTTCCTTCTGTTGCATGTAGTGTCACTATGAGCCGGAACCGACTCGATGGCACCTAACAGCAGTAACAACAATATCTTATAAACCATTGCGTTTGTTTTTCTTCTTGCTGGAGTATGTAATTCTTTCAACAGTGTTTTCAAGGTAAATGTTTTTGAGGCCTTACACGACTGAGAATATCTTTATTTCATATTTACATTTAATTTTTTAAGTTCCTACCCTTCAACTGGTGTCCCTGGGTAGTACAAACAGTTAGACGCTCAGCTGCTATCTGAAAGGCTGGCAGTTGAAATCCACCCAGAGGTGCCCTGGAAGAAAGGCCTGGCAATCTGCTTCTGAGAGGTCACAGCCTTGAAAACCCGACAGAGGGCAGTTCTACACTGAAAAACATGTGGTCTCCATGAGCAGGGTTGGGCAACTGGTTTGGGTTGTTTTGTTTGTTTTCCCTTCAACATTTTGTGCCCAATGTTGCCGTTAATACACTTCCCCTTCTCTAGGGTGGTTGGATTAGCTTTCTCAGCCTTTCATTTTTTAATCTTTTCTCCTGTTTGGCCATCTCGACTCTATCATCACCTTATCATCCCTCCATCCTCCACGCACAGAGACACCATCGGGTGGTCCTGTCCCTCCGGCATTCCCCTGCACTGCCTCCCCAGGCACTTCTCTTTTCCAAGAGCTGCTTCGAGATCGCCCAGTTGTTGAGGTGGGGAGCAGGGAGGGGAAGGAGCATTGGGAGGCCAGCTCCAGTCTGTGCCTGCCTCTCTCCACCCCTTCTCACAGCCAGGCCACAGGGTTTTACGTTTTCCCGCAGCCTTCAGCTAAAGGGACTGGCCCTTCTGTTATTCTTCCCCACGGTGGTTGTGAGAAAGGCAATGTCCCACTCACGGAACTACGGAGCACAGGAACACTCCCCCAAGCTGCCTCTATCCATGGTACCCAGACCTCCTCTGCTCCCGGCTGCCCTTGCCTTCCAACCTCCCGTTACCTCCACAGCTACCTCTGGTCACAAAGAGACTCAGTCACCTTTAACTTCCACAGGTGGTTCTCACCATCTCTGTGTTCTGAGATATTTTCCTTCTTGGTCTATGTCATCCTCAGAGCAGAGACTGTGCTATTCTCTCATCCTATCAAAACCACAGGTCCCACGTCTCAGACCTCATTCTTTGTTTTGTTTTCAGAGAATACATTATTATGTAAAATGTAGTGTTAATGTTAAAATAAGCCAAACTTGAAAACATAAGCTTTGAAATGAGTTTTCCCAGTCAACTACAACATCTAAGGTAACACTTATAGATCCCAGTGTAGATATTGCCTTAGTTGTCTAGGGCTGCTATAACAGAAATACCATCAGTGGATGGCTTCAACAAACCAAAGCTTATTCTCCCACAGTCTAGGAGGCTAGAAGTCCAAATTCAGGGCATCGGCTCCAGGGGGAGGCTTTCTCTCTCTGTCGGCTCTGAAGGAAGGTCCTTGCCATCCATTTTCCCCTGAACTAGGAGCTTCTTCACACAGGAACCTCCGGTCCAAAGGACACACTCAGCTCCCTGCGCTGCTTTCTTGGTGATAGGAGGTCCCCCAGTCTCTCTGCTTGCTTCTGTTTCGTTTCATCTCTTGTGAGATAAAAGGTGATACAGGCCACACCTCAGGGAAACACCCTTTACATTGGATCAGGGCTGTGACCTGAGTAAGGGTGTTGCATCCCACCGTCATCCTCTTTAATACAACCCAACCTTGCCTCATTAACCACACAGACAGAGATTAGGGTTTACAACCCATGGGAAAATTACTTCAATCGCAAAATGGAGGACAACCACACGATACTGGAAATCGTGGCCTAACCAAGTTGACACACATTTTGGGGGGAACATAATTCAATCTGTAACAGATATCTAAGGTATCCCTTAGCTATTGTACCTAATTACCTTGTTAAAAAAGAAAACTGATGTAAAGTGAATAAAACCAGAATATATTATCTGTATAATCAATAAGGAATTTAAAAGAAAAATTATAAGTGTATTAATCCTAGTAAAACAAAATGACACAGTGTGTTGTTAAAAATCTACTCCCTTCCTTTTCTCTAGAACATTTGACATTCTTTATCAACTAGTGTATAAGAGAATAGAAAAGCAAAGGTTTCTCATATTGTCCTTTGTACTTCATTGCTAACAAGTCAAAGATTCACATCATGAAACATCCAAATAAAACAGACAGCTAAAGCACCGCTCTGCGCGCAAAACTCTCAGGACCTGAAGATGTGGGTATTTAGATGTATTCTCAAATTGAAGAATATAGGAAAAAAAAAAAAGGACCATGCACTTGGTTTTCCTGGTTCCGATTCTGAGTCAGTAAAAGATAAGTATTTTCATCTGTAAAAAGGATTCAAAATGAAGTTAGAGGCAAAAACTACAATCCTGACAAGCCACGTATTAAATGCGAATGTCCCCAAACAACCAGAGGGCTGTGGTTTGAGTGAATGTGGTAAGTGAAAAGATTCGAAACAGAAAATATTTACATTTATAGGCAGCACCTGGAACAAAACAGTTACACTGCCCAAGGAGGAAGGACTTCAAGGATTGACACAGTAGAGCTAAAAAGAAGTAAAACTTGCTTTCAGCTATATCAAAATGGTAAGCATTCCTTTGTACAGTTGAAGCAATTTGCTACTTTCTAAAACCAAAATCCAAACCAAACTCATTTCCATCGAGTCAATTCCAACTCCTAGAGACCCTACAGGACAGAGTAGAACTACTCCACAGAGTTTCCAAAGAGCGCCTGGTGGATATGAACTGCTGGCCTTTCAGTTAGCAGCCGTAGCTCTTAACCACTGCGCCACCAGCGTTTCCAACTTTCTAGTGGGTGATTTTTTTTTTTTTCCTATATTCTTGAATCTGGGAACACATCTAAACAGCCACATCTCCAGATGCTGACAGTTTTGCACGCAGAGCAGTACTTTTGCCAGCTGTTTTATTTGGTTGTTCGATGACGTGACTCTTTGATAAAAATTTCACTTTCAGAATCTATTTAGTTAGTACATTTTCAAGTGGAACCTAACACATACATCTGAAGAATATTCTTGAAACCATCAGAAATACTTTCTGTCCCACTCAGCTGAGCTTCTGGAGGGGTTTCTTAAGGTTAAGTTTTGAAAGGGATCTTCAGAAGCGGTAGAGTAGTTCATGACTCTTATATTTCCATAATTTTTAAATTATTTTCTTCTTCTCTTTAAAATTATGGGTGGATTGGGAGGTGTTTTTCATTCAAACCAAATTATAACACATATTTTTTAAATAACATCATGATTGGTAAGCTTAAATTTGTATGGGGTTCAGTCAGAGGCGATCCTTAGATTTAGTGACTATGAGCCAAATGACAATCTCATCATTGAACACTATGGATTGTCACTTTTTCTTGAGTAGGCCCTCTGTGGAGACCCTGTGTGGTGCAGTTAGCATGGTTGGCTTCTAACTGAAAGGTTGGAGGTTCAAGTCCACCCAGAGGCACCTCCGAAGAAAGGGCTGGCAATCTATTTCCAAAAATTCAGCCATTGAAAATCCATGGAGCACAGTTCTACTCTGATACACACTGGGTCGCCATGAGTTACAGTCTACTCGACAGCAACTGGTTAGGTCTCCTTAGGGACTGAGGACGTTAGGAACAATGATAAAAATTGGCTGTTTTTGTTTGGCTGCTTGCCTTTGCTTTTTCAGAAAATTTTGAAAGTCTTTTTTTCCCAAGTGGGTACAGGGGCCCAACCCTACCCAATGACAGCCCTCCAGGCTGACCTGGAATGAGGGTGTTCCCTTATTATGGTGGCATGGCTCCAGTGATGCCCTCTGGTGCTAGGAAAGATGTGACAAGAAGGGTCAAAGTGGGCCCACACTCCTTTACTCTGAGCACCTTCGGTGTACCAAGTGAAATAAATCAGATAGGATGGTGCAGGGCTTTAGGGATCAGAATGAATAATTACACTACTCACTAGTGCTGTCATGGGCTTTTATTACTTGCAGTAATAAAGATGATGATAAACGACATAGGGTTTATCAAGACCCAGGTTCTCCCAAAAGGCTCCCATCCAAGGGTGAGATATTTTTGGTCACTTCCATGTGTGCCCTTCAATGCACCATGGGTGAGAGAACAAAGAGGAATCAGGGCCTGGGGCTTATATAAATCAGAGGGGTGTACATGCTGGTCTGCATGGAGGCAAAAGGAAGGGGAGTAAGAGGAGGGTACCTTTGCTCAGGTGCAAACAGCATGACCACCCTTTGGCCAGCTTCTTCCCTAGCTACAAGATTAACAGCTTTAGTACCATTAGGTAGTCATGGGTAGTCACGGAGACAAAAAAAAAGTCACTGTGAGCTCAGAACAGGGAAGTCTTCTCTGGCAAAGAGAAGAAACTGGGAGAAAGAGAGAGACCCAATTCCCAGCCTTCTTATCAGAGAATTCTCTGTTCCCAGTAGCGGTTTGTATTTCTAGCAGGTTCATGCTAATGATAATGCTGCTGGTTAGGGACCAATTCTGAGAACCACTAATACAGGAGTGGTTCTCAAGATTTATTCTACATAAGAATCACCTGGAAACCCTGGTGGCGTAGTGGTTAAGTGCTACAGCAGCTAACCAAGAGGTCGGCAGTTCAAATCCACCAGGAGCTCCTTGGAAACTCTATGGGGCAGTTCTACTCTGTCCTGTAGGGTCGCTATGAATCGGAATCGACTAGATGGCAGTGGGTTTGGGTTTTAAGAATCACCTGGGAATCTTGTTAAAATGTCCATTCTGATTCAGTATATCTGGGTGGGAAGTGCAAATTCTCAGCAGGAGTTCCAACTAGAATGAACCTGGTTTGAAGTTCTGGTTCTCATACATCATCTTAGTGCTTGGAAAACCAGCCTTGTTCAGCATCCCTGGTCTGTACCCTGTCCAGGAGGAAAGTTAAGACACTGAATAAAGTCTGTAACTGACCAATGTGAAGGATCGCCGCCACGTTCTCATGCACCCTTCTAGCTGAGGATCAAATACACCATTTTGTGGGAAGAGTTGGAGAGAAACAAGTTCATTTACGCAAATACAATGGGGCCAAGGTCCAAGGTGCTTTGGCCATCAAGTTCAATGAGAGGTGGGGAGAGACCATCTGTTCAGAGCACAAAGTAAGCAAAAAGCAGACATCTGGGAGACAGGTGACGGAGTGGAAAGAGAGCTGACCTGAAATTCAGGAGGCTTGTATGATCGTCCCAGTTTTGGTGATCACAGCAGCAGCATGACTTTGGGGAAGGTCAACTAACCTCTGAAGACCTAGGTTTCCTCAGCAGCAGATGAAGACTATGGAATTAGCTGGCACCGAGCACACTTACAAACCCAAAAGATTTTTTCTTGACCCCAATTGCCCTCTTCCGCGAGCTCAGACACACATCAAACACAGCTGTCTGCTCATAATAAGAGCTCAATATGTGAAAATGAATGGCTAAGGGCAACCTAATTAGGTAGGTGATGGGCTGAGGCTGAGGCTATTTCTGACGTGATTGTCACCTCATTGAAAAAGTGTCCTTTGATCTGTCCATCCCTGCCCCTGGCTATCACTGTGGTCACATTCTTTGCTGACTTACAAAGAACAAAAGCTTTAATGTGTTATAAGTCTTTGTAGCCCTCAGAATAATATTCTAAGTAGCTAAGAAATTTTATTCCAAGTAGAGAAAGATTTTGGTTGTAGTGAATTTGTAAGCTAAAATGGAGACTTTTTTTCCTACAGATTTTGGTAATGAAGCAAGACGGTGACAGAGGGACAAAGAGAAAGAGTCAAATCCCAAAACCTGGTGACAAACATTGCAATCCTCCCCTCAGATAGCAAGACCAAAATATTCATTTCCATATTTCCTGGGATTATCTCACTAGCTTGGATGCTTACACAAAAAAGAATTATTTTCTCCCAAATAAAAAGCCATATAAGTGCCATGAATTCATGTGTCTTTTTTCAGAAGTTAATCTTTGAGTATTAGCCGACCAAATAAGAAAATTGCTGTTAATTTGTAGTGCAAAGACAATTACTGTGACCCGAATCACAGGTCCATAAATTTTATACACATTTCAAAGAAATAAAATATTGGATTAGAGTAGCAGGCTCATCTCATTTTCCATTGACCTGAGCAGTGGGCACCATAGAAGCAGCATAATTTCCGTACTTTGTCAATATTCAGTGGTTGGAAATAGCATTAAGAATAAATTCATTCTTTTCTTTGTTTTATTGCAAAAAGCACTGAACAAAATTAAAGCAAAAGGAGAGCATCTTATCAGGATTAGTCTGCTGGATTGAGATTTTCTGATTAATACCAATAACCCACTAAAATAAATCCCTATTGAAAACCCTAGGGCACATATTTCTTCTCATCCTCTCTGTATTTGATTCAAACTGAAATTGACGGCTAACTTGATTTTATTTTATAACAATTTAAAAGTACATATATTTTGGGTACATTGTTGTTGTTCTTAGATGCAGTCAAGTCAGTTCTGACTCATAGCAACCCCTGTACAACAGAACAAAATACTGCCTGGCCCTGCGCTGTCCTCACAATCCTTGCTATGTTTGGGCCCGTTGGTGCAGCCGCTGTCAGTCTATCTCATCCAGGGTCTTCCTCTTTTTCGCTGGCCCTCTCTGCCTTACCAAGTATGATGTCTTTCTCCAGGGACTGCTCCCTCCTGATAACATCTCCAAAGTACGTGAGATTCTAAAGAGCATTCTGGCTTACTGTTTCCAAAACGGATTTGTTCATTGTTTTGGCAGTCCGTGGTATATGCAAAATTCTTTGCCAAAGCCATAAGTCAAAGGCATCAATTCTTCTTTGGTCTTCTTTATTCATTGTCCAGCTTTCACATGCATACGAGGTGATTGAAAATACTATGGCCTGGGTCAGGTGCACCTTAGTCCTCAAAATGACATCTTTGCTTTTTAACACTTTAAAGAGTCCTTTCACAGTAGATTTGCCCAATGCAATATGTTGTTTGATTTCTTGATTGCTGCTTCCATGGGCTTTGATTGTGGATCCAAGTAAAATAAAATCCTTGACAACTTCAATCTTTTCTCCATTTATTATGATGTTGCTCATTGGTCCAGTTGTGAGGATTTTTGTTTTCTTTATGTTGAGGTGTAATCCATAGTGAAGGCTGTAGTCTTTGATCTTCATTAGTAAGTACTTCAAGTCTTCTTCACTTTCAGTAAGCAAGGTTGTGTCATCTGCATATCACAGGTTGTTAATGAGTCTTCCTCCAACCCTGATGCCACATTCTTCTTCATATAGTCCAGCTTCTCAGCATACAGATTGAATAAGTATAGTGAAAGGATACAACCCTGATGCACATCTTTCCTGATTTTAAACCACTCAGTATCCCCTTGTTCTG